>NC_133503.1:121602500-124102500 GCF_049354715.1 Callithrix jacchus | reverse complement strand
GAGCTCACAGGTCTTTTCCAGCTACATCCTGCTGAGAGGGGAAATGGATGAAAACATCATCTCCACTTTGCATTTATGAAAACAGAAGCAGAAAGGAAAAATTTGCTCCAAAGATTCATGGCAAACCTGATATATAACCAGAAAAACAAAACAAAACAGCTTCTTCACTGTTGGACCACAGCTTACAGATTTTAGTAAGATAATGAAGATGATAACTGGGTTGGCTTAAGGGATGAAAAAGTCTCATTGCATTGACTGGGAAGTTATATCCTTGGAAGAAAAGGATCATGGTCATAAAGATAGCAGGTATGAAAAATGAGCATCTCCTCTGGAAAATCTCTAAAGGTAGCTGCCACCTATCATCAAAGACTAAATTCCCAGAATCAGATTTTCTCCTTGGTTTACAAAACAAGAACAAATGACTGTGTGTGTAACTCTGAAGGGCAACAATAATCCCATTGCAGTCATTGTCTTTCTAAAATGATGTATACATAGAAGTGAATGCACTCATTTTTACACTAGAATTTTTATATCATCTTCATGGGCTAGAATACGGAAAAAAAAATTATACACTATCCTTTCCAACAGTACAGCATGATATCATGAATTTAGAAAATAACCTGGACAATTAATCATTAAAAATATTGTCCTTTCCTTCAATTATGTGTTCAACTCTAACAAAGAAAAAATATATATTTACATAATCTGAGTGATTACAATTTTATTGAACCTGTATATTTTTATTGTGCCATTGTGATATTTAATTCCCAGATAGACACAAAAATGTAGACCGTACTCTCTTGCATTCTACGGGTGCCCAAATCTTGCTGCAATATATTGCCTTCTAAGCTAAAGGGGTCTTAAAACTTAAGAAAATGAAGAAATTAATAGAGAATTTA
This sequence comes from Callithrix jacchus, assembly GCF_049354715.1. NCBI lineage: Eukaryota > Metazoa > Chordata > Mammalia > Primates > Cebidae > Callithrix > Callithrix jacchus. Next base: position 124,101,601 of record NC_133503.1, on the reverse strand, counting down.
CAGACCGACCAATTGATATCTGTATAGTTTAGTATATAGTGAACTTGAACAAGTTATACCTGTGAACTATAGTTGAAAAATAGTGGAGTTCTGATTTTAACTTCCTATTGTTCTTCACAAGAACTGAGGAAACTTTTGTTGAATGTGCCTCAGTCCTGTCCTAGATTTCTCTCCATTCCTTATCTAGCTTCTCTTCATCTTCTGGGAATTATGTTCTCCTTTAATTCCATACTGGTTGGAAATGACTCTTCCTATGAAGGCCAGTGTTATTCATTGTAGCTATTATTTATTATCAATCTAAAAGGATTCAAGGTCCACTGTACTTACATGGTTTCATCTATTTCTGTTATTGTACTTACATGGTTTCATCTATTTCTGTTATTGAGTTTGTATGATGATTTTCTTTCATCTAGTATAGTACAATAATGCCTGTATTGTATGTGAGACTGTCAACATCTTGTGTTTGTCTGTAGAATTAGTCTGTAACAGCTTAACTCCAACAGACTTTGGGTCTGCCTTGTTGACTTTGAGAGACAAAAATGAGTTTTATCAGACTCTACCTTCTGTCAGAAAGAGTGAATTACTTTCTCCCAACCCGTAAAGAAACAGGCCACTTCCCACACCTTCCTCATAACACCATCAGACAAAACCCCAGGCTACAGAAGCCTGTGATTTAGTTAGCCTAAACCCATAAATAGTTGGCTCCATACATATGCTTTGGGTTTCGTTCAACCTCAAACATTTTCCTCTAAAATAATTTATAAAATTGTTTACTAGGAAGGTATCTTCCTCCACTGTATGATAACTATTATTTATACTAAACTTTTTTGAGAGAAACAATCAGGTGAACATGTGTGCAATTTGTTAAACGAAATCAAGAATGATAAACTTAGAAGAGATTGTGTGAGCCTGCACTTACTTTTTACCCTAAGGCTATTTTTCAACATTTTATATTTAAAAAAATCCTCTATTTTATGATCACACATGGCAGACCAAATTAGAGCATATCTTCCTAAACCTTTAGAGAAATTGTTTTTGTTTGTCTTGAATGGCTGTTTTATTAGATGATGTCTAAAACTTTATCTGCTTATTATGGACATTTATTTAAAAACTTGAATTATAGACTGTGCTTATGTGTTATAATGCAATACCTATTTCAGATCAAATCTAGTTGTCTAGAATTACTGCTGCAAACAAATTACTAAAAAATAATAAACATTTATTCGGTGTTTATGGGTCAAGAAAAAGTGGCTTAGCTAAGTGGTTCTGTCTCAGGGCCTCTCATGAGGTTGCAGTCAGACAGACTATCAGCTGGGGTCAACTACTTCTAAGATGGCTCACCCAAGTGGCTGGCAAGTTGGCACTGGCAGTTAACAGGAGGCCTCAGTTCCTCACCACATATACTTCTCCATAGGGACACTTGAGTGTTTTCATTTCATGGTGCCTATTCCAGAGCAAGTGATATAAGAGAACATGGCAGAAGTGTCAATGTTTTTAATTACCCAGTCTTGGAAGTTCATCACTTTTATTATATTGCTTTGTACATAGAATGTAGAAGGGGATTCTACAAAGGCATGTATTTTGGAGTCTGATAAATATATATTTGACCCTTGAAACAACATAGGTTTGAACTTTGCAGGTCTACTTATATGCAGATTTTTTTCACCAAAAGTTATTCCCAAGCATGCCTCCCCTTCCACTGCCTCTTGCCTATTCTGCCTCTGCCATCTCTGATAAAGCAAGAGCATCTCCTTCCCTTCTTCCTCTTCCTCAGTCTATTCAACATGAAGACAGTGACAATGAAAACCTATATGATAACCCACTTCCACTTAATGAATAGTAAACATATTTTCTCTTCCTTATAATTTTCTTAACATTTTCTCTAGCTTACCTTCTTGTAAGAATATAATACATAATATATATAGCATTAAAATATATATTAATTTACTATTTATTTTATTGATAAGACTTCAGTTAACAGTAGCCTATTGGTAGTTCAGTTGTGCGGCAGTCAAAAGTTATGTGGGAATTTTGAATTGCACAGGAGTTAGGGCTTCCTAACCGCTACATTGTTCAACAGTCAACTGTCTCTCTCTCTCTCTGTATATATACACATACACATATACACCTGTGCATGCACACACACACACAGAGTCAGTTCTTTGTTTCCATGGATGCCACATTCATAGATTCAACCAACCCCAGACCAAAAATACTAGAAAAATAATAGATGCTTATATCTGTACTGAAGAGGTATAAACTTTTTTCTTCTCATTATTTCCTAAATAATATAGTATAATGGCTACTTACATAGCATCTACATTGTATTAGGTATTATAAGTAATGGAGAGAGAATTTAAACTATAGAGGAGGATGTTGTAGGTCATATGCAAATACTATATCATTTTATATGCCAGTACTATACCAGGTCCCTTATGGGACTTGAGCATTTGAGAATTTGGGTATCTGTGGGCAGTCCTAGAACCCAAAGTTCCAAAAGTTCAAGTTTTCAAAAAAAATTGTTTAAAGTATTATCTTTTCAAAGTTTCTGCCCTGTATCACTTCACTTCTTTTGGCTAAATATAGCCATTATGTTTAAAATTGAGTCATTCTACTTGTATTCTTTTTGCACCGTGATACATGGTTAACTTTGCTAAAAGTATTTTAATTGTGTAGATTTGAGGCTGAAGTTTAATTCAAATGACCACATAATTTCAACCTGGAATATCATTTGTCACTTTAATTAATTCTTTCAGCCTAAATCTTCACTACATTAAATAAATGCGGTAAACTAAGTAATTAATTCATGTTCCAAAGGTGACTTATTGATTTGCAAGGAATAGCTTAGGAACCAGGAGACTTGGACTCAGTGAAGTATTTTCTTTGTGCTCTGTGCTAATATTTTTCATACCAATCACCTGCAAATATTGTTAAAATACAGATTCTGAGCCAGTAGATCTGGAGGAAGCCCTGAGATTCTGCATTTCTAACAAGATCCAAGATTAATTCCACTGTTCCTTGGACCACATGTTAAGTGGCAATGTTCCATGCAATGGAGGTTCCTTTGAGATAATTATTGATATAACAATGTTGGCTTATGAAACAGATTTCAGAATACCTAGAGTTTCCTATCTTAGGTTAGTATATGTAAATCTAATGAAAAAATATTGTATTTTATACCTTTCATAAGAAATGTCAACTACTCTCTCCTTTTAAAAATTCTTTCCAAATAAAATATCTTTTTTTTTTTTTAAAGAAAGTGATTTCTTATTTCTAACCTCATCTATTTTTAAGAGAGAAGACAGACAATTTTATAGTGGTATATATGTCTTAGATCTTTAGTAACTATTTTTTTAAACTATAATTCACATATTTGGATTTAGCCCTGTTTCTTCTTTCAGGCTGAAATATATTAGAATATAAACATTTCAACATTCCTCCCATTATTCTATATTCGTTCTTTGAACCTTGTGTCTTTCTGCCTCTTTCCATGCCATGCCATGAGTTCGATTATTGTTGAGGCCATTTAGATATTTTCTAAATGTCTGAAATACTTCTTACTTTACTAACATCCTTTAATTCTCTCTACCTCCAACTTGGTCTTTATAAGCATAATTCTGTTTAGGGTTATTACTAGCAAAATATGTTATCTTTTAGAGAATTTTATTACCTTTAAACACAACTATAAGTCATTTTTTGAAGACCTGGTAAGTCAAGATTCTTGATTGTAACAACAAAATCTGACTGCCTGCCTATTAAGTTTATTGGAAAGATTTGAATAAATTGGAGGATCTGAAAAAGAGAAACAATTTGGTCTTTATAAAGCTGACTGACCATTAATTATCCCCATAACAATATGTTACCCGTTGAATAATCAGAGCTCTCAATTGGCAGAACTTAACTCATGTATGTGTCCACACTGCATCATGGCAAAGATAAACGCTGCTCCCACCCATCAAAACTACCTCCAACGGGGAAATGCCCTTGTAATAGAGAAATCAAGATGCTAATAGGAGGAAGGGGATCCATTTGACGTTGGATCAAACAATATATATAAAATGTCCGCTGTATTCAGAGTATGTAGAGCCTAAAAATGGCAATTTAACCCTGCAGTTTGCTCTCAGGTTCTCTTAGGTTTCCTCTCCACACTGGGAAAAGAACTGATGTACAGCACTGACCTCAGATACCTTATTCCTCTCAGTGTGTTGCCTTTCTGGGTTACACTTTCCCTGAGGACACAAAGGGAAAGTGAGTAGCTCAGACTAGAAAAGAAAGATGCTACTATCTATTCTTCTCCCATAAGAATCTATGTTACCGAAGAAGGGAATAATCTTCAAATCAACATTTTTAATATACAAGTCATAGAATACATTACTATTTTTGGAGAAATAGAGCTGACTCAAGGTTTAATGAAAATAGCTATTTATAGGCAAGTGTTACTAATATATGAGAAAAATATGGGGAAGAATTATATGGTGATTTTGAGACACTACCTGAGTATCTATCAAAGTCTTAAACTAATTTGAATTATAGACATTTTGTCTCACATATTGCAATAAGCTTGTCAAAAGTGAGGTTAAGGGCATAGTCTTCTATGAGACTATCCCCACTTCAGTTACCAGCCACAGGTTTGGGAGTCCCTAAACCATGCTTATTTTTTGACAAGATAATTACAAATTTGGGAGTTCTCCCTACCCTCTCAGTTTCAATGATTGGCTAGGATAAATCACAGAATTCAGGAAAATGCTACACATGTAACTATAATTTTGTTATAGCAAAAAGATATAAATCAGAACCAGCCAAAGGGACTGGCCACATAGGGCAAATTCTGGGAGGGTTTCAAATGTGAAGCTTCTCTGTCCTCAGGAATCATTGCTCTCCTGGTACATCAATGAAGCTCATCTAAGCTTCAGTGTCCAGGGTTTTTACTGGAGTTTCATTATGTAGGCAAAACTGATTAAATCATGGGCCATATAGCTGAACTCAACCTTCAGTCTTTCCCTTTCCAGAGGTTGGGCTGCTATCACATGGTTCAAAGTCCCAACCCTCTGTGGCATATTTGGACTTTAGTCCCCCATTCTGAGTCACCCATCACTAACAGTTACCATGTTAGTATTCAACTGTGGAGGAACCTACAAGGAGTCACCTCATTAGCATAAACTGTCAGGTGTGATCCTAGGGTCCACCATGGTAACAAAGACACTTGGAAAATTTCAAGGGTTTACACATCACACCCTAGGAACCAGGAACAAAGGCCAGCTAAATTCTTTACTACACATGTCTGTGACTAGTTTAACACTGTCAATATTTCTATGATTTAAACCATAGCTTGAATGCTCTGGAAGAGGAAAGAACTCCAGCAGAATAGTAGAGCTGGTCTCTGGGACTCCTGCATGGAAGCTTTTATTAACTATTAAGCCACATATTTGACATCTCTTAATAATGAAGAAAAATTGCTAAGATTACCAAAAACATCACTCTGTATATATAATTGAACAAGATAATGTTCTTTTCAGTTTTCTTCAAAATAAATATATGGATGGAAAATGCTACTCTGGTTCTTTAATATTTAGATAATGAAGAGCTAACATAAATGGTGGTAATTTGACAAGGAAGAAAAATCAAGAAAACAGCAATAGCCAGCTTAGACAATGAAGACTAGTTAACAGGAAGCTTTTCTCTTGCATGATGAAAAGTATCTCATATTAAAAATCCTGTCATGCTATGATGAGAGAAATTGAGTATAAATTTCTGGTATAATAACAAATATTTTAACCCTTTAATCTTTTTTAAAATCTGGAAGCAAGTCTAAAAATGGTAATTTTTGTTGTCACGCAATATAAATGTTCAATTTTCAAATTAACATTTTAGATCTAGTGCAAAATTCTCAGAACTGAAGGTTGCTCTGAACTCTGAAAAAGTGTATTCATTTTGTTCTAAAGTCACACTGTCACCTAGTGGTTTCTCACACTTAAAATCTGATCAAAAAAGCAAATGGATTATTTATATATCTTATTCTCCCACTTATCCAAAACAGCTAATGAAAGGCCTCTTTTGTCTTTATATCATCTGAAAGATGCTTTATATCTTTAAATTATTTATATGAGTTAGGATACCATTATAACCAACCCATAAATCATTTTTATTGAAACACATGCTTTCTTCTTTCAGACACTTGCTGAGTAGGACAAAGAGTAAATAATGAAGAGTGGTTTCAGTTACGGTAGATTATCTGGTGAATTTACTGGATTTTTCTAAATTTTATCAGAGTGGTTGTATTAATCAATTTCAGTCATAGTGCCAAAGTATTCTATTTGCTTTAACAAAATACTCAATGTGTAACTAATAACTGCTAAGTTCTGTTTTCTCATTCTTTGCTTTCAGTCCTCTTTTCCTTGCTCCTTTCTCCAAAGGGAATGAAATTACTTTTAGTCCCTTCTACATAGTAGATTCATGATAGTTTCTCTGGTTATTAGTGCACAAGAATCACAGGAAGCTTAAAATATGTGCTAGAAAGATGTGACTCAATATCTGTGTGTTACAGTGGACTGGACATAGGCGAAGTTATGAGGTCAGTGAAGATTGATGTTGGTGTCTTTCAGTTTAGCTGCAACTCATGTGTGGTGTCCTCAAAGTTCCTTCTGCCACATGGCTGAAATTTTTTCCACTTCAGTGTCCCTTTATTTCCCCTCTACTCTCAAGCACATGGAAGAGGACCAACACTGCATTTAATTTTCTAAATGGAGAAAGTGCTTAACTAGTTAAAGAACTAAGCAAAATGGGAAATTACTAGAGAAATACTAGCAGAAACAATGCAGACTTAACTGGGGACTTTAGGGAGCATACCATAACCTACCAGTGGTAAATTGGCAGAACATGAGACTTCACTAAAACACAGTCACAGGAAGTCTTGGCTAGAGCAATAAGGCAAGAGAAAAAAATACAGGGCATCTAAATTTGAAAGGAAAAAGTTAAATTATCTTTGTTTGCAAACAACATGATATTTTATTTAGAAAAACCTTTAAATTCACCAAAAAACTATTAAAACTGATAAGTGAATTCAGTAAAGTTGCAGGATTCAAAATCAACACACAAAAATTAGTAGCATTTATGTACACCAACAGTGAACAAATTGAAAAATCAAGGAACAAATCTATTTACCATAGCTACAAAAAATATAAAATACTCGGGAATTAATTTAACCAAAGAACTGAAACATTTCTACAAGGAAAACAGAAACACACACAAAAAAATGCAAAGATATCCTATACCCATGAATTGAACAATATTATTAAAATGTCAATACTATCCAACGTGATCTACGGATTTAATGCAATCCCTGTTAAAATACCAATGACACTTCACAGAAATAGATAAAACAATCCTAAAATTCATGTGGAACCACCAAAGAGCCCAAGAGCCAAAGCAATCCTGAGCAAAAAAAATGAAACTGGAGGGACCATGTTTTCTGTCTTCAAAATATACTGGGAAATCATACTAATCAAAACAGCATAGTACTGAAAAAAAAGCAGGTACACAGACCAATGAAACCAAATAGAGAACCCAGAAATAAATCCACACATGTATGGCCAACTCATTATTGACAAAGATGTCAAGAACATACATTAGGGGAAATGACAATCTCTTCAGGAGGAAAACTGAATAACAATGTGCAGAAGAATAAAGCTAGACCCCTATCTCTCACCAAATATAAAAATCAAGTCTAAATGCAATAAGCCTTGCATCTAAGACCAGAAACTTTCAAAGTACTAGAAGAAAGTACTGGGAAAATGCTTCAATGTATTGGTCTAGGCAAAGTCTTGTTGGATAAGACATCATAAGCACAAGCAACAGAAGGAAAAATACACCAATGGGATTACATTAAGCTAAAAAGCTTCTGACAACACGGGAAACAACAGAGTGAAAAGACAAACTATAGAATGGGAGAAGATATTTACAACCTATGCTTCTGACAAGGGCCTATTAAACAGCATGTATAGTGAATCAATAGCAAAAAAACCCAAAAATCTAATCAAAAGATGGCAAAATGTCTAAATAGACATTTCTCAAAAGAAGGCACAGAATGGTCAACAGGCTTAAGAAAAATGCTTAACATCAGCAATCAGGGAAATGCAAGTCAAAACAAAAATCAGATGTTATCTTACCTCAGTTAAACTCTTTTTTATAAGAAAGAAAAATTAATAGATGCTGGTGAGAATGTGGAAAAAGGGGAACTCTCAAAAAATGTTAGTGAAAATGTAAATTGGTATTATGACAATGAAGAACACTATGGGTCAGGCACAGTGGCTCATGCCTGTAATCCCAGCACTTTGGCAGGCCAAGGCGGGTGGATCATTTGAGGTCAGAAGTTTGAGACCAGCCTGGCCAACATGGTCAAACCCTGTGTCTACTAAAAGTACAAAAATTAGCCAGGTGTAGTGGCAGGCACAGTAATTCCAGCTACCATAGGAGGCTGAGAAGGAAAATCACTTGAACCCAGGAGGCAGGGCTTGCAGTGAGCCAAGATCACACCACTGTACTCCAGGCTGGTTGACAGAGCAAGACTCTATCTCAAAAAAAGAAAAAAAAAAAGAACAGTATGGAGGTTCCTCAGAAACTTACAAATAGAACTGTGTGATCCAGCAGTTTCACTGCTGGGCATATATCCCCCAAAAAGGAAATTTACATATTAAGGAGATATTTTAACTGTATCTTCATTGCAGTTCTACTAAATATAATGATATATGTAAATATAAATGATATATGTAACTTCATTGTAGTTGTACTAAATATAAAATAAATATATTTTGAGATATATTTTGAGTAAAAACTGTTCAATATGAACATGAATTAACGTCCCATTTTTAGTGCAGAACAATTCACAAAAGCCAAAATGTGGAATCAACCCGTGTTTCATCAACAGATACATGAATAAAGAAACTATGAAACATATACACAATGGAATATTACTCAGCTGTAAAAAGAATAAAATCCTGTCATTTGCCGTGACGTCGTCGGAACAGGAGCACATCATGTTAAGTGAAATAATCCAGGCACAAAATGACAAATATCACATGTTCTCATCATATGAGAGAACTAAAAATTGAGTCTCATGCAGATAGGGAGTAGATTGGTGATTACCAGAGGCTGAAAAGAGTAGGTAGGATGGAGTGAATGAAGACACATTAGTTTACAGGTACAAAAATACAGTTGGATAGAAGAAATAAGATTTCGTGTTCAATCATACAGTAGGGTGATCATAGTTAATGTGTGGTTCAAAATAGCTAGAAGAGAAGAATTGGAATATTCCTAACATAAGAAACAAATGTTTGAGGTGATTAATATCCTAGTTACTCTAATTTGATCATTACCCATTTTATGTGTGTATCAAAATATCACATGTGCCTTCAAAATAAGTACAACTATTATGGATCAGGGAAGAAACACAACTGCAATTGTTTCATGGTTATTAGTCCTTGCATATAAAAATTGTCATTATTTCATTGTTATAATTTCATGATTTCTACTTCCTCCTCTATAAACTTCTATACAAAAAGTTAGTTTGGATTTACGGGATATAAAAAATAGCAAATTATAACAAAAAATCAAAAGAAGAGTTCTTTCAAGATTCTTATATATAATTATATTTTTTTAAAAAGTGATCCTTAGCTATGTACCACAGCCCTACACTCACACCTATATAATCTTCTCTAAATGCCAGGCACTGTTCTAAAGGTCTTGCAAATACGAATGACTTAAGACAACTTTACTCACTTAAATAATATACCACAAATAATTATTACAAAAAAAGATAGAGCCTCACTCTGTTGCCCAAGCTGGGGAGCAGTGGCACAATTACAACTCACTGCAGCCTTGAACTCCCAGGCTCAGCCTCTTGAGTGGCTGGGACTACAGGCATGTGCTACCCCCAGCAAGTTTTTGTAATTTTTGTAGAGGCAGCACTTCACCATGTTGCCTAGGCTTCGAAATTTTATTAAAAGAACGCTAGAGCTTTGCCCCTGAATATTACAAGTACAGGTTGGGTTATCAATGTCATCATTATGATTAATATTATGGAAATCTTAATGTAAATCATGACCTTTGTCAAGTACTTAATCTCTGGTTCAGTCAAGATCCAGTCAAAAACCACAAAAATTATTTTAACAAAAAAATAATCAATGTAAATAATTTTGAACTAACTTTTATAAACTGAAAGCCAGAGAGGAAAACAATAATGTACCATGAAAATAGAATCTGCAGGAAGCAGCTACCATCCTTAGGGAACAAAGAAAAGATGTAGGAATTATCAAACTTTGTTGTTTGGTGGAGAACTCTTGCAGAGCTCAGACCTCTGAGTGTTACCAGCCAGTGCTAGCATCTCTAAGGGATACCATCAGGCTGACCCTTTAATGTGTTAGAGAATGGAAGCCTGGAATTGCTGCTGCCAGGGTGAAGAAGTGTGGCTGTTGTGATGTTACCAAGAACTGGAAAAAATAAAAGAGCAAGACAGCATGAAAGTGGCAGGGAAAAGTCCCTCCTTTCTCCTCTAGGCTGCCAGGTTCCCTCTAGTGCCCTTTACACAGTTGTCCAGCAAATGGAAAGCAGTTTCCAAAATCACAGCCCCAGAACCCCAAAGCTGAGAAGAGTGGATCTGAGACTGAGAGACAATATCTTCATAACTGCTATAGTGTCTTTTAACATAAATGATCCTTCGCCCTAACTTAAGGGTAACTCCTTAAGTTACATTTACCTTAAGGGTAAATTTAAATCCATGTTCTCTAAATGATTTCTCTGAGAAGGGGCAAAATGTTGTCACTCTTATCCTTGGAAAAATTAAGGTATTGTTGACATCTTATTTGGTGCTCTCTGTATCACTTGCACAGCATATATTATGCTCTTAACAAATATTAGTTGAATGAATGTGTAAAAGTATATTCTCAGCATAACTCTGACTTCTTAATTCCCTTTAAACAATGTATTTTTCATCCCCTTTATCACTGGGCAATATAAATGTTTATACTGTAAAAACTATAGCACCACAGAAATATGACTTCACAATTTCAGAAGCTCTGTTATTCATGAAGACAGTTAGTATAGATTTTGCATGTTTCCCTCAACCTACAGAGGGAATGAGGAAAGAAAATAAAATCCCTTTGATTTTCTCTTAGATTGAATCTATCTTCCCCAAACCCCAATGATGCATCAGGCTACTCTTTGGATTCTTCATTTTGCATGAAAGATATAGGTGTGCCATTCAGCTTTTGTATAAAAGAAATAAGAGATGATCTTATCTTATTTTGGGCCTCAGTCACCTCAATTTATCCTCAGTCTCTCTTGGGTGCTGTAGTACCTTCCAGGCATAAAGTGTTCAACTGTATGCAGTAAGCAAATTATTTTAGAGATAGTCCTCTTAAAGTATCTTTAGAAAAATAAGATTTATATTTACAAATTCATTCACTTTACATAGTTACATGTTTAGTTTTGTTTATAGCAATTCAATATGTTGTCACTAATTTTTTTTCAAAATCAGCTAACATCAAAATGAAAAAAGAGGAGAGAATTGATTTATTGGAACAATGGCCTTCAAAAATCCTTTTTCTTTAAAAAAAAAAAGTCTTTGAAGAGGTGCGGTGTGATGTAAAACCTTTTTTTTCTTTATAGCAGCTTTCCAAGTCTTTCTCAAATGTATTTGAGGACTTTATTTTGTAGACACTTTAGAAGTTGAATAGTTTTGCAAGAAACATCTGTAAATATTAGAAAAACAATTCAGATCTTAAGAACAAAATGCATAAACAAGTTGTATAAACACATTTTAGTGCATCATGGGGTCAACCCAATATTTAATTATGGTTATCCATTATGTTTTATGAAACATATGTTACAGTGTTTTTCCTGAAATTAATTGCATCGTTAAGATATTATGGAGTGGTGTATTTATCATTTGTTTATGACTTTCTTTGTGGTTCATCAAAAGTCTGTTATTGCACCATAAAGAGCAATCTCTACTGAACAGGCTGTTTACAAGTATAAGAAGAAATGGAAGGTCAGGCTTTTGGTACTACAATTCATGGACAGTCTCTTGATTTTCCACATTAAATAGATCTACTTTATACAAGGTACTATGCCCTTAGAATTTTTTTTAAGTTTAGTTTTAAAATCTAAAGGTAATTCTAAGTAAACGCTGTCCTATGCACTGTAAGATTTAGTTACATCCCTGGCCTTTTCCTACTAGATGATAGTTGCACTCCACCAAATTAGGATACTAAAATTACCTCCTAAGGAGCAAAATTGCCCCCAGTTGAGAAACACTGTTTTGGAACTTAACTGTTTCCCTTCCATTCTTTCTGTTTTTCTTGTCTCTTCTTTTTGGACCCATTATAAAATATACCGACAAAATGCTCTTCTTTCTAAATTACTTACTGGATTGCTTATTCTGGAAGATTGACCTAGGGTTCACAAGGCAAGACCTAGTTTAGAATCAGGAGATGACCCTTACTAGAAATGATTACATGGTAATTTTAAATATATTAGCTTTTAATGTGTGGGTGATACTAAGGATGCACTGTACTACAAACATATGATACTGAAAGATGTTTATCTGAAAGTAATGATAGGGTGAACTAAATTATTCAGTAAGATCTGAATAATTCAAATTCAAATGTTGTAATTTGAACTAAAGCTGTAGGAGAGAATATTAGAAGAATCACTGGGCACATGAACTGAGTCATTTATAGAGAACATTTCCAATATTCTAGATCCTCCAAATTATATAACTAAGAAAACATCATATAAAAAGAGATAAACTCTTATGAATAGCAAGATAAAATTTACTGTTATAATTAGTACCATTATGTTAAAAAGATACACAATGTTTAATAACCATAAGCTCATTAATCTCATATTAATAGGTAATAATCACTCAGCACGACTGTTATCCACCCTTGAAAATGAAACTTATAGACCTTTTATTTTGTTAATGTATAAGATAAATTTAAACTCTAAAAGGCATTTATTTGTTGCAGTTAACAAAGACTTGAGGTTTCTACTGGAAAAGAAATGAAAACAGATTTTATGAAAGGGCTAAGTTTCATAAAATTGTTTTTCTTTTTTTTAATGTCTGTCTGCATGACCAAACATTTTTAATGAAACAGCTACAACTTTCAACCAATTAGTAATCTGAATTATAAATCAGGAAAAAGTGGCAGACAACATGTTAACTGAAATTCATCAACGAATAAGACAAGATAGCACATAATACATTCTCGGAGTATTTTAAAAAATATTAGTCATTTACACATGTATGCATGTCATTATACATTTGTCCAAACCTATAAAATGCACAACATCAAAAGTGAATCCTAATGTTAAACTGTGGCCTTTTCGTGATAATAATGCAGGTTCATCAATTGTACTATTCCAGTGGGAGATGGTGATATTGGGAGTATCTGTGTGAACCTAAATCTGTAATTTTTATTGTTAATTGTTGAAACTATTGTAACTAAAGATTCTGGCTATTTAAACTTGATAATAATTGTGAAACAATGATCAGATGTATGACAAAATACCATGTCTACATTTGTCCTATTTAACATTGTATATCAATAACTTAGATGAAGCAAATGCTTGGGACATGCTTTGTAAATGTGACAACAGTAAAAAACCAGAATGAACAGCAAATACAATGATGTTGAAATCTGAATCCAAAAGCATAGTAGAAAACATGAAACAAGGAAATCTAACAATATGAAATGTGACAGATTATTATGGGTCCTGCACTGCAATCCGAAAGCACAACTTAGATCAAAGCCAAATGGAGAAAAATTGGTTTAGAAGTAGCATGTATGAGAAAGAATTATAGGATTAAATACAAATTCGATATATGACTCAACAATGAAATTTGTTTGCCAAGGAACTAACGTGATCTAAAGGCATATTAACTTCTATCATTCCTGATATTTTAATATCTCGATATTGTAATATCTAGAATGACATTAGGATAATATTCCTTTATTTTGAATTTGTTAGATCTTACCAGAATGATTTTTGAAAGGTCTGAGAATGGTAAAGTGAACTTCACTTGATGTCATTTGAGTGATGGTTGAGGAAACCCATCATGCCTGGAGGAATATAATTGTGCCCCTCCGATATTTGAAGAGTTATTATATGGAAGAGATATTTTGATTTTTTTTTCTATATAAGTAACTCCCAAAGTTAGGCCTGCTAGTTACAAGTTATTTCACCTAGTTGTGATCTAATTTCCTGCTCAATAGACTACAGACCTAGACTTTTCAAGCAAGTGGAACTAACAGAAAATTGGTACGACTCTTTCACTTTTAGTCATCTTTAAAGTGTTGTTACCTTGTACAGAAAACCTTTGGGAATGTGCTAAAATAGTTTACAGCAGTTATTAAAATTATTTCTGCCTCTAACTCTGTGCATAGATTCTGTTATAGATCCAACTTCAAAGTAAAGTACCAGTTACTACTGCTGATACAGTAGGTGCACCTGAGAACTTTTGAGTCTCAGAATTGTTAAGGATGTACTATTGATGAATCAGATAACAGATTTTGGTGGAGATAAAGCTGAAGTTTATTCTTGCCTTTTGATATTCATCTTAACTTTAATTTCACATAACTTTGCAAGGAAGAGGTAGATTCCTTTTTCTCTTTATTAGATAATAGAAAAACACCATTCTCTGCAAAACATATGACATTTTTTCCTTAGGAAATGGTCCTAGAAAAAAAATTATATTGTTATTTTAATACAGACAGTGAGAAAAGCTATAGGTCAACTGTTCCACAATTAATGCCATCATTTTGGGTAGGCACATCTAAGCTTTTAACTGCTTTATAGCTGAATAATTCTATACAACAAATCTTCTTAACTTCACCTATATGTACATTTAGAAATCAGTGTATTTTTAATTGTGGTAAGGATATTTAGTATGAAATCTATCCTGTTAATAGATTTTAAGTATACAATATATTATTGTTGACTCCAAACAAATATTGTATGACAGATGTCTAGAGCTTATTCATCTTAACTGAAATGTTACGGCTATTGATTAATAACTCCTCATTTCTCTTTCCCCCTGTAGCTCCTGGTAACAACTATTCCAGTATTGAATGTTATTAATTTGACTATTTTGGAAGGAGTTGAAACTCTGTCATACCCCTCCCCTTTTCCTCCAATAGTAAGGCTTTCCCTGTTTTGTTTCTTTGTTTTTTGTTTGTTCTTAATTGGGAAGTGAGTACTTTCTTTTGTCCTGGTTTTTCATATTCTATGACATTCATTTATAAGACTAAATTACAAGTTCTACAAAAGAAAAGATGAATTAACTTTATCAATTCATCCTTGTCTCCTCTATGATGTTTTTCAAAAGATAACTATTCAAGATACATATTTACTGAGTAAAGATTTCTAATTTAAATAATTGGTAACAAGAAAAATGTTTAATCATAATTTTAGATGGGAGCTTGTTTTATTCCCCAAATAGAGGCTTGCTGTCATACAAAATTGATAAAATAAGACAAAACAAGAAATTCCTCAAATCCAAAAGACAGGCAAATATTTCATTTCTTGGAAAGAATGGGATCAAGAAATTGATCAGATGATCTGTCAATAGTTAACATTCTAGAGCACATTCACCTCCATCTTGGTCTACTTAAATTGTATTTTATGAATCATTTTAGGCTGATAACTGGACAGGAAAGTCCAAAATTACTTTTGTTAGCCAGACCCCATCAACACTGAGCAGATCTCCCTGATACAGCTATTACCAAATTGTTTATACATAGAACACTCAAAAGAGATTTATTTTTCATCTGGAGCTTAGAGAAATATGTAATAGAGCAACAAATGACAAATGCCATAATTGCTTAAGGGTAGTATCATTCCTAGTGTGACAGATCAAATCTGGAAGCTTAAAATAAACTAAGCATTCATTCACTTTGCTAAAGAGCATGAACCAAGTAATTGCTTACTTTTTTCAGAGTTCAGTGGAAAGTCAACTGTTAGAACAAAGTGATTTCAGCTTTGTCACTGAACAATAAATGTGCTCAATGAAGCTTGACTGGTTTTGTGTTATTCTATTTTATGCTACCCTGCATAAAACAGAGATCAACTTCAGAGCACAAGTGGGGTTTGGTGCTAAGTTGGCACTGTTGTGAGAGAAATCTTTTCTCTCTGCTTTGACAGAAAAAGTTTTTTTCATAACTGTTCTCTTCACTGGTGATTAATGCCCTTAAAGTCAAAAGGCGTGTGTTCTAAACATATGTTGACCACTTTCAGGTTATAGAACATTGAAAACAACACTTGTTCCTCTGTGTCACGCCTGTAGGAAAGTAGGAGAATGATATTTGTGTTGTCTGTCTCAAAGGATTTTTAGCTAGAACACATCCAGTCATATAAAGGAAACTGGTAAATCAGTAAATCATGATTGCACTTGTTAATAAGCAAATTATCTATAAATATGCTTATGGAAAGAGTCATAAAGAGAGAAGAGCCAATACACATTTGAATTCCTATTATATGTCAAAATCATCTTTGACTATCACTGAGGGAACCATTGCACAGCACTTTTCTACTTGCCCACATTTCTTTGTTGTTGCTATATAATTAAAGAATATTTATTGAGCACCTACTCTGAGCAAGGTATTGTGGTTTGGCTCTCTATGGAGCCAGTGCTATACAATGTTCATATTAAAAATTCCCTAAATTTCTGAAGGGAATGACACTCTTATTTTAAAATCAGATGACACTGAAAAATTAAAGTTACATTACCACCATATCTATGGTGGACATGGTAAAGCCTTTGCTGGTGGACTTCTTGCCAGCATGGCCAATGGAAAGTGCTAATGGAAGGAAGAAGACTCCACAGCAGGAATGATGTAACCACTGTCAGATGTTGTTATATAGTGGACAAGTGCAGACAGCCTAATGCAAGCATGCCTGGATGCAACTCTCGCCCTGCTCCTTATCAGCTCTGTGATATTACGCAACATACATACCCCGTGCTGATTCCTCAATTTTAAAAAATACTGCTTTTCTCACAGAGTAGTTATAAGAACTAAATGAAATGATTAAATGGCATTAGTAAGCACTTTAGGAAAGAAAGCAAATGAAGTATTTTTATTAGTGGAGTTGCGTGAAAATATAATTTCTTAAGAAATGTTACAGAATCTTCATTCAGAATAAAATAAGACAAAAATAAATATGGGATTCATCATGCCTGAAATTATAATAGTAAAATTTATCATTAAGATTCTACATAAAATTATTTGTACATATGGTTAGTATATCAATAAGTGGCTATTTTCTGGGAAGCTTCCAGTTATCTAGCAATCTGATTTCCTTTGTTTCAAAGAATGTAAATAAATCATTCTTTAAATTTCTACACACCTTTCTCTTAAAGTTCCTAAAAGTTTTTTAAACAAGCTCATTTATTCCCAACACATTGCTCACCAAATATAACTGTACCCACCAATCTCAAAATGGTAACAGTGTTTCTTCTAAATGTTATCTGTATTAATGTGATTTTACATTTCTCTTTCTAGGTAAAGTCATACAACAAACAGTACATAGAAACATGAGGTAACAACTTCTAGTTACTGCTTTTCACTATCAAGTGAGGCTGGAAATGCAATTAGGTTGGTGCAAATGTAATTGCGGTTTTTGCATTTAAAAGTATTTGCAAAAAAATGCAATTACTTTAACACCAACCTAATACAATACTCAAGAATGTGTTAGCAAAAGAAGTGCCCAGGATTTTACTAGAAACCTGGAAGAGACATTAGGTCCTTCAGGAAGCTCATCTTTGACATGATACCAGCAAAATATAAGTGACTCATATTTAAAGTAAAAATAAAAACATACTTCACAGAAAAACTCTACTAAAAGTGGATAAATTTTTAATTTGATATTCAGAGGACATTGGCATCTTTCAGTAGCAAGCTCCATAGGTGTGTATAACTATTGTCAAAAAAAAAATAAGCAAAGAGTACAGGGTCCTTGTATTGTTCACACACAAAGACTTGGGATGGAAGGGCGATTTTTCTCCTGTTCTCCTAATTGAAGTTATGGTTTGGCTTTCAGTGTTTATTGTGTACCTTCTTTGGAAACTGAGGTTTAAGATGAAATGTGAGAGATTAGGACTGTGAGATTAATAATCTCTGATGAGGAGACACCTAATGCAGATCTCTATATTATATCCTCTTGCTGTCTGTGAGCACTGACATTTTCTTGTTTTGGGTGTTCTTCATTTGTCATTTGGACTTTTTTTTCAATAGTCTTCGAAGCAATTTATTTGCCTCCAGTGATGTCCGATCTCAGTCTATCTTCTAATTTTCATTAAAATTATTCTGCAATGGAAAAGATATTAATATCTATGCTTTAGAAAGAACTTTTACAGATTAATTAAAAACTCTATAGGATAATATGTAAATAATATTAATAGGAAACTGACAGATGAGCAATCCAGATAACCAACGCATATATATACAAAATGATGTCCAATTCTAGTAGCGGTAAGGAAAAAAAAAGCAAATTAAAGAAATGTTAAGATCCATTTCTCCCTTATAAGATTCACAAAAATTAAAAAGAATGATATTTATAGGCTGGAATCATAACAGGAAAAGGTACTCTCTTACATTTCTAATACAATATGAATTACTACAACCTTTTCTAAAAGCAATTTGGCAATATCTATTCAAATTAAAAATGAACTTATAATTTAACACATCATTCCCTCTCTTAAGAATTTAGTCTATGAAATACCGCCAATTAATAAAGATATATTTGCAAGGAAGTTTGCTACACTAGTAACATAATTACTAGTTTCAAAAACTAAAAAAACATTGAATTCCCATCAACAGGGAAATGGTTGAATAATTTGTGGTACATTTATATTATAAGATATTATAGAACCATTAAAAACACTGAGTTGTCTTTATACTAGTTGAACTGGAGGAATTTTTACAATGTTGTTAAGTGGGAAAAGTTAAATAAAAAAAGAAGCATATGATGGATTTTTCTCAAATAGTGGCAAAAATTTCATATATACATGATTATTAATATGTAACCACATGTTAATATTATTTATATGGGACTGAAGAAAAGAATGAGTAAGTTAAAGTACGAAGAGAAAAAGTGTTTACACAGTAAAAATGGAATGAATTATATGACACAGTTTATTTACAATGTAATATGTGTGCATTGCACATCAATGAGTATACATAGTGTGATGCATGAAAAGATAGTCACCAAATTAATGGTGGCATCTCAAGTTGTTGGGATTTTAGGACACTTTAAAACTTTATACTTTCTATACCTTTGTTTTTATCATTTTTCTCTGTTTTAAATTTGACACAAAGAATATATACTATTTATATCATTTTGAAAAAAATAAATTCTGGTTTTGAATAAAAGTACAAATCTTATTACTTCTCTGCTTAAACCCAAATCATTCCCCATGATCTATAAAATTCAACCTGTAGAATGAAACAAGTTTTTTTGTGATCTGACCCTGATTTTTTTAAAGTTTATTTTGAATTATCCCTCAGTGATTTTGAATCATAGGCAATCTTCTGAATGTTCCATGGTGTTTCAGTCATCCTATCTTTGAACTCATTCTTTGCTTTCTCTACAGTGCATTTCATACTTAACCTACCTGCCTGTAAATGGCTTCTTATTTATACTGCAAATTTCAACTTAGGAGTTTACCCATCAAAGATGTCATCAGCAGCATCCCCTCCAATTTCCCACTGATTAGTCAGTGAATGTTAACTGAACACCTATGTACCTAGCATTATGTTATTATTTAAGAATGATAAGTAATACCAATATTTATTTTTAAAGGACATGTACAATCTCTTTGGGGATGAGAGCTTAGGTGACAATGAAAGCTTAGCTAAGTGTAGTAATTAAAGATGTATGACAGGGCCTGAGAGAGAAAAGGGGATTTACATTGGTGAAAGAAAGCTTCACACCATGGGTAAAATTTAAGTTGAATCTTGAAGAACCTTGATAAGTGGAATTTATCTCTTCCAAAAGTAAGTTCACTCATTCCTGGCAGAGAAACTGCTTGCATGAAGGCTGGGGTGTAAACAGCCATATGCCACCTATGGAGAATATTCATCAACAGATTGGCCCAGGTTTTTTGTCTTTCTCTACCAGACATAAACACCTTGAGAACAGTTAGCTTCTTATTCCTCACTGTGCACTCTCTCAGCAGAGGGCACTATGCCTAACAAAATGGGTGTTCTATAGTAGTGATGACCTGAACTGAACTGAATCCGGCCCATTCAGTTCTGCTAATAAAGATCCTCATTTAACCTTGTCATTTATAATACAGAGAATTTTCTTTTTTTTTTTTTAATTTTTTATTGGATTTTAGGTTTTGGGGTACATGAGCAGAGCATGCAAGACAGTTGCATAGGAACACACATGGCAGTGTGCTTTTCTTTCCTTCTCCCCTTCACCCACATTGGGCATTTCTCCCCAGGCTATCCCTCCCCACCTCCCCCTCCCACTGGCCCTCCCCTTTTCCCCCCAATAGACCCCAGTGTTTAGTACTCCCTTTTCTGTGTCCATGTGTTCTCATTTTTCATCACCCGCCTATGAGCGAGAATATGCGGTGTTTCATTTTCTGTTCTTGTGTCAGAATTTTCTAACTACTTTTATTCATTTCACTTCAAACCAATGTGTTGAATCCTTTGTGGAATTTTGTTGATTTGAAGTGAAGCATATTTATTTCAGTACTTCATCTATATTCCATTTAATGTGCAATTTTAATTTCATTATTACCTTACTTGTCTTTTATCTTTTATTCAAAAGAGACAAGCACAGAGCCTGCATACATCAGTGGATCCCAGGAACAATTAAAATGTTTTTCTGAAACAAGGGAG
Source organism: Callithrix jacchus (assembly GCF_049354715.1). Lineage (NCBI taxonomy): Eukaryota > Metazoa > Chordata > Mammalia > Primates > Cebidae > Callithrix > Callithrix jacchus. The sequence continues at coordinate 124,080,698 of NC_133503.1, read as the reverse complement.
ATCAGAAGCTTTTATCCTGTCCTCCCAGTTATGGGAGCAGAAGCACCTTGCAATTTCACAAGAGAATATTCCTATCCTGGCTTTTGTTTGTAACCTTTTATCTCATTCAATTAATTTCATGCTTAGCAAAGAAATGCATGTGTATGGATTTTGAATTATTTTAACGGTATGAAGACTGAAAATGAGTGAATTTCCTTGCACTCACTCCATTACACATCACCCCATCCCACAATTTACAGGGGTAAACACTTTCAACTCTTTTGGATCTTTTTTGGTGCTTTCACTTAACTTTCCAAATGATATGCTTGTATTCTAGTTCTTATATTGATTTAGACATTCATCTATTGGCTGTTACTATGCTATCTATAGCACTTCATTTCAGCATAGAATGAGATATGTGTGTATTGGGTTAGTTACATAATGTGTGTGATCAGTTACTGTAATCACACCTTCAGTTACTGTAATCACACCTTAAACACAGTCAGCTAATCAGGAAATCCACTCTCCAGAAGCTATCACTGCAAATGCTTCTGTTTTGGTTATTTCTTACATCACAGGAGTTGATAATTACCATAATCAATATAAGAATATGGCTCTCCATTGGTGAATTAATGGCTTTTAATTGAAATTTGCATGAGCTGATTATTGGTAAAATTCAAGTTATGTGGACTAGCTGAAATATTTTAAAGATTTCTCTATTTTTTCATCATATGTGAATATAATCTAAAGAAGCCTGTAGCTTACAGCCTTAGAGTTAATCATAGGCTTAATCCCTAGAGGGTCTGATGAACAGACTAATTTGGAGGAATTCTGATAGGCAATTGCCTATTTTTAAGGTTAACTGAATCTTGCCTCAAAAACATTTCTTGTTTGTCTCTGATCAAATTTTCATGTGGGTTGTAGTCCGAACATCTAAAAGAATCAGATAAGTCCTGTTGAATCATAGGATTCTTTATGTGCCTGCTTGTTGATGAATGTTTATGTAATAGGAGAAATTATGTGTGACAATTTTTCTGACTTGCCTTCTTAATTGTAGATTTGTTTGAGGATATTGAATAGTAGCTAAACACCACTGAATTCAGTCTTCTTTGGAGGCTTTTATATTAACTAAAAAGAATCTAAGGGTTTATATAGAACTAAGTTGGCTAAGTAGGTTTGCAACAAATATTTAGTATAGTAAATGATGAAGCTTCCTTATGCATTTTCTATCTTACCCAGTATTTCCTATAAATTATATAATGATTTTTGGTTAAATTATTATTTAGTGTTCTTATGATGATTATAAAAATATTGCTCATCCTAAGGCAACTATATGATTGTTCCTATTACTGATCAATTTTTATTTTTGTTTGTCATAGATGCCTCATTTTTTCATTCATTTCATTTGCTCCCTTCTTACAGTACCCTTTAACTATCTGCTAATAAAAATGTTTACACAACTAAACGTATCATATAAGTTATCATTTGCAATTTTTCCTCTGGAAACTATGCTTCTCTTCCAGTCTTGACTGGTTGCTCTTTGCAGGTCTGATGCTTTCCTTGAGACCCCTTTTACTCCAAAACCTCTTTGAGAGGGAGACTCCTTTTACTCCAAAGCCTCTTTCAGGGGTGTGACTCCTGTGTCCAGAACCATTCTCTTTGTATTTCTTGGTTTATGTTATAAATATACTGAAGAGCATACCTTGGTAATTTCCTGAGAAATGATGTATGTGATGCAAACATGTGAAGCCTTTGCTATCTGAAACAGGAGAGGAATGGCTGAGTCATATTATAGATGTATATTTGACTTTTCAAGCAACTGAAACTGTTTTCTAAAGTTATTGCATCATTTTACATCTCCACCAGCAGTATAAATGAGTTCCAGTTGCCCTATATCCTCACCAATACTTGGTATGGTCAGTTTTCTTAATTTTGGCATTTCTAACAGGTTTGTAGTGGTATCTCATTGAAGTTTTAATTTGTATTTCTCTAATGACTAATGATATTGAGCATCTTTTTAAAATGCTTATTTGCCATCCATATATCTTCTTCAGAAAAGTCTTCAAATTTTTTAGCCTCTTTTTAAAAGTTGTTTTCTTATTAATGAGTTTTGAATTTCCTTATAGATTATGACTCAAATCCTTTAACATATATGTGACTTCCAAATATTTCCTCTCACTCTGTGGCTTGTACTTCTGTTATTTCAATAGTGTCTTTCAAAAAGCCAAAGTTCTGAATTTTGATAAATTCCGTTTTTTTTCTATTATGGACTATGCTTGTGGTGCTTTGCCTGATTCAAGATCACAGATATTTTCTCCTTTGTTTTCATTTAGAAGTCTTATAATTTTGGGCTTTTACATTTAGGTCTGTGATTCATTGTGAGCTAACTTTTGTTTATGGTACAAAGTATGAATCCAAGTTTATTTTTTTACATATGAATACCTAAATTTTCAAGCATCAACAACTTTGAAAAGACTTTTTATTTAAAACTGATTGGCTTTGCACCTTTGTTGAAAGTCATTTGACTATGTACATGTGGATTTATTTCTGAACTCTTTATTCCACTGATGTACTGTATTGTATACCTTTCTGCCCAATATTGCCATGTCTTAATTGTAGTTCTATAATAATTCCTGAAATCAGGTACTGATCCAACTTTGTTATTCTTATTCAACATTGTTTTGGTTATTCTATATCTTTTGCATTTTCATATGAATTTCAGAATCAGCTTGTAAATTTCTACAAAATGTCCTCTGGGATTCTGACAGAAATTACATGAAATCTATAAATTAAATTGGGGAGAATTACAATATTGGATTCTTCTAACCCATAAACATGATGTGTCTCTTTACATCTTCTTTAATTATTTTGACAGAGTTTTACAGTTTTTAAGAAAACTACAGAATTTATGCAGACTTATCACTAAGTAATAATTTTGAGACTGCTATAAGTATTTTGCATTTAAGTTTCTAATTGCTTATTGCTAAATATAGAACATATACTGATCTTGTATTCTTCAACTTTGCTAACTTATTAGTTCTAGTTGCATTGTTGTAGACTCTATTGGAATTTATCTTGTATGATCATGTTATCTGAATAAAGACAGTGGTACCTCTTTTATTTCAAAATGAGTAACGTTTGTTTTAATCTTGTCTTACAGCACTGGCTAGAACTATCGGTACATTCCTGAATAGAAGTAGTGACAGAAGCCATCCTTGCCCTGTACTTTATATTAGGGGGAGAAATTGAGTTTTTTTCACCATTAAGTATGCTGCTAATTGTAGCTTTTTTTTAAAAAAGGCTTTTTTTCAGGTTTTGTAGATCCCCTTCTTTTGCTAGTTTACTGAGAGTTTTTATGAAATGAGATACTGGATTTTAAGTATAGTATCATCATATATTGAGATAATCACATGTGGGTTTTTTTCCCTTTGTAGTCTGTTAAAATGGTAAACTACCTTGACAGATTTTCAAATGGTAAACAAACCTTGCATTCCTAGTATATCTCCTTGGTCACAATATATTATTATTTTTATGTTTGATGAATTGTTAACATTTTGTTTGATATATTTGCATCTATGTATCTGATAGATATGGACCTGTAATTTTTTTCATATGTTTTCATCTGGTTTTGCTATCACAGAAATGCTGGCCTTTTAGAGAGAATTGGAAAGAATGCCTTTGTCTTTAGTTTTTGGGAAGTCTTTATGTATAATTGGCATTGCTTCCTCCTTAAATGTTTGGTAGAACTTACCTGTAAAGCCATCTAGACCTAAAGTTTTCTTATAAGAATATTTTTAACTACAAATTTAATTATTTGATAATACAAAGTTATTCTAGTTCTGTCTTTTTTTCTTTAAGCTGAGCTTTAAACAGTTGTTTCTTTCAAGAAATTTACCTACTTTGTTAAATTTTAAATTTTATTGACATAAAGTTGTTCACCATGGTCTCTTTTTTAAAAAGTTTATTAACACATAGTATTTGTACCTATTTATGGAGTACCTGTGATACTCTGTTACATGCATAGAATCTGTAATGATCAAATCAAAATGTTTAGGGTATCCATCACCTCAAATATTTTTCAGTTCTATGTGTGGAGAACATTTTAAGTCCTGTCTACCAGGTATTTTGAAATATACAATGCATTATTGTTAACTTTGGTCACCTTAGGAAAACAGATTCATTCTATCAAACTGTGTGTTTGGACCCATGAACCCACCTCTCCTCTCCTCCTCCTCACCCACCTATACACTATTCCCAGCCTCTGTTATCTACTATTGTACCCTCTTCTTCCATGAGATCAACTTTTAGCTCCCAAATATAAGTGTGAACCTGAGATATTTCACCATGTCTCTTAGTACTCCTTTATTATGTCTAGAATCCTTAATGGTATCAATTATCTCACTCCTAATATTGATAATTTGTGTCATTTCTATTTTTCCTAATCAGCCTGGAAAGAAGTTTATCAATTTCATTTTTATTTTGTTTTGTATATTTGATTCTTTTTAGTATCTAAGAGTTATTGGATTATTTCTGAAATAGGTTATTTGCATTGAATAAATATTTCTTTTATCTCTTTGAAGATTTTGTTGGTAATATTTTCTTTTACTTTCATTTTAATTTTCTGTATCAGTCTATCTTTCATGATGATGACTTTCCTCAAATGTCTGGGGAGTTATCAAAAGAGAGGCAGAAAAAGCATTTCTTTAAGAGGATTGACAAATATCAAAAATCTTGTTTCCTGTTTTGGTGGTGGTGGTTGGGGTTTGGTAGTTGGTGGATAGCCTGGCTATTATTGTTCAACAAGTAAATCTGAAACAGAAATTGAGGATGCTGTTTTCAACTATACAGATTTTCACATAATTTCCCAGTTTAAAGTTTTGTGCTTCGTCATATCTTCTGCTATTCCTATTGTCCCTGAATTCAGGATCTCTTGCTTTTATTTCCTGAATCTCTTGTGAATGAAGAAAGGCAATTACTTTGTTGTTCATTGTATGTAAACAGACCTAATGGGGAAGGAAGGGCTGTCTAAGAGTTTTCTACATACAGGCATACTGTGGAGAGAATGCAGGTTGAGTTCCAGACAATTACAACAAAATGAATATTACAATAAAGTGAATCATAAGAATTGTTTAGTTTTCTAGTGCATGTAAAAGTTATTTTTAGCTTGGCCAACATAGTGAGCCCCTGCATCTACAAAAAATAAAAATAAAAAATTATCTAGGCATGGTGGTACATGTGTGTGGTCCCACCTACTCTGGAGGCTGAGGTAGAAGGATTGCTTGAGGCTGGGAAGTCAAGGCTGCAGTGAGCCCTGATTGCACCACTGCACACCAGTCCAATAGCACAGCAAGACCCTGTCTCAAAAAATGTTACCTTCTAAGCATACTATAGTATGTTAAGTGTGTAATAGTATTATGTCTAAAAAAATGTATATATCTTAATCATAAAATACTGTACTGCTAAAAAATGCAAACAATCATCTGAACCTTCAGCAAGTCATAATATTCTTCTGTTGGGAATATTTCTTCCATGTTGATGGCAGTTGATTGCTAAGGGTGATGGTTGCCAAAGGTTGGGATAGCTGTGGCAATTTCTTTAATTTTTATTTATTTTATTGTTTATTGATTGTACTTTAAGTTCTGGAGACATGTGCAGAACATGTGGGTTTGTTACATAGGTATACACATGCTATGGTGGTTGGCTGTATTCATCACTTCATCAACTACATTAGATATTTCTCCTAATGCTATCCCTCCCCAGCCCCCCACCCATCACCCCCCAACAGGTCCTGGTGTGTGATGTTCCCCTCCCTGTGTCCATGTGTTCTCATTGTTCACCTCTCACGTATGAGTGAGAACATGCAGTGTTTGGTTTTCTGTTCTTGTGTTAGTTTGCTGAGAATGATGATTTCTAGCTTCAGCCATGTCCCTGAAAAGGACATGAGCTCATCCTGTTATATGGCTGCATAATATTCCATGGTGTGTATGTGTCACATTTTCTTTAGCCAGTCTATCATTGATGGGTATTTGGGTTGGTTCCAAGTTTTTGCTATTTTGAACAGTGCTGCAATAAATATACATGTGCATGTGTCTTATACTAGAATGATTTATAATTCTTTGGGTATATATCAAATAATGGGATTGCTGGGTCAAATGGTATTTCTAGTTTTAGATCCTTGAGGAAACTCCACACTGTCTTCCAAAATGATTGAACTAATTTACACTCCCACTAACAGTGTAAAAAGCATTCCTATTTTTCCACATCTTCTCCAGCATCTGTAGTCTGCTGACTTTTTAATGATTGCCATTCTAACTGGTATGAGATGGTATCACAATGTGGTTTTGATTTGCATTTCTCTAATGGACCAGTGATGATGAGCTTTTTTCCATATGTTTGTTGGCTACATAAATGTCTTCTTTGAGAAGTGTCTGTTCATATCCTTTGCCCACTTTTTGATTGAGTCATTTTTTTTTCTTGTAAATTTGTTCAAGTTTTCCATATATCCTGGATATTAGCACTTTGTCAGATGGGTAGACTGCAAAAATTTCTCCCATTCTGTAGGTTGCCTGTTCACTCTGATGATAGTTTCTTTTGCTGTGCAGAAGCTCTTTAGTTTAATTAGATCCCATCTGTCAATTTTGGCTTTTGTTGCCATTGCTTTTGGTGTTTTAGTCATGAAGTCATTGCCCATGCCTATGTCCTAAATGGTATCGCCTAGGTTTTCTTCTAGGGTGTTAGGTCTCATATTTAAATCTTTAATCCATCTGGAATTAATTTTTGCATAAGGTATAAGGATGGGATCCAGTTTCAGCCTTATGCATATGGCTAGCCAGTTTTCCCAACACCATTTATTTAGTAGGAAATCCTTTCCCCATTGCTTGTTTTTGTCAGGTTTGTCAAATATCAGATTGTTGTAGGTGTGTGGCATGACTCCCGAGGCCTCTGTTTTGTTCCATTGGTCTATATATCTGTTTTGGTGCCAGTACTATGCTGTTTTGATTACTGTAGTCTTGTAATATAGTTTGAAGTCAGGTAGCATGATACCTCCAGCATTGTTTTTTGTTTTGGCTTAGAATTGTCCTGGCTATGCAGGCTCTCTTTTGGTTCCATATGAAATTTAAGGTGGTTTTTTCCAATTCTGTGAAGATTGTCAATGGTAGCTTCATGGGGATAGCATTGAATCTATAGATTACTTTGGGGCTTATGGCCATTTCCATGATATTGATTCTTCCTAACCATGAGCATGAAATATCTTTCCATTTGTTTGTGTCCTCTCTTATTTCCTTGAGCAGTGGTTTGTAGTTCTCCTTGAAGAGATACTTCACATCCCTTGTAAGTCATATTCCTAGGTATTTAATTCTCTTTTTAGCAATTGTGAATGGGAGTTCGCTCATGACTTGGCTCTCTGTTTCTTTGTTATTGTTATAGAGGAATGCTTGTGATTTTTGCATATTGATTTTGTATCCTGAGACTTTGCTGAAGTTACTTATCGGCTTAAGGAGATTTTCAGCTGAGACAATGGGGTCTTCTAAATATACAGTCCTGTCATCTGAAAATAGAGACAGTTTGACTTCTTCTTTATTTGAATACCCTTTATTTCTTTCTCTTGCCTAATTTCCCTGGCCAGAACTTTCAATACTATGTTGAACAGGAGTGGTGAGAGAAGGCATACATGTCTTGTGCCAGTTCTCAAATGGAATGCTTTTAGTATGCACATTCAGCATGATATTGACTGTGGGTATGTCAAAAATAGCTCTTATTATTTTGAGATATGTTTCATCAATACCTAGTTTATTGAGAGCTTTTAGCATGAAGTGTTGTTGAATTCTATGCATCTATTGAGATGATCATGTCGTTTTTTCTTTGGTTCTGTTTATGTGATAGATTACACTTATTGATTTGCATATGTTGAACCAGCCTTGCATCCCTGGGATGAAGCTGACTTGATTGTGATGGGTAAGCTTCTTGATGTGCTGTTGGATTCGTTTTGCCAGCATTTTATTGAGGATTTTCACACTGATGTTCATCAGGAATATTGGCCTGAAATTTTCTTTTTAAGTATGTCTCTGCCAGGTTTTGGTATCAGGATAATGTTGGCCTCATAAAATGAGTTAGGGAGGATTCCCTCTTTTTGTATTGTTTGGAATAGATTCAGAAGGAGTGGTACCAGCTCTCTTTGTACCTCTGGTAGAATTCGGTTATGAAACCACCTGGTCCTGGACTCTTGTCAGTTGGTAGGCTATTAATTTTTGCCTCAATTTCAGACCTTGTTATGGTCTATCCAGGGATTTCACTTCTTCCTGGTTTAGTCTTGCGAGGGTGTAAGTGTTCAGGAATTTATTCATTTCTTCTAGATTTTCTAGTTTGTTTGCATAGAAGTGTTTATAGTATTCTCTGATGGTAGATTGTATTGTTATGAGATTGGTGGTAATATTGCCTTTATCATTTTTTACTGCATCTATTTATTCTTCTCTATTTTCTTTTTTATTAGTCTGGCTAGTGTTCTATCTATTTTGTTGATCTTTACAAAAAAACTGGATTCACTGATTTTTTTTTGAAGGGTTTTTCGTGTCTCTATCTCTTTCAGTTCTGCTCTAGTCTTAGTTATTTCTTGTCTTCTGCTGACTTTTGAATTTGTTTGTTCTTGCTTCCCTACTTCTTTTAATTGTGACATCAGGGTATCAATTTTAGATCTTTGCTGTTGGGCATTTAGCACTATAAATGTCCCTCTACAAGCCACTTTAAATGTGTCCCAGAAATTCTGGTCCATTTTATCTTTGTTCTCATTGCTTTCAAAGAACATCTTGATTTCTACCTTCATTTTCATTATTTATCCAGTAGTCATTTAGGAGCAGGTTGTTCAGGTTCCAGGTAGTTGTGTGGTTTTGAGTGAGTTTCTTAATCCTGAGTTCCAATTTGATTTACTGTCATCTGAGAGACTTGTTATAATTTTCATTATTTTGCATTTGCTGAGGAATGTTTTACTTCCCATTATGTGGTCAGTTTTAGAGTAGATGTGATATGATGCTGAGAAGAATGTATATTCTGTTGATTTGGGGTGGAGAGTTCTGTAGATGTCTATTAGGTTCACTTGGTCCAGCTCTGAGTTCAAGTCCTTGTTAATTTTCTGTTTTGTTGATCTGTCTAATATTGACTGTGAGGTGTTAAAGTCTCCCACTATTATTATGTGGGAGTCTAAGTCTCTTTATAGGTTGTTAAGAACTTGCTTTATATATCTAAGTGTTCCTGCATTGCTTGCATTTATATTTAGGATTGTTAGTTCTTCTTGTTGCATTGATCCTATTACCATCATGTAATGCCCTTTTTTGTCTCTTTTGATCTTTGATGGCTTAAAGTCTGTTTTATCAGAGACTAGGATTGCAACCTCTGCTTTTTTTACTTTCCATTTCCTTGGTAAATATTCCTCCATCCCTTTATCTTGAGCCTACTGTGTCTTTGCATGTGAGATGGGTCTCCTGAATACATCACACTGATGGCTTTTTTTTAATTGTCCTTCAGATTTTATGGAATATGTGCAGATCATACAGAATTGTTGCATAGGTACACACATGGTAATGTGGTTTGCTTCCTCCATCCCCCTATCACCAACATCTGGCATTTCTCCCCATGATGGCTCTTGACTCTATCCAAATTGCCAGTCTGTGTCTTTTAATTGGGGCATTTAGCCCATCTGCATTTAAGGTTAATATTGTTATGTGTGAATTTGATCCTGCCATTATGATGCTAGCTGGTTATTTTGCCCATTAGTTGATGCAGTTTCTTCATTGTGTCAATGGTCTTTACAATTTGGTAATTTTTTGCAGTGGCTAGCACTGGTTGTTCCTTTTCATGTTTAGTGCTTCCTTCAGGAACTCTTGTAAGGCAGGCCTGGTGGTGATGATATCTCTCAGCATTTGCTTGTCTGTAAAAAATTTTATTTCCCCTTCGCTTATGAAGCTTAGTTTGACTGGATGTAAAATTCTGGGGTGAAAATTCTTTTCTTTAAGAATGCTGAATGTTTACTCCCACTCTCTTCAGGCTTGTAGGGTTTCTGCAGAGATCCACTGTTAGTCTGATGGGCTTCCCTTTGTGAGTCCCCCAACCTTTCTCTCTGGCTGCCCTTAGTATTTTTTCCTTCATTTCAACCTTGGTGAATCTGATGATTTCGTATCTTGGGGCTGCTCTTCTCGAGAAGTATCTTTGTGGTGTTCTCTGTATTTCCTGAATTTGAATATTGGCCTGCCTTGCTAGATTGGGGAAGTTCTCCTGGATAGTATTCTGAAGAGTGTTTTCCAACTTGGTTTCATTTTCCCTGTTATTTTCAGGTACACCAATCAAACGTAGATTTGGTATTGTCATGTAATCCCATATTTCTTGGAGGCTTTGTTTATTTCTTTTCACTCCTTTTTCTCTAATCTTACCTTCTCACTTTATTTCATTGAGTTGATCTTCAATCTCTGATATCCTTTCTTCCGTTTGATCAATTTGGCTATTAAGACTTACGTATGCTTCACAAAGTTCTCATGCTGTGTTTTTCAGTTTCATCAGGTCATTTATGTTCTTCTCTAAGCTGTTTATTCTAGTTAGCATTTCATCTAACCTTTTCTCAAGGTTCTTAGCTTTCTTGCAGTGGCTTAGAATATGCTCCTTTAGCTTTGAGTTTTTTATGATTCACCTTCTGAAGCCTGCTTCTGTCAAACTGTCAAATTCATTTTCCATCCAGTTGTGTTCCCTTGCTGGCGAGGAGCTGTGATGCCTTAAAGAAGAAAAGGTGTTATGGTTTTTGGAGTTTTCAGCCTTTTTGCATTGGTTTCTTCCCATCTTCATGGATTTATCTACCTTTGGTCTTTGAAGTCGGTGACCTTTGGATGGTGTCTCTGAGTTGGTGTCATTTTTGTTGATGTTGAAACTATATCTTTCTGTTTGTTAGTTTTCCTTCTGACAGTCAGGCCTCTCTGCTGCAGGTCTATTGGAATTTGCTGGAGATCCATTCCAGACCCTGCTTGCCTGGGAATCACCAGCGGAGGCAGCAGAACAGCAAAGATTGCTTCCTATTCTTTCCTATTCTTACCCAGTGGGGTACCTTCCACATGCCAGCCAGAGCCCTACTGTATGAAATGTCTGTCAGCCCCTACTGGGAGGTATCTCCCAGTCAGGATATACAGGGGCCAGGGAGCCCATTGAGGAGGCAGTCTGTCCCTAATCAAAGCTTGAAAACTGTGTTGGGAAATCCACTCCTCTTCAGAGCTGCCTGGCAGGGGCGTTTAGGTTCACTGAAGCTGTACCCACAACTGCCCGTTTTCCCAGGTGCTCTGTTCCAGGAAGGTGGAGCCTTTATATATAAGTCCCTGATAGGCTGCTGCTTTTTCTTTCACATGCCCTGTGCAGTGAGGTTATCTAGTGAGATAGACTGCCTGCACTGCTGAGCTGTGTTGGGCTTTGCCCAGTTTGAACTTCCAGGCAGCTTTGCTAACACTGTTGGGTCGAAACTGCCTACTCAGGCTTCAGCAATGGCAGACATCCCTCCCCCACTGAGCTTGATGACCCAGGTCAAGCTCAGACTGCTGTGCTGTCTACAAGAATTTCAAGCCAATGGATCTTAGCTTGCTGGTCCCCGTGGGGGGTGGTACCTGCCAAGCCAGACCACTTGGCTCCCTGGCTTCAGCTCCCTTTCCAGGGGAGTGAACAGTTCTGTTTTGCTGGCCATCCAGGTGCCTCTGGGGTATTAAAAAAATAACTGTTGCCGCTAGCTTGGTTTCTGCCCAAGCAGCTGCCCAGTTTTGTGCTGGAACCCAGGGCCCTAAGTAAAGTATGTAGGCTAGAGTGCAAGGAACAGTCCCTAATGGCTTCCCTTTGCTAGGAGAGGAAGTTCCCTGGTCCCTTGCACCTCTCCAGAGAGGCTATGCCCCACCCTGCTTTGGCTCACCCTCCTTGGGCTACACGCTACACCCACTGTCCCACCAGTCTCAGTGAGATGAACCAGGTATCTCAGTTGGAAATGTGGAAATCACCCACCTTCTGTGTCGATCTTGCTGGGAGGTGCACACTGGAGCTGTTCCTATTCGACCATCTTGTCTGGGGAAAAATGGCAATTTCTTAAAATAAAACAACATTGAAGTTGCTGCATTCATTGACTCTTCCTTTCCAAAAGATTTTTTCATAACATGTGATACTGTTTGATAGCATTTGACCCACAGTAGAACTTTTTTCATAATTTGAGTTAAAAATAATAGACTAAAACCTCTCCAACCCTACCACTGATTTATCAATTAAGTTGTTATTCTATTGTAGGTCATTTATTGTCATTTCAACAATGTTCCCAGCATCTTTACCAGAGGTAGATCCCATCTCAAGAAACCACTTTCTTTGTTCATTGATAAGAAACAACTCCTCATCTATTCAAGTTTTTTTTTATTAGATTGCAGCAATTCAGTTACATCTTAGGTTCTACTTCTAATTCTAGTTCCTCTGCTCTTTCTGTCAAATCTGCAGTGACTGCCTCCACTGAACCCTTGAACCCCTCAAAGTCACCCCTTAAAGGTTGGAATAAATTTTCTCCAAAGTCCTGTTAATGTTGACATGTTGATCTTCTCCCATAAATCATGAATGTTGTTAATGGCATCTAGAAATCTGAATTATTTTTAGGTTTTCAATTGATGTCTGGATCAATCAGAGGAGTCACTGTCTCTGGCAGCTACAGCCTTATGAAATGTATTTTATAAATAATAAGACTTTAAAATTTAAATTTCTCCTTGGTCCATGGATTGCAAATGGATGCTCTGTTAGCAGGCATGAAAATGATAATCTCTTTATACATCTACATCAGAGTCCTTGAGTGACCAGATGCACTGTCAATGAACAGTAACATTTTAAAAGGAAACTTTTCTTAGCAGTGGGTCTCAACAGTAGGCTTAAAATACTCAATAAACTATGCCATACACAGAGGCTGTCATCCAGGTTTTGTTATTCCATTTGGAAGAGCACAGAAAGAGTAGATTTAGAATACTTAAGGGCCTTAGGATTTTCAGAATGGTAGGTTAGTACTGACTTAGTGACAAGTTGCACTAACTCCCTGAGAAGAGAATCAGCCTGTCCTTTAAAGCTTTGAAGCCAGGCATTGACTTCTCTCTAGCTATTAAAGTCCTAGATAGTATCTTCTTTCAATATAAGCCTGTTTTATCTACATTAAAAATCTGTTCTTTAGTGTAGCCACCATCATCAATGATCTTAGCTAGAGCTTCTGGATAACTTGACAGCTTCTATATCAGCATTTGCTACTTCCCCTTATACTTTTATGTTATGAAGACAACTTATTTCCTTAAGTCTCATGAACCAACCTCTGCTAGACTTCATAGAATTGAAGAGTGAGGGCCTTGCTCTGGATAAGGCTTCAGCTTAGAATCATTGGGACTGATTTTGTCCTCTATCCAGTCCATTCAATATCACCAATAAAGCTTTTTTGCTTTCTTATCATTCATGTGTTCACTGAAAGCACTTTTAATGTCCTTCAACAACTTTTCCTTTGCTTTCACAACTTTGCTATTGGTACAGTAGGCTTAGCTTTTCACTATCTTGGCTTTTGGCATGTCTTTCTCACTAAGCTTTTTTATTTCTTTGATTTAAAGTGAGAGATGTACAACTCTTCTTTACTTGAACATCTAGAGGCCACTGTAGGGTTTTTAATATTTTTGTGTCTTAGAAAGTAGGCCTGAAACGTGAGAGAGAAATAAAAGAAGAGTTGGTTGATGGAGCAGTCAAAACATACACATTTATCAATTAAGATTGCTATTTTATATGGGCACAGTTTATGGTACCCCAAAACAATTACAATAGTAGTGGCATGAAAGATCACTGCTCACAGATCACCATAACAGATATGAAAATAATGAAAAACTTAAAAAAATATTAAGAGGATTATGAAAATGTGATACAGAGACACAAACCTACCACATGCTGTTGCAAAAATCATGCCAATAGTCTTGCTTGATGCAGGTCTGCAACAAACCTTCAATTCATTAAAAACACACACACACACACACACACACACACACATGCACACACACAATATCTGTGAAGTGCAATAAAACAAGGCATGACTCTATATACTTTCAAACAAATGCTTGTGTTTATATCAGCCCAACTCATCCCTTCCTCCCATGGTAACTTGTGCCTCCAACCATTCTAGGCACTTCATCCACTTGGCAAAATCAGTTACTCTTCCTTCATTTGCTCTTCATTTTTAAGTTGGTTGACTTCTTTCATCTGCTACTTTTTTCCCCATTATTAAAAAATATATATTTACTGTCATTATTCCTGAGGTTTTAGAAAGGGGATTCAGTAAACATACATTTTAAATTTTCCATGATTAACTGAAAATTATATGATGGAATTTTTGTCCAGCTATGAAAGATTAATGACCTTAAATGGTTGTTTTTCTCAAAACAGCAGGCAGGCAGACTGAAAGTTGTTTTCCATTGAGAAAAATAACGAGCTTCATGGGGACTCAAGAAATTTGCTAGAAGTGTTTCTATCTTTTCCTAGTCCGTTAAATTCAGAAGACTCATTAACAAAAATATATATGATTTTCAGGGAGCATTGCCTCTTCCTATCTACTAAGTCATCTGAAAGGGCCCTATTAGGGGATACAACCTAAGTAGATGAGAAGCTTATTTAGCATATCCCCATTATTACAAGCCTTTTAGTTTTTCACTGATTAAGTACATGGCTCTGATTATTTCTGTCATATTACTTTTTAATTTTATAGATTGCTGATAATTACTAAAATATTTTCTTTAATATGATCACTTTTCTAAGAAGATTTAAGGTATCATTCTTATACTGGCTTGACTTTATAATAAATTGGATCAAAGTGATTTACTTTTTTTCAAGATACATCTTCATTCATTGAATAAATACTCAAATTCTGTGCTTCAAAAGGATTCTTGTGGCATACAGTTGTTCAGCTTATATTAAAAATATAGTTCTATTGAAAGTCATTGAATTGAGTGACTTGAGCATAAGCATTAGCAAATTTTTCATTCTGGCTGTTTCATCTGGTTGCAGTGTTACTCAAATCTAACATTCTGTAGAATCCTTACCAAGGTTATCTTATGGTACAGAAAATTGAATGATAATACCTGCCTATAAAATTTGCCTGAGCAAAATTATCTATTTAAGTCTTATGAAGCATGCTCCATAAGCATCTGTTGTGCCTAACCATTTAAAAAAATTAAAAGTTCCATTTAGAAAAAGTTGGCCTTACTTTCTTGCCCACCTATATTTCACATGCAGAAGATGGTTGGCCTATCTTTAAAGTTAAAATGCAAATCAGTCTTTTAAACTTTTAGAACAGATTGAAGACTTTGCTAATTTATTTTTATGCATGAAACTTTTCAATGTCATTCTGATTATTGCTTTAGAAATTCTTCATTCTTTATAAAGCTCAATTTTAAATTCACTGTTACCTGGCTACTGTCAAAATATCATCAATACTAATACTTGTTGAGAAAAATACTTTGATTCTTTAGATGGCCATATCCTTGCATCAATTTATTTCATCAGTAACTTACTAGAGCTACATATAGGAATGTTTTCACTGAGTTACTATTTAATGGTAAGTCTTAAGCCTCAATTTCCATTATAATTTGTTTCAAAAAATAGATATATAAATACTATTTGGCCAGGTACAATGGCTTAAATCTGTAAACCAAACACTTTGGGAAGCCAAGGCAAGAGTATTGCTTGAGCCTAGGAGTTCAAAACAAGCCTGGAAGACATAGTGAGAACCTATCTCTACAAGAAATAAGAATAGGTTTTTGCAGCCATCGCCAAAGGCGGAGTGGAAGTTCAATCCCTTTTGTGACTGCCGACCAAAGCAAGAATCATAAGGGGCATTTCAATGCACCTTCCCATGTTCGCAGGAAGATTACATCTTCTCCTCTTTCCAAAGAGCTGAGACAGAAGTACAATGTGTGATCCATGCTCACCCGAAAGGATAATGCAGTTCAAGTTGTATGAGGACAATATAAAGATCAACAAATTGGCAAAGAAGTCAAGGTTTATGGAAAGAAATATGTTATCTACATTGAACAGCAGCGGGAAAAGGCTAATGCCATAACTGTCCATGTAGGCATTACCCCAGCAAAGTGGTTATCACTAGGCTGAAACTGGACAAAGCCTGCAGAAAGATCCTTGAATGGAAAGCTAAATCTCACCAAGTAGGAAAGGAAAAGGGTAAATACAAGGAAGAAACAATTGAGAAGATGCAGGAATAAAGTAACTTTATATACAAGCTTTGATTAAAATTTGAAACAAAAAAATAATAAAATTAGCCTAGCATGGTGTTATATACCTATAATCCCATCTACTTGGAAGGCTGAGCCAAGAGGGTCCTACATTAGCCTCTTGAGTCAAAGATGTTGAAGCTGTGGTGAGCCATTATTACAACACTGCACTGCAGCCTGAGTGACAAAGCAAGATCTTTTCTTATAAAGAAAATGACAAATACTCCTTCTTCAAAATTGGCCTTGTAGATAATATCGCTTAAATGATAGCACTCCGTAAGGATTCGAGTGGCAAATTTTGCTTGAATTTCAATGTCAACTTAAGGAATGTAATGTTTGCCTCTACAGACAGTATTAGATATGTTTTGTTGTTGTTACTATTGCTGTTTTTTTCTTTCTTTTTTTTTTTTTAAGATAGGTGTCTTGCTGTGTTGCTCAGGGTAGAGTGCAATGGCTATTCACAGGTACAACCACAGTGCATCACACCTCAAATTCCCGGGCTCAAGCAATCTTCCTGCCTCACCCTCTCAAGGAGCTGGAACTAAAGGCATGTGCCTCTGCTTCCAGGTTTTTTATGTTTTTATTAAGAATAATTACATATTATATTATGCTTCCTTTTTGCCATAGCTTGAAAGAAGCTCAGAATCAAATTGTATACTCAAAATATTCTTGCCGACTGCTTTGCCATATCACTTCCTTTCTTCTAACTGATGTCATGCAGCTCCTTTACTAGTCTTTATCTTCTTGTATATATGCTTTTATTGCAACTTTGCCTCAATTCTTTTAAGAAATAGAGTATAAACAGAGCAAATATTTTAAAAACAATTCTCATTGAGATCCATTTATATTGCATTAGTATTTCTATAATATTTTTGTCATGAATCAACATTGTTTCTCCAAACTTTTAACTATGGAGGCAATTTAAGTTATGTTCAGCTGACAGGGAAAAAGGAGATCTCTGCATAAACTGATTTTCAATTTGCATTTTCAAAGAAAGAAAGGTTTGAATTATGTAACTATGTGCTTGTGTAACTAACTAAACATTTTTGTGTTGACATCAAAGAATCTGAGGTCAATCATGATGCTTTCTAACTCTTTCGTAGCTTCCGGAAATCTAGAACAATTTTATAAAAATTAAAAAATTATCAATAGCTTTTGTTTCATTTAACCAATTTACCATGCTCCTACTTTATGTCAGGCTTTGTTCTTGGTTGTTGAGTTATACCAGTGAACAACACAGTTGAGAATTTAAGATCCCACAGAGCTTATATCCTAGTGGGCGGCTGGGGGGAGACAATAGATAGTAAAATTAATAAATGAATAGATTTAATTGATTTTTAAGTAACTTACAAAAATTTAAAAATACTTTTACATATACTGATAGAAAGTGATGGGCTGTGAGCAAAATGGACCAGAACAGGAGTACTGGGCAGGGGAATGGGGTAGAGAAAGGAGTATTTAAAATAGGGTGACCGGGGTAGTCCTCATTGTGAATGGATTAGTATTATGATATGTATAATCACTGTTTAAAGCAATTCGTCTTATAATTTTATAATCTCTGTCATTTCTTTGTCAGTTGATATTGGTTTATTTCCCTCCTGGTTGAGAACTATTTTTCTGCTTCTTTGTAACCCTGGGTTTTTTTAAACTGGTTGCTAGATGTGAATTTTCCATTTTTGAGTGCAAATACTATGGTATTCTTTTAAAGAATGTTGGATTTTGCTTTGGCACACATTGAGTTTCTGGGGATCGTGTTGATCCTTTGAAGGTTTTCTTTTAAGTTTTGAGAATCAAGATTCAGAGCAGCCTTTACTCTAGGAATATTTTAGCCCCACTAAGGCAAATAATAGTCTTCTGAAAACTCTACGCAATGTCCTATGTATATTGAGATCTTTTCCCCTCCAGCATTTGGGAATGCAGAGTATCCTCTGCCTTGTGTGATTTGGGGGATGTTTGACCTCCTGCTTTCTGATGGTTCATTCCTCTGCCTTGAGGAGTTCCACCCTGCCTATGTGTAGTGTCAATCTCCACCCAAGACTGGAATCTTCTCTGCAGAGCTCCAGAGCTTCCTCTCTTCACAGCTCTCTCCTCTCCGTATTCAGCTACGTACATTCTAGACCCCTCCATCTCCCTGTTCTTTAACATTCTGACTCTTTAACTCAGCAAGTCCTCCAGGCTCTGTTGGGATTCTCTCTCCCTGCCTATGCCCTGAAAGCTGCCATCACTCAGTGACCTGCGAAGTCATAAGGCTCAATTTCTCTTTTAGAAATCACCCACCTACGTTGTCTAAGAATATTTCTTTGAAAACCATTATTTTATGCATTTTTTTCTGTATTTGTAATTGCTTGGAGTACAAGGATAATCCTCATAGAAGTTAATCCTTTATGAGGACAGAAATTCTTTAGAATTTTTAAGGTAGTATAAATAGTTTAAAGTTATCGCCCTTATAAGATTTTTAAATTATTTCTTAAACTACCGAAGATTGAAATTATCCTTTTTTTTCTATTTTGTGACTTTGTCTTGATTTCTTTATGAGTTCTCAAGACCTGAGCATGTGGAATACTAGTGTTGGAATGAATTTTATTTTTATTTTCACTGAAATTGCGTGAGAAAAATATGGATATAAATGCTATTATGTAATTTTAATGTATTATGTATTTCTTAATTTATGTTCAAACATTATCAAAATAAGCTCAAATGGAAAGCATTATATCCCAAGCAAAAGAAATAAAAAATATAATGTTTTTTAACTATAAAAAGTACCATAAGAAATAAATGATATTTTATATAGCAGACTTTCATTTCCCTAAATTCAAGGACACTCAACTCCTACTACAAGAAACACAGGCTTTTTCCACCTGTAAATAAGACAATCAGGCATCAGAAATTTAGTCTGTGTCTTAACTCAGTAATTATGTCCATATTTTAGTAGCTACTTTAGTAGATAGATGCAAATCATATAACTAAGGACATATTGTTGTTTTCCTAAAAGCTTGCACTGAAAAATCCTTTTTAGGTTTTAGTTCTTTTTTGTTTAAGGAGCTCCACAGGTAACAAGCAAATCTTTGCAACCCCTTCTGACCTTTAGAATAGTGAAGAGAATATGACACTATATAAGGCAGAACATGAATTTTATCACAATGCTACTCTTTTAGAACTAAAAGAAATTGATTCTGCAGTTTGTTTTTCCAAGAAAATCTTTTCAATGACATCATTCCATTCTGACAGTGACCATAGACCGCATTTTAAATGTGCAGAGTTTCATGGCAAATTTGTTTTAGTGTTCTCTATTGCTCTAACCAATGAGCAATAACATATCATGGGTGTGTGTTGACTTTTATCATGGTCACTCATCAGAATAGTTCTGTTTCCATATCCATTAAATATTTCCTTTTTGTAATAATTATGAAAATCAAACTTTTAGGAAGTAGAAAAGATGAGGCTTTGGGATTTATATACCAATGAAGAAAATTTTGTGTTTGTGTGTGTGTGTATAATAGAAACCGCATTGTGTTCAAAAAGATGCATAAGACATACAAAAAGGCAGAGAAATTTATAATAATTTAAAGTGCTATTATTAATTTCCCAGGGCTACCGAAACAAAGTACCAAGATCTGAGTGACCTACAACAGAAATTTATGGTCTCAGTTTTGAAGTCTGAAATCAAGGTGTCACCAGAGCCATGCTCTGTCGGAAACCTGCAAGAGAATTCTTCCTCAGCTCTCTTGATCTTCTGGTGGCTTGCCAGCACTCCTTAACATTCTTTGGTTTATAGGTGCGTCACTCCAAACCTCTGGCTTCACAGTCACATGTCTTCTTATGTGTCCATATATACCGTTCCCCTTCCCCAACCCCTTTTTGAGACAAGGTCTCCTTCTGTCACCCAAGCTGGAGTGCAGTAGTGTAATCATGGCTCACTGTACCCTCAACCTCCTGGGCTCAAGTGATCCTCTCACCTCAGCGTCCCAAATAGCTGGGACCACAGGCTTGTGCCACCACACCTGCCTAATTTTTTAATTACATTTTTATAGAGATGAGGTCTCACTATGTTGTCCAGGCTAGTCTGAAACCCCTAGGCTGAAACAATTCTCCTGCTTTGGCTTCCCAAAGTGTTGGAATTATAGGTATGAGCCACCGGGCCTAATATTACCCCTTTGTGTAGTGTTCAGTTCTACAGCCTTAGGGCCCACCCAAATGACCTCGTTTTAATTCAATAACCTCTGTAACAATCTGTGTTCAAGTAAAGTCACACTCTGAGGAATTGGGGGTTAGAATTTCAGCATATCTTTTGGGGGAGACAAAATTCAACACATAATGACTATGAAGTCATTTTTAAATATGAAGCAAAAAATCCACATGAAGTTATGGATTTGTTAAATGATTATACTATTTTACAACTTTAATTTTAGATACAGGAGTGCATATGCAGATCTGTTACATGGGAATATTGCATGATGCTGAGGTTTGGAATACATATCCTGTCACCCTGGTAGTGAGCACAGTGCCCAATTAGTTTTTTAATGAAGCGTCTCCTCCATCCTTTCATGGTCCACAATGACTGTTGTTCTTATATTTATGTCCATGTGTACTCAATGCCTAGCCCTACCATTTATGGAAGCATTATTAATAAAACTGGAAGTCAAATTAAGATACCATTATGGAAGTGCTATTAGTAAAACTGGAAGTCAAATTAAGGTACCATTTATGGTACGGGTAGGCATTGAGTACACATGGACATAAATATAAGAACACACAGTATTTGGTTTTTAGTTCCTATGTTAATTTGCTTAAGAATATGGCCTCCAGCTCCATCCACATTGCTGCAGAGGACAAAATTTCAAAATTGCTGCAGAGGATAAAATGTTTTTATGGCTGCATAGTATTCTATGGCATATGAAGTCACTTAAACATACACATATACTTGCAAAACCTTTATTGACATTTTTACAATAAGAATTAAACAGTGACTATGATTAGTAGAAGAGGCAGAAGGAGTAATAACATGTTTATTGAATACTTATTCCATTGAGAATATAGTATCTCCCTTAGTTCTATGAGAGTCACTGTATAGTGTCCATTTTACCTCAGTTGAGGAAACTGAGGCATAGAGAAATTAAATAATTTGCTCAGTTTTACAGCTTTTAAGTGATAAAACTGGAGGTCAAATTAAGGTCCTTCTGAATCAAGAGCCAAAACTTGTAACCACTGGCATTCTTAAACATTTTTTACACTATGAATCCCATTGGCAGTTTGAGAAGCCTGTGGAACTCTTTTCAGAAAAATTATTTTAATGCATAAAAGACAATATATAATTCAAAATAGCTATTGAAATACAGTTATCAAAATGTTCTAATAAATATGATAATAATATTGGCTGAATCATACAAAACTTGTTTTCTTGGATTAAAAAAATGGTACAAATATTGGGAATTTCATATTGTTTGTTCTAATAGTAATATATCATTTTATTAATGATTAAGTCACATCAAGTGATACATTTAATAACTGCCATAATTTCAAAGTAGTGAAGTATAACATTTTAATATATTTGCTATAATGTATATGATATGAAAACATATGTGATTTCTGTTGGTGACAAAATTGCAAATACTGCTAATGCTACAGTAGTTTCTTTTGATTGAAGGTAATGATAAATTTCAATTAGAGATTAATAAAAGCTGTACACATTTCCCATCAAAGTTCACAGACTCCATGGTGAGCCAGGGGAGTTCACAGACCTCAGGCTAAGAACTGAAGTCTGGTGCCACTTTTAGCACACTTCATTAATTTTTTTCATTAGATAGAAATGCTTGAAAATTAATTATTAGGTCTTAAACTTATGTTTAATATTTCAATGATAAAACTTTTCTATCTGGATAGGTCCTATGAACCATTTTGCTGTATGACTCTGCATGTGCTACATGAAGACAGTGTTATGTTTAACTAAAGTTATGCATATAACTTTTTTGTAACTTTTTATTTGTAAGATATAATGTAAATAAAAGGCAGTATAAGTTAATTTTCAAATCCTCAGAATCATTCTTATATTTTCATTTGTAAGTTTCTCTAAGTTCTTCACTTAGTAATATACATGCTCACATAGCAACTCTTTGGCTAATGTTAATATTCCTTAATTTGTTAATAAAATGACAGACAACAGAGAAGCAAGAAAAAGGATTATTAATAGCATGAAATTACATGACAATAAGGCATCAAATACATGGTTGTTCATAAAAAGGAAAAGATTTTTCTTAGGGGTTCTCAGCTAACTTTTCCATGACCCTTCCTAATATTCTCTCAACCTCCTTTGAGTCCTGACCCTACCTTTAGAGAAACCACCCTGCAAAGTATTACCAAGGTTAGCCAGGGAGAAATGAGTGTCTCTTTAAAACACAATTGTAGTTCCTTTTATTAAATACATTAGGATAAAGAACAAAATTAACCTAATAACATTGATACATTTGCAAGAAAAACCAACTGTAAAAGAAAGTGATAAAACAAGCAGTTTGTACATTTTCTTTTTACAGCACTCTTGTTAAACTAATTTAAGTGTCCTGCCTCCAGGAGCAGCTTAGAGAGGATACTCTTTAAGTGATTGTTCCTAAATAGGTTATTATTTTAAATGAACTCCTTAGGAGCCACATGTGTGGCATCTGGTTAATCCATTACATTTGCAATTACAAACCAGTGCTTTTTATGGCAGGAAAATTATTTTATATGCTCCACAGCTGCACTTAGGACAGAAGCCTCAGCCCATGACATTCCTCTTGATAAACATTAAAAGGAGCACTATGCTGTACCCAAGGGTGATTAAGCTTCTTAAATCACTTCTGATGTGCTACAGAAAGTCTATTCTAATCCTATTCCTCTGAAAGAACAAACTTTGTATTCCATATGGGCTTTCAGGACTGAAATTCTTTTTGCTCCTGGTTTTAAACCCATGGGTCTATTTTAATGACCACTGCAGAGCAGATGAGCAATCAACCTATGAACTCTATTATACAAGTAACTTACACAGCATTGAAAGGATGTACCTTGAGCTATGTTCACATTATACATCTCATACTCAGATTTGGTCTACTAACTGACAATTGTCAAACTTCAAGTTCTGTTTTGTTTTAAAGCAGGGTGCTTAAGACTGATTTGATTCCAGTCTATTAGCTGTGATACTTTGAATAAATTATATAACCTCCCTAAGCTTTGGTTTCCTCATGGGTAAAATGGGGATAATAATTCCCTCTTTTATAGGATTATGTGAGAAGTGAATGGGATCAGATGCTTTATGTAAAGTGCTTACCCAGATTCCAGCCCAGAGTAAAAACATTCAATAAATATTATTGTTATTAAAATATGTATATAAGCCCAGTCACCGCCAACCTAAAAGAGGATTTGAATGAATCTGTTCAGGGTCCCAGTCAAGTCCTCATGCACCAGAGCTAGTGTGAAAGAATTTCCACAAGATGCCAAGAACAGAAAGAGCTTGGAATCCATGTTAGTCTTTAGAGAGTCTAATAAAATTTAAGCTGAGGAAATCAAGATTGGTTAGCAAGGCAAGGGAGGAAATGCATAACTGAAAGCTAAGGACAAAGTTGTAAGTTTAAAAGGTCAAGTTATAAGATTGATGGGATTCAAATATACATTGAAGTGAGTTTAAGAGATGGTTGGTGACTGGTAAGAAGATAAGCCATAACTTGCTTCCATTGGCCATTAGAGCCTGGCATGTGGCTAGCTCAAATGTATATGGTGATGATGGACAAAGTGATGTAGTATTCCTAATCATCTATTTACTCACTTTTAAGTGCCTATGGGCTGCCAGGCATTGAATTTCATTCTAGAACTAACTAGATACCAAAACATGGATTTTGCCACCAAGGATCTTAGAAGAGGGATGACATCTGAACTATAAAGAAGGAGCAATTCTCAACTTTCTCATTTAGGTAACAGAATACTTAGTGATAAGTAAGTCACGGGCAGAGGTGCAGGTTTGAAGGGAGAAACAATAGAATCTGTCGGTATATGCTGAGTATGAGCTCCCTGCTAGTCATCTAAGACTTGAAAACACACAGCTAAATACATAGCTGGAACTTAGGCAAGAGGCCTGAGTGAGTTGCCCACCAGCATAGGTATGGGACTTACAGACATGGAATGGTGTATTAGTTGCTCACACTACCACAACAGACCACAGTCTGGGTTTTTTAGAAAGTAGAAATCTATTTTCTCACAGTTCTGGAGGCTGAAAGATTCAAGATCAAAGTGCTAGAAAATTCACTTTAGGATGAGGGCTCTCTTCTGGCTTGCAGACTGCCACATTCTCGCTATGTCCACGTATGGCCCTTCCTTGGTGCATTCAGGCAGAGAAAGAAAGCAAGGTCTTTCATGTTTCTTCCAATGGGAACATTAATCTTATTGGATGAGGACCCTATGACCTTGTTTAACCTTAATTACTTCCGTAGAGGCCCCATTTCCTAATACAGACACACTGGGGATTTGATTTTCAACAGATGAATTTTAGAAGACACAAAAGCATTTATTCTGTAACAGATGGAATAAGAGTGCTAAGGATGTGGTAGAGAATGAGAACTAAAGCTGTTCAAGGACAAAAGTGTAGAAATCTTGCATTAAAGAGTGGGTGATAAAAGAAACTCATTAATGAACTGTGAAAGAGTAGTCAGAGGGAGAGGAGAAAACTGGAAAAGAGGTTATAAAATTGATGTAAAAAATCAAGAGGAGAGAATTTCAGGTAATGAACAATTGACAGTATCAATCTGAGAGAAAGATCAAGTAATAATAATAATTTTAAAAAATTAGATGCTGGGCACAGTGGCTCATACCTGTAATCACAGCACTTTGAAAGGTCAAAGTGGGAATATCACTTGAGGCCAGGAGTTGAAGACCAGCCTGCTCTCACAATATAGCAAGTGTCCATCTCTACAAATTTTTTTTTTTTAAATAGCCAGGCATGTGGTGCATATCTGTAGTCCCAGCTACTCAGGAGGTCAAGGCAGGAAGATCCCTTGAGCCCAAGAGGTTGAGGCTGTAGTGAGCTATAATCTTGTGACTGTACTTTAGCCTGTGTGACAAAGCAAGACTGTCACTCTAAAAATGAAAAAAGAGTAAAAAAAAAAAAAAATGGGAGATACTTGGATGTCCTATAATCTACTTGATAGTGAGTAAAAAACCCTTATGAAAAATAAAGTTTATCTATAAGGCATATTTAAAAATTTTTAATACAAATAACTTTGTCAAGTCCTATGCCTAGAAGGGGTTAGAGGTAGATATGTTATTCTTAAATTTAGAGTACCAGCTCCATTGAATAGAAGAATATCAATAAGAAATTTGGCACTTTTAGTTATTAAAATATATCTGAGAATATTTGAAAAGGTTAACATAGGAACATATTTCTACTTTTTCATCTCTTAGGCTTATAATTCATTTTAGATTATAGATACATTTATTATCTCATTTTGTTCTCAAAACATTCTGCAATGGAGGTATTCCTCCCAGCCCCAGTTAGAGAGCTAACACTCAAGTACATGAAGCAATTTTCCCAGCATCATACAGTGTTTCAAGATTAAGCAAAGACAAAATTTAGCTCATGCCACTCTTGCAGTTTTTACAGAATGCCTATTGTGCACCAAGTACCAGTTGCCAGAGAAAGAGATGGTTAAAATGAAGCTTCACTATATCGTGCCAGCTACTCCCCCATGTCCTTCCTTTACTTAGGCCTCCATCTCTCTTGTATACAATCTCCCCTCTGCTCAATTGTAAAAGGGCTGAGAAAGCTGTGATACCTGCAGTATCACAGTAGCAATCAACAGTAGCAATTTCCCTGAAGAGCCATGTGTGTAGGGGAAGGTGGGAGATGAAAGGGCCTACACCAAAGGCAGTCCCTACTGGCAATCACGTATCTATTTCTGTGACCAAGGATGAACAATTTTAGTTCAGTTCTTCGTGTTACTCACAAAACTCCCTAGTCCAAGGCCCAGTGCTTCCACTCTATGTGAAGTGCTTTTGAAATTAGGTAATTAATATGGTGAACCTAGTTGAGACCTAGTCATGGCTTGTGGTTCATAGTTTCTTCACCACCTGTACTGGGGCACAGGGATGAATTAAGTGACTTTTAGGTATTATATACAGTAGTAGTAGTAGTAGTAGTAGCAGCAGCAGCAGCAGCAGCAGCAGCAGTAGTAGTAGTAATAGTAGTAGAGTAATAGCAGCAGCAGCAGTAGTCATTCTCAAAGTGGGGTTATTGACAAGCAGCATCAGCAACCGAATCAAAATCTCTGAGAGTGGGATGTAGCAACTGTCGTTTTGCCAATCCCTCAAGAGAGGCTAAAATGTATGGATCACAGGTATACAGCTGTAGAAGTCTTTTCTTCTACTATTTAAACAGAAAAAGTATTATGAATGTTCCTAGCAAAAATAGAATCCATTCATCAATGTAAAAGTTAATTCAAGCACATGTTTTACTTGAATCATTACCACTAGATCTTTATTTATTATTACCTTTATCCACAGCAAGCTTTAAAATATCTAAGTTCAATGTCCATGCAAGCTCTTAGTACTGGTTAGTGCCATGTGAGTAAATATATACTCCATATTAATGACATCAAAAGTTGAACTACATGACATTTTATTTCTCTTAATTCACCCTCATCTCATTGCTGTTTCTAAAAGTATTATGTGTATTGATATTGTCTCTTCATGTTATAGTATGAAAAAGAATGCCAAAATGTTTGTATTTATTATATAAGTAATAAAGTAATGAAGATTTTTTATTTGTAAACTTTTATTTTAGTCTCACGGTATACGTGAGGGTTTGTTACATAGGTATGTTACATATAAGGTAAGTTGTATGGATCATTTCATCACCCAGGTATTAAGCCCAGTGCCTAATAGTTAGTTACCTTTCTGCTCCTCTCCCTCCTCCAACCCTCCACACTGAGGTAGACCCCAGTATCTGTTGTTCCCTTTTTTGTGTTCACGAGTTCTCATAATTTAGCTTCCACTTATAAGTGAAAACATGAAATACTTAGTTTTCTTTTCCTGCATTTTTAGTTTGCTAACATAATAGCTTGCTCCATGTTCCTGCAAGAGACATAACCTCATTCTTTTTTATGGCTGCATAGTATTCCATAGTGGATATGTACCACATTTTATTTATCCAATCTGTCATTGATAGGCATTTAGGTTGATTCCATGTCTTTGCTATTGTGAATACTGCTCCAATGAGCATTCACATGCATGTGTCTTTATGGCAGAATGGTTTATATTCCTCTGTTTATATACCCAGTAATGGAATTGCTGGGCCAAATGGTAATTCTGCTTTTAGCTCTTTGAAGAATCACCATACTGCTTTCCACAATGGTTGAACTAATGTGCACTCCCACCAACAGTGTAGAAGTGCTCCTTTTTCTCCAAAATTTGTTATTTTTGACTTTTTAACAGTATCATTTCCTACCAATCAGAATGGCTATCTCATTATGATTTTGATTTGCATTTATCTGATGATCAGTGATCTTGAGCTTTTTTTCACATGCTGGTTGGCCGCATGTATGTCTTCTTTTGAAAAATTTATGTTTATGTCCTTGGCCCACTTTTTAATGGGGTTATTTTTCTCTTGTAAATTTAGATTCCTTATAAATGCTGGATATTACACATTTGTAAGGTGTGTAGTTTGTAAAAATTTTCTCCCATTTCGTTGGTTGTATGTTCACACTGTTGATCGTTTCTTTTGCTCTGCAGAAGCTCTTAAGTTTAATTAGATCCCATTTGATCAATTTTTTCTTTTGTTGCAGTTGTTTCAGTGTCTTCATCATGAAATATTTGCCAAGTCCTATGTCCAGATGGTACTGCCTAAGTTGTCTTTGACAGTAGTTATGGTCTGAGGTTTCACATTTAAGTGTTTAATTGATCTTGAGTGGATTTTTATATATGGCATAAGGAAGGGGTCCAGCTTCAATCTTCTGCATATGCCTAGTGGTTATCCCAGCACCATATATTGATTAGGAATTCTTTTTTCCATTGCTTGTTTTTGGCAGCTTTGTTAAAGATCAAATGGTTGTAGGTGTGTGGCTTTGTTTCTGGTTATTTTGATACATTGGTCTGTGTACCTGTTTGTGTGCCAGTACCATGCAATTTTGGTTACTATATCCCTGTAGTACAATTTGAAGTCAGGTCACATGACGCCTCTATCATTGTTCTTTTTGCTTAGAATGACTTTGCCTATTCAGGCTCTTTTTTTGGTTCCACATGAATTTTAAAACATATTTTTCTAGTTCTGTGAAGAATATCATTGGTAGTTTGATAAGAATAGAATTGATTCTGTAAATTGGTTTGGGGATATGGCCATTTTAATGGTACTGATTCTTCCTATCTATAAGCAAGGAATGTTTTACCATTTGCTTTTGTCTTCCCTGATTTCCTTGAGGAGTATTTTGTAATTCTCATTTGCAGAGACCTTTCACCAACCTAGTGAGCTATATATATATTTGGCAATTGTGAATGATGCTGACCTCTTAGAATGAGTTGGGGAGAAATCTCTACTCCTCAATTTTTTGGAATAGTCTTATTAGGAATGGCACCAGCTCTTCTTTGTACATCTGGTAGATTTTGGCTATGACTCCATCAGGTGCTGGGATTTTTTTGGTTGGTAGACTATACTGATTCAATTGTAGAGCTCATTAGTAGTATGTTCAGGCAATCCATATATTTGGGTTTCAGTCTTGGGAGGATCTACATGTCCTATCTCTTCCAGTTTTTCTAGTTTGTGTGCATAGATAGGTTTGTAGTAGTTTCTGATGATTATTTTTATTTCTGTGGGATCAGTGGTAACATTCCCTTGTTATTTCTAATTATATTTATTTGAATCTTCTCTGTTCTTTATTACTCTAGCTAAAAGCCTGTCTATCTTATTGTTTTTTTAAAAAAAACACACACACAACTCCTGGATTCGTTGATCTTTTGAATGGTTTTTGTGTCTCAATTTCCTTCAGTTCAACTTTAGTTTTGGATATTTCTTGTATTCTGCTAGCTTTGGGGTTGATTTGTTCTTCTCTAATTCTTCCAGTTGCAATGTCAAGTTGTTAATTTGAGATCATTCTAACTTTTTGATGTGGTCATTGAGTGCTATGAATTTCCTTCTTAACACTCCCTTGGCTGTGTCCCAGAGATCTGGTATATTGTATCTTTGTTCTTATTTGTTTCAAAGAGTTTCTTGAATTCTGCTTAATTTTATTATTTACCCACAATTCATTTAGGTGCATGTTGCTTAATTTCCATGTAATTGCATGGTTTTGAGTGATTTTCTTACTCTTGAGTTTTATTCTTATTGTGTTATGGTCTGAGAGTGTGTTTGGTTTGATTTTGGTTCTTCTGTATTTGTGGAGGATTGTTTTATGTCCAATTATGTAGTCAATTTTAGAGTACATACCATGTTGCAATGAGACAGATGTATGTTCTGTTGCTCTGGGTGGAGAGTTCCATAGACTTCTGTCAGATCCATTTGGTCCAAAGTTTAGTTCAGGTCCTGAATATTTTTAATTTTCTCTCTTGGTGATCTGTCTAATACTATCACTGGTGTGTTGAAGTCTCCCACTATTATTGTGTAGGAGTCTATGTCTCTTTGTAAGTCTCTAAGGATTTGCTTTATGAATCGGGGTGCTCCTGTGTTGAGTGCATATATATTTAGAATAGTTAGGTCATCTTGTGGAATTGAACCCTTTACCATTATGTAATGCCCTTCTTTATTTTTTTTTAATCTTTGTTGGTTTAAAGTCTATTTTGTCTGAAATTAGAATTGCAACCCCTTCTTTTTTCTGTTTTGCATTTGCTTGATATATTTTCCTCCATCCCTTTATTTTGAGCCTATAGGTGTCATTACATGTGAGATGGGTCTCTTGAAGATAGCATATCATTGGATCTTGCTTTTTATCCAGCTTGCTACTCTCTGCCTTTTAAGTGGAGCATTTAGCCTATTTACATTTAAGGATAATATTGATACATATAGATTTCACCCTGTCATTATGTTGTTAGGTGGTTATTATGCTGGCCTGTGTGCATGGTTGCTTTATAGTGTCACTGGTCTGTGTATTTTTGTATTAGCTGGTAGTGGTCTTTTCTTTCTATAAACAATACTCCTTTCAAGATCTCTTATAAAGTGAGTATGATAGTAATGAAGTCTCTCAACGTTTGTTTATATGAAAAGGATCTTATTTCTCCTTCACTTAGAAAGTTAGTTTGGCTGCATATTAAATTCTTGGTTAAGGTTCCTTTCTTTAAGAATGTTTATATAAAACCCCAGTCTCTTCTTGCTTGTAGGGTTTCAGCTAAGAGATCTGATGTTAGCCTGATGGGGTTCCCTTTGTATGTGACCTGCCCCTTCTTTCTAGCTGCCTTTAACATTCTTTCTTTAATTTCAACCCTGGAAAATCTGACAATTATGTGTCTTGGGGATGATTTTGTGTGGAGTCTTGCAGCAGTTCTGTATTTTCTGAATTTGACTGTTGGCCTTTCTAGCAAGGTTAGGGAAATTTTTATGGCCCATATTCTGAAATATGTTTTCCAAGTTGTGTGCTTTCTTCCCCCAACTTTAAATGATGCCAGTGATTCATAGATTTGGCCTCTTTACATAATCTCATACTTCTTGGAAGTTTTGTTCATTTGTTTTTATTCTGTTTTCTTCATTTTTGTCTGACTATCTTATTTCAGAGAACCAGCCTTCAAGTTCTGAGATTCTTTCCCCAGCTTTGTTTATTCTGCTGTTAATACTTGTGATTGCATTGTGACATTCTTGTATTTGTGTTATTCAGCTCTGTCAGATTTACTGGGTTCTTTTGTTTGTTTGTCTGTTTGTTTGTTTGTTTGTTTGTTTGGAGATGGAGTTTCGCTCTTGTTGCCCAGGCTGGAGTGCAGTGGCACAATCTCAGCTCACTGCAACTTCCACCTCCCTGGTTCAAGCAATTCTCCTGCCTCAGCCTCCCAATAGCTGGAATTACAGGCACATGCCAACATGCCCAGCTAATTTTTGTATTTTAGTAGAGATAGGGTTTCACCTTGTTGGCCAAGATGGCTTTGATCTCTTGACCTCGTGATCCACCCACCTCAGCCTCCCAAAGTGCTGGGATTACAGATGTGAGCCACTGTACCCAGCCACTAGGTTCTTTTTATACAAGCTATTTCATCCATCAGCTCCTGTACCATCTTATTGCGATTATTAATTTCCTTCAATTAAATTTTGCTGTTCTCCTGAATCTTGATAATCTTAGTTCCTATTCATATTCTGAATTCTATTTCTGTCATTTCAATCAGTTCAGCCTGGTTAAGAACTCTATTTGGAGAACTGGTATGGTCATCTGTAGGACTACAACACTCTACCCATTTGAGTTACTGGAGTTCTTACATTGGTTCTTTCTCATCTCTGTCTGTGGGTGTTTCTTTAACTTCAATGTAGATTAGGTACAGTCAATAGACTTCTATTCTGGATGTTTTCACAGAGCCGAGGTTTTGTGCAGCGTTTTTATTTGAAGATAACTTTTTGTCTTTGGTTTAGACTGGGGTATGTTAGTGAGATATTTTTGGTGTCAAAGCTTTGGGGTGTGATCCAGTAAGTGGCATTTATGTATATTGGTTCAGTTGGTAGACTCTTGCTTGCTTATGTGCCCCCCTATATTTCCTCACAGTTGCAGCCATGTTCCCTGTCAATGCTCTGAAATTGTGGGGCTCTCTCCTCCTTGAGTGCTGGCTGTAGATAGTGGCTTGGCATTCATGGGCTGCCCATTCCCACTCTGGGACAATCTCAGTGTTTATGTTTCTTCCCCAACTTGGAGGTGGCAGAGAAAGGGACATTAGTAGTGGTTGTGATCAGGGGTCTTTTGCTTATCTTCTGGGGGGCCCCAGCCCAGAGAGATGCAGGTCAGCCCAGGATGAAGGATCTGTGCCATGGGCCCAAGCCAGGGGTTTCCTGTCTGGTGATGAGTAGTGGTGGGAGGGTGGGACCCATGGGAGACAGTCTGGCCTCTGCTCCTTAGGTTGACTGAAGCTTGTTGGAGACATGAATAAGGCCCTTAGGGCCTTTGCTGCTTCATTATTCCAAGGTTAACAAGGGCAGTTCCACTGCAGAGGCAGTGGCAGACAGGCTTTCGGTTGCCCCAGGGGGCTATGTCCATGGAGTTGCAAAGCCGCTACTGGCTCAATAGCTCTGGGGGTGGTGGTGCAGGGTAGGGGGACTGAAGGCCCAGGCCTAGAGGACCTACCCAGTGAGGAGATAAGGAAACAGGCACCCACAACCAGTCTGGCCACTTTTCAATAGGGCTGCTGTGGTATGCTGGGCCTGCTCCAGTTCCTAGTCACCTCAGATTTTCTAGTACCTAGAGATATCAACAGTGAAGGCTCCAAAACAACAAAGATAGTGGCCTCCCCCTCCCTCTAGGAGCTCCATTTCAGAGAGGTTCAGACCAGTTGCCAGCCTAAACACACCAGTTGGAGGTGGCCGGAGACCCCAGCTGGGAGGTCCTCCCAAGTGAGGAGGAATGGGATTGGAATTCCCTTTAAAAAAGTCTGGCCATGTTTTCATAGAGCAGCTGTGCTGTGCTGGTGGTCCACTTCAGTCCCTAGTCGCTTCAGACACTCCAAAGCCAAAAGACTGGAACAGCTAAGTCACCCAAACAGCAAAGATGGAGACGTGCCTTTCCTTCTGGGAGCTCTGTTCCAGGAAGGTTTGAATAGGTTATACATCTTAACAGACTACCATGTCCACAGAAAACTCTGAACTCACTGATGATAGCTGCTTTCAACTTCACCTCCATTACTCCTATGCTTTCTCTTCAAAATAAACTATAAACCTTTTGTGAAAAATAATCATGTATAAGACTCAATTCAGCTGATAATCATCTGAAGTCATAATGAAAGTCTTGAACCTGTGGTTGACAGTGGTGGCTCTGACAGGGTCCAATGAATATTTTTTTGTGCTATTTCAAAATTGTATCATTGTTTACATTTCAAGGAGAATTTTTCATTATTTACATTTTAAGGATAAATTTGTAGTGTTTAATATCTCTTACTGCATCCTATTTTTTGCTAACAGCAGAAATAAATTGTTGGTGTTGTATAGAAAGTCTTTGTCAGTGATATTCTTATATTGTTTCTAAGTAGTTATTTTAAAAATTAGTAGGTAAATACCAGAAAGTACTGTCTAACTATATTTCTAAAATACATGTTTAAAATAATTAGAGAAAAATTTAGTAAGATTTTCAGCTTCTATTACAAATGATATTTGAGGAATATTCAGCAAATATTACAAATGATGTCTCAGTGGCCCAGTCTTGTTTGTCTTCACAAACAGTAGCTTGTCAAAGAAATGTCATTTTCTCCCACTCATAACTCTTCATCCCTATACAAATATTTACATGTATTCACAGGTTGAGTTCTAATTTTGTAGTTTTTTTGTGTCTGGAAGACAGATGTGATGTTTTCTTTGATGAGGTTGACTCATGTCAACCTCATGTAGTCTCTCTGTTTGTAGAAATTTATTCCCTTCTGGTGACACCTCACTTCATAGACCACAAACCAAAGTTGCATTTCTAAGGGTATGCCGGGGTATTTAAAATGAAAAACTTGAGTTAGATATAAAACTGGATGATATATGCGAAGAAAGTTTTGTAGCAGGACTCTGTCAATAAGGGCCTTATTGGAGCTTTTAGGAATCTACAGAAGGAGATAGAACCACCTCCAAGGGAATCCATACTTAGTTGAGTAAACATGGTAAACCAAAGGCCTCAAAAACTTTCTTGAACAGCTGAAATATTAATTAATTTCAGCCTGCTGAACAGTATTCGGTACTACAAGGGAAAGGTTGAGAAGTTGGAACTGCCACAAAATGGACATTAAAAATGGTGAGTTATAAGAGGAACAATGTGAGTACAAATAGTTATAGACTCATGGGAGCTTTAGGAGAAAGATTATAGATCATCTGGTCTGACTCCCTCATTTCACAAATGAGGAATCTCAGTGAAAGACTTAAAGTGACTGCTCAAGGTCTCTTGCCTGTGACAGAGTTTGCACCAGCAGCCCTGAGTAACCACATCCTCAAATGTTTCCACTATTGCACTGAGATGATAGAGTGGTAAAGGATGCATGATAAAGAGACATAAAGTAGATTATAAAGGACATAAAGAAAATTTGAAAGGTTGAATTAGGAAAACCAAATCCAGAATGGAAATTAGGATGGGACTTGCAGTGGCATGGAGAGAATTGGGGTAAAAACTAGTTCAGGAGTTTCTGAAGGTGGCAGTAAACAAAAATCAAAGTTGAGTAGTGCAAATACTTATTTTGGGGTTATTTAAAGATCCCTGTTCCTTACAGAGTGTAGGGCATAGCTGGAGATGGTTGTAACGGAGTTAGAGACTCAAAACTTGTGAAAGCTATGGCCATAAGCTGTAGTGCAGAGCAACTCTACTAGAGGACTGAGTTTAGCACATTATGACTTGGGGTACAGGAGCCTGGATGGTTGCAAAGAAGCCAGTCCCATTCCTAACAGCCAGCTTTGATGAGGAGGTAGAGGACAGATGTCTAAAAAGAGGAGCAAAGCAGACATTGTTAAGTATATACTGCTTCTTTGGTCATCTGCAGCCTGCCTGCCCTGAGTATACCCAGCTCTAGCCCTTTAGCCAAGCACATTCTCTGATTGTCCATGATGTACAGCACCCTTTTGGAATATGTAGGGCATCAAGGTCCTCTTCACCCCAGGCAGTATTTTTCATCTAAATCCCCTGCCCCACAATGAATAAACATTTCAGCTGGTTATCTGGTACACATACCAATAATATTTATTGAAACGAAATGATCTCACAATATATTATCATGTACAACTTGTAATCTAAAATATCCAAGAATTTCATATGAAAAGCAGATAAAATAAATCAATTAACCATCAAATAAATAAATTTCATAATTCCAAAGATAAATCAGCTTTCAACTCTAAATGTTACCCTAACCAGTTTGTCTTAGCCAAAATATGGGATAGAAAATCTGAATTGTTAACAAAAACCTCACAAGTCACCCTAGTTGGTAGACTTTGTCTTTCCACAGATAATTACCATTGGTTATCATCTAGCAAACAAGTTTAAGTATTTGCACTCTTAGTAAATTATTCTAGCAGCAGCCTATCTCAAAGAGACATTAAGACATTCTGGGCAAAGCAGGCTGGTATGCAGTTCAGAATTAAAGACTGTTTTTCAACTACTATTATTACATAATTAGTTTATGAATGACTTAAGTTTACTGGCACTCTGCTAG
Source organism: Callithrix jacchus (assembly GCF_049354715.1). Classification (NCBI taxonomy): domain Eukaryota; kingdom Metazoa; phylum Chordata; class Mammalia; order Primates; family Cebidae; genus Callithrix; species Callithrix jacchus. The sequence goes on along the minus strand of NC_133503.1, from coordinate 124,045,143 downwards.
GTATCATCCAGAATGTATTCTTCTGTAGGAGCCCACATGTTCAGAAGAAAATAATTTGGATAATTTGAGTTCTAAAAGTCCTCTTGAAATTTTCTATAGTCCAAGAGAATCAGTAGCAGGATTATTTGTTCAGATGAATCAGTAACAGATTTTGAGGAGAGAGCTCTGTCTGATCAATGGAACCATCTGCCCTAGTCTTATCTCTGGAATAAGCAAAGGGCTTTGATGAATGCTCAGCACAAAATATAACAGCCGAGGTTGCCATTACAAAATACCAGTGATTGGGTGGCTTAAACACCACTTATTTCTCATAGTTCTAAAAGTTAAACTGTCCAGAATCGAGGTGTTGGTAGATTCCATTTTTGGTGAAGTCTTTTTTCTTGGCTTATAGGCAGCTGCTTTCTCACTGTATATTCACAGGTGGAGAAAGAATGTGAGAGAGCAAGCTCTCTGGTCTGTCCCTATAAAAGCATTAATCCCATCATGAGAACCCCACCCTCATGGCTTCCTCTAAACCTAGATGCCCACCAAAGGCTTTTCCTCCTAATGCCATTGCTTTGGGGGTTAGGGCTTCAACATATGTATCTGGGGGACATAAAAATTCAATCCATAATGATATGCCACTTCAGCACCTTTTCCACTGAACAAGGCATTTTTATTTTCCTTCTAATATGTATTTTGGTGAATACAGACATTGATAATAATATCTGTAAACTAATTCTTAATATTCTTAAGAAAAATCATGATTTAATTTTAAAATCTTGAGAGTGTTTCTTCTCCAATTAAATGTATTTTCACTGTTGGATGGCTTAGTCTACAGCATCCATGCTGCCGTGAGCAGCAAGAGTCACCCAAGTTAGAGGAATGATTTATTGAACCTCGGCTGGGCTCAATCTAGCATTCTAGCCCACAAAAACGCTTTCTGTTTTACAAACCTTTGGAAATTTCTACTTTCAGTTTTTTGGTTTTTTTGTTTTTGTTTTTGTTTTTGAGATGGAGTTTCGCTCTTGTTACCCAGGCTGGAGTACAATGGCGCGATCTCGGATCTCGGCTCACCGCAACCTCCGCCTCCTGAGTTCAGGCAATTCTCCTGCCTCAGCCTCCTGAGTAGCTGGGATTATAGGCACATGCCACCGTGCCCAGCTAATTTTTTGTATCTTTAGTAGAGACGGGGTTTCACCATGTTGACCAGGATGGTCTCTATCTCTTGACCTCGTGATCCACCCGCCTCGGCCTCCCAAAGTGCTGGGACTACAGGCGTGAGCCACCGCGCCCAGCCTCAGTATTTTCATATTAACTACACAGAGGCTAAGATTCAAAGAATGGAACTTGTAGTTAGTACTTTCCCTCCAAATATATTATGTGCAGGTGAAAAAAAGCAAGAGGAACCAACTCTTCCTTAGCAATGAATTAATCCTTTGCTGCTGCTGCCTCTGCCTCCTCCTCCTCCTCTTCTTTCGTTTCCTCCTCTTTTCCCTTCCTCCCCCCTTTCCTTTTGTAAAAATTAAACAAAACCACTTTTGGTTACTTATGCACTTCAATAAGAAGTAAAGCAATAAATCTTCCTTGTGTAACTAGCTTTAAATAATCTGAATGGCATTTTTATTAAAATTTTACCAAAGGCAGGGAGAGAGAAAAGCAGGGCCTTGCTCTGTCACCCAGACTAGAGTATAGTGGCAAGACTATAGCTAACTACACCTCAGCTTCCAAGGCTCAAGTGATTCTCTCACCTTAGCCTCCCAAGCAGCTGGGACTGCAGGTGCACACCACAATGCCCAGCTAATTTTTGTATTTTTTGTAGAGACAGGATTCCGTTATGCTGCCCAGCATAGTCTCAAACACCTGGGCCCAAGCAATCCTCTAGCCTCAGCTTCCCAAAGTGCTGAGATTATAGGCATAAGCCACCACAACTGGCTCAAAGTAATACTCTTAAATGGGGTATGGATAAGGAAATCTCTTGCTCATTTGGCTCTAAACTAATGCTAGACAACCAAACTCCTATCAGAAGTATTATTCTCATTGAAAACTAATAAGATTTCAGACTAATCCACATAGTAAAAAAAGCTGAAAGAAAATGTAGAGAGATAGCAAGATTTCATTTAGCAGAAAAATGGCATTACTCCATAGCAGTGACAAACAGAAATCTTGACAATTATTAATTAGTAATTTTTGATGGTGAAATGAGTTGCTAACCTTTAAGCCCTTGAGTTAAAGTTAATTGGAAGCCAAAATATATACAACTGAGTCCTCAATTATCTATTGATGCAGACAGATGGACAAAGCTTTCCTGATGCTGGGATTTTTTCATCATTTTAAGGCCATTTTATCCAGGATGTTAAAGGGTATGAAATAGTTTCTATATTTTATATAGGTCTTTTAAAAAGGTTTTCTCATATTTCTGGGTATAGTTTTCTAAATGTGCTCTATGAGAATTTCCCCAGCAAAGAACTATATCCAGACTTAAACTTTGATGTTAAACATATGCCTCTCCTTCTGGCTCCCGCACATTCTTTCACAAATGTGTAAGTCATAGAAGCAACTTCAAGAGGTTCGTGTCTAGACTGTAGGTGGATGTGGCTTTCATAGTTAGAACAGGAAGACAGAACCAGGAAAAATAGGGCAAGACTAAAAATAAATGTCAGACACCAAGTAAGAAGCATACCCAGAGAGTGACTGAAAGGACAGGGCTCCACAGTCCGGAGGGAGTGCAGAGTTAGGGTAACACCAGAGATGAAGAAAACACTAAGTGAGTGATACAGTTTGGAATTGTGTCCCTGCCCAAATCTCACATCAAATTGTAATCCCCAATGTTGAAAAAGGGGCCTTGTGGGAGGTGATTGAATCATGGTGGTGGATTTCCCCCTTGCTGTTCTCATGATACTGAGTTCTTATGAGATCTGGTTGTTTAAAAATATGTAGCACCTCCCCTTCTCTTTTCCTCCTGCTTCTGCCATGTAAAACATAATTCCTTCCCCTTCACCTTCTGCCATGACTGTAAGTTTCCTGAGGCCTCACCAGCCATGCTTCCTGTGCAGCCTGCAGAACCATGAGCCAATTAAACCTCTTTTCTTCATAAATTACCCAGGTTTGAGTATTTCTTTATAGCACTGTAAGAATGGGCTGATACAGTGAGAAACTGACAGGGTTTAGCTGCTTCTATACTTCTACACCTTTGCTTTCCTCAGCTGTCTTCCATAACTGATTATAAGCCACTTGAGATCAAGGACTTTGACTTGTTTCAATTACTTCTAGAATTATACTTTATATTACTGGGCAAAATAGGAACTCAATAAATAATGAATGAATGATTGAGTGTGGTTGGAGCCAACCACAGATATGGCCTGTGGTTTGACAAAACCATAGAAACAAACAAGTATACTAAACAAGTATATGTCTGCTTATTCTAAAAGGTGGTCTAAAGGGTAGACTCCATAATGTCTGCATTTCAACAATGAAGAGTGAGGAGTTCAGACTTCTTTTACTTCACAACCTATCAAAGTTCAGAAATGCAGGGCTAAAAATGGAGATGATCTTTTCTCAATAGTTTTAATCCATGGTAGAATAAGAGGATCCTTCCTAGCTACATGAATCTCAGTGAAGTAGTAATGAAAACCTCCATTGGATTCTAAGCTTCTTAAAAGCACAACTATAGTTTATAATGAATTTTGCACAATAAACCCTTGTTAATGTTGCTACTGATGACTGTTCAAAAGCTTTCTGATTTAAAGAGCTGTTAATTTTGGCAGGAGACATGCCTAAAAGCCTGCATTTAAGCTTATGGATAATGGAAAGGAGACCAGAAATGTTCAGTTGTTTTAGAGATTCCTTCCCTAGTCTTAGTGTTTATTAAAATTTCAAAACCAAGTTTTACTAAAACAACTATATTACTCCCATAGTAGCACAGTGCTAATGAAGGAACAGGAACATAGGGCTGAAAGAGCTGGTTTCAGATTCCTACCCCTCAAATGTTAAAATGCAAGTATGAAGTCAATGGATTACTTTCAAAGTTTCCTGAAAACAAAGATGACTCTATCTGGGGCAAAAATGAGAAAAAAGAACTAGTCTGGATATTGAGGTAATTGGTATTAATTTCATCAAATATTTACACCATTAAAAAAGAGAGTTGGTTTCAAATACTGACCTAAAAATAGATAATACTTATGAAACAAATTTGAAGGTGTTTTCAATGAATACAAATTTTAAATATATAAGTTTGACTTTTAAAAACAATTATATAAAATTTAAAAATTTATAGAATGTATATTAAATATAGTGTTTGACATTTAAAAATATATGTTAAATATACATTTTAAAATATAAGTTCAGTAATTTTTGCATTAGTAAAATACAAACATTCTTCTTTGTATTTAGATTACTTCACCCAAAAAGTTTTAAGTTCAAATAAGATAGAAGAGTAATCATGTAGAAAAGTGTTAATAGAAACTATTGGGTGATACCAATGATTTATTGTTAATCTTATTAAGTATGAAAATAGAAATGTAGTTACACGAAAATTTTTCCATAATTTTAATAATGTACACTGAAGTGTGTGGAGGTAAAACGACATGTAAAATTTGTTTTAGAACACTTCAGGAAAAATGGCGTGTGAGTGAACAAATAGGGCAAAATCATGGAAACTGTTGAGTCTGATGATTTATACAGATTTATTTGTCTTTCTATATTTGTATGTTTAAATTTATTGTTTAATAATAAAGGGCTGTTTTTTTTTCCTAAGTTTTTGTGTAAGCCAGTAGATTCATGTGGCTGTTATATAACTTTCATTTCCAAAGTGAAATCCATTATAGAGTCTGGGACACATAGGTGTTATATCAATGTGCATGAATTGAATGAACGAATGAAAGGCAGATTGATTCAAAGCATAACAAACACTATACAAACTCGTTCATTACTCAATTATATTAAACTCTTAAAATATTTTTGAATGTTAGCTTAGTAAATATATATTATTTATATATTATTCATTTCTCATTTATTTTTAAAAAACATATTTTTAACAAAAATCCTTGCTGTTTAATTCATTGAAGTATTAAAACTCCTAGCTAATTTGGGCTAACACTCTGCATAAGTATGAAAAATATAAAATTTATAGAAGTTAGGTAAAGTTCTAATCAGAAGGCAGAATTAGGCCTTCATTATGTTGCTTCACTCTGAAGTGATATGAATTCCTAAAACAAAAAATATATTAAAATTCAAACATAAATGCAAACATATTTCAGACGAGATCGGGCACGTTCAGGGTGGTATGGCTGTCGACAAATGCAAACATATTTCAAATATGATATTTCAAATGATCCTCCCCTTTGTCCTTCTAAACTAGCATGGTACAAATGTTTTCTGGAAAACTAACCTTAAATCTTTTCTATAAAAAGCAAGATAAACTATACAGATAAATAATAAAATGAATATTATGGCTAGCTAAATTTGGTATGTGGTGATCAGTATTCTAGAGCTTTTGCCTAATTTCCAGAGCGGATTTATTCCTAAAATCTTGTTCTGATGCATTTAGCAATTCTTCTGTCCTGTAGTTGGCAGAGATAGGAAATTTCCTCTCTAGAGGTGACCTCTGTCCTGCTCAGTGGATTAGATGATTGCATAGTTATAGTCCATTGGCTTTGATCCTGGCATGCAAATGTTCTATCGCGCTCTGCACAATTCCTCTTTCTCCCTTGCAGGCTGATCCTTTGTTAGCAGCAAACACCCTCACCGCAGGCTTGTCACAATGATTTAGTAAAGGCATATTTTACTGAAATAAGAAGCCCAATGGTGTAGCTGGAACTGATCAAAAGCCATCAGTGAGCTGACAGATTGTTGTTTATGCAAGATTGGCCTTGGGTCTTTTGGAGGAAGAAAGCTCCACATATATAGGCAAAAACCAATGCTTGGTTGCAAAACTGATCTCCAAGAGAAAGGAAAAATGTTTCTCCAAGTAGAAAGGTACATAGTTTTGAATAAACAAATGGACAACCCATATCTTTATAGATCCTCTGATAGAACATTCCATTTTTTATTAACTTTGGCCATTAATTCACTCATTTATTCTTTCATTCTCTGTGCTCCATAGAATTTACATTGTAGTAGTGGATTTTGACAAGTAATCAGCCATCAGGTAATTGGGATTACTTGATTGTTCTCCTCTCCATTTACCCATTGGGCTACATTTACAGCTAGACTAAACTAGAAAGCAGTATATGGTATTTTCCAGGTAATGGGGGCAAATTCTACCTCTGCACTTCCATAGGAAAAGAGCTGATTAGTAGGACAAATAGCATCAAGGATACTTAGCCTTATGAACTGAATCACAGAGATGACCTAATTATTCTCAGTAAAGGTGGTCCAATGCCAATATGGAAGCAAGGAAATGTTATAAAGCCATACAACAGGAGTGAGATTGGGCCTTTAATGGCGCTAAAAGTGGAGGTAATTAAGATAACTATCTGAATAAGAATGAATACTTGATTATTATTTTTGGTGACCTGATCCTGGAATTGCTCCTGCGTAAGTTTTCATCCCCTTCCCAGGAGTCCTGGCTTCTGCTTTTATATTCCATTCTAACTTCAGCCAACTTTTCTTCTTGGGAGGCACAGTGTCACAATACAAAACACTGCTAGATTTACTGATTATTATTTCTTCTGCACATGTTCTCACAATCTGCCTTACTTTAGTGTACAATGAGGATTGTTATCTCTAAAAGAAAAGGAGGAATCCACTGAATTTAATGGTATCTTTACCACTGTTTTCATAATTTAATGATTCTTTATATTTATTGTAAATATTTCTTTCCTATATTCCCCAGCAGCAAAAATATATTGTCACTTGATCAGAAGACCTGACAGATATATTACAGTTTATAGGCAGAGTAGATCTTCAGGGGATAAGCAGAGAAAGAGCAATAAAGTTGTATGAAACAAAGCTTTTATAATACAAATCCTAAACATTTGAGTTATTTTGCCAAATTAAAATCTATCTCACAGAAATTATGTTATATAGAAACTTGCTTACTTTGGGTGATGGATATAAAGAGGAGGAAATTATAAAAACAACACATTATTTGAAGTCTATAGTTATTAGTCTGGTTCTACTTTCTAATTTTCTGTGTAGTATTGAGATAATCATGACATCTTTGGTCTATAATGATGTGATTCATAAAATAAGGGTAGTAATTCTGAGAAAAGCTGGAAAATATATATGAAAATATTCAAATAAATTTTAAGCGAACATTATAAATAGAGAACTTAAAGAAGGACTCCTTTGAAGAGTTGGATAATTGAATTAGTGGTGCTAAGCTACATGTGAGTATTGATTTATTTATGTACTTTTCAGTTAGTTTAGTTCTATTTGCCAAAAAGAAAATCGCATATACTGGATTTGGAAAAAGAATTCCAGCTGTGTCACTTTAGCGATACAAGGGAGGTGTTTTACAGGCTGATACCTAATTCCCTGGGTAAGCTTCCTCTAGTCCTCATAGGCATGTATGTGTGGAGGTTTGCCAGCCGCGTTAGCAGACAGGGCTGTGTGAAAGCCTCCTGTGATTCCTTCCTTTAATAATGACCTCATGGCTCTTTCAACCCTATACATTGCTCCACAAGCAAAAGAAAACCTTTGAGGAAATAGGATGTCACCTTTTAGTTCATTTTTTGAATGAGAGAAGAAAACCAGAGCAGCGAATGTTATTTTCATCTGATCTCAGTTTTTATTCATTCAGAGATGGCAAGACAATCCATCCGCATTTCCATGCCATACCCACATTTCCCCAAAAGAAAGTTTTGTCTATAAATTTCATTTTGTTTGAAAGCCTTGAAGGCCAAAAGCAACACATTTCCACAGACTGCCGTCTTGTTGGAGATGCACGGACTGGTATAAAAGAAAACTAGAGCTTTAAGATTCTATTTGAATTGGTCAGGTACTGTAAGTTCAACCATTGCAGTAAGGTCCATGTTTTCAGCAGATTTTAGAGCAGATTCCCCAAACTGTAAAGCAACATCTGCTGCTTCAGCGCCAGCCACATGCCAATTACTGGTAAAGAGATTTCTGCCTGGGCCAGATGCAGTTCTTATGATTAAACTCATCTGTTCATTTCTTGTATGCAGCCCATTTTCTACAGAGGGCTCTCAGCCAGCTCTGACGGGTGAATAGAGCTTAATACAACACTAGGCTATAATGATGCCATTTGTCAGTTTTCTAAATCTTGTAAAAGAGTACAATTAAGTCAGTTTTCTAAAAGTTTAAGGTTTCTTTCTTTTTATATATACAACCAATCTTAAAAGTAGTCATCCTACAAATTTTTGTATACCTCAACCAGTGTTTTCTATATTTTCTGCAGTTTAGGACTAATAACAATTGTTCCTCAAAGGAGGCATCATCAAGGAGATGCCAGAGGTTTAAACAAAGAGGACTCACAGGGTGCTGAGACATCACAAGCTGCTTCTTGTAAGTGAGGAGAGTCTTTTGGAAACAGGAAATGAAATTATAGTCATCATTTATAAAACAGGCTCTACAATAATATTTTTGCAATGAGGTGCACAAAAAAACTATGGATGATTTTCATTTAGATTTTACAGAACTTGTAGTTTCATGTCATTTGGATTTTATTTGGAGCTTCATGCTGTTTTAGTTTTCAACCATTTATTTTTTTAACAAAAAATCAGTTTGTACCTACTATGTGCCAAGTTCTAAAAACTGAAAAAAATAATCACTATTCCCAAGGACTTCATAATTCATACCAAAAAATTATAAGACCAGAAATATTTAAAAATAATATGAGAGAAATATGCAGGGCCCTGTGGTAATAGACAGGAGAGAATGACATTGATAAAAGTCATTTGCTATATTGATATAGTTCAAAAAAAAAAAAACTGTAACAACTTTCCAAAGCACCTCAATTGTGTACCAATCATCCCCCATGCTGTGAAAATCAGGTCTAACCTACAGACTGTAAATGTGAAAAGGAATAAGACTAAAAGTGTACTCCAGATTTAATCCATGATTTATGAGGAAATTGGTTATCTCAAAATTGCTTTGGCTATAGAAGGATCCATTTAAAGCAGGCTCATAGAAAAACCTATCTAAGGTATTTTCAAAATCGACCAGATAACATTTGTAAAGAAGTTAGAGATATTTCATTAATAGATAGGTTCATAAATACACACAACCCAGCCTGCATCCCTCAGGGAAGAAAGGGATTGCAGAGAAGAAAAAAGATAATTATGATAAGCACCAGGCCTCTTACTTGTGTAATTTGTTGGGTGTGGCTAGGAGAACGCTTGGCAACATTGACACCTAGTTGTCCTCTCAGCATTGCTGATTTTGGAGAGCTCTGCTGTGCACAGGGTTCCTGGACTAGAGAGAAAATTGACAAAAGGAAGGGAGTTAGCTGGATGCTGTGGAGATTGCAGGTTCACTTTCTTCTGTCTGAGTCACAATCCAAGAATGATGCCATGAGAAATTTGCCTCCCCCTTTCAATCCTAAAGTGTTTATATTTGGGCCTAAGCCAGCAGTGGAGAATCGGGTGTCTTGTGCTTTGTATAGAGGAGTTGCTGGTTTATTTTCCAAACAACTGGGTGAGATTCTATGGAAAACAACATTAAAGCAACATTTGCAAACCAGCTTGCAAACAGGAAACTCCATGTACAAAAGGATACTTTTGCTATTTGGTTTTAATCATCTCTGCCTAAATGTTTCCGGAAGTATCTCTAGCTAAAATTATATCTATTTTACATATAACCAAATACCTCGTTTCTTTTAGGGACATATATGAGAATATAACATAGGAAAGATCTAGAGTTGGTCCTTCTGTGACAGGTCAGAAATATTTCTGTTCTTTGTAGTTCTATTCTGGAATAAGAAATTAACTAGTATACATCATGTCATGGTGTTGAAATATGTGGAGATAGTACACATTGTAACAAGCCCAGATCCCCAACCCTAGGCCCAAATGTTTGGAAGGGCTTCAAAGTGCCCCCTGCAGCCTTTGACCAAAGCCTGGCACCTTTAAAGAGGAGCTCAGTAATGGGAACAAAGACTGCCAAATGTGTTGTGTGCCAATGCCAGCCAAAGTGAACTGGCAGAAAAAGCAGCCAGCAAACCAACAGTGCCAAGGTAATAGAGGCCAGGATGGTAGGAGGTGGGGGATGGTTTCCAAGGGAGCAGGATTGTTTTTAATTACTTGCTATAGTGTTACTCCTCAGCTTTGCTCTCTGTGATTGTAAATGGATTGTTTCAATCCTACATCCATCATTTCCTCTGACAGGGTTAGAAAGCCCAAGAACATGCAGGGACTTGTTACTAAATTGGGTAGGAATAGGATTTGACATGAGTGAGACAACCATAGCAGTCTGGGCTGGAAAGCCTGCTTCTCCAGATGATGTATCCCAATGGAGATAAGCTTTTGCTATACTGAATTCTAGCAACTGGTAATGGAGTGTGTCTAAGAAGCAATTTAAGAAGCCCTAGCAGGCCTTTCAATTTATTTCAGTTAATTTATTCATTCTTATTCTCTACCTTCTATTTCCGAATTCTTTTGTGGTAGTTTCTAAAACAGGGTACTCTCCATGTCCATGCTGAGAGGAATAGCAAATCATAATAGTAGTGGTGGTAGTAGTAATAACTACTATGTTTTAAGTAGCTGCTACATTCCAGGTTCTGCACCAGGCATTTAATCATTATAACGACCATGCAAAGAAGATATTATTCCTCTTTTACAGGTGGCATCTACAAGAGATTAAAGTTAAAAGAGATACAGACAAGGCTACAGGCAAGAATACTCCAGAGATGAGTGCTTTGATGTCAGAATACAGCAATGGCAGGCAGTGACTCACGAAGGATCACCTAACTTAGATTCACTGGGTCAGGGGAGAGATAGTTAGGAGAGGGTTGTTAGGAAGTGGCGTTTAAATTGAAGAATGAAGAATAAATAAGAATTTGCCAGGCAATGAGAGAGGAAAGAGTATCTAGGCAAAGAAAGCCCTTGTACAAAAGTCTTAATAATGAGATCATACCAGCTCAAAGTGGTTGGAACATTGAGTATGAAGGGAGCATAGGTGGGAGATGAGGCCAAAGAGGTCAACAGCAAGCCAGAGAGAAGCCTTTCTAGTCCTTATATGAACGTTTAATTGATTTTTAGACAAATGAAAATATTTGGATGGTATAAAATAGGGAGAGATAAAATCAGATCTGCAATTCAGAGAAGAAATTACAGACAGGAAAAATGCAGAATACAGTGCCCAGATAAAGGGCAGCTGCAGACATCTAGGCAAGTACTGATGATGTTCTGGATAAAGAAAGGTCTTTAGCAAGAAGAATCCCTGGGCATGGTGATTTGAATGAAGGTGGGTGGTGGAGTTGGGGAAAAACATAATCAAGAATGCTGCCCACACTAAAATTGTGCAGACAAATGTGCTATTCACTAAAATAATAGACACAGGAAGAAGGAAGAAGAGTGATACACACACAGAAAGAGAGAGAGAGACAGAGAAAGAGTTAATGAAGAATTCTTAGGCAATGAATACTGGTTTTGGACACATTAATAGGGAGAAGGCCCTAAGTGATCTAAGTAAGAATTTCTAGTAGGTAGTTGGGTACATGGTTCTGAGGCGAAGCTGAGAAGCATTAGTTAGAGATACAGATTATAGTTATTGGCATGGACTTAATTTTTCTGTAGAGTAGCACTAATCATTATTACAAAGGGAGTGAAAGAAGTGCCTTCTGCACTTCCCATGAAAACTGTTGGTCACAGGGGTGTTCCCAGGCAGCTGGAGCATAATTTACATAAGCTCTGCATGTGAAGCCCATCAAATCTGGAACTACAAATTTGAAGATCATTTCTTTTATCTTTGCAAACTTCCAGACAAAGGAAAGGACACTAGACCTGTTGGCTCCCTGCTGGAGAATGTATGTGTCCCATTGTTTGTCCATTTGTTCATCTCAGCCACTTGCTATACCTGTCTAGAAACCCATACTGTTCTGTTTGCTTTGTCTCTCTCAGTGCTAAAGGATACTGACCTTTCTTGCAGCAAGTTCTGCTCCTAGCTATGTAATCACCCGACAGGTTCGTTTTGCCTGCTGCACAGATAAAACCAATTCACCAAGACGGTGATAATGTAACAGAGAAAGAGTTTAATTAACCTGAGGCTAGGCAAGCAGAATTATATTACCTAAATCAGCCTCCCAAGTACTTGAAGCCTAGGACTTTTAGATGGATAATTTGGTGGGCAGGGATCTAGGAAATGGGAGCCACTATCGGCTGGGGATGAAATCAAAGGGGTATGGAAAATGGTCCTCCGGCACTGACTCCACCTCTGGATGGGGGCCGCAGGACCCATTGAGTCATGAGTCACAGGTGCATGTAGAGTCAGCCAGTGCCAGAATGCAGAAGTCTGAAAAATATCTCAAAAGGCCAATTTTAGATTCTACACTAGTGATATTATATATAGGAGCAAGTGGGGAAGTCACAAATCTTGTGATCTCTGGCCACGTGACTCTTAAACAGTTAAGGATTATAGAAAAGTACCTAGGGGACAATGTCTGGCTATTGTTTAACCATGCCAACCTCTTAGTAGAATTCAGATCCCTCCCATAATCCTAATCTTGTGGCTTTTCAATAGTCTTACAAAGACAATTTCAGTCCCCAAACAAGGAGGGGATCAGTTTTAGGGAGTGACTATTATAATCCTTTCCTTGAAGTTAAACTATGAATTTTTCCCATGGTTAGCCTGGCCAACTCCCAAGAATAAGCAAGGAAAGCTCATTTGCTTTAGCTAAAAGCAAGAAGTCAGTCATGTTGGACTTCTGTCACTGTCATAGTTTTCTGTATAGAAAATGGACTAAGGCCAGGCACAGTGGCTCACGCCTGTAATCCTAGCACTTTGGGAGGCCAAGACAGATGGATCACATGGTCGGGAGTTTGAGACCAGCCTGACCAACATGTTGAAACCCCATCTCTACTAAAAATACAAAAATTAGCTAATCATGGTGGTGCACTCCTGTAATCACAGCTACTCGGGAGGCTGAGGCAGGAGAATCGCTTGAATCCGGCAGGCAAAGGTTACAGTGATCAGAGATCATGCTGCCACACTTCTGCATGGCAACAGAGCAAGAATCTGTCTCAATAAAAAAAAAAAGAAACAAAAAGAAAACAGACTAATACACTCACCTACTGTCTTAGATTATCTACTATAACTGCTTTAAAGAAATACCTGAGACTGAGTAACTTATAAAGGAAAGAGGTTTAATTGACTCACAGTTCTGCATGGCTGGGGAAGTCTCAGGAAACTTACAATCATGGCAGAAGGGGAAACAGGCACCTTCTTCACAAGGTGGCAGGAGAGAGAGCAAGCAGAAAAGGAACTTCCAAAAGGAACTTCCCAACACTTAGAAAATCATCAGATCTCATGAGAACTCACTATTATGAGAACAGCATGGGGAAAATCACCCCAATGACCCAATCACCTTCCTCCTTCGAGAGGATTACAGGTCCCTCCTATGACATTTGGGGATTACAATTTAAGATGTGATTTGGGTGGGGACACAGAGCCAAACCATATCAATGAGCTTGTCAATGAAAAGTAAGAGACTAAGAAGAATGCAGTCCTAAAAAAAGGAAGACTAGTTCTTCATTAGTCTTAGTTTCAATTCCCACATCTCAGCTGATCACTCACCTGGCTCTAGATTACTTAGTTATTCTCTAGCTTACCCAAACATTTGTCGGTGAAGTCTCTTCTACCTTATAGTCATGGTCAGTTTGTTCTGTTTACAAATTTAAACGCTTCCCGATATGAATCTAAATCTCTTAACAAGTGCAGGAAAACAAAGGAAACTATTGTGTTGACGTTCAGCCATTGAGAATCTGAAGGAGCCCGAGTAGAGTTTGAGTATTATTGGGCCTCTATATTATCATTAACAGCATTCTTCAACAAAACTCTGTATTTCTAATAACACTTTAACTTCTCTTTTGCATTGTCTTCATTCTGACTGTTCCTAATTTGGATCTTGCTCCTCACTATCTTATTTCTAGAGTAGCCTCCAAACTAGTATCCATGCTTCCACTTCATTTACCTGTGTACCAGTTCTGGTTAATTTTCCAAATGCGTTTTTGCAATCTCCCTTTTCTGCTCAATATTTCTGCAATGGGACTTGGCTTCCCATAGGCATGGATCCAAATTCCTTAGCTGATTAATTGAGGCTCCTTCATATATGAAAACACATTATTGCTCCATTTAGCCACCATCTCCTCCAGACACAATTCTCCCCCACAAGGATGGAACATCATTTGTCTTTTTGCTTTTCTTCTTTTGTTCTCTCCAGTTGAGTATTCTTTCTGATTTCTCAAAGAACTAAAAACAGAACTCCCATTTAACCCAGCAATCCCATTACAGGGTATATTCCCAAAGGAACATAAATCATTATACCAAAAAGGCACATACACTCATATGTTTACTGCAACACTCTTCATAATAGTAAAGTCATGGAATCAACCTAGGTGGCCCTTAACAGTGGATTGAATTAAAAAAAAAAACATATGGCATATATACATCATGGAATACGAAGCAACCATAAAAAAGAATGAAATCATGTCCTTTGCAGCAACATGAGTGCAGCTGGAGGCCATCATCCTAAGCAAATTAACACAGAAACAGAAAACCAAGTATCACATTCTCATTTATAAGTGGGAGCTAAATCTTGGGTACACATGGATATAAAGATGGGAACCATAGACACTGGGGAATCCAAAAGGAGGGAGTGCATGTGGAAGGCAAGGGCTGAAAGACTTCCTATCGGGTGTTATGTTCACTATCTCTGTGACAAGATCAATAGACACCCAAACCTTCATGTTATGCAGTATATGCTTGTAACCTGCATATGTACTTCCTGTATCTAAAATTGAAATTAAAAATACATAAAATAAATTTTCTTTCTAAATACCATCCCAAACACTGCCCTTCCTTAACATCAAAGTGAGCTCTTATCCCCCTTTAAAAATAAAGTTTCTTAATTAGTTTCTACTTTTTCCCTCTGCAATACGTATTTCTAGTAAATTGGAAATGAAAAACTTGAAGGGATCTCAAAATTATTTGGCCCTTCATTTCATGAAATAGCTGTATAAATTGAGCCCTCCCAAATTGACTTCACCGGAGTGCTGTGTGCAGTCTTGCACTTTATGTTATACCCTAAAGTTTACAGCCCTAAGGCTTGCAGCCTTACCTTCTACCTGTCATATCTTTGATGTCTTTCTCAATACCCAGTATTCTATGGAACTGATTTCAAACGGAATCAAGTTGCTTTTTTATAATTCACTTAGATAGGCTCATCATTTTAAGAAATCCAATGCTACATTATTTGAAGACTTAAGCATTCATTTCCTACATTTCTTTCTTTTCCAAATTTGTAACCTCAATTTGTCTTATTTATTTTTATTTTTTTGACTAAACACAACAGGTCAAAATTGAGAATATATCCATGATCTCTGGCAGGGTTCCCATGGGGTAAATTGATTTCCACAGAGAGAGGAGGAAGATATAGGTTACCACTCAGTTCACTACTTTTGAACATGAATGTGGTGCCTATTAATCTTTAGAAATGGATGCTCAGCCACTGTGAAGTTTCACAGCATGGCAGCATCTTACTTTACTTTCCCTTCTGAGATAGTTTACATGTAATAGAAACAGCTTTCAATAATTCCTTGTTGCCAGAGGGTTAAGAAGGAAATGTAGCTCTTTCAGCGTCACTGATAAAAGTGAAATGAAAAACATAAGCAAAATAATGGAAGGCTTTTTATAGAAGCTCCCCTGTGTAACAGAGTATCCATATGCCTTTATTTCTCAAGTTTTAATGACTCATTAAAACTATTATTCTATTTATTTAAGTATCAGAACAAAACCATTTGGACACCATTCTTATACATTACCTATAATTGTGGCTGAGGCAATAAAGAAAATAACCTCTCAAGTCCCAGATGTCATATTAGAAATTTATTACTGATGTATTTATATTACCTCTTAAACTGTTTTTTGATCAAAATTTATGTATATAGGAGATATTTCAAACCAAGTCATTTATCTTTTTGGTATAAAGGGTTACAGCCAACCACAACAGTAAATGTCACTTCCTAGAGCAACAGCTTGCACATGCTCAATACAAATGTTATAAATTAGTACATAAAGTTTTAGAGTGTTTAATAAAAGCTTAATAGTTTTCTAACATACTTATTTCCAGATTCTTGGTGCTGTTCATTTCCAGAGTATTTGTACACATGTGGGAAAAAAGTGCTTTAAACACTGCCTTCTTTTTACATCCACTGCTGATAACTTGTCTGAACTATTAAGGATGAAAAAAAATCCCATAAATCAAGATGACATGAAGAGAAAAAAATCAACTTTATGCCACGAGAAAACAACTTGTCCTTCCCACCAAAATAACCTAAACAAACAGCTGAAGAAACTGTTCTAAAGGATTAAAATATTTGTCAAACATTTCTTTCTTTGACATAATTTTGCTTAAAACAATTTTTACATGAAGATAGGTGGCTAGTGAAACGAGTGTGCAAAGGTGTGGTTCTTTATATTGTGGTTAAGATTTATAGACCTTAAGCCTTGAAGCCACTGAGCATTCATGCTGAACTCAGTTGGAATAGCCTGGGAGGTGGCAGGTCACAGGTTAAAGTAAAAAGTGGGGGTAAGCTTTCCCTTACCTGGGGTTCTCTCTACTGTAAAGCATGTGGTTTGGAAGCAGTCTCACTACTCAAATAAGGTTAAAACCATCTGAGCAGATCAAACCAGAGAAATGATCCCCTCTTAGTATATCCAATTCATCTTAGAATTGGAGGCATTATGGTTCAGCAACCCTAAAGTACTGATGAAGCAGAGAAAATGGGATCATATTTCTACAATAACCTGCTTCCAGAGGGGAGCTTGTAGCCTAACCTAAGGGGAAAATAGAGTGAGTACTGTTTCTCATAGATTGGGGAAAAGGGAGCCAGAAGGACTTATCACAGCTCATCTCGTGGATCTAACATTCCTTTACCCCAAAATTGAAAAATACTCAAAACCCACAAGAAAATTCCAATGGGTAGGTAAAAGAGTCACTTAAAAACTGCAATAATGGTCTTTAAGATACATGCAAAAATAGTTGTTGCTTGGGGGTGGGCGGTGCTTAGAGCTTTATGCTTGTCATGTATAATTCTTAATTGAATACAATGTTATTTTGATTAAATGGGGAAAACAAATGAAAAAGAGGCAAATTCTATATATATACTTAATATCTGTGTTCATCTGCTAGGATAGACATAACAAAATATCACAAACTGGATGACTTAAACAACATAAATTTATTTTCTCACAGTTCTAAAGTCCAAGATCAATGTGTAAACAAGTTTAATTTCTTCTAGGACCTCTCTTCTTGGCTTATAGATGGATGACCATCTTTCCCTTTGTCTTTACATGGTCTTTCCTCTTTATATTGTCTGTATCCTATCTCCTTAAAAGGGTACCAATCATACTGGATTCAGGCCCGCCCACATGACCTCATTTTATCTTAATTCTTTAAAGGGCCTATTTTCAAGTATTCACCTTTTGAAGTACTGGGGGTTAGGATGTCAACATATGAATTTGAGGGAAGGAGGGAGACACAATTCAGCCAGTAACAGTAGTGATATACAAAAATTGAAGTAGACTTGTATTAAATAACAATTATAGAAGGTCATTTATCTGGACTGTTTCAACACTAAGCCCCAACAGATCAGATTAAAAATTAAAATGAAGTCAACCATTCATGTCACCAAACCCAAACTAGTTTTTATTGGACCTTCCTAGAAATCAGGAGAAAGAGATAACAGCCAGTTTCCCAAACAGGCCTACTTAAATCTTTAATTGGCTTGATAATAAAAGCCCTTCTGTTTTAATCCTTCAACATCAGGTTACTTCCGGTCACTAATGTTAACCGATCAATTATGTCTATTGTTCCATCTACCTGTCCCCAAATTACCAAAAAAAAAAGTAGCTTTGAGAAAAACAAATATACTCTTTGTTCTTTGGTTCTGCTTTCTTCAGCTTTTCTCTGCCTATAAAGCCAACCCTTTCTATTTTAGGGAATGAAGTGTTGTTCAGTTCTAGAATCACGAAAAAAGCCAATTGAGATCTATAAACTTGTAGTTTTGTCCTTTGTTACTTGACATAGCTCATATAGACAATTTGAATCAAACTTATTTTTGCTTACTGATTCACAATAACCTAGGCAAATACGGCAGTTGAGAGTGTGTTATCCTACAGCATCCAACACACTCTCACCTTTTGCTTCTCTGTATGCTAGTAAATTCTTCCTAGCCCTCTCTATACTTATTGCATCCATATTTGTACTCAACAAAAGTGTACAAGCTTCTAGGTACTAAAGTTATGTAAATAGCCTTAGGTTAGCGAAGACCCTGATTTGTAACCCTGTGGAATGCCACCCATGAGTAGACCATAAAATCAATTTAGTGGATGGTGCCATTGTTTCAATAAAAGAGATTTAAATTATTACAGTGTGTAAAATAGTAACATAATAAGTAGAGAAGTGATGTCAGCAACTACAAAGGAGTAAGGAACTCTGAAAATTCTTTCCTCCATAGAAGCAATAAGAACAGTAGCAAAATTGTTAGAACCAACTTTTTCAGAATTATGGAAATTAAAGGCTTTTAGCAAACCAAGAAACTGCCTGAATCTCCGTAAAAGCCGTAAAGTTTGCAGCATTTTAACTTACCCTATGCTCACCCCTCTTTTCCACCCCTGTAGTACACTTGAAAACCAAAAGCCAATTCACAGTGAATTCAGCAGACTGGAAACTACTGGAGGGGGCCCAACAAGTTTCACAGGGGAGTTCTCTCAAAACACATTCCCAGATAATTATTATTATTTGACCTGTCCGGGGTTTCCTAGAAGAATTCATTCACAAGGCTGACTTTATCTGATCTGATTGGAGATTGCCTAGTGAAAACAGCCTTTTTTTCTGGGGTCACTTGTTAAAAATAATCAGAGGCAATTTTTGAACATTACAGATGTCTGAGGCAGTAGATAACGATTGGGGCAAATCATAGGCTAACAAAAAAGCTTAAAAGGAAATTCCGGGGAATGTGATGTGATAGGAAGCTTTACAAAGTTCTAATAATCTCTGGGACTCTGCTATACATGTGCCTGGGGGTATGTGCATGCTCAGAAAAGACCTTAGATGGCCCTAAACTCTCACCCTGACTGACCTTGAGTCTGCATAGGCAGAAAGTTACATGCCTGAATGCACACATATTGTCCTATAGAAATCACTAAATTATATATTTTAAAATGGTAAATTTTATAGTATATGAATTATATCTCAACTAAAAAAAAACTATTAGTTGTTAACCTGAAATTAGAATAAAAAACAAGAGTAGATAGCCCTATCATAATGCTGATTGGAAGAATTCAGATACTTCATTCACATGCAATTCAAAAACAGGCAACACTACCCTATGTTGATAAAGCTTCAAGTAGTGTTTACCTCTTTGGAAGTAGGGTGGGTGTGGACTGTAGGGGACATGAGAAAGCCTTTTTGGGGCCTCAGTATGTTCTATATCTTGACTGAGGCTGTGGTAACATGACAGGTATTATACATACCTGTGTATAAATTCATTAAGCTGCACACAGAATTTGCTTTGCTACATGAATTTGCTTTGCTATATGAATTGTATCTCAATGAAAAATTTGAAAAATAATATGAGTATAAACATTTTATCAAAATTTTGCTGTAGTTGAATATATGTGTATATGTATAACTAGGTCATGATGTAAAATATGTTTATTTCTGTGAGCATGATCAAAGTGTTTGAAAATCCTAAACTAGAATGTTAGAATTCTGTGGAGAAACTTGCAGACTTTGAGATATGAACAAATTTTACTTATCAGTCACATTCTTGGAATATAATTTTTTAAAAATACAAGTCGTGAGAAGTATTGCTTTAATAAACCAACCAGACAATGAATCAAAAGTCTTCAGCCAGGGGCAAATGGCTCATGAGGGTAATTCCAACATTTTGGGAGGCCAAGGCAGGAGGGTTACTTGAGCCTAGTATTTTCAGATCATCCTGGGCAACATGATGAGACCCTGTCCATATCAAAAATGAAAAAATTAGCCAGGCATGGTGACATGTACCTGTGGTCCAAGCTACTCAGGAGGATAAGGTAGGAAAATCACTTTGGGAGGTCGAGACTTCAGTGAGGCCGTGTTTGTGCCACAGCACTCCAGCCTGGGTGACACAGCACCTATCTCAAAAAATAAAGTATTCTAGCCTTATCATTGTCAACTGAAGAATTACATGTTTCATGCATTTGGAAGGGAGAGCTTTGTTTCTCATAAAGCTTGCAGCCTGGTCTGCAGGTGGCCATTCTGACAGTCTGGAAAGCACAACCTCCAGTCAAAAACCAGACAGACACTTTGAGGGAGGGGCAAAAAGAAAAAGAATTTATGCTGAGCAAGGTGGCACATATACATATTGAATAAGCTGCACAAGGAATCATGAATATAGAGAAAAAATGTGCACATGTGCAATTGGTTTTCATACTCTTTCATGGGTCCCTTGTGCAAAAAAAATGCCAGCATTGGCATGATCCAAAGGTAGAGTATTTGGCTTGCTGACATCAAATGCTGAAGTAGAGGACAGGAAAAACCCTTACTGCACATTCTCCATAGACTGTCTAGAACTACTCCATTATTGGTACCAGGCAACAATAAAAGGAGGGGCAGTGTCAGGAGGTTGGTTGATATAAATGGTGGAGTATTTTGAAAGCACTGGTTTCTGTTTATCCCTTATGGAAGAAAGTCTAATGGCAGTTAGCAAGGAAAGAGGTATAACAAGGCATGTCTGACCTCTCATCCCAAGACATGGGCGAGAACTCAGTCAGTTTTCAAAGTTACTCTGGGATCCCCTTGGCCACGAGGGCATCTTTTCAGTCTGCTGGGATTCTTAGGGTTTTATTTTTATTTCTTACACCAACCATCTGAATCGCAGCTTTAAACACCCTTCTTTATAAACCTTTTATTTCCAAAGCCAGAAGTGACCTCTTTATTTTCTAACTCTTACATTATTTTATTGGTTTATTTGATACAGGATCTAGAAATAAATTATTTAGGTGGATAGTGAGGTAGCCTCCATAAGTTTTTCTTTTAACAAAAAGCAGCCCAAAATAATTTCTTTTCTAACAAAAAGAAGCCTGAAAAAATCAAGCTGCAAACACAGATAAGTAAGCTAAAAGCTTGTATAGGTAAATGCCAGCAGCTGTGCAAATAGTAAAAGGCTACCTGGGGGCCAGGCAGATTCAGCACGGTTGCTCCACCTTCTCTTTCCTTTGTCAATCACATGTACAGTAAGGAACAAACAACATGACACCAGCTAGTTAGAGAACCCATCTGCATAATACAAGATTAGGGTGGGATGGCCAGTTTTTTTGTGCACTATGCAAACATCATACCTGGTTCAACCAATCTCTTGGGTCCTGGGTAAATCAGACACTGCCTCCTCAAAGTATCTATAAAACCCCAAGCATTTCACCACAAAACTGGAAGACCTACTCAGATGCTTCTCTCTCTCTCTTCAGGAGAGAAAGCTATTCTCTTTTTCTTTTGCCTATTAATGCTCTTAAACTCACTGCCTTGTGTCTGCATCCTCAATTTTCCTGGTGTGAGACAATGAATCTCTGGTATTTACCCCAGACGACAATGCCACTTCATCTTTATTATAGTATAGTTACCTCTGACACTAACCTGGCATAGCATTCATGCATTTTTTTCCTTTCCTGATAATAAAATGCTGGGAAATCCTCACATGATTATATTACTATCTTCCTCATTTCTCATAAAGCTTTCTGTTGTAGTTTGCAAATAATAGGTATGGCACAAAAGAAATAAGAAATCAATAAAGTTAAGTGACCTTAAACTATGTAAATTTAGAAGTTTAAAATTTATATAAGAATATCAAAATCTAGTAGGAACAAATAAAAACTCGTCAAACAATAGGTTAGTAAAAGGAACTGTGTGTGTGTCTGTATATATGTGTAAATGCATGCGTGTATGTATATAATTTATTGTGTGAACCTGAAAGTTTAAATCTATCGTTCATTAGCAAGTCAAAATGATTACTGGATTCTGAGCTCAAAAGTCCCCTTTTCTGTTGTGTAGCTAACCTATAAATTGCCAAACCAAGTTCACAGTTCACTAATGTTAGGGAGAGCTGAGGAAAATAAATAAGAAAACAAAGATCTCAACATAGAATCAGAACAAAGGATTTTTTGACTCTTCAGTAGAACAAACAAGCTTTTGTCATAACTTGGTTTGGACATAACCAAGAAATTGCAAAGACGGAGATGAACCATGCTCCTGAATAAAATAAATTTTTACTTAAATATTTTTTAAATAAAAATAAAATTTGTCTTTCTAATTGAACCTCACCCTTTATGTGATGTTTTGTGATAAAGGCAATAAATCACAGAATCCAAATAGGCATAAAATATGTATTTCTTCAGGGTTGTGCCTTTCGAGGACAGCTCATGGGTCAGCAGTTTCAACTGAATGTCATCTCTCTTGTTGGTAACTGTTGCTATTCTTTGCTGATTGACTGTAATTGATTGGCCAGTGGGTGATAAACAGCAGAACAGTGAGACCTCACAGCTTAAACAGCAATGAAGAAGCACTTCAGACATTTTTTAAGACCTCAAGTGGTCTAGTGTTTATTTTCTTTCAAAGGCACATATGTAACTGTGCAGTCTTAGCTTTAAGAAGATATATTCTTTTTGAAAAGCAGAATTCTTACAAAAATATATGCTTAGTCAAAATCCCAGGTATTATTAAATACTCATTCTCCTATTATAATCTCTTTATGTCTTAATTTAAACATCTTCAATTGTGAATCTACTTCTTGGCAGAATTCTTTCTCACAAATTTTAAGTAGATAATAACAGAAGAGCTTTCCCCAACTTCCACATCTCACTTTTACAATCATAAAATTTGTAATTTAGAAAAGGTAAGAGCTGACTTTCATAGAAGATTCCCTTTAATGTATATAGAACCCAATCACTGGTTTAAAAAAAAAATGTAGGATGGCAAAATAAAAGCAGTTTTCATTCATTTTACTTCTTCTTGAGAGTAAGGTTTAGACACATATCTACTTTAAATCTATTTTTGATGGTGCTAAGAAAGCCTCAGTCACCTAGATTTCAGACCTGTGATCTAAGAATAGAAAGTGGTAATTTATTATCACTAACTGTCATGTCTAGGATTTGATTTTACCCTCCTTACTAGTTAAAAAAATAATATGTTATTGTTTCATAGATTCTGGTAGAAGACACAAGACTCCTGGCTCAGAAACAAATAATTTTATTATTCACCACACAGCAAGTTGATGAGCATCAGCACGATATGTTGGTTTTGCTCTACTTCCTATGCGGGTGATGCTGAGAGCCAGGTGGAGGCTGCACACATAGCAGGTTTGCTTGCAGATAGAGGAAAGAAAGCAGCAACATGCCCAGAAGTAGTCAGGAGGAGTTCTAAACTATTAAATAATTCTTACTGTCTTCTTCCCATCATTACCTAGAAGGCAGCCAGAAAGAGATGAACATTTTCTGAGGACAGCAGCATTCAGTAATTAAACAGCCTTACTAAGATGTGTCAACTAGGAGGATGTGATGAGAGGTAGTCAGAAATACCTTTGAACTGATTTTTGAAAAAGTCTTTCTAGCGCTCAAAAATACCAGATGCCTGTAGATGGTGCAGAATTTGGAATGTTCGTTAAATAAATGGTCCTTAATAATGAGCACATTTTGAGGCCAGGCATGGTGATTCATACCAGTAATCCCAGCACTTTGAGGGACCAAGGTGGGCAGATCATAAGGTCAGGATTTTGAGACCAACCTTTGCCAATACGGTGAAACTGTCTCTATGAAAAATACAAAAATTAGCTGGGTTTGGTGGTGAATACCTGTAGTCCCAGTTACTAGGGAGGCTGAAGCAGGATAATTGCTTGAACCCAGGAGGTGGAGGTTGCAGTGAGCCAAAATCATGCCACTGCATTCCAGCCTGGGCAGCAGAGCGAGACTCTGTCTAAATATAATAATAACAATAATAATTAGCCCATTTTGGACTAACGTTTGGGACTAAGGGCATACTATTTTTCAACTCTAGGTGGGCTGGAAAGCAGAAAACGTGACATAGTTTAGTTTCAAAGCCTATAGTGATGTGGCCACAGACAAGAACAGTAACATCATAACCTGTAAAAGTTTCAACAGTGGTAAGATACCAGGAGTGGTTCCAAGAGAGAGTCAAAGGTCAATGTATGCATTTTTTTTAGAGTAAACAGGGCCAGCCCCTCATGCAATGTGGCTTTTTTTCTTCTGCAAAACAAATGAGTCAACTTTGGCAGAATTCATAAGTCTAATACACACTAGTAGCTTCTGCCTCAGAAACACAGAATTCCTTGCTATGTGCCCAGTCCATGGTGGTGGCTCTGTTGTCATATCTGCTGTGATGATGACCTGGGCAGTACAGGCTTTTTCAGCTACATGGCCCTAAAAAGCAGTGCCTTTAATCTGCCTGTCGGAGATCTTCTAAGTGGCAGACCTGATGGCTCTGACACTAATAAGAATCCAGGAGTCAACAGAAATGTAGCAAAGGTGGACAAAGGGGGATTGACCAAGGCTATGAGGACTTGAGGACTGCCCTGAGTTTGCTTACCAAGAGAATTGACTATGTCTGCTTTTGGTTTCACATAGCTGAACTTGAGGCGGAACAGTGAATGGCAGCAGATCAATGAATGCCATTAGGTATCAAGCTAAAGCTGAGTTATCAGGGCACCAGGCCCAATCATTTAGTGAAGCCTCTTTGAACCTAGGGTCCCATTATTTCAGCTACTTCAATTTTATTTTAATGTAAAACTGAGATGCCACTCAGGCTAGGCTAGCTGCACTGATGAATATGCCATTGCCATTTAGTGGGGCCTGTGGGTTCCCACCCATCTTGTTAGTCATGAGTTCAAGTTAACCCACTCTGTTTTGGGTGGGAGATACAAGCAGAAAAGCCGTAAAGGATCCCTGATGAATAAGGCATTCGGTTTCAAGAGCCTAGTAGTAGTAGGCCAATAGCTGCATTTCAAAAGGGGTGTACTTGATGGCTGTACCAGGCAGGTGGTGCTGTTTCACTGGGAAATAGCCTGAGTTCTCCCATAGTCTTTCAAGTCTGTGACTGCGAGGATTTACTGTTTTTTGCTAAAGCACCCTGGAGGAGATGGTGCAGCAGAGAGTGCCTGAGCAAGAGAGTGCCTTCTGGCACTTAGGGAATGAAGATGTACAAGCATCTACCACATCATTTCATTTTAAATTCAGAAGTGGGAACACAAAAATTACTACATTGAATTAGCCCAGTGGGTTCCACCCACAATGTCATTAGCAGATAAGTCCCATCAAAAACTCCTATCAGTTGAATTTGAGCACCATTTTCCCATAAGGAAACATAGACCAAGAAGTTAACACTTTTTGTGTGGGTTAGGGCTGTAGCAACAACCGCCAGGAGACTACATAGTCTCCCAGCAAGGAATGCATGACGTGCAGGGTGGCAGCAGAGAGTATCTCACAGGAAACAGGGAAGATAAGGAGGCTTTCTCTTTGCCCTTGATCTCTCCAGAATTAGCACCTAAGCACAGTTAGTTATGCTTCCTTTCCTGTGCACCTTCAAGCATCTGAGTGACTAGGACTAGGGACCCTTTTTTGCACCTGCAGAGCCTACTGTGGCTCCCACCTAACAGCCCTCATGTCCTTCGGTCACCCTGCACTTAGTGCTCTGTCTTCCCTGGCAGCCAAGCTGGGCTGCAGCAGGGATAAGGTACACTACCACAGCTGGCTTTGCACCATTAGAAATATTTGGCAATTATTTCGGGTTTTCAGCAGCCACTCATTTGTAGCTCAGAGAAACAAACTTTCAATATTTTTAGCCCAACCAAAGGTCTACATTAAATATCAAGGTCATCATTGCTGACACCATTTATTTCAACTTTGTGGATTCCTAGGGTCCACAATCACAGCCACACTGCCCTTCAGCTGGGGCTGCAGGGATTACTGCTTCATTGTCATGGTGGCAATCTTTTGTCCTCTTCCCTGAAGGAGAAGAAACAATAACCAAGGCACCTTTTGGGCAGCTTGTTTCAATCTTATCTCCACTGCCTAGGCCCATTAACAGTCAGGACAGGGAAGGGCCCTTACTCTGCCCCTCCATCCTTGCCTACTTCTTGGGTGAGTACATTCTCTACCAGTCCCAGGCGTCCCCCTCTGAACCTAACTTTTAGGGTTCTTGTCCTTCCTCTGCCAGAAAGCCAATTTCTTTCAGTATTCTATCCTTATCCCTAAAACTGTTAGTCTAGAATTTTATTTTACCCTTGTTACAAACTAATAAGTTAGTCTATTTTACTTTCTCAAGAATACTAGCAGGAGATACATGATTAATGGATCAGAGGCAAAAGAATTTCCTACTCACAGTTCAAAAAATAGCATGAGCATTGACATGTTTGCTTTAGTTCCTCTTGCCCCCAAGTTCCTGGTGATGAGCCGAGGGCTCAAATGAATGCTACATAGACAGACTGGGTTGGCACTCTAGCTGAGGAACACTTGGGGACCTTGTATTTTAAAGCAAGCAGTAAGCAACCCTGCTCTTTGTCCTGAAGAGGAGACCTTACTTCTTCGAGGGTATCAAATACAAGCTCTGAGAAACAGTCCAGGTAAATAATCATCAGGATCTTGCATGTTGAATACACCCTACAGGAATAGGCAGGGAGTCTTATGGCCCATGACAACTGCTTCTCCCAACACTAACATGTTTTGACCACCCATTACACACCATAGGATACTCTACTAAGTTCCTTTTCTGCCTTGTTTCATTTAATCAGCAAGCCAACTCTGTGAGTCAGGTACCATTATTATCAACCCCATTTTCTACATGAGAAAACTGATGTTCAGAGAGTGTAATAGGCCAAAATCACATAACTGTAAAGGGAGAAACTTGTGTTCAAATCAAGTCTCACACCAAGGCCCATTCTCTTAACCACTCTGTTTACGTCTGTCAAGTTGTTGACTCAGGATT
Organism: Callithrix jacchus; assembly: GCF_049354715.1. Lineage (NCBI taxonomy): Eukaryota > Metazoa > Chordata > Mammalia > Primates > Cebidae > Callithrix > Callithrix jacchus. The sequence goes on along the minus strand of NC_133503.1, from coordinate 124,018,010 downwards.
CTGCAGTGTTCTTCAGGGTATTTTAATAAGTATGTACTTACCGGGGTTGGACACTTACATAAAGACATATTAATATCTAACCAGTTTAAACACAAATGTTATGAGGGCAGAATTTATTTCAGATGAAACTACTTTATGTGAGGTTGATAATGGTTGCCTTCTCTGTGTAGATACAGCTAAAATGTCTACAAATACCTTGGAGAGTCACCATTTGTCTCTGTTACCGCCAGTCTCTCAACAGTCTCTTTATACCTATTGTTCTAATGTAGTTATAGTGTCACTACAGGGAATCAAAACAATTATTCTTCATAATTTTTATTGTGAGTGTAGTTTTATTAAAAAATTATTGAAGAGATAGAAGAAAATGAACTAACTGAGAAATCTTATATATCTGAGCAGCACTTCCGAACTTTTTTTTTTTTTTTTTTTTTTTGAGACGGAGTTTCGCTCTTGTTACCCAGGCTGGAGTGCAATGGCACGATCTCGGCTCACCGCAACCTCCGCCTCCTGAGTTCAGGCAATTCTCCTGCCTCAGCCTCCTGAGCAGCTGAGATTACAGGCACGCGCCACCATGCCCGGCTAATTTTTTGTATTTTTAGTAGAGACGGGGTTTCACCGTGTTGACCAGGATGGTCTCGATCTCTTGACCTCGTAATCCACCCGCCTCGGCCTCCCAAAGTGCTGGGATTACAGGCTTGAGCCACCGTGCCCGGCCACTTCTGAACTTTATATATCAACAGCAGTCTTTTCAAAACAATTGTTTGAAAATGTATACACTCTGCAAACACAGAATAATCTGATTAAATATTTTCCTGTTTATTTATTTACTTTTTATTGAGACAGAGTTGCACTGTGTTGCCCAGGTTAGTCTTGAACTCCTGAGCTCAACCATCCTCCTGCTTCAGCCTCCTACAGTACTGGGATTATAGGTTTGAGCCACCATGCCTGGCCTGATTAACATTTTCTGATGTACATCATTGCTCTTCAAATTATTCCTGCCTGTTTTCTTGTTTTCCCACAACTCAGTAACTCCCCATCTATAGCCAACAGATGAACTTCAGCTAGAGTTTATATAAATATACCAGAAAGGAGTAAAAGACCAGTTAACCTGGAGATATAGTTCAGCCTACTGGAATAACATTTATTCAGTAAAACATTTTAACTGAACACAAGTTATGTGCATGTCATTAAAAGTCCTGAATATGCAGCATAAACTTTAGATCAATTCCCATTGATACATGCATTACCTGACACTATACCCACATGTATCTGAAATAATATTATAGTGAAACATTCAAAATAGTTTAAAAACATATATGATAATTATATAAATAAATATATAAATATATGAAATTATATATGGAAAGAAAGCAAATGAATAGCAAGAAATTAAATTTTCATGATTTAATTTTTGATAAAATTATTTTGATTCATAAAAGTTGAACAAGGTTAATAATAATGACAGCAATAAAAATAGTAGACACTACTTCCAGTAGTTTATCACCTAATCAAGGAGAGAAAAAATTCTCTAGAAATGATTGCATAATAAAGTACTTTCTAAACAATATAACCTATGTGCAAATTCCCACTCTGCCTTTTCTTTAACATTTTATTTTGTATAGAGAAAACCATATGGAAAGGGTCCAGAGTGAGAAAGGTGATGGGACGTCATTCAGTCTGGACGTCTGTAACAGAGAGATATAACCTCTAGGGTAGTTAAGATACACACAAGCCTATGAGAAAAATGATGTGGTTTGAAAGGTGTTTAAACTCATTTACACTTTTAGCAGATTAGACCACCTGCTACACGGCGATATCCTAAGGGGAATGATTGAGGACAGCTAAGTTTTGATGAAAGAAGGGATAAAGACCAGAGTGGAAGTTATTTAGATAGGATTTCAGATCTCTGAGTGAGACAGCTCAGGAGGAAGCCCTTAAGATTAAAGACATACCACCATGAGGGCCTAGGGTTTCTGGGAAAAAAATAAGAGGGAAGAATGAAGAGGGCATAGAAGTAGAAGTGGGGACTTCAATTTTAGTTTTCATGCTCAGAATATCATGATTTAATCCTGAAAAGAACATCCGGCTTTCATTCATTTTTGTACTGACATAACATACCTTCTATTTGCTATCTTTCAGGAATAATCATTCAGAATGCCAACCTCTCCTACTCTCATTAGGCTTGCTTGGAAAGGTAGTCCTTCTGTGGATGAAATGTATGGTACCTAGGAGTATACCTAGCCACCATAATTAAAGTGTAACAGGCAAGTAGATAAACAAATGGTTACATCAATAACAGTAAACCAAGCATTTCAAAGTATTTGGATTTCTTTCATTTTGCTCTTGGGCAAATCACCTGACCTCTTTGTCAGAGTTTTCTCAGAGTTAAAATAGGACAAATCAATTCTTTCCTACTGTGATTCCTGGGAGTATAAAATTTGGTTCATTTTAAAGAACTGTGAAGGAGTTCAATATTATAACACTGAACATATGGAATCTTCCTAGATAAACTTCAAAATATTATTTTTGTTAAAAAAATAAAACTCCACAATTCTTTCTTTGTACCATCTCTCTCACGATGTTATCATTGTACACATTCTGAAATTAACAGACATACTTCCTGCTGAAGCACAGATAGCAGATAAAATGAGGTTGTGGGCTCCAAAAAGAACAAAAGCCTACACACAAAAGACTTTTTCTCCCAGAGGTCAGAAAATTCAGCCTGAAGGATTGGCAAACACCCAATGTATCATTCAGCATTACCTGTATATATTGTCTGAGTCCACTTCAGCAAGCCAACTAAGTGATGAGAACTACCCTCTGAAGATTAATTATGTTTCCTTTTGTGTTCTGCATTGAAGTCTCTCTCTTGATAATGTGCTCCCAGAACTTCAATTTCCAGGTTACATGCAATATTAAAAGTAGTGGATTCATAGTTTTGAATCACTGTTCTTTCTCATTCTCATTCCGCTTTTCAAAAAATACAAAGAACGACCAACTAATTCAAACTACCATATAATTTACAGCTGGAGATTCTGTAGTGCAATCATGGAAGACTTTTGCTTTCCTCATTGTTATGCTTCTTCTGTTAGGATCATCAAAAGCAGGTAAACTTTTCACAGAAAATGACAGATAATTAATCTCTCAGGACACAGAGAATAGAGAACAAGTTAAATAGTGTCTCTTCTCATTTTTAGTCATATAGCCTTTCATTTTTAAAACCTAACACTTTTAGACTTAAAAACGTAAGATCTTTTTAAGGAAAAGAATACATTTTGTTGGTATATTTTTGTTTCAGTTTATAATCAGTGTTGAGACTTTAAATGTCTTTTATAAATTTCATAGTACCTAACACAAGAGTAGGTATGTAATATGTATTTAACACTCATGAAAAAAATTAGATCCAGACTTAAGCTTCATCCTAAAATGTTTTTCCTTAAATAATGATGCTTTATATAATTCCAAGAAAGCTCAAAAATTCTCTGAAATCCTGCCCTCCAAGTTCAATCTAGTTTTAAATGAGGTTCTTCCCACATTGAGAAAATTCCCACAATCATCTAATAAATTTGCTCTGGTATATCCATTGTGTGATACACTCCTCTGTTCCCAACCTTTATTTCACTAGATATGAATACAGTTATCCCCAAATCTATATTATACATCCTTGCTTGCCCTCTGTGGCAGGTTTGTAGAATTTTCCTCCAATTGTTATTGCTCCTTATAGACCTTCCAGCTTCACTCATCAGAGCATACACACCCAGTTTCTCCTATGCCAGGGCTTGTGGGGTCAGGTGACTGTCCTTGTCTAGGACAACATATACTCTGTTCATATGTAAATAGGAAAGGGGGAAAAGAAGCTAAAATACATTAAATTGAATGGCAAAAAATAATAGAAAAAGTAAAAAGTGATCAGGTGAGCAACTTTCATATATGGATAATAAATAGAAACTATAGATGCCATGGTCTACTGATTCTTATTTATCTTGCTGATTAAAGCAAAAACATACATGTGGACGCTGGGCACGGTGGCTCAAGCCTGTAATCCTAGCACTTTGGGAGACCAAGGCAGGCAGATCACCTGAGGTCAGGAGTTCAAGACCAGCCTGAGAAACATGGTGAAACCCCATCTCTTATAAAAATACAAAAATTAGCCAGGCTTGGTGGTGCACACCTGTCATTCCAGCTACTTGGGAAGCTGAGACAGGAGAATCACTCAAAGCTGGGAGGCAGAGTTTGCAGTGAGCCAAAATTGTGCAATTGCACTCCAGCCTGGGTGACAGAGTGAAACTGTCTCAAAAACAAAACAAAACAAAAAACATACATATGAGAACCAAAAATAAATGTCCTCCATTAGTAATGCTGTTCAATCAAGAGTAAAGACTAGAAGGTAGTGTTTAGCGGGTCCTACTCCGGAGCCTGATATCCAGACTCTAATCCTGTTCTGCACCTTGTAAGACGTTGGATAAGTTACTTAACCCTCAAGGCCCTCAGTTCACTCATCTATAAAGTGGGGAGGGTTTGTCTAGATTTGTCTATCTCTTCATAAAGCTATGGTGAGAATGAAAATTAATCATAGTTGTAAAATATTTAGATCAGTGTCTAGCATGCAATCGAGGACTCAGTTATGTTAGCCTTTCAACTATCATCACCCTTGTCTTTAGACCTTTACGGTACAACTGTAATATTTTCATCAGACCAACCAACTTACCAGGTCCACGAGAAAGACCAGATAAGCAGATACAAAGAATTTCATTTCCTCATGAAAAAAAATGAAGAGATTATTGAATTGACTCAGAATTTCATACTCTCTGCTCTGAATCTTGATTAACTTTTTTAGTAATTAAAATGCACATTTATTCTCTTTTATTCTTTTTAAATTACCAAGCTCACCAGTATTAGTTTTTGTGATAGAGCATGCTGTGAAAATTACTACAGCAGTCTGTTTCACACTTGAAACCAATTGACCTGAAAATGAAAAAATAACTAAAGCTCACATTTGATACAGGCATCATCATAAAAACAGTGATATGGAGCCCACTACTTAAACAGTGACTAAAATAGGACTTCAAAAATGGAATTTTGTCTAGGAAGAAATTGCATTTTAAAATAGTGACAGTGGAATATTGAAGGAAGAAGAAATATGGAACAAAAGTGAAAGTGGTCTATCAGAGAATTTGTGACCCGGATGTAGGAAGTTTGAGACATTTGAGGGATGCTAAGGAGAATAACATGTGTTCACTACTCTCAAAAAGTTTACAACTCTACAGTCATATGGTGTACTTCTGCTAATGTCAGGCACAATGCAGATACCTTCTCTATTTACCATCTGGAGTAAATACTGCAAACCAGTTTATCGAACCCCATGCTGACCCCAGTTTGAGCATGCCTTCCTGATAATATATACTGGTAAGCTAAAAACTACATATACAGATTCAGTTAGAAATTTGCAGGTGTTAATGTTGGAAGTTTCTTCTGGCTTTATTGTTCCTGGCTGTGCAGAATCCAAAATCAGTTCACTTGACTTCCTGGAACTTCTTTTTTCTACCTAATACTCTACAATAAATTTCTCCCCTTTCTGCTTAAACTAGCTTATTAGGGTTCTCCAGAGAAACAGAACTAAAAGGGTGTGGGTGTGTGTTTATGTGTGTATGTGCATGCGTGTGTGTACGTGTGTGTGTGCATGTGCATGTGTGTGCACGTGCAGGTGCACTCTCGTTTGTGTGTGTGGTGAGAAAAAAAGATGAAATTGGCTCACACAACTGTGAAGACTGGCAAGTTACAGATCTTCAGGGTAGGTCAGCAGGCTAGAGACCCAGGGAAGGGTTGCAATTTGAGTTCAAAGACAGTCTGCTGGCGGTACTTCTCCTTCCAGAGAGGTCAGTCTTTCTATTGAAGCCTTCAGCAGCTTGGATGATACCCACTCCCATTATAGAAGGTAATCTGCTTTATTAAAAGTCTACTCATTAAATTTTAATCTCATCTAAAAAAATACCTTCACAGAAACATTTAGAATAACGTTTGGCCAAATAGCTGGGTACCATGGCCTAACCAATTTGACACATTAAAAGCAAAAACAAAAACACCTCATAACTAGTTAGAGTGGATTTTGTTGTCCAGATGAAGAACTGTATTATACATTTCACAGAATCCTCACAATGAACTTGTGGATTAAGGACCACCATCCTTATTTCATAGATAAGGAAACCAGATTACAAAATGTCTTGCACTGCACCATGAAACTAGTAACTAGCTGAGTAGGATTTGAAGCCAGAACTCAAGATTCCAAGCCCAGTGTTCCTTCAGTTACATTATTACTGCCAATAAATTCATCTGGGAAGATGAAACTAGCCACACGAAGAAATAAAGGGTGAATACAACAGCAAATACTAACCCCACCTGTAGAAGGAATTTATATATGTATCGTATTTATATAATTTATATATTATCATATTTATATAATTAGGGTTTTATGAATAAGGTAGGTTTTAAGATGGGTGACACATATGCCAAGGAAAGAGGGAAAACACTCCAGATGAAAGAAACAGCAAACAAAAGCAGAGGGTGGGTACAGGCATGAAGATGTGAATATGGAGAGAAGTCTGAGCTGACTTAGGAAGTAGTGAGGGAAGAAGTTTGATGGCTTGATTGGAACTGATGATGAAAGTGTTAAAATTGATAACATAGGTAGACATTACAGTTTCTTCGGCAGAGAGGCATCTTGATGAATGTGGTGTTCAGCTATTGCTCCTATTCTGGTAGCTCCCCATCTTCATTTCTAATCCTGGCACATCAACTCTATATTTCTACCTGTTCCCACAACATGCTTTATTATCACCTTATATCTCTCATTTCTGATGCCAACCATTTTTCTCCCAGACAGGTGCTCTTTCTTAACAATGCTATTGCTATTTCTTCCCGCCTTCCAAACTACATCTTTAATGCTTCCCTCTTTTTGTTCCCTAGATCTAATGTTCAACAGGGTCTCATTTCTTCATCTCAGTTGTCACTTGAGAGCTGGTGAGGTTTAAGTGCATCTCAATGTGCTCAGATTACAATAATAATTTCCTAACTGATATCTCTGTTTTTAGCATAAAGGAGGATTGTAGAAAATATATGCTTAAGCTCTCAACAGCGTGTGGCTTGTTCTCCAGATTCTAAAGGTTATTTACAGTTTACATAGCAAAAGGGTCACCTCAGCTCTAAAGATATGGCATAATTCTTAAAGAGCAGTAAGTCTATGAGATATATTCCCTAGCCCCTGCTCCTAGGGAGAATTAATTATTCCCCTGAGACTCTAAACTTGCCTAAAGATAGATATATCACATTATTTTGTAGTTAATTATTTATAGGCCCATCTAACCCTGAAGTGTAAGATTTTTACTCCGGCACCACACCACCTTTTCACCACTAAGCACTAATCTTTGTTCTGTCATATGCTCACTTCTCTGTGTACCCAATTTAGAGCTCATTATTCGTCATTATAATTACTGTGTTGCAAATAATTGTTTTTTTAACATATCTTTTCCTCCATCTTATATTCTTGGCAAAGCCCCAGCTCTTAAACCTACTAGTCTTCTTCCCTGTCTGCACTAAACAAGTAAACTTTGATGGAGAGTAATTTTAAAATCAGACTGACCACCATTCTCACTATAAACACATTAACACAGATATAAAATGGTCACAACACCTTATATTCTCCTCTAATTAGCAACAGCTTTATCCTCTTCATAGTGAAAGTCCTACCTCCACTTTTTCACCTCACAGTGTCTCCCTTCTTCATCACCCTCATTAGTCTTCTCCTTATACCATTCCATGGAGACTACTCTTGATAAGAGAAACAACAATCTCTATATTGCAAAATCCAGTGGATGCTGCTCTGCTACTTAAGCTCTCAAGAACATTTAAGACAACTAGTTGCTTGATTATTCTCCTACTCACTGGTCACTTTATCTCAGTCTCTTTTGCCTCCTGCTTCTTAGCGCAACCTCTAAATTTTGGAGTAATTTGGGACTCAGTGCCAGGTAACTTTGTCCGTTATCTACACATTTTAAGTATTTCATCCAGTACCATGAGTTTAAATATCATCTGATTAACATGATGGTCCATATCTATGTCTCCAAGACTCGCTTATCTCAATGTCTCTTTAGACGTCTATTTGGATGCCTAGTAGCATCAAAAAGTTAACATTATCACAAAAGAACTCTTTTTAACCCATCCACCTGCACAAATCTGCTTCTTTCCTCTCCCAATTTTCCCATCTTAGTACTAAATTTACTATCTAAATAAATGTTCAAGCCAAAACATGTTGAGAAACTGTTCTTGTTTCATCTTTATTTCTACATCCACCATTTAACCATTAAGAAGACCTATAGACCTTCCTGGAAACATATTTCAAATCTGTTCATTCCCTGCTTCCCTTCTACACTCCATCTCTACACAACACCCAGTCAAACCTTTTAAAACTGTAAACTCGCATACTATTCCAGTGTGTTACCTTTCCCCTTTCCATCAAACAGAATAAAATGCAAAACGTTTCCCTGGCTTACCTTTACCCTTGTCCCATAGAACTCTTTTCCTCAACCATTATTCTTTCTCCACACTTGCCTTTCTTCTCCTTCTCCCATATAGAAAACATATTTCTACCTTAGAATCATCACACAGCTTCACCCTCTGCTTGGAGTGCTCTTCCTTCTGATATTCATGTGACCAGCTCCTTTTTTTTTTCTTGAGATGGAGTTTCACTTTTGTTGCCCAGGCTGGAGTGCAATGGTGTGATTTTGGCTCACTGCAACCTCCGCCTCCCAGTTTCAAGCAATTCTCCTGCCTCAGCCTCCTGAGTAGCTGGAACTATAGGTGTCCACCACCACACCTGGGTAATTTTTGTATTTTTCAGTAGAGAAAGGATTTTACCATACTAGCCAGGCTGGTCTCAAACTTCTGACCTCAGGTGATCCACCTGCCTTGGCCTCCCAAAATGCTAGGATTACAGGCAGAAGCCACCACTCGCAGCCTGTGACTAGCTCTTAATGGCTATTCAGGTCTCATTTCCAACGTGACTTCCTCAGAGAGACTTTCTCTGCTCATCAATCTAAAGTAACCAATAAATCACTTTCTATGAGATTATCCTTTTATAATTATTTGTATCATTCTAATATCTGAATTTTTTATCTATTATTTCTTAATAATAGATATTTATTATAAATAATAATTATTTATTTTCTTAATTATCTTTATTCATTCTTTCATTTTTTATTATAGATGACACCTAAGCCTAAAGAATATGGGAGTCTATTCCATACTATTCCATATCCACCTTGTTCTCTGCTCTATCCCTAGTGTCCAGAAAAGTGATTGGCAAATTCTAAGCATTTTATTAGAGTACTTGAATGATAAGGTCTATGGTAACCATTATTACCCATGATAGAATTGAACTTCTTGTCTTCCTCAGTTAGATTTATCCATATGACTAGTTTGGGCCAAAAAGTTGAGAGCAGAAGTGATCTGTATCACTTCTGGGTCAGAACATTTAACACCGATGCAGGAACTTCCAGAGCACCCTTTCTTTCTGTCACGTGACTATTTAGGTAATCTACCAGACTGTCCTGGAATGAGGACAATAAGAAAGTGGAACAGAACTACCAGTCACCCCACAATAGACACACACTGTGAGCAAGAAATATTTATTTGTTGTTTTGAATCACTGAAATATTTATTTGTTGTTTTGAATCACTGAGATCTTGAGCTTTTGTACAGCATAATCTAAGCTGCCATTAGTACAATAACTATTTTTGCATCTTAATCAATTAGATAACTAAATTTAATAACTCGGTATAATTATACTATAAATATTTCAATGAAAACTTTAAAAGTGAGTCTTTTGCAGGACTCAATCCTTATATATATATAATAGATAAGCATCTGCCAACCTCTCAAAATTATATTGACCATTGTGAGCTCAAAATATGTATATGAGACTGAAACTTACAAACAAGATAAATTATTAATTAACAGAATAATTCTGTATTTTAATGTCACTCTATGTCATAGTAAATCAAATCACATGAAAGCTTAAAGAAGATAGATAAGTGAATTGCCATATTAGGAAATGTTTGATATGTATATTTCTAACTTTAGACTGTCATGTCATCATGAAATTAGTGTGAAAATCAAGTCACATTTTAAATAAACTGCCAGTTTGTTGAAAGGATTCTAAATAAAATCCTTCATGCTATAAGTGAAAAGCCAATTTTCTTTTTTTTTTTTAATTGCATTTTAGGTTTTGGGGTACATGTGCAGAGCATGCAATACAGTTGCATAGGTACACACATGGCAGTGTGTTTTGTTTGCTTGGCATTTCTCCAACAGAGACTTAACATCTAATGTCAAAATAAGGTATAGCTTTATATACTTCAGGCTTTATTCATATAAGACATTCTGTATTTGGTATGTTCACCCTACATACCTACATTTGAACCATGAGTTCAAAACTCATGTCAAAATTTAATTGCCATTGCAATAGTTTTAAGAGGTGGGACCTTTAAGAGGTGATTTTGCCATAAGGGAGGGCTCCACTTTCATAGGTGGCATTGGCGCCATTATAGGAGGGCAAGTTCAGCCCCCTTTTATTCCTTCCCTCTCCCTGTCTCTAGCCTTCTGCCATGTGATGACACAGCAAGAAAGCCTTTACCACATTCTAGCCCCTTGATCTTGAGCTTTCCAGCTTCCAGAGCTGTGAGCAGATACATTTCTGTTAATTATGAGTTACTCAATCCTAGATTCTGTTATAGTGGCACAAAACAGACTAAGACAGGGCCTAATTATGACTTATCATATAGGTATTTCATTCACTATAAATACAAATTGTAAAACATATTCATTTCAATTCTAAAATTCCTGGTATCAACAGATAAATATCATAGAAGAAATTAAATAAATTGAACATATTTTTTCAAGGCATCATGTGATGAGTTAATGTTGACTGTTTAGCAGTGTAAATATATTGAGATTGAATCAGGCAAAGATCACTCCAACTGTTGAACCATGGGACGGTAGGTGGGGTGAGTGGGCATTTACGGAAAGCATTGCTACTGGTGATGTTTATCTCAATCACATGCCCAACTGCACTAGGTACATTAGCATTAACTTTCTAAACCATTCAGCAGGGTTGCAAATTTTCAGCAGAAGTAAGACACTTGTTTTCTAGAATTTTATTTATTTTTCAACTTATTAAGGCCTGTTGTGTATATAAATTTACTAAGAATCAAGGAACTTGAAAATTTGAGTGAATGTTAAAACATTCTTTTATTTTTTAAACCATCAATTGCATTGGGACAGGGAAAACAAGATTAGGCTTGAGACATAAGGTTACAGGTAAAGGTGGAGTTGAGCAAAATAAGAAGAAAAGTAGAGAGGAGAGGAAAGGGAAACAAAAATGAGAAGAAAAATAGCCCTTTAGGGGAAATTTATTACTTATTCTATATCATACTTTGATAATTTGGGAACATTCAAACTCACAGTATCAATATTTCCAAAACTTGAAAAAGATGTACATGTCCTTTGATAGAGATTTGAGAGTCAATTCTCAGCATGTTAGAAGTCCCCCAGCCTTACCTTTTTCCTCAAAACACTTTGCAATGACACATTCTCCAGTCCAGAAGTACTGTGGAAATACTGTTGGTGAGTATTAAAAGCTTGTATGAAGCTTTAAAAATAGGAGGTTATTTTAATAGTCAAAACATATGTAAAGTATAAATTATCTTTTTAAATTTTCTAAAGCAATGGCAGAGAAAGGATTTAACTAAAAATGTTAAGTATACATTAAGGACTGCAATAGTTAATATAATTAATATTAATGTCATTATCAATATGTATTGCATGCAATCTACCTGTCAAGCGAGCACTTCCTGAGTATACTGAGACAAAGGGAGTAGAGATGATGGGGCTCAGAAAGGTGCCCCTTTCAGTTCAGGCTCTGGCTATCATTGCACTTATTGTAACCATACATAAGTAAGCGAAAATGAGGTTTGAGCAAGCCACCCCCAAGACGAGCCTTTCCATAGGCCTCGGTATTCCTTGAGAAATATCCTTACTCCCCAAGTCTCTATTACTACTCAGCCCATGAGCCCAGGAAGTTACAGAGAGTGTTTCCATAAACTGTGGGAAACTCCATTCTTTATCAACCTATATAAGCTGAGTCAGAAGAGGATTTCCTTTCTTGTTTTTCTTTAATAAATAGAGATAGGAAAATTTAAAGCAACAACAACAAAGCACCAGCTATAGTCTGAATGTTTATGTTACCTCAAGTAAATATGTTCAAACCTAATATCCAAGGTGATGGTATCAGGAGGTGGGGCCTTTGGGAGACTATTATGTCATGAGATTGGAGCCTCATGAGTAGGATTTGTCTGTTAGAAAGGAGACCCCAGAGAGCTCTCTTGCAATTTCCATCAAGTGAGGACACAATGAGAAGATGCCATCTATGAATGAGAACATTGGCTTTCATTAGACACTGAATCTTCTAGTTCCTTGATCTTGGACTTCCCAGCCTCCAGAACTATGAGGTATACATTTTTGTTGTTTTTAAACTGGGTACCCAACCTATACTCCTTTTTTATAGCAGCCCAAATGGTTTAAGATAACAGCTTTTATAAAAAAGCTTTGTTCTTGGCTTGCCCCTCTATAGGATTAAGATTTAATTGACACTTAGGGAAAAAGCTAATAGCCCTTAATTAGGGTTTTAATTCAAATTCAAGACTAACACTTTTTGAAGAAATAAATGTTTGAAAAGCACTGCTTAAGCTTACTGATGACCTCTCCAGTGACTTTCTCTGAAGAGCTAATGTTATATCTCTGATAATAGAGAAAGTAACATGCTAGTTACAAGTATACTCAGCCTCCATATCCATGGGTTCCACATCTATAGGTTCAACCAATCACAGATCAAAAATATTGGAAAAGAATAACAATACAACAGTAAAAAATAATGTACATTTTAAAATACAGTGTGACAACTGTTTGCATTTTATGAGGTATTATAAGTAATCTGGAGATAATTAAAGTATATGGGAGGATGTGTGTAGGCTATATGCAAATACTATGCCAGTTTATATAAGGGATTTCAGTATTCTCAGATTCTAGTATCCATAGAGGCTCCTGAAACCAATTCTCTGTGGATGCTGAGGGAAGAATGTATATTCATGAGAAAAACTGAATTCCTGTAATGACACACAGTAGCTAAGTGAATTGTATGAGGTCTCTCAATTGAAGCCCTAGGTGAACTTCAGCACCAAACTTTGGTCCTCATTAGTATTGCTGTCTGAATGAACCATTAATGCTTCCTCACAACCAGGCAGCTTTCCATCAGTTATGAGTTTCTAACTCATTTCTAAATTTCTAACTTATTTCTATAAAAAGAAAGTGTAAGGCTTAGGCTGTTTCACTTCCCATGGGAAATTTCCTTGGTGAAAGCAGTAACTGGTTGATGATTAAGTCCATGTCTAAATATCACTTGTGCCTGGAAGCATCACAGAAACTTCCATTACAGGAAGCCCAAGTATCAATGTGGTCACCACAGAAAGCTGCCAGTTAAAGCCCTGTAATGTCTCTCATTTAACACGTTTTCTCCCCAGAGGGTTTTGTCAACATTCCACCCTACTGTTGCTGACTGAGGGGATTAGAGGTCACACAGGTTTTATAGTCTTCATTGATTTCTTGAATGGAAATAACAGATGCTGTTAATGAACCTCCCTGTGAGTATGCACACAAGGTAATCCCATAGCATCTTGCTTGGGGGTGAAATGTAAACTCTGCTGCTCTGAAGTAAAGTTCCTGTGTAGCTGCCAATAGCAACAGGGTGCAGCAGTTTAATGTTTACCCCTAGGGGAAAGTTTCATCTGACTGTCAGGGAAATACTTCTAACAACCTCTGTTATCTCCCTCAAACCAAAGAAAGTATATAGAGTTTTAACTTTAAGAAACTTTAAAAGACTTTTAAAAAATTTATGCAATAGAATATAGCAACATCCTAATAGAAAAAAATAAGCGTGTTAATTACTAGGCCATCCTCTTCTTTAAGAGAGGTTATCTCCAAATAAAAATCTTGTTGGCATCATTTGCTTTAAAACTCTGATGATATCATTACCTGTAGTTTGTAAACTGATAAATCTAGACAAGTTTTAATAAACTAAATTACTACTACTTTAACTCAAAGTCCAAACTTAAAATAAAGATAGACTAAAAGCTATATGAAATCTGAGGGGAAAAAATGGTAAGATAAAACACTTCCTTTCTCAACAAAGATTTGTTCACCTAGAGTACTCTTTAAAGATATTCTCTCTTCAGCATTTTCATGGACTAAACCTATCATAGACAACATTCTTCTCCATTCTCATTGTTTTTGTTATTTTGAGGAAATAGAGCAACTAAGGCTTTATTCAATGAAGAGAAGATTGGAACTAATATAATACTGCATTAATAATATGTTCAAATATATGGAATGTAGTTCTTCAAAGTGTCGTGGACCATTCTTCAACCTTCCACACCTCAGAGAATAAGGAAATGTCTAAAATTACAATATATAAAATATAATCTCATGTTAGGAAAAACATTTTGAGTTGATGGAAATAAATCAACATTAATTATCAAAGTTGTTTTTAAGAATATTTTTTATCAGGATATCTTTTTGAAAATGTCTAGGTCTGAACAGAAGAGACAATCATGGGATAATACACTATGATCCTTTCCAGATTGAAATAAGAATCATCATGATTTCCATATATTTAAATCTCATCCAAAATATTTTGCTTTTTCTTTGTATTTATTGCTTAGATATGTCAGCAATCATATATTCCTACTTAATGTTATATTTTTGAAGAGAAGAAACATTTCTCCAACTTGTTTCTATAATTTTCAAAATAGTTTATTTTACATCTAGACTTAATCCAAAAATGTCACTGTCTTCTTCTGGCATTAACATGTGTCATAGGTACAAAATTTCTAATAGATACAATAAATTAGCTTATATAATAAATTACAGTCAGCCCTCCATCTTCATAGGTTCAACATTCATGGATTCAACCAACTACAGATTAAAATGTTTTAAAAAATAAAAGTATACTACAATAAAAATATGAATAAAAATTCATGCAGAACAACTATCTACATAGCATTGACCTCGTATGAGATATTATGACTAATTTAGAGGTAATTTAAAGTGTATGGGAGGATGCATAGAAGTTACGTGGAAGTACTATGCCATTTTATATAAAGGGCTTGTACATACTCAGATTTTGGTATCTGCAGGAGTCCTAGAACCAATCCCCTGTGGATACTGAGGGGGGACTGTAAAGCCTATTTTTATATATGTGTGTGTGTGTGTTTGTGTGTGTGTGTGTGTGTTTAATCCCTGTGGTAGAAAAGCTACTTTATTAGGATGTGGAAGTCATGGCATTTAGCTCAGACTCTTCAATTATTATCTGTTCAATTTTGAGCAAGTCATTTAACATAAGCCTCAGTATTTTCAATGGGTTAGAAACAATAATGGCCACCCTGACATTTCACAGGGTTGTTGTGAAAAGAAAACAAACAAGTGATGAAGAAGTGCTTGCGAACTTCCCCTGCATGAATCTAAAGTGATATTTTTAAATATTTATTTATATGATGCTTACTTATATGACATACAAATCTTATGTAATTGCTTCATGTTTTTAATTTAAGATCTTCTAAACCTTTATTGTCAAACTTCCTTGGATTTATGCATTTTTTAAGTAAGTAGTTAATGACTCACATGAATACTGAAGAGATTAGAAATCACTTTAATTACACTTTTTAATGAATTTTATTTTATGTTCTCTTTCCCAACAATGCCCAATAATGTTTACTTTTTTCAACTAGAATCAGTAACAAATCAAAGGAAGTACTTCAGTTTGATATGCCAACATTATATTTTGCCTTTAAAATTGGTATTACTAAGAGACAATGAAAGTTGATATCGTGAGATTCAACTATGTGTACAATAGTATTACAGTACAGATTACCAACAGTCACACACACACACACACACACACACACACACACACACTTGCTTTTGTTTTCAATGAGCAACTTGAGGCTGCCTCTTTCCTTTTATCACCACCCCCAATATCCAATATTTTTAAATCTTGTCTGCTCCACTGCCAGACCTCTTCCTCACTGCCTCCACCCTATTCAAATTGCTATCACCACCCACCCATAGTTCTGCAAGGGACCCCCGATGGGTCCCTTTGCTTCCTCTTATGACCCTCTCAAATTCATTCTCCAAAGAGCAGAATAAATAAAAATAAATCAAACCACATTACTCCTCCATTTGAAATAGCTCCAATGGCTACTTTGGCTACTAAGAATGAATGAAAAATATCTGAATTTGACTTAGCCCCCATTGTCTACATAGTCTGCTCCCTGTCCCTTTCTTGATCTGATTTTCTTTTCCTACCACTCCCACCATTCTTCCTAAACTCCAGTGATGCTGGTACATTCCTGCCGTTCAAATCATGCACTTGCTTTTTCTTCATTCCTAAAGGGTAGCATGAAGTGATTTTATTCATCCTGTGTTGGTTGAGGATTTTAACATCACAATTTTCATTGATTCTTTTCTTCCATCTAGCCCAAATAAATGAATATACAATCTGATTAAAAGAAGAATGTTTGTTATGTAATCATAGCTTTCTTGAATTTTCCTGGTATGCTCCTTAAAGAATGGATTCCTCAGACTTTCCTGTGTAAAAATTCTGAGGGAGTCTTCTACTGCCTCTCTTAGAACAATCTCCACTGAGGTCTTTGCATGGACTGCTCTTTTACATCATCCATGCCTTAATTCAAATATCATCTTGTCAGTAAGGCCTTCACCAAACAACCGTTTTTAAACATTGTAAGTCATCTTCTTTATATCATCTTTTGTTTCTTGTTGGCTGCTGCATCTCTAGAATATTGCCAGTCACACAATAGATAGTCAAATATAAATTGAATATATGCTGGGATTTTGTTTTGTGTATATATATGAGAACTCAACTGATAAGTACCTAAGCACCATGCTGTAATAAAACCATAACATGCTTTCAGAAGCAAAGGAATTCTCTTTTTTAAATATTTCCTTTAACAGGATCAAAGTTAATTGGTTAACAAATTCTATTTCTTTATAGGCATGAAGAGGGGAGAAAGAAAAGTCAAATAATTCCCCAAATACATTTCAGCATTTTTTTCTGTTCATTTTCATTTTGGCCCTTTTATCTTGTATTTTAACTTTTTTTTTTTTTCAAATAAATGCAAGCTGTCAGACAAATGAGTCTTTGAGACTGTCACTCACTTGTATTGTTTTAAGGCCAATTAAAAGGAAAATGGCAACAGTTGCCAGCCTTCATTTCCCAAAGTGACAAGTCATGGTTCTGTGTTGTTTTATGGTGTATATATAGAGAGAAACATATACATATTTTAGTTTCTAAACATTAAATCTGGAAAACATTTTTCAAAGCACAGTATTCTTACTGTAAATTATATCAATATTTTAAATAAAATGTGAAAAGTAATTTGAGATTTTATAATAAGGTTTTTAAATGTTCGAATTTCTGCTAATGTACAAACAAGCTTTCCACATCAAAATTAGCTCTAGGTCACATTGTTTTTCAAGCAGGCATCACAATTTCAGCCATTTTACAGTATAATTTCTGTAAAATGTAGATGTAGCAGCCAACAAAAAACACTTTAGCCATTTTACCTTTAGATTTTCAACAAGAAACCTAACTTACTGCTTGTCATTTACTGTCTAGAACCTCAGCAAATACCATCCAACTAGGCACCCTGCTGGCATATTCCTGCATCTCCACTTCATCTTCTCAGCCACTCTCGAGCTTCTCCACTTTGGGGTATTATTTTGAAACACTCAACATGACGTATTTCTTAAGCTTCTTATGAGACACGAGAATGGCCAAAAAACTAGAGTACTGTAAGTCTCATTAAAAAATCTGATACTCCCTGTTTCATATTCATTTTCTTATTTATGATTAATAATGGCATTTTTCTTTCCTAAATAAAAAAAGTCTTTACCTAATTTTACAAAGATAGCAAGAAAAATGCTCATTCATTTCAAAATGTATTGATAAGCTTATTAAGAATTACAAATGTGCCAGGTGCTGTGGGAAATCCAGATGCCAATCTCTGTTGTTTTCTTATATTGTTTCTTTATTATTTCATTATATAGAGGAAAAGCAAGACATGTAAATAAGTATAATTCAAAGTAAAAAATAAACTGATTTCTTCTGCATCATTTATAATGCAGCTGAATATGAATGAAGAAAATCATTCTCACAAAATCGATTTCAGAAATTTCCATTTCAAATCTCATTTGGGTATAGAATAGTACCCTATGAAATGATCTGTTTCTGCAATAAGTTCTCTTTCTCACTCTCAAAACAACTCTCATAACTTCTTTTACCTCCAGTCTCCAGGCCTACTTCCTGCACCTCCGACACTGGAAAGCCTTAACTATGAATTCATTGATAAATTGATCAGATTCTAGATCTTTCACATTCCCGCAGCTGAGTCTACACTCTGCATGCACCTGCATCTGTCTTCTCTTTTTATAATAAAATGAAGGACATTCTCTCCTCTTATCTAAGGCTAGTCCCTTCTCACTTGTCCTCTGGGTCTAATCCTTAGAGTCTTTCTGAAAACTATGCTGATTTGACTATTTCCTCCCTCTTTCATCAGTGATCTTCCTCTCCTTACTGGATAATTGCCACTAATGTACAACATCTTCTTCCAAATTATAAAGAGAAATCTCCCTCAATATATTCTTCACTAACTTTGGCCCTATTTTGTTGCTTTCTTCTATAGTTAAATTTAATTTTTCCTTCATTTTTGAACTTTAATTCATAATTCCACTATGACAAATCTTGCTATCACTCTCAACACGCCCCAATCAGTGTCCTTGCCAGTTTCTGATGATTTTTGTGTCAAAATTAATAAATACCATTCCATGTTTTCCTAGCTTCTCAGCTGCATCAGACAGTATTTAACAGTCCCTCCTCCTTCTGTAAAACCGAACTCTTCTTTCTTTTTTACCTTGCTAGTCCCTTCAGAGCCACCTCCTCTCCTCTCTCTAGGTGATTATATCTATTTGCATGTTTTTGAAAGCATATGTGCTACGCATTTCCATTTGTAATTCTAGTTGCAATGCTCTTCTGTGAGCTCCAGACTCATAGCCAATTGTCTTCTTGTCCCATCAATTTGTATCTCTAGTACACATTTCAATCTTAAATATGGCCTAAAATAATCTCTTGATTTTTCTAAGAAAATGCATTTTCTTCCCAGCTTTCTTTATTTGGCTCAAGCCAAAACAACAACAATGAAAGAAATATTCTTTTACTCCTTTCTTTTACTATTTCCTTCAATTCACGAGTAAGACCAGTCAATATTCCTTCATATGTATATGTGTGTGTGTGTGTGTGTGTGTGTGTGTGTGTGTGTGTGTGTGTAGTCTGCCCACGTTTCTCCCTCTCCACTAGTTTTACTCTGGCTTAGGTTATCAATTCCTCTTCCTTAGAGGCAGTAGAGGCGACAGCCTCGTAACTGCTCTAGTTCTATTATGACAACTCTCCACACAACAGGAAGAATAAAACATCCTTTCAAACTTACTTGTATCTTTCCTCTTCCCCAACACAACTGTGATGGTGAGAGAAGAGCTATTTAAAGAGGTCTTGAAAGATATTTAAATTTTGACTCTTGAAATTTAGGGGGAAAATATGCTTTCCAGGACCACAAATCAACATTGGCAAAGACATGGATGTGGACAAGCAGAAGAAGGTACCTACAGAAGAGTGAGGGGTTTTATTTCCTTATATCAGAAAGCACATCAAAAGAAGCAGTAGGTAATAAAGTCAGGGTTGGAACCAGGAGACAGCTTCACATTTTCTGTTTAAGCATTTTGAATTTGTTTGGTAATTTTATTTTGTGTTCAATATTGGAAAATGAAATGAAACTGGTTTTCTGTTTGTGATTGCTAAACAAAAAGATAGAGTAATGTAAAATATATGGAGGTTATGTGCCTAAAGTGTAAACCAGTTATAAGAACCTGACATGCCTCAAGTGCATGTGTCAGATGCTTTATCTCAGGAAGCATCTCACTGGCTTCCACTTCTTTGGGGACTGATAGATTGTATAAATAAAATATTTCTATTTCATCTATTTTTTAGGAGAGGGGGAAAACCTTATTTCTAATTGGCATAATTGAAAATCTGTCAGCCTGTTTCCTATGCTTTTTTTTAATTTGTGAGATGATTGAGAATACATAGCTTTCCATTTATTAGAAATGTTACAGTGGATGCTATGTGCTACATGTTGTCCACTTTTAATAAAAAAAAATGTAAGCACCTTCTTCCAATGATGCAAAACTCAACATCTTGTTTCAAGGAACAGGATGTATGATCAGTTTTCAAAACTGGTTATGCATTACATTATGCTTTTGCCCAGTTCATTAGAGGGATGTATAAAAGTGAGAGAGAAACAAACATCTCCCAAATTCTCTCAACAACTTTGTTGTCAGCATTGCTCCTAGGCCTCAAATGGATCATCACTGCTGATCACCTTCATCAACTCTCTTCTCCATGTGTCAAAGCCTTTGGGAAACAAAAAGTTATTTCACCTTAAAATAAATATTGGGAAGAATGAATTAAGGCAATCATTCTGAATCGAACACAAAGGTATCTGTGATTCTTGTTTAATACTGTGTGATGTAAATATATTGAAAATTAATAACTGAGTCAGGAATCAAGTCAATTCACAACCTTTCACTCCTTAGACTTCTGGCAGTCAGTAAAGCAATTAGCACTTTGGTCAAAAGGTATCCTTTGGGAAACAGGTAATCAATAGGGCTGTGAGTGTGTTGAGCAGTTTTAGGATTCCCATTAAACATTTCAAAGAAAGTCAATTTAATTTCAAATAACTGTATTGGCAAGACTATGTATATGCAAGCTGCCAAAGTCAATATATATTATATGCCATGAGGTAATTTTCACAATTGCAAGAACATATATAAAAAGAAAAAGATTGTTTTCTCCATAACCTCAAGGCCATTCTAAACAGGCAACCTCCTTCATACAAGACATTTTCTTTAAAGTTTAAAAAGGCCCACATTTCTTTTCCAAGATACAAAATTTCATTTATCCTCTTATACCTGAGCTTCATACATCCAGTTGTGTAGGTCTATGTGTCTGTCTGTGTGCTTTAATTAGATGTAGATGGAATTTCAGTTTTCTAATTCCTTCTTACTTCAGAGATGAGCAAAACAAATCGACAGTTGGTATATCTATTAAAATATCTCTAAAGTTCTAAAATAAGAATAAACGGTAAATGTGTAGGATTTATCTTGGCTCCCTTCCTGCTACCATTTTTATCACTTTTTATATTATCAAGTGTTTATTTTTAAAATTGTTCAAGCATTTTTTATAATTAGGACATAATAGTTCCTTTTACAACTATGTCAAGGATTACTATTGAGAGCATAATATCTCAGTAAAGATTAAAAAGAACCCTTGCTATCATCATCCATTTAAATATAGACCCTGCAAAAAGTATTCCTGAAAAGATTCCAGAAAATGTGTTTCTATTTCTTCTGCTTCTACAAATAATGTAGAAAAGATTAAGTATGAAAGGCAGTATAAAATGTTAATTAAAAATATAAAACCGGTTAAAAGGCACAGAGAAACAGAGGTGTCCAGCCCCTTGGGAAGAGCTCAGTAATAAAAGATTGTTACTGTTTTTTTTAACTAATTTTTCACATGATTATCTTTTCCGCAATCTGAGAAATCCAGGAATTGAAAGGATCTCAAATGTCTTCCATTCTATTTTTATGGGGAAAGAGGAGACCAAGAAAACTGTTTTACCTAGAATTATACAACTGAGATCAGTTGGGATCATTTTTAAATATCTTGAAACTTTTTAAGATTGAAAGGGATGCCAATGGTGTGGAGTAGAAAGATCCTGGATTTAAGAGTTAGACAGTGGCTAGATGCTGTGGCTCATGCCTTAAATCCCAGCACTCTGAGTGGCCTAGGCAGGTGGGTCCCTTGGTGCCAGGTGTTCAAGACCAGGCTGGCCAACATGGAGAAACCTGGTCTCTATGAAAAACATAAAAAATAGCTGGGTGTGGTGGTGCATGCCTGTAATCTCAGCTACTCAGGAGGCTAAGGCACAAAAATTGCTCAAACCCAGGAGGCAGAGTTTGCAATGAGCCAAAATTGAGGCCACTGCACTCCAGCCTAAGCCAAAGAGTGCGACTATTGCATAAAGGAAAAAAGATAGAGAGAGAGAGAGACAGAAAGAGTTACCCAGGTATAAGTTCGAATTCTAGGTTGCTCATTTCCTAGGTAATCAAGTTATCTAATCTCCAAGTCCAAATTTCTTCAGATGTAAAACGTGAATTTTAATGCCTAGAGTTGCAAAAATGTCATGAGCATAACATTCATTCAGTTATGTTTTTGTAACTATCATATATAAGCATTTTATTAGACATCAGAATTTGAGTATGTGAGACATAGTCCTCAAGAAGCTGAGGGGATAAGATTTTTTAAAAAATACAATGTGAGAAGTGCTTTAATAATGTTTTCACAGGATGCCGTATTACTTGTTGGGGCTAGATAATGACCTTGATATTCAAGGGTGGCAGAAACTGCTATTGTAAGCTGCCAGCATCTAATCTCTCATTATTCCATAATTATTAAACCCCCAATTTTCAGATGAACATAAAGACTCCCAGAATACAAACCATAGAACTTCCCAGCCTTCCTTGTAGCAAGGTGTGACCCTATGACTAAGTTATGACTGACAGAATATCATCAGGTTAAATCTGAATACATTTTTAGTTATGCATTTATGGAGAAAGACATGTCTATCCCTTTGCTCCTTTCTTCCATCCTGCTTGGAACACAATCATGGTATAGAGACATCTTGGACAAAGTCAATGAGAGACAACTTTAGGGATGGTGAAGAATAAGGTATTAGGAGCCAAGTTGTCTCAATAACTTCAATAAGCAGAACCACCATACCAGCCTTAATAGTCTATCCCCAAAATAATATATGAGAAAAAATATGCTTCTGTCTTATTTAACATATTTTTATTTAAGTCTCTGTCAAATGCAGCTATAGTTGAAGAGTGTGGGCTTTATCCAAAGGACAATGAGAGTCAATAATAGGTTTTCTTTTTTATTAAGATAATTTGGGCAGACTTTCCTTTTGAAAGTTCACTCTTGATTCAGTATACAGAACTTACAGTGGAGTTTCATAAGATAGGAGGAAGGTGACTAATAAATTAAGGCAATCATTCTGAATTGAACACAAAGGTATCTGTGATTGTTGTGTAATACTGTGTGATGTAAATATATTGAAAATTAATAACTGAGTCAGGCATCAAGTCAATTCACAACCTTTCACTCCTTAGAGCTTCGGGTAGTCAGTAAAGCCATTAGCACTTTGGAGGTCTGTGGCCAAAAGGTATCCTTTTAGATTACCTCATTAATTGAGGAGAGACATTTGGCAGAAGTAGTGGACATGGAAAGAAACAGAATGACTCAAGAAAATCTCTAGAAATAAAAATCTAATTAGGTATAGAGGAAAGCAAGAGACTCTGATTGTTTTCTTATACAACTGGGTAGTTGGTAGTATTATTCACCGATACAAGGAATGCAGAATTTAATGTATTGATTCATTTAGTACACTTGGCACATAATAGATTGTCAAGAAATATAGCCATTATTTTGTCAATTTACTGATTATCACTGTGCTTTATGAATTTGGTGAGTAAAATATTGGCTTTCTATTCGGGGTCATACAAGACCAAATTCAGAGTTCTATCAGATACAATTTGACATGGATATATGATTTAAAAGCCTAAGTCCCATGAGTAAATGTGAACTTCTATAGCTTATTTATAGCACAGACTGTTAAGAACTGTGAAGGTTCTGAGATTTCACTTTACTTTCAAGTTAACAAGTCCTCCTGTCACAGTTTTTTTAATCCTGGTGGAAGACCAGGACACCTGAATCAGAGGCAAAGGCTTTATTACTCTCAGCAATCGCAGTAGCCAGAGCATCAGTATTTCCTCACATTGGTTGTCTAAGTCTCAGTTTCCACAAAATGCTGTGAAGAGGGTCAAGTCTGATGACACCTGCACACGCAGTGCAAAAGAGAATCTCTAAGCTGGGGAAACCTGAATCTATTGGACCACACCATAAGCAAGCATAGATCTGACTCCAGAGGGAGGCAATATCTCTGTCTTCCAAGGATATATGTTTTCAAGGAAAACATTCTTGAAAAGATAGATCAGAATAGAAGCATTCAGTGTCTCATTTACAAGATTTAAAGAAATGCAAGAGACCTATGGAGAACTGTCTCCTGATACTGACTAGACACTGAGACCTACATATATTTCCTACTTAATAGGATTATAAAATCTTACATGGTGATATATTTGCCTTTCCCTGCATACTTTGTCCAAGATTACATTATTAAAACACTTTTTGTTTATATTGGATAATTCAGCACTTAGGTAGTTGAATTTGGCTGACATTTGTTGAAAGCCTTCCTGGTGCAACATGTCATGTTCAGTACCATTGCACATACAAAGATGGATAACATGGTTCATATTCTCAACACTCAGTCTAGTAGAAGACACAAGCATCTAAAACCTAATGTAAATACAGCCTATATAATGAAACTATAGAAACTTATGGGAAAGTAGAAGAGAACAATATTGATCTCAACTTAAAGAAGGCAGAATTTGAGATGGAAAAAGAATGTATAGATCTTAAAGGGATGGATGAATGGATGCATTGGTGTGAGGTAGTAGAGAATGAAATATGGGTTTAAAGTAGACCACACTGGCAACAATATAAAGAATAGTTTAGAGCAGAGAAGACTGGAGACAATGAGATCTCTCTAGCTACGTCTCTAGCTATTGTTCCAGGCAAAGCCTTAATGACAATTTGAATTAAAGCAGTATTAGTGTCATTAGAAGGGAAGGAATTGACTAAAGAGATTGGAGAAACAATTGTAACCTCAATGTGTTGTTGTGGATGAGAGTAAGGAAGCAATTAAAAATTATCCCAATAAGATCAGTAAAATGACCAAATCACTCTGGTTTAGGGGCTACTTCTGCGTGGGCTTATGACCTAACTTGAACATTGTGCATATTCCTTCTTCCCTATACCCAGTGTTTGGTTTACAGATGTGTCTGTGATGCAAGTCAGTTGGCCATACTCACATCTAGAACTTTGGCTTGAATTGTTAGAAACAAAATTTTCTTTTTGTGCTGGTCATTGAGATGTTGGTAATATTAGAACCTTGAGTGGTACTGCAAGGAAAAGCAGATTGGGAGGAAAGTCATCTGATAATTTAGAAAAAAAGTAGGATTAAGAGGTAAAGAGAGATATGGTGACACAACTTGAGATTTTAAAACCATCCGTCCTACAAATGAGGGACAATGCTGAATTTTTCAGTCTTGGGAGCCAATTACCTTATTTAAGTTGTGTTCCTTTCATTTGTAACTGAAAATGTTCTAACTGAATCAAGGCTGCCTCACTTGAAATGTACAGAATTTTAGTCCATCCAACAGGATTTCTTATAGAAAGTTTGCCTCAGTAAATACAAAGTTGGACTATATGATAACTAAAGTCTCTTCCCATCCCAAGTGTCTATGGTAGATTAAATTTTAAAAGAACAGGCAGAATTGGAATCTATTGGCATTAATACTGTATCTATGAAGCATAGCTTTGGAAGCATCTTTGCATTTCCATATTATATTTAAATATAGCAAAATCTATTCCATAGAATGTATATAGATGCCTCTCTGTACTTTTTTAGTTATGTAACAGAATGTAAGAAGAATGTTTAGGAAAAACAGCATAGTGCAATGAGGAATGTAGTCAGTCCTCTCTGTATACACATCAATCATGGCAGAACCAGAAATGGATGTACAGCCTTGTTCAGAAGCACCTCACAGAATTGCTTTAGAATACTGAGTCATAAAGCTCTTAGCTTAATGAGTTGGTAGCATTTTGCAGATTTGCTTAAAACATGTTGCTTTCCAGACTGTGTTAACAGATTCCAACAGTTCTTGCCAACACACTCATCCTAAACAATTACATTATGATCCATAAGGCCGTGTTTACAGTTCTGAGAAGCAAATGTATTGTTAATGGGCCATAAACTATCCTCTGACTCGAGAGTTTGGCTTTTTAAAATTTGTATAATAGTCAACGAAAAAATTCCAACATCTACTTGGCATGGAAGCGGAATTAGCTTCAGGGATATAAAACTAAATGCTGAGAAGCATCCCTTCCCCACATTTCTGATCTGATGTGCTTTTTATATTAAATAAAACAATTTACACAAAAATTTGAAAGAGCACCATCACCATAGTATAGAATCGTTTTGTATGTTACAGCAAACAGTAAATAATCATGATGAACCGTGAAAAGTCCTATGTGCATAATATTCTCAATAGTCTCAGACGGCTTTTTAAATCTCTTGTGAAATAGCTGCATCGGTGAGTCACAAATAGTCTGTGAACAGACATTCAATGCAGCTTCATCCTTTTCACGCCTGTAATTATCTGTGACTATTTTCAGGCTGCCAATAACCCAGTTGTTCCAAACTACTGTTTTTATCTTCCTATAAAACTCTGTGACTGCCTCTCATACTTGTTTTCCATATTCTTATCTTCCTCTTATTTTGCCTCTTTCTGTTCTGTTGTCTCTCTATAGGTCTGCTACATTCCCTCCTCACCCTAGGCATCGTTCTTGCTTTAAGATAACATCGCTCAGTTCCTTCTTTCCAGGTGGTTCCACTTTCTCTTGCTGATAATTTCCATTCATCTCAACACACTTTTAAAATTAACCCAAATCATGCTTTGCCTGCCTCTTTTCTTGTATAGTTTTATTTTTTTCAATGTCAGATTTCTTTCATTCTTCCCTTCTTCATAACCTTTCAATGATTCAATCATTTGACATTCATATGTGCTAATATGCAACTCTGTATAAGAATTATTTTGGGTACTGTATAGATATCAAGATGTCTGGATTCAGATATCAAGGACTTTTTTATCTCTAAGAGTAACTATGTCACAAGAATGTCCTTGGCATAAATAAACACTTTTTTTGTGGGTCTCTGAGCTGATGAGTGAGAAATACAGAGAAAAATATTTTTATCTCACTTTAGCAACTTTTCAGAAGTTGAGGAAATAAGGGGAAAATAGCCTTTGAACTTATGCATGCCTTGTGTTCCTATAGTAGAAACAGTGATGGACACGATGTGGCATTTTAGGCTGTTAAACTGAGAAAGCAGCTGAAATGCCGGCTTTCGTAGTCCTGGTCCCTGGCATACTGCTTGTCCTGAGACTGATAGTATAAACAATAATAATAATATCAAATGTCTATCCTATACTTAGAACATATTAAGCACAATTCCAAGCATGCTATAAAGAGTTATCTCATTTATAGAACTTTTAAAGGTAAGACCAATTATTATTACCAGTTCATAGATGAGGACAACAATCACAAAGCTTATGTAATTTTTAAAACTATGTAGTTAATAAACAGTGGATTCAGATTTCAAACCTAGGCAGTCTGATTCTAGGACCCACACTCTTAACCACAAAATCAAATGATAGGACTCAAGGAATTCCCTGCATCCTTCATTCTCTCCCTTATCTCGCATCCTCTCTCCAGTCCTGCTGCAATGTGACCTTCTCAAGAGGCCTATGCCAATTAATCCACTTAAAATTGCTGCTTTCCTGTCCACTAAAATTTTTATTCCTTATTTTTAGGGCCCAGAGTAAATCACTCACACTCTGGGCACCTCATGACTTAGCCTTCTGATTGGAAGCTTCCTTCGACCGATCCTGAGTGAACTATAGTTAGCGTGTTCTGAAGAGCTCCAGATCTTTATGATACCTAGCTTGTATGTTTTTGTAATACTTTGAGTACATAATATTGTAAACATATATTATCTGTCTCTGTAGGAACCATGTGAATCTGCCTCTTGCACTTTTTAGATTGAGCTGTTGAGCTAGTGGTTAATCTTCATGTGCAAGTGATACTTCATGCTCAGATATGCAATCAAACTTGTTCTGATTGATATTTTTAATTTGTTGAGGAAAACCTTATACCTAATTTCTGATGTGGAAATACCACTTACTTAAAGGCAAGAAATTCTGACTTTGGATGGAAACATGCTAGTATTTTTGTAGTATTTATACTACTTTTAGAATTGTTATAATAGAAATAATTTTGTGCTGAAATTCAGCCACCTGGATTCTAGAAATAATTCTAGTGCGAAAGGATTGTGTGACCATGAACACGTCAGTTTTCTTATGCTAGCCTCAGATTTTTCTCCTATAAATGTAGGTAATTCAACTCAGATGATATCTAAGTTTCTCACCAATTCTCAAATATTTTGATTATCTGAAATACTCACATAAACTAGAATTTAGTAGGTCCTAATAATTGCATAGGGTAATTGTATATTTGTGTGGCTTTCCATGAGTTATAAGTAGGATGATGGGGTTTTTTTGCATGGGGTAGTCCCAATTTGCAACATCTCTTTATAATTATTATAAACACCTCATTTTGCTCTCAAAATTATCCTAGTTTTTGTAATAAATAATAACTCACCCTAAGAATAGCTTTATCTTTAGAATATGTAGTATGTTATTATTCTATATGTATATATAATGTAAGTCCACACAAAAATCTGTGCGTGGATGTGTACAGAAGCTTTATTCATAATTGCCACACTTGGAGGCTACCAAATTGTTAGTCAGTGAGTAAATAAGCAAGTAAATGATCATATATTCAGATAATGGAATATTATTCAGTGCTAAGAAAGAAATAAGCTATCAAGCCATGAAAACACATGGAAGAAACTTAAATGCATGTTAACAGGTGAAAGAAGTGAATATGAAACTTCTGCATGCAGTATTTCAACTAAATGACATTCTAGAAAAGACAAAACTATGGAAACAGTAAAGGATCCATGGCTGTCAAGAGTTAGTGTGGAGAGAAAGATGAAGAGGCACACAGGTAGTTTAGGGAAGTGAAACTATAATATTCTTTATGATACTATAATCATGGATAATGTTTTACACTTGCAAAAACCCATAGAATGCACGATAGGAAGAGTGAACCCTAATGTAAACAATGGACTTTGGGTAATAATTATGTGTCAATGCCAGTTCATCAATTTTAACAAAAGTACCACCCTGGCCTCTCTGAATGTAAGGATGCCTCCTGCTGCTTTTGAAACTGTTAATGTCAGATACTCATTACTATAGTTAGGAAAGAAAAACAGTTTCAAAATGCAGTGTAGCTCTCATATAATGCTTATGAGAATATGAGGTTTTATGGCTTTCAAAGAAATAAAATGATAACATATACATTGAAAATCCACATACAATTCTACCCAGTGATTCCATGTTACATATCAATTCTAGAAAAACAAGTCAAATTATATAAGATTGTAAACACATACACCAGTACATTTTAACTATGTTTATTGATTTAATGGGATATTCATCATGTGAAGAAAATTAATAGGCGTATGTATGATCCCATTTTTATAAAAATAAACAGGATAAGGAAGAAGATGATAAAAAATGAAACCCGTATGAAAATATCAAACTATGAGTAATGGAACATTAAAAGAAAATGTAGAATAAAATACAATCAATAATATTACAAGTTAAGCATCCCTAATTCAAAAATCCAAAGTCCAAATTGCTCCAAACTCAAAACTTCCTCAGTGTCAACATGATGCCCCACAAGTAGAAAATTCTATACCTGACTTGGGTCAAAGTCAAAATGCAGTCAAAGCTTTGAAAATGGCCAATAGTATATGAAAAGGTGCTCAACATCACTGATCAGAGAAATGCAAATTAAAACTACAATGAGATACCACCTTACTACAGTTAAAGTGGCTTTTATCCAAAATACAGGCAATATCGATTGCTGGCAAGGATATGGAGAAAGGGAATCTTCATACACTGTTAGTGGGAATGTAAATTAGCACAGCCACTATGGAGAAGAGTATGAAGATTCCTCAAAAAAACTAAAAATAGAACTACCATATGATCCAGCAATCTCACTCCTAGGTATATACCCAAAGGTCTGGCATGTGCTGCATCCCATGCTGTACAACGGTTCAAAGACCTAAGAGGAAATGGCAGGGGATGAAGAAAGACATACAGACAGACATATAAAGCTGGGTCAGGCAGTCCGAAAAGCTGATGGTGTCAGTCTTTTTGGCCTGGACTTGCCTCAGAGTACTTTATTTTATATGTTTACAAAGTATATAGCAGAGGGAGTGTGCAGTTACTTGGAACAGCCTGTGGTTATAATTCTCACACTTTAGTTAACATGCTTTAGCTAACAGCTATCTTGCAGCAAGGTCAGTGAGAGCTTGTTATCTTTTTCGAGGCCTCTTTGCTCTTCTCTGAGACATACACATTCCCCTATTATGGTTTTGCTTCTCCGGAGTTCACCCAAAGTTCACAGCAGCCTTGCTGCTGATTCCCCGAGAGAGGTGGGTTACCCTGGCTCTCTACACAAAGGAAAGGAAATCAGTGTATCAAGGGGATAATTGCATCCCAGATTCATTACAACATTATTCACAATAGCCAAAATTTGAAAGCAACCTAACTATCCATCAACAGACAAATGGATAAATAAAAGATGGCACATAATACACAATGGAGTACTATTCAGCTATAAAAAAGAATGAGATCCTATCATTTACAACAACATGGATGGAACTTGAGGACAATATATTAAATGAAGTAAGCCAGGAACAAAAAGACACATTCTCCATGTTCTTGCTCATTTGTGGAAGCTAAAAATTAAAACAATTGAATGCATGGAGATAGAGAATAAATTGCTGGTTATCAGGCACTAGGAAGGGTAGTGGGAGAAGGGTGAGAAGTAAAAAAAGTTAAGGGGCCAAAAATATAGTTAGATAGTATGAATAAGAAGTAGTATTTGATAGCACAACAGGATGTCTAGTCTACATCAACAATAATTTATTTTTGTACATTATAAAATAACTACAACAGTATAATTGGAATGTTTGTAACATAAAGAAATGATAAATGCTTGAGGTGATGTATACCACATTTACCTTGACATGATTATTTCACACTGTATGTCTGTGTCAAAAACTCTCATGTACCCCATAAATATATTTATTATATACCCATAAAAATAAAACACATATATATGTTTAATTACATATATATAATTCAAAAGAAAAAATAAGATTTCTAACTATTGATAACTATTATTAGTATTGTTTTTGTTCATTTTCCCCAAGTAAATAAAATCAGTGTTTTGGGTTTTTTGTGGATATAAGTTATTTAACATGATAGCTGACAAAGTAAGAAGTTGATAAATATAAATGCTAAGCATTATTATACCATATGAGAAAAGTGTAAGAAAACTTTTACCACCAGCAACCTTATAAATATTACTACTGTGATATGAAGCCAAAATAAGAATTTTCTGACACAGCATATGTAAGTATCTGTTGAATGTCATAGGCAACTACAGTAAAAAGATAATGGTCAGCAGGACTGTATCAAGAAAAAATGAGAAAAAGGCAGTAGGAACAAATGAATGACAATGGAGAACAGACAAGTAATATAAAGTAATTTACTGTTTGCACTGACTATTCCAAAGAAACAAATGCAAGAATTGGCTGTTCCTGCTTTCCAGTGGCAATTTGAAAGAAAAAAAGTCTTGGGAAATATTATAAACAAAATTTTACATATTCTGAAAATGAATTCTTTATACGTTGTTACTTTGATCATTAATAAATATAGTCACAGACAGATTTAGGTGGATGACTTAATTTGCCAATTTTGCTTAGCCACTGTCCAACCACCTCATTTGTGGAACAGAATAGGGAGGGGTATTCTCGGGGGTAGAGGGGGGGAAGTATCACTATTTATATATGCTGTGCATTCTGAAAGTTATATAGTAAGTTCGGAGGAAGCTAAATTTCCTTACCTATATTGGGCAAGTATAATGTCAGTTCTCAGGCTAGAGCTTTACAAGTTTGTATAAATAGAGGACCAGTAGTTTTTACCCTTTAATAAATCATCTAATTTAAGAGATGGAAAGAATAATTTAAAACAAAGATATAAGATCTTTATTTGTATAACAGTGGTAATATTTCCTACATAGAGGGTTATTAGGATCAATTATTACAGTACACATAGAGACCATTAAAACATGTTATTAATATTATTATTAAATAATTATTACTCCTTCGTTTTCACCTCAGGATATTTCCCAAGTCCTACAATGTAGTGTATATTTGATTCTACTTCTATTTTGTCTTTGCTTTTGTTATTAGCTCTTCTGTGTCTTAATACAGTTTTTGTGAACTTCCTATAAGTGAGCTAAATGACCTTTGTTAAACTCTTCAAGGTAGAAGCATGACCTACATCTAACACTATCAATAAATACCATGCCTCTGGCTACTGTGGTTGTTTCAACATAGGCAAAATGACTACAAGCAAAGCTAATCAGAACAATGAGAGTTTTTACTAGAGTGATAGGGAAAAGGATTCATTGAATTTGAATTTGAATTTGGGAGGATGTAGTATTGAAGCTTCTACATTTACATTGCTGCCATCCAGAGATCATATATTTAAGACTGAAGTTCACACAGATGAGCCAAAATAAAGCCAAAAATAAAGACAGAAGCCAGATGCTAATGGGTGTTTGAGATCCATGAATCAAACTGCATCATTAGACTGTTCAGATATATGGACCAATAACTTCCTTTTGTTTAAGCCAATTTTTAAATTCATTTCTCTCCTTGAGACAATTATGCCCAACCCTGCCCTTGCCCTATCCTCTGGAACCTGAGTCTTTTAGTGAAATTTCCAGGAATATGACTAAAAAAGTAAAATCTTCTCTGACATTTTAACTACTGCAAAGCTCCAGATATTCTGATATTTCCACACAAATCTGCAATGTATTGAATGGTTCAAATATAAAAACTGAGCAAACAGAACTGACTATATTGGCTTTTTGAGGTTATTCATTGTCACGCCTTCCACAATACAAAAGAATTGAGAGCTTGGCTTCAAAATAAATATGCAAAAACTATTATTTAAATGAATAAATAAGTCATTTCATTATATTGGGAAGTTTATTCTTTATATTAGGAAGGAAAGAAAAA
The DNA here is from genome assembly GCF_049354715.1 of Callithrix jacchus. Classification (NCBI taxonomy): domain Eukaryota; kingdom Metazoa; phylum Chordata; class Mammalia; order Primates; family Cebidae; genus Callithrix; species Callithrix jacchus. The sequence continues at coordinate 123,984,750 of NC_133503.1, read as the reverse complement.
ATCAGCAATAGTAAGTTCCATAATACTCTGGTAATTAACTCCTGATATACCTTTAAACTGCCAGATATGTAGATTTTACTCTGATGAAACAGAACTGTATTTGATATGTTATTGGCATATTTCTGCATAGCTATGTAAGCTAAGACCATTATCAGGACCCAGTCAAATTCAAGTGATTCTGTTGTATTTTTAAATTACTTCTCTTGGAATCCTAGCATCCAATGGTGCAAATAGATCACAGCTGCGGTTGGTTGAGAAAACAGGCATAATAGACTTTTATCGAGGCAAAAAGGAGGATGAGGTGAGTTAAGAACAGGGAAAGAAAAGGCTGAGGGATGATCAGTGACTTTAGTAGTATTAAAAATGCCAAGGACAAGATTCAAGGCAGGAGAGATGTAAAATCAGGATAGGAGACTGAGGTTTCTAGTCCACTGGAATAGACTGTTTGCGGCGGTGGCTCTTCAGCACTCTGGATAGCTCCCAAGATACATAAATCCAAAACTTTTTTCTTTAAGACCTTTTACCCTACAGCTCAAGCATCCAACTGGCCCTTTCCCTTCGAGCACTATATTCTGATCATTCAAGTGATGTTACTAGTTTTGCTAAACCCAGTTTCTGTGGCCTGGAGATAAACCACAAAAACTTTTTATCTTCACTTCAGTTGTGGATTTGTGTCTTAGTCCTCTTTCTGTGTAGCATCTAGAAGAATTTTATATTATATATTATATTATATTATATTATATTATATTATATTATATTATATTATATTGTATTGTATTGTATTGTATTGTATTATATTATATTATATTATATTATATTATATTATATTATTTTTGAGACAGGGCTTCACTCCATAGCTCAAGCAGGAATATAGTTGCACAGTCATAGCTCACCACAGCCTTGGCCTCTTGGATTCAAGCAATCCTCCCACCTCAACTTCCTGAGTAGTTCAAACTACAGGCATGCACCATGATGTTCACCTAAGTAATTATCTTACAGCTATTAGGTTAGGATGAATAGCTAATGATAAAAAGATAAGGTTGTACAAAGATATTTGTTAGAAGGTTGTTTGAAATATAAATATTTCAAGAAACTTGAATATTTATAGAAAAATATATAAATTATAGTATATCTATATAAACAAATAGTATATAGTAATAAAATAGAACACGATACAGGATAATTTCCAAAATATACTACTAAGATAATTTTTAAAGATGGAAGACAAAAGAGAAGTGCTGCAGAGTAGTGTGAACAGTGTATTTCTACCTATGGAAAAAGATTAAATATGCTTTTAATGCAAATAATATTACTGGAAGGATATATAGGAAACTGGTAATAGCCTCTAGGAAGAAGAACTATGGAACTGTTTGAATTTTTACCATGTACATATATTATCTTTTCCAATAAAATTGCTGTTTGTATATGCATTTTAAAAGTAAAGTTTAGGCTGGGCGCAGTGGCTTAAGCCTGTAATCCCAGCACTTTGGGAGGCCGAGGCGGGTGGATCACAAGGTCAAGAGATCGAGACCATCCTGGTCAACATGGTGAAACCCCCGTCTCTACTGAAAATACAAAAAATTAGCTGGGCATGGTGGCGCGAGCCTGTAATCCCAGCTACTCAAGAGGCTGAGGCAGGAGAATTGCCTGAACCCAGGAGGCGGAAGTTGCGGTGAGCCGAGATCCCGCCAATGTTCTCCAGCCTGGGTAACAAGAGCCAAACTCCGTCTCGAAAAAAAAATTAAAAAGTAAAAAAATAAAAGTAAAATTTAGTGAAATAAAGAGTTGTTATCCTAACCATTGTGATCCTTTGTGACCTCCATTAATAGATGCAGCAAGCCCCCATAAAACTGAGCCATTGGGCAAAGTTTCCTGTGGTTCATTGCTATTTTTTAGTTCTTTTCTCTAAAATTTGAAAAACAAAACAGGTTGACTCACAGAACCAATATTTAATTATTGGTAAGTCCAATTCTGTATCTTCAAAATCTTCTTTATGACTCTTCAGTGTGATTAAAAGAACACTCTTCAGAAGTTCCATGAACTTTCAGAGAAGCAATAATATGGAAACAAAAGTCACAGACATTTGTTCCAGAACGCATTGTTCTGTCATTAACTTGGTTAAGACCTTCTACCCATAGAAGTCAGATGCCAGCAATTTCTCTGCAATTTCATCTCGCTCAAGAGTACATAATGATTGCAGGATAAGTCAGTGTCTTAGAAACCTGAAAAACTCTGAAAAAGAATATGTAATGTGGCCTGTGGGGGTGGAGAAGGAGGGTTAGACTGTGTGCTTATAACCAAGAAAAATCAATTCATCTTTAAGCATCACTTATAATAAGGAGAGGAAACTCATACTTAAGAGGTCTTTTAACTTTCATAAGGGACATGTATGAAGTGTTCCTCAGATTTAAGTTTGAAAATGAGTTCTGAGTGGCAAAACACCCACTTATTTACAGAAACATTTACATTTTAGAAGAGAAGCATTTACTGGTCCACCATGAAAGCTGACAGTCATTTCTCATCATACTTGGGGGTGAAAATGGTGATTTGCTCAACAGGAAGGTACTAAGATGAACTTGCAGTTACTGAACTCAGGCAGTGGATCTTCCAATGAAAGAAGCTAGTCAAGAGGTACAAGATAGACTCATATAAAGGCTAAATTAAAATATTCAAACCTACCAAAGACTCATAAGAGAAAAGATATATGATAATATTTTAGTAGTATGATCTGGGGAGATCATAGCTTGCCTACACTCTAGTATAATATATATATATATAACCATTTTTGTATTTTCCAGAATTCCAACCATAATCATGCATACTTTTAGAAAAAATATTTATTGTCAGCATATGGCAATCCAAAAGATAATTTAGTTATGAATAAAACAACTGATAAATATAATATGCACTACAAATTATAGTAAATATGCTAAGGATTATTTGGCTCTTTTCTCCTGAAACTAGAGTACACCTTTAAATTAAACTCTGTAATAGGTATCACTACCTGCTTTTCAGGGTACAGGACAGACATATGTTTCTATAAAGTCTTGTTTCTCATTGATCATTTACTTTCTCCTCTGAGTTCCCAGAATTCTTGCTAGATTTTGCAACAATGGTATTTTAAGCTGACTTTTCATTGTATCTATTTGTGTGTGCCTGTGTTGTGTGTGTACATGTGTGTTGTCTTCCCAACTGTGTGGTGTGCTCCTTGAGGATAATGACCAAACCTTCTACGTCTATGCAATCTATAACATAGCCTTAATTGATAATGTATAAGTTGTGTAACTAAATATATCATAGAGTTAACTGACCTAAAATCATAATATTACTATAAAATCAACAAGTTTCTTAAGTACTTTATTGAGTAAAATGGATGATTCACCTCTCTTCTTCCTCTGAAGCTTTTGTTAAAGGACTGTATTTGCTGGAGACTGACCTGGCCTTATTTATTGGCCCTAAATTACAAGATATTAAAATTCAACAATGTAACATGCACAACTTAGCCCCAAGATTATATGAAAATAATTTTCTCAATCTTCCCAGGTAGAAGAACAGCAGCAGTTGGTGAGCTGGAGTTGCCTGACTTTTCTATAATAGATTCCATAGGTTTGCTAAACACCTCTCTCCATCTGTAGTGGTTCTTTGGGGGAAATAATAATGGAATGATCTATGTCCATCTTTGCTTCCTTCCTTCAAAGAAAAAAGTACCCAAATGTTATCAAAGACTAGATCCTCAGTCTGGGCTTTCTATCACAACCTCCCTAGAATCCAGTTATTTCAAGTACATCTTCTTTTTAATTATTCTACCATTGCCTTCTTCTCTTTGAACTTCAAACATGCATAGATCTTTCTTTTGAAAAATAATTTGACCTCCCTAATCAGGGCACTAACTTGCTGTACTAATTCAAACCTTTTCTTGTATAACTTTCTTCACTCTCTGTCCTTCATTTTGCTACCATTGACTTTATATCTTCCTTTTATCTGCAAAGTCACTCTTCACAGACATGCAGATTATAGTTATATAATAGTACCCCAGAAATGTTCAGTGCACAACCTGCATGAATGCATGTAGTGGGCTTATTTTGTATCACTTACTTTTGTTCCCCGTTTTCCTTTCCCCCATCTTTTCCACGTTTTGAATAATACTATACATAGTTTCCAAATGAATTTTCCTAAAATATTTGCAAATATTTTTTGGATTAGATGAAGTCTAAATGCCTAACTCCGGTTTCCAGTGCTCACCATCTTTGCCACTTCATTCCCATTCTTTCACAGAGAGCTTCCACTACAGTCATATTCATTTTCCAAACGGACTTCCCGTTGTCATCACTTTATCATCTAGTATGTGCCATCTCCCTGCTAAGAATGTATTACCCACATCTTCACCTGTATAATTTCTACAGATCTTCAAGGTCCAGCTTAAACTCTATGTTTCTGTAAAGCTTTACTGGCCACGTGAGCTCACAAGAATTGCTCAATCTGCTTTCTGATTTCTGTTCTATTTGGCACTTATGTACTTTTTATTATTTTTTTATAAATGTATATATGTTCTGTTCTGTTTTCTCACTTGAATTAAACTTCTAATAGTCAAGGACCAGATATTATTTTTGTTAGCATAACTATCATAATTAAAACTTTATCATGATTTTTCTCTTAAAAATAGATCATTTTATTTCACAAGGAGTATGTTTTTTTCTTTGGTGGTGGTGGTGGGGTGTGTGTGTGTGTGTGTGTGTGCGTGCATGCATGTGTGTGCTTTTATACACATGCTCAAACTTCAAGTTACATAGTTATGCCAACATTTCTAAAGCTGGTATTCAGGATATGAAGCTATGTTACTACTACTGTTACAATTAATAGGAATAAAAATAATTTGGAAATATGCTCTACTTTATCTCCTTCATACAGAGTCACACTACACATTAAATTTCTGAAAATTTCCTCCCAAAGAAGTGATAAGAGATTTATAAGTTGTATTAATGAAAATAGCCATGTTTGGAAAAAATTATCTTCGGACGTTATTTCCTCAAATGTTAGGATTTCCCAAAGAAATCTCTTCAAATATTTATGAGGGAGTTAGAGTTGAGTGGAAAAAGAAAATATGACACTTTTCAAAAAGATAAACAGGAATATTTGTAATTACTTAATATGAAAATAAAGGAAATTTATGAATTCTTATCTGTTACTCTTTAAGTTTTTCCTTCAAATGAAACTGATTTAAAGAATACTCTTCTAATTCTGTTTTTAAAAACAGAAACAGAATATTCTGTAGACTTCTTATACAATTGACTAAGAAATGTATTGACTGTAAATCCCATATTGGGTTCATAAACCTAGGACTAAAAGAAAAATCTAGTGCTTGAAATTATTGCTTTAATTTTATACCCAAATTTCAGCTTGCTTTTTTAAACAAAAAAAGGGCAATAGAAAGCCAGAGGGCAAAAAATCCTTTAAGTTAGATATAGGCAACTAAACGTTACGAAGCTCCAGAATAAAAACATGTGTACAGCCCATCACAGGGCAGAGTGAAAAGATCACAAGAGTTTTGAGTTAGACTACTTGGGAAGCTTTGCTACTGATCAGATACATGATATTGAATATCAATGTCAGTATCAAGAGGCTGCAAAACTATATTACTTTTGGATTGGTTAATGAGGAAAATAATAGAATTATGACGTATAATGCCAATAAAACATTATTAAATAAGTTCATTCATGTAGAATAAATGTTTGCTTCATCTCAATTTCATGCAGAAAGTTCAGCCTAATATGTAGAGTTATATAATATTCAACAAGTGTTGCATTCTTCAGGAATGCAGTCTTGGTGAAGTATGATGACTAGGGTGAGTAAGTCATCTAGAGGCCCTTCTTAACCAAAAGAATCATTTAAAATACTTAAGTTTTCAAATGTATTGAATTGAGTATAATTCTTGACCTGCCTCTAGTGAGCTTTTTCTTAATACAGAATTTCTGTTATTATTCCTTAACCAACAATTGTGTATGAACATTGGCCATTCAAGTATAGCAATATCCCAATTGACCCTCACAAGCATTCCCTTTAAGGTAAAAATTCAATGTTCTTGCAAACTGGAGACACTTTTTCCCACTAAAAATACTGTTTGGTAAAGCAATAAATTTGAAAACTGAAACAATATAGTTTTTCTGATAGTTAATAGAGGTACTTCATTCCCCATGAATTTTTTTTCTGTTTTATGAATATCATTTCCATTCTCTTTCTATTTGAATTATTCTTATGATAAAGCATGTAGAAGAAAAATAAGAATGTGATATGTGATACGTTTATGACATTTCTTACACAAGGATATTCTAACATCCCTATATTTGAAATAGAATTTTTGTTTTTATTTTGAATGTAAACTATGATTATTAAGGTTAAATTTATGAGCCACCAAAAAATTTTAAAACAAAATTTATGGATAATTTGGGTGGTAGCTCTTATTTTTGAACTTACTCTCACATAGATAATGTATTCCCGTCTTTGTGTTACAATTTGTAGCTATTAGTTAAGATCAGAATGAGTAGGTAATTAATGAATATTTGCTTTTCTTATACTTCTCTTGAACTACAAAGTTCTTATTTGCTCAATGTGTAGGTTCAGAGACTCATGAATATCATATTGAGATATGCAATTGCAAAGATTCCTATTACCAATTAAAATGGTCAAATTCATCCTTTTCTTCTATCATTGACTTTCCTCTTTTTATGTAATAAAAGTTATTTAATAGTTTATAATACTGTTATGGCTTTATTCATATTCAGAGGGAAAATTTATCCTCATAAATATATGACCTTATTTTATCAAATATTTTATACCATAAGAACATAATAATATTTCTTATACCTATATACCATGAATATTTACAAGTGAAGACAATATTGTTATAGAAAATACAATCATTACAATAAACAGGAAATATACATAAAATTATATATAATATATAATATATTACATATTATATGATATTATCTTACATATAATATAATTTTTATATATATATAAATCAAATAATACTAACTCGGAAGAGAGATGATACACAGATTTCTGATGACACTTAACCTGAGTGCCTGTTCACAGCTTCGGAAATAGTTGCCATCAATGTCTGTGTCCTTGTCCTGCCTGGGGGAACCTGCACAGTAAAGTGTTGACAGGAGAGGCATGCTGCCCACCTCCCTGGCCCTTCAACACTCTCTCTTTTATACTCCTTGGGACTTTAGGTGCTGGCAGCAGTAACAATGCCTCTTCGACATGTCAAATAAGAATAAGCGTCATTAATGGATGAGTTCTCTAATTCTCCCTTTTCCTCTTTTTCTAACTTCTTGAGATCAAAACTTTTTGCCTGCCAATCTGTCTCTAGAGGTCTATTAAAGAAAAAAGGAAAATTCTGAGATAATATAAGAAACCAAGAAATCAGACAGGCTAAGTGCAAGTAGGAAATAAGTGAGCAAGGTGGGGGAGGGAGGAGAGAGACAAAAGCACTGTGGCTTTCAGAGATTTTGTGAGGGATTTTTGTAGAAATTAGTAATGGAGGAGGGATTTTAAAGATTATGCGTTAATAATGTTCTTTCTAGGGTTTCCTCTGGCATAATATTTACCCAAAAGGATGCTGTCGGTATCAGGAAAAGAGTTCTTCTGTGGGTAGTCCCACAGGTTACAGGATGTTTAGTATCTCTGGTGCCAGCCACTTACTAAATGCTAGAAATGCTCCTTATCATGAAAATTGAAACCATTTACGCACATTTGTAAATATCTCTAAGGAGGTACTTCTGCCACTGGTGGAGAAATATGACCCTGGAAATGGAGCACAGTCAAAAATTAAGCTCCGGATATGGGGAGTATACATTTATGAATGTGATTCTTTAAATGTGATAAAAATTGAGCCCAATGAACTCAAAGTATATTACAATTTACAATTACATTTTAGTAATTTATCTCTCACATGTATTGTATTTTGGGCACCTGGATAGTAGCTATGTTGTTTTGTATACGTGAGAAAATGGGATTTAAAATGTAAAGAAAGAAGTGTACTTCTATGGCAAATAAGTGATGTTAAAGGCAAGATAGAAAAAATTTTTAAAGGAAACCAACACTTCCCGATTGCCTGCTACATAATATAATTTATCTAAAATCACAATATGGTTAAGTGACAGTCTCTAAACTCAGGTTACTATAATCACAAAGCTCATTATTTGTTGCATTTTGACAGTTCAGTGAAGTGGCAAGAAAAACAAATTTAAAGACTACTTTAGAAAATACGAATATAAAGAAAAAATATTTTTTTTCTTCAGGTTTGAGCAGCGTTCAAACCTATGTTTAATCTAGTAATGTTAGGGATCATACCCTCTCAATAGATTTCAAAAGGCGTTAAAAAAGAAAATCTAAGAAATTAAACATAAATTTTCTCAAAAAGGATCACCATAAACCAATCTTATTATCAGAAAATGAGATAATTTACAGAAAACTACAGAGAAAATAAAAAGGAAATCAAACATTTTCTGTGTCCTAAGGGAAATGCTTGATTTTTTGACTTTCCTGGGCTCAGGGCCGGAAGCATTAATAGCAATACATTATTATTCTAAATTCAATGAATTATTGTTCATATCAACATTATTTTGGAAAAAGATTCTTTTACTGATATTAATTTCAGAGTATTAATTGGAAATCACCACCTTGCTTTGAACAACTTTCAGATGAAAGAGTTCTGAGCATGACTTGACTCTAGCTTTCCCATCAAAAAGCTTTGGCAAGGACACCCTGGGTGTGATTCCCGCTGATCTGCCAGCATGGCACACTTCTGTCTCTCAGTTTGCAGTCCTAGAAGTGATCAAACTGACAAACGCAATACGCCCTGTGAGCTCTTTAACATTACAAAGAAGAATTAAGTGAATTTTCAAAGCCTTAGGACAATGATCATGAAAAGACTTCATTCGACAGGCTGACACAGATTCCCCGGCTAGTTGAGGCCATCACCAGTGCATCATGCATCTTGAGGCATCTCCCTACAGCTAAAAGATAGAATTGACTGGAAATATTCACACAGGCAGTTTTTTTTAGGGCATGAAGCAGTTCTCTGATTTCTCACTGCTGCCGGTAGGGTTAGCCTAGCTTTCCTTGGCTTGGCAATCTGGTAGAAGGTCTGCTGAGTCAGATAAAATGCAGAGGATTCAACTTTCTAAAATTATCATCCTTGCCGTCATATGTATCACAAATTCAACGGACCACAAAAGATTGAATCTTTCACTTAAGCATTAGCTTGAAAATTTATTTCAATTATTGTGGCTGACGAAACACTGTAAAGCAAAGAATCAAGGTATGTTAGAAAAATGGCTTTCTTTTTTCTCCAAAAATTTTCAAATAACAGATGGTAGTGTTTAAAAAAAATTATTGATGATACTTGTTAAATATGGTAAAAAGATCTTATTTAAGCCAGGCACTGTGGCTCACGCCTATAATTCCAGCACTTTGGGAGGCTGAAGTGGATCACTTGAGGCCTGGAATTCGAGACCAGCCTGGCCAACATGGCGAAACCCTGTCTCTAATAAAAATTCAAAAATTAGCCAGGTGGTCATGCACGCCTGTAATCCCAGCTGCTTGAGATGTTGGGGTTCAGGGGTTCAGGGGAGCTTCCTGAGAGGATGTTTCGCCAGGTTCTTGGTCTGTCACTCTCTCAAGAATGGGAGAGGAGACCACGGCAGAGGCTACCTCGTAAAGTAAATACCAGACCCCAAACAGAGTTTGCAAAAAGTGATTTATTTAGATAGAAAAAGAGAAAAAGGCAAGGAAGAGAGGAAGCCTCCACACTGGGTGGAAGGGGACTCCAGAGGGGAAATCCAGGAGAGAGAAAGACAGCTTCCATGAGAGAGTTGCTGGAAGGGGATCCAAACATGGAGTCTCAAGGGGTGGGGAAGAAGGGGACTTTTAACCTGGGAGGAATCCCCACCTTCTCCAAGACCCCTGGCCAATGAAAGGAGTTCCTTAGAACTTCGGCTGGAGTGATTGACTTTTGACCCGTTCCAGTGCCCTCAAAAATTAAAAAAGAGATCATTAAATCTCCCGGATGGAGAGAGATGGGAGTGGGGCATTGGAAGTTCTTGCCCTTAAAACTACGCCCCCTTGTGGACCTGGAAAGAGAACACTTTCCCTCATGGAGACTGAAGCAGGGGGAGTGCTTAGACCCAGGAGGCAGTGATTGCAGTGAGTGGAGATCCTGCCACTGCACTCTAGCCTCGGCAACAGAGAAAGACTGCCTCAAAAAAAGAAGAGATCTTATTCAAGGGGACACGAGATAGATATACAGGCAGGCTTTGTTTTAGGGGAACAAGATGAAGCTCAGCTCTGAATACAAAGAAAGTGGAAAACCAGGGAACAGTGTATGGGTCACTGGATAGAAGAAACCTCAGGGATGAGATGAAATTCTGGCTGAGGTGACCTAACAGGATTTTTGCTGAATGCAGGCCAGGTTGATCAGACAACACTTGGGGGTGGTAGAAAATGAGGACCCTAACAAGACAACAAGGGCAATTATATATCAGTGGTGGGGGATTCTGTTTACACTAATTCCACATAATTCTTGCTAAAATTGGACAATTTAAAGATGATCATGGACATCCAAACGTCAAGACCTAGTTTAGAAGAGAGTTTCCGTAGAGGCTGACTAGAGTTTTCTCATAGAGACAATCTATGTCAGCAATGATGCAAGTAATAACAATGACAAAGTATAATCGTTCTTTCTGACAGTAAGAAATGAATGTTTTTAGATGACTTTGACCGAATCTCAAAATCTCCTTATACCTTAATTCTACTAAAGACTTCTGAAATGGTTTCAGTAAAAGATAAATGTTAAGTATGATTGTGTGTGTGCTGGGCGGGGAGGGGGAGTTGTACATGGCTTTTTAAATGGCTTTGATTTAAATAAGACATTTGTTATTTAATTTAAACTAAAAATCTTTAGTTTTAGAAATTGGCTCTTCATAATCCATTTAAGAGAAACAAAAGAAGTAAATGCCTACAATAAAATATAAGGTCTGTTTCCTTTAGCTGTCAGGTAGTAGACAAATCATTCCTTTCATGCCATTTAATCCCTGTTTCTGTGATACCTGCTGAGGAAAAACTAGTTCAACTGTAAATACACTACTGGTTCCTTTTCTGCATAATGTTTAAAGAAGTCTCAAGGGTTGGTTTTCCATTGATTATTGAACTCATCACTCAAATCTCCAAATAATAAGTACAGGTTATTGGGCCAAGATGTAGTCAACAATATCCTGTAGGAGACACTAAAATAGGTTAGAGGAATTTCTACAAGAACTTTGAGAACTTTGCAGGTTTTTATCATTTACTTTAGTCCAATAGAGGCTACAAGTTGAAAATAATGAAGAGAGAAGCTTCTATTTAAAATGACTTTGGCTATGTGAAGTGGCTCACATCTATAATCCCAGCTCTTTGGGAGGCTGAGGTGGGAGGATTGCTTGAGGCCAGGAGTTTGATATCAGCCTGGGCACCAGAGCAAGACCCCACCTCTATAAAAACTAAAAAAAAATTGAGCACAGGGCATATGCCTGTAGTCGTAGATCTTTAGGAGGTTGAGGTGGGAAGATTACTTGAGCCCAGGAGTTTGAGGATGTAGTGACCCATGATTGTACCAATATACTCCCTCATGGGTGACTGACCGAGACCCTGTCTCCAAAAAAAAAAAAATTAAATTGGAAAATAAAATGACTTTTGGGCCTTTCTGGTTTCATTTAAGGGAACTGTGAATGATGAAAAACACAGTTCTCAAATACGCATCATAGTGCAGGTCGACCTCAAACAATTCACCAAGCCTTCCTCAATTATAAAACCCAACTTCTCATTTCAGCATTTCATTTCGCTGCTATCAGTGATCTTTTTGCTCTTCACTCAGGTGTCCCTTAGAAACAAAGATAATCTTGTCAAAATATATCTGAAACAAACCACAAAACAAGCTTTTTTGTGGCAGTGACCTGATGAGAAATATCTCCCAAGCACAGTTCATACTGTGTAAATTACTCTTTAATTCCATCATGAGTTAAAAGTTAATTTGCAGTCGCTTGAGAAGTTCTGAAATAGGTCACTGCTGTAAGCTCCCTCACCTGTCTTCTTATAGTAGCAAAGAGCACAAACTCCTATTGTAAATGTTTTTTATAAGGAAAAGATGTCAGCAGCAATACTGCAGTCAGCTTGGGACAATTCAGATTAACACAGTCATGTACATCATTTAATATATGCCAAGCATCTAATGAATACTTGGCTGTAAAATAAGCACTATGGAGATTTTAGAGACTACAGACAGCATGATTATGGCTTTCTGAGAGTCTGCTACCTAAAAAGCTCCAATTCAAATATATAGTATTGAGTAAGGTAATATAAATAACTCTTGATTCAGCTAAGATCGTGATACAAATAATAAAAAATTTCAGGTGGTATCATCATAAAAGAGTGGAAAGGAACCACAAAAATAATCTAGTTTAATTCCCTTCATTTTATAGAAGAAACTGAGGTTCAGAAGGTTAATAACCTGGCATCATCACAGTCAATTGGAGATCAAGCTTGATATCTATGTTCTTATTACCTAAATGATATCCAGGTACAGATGAGGCTCCTAAGGTTAGATTCATTGGATATGGCTCTAAATCCTTAGGTACAGATAGCACTGTGCACACACACAATAAAATGTAGGACAAGAGAATAACAAAAGACAGCCCCATGTGAAAAAAGGAAGAGAATGAGAGAATGGGAGGCACAGAGCTGTTGCTGGTTCACTGCAATGCTGAACTCTGGCTGGACAGGTGTTGTCAGTTACTTGATTAGGGCACAATGGCATATTCTGGCTCCAAGAAATGATTCTCCAAGAATCATAGTTCTGGATTCTTTGTTTCCTCCCCTAAATCATTCTTCATTTTCCATAAGAAATGATTCTGTTTGTATCTGTGTATATTTTCCAGTCTGTTTTCTGCCCACAGAAAACTGAGGTACTTGCTACAGAGGCTTACAGTGTCTAAGGGGCCATCGCTAATCATGACACTAAACTATTAAAGAAAAGCTGTCATTAAATGGAAATGAAATGTGTCAGGACATTTTATGAATGTAGATAAGATAAAATATTTTCCTGAGTGTTTCTTTTTTTTTTTTTTAATTGTACTTTAGGTTCTGGGGTACGTGTGCAGATCATGCAGGATTGTTGCATAGGTACACATGTGGCAATGTGGTTTGTTGCCTCCATCTACCTGTCACCTATATCTGGCATTTCTCCCCATGTTGTCCCTCCCCAACCTTCCCTTCCCCCTGCTGTGCCTCCTCTGGCCCCCAACAACAGACCCTAGTGTGTGATACTCCCCTCCCTGTGTCTATGTGTTCTCATTGTTCATCACCCACCTATGAGTGAGAATATGTAGTGTTTGATTTTCTGTTCTTGTGTCAGCTTGCTGAGAATGATGGTTTCCAGATTTATCCATGTCCCTACGAAGGACACAAACTCATCCTTTTTTATGGCTACATAATATTTTGTGGTGTATATGTGCCACATTTTCCCTGTCCAGTCTATCACTGATGAGTATTTGGGTTCATTCCAGGTCTTTGCTATTGTAAACAGTGCTGCAATGAACATACATTCACATGTATCTTTCTAACAGAATGATTTATAATCCTTTGGGTATATACCCAGTAATGAGATTGCTGGGTCAAATGGAATTTCTATTTCTAGGTCCTTGAGGAATTGCCACATTGTCTTCCAAAGTTGTTGAACTAATTTACACTCCCACCAACAAAAAAATGTTCTTATTTCTCCACATCCTCTCCAGCATCTGTTGTCTCCATATTTTTTTTTTTTTTGAGACGGAGTTTTGCTATTGTTACCCAGGCTGGAGTGCAATGGAGCGATCTCGGCTCACCGCAACCTCCGCCTCCTGGGTTTGGGCAATTCTCCTGCCTCAGCCTCCTGAGCAGCTGGGATTACAGGCACACACCACCATGCCCAGCTAATTTTTTTTGTATTTTTAGTAGAGATGGGGTTTTACCATGTTGACCAGGATGGTCTCAACCAAAGTGCTGGCATTACAGGCTTGAGCCACTGCACCCGGCCTCCATATTTTTTAATGATTGCCATTCTAACTGGCGTGAGGTTGTATCTCAATGTGGTTTTGATTTGATTTTCACTAATGACCAGTGATGTGAGCATTTTTTCATATGTTTGTTGGCCTCATGTAAACCCCATCTCTACTAAAAAAAAAAAAAAAATACAAAAGTTAGCTGGACATGGTGGTGCATGCCTGTAGTCCCAGCTACTTGGGGTGCTGAGGCAGGAGAATTGCTTTAACCCAGGAGGCAGAGGTTGCAGTGAGCCGAGACCATGCCACTGTACTCCAGCCTGGTGCCTGAGCAAGACTCTGTCTCAAAAAAAAAAAAAAAAAAAGAAAAGAAAGAAAAAAAGAAAACTGTCTATTTATATCCTTCACCAACTTTTGGATGTGTTTGCTTGTTTGTTTCCTGGAAATCTGTTTTAGTTCTTTGTAGATCCTGGATATTAGTTCTTTGTCAGATTGGTAGATTGCAAAAATTTTTTCCCATTCTGTTGATTGCCAGTTTACTCTAACAATTGTTTCTTTTGCTATACAGAGCTCTGGAGTTTAATTAGGTCCCGTTTGTCTATTTTGGCTTTTGTTGCCAATGCTTTTGGTGTTTTAGTTATGAAGTCCTTGCCTATACCTATGTCCTGAATGGTTTTGCCTAGGTTTTCTTCTAGGGTTTTTATCATGTTAGGTCTTATGTTTAAGTCTTTAATCCATCTGGAGTTAATTTTAGTGTAAGGTGTCAGGAAGGGGTCCAGTTTCTGCATTCTGCACATGGCTAGCCAGCTTTCCCAACACCATTTATTAAACAGAGGATCCTTTCCCCATTGCTTGTTTTTGTCAGGTTTGCCAAAGATCAGATGGTTGTAGATGTATGGCATTGCCTCGGAGGCTTCTGTTCTGTTCCTTTGGTCTATATCTCTGTATTAGTACCAGTACCATGCTCTTTTGGATACTGTAGCCTTGTAGTATAGTTTGAAGTTAGGTAATGTGATGCCTCCAGCTTTGTTCTTTTTGCTTAGATTGACTTGGCTATGTGGGCTCTCTTTTGGTTCCATAAGAAGTTTAAGGTGTTTTTTACCAGTTTTGTGAAGATGGTGACAGGTAGCTTGATGGGGATAGCATTGACTCTGTAAATTACTTTGGGCAGTATGGCCATTTGCACAATATTAATTCTTCCTAACCATGAGCATGAAATGTTTTTCCATCTGTTTGTGTCCTCTCTTATTTCCTTGAGCAGTGGTTTGTAGTTCTCCTTGAAGAGGTTTTTTACATCCTTTGTTAGTTGTATTCCTAGGTATTTTTTTCTTTTTGTAGCAATTGTGAAAGGGAGTTTGCTCATAATTTGGCTCTCTGTTAGTCTGTTATTGGTATATAGGAATGCTTGTGATTTTTGCACATTGATTTTGTATACTGAGACTTTGCTGAAGTTGTTTGTCAGTTTAAGAAGATTTTGGGCTGAGATGATAGGGTCTTCTAAATATACAATCATGTCATCTGCAAATAGAGACAATTTGACTTCCACTTTCCTAATTGAATATCCTTTTCTTTTTCTTGTCTAATTGCTGTGGCTAGAACTTCCAATACTACACTGAATAGGAGTTGTGAGAAAGGGCATCCTTGTCTAGTGCCAGATTTCAAAGGGAATGGCTTTCAATTTTTTGCCCATTTAGTATGATATTGGCTGTGGGTTTGTCACAAATAGCTTTTATTATTCTGATATATGTCCTTCAATACCTTGTTTATTGAGAATTTTTAGCATAAAGCGCTGCTGAATGTTGCGTAAGGCCTTCTCTGCATCTGTTGAAAAAATCATGTGGTTTTTGTCTTTGATTCTGTTTGTGTGGTGGATTACATTCATAGACTTGCGTATGTTGAACCAGTCTCGCATCTCCAGGATGAAGCCTACTTGATCATGATGGATAAGCTTTTTGATATGCTATTGCAGTTGGTTTGCCAGTATTTTATTGAAGATTTTTGCATCTATATTCATCATGGATGTTGGCCTGAAGATTTCTTTTCTTGTTTTGGTATCAGGATAATGTTGGTCTCATAAAATGATTTGGCAAGTATTCTCTCTTTTTCGATTGTTTGGAATAGTTTCAGAAGAAATGGTACAAGCTCCTCTTTGTATGTCTGGTAGATTTCAGCTGTGAACCCATCTAGAACTGGACATTTTTGGTTGGTAGGCTATTAATTGCTGTCTCAACTTCAGCCCTTGTTATTGGTCTGTTCAAGGTTTCAACTTCTTCCTGGTTTAGGCTTGGGAGGGTGCAAATGTCTAGGAATTTATCCATTGCTTCCAGGTTTACTGGTTTATGTGCATAGAGTTGTTTGTAGTAATCTCTGATGGTATTTTGTATTTCTGTGGAATCGGTGGTGATGTCCCCTTCATCAGTTTTTATTGCATCTGTTTGATTCTTCTCCCCCTTTTTTTAAATTAATCTGGCTAGTAGTCTCTCTATTTTGTTGATCTTTTCAAAAAACCAGCTCCTGGAATTATTGATTTTTTGAAGGGTGTTTTTGGTTTCTCTATCTCCTTCAGTTCTGCTCTCATCTTTGTTATTTCTTGTCTTCTGCTAGCTTTTGAGTTTTTTTTTAAATCTTGCTCCTCTAGCTCTTTCAATTTTGATGATAGGTTGCCAATTTTACATCTTTCCTTGCTTCTCATGTGGGCATTTATTGATATAAATTTTCCTCTAGACACTGCTTTCAGTGTGTCCCAGAGATTCTGGTACGTGTGTTTTCATACTCATTGGTTTCAAATAACATCTTTATTTTGCCTTCATTTCCTTGTTTATCCAGTCGATGTTCAGGAGCCAGTTGATCAGTTTCCATGAAATTGTGTGGTTCTGAGTTAGTTTCTTAATCCTGAGTTCTAATTTGCCCTGTGGTCCAAGAGACTATTTGTTATGATTTCCATTCTTTTACATTTGCTGAAGAGTGATTTACTTCCAAATATGTGTTCAATTTTAAAGTAGGTGTGATGTGGTGCTGAGAAGAATGTATGTTCTGTGGATTTCGGGTGGAGCTTTCTGTAGATGTCTATTAGGTCCACTTGGTCCAGATCTGAGTTCAAGACCTGGATATCCTTGTTAATTTTCTGTCTTGTTGATCTGTCTAATATTGACAGTGGAGGGTTAAAGTCTCCCACTATTATTGTGTGGGAGTCTAAGTCTCTTTGTAGGTTGTTAAGAACTTGCTTTATGTATCTAGGTGCTTCTGTATTGGGTGCATATATATTTAGGATCATTAGGTCTTCTTGTTGCATTGATCCTTTTAGCATTATGTAATACTCTTCTTTGTCTCTTTGATCTTTGTTAGTTTAAAGTCCATTTTATCAGACACTACGATTGCAACTCCTGCTTTTTTTTGCTCTCCATTTGCTTGATAAATCTTCCTCCATCCCTTTATTTTTAGCCTATGTGTGTCTTTGCACATGAGATTGGTTTCCTGAATACAGCACACTGATGGGTCTTGACTTTTTATGCAATTTGCCAGTCTGTGTCTATTGACTCGGGCATTTAGCCCACTTACATTTAAGGTTAATATTGTTATTTGTGAATTTGATCCTGCCATTTTGGTGCTAGCTGGATGTTTTACCCATTAGTTGATGCATTTTCTTCATCATGTCAATGGTCTTTACCATTTGTCACATTTTTGGAGTGGATGTTACTGGTTGTTCCTTTCCTTGTTTAGTGCTTCCTTCAGGAGCTCTTATAAGGCAGGCCCGGTGGTGATGAAAATCTCTCACAATTGCTTGTTTGTAAAGGATTTTATTTCTCCTTTGCTTATGAAGCATACTTTCACTAAATATGAAATTCTAGTTTGAAACTTTTTTTCTTTATGGATGTTGAATCTTGGCCCCCACTTTCTTCTGGCTTGTAAGGTTTCTGCCAAGAGATCTGCTGTGAGTCTGATGGGCTTCCCTTTGTGGGTAACCCAACCTTTCTCTCTGGCTGCCATTAGAATTTTCTCCTTAATTTCAACCCTAGTGAATCTGACGATTATGTGCCTTGGGGTTGCTCTTCCTGAGGAATATCTTTGTGGTGTTCTCTGTATTTCCTGGACTTGGATATTAGCCTGCCTTGCTTGGTTGGGGAGGTTCTCCTGGATAATATCCTGAAGCATGTTTTCCAGCTTGGATTCTTTCTCTCTGTCACATTCAGGTACACCTATCAAATGTAGATTAGGTCTTTTCACATCATCCCATATTTCTTAGAGGCTTTGTTCATTTCTTTTCACTCTTTTTTCTCTAATCTTGCCTTCTCATTTTATTTCATTGAGTTGATCTTCAATCTCTCATGTCCTTTCTTCTGCTTGGTCGATTTAGTTATTGAAACTTGTGTATGCCTCACGAAGTTCTCGTGCTGTATTTTTCAGCTCCATCAAGTCATTTATATTCTTCTGTAAGCTGTTTATTCTAGTTAGCATTTCATCTAACCTTTTTTCAAGGTTATTGGTTTCTTTGCATTGGGTTAGCACATGCTTTCTTAGCTCAGAGAAGTTTCTTATTACCTACCTTGAAGCTTTTTTCTGTCAATTCATCAGATTCATTCTCCATACAGCTTTGTTCCCTAGCTAGTGAGGAGTTGTGATCCACTGAAGGAGGAGAGGAGTTCTGGCTTTTGGTGTTTTAATCCTTTTAGTGCTCATTTATTCCCATCTTCATGGCTTTATATACCTGTGGCTTTTCTAGTTGGTAACTTTTGGAAGGGGTCACTGAGTGGATGTCCTTTTTGTTGATGTTGAAGCTATTTCTTCCAATTTCTTAGTTTTCATACTAACTGTCAAGCCTCTCTGCTGTAGGACTGCTGGAGGTCCACTCCAGCCCCTACTTGCCAGAGGATCACCTGCAGGGATTGCAGAACAGTAAGGGTTGCTGCCAGTTTCTTCTTATAATCTTTGTCCCAGGAGGTTACCCTCCAGATGTCGGCCTGAGCTCTCCTTTATGAGGTGTCTCTTTGGGTATACGGGGATCAGGGAGCTGTTTGAGGAGATAGTCTGTCCCTTATAGGAGCTCAAGTGCTGTGCTGGTAGTGCTGTTGATCTGTGCAGAGCTGTTGGGCAGGTACATTTAAGTCTGCTGCAGTGGAACTCATAACTGCCTCTTTTCCCATGTCCTCTGTCCTTGGAAGGTCAGGCTTTATTTAAAAGTTCCTGTCATGCTGCTGCCTTTTTTCATAGATGCCCTGCCCTACACGGAGATAGTCTAGTCACAGTCTGCCAGCAGAGGTATTGCTGAGCTGCTGCAGGCTCTGTCCAGCTGCTATGTGGACTTCCTTGAGGCAGTTTTAACTGCCTCAGTATTGGTGGACTGCCTCAATAGTGGCTGATGCCCTTCCCACCCCCCGAGCTGGAATGTCCCAGGTTCCTGAGTTCAGCTGCACTTGCTGTGAAATTCTCAGTCCAGATCATTTCAGATTGCTTGTTTTGTGGGACTGTTACCTTCTGAGCCAGATCATCTGGCTCTCTGTCTCAGCCCCCTCCCTTTCAGTTGAATGGGTGGCTCTGTCTCCCAGGTGTTCCAGGCACCAGTTGAAATGGCTGCCCAGATTTACATGAGTGACTGTGCACCAACCCGCAGCACCAGCTGAAGCAGCCATGCTGGAAACTAGTGGTGCTTCTTGGCCTGGGATTCTCCTGGTCTGTGGGCAGTGAAAACTCATTTGGATATGGAGTGAGAACTCACCCTTTGTGTTGTTTTGGCTGTGAACTGCACTCCAGAGCTGTTCCTATTCAGCTATCTTGGATCCTCCCTGAGTGTTTCTTTTTAAGTCAATTAATTTTTGATTAATATTTTCTAACAACTGTTAAAGTATATTATTTCTTCAGTTTTATTTTAAAAAGTATTTTACTGAGACCATTATTTTTCTTTTATAGGAAAGATTTGATGCATAAGTTATTTTTCATTTCTACCAAATTTTATAGATTATGACTTCTACCACTGAGAATTTTGTCATTGATTAATGTGGTCTGAATGTGTCCCTCCAAAATTTATGTTAAAATCCAATCCCAATTCCATTATAGTGTTATTTAGAAGTGGGGCCTTCTGTGAAGTATCTCAGTCTATTTGTACTGCCACAACGAAATACCTGAGACTGGGTAATTTGTAAAGAAACTAAATTTATTTCTCATAGTTCAAAGTACTAATTGAGATACTCGCAAGTTTATTGTCTGGTGAGACCAGTTTCCCCTTCCAAGATGGTGCCTGGTTGTTGTATTCTCAGAAGAAGAGGAACACTGTTCCTCACCTGGCAGAAAGTCAGAAAGTCTGAATGCTGCCTGAGACCTCTATAATAAGACACTTAATCCTATTCATGAGAGAGGAGCCTTCGTGGCCTAATCACCTTTTAAAGAACATACCTCTTAATATCATCACATTGACCATTAAGCTTTGACATATAAATATTGGTGTTTTATAAAATTTTTATGGATACATAATAGTTGTAGATGTTTATGAGGTACACATGATATTTAATGCAAGCATCTCATGCATAATGATCAAATGTGAGTGGGATGTTCATCACCACAAATATTTATTTCTTTGTGTTGGGAAAATTTCAAATCTTCTCTTATAGCTATTATGAAATATTCAATAAATTATCATTAACTATAGTTGCCTTATTGAGCTGTTAAATACTAGGACTTATCCCTTCTATCTAACTGTATTTTTGTACCTATTATTTATCCTCTTTTCTCCCTTTTCCTTCACAGCCTCTCGTTATTAACATTTTACCTTCTACCCCCATGAGAGGTACATTTTTAGCTACCATATATCGGTGAGAACATGTGATATTTGTCTCTCTGTGCCTGGCTTATTTTATAATGACATCTAGTTTCACCCATGTTGCTGCACATGGCAGAATTTTTTATGCCAAAGTAGTACTATGTTATACGTGTGTGTATACATACATACATACATTATATATATATACAAAACATTTTCTTTATTCATCTGTTGTTGGACACTTAGGTTAATTTCATATCTTAGCTGTTGTGAATAGCACTGCAATAAGCATGGGAGTCAGCTATCTCTTGGATATACTGATTTCCTTTCTTTTGGATATATAACCAGCAGTGGAATTGCCGGATCATATTGTAGTTATATTTTTAGTTTTTTGATGAAACTCCACACTGCTTTCCATAATAACTGTATGACTTTTCTTTTCCATCAATGGTATATGAGCATTCCTCTTTCTCCACATCTTTGCCAACATTTGTTATTTTTTTTTCTCTTGATAATGGCCATTCTAACTGGGGTAAGATTATATCTCACTGTGATGTTGACTTGCATTTCCCTGATGGTTTTAAATGATATAGAACATTTTTCATATATCTATTGGCCATTTGTATGTCATCTTCTGAGAAATATCTGTTTAGATCTTTTGGTACCCTGCTTTCTTTTAGTAAAGGGGTCTCACTATGTTGCCCAAGCTAGAACTCAGTGGTTATTCATAGGTGCAATCCCTAGGACACTAGAGCCTCAAACTCCTGAGCCTAAGCACTCCTACTGTCTCAGCCTCCTTGTAGCTGGAACTAACAGTACACACCATTGCACCCAACTTGCCCATTTTTAAATTGAGTTATTTGTGTTTTTGCCATTGAATTGCTTGAGTTCCTTGTATATTCTGGTTATTAATCCCTGTGGAATAAATAGTTTGCAAAGAGTTTTGTACAATCTCTAGGTTTTCTCTTTGTCAATTGTTTCCTTTGCTGTGCAGAAGCTTTTCAGCTTGATATAATCTCATTTGACAACTTTTCCTTGGTTACCTGTGCTTGTGGGGTGTTACTCAAGAAATATCTAAACAGATCAATGCACTGAAGCATTTTCCCAATGCTTTCTTGTAGTAGATTTATAATTTCAGGTCTTACATTTAAGTTTTTAATCTATTTTGGGTTGATTTTTATATTTAATGAGAAATTGGGGTCTATTTTTATTCTTCTGCATTTGAATACTTAGTTTTCCCAGCATCACTTATTGTAGAGGCTGTCCTTTCCTCGGTGTATGTTCCTGACACCTTTATCAAACGAGTTGGCTGTAAGTGTTGATTTATATCTGAGTTCTTTATTCTGTTCCATTGGGCTGTATCTCTATTTTTATTTTGAAATTAGGTGATGTGTGCTCCCCACTCCTCTTCAATTTCTTTCATCAATGTTTTGTGGTTTTTATTGTACAGATCTTTCACTTCTTACATCAAGTTTATTATTTTGGTAGCTATTTTAAATGGAATTGCTTCCTTGATTTCCTTTTTAGATTGTTCATTTTTGGTATATATAAATATTACTTATTTTCACATGTTGATTTTATATCCTGAAACTTAACTGAATTTATATATCAATTACAACAGTTTTTTGATGGAGGCTTTACGCTTCCCTAAATACAAAATCATGTCAGCTGCAAACAGAACAATTTGACTTCTTCCTTTCCAAGTTGGATGCCCTTTATACCTTTCTTTTGTCTAATTGCTTTAAGATTTCAAGTACTATGTTGAATATAAGTGGTAGAACTGTATATCTTTGTCTTGTTTTAGTCCTTAGAAGAAAAGTTTTCCATTTTTCCCCTTCATTATGATGCTGTATGTGTGTTTATCATATATGGCTTTTATTGTTTTGAGGCATGTTCCTTCTAGAACCCAGTTTCTTGAGAGTTTTTATCATGAAGGGACATTGAATTTTACTGATGTTGAATAGATGCTTTTTCAGAATCTATTGGCATAATTGTATGGTTTCTGTCCTTAATTCTAGTAATGTGATGTTTATTTATTTGTATATGTTGAATCATTCTTTCATCCCTGGGATTAATACCACTTGCACATGGTGAATGATCTTTATCATGTTGTTTAAATTAAGTTTGCTATATTTTGTTGAGGATTTTTGCACCTATATTCATCAAGAATATTGACCTGTAATTTAATTTTTTGTTTTATCTTTGTCTGGTTTTGGTATGAGGGTAATGTTGGCATTGTAAAATGAGCTTGAAAGTATTCCCTCTACTTCAGTTTTTTAAAAAGAGTTTTGGTAACATTGATATTAGTTAGTCTTTAAATATTTGGTAGAATTCAGCAATGAAGCCATTAGGTCCTGGGATTTTCTTTCATGGGAGACTTTTTATTACTGCATCTTTCTCATTGCTCATTACTGTCCTGTTCAGATTTTATATTTATTCACGGTTCAATCTTGGAAGTCACATGAGTCTAGGAATTTATTCCTTTCGTCTAGGTTTTTTAAAATTTATTGGCGTTTTATATAAATTTATAGGTGTTCATTTAACATATGCATTTTAGAGGATACACATTCAAACCATATCAGGAAGTGATTAAGTTACAAGGGTGAAACCTTAATGAATGAGATTAGTGTCCTTATTAAAAGAAACTCAAGTGAGCTCCCTTCCTGCTTCCATCATGTGAGGACACAGAAGGCACCATCTAGTATATTCACTAAACACCAAATATACTAATGCTTTGATTTTGGACTTCCTAGCCTCCAAAATTGAAAATAATAAATTTCTGTTGTTCGTAAATTACCCAGTCTAAGATATCCTGGTATAGTAGCCTAAATATACTAAGACATTGATTATATAAAAAAGCTTCTACCAATTTTGGGAGATAAGTAAGGGGGAAAAAAAGCAGAGGTACAAGAGGATGGAAAAAAGAGAGAAACAGAATGGGAGAATCAGACAGAGAGAGATGTAGAAAAAGAAAAGCAGGAAGAAAGATTAGAGACAGATATAGAGAGGTTACAGCACTTCTGTTTTAGGCCAGAATGGATGGCAGAGTCAAAATATGAACAAGGTCAAAGCAATGTGGCTAAAACATTCTTTTATATAACTAAACAGAAAAGTCATGTAAGTCATATAATAGGTTGTG
Source organism: Callithrix jacchus (assembly GCF_049354715.1). NCBI lineage: Eukaryota > Metazoa > Chordata > Mammalia > Primates > Cebidae > Callithrix > Callithrix jacchus. The sequence goes on along the minus strand of NC_133503.1, from coordinate 123,960,782 downwards.
AAAGGTCTAAATGCACCAGGTAATAAATTTTTATTTTATGTTATTGGATAGCTTTTTCAAAGTGTACTTCATGAAGACTTAATGACTCATGAAGAACAGGTTTATTTAAATATATTTGAGAATTACTACATATTATATCTCTCTCTGAGAGTATTATAATACATGTCAGCATACCTATATCTCTAAGGAATCCTGAGAAAATATACTTAGTGATAATTACTTAAATCAGCACTTACCAATCATACTTAAAGACAGGATAATTTTTTCCTGTGTATAAATCCCTATTTGTATCCTATAGAACATACTTTGGAAATATGGTCAATCATGATCCACAGTTAAATGTTTAGACTGAAAAATACATGAGAAGCATAGAGTTTGGAAAGATAAAATCTCATGGCTATGTGCCATATGGATGAAACAGACTAAGACTAAAAATGTGGGGAGTGCGGTGAGGTGGGCAATTAATAGGCTATAATAATAATCAAGAGGAGATACCGATCTTAGATTGGTCTGGGAATAATCAGATTTAAAAGATGTAGGTAAGTATGAGAAAATGTTATATCAGAGATGTTGATTGTTACCAGACTCACAGCTGCCACTGAAATTGCCACCTTTTAAACCATGTCACTTCACAGCCTAATTACACTAGAATGAGAACCTGATACAAAGTGACGTGTTGACAGCTGGCCAGCAATTGTGACTTTTATTGTCTGGCTTAAAAACAAAAGTTAAATAAGGTTTCTCACTTAACAGTTTGAAAGTGTGGAAAGAGAGATTGATACTTGTAGCAGATACAGATATGTGTGTGTTTGTGTGTGTGTGTGTGTGTGTGTGTATATATATATATATATATGGAGAGATCCAAGAGAATATACATAGTTCTCACTTTTCATGTTCAATATACATGCAGACTTTAGATCTAAAATCTATGTTAAGGAATGTTTGTGTATGAAATATAAATAGCATTTAATTGCCAGCTTCAAGGTAATATCTTGAAATACTAATCTTTGTGTTTGGTTTTCCTCACATCTCTATATAAAATGTTTCCAATAGTGAGTCAGATGCATTTATATTATCTCCAAGAGAAATAGGAATATTTAGGATATGAATGAAACAAGCAGTAAGTACTCAGTATAAAAGGAAGGCCTGAAAGAAGCAGGATGTAAAGTTTAAGCTATAATGATTAAACAGAATGAAGAACAGTGAAGAAACAGATCACTTTCATATGCATAAATACACAAAGAGAATAAATACAGGTCCATCTAGGCTAGAGGGGAGAAGTGAGGGAGATAGGAAAGAGCAGCTAGGTGGGATACACCCTTACAGCAAGTTAGGAAGGAGACAAGGAGAAGGGTAGATATGGAAGATGAATAACTGCATGGAGGGATGTCGTGTCATCATAGGGAGATTGCCCATCACCCTTACTGGTCAGCAGCAGGGAATCAAGTCAGCATGTGTAAATAAAGTCAACAAGTAGAGACTACTCATCACCTGGATAGAGCAAGGTGTCTCTGGTGATGGAGGAGAACTTCCATCTACAGACAGAACTTCTAGCATAAATACTTCTGCCACTTACTCCAAAATTTTATGAGCTGTATTTGTCTGTTCAGAAAATATAAAACATCATACACTGGGCAGATTAAACAAATGGGAATTTATTTCTCACAGTTTTGAAGCCTGGAAAGTCCAAGATCAAGGTGCTAACCACTTCAGTTCAGGAATGGCTTTCATCCTGGATTACAGCCAACTTCTCACTGCATCTTCACATGGTAGAGAGAGAGAGTAAGCCCTTTGGTATCTCTTCTTAAAAGGGGACTAATCCCATCATCAGGGCCCCACCCTCATGACCTCACCCAAACCTGATTACCTCTAAAGGCTTCATCTCCAAATGCCATTACATTTCAGGATAGACATGAAATTTTGGAGAATGCAATTCAGTCTCTAACATTATTCCCTGGCCTTCTAAAATCCATGTCCTTCTTGTATGCAAAATACATTACATTCCAAAAGCCCCAAAGTCTTAATGCACTCCAGTATCAACTCTAAAATCTAAACTTTCAAGACTTATCTAAATATTATATAAATTGGATATGGTTAAGACTTTGATCAAAATTCTTCTCCATCTGTGAGCTAAAGAAGAAAAATTGGGGTGAGCAGATAACCAGACAAGACAAGTATAGGCTCCCAAAATGCAATGGTGGGACAGGAATAAGGTAGATACTCCGATTCTAAAAGGGAGAATAGGAAAGAAGAAATAGGTGATGGGTACCAAACAAGTCCAAAAGTTAGAAACACAAATTCCATCAGATCTTGAAGCCCGAGAATAATTTTTTTTTTATCCATTCTATGCCTCTGGACGCACAGAGGCAGTGGTTCTGCTTCTGTGACTTTGTAAGGCACTCTGGCTCCCATGGCTTCCTGTGGAAGCTGTCTATCCCAGTGAAACTGAGGAAGTAGCCCTGATGATTTCTGGATGAACATTAGGGTCACTTTTCCCTGTTCCTGTAGAACAGAGCAAATTTGCAGCCAAATTCTTTGTTGTCCAATCGCGTCATATCCAGCAATTCTTACAGCCTTTATTTCATCTTACTTTTTCTGTTCCCTTTAGTTGAAACTGTTCTTGCTGGTGTAATCCCATCTCTATTCCTGGCTTCTGTTGAAATGGCTGATTAAGTCCATGAGTCCCAAACATGATCTTTTTATCAAATGATTGTTCAGCCACATCTTTAGTGTTCTCTTCAGAAAAATCTTTCTCGTTTTTACCATGTTATGCAATAAATGGAGAATTTTTACATCTCCAAGTCATGATTCCTTTTGCCTAACAATTCCTTTGTCAATTGATCTCTTTTCTTTTTCATTTTACTGAGAGCATCAAGAGGAGCTTTCAACACTTTCCTTAGAAATCTCCTCAGCTAAATATCCAATTTCATCACTCAATTTCTACCTTCTACAGAACACTAGAACACAGCTCAGCCAAGTTTAAGGATTAACTTTTGTCCTGTTTCTAATTATTGGTGTTCCTCATTTCCATCTGAGATTTTACCAGAATTGCCTTGAATATCCATATTTCTAATACATACCTTAAAACTCTTCCAGCTTCTACCCATTACCCAGTTTCAAAGCCATGTTCACATTTAGGTTTTTGTTGCAGGTATACCTCACTTCTGAATACCAAGTTTTGTATTAGTCTGAGTTCTTCAAAGAAACAGAAACAATAGTATATATAGAGACAGAAAGATATATATTATAAAGAATTGGTTCACATGGTTATAGAAGCTGACAAGTCTCAAGATCTGTGGTCAGCAAACTAGAGACCCAGGAGAGCTGATGATGTAAGCTCCAGTTCAAGTGCAAAGGCCTGAGAATGAGGAGAGTCAATGGTAAAACTTTCAGTCTAAGTCCAAGTCCAAAGGTAGGAGAAGACTGATATAGCAGTGTAAAGAGTCCAGAAGAAAGAGAAAATTCTCCCTTACTAAGTCTTCTTGTTCTATTCAGACCCTCAGATTCAATGAGAGTCACCCACATTAGAGAGGACAGTCTGCTTTCCTGAGTCCACTTATTTAATGTCAGTATCATCCAAAGCACCTTCATGGATACACTCAAATAATGTTTAACCAACTCTCTGAACATCTCATGGCTCAGTCAGATGGACTTATAAAATAAACCATCACAGGCTGGACACAGTGGCTCATGTCTGCAATCTCAGCACACTGGAAAGTCAAAGTGAGAGGATGACTTGAACCCAGGTGTTTGAGACCAGCCCTGGCAACATAACAAGACCTCATCTCTACAAAACTTAAAAACTTAAAATAAAAAAAAGTAAGCATCACATAAATGGCATTCATTGGTCTCCTGAATAGGCAAATGGGGTCTTTGACACTCAGAGGGTTAGTAAATATGAGAAAGGAAACCCCTAGCTTCAGTAATTGAGTATGCCTGCAGCATAGTATGTCCTGTCCATGTTAAATAGCCAATGTAACAGATTTTCTATAAAACTTTTATTTTGAAATTTCATGATGTTTATGAACCTAACTATAAAAGGTCAAATTGAACATAGCTTTGTAGCCCTGCTTAAGCAAATGAGAATGAAAATAAAACTGCATGAAAATAAAAACCTTTCTAACTTTAGTAACCACACTTGGCTTTATTTATTCCAAAACACTCTGGATCTGAGGACCACCTATGTAGGAGAAATTAAAAACTAAGTGAAAATATGTTTATTCAACATTCCATGGCTAGCAATTTCATTTTTAAGCCTTTATAACCCTAAAAATGCTTGACTATTGTTTTATCTTTTGGCATAGAATTTCCTAACAAAGATTTCAATAACAGTAAATCTGATGTTTATAGTCTAAATTTGGTTTTGTTTCTGTGATATCACTACATGCATTCACATTAACTTTTTCTTCATCTCAGTTCTCTCTCTGTTCTTCTTGGTGCTGATGTTTGTGAGGGGGGATATGTTTCTAGACCCCAGGATGTAAACTTGCTTTCCAAAACTGTAATTCTGCATTCAGATACAATATTTTGGTTTCATCAGTTTGTTTGATTATTTTTACATGTTTACAATTTTCTGTTGCTTCAACGGAGTTTTAAAGATTAAACAGGGTATTCCTTTCCAGTGTCCTCATTGTGGTGTTCTCCCTGCATATGGTAGTCAGACACTCTGCCTCCCCTATAAATCTGCCCCTATGTGTGAGGTAATCATGGCTTCTGAACTAAGAATTAGGGTGTGTAATCTGACAAATCAAGTGTTCTATCAGAACCTGCATTCTCTCTGGATGGAAGCCTCAAATGCAATTGAACCACTCTCTGCATAAACCAGAGGTAGGATACAAATGTTAAACTTTAGTCTTTTTGTTTCTTTTCAACAATGGATTGTGCTTGTTATAATCCCTCCCAAAAATGTATCTCTAAATTCCTTCTAGCCTTCAATCTTTAAATTGGAAAGTTATTTATTCAACACATATTGAATAAGCAACTACAATATGTTTGACACTGAACTTCCATTAGAAGCTAAAGATAAAATGGTGAACAAAACATACTGCAGCCCTCAGTCTAATAGGAAAGACAGACTTCAATCAGATATCGTAAATCATTATCATTTTACCCCCTCCTGTCTCTTCTTTTTCTTGACTTTCTTGATTATTCTCTGTTAATTTATCTGCTACTCCAAAAACTCCTTTAGTAGCTCTTTCTTTCTCCACCAGTATCGTAAGGTTTTCTTCCTAAACCTGCATCCGGCCATTATGTATATTCTCCCTGGAACCTGACATACTTCATGGCTTCTACTTTTACCTAAATTACCTAAATTACCAGAAATTCTCTCTCCTTCCCAGATCTCAGTAGTCTCCTTGCCCCACCCCACAAGAACCACTAATTCTCTCATCAAATGTTGGAATTCGTCACTTAGAAATTTAGTTAATTAGTTAGAATTAGTTACTCCTTCATCTATTATATAATTGTCCCAATGACATACTTCTATTAATGTACCCTTTAGAAAGTACTGGGTTCACAGGTGTCATTTATCTCAGTAATCTCAATGTAGAGCAAAAGAGCTGGAAAATTAGGAGATGATGAATAAATACTGATTGAATGTTGAATAAGAGAATGCCTCGTGTGTGTGTGCGCACGCACGTGCATGTGATGGTACTGCCTGCTTTAGAAGAATGAAAATTTGCTTTCTCATTCTTTGGATGGAAACTGAGAAGCAAGGAGGCAGATAGAAGCAGTATGTAGAATACAAGTCAGAAGTAAAAAGTAAAAATCATAAATAGAGACTTATTAAGCACGGATTTGGAATTGGCCCCTATTTGTTTTAATATGGTTTAAGATTAGGTTTATTTATAAGTAACAGAAAAAAATTATGATAGTTGTACTAGAAACAATTTTTAAGTCTACTACTTTCTCTTATAAAAGTCCAGGCAGGCAATCCTGGGCTGAACAGCACTTCACATTGTTAGAGAACATGTATCTTTCTGTCTTGTCACATGTAGCTTCACCCTCTTGGTCCAAAATGGTAATGTACCTTCCAAGAAACAGGATAGAAAAAAGAACAAAGAGGCACAGCACAGACATAACATGAGCATTGCTTCCCTGGGAAGGCTTCCAGAAGATGCATATAACACTTCCACTTGCCTCCCATAGCCTAGTTTTGTGACCAAAGAGAGGGTAGGAAATGTACTCTTCATCCTAGTATGTTTCCAGCTTTAAATTCTATAGCTATAAAAGGAGAGGAAAATGGATATGGACTTGCAGTCTTTTGTTTTTGCTTCTTTGTATTTTAGGCCTTGTTCACGAAGTTACATATAAGGTACTTAGCACACCACAACTACTCAACAAATATTTACTATTACTGTTATTACTATCCACTTTTACATCATTTGCCAGTTCTCCCACTTCCAGACAAACTGGCTACTTCAACCCAAATGAGTGGTTAGCTATATGTTAAGATTCTGGATCTTACAGCCTTGATCAGTCCCTAAACACTATATAAACTGTACCTCGATGTTGATAAAGTAATAATGACTAAATTCTTCATGGCCAACTGATACCCTTGAAGTTAAACAAGAGAGTTAGTGAGGTGCTGGTCAATTCAATTAAATGTTATCTTGTGTTATGACCTTACTTTTTACTTAAGAGTTGAACTAATCCTAACTACTTAAAACTCAAAGTCTCACAGATGAAACATCTGTTTCACAGAAGCTTCTTGAACTTTACTTCCAAAGTGATTGACCACAGCATTCTACATTACTGGACCAAAACCAACAATATTGAGTCCCCATTTCTCTAATGTGTTTTAAAGGATTGCTATACTGTGTTGATCTGATAATGCTTGTCTTTTTAATTCCTTTCTAAGAAACTAAAGTTTATAGAGTAAGCTCTTGGCAAGCGAGTCATTTGAGAAAGCTACAGGATATTTCACCTGTAAGATATGACCAAGGGCTACTACTAGCAAACAAGATTAAGTCTCTTGGTTACTTGTTTGCTGGAAATCATTATTCACAGTCACCTGCCCAGATTACTAAGAGCATGTTACGCAGGTCCTGAGGAATTGCTCCTTTGTTCTCTGTAACCTTAGCTGTAGTGATCACTGTGTTAAATGTTGTAATGTAGTCCTGGAGTTTTATTAATGAGCCCATCAACTAAATTATAGTGATCATTAAAATTGCCAGTTCGTGTCAAAATGTTTTGACTATCAAATTCAGACAAATTAATCATTCTTTTAAATATGCTCTATGAGCAACCTGATTCTTTTTTCTGGTCCAGGATGTCATTTGGCAGGGTTTCTGTTTCTTCCCTTTTGCAGGCTGGTAATTAAATGAAGGACAAATGGGTAGAACCAACCTTTTTGGGAAATTTTTTAAATGAGTTAATGATCCATTCCTTAAGCATTGCAAACTGAAGGTGAGTCACTAAAGCTAATGACATTTATAATCAGTATTTGCAAAGAGCATCGGGTAATCAGATAGAGCAGAAGAAAAGGATAATGGCATTTCAGATGAGAACACAGTTTTCAGAGGCTGAGAACTTCTGCCAACAAATTGTCAGTGACATCTTGTTCAAAATAAAAAGGAATTTTCAAAATCTTATAACGTGATAAAAGTCAAAAGATGTTTGGTAAGTTGAAGTAAGTAATATTGACTGAAAGAGCAGGGTTTTTAAAATAAAAATTGACAGGAACTTCAAGATATGTTTGATAATGATTGAACTGGGTTACATAAAGTGACATATCTTGCTGCCTTGCTTCTTTTTCTGATCAAAATTGAGACTTAGTAAATTATATAATTTTTATTGCTCCTGTCCCATCTCTCATCATTGCCATAAAGTCTGTGATATTTGCTTCTATTTTTGAAGCATTACCAGGATTTATTTTTAAAATGTAAGAATTATATAAAGTGGCTACTCAAGCACTTAATAGGGCTATAGAAAATACTATTTTCTTTCATGAGGTGTAGCAATAACTTTTTAAAAATACTATTTCTTTAAAGGAAAAAATTAACTTGAATTTTTCAGCAGCAGAATTTGTCTCCCAATTAGTGAATGATTTATATTAAGCAAGGACAGTGATATGCCACAGTTTTGCCCTTTCTGATGTCAAAATCTTCTCAGATCATAATTACCAAAGTGACAGAGTCTCAGATTGCTTCCTTCTGCTCCCCTCCGACAAGAGAAGTGATATATTTAAATAAAATAATCTATTTTAGCCTTTTAGATTTACCATTTTAAAGATATTTTAATGAAGTCAGTGAACTTGTACAAAAATATATTCAGAATTCAAACTCTTAATTCATTACTGTGATTCACCTACTTTGCTTTTAGGAATTAGAAGGTTAAAGACAAAAATGGTTGGAAAACTTAGAACTATTAACATTGATACAAAGGCAAAATTAGGCTTCTGATTCAGTACTTAGTAGGGTCTCTCATAGATGAGAACAATACAGGCTGTTCATTCTGCCACAGCCAGCTTTTCCTGGGGAATCGACTGTTCTTCTTCAGAGCAGAGGTTGCAACTGTAGTCATCACCTTTCTCATTCCCAAGCCACATCGTTTCTCATTCATTGGCATTTTCCTTTAACTATCTCTATGCAGGATGTGCAGGAGGTATAGGAGGGATCAAGGTATCAATCACGCAGCATTCGTCTACTTTTCCTTCCTTCTTTTCTTCAGCTTCCAATTCCACATTTGGGCAAAACCAGAATAATTCACATTTACTGAATTCCTCCTATGAACTAGTACTGAGCTCAAAATTTTACACGTATAATTTCATTTAATTCTCCCCACAGTAATGCGATTTTCCCTATTTTGTAGATGAGGAAATCTAGACTGATAGAATCCCAGGGTCACAGAGTGAGGAAATGGGAACAATGTGTTGTTCACCTCTTTCCATTCAGTATAGCATACTGTGTCTGTCACCTAGATCTAAGAATTAGTTGAGGTTTGGATAAGAGAAAGAAAAAAGCTTACCATGATGCTAAAATGTCTGAATCATTACTGACTTACCAACTTGTCAGCAGTGTGATACACAGGGAGAGCACATTTCCTATAATGGAAAGTTAAGAAGTATTTGTTTGTTTGTTTTTGGAAATAGAGACTCACTCTGTTGCCAAGCCTGGAGTGCAGTGGCTGCAACCTCTACCTCATGGGTTCAAGTGATTCTTCTGCCTCAACCTCCCAGGTAGCTGGGATTACAGGAGTGCACCACCATGCCCTACTAATTTTTGTATTTTTAGTGAAGGTGGAGTTTTACCATGTTGGCCGGGCTAGACTTCAACTCCTCAGGTAATCCACCTGCCTCAGCCTCCCAAACTGCTGGGATTACAGGTGGGAGCCACCATACCCAGCCCAGAAGTTTCATATTAATGAGAATTAAATAGGATCTGTATTTGGCATGGAGACATTTATGGGGGTGGTAATTCTGTTATAGTGTGCAACTAATATAGCTTATGTATCACTTGAAATTTTTGTATGCCAATGATAAACTTTATATTCCATTTCTTGATGTGTCTAATGTATATTTTCAAAGGAATTTGGAGAATATTTCTCTCCTGTAAAACATTTTTTATAGGGGAGAAATATTCTCCAAATTCCTTTGAAAATATTGTTCCCATTTCCTCACATATACTCTGTGACTCTGGGACTCTATCAGTCTAGATTTCCTCATCTACAAAATTGGGAAAATCACATTACTGTGGGGAGAATTAAATAAAATTATATGTGTAAAATTTTGAGTTCAGTACTAGTTCATAGGAGGCATTCAATAAATGTGAATTATTCTGGTTTTGCTTCATATGCCTCCTTTTTCTCTACATGTGGATAAACTGTAGTCATATGCTGTATAACTATAGCATACTATAGTCAACATTCAGGCTAATTTTATAATCTTCATAAGTATATTAAACTAGTTCTCATCTTGCTCAACACTTCATCAGGATTCTGACTTAAGCATTTCTTTGACTGAAATTTGCCATTTACTATAGGTAATAGTGCATAGTAATACCACAATTTCATACCGTATGCCGTTTTTTAGCATGTGGAAACTACATGCTGACGTAATTTTTCTAATTATTCACTGCAATAGAAATACAACAACTACTGTATAGCTGAAAGTGCTTTTGCACTCATTCATTTACAAATTTTATCTACTCAAGAGTTATTCACTTAGTAATGTATTTATTCAATCATTTTGACACTATTGAATACTGATTCTTTTTAGGGTATGTCCATCTTGCAAGATAATATTTTCAATATTTTTATCATTTTTAATTATCTTTCCTTTTATTTTTACAAATATCTCAATTTTTATTTTATTTTTAGCTCGAACTCCTGGTAGAACAGGTGGCTTTCTGCCTATTTTCCATATTGTATTTTGTTGAGGAAGGGATTTGAGAAAAGATTTATAAAATAAATTTAAATTTTGAGTAGGAGTTCATCAAGAAAAAAATAACTGGGAGTTTAGTATTTTTAAAGTCCCGATAACTAAGCTGAATTACTAATACAAGTGGTCCATAAGACACAGCAAAAGTGTAGCCAATACCTTTTCTGTGTTTGGAGGAAAATGAAGGAGTTCAGCTCCTAGAACTGAGGATAAGATCAGAGCATATAAGAACTCAGTATTCTTCTGCTGGCTGGCATTACTGTAAAACTAACCATAAGACAACCTTAGGTCTGGAATACACACTCCATGAGAGTGCCTAGAACAATTCCTGCCATACAGCAGGCTTCCTTTTTTAAAAAAAAAAAAAAAAAAAAAAAAAAAAAGATGCACGAATGCCCTGGTGATTGGGTATATAAATTGTAAAGTGCTCAGAACTCTTCCATTTTATTGTTGTTGTTACATCTATATTTTCTCCTACATGGCCTGTTATTTCATGTCCGAAAAAAAAGGGGGATGGAAATTGATGGGTGAGGACTTAGAGACGCTTATTGAGTCAATGAGCTACAGCTGCCCTTCTAAGTCTGTATGACAGTTGTTGTTGTTGTTTTTTCTATATATTTGACCCCACTTTCCTTAAGAATGCCTGTTTTCCTCTTTCTTATTTCATGAGGCTGCTTATGACAATAGACCCTAGAAGAAGGAGCTCTACCTAGACAGATGTTCTGAGAAGACTGTAGGCCTAAGAAAAAAACTCTTTCTCCTTCTTCGTTGTTCTATTTGTTCTTATATTGTATATCCTAACATTCAGAGTATTTCTGCAAAGGGTGAGCCTAGAGGCAGGATACTAGGAACCCCAGGTAACCCCTAGATGTAGCCTCATGACTCAGCCTTATCCTATATAACATAGCATCATAATTTAGGACCGAACTCTTTCTTCATATGCCTTTGTCTCTCTATGTGGATAAACTGAGGCCTGAGATTTCAAACCAAACCCCAATTTACAACCCTTATGATAGATTTGCTGGAAACAATTCATAGGGAGGTGTTCTATGGACTGGACTGAAGCAATAAGGACATTCCCAATGCTTAGCACAAGACAGAAATATTACCAGGAGAAAAATTGAGGTCAAAAATTAGAATAAACTAACTACCTCAAACTAAAGGATCAAAAACAGGGAAAGAAACAGGAAATTAATAATGGCCCAGATGCGGTGATGGCTTACGCCTGTAATCCCCGCCCTCTAAGAGGATAATGTGGGGTGGATGGTTTGAGATCGGGAGTTCAAGACCAGCCTGGCCAACATGGCAAAACCCTGTCTTTACTAAAAATACAAAAAAAAAAAAAAGCTGGGCATGGTGCTTGTGTCTATAGTCCCAGCTACTCAGAAAGCTGAGACAGGATAATCACTTGAACCAGGGAGGTGGAGGTTGCAGTGAGTGGAGATCATGCTACTGTACTCCAGGCTGGGCAACAGAGACTTCTCAAAAAAAAAAAATAATAATAATGATGAGTTTGGTGGATGGGGAATTCATAGAATGGATAAGGTTGTAATGTAAGTTGGACAGAGCTCTCAGGAATCTGCTGCATATGTGGACTGCATCATAGGGCTGACATCCAACAGTTGAAAGACTTTCAGGAACATTTCTATTTCCTTCTCTCATTCTTTTAGTACTGATTCTGAGTCAACCTCCCCTCCCCTCTCTCATACATACACACATAGGAGCATAGAATATAGAATTTTTGAATATTTTCTGCTAGTAAAGAAGTCTCTAAGGTGATGGAGAAAAACAAACACATGTTCTGGGCCATTATTTAGCATACTATTGTTCTCTCTACTTATATACTTAGCATGCATATTAATGCATTCATTTTGAGTACTAATATATAGTCTTCTTACACCTGTGTTTTATTTAAATTTTCACACTATAAAATTTATAGTTCAGAAATATCAGATTACTTATAATCACTCTCAACACACATTTACACTTACACACACACAACTATAAAATCTTCAAGGTCAAAGATTGTGTGACTTACACATTTTTAGCACCCACCATAGTGCTACACATTCAGTAAATTAATTAACTTATTGTAAGATGATTAAGGAAAACCAAATGTGTGCATAGAGAAAGCCAGCCCAAAAAAATCATGAGAATATTACTTCCTGTTGGGTAGTTCATAGCTGAGTAACTCATAGGCCACCAACGCATATCAATTTAGGCTCCTCTATTCCCACAAAGTTGACAGAAAATGACTCAAGTAACAAGCATGAGAGAATTTTCCCTTAATGTGTTATAGTAAGGAAGTAAATCTCTGTGGAAATAATTTCCATTTTCTTAATAATCTCCTTTGGTAAGTAAATATCTCTGAAAACTTTTCTCTGCTGTTCAAATCATCACCATTTCTTTACCCTCTCTCATTGCCAGTTTTCCATCTCATTTATTTTGTTGTCTCTTGCATTCATTGTTCATTTTTCCTTAATTTACCATTTTTAGCATATAGTCCCACTCTGACTTCGACTAGAGCTGATTAAGGTAGGAGGATTCTGTTCATCCATATTTCACTTATTTTTTCACACATCTCTTTGCTCTTAAAAAAATTTACATTACTGGCCACTCTGTTTTGAGTTATTAGGTCCTCTCTAAGTATATCTGCCTGCATGCTCTTACCTGTATATTGGGAAACTATTTTATTCTTCTAATAGAATGATTCTACATCCTCTATTTTCAACTGTACCCTGTATCCTTTCTTTTTCTAGTTGCCATTGTATTCTTAGTTCTCATATTGTTCATTTTGCTACCATTCACCAGACCTCTCATGAACCTCTCACATGGCTAGATTGTGCAAATCTCTTTGCAATGTATTTTGCTCACATGTTACCTAAGGCACAACTGCTAAGAACAACCAACATATTATTCCTAGTCAAACTCCATTATAATGAATGTAAAGAGGTATTCACACTTTTTCACTGTATTAAAATTTGATTACACTGGATTCAGTATTGCTCATATGAAGAGGTCACAAGAGCTGCTTAATCACTTAATCGGCCAAATGCCCTTAATTTTCTATCCATCATTGCTGAATGTACTAAATCATAGCTAGCCTCCTTTCTAAAGATTAAGGACTCAGTTGAAAGGCAGACTTAGTTCATCAGAGCAAACAGGCAACCTACAGAATGGAGAAAAAATTTTGTAATCTATCCATCTGACAGAAGTCTAACATCCAGAATCTACAAGGAACTTAAACAAATTTACAAGAAAAAATAAACCCATCAAAAAGTAGGTGATGGATATGAACAGTTACTTCTCAAAAGAAGATGTTTATGCAGCCAACAAACCTTTGAACAAAAGCTCATCATTACTGGCCATTAGAGAAATGCAAATCAACACCACAATTAGATACCATGTCACACCAGTTAGAATGGTGGTCATTAAAAAGTCAGGAGACAACAGATGCTGGAGAGGATGTGGAGAAATAGGAATGCTTTTATACTGTTGGTGGGAGTGTAATAAATTAATTCAATCATTGTGGAAGACAGTGTGGTGATTCTTCAGGGATCTAGAAATAGAAATACCATTTGACCCAGCAATCCCATTACTGGGTATATACCCAAAAAATTATAAATCATTCTACTATAAAGACACATGCACACATATGTTTATTGCAGCACTATTTACAATAGCAAAGACTTGGAACCAACACAAATGCCCATCAATGATAGACTAGATAAAGAAAATGTGACACTTATACACCACAGAATACTATGCAGTCATTAAAAAAGAATGAGTTCATATCATTTGTAGGGACATGGATGAAGCTGCAAACCAGTATTCTCAGCAAACTAACACAGGAACAGAAAACCAAATACTGCATGTTCTCACTCATAAGTGGGAGTTGAATGATGAGAACACATGGACAGAGGGAGGGGAACATCACACACTGGGGACTATTGGGGGGTGGGGAGCAAATAGAGGGATAACATTAGAAGAAATACCTAATGTAGATGACGGGTTGATAGGTGCAGCAAACCACCATGGCACATGTATACCTATGTAACAATCCAGCACATTCTGCACGTGTATCCCAGAACTTAAAGTATAAGTAAAAGAAAGATAGATTTAGTGTAGCATTGTCAGATTTAGCAAATAAAAATACAGAACACCCAGTTAAATTTGAATTTCAGATAATCAACAGTTTTTTTAGAAGTGTAATCTATAATATATTTAGGATATACATATACTAAAGTATTCATTATTTATATGCAATTCAAATTTAAATAAGTGTTTAATGATTTGTTTGTATAAATATGTCCTAAATATTTCATTTTCTATTTTATAACTTTTAAGTTCAGTGGTAAAAGTGCAGGTTTGTTGTATAGGTAAATTCATGTCATGGGGGTTTGTTGTACAAAGTATTTCATCATCCAGGTATTTAGTCTAATACCCATTAGTTATTTTTCCTGATCTTCTTTCTCCTCCCACCGTCCCTCCTAAAATCGATCACAAAATTGGAAGTAAAACACTCCTCAGCAAATGCAAAAGAACTGAAGGCATAACAGTCTCTCTGACCACAATGCAATCAAATTCAAAATCAAGACTAAGAAATTCACTCAAAACTATACAATTACATGGAAATTTAATAACCTGCTCCTAAATGACTTTTGGATAAATAACAAAATTAGGGCAGAAATCAAGAACTTCTTTGAAACTAATGAAAACAAAGGTACAATGTACCAGAATCACTGTCCTAAATATTTTATGGATATATTTATACTAAAAATTATTTGTTAATAATCTAAAATTAAAATTTAATTGTACCTCAAAGGGTTTCTAGGAAAGAAACAAAACACTAATACACATGCACAGATTTGGGATGTTACATGCAAATGTACTTCAAAAAAAGTAGAGGACTACAGGATTTCCAAAACTTGCTTTGGCCCGTTTGTAATTGTACATGTTTGTATTCATGCATATGTACACATTCCCTCTTTAACTCATTGCTCCGTTCCCCAAACAACTTATAAAAATAGATCAGAGGCTGGGTGTGGTGGCTCATGCCTATAATCCTAGCACTTTGGGAAGCTGAGGTGGGCAGATCACAAGGTCAGGAGTTCAAGACCAGCCTGGCCAATATGGCAAAATCCCATCTCTACTAAAAAATACAAAAATTAGCCTGATGTGGTGGTAGGTACCTGTAATCCCAGCTATTTGGGAGGCTGAGGCAGGAGAATGGCTTGAACCTGGGAGGCGGAGGTTGCAGTGAGCCAAGATCGCACCACTGCATTCCAGCCTGGATGACAGAGCAAGACTACGTCTCAAAAAAATAAAAAGATCAGATTCAGTTGGCATATGTTAAATATCCAGAATTACATTTTTCTTTTTTAAAGGAAATATTTTGTAGATTATATACACAGGTTCTAAAGGCAAACAAATGTTGTGTACTGTCTTTACAGAGTCATGCTGTTTGACGTTGTATGACACACTGTGACATTTTTGGGTCAGGCAGGAAAATCTGTATTTGCTCCTTGACATACTTTATTACTTCCGTAGTTCCAGGAGATAACAATCATTTGAAACTTCAACTTGGCTTCCAAAAAGAGAGAGGCTGGGTTTGGTGGCTTATGCCTGTAATCCCAGCACTTTGGGAGGCTGTGGTGGGTGGATCATTTGAGGTCAGGAGTTCTAGATAAGCCTGGCCGACATGGTAAAAATCCCTACTCTACTAAAAATACAAAAAATAGCCAGGCATGCTGATGGGCACCTGTAGTCCCAGGTACTCAGGAGGCTGAGGCAGGAGAATCACTTGAACCGGAGGCAGAGGTTGCAGTGAGCCAAGATCATACCACTGCACTCCAGTCTGAACAACAGAGTGAGACTCTGTCTCAAAAAAAAAAAAAGCAAGAAAGAAAGAAAAAGAAAAAGAGAGAAATGTAATTCTGCCAAAAGCTAGAAAAATAGGAGCAGTGTGTAAGAATATAACTTATTTCTTTGAACTCTTCTACTATACTGGAATCAACTTTCTGCACAAAGTTGCACCAGAAATTTAAGAGCCTGAAATAATTATTGGTCACAGTATCTCCTCTCTGAATAGATTCAGATAACATATTCTAAAATATGCTTATTATAAAAAAAGCTGATACATGTAGATGAGGTATACATCAGATGTAGTTATTTAAATTATTTGTAGGAAACTGAAAGAGGAAAACAATAGAGAAACTCACTTTTTAAAATTAATCCAGATAGAATTATTGGAACTTGTTTAGCAGAATTGGCTCTGCATGAGAGATCCCATTGATATAGCAAGTAATATCATTAACTTTAATTCATAAACTTAACCTTGAGTGAGTTCAAGGGCGTCAGGGTTGAGTAACTGACAAGCGCATCCACTTCACTGATAGAGTCCCTTCTGAGAAGTTTAACTTCGTTCATATACTACTAGAAATGGAAACAGCTAATGGGGGTCAGGTTAGTAGATAGTACACAAGAAACTATACACACAAAACTTCTCATGTCTAAAGGGAAAAAAACACTGCTCATAGAAAAATAATTAGCCATTATCTGTAAATGGTTGATATTTATTTAGTTAAGAGTTCTGTGCTCTCAAAACATATGATTTCATTATACACACTAAGGTGACCACACAATTTATCATCCAAATCTTGACACATTTTGCCCAGGACAAATGCTATAACAAAGAGAACTCTTGGACAAGGGGCATACATTGAAAATGTAATGGACAAACTTTAACATATACACACTAGGATTTGTATATACAATAAAAAATATAGAAAATTATTTAATTTCACATATCCATGAAGCAATCAAAATAATCATAGCTAACATTTCTTTGATGTTTACCATGTCCCAAATGTTCATTTAATCTGGTATCAATCTTATCAAGTAAGGAACTATTCCTATTTCCATTTTACAAATTAGTATATTATGACCCAGAGAGGCTAAGGAATGTCGCTAGAGTCACAAAACTACATAATGTAGAATGAAAATTTGAACTGTATTCTAAATGAATACCCATGTTAAAAAAAGAATTAAACTAAATATTAACTTAATGTTAAGTATAATAATATATTCAATCACAATAAGAACTAAATAACAAGAATATAAAATTAAATACATACTCCTTTGTAAAGATAATGACTATATTTGAGTCCCATTATGAATGTGGCAAGTCTGACCCTGAAAATAAGAACCACCCACTCAAACCAGATTCACTCATTTACTAATTAGAACTCAGATGGTTGTGCCCTACCCAAGACTTAATAAGAATTCCACTTGATTCTTACAATTAGTGTTTAAGAATGTTTCCTAAAAAATAGGAAACAAGTAAATTGGTGGTATCAGATTTATGCTGATTACAATTTTGTTTTTGTCTTTATAAGAACATAGAACTTACAATAACTAAGCACAAGCACTGACTAGAATGACTGTCTTTAAATACTCAAAAACAACTATACTAATTTAGTCTCCATTGATTAAAAATATTAACTTCTACCCACCAGCTCACTAGATGAGTTTATTATAAAAACAATAATTATGAACAATTTATAATTTGATACAGAAGTTAGATACTTAAATAAATCATTGTTACAAAATAACCACAACTCACAACATAGAAGAAATTATTTCGATTATATTATCTGTTTAAATTTAAAAGGCTGAAGTTGTAATGATTTATTTTAACTGCATCTAGCAAAGTCAAAAATATGAGTTATCACTCACTATTATTAAGATTTATTTTAAAATATTAAATGCATTTTTATTCAATTAAAATAATCACAACTAAGCACACTGAAACATAATGTCCTTTTTCTTTTAAAAATATTTGCTTATACTTATAAGGCATTATTTTAGGCATTTGTTACAAGTCAGACAACAAAATATGAAAAGTAAACAAAAAAATTACTTTTCTCCTAGAGCTTAGTGTTTAGCAAGTCTTGTGCTTCCTTGGGATTAAAGTATTTGACCATTCTTTAACAAATTTTCAGATATGTGAAAAAATAGTGTATGAATAAAATAAAAATTCCTGCTCTTAACTCAGCACTAACTAGTTCGTTCCCATCTTAGCTACTGTCTTACTTAGTATGCTTGTTCTGCTATAACAGAATACCTTACACTGGATGATTTATAAATAATACAAATGTATTTCTCATAGTTCTGGAGGCTGGAAAGTCCAAGGTCAAGGAACTTTCAGACTTCATGTCTATAAGGGCTTTCTCTCTGTTTCTAAGAGGGCACCTTATTGCTACCTCCTTATGTGGAAGCTGTGCCCTCACATGGCAGAAGAGCAGAAAGGAACAAACTTGTACTCTCCATTCCTTTTATAATCCCACCCATGAGAGCAGAGTTCTAGTGGCCTAATTACCTCCCAAGGGCCCCACCTCTTAATACCATCACCTTAAGTTTTAAGTTAAAATATACAATTTTTGGACGGACATATACATTCAAACTGTAGAAGCTTTCAAAATCACAGAAGATTGAGCGCATTTAAGATGCTGTGTTGGCGAGGATGTGAAGAAATAGGAACCCATGCATGCTGTTTGGTAGGAATGAAAAATGGTGCAGCCATACAGCAATTTCACTTTTGGTTTCAATTCCTGATTTCAGTTCCTATCCAAAGGAATTCCGTTCCAATAGATTTTCAGTTTCTATCTGAAGGAATTGAAATCAGGATCTTGGAGGAACAACTGCACTCCAAGTGCAATGCGGCCCTATTCACAATTACAAAAATATGGAAACAACCCAAATGTCTGTCATCAACAGATAAAGAAAATATGGTATATTCATAAAATGGAATGTCATTCAGCCTTTAAAAAAAAAATTCTATTGTTTGAAACAACATGGATGAACCTGAAGGACATTATGCTAAATGAAATAAACCAGTCACAGAATGGCAAATAGTTCATGATTCCACTTTTATGATGTATCGCATGTAGTCAAACCCAGAGGCAGAGGATAGAATTGTAGTTGCAAGGACGTGGGAGTAGGGTAAGTTGTTGTTCAATGAATATGAAGTTTCAATTATACAAGACTAATAATTTGCAGAGATATGTTACATAACATATGTACCGAGAACAATACTGTATTGTGCACTTAAATATTTAAGAGAGTAAATCTCATGTATTCATATAATAAAAACAAAAATGAGGCACGAGGAAACTTTTGGAGGTGATGGATATTTCTATTACTTTGATTGTGGTAATTGGTTTGTGTGTTTCATAGGTGTTTCTATATGTCCAGATTTATCAAGTTTGGTGTGCAGTTTTTATGCATCAATTATGGTTCAATAAAGCAGTTTTTTTTAAGGATGGAGGAAGGGAAGAGGGGAGGAAAAGTGGTTACTGTTAGTTCCCAGGGAGAATGTAAGAGGAAGTTGGGGTAGAAAAAGTATAAACTGAACCACTAGAATAAGTTTCTGTAAGGTAGAGACAAAAGATGAACCATCTTCTGTGAGGCAGGGGGCAGGGAGACTCAGATGTCTTTGTGTCCAAAGGTAGACAGACATGTGAATCACCTCCTTAATTTGAAGGGGCACCTAAGTTGATGATTAGCTTAGCTCTCTTTATGCTATTATGGTAGATCTTCCCAACCTCCTTGCTTGGAAAGAGATCTCCAATGAGAATGGGGTAAGCAAGCCCTTTAGTGATCATTAGAAAAAAGGAGGAAGGGTGGTGAGTATACTTTTTGGAATAAAAGCACAAAGTAGCAAACCAATGGGACACCAGTTACTTTGGCAACAATATGCCAAATGCTAATTTTGGAAGATCCTGTTAAACTTGGTATAGTCCCTTAGTATTAGTTCTATTCTCGACTGTCTGTTTCTCAGTGGTGATCATAAAATAGTAAAACTCACCTAATGAAACCACCTGCTTGCTTGTGTTTACAAGAAACAAGGAAAGGGTACAAAAAAAATTAGTAAGACCTGATATTTCATTGCACAATAGGGTGACTATAGTCAACAATAACTAATTTTACATCTTAAAATAACTTAAAGTGTATAATTGAACTGTTTATAACTCAAAGGATAAGTGCTTGAGGGGACAGATACCCCATTCCCAATGATGTGCTTTCTTGACATTGCATGCCTATATCAAAACATCTCATGTAACCCACAGATATATCTACCTACTATGTACCCACAATAATCTTTTAATTTTTCTAAAAAAAATGAAGTCGAGCCTAAGTAAATCAAATGATGGTAAGGCAGATTTAGAGGAGAGAAGGAAACAAATTTAGTCCTGCAAGCCCTGCTTATGTTAGAGGAGGAGGAGGAGGAGGAAGAGGAGGAAAAAGAAGAAAAACACTAAGAGTTGGCTGAGTCTTAGACATGTACCTGAGGCCTAAGAGAAGAGATCCATTTTGTATTTGCATAATTCACAGTTGGCACTGAAAGGGTTCAGTCATTCATGAAGGCAAAAGGGTGGACCAATTGTATTGAGGTGGATAATTGCATTATAAAAATGCATTTCTTATTCTTCATTATCTGATACACTGTAAGTTCTTCAAGAGCAGAGATCGAGTCTCCATTTTTGTCTTCCTAAGGCACACCTAGGTAGCTGACACAAATTAATTACTCATAAATGTTGATACAAAAGAAGTGAAAGATTTAATTACTAAAAGTCCTTTATAAGTCTCAGACTTACAGTTTTAGAAAAACAACAAACAGAATTCTTAGGTAGTATCAGGCACTAGGAAAATACATATCATAGAGCAATTAATATTTGATCTGAGTCGTGATCAACATAATGTGGAAAATGGGGAAAGAAATCTTTGAGGCAGAGATATTAGAATTTGCATGATGAGGAGTCATTTGGGACGGCTTATGTGTATGGGAGGAGATGTAAAACATAAGGTATGTTAAGACCCAACTGTGAATAATCTTACATGTGATGTGAGAGAATTTGGATTTTAATTAATGGATATTGGGAAACCGAGAAAGTTTATGAGATGCAAGTGTGATTTGTGATCTGATTTGTCTTCTGGAAGGTTAGGTCTGGTACTAGTCTGTATGAAGGACCAAATGAGGACTAGAAGAGAATCAAGTTATGAAGTTATTGGAATGGTTCAGGGAAGCAATAAAATAAAATGTGAACAAAGATAAATAAGGCACAAATGTATAAAATATTTAAACATATAATTCCAAAGACTTCTGATGGATATGAGATGGAGGATGTAAGAGAGAGAAAACTCATGGATGAACCCAAAGTTTCTAGAGAGGGAACTTGTAGAGCTCCCTTTACTAATAAAATCAAAAACAGGGAAGATGCTGCAGGAAAGGCCAGATATCAGTATGGGACTTTCTGAGTTTAAAGTGCCTGCAGACATTTTTAAGAGGATGCTCATAAAACATCTAGGAAATTACATAGTGATATCTGCAACTCTGGGAAGGACTTGTGCTGGGCATGGATTTGAGATTTATCAACAAACAATTAGATGAGCCCAGGACAAGTAGCTCATCCTGTAAAAGTAGGTAGAACTGGAAGGAAAAGAAAGTCTGAAATTGAAATCCAGAAGAGTTGACATTCAAGTAGCAAGAGTTAAGGAGGAAACAGAAAATATTCAGGTAGTCAGAAAGAGACACAGGAGAGAGGTTCTTGTAGAAACCAAAGGAAGTCCAATTTCAGTGAATGATTGAATCAGGTGTCAAGGTGACTGAAAAAAATTATGACTTGACCAGATAATTTGGATAAATCTGATGACCTAATTGCAGCATATTGAATTGGGAAACCAGAGTACAAAAGCTGGAAGAAAAAAATAAAACAATAAAGGAAAAATGGTACATCACGATAGAGCTTATGGCTTGAAAAAGCACCAGAATCAAGAAAATGCTCTCTCTCTGGGTTAAGTTCTGCTTTCTGTTCCCTGATCAGGGACCAGAAAGGGGCAAAATCTGTCTTTGATCCTAACTCCCTATCCTCTTCCTTGATCCCCTTGTCCATTTTTCAGATTTAGCCTCTTTTTGTTAGTGTTTCTCCTCTGAGTTCTAGGTAGGAAAGATTGAGATTCTATCAACACTAAGCAAACCCGGCAGTCAGGACAGGTTTGACGGTTTAGTTGTCGAGGGGAGATAAATGTGCCAGCTACTGAGGAAACTATGTCTTCCCATTATACCCAAATAGTAGCCTCCCTCTTAAATTCCAAAGAGCCACTCAACTTCACAGAATTCTTCACCCAAACATGCAGCAAGCCTAAAGCACTTACAATTTTTCTTATTTTGACTTATTTTTACCTCTGTACATCTTCTTTCCAAGTGATTTTCTTGGCCTCTATCTTTCTATTGGGTATTTCCAAAATGTTTTGAAAATTCCAGCTGACATTGTAAACTTTTTTACTGAATTGAAAAACTTTGTTATGGGGCCTTCCCTCCCTAACCCTCATTTTCAAATGTGAACCAAGTTGGTTTAACTCTAGAGGCTACATTAATTCTTACATTAATATTTAAAAAACCATAAGAATTGTCTAGGAGGGAAAGGATGGAATTTAAATACTAGTTTAGGCCATATTGAGTCTTATATAAATCTTATGAAATATATAGTTAATCTCATTTATAAGCTACAGCTTATGAAAAAAATATAATACATTCGATGCTTATTTCAAAATGGCTCAAAATAACCAAAAGTGAAACTATTCACTTTTCAGTGTCACTGCCCCATTTTATATTTTATTAAATCACTTGCTTTTATATTAATGTAATTCACCCAATGCCTGTCCCAGGAAAGATTCCATATTGTTCAGTCCAAAACCACTCTCTGCCAAACACACGGAGGTGTCTTGCCCACTGGAGTAACTGACAAATGTAAACTCCAGAAAATAGAAGGGCCTTTGTTCTCTTGTTCCTTGTGTGCTGCCTTTCAACCTGCCCATGGCCTCACAGCAGGCGCTTTCCAAGGCAGGAAGCATTCTGTCTGAGTGTCTTTGAGCCTTGCTCTTGTTCCAATTCCAGAAAACCACAGATTTGTTCATTTGCAATATTTCCAAAAATTCAGATGGCCTAAGGAAATGAGGTAGATGGAGCAGTTAGTAATTTGTCCCTTTAAATTCCCAGTGTTTGTTTCCTGAAGATTTAACAGTTTCAGTGTGCTTTTTGAGAGAATTAGTAAGCCAAAATAAACATCAAAATTCTTATGCTGTGATTTCTGATTTCTTGTTGAATAGCACCACCTCATGGTTATTCTCCTTTTTTAATTATTACGAGAGATAGCTCACAATACTGGATTTCCTATTCTGTATGTTTTACTTTATAGCCATGACTAAAACTAAATTATGTTCAAATATAGTTTAAATAAATTCATTTTTCTGGTGAAGCTATTTATACTTATCTACCACCTCATCACTTGCCCCTGAAGTTTCATTTTCCTACTCCTTTGAACATCTAGCACACATAGTAAATGCTGTACGGATGTGTGTTCAATGAATCCTTCTTTGTCAGTCTCACCATTTCAACAACCTTCTATATAATGATTAGTTTTAATTTATGCTTTATCTTAATGCATTCTAAAATTCAGTATCACTCCTGAAAATATATATAACTGAATGTCAAATAATTTCTTAAAGCTTAATACACAAAGTTTCTCATTTTCTTTTTATGGAAGTCTGTAGCATTAATACTTCCAAAATCCTAATTTAGAATCTCAAAGACATGCCAATTCCAACTTCTTGGTCCTTTCCTTATTTCAAATTATATTACTGTCCTTTATTTCTTTCTACATGGTAATATCTTTCTTTTCCTTTTCCTCCTCAGCTAAATCTTTGGCTCAATTTTTGTCAAAGTTATGCTGAGGTTACAGCTATTTTACCAGCCACCTCTTTTCAAGCAGATTCTTTTCCCCTTTATTTCAAAACACATGCTCTTTTGCTTGAATTCCAAAATTAAAATTGAAGGATACTATAAAAGTTACATTTAAAACCATTGGCATCATTATTCTTTTCATTAAAGCTCCCCCAACATAAAAATAAATATTTAGGTATAAAGATATTCAACATCACTTTATAATACTGTAACACTGGAAACAAAGTAAATGTCCTACTGTCAAAAAGATAAATGACTCCACTAGCAGAAGTGGATAAATTATTGTACATTCATGCAATGGAATATTAAGCAATCATAAAGAATATTGTTTTAAGCAAAAATTAGTATTAAATGAAAATAGCAAAAATTTTTTTAAAGTCAATATAATCTTTTTTATGTATTTATTTCTTTTGAGATGTGGTCTCAATGCATCACCAAGCTGTTGTGCAGTGATTTGATCACGACTCATTGTAACCTTGACCTTCCAGACTCAAGTGATTCTCCTGCCTAGGCCTTCCAAAGTGCTGGGATGACAAGCACGAGCCACATCAGCTGGCCACGGTTGTATTTTTTAAAAATGTATGTGCAAAGGCCAGAAAAAAAATATGCAAACTATACACCAGATATGTAGTTAATAACAGGTCTTTTCTTGTTTTTCTAACCTTTTCCTATATTGTGCTGATTTTGTTAGAAAGGATGAATTAATTATACAATAAAATAATAAACATAGTTAATTCTTCTTGCTCTATCCAAATTAGCATTTAATTCTGAGTTATAACATCATTTCACATAAATTTTAAATTTTAATTATTTTTCCTTTCTCAAAAGAGACAGCTGCTCTAAATCACCTACAAATAGGAAACTCCGTCATGTAGGGCCTTAATGAAATATTTAAAATAAAAATGTACACATGATTATTTGTCAAACTCAGGTAAATTCCTCTAGACAAATGCAACCCATAGTCAGAGTTTTATACAAGAAAATGAATTGAAGAATTCTCTCATCTTCATAACTACAAACCACTCTGGTAAATTGTCTACTTGGATTGGAAGTTGATCAGAAGCTTACAGTGGAAAAATATGGTTGCAAGTGTATCTTATCAATCCTTTTCCAGTGGCTGTTTATTTAGATACCAAAGGTCTAGTCTCAGTGAATGGAGTTCATGGTCGCAGACCCAGCTTCCTCATATACTCCATACACAGCTTCTCACTTCAGTGCCTTGCACTGCCACTGACAAAGTTGTGGTGATTGCAACATCAATAGTGGTGACAAAAGGGAGAGATGAAAAGAAAAACATGGAAAAAAGAAAAGAAGCGGAAGTAAAGACCATATAGTAATACATGTATTACGCACTTCTCTTGTTCTAGGCTCTGTGCTCAGGCTCTTCTCATATATTGCCACACTTTTTTATTTTATTTTATTTTATTTTGATGGAGTTTTTGCTCTTATTGCCCAGGCTGGAGTGCAATGGGGCAATCTTGGCTCACTGCAACCTCTACCTCCCAGGTTAAAGATATTCTCCTGCCTCAGCCTCCCAAGTAGCTGGGATTACAGGCATGCACCAACACGCCCTCCAAATTTTTTGTATTTATTAGAGATATGGGTTCAACATATTCGTCAGGCTGGTCTCAAACTCCTGACCTCAAGTGATCCACCCACCTCGGTCTCCCAAAGTGCTGGGATTACAGGCGTGAGCCACTGCGCCCAACCCACACTTTATTTTCACTGTGACTTAGGAGGTAGTGCACTGTCATCATCTCTGTTTATTGATGAAGACACTGAGGCTTAAGAAAGGTTGCCTACTATCAGTAGGGGGGCAGATTTGTTGCTTCCAAACCACACTCAACCACACTCTGCAGACAGTCAGCCATGGCCTATGAAGTGTACTTCGGGTACGAACTTATGAGAGGAATAAGAATAAAAAAAAAAGAAGTGCAGAGGTCTGATTGGATCCATTTATAGCTAATCAATCTCATCTTAGTCTTAGAATCTCAAATGCAGATTCTAGATGCCCTCACAGAGAAGAAAGAAGCTCAGGTGACTAAAATTTTACAAGATTTCAACAGGTGTGAAAGTCTAGGCAAATGCCATAGCCTGGCCCTATTTAGTTTTCAGTGACTCTCAAGAATACCTTTTATTATGAGATTTCTCAAAATGAACCTTTACCATTCCATGTCCATAATTCTAATGCTTCTTCATTTTCTTCCTGTTCTCATTTTGATACCATTGTTTCTTTCATGGTACTGAGAGAGGAGAAGGAGTTTTAATTTGCTCCATGAAGAGAGTTTTTGACTTTTCAATGGAATAGAGGAATAGAAAGACTAAAGGAGGTCAAGAGAGAGGATAGAAACTTTCTCATGTGCCCCGATCAACCAGCTCTACATTCCCCAATATGCCAATGACCATCTCAACTCTCCTGCTGGCATCCAGTTCTCAGTCCAGAAACTCCATCTTTCCTACCACTGCAGAGCCCTTGCTCTTCTGGCCAAGTGAGTGGGCGATGAGAGTAGAAAGAATTCTCACTGGACATAGGTAATTTCTGGGATCCAAAATGTTGGTGTGTTTGATTAGGAACTTTAAGTGTGGTATTTTCATATGTTTAGGGGATATGTTCTCAAAATAGTCTCTATGTCTTTTGGCCAGGAAGCATAACCACAGTGAGGTTAATAATAACATGTGAAGGGATTGGTTTACTCTACAAAATAAGGCCAATTTAAATCCAACTCTAAGTTTTAGTGGCACATTAATCTATTTCTTAAACTTGAAGGAGTTTCCACATGGTAATTTTAAAATGAAGAGAGAGAGTAAAAATGACTGTTTATAAAGCCAAATCTGTAATCTATTCTATAAAACCAGTGTATCAAACAGATTTACAATTAAAAGCTGCAGGAGGCTGTAAATTAGCCACAATACTAATTCTGCCACCCAGATAAACAAACTTCCAAAAAATTAAGACTTCAGTAAATTCAACCCTATAAATTTAATAGAATTACAAAAATTATCCCAATAATTCTTAGAAATAGCAGCTCACATACCCTTTCTACAAACTCATAGAAAGATTTATTTTGATAATTTAAAGCTGATTACATGTCAAAATAAAGTTTTTTTTAATCATTCTGACCTTTAAAAATGTAAAAATTGGAATAAAATTCTATTCTTATTGGTTATCTTTTTATTTAGAAGTCTTAGATTAAAATGATATTATAGTTATATGTTCATGTGTGTATTTTTCCCCATTAGGCTGTAAGATATTTAAAGAGAAAAAAATATTATTTATTTATGTTTGCCTTATTCTAGGAATATTACTTAATATTTATTATTCTAGGAGCATTAATATAGTAATTTACACATTATAAATGTTAAAATATCTTATAAAATATGTATTGACTATATCAATGAAAATCTACCTAAATATATGGAAGAATTCAAATGTAAAGAATTATTCTGAAATGTTTTCCAACATATATTCTATGTTACAAAAGGAGATTGAATTTCATGAAAAAGTATTTATAAGTTAATTGGCAATATTCAAATGTCAGATGATAGTATTGGCGAGTATATAAGTAGCAATCACACACAATTTATGTGTGGATAGGTAACTAAGTACTTAACTGTTCAAGAATAAGCAAAATCCCTCTTTAACCTTCAATACAGACAAATGGAGTTGGTCATAATTCTAAGAATATGCAGACATCTGACTAGCAGGGAAAGAGAAAATTTTTAGTTTGACTCATGAAACAGATTGCTGAATTAACCCAGTTTGTGCAATTTGGAGAATAGGGATTAGAAGAAAATTAGAACAAAAAAGAGAATAGATTCCTTTAGATGACAAAGAGAAAGAGCATAGCAGGTAAAAAATTACACTCAAACAGCTGGTCAGGCATCTAGACCCAAAGTCACAAAATACATATCACTACAAGTCTGATACTATACAGACTTTTTCATGAAGTTACATTTTAATCCTCAAAGTCTCATGAGTTAGACATTATTAATCTGTCCCGTTTATAGATGATGAAGTTGAATAACTTGCCCAAGCTCATGAATTTGAAACTAAATACACATACATATAAAGTCTATCCTCTCCTGATTCATTATCAACAAAAGAAAAGTTACAATGAAGACGATGTTTCAGAGTAGGATAATTACCGTGCTCCTAAAAGGTGGCATCAAAATCCTCAGTTTGTATCACAGAAACTCCATGAGGAACTCTATACATCTACCACCGAGTTTATCATTGTAGTGACATTAGAAATGAATATCGTCATTTATGTTTGAATATTTGTCAGGTGTGAAATTCAATAAAAGTACTTGAAATTTGCAGATTTATAGTTATTCTCAATAGCTTTTTGTCCTTTTTAAATTTCAATTTTATTTTAGTGGATATTTTTATAACTTCATTAGCACAATTTACCATACAAAGTAAAAAGAACTCTAAGTTCTAAGACCCAAAGTGACCAAAGTGAATGAATCAATAAAACAGTAACTTGAATATTATTGGCAGTGGACAAGGACAGTTTAGAATTTGGAAGACAAGGTCTTTATATTGGGGAAGACAAGCCCTCAGTAATGGAAGACAGAGAAAAGAAGAGAATTAATTTATGGTCACTTAGTAATTTATTTGATATATATTAAGTTAATTCCTCTTATGTACCAGGAACTATGCTAAGAACCATTCATACAAATATGAAAAAGATAAGACTTCTGCCCTTACATAGCTCCTGATCTACAGGAAGAAATGGGTTTTCTTATAATTCAGTGGTGTTGTAGGGTCAGAGTAGGGAGAACCAAATCAGCAACTGGTGAGGTTTGGGTGAAGGATGTCAAGAATGGCTGCCAAGAAAAGCAGATTCTAAATTTCAGTATTTAAAAAGTAGAAATTGTCATACCAAGTAATAATAGTAAAATCATAAATAATAGTGAAATTATGCAAAAAATGAGAAAATGTCATTGACTCAAAAACAAAAAGGCATTCCTAATTGTTAGAAGTAAAAGTGTGATTGGAAAATTAGAGAAAAAGCAAAAACTGTGGAGTCAGAAAGGGGCAGATCATGACTAGCCTAATATCCTTCACTAAAGATTTTAGAACTTTATTCTAAAGGGTATGAGTGATAGTAAAGAATTTTAGTGAAGTTTATGATCATATAATGTTTTAGAAATGTCACACTTTCATAAGTTTATAAAACAACAAAGAGAATGCTTTGACATCATGTTAAGTAAAATGGCAAAGTAAAATTATGTGCATATCTAAATTATAAATATGATGTTTTCAATATTGTCAAAAACAAAAGTCAAGAAAAAAAGATTGAACAAAAAGAAAATATATCAAAATAATGAGTAATTTTAGGTCATGGGATTATGATTAAATTAATTCAATAAATATTATCCATATTTAAAACATATTATCTATATTTAAATTTTATTTCTAAAAGATTTAAAGTTTCACGGCTCTCTTTTTAAAGAGCTGAAAACTAGAGTGAGTGTTATATCTCTTTTATTTTATAGTAAATATCTGTTAAAATTTAATATTGCTACTCTAGAATAATGTATCTTCAAATGTAGTCCTTATTCACTACAAATTCACAGTGAATTTAGTGTGGTGTTTGAAACTTGAAGTGCCTATTCTCGATGTTGTTTTCCTTCAAAAGATATAGGAATTGGATTGGAATTATTATTTCTGGAGAAAGGCAAGTATAATTTATAGAACTAAAAGGCCATGCTCAAGCTAACCTAGGTTTACTTCCAGATGTCTGTTCTCTAACAAATTGCTTAATATTCCTGGAAAAGGCTGATTATAATGATGACTCACAGATGTGCGGAGGTTGTAGTGGGTCTGGTAATGGAAATGGGATCCATAGCAAAACTTCGGCTCTACTAATTGTAGTTAATTATATACCATTAACACTCACATCTGAAAAATGGTTGAAAGCACAGAGGTCATTCTTACGTATTTGGAGAATTTTCGCCCCAGGTTCATCATCCTCCAAATGTAATTTAGATTAGTTTTCGTAGTATGTCAAGATGTAAGTGTCTATGCTTCTTTTCTGCCCATTTATGTGGGCTTATAAGATCTTTCAGTGATGATTCCACCATATTTCCGTATCCTTGCCTGGAACTGGTAACTCATCTGAAATTTTGGAAGTTGTATCCCAAACATAACTCTCTGGGACAATTTATGGATTTAAGGAAGGTAGGAAATTCCTTGACTATATGGCTGCTTGTTCCATGTCCACATATGCATACTACACCAGAACTGGTCTTGACAAATTTGTAGAGTGGTCACAAATCTGATGTTTCATTTTTAAGCATGCATGACAAAGAAGAAAGAAAATATATTTGTGTATATAGATCATTCTTGTGTCTTAAACTTACCTAGGTTGTCTTGTTTCATTCAGAATTAAAGGCAAAGCACATGTATCTACAACACAATGTAGTCTCTCACTGACTTCAGCTTCTGTGGCTCTCCTTAGCTTGGTTCCAGGTACACTGACCATCTTGCTATTTCTTGCACATATCGAGGCTTTGCAGTTGCTATTTCCTTCTTTCTGCAGCACTCTTCCCCAGATCCTGAAATGGCTCACTCCCTTGTCTCCTTTAAGTTTATAGTTAAATGTCAACTTATGGGTGAGTTCTTCCATGCCTATCTTTTTTTTTTCATAATGGATTTTTTTCTTTTTATTGCATTTTAGGTTTTGGGGTACATGTGCAGAACATGCAAGATAGTTGCATAGGTACACACATGGCAGTGTGTTTTACTGCCTTCCTCCCCTTCACCCACATTTGGCAATTCTCCCCATGCTATCCCTCCCCATGCTATCCCTCCCCAGCTCCCCTCCCCCCACTGTCCATCCCGTATTCCCCCCAATAGACCCCAGTGTTACTCCCTTCCCTGTGTCCATGGGTTCTCATTGTTCATCACCCACCTATGAGTGAGAATATGCAGTATTTCCTTTTCTGTTCTTGTGTCAGTTTGCTGAGAATGATGTTCCATGCCTATCTAATTTACCCCCTACCAATTCTTCCCAGTATCCCCCTTCTCATGCTTTACTTTTCTTACTGAACTTGTAACATCTGACATATTACATATTTCATGTGTTTATTTTCTGTCTTCATTAACTAGAATATAAACTCCACAACAGCAGGGATGTGTATGGGTTTTTCCTCATTGCTATATAGGTAGCATCTAGAACTATATCACCACATAATATATGCTCAATAAATTTTTATGGCAAAAATACATTAATCAATTTAAGTTAGGGATGTTATTTCAAAAAACAGTACTCGTTAAACCACAATATACTGGGTTTAGTTGGAAAAAATAAATAGTACATTTATAGTAAAAATGATAGAGTAAATAAGGTATCTCAATTACGAGAATAATTCATAAGGAGGAAAAAAGGTAGAATTAGAAACCAATAGAAAAACACTTCAATGTAACAAAACTGGTACTAGAAATACCAGCTCAGACATGGGCAGTAGAAATTGTTGTCAGCAAAAATTTGGTTTCAGCATTTTGTTATTCAAGTCTTCAGAAAGTAGGAGCAGGTAGTACTTTTTTCCTTCTAGTTAGAGAACTGCAGGCCAGTGACCATAAATATCACCATTCTGCTACCAATTTGGAACAGATGAACATAAATAGGATGTATTTGTCCAGTTTGTCAAAAACTACATTCTGTCTATATGAAGCAAATCAAAGAAAGGCACATGGTTGTAGAGATCAATGCTATCAGAGTCTAAGCAATTCTAAATGTTGTCTAAGAATTGGAGTATAATGCCATCATAAAGGCATTGCAAAGCTCAGGGTGGCAGGTATTTCCAGGGCCATGACCTATGACTCCATGAAATGGAAAAGCCACCCTTTAGCTAGGGTTGTGAGAAGGGGCACTTTGTAAGCACTAAGCACACCAAAAAGCCATCCTCAATGATGTGGAAGGTAAGGCTTATCTGGAAGCATTCTGGCAACAAGTGAGATAGCAGAAAATTTCAAGAGGAATGGGGCTTTCTAGATCCTATGAGCAAATATGCTTATTTGACTATAGAGCTCTCTTCTCTCTTATTGAGGGGCTTGGGAAACAGGTAAATTTCTCGGTGGAGCACTGTCATGCCAAGCACAGGCAGTATATGACTTTAAAAGAGAGTTGATACAGGGTCAACATACTATTCTCTGGATCCCATCATAGGAACAGGAATGGGAGGAAATATTATTTTAATGGAAGCAGGAGCATACTATTCTCAAAGGGACAAAACCTTGGCAATGAGCACTCTCTTTCAAGACTAAAAATCGGAGGCTGAAGCCTCGGGATAATCATGTTGATCTTCTCACCACACCCATTTCCTTATGCTTGAGAGACAGCTGCTCATTCTCATTCCCTGGTTATGTAAATTTGTAACAGATTTCTTCCAGTTTTGGAGAGCTCTGCCTGAAACAGTTTCTCTAACACTAGCTCTGCATGTCATAGGGATTCAGTAGTCTGAAAGAAGTGTCCATAAGATATTAGACAATATGTTTTCCTTTTCCAGAACATGACCT
Source organism: Callithrix jacchus (assembly GCF_049354715.1). Taxonomy (NCBI): domain Eukaryota; kingdom Metazoa; phylum Chordata; class Mammalia; order Primates; family Cebidae; genus Callithrix; species Callithrix jacchus. Next base: position 123,928,073 of record NC_133503.1, on the reverse strand, counting down.
ATGGAAAGAGTATATGGGAAACCTTCTTTCCCAGCTACAGAACATATTTTGCTGAAAGAAAGGTCTAACCTAATGAAATATTGATTCTGAAAATATGATACGGTTTGCAACTACTGAAGTCATCCTTGGTGTAAGCAATTACCAAGATAAATGGTTCTTTGTTTCTAGGAAATTATATTATTGGGCTACAAGGGACTTTTTATTATACAAGATAATGGGGGCTCCCATGATAATCTAGATAGATAAAGCTTGGGAGGGAAATTGAGTGAAATCTCTCTTGTGAAACAGAGTAACAGGAATTTTGTGATTATCTACTAATAACTACAAAATGGTAGTTGGCAAATGGGGTGAGAACCTTCGAAAAAGAAAGGAGTCAGTCTTCCAGACTTTTGCTGTCCAACATGATAGCCACCAGTCACGTGACTAATTTTACATTTAAAATTTACTTCCTCAGCCTCACTAACCACATTTCAAGTGCTCAATAGCCATATGTGTCCAGTGGCTACTTCATTGGACCGTGCAGAAAGTTTTGTTAAAGAACTCTGATCTAGACAGATAGGATTCTGAGGAACATGGTTTCAGGAAGGGCAGTCAATTACAGAATTATTTTCTCACTGTAAAAAAATTCTACTTTTTGCAAGTCTTCAATAGAAATCTGTTTTGCCCAGAATTTCAGTTACTTTGGTAATAGAGAAACAGAATCAAAGTTCCAAATTGCAGGGATGAGCCACAAAGTAAACAGAAGCCTGACGTTCAGCAAGAAACATGATAATGAGTCCTGGAGATGACAGTAAAGAAGCAAACTTCAAGCAACCCCAATTTTTTTAATGTTTTAGGGAAAGTTAGCCCACAAAAGAATGGAGAAGTGGATTGAAACTAGGTAGTGCTATTTTATAAAAAGAAATTTTAGCCATTTTATTCAGATATTAGAATAAAAGATAGTTCCAAAAACTGGAGGACTTGATGAATTCCAGCAGGTGGACATTTTGCTCACCCTCATGTAAGTATCAAATACTTTTTGAAGTAGGGACTTAGACTGTTGACTCCCTGGTTATAGCCCCAGAGATGTAAGTGCTTTACTGCAGGGAAGTAAACGAAGGGCACTATTTAACTTTAGTTCATTATAGATGAGAGGAATTTTTTTCCAAAACTAAAGTTTAGCCTTTCCTATGATAATTTCACATCAAAGATATACATAGCAGAAGATTCTGACTTAGCTTGGAATGCCTGTCTCAGGCATATCAAAACTTTTGGCAAAAGATGGAAAGTGGTACTTATAATACCTGGGTGGACTTTTCATTGAATCTACTATTATTTTTCCAAATGAAAAAATCATAATAACCCTATATTGCCTTCCTGTTTAGAGAAAGAAAAAATTGAAGGGACTTACTTATTTCTAACAAGAATGACCCAAATTTGCATTTTCTAGAACCATATGCTTTGAGAAACAATATTATAATTATGTTGGAGTCTACTCTTGATTTCATTCATTGAATAGCAGATTTCTTGAAGCGAAACAAGGCTATCCTTCACAATGCCTAGAAAAGAGCATTTGATAATGAATATTTCCTAGTTACATCCCAAGTTAGTCCAAAGATCAAGAACTACACTCAGTATATACTGAGCACTTGAAATATTGCTAATCCAAATCTTCATGTGTTTTAAGGTTAAAACATGAACAAAATTTAAATAAAATATCTCAATAATTTTTATATTGGTTACATGAAATAATTTTGATGTTGAGTTTTAAAAGATATATTAAAATTAATTTCCCCTGTTTCTTTTCATGCTTTCTAATAAGGTACTAGAACAGTTATTTCTTATATATATGGCTTACTTTCTATATCTTTTGAACAGTGCTGATTTAGAAAAGTCATGCAGAGGAAAGAGCCTTGAAGGCAAAAGAGAGGTTAAGTAATAAAACAGACACAGAGCAGAAATGCAACACAAATGGAAAGAAATTGTTTTGAGACATTGATGGAAAGGCATTGAAGGTACAAAAAAAATCCTCATTGTTAACAATTGTTTAAAACACTGCATGCATCTAAAAATCTGAACTTTACTACATACAGAATGAAATAAGACAAAAGTAAGGAGATACTTGAGAAAGAAAACTACTAAATCTGGAACTAGTCATAACAGATATATTTCTCTTAGCCACTCCAGGATAATGGTTTCACCAAATAATAAAGAAGAATAGGAAGTTAGTATCTGAAACCCATTTATATTACTTTCAGTTTGTTCTGTAATAGGAAATTTCATAACCAAGCTTCAGTCAACCAACTCACCAGATTAGCCTACATTCTCACTTCCTCTATAAAGCACAATGACTAATGCCCAAAGAGTGCTGAATGCTCCAGCAGCAAAGACCAGATTAAGTCTATTGCCACCCCACCCAAGACTCTTCCCACAGATGGTCCCAAATTTACAACCATTATGTTAAAGCAGGAAGGACAGACAGAGCACAGAGGCCAGCTAATAAAAATCTAGATTTTCCAAGCTTATAAACCATGTCAGATCTTTGGCTGTGGTTACCACTACATGGCAGTAGCCAGAAGCAAATAGATCAGAGACCACTGGAGTTTTTAGGAAATTGAATGATGGCAAACTGACCTTGTAGTCTTTTTAGCAATGAAATTCCCATGACTTTTTGAACCTTAGCACCATCCCTGAAACCCCAAATCCCTTGCCCAGCAACAAGGAGACCACAAAGTCTGTGTGACTTCCAACAAAAGCACATGATTCATCATCTACTTCCTAAAAGAATAATAAGACATAGGGCTCAGGGCCATGGAGAACCATAAACAGAGCTGTTCTCCCAGGGAACAAAACCTGAACGTCCAACTCAACTGACCAAGGAATTTACTCAATTGGCCCAAGAGCTTCCCATCTTCCATGTGTTTTCCACTCTCCCTGTTCTGTATGGAAATTTCTATTATACTGCATAGTTTGTGAAACAATATTATAATGACAGTGTACCCTTTATTTCATTCACTAAATAGCAAATTTCATGAAGAGAGACAATTGCTATCCTTCACAATGCCTAGAAAAGTGAACCTATTCTACTCCACTATTCTATAATACATGCAAGGGAAGAAGTATGATTGACCTTTTAGTTTATAGGTCAACAGACCACAGTGAATCGTCACATTTAGATCACTTGGAAAGGACTGAAAATCACCCAGAGACCTTGGACTTGAAGGAAGGAACTGAATGGGATTTGGTGGATGTCTTCATTAGGGATAGAGCATTTTATGTATGAAAAAGGGAATTTATGTGCAGGAATAGTGGATATTTGGATGAAAAAACAGGTATATGCTTAATATTTGCAGGGACTGAGGCAAGAATACAAATGGAAACAAAAATAGAAATGGAGACATATCAAGATTTTCTTTAAAAGCTATTAAATGGACAATGTTGGTCATAAATTGTTTCTCAAATGGCCATCCCTCCCAGCTTGCATGGCTTTTTGCAATGTAATTTTACCACTCCTCCCATTAGGTGGTTAAACTGATTTGCCCTATTTTTTATCTTGGCTGATTCTATGACTTAGTTTGGGCACTAGAATGTGGTAGAAGTGTGATTCTTGTGACTAGGCTTTAAGAAGGCCTTCAACTTCCTATATTTACCAAACATGGAAGCCAACTGCCATGCAAAGAAACTCATAATTAACTCTTTGATAATAAGAAAACTCATGGAAAGAGAGACAATGCAGAGACGAAAAAAGGCACATAATCGGCAGATAGCATCAAGGTTCCAAACATATGAATGAAGCCACCTTGCGTCCTCCAGCCCCAGCCTACACCTTGAGGAACAGTTTCTACAGGAACAATAAAATGATTGTTGTCATAAACCAAAAAGTTGTGGTATAGTTTGTTATATAGCCACAGATAAGTGATACTGTCTTAATCCCTTGGTAAATATACCTACATAATGAGCTGAAACATCAAATTCAATGTTAGATATTTCAAGCTCTTCTGAATTCTGCATCAGAAGTTTCCCGTGCTGGAAAACGTGGCTCAAATGTTCTGTTCTCTTCCCACCTTCGCCTCTGTGGATACTATAAGGGATCTCAAACATACCTGTGAGAATTTCCATCCTGCTCACCCAACCTCTATTCATACTCTTGTACATGTAGCTCACCATCCAGAGAACCCATCTGAAGCACTGGACACAGGACCAAAGCTGTTTTAAACTTTTGGAGGTTAAAAGGACATGGAGTTTTAAACACAGGGAGTTTTAAAACACAGGGAGTTTTAAACACAGGGAGTTTTAAAACACAGGGAGTTTTAAACTATTGAATAGCCAAGTTAAAAGGAGGGCATGGATTTGGTTTGGCAAGACCCTTGGCCTTGTGGGCTTCCCACATCATGTAGAGAGGCTTAACCAGAGAAGTTCAGAGCAAAACCTACTGAAGTGTTTGCCTGGTTTCAAAAGAATAGATCTGAATAAATCAGAAACCACTCAGTGTTCCTCAATATCTTTTCTCCCCTTCTTATATAACAGTAAAAGTTGTAGTGACTAGATGTAGGTCATCTAGCTACAGGCTACAATTCAAGCTTCCTTTGCAGATAGGTATGACAATGTGACTAAGTGTGCTGAGGTGATGTGTGTAAATTATGGGTCATACCATTAAAGTGGAAGAGCATATTTTTCCTCCCTCTTTTCCTTTCTGCTGCTGGCTGGTATATGAACGTAATGGCAGGAGTGGCAGCAGTCATTTTGTAAAATTAGTTGGACCACTAGAGCAACTAATTTGATATAAGTTCTATCCTTAACTATTGATGAGCTACCCTATCAACCTTAAAAATACCTAACCAGAGCTGGACACATTGGCTCATGCCTGTAATCCCAGCACCTGACATCAGGATTTTGAGACCAGCTTGACCAACATGATGAAACCCTGTCTCCACTAAAATACAAAAACAAACAAACAAACAAACAATATATATATATATATATATATATATATATATATATATATATATATATATATATATATCTGGCATGATGGTGGGTGCCTATAATCTCAGCTACTTGAAAGTTTGAGGCAAGAGAATCGCTTGAACCCGGGAGGTGAAGTTTGCCATGAGCAGAGATCGCACCATTGCACTCCAGCCTGGACAACAAGAAGGAATCTCCATCTCAAAAAAAAAAAAAAAATATATATATATATATATATATATATATATATATATATATATACATATATATACACACACACACATATATATATATATAAATATATAAAACCACATTGTTTTGTCAGTGAGAGAAAACTTTCTTCTCTAGGCCAATGTTATTTTAGCTTAAATCTATATCCTACTATGGAATTATCTTTGTAATTATATAATTTGATAAATTTTTCATTAATTGAAAAATAGGAGTATGAAAGGTCATTGTTAGAAGCAAATTAAGGTAAATGCTTTGGAAAGACTTCAGAAAGTCTAAGACAAAAAAGAAGCCATTGAATTGAGAGTAAAACTATTATAAAACTAATGGGAGATGAGGGAATGATTAAAATATATGATGATTCTGCACTCAGCTTCACAAGTACCTGGAAGGTTTTTTTCTGCACATTAAAAACACTGAAACTAGAAAAATTTAAAAGATGCATTACAGGTATGTTTATTCAAGAAAAAAGAGGCAGAGCTTCAAACAGTGGATATACACTCACAGAAAAGGGCCACAGTTTACAGCGAAGGATTGGCTAATGCATACATATGTGTATGCTTTAAGTTAAACCATGTTTGAGGTAATTCTGACTTTAAAAACCGTTTGATTCAACTGTCTATCGGGCCCAAACACATGGGAAGGCTTTATTGTACACACTTACGGAAATTGTATGAAAATATATATATTCTTATTTCAGATGCCAGATTTAATCACTCTAAAGCAACTGTTTTAGGATTTTCGTGCAATCTCAGATACCTCTAATTATGGATTTCTGTTTGGGTGAGGTAGACTACCATTTCAGTCAACTTGGTCAAAATGGTGGTACTCAAAGCCCTTTCTAAGTTTGTTTTTGTTTTTTAAAACTTAGGCTGCTTTCTGTTTGTTAAATGTTCAGGTGATAAATTCTAGCATTTTATTTACCTGTTTTGTTAGATAGCCCTAGTTTGATATGTTTATTACCCTATACTATAACTTGAGCTTCCTCTCTGTTTAAAAGTTTGGAAGAAAGAAGTTCTAGAAAGAAATAAAAACATTTTTGACTTGGGAAATAATTTCTTTCAAAAATGAAAGCTGCCTTTTTCTAAGGGCCAAAGAAGTCTTCCAAAGATGTGTTTTGAAATACTTTTCTATTTTTTTCTTATAGTTATTTTTGCTATTAAAACAAAATCCCTTCCTATTTTCATATCTAACACCCACAGTTTTCGCTAGATTCTTTTATAAATCTGACTTACCATATGGTAGATTTATTTAGCTTGATGGAATTAAGCGTGTTTTGAAGATTCACCCACAAATATTCCCTGCATCTCTCCTGAATTCCTGGCCTTATGTAGAACTAAATCTGGTTTACTTTTTTCTAGTGTTTTCTGAAACCCAGAGACAAGAATATTCCTTCTAAGAGCTCTGGAATACTAAACCACATCCCCAAAACAATTTTTTAGTTTGAAGTGGGGTGGAGGGAGAATCACAGAGTGTAATCAAGTAAAAAAAATTAATTGATTTAAATCCTAACATAAATTTTGCATAACTGTATTTCTCCACATTATCCAGTCCTTATTACCTTAGCATTCATTTTTGTTTGTGAGAAGTGTCATAGCACATTGATTAAAGGCATAAGTTCTTAGGTTAAACTATCTGCTTATAAATCCTCAACCATCACTTGCTACCTATGTGATAGTAAATGAATTACTTACTTGTTGCAACCCTTAGTAAATGGCATAATAATTATCATCACTCACCTATGTTGTATAAATGAGATAATATATATAATAAGGTTAGCCTAGGATTTTGAATTCAATAGTTGATCAGCTAGTGCCAGCTTTTTAGACTATGAAAAAATTGATAATGCAGAAAGTCTTAATTAATTTTAAATGTTATTCATCAAAAGATTGTAACAAAATGGCATATACAGCATAATGATAATAATGCCAATTCAGAGGAATATATGAATAATTTTTGGCGGGATTAAGCAAAAATAAATAGTTACTATGGTGAAGTTGTAAGTACTGTTTTTAATGATAATGTTTTAAAGTTAGTTTTATCATTTAAAACAAGTGTTTGGAATTCCAAAGGGATGACTCAATAAAATGCTTTCTTTTTTTTTATTTTTATATTTTTTATTGCATTTTAGGTTTTGGGGTACATGTGCAGAGCATGCAATACAGTGGCATACGTACACACATGGCAGTGTGTTTTGTTTGCTTTCTCTCCTTCACCCACAGTGTCCATGTGTTCTCATTTTTCATCACCCACCTATGAGTGAGAATATGCGGTGTTTCATTTTCTGTTCTTGTGTCAGTTTGCTGAGAATGATGTTCTCCAGATTCATCCATGTCCCTACAAACGACACAAACTCATCATTTCTGATTGCTGCATAATATTCCATGGTGTATATGTGCCACATTTTCCCAATCCAGTCTATCATCAATGGGCATTTGGGTTGATTCCAGGTCTTTGCTATTATAAACAGTGCTGCAATGAACATTCGTGTGCATGTGTCCTTATAGTAGAACGATTTATAGTCCTTTGGATATATACCCAGTAATGGGATTGATGGGTCAAATGGAATTTCTATTTCTAAGGCTTTGAGGAATAGCCACACCGTCTTCCACAATGGTTGGACTAATGTACACTCCCACCAACAGTGTAAAAGTGTTCCATTTTCTCCACATCCTCTCCAGCATCTGCTGTCTCCAGATTTTTTAATGATCGCCATTCTAACTGGCGTGAGATGGTATCTCAGTGTGGTTTTGATTTGCATCTCTCTGATGACCAGTGATGATGAGCATTTTTTCATAAGATTGTTGGCCTCATATATGTCTTTTTTCATAAAGTGTCTGTTCATCTCCTTTGCCCTATTTTGAATGGGCTTGTTTGTTTTTTTCCTGTAAATCTGTTTGAGTTCTTTGTAAATTCTGGATATCAACCCTTGGTCAGATGGATAAACTACAAACATTTTTTCCCATTCTGTGGGTTGCTGATTCACACTAGAGACTGTTTCTTTTGCTGTGCAGAAGCTGTGGAGTTTGATTAGGTCCCATTTGTCTATTTTGGCTTTTGTTGCCAATGCTTTTGGTGTTCTGTTCATGAAGTCCTTGCCTACTCCTATGTCCTGGATGGTTTTGCCTAGATTTCCTTCTAGGGTTTTTATGGTGCCAGGTCTTATGTTTAAGTCTTTACTCCATCTGGAGTTAATTTTGGTGTAAGGTGTCAGGAAGGGGTCCAGTTTCTGCTTTCTGCACATGGCTAGCCAGTTTTCCCAACACCATTTGTTGAACAGGGAATTTTTTCCCCATTGCTTGTTTTTGTTGGGTTTATCAAAGATTGTATGGTTGTAGCTATGTTGTGTTGCCTCCGATGCCTCTGTTCTGTTCCATTGGTCTATATCTCTGTTTTGGTACCAGTACCATGCTGTTTTGATTACTGTAGCCTTGTAGTATAGTTTGAAATCCAGTAGTGTGATGCCCCCCGCTGTGTTCTATTTACTTAGAATTGACTTGGCTATGCGAGCTCTCTTTTGGTTCCATATGAAGTTCATGGTGGTTTTTTCCAGTTCTGTTAAGAAAGTCAATGGTAGCTTGATGGGTATAGCATTAATTCTGTAAATTACTTTGGGCAGTATAGCCATTTTTATGATATTAATTCTTTCTAACCATGAACATGGAATGTTTCTCCATCTGTTTGTGTCCTCTCTGATTTCGTTGAGCAGTGGCTTCTAGTTTTCCCTGAAGAGGTCCCATACGTTCCTTGTGAGTTGTATTTCAAGGTATTTTATTCTTTTTGTAGCAATTGTGAATGGCAGTTCGTTCTTGATTTGGCTCTCTTTAAGTCTGTTATTGGTGGAGAGGAAGGCTTGTGATTTTTGCACATTGATTTTATATCCTGAGACTTTGCTGAAGTTGCTTATCAGTTTCAGGAGTTTTTGGGCTGAGGCGATGGGGTCTTTTAGGTATACTATCATGTAGTCTGCAAATAGAGACAATTTGGCTTCCACCTTTCCTATTTGAATACCCTTTATTTCTTTTTCTTGCTTGATTGCTCTGGCTAGAAATTCCAGTACTATATTGAATAGGAGTGGTGACAGAGGGCATCCTTGTCTAGTGCTGGATTTCAAAGGGAATGCTTCCGGTTTTTGCCCATTAAGTATGATATTGGCTGTTGGTTTGTCATAAATAGCTTTTATTACTTTGAGATATGTTCCATCGATACCAAGTTTATTGAGGGTTTTTAGCATAAAGGGCTGTTGAATTTTGTCAAATGCCTTCTCTGCATCAATTGAGATAATCATGTGGTTTTTAATTTTGGTTCTGTTTATTTGGTGAATCACGTTTATAGACTTGCGTATGTTGAACCAGCCTTGCATCTCCGGGATGAATCCTACTTGATCATGACGAATAAGTTTTTTGATTTGCTGTTGCAATCGGCTTGCCAATATTTTATTGAAGATTTTTGCATCTATGTTCATCATGGATATTGACCTGAAGTTTTCTTTTCTTGTTGGGTCTCTGCCGGGTTTTGGTATCAGGATGATATTGGTCTCATAGAATGATTTGGGAAGGATTCCTTCTTTTTGGATTATTTGGAATAGTTTCAGAAGAAATGGTACCAGCTCCTCTTTGTGTGTCTGGTAGAATTCAGCTGTGAACCCGTCTGGACCTGGGCTTTTTTTGTGTGGTAGGCTCTTAATTGCTGCCTCGACTTCTGACCTTGTTATTGGTCTATTCATAGTTTCAGCTTCCTCCTGGTTTAGGCTTGGGAGGACACAGGAGTCCAGGAATTTATCCATTTCTTCCAGGATTACTAGTTTATATGCATAGTGTTGTTTGTAATATTCTCTGATGATGGTTTAAATTTCTGTGGAATCTGTGGTGATTTCCCCTTTATCATTTTTTATTGCATCTATTTGGTTGTTCTCTCTTTTGTTTTTAATCAATCTGGCTAGTGGTCTGTCTATTTTGTTGATCATTTCAAAAAACCAGCTCTTGGATTTATTGATATTTTGGAGGGTTTTTCGTGTCTCAATCTCCTTCAGTTCAGCTCTGATCTTAGTTATGTCTTGTCTTCTGCTGGGTTTTGCATTTTTTTGATCTTGCTTCTCTAGCTCTTTCAATTTTGACGATAGGGTGTCAATTTTGGATCTCTCCATTCTTCTCAATGGGCACTTATTGCTATATACTTTCCTCTAGAGACTGCTTTAAATGTGTCCCAGAGATTCTGGCATGTTGTGTCTTCATTCTCATTGGTTTCGAAGAACTTCTTTATTTCTGCCTTCATTTAGTTGTTTATCCAGTCAACATTCAAGAGCCAGTTGTTCAGTTTCCATGAAGCTGTGTGGTTCTGGGTCGGTTTCTGAATTCTGAGTTCTAACTTGATTGCACTATGGTCTGAGGGACTGTTTGTTATGATTTCAGTTGTTTTGCATTTGCTGAGGAGTGCTTTACTTGCAATTGTGTGGTCAATTTTAGAGGAGGTGTGATGTGGTGCTGAGAAGAATGCATATTCTGTGGATTTGGGGTGGAGAGTTCTGTGAATGTCTATCAGGTTTGCTTGCTCCAGGTCTGAGTTCAAGCCCTGGATATCCTTGTTGATTTTCTGTCTGGTTGATCTGTCTAATATTGACAGTGGAGTGTTAAAGTCTCCCACTATTATTGTGTGAGAGTCTAAGTCTCTTTGTAAGTCGTTAAGAACTTGCCTTATGTATCTGGGTGATCCTGTGTTGGGTCCATATATGTTAAGATCGTTAGCTCTTCTTGTTGTATTGATCCTTTTACCATTATGTAATCGCCTTCTTTGTCTCTTTTGATCTTTGTTGCTTTAAAGTCTATTTTATCAGAGATGAGAATTGCAACTCCTGCTTTCTTTTGCTTTCCATTTGCTTTGTAAATCTTCCTCCATCCCTTTATTTTGAGCCTTTGTGTATCCTCGCATGAGAGATGGGTTTCCTGGATACAGCACACTGATGGGTTTTGGCTTTTTATCCCATTTGCCAGTCTGTGTCTTTTGAGTGGTGCATTTAGTCCATTTACATTTAGGGTTAATATTGTTATGTGTGAATTTGATATTGCCATTTTGATGCTAGCTGGCTGTTTTGCCTGTTAGCTATTGTAGATTCTTCATTATGTTGATGCTTTTTAGCATTTAGTGTGATTTTGGAATGGCTGGTACTGGTTGTTCCTTTCTATGTGTAGTGCCTCTTTCAGGAGCTCTTGTAAAGCAGGCCTGGTGGTGACAAAATCTCTGAGTACTTGCTTGTTCACAAAGGATTTTATTTTTTCTTCACTTCTGAAGCTCAGTTTGGCTGGATATGAAATTCTGGGTTGAAAGTTATTTTCTTTAAGGATGTTGAATATTGGTCCCCACTCTCTTCTGGCTTGTAGAGTTTCTGCTGAGAGATCTGCTGTGAGTCTGATGGGCTTCCCTTTGTGGGTGACCCGACCTTTCTCCCTGGCTGCCCTTAGTATTTTCTCCTTTATTTCAACCCTGTTGAATCTGACAATTATGTGCCTTGGGGTTGCTCTTCTTGCGGAATATCTTTGTGGTGTTCTCTGTATTTCCTGCAATTGAGTGTTGGCCTGTCTTCCTAGGTGGGGGAAATTTTCCTGGATAATGTCCTGAAGAGTAGTTTCCAACTTGGATTCATTCTCTTTGTCCCCTTCTGGTACGCCTATCAAACGTAGGTTAGGTCTCTTCACATAGTCCCACATTTCTTGGAGACTTTGTTCATTCCTTTTCGCACTTTTTTCTCTGATCTTGGTTTCTCGTTTTATTTCATTGAGTTGATCTTCGACTTCTGATATTCTTTCTTCTGCTTGGTCAATTCGGCTATTGAAACTTGTGCATGCTTTGCGAAGTTCTCGTGTTGTGTTTTTCAGCTCCTTTAATTCATTCATATTCCTCTCTAAGGTACCAATTCTTGTTATCATTTCCTCAAATCTTTTTTCAAGGTTGTTAGTTTCTTTGCATTGATTTAAAACATGTTCTTTTAGCTCACAAAAGTTTCTCATTATCCACCTTCTGAAGTCTAATTCTGTCATTTTGTCACAGTCATTCTCTGTTCAGCTTTGTTCCCTTGCTGGTGAGGAGTTTTGGTCCTTTCTAGGCGGCGAGGTGTTCTGGTTTCGGGTGTTTTCCTCCTTTTTGCGCTGGTTTCTTCCCATCTTTGTGGATTTATCCCCCTGTCGTCTGTCTAGTTGCTGACTTTTCGATTGGGTCTCTGAGTGGACACCCAGATTGTTGATGATGAAGTATTTCTGTTACTTGGTTTTCCTTCTACCAGTCTAGTCCCTTTGCTGTACGACTGCTGAGGTCCACTCCAGGCCCTGCTTGTCTGGGGTGCACCTATAGCAGCTGTGGAACTGCGAGGAATGCTACCAGTTTCTTTTTTTGCTTTGTCCTAGAATGATGCCTGCCAAATGTCAGTCTTTTGGATATAGAGGGTCAGGGAGCTGCTTGAGGAGACAGTCTGTAGTTTGTAGGAGCTCAAGTGCTGAGCTCTGAGCTCTGTTGTTCATTCAGGGCTGTTAGGCTGCTATGTTTAATTCTGCTGCAACATAACTCATAAAAAAACCCTTTTTTTCTCAGATGCTCTGTCGGGGGGGGGTTGGGGCTTTCCTTGTGAGTATCCATTGTGCTGTCCTGCCCAGCTAGGAGGCAGTCTAGTCACTATTTGCCTGCCGAGGCTCTGCCCTGCTGGTGTGAGGTTCGCCTTGTTGCTGCAGGCTCTGCCCTTCTGCTGCGGTCTCCACCCTGTTTCCACGGGCTACACCCTGCGGCGGAGTCTCTCTGTTGTACTGGGTTGCCTCGGCAACAGCAGCCTGCATCAGCAATGGGCGTGTACCTCCATAGGGGCTGATTGCCTCGGTAATGGCGGACGCCCCTCCCCCACGGAGCTGCACTTTACGAAAACCTCCTCACTGGGAGCATTTGGAATCGCCATTTTGTTTGTCGCACTGCGCTACCCCAAACGCTGTGTCCCTGGGATTTCCTGGGCTGGCTCACTGTCCAAGTCCCATTCAGTTTCAAGTTCAGCCCTCTCAGGTCTCAGTTTGCCAGTTCAACAGTGCACCCATAACAGTGTGCTTTTTTATGGAGCACTGTGGAGCACCTCTGTGCTCTGGCGCAGGCCCGTGCCGCACCGGCTGCTGGCTACACCAGCCAAGACCTCTGCCTGGCATCCCGCATCTCTTTTATACCTGGGAATTTCCCCATTCTGTGGGCAACTAAGATCTGTCTGGAAATGCGTCCCTGACTCACCCTCTCTGCGCATCCAGCAAGAGCTTAAATCCTGGGTTGTTCTCACAGTGCCATCTTGAGTCCTCCAAAATGCTTTCTTATTGAATTATCTGTCTCATTTTTTCCTGGTGCAACACAAATATGTGAAAGAAGAGCTAAATGAGAACAATATAATAAGAAATCTCCATCTAGGAGATTTTTAGAGGATACTGCCAGTTGGTCTGAACATAATATACATTTCCAGAAAATACCATATTATCCAGCAAAATATATTATTATTAGTCAATAAATGAGTATACAGAAAGAAAAACATGTAGATAAATGTGCGATGACAGACATCAGAGTAGAAGAAAGGATAGAGGGCTCACATCCTGCTGTGCTTAACCTGTCTCCTGGGGGACAGCCTTTACCTAGTTCTGAAAAGCATTGATCTAGACCTTTGCAAATACAGGCTTGTCAAACTCACTTTCAGTCTTCCTTCCCACCTCCACAGAAACCTATATGGACGTTAGCTAATAGAATTGTGCCTTTTAGGAGAACGGAGGAAATCTCTCATTTGAAGAGTAGTGACGCTGTATTTTAAAAGACAATTTATTGGCTTCTTTTTTGCCATCAGCATTCAAAAGAAGTGGAATATTATGTACATGATTCCATAAAATAGGTTACTAAGAACAGAATAGCAAAGTCTTATTTTTTAAAAATATTGAAATGTATCATTTGTAATAGTTTCACAGAACTTAGAACTTAGTATAACTAGGCCTATAAGTAAGTTTTCCAAGATTATTTTAAAGTTTTAAAGGTGGTTTTGCAATTTAAGGACACCACTTGATAAGTTAATAGTTCAGATAAAATTATAGAACATTGTATTTAAAGGAATACATATGTTCAAGAACCTTTTATGTTTTAAAAAAGCACCATTGTAAATACAAAAAAATTGATAACATACTTTCTAATCACTTTTATTATATTGATGGAAGTATCCGTAAGACTTAATTTAAAATTTTATTGATGATAATAGCAAACCTTTTACTTTAAGAAAAAACAAGCAGAGACAAATAACCTCATATTTTAGGATCATGAATTTCTAAAAACAAATGGAACACATCTCACAATTAGAATATATTTAGTCTAAATTTCTATCCCTACTTCTACATCTAATATAGAGCGCTTACTAAACATTGAGAATGTATTTTACTTTTTGTAAGAGTAGGAACCAGAAAGAGTTGGGGACACAAATTCAGTTAAACCGAAAAATGTAATTAATCAGAATGCCTCAGTTGCCAGGCTTCTTCTGATTGGCTCATTTTATTTAATATAATTACTATAGAAATCAATGAAAAGCCTTTCCATGTTACTTTGGAAGCATCCGAAAAAATTTAAGCCATTTACAGAGATGTGAGTTTCTCATAGTTCATGAATACTATCTAGGAAAAATAAAACCCAAAACATCTGAGGGTTTACTAGCTAACAGAACCTAAAACAGTATCAGTGAAACAAACATTTATTTATAAAGCTATTATGTTATTCAATGCTTTTATTCCAAAGTAACTATTTAAATTAGGTAAAATAATAAGAAAGGGCTAGTGAACAAAAGAGCAAAAAGAATGGGTCCAGGGACTTTGCTTTTGTTTTTGAAAGTCATACATTTGTTTCCTCAAATTCAGTTTACAGCAAATTGTCGTTATTCTATTCCCTTTTAGAGATGAGGTCTCACTATGTTTCCCAGGCTGCCTCAAAGACCTTGGGCTCAAGGATTCCTCCAGCCTCAGCCTCTCAAATAGCTGGAACCACAGGTATATGCCATGGTAATCATCATCCTCTTGCATCAAAACATTTTGACAAATATGCTCTTTGTTTTGCAGTCCAGTTAATTCAATAATTATACCTAGAAAAGTTAGATTACTGAGAAACATACTCCCACAAAACAAAGATTCAGCAATATATCTTTTCCTATACATTAATGAAGTCACTCTTTTAAACAAAGAATTTTTTTTATTTTGTGCCTCATTATGTCCATGTAATATTTGAGCATTGAAAAATTCAAACATTTATTAAGAAAAAAACAATTCTTCATGCAAAACTCTTAAAATATCCTTGGTGGAGCTTTGACTATTCATCATTAAAAATGAAGCTTAAATATTTATTGAAGTTGTAGAAATTCTAAAGAATAGACTAAAAGCATAGATACTATGTGTCTAGAATATAAATTGACAGAAGGAAGAATGATATCTTCCTGAACGGCTTGTAGCCCAAGCAGACAAATGCTAGCTGTGAATCAGATGAACGATTGCGTTTATCTGCTGATTAATTGAAATTGATATTACTTAGCTTGAATAAAAGAGAAGCACTGATTATCAGAATATAAAACAATCATAGGTGCACTTCACCTTCAATATCTATAGATGGTGCCAATATGACATTTAAAATTACCTAGAAATACACTAAAAGTTAGTAAACATACTTTTTAATCTTCACTAGTTTGAAAAACTCATGCTCTGGTCAACTAAAAATGATTTCAGTTCTTTACCACAGTCACAAGTATCTTATTAAATTTCATGAGCTTCCACTACTTTATATATTAAGGATACAGAAATGAATTTTTGCAATCTTGGCAGAAGAATTCCCAAAACTAGCAAGCGCGAAAAGGTAATTAATTACATAATAACTTATTATCTCTTTCCTCACACAGAGACCAAAGTAAAAAATCTTACATGTTATTTTTATACAGCCTTACAAGAGTAGACTCTAAATGAGGAGGAAACTTTAAAGATTAACCATCTCTTTTTCTTGATAAGGATACTGAAACCCAATGATAGGATGTTATCATTCTTCAGATGGATTACAGCAGAAACAGCATTTGAATTCACATTCGTTAGTCCCAAGCCTCTGTCCTGAATAGCCTTCTTTGAGTGAATCTGTTTCCTTTCCCTCTCTCTCTTTCTCTCCCCCACCACTCCCCGCAATCCTTCTCACCTTCTCCCACCCATAAACTTGGGAGATTTTATTAATTTGTTCTTCTTTAAAAACATTAAAGTTATAATTTCCTGACTTGCCAATACCTGGAGAGTTCCTCAAGTTCATTTATTAAAAAGCAAAATGCTAATCTGTTTCCAAATGGTTTCTATTTTCTTAGAAGAATTACTTTTTAATACCATGGTGATACTGTAGAGTATACTACCCTGTTATCTGTTAACGTAGATAAAACTAATATAATAAAAAAGTGATCACACAGCAGCAAAATAAATATTAGGATCTTGCTTGCCCAGCTTGGAGTGCAATAGCACAATTTCAGCTCACTGCAACCTCCACCTCCCGGGTTCAAGCAATTCTCCTGCCTCAGCCTCCTGAGTAGCTGGGCCTACAGGCGTGCACCACCACACCCAGGTAATTTTTTGTATTTTTAGTAGACACGGGGATTCGCTGTGTTAGCCAGCTGATCTTGTGATCTGCCCGCCTCAGCCTCCCAAAGTCCTGGGATTACAGGCGTGAGCCACTGCACCCGGCCTAAATGTGTTAATATTTCTAAGCATACACATTAGCTCAACTGTTGTTAAGTTGTCTGTATTAAACAGTCTGTCAAAGGACACCTCCATCTCCATAATTAGTGTACATGGTTTAAAAAAAAAGAAAAATATCATGTATTATGTAGACAAATTTCTATTCTTTCATCTGCTATGACAAACTTAGTCTCAGAAAGGGAAAAGACACAAGTATTGATTCCGATAGAAAATTTATTTCATGCTATTATTTCTCGGTCGCTGCTGAAAATGGCTTAGAATTTGTTTCCCCTCTCATAAATTCAGTGGGTTTTAGCTATGGCCTGTTTCTTTGAGGACTACATTATTTCATTCAGAAAATTTTGCTTCTGCATTCCCCCCCAAACTACATATATATATATGTGTATGTATATATATATATATATATATATATATATATATGTATATGTGTATATATATGTGGTTTATACAAATAAATACATATAATATATACATTTCATTCATATGCACACAGAGAAAAAAGAAACAGAATCATCTTCCATTAAAGGAATAAAATAAAATATCATCTATTATTATTATTTGAGATAGAGTCTTGTTCTGTCACCCAGGCTGGAATGCAGTGACACGATCTTGGCTCACTGCCACCTCTGCTTCCTGGGTTCAAGCAATTCTCCTGCCTCAGCCTCCTGAGTAGCTTGGATTACAGGCATGTACCACCAACCGTGGCTAATTTTTATAATTTTTTGTAGAGACAGGGTTTCACCATGTTGGCCAGTCTGGGCTCAAACTCCTGGGCTCAAGTGATCTACCTGCCTCAGCCTCCCAAAATGTTGGGATTACAGGCTTGAACCACTGTGCCTATCAAAATATCATCAATTATTAATACTCTATTACAGGAATTTGATGTTAGTGGCTTTCAAATTATGCCCTAAATGAGTGGAGTTCTGCTCCAAGTTGATCAAACTGACTGATTCTTAGACATTTTTAGGGATAGACAGTTAAGTTTTGGGTTTTTAAAAAAATGTTAATTGTTATTTATATACTTATTTTTTACTTACTCCTGAGTGCCAAGAAAGAGATATGCACTTATGTCCCAAACACATCCTATGCAACCCTTATTTGTTATGGTTCCTTATCTAAGTGAAGGTTATTATGATAAAAATAAAATGCACAGTTATCTTTGGACAGCATACCTTGTACATCTTGCCAAATAAAAAGAAGGAAAGAAAAAAGCTTGCATAAGCCTGAAACTTGGATTGCATTGAAGGTGATTTGTTTTATGGATTTAACAATTGGCATTAGATCAAAGTCATTAAAAGAATATTCAGCATAGTTTTTATCTGGGAAACTGGATAGTTTCACTTAAAATATTATTTGTCCACTTACCGAATAATTCTTTTCACTCATCTTTTCATTAGAGGAGATGACTACAGCAGCTTTCTTTTTAAGCTTCCATCAGCTTCCTTTTTACTATATAAGCAAAATATGAGGGCAAAAAAACCTTTAACAGTAAAAATAATGTCTTGCCATAAGCCCAGGAAAAAGAAAAAAGCTTTGTTTTCTATGTTGCAAGCCCCCTTAAAGCAATATGGCCATTTATCAACTGTAATGTTTGGGTCTAGCAGAATGAGGCATGAAATTCTATCCTTGTAGCTTCAGAAGTGATTACAAGGCATTTCATTAATGAGTATTATATGTAAGGCCATTTTTTGAAATGTTTATACTACAAGGTGTCGTTAAATAAAATACAGATTCTTTATAAAATTCAAATTATTTGGGTCTAATTTAACTATGAATAACTAGCAAATATTTTTAATGAAAATATATAGTAGATAAGAGGGAGGGAAAAGCATTCTTTTGTTTCTCTATTATAAACTGTCAGCCCATAAAAAAATGTTTAGAAAAGTAAATCACCATTCAGTCATAGAGAGTAGTCAGCCCTGCTGACTGTAGAACAGCACTGGGTGTATGCTGCAGCCATTTTCTATCTCTATTCTAAAATCATGTTACATTTTCTGGTAAAAGATACAAATGTTTTCTTGTTTGTTTTTGCTTATACTGGAAAGAGCTAGTCAAAAGTACATTGAGTAAATTATAAATTGTTAAGGAACTAATAGGTAACCATTTTACTAAAATTCCTAATAGTCCCAGTTATGCTTGCTAAATTGTAGCAACTTGATATATAATTTAGAGAAATTAGATTCTGAAAATTGGAAGAAAGTATTTTGAAACAAAACTTTGGCATTACTATGTGCTACAATAATTTATTTTTTCCTCTTTTACAAGGACAAAGTTTGTAGGCATTAAAAACAATGTTTCTCAAACTTTAATGAATGTAAGAATCATCCAGGATGCTTTAAAAAATCTAGGTTTCTGACTGCCCACATACAATCAGATGTGATGAATCAGAGCATGGGGCGGGGTGGGGGTGGCCAGGAAGTAATTATAGTATAGGCAGCCCAACTTTTAAAATTCCGATCAATAACTTTCCTGCCATCAAGACTGCTATAGAGGTATGCTAATGCTATCTTTGACAGTGTATGTCAGTAGTTCCATGACCAGATTCCTATCAGATGTACCAGGGACACTTGGAGACTTCAACCTATATCTACTAACTCATATTGTCTGGAGGTGAATTTGAGGAATACCTAGGTCTCAGTATCTCTGGTTTAGAATAAACTGCTAAGGACTGAGGAGACTAAGAAAGATTCTGAGGCCATGTTAACCTGAAATACTGTATGTAAAATCCCAGAAATATCTGTGATATGGTTAGGCTTTGTGTCACCACCCAAATCTCATTTGGGATTGTAATCCCCATAATCCCCATGTGTCGAGAGAGAGACCGAGTGGAGGTGATTGAATCATGGGAGCAGTTGCCCCCATTCTGTTCTCGTGAATGAGTTCATATGGGATCTGATGGTTTTATAAGGGTCTCTTCCCCCTTTGCTCAGCACTTCTCTTTCCTGACACCTTGTGAAGAAGGTGTGTTGTTTCCCCTTTGCTTTCTACCATGATTGTAAGTTTTCTGAGGCCTCCCCAGCCATGTTGAATTGTGAGTCAATAAAACCTCTTTCCATTATAAATTAGCTGGTCTCAGGTAGTTCTTTATAGTTGTATGAAAATGAACTAATATTTATACAATCTGACAGTAAGGTAAGAGCAAGAAGTGTTCTAAAGTATGAGGATAAGATTAAAAATATGCAAAAGATAATTGATATCATCTAAGAACATCACTGATATATGTGTGTGTGTGCGTATGATTTTTAATTCAAAATCAAAAAATGTCTTTTTCTATTTGTACTGCCATGTAATACACACAGAGAAAAGTGGACTTAAGTATGTTACTCATTACACTGACATAAAGTGTACGAACCTGTATAATCAGCTTTCAGAACAAAAAACAGACAATCACCAGTCACCTTCATCATTTTCCTTTCCAGTAAGTATACCATCAGTGGAAATTACTATCTGGACTTTTATTTGTTTTTTCTTTTTGTTATTATTCATTAAGTTCTGGGATACATGTATAGAACGTGAAGGTTTGTTACATAGGTATACACGTGCCATGGTGATTTGCTGCACCCATCAAGCTGTCATCTACATTAGGTATTTCTCCTAATGCTATCCCTCACCAAGCCCCCAACAGGCCCTGGTGTGTGATGTTCCCCTCCCTATATCCATATATTCTCATAGTTTATCTCCCAATTATGAGTGAAAACATGTGGTGTTTAGTTTACTGTTCCTGTGTTAATTTGCTGAGAATGATGGTTTCCAGCTACATCCATATCCTTGCAAAGGACATGAATGCATTCTTTTTTATGGTTGTATAGTATTCCATAGTGTATATGTGCCATATTTTCTTTATCCAGTCCATCATTGATGGGCATTTGGGTTGGTTCCAAGTCTTTGCTATTGTGAACAGTGTGCAGTAAACATATGTGTGCATGTGTCTTTATAGTAGAACAATTTATAATCCTTTGCATATAAAGCCAGTAATGGTATTTCTAGTTCTAGATCATTGGGGAATCACCAAACTGTCTTTCACAATGGGTGAACTAATTTACACACCCACCAACAGTATAAAAGCATTCCTATTTTTCCACATCCTCTCCAGCATCTGTTGTCTCCTGACTTTTCTAATGATCACCGTTCTAAATGGCATGAGATAGTATCTCATTATAGTTTTGATTTACCTTTCTCTAATGACCAGTGATGATGAGCTTTTTGTCATGTTTCTTGGCCACATAAATGTCTTCTTTTGAGAAGTATCTATTCATATCCTATACCTTCTTTTTGATGGAGTTGTTTGTTTTTTTCTTGTAAATTTGTTTCTTTGTAGATTCTGGATATTAGCCTTTTTTCAGAGGAATTGATTGCAAAAATTTTCTCCCATTCTATAGGTTGCCTGTTCACTCTGATGGTAGTTTCTTTTGCTGTGCAGAAGCTCTTGGTTTAATTAGATACCATTTATCTATTTTGGCTTTTGTTGCCATTGCTTTTAGTGTTTTAGTCATAAAGTCATTGCCAAGACCTATGTCCTGAATAGTATTGCCTTGGTTTTCTGCTAGGATTTTTATGGTTTTCGGTCTTAGGTTTAAGTCCTTAATCTATCTGGAGTTAATTTTTGTTTAAGGTGTAAGAAAGGGATCCAGTTTCATCTTTCTGCATATGGCTAGCCTGTTTTGTCAACACCATTTATTAAATAGGTAATCCTTTCCCCATTGCTTGTTTTTGTTAGGTTTGTCAAAGATCAGATGGTTGTAGATGTGTGATATTATTTCTGAGGCCTCTGTTCTGAACCAATACCATGCTGTGTTGGTTACTGTAGCTTTGTAGTATAGTTTGAAATTAGGTAGTGTGATGACTCCAGCTTTGTTCTTTTTGCTTAGGATTGTCTTAGCTATGCAGGCTATTTTGGTTTTGTATGAAATTTAAACTCCTTTTTTTTCCAGTTCTGTGAAGAAAATCAATTGTAACTTGATAGGGACAGCACTGAATCTATAAATTACTTTCAGCAGTATGGCCATTTTCATAATATCAACTCTTTCTATTCATGAGCATGGAATGTTTTGCCATTTGTTTGTGTTCTCTTATTTCCATGAGCAGTGGTTTGTAGTTGTCCTTGAATCGGTCCTTCACATCCCTTGTGAGTTGTATTCCTAGCTATTTTGTTCTCTTTGTAGCAATTATGAATGAGAGTTCACTCAGGATTTGGCTCTCTGTCTGTTATTGGTGTATAGGAATGCTTGTGATATTTGCACCTTTATTTTGTATCCTGAAACTTTGCTGAAGTTGCTGCTCAGCTTAAGGAGATTTGGGGCTGAGACAATTAGGTTTTCTAAATATACAATCATGTCATCTACAGAGACAACCTGACTTCCTCTTTTCCTGATTGAATGCCCTTTATTTCTTTCTCTTGCCTGGTTGTCCTGGCAAGAACTTCCAATACTATGTTGAATAGGAGTGGTGAGAGAGGGCATTCTTGCATCAGTTTTCAAATGTAATGCTTCCAGTTTTTGTCTATTCAGTATGATATTGGCTCTGGGTTTTTCATAAATAGCTCTTATTATTTTGAGATATGTTCCATCGATACATAGTTTATCAAAGTTTTTAGCATGAAGGCCTGTTGAATTTTGTCAAAGGTCTTTTCTGTGTTTATTGAAATAATCATGTGGTTTTTGTCATTGGTTCTTTTATGTGATGGATTACATTTATTGATTTGTGTATGTTGAACCAGCCTTGCATCCCAGGGATGAAGCTGTTTTGATAGTGATGGGTAAGTTTTTGATGTGCTGCTGGATTCTGTTTGCCAGTATTTTATTGAGGATTTTTGCATTAATGTTCTTCATGAATACTATCCTGAAATTTTCTTTCTGTATTGTGTCTCTGCCAGGTTTTGGTGTCAGGATGATGCTGGACTTATAAAATGAGTTAGGGAGGAGTTTCTCTTTTTCTATTGTTGGGAATAGTTTCAGAAGGAATAGTACCAGCTCCTTTTAGTACCTCACGTAGAATTTGGCTGTGAATCTGTCTGTTCCTGGACTTTTGTTACTTGGTGGTAGGCTACTAATTACTGCCTCAATTTCAGAACCTGTTATTCATCTATTCAAGGATTTGACTTCTTCCTGGTTTAGTCTTGGAAGGTTGTATTGTCCAGAAATTTATCTATTTCTTCTAAATTTTCTAGTTTGTTTGTGTAGAGGTGTTTACAGTACTCTCTGATGGTAGTCTGTATTTCTGCGGGATCAGTAGTGATATCCCCTTTATCATTTTTTTTAGACGAAGGATCACTCTTGTGCCCCAGGCTGGAGTGCAGTGGTGTGATCTCGGCTCACTGCAACCTCCACCTCCCGGGTTCAAGCAATTCTCCTGTCCCAACCTCCCATGTAGCTGGGATTACAGACACTTGCCACCATGCCTGGCTAATTTTTTCATTTTAGTAGAGACAGAATTTCACCATGTTAGCCAGGCTAGTCTCAAACTCCTGAACTTGGGTGATCTTCCCACCTTGTCCTCCTAAAATCCTGGTATTACAGGCATGAGCCACTGGGCTCAACCCCTTTTATCATTTTTTTTATTGAACCTATTCGATTCTTCTCCCTCTTTTTTTTTTTTTTTTATTTGTCTGGCTAGCAGTTTATCTATTTTGTTGATCTTATTGAAAAACCAGCACCTGGATTCACTAATTTTTTAAAGCGCTTTTTGTGTCACTATCTCCTTTAGTTCTACTCTGATCTTAGTTATTTCTTGTCTTCTGCCAGCTTTTGAGTTTGTTTGCTCTTGTTTCTCTATTTTTTTTTAATTGTGATGTTAGGGTGGCAATTTTAGATTTTTCCTGCTTTCTCTTGTGGGCATTTAGTGATGTGTATTTCCCTCTATATACTGCTTTAAATGTGTCCCAGAGATTCTGATACGTTGTGTCTTTGTTCCCATTAGCTTCAAAGAACATCTTTAATTCTGCCTTAATTTTATTATTTACCCAGTAGTCATGCAGGAACAGGTTTTTCAGTTTCCATATAGTTATGTAGTTTTGAATGAGTTTCTTAATCCTGAATTCTAATTTAATTGCACTGTGGCTTGAGAGACTGCTTCTTGTGATTTCCATTCTTTTGCATTTTCTAAGGAGTATTTTACTTCCAATTATGTGGCCAATTTTAGATTACATGTGATTTGATGCTGAGAAGAACATATATGCCATTGATCTGAGATGGAGAATTCTGTAGAGGTCTGTTAGGTCGGCTTGGTCCAGAGCTGAGTTCCCATCCTGTATATCCTTGTTAATTTTCTGTCTTGTTGATCTAATATTGACAGTCAGGTGTTAATATCTCTCACCATTATTGTGTGGGAGTCTAAGTCTCTTTCTAGGTCTCTAAGAACTTGCTTTATGAATCTGAGTTTTCCTGTATTGGATGCATATATATTGACAATGGTTAGCTCTTCTTGTTGCATTGATCCCTTTACCATTATGTAATGCCTTTCTTTGTTTCCATTTTTGTTGGTTTGAAGTCTGCTTTATCAAAGACTAAGATTGGAACCCCTGCTTTTTTTTTTTTTTTTTTTTTTTTGCTTTCCATTTGTGTGGTAAATATTCCTCTATCCCTTTATTTTGAGCCTACGTGTGTCTTTGCATGTAAGATGGGTCTCCTGAATATTGCACACCAATGGGTCTTGACTCTTTATCCAATTTGCCAGTCTGTGTCTTTTAATTGGGGCACTTAGCCCATTTACATTTAAGGTTAATATTGTTATGTTTGAATTTGATCCTGTCATTATGATGCTAGCTGGATATCTTGCCCATTAGTTGATGCAGTTTCTTCATAGTGTCAATGGTCTTTACAATTTTTATGTTTTTGCAGTGGTTAATACTGGTTGTTACTTTCCATGTTTAGTGCTTTCTTCAGGAGCTCTTGTAAGGCAGGCCCAGTGGTGAAGAAACCACTCAGCAGTTGCTTGTCTATAAAGGATTTTAGACTCAGGACTCAAGATGGCGCTGTGAGAACAACCCAGGATTGGAGCCCGCGTTGAATTCGCAAACGGTGAGTCAGTGCTGCATTTCTAGACTGATCTTTGTTGCCCACAGAACGGGGAAACTCCCAAGTATAAAAAGACACGGGACGCCAGGCAGTAGGTCTGCCTGGCGAAGCCGGCAGCCGGGGCGGCGGCGGCCGGCCCTACCCAGCAATCCCCACAGGGCGCGCTTGTCCGGGTGCCTTGTTGAACCGGCAACCTGAGACTTGAGAGGGCTGGACTTGAGACTGAACGAGACTTGCACAGTAGCCCAGCCCAGGGGATTGCAGGGACAGATCGTTTGGGATACCCAGTGGGACGAACAAAACCACGATTTCAAACTATCCCGGGCAGACGGTCCGAGACGCTCTGTGGGGGAGGGGCGTCCACCACTACGGAGGCAACCTGCCCCAACTGATATACACGCCCACTGCTGACGCAGCCAGCCGTTGCCGAGGCAACCCGCCCCAACTGAGATACACGCCCACTGCTGACGCAGCCAGCCGTTGCCGAGGCAACCCGTCCCTACTGAGATACACGCCCACTGCTGACGCAGCCTGCCGTTGCTGAGGCAACACGCTACAACGAAGAGACTCTGCCGCAGGGCGTGGCAGAGACCACAGCAGAGCCGGCAGGAACAGCGCGAATCACACAACAGCAGGGCGGAGCCTCGGCAGCCAAACAGTGGCTAGTCTGCCTTCGAGCTGGGCAGGACACCTGATCGGACATCCAAAAATAAAGCCCAAACCCCTCAACACAGAGCATTTGAGGAAAAAAAAAGGGTTGTTTAATGAGCTGTGTTGCAGCAGAATCAAACATAGCAGCCTAACAGCCCTGAATGAACAACAGAGTGCACAGCTCAGCAATTAAACCCCTATAAAGTACAAACTGTCTCCTCAAGCAGCTCCCTGACCCCTCTATATCCAAAAGATTGTCATTAGGCAGGCATCATCCTGGGACAAAGAGAGCAGAAAAAAAAACTGGTAGCATCCCTCGCTGTGCCACGGCTACTAGAGGTGCACCCCAGACAAGCAGGGTCTGGAGCGGACCTCAACAGTCGTTCAGCGAAGGGGCTAGACTGGTAGAAGGAAAACCAAGCAAAAGAAATACTTCATCATCAACATTCTGGGTGTCCACTCAGAGACCCAAACGAAAAGTCAGCAACTCCGCAGACGACCAGCGGACAAATCCACAAAGATGGGAAGAAACCAGCGCAAAAAGGAGGAAAACACCCGAAACCAGAACACATCGCCTCCTAGAAAGGACCAAAACTCCTCACCAGCAAGGGAACAAAGCTGGACGGAGAATGACTGTGACGAAATGACGGAATTAGACTTCAGAAGATGGATAATGAGAAACTTTTGTGAGCTAAAAGATCATGTATTAAATCAATGCAAAGAAACTAAGAACCTTGAAAAAAGATTTGAAAAAAGATTCGAGGAAATGATAACAAGAATGGATACCTTAGAGAGGAATATGAATGAATTAAAGGAGCTGAAAAACACAGTACGAGAACTTCACGAAGCAAACGCAAGTTTCAATAGCCGAATTGACCAAGCAGAAGAAAGAATATCTGAAGTCGAAGACCAACTCAATGAAATAAAACGAGAAACCAAGATCAGAGAAAAAAGCGCAAAAAGGAATGAACAAAGTCTCCAAGAAATGTGGGACTATGTGAAAAGACCTAACCTACGTTTGATAGGTGTACCAGAAGGGGACGAAGAGAATGAATCCCAGCTGGAAAATACTCTTCAGGACATCATCCAGGAAAATTTCCCCCACCTAGCAAGACAAGCCAACACTCATTTGCAGGAAATACAGAGAACACCACAAAGATATTCCGCAAGAAGAGCAACCCCAAGGCACATAATCGTCAGATTCAACAGGGTTGAAATAAAGGAGAGAATACTAAGGGCAGCCAGAGAGAAAGGTCGGGTTACCCACAAAGGGAAGCCCATCAGACTCACAGCAGATCTCTCGGCAGAAACACTACAAGCCAGAAGAGAGTGGGGGCCAATATTCAACATTCTTAAAGAAAAGAACTTTCAACCCAGAATTTCATATCCAGCCAAACTGAGCTTCAGAAGTGAAGGAAGAATAAAATCCTTTGCGAACAAGCAAGTACTCAGAGATTTTGTCACCACCAGGCCTGCTTTACAAGAGCTCCTAAAAGAGGCACTACACATAGAAAGAATCAATCAGTACCAGCCATTCCAAAATCACACTGAATGCTAAAGAGCTTCAACATAATGAAGAATCTACAACAACTAACAGGCAAAACAGCCACTTAGAATCAAAATGGCAGTATCAAATTCACACATAACAATATTAACCCTAAATGTAAATGGACTAAATGCACCAATCAAAAGACACAGACTGGCAAATGGGATAAAAAGCCAAAACCCATCAGTGTGCTGTATCCAGGAAACCCATCTCACATGCAAGGATACACAAAGGCTCAAAATAAAGGGATGGAGGAAGATTTACCAAGCTAATGGAAAGCAAAAAAAAGCAGGAGTTGCAATTCTCATCTCTGATAAAATAGACTTTAAAGCAACAAAGATCAAAAGAGACAAAGAAGGCCATTACATAATGGTAAAAGGATCGATACAACAAGAAGAGCTAACGATCCTAAACATATATGGACCCAACACAGGAGCACCCAGATACATAAGGCAAGTTCTTAATGACTTACAGAAGGACTTAGACTCCCACACAATAATAGTGGGAGACTTTAACACTCCACTGTCAATACTAGACAGATCAACCAGACAGAAAATCAACAAGGATACCCAGGGCTTGAACTCAGACCTGGAGCAAGCAAACCTGGTGGACATTTACAGAACTCTCCACCCAAAATCCACAGAATACACATTCTTCTCAGCACCACATCACACCTACTCTAAAATTGACCACATAATTGGAAGTAAAGCACTGCTCAACAAATGCAAAACAACTGAAATCATAACAAACAGCCTCTCAGACCATAGTGCAATCAAGTTAGAACTCAGAATTCAGAAACCGACCCAGAACCGCACAACTTCATGGAAACTGAACAACTGGCTCTTGAATGTTGACTGGGTAAACAACGAAATGAAGGCAGAAATAAAGAAGTTCTTCGAAACCAATGAGAACGAAGACACAACGTGCCAGAACCTCTGGGACACATTTAAAGCAGTCTCTAGAGGAAAGTATATAGCAATAAGTGCCCATATGAGGAGAATGGAGAGATCCAAAATTGACACCCTATCGTCAAAATTGAAAGAGCTAGAGGAGCAAGATCAAAAAAACTCAAAACCCAGCAGAAGACAAGAAATTACTAAGATCAGAGCTGAGCTGAAGGAGATTGAGACACGAAAAACCCTTCAAAAAATCAATAAATCCAAGAGCTGGTTTTTTGAAAAGATCAACAAAATAGACAGACCACTAGCCAGATTGATTAAAAATAAAAGAGAGAACAACCAAATAGATGCAATAAAAAATGATAAAGGGGAAATCACCACAGATTCCACAGAAATTCAAACCATCATCAGAGAATATTACAAACAACTCTATGCACATAAACTAGTAAACCTGGAAGAAATGGATAAATTCCTGGACTCCTGTGTCCTCCCAAGCCTAAACCAGGAGGAAGCTGAAACTATGAATAGACCAATAACAAGGTCTGAAGTTGAGGCAGCAATTAAGAGCCTACCTCACAAAAAAAGCCCAGGTCCAGATGGGTTCACAGCCGAATTCTACCAGACACACAAGGAGGAGCTGGTACCATTCCTTCTAAAACTATTTCAAACAATCCAAAAAGAGGGAATCCTTCCCAAATCATTTTATGAGACCAACATCATCCTGATACCAAAACCCGGCAGAGACCCAACGAGAAAAGAAAACTTCAGGCCAATATCCATGATGAACATAGATGCAAAAATCTTCAATAAAATATTGGCAAGCCGATTGCAACAGCAAATCAAAAAACTTATTCATCATGATCAAGTAGGATTCATCCCAGGGATGCAAGGCTGGTTCAACATACGCAAGTCTATCAACATAATTCACCACATAAACAGAACCAAAAACAAAAACCACATGATTATCTCAATTGACGCAGAGAAGGCCTTTGACAAAATTCAACAGCCCTTTATGCTAAAAACCCTCAATAAACTCGGTATCGATGGAACGTATCTCAAAGTAATAAAAGCTATTTATGACAAACCAACAGCCAATATCATACTGAATGGGCAAAAACTGGAAGCATTCCCTTTGAAATCTGGTACTAGACAAGGATGCCCTCTCTCACCACTCCTATTCAATATAGTACTGGAAGTTCTAGCCAGAGCAATCAGGCAAGAAAAAGAAATAAAGGGTATTCAAATAGGAAAGGTGGAAGCCAAATTGTCTCTATTTGCAGACGACATGATAGTATACCTAGAAGACCCCATCGCCTCAGCCCAAAAACTCCTGAAACTGATAAACAACTTCAGCAAAGTCTCAGGATATAAAATCAATGTGCAAAAATCACAAGCATTCGTCTACAGCAATAACAGACTTAAAGAAAGCCAAATCAAGAGCGAACTGCCATTCGCAATTGCTACAAAAAGAATAAAATACCTTGGAATACAACTCACAAGGAACGTAAGGGACCTCTTCAAGGAGAACTACAAACCACTGCTCAACGAAATCAGAGAGGACACAAACAGATGGAGAAACATTCCATGTTCATGGTTAGGAAGAATTAATATTGTGAAAATGGCTATACTGCCCAAAGTAATTTACAGAATCAACGCTATCCCCATCAAGCTACCATTGACTTTCTTCACAGAACTGGAAAAAACCACCATGAACTTCATATGGAACCAAAAGAGAGCCCGCATAGCCAAGTCAATTCTAAGGAAAAAGAACACAGCGGGGGGCATCACACTACCGGATTTCAAACTATACTACAAGGCTACAGTAATCAAAACAGCATGGTACTGGTACCAAAACAGAGATATAGACCAATGGTACAAAACAGAGGCACCTTAGGCAACACAACACATCTACAACTATACAATCTTTGATAAACCTGACAAAAACCAGCAATGGGGCAAGGATTCCCTGTTTAACAAATGGTGTTGGGAAAACTGGCTAGCCATGTGCAGAAAGCAGAAACTGGACCCCTTCCTGACACCTTACACTAAAATTAACTCCAGATGGATTAAAGACTTAAACATAAGACCTGGCACCATAAAAACCCTAGAAGGAAATCTAGGCAAAACTATCCAGGACATAGGAGTAGGCAAGGACTTCATGAACAAAACACCAAGAGCATTGGCAACAAAAGCCAAAATAGACAAATGGGACCTAATGAAACTCCACAGCTTCTGCACGGCAAAAGAAACAGTCACTAGAGTGGATCGGCAACCAACAGAATGGGAAAAAATTTTCGCAGTCTACCCATCTGACAAAGGGCTGATATCCAGAATTTACAAACAACTCAAGCAGATTTACAGGAAAAAAACAAACAAGCCCATTCAAAAGTGGGCAAAGGATATGAACAGATACTTTACGAAAGAAGACATATATGAGGCCAACAATCATATGAAAAAATGCTCATCGTCACTGGTCATCAGAGAGATGCAAATCAAAACCACATTGAGATACCATCTCACGCCAGTTAGAATGGCGATCATTAAAAAATCTGGAGACAACAGATGCTGGAGAGGATGTGGAGAAAAAGGAACACTTTTACACTGTTGGTGGGAGTGTAAATTAGTTCAACCATTGTGGAAGACAGTGTGGCGATTCCTCAAGGCCTTAGAAATAGAAATTCCATTTGACCCAGCAATCCCATTACTGGGTATATATCCAAAAGACTATAAATCGTTCTACTATAAGGACACATGTACACGAATGTTCATTGCAGCACTGTTTACAATAGCAAAGACCTGGAATCAACCCAAATGCCCATTGATAATAGACTGGATTGGAAAAATGTGGCACATATACACCATGGAATATTATGCAGCAATCAGAAATGATGAGTTCGTGTCGTTTGTAGGGACATGGATGAATCTGGAAAACATCATCCTCAGCAAACTGACACAAGAACAGAAAATGAAACACCGCATATTCTCACTCATAGGTGGGTGATGAAAAATGAGAACACATGGACACAGAAAGGGGAGTACTAAACAGTGGGGTCTATTGGGGGGAAAAGGGGAGGGCCAGTGGGAGGGGGAGGTGGGGAGGGATAGCCTGGGGAGAAATGCCAAATGTGGGTGAAGGGGAGAAGGAAAGCAAAGCACACTGCCATGTGTGTACCTACGCAACTGTCTTGCATGCTCTGCTCATGTACCCCAAAACCTATAATCCAATAAAAAATTTAAAAAAAAAATAAATAAAAAAAAAATAAAATAAATAAAGGATTTTATTTCTCCTTCACTTATAAAGCTTAGAATGGCTGGATATGAAACTCTGGATAGAAAATTCTTTTATTTAAGAATATTGAATATTGGCCCCCACTCTCTTCTGGCTTGTAGCGTTTCTGACTAGAGATCTGCTGTTAGTCTGCTAAGCTTCCCTTTGTTGGAAACCCAACCTTTCTCTCTGGCTGCCCTTAACATTTTTTCCTTCATTTCAACCTCGGTGAATCTGATGATTATGTGTCTTGGGGTTGCTTTTCTCAAGGAATATCTTTGTGGTGTTCTCTGTATTTCCTTAATTTCAATGGTGGCCTGCCTTGCTAGTTTGGGGAAGTTCTCCTGGATAATATCCTGAAGAATGTTTTCCAACTTCGTTCCGTTCTTCCCATCACTTTCGGGTACACCAGCCAAACCTAGATTTGGTCTTTTCACATAGTTCCATATTTCTTGGAGTCTTTGCTCATCTCTTTTTACTCTCTTTTCTCTAATCTTGTATTCTCACTTTATTTCATTGAGTTGATCTTCAATCTCTGATATCCTTTCTTCTACTTTATTGATTCAGCTATTGATACTTGTGTATGCTTCATTAAGTTCTTGTGCTGTGTTTTTCAGCTCGATCAGGTCATTATGTTCTTCTGTAAACTGATTATTCTAGTTAGCAATTCATCTAACCTTTTTTAAAGATTTTTGGCTTCCTTGCACTGCATTAGAATGTGGTCCTTTAGCTCTGAGGAGTTTGTTATTACCCACCTTCTGAAGACTACTCCTGTCAGTTTGTCAAACTCATTCTCCATCCAGTTTTGTTCCCTTGCTGGTGAGGAGTTGTGATCCTTTGCAAGAGAAGATGCATTCTGGTTTTTGGAATTTTCAGCATTTTTGCACTGGTTTCTCCCCATCTTCATGGATTTATCTACCTTTGGTCTTTGATATTGGTAACCTTTAGATGGGGTCTGTGGGTGAACATACATTTTGTTGATGTTGATACTATTCTGTTCTGTGTATTAGTTTTTCTTCTAATAGTCAGGGCCCTCTGCTGCGGGTTTGGTGGAGGTCCACTCCAGATGCTGTTTTCCTGGGTATCACCAGCAGAGGCTGCAGAACAACAAAGATTTTTGCCTGTTCCTTCCTCTGGAAGCTTTGACCCAGAGGGGCACCCACCAGATGCCAGCTGGAGCTCTCCTGTATGAGGTATCTGTTGGTCCCTACTGGGATGTGTCTCCCAGTCAAGATACACGGGGTCAGGGACTCACTTGAGGAGGCAGTCTGTCTCTTACCAGAGCTCTAATTCTGTGCTGGGAGAACCACTGCTCTTTTCAGGGCTGTTAGGAAGGGACATTTAAGTCTGCTGAAGCTGTGCCCACAGCTGTCCCTTCCCCCAGGTGCTCTGTCCCAGGGAGATAGGGGTTTTTCTATAAGTCACTGACTGGGGCTGTTCCTTTTTTTCAGAGATGTCCTGCCCAGAGAGGAGGAATCTAGAGAGGGAGTTGGCCTTGCTGAGCTGTGGTGAGCACTGTCCAGTTCGAAATTCCTAGTGACTTTACACTGTGAGGTAAACCCATCTACTCAAGCCTCAGCAATGGTGGATACCCCTCTCCCAACCAAGCTTAGGCATCCCAGGTCAACTTCATACTCCTGTGCTAGCAGGGAGAATTTCATGCAAGTGCATCTTAGCTTGCTGGGCTCCATGGGGGTGGGATCCACAAAGCCAGGCACTGGAGGGAATCTCCTAATCTGTGAAGACCATCGAAAAAGCATAGTATCTGGGCCAGTTTGCACTGTTGCTCTCTGTATAGTCTCTCACAACTTCCCTTGTGTAGGAAAGAAAAATCCCCTGACCCCTCACGTTTCCTGGGTGAGGTGATGTGCCACCCTGCTTCAGCTCACCCTCCATGGGCTGTACCCACTGTCCAACCAGTCCCAATGAAATGAACCACGTACCTCAGTTAGAAATATAGAAATCACCCACCTTCTGCATCAATCTCACTGGGAGCTGCAGACCAGAGCTGTTCCTATTCGACCATCTCACTCCAGCCTTTCTGTGTGTGTTTTTATTAATAGCCATTCTGAAAGGAATAATACCCTATCATGGTTTGATTTGTGTTTTTCTGATTTGTGACATTAAGCATTTTGTTGATATAACTGTTAGCCATATGTATACCCTGTTTTGAAAATCTTCTATTTATGTCCTTTGCACACTTTCTATTGGAATTATGAGTTTTGTTTGTTCGTTTAGTTGTTTGAGTACCTTGTATAATCTGGATATTCACCCCTTGTCAGATGAATAATTTGCAGATATTTTCTCTGATCCAACAGATTGTGTGACCACTCTGTTGATTGTTTCCTGTGCTGTGCAGAGGCTTTTTAGTTTATTATGGTTCCATTTTCCTATTTTTGTTTTTGTTGCCTGTGCTTTTGAAGTCTTAGCCATAAAATATTTGCCTAGACGAATGTTCTGGATTATTTCCCCTATGTTTTCTTCTAGAAGTTTTATAGTTTTGGGATCCTATGTTTAACTCTTTAGTCTGTCTTGAGTTGATTTTTGTATATGGTGAGAGAAAGTTCTAGGTTCATTCTTCTGCATCTAGAAATC
Source organism: Callithrix jacchus (assembly GCF_049354715.1). Taxonomy (NCBI): domain Eukaryota; kingdom Metazoa; phylum Chordata; class Mammalia; order Primates; family Cebidae; genus Callithrix; species Callithrix jacchus. The sequence goes on along the minus strand of NC_133503.1, from coordinate 123,894,180 downwards.
CAATTTTACCAGCACCATTTATTGACAAGGGTGTCTATTCCCCCAAGGTATGTTCTTGCCACCTTTGTTGAAAAGTAATTGGCTGTAAATACATGGATTTATTTCTCAGTCCTCTATTTTGTTCCATTGAGTATCATTTTTAACCCAAATCATGCTGTTTTGGTTATTTTAAATTTGTAATATATTTTGAAGTCAGTTAGTGTAAAGTTCTAGCTTTGTTCTTTTTGCTCAGAATGACTTTGGCTGTTGAGCCCCTCAGTAGATGTGAGAGATGTCAGTAGGGCTCCAGGATTGTGGAGATGTGGGGGATATTGGGGCCCAGAAAAATATGCAGTCTTGTGGGGCTGGGCTTTCAGAATGGCATCATCCCACAGCTGCCTAGGACTTAGGATGTGTGGGACCTGGTGTGAGTACCTTCTCTGGAGGAAAGCCATCCTGTGGTCTCCAGACAGATCCTCATGCTTTTCTCAGGGGCTATGTGGGTTCTCCCTTGGCTAGGTTTGCAGGAATTTTCTGAGGGAATGTGAGCTAGTGGAGATCTGTCAGTTACCCTTTCTCCACACTGGGAAGTCTCTCTGGATTCCTAGATAATTCTGGCTGAGTTGGCTGCCTCACTTCCCTCTCCTTCTGTGTCTCATGTGTTTCCTGTTGCTTCTGCCAGTTGTCTGTCTTAGATGCTCTATTCAATATGTGATTATTTACTTGCTATTTTGGTTCCTCTTTCTGGAGGAGGCATCTACTAAATGCCTCTGGTCTGCCTCTTGAAGCCCTTCTCTTTATATATTCTTGACAGATGTCTTTTGTTATATATATGGAGTGTGAATATTTTCTTCCACTCCACCTTTCCCCTTAATCCACTTATGGTATCTTTTGACAAACAGAAATTCTTAATATAATCCAGGTTTTCTGTTCTTTCATTCATGATTAATACTTTTTAATGTTCTATTCAATATTTCATTACCTATTCCAAGGTCACAAAAAATGTACACTATGTTTTGCTCTAAAATTCCCTTTGTTTTGCTTTACACATTTAGCTCAGTGATCAATCTGGAATCAATTCCTGCATGTGGGGTGAGATAGGAGTCAAGGTCCTTATTTTTATAGATATCTGTTAAATCCAGCATCATTTAATGAAAAGATAAAGCATTCTTTCCCCTACATGCAGTGTTCTTTTTCATAAATCAGTTGAACCTACATACAGTGGTCTGTTTCTGAACTTTATCCTGTTCCCTTTGTAGTATACTCCTGTACCAAAATCACACTGTCTTGGTTATGTTTTATAGGTATACTGGCAAGCATTTTGTTTGTAGTTATGATGTTAGCATGTTTAAATAAGGAATTCGGTGGTGAATGTCAGCATTTGGAGTTTGGATGTGTGTGTGTATGTGTGTACATGTGTGTGACTGTTTCACAAAACTACATGAGCTTTGTTTTTAAAGTTATGGACTAGTAACTTAATTATGCACTAATTAAGGTACCAGATAACATGGTTTTAACATAAACTTGAAGATACATATTTAAAAAGAAACTAACTTTTGAGTGCTGGACTTCCACATGTAAATGTATGATGTAATGAATTCATAATAGTAAGGCTAGCTATTGTAAACTTTTCTGAACACAATGCTAACAACATTCTTTGTAAGACAGACTTCTTCTTATCCAGTTAGCTGATGACATTTGTCACTTATAACAAATCTAGTCATATCTCTACAGAATAAAAACGTCTGCCCACATAACTGATTATACTGCTGACCTTGATGGAAAAGATTCTAACTTGCAATAGTGTTTGAAATATTGCAATCCACTAATGATCCCATGTTCTACCTAGTGGTGTGTCAATTCTAATAATAAGATAAGTGGGATTCTTAGGTAAAATACATCCAATCTGAAACATACTCTTTTGTAGGTTAGGATTTAGAAAACTGAGTCTCTTTTTTAAATAAATCAAGAAAGAAGGTTGGGCACAGTGGCTCACACTTGTAATCCCAGCACTTTGGGAAGCTGAGGCAGATGTATCACATGAGGTCAGGAGTTTGAGACCAGCCTGGCCAACATAATAAAATTTTGTCTCTACTAAAAACATGAAAATTAGCCTGGTGTAGTGATGCATGACTGTAGTCCAGCTGCTTGGGAGGCTGAGGCAGGAACTCCACTTGAACCTGGGAGGTAGAGGTTGCAGTGAGCCAAGATTGCACCACTGCACTCCAGCCTGGGCAACAGAGCAACATCCAATCTCAAAAAAAAAAAAAAATGTGATTACAGCTAGAGAGGAGAAGTAACTTCTAGTGTTCTGTAGTAGTGTAAGATAAGCATAGTTCACAAGAATATATTATATAGTTTCAAATAGCTAAAAGGAGGATATTGGATGTTTCCAACACAAAGAAAAGATAAATTTTTGAGATGGTGTATAGCTGATTATCCTGATCTGATCCCTATACATCATATGTATCATAACAACTCCATGTACTCCATAGATGTGTACAACTACTATGTGTCAATTTTTTAAAAATATTTTTAAAAAAAATCTTGCTTAGGTTAAAAAAAAAAGTGGGGAAAGACACAAGATGGCCAAATAGGAACAGCTCTGGAGAGTAGTCCCCAGTGAGAATGCAGACAGTGAGTAGTCACCGCATTTCCAAATGAGTTTTACAGCCCACAGACCAAAAGATTTCAGAGCAGAAAAGTGCCATGAGTCTCCAGCATGGCTGTTTCAGCCAGTGCAGTGGGTCTCCACAAAAACACTCACACAAATCTGCATGGCTGTTTCAACTGGCTCCTGGAACGCCTGGGAGAGAGAGTCACTCATTCAACTGAAAAAAAGGGGGCTGAAACAGCCACATGATCTGGCTTGGTGGGTGGCACCCCCACAAAGACCAGCAATCTGAAATGCTCTGGATTGAGAGTTTCACAGCAAGTACAGCTGAACCCTGGATGGTTCAGCTTTGTTGAAGGAAGAGCATCTGCCATTACTGAGGCAGTCTACCACTACCAAGGCTGTCTGATATTATCAAAGCAATCCACCATTACCGAGGCAGTCCACCATTATAGAAACAATCCACCATTATCGAGGCAGTCTGCCATTACAGAGACAGTCTGTCATTACTAAGGCAGACTGTCATCACCGAGGCAGTTCTTAACTATACCTCTATAAACAAAAGCACAAGGAAGTTCACACAGCTGCTGGGCAGAGCCCACGGGAGCTCAGCAACGCCTCTGCTGGCAGACTGTGACTAGGCTACCTCCTCTCTGGGCAGGACATCTCTGAAAATAGGCAGCAGCACATCAAGAACTTATAAATAGAGCCCCACCTTCCCAGGACAGAGCACCTGGGGAAAAAAAGGTGGTTCTGTGTTCCACTGTAGCAGACAAGCATACTTGCCCAGCAGCTCTGAGTGGAACAATGGAGCTCATAGCTCAGAACTTGAACTGCTATAAGGGACATAATGTCTCCTCAAACAGCTTCCTGACCCCTATATATACAAAGAGACACCTCATAAAGGAGAGCTAAGGCTGACATCTGGTGGGTATCCTTCTGGGACAAAGAAAACAGTAAAAGAAACTGGAAGAACCCTTAATATTCTGCAGCTGCTGCAGGTGATTCCCCAGGCAAGCAGGGTTTGGAGTGGACCTCCAGCAGTCCTACAGCAGAGGGGCCTGACTGTTAGAGGAAAACTAAAAAACAGAAAGAAATAACTTCATCAACAAAAAGGACGTCCACTGAGAGACCCAATCCAAAAGTCACCAACTACAAAGACCACAGGTAGATAAATCCACAAAGATGGGAAGAAACCAGCATAAAGAGGATGAAAACACACAAAACCAGAAAACCTCTCCTCCTCCAGGGTGTTACAACTCCTCACCAGCAAGGGAACAAGGCTGGATGGAGAGTGAGTCTGATTAATTGACAGAAACAGGCTTCAGAAAGTGGTTAATAACAAACTTCTCTGAGCTAAAACAACATGTTCTACCCCATGCAAATAAACTAAGAACCTTGAAAAAAGGTTTGACAAAATGCTAACAAGAATAAAGAGCTTAGAGAAGAATGTAAATGAATTAATGGAGCTGAAAAAACACAACATGAGCACTTCACAAAGCATAAACACGTTTCAATAGCCAAATCAACCAAGCAGAAAAAAGGATATCAGAGATTGAAGATCAGCTCAATGAGATAAAATGAAAGGGCAAGATTAGAGAAAAAAGAGTAAAAAGAAATGAACAAAGCTTCCAAGAAATATGAGATTATGTGAAAAGACCTAATCTACATTTGATAGGTGTACCTGAATGAGACGGAGAGAATGAATCCTAGCTGGAAAAGACTCTTCAGGATATTATCCAGGATAACTTTCCCAACCTAGCAAGGCAGGTCAATATTCAAGTCCAGGAAATACAGAGAACACCACAAAGATATTCCTCAAGAGGAGCAACCCCAAGGCACACAATCATCAGATTCACCAGGGTTGAAATGAAGAAAAAATGCTAAGCGCAGCCAGAGAGAAAGGTCGGGTCACCCACAAAGGGAAGCCCCATCAGACTCACAGCAGATCTCTCAGCAGAAACCCTACAAGCCAGAAGAGACTGGGGGCCAATATTCAACATCCTTAAAGAAAAGAATTTTCAACCTAGAATTTCATATTCAGCCAAACTATGCTTCATAAGTGAAGGAGAAATAAAATCCTCTATGAACAAGCAAATACTCAGAGATTTTATCACCACGAGGCCTGCTTTACAAGAGCTCCTGAAAGAAGCACTGAACGTAGAAAGGAACAACCAGTACCAGTCACTTTAAAAACATACCAAATGGTAAAGAGGATGAAAACAATGAAGAAACTGTGTCAAATAACAGGCAAAATAACCAGCTAGTATCAAAATGGCAGGATCAAATTCACACAGAAAATATTAACCTTAAGCGTAAATGGGCTAAATGCCCCAATTAAAAGACACAGACTGGCAAATTGGATAAAAAGTCAAAACCCATCAGTGTGCTGTATCCAGGAAACCCCTCTCACATGCAAGGATACACATAGGCTCAAAATAAAGGAATGGAGGAATATTTACGAAGCAAATGGAGAGCAAAAAAAAGCAGGAGTTGCCATCCTAGGCTCTGATAAAACAAACTTTAAACTAACAAAGATCAAAAGAGACAAAGAAGGGCATTATATAATGGTAAAAGGATCAATGCAACAAGAAGAGCTAACAATCCTAAATATATATGTACCCAATACAGGAGCACCCAGATACATAAAGCAAGTTCTTAATGACCTAAAAAGAGACTTAGACTCCCACACAATAATAATGGGAGACTTTAACACTTCACCGTCAATATTAGATCAATGAGACAGAAAATTAACAAGGATATCTAGATCTTGAACTCAGATCTGGACCAAGAAAACTTAATAGACATTTACAGAACTCTCCACCACAAATCCACAGAATATACATTCTTCTCAGTACCACATCACACCTACTCTAAAACTGACCACAAAATTGGAAGTAAATTACTCCTCAGCAAATGCAAAAGAACGGAAATTATAACAAACGGTCTCTCAGACCACAGTGAAATCAAATTAGAACTCAGGATTAAGAAACTAACTCAGAGTTGCACAACTTCATGGAAACTGAACAACTGGCTCTTGAATGTTGACTGGATAAACAAATGAAGGCAGAAATAAAGATGTTCTTTGAAACCAACAAGAATGAAGACACAATGTACCAGAATCTCTGGGACACCTTTAAAGCAATGTCTACAGGAAAATTTATAGCAATAGGTGCCCACATGAGAAGCAAGGAAAGATCTCAAATCGACACCCTATCATCAAAATGGAAAGAGCTAGAGGTGCAAGATCAAAAGAACTCAAAAGCTAGCAGAAGACAAGAAATAACAAAGATCAGAGCAGAACTGAAGGAGACAGAGACAAAAAAAAACCCTTCAAAAATTAATAAATCCAGGAGCTGATTTTTCAAAGAGATCAACAAAATAGGCCACTAGCCAGATTAATAAAAAGGAAAAGAGAGAATAATCAAATAGATGCAATAAAAAATGATAAAGGGGATATCACCACAGATTCCACAGAAATACAAACTACCATCAGAGATTACTACAAACAACTCTATGCATATAAACCAGTACACCTGGAAGAAATGGATAAATTCCTGGACACTTGCATTCTCCCAAGCTTAATCCAGGAAGAGTTCAAAACCCTGAATAGGCCAATAACAAGGTCTGAAGTTAAGGCAGCAATTATTAGCCTACCAACCAAGAAAAGCCCAGATCCAGATGGGTTCACAGCCAAATCCTACCAGACACACAAAGAAGAGCTGGTACCATTCCTTCTGAAACTATTCCAAACAATAGAAAAAGAGGGAGATTCTTCCCAAGTCATTTTATGAGACCAACATCATCCTGATACCAAAACCTGGCAGAGACTCAGCAAAAAAAGAAAACTTCAGGCCAATATCCATGATGAACATAGATGCAAAATTCTTCAATAAAATACTGGCAAACCGATTACACAGTACATCAAAAAGCTTATCCATTGTGATCTAGTAGGCTTCATCCCAAGGATGCAAGGCTGGTTCTACATACACAAGTCTATAAACATAATTCACCACATAAACAGAACCAAAGACAAAAACCACATGATTATCTCAATAGATGCAGAGAAGGCCTTAGACAAAATTCAACCATCCTTTAGGCTAAAAATTCTCAATAACCTAGGTATTGACAAAATGTATATCAGAATAATAAAAGCTATTTATGCAAACCAACAGCCAATATCATTCTGAATGGGCAAAAACTGGAAGCCCACTTGAAATCTGGCACTTGACAAGGATGCCCTCTCTCACCACTCCTATTCAATATAGTATTAGAATTTCTAGCTAAAGCAATCAGGCAAGAAAAAGAAATAAAGGGTATTCAAATAGGAAAGGAGGAAGTCAAAATGTCTCTATTTGCAGATGACATGATTGTATATTTAGAAGACCCTATCGTCTCAGCTCCGAATCTCCCAAAACTGATAAGCAACTTAACAAAGTCTCAGGATACAAAATCTATGTGCAGAAATCACAAGCATTCCTATACACCAATAACAGACTTAAAGAGAGCCAAATCAAGAACGAACTGCTATTCACAATTGCTACAAAGAAAATAAAATACCTAGGAATACAACTAACAAGGAACGTAAAGGACCTCTTCAAGAAGAACTACAAACCACTGCTCAAGGAAATAAGAGAGGACACAAACAGTTGGAAAAACATTTCATGCTCATGGTTAGGAAGAATTAATATTGTGCAAATGGCCATACTGCCCAAAGTAATTTACAGAGTCAATGCTATCCCCATCAAGCTAGCTGTCACCATCTTCACAAAACTGGAAAAAAACACCTTAAACCTCTTAGGGAACCGAAAGAGAGCCCACATAGCAAGTCAATTCTAAGCAAAAAGAACAAAGCTGGAGGCATCACATTACCCAACTTCAAACTATACTACAAGGCTACAGTAACCAAAAGAGCATGGTACTGATACTAAAACAGAGATATAGACCGAAGGAACAGAACAGAGGCCTCAGAGGCAGTGCCACACGTCTACAACCATCTGATCTTTGACAAACCTGACAAAAAACAAGCAATGGGGAAAGGATCCTCTGTTTAATAAATGGTGTTGGGAAAACTGGCTAGCCATGTGCAAAATGCAGAAACTGGACCCCTTCCTGACACCTTACACTAAAATTAACTCCAGATGGATTAAAGACTTAAACATAAGACCTAACACAATAAAAACCCTAGAAGAAAACCTAGGCAAAACCATTCAGGACATAGGCATAGGCAAGGACTTCATGACTAAAACACCAAAAGCATTGGCAATGAAAGCCAAAATATACAAATGCCCATTAATGATAGACTGGAAAAGGAAAATGTGGCACATATAAACCATGGAATACTATGCAGAGTTCATGTTCTTTGCAGGGACATGGATAAAACTGGAAACCATTATTTTCAGCAAACTGACACAAAAACAAAATCAAACAATACATGTTCTCACTCATAGGTGGGTGTTGAACAATGAGAACACTTGGACACAGGGAGGCGAGCATCACACACGGGTTTGTTGGGAGTATCTGGGGAAGGGACAGCAGGGGATAAGGAGCTGGGGAGGGTAACATGGGGAGAAAATGCCATATATAGGTGACATGTATGAAGGCAGCAAACCACATTGCCATGTATGTACCTATGCAGCAATACTGCATGTTCTGCACATGTACCCCAGAACCTAAAGTGCAGTAAGATACATATATTAAAAAAAAAGTAGGGAAGACTAGAGGGACTAAATAAACTCTTTCAACTGCTTACTATAATTACATTTACTATTCAATTGCTCACTTCAATTTTTCAGATAGAACTATTTTTAACATACCCTGTTATTTTAAAAGTCAAATTAATGTATTTTACATGGTCAGGATCTTTAAAAAACAACCTCTGAATCAGAGAACTGAGTGCAAATGCTTTTATGAAATGCTATTGGGAGCAACTCCTCCAAAGAAGTGAGGGGAGCAAGATTAGACAAAGGGAGCACCTATCTTGTATTATGAGGTCTCAGTCACTCCCATGAAGAGTTCTGAAGCTGAGATAGTGCTGCAGAAATATCCTGAATTAGTAGAGGTTACTGGATCTTTGCACCTGCACGTAGACCACTAATTGGATAGGAAATTCCCTGAGAGAAAAGGAGCGTAACCATGGTTGAGGCAGTTCCCTTTTGAAGGCAATTGCAGGGGAGTGATTCAACATGAGCCATCAGCAGGCAACATTCCCAGCAGCTAGGGACCACTGTCCCAAAAGGTGGACTCTGGGTAGTGAGCTACAGCATCCACTGCAGTTCACCATTGCCCCTTTTGGTTCACTGATTCATATAAGTTTACTCCAGATACAGGTATTTCAGGATTCTGATTTGTCATATTTCCTGAAAAAATTATAATAAAAATGATAGTGGGACAAATTCTAGTCTCCACGGCTTCAGCTACTTTCAGGGTTAACTAGGAAACATCATTCTTCCTGTAGTATTCATTCCATGATGATCACATCCTCATCAAGTGCCTCTCCTGTTCTCGGTGGAATAACCAAGACTTTCATCTCTGAGTGGACTGAAATCCTCGGGATTATGCCTTTCTCATGTTATGGCTGCTGGACATGTCCACTTACTGTCGAAATTTGACAGGGGACTCCCAATAGGCACCCCAGAGGATCACTTAGATCTCAGTCGTATTCTCCACTGATCCCATTGTATAACAACAGTCATACTTCCTGATTTTCAAGTCAATTTGCCCTACCAGTTTAGTTAAAAAAAAAAAAAAGGCATCTAAAATAACTGAATAACGGCCATATCTCAAAGTTTAATGAGAATTGTGATGTATTTCCTGGTGAAAACATTCCATTTCTTGGAAGCAAAAGCTATAGAACCACACAATCTAGTGTTGCAGTGACAGAAAGCACAAATTTCCCATGTAGATTACTGAGATGATGGCCATAGGATCCAGTCCTACGTCCAGCCATTGGTTCCAGGATCTATGTATTGTACCCACTGAGAACATATGGCCATTGATTTAAAGTGTATTCTGCATCCAAGACAATGGCATCTTATCTTTGCAAGAGCAAGGTATCATCTCTAATCTGATCCATCAACAATTCTTCCAGAAAGCATTTCCAGGGGAGAGAATGGGTGATGACTATAAGTGAACATGAGGTTTCTTGTTAGAGTTAGAGTGATAAAAATATTCTAAATTAGATTGTGATCATAGTTATAACCTATAAATATGCTAACATTCATTGACTTGTATATTTAAAATGAGTGAATTTAATGATATGTGAATTATTTCTTGATAAAACTTTTGGAAGGGCAATTCTATCACTCTATCTGGCCATCAGCTTCTCTATGTAGTGGTATGTGATAGGGTTAGCAGACTCCATGCTTGTATTCCTACTGTCACACTTCCTTTGTAAAGTGCATCCTTGGATATTATGCTAAATTCTGAGCTGTGGAATAAACACTCTACCCACTCTCAGATAGTGACTTTGGTTGAAGCCCTGCAGACTGGAAAGAAAAATTGTAATACATGTCTATTTCTGTCAAGATGATTCATTCTTCTTCCAGAATACAAGGGATCTAATATATTAAGTTGCCACCAATGACTGGTAGCTCCCCTAGAAAGATGGTGCCATAGTAAGAACTCACCTTTGGTCTCTGTTGCCAGCAACTTGAATCTTTGGCAATAGAAAAGCTAGATCAGTCTTGGTAAGAGGGAGGCCACATTGTTGAGCCCATGCATAGCTTCCGTTCCTGCTGCCATGGTCATACTGTTCATTGTTCATGCTGTTCACTGTGCCAGCACATAGTTGGTAGATGAAGAAGAAAGCTGGTTCATCTGCTTGATTGCTTAGTGCTTATTCCATGATGTATCATTACAACCATTTGATACAACGATCTTCACAATTTACACTCAAGATCTCTAAGGTTTTTTAGGTCTAGCCACATGCTTCCATCTCAATCCTTATCCAATCTTTTATTTTCTATGCCCTCAACCAGACATCCAAACTATTCGTCACTGTCTTTGAGTTCATATATACATATGAACCAATGGGTGGAAGTAGGATTGCATCCTATATGTATATTTTGCTCAAGCCTACAGTTTTGTCCATTGGGAGAATTTCCCATGTCCCCACTGTTTTTCAGGGACATTCCCTGATATGTCTGTAATGCAATGGTAATACATTTCTAGCTTGTACCATACAATGAGTAAATCCACCTACGAACAAAGCTTCACCTTTTCCCTTCTCTGTAAGCAGTCATAGACTTCTTTAACTGGTATGGTAGTTACAAGTTAATTGAGGGAGAGGCATCAGTGGAACAGCAATGGATTTCATGGACAGCTAGGCCACTTATTCAACATCTTATGACCTATGGCCCTGCTTATGACTGATTCCAGACATACCACTTCCTTCTTAGGTTAAACTGCTGACAGTTCATTATATAGGGCATCTAACAGAAACCAGCTTGTAATGAGAAGTTCTGGTCATAGGATCACTTGGTGTCCCATTGTCAGGAATGCCATCTCTACTAGGGTCCAGCAGCACAACAGAAACGACATCTCTGGACGGTGTATAACTCTCTACTGCAGGCAGCATGGGCTTACTCCTGAAACCTGGAGGGTCTATTGCAGTTATCCTACCAGACATAGTCAGCAAACTTACAAAGCATCTTTTCCTTCCACAGATTCCTCTAATAGCACTGGATCTGTCAGGGAATATGGCCTACACATCAAGGCTGCTTGCACCTGACCCCTGGACCTGCTACAGAGTGCTTCTTTGCTCTGAGTCCCACTTAAAGCTGGCAGTATTTATGTCACTCAGCAAAAGCATGTAGCAGTGTTCCCAAGTGTGAAACATGCTGTGCCTCCTGATAAACACATGACCTGTGAAAAAGAGGTCATGTGTTTATCTGGAGGTGCAGGATGTTTCACACTTGGGAACACTGCTAGATGTATTGTTGTATAGTTTTTTATATAGCAGGAATAAGTTGAGCCAGAAGGGTACCTCCTTTTTATCACTTTCAGTCCAGAAACTAAGTCACCCCCAACAGGGAGACTGAGTTTCAGAGGAGAGAAAGATGTGTGCATGCATCCCCTTATGTGTGTGTCTGAGTATATGACCTATCAAGAACTGTCATTGAAACTTAGACTTAGCTAGAATTTCAAAGGCTAATATGATTAAACATCTTGTTTTGGAGATGGAGTACTAAATCCAGAAAACTTCAAATATCTACTCCCAAGTCACCCAGTTCACTTGTGGCTGAGCTGGAACAGAGTTTAGGCTTTTAGGTATCAGGTAATCATCAGAGCTTCTGCAGATGTCACTCTACTGATTGATGGAATTCCCCAAATTGTATGATAAAAACAATCTTCCTTCTTTTCTTGCTTGCCATTGGCTTTGCGACCATATGTTGCCTTTTTCCTTGCTTTAGCATATCCCTCAATATCCCAGGCCTATTTATTCATTAAAGTTTGTGAAAAAGAAACAGTGCCCATATTAGTACCCCTATCCTATTCCTTTCCCAGATGATCCCTGTTTAACAGCTACCTGCTGAGACACCTTCACCAGGTTACTAATCCTCTCTGGCGGCAGCTGTCCCTGCCAACTCTTCTTTCATTTCCATACAACCCCCATCTTGGACCCTGATGTAGTTTGTATTCACAACTGGTGACTTTGACAGGGAAGTAAGATATATAAAGTGTTCATTGATATGCTTCTTTTCTTTTTCCTTTCTGTTTCTCTAGTGGCCCTCCACCAACCTGGGACAAGAGGGCACCTATTGTTTAAGTGTTGTCAGTAGGTAAACTAGAGAACAAAAAAATCTAATATCTTGGCATTTAAAATCAAAACCTGAGTACAGAAAGAAACCCTGGAAAGATGACGACCTGAAAAAGCCTCTAGAAATCTCTAGCACTAGCTCTGAATTATCCATCTTTGACCAATTACAAAAAGAAAAAAAACTGGTTAGTTTTCTTAAGAGCTGAGATGAAACAAGGTTATAGGCTATGAGAGAGGAACTCTCTGTTGAGGAACTCTCTGTATGAGGAAGAAAATTGGCAGTATTCCTTACTGCCTCCATGCCCTGGTGACTCAAGGAACACCTAAAGAACAGTCTTGAAACCTGAGAGTGAGGATCACCAAGCAACAGACCCTTGAAATAGTTTAACCTACAGAGATTTATGGATGGGTTGACTAAGCAATGAGTGGGCTGAGTCTTTGCTTCCCTAGGCTGACCAGGTATGAAGAGATCAGGAAATAGAGGGATGCCTCTGTGGACTCCCTGCCACCATCTCCTGGCAGAAGATCACTTCACCTCTCACCTCTCACCACTTGTAGGACACCCAGTGCCTAAAGTTTGTTAACCAAAAAGTCAGCAAAGAAAAAGTAGCAATCAAACCAGTGAGCTAGAGTGTGCTAGGGAGTCAGAGTAAACAGAATATATGGCCAGCCCATAGACCTGCCAAAGGAGAGAGGTGGCAGCTGTAATAGAAAAATCATTAGAGCACTTAAGGTGATTCAAGTAAGGCATCCCTAGAGAGGCCAACGATTGCAGGTTGGACCAGCTAGAACATGGCTCAAGACTCCACTGAATGGACAGGACACAGCAATCCCTTTGTCCTGTTTTCAGATCTTTTTCTAAGGACAATTTTTCTAAAAAAGAGGGAAAAATATAAATTAGGATAGAAGGAATAAAATCAAGTATATCAGTTATAATACTAAACATTAACATATTTATCTGACATAAAAGCAAAGACGATCAGAAACTACAAAACCTAATGCCAGCTATAAAAGCTATAAAATGGCCAGGCTCAGTGGCTCATGCCTATAATCCCAGCACCTTGGAAGGCCAAGGCGGATGGATCATGATGAGGTCAAGAGGTTAAGACCATCCTGGCCAACATGGTGAAACCCCGTCTCTACTAAAAAATACAAAATTTAGTTGGGTATGGTAGCATGAGCCTGTAGTCCCAGCTACTCCAGAGGCTGAGACAGGAGAATTGGTTAAACCTAGGAGGTTGCAGTGAGCTGAGATCACACCACTGCATTCCAGCCAGGCAACAGAGTGACACTCCATCTCAAAAAAATAAAAAATAAAAATAGCTGTGTACCAAAATAAGGCACTTAAATCTATTTTTTAAATGGTTGGAAACAACATTGAGAAAGATAATTACAATCCAAATTTTTTTAAAAAGACAGCAGGCATGGTAATATGAAAATCAGATATGGTATTTTTTAATGTGTTAAAAATATTTTCAGAAAATTTGATGAGTATTAGTCAAAGATTGATCTCAAATTTTCTATAAGGAAGAAGACCTAAAATATGCCAATTAAAGCACTTCTTATTTGGTACAGCTATTTAAGGAAAAAAAAAATGGTTAAATACTGAGTTACATATGATGAAAGAAAAAAAAGAACAGAGAGAAAAGAAAAGAACATCTGGTTGATGACCATGAGGCTCCTGATGGACAGTCAGCTGGTTCAATGGGTAATTAGTTTTTAAGAAGCAATCTTTTTTTTTTTTTTTTTTTTTTGAGACAGAGTCTTGGATCTGTTGCCAGGCACCAGGCTAGAGTGCAATGGTGTGATTTTGGCTCACTGCAACCTCCACCTCTGTGTTCAACCAATTTTCCTGCCTCAGCCTTCTGAGTAGCAGCTTGGACTACAGGTGCGCACCACCACACCCAGCTAATTTTTGTATTTTTTTTTTTAGTGGAGGTGGGGTTTCACCATGTTGTCTAGGATGGTCTTGATCTCTTGACCTCATGATCGGCCTACCTCGGCCTCCCAAAGTGCTGGGATTACAGGTGTGAGCCACCGTACTCGGTCAAGAAGGGATTTTAATCTCATTAAAATTTGTCAGAAAATTGCTTAAGCATTTTCAGGAATATAAATTTCTTTCTAGAAAGAGATTCTGAATTACCTTACATGGACCAGGTTGGACACATACTTTCCTTTTATAAATATTAAAAGCAGTAATCAGGAAAAAAAAGAGGTACATTGGGTAATAATAGCAAATACAATTTGTCTTAAATTTGTATGAAACATAAAACAGAGAATCTAAATATGTTGCTTTTGAAAAGAAAATTATAGTGATTATCTTTAATGCACTCTTCAGAATGAAACAAATCTAGCAGAAAACAAAAAATGGTAGAGTCATGACAAATATAATGTCAATTAATAAGTTTGATTTAATAGAGTTTTCACCCTTTGAACAGAAAATACACATTTTTCATATATACATAGAATATTTATTATACAATCAATTACAATCCCTGAAGATGAAAGACTTTAATAGAAGTATAATACAAAAAAGTTGAAAAGGATATTTATTAAACAAAACTGGTTTTTTTCTGCCCTTCACAACAATTTCCAGTCTAACAGATTAAGATCCTAAAAGCTGTAGAGGAGGAAGAACATGAGAGAAGAAGCAAGAGATGAAACCATTTTGTTTCCTAGCTCTGTAAACCTCCAGAGGCTAAACTGAAGGTGATATCAGGCAGGGTTGCTCATCGGTGATGGGTGTGGTATATAGAGGAGCTGACTTGTGCTTCACCAGTTCGGGAGATTTGCAGCTGATAGCCTCACTGGTGTCGTTAGTTCCACAAAACATGAAAGCCAGAGAACTGAGAAAGCTGCAGTGTTAGTAACAGAATGAGTCCCCTGTAATTCCAGAGCTTTGCTACAGAGGGCCTTGGAACAAGGAGAAAGAGTTTGAAAATTGACTGAGAAAGGAAAATAGCAGGCGTATCTGCAGGGATCTCTTTGATGCGAGAAAAGGATTCTAAAGCAAAGGATGAGGGAGGAGTGGACTGCCTAGTTAGGAATTACTTGACTTTAATAATGGCGCCAAAGAGTGGCCACAGTGAAATGAGATCCTTCTCAAAAGATGCCAGCACAGAACCAAGACAGATCAAGGCTGATAAATGGGTATCCCCTTTTCCTTGATGCCTTATGAATATTTGTGTCAGATTTTCTCCTACCACAAACACTGCCAAAGGAGGTAGTATCAACCCTAGAGGAAAAGGGACAGATGGAGAAGAAATAGTCCTATTTTACTATGTTGTCAAGATGACAAAATGGAGATATCATTGAATTTACCAATGTCTATTTCTATTATTTTTTTACATCAGGTAGAATGCTGTCACAGAACTAGATATAAAATAGAAAATTTTAAAGTTACATTTTACAAGACTCTACCTGCCATACCATATTTTTAGATAATTTTCCACCCTGTACTCAGATGTTCATGGGGCTTATTGTGTCCTGTAATTTGCATGTATTCTAAAGAGAGATATATTTAAATCCAATTTTATGCATGTTGAGAGTTTCAAAAAAGAAGACATGCTCTTTAGTGTGAAAAAATTTCAATACTCAGCTAAAGTAAGTAGTAAGTATTGAAGAGAGATATATTCTTTTCAACTTTCTGCTCTGGCATCCTTAAGCAATGATCCTCATCCTCCTGCCCTCAAGAGGGTTTCCAAACTTAAAGCCAGGGTGAAAAGAGCCATATGTCATGTTGGTTAGGCACTTTTGATGAGATCAGTGGCTTCCTCTTAACATTGCTTTGACCAAAACTCTTTCACAAGACTACCACTAATTGCAAAGGACAGAAGGAATTATAGCAGAATACATTGGTACCTTGGATAAAATTAGGATTCTGTTAGTAAGAACAGAAACAAAGCATTTTAGATGGCCAGTCAGCAGACTCTACTGTGAGTTGCTTCAGTGGGATAAACTTCAAAGCACCATGAGCCAAAAATTAACTTTATATTTAGATTTTTCCTTTGTCAATCTTTTCGCCTAGGGCCAAAGGCTTTCCTTAGAGGATGTGTCCACTGATTATAAATCTGTAATGCTTTTCTTGTATTTTCCCACAGACACAACACTATATATTTGTTTTCCGATTTTACCTTCTTTAAAATGAAAGGAGAACTTTGTGGGGGTTGGAACCCATATAATTAGAGCTTCAAATTCTAGATTTCCAGATTTTTCCCCACCCCTTAACAGTTGTTTTCCCATGCGTAAATCGATAGCATTTTTTTCGTCTATTTGTATTGCTTGTTTTCCAAAAGCATTCAAATTATTTTAATAAAAATCATAGCTTTCCTTTTTTGTGTGCATGTTTTTTGGTTCACAAATTAACAAGTGACTTCAGATCTGGCTCACAGCACAGCTGGGGCTAGCAGAAACTATCAACTTACAAAAGAGTAGCTACTCGCTACTCACATTTTGCTTGCCCTGAGTATTAGTCAGTTTGTTTTATAGGGGATCTGAGGAGTGTTAGTTAACCCATAATCTATAAATTGGCAGTTGGAAGAGAGACTTTTATGTAGTTGCTTCTGTTTATTTATTTACTTCTGTTCTAGTTTGTAAGTCTTCATTTTGAAAATTTTGAGGTTAAGAAAAGTGAATCTTCTTCTCCTATAAATAAGTTTTAATTACTCTATGAAAAGTTTTAAATACTCAAAGATATAAACTGTTAATTTCTAGAAAAAAAGTGGACATGATTAAATAAGTCTGCTAAGGTATTTACAGGTGAAACATAAAAAATATCTAGGAACCAATGTAAGATTCAAAGATTTACCTAATATTCAAATGCTTTTCATGCTTCATGTTTACCTTTTTACAAATTTAGAAATTATATTATGATAATTTAAGAAAGTGACATGAACAGTGAGTAATGCATTCTGATTAGAGTCACAAAAACTTTCTACCAGCCTAAATTCCTAAAAGGTTGATTTCTCAGGTCATTTTGTGTTAAGAATGGAACTCAATTGTGTGTAGTGGTTTTTTGTTTGTTTGTTTGTTTGTTTTGAGACAGAGTCTCTCTGTCACCCAGGCTGGAGTACAGTGGCATGATCTTGGCTCACTGCAACGTCTGCCTTCCAGGTTCAAGTGATTGTCCTGCCTTAGCCTCCCAAGTAGCTGGGACCACAGGCACCTGCTACCACATCCAGCTAATTTTTTTGTGTTTTTAGTAGAGACAGGGTTTCACCATGTTGGCCAAGCCAGTCTCAAACTCCTAACCTCAAATGATCCACCTCGGCCTCCCAAAGTGCTGAAATTATAGGCATGAGCCACCACACACAGCCTCAGTTGTGTTTTAAGCCTTGAGATATAGTGAAAATTCATATGCAAAATTATTAAAATTAGAATCTGATAGATTTAAGGTAGAAAAGGGAACATTAGTATAGGCATGGGAATATATAGCAGGAAAGAGGAAGACTTTGCTGGTTAACTCTTAAAATATGAACCAAAACCTCAGAAATTCTCATCTGTCATCAGATTTAACAAATATTTATTAAGTTGTTACTGTGAACCAGATACACTGTGGCATTACTTTCAAATTTCAACTCTGTGTTTTTCTTGTCTTACATTGTACTAAACATTAACCAGTTTCCCAAATTAGTATTAGTTATTAGCCTAATAACTTCACAGTTGTTTAATTTGTGCCATATACCTCATTCTCCCTACCCTAAATCAAAACACACTTTACCTGTGGTACCAATTAAAAAATTTTCCAATTTCTAATAATGGCACAAATGTTATAATTTAATTAATAGAAGCTGTTGTGTGGATTACTAGTTAGAAAGTTTCTGTTGGTTCTGTGTTAAATAATTAAGAACAAGTATTGTAACACATTCAGAGTAGAGAGGGTAGATTTGGACATGATCATAGACATTTATGGTTTATTTGTTAATCATTCTCTGACTGAAATATATATACATACACATATACATACATATATACATATATATACACATACACACATATGCATATGTATATACACATATACATATATATATTTGTCCCCCTAGGGATTTATGTTTACTGAACTCTAATCTTCCAAATTTTATGCCATTCCTATATGATTTAGTGACTCACATCAGTTCTGGACTAAGTTATTACACTGGCCATCTGGATGCCTTAATGCATATCCACAGGAGTCCACCTGGCGATGACCTGGTATGGCATAGAACTAGTCCATCCAACATGTCCAGAACACATGCTACCTAAGCTGGGGTATCTAACCTCTGTCTAAGATGATTATATATAGGCCAGAATTATAATTTACAGATTTGAATTCACAACCTCTAATCCATAAATGAGCATACTATTAAGTTGCACTTTAACTTTAGCATAATACAAAAAAGATTACATTTTCTCATTTTGCATGTAAAATTACCTAAGCAAGATGAGAAAAAATTGAAATGAGAAGCTATAGAACCAAGGTTTTTATTTATACCAATAATGCTGAAAATACAACACAGCATTTCTTGTCTTTAACATATTTCAGTCCCAGTAACATTCAGCCTACATTAATGAAATGATTCCAAAGTTCATGA
Organism: Callithrix jacchus; assembly: GCF_049354715.1. Classification (NCBI taxonomy): domain Eukaryota; kingdom Metazoa; phylum Chordata; class Mammalia; order Primates; family Cebidae; genus Callithrix; species Callithrix jacchus. The sequence goes on along the minus strand of NC_133503.1, from coordinate 123,875,258 downwards.
GCTCAATATGTTACCAAAAAAAAAAAAAAAAAAAAAAAACCCTGGATATGTGTATGTCATACTCCCTATTTGGCAAAGAAGGAAGAAAATGTGTTTCCTGTGGGGAAAAATAGCACTAAAAGAATTCCAAAATAGATAGCACTTTGAGTTTTATATATGCTTCTCCATGTATGGCTAACAGCCTGGTCTATGGCATAAAGAGCACAGATAAAACTGTTAGCAATCAAAACAGTCACCTTGTGATTTGGAGTATTAGCTGTACTGCTTACGTTTTCATAAGTAGTATACAACATTTTACTGATTCACAGAAGTGAATGATTTAGCTAACAAAATAATAAGCTCCTAGGTTTTCAAAGCCCTTTTGAATAGCAAACACTTAATATTTTGGAGTACTGTCAAAATTTACTAAAATATAAATAGACACCATCTATTTGGTAATAAGAACATACTTTAAAACCACAAAGGAAGTAATCACAGATTAGGTTGTCAGTGTCTACCGAGAACTCAGCAGTTGGACATCATACAATAGATATTTCGTTTAAAGGAACCCCATTTATTTTTGAAGGTATTTGTTCTCCTTTGAGAGGAAGGAGTAAGGAAGAGCAATTCAAAGGCTGCCACACTTTCTGGGCACAATATAAGGACAAGGGCCATCTTTGTTGATGTTTGTTCTGTGCTGAGCCTAATGCTCTGATATTGCTATCTTGAAACTCTTAGTTATTCTATAACAAGGAGCCCCACATTTTTATTTTGAACTGGGCACCAGAAATCACGTAACTAGTCCTGAAAAGAAGATTCACAATGACTTAGGACACAGCCTCCATGCTTTAGTTTGTCACAGATAAGCATTAAGTCCTTATGCTCTGTTTTTCTATTTCATATTCTCCATGAATATTACTGCCCTAATTTCACCCAGATCCTGCATCCTGATCCTCTTTCTTTGGGGAAAAAAAACAACAAAACTAGAAAGTTACAGATTTAGCAACTATAAATATTAGCAAATTGAAATAAAATTATCTTAATGAGGCAGAACTTATTTTGCAGTAAGACCAAGTTAATGTCAACTGAAAATAGTTAAATTTTCTTAACATAGAAAAGATGCAAATAAGAATAATAAGATTAAGCATGAATTTTTCTCCTGAAAGAAAAATTCACAGTTGGATCACCAATATGTTCTGGAGAAGTTGTATCATTATGCTTAAATATCAGAAACATATGTGAATATACCCTTATTTATCTGTAGAAAATTTTGTGTAGCAAATTTTGCTTATTAAAAAAATATTTTGAGGAGTAATATATAATTAATTTCTTAATACTAGAAATTGCTTCAGTATAATAAAGCTTTAAACACTTTTAGAGCATTCTTTTCTGTGAACTAAAGGAAGTTTTTTGGCCAAAACCTGTTGCCTCTTAAACTCTTTCAAAGCCAGAAAGAGCAGGTAATAATAACCCAATCCCGGTCACAGTTGCATAGTTAACCCATAAGTATTATCCCAGAATTTATTACTGGTATCATTCCAATGATACCTGAGTAAGAGCATCAAAGTCCTCTAGCTCCAACAGCCAGAAGGCACAATTCAGGTTACCTTAATATTCATGTTCAAAATTCATTGATTCTTTATCCCTACCATGACTTTATACTGTTTCTCATTTCTTCGTGAAAAAAAAATCTTTCAAATACTTGTATACTCCTACGGCCATAATCTCAGATAAAGCAGGTACCTTATTAGTGATATGAAGTCAAGAATGTTAGGAAACTCTATGGTCCTTACAACCTCTCCCACACAATGGTGCTGAAAGTCCTGCCCCAAACAAAGCCAGTGGTCAAATAGTGCAAACTATGTGCCAGGCTCTATTCTAAAAGCTTTACCTATACAATTTATTCAGTTCTGTCATCAGTTAGCTACTATTTAACACATGAGGAAACCAAGGCACAAAGAGGTTAAGTAATTTGCCGAAAATTACACAGCTGGCAGTGGTCGAGTTGGATTTCCAGTCCAGAAAGTCGGCTCAGGTCTGTGCTCTTAAGCACTATGTCTCACAAGAATTTTATTCCTTTTGTTTTTGGAATTCCTACCATTAAGATGGAAACTATTGTTTGAATGAGGCTGCCCTGGAATCAGTCATTTCTAAGGAAGAAGGGAGAAGAATATGAGTGCCAACTTATAGAGGTGGATGAGAACAAGAGGTCAACAGAGACCAAATGGACGAAGAAAGAAACATGGATGGGAAAGCAGGCAGGAAGAAGCATGTGCCTGCTTCCCACCTATAACTATCATGCCAGAGACTGGAAAACTGTAATTTTTGTCACCACCCACTTGCAAAAAGCTTTGTTACCCAGGCTGGAGTGCAATGGCACGATCTTGGCTCACTGCAACCATCATCAAAGAGAAAAATAATAAAAATAAGCACAAAGCTGCCTAACCAAACAGCAATCAAAACAGAATAAACAATAAAAGGTAAATAATTGAAGTTAACTAAGTGAATACATTTTCATTAGTCAACCCCTAAGTATTAGGCTAGCATTTATCACTGGCATCATTCCAACAACACTGAAGGCAGGGTATTAAAGTCCTTAAGCTCTAACAGCCAGAAGGCACAATTGAGGTCATATTAATATTAATGTTCAAAATTCACTGACTCTTCATGCCTGCACATAACCTTGTACTGTTCTTTATTTCTTTGTGAAAGAAAAAATCTTACCAACAATTGTATCCTTCCTACAAAGTAACTTCATAGAGGTTATAATCAATATCTCTATTTTACATATGATCATTATTAAATTACAATTCCAATGAACTCTTCTAAGTGACTTTAAAATTTTATAACAAATTTTTATTTTCTGTTTACCAAAGACTCCAAAATTTGAATTATACTTTTGAAATGAAATGAATTATTTATTCATTCTTCTAGGCTTTATTTCAGTGTCATGCCATCTTTCATGATATTCCTCATCCAAAAAAAAGCTTTTGGATTTGGTTACTTTGCTAGAAGTTCACAGATTTATTTGTTTCATTTACCCATAATATTTGTTGAGCACCTGCTTCACAACAAACACCTTATTGTGCTTAGGTGCCTCGGTGAACCCAACAAACGAAGATCCCTGACCTATTGGAGTTTGCGCGCTAGCCACCAGGGTGCGCACCTTGAATTCCTTCATACAGGAATCGTTTTATATTGCTTGTAAAAACCGCCTTTTTTAAAATCTAGCTGTTCATATTGGTTTTATGGACTAATTAAATGCACAAATGACATAAATGCAGAAAGGCATTATTATTATTATTATTTTGAGATGGAGTTTCGCTCTTGTTATCCAGGCTGGAGTGCAATGGCACGATCTTGGCTCACTGCAACCTCCGTCTCTTGGGCCCAGGCAATTCTCCTGCCTCAGCCTCCTGAGTAGCTGGGATTACAGGCACGCGCCACCATGCCCAGCTAATTTTTTGTATTTTTAATAGAGACGGGATTTAACCATGTTGACCAGGATGGTCTCGATCTCTTGACCTCGTGATCTACCCGCCTCGGCCTCCCAAAGTGCTGGGATTATAGGCGTGAGCCACCGCACCCGCCCTGCATTGTTATTTTAAAAGTCTTAAGAGCATAAAACCTGGCAGCAACTTAGTCACAGCTTTATGCAGGTTAGGTGTATAAGCTATCCTGCACAGAGCAAAGGGAAAAATAAAGAAAATGTTTCCAAATATATGTGCATTTTAAGGTCTCAACAGTTGAACTCATTATTAAACAGGAAAGGAAATATTCAGTGATGGATTTTTGGCAAAGATGGAGTGTGATGGTAAAGAAAGGAGGAGAGGTTCTGTGTCAGCCTTTCTTCAGTCTTGTCCTTCAGCATTCGATGACTTGCAGAGATTAGTCCACTATATTCATGCTTACATGCTTTGGCTTCCTGCTTGAAAACACTCATTAAGCTGTTCTTTATCCTAACACTCTTCACCTAACCACTGTTCTGAATATTTAAAATACATCTTTGTGGCAAATTTTAACCTCGAGCTTATACTAATTCTTCACTTTCTCCCGGCGTTTTTTATTTGTAAACACATGTACAAAATACAAATCAGCAAACCAAATCCAAGATTGTGTTTTTTCAGTGTTATGAAAGGTACCACAATAGACTTTGAATACATGAAAGAGTTTATAAATGAAAAGGATCTACCATTTCCACCCTCAAGATTCATTAAAAATGAATCTAGTATTCGTTTTTAACAGTTGAAACAGATGCCCAACTTTACAGGCACAAAAGAGTACAGCAGGATAAAGGACACTCATCCCTGTGAGGACCCCGTACTTCAGCAATTTCTTAGTAAACACTGCCACCGTGTGGTGAGTCATTCTAAAATGAGTTTCAGGATTCATTACACCATTGAACATTGAATTTTACATCAAACACTTTGCAGACTATTTATACAGAATAATAAAAATTATTTTTCCTACACTGTAACACTACCAAAAAAACTTATGGGCACTATTTATTACAATGCATAAATATTAACTAAATAGCTTTTATATAAATCTTTTATTTTGCTCTCTAGTTGTTTTATATAGATACATTTTATAATAGTTTCACTTATTTTTATGTAAAAGAATTTTCCTCTAAAGCTAAAAATATGTTACTAAAAAATACAAGAAAAATTTAAAACATAATTGTCAAAAGCTAGTTTTTTAAAGTATAGGTTTCAATTTGGTATACAAAGAGTATATAAAACTTTTATCTGAGCTTTAAAATATAATTATATCTTTGCTCTACAAATGTGCTTTAAAATATCATTAATGTTAATTAGATTTATGTTTTTCCTTCTTCGTATTTCCAATTTCACTATGATCTTAAATTACAAGAAAATTAACAGGCAAACTAGATAGAAACCTAGAGAGGTGACTGGGCGCGGTGGCTCATGCCTGTAATTCCAGCACTTCGGGAGGCCAACGCGGGTGGATCATGAGGACAGGAGATTCAGACAATCCTGCCCAACATGGTGAAACCCCGTCTCTACTAAAAATTAAAAAAAATAGCTGGGCGTGGTGGCACGTGCCTGTAGTCCCAGCTATTCGGGAGGCTGAGGCAGGAGAATTGCTTGAACCCAGGAGGAAGAGGTTGCAGTGAGTGGAGATCACGTCACTGCACTCCAGCATAGGCAACTGAGTGAGATTCGAAAGAGGGGGAGGGAGGGAGGGAGGGAAGGAAGGAAGGAAGGAAGGAAGGAAGGAAGGAAGGGAGGGAGGGAGGGAGGGAGGGAGGGAGGGATGGAGGGGAGAAGGAAGAAAGAAAGGGAGAGAAGGAAGGAGAGAGAGAAAGAGGGGAGAGAAAAGAGGAAAGGAGGGGAGGGGAGGAAAGGAAACCTGAAAAGATAAAGCAAAATTTTGAAAATTCTTAAACATTCTTTCTTATACTCTATCCAATTCTGTCATTCAACCTTTTAAGGAGATTTTGTCCTAATTGGTCCTCACTGGTAATCGAAAAGTGATTATCTAACTTCTGTAAGTTCTTCTTCAGTTTATTCTTCCCCACTCAATGAAATTAACTATATCTCATCTAAATACAAAGAAAATGAACAATATCTATTCATAAACATGACATAACTTTCTGAACAATGTGAAAAATATGGTAAGAAGTTTGAAATAACAAAACTAATAGTTTAGTTTAAATAAATGTTGTATATAGTATGTAAAAATATGGAATAGTAAATTTTATTTAAATTTAAAATATCAACTTTATCTTGGTAAAATATGACAATCTCCTCAACTCTTCAATGAAAAAAATCCCGGAGCTTACCATGCTTAATTAAATATATAGTCTTCACACTGAGACACATCTAACAACTCTTTTTTTGTTGTTGTTGAGATGGAGTCTCGCTCTGTCCCCCAGGCTGGAGTGCAGTGGCGCAATCTTGGCTCACTGCAACTTCTGCCTCTCAAGTTCAAGTGATTCCCCTGCCTTAGCCTCCTTAGTAGACTACAGGAATGTGCCACCATGCCCTGCTAATTTTTTGTATTTTAGTAGATGCCGGGTTTCCCCATGTTGGGCAGGATGGTCTTGATTTCCTGACCTTCTGATCCACCTGCCTTGACCTCCCAAAGTGCTGGGATTACAGGCATGAGCCACCACGTCCAGCCAAAAGTAGTCTTTAAATAAACTCAACATCATAAAAGCTAAACTAAAACTGAGTTCAGTTTTTTAACCTAAAGAGAATTTTTTTCTCTGTGAGAAAGTTACCTCCAAAAAGTGTGTAAACATTGAAATCCTATCAATTACCTTGTAGTATTTTCCCTCAGCAAGTTTTGCTATTGTTTTCTTTATTTTCAGACCTCTCATGTAAAATCAGCTAGTGCTTCTGTCTCAAACAGTTTCGCTTTTACATAATAAGTCAACTCAGCTGTTACTGAAATCCTGTGGGCAGGGAGAAAGATGTCCTAACAACTACTGCAAGTCCCAAGAGTTAGAAATGGATACTGTGACTGCGTTTAGCATTATTTTTCCTGCTTATTCAACAGTCTTTAATATTCAATCTTATTGCTTTACTAATTATGAGCACACACACACACACACTCTGTCTGTGTACACACACACACACACCACATATACACACATATATATATTTTAAAGACACAGTCTCACTGTTTCACCCAGGTTGGAATGCAGTAGCATGATCACAGATCACTGCAGGCTTGAACTTCTGGGCTCAAGTAACCCTCTTGTGTTGGTCTCCAGAGTGCTGCTATGATTGTTATGTACACAAGGCAACATAACAATGACTGTTCTAAAATGAGCTAATATAGTTTTGTTTGTGCATTAAAATACTCTATTAGACTCATTTTAGATGAAAATGTCATTAGCGTTATAAAAACAAAAGCTTTATTTTTCTTCTTGAAACTTATTATGACAAAATCTCTACCCCATGGATACAGATAAATCCATGAAAAAAGTTCTTCAGAAAAATTTCCCTGTTAAGTGCAAGTGGTACAAAGGGGAGAATTGCTCCTGGATAGTGATTTGAGTTAAACATCAGAAACATTACAAAAGTAAGATTGTGCTGAATGAAGCAGAGGAAGAAATCCACACTCCACCCACAACTTTTCACAGAATAGAACAGAAGGGGGAAGATCATCCCAAGGAATTAAAGGAAGTTTTTAATAATGTAAGTTGCTATATTAGAAGTTTCTTTCTCAAATGTATACAGTAAATGACAGCTAAACTCTATAATGGAGGAAATTTCTCAAAATTTCCAGTTAGGTATACATATAATAGAACATAATAGTAGTCAGTTTTGTATGGGTGATTGTTTGGAAAATGCTGCTGAGATAAATTCAGAGACAAGGGTAAAGCTGTGTCTTGTGGGTAAAGCTGCATTTCGTAAAAATGTTTTAACATTTCTGAAACTATCTCACTTCTTTACTAAAGGTATTTGTGAGGCATCATTAAATATATAATAGTATATCAGGTTTTGAAAACTAGTTTCTCAGAAAAAAATGAAAAATGAAATAAGTATCATCATTAGAATGAGCTACTTATATTCAAAACTAAAGGTCATTTTTAAAACTAATTTACTTTGGGAGGCCGAGGCGGGTGGATCACGAGGTCAAGAGATCGAGACCATCCTGGTCAATATGGTGAAACCCCGTCTCTACTAAAAATCAAAAAATTAGCTGGGCATGGTGGTGCGTGCCTGTAATCCCAGATACTCAGGAGGCTGAGGCTGGAGAATTGCTTGAACCCAGGAGGCAGAGGTTGCTGTGAGCCGAGATCGCACCATTGCACTCCAGCCTGGGTAACAAGAGCGAAACTCCATCTCAAAAAAAAAAAAAACTAATTTATTCTCCATAGGTAGCCAAGGTTTTAGTGATCTGTGGCTTTCAATATTGTTTATTAACACTATTTGTTCCATTTAGTTCTCTTTGTTTTTGTTACAACTTGGATAATTTTAATAGGAAAACCTGAATCTTAAACATTTAACCACACCGACATCAGAATCTGCCGAAGACAAAAACTGACCTTTTCCTACTATTTCAAAAAAAGTTCAACTTCCTAAATTTAAAGTATCAGCAGTGAGTCAGATTCAAACCAGTATAGTCAGTATTTTTAAAGCAGAAGTTGGAAGTTTTTGTTTTGTCGAAGCAGTGTGTGTGTGTGCGTGTGTGTCTGTGTGTGTCTGTGTGTGTGTCTGTGTATGTGTTCCATTTTGCTTCATTTTTAAAAAACAGTATAGAAAAACTTGGAGAATGCTGAAGTTATGGATTTTAGATCCTGAAAATAATGTTCATCTTTTATAAAAAGCTGCTGAGGCAGTTTTGGTTTTGGTTTTGTTGTTCTTATATAATTCTGGTTTGGTTTGTGTCCTCACAGATTGTCAAAATAATATAAAGGCGGGAGAAGTAGATCGTATTAGAAGGTTTGTACATGAGACACAGTTGCAGTTACTGAAATGCAATTATTTGATAACAAAAAAAAAAAAAACCTAGAGAGAATAAGATGCAAACTATGTTTTTCTTACATTCTTGCTACATACTACATCCTACTAAAGGTCATCAACCTAATGCTGCTTTTTCACTGTAAAAAGAGAAAGAAAATGGAAAAGTTAAAAAATATTAAGGATGTGTTAAAGGTGTGATTGCATTAAATTTGGACTTTGTCCTTGGCATATTTTCAGGGAAATAGAAGAGAATTGACCAAGGGAATGACTTCCTTGGTTTGAAAATTATTTGTTTAACAACTAAAATCATCCAGGGGAGCTAGGCATAGTAGCTCACGCCTGTAATCCCAGCAGTTTTGGAGACTAGGGTGGGATAATCACTTGAGGCCAAGAGTTTGAGACCAGCATGGAGCAACATATTGAGACACCCTTCCCTCCCTGCAAAAAATTTAAACATTAGCAGAGCATGGTGGTTCATGCCTGTCATCCCGGCTACTCAGGAGGCTGAGGCAAGAGGATCACTTTAGCCCGAGTCTGCAGTGAGCTATAACCATGCCTCTATACTCTAGCCTGGGTGGCAGAGCAACGCTGTGTTTCTTAAAAAAAATTATATAAATAAAGTCATCCAGAGAACTAGCAATGTGCATGTCTCACACGCTGGGAAATAGTCATTTAGTGATCTTCCTTTTCCTGAACTTCTACAGCTCTTGTCATACATCCCATGCATTCTGCACACAAAATATATCTTTGGTATTATGTTTTTAGTCTGGTGTTTTTATCTAACCTTAAACATTGCTTAAGAGCAAAGTCCACATAATTTTTTACTTTTCCAAACTACTGATGAGGGGATGTTACACATTAAAATGTCCCTCAGTGTTTGTTCATCGAGTGATTATACACCTAGCTTTTCATCATGCATGGTTGGCACATAAACATATTATTAGTCATGCTTGAAGCATCCTCATGTTATATAATGTTTCATAAGCAGATTTACTTTTCAAAAAATCGTATGTTCCAAAAGCCCCTAAAATACACATATTTGCTCACATAAAGCTGACAGATAATTTGATAGATTTAAGGCACGAATTTTAAGTCTCTAGTCCACAGAATTATGACATATACTCAGTCCAAATCCCTAATTTGTTTGAGATTGTATGTGATTTACTCTACATCTTATATCTGTTGGCTGTCTTTCATGGCATTTGACTTATTTGAGTTTTTACAACCTTTCTGTGAACACATCTTCTACAGTAATGATATTTTTTTAATTTTCCATAATCAGTACTATTGAAATGTAATTTATAAAATGGAAAAAGTACCACACAACTAATATGTAGAACATTTTCCATGCCCAATAAAGTTTTCTTCTCTATCTCTTGCTGTCAGTTATCCCACCCTACAAAACCACTGATAATGGGATTGCTGGGTCGAATGGTATTTCTGTCTTTAGGTCTTTGAGTAATCGCCACAGGATCTTCCACAGTGGTTGAAATAATTTACACTCCCAGCAACTGTGTGTAAGCATTCCTTTCTCCCCACAGCCTCACTAGCATCTGTTATTTTTTTTACTTTTTAGTAATAGCCATTCTGACTGGTGTGAGGTGGTATCTCACTGTGGTTTTGATTTGCGTTTCCCTAATGATCAGCGATGTCGAGCTTTTTTTCCTATGATTGTTGGCAGCATGTACATCTTCTTTTGAGAAACGTCTGTTCATGTCCTTTGCCCACTTTTTAATGGGATTGTTTGTTTTTCTTTTGTAAATTTGTTTAAGTTATTTATAGATGTTGGATATTAGGCCTTTGTTGGATGTATAGTTTGCAAAAATTTTCTCCCATTCTGTAGGTTGTCTGTTTACTCTGTCCATAGTTGTTTGCTGTGCAGAAGCTCTTTAGTTTGATTGGATCCCATTTGTCAATTTTTGCTTTTGTTGCAATTGCTTTTGGTGTCTTTGTCATGAAATAATTGTTCATTCCTATGTCCTGAATGGTATTGCCTACGTGATCATCCAGGATTTTCATAGATTTTGGGGCTTACATTTAAGTCTTTAAGCCATCTTGAGTCAATTTTTGTTTATGGTGTAAGGATGGGGTCCAGTTTCAATCTTCTGCATATGGCTAGCCAGTTAACCCAGTTGCAGCAGAAGCTGATGGATATGTGCTTGATCGTTCTGTACTGGAAGAGGCTCTCTGTTGTCTCAGGCAGTGGTTTGGCCTGTGAAATGCCCAGTTCCCTGAGTTCCATGCAGGCCCTGGAATGGGGGAGAAATCTGAGTAGATCTAGCTCCACAGTATGTGCGGTGGGGGGTGTGGGATGAGGAGCATGTTGCTGTAGCAGCTCCACCTCTATCCTGGGGCTTGTGACTTTCAGTTCAGATTGACACTGTCATTTATCTCCAGGCTGCTGTGCAGCTGAGGGTCACTGAAAATGCCCGTATTGTGGCTCTTCATCAGATTGGCCTCAGGAAAGATCTTTTCCCTCAGGCCAAAATAGACAGCTTTGTAGCTCATCTGATCAGCTTTCCTGCAACCACTCCATGTAGAGAGGGAGAATGGCCCAGCCAGTTGTGTAAGCCCAGCCCAGTGGGCACACCACCCACGGGGTTCCAATGCCCATAATAGCTTTGGAATGGCCATCCACAGGTGCAACTGTACCAAACTCCCATTAGAATAGCCAAAGCTATGTGTGCAGCAGTGAGTGGGAGGAACTGGGAAGAGAACTCCCTCTCTTCATATCTGTTCCTGAGCACTGGTTCCCCCTGGCTGGTGAGATAGAACCAAGCTCCTCCCATACAGAACCCACTACTGTACCTTCTTCTCCTAGGAGCTGTGAAATCACTTTCAGCTTGGGAGCACGCGAGAGTGCAACTCTGATCTCCTTTGTCCCAAGGGGTGCTTTGTTGCGCTGTACTCTTCCTTTCCCTAGGGGCAATCTGCCCTAATTGTTAGACTTCCAGGAATGCTGCAGCTCCCCTGAATCCTGTCAGCCTTTTGTGGTTGTCAGAATTGAGTGCAGTCTGAGCACATTCTGGTGAATGTCTGTGGGGAATTGAGTGATGCAAAAATGCAAGGGCTAAGACTGCCTGAGCAGGACAGTGTCCCACAATGGGTGCACAACCAGTATGGCGCCCACTACCTCAGCTCAAGTCTGGAGAGAGGGCAAGTGACCCTGTAGGCATGGGGGCAGGTACGCCAAATGCCTAGAAGCTACAATGCCTGGAGATATGACCAGACAAAGAATAGAGAAGCCACCTCTGCACTACGTTCTTTGCACAGAAAGGGACAGATGGCCCACGTTCCCAATCCAGTCAGTGGAGCGGGAACTACCTCCCTTCCTCTCCTCAGAACCAGGAGGGTTCACTCCCTCAACTGCCCAAGACAGCAGACTGGGGCACCCAAAAATGTCACATGCAGACCAGTTTCAGGTCACAAAGCTGTTCCTGGCTGCAAATCTGACTGCGTGGGAGAAACTGCATCTTCAGCAAATCTCCTCCCACTTCAGTCCTGTGATGTGAGAGAGCCCAGTTCCAGCGCCAATGGCTAGAGCGTACTCCATACTCACTCTGGTCCCCTGCTGCAGACCAAGTACTGGCCAGAGACTAAAGTGCTTGCAGCAGCCACCGCTGTCTGGTTGTCAAATAATGACTGACTTATGATGAGCCCAGATTGAAAACAGAATCTTCCTCTCAGTCCTAGGTCTGGGAAAATGCCTGCAGCTTTTTCTAGTGTCCTTTTTCTCTCACAGTCTCCCAGACTCTCCCCAAGTTAGCTTCAGGGTTTGGGAGAAACAAGGTGCTCTCACCCATAGCCTGGGTTACATAAATAGCCAGTGGAAAGGTGTGTCACAGAGGGAAACTCTGCCCCTCTCACAGCTCAGGGCTTCACTCGCTTTCCTCAGCAAAACACTGCCACACAGGCTCCTTGCCTACCTTCTCTTTCCCAAGTGTCTGAAGTATCCTTCACTTTTTTGATGAATTCTCAGTATTTCTTCTTGAATAAATCCTCACAGTGTTAATTTATATGCACTATTTTGCTATTGCCAAATGGACAAGGGAAACGCCTTTAATCCACCATGTTGGGGAAAAATTCCTGATATTGGCAATTTAGTTCCTTTCAGGCTTTTTCCTTGATCAATATATGTAAAGACATAACAATTTCACTTCTTATTTTTCCAGAAACCAGGTTTGGGGTTCACTAATTTTCTCTAGTATTTTGCTGCTGTTAATTTCATTGATTTATTCCTTTATTTTTATTATTTCTTCATACTTTAGATTTAATTTTATTTTCTTCTTGTGATTTCTTTTTAATTTTTTTAAGACAACAGAAATTTGTGGTCTCACAGTTTTAGAGGATATAAGTCCAAACTAAAAGTGTCAGCAGGGCTGCACTCCCTCCAAAGGTTCTGAAGAAGCATTTCTCTTTGACATCTAATTTCTGATGGCACCTGCAATCACTCCAATCTCTGCCTTGGTGGTCACATAGCCCTCTTCCTTCTGTATGTCTCTCTGTCTCTGTTTCCAAATATGCTTCTCCTTTCTCTGATAAAGATCCCAGTCTTTGGGTGACATCCCAATCCAGATAACCTCATCTTGATTTGATAACATCTGCAAAGTCCCTATTTGCAGATCCAGTGTATCTTTCTTGGATGCAATTCAGTCCACCACACTATTAAATAGAGGGATTTGACTCAGATGTAACAGAAACCTTATCTATTCACAGGAATTTAGCAGTGGAGTCAGGGGGAAGACCTCAACATTATTTTTTAAATGTCATTATATATATTTTTGAAAACAGGTGATTTTTGGTTACATAGATAAGTTCTTTAATGGTAATTTCTGATATTTTGGTGCACCTGTCACCTGAGCAGTGTAAGCTCTACACAATGTATAGTCTTTTATCCCTCACCCTCCTCCCAACCTTCCCTTTGAGTCCCCAAAGTCCATTTTGTATAATTATTATGCCTTTGCATTCATATAGCTAGGCTCCCACTTTTAATGAGCACATATGATATTCAGCTTTCCATTCCTGAGTTACTTCATTTAGAATAATGGTCTCCAACTCCATCAAGGTTGCTGCAAATGACATTATTTTGTTCCTTTTCATGGCTGAGTAGTATTCTATATTGTATACATACACCACATTTTCTTTATCTACTCATTGGTTGATGGGCATTTAGGTTAGTTCCTGTTTGTACAGTTGCAAATTGTGCTGCTAAAAACATGCATCTGCAAGCATCATTTTCATATAATAACTTCTTTTCCTCTAGGTACCCAGTAGTGGTGGACTAGCTACAGTAGGTAGCTAGACAGGCATGAGCCAGACAGGAGAGGGCTCCCCCAAGCTCACCAGGAATGTCAGGTGACAATCAGGTGATGATCAGGCAGTTGTTAACCATCTCTCTAAAATAATAATTGGTCACACCCAGCACTAGGGAAAGGCAGCCTCCCTATAGTTAGAAAAAAACCCTGAAACTCATGATCAGCTGCTCTCCAATAAGACTTTAGGAGTTGGGTGAGTGGGCTTGAGCATGTGCACTAAGAGGCAAAATGGTGGAGTCTAACTGTATATGACCCAGGGACATTCTACCAGTAAGGGAAGAACACCTCAAGTGAGCATGCATTCAACTCCAGTAAACATACTGTGCATGCTCACCGCTCAAGTGCTAGCTGGCCACTGAACATGCAGGCAGCATGTGATTCTTCAAGGGGAGAATCACAGAAGAAGAAACAGAAGATCCTGGAAGTACGGCAACATAAAAAAACCCAAAGTCAAAGAGTCAAACTATGCACTCGTCTTTCTAGTCACCTGCTTTGCTTTCTTCCAAGTGTACTTTCTTTCCTTTTGTTCCTGCTCTAAAGCTTTTTAATAAACTTTTGCTCCTGCTCTAAAACTTGCATTAATCTCTCCGGCCTTATGACACTCAGACAAATGTTTTCTTCTGAGGAGGCAAGAACTGAGGTTGCTGCAGACCCATACAGATTTGACACCATTAACGCTGGGATTGACGAGTCCAATGGTAGTTCTACTTTTAGTTCTTTAAGGAATCAACATACTGTTTTCCATAGTGGTTGTACTAGATTACATTCCCACCAGCAGTGTAAAAGTTATCTTCACAATATGATTCTCATGGTTCTACGCATCCATGAGCATGGGGTGTGTTCCCTTTTCACCACATCCATGCCAACATCTATTTTTTTTTTTAATCATGGCCATTCTTGCAGGAGTAAAGTGGTATCTCATTGTGGTTTTAGTTTGTATTTCCCTGAGAATTAATGATAATGAGAATTTTTTCATGTTTCTTAGCCACTTGTATATATTCTTTTGAGAATTGTCTATTCATGTCTTTATACCACTTTTTGATGAGATTATTTTTTTTCTTGCTGATTTGTTTGAGTTCCTTGTAGATTCTGGATATTAGCCCTTTGTCAAATACATAATTTGCTAATATTTTCTCCCATTATGTGGGTTGTCCATTGACTCTGTGGATTGTTTCTTTTGCTGTGCAGGAGCTTTTTAGTTTAATTAGGTCCCATCTATTTATTTTGGTTTTTCTTGCATTTGCTTTTGCATTCTTGGTCATGAACTCTTTGCCTAAGCCAATGTCTAGAAGAGTTTTTCTGATGTTATCTTCCAGAATTGTTATGGATTTAGGTCTTAAAGTATTCGATTCATCTTGAGTTTATTTTTGTATAAGGTAAGAGAGGATCCAGTTTCATTATTCTACATGTGACTTGCTGATTATCCCCAAACCAGCACAATTTGTTGAATAGGGTGTCCTTTCCTTACTTTATGTTTTTGTTTGCTTTTTTGAGGATCATCACTGTAAACACTAGGCTTTATTTCTTGGTTCTCTATTCTGTTCCATTGGTCTACATGGCTATTTTTATACCAGTACCATGCTGTTTTGATAACTATACCCTTGTAGTAGTTTAAAGTTGGGAAATGTGATGCCTCCAGATTTGTTCTTTTTGCTTAGTCTTCCTTTCACTATGCAGGCTCATTTTTGGTTCTGTATGAATTTTAGGATTTTTTTTCTAGTGATATGAAGAATGATAATGCTACTTTGATGGGAATTGTGTTGAATCTGTAGATTGCTTTTGGCAGTATATTTTCACAATATTGATTCTACCCATGCACGAGCATTTGTTTGTGTTGTCAATGATTTCTTTCAGCAGTTCTTTGTAGTTCTCCTTCTAGAGAAGAGAACTTCTTTCACTTCGTGGCTAGGAATATTCCTAAGGTTTGGGGTGTTTTTTTTTAATTTTTAAATTCATGTGCAGGATACATGTGCAGGATGTGCAGGTTTTTTACATAGGTAAACTTATCTCATAGTGCTTTGCTGCACCTATCAACCCATCACCTAGGTATTAAGCCTGGCGTGTATTAGCTATTTTTCTTGATGCTCTCCCTACCCTCTGTCTTCCACCAACAGTTCCCAATGTGTGTTGTTTCCCTCCCTATGTCCATGTGTTCTCATTGTTCAGCTCCCACTTAGAGGTGAGACTATGCAGTGTTTCGTACTCTGTTCCTGTGTTAGTTTGCTGAGAATAATGGCTTTCAGCTTCATCCATGCCCCTGCAAAAGACATGATCTCATTTCCTTTTATGGTTGCATACACACACCATTTCATGGCGTGTGTACGTACCAAATTTTCCTTAAGCAGTCTATCATTGATGGGCATTTAGGTTGATTCCATGTCTTTTCTATTGTGAATAGTGCTGCAATAAACATAATACATGCAATGTTTATTTATAATAGAATGATTTTATTCCTTTGGGTGCATTACCAATAATGGAATTACTGAGTCAAATCATATCTCTGACTCTAAATGTTTGAGGAATCACCACAGTGTCTTCCACAATAGTGGAACTAATTTACACTCCCACTAACACTGTAAGGCATTCTTATTTCTCCACAGTCTTGACAGCATCTCTTGTTTCTTGACTTTTTAATAATCACTATTCTGACTGGCATGAGGTTTTGATTTGCATTTCCCTGATGATGAGTGATGTTGAGCATTTTTTCATGTTTGTTGACTGCATGTGTGTCTTCTTTTGAGAAGTACCTGTTCATGTCCTTTGCACACTTTTTTAAAAAATTTTTTATTGCATTTTAGGTTTGGGGGTACATGTGCAGAACATGCAAGACAGTTGCATAGGTACACACATGGCAGTGTGTTTTGCTTCCTTTCTCTCCTTCACCCACATTTGGCATTTCTCCCCAGGCTATCCCTCCCCAGCTCCCCCTCCCACTGGCCCTCCTCTTTTTCCCCCAATAGATCCCAGTGTTTAGTACTCCCCTCTCTGTGTCCATGTGTTCTCATTTTTCATCACCCGCCTATGAGTGAGAATATGCGGTGTTTCATTTTCTGTTCTTGTGTCAGTTTGCTGAGAATGATGTTCTCCAGATTCATCCATGTCCCTACAAACGACACGAACTCATCATTTCTGATTGCTGCATAATATTCCATGGTGTATATGTGCCACATTTTCCCAATTCAGTCTATCATCAATGGGCATTTGGGTTGATTCCAGGTCTTTGCTATTGTAAACAGTGCTGCAATGAACATTCGTGTACATGTGTCCTTATAGTAGAACGATTTATAGTCCTTTGGATATATACCCAGTAATGGCATTGCTGGGTCAAATGGAATCTCTATTTCTAAGGCCTTGAGGAATCGCCACACTGTCTTCCATAATGGTTGAACTAATTTACACTACCACCAACAGTGCAAAAGTGTTCCTTTTTCTCCACATCCTCTCCGGCATCTGTTGTCTCCAGATTTTTTAATGATCGCCATTCTAACTGGCATGAGATGGTATCTCAATGTGGTTTTGATTTGCATCTCTCTGATGACCAGTGATGATGAGCATTTTTTCATATGATTGTTGGCCTCATATATGTCTTTTTTCGTAAAGTGTCTGTTCATCTCCTTTGCCCAATTTTGAATGGGCTTGTTTGTTTTTTTCCTGTAAATCTGTTTGAGTTCTTTGTAAATTCTGGATATCAGCCCTTTGTCAGATGGGTAAACTGCAAACATTTTTTCCCATTCTGTTGGTTGCCAATTCACTCTAGTGATGGTTTCTTTTGTGGTGCAGAAGCTGTGGAGTTTCATTAGGTCCCATTTGTCTATTTTGGCTTTTGTTGCCAATGCTTTTGGTGTTTTGTTCATGAAGTCCTTGCCTACTCCTATGTCCTGGATGGTTTTGCCTAGATTTCCTTCTAGGGTTTTTATGGTGCCAGGTCTTATGTTTAAGTCTTTAATCCATCTGGAGTTAATTTTAGTGTAAGGTGTCAGGAAGGGGTCCAGTTTCTGCTTTCTGCACATGGCTAGCCAGTTTTCCCAACACCATTTGTTAAACAAGGAATCGTTTCCCCATTGCTTGTTTTTGTCAGGTTTATCAAAGATTGTATGGTTGTAGATATGTTGTGTTGCCTCCAATGCCTCTGTTTTGTTCTATTGGTCTATGTCTCTGTTTTGGTACCAGCACCATGCTGTTTTGATTACTGTAGCCCTGTAGTATAGTTTGAAATCCGGTAGTGTGATGCCCCCTGCTGTGTTCTTTTTGCTTAGAATTGACTTGGCTATGTAGGCTCTCTTTTGGTTCCATATGAAGTTCATGGTGGTTTTTTCCAGTTCTGTGAAGAAAGTCAATGGTAGCTTGATGGGGATAGTGTTGATTCTGTAAATTACTTTGGGCAGTATAGCCATTTTCACGTTATTAATTCTTCCTAACCATGAACATGGAATGTTTCTCCATCTGTTTGTTTTCTCTCTTATTTCGTTGAGCAGTGGTCTGTAGTTTTCCTTGAAGAGGTCCTTATGTTCCTTGTGAGTTGTATTCCAAGGTATTTTATTCTCTTTGTAGCAATTGTGAATGGCAGTTCATTCTTGATTTGGCTTTCTTTAAGTCTGTTATTGGTATAGTGGAATGCTTGTGATTTTTGCAGATTGATTTTATATCCTGAGACTTTGCTGAAGTTGCTTATCAGTTTCAGGAGTTTTGGGGCTGAGGCGATGGGGTCTTCTAGGTATACTATTATGTCGTCTTCAAATAGAGACAATTTGGCTTCCACCTTTCCTATTCAAATGCCCTTTATTTCTTTTTCTTGCCTGATTGCTCTGGCTAGAATTTCCAGTACTATATTGAATAGGAGTGGTGAAAGAGGGCATCCTTGTCTAGTGCCAGATTTCAAATGGAATGCTTCCAGTTTTTGCCCATTCAGTATGATATTTGCTGTTGGTTTGTCATAAATAGCTTTTATTACTTTGAGATACGTTCCATCGATACCGAGTTTATTGAGGGTTTTTAGCCTAAACGGCTGTTGAATTTTGTCGAATGCCTTCTCTGCGTCAATTGAGATAATCATGTGGTTTTTGTTTTTGGTTCTGTTTATGTGGTGAATTACGTTGATAGACTTGCATATGTTGAACCAGCCTTGCATCCCTGGGATGAACCCTACTTGATCATGATGAATACGTTTTTTGATTTGCTGTTGCAATCGGCTTGCCAATATTTTATTGAAGATTTTTGCGTCTATGTTCATCATGGATATTGGCCTGAAGTTTTCTTTCTTGTTGTGTCTCTGCCAGGTTTTGGTAACAGGATGATATTGGTCTCATAAAATGATGTGGGAAGGATTCCCTCTTTTTGGATTATTTGGAATAGTTTCAGAAGGAATGGTACCAGCTCCTCTTTGTGGGTCTGGTAGAATTCGGCTGTGAACCCATTTGGACCTGGCCTTTTTTTGTGTGGTAGGCTCTTAGTTGCTGCCTCGACTTCTGACCTTGTTATTGGTCTATTCATAGTTTCAGCTTCCTCCTGGTTTAGGCTTGGGAGGACACAGGAGTCCAGGAATTTATCCATTTCTTCCAGGCTTACTAGTTTATGTCCATAGAGTTGTTTGTAATATTCTCTGATGATGGTTTGAATTTCTGTGGAATCTGTGGTGATTTCCCCTTTATCATTGTTTATTGCATCTATTTGGTTGTTCTCTCTTTTCTTTTTAACCAATCTGGCTAGTGGTCTATTTTGTTGATCTTTTCCAAAAATCAGCTCTTGGATTTATTGATTTTTTGAAGGGTTTTTCGTGTCTCTATCTCCTTCAGTTCAGCTCTGATCTTAGTTATTTCTTGTCTTCTGCTGGGTTTTGAGTTTTTTGATCTTGGTCCTGTAGCTCTTTCAATTTTGACGATAGGGTGTCAATTTTGGATCTCTCCATTCTCCTCATATGGGCACTTATTGCTATATATTTTCCTCTAGAGACTGCTTTAAATGTGTCCCAGAGATTCTGGCATGTTGTGTCTTCATTCTCATTGGTTTCGAAGAACTTCTTTATTTCTGCCTTCATTTCATTGTTTATCCAGTCAACATTCAAGAGCCAGTTGTTCAGTTTCCATGAAGCTGTGCGGTTCTGGGTCGGTTTCTGAATTCTGAGTTCTAACTTGATTGCACTATGGTCTGAGGGACTGTTTGTTATGATTTCAGTTGTTTTGCATTTGCTGAGGAGTGCTTTACTTGCAATTGTGTGGTCAATTTTAGAGTAGGTGTGATGTGGTGCTGAGAAGAATGTATATTCTGTGGATTTGGGGTGGAGAGTTCTGTAAATGTCTATCAGGTTTGCTTGCTCCAGGTCTGAGTTCAAGCCCTGGATATCCTTGTTGATTTTCTGTCTGGTTGATCTGTCTAATATTGACAGTGGAGTGTTAAAGTCTCCCACTATTATTGTGTGGGAGTCTAAGTCTCTTTGTAAGTCGTTAAGAACTTGCCTTATGTATCTGGGTGCTTCTGTATTGGGTCCATATATGTTTAGGATCGTTAGCTCTTCTTGTTGTATCGATCCTTTTACCATTATGTAATGGCCTTCTTTGTCTCTTTTGATCTTTGTTGCTTTAAAGTCTATTTTATCAGAGACAAGAATTGCAACTCCTGCTTTTTTTTGCTCTCCATTTGCTTTGTAAATCTTCCTCCATCCCTTTATTTTGAGCCTTTGTGTATCCTTGCATGTAAGATGGGTTTTCTGGATACAGCACACTGATGGGTTTTGGATTTTAATCCAATTTGCCAGTCTATGTCTTTTGATTGGTTTATTTAGTCCATTTATATTTAGGGTTAATATTGTTATGTGTGAATTTGATACTGCCATTTTGATGCTAGCTGGCTGTTATGCTCGTTAGTTGTTGAAGATTCTTCATTATGTTGATGCTCTTTAGCATTTAGTGTGATTTTGGAATGGCTGGTACTGCTGTGAGTCTGATGGGCTTCCCTTTGTGGGTGACCCGACCTTTCTCTCTGGCTGCCCTTAGTATTTTCTCCTTTATTTCAACCTTGTTGAATCTGACAATGATGTGCCTTGGGGTTGCTCTTCTTGTGGAATATCTTTGTGTATTCTCTGTATTTCCTGCATTTGAGTGTTGGCCTGTCTTGCTAGGTGGGGAAAATTTTCCTGGCTAATGTCCTGAAGAGTATTTTCCAGCTTGGATTCATTCTCTTCATCACATTCTGGTACACCTATCAAACGTAGGTTAGGTCTCTTCACATAGTCCCACATTTCTTGGAGACTTTGTTCATTCCTTTTTGTGCTTTTTTCTCTGATCTTGGTTTCTCGTTTTATTTCATTGAGTTGATCTTCAACTTCTGATATTCTTTCTTCTGCTTGGTCAGTTCAGCTGTTGAAACTTGTGCATGCTTTGCAAAGTTCTCGTACTGTGTTTTTCAGCTCCTTTAATTCATTCATATTCCTCTTTAAGGTATCCATTCTTGCTATCATTTCCTCGAATCATTTTTCAAATCATTTTTCAAGGTTCTTAGTTTCTTTGCATTGATTTAAAACATGTTCTTTTAGCTCACAAAGTTTCTCATTATCCACCTTCTGAAGTCTAATTCCATCATTTCGTCACAGTCATTCTCTGTTCAGCTTTGTTCTCTTGCTGGTGAGGAGTTTTGGTCCTTTGTAGGAGGCGAGGTGTTCTGGTTTCGGGTGTTTTCCTCCTTTTTGCGCTGGTTTCTTCCCATCTTTGTGGATTTATCCCCCTGTCGTCTGTGTAGTTGCTGACTTTTCGATTGGGTCTCTGAGTGGACACCCAGATTGTTGATGATGAAGTATTTCTGTTAGTTGGTTTTCCTTCTACCAGTCTAGCCCCTCCACTGTACGACTGCTGAGGTTCACTTCAGGCCATGCTTGTCTGGGGTGCACCTATAGCAGCTGCAGAATAGTGATGGATGCTACCAGTTTCTTTTTCTGCTATCTTTGTCCCAGAATGATGCCTGCCAAATGTCATTCTTCTGGATATAGAGGGGTCAGGGAGCTGCTTGAGGAGACAGTCTGTACTTTATAGGAGCTCAAGTGCTGAGCTGTGAGCTCTGTTGTTCATTCAGGGCTGTTAGGCTGCTACGTTTAATTCTGCTGCAACAGAACTCATAAAAAAACCCTTTTTTTCTCAGATGATCTGTCTCGGTGGGGGTTGGGGCTTTTTTGGTGAGTGTCCGTTGTGCTGTCCTGCCCAGCTAGGAGGCAG
This sequence comes from Callithrix jacchus, assembly GCF_049354715.1. Lineage (NCBI taxonomy): Eukaryota > Metazoa > Chordata > Mammalia > Primates > Cebidae > Callithrix > Callithrix jacchus. The sequence continues at coordinate 123,853,322 of NC_133503.1, read as the reverse complement.
TCTAGTCACTATTTGCCTGCCGAGGCTCCACCCTGCTGGTGTGAGGTTCACCCTGTTGCTGCAGGCTCTGCCGTTCTGCTGCAGTCTCTGCCCTACTGCCATGGGCTAGGTCCTGCTGCGGAGTCTCTCTGTCATAGCAGGTTGCCTTGGCAATGGCAGGCTGCATCAGCAATGGGCGTTTACCTCAGTAGGGGCGGATTGCCTCAGTAATGGCAAACGACCCTCCCCCATGGAGCTGCACCATAGTGGGTTCAGCTGTGCCCTAAGGGAACCTCTCCACCGTGAGCATTTGCAATCTCCATTTTGTTTGTCCCTCTGCACTACCCCAAATGCTGTTTTCCTGGAATCTCCTGGGCTGGCTCACTGTCCAAGTCCCATTCAGTTTCAAATTCAGCCCTCTCAAGTCTCAGATTGCCGGTTCAACAGGGCACCCAGACCAGTGCGCTTTGTGCAGAGCACTGTGTAATGCCACTGCGCTACAGCGCCGGCCGCCGGCAGCACCGGCTGCCAGCTGCACCACCCTGGCATCCTGTGTCTCTTTTATACCTGGGAATTTCCCCGTTCTGTTGGCAACAAAGATCCATGTGGAAATGCGGCCCTGACTCACCCTCTCCGCACATTCATTGAGAGCTTCAATCCTGGGTTGTTCTCACTGTGCCATCTTGAGTCCTCCCTCCCTTTGCACACTTTTTAATCGTTTTTTTTCTTGTAAATTTGCTTCAGTTCCATGTAGATTCTGGATATTATACATTTGTCAGTTGGATACATTGAAAAAAATTCTCCCATTCTATAGATTGTCTCTTCACTATAATAATAGTTTCTTTTGCTGTGCAGAAGCTCTTTCCTTTAAGTAGATGCCATTTGTCAATTTTTGCTTTTGTTGCAATTGCTTTTGGTGAGTTCATTATAAAATCTTTGCCCATGCCTACCTATGTTCTGAATGGTATTGCCTAGATTTTCTTCTAGGGTTTTTATAGTTTTGGGCTTTAAGTCTTTAATTCATTTTGAGTTAATTTTTGTATAAGGTGTAAGGAAACGGTCCAGCTTCAATTTTCCACATATGACTAGCCAGTTTTCCCAGAACCATTTATTAAATAGGAAATTTTTCCCCTGTTGCTTGTTTTTTTGTTATTGTTGTTATTGTTGGTTTTTTTGAGACAGAGTAACTCTGCCATCCAGGCTGGAGTGCAGTGGCATGATCTCAGCTCACTGCAACCTCCATCTGTTGGGTTCAAGTGATTCTTGTGCCTCAGCCTCCCAAGTAGCTGGAATTATAGGCATGCACCACCATGCCTGGCTAGTTTTGTATTTTTAGTAGAGATAGTGTTTTGCCATTGGCCAGGCTGGTCTTGAACTCCTGAGCTCAAGTGATCTGTCAGCCTTGGCCTCCAAAAATGCTTGGATTATAGGCATGAGGCACCATGCCAGGCCTGTTACAAATGCTTTTGGTGATATCATCATAAAATCTTTGCTCATGCCTATGTTCTGAGTGGTATTGCCTAGATTTTCTTCTAGGGTTATTATAGTTTTGGACTTTATAATTAAGTTGTTAATACATCTTGGGTTAATTTTTGTATAAAGTGTAAGGAAGGGGTCCAGTTTCAGTTTTCTGCATGTGGCTAGCCAGTTCTCCCAGCACAATTTATTGAATATGGAATCCTTTCCCATTGCTTGTTTTTGTCAGGTTTGTCAAACATCAGATGATTGTAGATGTGCAGTTTTACTTCTGAGTTCTCCATTCTGTTCCATTGGTCTATGTGCCTATTTTTGTACCAGTACCATGCTGTATTTGTTACTGTAGCCTTTTGGTATAGTTTGAAGTTGGGTAGTGTGATGCCTCCAGCTTTGATCTTTTTGCTTAGAATTGTTCTGGCTATATAAGCTCTTGTATTGGTTCCATATGAATTTAAAATAGTATATTCTGATTCTGTGAAGAATATCAGTGGTAGTTTAATGAGAATATCATTATATCTATAAATTGCTTTGGGTAGTATGGCCATTTTTATGATACTGATTTTCATATGTATGACTATGGAATGTTTTTTCATCTGTTTGTATCCTCTCTGGTTTCCTTGATCAGTGATTTGTAGTTCTTCTTTAAGATGTCCTTCACTTTCCTTGTTAGCTGTGTTCCTAGGTATTTTATTCTCTTTGTGGCAATTGTGAATGAGAGTTCATTCACGATTTGGCTCTCTGCCTGTCTGTTTTGGTGTATAGAAATGCTTGTGATTTCTGTACATTGATTTTGTATCCTGAGACTTTGCTGAAGTTGCTTATCAGCTTAAGAGGCTTTTTGGCTGAGTGATGCAGTTTTCTTGATATAAGATCATGTCATCTGCAAGCCAAGACAATTTGACTTCCTCTCTTCCTATTTAAATACCTTTATTTCTTTTCTCTTGCCTGATTTCCCTGGCCAGAACTTCCAATAAAATTTTGAATAGAAGTAGTAAGAGAGAGCATCCTTGTCTTGTGCCAGCTTTCAAGGGGAATACTTCAAGCTTTTGCCCATTCAGTCTGATATTGGCTGTAGGTTTGTCATAAATGGCTCTTATTATTTTGAGTATTGTGAGTATTTTGTTGATGACCTATGCATCAATGTTCATCAGGGATATTGGCCTGAAATTTTTCTTATTGTTGTATCTCTGCCAGGTTTTGGTATCAGGATAATGCTGGCATCATAAAATGACTTAGGAAGGAGTCCCTCCTTTTCATTTGTTTGAAATCATTTCAGAATAAATAGTAGCAGCTCCCCTTTGTACCATTGGTAGAATTCAGCTGTAAATCCATCTGGTCCTGGACATTTTTTGGTTGGTAGGCTATTTATTACTGCCTTAATTTCAGAATTTGTTATTGGTCTATTCAGGGATTCAACTTCCTGGTTCAGTCTTAAGAGGGTACATGTCTTCAGGAATTTATCCATTTCTTCTAGATTTTCTAGTTTATTTGCATAGAGGTGCTTATAGTATTTTCTGAATGGTTGTTTGTATTTCTGTGGGGCCAATGGTGGTATCCCCCCTTAACATTTCTGATTGTGTTTACTTGAATCTTCTCTTTTTTTCTTCTTTATTAGTCTAGCTAGTGGTCGATCTATTTTATTGATTTTTTAAAAACCGGCTTTTGGATTCATTGATTTTTTTGAAGGGTTTTTCACATCTCTATCTCCTTCAGTGCCACTCTGAGCTTGGTTATTTCTTTTTTTTTTTTTAAGAAAGGAAGAAAAAGAAAGAAAAGAAGAAAGAAAGAAAGAAAGAAAGAAAGAAAGAAAGAAAGAAAGAAAGAAAGAATAAAAAAGAATGAATAAAAGAAAGAAAGGAAGAGAAAGAGGGAGAGAGAATGGGAATCTTGCTCTATTGCCCAGGCTAGAATGCAGTCTAAAAATGGGTTTTAAAAACCTCTTTTATGCCAATAAGAGTGCTTAACAGTGAGTGAAGACAGGAAGGAATAAGGGAGGAAAATAACAAACAAGTGGCCAACCAGTATTTCATTTAAATCTGTGAAATGCTATGCAATTGCTGAGGAGTGATTTACTTCCGATTATATGGTCACTTTTAGAATAGGTGTGATGTGATACTGAGAAAAATGTGTGTTTTTTGGATTTGGGGTGGAGAGTTCTGTAAATGTTTATTAAGTTTACTTGTTCCAGGTCTGAGTTCAAGTCTTGGATATCCTTGTTAATTTTTTGTCTCGTTGATCTGTCTAATATTGACAATATAGTGTTAAAGTCTCCCACTATTATTTTGTGGGACTCTGAGTCTCTTTGTAAGTCATTAAGAACTTGCCTTATGTATCTGGGTGCTCTTATATTCGGTACATATATATTTAGATTCGTTAGGTCTTCTTGTTGCCTTGATTTTTTTACCACTATGTAATGTCCTTCTTTGTCTCTTTTGTTCTTTGTTGCTTTAAAGTCTATTTTATCAGAGAAAAGATTTGCAACTCCTACTTTTTTTTCTCTTTCCATTTGGTTAGTAAATCTTCCTCCATCTTTTTGTTTTGAGTCTTTGTGTATCCTTGCATGTGAGATGGGTCTGGATGCAGCATACCGATGGGTTTTGGCTTTTTATCCAATTTGCCTGTCTGTGTCTTTTGATTGGGGCATTTAGTTTATTTAAATTTAGGACTGATATTGATATATGTGAGTTTAATACTGTCTTTTAATGCTAGCTGGTTGTTTTGAACATTAGTTGATGTAGATTCTTCATTATGGTGATACTCTTTACCTTTTGGTATGTTTTTGGAATGGCTGATACTGGTTACTGGTTGTTCCTTTCTATGTTTCTTCTTTCAGAAGCTCTTGTAAAGCAGGACTGGTGGTCATGAAATCTCTGAGTACTTGCCTGTTTGCAAAAAACATTATTTTTCCTTCACTTATGAAGTTTAGTTTGGCTGGATATGAAATTCTGGGTTGAAAGTTCTTTTCTTTAAGGATGTTGAATATTGGCCCCCACTCTCTTCTGGCTTGTAGGGGTTCTGCTGAGAGATCTGCTGTGAGTCTGATAGGCTTCCCTTTGTGGGTAATCTGACCTTTCTCTCTGGCTGCCCTTAGTATATTCTCCTTCATTCGAACCCTGGCAAATCTAACGATTATGTGCCTTGGGGTAGCCCTTCTTGAGGAATATCTTTGTGGTGTTCTCTGTATTACCTGGAGTTGAGTAGTATCCTGCCTTGCCAGGTTGGAAACGTTTTCCTGGATAATATCCTGAAGAATATTTTCCAGCTTGGATTCATTCTCTTTGTCACATTCAGGTACACCTATCAAATGTAGATTAGGTCTTTTCAAGAAATATGGGACTATTTCTTGGAGACTGCTCATTCCTTTTTAGCCTTTTTTCTCTAACCTTGTCTTCTCATTTTATTTCATTGTTGGTCTTTGACCTCTGATATCCTTTCTTCTGCTTGATCAATTTAACCATTAAAACTTGTGCATACTTCGCAAAGTTCTTGTATTGTGTTTTGCAGCTCCATTAATTCACTTATATTCCTCTCTAAATTGTCTATTCTCGTTAGCATTTCATCAAACCTTTTTTCAAGGTTCTTAGTTTCTTTGCATTAGGCTAGAATATGTTCTTTTAACTCACAGAAGTTTCTTATTATCCACCTTCTGAAGCCTGATTCTGTCAATTCATCACATTCATTCTCCATCAGGCCTGATGAGGAGCTGCATCTCCTGTAGGAGGAGAGACATTCTGATTTTGGGTGTTTTCAGCCTTTTCCCACTGGTTTTTTTTCCCATCTTTGTGAATTTATCCACCTGTTGTCTTTGTAATTGCTGACTTTCAGATTGGGTCTCTAAGTGGATGTCCAGCTTGTTGGTGGTGAAGTTTTTTTTCTGTTTTTTAGTTTTCCTTTGGCAAACGTCCCTCCCCCACAGAGCTGGACCTTCCCGGGTTCAGCTGTGCTTGCTGTGAAACTCTCAATCCTCAGCGCTTCCAATTACTGACAATTTTTTGTGGGGGTGGGACCAGCCAAGCCTGATCACCTGGCTCCCTGTCTCAGAGCCTCTTCTTTTTTTTTTTCATTTGAACAGTCAACTCTCTCCCAGGTGTTCCAGTCACCCACTAAAAAGGCAACGGATTCTGTGTAATTTCCCCTGTGGTGATCCACTGAACCGGATGAAACAGCAGTATTGAGATTTGCAGTGCTTTTCTTCCCAGGAATCTCCCAGTCGGGCTCCCCACTTCAGTCCCCTTTTCAATCAGCTGAATGGGCGACTCTGCCTTCCAGGAGCTCCAAATGCTAGCTAAAAGGGCCCCCAGTCCCATATACTCCACACTGAGAACTGCCGCACCTGGATGCCGGCAAAACAGCCACACCGGCCTAAAGAGTTGCACTGGTGACCCATGGGGCTCCTCTGCTGGGAATCTCCTGATCTGTGGGCAGCAAAAATTCATCTGGAAGTGTGGTGTCCACTCACTCACTGTGCTTTCACTGGGACCTATGATACTGAGCTGCTGCCAATCGGCTATCTTGGATCTCTCTCCTTGGTTATTTCTTGTCTTATGAGCTTTCTTATGAGCTTGGTTATTTCTTGTCTTCTGCTAGCTCTGGGGTTTGTTTCTTCTTGTTTCTCTTGTTCTTTTAGTTGTAATGTTAGGATGTCGATATGAGATCTTTCTAGCTTTTTGATGTTGACATTTAGTGCTATGAATTTCCCTTTTAACACTTTTAGTTGCATCCCAGAGATTCTGGTTTATTATCTCTTTGTTCTTGTTAGTTTCAAAGAACTTCTTTATTTCAGCCTGAATTTCATTATTTACCTGGAGTCATTCAGGAACAGGTTTTCCAATTTCCGTGTACTTGCATGGCTTTAAGTGAGTTTCTTAATCTTGAGTTCTAAATTGATTGCGCTGTGATCTGAGAGACTGTTATATTTCAGTTCTTTTGCATTTGCTGAAGAGTGTTTTAATTCCAATTATGTTATCGATTTTAGAGTAAGCTCCATGTAGCACTGAGAAAAATGTATATTCTATTGTTTTGGGGTGGAGAGTTCTCTAGATATCTCTCAGGTCCATTTGACCCAGGGTCGAGTTCAAGTCCTCAATATCTTTGTTAACTTTCTGTCTCATCGATCTTTCTATTATTGACAGTGGGGTGTTAAAGTCTCCCACTATAATTGTGTGGGAGTCTAAGTCTCTTTGTAGGTCTTAAAGAATTTGTTTTATGAATCTGGGTGCTCATGTAAATATATATTTAGGATAATTAGCTCTTCTTGTTGAATTTGGCCCTCTACCATTATGTAATGCCTTTCTTTGCCTTTTTTGATGTTTGTTGGCTTAAAGTCTATTTTGCCAGAAACCAGAATTGCAATCCTTGCTTTCCATTGACTTGGTAATTTTTCCTCCATCCTTTTATGTTAAGCCTATGTGTGTCTTTGCATGTCAAATGTGTCTCTTGAATACAGTACACTGATGGGTATTGTCTTTTATATCCAGCTTTCCATTCTGTGTCTTTTAGTTGGGGAGTTTACATTTAAATTTATAATTAATATTGTTATGTGTAAATTTGTTTGTCATGATGCTGGCTGGTTAATTTTGCACACTTGTTAATGTAGTTGCTTTATGGTGTCGTTAGTCAATGTACTTTAGTGTGTTTGTCTAGTGGCTTTTTCCTTTCCATGTTTAGTGATTCCTTCAGGAGCTCTGGCAAGGCAGGCTTGATGGTAATGAAATCTCTCAGTATTTGCTGGTCTGAAAAGGATTTTATTTTTCTTTCTCTAATGAAGCTTAGTTCAGCTGGATATAAAATTTTGGGTTGGAAAGTCTTTTCTTTAAGACTGTTGAATATTGGCCCCCAATCTCTTCAGGCTTATAGGGTTTCCGCTGAGAGGTCTGCTATTAGTCTGATGGGCTTCCCTTTGTAGGTAAACTTATCTTTCTCTCTGGCTGCCCATGACATTTTTTCCTTCATTTCAACCTTAGAGAATCTGACAATTATGTGTCTTGGTGCTGTTCTTCTCATGGAGAATCTTATTGGGGTTTTCTGGGTTTCCTGGATTTGAATGTTGACCTGTATTGCTGGGTTGGAAAAGTTCTCCTGGATGATTTCTGAAGTGTGTTCTCCAATTTGGTTCATTTTTCCTGTCTCTTTCAGGTACTCCAGTCAGTCATAGGTTTGGTCTTTTTACATAGTCCCGTAGTTCTCGTAGGTTTTATTCATTCCTTTTGATGCTTTTCTCTCTAATCTTCTATGTTTGCCTTATTTCAGCAAGAGAGTCTTCAGGCTCTGAAATTCTCTCTTCCACTTGTTTGATATAGATATTGATACTTGTATTTGCATCATGAAGTTCTTATGCTGTGCATTTCAGCTCCATCACATCATTTATGTCCTCTCTAAATTGGTTATTCTAATTAACGGCTCCTGTAATCTTAGCTTCTTTGCATTGGGTTAGAACATAACCCTTTTGCTCAGTGAAGTTCATTATTACTCACTTTCTGAAGCCTACTTCTGTCAATTCATCCATCTCAGCTTCAACCCTGTTCTGTGCCCTTGCTGGAGAGGTGTTGGGTTCATTTGGAGAAGAGTCATTCTGGCTTTTGGTATTTTCAGTGTTTTTGCATTGGTTTTTCCTCATCTTTGTGGATTTATCTACCTTTGATCTTTGAGACTGTTGACCTTTGGATGCGGTTTTTGTGGGGTCTTTTTTCTTGTTGGTGGTGGTGTGGTTGCTTTCTGTTTGTTTTTCTTTTAACAGCCCCTTCTTCTGCAGGTCTACTGCACTTTGCTGAAGGTCCACTCCAGACCCTATTTGCCTGGGTATCACCAGTGGAGTCTGCAGAACAGCAAAGATTGCTACCTGTTCCTTCCTGTGGAAACTTCATCCCAAAGGGGCACTGACCTTTTGGATGCCAGCCAGAACTCTCCTATCTGAAGTGTCTGATGACCTCTCTTAAAAACTCTCAGCCAGTCAGAAGGCACAGTTTCAGGGATCCACTTAAGGAGGCAGTCTGGCTGCCCCTTAGTGGCGTGGGTTCACTGTCTCAGGGGGAATCCTCCTTGTCCAGATTGCCTGGACTCTTCAGAGCCAGCCGTGAGGAAATAAATTTTGTTCTGTCTATAAACCCCTAACCGAGTTGCTGGAAATCCTGCAGAGAGGCCCTGCCCAGTGAGAAGAGATGGATCTGGTTCCCACCTAAAGAAGCAGTCTGGGCATGATTTACCACAGCTGCAGCACTGCACTATGGGAACTTCTGCCCAGTCCAAACCTCATAGTCAGGGGAAAGCCACTGACTAGATCCGCAATAATGGCAGTCACCCCTCCTCTGAGAACTTGGTCATTTTAGGCAGACTCCAGGATGCTGTGTGGGCCAGCAGGAATTCCAAGCCAGTGGGTCTTAGCTTGCAGGGTTCTGTGGAAGTAGGACCAGCTAAGTGAGACTGCTTGGCTCCCTGACTTCAGCCTTCTTTCCACAGGAGTAGATAAATCTCCTGCCTCTCTGGAGTTTCAGGAGCTGCTGGAGTACAAAAACTGCAGCTCCATGCCTGCCCAAGTGGCTGCCTACCCTAGAAGCTGCCATAGGTCTGCACAGCTTTGTACTTGGGTCCGAGGACCCTAGTTGTATGGGAACATGAAGAAATCTCCTAATACATGGATTGCAAAACTTAATGGGAAAAGCATAGTTCTGGATAGCAAAATCCCTCACTGCCTCCCTTGGCTGGGGGAGGGAGGTCCCTTTGCCCTGTGAAGCTCCTGAGTAAACCATCAGCCTACTCGCTTTTCCTTGCACTCTGTGTGTTGCACCAACCACTTAGTTCCAATGAGAGAATCTCTATAACTCAGAAATGCAGAATTCACTCATTGTTTACGTTCCCCTCCATGGGAGCTGCAGACTAGAGCTGTTTCTACTCTGCCACATTGGCCCCTTCACCCCCTCCCCCCAGTTGGCTTCTTCTAAGTTGTTTTTGTTTCCTTGTTTTGTTTTTTGCAGCTGTTGTAAAAGAGGATTGAGTTCTTGATTTTTTTCTCAGATTGGTTGTTGTTGGTGCATAGCAGTGCTACTAATTTGTTTACATTAATTTTGTATCCTGATACTTTGCTGAATTGATTTATCAGATGTAGGAGCTTTTTCGTTGAGTTTGTAGGGATTTCTAGGTATACGATCATATCTTCAGTAAAAAGCAACAGCTTGACTTCCTCTTTACCGATTTGGAGGCACTTTATTTGTCTTTCTTGTCAGGTGCTCTGTCTAGGACTTCCAGTACTGTGTCGAATACACGTGGTGAAAATGAGCATCCTGGTCTTGTTCCAGTTCTCAAGGCAAATGTTTTCAACATTTCCCCATTCCCTATAATATTGACCATGGGTTTGTCATAGTGGCTTTTATGACCTTGAGGTGTGTCCATTCTATGCCAATTTTGCTGAGGGTCTCAATCATAAAGAATGCTAGATTTTGTCAAATGCTTTTTGTGCATCTATTGAGATAATTATTTGATTTTTTTTACTAATTATATTTATGTGATATATCACATTTATTGTTAAACCATCCCTTTATACCAGGTTGGTTTAACATTTATTGTTAAATGTTGATAAATGTTAAATGATGATAAAACCCACTTGATCATGGTGTATTATCTGTTTGATATGCTGTTGGATTAAGTTAGCTAGTATGTTTTTGAGGACTTTTGGATCTTTGTTCATCAGGGTATTGGTCTGTAGTTTTCTTTTTTTGTTATGTCCTTTCCTGGTTTCAGTATTAATGTGATACTGGCTTCATCGAATTACTTAGGGAGGATTACCTTGTTCTCTATCTTCTGGAATAGTTTCAGTAAGATTGGTACAATTTCTCCTTTGAATATTGGATAGAACTCAGCTGTGAATCCACCTGGTCCTGGACATTTTTTGTTGGAAATTTTTAAATAATTGTTTCAATCTTGCTACTTGTTATTGGTCTATTCAGAGCTTCTATTTCTTCCTAATTTAATTTATGAAAGTCATATATTTCCAGCAGTTTATCCATCTTCTCTAGATTCTCTAGTTTCAGTGTGTAAAGGTATTTTTAGTAGCTTTGAACAATCTTTTGTATTTCTGTGCTATCAGCTGTAATATCTCCCATTTCATTAATAATTGAGCTTTCTTGGATATTCTCTCTTCTTTTCTTTGTTAATCTCAATTTTGCTTATCTTTTCAAAGAAACAGATTTTTGTTTCGTTTGTCTTTTGTATTTATGCCTTTTGTTTTTGTATTTGTTTGTTTCAGTTTCATTTCGTTCTTCTCTGATCTTTGTTATTTCTTCTATTTTGCTGTTTTGGGTTTGGGTTTGGTTTGTTCTTGTTTCTCTAGTTCTTTAAGGTGTGAGCTTGAGGTTGAGATGGTCTATTTGCACTGTTTCAGACTTTTTGATGTGGGAATTTAATGCTATAAACTTTCCTTTTAGCACAGCTTTGCTGTATTCCAGAGATTTTGATACATTCTGTCACTATTATTGTTCAACACAAAGAATTTTTTAATTTCCGTATTGATTTTATTGTTGACCCAAATATTATTCAAGAGCAAATTATTTAATTACCATGTATTTGTATAGTTTTGAGTGTTCCTTTTGGAGTTAATTTCCAGTTTTATTCCACTATGGTCTAAGAGGATATTTGATATAATTTTGATTTTCTGAAATTTATTGAGACTTGTTTAGTGACCTATCATATAATCTATCTTGGAGAATGTTTTGTGTACTGAAGAAAAGAATGTGTATGCTGCAGTTGTTGAGTAGAATGTATCGATCTAGTGCTGTCAGTGGAGTATTGAAGTTCCCTGCTATTACTGTGCTATCATCTATTATTTCTTAGGTCTAGTAGTAATTGTTTTATAAATTTGGGAGCACCAGTGTTAGGTGCATTACACATCTAGGATTATGAAATTTTCCTGTTAGACTAATCCTTTTATCATTATATTATATCCTTCTTTATCTTTTTTTTCTTCTTTTTTTACTGTTGTTGCTTTAAAGTCTGTTTTTTTTTTTTAGTTTTGTTTTGTTTTTGTTGTTGTTGTTGTTTGATATAAATAGAAGAATAGCTATTCCTGCTTGTGTCTGGTTCCCATTTGCATGGAATATCTTTCTCCACCCCTTTACCTTAAGTTTATGTGAATTCTTATGTTTTAGGTGAGTCTCTTGATGACAACAGATACTTGGTTAGTTGATTTTTGTCCATTCTGTATCTTTTAAGTGGAGCATTTAGGCCATTTACATTTAACATTAGTATAGAGATGTGAGGTATTGTTCTATTCATTATGCAAGTTGTTGCATTAATGCCTTTTTTTCAATGTGTTATTGTTTTATAGGCTCTGTGAGATTTATGCTAAGGAGGTTCTATTTTGGTGTATTTCCAGGTTTTGTTTCAAGAGTTAGAAATTGGCTGGTACAGTGGCTCACATCTGTAATCCAAGCACTTTGGGAAACCAAGTGGGTGGATCACTTGAGGTCAGGAATTTGAGGCCAGCCTAGCCAATATGGTGAAACCCTGTCTCTACTAAAAATACAAAATCTAGCTGGGCGTGGTGGTGTGCACCTTAGTTCCAGCCACTCAGGAGGCTGAGGCAGGAGAATCACTTAAACCTGGGAAGGCAGAGGTTACAGTGAGCCAAGATTGCTCCACTGCACTCTAGCTGGGGCAACAAAGTGAGACTCTGTTTAAAAAAAAGATTTAGAAAGCCTTTCAACATTTCCCCATTCCATGTAATATTGGCCATGGATTTATCATAGATGGCTTTTATGAACATAGTGCTGGCTTGATAGTGGCAAATTCTCTCAGCATTTGTTTGTCTGAAAAAAAGACATTATCTCTCCTTCATTTGTGAAGCTTAGTTTTGCCAGATACAAAGTTCCTGGCTGATAATTGTTTTGTTTCAGGAGAGTAAAGATGGGACCCCAATACCTTCTGGCTTATAAGGTTTCTGCTGAGAAATCTTCTGTTTATCTGATAGGTTTTTCTTTTATAGGTTATCAGATGCTTTTTGTCTTACAGCTCTTAAGATTCTTTGTCTATCTTGACTTCAGATAACCTGATGACTATGTGCCTACGTGATTATCTTTTTGTAATGAATTTCCTGGGTGTTCTTTGAGCTTCTTTTATTTGGATGTCTAGATCTCTAGCCAGACCAGGGAGGTTTTCCTCAATTATTGCCTCAAATAAGTTTTCCAAACTTTTAAATTTCTCTTTTTTCTCAGGAACATCAATTATTCTCGGGTTTGGCTGTTTAACATAATCTCAAATTTCTTGGAGGTTGTGTTCATTTTTAAAATATTCTTTTCTTTGTCTTTGTCAGACTGGGTTAAATTGAAAGCCTTTTCTTCAATCTCTGATGTACTTTCTTCTTCTTCTATTCTACTGTTGAAACTTTTCAGCGTGTTTTGCATTTCTCTAATTGTATCTTTTATGTCCAGAAATTGCAATTGCTTTTTCTTTATGATATTTATTTCTCTGGAGAATTTTTCTTCCTAACCTCTATTTTTTAAAAATTCCCTTAATTTGATTTTACCTTTCTCTGATATTTCCTTGAGTATCTTGATAATCAACCTGAATTCTTTATCTGGCAATTCTAAGATTTCTTCTTGGTTCACATCCATTGCTGGGGAGCTAGTGTAATCATTTAAGGGTATGATACTAATAGAATCTTGTTTTATCACATTACCAGAATTATTTTTCTGTTTCCTTCTCATTTCGGTACACTATTTCTGTGGAGAGGTCTCAAACTTAATGCTTGATGCTCAGATTCTCTTGTCACATGGGGTGATCCTTTGATGTGGTATTCTTCCCCTTCCTCTACTGATGGTATTCTCCCGCTTCCTCTACTGATGGTACTGTGATATTCTCCCCCTTCCTCTACTCTCCTTTCCCTGAGAGCTGGAATGCAGAGACTATTATCATTTTTCTGGGTCTAGTCACCCAGAGGGGCTGCTAGCCTCCAGGCTATTGCTGGGGAATGTCTGCAAACAGTCCTATGATGTGATCTATCTTCATGTCTCCCAGCCATAGATACCAGTACCTGCTCTGATAGAGGTGGAAGGGACGTGAAGTAAACTGTGAGAGTCCTTGGTTGTAGATACATTTTCTATTCTGGCTTAAATGTATGTTAACAGTGAAGTTTTCATATAGACACACTCAGGACCTCTAGTTAGCTAGTATGTTGCAGGCAGTGGAATTAGGTGTTGTCTCCTCCTCACTAGGATCAGGGTTATTCTGTCATGAGTTGTTGCAATGGCTTGAGTTGGTTGGCCTCCAGCCAGGTGGTGGTGCTTTCAAGAGAGCACCAGCTGCATTAGTAGTAGGGGGATCTAAGCTTTCCCGAAGTTGTCCAGGGGAGGTATATTGGTTTCTAATGTGATGGGTGGGATCATAAAACTCCCAAGAGTTTATGTATTTTGTGTTTGGCTACCAGGGTAAGAAATACTGCCAGGTGGAGTCAAGGTTAAGCAAGTCTGGGCTCTGACTCTTCTTGGACAGGGCTTGTTATGGCCACTGTAGGGAATGGAAGGTAGTTCTCAGGCCAACAGGATTATGTTTCAGAGGGGATCTGGGCCACCTCTGCTGTATCATATAGTTTGCCAGGGAAGTGGGGATTAGCCAATAGCAAGAGGCCTCACAAAGCTCCCACACTGTTGGTGGGCCAGTCTCACTCCTGCAGTGCCCTGCTCAGACCTTGCCCCAGGCTTGGAGCTTCCCCACTAAGAAAGAAAGCATGGCTTTCAGACCTTACACCTCCCTATCTGCCCACTCCATCAGTGGCAGCTCCTGCACTCCTGCACTTGTATCTGCAGCAGCTCCTGCTCAACTTCTCGATTCCACTCAAGAAAATTGTGCCCAGTTGAAAATACTAACAATTTCAGTTGGAAGCTTCCTTTGCCCTGTGATCCCTCCTTAGTTCCACTGGCTGCCTTCCTGGAGGTCCTCTGTGAAATAGGGATGGCTTCCCTGTACTTGAGGTGGAGACTGGGAATGATTGTCAGGCACTTCCCATTATTATTTTTACATTTTGCACAACTCCCTAAATCTGTTTCAGTTCTAGGTAAGGTTAAATCATTCTCCCATGATCTGAATTTTCAGATTCCGCAGGGGAGCTGTGTGTTCAAAGGCAAGTTTTCCCCTCTCACACTTTGGAAACTCAGTTTTTTTTACCTGTTTTGCAGAATTTGCAGTGTTGTGCCAATTCTTTCAAAGAATTTGTGAATTATTTTGGTTTTCCTGGTACATTCCTGCAGTGTTTCTTGGAACAAAAGATCATAGTGTGATTCTCCATATGCTGTTCTGTCTGTCCAAGTGGGAGCTGCACATTAGCCATCTCCTATCTGTCACCTTGTCTGCTGTACCCTCTTCTTTTTGTGATTTCTTAATACAAATTTAAATCAGTCATTTTTGACATTTCCTTTTATTAATACAATCATTTAAATTCATACATTTTTTTTCAAATTAACATTTAGAAATGCTCCATTTTTATATGCTAAAATCTCATTTTCACTCTCAAAACTTTTTTTGTTTCCCCTTGTGAGATGTTCTTTGTCTCCTGAAGTATTTGGACATTTATATGTAATGCGATTCTCAATGTGGCTTAAATCTACCATCTTCCTTTTACATTTTCATTTGTCCAATTTGTTTTTACTCCTTTTTACCTGTTTGAAGGGGATTGAGTATTTTGCTATAATTCCATTTTATTTTTATACTTAACTTGTTATTTTGTCTACCTCTATGATTTCTTAGTGTTTATTCTGTTATGAATATGCATCTTTAATTTATCACAGTGTATCTTCAGATAATATTATACTGCTTCCCATACAAGAAACTTACAGTATACTTTCATTTTCCCTTCTGTACTTTGTGCTATTGTCATTTTGCCTTCTAGCTTTGTGTCCATTTTACTTCTGCCAATATTGCAAAACCTGCTATTATGTTTTAGACATACTTTAGACCTGTTTTCCATTCCAATTACTCTCAAGTTTTGTGTAAATCCAAGATTCCATATCATGTCAGTTTCTGACTGAAAAGCTTGCTAGAATATATCCTATGAAGAAGTTCTGGCAATGAAAATTCTAAGCTTTATTTTCATCTAAAAATTATTTATTTCACCTTTCTTTATAAAACAAAATATTTTTACTAGATATAAAATTCTATACACTGGTTCCCCAACCTTAACACTTATATGTCATTTCAGTGGAACTTGGCTTGATCAGTTTCTAGTGAGAATCAAACAGTCATTCTTTTCTTAATTTCTCTGTGAATAAATGTGTTTTTATTTTTTCTTCTAGTCTTTAATATTTTCTCTTTATTACTGATTTTGGACAATTTATAATATGTTTTGGTGTGAGCATCTTTGAGTTTATCCTGCTTGAGTTTCTTCAAGCTTCTTATATCTGTGGGCATTTAGTTTTCACCATTTTTGGAAACATTTTGGCCACTATGTATTTCCATATTTTTTCTCCTCTTTTTCTGGGACTCTGTGTGTGTGTGTGTGTGTGTGTGTGTGTGTGTGTGTGTGTATGCATGTGGCCGCTTTCCCGTAGTTCACTGAGACTCTGTTAATTTTTCTTTTCGCTCATTTTTGTTTCATTTTTAATATTTATATTACTGTTTTCAAAATCATTAATCTTTGCTTCCTCGGTGTCTAATCGGCAGGTTATTCCATTCTTTATAAGTTTCATCTCTAGAAGTTCTATTTGGTTCTTTCTCTCATTATGTTTATATTTTTCTTAAAATCATCAAGAATATTAAATACCTACATATATATATTCTGTATGTGTTTACATATAAAATAGTTTTAAAGTCTTGGCAGCTAATTCCATGATTATTCTCATTTATGTGTCTGTTTTTATTGACAGATTTTACTCCTGATTAAGAATCACATTTTCCTGCTTTCTTCAAATGTCTAGTAATTCTTCTTTGAATGTCAGACATGAATTTCATGTTGGTAAGTGCTGAATTTCATTTAAGTAATGTTGGACTTTGTTCTGGAAGGCACATAAATTACTTGCAGATCAGCATATTTTTCAGGCATGTTTTAAAGCTTTTTTAAGAGTGGGTCCATAATTACCTATACAGTGAGCTAACTTAGCACTCACTACTAAGGCATGACCTTTCTGGGATTTCTACTGACTGCACCATGTACTCAATGAGATCTCTCCACTCTAGCTGATAGGAACTCAAATAATTCCTAGGCCTGTGTAAATTCTGGGAGCTATTCAGATTCTGGTTCTCCATTAATTTTTCTTTCCCAGCTAGTTTTACTTTACTTGACATAATAGAGTTCTACCTTTATGTTCACAGATTGTATTCAGCCAAAGACTCAAGGGGACCTTATACAGATTTCAGGAGCACTTTTTATGCATAGCAACCTCTTCCCTGGAAATCTGCCTAGCAAATTCTAACCACCTCAGCTTCTTGATCTCTAGTCTTGGCTTTTTTAACCCATTATGACCATAGGGCTTTGTTTATTTCTCTTCCCTTTGCTGCAGTCTAGAAATTCTTCTAAGCAGAAACCTAAGGGCAGCCATAGATTTCATTTTACATGCTCCCCTTCTGTTAGGAATCCTAGTCCTATAATTCCTGTTAAACAATTTCTGAAAATAGTTTCTTCAGCTATTATTTTTCCTGTTTCCTAGTTGGTTTGTCAAGAGGGCAAGACCCATAGTAGTTTCTCATTCATGAGTGAAAGAACAAGTCCCTGTGGTAATCTGTCTTTTGTAGAGAAAACTGCATTTTCTTTGGGACATTTTAATGTTTGCTTTGTTAGGAGATACAGTATTCATAGTTACAGAGCATATTTTACCTAGTTTTTTGGCTGAGGGGTTCCAAAAAGATCATAAATGTTGAAGGATTCTTGATAGCAGTATTTCCATGCATGGTCCAGGATGAGTGACATAATTTATAACCTTACCTGAGATATAAATGATGAGTGTTTCCAATGGGATGTATGTTTGCAGTTTCTGGTTTTGTGCAAAGGGCTGAGGAAGAGTCCCTCTAGCACATAGTCTGTAACTTTAAATCCTGTTTTAGTATTTCCATCAAAGTCCTAGCCTCTGAAGCATTTAGCATAATGGGCCACACAGCTTCATTTCCCACTTGCCGTTGCTTGTACCCACCTTATTTCCAGCTCCTGGAGATGTGACTTTCTTGTTTTGAAACTCAGCTATGTGATTTTATACAGCTATAAAATTGTAATAAGTTTTCTGTAATTCCAAATATTTATAAAGAAAGAATGCTTTCCAACATCAGCTTGGCCTACCATTTGATTTTAAGTGTTCTAAAATTTTTACATGATGCAACTGCAGGTCAAAAACAGTATGTGATTTTTAACAAGGTAGAAATTGATTGGAAAGGTATTAGTAGACGGGCAGAACAGTCACACCTTTTAAATTAAAAAAAAAACTCAACAAGTATTTTGTTGAGCTTCAATTAATATTGAATTGAAATTTTTCATTTACTGCCCCCTAGCAAAATGTAAATCTAGCTTGACTGCTGCAAGTATAGAATATATAGGAGTTAGCACATAATCCATATTTACAATTGTTTGTTGGATGATTAAAAACAGCAGAAGTATGTTGAAAAATCAGTTTTCAAATAAGTGTTAGAAGCAAGTAGCAGAAGATAAAACTATTGCTAAGAAGTTTAGTATTGTTGTTTTCAAGTATGTAGAGGATTAAGTCTGAGGCTTATGGAAATCCATATATAAGCCTATTAATGACTAAATTTTAAAAATTTATTATTGGTATATTGAGTTTTTTTAATACTGCAAATGATTTTGCTAGCATATTTTCTCAATATGTCTATATGCTCTCACCCTACCCTTTGTCAAGTTTAAGAGAGTTTATTAGTCCAGAAAAATGTTCTAGTATATGTCCAAATTTGGTGACTATAGTTTTCCTCTGGTGAAATTGCCATAATTTATTATGCTTGTTTTCCATTTTCTAAAAGAACATTTATTTTTAAAGTTTACAATAATAAAATTGGATGTCCTTGACAAAATATGGGATTTAAACAGTATTCCTTTTGTGATTGCTGTTACGTAGATTGGCTGGTTATTTTCAAAGTGGGGATTGTGTCAATCAATGTCAATTACATTGTCTTCTCCAGATTTGTCAGACACTGTTCCAATAAAATCCAACTTTTTAAAACATTTGGGATAATTACTTCTACATCTGTTTCTATATTCTAGGCCAGATACAGAAATAAATCAATGTTAGAAGTATAGCTAGCCAATTTCTACATATAAATGTCTAGTCCATTTATATCAGTCCAAATATGTATCCCTTAATTTAAGCCTAAGTGCCTTAAATTGATATGATTTTTAAAAGGAAAAGATAAAATAGCATTGTTTATAGTCACTAAAATAATCCATGAACAATCAGGAATAACAGCTTAAATTTTGATTAAATGGCCAATTAAAACAAAGAATAGCTATAGACAGAGCCTCAATCATAGAGAAGCCATGACATTTAGGAAGAGAAGCATGAGCTAATTCATACAAATAATAAAAAGTTACTAATATGATGAATTCTGCTGAATTCTAAATTGCTACCGGGTAATTTTCAGTTAAGTGTAAATGTAGCATCTGCCACATTCATCCAACTTGAATATATGTCATGTGGTGAAGTAAAATATGAAGAGCTATTTAAAATTTGAAAGTTGCAGACTAAATGCTACTAAACTGCTTAGCATTCCACATTTTCATTTCTGAAAATCTAACTTCTCTTCAGGTTTTTCTTTCTTCTCTAATACTAGCCTTAGCATAACTTATAACTTTAGAAAAATAGCAGAATAAATCATGAAAAATAAAAACATGAATTCCAAATAGATGCATTTACAAAACACTAAGCTATACTCAACATAATTTTTTTAGGAACTCAAAAAACATTGAGTTGGAAGTGTTTCAAAACATTATTCTTTCATAAATAATGGTTAATAAGGAATAAGCATCTTGCATTTATGATTTTAGAAGAACTTATAATAAAATTTAAACAAACATACTTGTCAACAGAGAGAAATAAATGTTTGCAGAACAGTCCCGCAGGAAAAATTATCCTTTTTTACATAAATTTTATCTTTTTATGATACTCAGCCATTTTTAGTACTATATATCTTAAAATTTAAAATAATTACTCTGAAAATGCCCTACTGCACATTAGTTGTGATGTCAATACTTGAGAGCCAGTAGGAAAACCATCAGTAGAAGGCTTATGCTTCCATAATATGATATATTATGCAGGTTATTTCAAGAATAAGACAGATGTGCCTATAGCATCCTTGTGAAATGTCTATGACCCCCATTTTTATTTTTAAAAAATCAAAAAAGGAAATATATATCTGTATTAGGGTTTTCTAGAGGGACAGGACTAATAGTGTGTGTGCATATGCATCCAGCACCAGAGAAAGATGGAGGCTGGGAATCTAGGCTAGTCTTGCCTTTTCATGTTTTCCTGCCTACTTTATATTCACTTTCAGTTGATTAGATTGTGTCCATCGGATTGAGGGTGGTTCTGCCTTCCTCAGCCCACTGACTCAAATGTTAATTTCCTTTGGCAACATCCTCACAGACACACCCAGGATCAATACTTCTCATCCTTCAATCCAGTCAAGTTGACACTCAGTATTAACCATCACAAGTCTTCCTTTGTCAGAGTTAACCCATACACATCTCCTGAGAGCACATACAATCTTCAAATATAGACAATAATAAGGTCCTAATTATGCCTAATATAATATAACTACCTTTTGTGCAACTGGAAGTGCACCAATCCCCAACTCAAATACTACTATATAAAGTTAACAATACTGATATGAAGTCAATAAATCGTATGTCACATGATAAAGGAAAAGGAAATAAAATGAAGATATTTTCTTAGTGCAAGTGTATACATGCACAAACATAATGTTAACAAAAGAAGAAAATACTCATGACAGTTACAGTCCTCATTTCCGCAGCTGTTCACATGGCTGTAGCCGGTATTGATGACTACCTTCTTCTACTACTCATTCTGTATTCCCTTTGCCTTCAGCAAGCACTGCAGCAGGTCATGGTTTTTTTTTTTTTTTTTGGGTGGAGTGACCCAAATCTTCATTCCTGAGGGGTCTGGACCATTTGTAGTCCTGCCTGGATTCAACTGTTATAATTCCCCATTCACCTCAATTACAGGGCATGTTAATACTAAGAGATGCCCTAATGGATCTCCTGTATTCCATGCATACTCTTCCTTACCTCTGTTATTGAGCAGTAGACTGATTTCATCTTGGTAGTTCAAGTCAATCACCCCAGCCAACACTGTAACTCCCTTTTTAGCCTGTTAACTTCAAGGTAGGAGGAGCCCAAAGTGTCCAGGTGGCAATCTTAACTTCCAGTTTAATGGAATTGTTGTATCTCCTGGTGGTGGCATTCCTCCCTCTGGAACTAAGCCTTCTATGCCAGCATAATGTAATGTTGCAGGAATAGGAAGCAAAAATTTTGCTAGTGGATCACTAGGGGTGATGGTGAGTGGTGCCACTTCCACTTCCACCCCTTAATTTCTAGACCCATGAATCCTGGCTATGGGAGAAACAATACCATAAATTAGACACTGATTTAGAGCATACATGGCCTTCTGGAGAACTTTGCCCTGCAAAATATTGTCACCTAGTTGGCATTGTGAGTTCAAAAGGCCATTCCACTGTTCTATCAATACAGCTGCTTTAGTGTGATGGGGAACATGGTAAGACCAGTGAATTCCATGAGCCTGAGCCCACTGCACTGCTTTAGCCATAAAGTGAGTTCCTTGGTCAGAGGCAATGCTGTGTGGAATACCATGACAGTGGATAAGTCATTCCATGAGTCCATGGATGGCAGTCTTGGCAGAAGCATTGTGTGCAGGATAGGCAAATTCATATCCAGAGTAAGTGTCTGTTGCAGTGAGGACAAACTTCTGACCTTCCCATGATGGAAGAGGTCTAATATAATCAGCCTGCCACCAGGTAGCTGGCTGATCACTCCAAGGAATGGTGCCATATCGAGGATTCAGTGTTGGTCTCTGCTGCTTGCAAATTGGGCACTCAGCAGTGGCTGTAGTCAGGTCCGTCTTGGTGAGTGGAGCTCCATGTTGCTGAGCCCATGTGTAACCTCCATCCCTGCTACCATGGCCACTTAGTTCATGGGTCCATTGGGCAAAAGAGGTGGCTAAGGAAAGAGGCTGAGTGGCAT
Organism: Callithrix jacchus; assembly: GCF_049354715.1. Taxonomy (NCBI): domain Eukaryota; kingdom Metazoa; phylum Chordata; class Mammalia; order Primates; family Cebidae; genus Callithrix; species Callithrix jacchus. The sequence continues at coordinate 123,831,679 of NC_133503.1, read as the reverse complement.
CCATAGAATGGGTCATCTTATCCACTTGATTATTAAAATCCTCCTCCATTGAGGTCACCTGTTGATGAGCACTCACAGGGAATACAAATATCTTCACAGTTTTTGATCACTCAGTGAGGTCCATCCACATTTCTCTTCCCTAAATTTCTTTGTCAGCAATTTTCCAATCATGCTTCTTCCAAATCCCTGACCATCCAGCCTAACCATTGTTTACAGCCCATGAATCAGTATATAATTACACATATGACATTGCTTCTTCCAGGCAAAGTGCACAACCAGGTAGACTGCTCAAAATTCTGCCCACTGGGAAGATTTTTCTTCACTGCTGTCCTTCAGGGATGTCCTAGAAGAGGGCTGTAATATTGCAGCAGTCCACTTTTGGGTAGCGTCTGCATATCATGCAGACTCACCTATGAATCTGGCCCTAGTCTTTTCTTCCTCTGTCCACTAATCATAGGGAATTCCCTGTGAGGCCACTGGTGCAAGCTGGGAGAGAGGAGGCAGGGTGGCAGGAGTGGAGACCATGGACATTGGAGCCATTTCTTCATGTAACTTACTTGTGCCTTCAGGACCTACTTGATCCCTATCATGTATATACCACTTCCATCTGATGATGGAATGCTGCTGTGCATGACCCACTTTATGGCTTGATAAGTCAGAAAGCACCCAGTTCATGATAGGCAGTTTGGGTTGCATGGCGACTTGATGATCCATAGTCAAACATTCAGTTTCCACCAAAGCCCAGTAACAGACCAAGAGCTGTCTTTCAAAAGGAGAGTAGTTATCTGCAGAAGATGGCAGGGCCTTGTTCCAAAATCCTAGAGGCCTCCCCCATGATTCACCTATGGGGCCTGCCAAAGGCTCCAAACAGCATCCCTATCTGCCACTGACATCTCAAGCACCATTGGGTCTGCTGGGTCATATGGGCCAAGTGGCAGAGCAGCTTGCACAGCAGCCTGGATCTATTGCAGAGCTTCCTACTGTTCTGGACCCCACTCAAAACTGGCAGTCATTCAGGTCACTAGATAAATGGGACAGAGTAACACACCCAAATAAAGAATGTGTTGCCTCCAAAATCCAAATAGGCCCACTAGGCATTGTACTTCTTTCTTGGTTGTAGGAGGGGCCAAGTGTAGCAACTTATCTTCACTGTAGAATAAATATCTTGATAGGCCCCACATGACTGGACCCCTAGAAATTTTACTGAGGTAGAAGTTCCCTGATTTTTAATTGGATTTATTTCTCATCCTCTGGCATGCAAATGTCTCATCAATAAGTCCAGGGTATTTGCTACTTCTTGCTCACTAAATCCAATCAGCATAATGTCATCAATGTAATGAACAAAGCAATCAACATCTCTTCAAATAAGATTATGATGCAAAGCCAGAGAGTTGACATACCCCTGAAATAGGATAGTAAAGGTGTATTGCTGGCTTTGCCAACTGAAGGCAAATTGCTTCTGGTGGGTCTCATGGAGAGGAATGGAGAAAAAGGCATTTGCTAAGTCAATGGCTGCATACCAGGTACCAGAAAATGTGTTAATTTGCTCAAGCAATGAAACCACATCTGGTACAGCAACATATTATTTAATGGCAAAAAGCTGAAAGCTTTTTCCCTAAGAAATGGGAGTAGACAAGGATGCCTACTCTTATCACTCTTAGTCAGCATATAGTGGAAGTCCTAGCCAGAGCAATTAGGCAAGAGAGGGAAATAAAGAGCATCCAAATTGGAAAGGAGGAAGTCAAATTGTTCCTGTTTGCAGGCAACATGATCATATATATAGCAAAACCTAAGTACTCTACCAAAAAATAACCCTCTTAGAACTGATAAGCAAATTCAATAAAGTTGCAGGATACAAAATTGACATTCAAAAATCAAAAATCATAATTAATATTCGAAAAAAGTATTTCCATACATAAATAATGAACTAGCTGTAAAAGAAATCAAGAAGGCAGTCCCATTTATGATAGCTACCAAAAAAATAAAATAAAATACCTAGGAATAAATTTAACCAAGGAGGTGAAAGACCTCTACAAGGAAAACTGAAAAACACTGATAAAAGAAATTGAAGAGGATACAAACAAATAGAAGACATCTCATGCTCATGGATCAGAAGGAATAATATTGTTAAATGACAACACTAACCAAAACAATCTACAGATTCAATTCGATTCCTTTGAATTGAATGACATTCTTCATAGAAACAGAAAAAGATCTAAAATTTGTATAGAAGCACAAAAGACTGAATAGCCAAAGCAACCCTGAGCAAACAGAACAAAGAATCACACTACTAGACCTCAAAATATACTACAATGCTGTTTAACACAAACAGAATGGCATTGGTATAAAAACACATAGACCAGTGGTACAGAATAGAGAACCCCAAAATTAAACCATAAATCTATAACCAACTTATTTTTGACAGAGGTGCCAAGAATACTCACTGAGGAAAGGACTTTGTCTTCAATAAATGGTGCTGGGAAAACTATATACAGAGAAATAAAACTAGACCCCTATTTCTCTCACCATATACAAAAATAAACTCAAAATGGATAAAAGACCTACATGTAAGACTTAAAACAGTAAAAATACTAGCAGAAAACATAAAGGAAATTCTTCAAGACATGAGTCTGAAAAAAGATTTTATTAGAGCACAGGCAACAAAAGCAAGAAATAAGCAAATGGGATTGTATTAAGCTAAGAGGCTTCTGCACAGAAGAAAAACCAATAGAGTGAAAAGACAACCTATGGAACAGGAGAAAATATTTGCAAACTACTCATCCAACAGGGGATTAATATCCAAAATGTACAAGAAACTCAAACATCTCAATGACAAAAAAAAAAAAGAGCAAATTATCTGAACAGACATTACTCAATAAAAGGCATGCAATGGGCAACAAATGTGTGAAACAATGCTTTTAACATCACTAATCAACAGCAAAATGCAAATCAAGACCATAGCAATGTTTTGGGGTATCATTTCACTGCAGTTAGAATGATTATTATCAGAAACAAAAAATAACAAATGCTGGCGAGGATGTGAAGAAAAGGGAACTCTTACACACTGCTGGTGGGAAGTAAACTAGTCCAGCTACTATGGAGAATAGTAAGGAGGTTCCTCAAAAAACTACAAATAGAATTACCATATGATCCAGCAATCCCACTACTGGGCATTTATCCAAAGGAGAGAAAATCATTATATCAAAGAGACATCTGCACCTGTGTGTTTATTATAGCACTATTTACAATAGCCAAGATAAGATATCATCATAGGTGTCAAGCAGCAGATGAAAGGATTTTAAAACAATCTAACACATATATACACAATAGAATACTATTCAGCCATTTAAAAAAAAAAAGAATGAAATCCTGTCATTATGGCAACATGGATTGAACTAGAGGGCATTATATTAAATGAAATAAGCCAAGAACAGAAAGTTAAATACTGCATGCTCTCACTCATAAGTAGAAGCTAAAAAAAGTTGATCTTATAAAAGGTCAAAGTAGAGCAAAGATAAATAGAGGCTGGAAAGGGTAAGGGGAAGGGAGACATTTGTTAAAGAATACAAAATTACAATTAGGAGGAATAAGTTTTAAAATTCTAGACCACTGTAGAATGACTGTAGTTAATCATAATACATTATATAGTTTCAAATAGAAAAAGGATATTGAACATTCCCTACACAAAGAAATGATACGGATATGTTTTAGATTATGGATATGCAAATTACTCTTTTCTGATAACTATACATTATATATGTAGAAGCATCACTTTGTACTCCATGAATATGTACAATTACTATATGCCAATTTTTTAGATACAAAGGGGAAAAATTTTCCAATGACAGAAGAAGTGCAATTCTGAGAACTACTGGGAGTCTACTGGGCTCTTTCTTTCAGCCAGTGCATCAGATCTCTCTAATGTGTTTATTACAGTTTAGTCCATGTATTTTATAAAATAAAAATTATGATTAACTTAGGTTCCACAAAATATATGAACCCAAGTCTATCTTCATTTGCAGTTTCGCTTTCTGTGGTTTCAGTTACCCTTGGTCAACCACAGTCTGAATATATTAAATGAAAAATTTCAGAAATAAACAATTCATAACTTTTAAATTGCACACCGCTCTGAGAAGCATGATGAAATCTCACACTGTCCCACTCCAACCCACTTAGAACATGAATAATCTTTGTCCAGTGAATTCATACTATATACAAGAACTGCCTTTTCATCACTGAGTAACCTCTCAATTATCAGATTAAACATAGTCTATATAGGGTTCAGTATTACCTAGGGGTTCAGGCATCCACAGGGTGTCTTGGAAGATACCCCTGGCACATAAGCATAGACTGCTATACTTCTCTGAAAACTTTTAGGATCAGGGATAAGAATGCTGACTTAAAATTCAGCCTGTTTTGTGTTTGAATCCTACACTTACCAGTGTCCATATAACTTTGAGTGAATTATGTCTCTAGATTTCAGTTCTTAAATGGAAAATGGTATTAATATATATAGATGCTTTATAGAATTTTAGTGATATTTAAATGAGATGGCCTATGTAAGCTCTAAATTAGCATAGTTTCACCAATAGTAAGTTCTCAAAAACGCTGTCTGTTGTTACTATAAATGATAAATGTAATTTACTAAATTAATTATAAATGATAAATTTAATTATCATTTAGTAAAAATTTATAGTTTTTTATTTTTTTTTTGAGATGGAGTCTTGCTCTGTTGCCCAGCCTAGAGTACAGTGATGCAACCTCGGCTCACTGCAACCTCCACCTCCCAGGTTCAAGCGATTCTCCCACCTCAGCCTCCTGAGTAGCTGGGATTACAGGTTAATTTTGTATTTTTTTTGTAGAAACAGGGGTTTCACCATGTTGGACAGGCTGGCCTTGAACTCCTAACCTCAGGTGATCCAGCCACCTTGGCCTTCCAAAGTGCTGGGATTACAGGGATAAGCCACAGTGCCTGGCCAAAATTTATAGTTTAAAATAAAAAAATTTTAAATAATCAGAAGCATATCATTATTATTATGATTAACTTTGAATGATGGCATATTTGGATACTCAGCTAACCAGATATCATTAATGTATTTTATATAACAAAATGAAATTCACTAGGATTTTGCTAAATGCTTACATGATTGTTAAGGCTAAAATGCGATCTGTTATTAAAATAACATCATATCAGTTCTGTTTCTGAAAACTAAATTTAAAGAAGTTGCCCTTCAGGCATATTCTGATTGACATGTGGTTGAATTATTTCTAAAGAGCATTCATTCATATCCAACAAAAATTTTATTCAGATCCTGAAACTTAAAATTTTGGCATGACCTGTTAATGGAGAATCTTCCTTTTAAATGGCTGATAAATATTATAAGAAAACACAGTCCTGGCTGGGCATGGTGGCACATGCCTGTAATTCTAGCACTTTGAGAGGCCCAGGAAGGTAGATCACGAGGTCAAGAGATGAGACCATTCTGGCCAATATGGTGAAACCTTGTCTCTATTAAAAATACAAAAATTTGCTGGTTGTGGTGGTGCACGCCTGTAGCCCCAGCTACTTGGGAGGCTGAGGCAGGTGAATTGCTTAAATCTGGGAGGCAGAGGTTCCAGTGAGTCAAGATCATGCCACTGCACACTCTAGCCTGATGACAGAGCAAGACTGTGTCTCAAAAAAAAAAAGAAAAAGAAAAGAAAACACAGTCCTGACCAGTGAACATGAACACTTAGACTATTTGGAGAAATATGCCTGAACACCCTAAAGCTGAATGACTGTGTGAAAACCCATCAGAACAGTAAGTAGCACATTAGGCAGCAAATGTGGGAGGCAAAAATGATCCAGCTCAACTTTTAGGAGGTTTTCATAACATTTCAACTGTAAAGGAACTGAGTCGACCACCTAATGACACATCTAGGTTGTCATCTTCATTTTAGGTTACATAGATTATGATTTTTTAAATTAGTAGGCAAAGATCAAGCATCTCCACGGAAGTAACAGGCTTTTGTGTTCTGATCTCCTTCCCGCTTCTCTACCACTTCCAACTCCTACTGAGTACTAAATTTTGCTGATAATTTCAAAAAGATCACAACTTTTATGCATGTTTCTTTTCTTATTTGGTGGAATCACTTCCTATTTTGACAATTCAAGAAGTAAATGATAATGTAACCCATTTCCCTGAAATCAACGCCTCCGTTTTGCATAACACAATGAAACTTTTAAACAGGAAAAGGAAAGGGAAGAATTTAATTAGTAGGGAAGTTTGAAAATATACTTTAAAGAATATACAGGAAAGGAATAAGGGCATTTGACATCCTCTAGAGAACTTTTCCATATAACCAATGCATATGAGAAAAGCAGATGTTACCAATGGAAAATGCAAAGCTGTAACACCCCATACTTGCCCACCAGAATCACAGAGAATGCTTCCTAGGATCCAGGATATTTCTCTGTCAGGAGAGGTCTCTAGAAATCCAAAGAATTATCGATGATCCTTCAGTAAAAGATAATGATTGTGCGTCTAGGAATACCTGTTTAGAAAATTGGTTTCTCTGAAAGGAAGGCCAAAGATCATGTTAGGACTTTGAAATGAGTCCAAGTGAATATTAGAGTAGACCCAGATTTATTTTCAATAATTATATCTCTCCAATTTACATTAAAATTCTGTGGTTCTGAAATGACCAGGACCCAGGTGATTCAAGACTTTTAGACCACTTCAAACCCTCATCTGATTCTGCACTAGCCTCTTGTGGGCCAAAAAAACGTTGGTCTAGTAATTGCTTCTTTGTAATAGATCTATTTTCAACATGGAGAGTAAAAGATATGTGTGCCCATAGTACACTTATCCTTGATAAGATGTTCTCCCATACAAGTTGTTTCCAAAGGTAAAGGATGAAAGGCATAATATAATGTTCCAAATGTCCAAGTATGAGAAGTATGAAGAAGTGAATTTCTAACACACATGAAAATGCATTGTCTTTAAATTGAGTGATGGGTTTTAAAGGTCAGGAAACACAAAGAGAGTTTAAAAATCTATTATACTTACTTGTATTTCTTTATTTCTTACATAAACAAGTAGAAAATCAAGAATTACTAGAACTTGCTTGGAAATTTTTCAAGTATATAAATGTAAATGGAATTTAATACTATTCATAGGTTCCTTCCCTAATGTCAGAAAGCAGTCTTCGCTGCTTGTACCCAGAAAAACTGCCTTTTTCAGCTGCAAAACAATTATGAACATTTACTCATCCTGTTTAAATATGAATACTTATGAACCATCTTCATTCTATTGTATTTTTTATCAATCAAGATTCTATAATGTATCCAAAATAGTCTTGGAAATAACCAGATGGGCTGAGACCGATCATTATTAGAACAGGAAAAAACTGAGCTAATACTTAAGTTAATTGTGCCTATTTGCATGGCCATGATATTGACTATTTGTTAAATGCCTACTTGTATCAAACATTGTTTTAGGTACCTATAAGTATTGTCTTGTTTAATACTGAAAATTAAGACAACAATTAACTTGTCAAAAATTACATGGCAAGTTTGTAGCAAAACCTAGATTCAAATTCAGATCAGTCTGCCTCTAAAACTCACACCCTGCCTCCTAAATTGTGTTGCCTTCTAAGGTAATTTGTTTAACAAATGCTGAAAGAACTAGTCCCTTTTCTGTATACATACTTATAGATAATGAGAATCCTCAGTGTCTTGTTACTAATAGCCACTCAAAAAATATTCCCCAAATGAATGAATGAATGATTCAACTAACTCATCTCCACAATCAGGCAGATCATTCTCAACTTTAAAAATATGCTGTTTATATTTTATATGAAATGTAAAATTTTCTACTTTAAATAAATATAATTTCTGTATTTTTTAAACATTTTCAGGGAAGCATAATCCACTCTTTCATTTGGCAATCAGCTATTTTCATCTTCAAAAATAACTTTTAATGTCTACAAAATTAACATTAAGAGCTTTATACAGTAAAATTATGAAACAAATGAAGCCTGTCAGTTCAGTATGAAATAAAACAGTGAAATCATTTCTTTGAATCTTATAAGCAAACAAGTAAAACACAGAGTTAGATAAATGAAAACATTTCTTAGAAGTATAAAATTTAATATTGATTCCTTTTTCTAATAAAAATCTAACTTAGGCCAGGTGCAGTGGCTCATACCTGTAATCCCAGCACTTTGGGAGGACGAGGCAGGTGGATTACTTGAGGCCAGGAGTTTGAGACCAGCCTGACCAACATGGGTAAAACTCCATTTCTACTAAAAATACAAAAATTAGCTTGGCATGGTGGCACTCGCATGCAGTCCTAGCTACTTGTGAGGCTGAGGCATAAGAATCACTTGAACCCAAGAGGCAGAGGCTGCAGTGAGCCAAGATCATGCCACTGCACTCTAGCCTGGGCAATAGAATGAGACTTTGTCTCAAAAAAAATACAATAAAATAAATATTCAGATTCAACCTAAATAAGAAAAATATTATTCAATGATTTACTTTTAAGTCAGCAATTCAAAAAGTACTTCATATATTTTCAGCCAATGCATGCTGCATTATGCCACAATTTGGAAGTGGTCAATGTAGAACAATTGACAGAAACAGCTCAAACATGACAATTTTCCATTGAAGAGAAATAAACTAAACTTTCACCTGAACTTTTTTCAGAGGTAGACAGATGTCTACCTCTGAAAATCATTACATACAATGAAAATATCATTACAATACAATGATATGAAGCACTCCACATGCTTACCCTTAAAGTATGCTCAAGAGCTGCCTCCTTAGAAAAGTATCCCTGACTACCCATCACACACCCAGTCCTCTAAGCAAAATAGTCACTATCTTTTCTCTGATGCTGAAGACTTTTTACAAGGACCCTTATTTCCTATGTTGTAATCAGTATTTTTTTAATATACCATGAAATTTTTGACTATTAAAAGGATATTTTAGTCACTGCTCAATATTTAACAATAGAATTTTCTTGTTAGCATTCTCTTCTCCAAACTAAATGTATGCACCACTTCTCATCATTCCATGTGTAAAAGTTTTTGAAATCCCTTAAACAACCTGGCCACACTCCCTGGATGCTCTTTGCTTAGTAAATGCCCCCATGCCTCAAAAATAACATTCAACATTTGAGCTAAATCTGTTTATCTGAAGCAGACCTACAGAGCTCTCCAGGGTTTATGCCATTCTGATCCCTTGTATTTAAAACCAACTTATGTTTCTGTGAACAACTAAGCATCTTGGATATTATATAAGATAGATTAACACTTTTACACTGTTGGTGGGAGTGTAAATTAGTTCAACCATTGTGGAACACAGTGTGGTGATTCCTCAAGGATCTAGAAATAGCAACACCATTTGACCCAGCAATCCCATTACTGGGTATATACCCAAAGGATTATAAATTGTTCTGTTATAAAGACACATGCACACATGTATTCACTGCAGCACTGTTTACAATAGCAAAGACTTGGAACCAACCCAAATGCCCATCGGTGATAACAAAATGCCCATCACTAAGAAAATGTGGCACATATACATCATGAAATACTATGCAGCTATAAAAAGGATGAGTTCATGTCCTTTGTAGGGACATGGATGAAGCTGGAAACCATCATTCTCAGCAAACTGACACAAGAATAGAAAACAAAACACCACATGTTCTCACTCATAAGTGGGTGTCAAACAATAAGATCACATGGAAACAGGGAGGGGAACATCACACACTGGGTTCTGTTGGAGGATGTGGGGGCTAGGGGAGGGATACCAGGGGGTAGGAGGATTGGGGAGGGATAACATTAGGCGAGATACCTAATGTAGGTGATGGCAGGGGGATAGATGCAGTAAACCACCATGGCATGTGTATACCATACCTATGTAACAATCCTGCATGATCTGCACATGTACCCCAGAACTTAAAGTATAATAAAATAAAGAAAACAATAACTTTTTAAAAAGGTGTTTCTTGTGTAGCGTCCGCACATGCATTTACACATGTGTCACACATAAATGGGGGTTGTTTCACAATTACTTTGGGTATGCTCTGGGTTATATCAGTATTAACAGACTTCTTTCTTTTTAAGACAGTTTGCAAATTCTAATATAGAAATCATGACTCTCCAAGACCTAGAATGTAATACGCAACATTTCCCAAACATTTGATCATACCACATTGCTTTCATAATGCATCTTGAAGAAACATCTTCTGAGAATACTTTGTACAATTCCTTCTAGAATCTATAGAGGAGTAAGCAGATCATTGTGATCTAAGGAAATAAGAACAAAGGAAGCATCCCAGGGTGAGACACAAGTTCAAACATGGGATACAAGTACAGGGGGTGTAAGGGAAAGCTTCTAGAGAGAAGAAATACTCAATAGAAATCTCCAAGGACAAGTCTAAGTTAAGTGAAAAGAAGGAAGTCAGTGGTGAGGTTTTCAGAAAGAAAAAGAAAGAAGCTTACTATGCACAGTGGCTTTTCATGGTCAGAATGGCAGTCACATCTACATTAGCCAGAGAAACCATAGGAAAACATCATGTGAAAAAAAAATCACAAAAAAATTTCATTAGAAGCCCTTAAGTTCCAATGAGACTCTGACTGCTATCAGTCAGGAATTCTCCCCACCCCCAAACTTACTCTTCCAAAAAGTATACAAAACCAAGAAGAATGAAAAATTGGAATTAAATAAAAACATTTTCAATGAAGCTAGATAACATATAATCTGCAGATCCCTAAATGTAACTATGAGTTGCTAAAAACAATAAGATTGAGAAGTTATAAGGAAGTTAAAAAGGAGTCAAATAACAGAAAGTGGTACTTGTCCATTGTTGCATTGAGTTCCAGAAAGGGCCAGCAAAAACACAGCTTTCTAAAAATGGAAGACCTATTCTGAAATCTAAAACTGTAATTTTTGTTTACAAGGATGTGTGACCTGTGTTGAGTAAGACAGGAAAGGGTTTGATTTGAAGTAGCCAAAAATGAGGGGCTCTAAAAAAAAGTCACACAAACAAGCCATATTTGCAGGAAGCTCTCTGATTCTGTGGCAGAAACTTGTGGAGAAATATTCTATGTAAGAATTATGCTATGTGGTGATCACTTCCCCCACATAACTGTAATGAGCTCTACAGAAAATAGCTGGATACACAAATTTAATAGTAACTAACTTAATAAAAAAGAAACAAGTACAGGTATAACTCAGAGATGTTGCAGATTTGGTTTCAGATCACCACAGTAAAGCAAGTTACGTGAGTTTTTTGGCATCCCAGTGCATATAAAAGTTATGTTTATACTATACTGTAGTCTATTAAATGTCTAGTAGCATTATGTATAAAAAACAATATACGTGCCTTGATTTAAAAATAATTTATTTGCTAAAAAATGCTAATAATCATCTTGGCTTTGAGTAAGTTGTAAGCTTTTTGCAGATGGAGGGTTTTGCTCTACTTTGATGGCTGCTGACTGACTAGAGTGGTTGTGGCCTAAAGTTGGGGCATCTGTGGCAATTTCTTAAAATAAGACAAGGAAGTTTGCTGCATCAGTTGATTGTTCATTTCATCAAATATTTCTCTAGTATGCAATGCTGTTTGATAGCATTTTACCCACAGTAGAACTTTCTTGAAAATTAGAATCAATCCTCCCAAACCCTGCCATCGCTCTCTACCAACAACTTTATGTACTATTCTAAGTCCTTTGTTGTCATTTCAACAATGCTCGCGGGATCTTCACCAGAAGTAGATTCCATCTAAAGAAACCTCTTTCTATGCACATCCATAAAAGCCGCTTCTCATTTGTTCAAGTTTTATCATGAGATTACAACAATTTAGTCACAACTTCAGGCTCTACTTCTTATGCTCTTCTAGTCCTCTTTCCATCTCCACCACATCTGCAGTTACTTCATTCACTGGCATCTTGAACCCCTCAAAGTCATCTGTTAGGGTTGGAACCATCTCCTTCCAAACTTCTGTTAATGTTGATATGTTGATCTCCTGCCATGAATCATGAATGTTGTTAATGGCATCTAGAATGGTAAACCCTTTTCAAAAGTCTTTAAGTTGACTTTGCCCAGATTCATCAAAGGAATCACTAGGGCAGCTGTAGCACTATGTAATATATTTCTTAAATGATACAATTTGAAAGTCAGAATTACTCCTTGATCCATGAGCTGCAGAGCAAATGTTGCATTAGCATCCAGGAAAGCAACATTAATCTTCTGTACATCTCCATCAGACCTCTTGGGTAACCCAGGGCATTGCCAATGAGCAGTAATATTTTGATAGGACTCTTAATTCTGAGAAATAGATCTCAACAGTGGGCTTAAAATATTCAGTAAATGAACCTCTAGATGAGATGGGATCTCATCTAGAGCTTGTTTTTTTCATTTATAAAGCACAGGAAGAGTATAGAGAGCATAATTCTGAAGGCCCTAAGATTTTCGGAATGGTCAATGAACATTGGCTTCAACTTAGTCACCAGTTGAGTTAGCTCCTAACAGCAGAGTCAGCCCATCCTTTGAAGCCAGTCATTGACTTCTCTCCAGCTTTGAAAGTCCTACATGACATCTTCTTGCAATAGAAGACTTCTTTGTCTACATTGAAAATCTCCTGTTTCATGTATCCACCTTCATCAGTTATGTTAGCTGAATCTTCTGGACAGCTTGCTATAGCTTCTACAGCAGGAGTTGCTGCTTCACCTTGCATTTCTATGTTATGGAGACCACTTCTTCCTTAGCCTCTCCTAGATTTGAATCTTTGCTAGCTTCCTTGCCTCTATCAGCCTTCACAGAATTGAAGAGAATTGGAGACTTGCTCTGTATTAGGATTTGGTTTAAGGAAATGTTGTGGCTGATCTATTCAGACCACTAAAACTTTCTTCATTTAGGAATAAGGATGTATCACTTTCTTATTATTTGCATGTTCACTGGAGTAGCACTTCAGTTTCCTTCAAGAATTCTTTCTGTGCATTCACAACTTGGCTAAACAATCGGTGCAAGAGGCCTAGCTTTCAAACCTATCTCACCTTTCTACATGCCTTCCTCACTAATGTTAGTAATTTCTAGTTTTTCATTAAAGTAAGAGATATGGTTAGGTGTGGTGGCTCACTCCTATAATCTCAGAACTTTGGGGAGGCCAAGGCAGCTGGATCACTTGAGATCAGGAGTTCAAAACCAGCAGGGCTAACATAGTGAAACCCTGTCTTTACTAAAAGTACAAAAAAATTAGCTGGGCATAGTGGTGGGTGCCTGTAATCCCAGCTACTAGGGAGGCTGAGGCAGAAGAATTGCTTGAACCCAGGAGGTGGAGGTTGCAGTGAGCCAGTGTACTCCAGCCTGGGTGACAGAGCAAGACTCCATCTCAAAAATAAGTAAATAAACAAATAAAGTGAGAGAAATACTTCATTTCCCTCAAACTCTTAGTGGCCATTGTGACATTATTAACTGGCCTAATTTAATACTGTTGTGTCTCAGGGAATAGGGAGACCTGAGGACAGAAACAAATGTAAAACAGCTGATTAGTAGAATCATCAGAATATATACATTTGTAGATTAAGTTTGATAAAGAATTTTTACAGTTTAAGTTCTATGGAGAACATTTATAGATTAAGTTCTATTAAGATGGGTGCAGTTCACAGTGTCCCAAAACATTTGAAATATAATAGTAATATCAAAGATTACTAATCACAAAATACCAAAACAGATATACAAATAATAAAAAAGCTTGAAATATTGTGAGAATTACTAAAATATGACATAGACAATAAGTGAGTACATACTAATGGAAAAATTATGCCTATAGACTTGCTCGATGCAGGGTTGCCACAGACCTTTAATCTGGGGAAAAAATGCAGTATCTGCAAAGCACAGGAGAGCAAAGCACAATAAAATGAGGCATGTCTGAACAAAATCAGTACAGGGCAATATAAAGAAAAAAAATCAAAAACAAAAAGAAACACAGCAGAGAAAAAGGAGAAAAAATCAAACAGAAAAAAGTAATTCTTATAATACATGCATTAAATCAAACTGTGAAGCTGTAATAACTAAAACAGGAGGTAGTGATATGAGTAGACAGATGGAGGAACAGATTAGTAAATTCAGAAGCTGACCCAAATACACATGTGAATTTAGTATATGGCAAAGATGTCATTTCAAGGCAGCATGAAAAAGAGGTACTGTTTAATAAATGGTATTAAAGCAGCTAGGTGAACATCCAAAAATGTTTACATCAAATCCATACTCCACCCCATGCACCAAGACAAATTTTAAATAGAACAAAAGTTTCAAATCTTACCAAACATTGCTAAAAACAAAACTTCATAATGTGTACGTACTTCCATCACTAGCCATCTATAAGGATATTTGATGTCACAGCAATTGATGTTTTCAACATTTTTAATGTTTGCAAATCAAATGAGTAGAATATGGCACCTTGTTTTACACTTGCATTTCTCTGGTTACTGCACTTTAAACATATTTTAATGTGTTTATTGACCATCTGAATTCCCTCTTTTGTGAATTTGCCTGTTTGAATCTTTGTCTACTTTTTTATTTGTTTGTTTGTCTTTTTCATATTTATTATTTTAAGATTTCTTTTTACTTTCTAGAAAACAATCCAGGTTTGCTCTGTGTGAGGCAATTATTTTCTTCTGTATCATTGCTTATCTTTTAATTGTATAGATAATATCTTCTGATGTACACCTGTTTTAAATTTCAATGGAGTCAAGTTGTCATTCTTTTCCTTTGTGATTTTGTGTGTGTGTGTCTTGTCAAAGAGGACTTCCTGACTTCAGGGTCAAAATGATATTCTGTATTTTATTCAGAAAAGGAGAGGAGAAAAGAGAGGAGAAGGAGAAAGAAAACAAATATTTAATTTTTATTATATGTATTTGATTCCTATAGTATAGTAAAGCATATAAGAAAAATAAAAGACAAATGACAAACTAAGGGTAATATCTGTCATGTATATCACAGACCAATCTTTAAAATATAAAAACAATGCTAGAAAGCCACAAGAATATATCACAGTGCAAAAGATAATTGTCAAAATACATTATCAGTTGACAATAATAGAACTGTTGATAGAAAATGAAATACAAAAGAAACTTAATTGCATAATAACAGAAATACTAACTTAAAATAAGCTATAAGTCTGTTTCATCTAATAGAGTAACAAAAACCCTTAAATTTTGACAACAGCCCATCGACAAGGCAATGGAAAAACATACTTTCAATTATTGCTGGTGAGAATATAAATTGGCACAAGGCCTATGGAAGGCAATTTGAAATTTTTTTCTGAATTACAAATATATACAACTGTTTACTCAGCAGCTCTATTTCTGACAATGTATATTAAACTTACACATATGAAAATAAACAATATTATTCATTGCAGTACTGTGAGAGCAAAAAATTGGACTATTTTAAATTGTCAACAGAGATCTGATTAGAAAAAGTATATCTGTACAACAGCATGCTATGCAGCTGTAAAAAAGAATGAGGAAGCTTTCCATATACTGATACATGAAGATCTGTGAAATGCATTTTATGTTTTTTGTTTGGGGTTTTTAAATGAAAGTTATATATATTCAAGATTTACAATGTGGTGTTTTGATATACATAGTGAGCTGATTACTACAGTTAAGCTAATTAATATATCCATCTTTTCATGTGGTTTTCTTTTCTCTGTGTGTAGGAGAGTGGCAAGAACATTAAAGATCTGCTGTCTTAGCACATTTCAAGCATACAATATAGTATTATTAACTATTATCATCATGCTGTGGGCTGCAGCATTATTCACAATAACCAAGATATGAATAAATTATTACACACACACATGCACAACACACACATAAAGTGGAATATTATTCAGCCTTAAAAAAGAAAGCCTGCCATTTGCAACAACAGGGATGAACCTGTGGAACATTATGCTAAGTGAAATAAGCCCACACAGTAAAATACTGCATGATCTCACTTACAGGTAGAATCATAAAAAGTTGAATTTATAGAAACAGAGTTGAATGCTGGTTACCAGGGATGGAGAAGTGGGGGAAAGGGGGAGGCCCTGGTCAAGGGACACAAAGTTTCAGTTGTATAGGATGAATAAATTCTGGAGGTCTACCGTCCAGCATGATAACTCTAGTTGATAATACTGGGATGATACTAGTTGATAAATGGGACCTGTATTGTAAATTTAACATAACAACTTGTGGAAAAAAATGGGTAGGAGACAGAGTTTTGTGCAAAGCCAGGAAAGATAAGAATATATCACTTATTTGCTTGCATTTCCCTAAAGAAACTCTTGGAGAATACAAAACAAGCTAATTACAGTGGTTACCGATGTATGAATAAGGGGCAGGAGGTAAATGAGGAAAAAGAGAACAAGGAAAGCGAGGCTTTGCAGACTACACATATTTACATTTTAAAAAATTTTTGAAGCATGATTGTATTGCCTATCCAATGTATTTAATTTAAAAATAAATTTATATTAAAACAACTAAACTCAATGATATTAATTTAATTCAAAAAATAGAAGACAAACAATAAAGGTGACACCTTTGGCTATCTTTCTCCATCTCAGAGTTTGAAAAATTGTAGATATTCAATGGAGAAGTGGTCCTCTGATTAAAGCATGATGCTATTTTTATGTGTCAAAACAAATTAAGTTTCCTATGATATTTCAGGACAGAAATTATAAATTAAAAATATATTTTTCTAAAGGATCTATAAAGGGATGAAACAATTTATGGTAAGCTGAAGCAATGAAGAGATTCCATGCAATACAAAAATGTCAACTTCAAATTAATCTGAAGATCACATATAAAGGGAAGAAAACAACTTTACCATTAAATGATCAACTGACAACATGAAGCAGAATATAGTGAAATGCATAGCATTTCATTATCACATCTATTTCTTGCAATTCAGAAAAACCATAAAGAATATCTTCCAAATCTTTAATTTAATGCATAACACTGTGACACATTTCTAAGGTAAATTTTAAAATGAGTTAGCCTCATGAGGCCAAGTGACATATTGTCACAGATTTAAAGGAAAATGCTGTCTCTGTTAAGATCTTATAATATATATAATAAAGAAACACACAGAATAAGGTTAGACAAATTTGAGAATTTTGTTATCACCTTAACATCATGGTGTTAATGCATATGTAACCACAAATATTTGAACTATTTCTTCCATTATATCAGATGACAAGAAAGGTGCCTGAAAATTGTCTTATTTGTTGAGGTAAATTAAATGATGTCAGATCAATGAATGATGTGCTTATCATTATAGAATCTAGATGTTCAGAGTATCATGGGCTAAAACAACATTTGTAATGGTGTGAAAATGAAATACGTCAACATTGAAAAGATTTATTTCCCTGAAAGGATTTATTTTTACAGTTACTCTTTTTCTGTTGGACTAGCTGGCTTATGATTCTTGTCTGCAGAAAAAGAACCTGAAAAAAATAACTGTCACTTTAATTAAGCACAACAAAGGTAGAAAAACAAAGGGAGCATTCAAAATGGATCAATGGGTGGTAGGAAAGTCATTCAGGAACATCCTTGTGTTTGTTAGTTCACCTATAACTTTAAGAACTAAGTCTTGTTCTCATAGAAGCACATACTTGGTGTACCAGAAGGAATGACCACAGGATGGGGCCAAAGGCGAAGACAGTTGAAAATGAGCTGAAAACCTTACTATAAAGGGAAAAAAGGAAAGTGACATTCTCAGGACATTTGACTACAGATCCTGTGGAAGTAATATCATTTAGTTTTTATTGACTTTTTCTTAAACTTTGGCATTTTTACATGGTTCTGTGGTACATGTGCAGAACGTGCAGAACATGCAGGTTTGTTACATAGGTATACATGTACCACAGTGGTTTGCTGCATCCATCACCCCGACATCTACATTAGGTATTTCTCCTAATACTATCCCTCCCCAGTCCTTCTACCCCATGCTATCTCACCCCTAGACCCTCACCCCCCAACAGGACCCAGTGTGTTATATTCCCCTCCCTGTGTCCATGTGTTCTTATTGTCAATACCCGCTTATGAAAGAGAACATGCGGTGTTTGGTTTTCTGTTCTTGTGTTAGTTTTCTGAGAATGAGATGGTTTCTAGCTTTATCCATGTTCCTGCAAAGGACATGAACTCATCCTTTTTATGGCTGCATAGTATTCCATGGTATATATGTGCCTCGTTTTCTTTATCCAGTCTATCATTAACAGGCATTTGGGTTGGTTCCAAGTCTTTGCTATTGTGAACAGTACCGCAATAAACATATGTGTACATGTGTCTTTATGATCTATAATAGAATGATTTATAATCCTTTGGATATATACCCAGTAATGGGATTGCTGGATCAAATGGTATTGCTATTTCTAGGTCCTTCAGGAATTGCCACACTGTCTTCCACAATGGTTGAATTACACTCCCACCAACAGTTTAAAAGCGTTCCTATTTCTCCATGTCCTCTCCGGCATCTGTTGTCTCCTGATTTTTTTAATGATCGCCATTCTAACTGGTATGAGATGGTATAGTATTTAATTTCAGCAGGTGAAGGGAGAGCAGGAATGTCAAACTCCTGGTGTCTCACTCAGCACAGGTCCTGTTCCATGAAGGATTTTGGCTTTGAAAGCTCTGTGGCTCCACCCAAGGTTGCAAGGATGTATGTCAACTGAGCAGAATGAGAGCAACAGGCCCAAGAATGGGAAAGGGTTATGACCACTAGCCCTGCTACTATATGTTCAGATAATTTTTATTCATCAAGAGAAGCTAAAAATTTATATCTCCTTTATTCTTGATATTTCAATGCTTTCTAAAAGTTGTTCACAGCCTGAGGATAGCTAGTTTGCAGCATCTGTGCTTTAATAGTAGTCACAGCTAATCCTTATGCAAAACTCCCTATAAACCGGGGGTCCTTCTAAGTATTTTACACATATAACCTCATTTCATTCTCCTAATAACCATTTGAGGTAAGACCTTTTTATCCCCATATTTAAGATGAGTAAACTGAGGCACAAACAAGTCTATAGTTTGCCCCAGGTGGCACAGCTGGCAAATGGCAGAGGTAGGACTTGAACCTAGAAAGTCTGCTCCAGAGTTCACACTCTCAAACACAAAGATGTTTCTATAAGAAAATTTCCCCTTCAAAGAGCTAGTTATAAATATTTGATCAACTGTAGAACTAAATCAGCTAATCCTAGCCCTATGCCTACTGATATATTTCAGGTAAACATTTTTCCAAAGTTATTTTTTAAATTTTCCAGAAATTAATGAACCACCAGTGTTTCTTTTTTTTTTTGAAACGGAGTTTCGCTCTTGTTACCCAGGCTGGAGTGCAATGGTGCCATCTCAGCTCACCGCAACCTCCGCCTCCTGGGTTCAGGCAATTCTCCTGCCTCAGCCTCCTGAGTAGCTGGGATTACAGGCACGCGCCACCATGCCCAGCTAATATTTGTATTTTTAGTAGAGACGGGGTTTCACCATGTTGATTAGGATGGTCTTGATCTGTTGACCTCATGATCCACCCGCCTCGGCCTCCCAAAGTGCTGGGATTACAGGCGTGAGCCACCGCACCCAGCCACCAGTGTTTCTAAAGGGCCCAATTTGAAAGAGAAGTTATTTTGGAAAACTGAAGTTTATTTTTATTGAGTATTTTCTAATCATAAAACATCATTTTGAAAAAAAAACACATTTTTTTGTGTTTTAGCTACCACATCTCATTTTGCTTTTGAATAATTTTTTATTGAGAAATAGTGAACTGAAACCAGAAGCCAACCTAAATAGTGATTTCTAAGTTTTATTTGAAAATTGAATTCATACTTTTTAAAGATTTTTTTTTTTTAGATAGGATCTCTCACTCAATCACCCAGGCTGGGTGCAGTGGCACAATCACTGCTCAGTGCAGCCTCTGCCTCCCAGGTTCAGACGATCCTCCTGCCTCAGCCTCCTCAGTAGCTAGGACTAGAGGCACACACAGCTACATCCAGCTAATTTTTTTTTCTTGTAGAAACAGGGTTTTGCCATGTTTCCCAGGCTGGTTGAACTTCTTAGATCAAGTTATCCACCAACCTCAGCCTCCCAAAGTGTTGAGATTACAAATGTGAGCCATCACACCTGGCCCATAAATACCTTTTCCAAAAACTAGTGGCTCATCTTATATTATACTTTAACTCTTCAAAATTTTGCACTTTATTATCTAATTTTATATTCATATCAATTTAAATTTAGTTAACTTAAATATGAAAACAAAGAGGCTAGAGACTGCCTACTCCTTGTGTGGAAAATAAGGAAGTGTCTGGTATGTACCATGTGGATGTGCTAGCACCTCACTATGTGTGGAAGCCTTTTAATTTATTTTAGTTTCACCTGAGAAGTCTGGTAGCTACTTCAGGAAATAGAATTACCAGATCATCCTTTGAGGAGAGTATAATGTAAAGTTGTCTCAAAACCTGCATTCAACGTGGCACTCAAAGTCACCAAGTCAGACTTCAACAATTCTAACTATTAACATCACTATCTCTGAGCATTTTCTTCCCATTCCTAAATTTTTAAAACAGAGATTGAGATCATTATCTCAAAAATGTTTATCATGAAGTTTAGATCATATGAAATACTGTATAATAATAGTATATTGCCTCAGACACATTTAATTGGGCACTAAAACGTTTGAGTATATTATTTTTAGTATCTAGTGACAATGGCTCATATAATGAAAATGATCATCATTGTGATTGTTCAAATTTATTTATAGAGGGCTCTGAGTAAATTCTGTTGATCTTTCTTAATACTATACAGGCCAGGCTAGTCTCTACATTTTGCAGTAGGAATTTAATTGTGTGCATTTGTGTGAGGTAATGCAGTACATGTAACGTATTTAATATTCTCTCTCTGTCTCTCTTTCTACACACACACACACACACACACACACACACACACACACATACACACACACACACATATATATAATACAAAAATGTCCACGTTATATTGGTAGATTTTTCAAAGTAAGTTTATAGTGAGCATTTTTCCCAATCTTTTATTTTCTGGCCTGGATGCTTTAAAACAGCCAAAAAATTAAATACAGTGTCCATGTTGCAATCTGGTTATCCTCTGTAAGGATAGACATCTATAATAACCTTAAAAGATTTTTAAAATTATACAAAATAGGTGAAATATTACACTAAAAGCAGTAACATTTCTTACCAGAAAAGCTTGATCTAACAGTTAAAAATGTCATTAGCCTTCGTGGAAGATAGGAATATGCTCTCTACTTCGCCAACAAAACATACAATATAAGTTTTCTTCTACAAAATAAGTTCATATTTTGAAAAGCCATACTTCTAGAGCTTTGATTTACATTTCTGATGGTGGCAATTAGGAAATTAGACTAAGGACATTAATGAATCTAAAGGATAGTCGTTTTGAGTCCAATAGGGATATGAAAGCAGTACCCTACCAAAAGATTAAACTAACTTCACATAAAGTTTCCAGTAGTCTAGAAGGTGACATCAACGTCTGAACAGTAATAGTAGTAGTGATTCTTTATTAAGCCTTACTAATTATGTGCTGCAAACTTTATATGCAGTTCATAACTTGCAGTGGAAGACAGCATTTGTATAGTGTAAGATAACCTGTTCATGACTGTCCTTGTCACAACAGTCTCTGTGTCCTCTGCAATTCCAGGATGAATATGAGTAACTGCAGTTGTGTGTTTTACACTAGTGCAAAAACATTAAAATTAATGAAAAGGCAAAACAATGTGCTTAATGAATCCCTCCCCTCAAAATTTAACACGTGTCATTTTTTAAAATGGTTAAGAAATAGGTTAACTTTCTGTACATCATAAAAATTTCTTTGGCTCAAGCCTCCGCTAGAAAACCTAAGACAAATCTCACTGGATAACACTGTCCTTCAACACATGCAAACCATGTGGTGACAAAGCAAAAATTTAAAAGCAGCACTATTTGAAAGTGACCCCAGTCAAGGCACCCGGACCCACCAGTTACTCACAAGTAGTTTGTTTCTTGCCCTTCCGGTGGTGTGCACTGTTTTCAGAAGGTTGACTGTTCAATCTCCAGTGGTATAAGCCTATTACATCATATCTACAAGTGTTACCCTGTAGATAACATGTATCTGCACCTTTCAGGGATGTTAATTGTAAGGAAGAAACCTAAAAAATTCCTTCTGATAGAATGACCCTCCATCAGGTCCAATTCTTTCCAAAGAAACCTCTCTTATAGAGAGTCCCTGTGTGGGGAAGAAACAACTACATTCAGTGTATGCAGAAGTATGATCCTCCATACTTACTCCAAAGGTCTACTTCTTCACTATTAAAGCTCCATCTGTGCCTGATATTGCCTATAAGGTCACCACTATCATCTCCAAATTCGGACTTTTGGCTCACTACAGCTCCAAATCCTCCTTAGAACAAGCAGGTATGATTCCCTGAAGTGCCACCATGAAAGAGTGTCAAAGCATTAATGTTCCTCACTAACATAAGATACTGGGGAGCATTATTAAATTCAAACACAGATGAACAACAAAAGGTAGTTCTCTGCCCCAGAATTTCTACTCCTTCCCTTACCCCATGCAATTTCAGCCAGTAAACAGCTTGGCTTGCTTTATACAACTAGGGTCTCGCTCTATTGCCCAGGCTGGAGTGCAATGGTGCAATCATAGCTCGCTGTAGCCTCAAACTCCTGGGTTCAAATGAGCCTCCCACCTCAGCCTCTCAAGTACTTAGAACTATAGACACATACCAGCATGCCCTGCTAATTTTTTAAAAAAAGCTTTTTTGTAGTGGCAGAGTCTCACTCTGTTGCCCAGGCTGGTCACATACTCCTGGTCTCATGCAATTCTCCTGCTCAGCCTCCCAAAGCACTGGGATTATAGGTGTGAGCTACTCCACCTGGCATAGCTGGACATATTTACTGCACAAATACTAAATATTTGAGTCACCCCTACTACCTTCTCCTATGACCTGGCTGATGCCAGCACTTAAGGGTAAGTGAGAAGTTTGAGGAAGTCATTGAAAACTCAGTAGACACTCAGGCCTTCAGCTGGTTTTTCTTCCAATTGAGCTGGATCCATGGAGACAGAGTGAACAGCACTGGACAGGAAGCCAAGCTTAGCTAGGTAGCACAGAGGTCTTAGATAAAGCAAACAAAGCAGGGCTTTGTGAGGTGACAAAAAGGAAATGAGCAAAGTCACACCCTAAGCCTATCCTCCAGGCAGTCCAGTGAGCAGGAAACAAAGCCACAAAACCAATGGCCCCAGTGTTGAGAATATACCATACAGGTGGTCAGAAGGAAGTTGAAGTTAAGTTCTGCCTTTTAACCCACTTCAATGTATTTTAATAGCCTATAGTTACGCTCTAAGAAAATAAGGGATGGGCTTTCTTTCTTTTAATCTTATATTCAACATCACATATTCATATATTGAAGCTCTTTTTAAAAATAACTTGAGTCTAATCTTACAAAGTGTTTTCTTATATTAACAAATAACAGTGCTATTTATTTTAGAATCTGAAAACAATAAAAGATAACTTAAAGATTTAGCATTCTGCCCAGAATCTCCTTGTCACTTAGCAAGGATAAACCCAAGCTTTCAGATGTTAAACATTTTGCCTATTCTCAAAATGCAGAGAGGCCACTGTTGAGAATGAGGACTATGATGGCATTTTAAACCAGAATACTTACTGAACACCTAATATTACCTAGACAATAAGGAAATCACATCTGATCTAAACACTAAGGATATTACTATCAATGTTGAGTAAGGCAAAGAAATAGAATATTTACAAACAATTAAAAATTAAATTATGAAATAAGATTTTTTGTCATAGACATTTGGAAAAAAGTTGAGTGTTTATATGTATGTGTGTGAACACGCACAGTCATGTACTGCATAACTTGACATTTTAGTCAAAAACAGACTGCATACACAACAATGCCCCATAAGATTATAGATATGAAAAATTCCTTTCCCCTAGTGACACTGTGCTATCAAAATGTTGTAGCACAACACATGACTCATGTGTTTGTCATGATGCTGGTATAAACAAACCTACTGTGCTGCCAGTCACATAATAGTATAGCACGTACAATATGGATCTTACATAACACCTGATGCTAAATGACTGTTATCAGTTTATGTATTTACTATGCTATACTTTTTATCATTACTTTAGAGTTTATTTCTTCTGCTTATTAAAAAATAAGCTTAAGTGGATAACAGCCTCTGGCTGATCCTTCAGAAGGAATGCCTTCCAGGAAAAGGCACTTAGAAATGCCTTCCAGGAAAAGGCATTCAGGAATGCCTTCCAAGAAAAGGCATTTAGGAATGCTTTCAGAAAAGGCATTTTTGTCATAAAAGAAAAATCTACGGGTCATATCATAGGAGATGACAGTTTCATGTGGGTTATTGTCCCTGAAGGCCTTCCAGGGGGCAACATGTGGAAGTGAAAAACAATATTTTCCACTAGCATAGGCCTAGGCCAAGACAGGAGTTTGTGTCTTTGTTTATAGAAAAATAGTTTTAAAATAAGACAAATTAAAAACAGAAAAACCATGTGGAGTAGGAGTGTCAAGATATAAAGGATATAAAGAAAATATTTTTGTGTGAACATTAGAGAGTGTATTTACATAAACCTAGATGGTATAACCTATACGCATCTAGGTTATATGGTATAGCCCATTGCTCCTAGGCTGCGCAATGTGTTTGTGTTTAAGTGTTATTATGAAATAGTCAAAAGGTTTAAAAACATTGAAAAGTTTATAAACTAAAAAAGCTACAGTGAGCTAAGGTTATTGAAGAAAGAAAACTTTTTAAATAAATGTACGGTAGCTTAAATGTACATTGTTTATGAAGTTTACAGTACTGTACAATAATGTCCAAAGCCTTCACATTCACTCACCACTCACTCCCTGACTCACCCAGAGCAACCTGCAGTCCTGCAAGCTCTGGTCATGGTAAGTGCCCCAGACAGGTGGACCACTTCTAAAACCATTTAGAGTATTTTCACTATGCCTTTTCTGTGTTTAGATACACACTTACTGTTGATTACCTATAGTACTGAATACTATAGTACTATATAATATACTAATATTTAGTACTATAGGTAATTGTAATACAGTCTATAATTGTAATATAGTATTCAGTATTATAGCTAATTATAATACAATAGTATTTGTGTATCTAAACATAGAAAAGGTACAGTAAAATGCTGTACCTTTTTATTAACATGCTGTACAGGTTTGTAGCCTAGGAGCAATTAGGCTATACCAGGTAGCCTAAGTGTGTATAGGCTATACCACCTAGGTTTATGTAAACACACTCTATAATGTTCACACAAAAATGAAATTTCCTAATAACTAATTTCTCAGAACATATTCCCCATTGTTAAGGGATATATGACTCTGTACTATACATATACAGTAAAGAACCATATGTATATAGTGCATATATATGTACTCGCTCTACAGTGCTTAACTGTATAGTCATATAGTACACAGTCATGCATCACTTGATGGGATACACAAACACACACACACACACACATATAATCATATGTATATACAGATGGCCCCCTGGTGATCATGATTTAACTTAAAATTTGTTGACTTTTTGATAATGCAAAAGCAATGTTTATTGAGTAGAAACTCTGCTTCGAGTACCCATACAGCCATTCTGATTTTCAGTTTCAAAACGGTATTCAATAAATTATATAAGATATTAGAATAGGTTTTGTGTTAGATTATTTTGCCCAACTGTAGACTAATATAAGTGTTCTGAGCACATTTATGGTAGGCTGAGCACATTTTTGATATGTTAGGTGTGTTAAATGGATCTTCCACTTACAATATTTTCAACGAAGGATAAATTTATTGGGATGCATCCCCATCATAAGTGAAGGAGCATCTGTATATAGGATTGAGTGTCTAGATACTGTTTCAGGAAGGATGCAGGAAGATCTAATTGGTGTGTAAGCAAAGAATAATAGCCAAGAAATCCTCAATCCCCGAAACAACCCATTCAAAGGAAGAGAAATAGGAATGAATATAGTATGCGTGAAGAGACAATGAGTGAAATTAATCTGAGCAAATGAGACTGCATATATTAGATAGCAATGAAAAATAAATCTATGTAGGTCAGGTAGTGTAAGTCTTATGTACATCGCCAAAAACTTGGAATTGATGTCAAGAGGACTTTATAGATTCTGTAAGAGGTGCTGACACAATGGAAGGCATGTTTTAGGATACTATGCAAGATAGGTTTGGAAAAGGATGACTTAAGCCATGCACATTAGCTATAAGGCTAAACTGATCATTCATACATGTTGTCATAAAGAACTGACTAATAGAACACTCGAAAAGGAAATGAAAGGGTAAATTTGAGCAACATTCAAAAAGGAGGAAACCTAAGTCCCAAATAGACTGGATATGGAAGAGAAAGACAAGATATCAAAAATGACTCCAACAATCCTTTATAAATAGGGATGCCTACAGAATACTACTAGAACCTACTGAGAGAAATGGCGAGGTTGGGAAATGTGGCTTTGGGTAAGGGTGGGGTGGCACTTCATTTTTTTATTTACTATAATTCAAAGCAATAACTATGAGCACTCAACACTTTCCTAAATTGCCATCAATGGGGGAAAAAAAAACATTTTTCTAGTTCTGAGGAGCTTTTAATATAGTTTGCCAAAAATGCAATGCAGACTGGTACATGAAAAGAAACAAAATTAAATGTGAAAACTGTGATAATGAATTAAATGCTGTTTTTTTAATCACTGATATAACTGAAAATAAAGGACTAAGACAGGAAATGGGGGCAGTGGATTAAAATGTCACAAATGGAAAGCAGGATGCTGAATCTTGAGTTATGCATTGAAAGATTAAAGATAGAGAAGGAAGAACTGAGGCGGAGCCAGCCATAGCAGAATCTGCTGAGCTATCACAATGGGCCATGTGGCTAGGGAAGCTACAGAAGTAAATGTGATCCTAAGTGAAAGGAACAAGCAGTGGAGAAAAGCCTGCCTTAAAGAGAAATTTGCAACACACTAGCCTAGAATCACAAACTAGGGAATAATCTTAAAAGAGGCAACCTTACAGTACTAATTTTCTTGTTTCCTAACACAAGTATTATACTGACAACGTGCTTGCTCTAGGCCTATTCTCCATAGAGATGGAGATCTTGTCAACACTTTCCGTCCTATTTTTAAAAAATAATTACTGTATTCAACACTTTCCCTTAAAAAATACCACTTGTTTGAATTGCTATAGAAAGTTGTACACTTAAGAAAAAATTTTAATAAACTATAAGCAGGTAGAATTCTACTTTGAAATCTACACAGTTCTCTGAGTGGGGTAAGAGGAGTGTAGAACAAAGTACTTTTAAAAATTTAAGCTACTGGCCTGGTGCGGGGTTTCACGCCTGTAATCCCAGCACTTTGGGAGGCTGAGGCAGGTGGATCATGAGGTCAGGAGTTCAAGACCAGCCTGGCCAACACGATGAAACCCCGTCTCTACTAAAAATACAAAAATTAGATGGTTATGATGATGCGTTCCTGTAATCCCAGCTACTTGGGAGGGCTGAGGCAGGAGAATTGCTTAAACTGGGACCTGGGAGGTGGAGGTTGCTGTGAGCCAAAATCACATCACTGCACGCCAGTCTGGGCTACAGAATGAGACTCCATCAAAAAATAATAAATAAATAAATAAGCTACTACCTGTAATCTCAGCACTTAGGGAGGCCAAGGCAGGTGGATCATTTGAGGTCAGGAGTTCAAGACCAGCCTGGCCAACATGGGGAAATCCTATCTCTATTAAAAACACAAAAATTAGCCAGGTCGTAGTGATGCACGCCTGAAATCCCAGCTATTTGGGAGGTTGAGGCAGGAGAATCACTTGAGCCTGGGAGGCAGAAGTTGCGGTGAGCCAAGATTGTGTCACTGCACTCCAGTCTGGGCAACAGAGTGAAACTCTGTCTTAAAAAAAAAAAAAAAAAAAAAAAGGAAAAGGAAAAGGAAAAAAACAAATTTAAGCTACTGTGCAAACCAGCACAGAAATAGAATTCTACTGCAAAGTGAAGGGAAAGAACACATGGTTAATCAATAAAGGTGATGAGTTCTGCAGAACATGGAGTGGAGCTTCAGTGCTAGTATTTCAGGCTTGACGATAGCTAGTAACAATGTGGTCTCCACTGGCATACACAAATTAACTTTTTAAGTATTGTAGAGTGTCTCGCAATGTTTATATTTAGAAAGTGCCTGAGTTCAAATCCTGGCTTCTCTACTGTTTACTTCAAAGACAAGAAAGTTATATAATGGCTCTAAGTTTTCATCTGCGAAATTGAGGAAATATTATCTGCCTCATCTAGTTGTTTTCAGTATTGATTAAAATGCTATTTGTGAATCACTTAGCATGTTGACCAGCCCATAGCAAGAGCTTATTAAGTGCAATATAATTGCTGTTAGGAGAATTTCTTCTTCCCTGCCTCAATAAAGACTACTGGCAAATGCCCAATTAATATTATTTCTGAAATGTAAATTATGTTTGTAGTAATAAGTCCTTTGATTACTGGATTACCAGTCACTGCTATTTTGAGTCTCTAATTTCCTCTTTCAATCTCTTAGAAAGACTTTTTGTTTGTTTGTTTGTTTGTTTGCTTGTTTGCTTTGAGACAGAGTTTCAAGCTTACTGCCCAGACTGGAGTGCGATGGCATGATATTCTCTCACTGCAACCTCCGCCTCCTGGGCTCATGCTATTCTCCTGCCTCAGCCTCTCAAGTAGCTGGGATTACAGGCATGTGCCACCACCATGCCCAGATAATTTTGTATTTTTAGTAGAGATGAAGTTTCACTGTGTTGGTCAGGCTGGTCACAAACTCCTGACCTTAGATGATCCACCAACCTTGGCCTCCCAAAGTGCTGGGATTACAGGATGAGCAACAGCACCCAATCTTAGAAAGAATTTTTAGGCCTTATAGATATTTAATATTTCCTTCAAACCATGAGTTGTTTGGCTATAATATAGTCCACAAGTTTAACTGAGCACTTGCCATATTCCAGGAACTAAAACAGTAATATTGTTTCACATATAATTTTTCTATGTGTATCAAAACAACGAGTTCCTTGGTAATAACCAAAAAGTTAATTTAAAATAAAAACGAATGGCTTAAAGAATGCAACTAAAAACTATAAAATTTTGTAAGAGATTAGCTAGTATCTCTTTCATTGTCAAGACACCAATTTACCTATTTGCATTTCTTTAATAATATATGTATGGAATTTCAAGTTATAACACCATAGCACCAACAAATTATTACGGTCATATGTGTCATAAGCAGTAAGACTGTATTGCATCAAAGACTTTTGCATACGTGGAAATATAAACCACATAGATCCATAATATAAGAACTACCAAGACATTTATCAGTGCCTCCTTTCACCAGTATAACACTGTGCTATTGTTTGCATGTAAAATTATCACCCACTTAGAGTTGGGAAAGCCCTTTGAGTTGTTTCTAACAAATAATTCTGTTGAAAAAGAAAGGAAATGCAAAGAATGTTCAGTATATATTGGATAGTAAGATGCAAGAATGAGAAAGTGTGAAAATACACGAACTGTGTTATATTTCCTCATTGATTCCTGCCACTTACATTCTCCAAGAATTATCTCAAACTTAGTCACAAAACATATCCTAACCTTTAACAACTTGCAAGGCTGAAATGTTAACCTTCAACATTTTGCAAAATTCTTTAAACACTTCCTCTGGAAAACACACAGCTTAAAGTGCTAAAATTGTCTCCTATAATAACCACAACAGGATCGTAACAAACCTGCTTTTAAAAACCAAATAAAGTCTTCCGTGGGGGCGGTTCACCACTTCCCCTTTTTTAACATGCAGGAACTAATTTAGCTGAGAAGATAAAAGCAAGAGCTGCCTACATATGTACAAGGAAACTAGATCCTAGAACACAAAATGACTCGGGGGCAGGGTGGTCTGTACAGTTTTCTGTAAAAAGAGCCTTCTCTGATTTCGAATGTCACAAATGGAAGGCAAAGAGTCAGAAACATGTATGCATTTGCATTGAAGCAGACAGAAGAAGGGACAAAGATACCCAAAATTACTATCAATTATAACTATTATGTATTTTCCAATCATGTAATTTTTACACCCATTTTCAATTTAATGTCAATATAAAGATATTCAAGAATTCAAGACTAAGATGAAGGGCTACTCTCAAACCACCAACAGTATCAGAAAAGCAAAGAGCCTAGAGTTTCTGTCAGAGGACCATACCCTCCCCACCTTTTATAGGAAGAACTCACGAAATACCATCTCTTCCAACAAACCTTACTCTTTCAGAAAGGTAGTCATTTGTTACCATCCTAGGAGGTCTAAACATGCATGTAGGATGTGGCTTTCTCACCAAAATGCCCATAAAGTACATTTAGGTCATTATTCATGTATAACTTCCCAACTTAATTTTTGTACTTGTTCAACTTACTGGTTATCTATGATTATGCATCTGTGGGATATATTAAGTGGACTCTAGTATATTATAAACTGCAAGAGTATTGGGCACAAGCCTCATTAGCTCAGCATGTGTATTTGCTAACAGCATCTTCATGTAATAAATGTTCTGTAATTTTTAATATAATGATAAGAATAGAGGGATATACAAATACATAAGGGGTAGACTCTGGCCATCCATTCTTGGTTCTTACTGAGAAGTTTTATGAGTCTATGTCCCATCAATTTTTCTATAGATTTTTAAGTTTTGTTTTCAAAATATATGAGAGTCAAAAGCAGAAAGTCCTATTGTCCTTTAATACAAGAAAAAATAATGTGGTCAAAATGTGCCTTCATTAGTGATGCTTACATGTTTGAATACAATTTGGCGACATTATTTACTCCTCTTTTATGGTCACACAAATTATTTTTAAAGGGTGAAATTTAAATACCAAATTACAAGAAAGTGTAGAGGCAGGATTTGATCATGTGAGAACACACAGGCCTGGGCAAAAATATGAAGTCAGTGATGTATATTTTCTGAATTTTCCCCTTTCTTAAAACTCCATATATATTCAGAACCCATGACTTCTTATTGACATATCAATGTAATATATCATCATATTGTCCTTCTGTCTTCTTCATAAAATTGTTTCTGTACTGGATTCCATTGTATCAAATCTTCGAGTTAATCTATATGTTTCATTTCCCCAGTCCTCAACTCTATAGAAATGCATTTGTCTTTTAATTGGTCTTTTAGGAGATAATTTCTTAACCCAAGAGATTTTGGAATCTTTCAAACTGTGTCAGCTTTCTATTACTGATGTGTCTATTTGGCTCTAGATATGAGTCTATGGCTTGCCTAAGTATTTTTGTAAAAGTAAAAAAGTGAAGAAGTAACCCACAATCAATTGGTTATTTTACACAGGTAAATAGCCACTTCATATGAAAAACAAGCTCATCATCGCTGGTCATTAGAGAAATGCAAATCAAATCTACATTGAGATACCATCTCATGCCAGTTAGAATGGTAATCATTAAAAAATCAGGAGACAACAGATGCTGGAGAGGATGTGGAGAAAAAGGAATGCTTTTACACTGTTGTTGGGGGTGTAAATTAATTCAACCATTGTGGCAATTCCTCAATGATCTAGAAATAGAAATACCATTTGACCCAGCAATCCCATTACTTAGTATATACCCAAAGGATTATAAACCATTCTATTATAAAGACACATGCACATGTATGTTTATTACAGCACTGTTCACAATGGCAAAGACTTGGAACCAACCCAAATGTCCATCAATGAGAGACTAGATAAAGAAAATGTGGCACACATACACTATGGAATATTATGCAGCCATAAAAAAGGATGAATTGAATTCATGTCCTTTGCAGGGACATGGATAAAACTGGAAACCATCATTCTCAGCAAACTGACAGAAGAACACAAAACCAAACACCACATGTTCTCACTCATAAGTGTGTGTTGAACAATGAGAACACATGGACACAGGGAGGGGAATATCACACACCGTGGCCTGTTGGGGGGTGTGTGGCTAGGAGAGGGATAGCATTAGGAGAAATTCCTAATGTAGATGACAGGGTGATGGATGTAGCAAACCACCATGGCACTTGTATACCTATGTAACAAACCTGCACATTTACCCCAGAACTTAAAAGTATAATAAAAAAATAAATAGCCACTTCAACTGTCCCATACGGATAAAGGGGAGAGTTGAATTGTGACCATATATTGTGATGCTCCACAATTTAAAACATGACAAAATCAGACTATTTTATTTGGTCTTAACATTTTTATTGCCTTGGCTATATCAATATCAATGGCAGTGGGAGAAATTAGGCAACTCTTCTCTTTCCTCAGTCTCATCCCTTCCCTCTTGCTGGAGGAAGACTTGTAGGGGAGTAAAGAACTGTCAACTTGGGCACCTTCCAGGGCTAGAAAAGGGACCACTCATTAAAGCATAATGTGATCCCTCTATTATTCTGGTAAATTCTAAGCAAGAGAAAACAATTTCTACTCTGTGCAAAAATAGGTCTTTCTGTTTTTTTATATGACCGCAAATTCTCCCCCTCCCCCACATCCATGTGTTTTTTTCATGTAAATTGTAGATCCTCCCATTAATACAGGAAGCATTTTTCTCCACCCCTTAAATTTAGGTTGGCCATGTAACTTGCATTACTCAAGGATACTTCAGCAAGTGATACAAAGAGAAGGTTGAAGGAGCTTTGTGCTTTGGGACTTGCCTTCTGGTTGTTCTGGGAACCCTTAAGCTGCCATGTGTAAAAGCCCTTCTGAATAAGCATGCCGGAGGCTGAGAATAGGCTTGCTGGAGGATGAGCTGTGAACAGTTGTGCTGGCTGATGAGAGACATGTCACCTAGGCTCTCCTATCACCCCACATAACAAAAAGCTAACTATCTGACATGTGAACCTATACCCCAATCTAGGTAACAACTGACATCAGACACGGGAGTGAGAACCCATAAGCTGCAATCAGAAGCAAAGTGACCAGATAATCCCAGCCCAAATCACCAACACATAGAATCATAAGCTAAATAAACAGCTGTTGTAAGCCACTAAGTTTGTTCTAGTTTGTAATTCAGTAAAAGCCTACTGGTACACTGACTCCACAAGAAGAAAACTGGGATCTGTTTATTAAAGAAAATTTATGTTTCAATATGGGTTTGAACTTTGCTACTCCTGATCATTAGTATTTGTCTTTGGGAGATTTACATATATTTCTGTTAGGATGTTATAGTTTAATATATGTCTGTGGCTCACATTTCTTTAATTGTCCAAAAGAAAATTCAGCATGGAAAATGCATATACCTTGTCTCAAAGAATAAGAAAACTGGTGGCAACAGTACAGGCTTAGGTTTCAACCGTCTCTGACAATCCTCACGACCCTAGAAGCTGTTCTCCAGATGTGCTCTTCCCAGACTGGACAAATGTAGGAAGAAGGAAAACAGGAGTCTTCCTGCAAATGGGATGGCAATTCGTGAGAGAGGTGGTTGAAGATGATCACAGAGAGAACTGAAGGAGATGCTGCAAAGACGGCATGTAGAATCAACAAGGACTTGGGAAATTCTCGTAAAATTTACCCTGTCAATTACTTAGGCACATTCTCTCTGGTTCTCTGGGCAAAGTCCTATTTAACATGGTTTTAAACATTTCCTCTTCTACCTTATAATTCTCTTTTGAAATTGTTACAAATATGGTGTGATAACAATGAAAGGACTGCTAAGAGCAGCTGGAAAATAATGCATGTCCTGAAGAAGACTGAAGAGAGACAGCTAGATAATTTTCTTCTCCACTCCTCCTCCACCAAACAACAGAGGAGGCTGACTTCTAAAAGAAGAAGGAGGGACAATATTTGGGTTTCAAAACATAGAGATATACAAAGGTGCCTGGAGTCAAGAATTATTCAGATGATGCTTAATAAACAAAATCTCTTTTAAGCAAGTTCAAGTTATACTCCCGAAATAATCACTTTGAAATGATTCCTGGTTGCAAGATGGAGATGTTACTGGAAATGAAATATGAAACCACTATGTAGCTAATTTCATCTTCATTTGAACTTCCTTAAGTAAGGGTCCCTTTTTTTCCTAAAACACTATTTTTCTTCTAATCTTACTGGCATTTCTAAACACACACCTTCTGGTAGACTGCAAGCCATCCAAAAAAAGAGTCATGTGCTAGCCATTAATGAATACCGCAAGCACCCAAAACTACACATTACTTTGAGTGGTTGTTCAATATTCTTTTCATTTATTTCAATGAAGGTAAATTCCTGAATATTTACACAATCAATAAATACTTAGATGAATTAAATTAACAAGAAAACTGATTTTACTTCAAGAGTAAAGAGAACTATTGAGAGGTTTCAGATATAGTGAGTAAAATCTAGAAAAAATGAAGTAAGAGGTGGCTTGTTAAAATAAGTTTCAAACAGCCCTCTTAGTTGAGATATCATGAGTTTAGAAAACGATCATACAAACATCTATCTTAATAGCTTATAGGCTTACGAACTTCATTTACTTTAGTAAGAAAAAAAATCTACCTTAGAAAACAATTTTTAACTATTTCCCCAATGTTAATTTAAAGGTTTTCATGTCCATTTAGTATTCTACACTAGGTATATGTCCAAGACAAAGAAGACCCAGCAGGTACTAAGTTGACAAAGAGAGACAATTCTAAACTAGTTCAAAAGGAGAGCAAAGGGATAGTTTCTACATAAACATCAGTTTCATTCAGTTGATCGCAATGTGATATTTTACCTCTCACCTTCCCTCCACCTCAGAATTTTTGCTCCATCCTTCTTATAATTCATCCATCCTTACAATTACCTTTTGAAGTTTTTACAAATATGTAGGAATTTGGGAAGAATCCAAGCATATCACAAGATTATTAGAAGGGTTCTGAAAATTCATGCCTCTAGATAGAGGGGAGATAATCTTTCAAAGTCTCAATCTTAATTCTGAATCTGAATTAAGTCATTTAAAAACAATCATTTCAGTTTCTCAGCAATAATAACAAAGACTAAATGATCTTTTTCAAACAATCTATAAGTAAGATACAGAAACTGATTGGTGCTTACGCATTTTCCTGTCTCTCTAAAATTATAACTTCCCAAACCTTCTGATTGTGTCCCTGCAAGATAAATTCAAAGGCCTAGTCTCCTGCCCTTGGCGTTAATTTAAGAGATGACGCAGACATCTTCTCAAACATATATTCCTTTCTAACATGGCACAAAGCAGATTTAAATGGGCACAATTTCAAAGCTGAGCAAAAAAAATTAAACGTTCATACTACAGATTGAACATCTAAAGAGATTTTAGGGTAAGTTCCCTTTGAAAATTCTGCCCTTGAGAGATAGTTCACTTTTCATCACACATTTAGACTTTCATTTCATATTTGCTACTTTCACAGATCATCCTGAAACGATTTCTCCTCTTGTGGTTACATTTTAACACTAGATCTAAAGGCAGAAACCACTTTTTTTTTCTGCTTATCTTAAGCATGAGCACATTCTGAATAAGTTAATTTTATTTTTCTCCTGTTGGGGAAGTTCAGTCCAAATGTCTATAAACAGATTTCCATGTTATCTCACCCATATTTAGATTTGAACAGTTCATCTATCACAAATACGGATTTGAAAATTATGTCCACAAATCCTTTAAAGAAGTTTATTACATTCCATTTTGAATGACTGCAATTTGTTGGAACAGCAAGCAGGAAAACTTGCTGTACACTGAAAAATTACATAATCTGAAAATTTTATTTTACTGGCAATTTAGTACGACATTGCTACTGCAGGAACTGGAAAATGTAGCATTTCATAAAATGCTGAAGTTTTCTGAAATAATAACTTTAGATAGTAACTTTAAAATTTTGAATAACACTAGCCATAGTCTAGCACCTTGCCCTCTGCTATGTAAGTTAAAAACCACAATTTCTCCTAAAGTGGCTTAAATTAAATAACTGAATTGTAGCAAAAAAAAAAAAAAGAGAGAGAGAGAGAAAAGAAAACAACAAAAAAGAAAGGAAAGAAGAAAAGCAAATAATAGTAAAATAAATAAATAATCTTTTTTGTTTAAATATGTAAGAACAGTACTGAATTTCTAACTGAAGATTCTCCAGAGTTAGCACAGAACAAAGAAACAAAACTCTATTGTGTAGAAACATCTTTTATATTGATTCTATGAAGTAGAAACTAAGGCCACAGGAAGGTAAACTATAACCAATTGCAATTGCAGAATCACCAACTGCCTCACCTACATTAAAAAGCATTTATTGGGTACACTATAGATGGCATGGAATGGTCTTAAGAGATATCTGTGAAACATGGTATCATTTCAAGATGACTTACAATGAGCAAATTCCAGTTAGCTGATATCAGTTATTTTGCACAGGAAAAAACATATAGAAAAGCTGTAGCATTAAGATTCAATAGTATTATCTATAATGAAGATGTTCTGAAAAGTCAGATTTACTTAGCTCTTGCAGGTTGTGAAGTGGTAAGAAAGGATTTAAATTCTTTTTTTTTTTAAATTGTACTTTAGGTTCCGGATACATGTGCACATCATGCAGGGTTGTTGCATAGGTACTTACGTGGCAAGGTGGTTTGCTGCCTCCATCCCCCCGTCACCTATATCTTGCATTTCTCCCCATATTATCCCTCCCCAACTTCCCCACCCACTACTCTCCCTCCCCTACCCCCTGAACAGACCCCAGTGTGTGATGCTCCCCTCCCTGTGTCCATGGGTTCTCATTGTTCAACACCTACCTATGAGTGAGAACATGTGGTGTTTGATTTTCTGTTCTTATGTCAGTTTGCTGAGAATGATATTTCCAGATTTATCCATGTCCCTACAAAGGACACAAATTCATTGCTTTTTATGGCTGCATAGTATTCCATGGTGTATATGTGCCACATTTTCTTTGTCCAGTCTGTCATCAGTGGGCATTTGGGTTGGTTCCAAGTCTTTGCTATTGTCAACAGTGCCACAGTGAACATTTGTGTGCCTGTGTCTTTATAATACAATGATTTATAATCCTTTGGGTATATACCCAGTAATGGCATTGCTGAGTCAAATGGAATTTCTATTTCTGGATCCCTGAGGAATCACCACACTGTCTTCCACAATGGTTGAACTAACTTACACTCCCACCAACAGTGTAAAAGTGTTTCTATTTCTCCACATCCTCTCCAGCATTTATTGTCTCCAGATTTTTTGATGATCGCTATTCTAACTGGTGTAAGATGATATCTCAATGTGGTTTTGATTTGCATTTCTCTAGTGACCAGTGATGATGAGCATTTTTTTCATCTGTTTGTTGACCTCATGTATGTCTTCTTTTGAAAAGTGTCTGTTCATATCCTTTGCCCACTTTTGAATGGGGTTGTTTCTTTTCTTGTAAATCTGTTTTAGTTATTTGTAGAATCTGGATATTAGCCCTTTGTCAGATGGGTAAATTGCATCTGTTGGTTGCTGGTTCACTCTAATGATTGTTTCTTTAGCTATACAGAGGCTCTGAAGTTTAAATAGATCCAATTTGTCTATTTTGGCTTTCGTTGCCAATACTTTTGGTAGTTTAGTCATAAAGTCCTTGCCTATGCCTATGTCCTGAATTGTTTTGCCTAGGCTTTCTTCTAGGTTTTTTATGGTGTTAGGTCTTGTGTTTATGTCTT
This sequence comes from Callithrix jacchus, assembly GCF_049354715.1. Taxonomy (NCBI): domain Eukaryota; kingdom Metazoa; phylum Chordata; class Mammalia; order Primates; family Cebidae; genus Callithrix; species Callithrix jacchus. The sequence continues at coordinate 123,793,915 of NC_133503.1, read as the reverse complement.
TAATTCATCTGGAGTTAATTTTAGTGTAAGGTGTCAGGAAAGGGTCCAGTTTCTGCTTTCTGCTCATGGCTAGCAAAAAATGTTTATAACGGCTTAAAACTCAATTGAAAGAACTAGAATTTATGTAGAGTTCCCTGAAGGGTATTTTGTTTATCTATTTCTAGGATACATGACCTTCAAACTTGTTTATAGCCATGGAGCTACTTGTTCAAATGAAAAAGATTACCTCTGATCCCTAGCGATGTCTTATTATTGGATAATCTTCCAGTTTCAGACCATGTGCATCCTTAAAATCCCTAATTAAATTATCATTAGAATAGTGGGAGAAAAATGACAAGAGGAAAAACAGAGAGGTCCTGACAATCTTGATTGTCATTGTTACCGGCAATCTTAAATGTTTCTGGGGAAAATCTAGCCCAAACCCCACTTTCAATTCCTTGTTCCACTTCTCTACTCCATTCCAGCTAATTACACCTGAGGCTACAACCAAGCCCTTTTAATTTTCTGGAATGGCAAAATCTCAGACATCTTTATTTTTCTTATTGTTCTCTTTGGCCACAGCACCCTTTCCAGATAACTCTGCCATTCCCCACACTAGGGTTTCTGCTAATGATTGCCATTCTAACTGGAGTAAGATAGTATCTCATTGCGGTTTTGATTTGCATTTCTCTAATAACCAGTGATGATAAGCTTTTTTTCATATGTTTGTTGGTCACATAAATGTCTTATTTTGAGACCTATCTGTCTGTTCATAGCTTTTGCCTAATTTTGAATGAGGTTGTCTTTTAATGTAAATTTGCTTAAGTTCCTTGTATACACTGGATATTGGCCCTATGTCAGATGGAGAGAGTGCAAAAATTTTCTCCCGTTCTGTAAGTTGCCTGTTCACTCTGATGATAGTTTCTTTTGCTGTGCAGAAGCTCTTTAGTTTAATTAGGTCACATTTGTAATTTTAGCTTTTGTTGCCATTGCTTTTGATATTTTAGTCATGAAGTCTTTGCCCATGTCTATGTCATGAATGGTATTTCCTAGGTTTTCTTCTAGGGTTTTTATGAGCTTAGGTCTTATGTTTAAGTCTTTAATCCATCTTGAGTTAATTTTTGTATAATGTGTAAGAAAGGGGTACAGTTTCAGTTTTGTACATATAACTAGCCAGTTATCCCAAAACCATTTATTAAATAGGGAATTCTTTCCCCATCACTTGTTTTTGTCCAGTTTGTCAAATACAAATAGTTGTAGATGTGTGGCATTATTTCTTAGACCTCTGTTCTGTTCCATTGGTCTATATATCTCTTTTGATACCAGTACCATGCCGTTTTGGTTACTGTACCTTGTAAGTATAGTTTGAAGTCAGGTAGCATGATACCTCCATCTCTGTTCTTTTTGCTGAGGATTGCCTTGGCTATATGGGCTCTTTTTTGGTTCCATATGAAATTTAATGTTTTTTTTTCTAATTCTGTGAAGAAAGTCAATGGTAGCTTGATGGAGATAACATTTAATCTATAAATTATTTTGGGTAATATGGCCATTTTCATGGCATTGATTCTTCCTATCCATAAGCATGGAATGTATTCCCATATGTTTGTGTCCTCTCTTACTTCCTTGAGCAGTGGTTTGTAGTTCTCCCTGAAGAGGTCTTTCACATCGCTTGTTACTTTCATTCCTAGTTATTTTATTCTCTTTGTAGCAATTGTGAATGGGAGTTCCCTCACAATTTGGCTCTCTGTTTGTCTATTATTGGTGTATAGAAATGCTTGTGATTTTTGGGCTGAGATGATGGGGTCTTCTAAATATACAATCACGTTATCTGCTAACAGAGACAATTTGACTTCTTTTTCTATTTGACTATGATTTATTTCTCTCTCGTCCCTGATTGCCCAAGCCAGAACTTCCAATACTATGTTGAATAGGAGTGGTGAGAGAGGGCATCCTTGTGTTGTGCCAGTTTTCAAAGGGAATACTTTCAGCTTTTGCCCATTCAGTATGGTATTGGCTGTAGGTTTGTCATAAATAGCTCTTATTATTTTGAGATACATTCCATCAATATCTAGTTTCTTGAGAGATTTTAGCATGAAGAAGTGTTGGATTTTGTTGAAGGCCTTTCTGCATCTATTGAGATAATCATGTGGTTTTTGTCATTTGTTCTGTTTATATGATGGATTACATTTATTGATCTGAGTATGTTAAACCAGCCTTGTATCCCAGGGATGAAGCCAACTTGATCACAGTGGATAAGTGTTTTGGTGTGCTGCTGGATTTGGTTTACCAGTATTTTATTGAGGATTTTTGCATTGATGTTCATCAGGAATATAGGTCTGAAATTTTTTTTTTAGTTGTGTCTCTGCCGGGTTTTGATATCAGGCTGATGCTGGCCTCATAAAATGAGTTAGGGAGGAGTCCTTCTTTTTCTATTGTTTGGAATAGTTTCAGAAGAAATGGTACCAGCTCCTCTTTGTACTTCTAGTAGAATTCAGCTGTAAATCCATTGGTCCTAGACTTTTTTTGGTTGGTAGGTTATTAATTACTGTCTTCATTTCAGAACCTATTATTGGTCTATTCAGGGATTCTACTACTTCTTTCTGGTTTAGTCTGGGGAGGGTGTATGTGTCCAGGAATTGATCCATATCTTCTATATTTCCTAGTGGATTTGTGTAGACGTGTTTATAGTATTCTCTGATGGTAGTTTCTATTTCTGTGGCATCAGTGGTGATATCCCTTTATCATTTTTATTGTGTCTATTTGATTCTTCTCTCTGTTCTTTTTTATTAGTCTGGCTAGCATTCTGTCTATTTTGTGAATCTTTTCAAAAAAAAGCTCCGGGATTCACTGATTCTTTTGAAGGGTCTTTCATGTCTCTGTCTCCTTCAGATCTACTCTGATTTCAGTTATTTCTTGTCTTCTGCTAGCTTTTGAATTTGTTTGCTCTTGCTTCTCTAGTTCTTTTAATTGTAATGTTAGGGTGTCAATTTTACATTTTTCCTGCTTTCTTTTGTAAGCATTTAGTGCTGTAAGTTTCCTCTAAACCCTGCTTCGGCTGAGCCCTAGAGAATCTTGGACATTATGTCTTTGTTCTCATTGTTTTCAAATAACTCATTTATTTCTGCCTTAATTTTGTTATTTACCCAGTAGTCGTTCAGGAGTAAATTATTCAGTTTCCATGTAGTTGTGTGATTTTGAGTGAGTTTCTTAATCCTGAGTTCTAATTTGATTGCACTGTGGTCTCAGACTGTTTCTTTTGATTTCCATTCTTTTTCATTTGCTGAGGAATGTTTTACTTTCTATTATGTGGTCAATTTTACAATAAGTGTGATGCAGTGCTGAGAAGAATGTATATTCTGTCGACTTGGGGTGAAGGGTTCTGTAGATGTCTATTAGGTCCACTTGGTCCAGAGCCAAGTTCAAGTCCTAAATATCCTTGCTAATTTTCTATCTCATTGATCTATCTAATATTGACAGTGAGGTTTTAAAGTCTCCCACTACTATTGTTTGGGAGTCCAAGTCTTTTTGTAGGTCTCTAAGAACTTGCTTTATGAATCTGGGTGTTCCTGTATTGGGTGTATATATTTTTAGGATAGTTAGCTCTTCTTGTTGCATTGAGCCCTTTACTATTACGTAATGCCCTTCTTTGTGTCTTTTGATTTTGTTTGTTTAAAGTCTGTTTTATCAGAGACTAGGATTGCAACCCCTGCTTATTTTTTTTCCTATTTGTTTGGTAAATATTCTTCAATCTCTTTATTTTGAGCCTATGTGTGTCTTTGCACGTGAGATGGGTCTCTTGAATATAGCACACCAATGGGTCTTGAATCTTTATCCAATTTGCCAGACTGCATATTTTAATTGGGGCATTTAGCCTATTTATATTTAAGGTTAATATTGTTATGTGTTAATTTGATCCTGTCATTATGATGCTAGCTGGTTCTTTTGCCTGTTAGTTGATGCAGTTTCTTCATAGTGTCAATGGTCTTTACAATGTGGTATGTTTTTGCAGTGGCTGGTATCAGTTGTTCCTTTCCATATTTAGTTCTTCCTTCAGGAGCTCTTATAAGGCAGGCCTGGTGGTGACAAAATCGCTCAGCATTTGCTTGTCTGTAAAGGATTTTATTTCTCCTTCCCTTTTGAAGCTTAGTTTGGCTGGATATGAAATTCTGGGTTGAAAATCCTTTCTTTAAGAATGTTGAATATTGGCCCCCACTCTCTTCTGGCTTGTAGGGTTTCTGCAGAGAGATCTATTGTTAGTCTGGTAGGCTTGCCTTTGTGGGCAACCTGACCTTTCTCTCTGGCTGCCCTTAACATTTTTTCCTTCATTTCAACCTTGGTGAATCTGATGATTATGTGTCTTGGATTCCTCTTATTGAGGAGTATCCTTGTTGTGTTCTCTGTATTTCCTGAATTGGAACGTTAGCCTGTCTTGTGAGGTTGGGAACGTTCTTCTGGATGATATCCTGAGGTGTGTTTTCCAGCTTGGTTTCATTCTCCCCATCACTTTCATATACATCAATCAAATGTAGGTTTGATCTTTTCACGTAGCCCATATTTCTTGGAGGCTTTGTTCATTTCTTTTCTTTTTTTCCTCTAATAAAGTGTGAAGATAACTTCACACTTTATTTCATTAAGTTGATCTTTAATCACTGATATCCTTACGTCTGCTTGATCATTTCAGCTATTGATACTTGTGTATCCTTCACAAAGTTCTCATGCTGTGTTTTCCAGATCCATCAAGTCATTTATGTTTTTCTCTAAACTGGTTATTCTAGTTACCAATTCCTCTAGCCTTTTTACTAGGTTCTTAGCTTCCTGGCATGGGGTTAGAAAATGCTCCTTTAGCTTGGAAGAGTTTGTTATTACCCACCTTCTGAAGCCTACTTCTGTCAGTTCATCAAACTCATTCTCTGTCCAGTTTTGTTCCCTTGCTGGTGAGGAGTTGTGTTCATTTGGGGGAAAAAAGGCATTCTGATTTTGGGAATTTTCATGCTTTTTGCACTGGTTTTTCCCCATCTTTGTGGATTTATCTACCTTTGGTCTTTGATGTTGATGAGCTTCGGATGGAGTCTCTGTGTTGATGTCCTTTAGGTTGATGTTGATGTTATTCCTTTCCATTTGTTAGTTTTCCTTCTATCAGTCAGGCCCCTCTGCTACAGGTCTGTTGGAGTTTGCTGGAGGTCCACTCCAGACCCTGTTTGCTTGTATCACCAGCAGAGGCTGCAGAACAGCAAAGATTGCTGCCTATTCCTTCCTCTGGAAGCTTTGTCCCAGAGGGGCAACTGCCAGATGCCAGCCAGAGCTCTCCTGTATAAAGTGTCTGTTCCACAGCTGGAAGGTGTCTCCCAGTCAGGCATTGGAGTCAAGGACCCACTTGAGGAGGCAGTCTGTCCCTTAGCAGGGTTCAAGTGCTGTGCTGGGAGATTCGCTGCTCTCTTCACAGCCAGCTAGCAGGAATGTTTAAGTCTGCTGAAGCTGGGACCACAGCTGCCCCTTTCCCCAGGTGTTCTGTCTCAGGGAGATGGGAGTTTTATCTATAAGCTGCTGATTGAGGCTGTTGCCTTTCTTTTAGTGATGCCTGCCCAGATAGGAGGAATCTAGAGAGGCAATCTGGTGACAGTGGTTTTGCTGAGCTGCAGTTGTGTCCAACCAGTTCAAACCTCTCAGCAGCTTTGTTTACACTGTGAGGGGAAAATCACCTACTCAGGCCTCAGTAATGGCGGACACCCCTCCCCTCACCAAGCTGGAGCATCCCAGGTTGGCTTCAGACTGCTGCGCTGGCAGTGAGAATTTCAAACCAGTGGATCTTAGCTTGCTGGGCTCTGTGGGGGTGAGATCCCCTGAGCTAGCCCACTGGGCTTCCTGGCTTCTGCCTCCTTTTCAGGGTAGTAAATGGTTCTCTCTTCCTGGTGTTCCAGGTGCCACTGAGGTATAAAGAAAAACCTCCTGCAGCTAGTTTTGTATCTGCTGAAATGGTCACCCAGTTTTGTGCTTAAAACCCAGGGCCCTGGCGGCATAGGCACTGGAGGGAGTCTCCTGGTCTGCAGGTGGCAAGACTGTGGGAAGAACATAGTATCTGGGCCTAAATGCACTGTTCCTCATGGCATAGTCCCTCCCAGCTCCCCTTGGCTAGGAGAAGGAGTTCCTGGACCCCTTGAGCTTCCCAGTTGAGGTGACACCCCACCCTGCTTCTGCTCACCCTTCACGGGCTACACCCACTGTCTAACCAGTCCCAATGAGAAGAGCCAGGTTCCTCAGTTGGAAATGCAGAAATCACCAGCTTTCTGAGTTGATCTCACTGAGAGCTGCAGACCAGAACTATTCCTATTCAGCCACCTTGCCCAGAAGTCCTTTTTTTGAGATTGAGGAGTTTTGCTCTTTTGCCCAGGCTAAAGTGCAGTGGCTTGATCTTGGCTCACTACAAGCTCCACCAGTTTAAAGAAATTCTCCTGCCTCAGCCTCCCAAGTAGCTGGGATTATGGGAGCCTGCCACCACACCCAGCTAATTTTTATATTTTTAGTAGAGATGGGGTTTCACCAGGTTGACCAGGCTGGTCTCAAATTCCTGACCTTGTGATCCACCCCACCGCAGCCTCCCAAATTGCTGAGATTACAGGCCTGAGCCACCGCACCTGACCGAAAACAAATTCTTAAGCATTGTGGGGAAAATCACATGGTAAAGGGGGACTGGTACCAACAGAATGTCTTGGTCTCTAGCTTTGGATAGGTTTTCAGGATCAGTTGGCAATTCGTTGGTGAATTTCTAAGCAACTCCCTCTCCAATGCCATGTGACATTATTTTAAACTTTCACAACTGTCTTGAAGATGTTAATCCTAAATTCTCAAAGACTCTTAGACACCCACTTCACAGAAAAATGGAGGCTATCAGGTAAGTGCTGTTTCAGCTCTTGCTCTCTCCCAGACAGACTTGTACCTGAATCCAGGAACTCCATCTTCTCTCAGGATTCAATGGAAGAGATACCCAAATGCAGGCTAATTCCTCCTACATGCTCCTTAGATTCCACTGTCTCTGAATTCCTTGAGGAAGGCTTCCCATAAATTATTCACTTCATTTACTGAATTTAAACACAGCCTGTCTTTAAGCTGTTTCTTAGTCTGATAATTATTTTAAATTTTTTCTTAAATCTGCATTTCCCTATTTCTCTTCATCCTACCATAGCCAAGCTTTGTGAAAGGAGCAGGTGACATTCATTATCTTCTTCACCTCCTATTTACTCCTCAAATGGAAATGTTTCTGCTTCGCTTCAGTCCACTGCATCTGTACCTGTCAAAATCACTAATAACCTCCTAATTTCTCAACCCACTGGACACCTTCCAGTCTTCAGCCTCCTGAATCCAACTTTAGCCTTCAAGACTTTTAACTCTCACCCTGCTTGCTTTCTGTGCTACAGTTCTTTGCTGATTTTCCTTCTATTTCTCCAGATGCTCCTCAAAATCTGTTGTGAGTTCTTCTTTCTCTACCACCACTCTTTTTTAAAAAACTTAATATGCTTCAGATTTTATTATGAGCCACCTCTTCTCACTTTAAATACTTTCTCTGCATTTACAACTAACCTCCTAGTTTTAAATGCCCACTACAGGCAGGTTAAAACCTTCCTTCTCTGTCTCTATCATTAAAATGTAAACATGTTGAGGGTGGGGAGTTTCTCTTATTCCTCATTGTATTTTTAGCATCTAGCACATATTATGTGATCAGTATATATTTGTGGAATGAGTGAAGGAATTGTATATCTATATTTTTATCCCAGATATTACTTTTAAGCTCCAGGATGGTTATCACATTGCCTACTTTGTATTTCCTTTCAGATGTTCCTTAGATGTCTCAAGTACATTTCCAGTCCAACCTCATCACCCTTCTATATGTTCCTTATGGTGTTCAGATAACAGTCACTGAGTGGGTGAGCAAGCCACAGTGATCGCCTAGCATTCTTATCATGATGTAGCTTTGTGGTTCTGTGCTATAAGAATTAACAGCCTGAAATGGAAAGTAAAATACAAGAATAATATTTCAGAATTTATTAACTCATACAAGGATACAAACATAACTCTTGAAAATATATCCAAGTCTTACCAATCTTTGAGTGTAGCCATACACTCACATCTTCCCCTATTTGAGCCTCCTGAAACTAATTTTAGCCTTCTGATTTGACTTTTAATCTGCTTGGAACTACTGTCATATTCTCTCAACTCCATCTCTTCCTTTATAAAAATAAATGAGCTGTCAGCTCCTTCTGGAGGCTTTGGGTTTTGTCTTTCTCTCCTGAGTCTGGAGTGGATCCACATGCTACCTGTTCAAAGCTCTGAAGGCCTGCCTTGCTCATAGAATGTATCACCTACTATAAGAACTAACTGCTGGGTTCTTTGTTTCCTGTACTACTTAATGAGCTTCTTGAGGACAAGAAGGTTGTTCTGTTCTTATATTCTGTGTTCCCAGAGACAAGCATAGTGCCTGGCATAGAGTGAGTACTTAATCAATAAATTTGGGTAAATAATGCTGGCAAGATGAGGGTTTTGTTAATGGGACTGAGTAGGAAGAATGAAATTATACACAATTAAATGGATCATTTATGTTAAATCATATGTTTTAATTTAGAATATAACTTATTTGCAGCTGGGTGCGTGGCTCACACTTGTAATCCCAGCACTTAGGGATGCTGAGAGAGATGGATTACCTGAGGTCAGGAGTTAAGACCAGCCTGACCAACATGGTGAAACCCCATCTGTACTGAAAATACAAAACTTAGCGCAGTATAGTGGTGGGTGCCTGTAATCACAGCTACCCAGGAGGTTGAGGCAGGAGAATCCTTGAACCCAGGAGGCAGAGGTTGCAGTAAGCTGATATCACACCATTGCACTCCAGCGTGAGCAACAAGAGTAAAACTCTGTCTCAAAAATAAAAAAGAAGAAGAATATAACTTATTTGCTTTATATTTGCTGATCTTCCAAATGGATCAATACACTCATCATCTGTAAGTCTGTAAGCTTAATAAGGAGAAGAATAATGAAACAGTTCTTTAATCAAGTATCATAACCACCTCAGATTTGGACAGTGTTCTGCACAGTTCCTGAATGTGACAGAGTAGGTCTTCACCTGCATTTTCCTTGGCATTCTCCTTTGTGCCTTTTCATGTTTTCTGAGGCTTTTTGCCTGGAATGTGGTCCCAATGACTAGAATTCTGGCAGCCATTGTGGAGCTTTAAGAAAAAGGTAAACAGAATCACAGAAACTTCTGCGCTGATATTTTTAAGCCATGAACAAGTAACTACCTACCTCTACACTTCTCATTATAGGATAAAAATAAATCCTTATGTGCTCAAGTCACTATGATTAACAATAGTCATATTCTTAGCTAATAGAATAGCCAACTACATAAGATTATCTTAAATGTTTTGAGACATTCCTATCATCTGTACTCCTACCTTCCCACATTCTTACTGGATCCCCTTAACACACACACTAACACAGTACAGCACACATACATACCCATATACACATATCCCATTCATCAGTTGGCCAAAGCCTGAAATTCTATGAAATGAGACTCATTTTCTTAATGTTAGTCTTTGGTTTGTTTCAAAATATGAATGACCTTTGAATTAGTAGCACTTAAACTTTAGACATTCATTCTTCCACAAACTTTTATAGCTTGTTTATTGTGTTGCCTGGCACTCTGCTAGGGATCTGAAAGTAAAGAAGATGTGACTACTGCCTTGAGGAAATTATACTCCAATGATAAAGTTATTCCCAGGCCAGACACAATGGCTCAGACCTGTAATTCCATCATTTTGGGAGGCCACAGCAGGTGGATTGCTTAAGATCATGAGGTTGAGGCTACAATGAGCTATACTCTGGCCACTCTGCTCCAGCCTGGATGACAGAACAAGACCTTGACTCAATTAAAAAATTGATACAATAAAAATAAAGTTATTCTTGGGCCATGCGCAGTGGCTCATGCCTGTAATCCCAGCACTTTTGGAGGCCAAGGTGGGCGGATCACAAGGTCAAGAGATCGAGACCACCCTGGCCAACATGGTGAAACCCCATCTCTACTAAAAATACAAAAAGTAGCTGGGTGTGGTGGCAAGCACCTGCAGTCCCAGATACTTGGGAGGCTGAGGCAGGAGAATTGCTTGAACCCAAGAGGCAGAGGTTGCAGTGAGCTAAGATTGTGCCACTGCACTCCAGCCTGGCGACAGAGTGAAACTCAATCTCAAAAAGGAAAAAATGAAGTTATTCTCGAAAACTAACATTAAAATAGAGTCCATGTGCTTACAAAGAAGCACAAGCTTGGGTCACTGAGGCACAGGGAAGGCACACCAAATTTATTATGGTGGACAAGGAAAGATTTCCCAGAGGAATTTTCATTTTAGTTGAATGACCAGGACAAGTGAAAGCTGGAGAGATATTTGTGTCAGTGGGGGTGGCAGTGTGCAGAAAAAGCATAAGCGGGAAGAGATCAGCAGGGTGAATTCTAGGCATGGTAAGTGTGGAAAACAATACATTTCAGCCTGACTAACCCATAGGGTACCCACAAGACTATTGCAGGAGAGAAAAGAAGTCTTGCATAAAATTTTATGACTTTAAACTTTATGCCGGAAGTTAAAGAAAACCATGAAGTATTCTAATATATGTTATGATATTATTAGATTTGCATTTTTGAAAAAGTCTCTTTTTCAGTAATGTGCAAAAAGAAATACAGGGGGATAAGTCAGAAGACAATGAGTACAAAGTAGTTTATCTCAGAAATCCAAGCAAACAGTGATCAAAGCCTATGGAAGTAGCAGAAACCATGACAATACAGTTGGTAATGGGGCAATTGTTAGGAAATATTTATGAGATCAGATGCATAGGACTTGGTAAACAACCAAGTTGAACAGTGAATAAGGAGAGGAGTTGGGAATGCTGCCTCAGCTTCTCACTTGAGCAATAATAATATTTATAACTACCCACACTAAAGCTCTATTTTTTATTTGAAACAGGGTCTCACACTCTTGCCTAGGCTGGAGTGCAGTGGCACAATCATAGCTCACTGTCACCTCCAACTCCTGGGCTCAAACAAACCTCCTGCTCAGGCTCCCAAAGTGCTAGGATTACAGGCGTGAGCCACTGTGGCTGGCCTAAAATTTCAATAGATGCCAAACAAGTGGCAAAGGTGACATTTGAACACAAGCCTTTATGACTCCAAAGCCTGACAGATAAGCCAGCATTGCCTCCCAATGCCAGTCCACTGACATTGCCATATATCAAAATTAGGAAAAGCATTTTGGTGATAAATAACAGGATAGTTTCATCTGATTCACTTTTTTCACTTTTCCGTGTTCCATATGAAGACAAATTCTTAACATAAAATTTCTCACTGTATTTCCAAAATATTCTCAACTCACTATGGGTGCAAACACTTTCTGATGGAGGCATTAGAGGCTAATAAATGGTATATGTCCAGCTCAGTGGTGTAAAATCCCGTAACAGAGACTTGGATATGCCTGGATGGGGTTAAATATAAGTGATCAGTTTCAAAAGGCTCTTCTGAAAAATAACAAATATGCTGGTGCCAATGATATTTCATTGTGTTCTCACTTCTTTCCCTTGCCTCATCAAGTCTGAATTTCCAGTCATTAGTTATGATGGAATGTGGAATTCTCTCAAATGAGGTTTCAAACTGACACCATCACTATTTCACCTTTCCATAGCTGCAATAATTTGAGGCATCCATATAATAACCAACACTAGAGATGTGTAAATAATCTGCCACAGGCCGTCAGTGATTAGGATTGTTTGTCTAAAAATGTCCTTAGGTCAGCAAGCAGGATGCTATTCTTCTAAACTCTTCCCATTCTGGATTTTGTTTTTATGTCATTTGCTCAGTTCTGACAGGATGTGAATTTGACTGCAATGTCACAGAACCATAAAGAACTTTTTAGAATTAAGACCATACAGCACAGCCCATATTTCATTCATCCTTAATTCTCAAATGAAGTCTGTTAATGTTTGTAAAAGATGTCTACATGCTTATTAATAATTCCTTCTTCCTCAAAAGACAACTTCTCAGTCATAAAAATATAGCTTACATTTTCTTTTCTTTATTTTTCCTCAGAGTGGCACTATTTATAAGAAAAGAAAAGCTGGTTCATGCCAAGAAGAATGTAGGGAATCCTTGGCTGTCTAAATTTGCTAATCTCATGAAATAGCAAATATTTGAAACCGCTTCAGCCAATCCCCAATTTATCACACCCATGCAGACAAAATCACTGACATTGAAAATTATAATCCTGCACAATCTAATATGTATATTTTGTTCACCAGACTGATAATGAGTTCTTTTTTAAAGTATCACCGATTCAGCCACAAGTCACTGGCTGTCAAAAAATGGCAGAATGCTCTTCTGATAAAGTGACACCATACGAAATATATCTTTGAACATAGGCTGCTTTTTAAATTGTAGAGCTCACACCTAAGGAAGCAATACCATTAATTGGCAAGTGTCTTAAGAAAGATCACAATATGTTGCAGCAATGGAATGTCCAGTTATGGGTTTTTGGACAACAGGAATAAAAGAAAACAATGTTAATTTTCTATTCAGCCCAAACAAACCATTAAGTACTTTGTTAATGTGTTGGATTTTTCTTTTCCCAGTTCCACAGTAGCAGAAATGCTGCCACTCTGAAACTTTCTCTATTGTACTAAGATTCTCTTGCTTCAGTTCTAACACATTATTATATTGTTATATTGAAGTTACTTAAATATAATAATTACCACCCTTCCAAACTGCCATGAGGCCTGCACTGCTTGGAAGGAGAATGAGGGTTTGATTTCCTTTGGGCAGGAGAGCTCTAGAATTTTCTCCAGTTAGACTCACCAGCCTGCATGTCCTATATGACAGACAGGCTCCTGCTTTAGAGTCTAGATTCAGACTCTTTCCCCCAGATTATTTGTTTGGGTTCTTCATCAGTTCAGGAAAGAGGCATACTAGATGTTTTATCCTGAATGTCAAATTTAAGTTGAAGTAAAAAGAAATGAGGCAGATGGTAACACCTACCTCACCAGCCAGACCAGTTGAATATGCCCTGGAAATGAATGAGGGGTTAGTGTTGTAGCCAATTCACCTCACATCTCTCTATTTAATCCTTTCCAAATGAATGCTTTAGGACTTACCAATTCTAATTTGAAAACAGCCTTATTCTCCCATCAAAGGTATCTAACTGGACAATCAATTTGGGTGATGATTGCTAAATAGCTCAGTTTGTGTATTTATCATAGGGCAATAGTACTAAAAATTATGCACATAAATGGAAATATAGGCATTCACATTTTTAAAAATACAAGTATGGGCTGAGCATGGTGGCTAGTGCTTGTAATCCCAGCACTTTTGGAGGCCAAGGCAGGCAGATCACTTGAGGTCAGGAGTTTGAGACCAGCCTGGGCAGTATGGTGAAACCCCATGTACTAAAAATATAAAAATTAGCTGGGCATGGTGGTGTAGACCTGTAATCCCAGCTACTTGGGAGACTGAGGAAGGAGAATCACTTTAACTCAGCAGGTGGAGGTTACAGTGAGCTGAAATTGCACTACTGTATTCCAGCCTGGGTAGCAAAGGGACACTGTGTCTCAAAAAAAATAAAGTCCAGGTGCAGTGGTTTACCCCTGTAATCCCACCACTTTGGGAGGCTGAGGCAGATGGATCACCTGAGGTCAGAAGTTCAAGACCAGCCTAACCAATATGGAGAAACCCATCTCTACTAAAAATACAAAAAATTAGCCGGGCATGGTGGCACATGCCTGTAATCCCAGCTACTCAGGAGGCTGAGGCAAAAGAATCACTGGAACCTGGGAGGCGGAGGTTGCAGTGAACCAAGGTCGCGCCACTGCACTCTAGCCTGGCAACAGAACAAGACTCAGTCTCAAAAAATAAAATAAATAAATAAACAAATAAGTATGAAATGTGTTCTAGTTATAACATAATTTCTATGTTTTAACATTTCTAACTTATGTTTCTTGTTTTATGGTAGAATCCTCTAGACCTTCATAAAGACAAAGATACCTGTGGAATTCCCTCCCAGTGTCTTTTTCTGAGGGACTGAAAATGAAAATAAGCAGAATTAAAGTTCATATCTCATGAGTTTCATCTTTTGATAAAGACCCAGCCAGCAGCAAACATTGCTTCTCCCCTCACCCCCATCCCAATGCCTCCTGATCAGTCAAGGACTCAGTTCAAAGTGCCTAGGTCAAGATAAAAAGGAGTTTGAAACATTTACTCAGAACCACAATGAATGTATCAAGTTAGATTTTTGCTAACTGTGCAAATCCTTTTCAGTGCATTCAACATTTACTGAACTAGCCCGACAGCCAAAGTCCCATGTCAGATCCTGTAGAGACAATACCATTGAATGTGTAGACAGGAACATAGATTTATCAGGGGAATACCCAAGTATGCAAATAACTGCAATAAAATGATATGCAACCTTCAGCTCTCAGCTTAAATGTTACTGCTTCAGAAAGGCTCATCTCTTCCTAAATCTAAATGGATCTTCTTTGTTACCATTTCTCTTATACTTCTGTTTTTCTTCATAACAGTTGCCATAAGTTATTATATTTTAATTTCATATTAGTTTGTTTCATATATCTTCTGTAGTTAAGGGTAAGGTCTAGAAGGCACTTTTTTTTTTCCTTTTTCTCACTGTCACTTGGAACTTAACATAATGATTGTCATTGTCAAAAGAAAAGATAAACAAATGAATGTAAAACTTGATTCAATTACCAAGAGCGAAGTATAAATAAAATGCAGTTAACTGATTTGGGAAGCCTTAGGAAGCTATCATAAAGGAAGGAAAATTTCTATAACTAGGATTTCAATATTTGAAAGGAAGAGAAAAGAATGTATCCCCACTGACTGAAGGAAAACTATAAACAAAAGCAGAAAAGGAGGAAAGTGTAAGGCATATTTCTTTCAGGAGTAGTGATTAGATTCAGGCATATGCTTTATGGGGAAAGGAGTTAAAAAATAACTATGAAGAGAGGCAAGGAACTATTTGTAGAGGTGTTCTGGTTGACATACTAAGAATTTTGGCGCTTGATTTAGAATACTTACTCATAAAGATTTTTTTATCCTATATGAAGATCTGTTTCTTCATCTCAAAAACAGAAATAGCATTGCAGAAAGAAAAAACTACCCACAAACTTTAGCAAGTTTATTTGGGAAATATTATGTACAAATTTTTTTCTATTTAAAATGTAATCAAAGTTTTTAATGTTGCTCATGTTGATGCTACAAAATCCAATATTTAAATTGAAATGATGAAAGATAGAACATAGTGCTAAATTTGTACTGTTGCCTTTTGGTCATTGTTTTCTTCATCTGACATTTCATGAACTGTTGGACTCTAAAGTAGGATATAGTACACCAAGGATTGAACAGCTCTGCCCCCTGCTTCCACAATTGAGATCAGATGTTATGTTAGCATTTGGGAAATTTTTATTTCATTTGGTGAGATTTGCTGTAGCACTCTTTACCTCATAGGGGCAGAATCTGCTCTTGTTCTCACTTCAATGTGCATCACTCCATATAATAAGCTGAGTTCTTTTGGAAGACAATGTGGCAATTCCTCAGGGATCTAGAACCAGAAATACCATTTGACCCAGCAATCCTATTACTGGGTATATACCCAAAGGAATATAAATCATTCTCTTATAAAGATACATGCACAGGTATGTTTCTTGCAGCACTGTTCACAATAGCAAAGACATAGAACTAACCCAAATGCCCATCAATGATAGACTGGATAAGGAAAATGTGGCACATATATACCATGGAATACTATGCAGCCTTAAAAAGAATGAGATCGTGTCCTTTGCAGAGACATGGATGAAGCTGGAAGCCATCATTCTCAGCAAACTAACACAGGAACAGAAAGCCAAACACAACATGTTCTCATCATAAGTGGGAACTGAACAATGAGAACACATGGACACAGGAAGAGGAACAACACACATCAAGGCTTGTCAGGGGGTGAGGGTAGGGAAAGCATCAGGAAAAATAGCTAATGCATGCAGGGCTTACTATCTAGGTGACAGGTTGATAGGTGCAGCAAACCACCATGGCGCACATTTATCTATGTAACAAACCTGCACTTTCTGCACATGTATCCCAGAACTTAAATTAAAATAAAAAAATAATAATAAGTAAAATAGGCTGAGTTCTGGGAGAGGCTCCTATGCCAGAAGAACCAAATAAAAAATTCCTGGATGTAACATAGCAGTGCATCAAGTCAAGCCTTTCTCATTCCTGGTAATTAGTTGTATGTGTTGCCCTTCATGCCTGGCTCTGCTACCTTCTTTGCCCATGGTTTCTTGATCTTAAGTTTGAACTTTATAATTTGTGACTTTCTGTTTCCCATTTTACTTTTTACCCATCTTGACCTTCAAATCCTATGTATGCATTGAACTGTTTGCTTTCTTAATTAATTCTTTTTTTTTTTTTTTTTTTTGAGATGGAGTCTCACTCTGTTAACAGAATGGAGTGCAGTGGTGTGATCTTGGATCACGCCAGCCTCTGCCTCCTGGGTTCAAGCAATTCCTCTGCCTCAGCCTCCCGGGTAGCTGGGACAGGCACGCACCTCCACACCCAGCTAATTTTTTGTATTTTTAGTAGAGATGGAGTTTTACCTGTGATCCTCCTGTTGTGGCCTCCCAAAGTGCTGGGATTACAGGTGTGAGCCACTGTGACTGGTCTTAATTACTTCTTTGACCTGATAATATTACTGAGAACCTGCTATTTGCCTATTGCTATAGACACATTATTGCACACTTGAAATAATCCTTCAAGGTGTGTATTGTTATTCCTATGTCATAGATAAGGAAATTGAATCAACAAAATGATAAATAATGTATCTAGGTCATAAGTAGTAGATGGCAGAGACAGAATTCATAATAGATTTATTTGATTCAACATTAATTTTCTGTCTCATCCTATGACACTAACCAATCAAGCTCCTACTTTTTAACTCATGGGCATCTGAGCTCTTCATTTCCTACCAATTTGCTGATTCACAGTCTGGGCTAGGCCTATATTCTACTTTTCCAAGCCATCATTCATTCATGGAACTGAGGAAATAAAATCAGGTTGCATTTTTAACTGTTGAAAGAATGCTGACTATGGAGTCAGAGACATGGATTAGCATCCAAACTCTGGCATTTTCTACCCATTACAACCCTTTGGGAAAGCTGTTTATCTGCTTCATCTATCCAATTAAAAGTCTTCACTAGATGATATCTATCAGGCCTATCAGGCTTTCTCACTAAGGCGGGCCCACAGCCCATCCATGTTGGCATGACAGGGTCTATCTATCCAGTTTTTACACTCCACCATATTTGGAAGCGTATCTCACATGTCCCTTGTGCTTTGTTGACAAGGCAATGGTAATCACTCTTCTTTTTAAAAACACATAGTATCCCCTTTATGAGAATACACTGAAAAACCCTTTCAAATCTCAGAACTTGGAAAGCTTTAACTTCTGAGTAATTTTTCATATCAGACCTATAGACACCATGAACTTGTGAAACATATAATTCTTTCTTTGCTTTGGTTCCTAGAAAACTCAGAACCAACTATTTTGTCCACCTCTGGGAACTATTAGGAATCTTGTGGCATGCTTTTTGTATACTAAATTTATATCCGACCCTCCTTACCATTCATTATTTACAAATATTTATCTTTATCTTGTGTATGATATTTGTTGCTATAAGTACCTAAAGCTATTTTTTAAATTGGAAAATGGGGCAAAAATGTTTACTAGTGAATATATATTAATGAATGAATAGATGAATAGCTAGATTAATAGACGAGCTAATAAATATCATATGCCAGATTTGCTTTTCTGTAGCTACTTACCAAAAAGTACATTTTAATTTTAAGCTATTTGGGTCTTGATTGTTCCACAAAATCTATAGAAGACTCTAAAAGCAGCATTGTCTTTAGCAAATTGAAAACAGAATATTAAAATCACTAAAAATAATGGCACAAAAGGAAAAAAATTTTCTGATATTTATTAGGACATCATTTAGGACAAAAAATGCTACGTCAATTTTGTCTGCCAAGTAAGAAGGTTCCTGTGTTTTTGGTTGATGCCAGCTAACCTGAAAGAAATCACAGCATTGGCAAAATAAGAACATCCATGTGGCATTAAGATTACAATATTAAAGTATATACACACCATACACACCAATATATAAAAGACTATTTTGTTAAGAATGTGGACATCTTAACTTTATAAGAATAATCCATTTGAATGTGTAAAAGTCTTGATCCAGCTTAGAACTCTCAATCTTATTATCAAACTTCTTAGATGCTTTTTTTATCCTCTTCTAAAAGAAATTAAAATACCCCTGTTTCCATCTGGATTACACAAACAAAAATAACGGCTTTTTCACTAGGTTTAGTGTTAAAAGAACTAATTAGTATGGAAACACCATGTGTGCCCTTACTAGTAATGTACTTGAAAGCTTCAGAAATTTATCCAGACTTACGTACTCAGAAAACATTTGTTAAGCGACTATTATGTGCCGCATACTGTGCTAGAGCTGGACATATCGTCATAAATATGACAACGGGTCTTGTCTACTTGGATCTCACATTCTCATGTAAAATAGTAACAGTATAGCACAGCTCAGAGAGCACAGGCAGTAACAAAAATAATTAGAAATAGTGATAAAGATCCTAAAGAGAGTAAGACAGAGTAATAAAATTATGTTAGACCATGTACAGTCAAGGGAATCATCTAAGTATTTGAAACAAATATAATGAATTAGTGGAAGAGCTTAAGAGTGGAATAGGACAGTGAGACTTCCCAGAGTTTAACAGAAGCAGAATGTCCTTACTACTCTTAGGTTGGAGGAACAGAGGAAGGAGGTCATGTTACCAGTTTCTGAGGCCTGGGGTCATCTGGAAGAAGCTGGAATTACAGTGCAGGTGGAATGAAAGTGCAATGGAAGAAGTGGAACCACAGTGAAGGTAGGAGCTGGAGGCATGAAGAGAACACAGGTATTGCTGAGGCACCATTAATAACTATAGAGAGCATTTTATCCTTAAAAATGTAGGGGGTAATCAATATACATACCCAAATAACAAGAAAAAAATTGTTTTAATCATAAAAAGTTTTAGGGAGAACTAAATGAACATTTAAATTCATGAATATTATATATTCATTTTCTGAGGAAGTAGTTCATAAGAATCTACCATGTCACTGTTTACAATAGCAAAGACCTGGAAACAACCCAAATGCCCACAATGATAGACTTGACAAGGAAAATGTGGCACATATACTCATGGAATACTATGTAGCCATAAAAAATGATGAGTTTGTGTCCTTTGTAGGGACATGGATGAATCCGGAAACCATCATTCTCAGCAAACTGACACAAGAACAGAAAATCAAACACCACATGTTCTCACTCATAGGCGGGTGTTGAACAATGACAAGACATGGACACAGGGAGGGAAGCATCACATACTGGGGTCTGTTGGCGGGGAACAGGGGAGGGACAGCTGGGGGTGGGGAGTTTGGGAGGGATAACATGGGGAGAAATGCCAGATAGAGGTAATGGGGGGATGGAGGCAGCAAACCACATTGCCATGTATGTACCTATGCAATGATCCTGCATGTTCTGCACATGTACCCCAAAACCTAAAGTGCAATTAAAAAAAATATATATATATATTTATATGAAGAATCTGCCATGTGCCAAGCATCATGGCAGGTATTGAGGATCTAACTGGGATATTGTGGTACTAGTCATGTGCCTTGGCTACCTAAAGTTCAGTAATTGGTGATTGTATCATTGTAATTTCCAGGACAGCTATAGCAATGCTTTACATATAGTAGGTGCTCAATAACTGTTAAATGAATGAACAGTGATTTTATTTACTAATTTCATCAAAATGAATAAATTCCAGTTATTGGTAATTTTCAATAACTATAAAAGTACATTAAAATATTCAGCAAGCAGGTTTAAACAGCAAACTGACTTTATTCCGCTAAGGTATAATTGTTAAAAGAGCTGAAATGGTTCTTTAAAAATGGTACATCACTGAAAAGAAAACACATAGAGACATTTAAAAATTAAACCTTTGAGCAAAGATTTGGAAAAGAAAAAAAAAAAAACGAAAGGAAACAAAAGCCTAACTGGCTTCCTTAGCAGTAGGGAAGTACTGGCCATTACTGGGGGAAAACAGTACAACCAACAATCCAGTCATCAAATACCTGCGAAGACCCTTATATAAAATGCTACCATTTTAAACTGTGAGTTAATGTGGAAGCAAATTAGCATAACATGTAGGTTAGAAAGGATGTTGTCAGTTATTTTCAACATTTCTTTGCAAATTATACCCAACATTCACTTAATAAGAACCTGTTAGATGTGTAAATATGCCAAAGATCTAGTGTTGTCTATATGATTATATACTTTTTTTCTCATTTACCTCACTCTCATGGCCTTTCATACATGTAAAAATTGTCTTGCATCATATATTGATAGGTATATAGTTGGGGATAAAGTAAAAATCTCTTCTTATTAACTATGGTTTGTTCAGCAAGCTAATTATCCAACAATAATATTTCCCATAGTAATATCTGAATGACTTGAAACCCAAAATTCTATAAATGTTTGGTGACCTAAATATTAAAACCTTACATTTTTGAATAATCAAGCCAAGATTAATGAAAGAATAACCAAATGAATGAGTCTATATGCCAGCTTTGTACTGGATACTGGAGAATATTATATAGAAACACTATCTAAAAACAATGATGTAAATTTTAATTTTCATAATTTTACATAATTTAAATATATGCTAGAATTATTTTTTAACTCACAAGAGAGAAATATTCCACCAAATCTGGCCAAATATCTGCTTATCTGAGGAAACAAAAAGAGTTCATTGTATCCAGATTTAGGATAAATCTGTTACTGCAAGCAGAGGCATCTGTTGTTACTAGCATTGTGTGTGTGTATGTGTGAATATGAACTGAATGTGAATTTTACTTTCATAAGCTTTTTTTCCATCTAAATTCCAAATTCACAGTCTTGGTGAGATTTAAAGGGATATAGTTCTTCCAAAACTCTAAAGAATATAGCATTTATTTTAACTAAAAAGAACTGTAAATGCTGAGAAACAATGTGCTTATGTGCTTATTCAGTCCAGTAACTCTAAGTTTTAATAAAGAAATATAGCAGTCTTATATTTATGAGAAACCAAAGACCAGTACAGCTCTTTGGGAGCAGGAATATACCAAGTAATTCTGAAGCATTTACAGGCCTACCAGTATGAAATGGAGTCAGGAATCAAAGAAGCAGGGGATATATTTTTCCCCTTAAAATTAAATGAACTTACACCCAAAGGAAGTGGCGGCTGTGATGGTAGATTATAACAGTTGAAGTCCAAGCATTTAACCTGGACTTAGATTCCCTCGGTGTCAGTATAAGGATTTGCATACATACACTACAACATTGCAACTCTATAGCTAAGTCTTTGGCAAAATAGGCAAGAGTGCTGATTCTGGAGGTACTCAGAACCAGGCTCCATCCTGGCTCCGCCCCTTTCCAGCTGTAGGAACCTGAGTAGGTGGTTCACCTTTGCAAATGTGGTCACCTTCTTGAAATGGTGAGATGAGAGGAAGACTTATCTCCCCACTACTGAGGGGTTTTTCAAGATCCAGAGACACCCTGATCTGGCCTTTCTCCATGTTCTACTCACTCTACTCCATCTCTTTGGAAATATTTTTCTGATTAGTAAATTTCAAAAGAACTGTTCATACTCAACTCCAAGAAGCAAGCATGCTCACAGAAATCAGAGAACAAAGATATGCTATATACTTCTATGCCCTAAATCTTACCTAAGGAGACTGTCCCAGTACAGCATTGTCTTAATTGGTGGGCAGGACTTAATAGCCACATGTTCTAACATGGCCTCTTTTTCTTTTGAAAAAAATCTACTCAGGAGGCTGAGGTGAGAGGATTGCTTGAGTCCAGGAGTGTGAGGCTGCAGTATGCCGTGACTGTGCCACCGCACTCCAGCCTCGGACTCCTGACCTCAAGCCATCATCTGACCTCAGCCTCCTGAGTAACTGGGACTACAGGCATGCACCACCATGCCCAGCTAATTTTTTTCTACAAAAAAATTAATATTCTCACATTAGTTATTCCTCAAAGTCCATGTCGTTTCTTATGTGGTGGTATTGAGATCACCACGTTAGTATCTCCAAATGCCCTTATAACAAAGATTCCCAAATTCACTCAAACTAATGAATCAAAATCTGTATGAATGTATCTTAGGACTCTGTATTTTTAACAAAGACATCATGTGATTCTTATGATTCATAAAATTTCTTGTATTTTAACACATTAGAATCTAGTTTAAGATGCCAATAAAAGTGAAAGAAGAAACATGTTAACTCAGTTATTATTATCTACTAGCAATTCAATTTGTTGAATGACACTGAATTGTACTTACTGTCAGATTATTGAGATTTATTTTTCTTTTTTGTATCTCAGTTCCGTTATTTTGCATTTTAATAAGTAGCTGCTGGTAAGATATAACTTTAAAGAAAAAAGTATAGAAAAATCTACTTCCAGAACTTCTCTGTGTGTGTGGAAAGGAAGCAGTTTTTCCAGCGTGCCTTTTAGATACCAGATGTAAGGTGGATAGGCACCCCTGTCATGGACAGTAGCATAACACATTTTTAACTTTGAGTAGTTCAGCATAAGGATGAAAATCCTACCTGATCTTCAAGGGTTTTCAGGAGACACAAAGTGGGCCTGACAAAGATTTCCGAGCCCAGTAATTGACAAAGAGTGGTCCCCAAACCAGCCGTATTGGCATCATCTGGGAACTTGTTAGAAGGGAAAATTCTTGAGCCCACCTAAATCCAACTGTATGAGTCTGCTAAGGTTGCCAAAACAAAATACAACTGACTGGCTGACTTAAACAACAAAATGTACTGTTCTAACAATTATGGAAGCTAAAAACCCAAGATCAAGTGTCAGCAAAGTTAGTTTCTCCTTGGCTTGCAGATGATAAGTCTCCACCCTGCTGTGTCCTCCAATGGCTTTTGCCCTGTGTGTATACATCCAATGGTGTCTCTTCCTCTTCTTATAAAGACATCAGTTATGTAGGATTAGGGCACCACCCTTGTAACCTCATTTAACCTTACTCTTTAAAGGCCCTATCTCCAAATACATTCTAAGGCACTGGGGGTTAGAACTTCAACATTTGTATGTGGGCGGCATAGTTCAGTCCATAGCAACAACTGAGTAAGAAACTCAGAGCTTGGTGCCCAGCAACCTGTGTAAGTCCTTCAGGTGATTTTAATAGCAAGATAAAGTTTGAGAACTGTTGCTGCTAGTGAGGACCCCAAGTCACCGAAAGGAAAGGGTAGTCTGAGCTGAAGTGATAGGATTAAGGATGAAGCTTGGCCCTAGACAAGGATCTGGCCACCAAGAGCACAACTGCAAGCATACATCAACTACTAGTGCCTGCTGGAAGCACATGAGGTCCAAATGGATTAAATTCTCCACTATTCTCCCCATCTGGCCTTGGGAAGTGGATTGAACCTTTTGAACTGAGTGAATCCCTCCACTTGGATTCTTAGATAAGTGGTGGGATCTCAAAAGAGAACTGACGCTCTATTTTAACACCTTGGAGTCTATCTTAAAATTTAAATATAAAGTGGAAGAGGTAATACATTGATTAGGTCATTACTGAGATGATAGATTAATCTCAGAGGAAGGATCACTGTGCCTCCTGCATGAGTTTCAGAGAAAGGGTGATGGAGATATTAAAGAGAAAGAGAAACTTTAGGACTCAAAATGCTGACTGGCTCTCACAATCAGCTGAGGAGCTTACTAGAGAATGGATTCCGTAGACATACACATGCCTGACTGAATCAAACTCTCCAAGAACAGGGCTCCAGCCTCCTTGTCTTCTGAGTAAGTCAACAGTTGGCATGAGATATAGCATTAACTGAATCAGTAGTTAATCATTGTTAAGCAATAGTGGCAGAAAAATAGTACTCACATTTTTGTCATATATTTTATCAGAACTGAAAATAGATTAAAAGTAAGGGAATAAGGGGAGTGAAGCTTATCACAAAATAATTCCAGATTATAATATAAATATTAAGAAATTATCACACTGATATGAGAAACAGAAGCAAAATTACTCCTCCTCTCTCTCTTTTCCCTCACCCTACTGCAGTTCTCTACATGAAGCTGTTAGGGTACCTTTACCTGTTCACTACACACAGGTACTCTACTCACTGATAATATGTTGCCATCACTTCTACACCCATAGAATCACACCACACTCATTTACTAAGTACTACTCACTCTCTTCTGCCATGTAATGTTATTTTCTTAAGAATATAAATATTATGTCTATCAAAATTCAGATCAAACTTTAAAAATCTGTTTCTTCATAGGATCGAAACAATCACCTATGATTATTTAAAAAGATATCCTGAAAATTAACTCAACCTCCCACTCCCCCAATATCTAAAACAAATTTGGGCTAATTTCAAAACAAATTAAGTTAAAAAATTTCCTTTTGAAATCTTGGAATGCCTTATTATGCTCTCTTCTTATCATGCATCTGTTTCTACAAGTTGTTTTATTTTTATGCCAAATTTGGTTTACTTTTATATAAAGTCCTTGCTTCTCTGATTCATTTTCTGGAAGCCTCCTCCTTGTTTTTTAAAAATCAGCCACTGGTTATATGCAAAATAGAATCATGTGCTTTTTCTTCTTAGCATTAACAAAGATGTTTAGAAGTTCTGTTACATTACTATTAATTCCACCTCCAACTAGGACCCAAACAAGCAATTGTCCACAAATCAGGACAGGTTTATTTGATATATGTAATAAGTCAACAAGATCCTTGCAGGAGTTTTTATTAAACACAAAACTAAGAATTAAATTGCTTTATTTATTTCCAACATTTTTTTTTATAGTATCAAAATTTTTTAAGTTTATTTTTACTTTTTTCTTTGTTTTGCAACCTTTTCTGCAATTTTCTACCATATTAGGCAATTTGAGCTATAATCTGTTAAGGTCGTCAGTAACAACTCCTTGACATAATTTTCGCATTCATCTGTGGGTTCAAATATGTGACCAATGGCAACCTCAACCCACTGGATACAGTTTCCAAAATATCACAGAAATAATTACCTTTAAATAACTCTCTTCCATCTGGCCTACATAACAATGATGAAGAGGCTTAAAATCGTGGTAGTTGCAGTTAAGAATTGTTAACAAATTTGTTTATATCACACTTTTCTCTAACACATGAATGTGGAAACAGTATAATGTATAGTTACTCTTTAGAAGCTACCTCTATGCCTCCATTTAAATTGTGTAACTGTCCCAGATCTGTCTCTGGAAGCTTATGATCACTTAGCAACATCACATAGCTGCCTCCGCTGGGATTAGAAGAACCAGTGGGACCATTCCATGTGGTTCCTGTCATTTGTGTGAACACAATTCTTTGCACTGAGACAAATAGGCATATAAGATAAAATGTAGTATTTGGATACAATTCCTATTGTTTTATAGGAAAACCATTTATTGAGTTAATCTGCAGACTCAGGAGTGTAATAGGTGCTGGGGGTTATGAATGAGACATTCTCTTCTGAAGTGAAGGAGCTCACAGTACAAAATAAAAATATATTGTGTCAGAAAACAATTTGTTCCTTTGAGCACCAGTGTTAAGTAAGAACTTATACAGGAAACGAGTGAAATGAACATGAAACTTGTCTTTTAGGAGTACATAATCAAATAGGAGAGAGGAAGCAAGAAGCTAAATAAAGCTGAAAATGACAAGTAACATCAGTGAGGCATAAAGTGCACTAACATTGAGAGCAGTAAATCTCGGAGCTAAACTGCTGTTTTAATAAATAATAATTGTAAAAGGTTATCAGAAAATTTTAATAAGAAAGGATTCATGTAGAAAGAAATATTCTAAAATGGATAATAAAATAATTTTCCAATGTGTGTCAGAATAACAGGATACAGTGTACTTGGTGTACATGAATTGAAACACATTTGCATAGCATCTGATCTGCAGTGTTTTTGCAGGCTTTTGTTGAAAGCTGACAGAAGCCTTCCAGGTGTCAGTGTTTTCCCCAGATATATTTTCCATTCCCGCATCTCCACACACAGTGAGCATGACATTATATGCGAAAATGACATTGTCAAATTTTAGTTTAAAAAGGATCCTTATGAATCTGCCAAATACTTTTTAACTCTAGATATAACTTCCATCAGCAAATATAACATGAAAAATAAATAATGGACTGGCTTTTACAGGCCATGTGTTGAACATTTTGGAATATTAATCTTCCAGATGATTCCATGTTAGTGCTCTTCTGTGGTTAAAACATGGATATTGTGCTCTAAAATAATGTGTGGTACCTTTCTAAAGAACAGGATTTACTTAATCATTAAATCATAGTGTGCAAAGGAAGGTGGGTATTACATTGTAAAGCTATTCATGTTTTATACCCTGCTATTTTTTTGGTGTCTTATACATTTAAAAGTTTATTTTCTCAGTGTTTGTTTCATTTTATCCAGCAAGACTTCAAACCCCTTCAAGTTTAGTACAGTAGTCCCCTCTTATCTGTGGTTTCAGTTTCCATGGTTGCAGTTACCTGTGGTCAACCACAGTCCGAAAATATTAAATGGAAAATTCCAGAAATAAATGATTCCCAAGTTTTAAATGGTGTGCCATTCTGAGTAGCATGATTAAATCCTGTGCCATCCCATTCTGTCTCACCCGGGATGTGAATCATCCTTTGTCCAGTGTATCCATGCTGTATATACTACTTGTCCCTTAGTCACTTAGTAGCCATCTTTGTCACCAGGTCAACCATCATACTATTGCAGTGCTTATGTTCAAGTAACCCTCATTTTACTTAATAATGGCCCCAACCCACCAGAGTAGTGATGCTGGCATATTGTTATAATTGTTCTATTATATTACTAGTTATTGTTAATCTCTTACTCTGCCCAATGTATAAATTAAACTTTATCATGGAGTGTGTATGTATAGGAAAAAACACAGTATATAGAGCGTTTGATGCTATCCACAGTTTTAGACATTCACTGAGGGTCTTGGAACATATTCCCTCTTGGATAAGGAGAGAATATTATGTTGGATTGTGTTTGACTTCTCCACTAAAAGAAGATCTTCTTCCCCACCCTTTGAACCCATGTAATTTTTACTTAAGACTGAACAAAAATGAAACCCCAAGGAATACAGTCAATACCAAATATTTTATGAGCAAAAGATGGGTGCAGGCTATGATCTGAAGAACAGACCTGGGGCTACATATTAAAAACTTCTAATCATTCTGAAGACAGACCCTGAAAATCTGTCAACAAGGAAGTTCAAAAACTGTCATCCTGGGAGTTATCCAAAATTGGAATCAGGAAATTCACACAGGTATCCGGAGACAAGAACCAGGGTTCAGACCTAGGGCAACTCAACACATTCTGCCAAACACTTCCTCCTCACCCAGCACTGTTTTGCATCGGTCACCAGCATGTTCTGCCACTTTCATCCCAGAGCATCACAAAGGTGTCATTCAGTCTTGGACACACCTCATCCTTTAAGGCTTTGCTCAGAACTACCCTCCACCCGATTCCTTACCTTCCGTTCCTAATAATCCTTCTATTCTGACTTCCTGTGCCATTTCAGGTCTGTTCTGCACAATGGAAATGAGTGTATGACCATTTGTGCTGTTAAATTGATGTAGAACACAATTCATAAAGAGATTGAATGACAGCCTTGGAAAACCTAAGGCGAGGCTGGGCAGAAAATGCACGTCAGGCATGTGAGTGGCCCAGGTCCAGTGATAGCTCAGGTGCAGGTAATCCCAAGGTTAAGCCTGGAACTAATGAAGCATTCTACAAAAGAAATACTTTTAAAATATTGATGCTAAATGCTAATGTCAGAGCCAAGGTCAAAGCAACAGTTCAGAACCAATGACTTAGACAAAGCCAAGAAGGCAGGAAAGTACTGAATATTTGAGCAGAAACAGACTTGAGGGTCCAGATGAATTCCAAGAAGCCAATTTTCAGATTTGTCATAAAGGATAAATGACATTGTGTATCTAAAATAATTCTCCCATTCCTTTCCTTCAACAGCCTTACTCTTTCCCATCTCTCCCTAAAATCTTCAGCTTTTGACCTCTCCCAAGGAACCTTTCTTATCTGAGTCCTGTTTAATGCAAGCCATGCCTGAGTAGAGGCCACTGAACTTCCCATGGCCTTGTCATATCCACAATGCAGAAGTAAGGCCCTGAGGCAAAGATACTTTTATTCTTCTGCTTCTTATTCACAAACCTAATCTAGAAAAAGCGAATGAAGAAAAGCATGGGATTTTTGCAGTTGTGAAGGCAGGTTATTTTTTACATAGTTAGTTGGTTTGTTGTTGTTGTATGTGTTTTGAGACAGAGTCTCACTCTGGAGAGCGGTGGCATGATCATGGCTCACTGCAGCCTTGATCTCCTGGCTCAGGTGATCCTCCCACCTCAGCCTCCAGAGTAGCTGGGACTACAGGCACATGCCACCGTGCCTGACTTCATGCAGTATTAGCGCATTATTTGACACATTATTTATAAAGGAATAAATATCTCCATTATTTTGATCTCAGTCTTCCCTATGCTTTTGTTTGTCTGATTGCCTTTATTGTGCTTGATAGATGCCTGCCCCAGCATGACCCCCTGCAGAGTTATCACCCAACTGTATTTGAAGAATTAAAAAGGACTGTAAACATTTGTTTCACATATTCCACACTTATCCCCCAGCTGCAGCCACCAGCTGGCATTTCTTTCCCCTTTGAAATAGCAATTTTTGGTCCACAGAGACTTATCAGAGTGAAACACACTTTCTTTGCTAGTGCATTCAGAGGATGAGATCAGCAGTAACTAGCCTGTTTTTTTTTAAGAAAGTTTATGGCACTGCTGTAAAATTCACTAAAACTATTAATGGTCATATAAATGTAAAACATTTAATTTAAAATTTTGATTACCTTTTAGTGAATTATAAAAATAAGTGTTCAACCACAAATAACATATATTACAAATAAAATAAGTGAGTGAATTAAAATTATAAGCAAATCAATGGATAAAACCCAAAACTCAGCCAATGCTAGAGGAACAGGAGAAAAAAAAATGTGTTAAGCTTTGTGGAGCTGTGCTTTAGCTAGGCTTCTGCTTGCTACGGATTCTCTTCATGGCCCCCTGAAACTCTTTCTTTCTTTTAGTAATTGAACTCCAAAAGCTGTTTAGCAGCATGTGTGGCCACAAATCTAAGAGAATACAATCCTGGCATCTAGGTATGGTCAAGTAACTGAGTTTTGGCCCATGACATATGACTATAAGTAATGTGTGACAAATCTAGGTTTTGGAGTTCAATTTTTGGTGACACTCTCTATTCCCTTACCCCATTCCCATGGGTTGGAACCTGGTCATGGTACTAGTGACCATGTAGACGAGGACAATTGATGCAACTGACATTAAGGAGAAGAATTCATATATTACTGTGACTGTAGCAAAAGAGATACATAAATATTAATCTTCTTAGAGTCACTGTAATAAAAGGTTCCCATTGTTTCAGCAACATAGCTTTTATCCAAAACAAAACATCCATCAATCTTTATTCAGGACTCATAAAAAAATTATCTCCTTCTGCCTTATCATAGCTCCAACCCAACTGTCTAAAGAGTATCCAAACACTCCTCTTTACTGGCAATGGAAAACTAGTTCCGGCTATATTAAGTGGGGTGAGAAAACAAATGTAGTTCTCACTGTATCTAAGCTTAAGTTCTCAAGACAACTAGAGACCATCAGTTTTCAACAACATATCAGTTATTGTCCTACTCAGGACTTTTTTCATTACAAAACACACACACACACACACACACACACACACACAATGACCCCACTTGTAGGATATAAAGTGAGGAAGCTTCAAACAATATTAGAGATCCACATAAACCATAGTAAGATACCAACATGAGTCATGGGAACTGAAGTCATTGAAGAACTGAGACAACTCAATTATCTCTCAAGATTCATGTGCTTTCTAGTCTCTATTTCTCTCTGCACAATTTTTCTTTCCTCTTCCTTCTCTTTGCAGCCCCGTTTTCTGGTAAGGGCATAACCAGTTACTTAGGGCTGCCTACTGCCAGTGCTACATAGGAAACAGGATCTCAAAGAAAATGATTATGGACAAGGATGATCCAAAGCATGTCAACTAAAGATGTTAAGTTCTGAAATCTCTTTGCTTTGTTCTTAGCATGACACTCTTTGATACTTTTCCTTCACCGTGGTGAAAATTCAGTCTTCCTGAGGGGAGATCGTCTTTCTAGGTCTCTTGGTTCTCTGCCTCCCTGATTCTGTGAAACCCCAAAGAAGTCAAGCTCTGTGCCCAGCCTTTGAGCTAGTAAGAGCACCATTCCCAAAAACTATCTCAGTCTTTCTCCAGAATCCTACCCCACTAGCTTCTCATCCTCCTGAGATCACTCTCATTTTTCATACATCTAATGTTTTGGTTACTGATTTTTATCTGAACCTGAGACTACTACTGCCCACACAGGATGTATTATAGGGGCCAAAGGACCATTCACCCTGGGTCTTACTCAATAGATCTCAAAATAAACTTCTGATAATCTCTCCATATTAGTTTATACATGTAGTCTCTGGTATACATTTAAGATCTTGTTCATCATAGAACTTTAATAGCTCATTATTAGGTAGTGTATTGCATATCACAAATTACTTTTTAAGTAAAACCGCATATAATCTTATGAATAACACAATTATATTGCATTGTAATTTATATACAGTAGACCTCTCTTAGCCATGGTTTTGCTTTCCATGGTTTCAGTGTCACAGTCGAAGAGTCTTAAATAGAAAATTCCAGAAATAATTCATAAGTTTTAAATTGCACACCATTCTGAATAGCATGATGAAATTGCAGGCCTATTTGTTTTGTCCCACCCAGAGGAGAAACACTGGCTAATCATCCATTATGATATGATAACTCGGATGAGAACCTAGTCCTAGCTACCCAGGAGGCTGAGGCAGGAGAATAGCTTGAACCTAGGAGGCAGAGGTTGCAGTAAGCCAAGATCATGCCACTATACTCTAGCCTGGTGACAGAGACTCTGTCTCAAAAATAGATAAATAATATATATTGGGCTTTGTACTATCTGTGATTTTTAGGTATCCACTGGGAGTCTTAGAACATATTCCCTGCAGATTCCTACTATAGTAAGAGGTTACTATTGCATTAAAATTGCTTTCTTATATAATAATATTAACACCTGGTTTGGGCTTTAACATTTTTTTGTTGTTGTTCTAGAAAAGGAAGGAGGGAAGGGAGAAGAGGAAAGGGGAGGGAGACTCAGGTTTTGCTGGACCTCCGAAAAGCCCTAACCTGGTTTCAGCTCCCAGCATCCCACTTGGGTTTTATCCCAAATAAAGCTTGTGGTTGCAGGAAATGAGGGAAAGATAAGCAGCAAGTAGACAACACTGGCAAGACCAGCCAGAGAGGTACAGAGGAGGGAGATTTCTTTCAAGTGGAAAGGGAGGGGGTGGTTTTGAGGAGGATGTGGTATTTAAGTTGGCCTCACTATATATTATATTTTATGTAATGTGAGTGACACAAAAATGAGAAAGGGAGAAACAGAAAAAAGAGAGGAATATGGAAAGGTATGGAGAATAGAGGAAAATCACTTTACACCCTATGTTCAATAAACAACACAGCAATCACACACAGCAGCTTCTCCAAAGCCCTCTCCTTTCTCAAATATTCCACAAATTACAATCTTCTATTTCTAGAGATTCATTTTTGGGGAACTAAGCAAGGCTCTCAATAGGGGTATATATTTGGTCTATAACAGTTACTAGAAACTCAGTATTAGTTGACTTATATGACTGAGAATGCCGAGACTAAGAAACAAAGTGTGCAGGTGAGTGTGGATAGGGCAGGGCAAGGAGTTGTGCAGAGAAGCCCCACCGGGGAGGCAGTGCTTGGAAAGACATCCTAGGTGAGGAAGTGGAGCATGACTGGCGCTTGGTGGGCAAGGATAGTCAACACAGTCACGAGCTGATATGGTTTGGCTTTGTGACCCCACCCAGATCTCATCTTGTAGCTCCCATAATTCCCATGTGTTATGGGAAGAACCTGGGAGATAACTGAATCATGAGGCAGGTCTTCCCATGCTGTTCTCATGATGGTAAGTCTCATGAGATCTGATGGTTTTAAAAATGGGGAAAACATAGCTCTCTCTCTCTCTTTGTCTGCCACCATCCATCTAAGATGTGCCCTTCTCCTCCTTGCCTTCCACCATGATTGTGAGCCCTCCCAGTCCATGTGGAAATATAAGTTTCTTGAAGCTCCTTCTTTTGTAAATTGCCCAGTCTCAGTATGTCTTTATCAGTACCATGAAAATGGACTAATACACTAGCTATGTCACACACAAGGTGAAGAATATGATAAAGTGCCCATTTTCTGCTGCACGACTATTTTGCTCAGAGCCATCCTGGAAAGAAAGAAAATAAGAAAGGGAATTGAGGTTATGGAATGCCAAAATAAAAAGGCCATGAAGGCAAGAATTTTGTCTAATTTGTGCTTGCCTTATCCAGAGCTCAGAACAGTGCCTGGCACTCAAATATGTTTGAAGCATATGAACAAATGCCTGCCTGGAGGTAGGCCTTGTGCTTGGGACTTTACCTGCATTAGCTCATTTAAGTCTCACACATAAACACAGAGGAGGAAATTAAGATACAGAGAATAAGTGTCTTGCCCTAGGTCATCCAGCCAATGAACAGCAGTGCCAGAATTCAAATCCTAGCCTAACAGCACTAAAGCCAGTGCTGTTAACCACCATGAAATACTTCTTCACTAGACAGGAAACCAGACGATGACTATAGCATGCAGTAATCTTAGTTTGGCACAACTCACTCTAATGATAGCATCATTGAGATACAAACTGGAGGAACCAGTTTTAAAGAAGGGTGAGGGGATGCAGAAAATTAAGGGAAGCTGAGCAGTCAGGGTGACTTTATTTATTTATGGTATTAAATCTGGCTTGCCTGAATTTTAGGATAAGTTTCTTAGATTCAGAAATCTCAATTTGCCCCTAACGAAATTCTACAAATGCTGCAATAATTAATTACTCAGAAACATTTTGGTGTTTCTTTGGCTGACTTAAACTGAATTATTTCTGTATCCAACAGTTTCTATTATTCACCACAAACTCAAAGACATTAGTTTATTCTGGTACTTTTTAAAATAATAAATGATAGACGAACAAAAACATAGCATGAAGGAGTGGAAGGAAATATATATTACTTAGTATCATTTATTTTTTATTCATTACTCTGGTATTCAAGGACTTTGGAGGTGACGTATATTCAGGCTACTAAGCCTATTTCTGAATGTTTCTACTGCATACCAGAGAAGAGTGAGGCAACAGAGACTAAACTGTCAGCCTTGGACCAGCTAGTAAAGAACGGAAATGAGTCATCCATTTTTCACCCACGCTCTTGAAACTAAACCTGAAAGGGAAAAAAGTTTAATACAAAATAGAATTTGTTTATTCCCCTGTCCACATTTGTTAGAATAGTGCCTAGCATAAATGTTTATGGAATAGATGGTTTAATAAATATTTGTTGAATGAATGAATACATATATATTTTTTCTATTTTTCCCCTCAAGCTAGGAATATGCAGGAAAGCAAGGAAAAGAGAATAATGCTGATTGCCCACAGAACTCGTTTGCTGAGATTACATATAATTTTGTAGTCAAGATTCACTTAGACAAGTAAAAGGCATTTTAAACTTAACATACCCAGAATAGAATTTCTAATTTCCTCCCTTATAAATTGTTCTCCCCAAACCATCTCTCAGTAAATGCATTTCCATTTCAAGCGTGGCTCAAGACAAAATCCTAGGAACGGTGCTTGATTCCTCTCTT
The DNA here is from genome assembly GCF_049354715.1 of Callithrix jacchus. Lineage (NCBI taxonomy): Eukaryota > Metazoa > Chordata > Mammalia > Primates > Cebidae > Callithrix > Callithrix jacchus. The sequence goes on along the minus strand of NC_133503.1, from coordinate 123,759,886 downwards.
TACCTCATTCCCTGTATCCAAACCCTCAATGTATAGACCCTGCTCCCAAAATGTATCCAGAATCTAATTACTATTTCCAGTACTACCACACCAATCCCACCACCATCGTCAAACACTGGTACTACCACAAAAACCTCTAACTTGTCTCTCCTCTTCCAAGTTTGCCCCACTGCAATTTAATCCATCCAGTTGCAAATGTGATCATTTTGAATCACGCATATTCTTTCGTTTTGTTCCTTATAATTCTGCAATCACTTCCTGTTTTACTTAGAACAAAAGTCCGATCTGTCTCCTATCACTCTAACCTCATCTTCTGCAACACTGTCCCTTCTGTTATCATCATGCTGGTGTTCTTTTTTCTTTTTGAACATACCGTACTCTTTCCCATCTCAAGGACTTTGCACTTGCTGTTTCTCTGTATGGAATGCCCTTCTTTCAAATCTTCTTGTGGTGGAGTCTTCATCATTCAGGTTTTAGCACAAATACTGCCTCATCTAGGATGCCTTCCCTAACTAAAGCTGACCCTCCCTGCAACACCCACACACAAGGTACATTCTATCACATCACCCTGTTTTATTTTCGTCTTAGAATTTAACACTATCTGAAAGTAGTTGCTAAATATATCTGCTTACATCATTAATCTGTGTCTCCCAACAAGGATGTAACTTTGAAAAAAGTAAGAATCTTATTAGTCTTGTTCTTCATTACATCTCATGGACTACAGTGAATATTCATTGAATGAATGAATGTTTTCTGAAAGTCCTTGAGCAGTGTTTCTGGTTGGTTTTGGTACTTTATTGAGTGTTAATTGTTCGTTATGTTATAGGATCTCTGCAATTAGGATAAATAATATAACTGAGACTGTCATTTTGTGTTAGTTTTAGAGCAGAATCTGACATCACTCACATGAGGAAACACTTTTAACCTGCCACTAGATTGCAGAGTCGATTCTGACATATCTATATCAAAAACTAATTTCCTCAATTCTGTGTGTATGGCATCCAAATTTTTTTCTAAATATTACCCACATTTGACATGGCCATCATAGCTAAATGATTATTTCAACCACACAGTTTTCCTGCTGCTTCTCTACCTTCCTTTTCATTTTTACATAATTGGTGATTTCCTAAATGTAAATGGCTGGTTTTAAATGCCAGCAGGAAAAAAAAAATTATTCTTTGCAAAGGCAGAGAGATTTGTTACTCAGCCAAGTGTTTCCTCAGCAGTTAAGCTCTCATTAGAAAGCTAACTGTTCAGAGTAGTTCAGAGATGTCATTTAGAGTTATTTCACTTTACCAAGCTAGCATGAAATCTCGTGACACCCCAAGGCTACTTGTCCTGGAGTGTCACAAAATGACACTCTGTCCCAATCTCCACTAAATAACATTAACTCCTAAGCCTGATCTTCAAAGTCTAAGAATACAGCCAGCATCCATCCAAGGAGAGATTTTATTTTCCTTAAAATGATTTTAAATGGTTTTTAGTTTATTGCAATAACCTAGCGTTCATATTTAAATTAGTTGCCTTAGAGAGCTATTTGTCATTGCAAATAAAGCTGCATTTACAGCTTTGGGTTCATTTTACAGTCCCCATCATTAGTCCATCTGGCTTGCTACTTGTACTCAAATCACAGCATAACTCTGACAAGATATTGTTTTCTTATTTGATTGTTTTAAGTTTTTAAGTTGGAGAGAATGGTAATAACATAAATCCTAAAGAAGAAAAATTAAAAGGTTTACATATCCAGAAATAAATAAAAACTAAAAAGAATCATAGCTATTCAGAAAACAAGTCTTCAAAAATAGAGTTAATAAAATAAGAATTTAAAAGCAACATCATATGTGATATGTAAAACTTGACTATTTGTATTATTTATTCACTTTCCAATTCTGTTCAAATGCAAAGTGTTGCAATAACTAATATGAGAAACAAATTGGCACTAAAGCAACACTGAGATTATTCATTTATACTGGATAATGAAGTAGCTAGCAATGCCAAACATTTCAACTTACCAGTTAGAGGAGTCTTAAATGGCACTTGCTTCAAGACATGCCTTATTACTTAATGTGAGAAATATGAAGGCAGAAGACAGTAGAGCAGCTTCAAGAACTTTTAGATCTATTTTGAAAAAACAAATAAATTTAAAGTCACCTAGCCTAAGTGACAAATGAGTGGAAGAGATACTAAATTTTTGAGAGCATGAACAAAAACTTTAAATTACTTTTCCAACTTAAACTCCTATTGAATACAAACTCTATGTGAAGAGTAACTTGCTCAATGTCTATCAATATTAATTTTTTTAAAAATTAAGAATAGCAACCCTACATTTAGGAATTTATCTGATAGATGTGCATCCACCGAAGTACGAAGATAGATATTTTTAAATGCTGACTGCTGAAAATGTTCATGGGCTGAAAAGCATGGAAACAGCCTAAATTTCTAAACAATAAGAAAGCGAATACACTAAATGTATTGTATCCACATAACGTAATACTCTGTAGTAATTTTTAAAGTGAGTTAGAATGATACTTTATTATTATCAAATGATGTCTAAGTTTAAAAGAAAGCTGTAAAACTGCAAGTATAATTTATTAATCTGAGAATATGTAAAGGCAAATGTTTGTTTATACAAAATGGACCATTGAATTTGGCTTATAATATCATGAATGTATAGAATGTTTCTGGAAGACACATCTGAAATTAATGTCAGTTATATCCGGGGAGGAACCTATGGGAGAAGCAATCAGGTGAGAAAAAGTTATTTTGGTTGTATCACTTTTTGAATAATTTAGACTTTTAATCGGGGCATGCATATGTTTATCAAAAGAAAAGGTAAAATATAAAGGATAGAAAAATTTAAATACTGTCTATATTTTTCTGATTCATTTAAAAATCCCAATTTCAGCATGATCCAAACTGAGTAAATATGATAACTTCTCGTTTTAGAATAGAAGTTTATTTGATGGCTTCTTAAAAATTTACTAAACTTTGAAAAAAGTGATTATCATGAACAAAGTCTCCCTAAACTGTGCTTTTTCCTGAGCATGCCCAGTCTGATTTTATTGACTTTTGTACATACATACATACAGATGTGGTGATATCATGGGATTTATTTCACTTGGAAAGAAACATATATTGAAACAAGGTATGGTTGTCAATGTCTTAGCATTAATTGATTTTTTTCTTACAGTTTCTAACCATATGCTCTACCAAAGTATTTTCCACAGTTTCTATATCTTGCATATAAGTTTCTTTTTAAAGGGTAATGATTTTCAAACACTCAAATATAATTTGTAATAATCAAATAGTTATATGTTAAGAAAATGCAAAGTAAAACCTAAAGAAGTGTTAGTCATTATTATGGTATATTGAATTATATTTTTCATGTTATTATGGCTGAGTTCTGACTTTAAGATACAGCCACAGCTGCTTTCTTCAGACATTAAAGAAAAAAGGGATCTAAAAAAATGTATGTAAAGAAAAAAATGCAGTGATTACATACTGGTTCAGAGTTTAGTTCATGAAGTGGTTAAAAGGAAACATCATTTGAGGAACAGTCTATTTTAATAATATTTTTGCAGACAAATACTATATTTATTTGCAAACATTAAAAGCAAAGCTAAAGGGAAAAATAAAAAATTTAAACTACCCTAGGCAACTGACTTTCAAATGAATATTTTTAATAACACTTACTGAGACTATACCTAATTAAACTGTTCAAAGAATTATTCAGTGTTGGTGGTATAGTGGCCTTCCATAAATTATTCACACAATCCAAGTATTTTTTAAATCCCTCTTTTTTGAATAGCCAGTGAATAAAATTTAAAGCATTTGAGCTTGGTTAACAGGATATATTCCATATATTACTTTGACAAATGGAGACCAAAAGAAACAGGCAACAATAAAATGCTCAGTTTTCAGTTTGTTAATACTTCAAAGTATGAACTGGCAAATAATACAAATTGGCACTTATTGTGGGAATGAGGTCCTGTTTAAAATAACTACTCTTGGCCGGGCGCGGTGGCTCAAGCCTGTAATCCCAGCACTTTGGGAGGCCGAGGCGGGTGGATCACGAGGTCAAGAGATCAAGACCATCCTGGTCAACATGTTGAAACCCCGTCTCTACTAAAAATACAAAAAAAAATTAGCTGGGCATGGTGGCGCGTGCCTATAATCCCAGCTACTCGGGAGGCTGAGGCAGGAGAATTGCCTGAACCCAGGAGGCGGAGGTTGTCAGTGAGCCGAGATTGCGCCATTGCATTCCAACCTGGGTAACAAGAGCGAAACTCCGTCTCAAAAAAAAAAAAAAAAACTACTCTTGAATTTTTGTGGAAAAGAGTGAATGTGGACACTCTAAAACTTCACAATCCAATAAATGAAAAATACTTGATAATTAATCCCTCTGGGAGAGTATCTTAGGCAAACTCTGACTTCAATAACTTGTCTTAGACTCCTATTAAGGTCAGACAAGTATGGAATTAGGTTGATGGTTCAAAACCATAAAAACTTTTCTAAGTACCATAATTAGGAAAGAGCAAACAGAAATTTTCTCTAAATTGGAAGGTACTATTTTGCATCACTGTCACCTGAATTCTTAGAGCAATTCCTACTGGAAGATAAGGGTGATTATTTAATATGTTTTATTAGCCAGATGCAGTGGCTCATGTCTGTAATCCCAACACTTTGGGAAGCTGAGACAGTAGGATCACTTGAGCTCAGAAGTTCAAACCAGTTTGGGCAACATAATGATATTCTGTCTCTACAAAAAAAAAATTAGCTGGGCTGGTGGTGTGTGCCTGTCCCAGCTACTCAGGAGGCTGGGGCAAGAGGATCACTTAAGTGCAGGACTTTGAGGCTGTAGTGAGCTGTGATTGCACCACTGCACTCCAGCATGGGCAATAGAGCAAGACCCTGTCTCAAAATAACAATAACAATAATAATAAAATGTTGTATTAAATATTTTGGAAGGAATGAATGAAGGGAAGGAATTAGTTTATAAGACTTGTAGTTTCTGTAAGACACAGGTATGTTTATTTTAACACATAAAATAACTACAATCAGATTCTTCATGAAAAGGGCCTGTCCTAGGCAACATTGCGAAGTCTCAAATTTACCTTCTAGGACTCTTTACCACCCTCTATACACACACTTCATCAGTGGCCTTTCCCCTACCAGTATCTTTTCCCTGTAAAATATGATTTCTACTACATGTCAACTAAGATGATAAGTAAAATGTCTATTAATATGACTTGATGGTTACTTAGGCATTGACATTTTACTTTTGGACATTTAAATACCAAATGGCCTACAGATCCTAAGGCAGGAAGCTGTAATTCTCACACACTATAGCAGGTATTATCTCATGGCCCCTGTGCACTTGCCATTTTTATACAGTCTACAGCTTCTCACTACAAGCACCTTGGACTCTGCCTAAAGGCTTTCTGTGCTATAGGATCATGCTCAGGAAGGAAGTAATAGAGATTTGACTGGCCTCAGCAGCAGCCTTCACCCAATAAAATGCGGGAGCTCAACATCGTTGCTCAGAGATCCCTAGTAGAAATGAGACCCATTAGCCCATAGTGGTAAACTACTCATTAGGGTCCCCTTTTCTATCTTTCTTACTCCTATTCTCGGTCTTACTTCTCCACTCTTCGAATGAGGGTTCCTGGGCTTACCTTTCAATTAAACTACTATACTTGAACCCTTATTTTAGGGTCTGCTTTCAATGGAACACAACCTAAGACACTCATGCATTCATTACATATTCTTTACATAAGAGTATTTATTTAGCTTATTCTACGAACTAAGAAATGTAACTGGCAATGGGAATCAAATATGGATCTTGAGAACAAGTAAGTGAATATTGTCAAGGAGGGAGCTGCATTTTGCATTCCCTAAAACTTACCTTATATAAAAGATCACATCCTCTGTCACCTTCTAGAACTAGCTCTGTTCATTAGTGCTCATGCTTTTCTTCAGTCAAAATTAGTAGTATACAAATTACATCGTGCTGCAAGAAATTTCTTTAAATCAAGTCATGTTTGGTATTCTCTCTCAGCACCTTTAACACTTCAACCCACTCATTCTATTTGACCATCTTACTTCTTTTCTCTTTCACCTCTGCAACATTCTTTTGGCTGTTATTAGAGCAAAGCAATGTATCACATCACAGTAGCCAATATGACTCTGTACCTGTTTTCTCATTTCCAAAAATTCCTTTGTCTTCATGCTTTCACCAAGGAAGTAAAAAGCAATTTCCCAATATTTAACCACCTTTAAATGTTGCATTGCAGTTCCAGCATATCATTACATTTAATCCACAGAGTGTTGAGATAGAGATTATCATCTTGTTTCATAGATTAGAAAACTGTGGCTTTTTGCCTCTACATATCTACTGTACTCGTCCCATGATCATACACAAAGAACTTAAATGCATGTTTTCATGCTCTTCTTGCTAATTTTTGAGAATCTGTAAAATACTCAGCATCCAAATATTTATCCTGGCACTTAAAGAATCATATTCTTATATTTGATTCATACTGACCAACTGTTAAGAATATCTTCAAATCAGAAGGCTGAGGGAGGAGAATCGCTTGAACCCGGGAGGCAGAGGTTACAGTGATCTGAGATGGCATCATTGCACTCCAGCCTGGACAACAAGAGCAAAACTCCATCTCGAAAAAAAAAAAAATCTTAAAGTGATATTTTTATTGTTGAGTTATATTTCTTTTCTTTTTTTTTTTTTTAGACAGAGTTTCGCTCTTGTTACCCAGGCTGGAGTGCAATGGTGTGATCTCGGCTCACCGCAACCTCCGCCTCCTGGGTTCAGACAATTCTCCTGCCTCAGCCTCCTGAATAGCTGGGATTACAGGCATGCGCCACCATGCCCAGCTATTTTTTTTTTTTTTTTTGTATTTTTAGTAGAGACGGAGTTTTGCCATGTTGACCAGGATGGTTTTGATCTCTTGACCTCGTGATCCACCCGCCTCAGCCTCCCAAAGTGCTGAGATTACAGGCTTGAGCCACCGCGCCCGGCCTGATGAGTTATATTTCTTGTGAGTCAGACTTATTAAAGAAGTTTATTTTCTAAATTTAGAAAACATTTCATGCAAAAAAAAATACCTTTCTTTAAACAAAATACTTTTTACCTGGGAAATGTTCCAATGGCTTATCTGCCAGTTAACATCTCTGTTTCTACCACTATAATTTCCCTTAAAGTATCTGCATTTTTGGCATCCTGACAAGGCCACCTCCTCCATCAATGAGTTCACATATCACAGTGGTACCTGAGGAAATGCTTATGTAGTAATTTTTTCTTTGAGAAAAACACTTTGCTTTTAGACTGTACTTTTGCAGGTTCTTTATTTTAAGAGATCCCCAAAATAGTACATATTTTAAACTTTCTACTTGTATGGATGTTACCCACTGGCAACATCCAGTGGTACCAAAAGAAAAAGACGTGAAGGGAATGTGCTGAGCCTGTCAAGTAGGGGATATCTAGCACATTCCAGGGAGGGCAGGCTAGTGCACATCTTGTTTCAGGTCCAAATCTTTTCTCTGTAAGTAGTAGTCATTTTGTCAAAGTGATTATTTGAAAATACTCTAATTCAATTCACTAGAAACAAACCTAGTAGTTCCATAATGTGTAGATTTAAGTGCATGCTTTGTTTCAGCTATACAAAGATACTGCAACAGCTTTGAAAAAGCAAACAGCCAAAGTTAAAATGGAGAAGAAAATGGAAAGAACAGGCACTTAAGTATTTCTCTTTATTACTTTGTTTTTTAAATCAATCTAAAAGGAATCCAGATAATGAAGAATTTGATTTATTTGCTTCCTAGATTTGGTGCTCAAAATGACTAGGAATAGGAGAACATCTGTCTGTGATTCAGTAGTTCCAGATTAAAGGAAGGCACATCCTTTAGAAATGATCATTCAAAATGATTCAGAAAAGAATGGAATATTTTTAGTAAGTTGTTTACTCAAGACACTTCAGTGGGACTGCTGGAAGAGCAAATATCAATTTATTCCCAGAGGATATGGTTAAATAGTCAAGAATGAAATAAAGACTATGCCATTTGAGACTAAATATGAAAACAAGAGCAAGGAGTAAAATAAGAACATATGTTTGTGCCTTACAAATAAAAACCACCCAAAGGGAAGCCAGGGTTGAACAGTAGAGTTAACATAAGAAATAGAAAAAACTGACAGCAGGCATATATTATCACTAACCCACTCAGAAAAGACTCTCTATTATTGCTATATAGGGTAGGCACATGACCTTCAAATTTTTATTAACAGAATCAGAAGAGGGCCTCATGCATGAAATACACACTGTAGGCCAGATCCAACATTCCTTTCTCCCAGTACCATTTTAGCAAGTCGCTAAGATGTTTTTAAGTTGCATTTTAAAAGTTCTTCTTAACAGTTTAATATTATTTAGGATAATGGCTACTATTGTTCATGAAGTTAAGTACCTTCCACAAAACCAGTAACTATCAACATAAGCAAACACAGTTATAACTTGGAATAAACAGAGAAAATGGGAAATAGTGAGACATTATTTCTAAAAATCATTTTTCAGTAGGAGAAACATGTCTATCAGCACAAATAATAACTCATGCCTCTAGAACTCTGAAAAAATGCTAAAATCAATGGAATAACTTTGAAAGTTAATAAATTTCCAATTATAAAAGTAATATAAATAAATAGATGCTGGCAAAGCTGCAGAAGAAAGGGAATGCTTATACACTCTTGGTGGGAGTGTAAATTAGTTCAGCCACTATGAAAAGCAGTTTGGAGATTCCTCAAAGAAATTAAAGTATAACTACCATTTGACCCAGCAATCCCATTACTGGGTGCATATCCCAAAGAAAAATCATTCTACCAAAAAGACACATGGACTCATAGGTTCATTGCACTATTCACAATAACAAAGATGTGGAATCAACCTAGATTCCCATCAACAATGGATTGGATAAAGAAAATGTGGTACATATATGTCATGGAATACTACGTAGCCATAAAAAAGAATAAAATCACGTCCTTTGCAGCAAAATGGATGCAGCTGGAGGCCATCATCCTAAGCAAATTAACATAGGAACCAAAACACTTACACTTAACACAGGAACCAAAAAAAATCATCCTAAACTAATTAACACAGGAACATCATGTTCTCACTTATAAGTGGAAGCTAAACATTGGGTACTCAGGTACTTAAAGAGGAAATAATATACACTGGGGATACTAGCTGGGGGAGGGAGAAAGAGAAGCAAGGGCTGTAAAACTAACTATTGGGTACTGTGCATAATAATTGTGTGATGGGATCATTTTACCCCAAACCTCAGCATCATACCAGGTAACAAACCTGCACATGTATCCCCTGAGTTGAAAATAAAAGTTGAAATTATGTTTTAAAATAGTAGTATATATAAGCTGGAACGCAGTAAACAAATGTATAAAAAATTTACATTTCAGCAACAGTCACCATTCATAATTTAAAAAATTTTCTTCCAGTTTTCCTCATCATATTTTGATTCCATAACTGAGATTTCACTATAAGCATAGTTTTGCATCCTGCTTTTTCTTGCTATTATAAAATTAATGTTCTGCATTGTTATTGTAAATTTGTAACAGCAGGAAAATAATCCATTGAACAGATGAACTGTGTTTTCTTAACTAACATTTTATTGATGACATTTTATCTTTTGAATTTCTGTGTTGTGAAATATGTTTGGTAATGAAGCTGTTTTTAAATGCCTGATTTATTTTTTTAAGATCAGCTCCCAGAATTATAAATACTAGGTCACACATTATGAACAATTTGAAGAATCTTAAAACATGAAGCTAAATTGCTTTCAAGTATGTTTTCTAATCCATATCCCCACCAACTGTGCGTGCATATTCAGACACTTTTCAAAAAGGTCTAAGTCAGTAGACTTAGTTCCAAATTCTACTGCTTGGAATTGGAATTCCACACCAATTCCAAAATAAGTTATTCTAAGGAAACAAAAATGACATTTAATATTAAAGGTTTTATTAATGCCTAGTATTACTTCAATTTTAAGTACAGAATTGTAGAAGTTTGATTGTAAAGCTCCTGCTGTTATGTGTTTTCTAAGCAGCTTTAAATCCATTTTAGACAATTAAGTAAAATTAATTAACATCCAATTTGATGCAATATTACATAACAAATATATCTAAAACATCTATACCCCATCTTATAGAACTTAGAGCACAAAGTTATAATTTAAAGTTTATAATTGTCATGTCTTTGCTTTTCCCATGCGGTCAAAGCTATGATTTACGTGTCACTGTGTCCTTTTTCTATACAACCACCCCCAATTAGAGCATTATTTCTTTGGAGAAAACTGACCCTGATGGCATGATCCTCTTTTCTAGTCATTTCCATAAAGACTCTGTGGTGGATGTAGAGCCTTTCTGTACACTTCTCGGTAATTCTGTGAGAACATAACCTACTTCATTCTCTCTATTCACTTAATAGCTGTTAAGTCCCTCCACCATGAAACCATGACAATAGGCAAAGAGTAGTCAAATATGGAAAGGCATTGATTTAGTGAGGAGACACACCTGGGGTTGTGAAGAGTATGTCATGGGAGTACAGAAGGCCCATTTAATTCACTCACCAAGGGATAAGGTATTATTTGAGCTAAGACTTTAGAAATAAGAGCTTTGTCAGAATATTGGAGAATGCATTACAGATAGTGAGAACAACTCATGCAGACGTAAGTCCAATGCATTCTGGGAGATAGATTTAATTCCATGTGAGTGAGTAAAACAAGGGTTGAGCTTGGAACACTTGGGAGAGGACATAGCATAGAACAGATCTGAGGGAGCTACATCATGCAGTGTATGCTGATGTGTTAGAAAGGGGTTTAGATTGTATTTTGTAGATAATAGGAACTCTTGAAGACATTTGCCAAGAAAAGATTTTTGTGTCATAATTATAACTCTGACATCTCTGTAATAAATAGTTTTGGAAAGAGAAAGAGTCTAGGCATAAAAACACTTGGGAAGGGCCAGGCATGGTGGCTCACACCTGTAATCCCAGCACTTTGGGAGGCCTAGGCGGTTGGATCACGAGGTCAGGAAATCAAGGCCATCCTGGTCAACATGGTGAAACCCTCTCTTCTAAAAGTAAAAAAAATCACCCTGGCATGGTGGTGTGTACCTGTAGTCCCAGCTACTCAGGAGGCCATGGCAGGAGAATTGCTTGAACCTGGGAGGCAGAGGCTGCAGTGAGCCGAGTTCACACTACTACACTCCAGCCTGGGGGACAGAGGGAGACCCCATCTCAAAACAACAACAGCAACAACAACAAAACACTTGGGAAGTTACCATATGCGCTCAGGAGAAACATTAATGTATAAATTAGGGTAGTGAAAGAAGGAAAAATAGGGTGGTAAAATGCCGTATTTTAAGAGAAAGGCAGTAAAATCAATAAGACTTAGTAAATGATTGAATATGGAGAACATACTCCTACAACTGATTTTGTAAAAATTATCTCAGTGGTGGTTCAGTAAGATTTTATTAATTTCTTACAATGGGAGGAAAAGTCTATTTAATTTGTCCCGAGTCTAAATTATAAATATTTGTCATTTAAACATTTTAATATACAGTTAATAATCACTCAACAATAGGAATATGTCCTGAGAAATGAGTCATTAGGCAATTTCATCATGTGTGAACGTCAGAGAGTACGTTTACAAAAACCTAGACAGTATAGCCTACTACACACCTAAGCTCTGTGGTATATAGCCTATTGCTCCTAGACTATAAACCTATACAGCATGTTACTGTACTAAATACTGTAGGCAATTGTAACACAGTGGTATTTATGTATCCAAACATATCTAAACACAAAAAAGGTACAGTAAAAACACAATATAAAAGATGAATGGTCCATCTGTCAAGGGCAATTACCATGAACAGAACTTGCAGGACTGGAAGTTGCTCTGGGTGAGTCTGTGAGTGAGTAGTGAGTGAATGTGAAGGCCTAGGACATTATTCTACATTACTATAGACTATTAACTCTATACCTAGGTTATACTAAATTTAGGTTTTTAATTTGTTTCTCAATAAAAACTTTAGTTGACTGTAACATTTTACTTTATAAACTTTTTAATTTTTTTAACTTTTTGACACTTTTATAATAACACCTAGCTCAAAACACAAACCCATTGTACAGCTGTACAAAACATTTTCTTTCTCTTGTTTTGATTTTGTAGAGACAGGGTCTTGTCATGTTGCCCACACTGGTCTCAAAGTCTTGGGCTCAAGCAGTCCTCCTGTCTCAGCCTTTCAAAGTGCTGAGATTACAGGTGTGAGCCATTATTCTATAGGCCTTTATCTATCTGAAAAAAATCTTTTTTTTAAACTTTTTGTTAAAAACAAAGTCACAAACACATACCTTAGCTGAGGCCTACACAGGGTCAGAATCATCAAGACATCACTAGGCAACAGGAATTCTTCAGCTCCACTATCATCGTATGGGACCACTATCACATATGCAGTTGACAGAAATGTCAATAGGCACAAAGCTGACAAAAACAAGCAATGGGAAAAGGACTCCCTATTCAATAAATAGCACTGGGAGAACTGGCTAGCCATATACAGAAGATTGAAATTAGACTCCTTCCTTATACCATATACAAAACTCAAGCCAAGATGAATAAAAGACTTCAATTTAAAACCTAAAACTGTAAAAACCCAGAAGATAGCCTAGTTGATACCATTCTAGACATAGGAAATGGCAAAGATTTCATGACAAAGATGCCAAAAGTAATTACAAAAAAGCAAAAATTGACAAATGGGACCTAATTAAACTTAAGAACTTCTGCATAGCAAAAGAAACTATCAACAGAGTAAACAAGCTACAGAATATGAGAAAATATTTGTAAACTATGCATCTGACAAAGGTCTAATATCCAGCATCTATAAGGAACTTAAACAAATTTACAAGAAGAAAAACAAACAATCCCATTAATTAGTGGTCAAAGGACATGAACAGGCACTTCTCAAAAGAAGAAATACATGTGGCCAACAAGCACATGACAAAAAGCTTGATATCACTGATCATTAGAGAAATGCAAATCAAAACAACAGTGAGATACCATCTCACACCAGTCAGAATGGCTGTTATTAAAAAGTCAAAAGATAGCAGATGTTGTCAAGGTTTTGGAGAAAAGGGAAGACTTATACACTGTTGGTGGGAGTGGAAATTAGATCAACCATTGTGAAAAACAGTGTGGCAATTCCTCAAAGAAGGAAAAATGGAAGTATCATTTGACACAGCAATCCCATTGCAGGGTATATACCTAAAGGAATGTAAATCATTCTACCACAAAGACACATGCATATGTATGTTCATTGTAGAACTATTCACAATGCAAAGATGTGGAGTCAACCTAAATACCCATCAACAGTAGACTAGACAAAGTAAATATGGTGCATATACACCTTAGAATAGTATACAGCCATAAAAAGAATGAGATCATGTCCCTTGCAAGAACATGGATGGAGGTGGAGGCTATCATCCTTAGCAAACTAATGCAGGAACAGAAAACCAAGTACTAAATGTTCTTACTTACGAGTGGGAGCTAAATGATGAGAACACGTGGACATATATAGGGGAACAACAGACACTGGGCCTACTTGAGGATGGAGGGTGAGAGGAGGGAGCACATCAGAAAAAATAACTGTTAGGTTCTAGGCTTAGTACCTGGGTAATGAAATAATCTGTACCGCATACCCCTGTAACATGAGTTTACCTATATAACAAATTTGCACATGTACTTCTGAACCTACAATGAAAGTTAAAGAAATCTCATTATGATTATGCAGCACATGACCATTCTTATGCACAGAAAGTTTGCCAGTCACACTTTGGTAGTGTTTAAAAACAAAGGAAATTTGGCAAAAGGAAGGACCCACATGGGAAACCTTTACTCTATCAGACAATACTAGGACCACATTTAAGATATTGTTTTAGTTTTCTAGGGCTGCCATAATAAAGCACCATAGACTGGGTGGCTTAAACAGTTAAAATTTATTTTCTCAGCTAGGCTCAGTGCCTCACATCTGTAATCTCAGCACTTTGGGAGGCCAAGGTGGGCAGATTATGAGGTCAGGAGTTCAAGACCAGCCTGACCAATATGGTGAAACCCCATCTCTACTAAAAATACAAAAATTAGCTGGGTGTGGTGACGCACACCTGTAATCCCAGATACAAAAAAGGCTGAGGCAGGGGAATCACTTGAACCTGGGAGGCAGAGGTCGCAGTGAGCCAAGATTGCACCACTGCACTCCAGCCTGGATAACAGAGTGAGAATCCGTCTCAAAAAGAAAAAAAAACATTATTTTCTCACACTTCTGGAAGTTAAAGTCTGAGATCAAGATATCAGCAGGGTTCATTTCCTCTGAGGCCTCTCTCCTTGTTTTGTAGAAGGCTGTCTTCTCAGTAAGTCCTCACATGGTGCTCCCTCTGTGCTTATCTGTGTCTTAATCTCTTATAAAGACACCAGTCATGTTGGACTAAAACCCACCCTAATGGGTTCTACCTTGATTACTTTTTAAAGACCCTATCACTAAAATAGTCACATTCTAAGCTACTGGAGAATTCAACATATGAATTTGGTTGGCAGGAGGGGGCACACAATTCAGTCCATAAGAGATATGGACTGAATTGTTAAAAGTTAAAAAAGAAAAAAAAGGAATAAATGTCATATGAAAGAGGTTATAATAGTTAAGAAAATTTTAGTAAAACAACTTCCTAAGATTAAAGTACCTACATTTGATTACTATTCCCAGCTAATGAATGAACACCTTGTCAATACAACTAATGTGGTATATTTATTCACAAGAAAGACCTAGTAATAGCAAAAAACAAATTGCAAAGATATTTTGTTATAATTCAACAATATTTATCAAAAAAACTGATCAAGTTCATGGTATACTTTATTTTACATTTCTTTGTCAGAGAAATTGGATTATTTATCAATTCAGAAATGAGAATCTGGGCCAGGTGCTGTGGTTCACATCTGTAATCCCAGAACTTTGGGAAGCCAAGGCAGGAGGATCACTTTATCCCAGGAGTTCCACACCAGCCAGAGACTCTACCTCTACAAAAAAGTTTAAAAATTAGCTAGGCATGGTGGTGCATGCTAGCAGCCTCAGCTAGTAGCTGAGACTAGGGAGGGTGAGGTGGAAGAGGCGTTGGAAGTTACAGTGAGCTATGATCACTGCCCTCCAGCCTGGGCAACAAAGCAAGACCATGTCTCTAAAAAAAAAAAAAAAAAAGCAAATTAAAAAAAACAGAAATCAAAAGCCAATTAAAGAAGTTTTTGTTATTGTTTGGATGGGTTCACACACAGACATTAAAAAACTGAGACTTTGATACACAAAATCAAAATGTGTAAAGGACTGAAAATTACCAACAGTCAGGGAATGTGTCCTGCATGGTGCAAAAACATCATATACTGACATTAAATGAAACTTCACTGTAGAATTTCAGACTGAAAAGACCTAATATCAGGTTTTATGTTTTAATCAATTGGGGGCCTGATCATTTAACTGGCGCTTTTTTGGTGGTGGTGGTTTTAATTTCTGTGTTGGAACACGGCATACTGTGCTCCAAAATCTAAGAGCCTACAATTTTCTGGGGTTTTTTTTCTTAACAATATGAAATGTTAAACCATCTCTCTGGACACTTTTGATAAAATGTGTATTACAAAAAGCGATAAGCCATTCAGAGCAAAGAACAGGATCTAATAATGCTTATCAAAGCACTATGAAAAGCAAGAATTTCAGGTCCTCCTCCCACCTCCTTCATTTCCTCTCTGTAGCCCCAAATGTGACTACTTCTTAGTTCCAGCTCGCCCTTTGTAAGAAACAGTGCATAAGAGTAGCTATTTGTTTTACATTTTGTTAGCATATGTGTGGGCAGGTGGGTGTAGCATCCAGTAAGAATTCTGAAATTCTTACGAGTATATCTTGCTATTAATATATCATTACAGTCATGAAAATCAAGTTATCCAGTTGCCAAGCTGTAATAACAACAAATAATAACAAAAAGACCTAGGTGAGGAACTGAGGATGGAAAGCAATATTTATCGTATTCCTACTATGAGTTTAGTAGTGTGTTCAATTATTTGCATACTTTATTACATTTATTCTTAAAACAGATTAGGAAACTAAGATTCGGGAAAGTTAAATGATTTTCCCCGGTTACTAGAGCCAGCCAACAGCAGAACTGGTATTTTAAAATAAGTCCGACTTTCAAATCATGCTCATTTCCCCACAGCATGTTCCAGAAGGCCAGGATGGTCGGTTCTGCTGCACAAATGAGGTCAGAACGATCAAGAGAGCCAAGGAAGTCCTATTTATTTGGATTAAATAACTCAATCTACAAACTACTTAACTTTAATACAAGGTAGAAAATGGGATTTCAAAAGAAAAGAAGAAGGAGAAGAACAAGAACATGAAACTGAGTTTTGGCAGAAGGCAAGTGAGCGATTAAAAATAAATCTTTCATGATTTGCTCCCACAGGCAAAAAAAATCATAATATTTTTAAATCCTCCTTAACCCAAAGTAATCTGAGATATTTAAAGTATTATAACCACTGGTGACAAACCAGGGAGTTTATTATGTTCTTTCACAAGCAGAGATTTCTCAGGAGCAGGGGGTACATGTGACAAAGAACCAAGTTACCCACATAACAGTGTCCAGCTTTCTGTCACATATGAAAAGGGTGCCATGTCTGTACCTAATGGGAGTTGGGAGTTCCATTTTACACAAACTAGGCCAGAAAATCTATTCTCCATTCTGGCTTGGAAACCAGGATATCTTTTAATCCTAGTAGGCACTCAGACACAAGTGGAGTCATAAACCAGAGAGAAATTTGCACATCATCCAAACCAATACTTTACTACAAATGAGGGTTAGTGTCTTTAGGCACACCAGTAGTTAATAGCAGAATCCCGTATTAGAAGGCTCAACATTTCAGAAATCCAACTAATATTCCAAAATAAATGCATCATTTTATTTGCAAAGTAGGGCATCATTACCTAAAGATAACAGCATCTGCAGAAATACTTACTTAGCAACTAAATCACAAGGTCTTCCTTAGAGCTTCCTTTAGGCTAGAAATAGTCCCTGCTTAGCCAGCTGGCCTGAAAAACTAACGACAAACATAAAAATCAAAAGAATTCCAGAGCTCATCCTATCCCTCATCTGCTCAAAAGGGTGTTTGTAGCAGTTTTTTGAGATTGAGGGTTATAAAGCTACTGGTAGGGGGAAATGCCTGGATTTTCTTCCTTTGTGGAATGTTTTTACACCTGGAAATACCTACTGTTCTACTTAATCAAATGTACAACTTTTTCTTCAACTGTTACTTAGATTTAAGTTTGAAACTACTGCCAACAAACCAAGGCAGATTTTAGACAGTGGACTGTGTCAGCACTGGCCATAACTGCAGTGTTTAGGTCCATGAGAACACTGAGTAATGCTTGTTTCCAGGCAGCTGAAGAGATCTTAAAGGAAGATACTTTTCTCTTCTGTTTCTAGAAACGCATTTTAGAAGATCCCATTGCTGCTATCCTAATTTTGCTGTGTTGTTTTCCAAATGTATTTTATTTGCCAAGAAAGCAAATATTTCCATATTAATGAAATACCAATTATAAAGAAAAATAAGCTTATGTCATATTCTAGCCCTTTAATTTAGAATGAGGTATATTTTTGATTCACACATGAGCATGTGGAAAGAAAGAGACAATAATTCCACAATGAATTATCTGTAGAAAATGTTCTTTTTTTTCCCCACTAAACGTCATACTGGTTTTGGGAGAAAATGTTCTTTCTTACTTACTTTTGACTTAAACATAGGGGCCAAAAGACCCATAGATGACCATTCTAACAGAGTTTGCTTGAATCACTCATATCATTTTGTTTTCATTGAGTCCTACTTATCCAAAAGATGCTGTGGTAGGTGCTGAGGAAATAGGAAGAACTATAAGATAAACTCCAGCTTTCTTGGATTTTGATCTGAGTAAAGTTAATAAACACAAAATTAAAATGCGGTGCAGGTCAGTAGATAGAAAGTATAAAGCACACCAAGTGCATAGTTCAAGTGACTTCCATCAGGAATTATGTGAGAAACTACACCCCACGGGCCAAATCTACTGGTCACCTGTTTTTAGATGGTCCATGATTTAAGACTAGTTTTTCACATTTTTAACTGGTTGAACAAAACTAAACAGGAGAATAATATATCATGACACATGAAAAATATTTGAAACTGAAATTTCAATGTCTGTATATAAAGAGGTTTTTTTTTTTTTTTTTTTTTTTGGTTTGTTTGTTTTTAAGAGACAAGGTCTCCTTCTGTCACCCAGGCTACAGTGCAGTGGTGTGGGCCTAGTTTACTGCAGCCTGTGACTCCTGGGCTCAAGCGATCTTCCTGCCTCAGCCTCTCAAGTAGCTGGGACTACAAGCATATGCCCAGCTAAATCTGTATTTTGTTGTAGAGACAGGATCTTGCTATGTTGATTAGGTTGGCACAAATGAAGTTTTATTGGAACACAGCTACACCCATTCCTTTATATATTGTCTATGTCCGCTTTCTTGAATGGTTGCCACAATTACTGAATGGCCCAGAAAGCCTAGAATATTTACTGTCTGGCCCTTCACAGAAAAAAAGAAAAAAAAAGTCAATTCCTGGCCTAGAAGATTGAGAAAAGCTTTATGATTGACTTGTATTTTGAAGGAAAGAGACTGTACTGGCAGAGTCATAAGTGAGGAGTGATTTCGAGGGGAAAGAAATGCTTAAGCATAGCACCGGAAAGATACCTGGCTGACTCAGAAGGTAGTGAACACATCGGTGTCCTTGGCATGAAGAGCTTATGAAGAAACTTAAGGTGGATGCTGCGTACTGAAAAGACAGGTGGGGCTCATCTTAAGGAGAGTCTTGAATGCTTGGCTTGAGGAGGATGGGGAGAAAGAAGTACTTCCCACGCCCCTACACCACTTTTATTTTGCTGTGGAAAAGAAAGCTCAAGTAAGCATCAAAAAAAAAAACTGAAGAGTTACAGATTCAAAGGAAATTTGATGGAAAACTTTCCATCAACTAATTTGGTAACAATTGTGTAGAATGAAAGGTTGGTGGGAGCAGACAAAGCAAAAGATAAAGGTTAGTAAAAACAAAGATTTAGTTACAAGACTCTTAAATTGTTCTATCAGTAAAAACGCAGGACAAAGAGAGACCCATGTGGCTGCCTTGTGGATATCTGTATACCCAAAGATCTGCATAGAGAAGACACTTAATATAAAGGGTGAATAAAGGCACAGGAGGATGAAAGGGTGGTAGGAAAGAAGGAAATGGAGAAGAGAAGGTTGGAAGGAAAACACTGATGGATTTTGGCAACTGAGTGAAGAAAGCAAAAAGACATAGATACATGAGTAGAATAAAGGTAAGCAAGGAAACCATGTTTAAAATTTAGCTTTACCCATGAAGAATTTTAGGCAACAGAAGGTCATTCACAAGAAACTGTCTGGCAGCAATTGGAAATGTGAGATGCTAGCTCTGGAGCAAGATCAGAGTCAAGGCAGGGATGAGAGTACCCATCTATTCTTCAGAGGTGAGTCTGACAGTCCCAGCATGCTTCTTATGAATAATAGGCCGGAGCTTACTATGCCTAGATTTATTTTAGTATGGGTATGCAACTTTCTAAACCTTCAGAGCAAGTTATATAGATAGGATTTGTCACTGTCCAGTAGTTTGCATGTTATATTAAAGATGAACTTATTAACATAACATTCATTGTCCTCAGAGATTCCACACTCACACCACAACTTGTACTAACAAAAAGAGGAAGGGAGAGAGAGAGGGAGAGAGGAAAAGAAGAAGAGAGAAAGGGAGGGAGGGAGGGAGGGAGGGAGGGAAGGAAGGAAGGAAGGAAGGAAGGAAGGAAGGAAGGAAGGAAGGAAGGAAGGAAGGAAGGAAGAAAGGAAGGAAAAGAAGGAAGGAAGGAAAAGAAGGAAGGAAGGAAGGAAGGAAGGAAGGAAGGAAGGAAGGAAGGAAGGAAGGAAGGAAGGAAGGAAGGAAAGGCAAGTGGAAGTGAGGAAGGAAGTGAGAGAGAAAGAGAAGCATTAAGGCACCATTCTGTTACTTGCAAATAGTTGCTTCTGGAAAATTTTGACACAGATTAAATGAATACTATAAAATACTGATTTCATATTATCTATTTTCCCTCACCTTAATATTTCTTAAGTGGAGTCTAGGAAATAGGTTTTTCAAAGTGTGCTTATAAATATTCTATATTTATTTGCAAAGCTGCTCTGGAATACTTCCCTGATCATCCCCATTTCCAGCAATGATCATTTTAAATTATGTTTTAACAACTAAATGATCCCAGGAGCACAGAAAGGAGCATGTAACAATTTCACAGTGTGACACCCTTCCTATGAACTGTACGATGCTAGTGGATTTCAATAAATAAGGCAGAGTTTACCTCTAGCAGACTTATCCCAAACCATACACATATATCTATGAAAAATCTGTAGGCAGTTCCACATTTTCCTGATGAATACTGGGCTTTCTTGAAATATATATTTAGCCATGGAAGCTAGAAAGTATCTCTCTGTGTTTTATAAGCATCACTATCAGAACAATGGTATGCAGGGAATGAAAAATATCTCCTCTGGGATTTATGTTCACGAAGAAGTCAGAAAGCACAGAATCTGCACCTGCTACAAGATAATATTGGGCATGCAAGAAAAAACAAAATTTCAACACAAAGCTAAAGATATTTACACTGGTTGGGATATCTACTGAACTGAGTTAGGAGAAAATTAACCTCTTATAAACTTAACCTCTTATAAAGGCACCCAAAGTCCAGAGTATTGAGACCAAAGTCCAAAATAGGAAGACACTACAAGATACTAAGAATTTAGATTTGTACTTGAAAACAATAGAAAAGATACTACAGATCAGATTACAAAGGAAGGAAGGGCGGACCAGGTCCTGCCAGTTCTTACTATTCATTCTGCTCACATACTTATACATCTTAGACATCTTCTACTACATTTTCTATTTTTAATTGAGTTGGAGAATACCTTAGATTCTACACTCTGGTAGTCCCGTCACAAGTAACACTGAGACCCTCAAGGATGGCAACAAGACCTCAAATACTTTTCTAGATCTTTATTTGCAGCCTGTTACACATTATATTGACCATCCAGTCTCCAAATAATATGACTCTTTCCACTTCTACTGTGTAACTGAGGACCCTATTGTCACTTTATGACTGTGGCACAGTGAAATAAACAGGAATACTTAAAGCTGCCTGCTAATGCCCGTGACCAGTGTGCCATGCTGACTAATTCTGAGAAAACAAAATTAAACCTTTGAGAAAAACTAACACAGACTTTTCTAAGGATTTTATTTATTACACCTGTTCCTCTATGCATCCCTCTTTCTCTTGAACTAAAATATACCTCATTTACTAAGAGAGGAGTGTGGGAAAGAAACATTCACATGTTATACCTATCAGTCACATCTCACAAGAACATGAAGGGCAACACTGTCCATGTAACAGTGAGCAGAGGTGTAGTTAAGAATTTCTAATACCAGAGTGAGTTCCAAGATTTATACTCACCTTTCTTTATACCAATTATAGAACCAAATAGCTTCTCTCTCTCTCTCTCTCTCTCTCTCTCTCTCTCTCTCTCACACACACACACACACACACACACACACACACACGTTCCAAACCCCAGTTAGTAAAGAACATTCATAAATATCTATCATGTGCAAATCTATGTAGTAGAAACTGCAGCCAGCTCTGTACCTTATTTGGTTTTGTCCTTGCTGGGTTCAGCTGTCCCCACCCTAGCACTGGCATAATTTTTCCCTCAATGGAGAAGAGCATATTCATATCAATACCCTACCAGTCAACAGAATAATTAGCTGTCATCAAAAAGTAATTCAGTCAGCTGGACACGGTGGCTCACGCCTGTAATTTCAGCACTTTGAAAGGCTGAGGGAGGTGGATCCTTGAGGTTGGGAGTTCAAGATCAGCCTGGCCAATATGATTAAACCCCGTCTCTACTAAAAATACAAAAATTAGCTGGGCATGGTGATGTGCACCTGTAATCCCAGCTACTTGGGAGGCTGAAGCATGAGAATCGCATGAACCTGGGAGGTGGAGGTTTCAGTGACCTGAGATCAGGATTGTGCCACCGCACTCCAGCCTGGGCAACAGAGCAAGACTCTGTCTCGAAAAAAAACAAAAAAGTAACTCTGTTAGTAAAAACTGTACTACTCTCTAATTTAGTAAGTATAGACTGCAAAGGCAATCCAGACTTGCTTGCTTTCCCTGCTTCATCTCCCACTCCCCTCTTTTCACATCCTACCCTAACATCATCCACACGGATCTTTCTAATCCATAAATACACCATGGTCTTTCATGATTCTGGGTCTTTGAAAATACTATTCTTTTTTCCCCTTCAACTTTTAAGTTCTGGTGTAAATGTGCAGGTTTGTTACATAGGTAATCATTTACCATCATGATTTGCTGCACACATCAACCTATCACCTAGGTATTAAGCCCAGCATCCATTACTATTCTTCATGATGTTCCCCTTTCCCCTAACCCCAGTCCCAACAGGCCCTTGTGGGTGTTGTTCCCTACCATGTGTCTATGTGTTCTCATCATTCAACTCCCACTTATAAGTCAGAACATGTGATATTTGGTTTTCTGTTCCTGCATTAGTTTGCTAAGGATAATGGCTTCCAGCTCCATCCATGTCCCTGCAAATGACATGATCTCATTCCTTTTTCTGGCTGCATAGTATTCCATGGTATATATGTACCACATTTCCTTTATCCAGTGTAGTAATGATGGTCATTTAGGTTGATTCCATGTCTTTGCTATTGTGAATAGTGCTGCAATGAACATACGTGTGCATGTATCTTATTACAGAATGATTTCTATTCCTTTGGGTATACACCCTGTAATGGAATTGCTGGGATTAATGGTATCTCTGTCACTAGCTATTTGAAGCATCACCACACTGTCTTCCACATGGTTGAACTAATTTACACTCCCCGCAACAGTGTATAAGTGCTCCCTTTTCTTCAGAACCTCATCAGTATCTGCTATCTTTTGACTTTTTAGTAACAGCCATTCTGACTGGTGTGAGATAGCATTTCAATGTGGTTTTGATTTGCATTTCTCTAATGATAGAGATGATAAGCTTTTTTTCATGTTCGTTGGCCATGTAAATGTCTTCTTTTGAGAAGTATCTGTTCACATCCTTTGCCTACTTTTTGATGGGGATTTTTTTTTTTTAATCTTGTAAATATGTTTAAGTTCCTTGTAAATTCTGGATATTAGACCTTTGTCAGTGGGTAGACTGCAAAAATCCCATTCTGTAGGTTGTCTGTTCACTCTGATGCCAGTTTTGTTTTTGTTTTTGTTTTTTCTGTGCAGAAGCTCTTTAATTTAATTAGATCCCATTTGTCAGTTTTGGCTTTTGTTGCCATTGTTTTTGGTGTTTTAGTCATGAAGTCTTTGCCCATGCCTATGTCCTGAATGGTATTGCCTAGGTTTTCTTCTAAAGTTGTTATGGTATTAGGTTTTACATTTAAGTCTTTACTACACCTTGAGTCAATTTTTGTATAAGGGATAAGGAAGGGGTCCACTTTCAACTTTCTGCATATGGCTAGCTGGTTCTTCCAACACCATTTATTAAATAAGGAATCCTTTCCCCATTGCTTGTGTTTGTCAGGTTTGTTGAAGATCAGATGGTTGTAGGTGTATAGTTCTATTTCTGAATTCTGTATTCTGTTCCACTGGTCTGTGTGTCTGTTCTTGTATCAGTACTATGCTGTTTGGGTTACTGCAGACTTGTAGTATAGTTTGAGGTCAGGTAGCATGACTTTGTTATTTTTGCTTAGGATTGTCTTGACTATTGGGGCTGTTCGTTGTTTCCATACGAATATTTTTTTAAGTTTCTTCTAATACTGTGAAGAATATCAATGGTAGTTTAATGAAAATTAGCATTAAATCTATAAATTACTTTGGGCAGTGTGGCCATTATCATAATATTGATTCTTCCTATCCATGAGCATGAATTTTTTTCCATTTGTTTGTATTATCTCTGATTTCTTTGATCAGTGGTTTGTAGTTCTTGGAGAGGTCCTTCACTTCCCTGTTAGCTGTATTGCCAGGTATTTTACTCTCCTTCTAGCAATTGGGAATGGGAGTTAATTCATGATTTGGCTCTCTGCCTGTGTTGATGCATAAGGAATGCTAGCAATTTTTGCACATTGATTTTGTATCCTGAGACTTTGCTGAAGTTGCTTAACAGCTTAAGAAGCTTTGGGGTTGAGATGATGGGATTTTCTAGATACAAGATCATGTCATCTGCGAACAAAGATAATTTTACTTCTCTCCCTATTTGAATATCATTTATTTCTTTCTCTTGCCTGATTGCCCTGGCCAGAACTTCCAATACTATGTTAAATAAGAGTGGTGAAAGAGCATCCTTGTCCTGTGCCAGTTTTCAAGGGGAATGCTTCCAGCTTTTGCCCAGTATAATATTGGCTGTGGGTTTGTCATAAATGGCTCTTATCATTTTGGGGTAATACCTAGTTCGTTGAGAGTTTTTAACATGAAGCGGTGTTGAATTTTATTGAAGGCTTTTCCTGCATCTATCGAGATAATCATGTGGTTTCTGCCTTTGTTCTGTTTATGTGATGAATTACAACTATTGATTCATGTATTCTGAACCAGACTTGCATCCTGGGGATGAAGCCGACATAATCATGTTAGATAAACTTTTTGATGTGCTGCTGGATTTGCTAGTATTTCATTGAAGATTTCTGCATCAGTGTTTATCAGGGATATTGGCCTGAAGTTTTCTTTTTTTGTTGTATGTCTGTCAGGTTTTAGTATCAGAATAATGCTGGCCTCATAAAATGAGTTAGGGAGAAGTCCATCCTTTTCAATTGTTTGAAAGAGTTTCAGAAGAAGCTATTAGCCTCAGCCAGGTTTTCTTTGTACCTCTGGTAGAATTCGTTTGTCAATCCATATGGTCCTGAGCTTTTTTTTTTTTTTTTTTTTGAGACGGAGTCTTGCTCTGTTGAAAGGTACCAGGCTGGAATGCAGTGGCATGATCTCGGCTCACTGCAACCTCTGCCTCCCAGGTTCAAGCAATTCTCCTGCCTCAGCCTCCCGAGTAGCTGGGACTATAGGCACGTGCCACCACGCACAGCTAATTTTTGTATTTTGTAGTAGAGGCGGGGTTTCACCATATTGGCCAGGATGGTTTCAATCTCTTGACTTCTGTATCCACCCGCCTCACCCTCCCAAAGCACTGGGATTACAGGCATGAGCCACTGTGCCCATCTGGTCCTGGGCTTTTTTTGGTTGGTAAGATATTTACTACTGACTCAATTTCAGAATTCATTATTAGTCTTTTCAGGGATTCAATTTCTTCCTGGTTCAGTCTTGAAAGGGTTTATGTGTCCAGGAATTTATCCATTTCTTCCAGGTTTTCTGGTTTATGTGTGTAGAGGTATTCTCCCAGAGTTGTTTGTATTTCTGTGGGGTCAGTGGTACTATCCCCCTTGTCATTTCTGACTGTGTCTTATTTGATTCTTCTCTCTTTTCTTCTTTATTAGTTTAGCAAGTGGTCTATTACTTTTTTGAAAAATTAGCTCCTGGACTTGTTGATTTTTTGAAGGGTTTTTCATGTCTCTGTCTCCTCCAGTTCTGCTCTGATCTTGGTTATTTCTTGTCTTCTGCTAGCTTTAAGGTTTGTTGGCTCTCAGCTCAGTAGTTACTTTAGTTGTGTTCTTAGATTGTTAATTTGAGATCTTTCTAGGTGTTTGATATGGGCATTTAATGCTATACATTTCATTCTTAACACTGCTTTAGCTGTGTCCCAGAGATTCTTGCTGAAGGAAGCACTAAATATGGAAAGGGAAAACCATTACCAGCCACTACAGAAATATGAAGTACACAAACCAGTGATACTGTGAAGCAACCACATAAACAAGTCTGCAAAATAACCAGCTAGAATCATGATGACAGGATCACATGCACACATAACAATATAACTTTAAATGTATGTAAATGGGCTAAATAAATGCCCCAATTGAAAGACACAGAATGGAAAATGAATAAACAGTCAAGACCCATACCAATGGTAAAAGATTTCCTTTCCATATTTAGTGCTTTCTTCAGGAGCTCTTGCAAGGCAGGGCTGGCAGTGATGAATTCCCTAAACATTCGTTTGTCTGAAAAGGATTTTATTTCTCCTTCACCTATGAAGCTTAGTTTGACCAGATATGAAATTCTGGGTTGGAAAATCTTTTCTATAAGAATGTGGAATATTGGCCCCCAATCTCTTCTGGCTTGTAGGGTTTCTGATGAGAGGTCTGCTGTTAGTCTTATGGTCTTCCCTTTGTAGGTGGCTTAACCTCCCTCTCTGGCTACCCTTAACATTTTTTTCTTTCATTTTGACCTTGGAGAATCTGTTGATTATATGTTTGGGGTTGATCTTTTCATGGAGTATCTTACTGCCCTTCTCTGGATTTCCTGAATTTGAATGTTGGCCTGACTTGCTAGGTTGGGGAAATTCTCCTGGAATGATATATTTTTTTGTTTGTTTGAGACAGAGTCTCACTCTGTTGCTCAGGCTGGAGTTCAATGGTGTGATCTCGGCTCACTGCAGCCTCCTAGGTTCAAGCAATTCTCGTGTCTCAGCCTCCTGAGTAGCTGGGACTACAGGCACATACCAACACACTTAGTAAATGTTTTGTATTTTAATAGAGACAGGGTTTCACCATGTTGTCCAAGCTGGTTTTGAGCTCCTGAGCTCAGGCAATCCACCTGCCTTAGCCTCCCAAAGGGCTGGGATTACAGGCATGAGCCACTGTGCCTGGCTCTCCTGGAATGATATCCTGAAGTATGTTTTCCAACTTGGTTCCATCCTCTGCATCTCTTTAAGTTACCCCAACCAGTCATAGGTTCAGTCTTTTTACATAGTCCCATATTTCTCAAAGGTTTTATTCATTCCTTTTCATTCTCTTTTCTCTATTCTTGTCTGCCTGTCTTATTTCAGAAAGATAGTCTTCAAGCTCTGAGATTATTTCTTCTGCCAAGTATATTCTGCTATTGATACTTGTGATTGCATTGTGAATTTCTCACGTGTTTTTCAGCTCCATCAGGTCAGTTTTGGTCCTCTCTAAACTGGCTGTTCTGGCTCTTAGCTCCTATATTGTTTTATCATGATTCTTAGTTTCTCTGCATTGGGTTACAACATGCTCCTTTAGCCCAGTGAAGTTTGTTATTACCCACCTTCTGAAGCCTACTTTTGTCCATTCAACCATCTCAGTCCCAGTCCAACTCTGTGCCCTCATTGGAGAGGTGTTGCAGTCATTTGGAGGAGAAAAGGTACTCTGATATTTTGAGTTTTCAGTGTTCTTTGCATTGATTCTCTTCTTTGTAAGCTTACTTACCTCTAATTTTTATGGTTGTTAACCTTTGAATAAGGTTTTTTGGGGGTCCTTTTTGTTGATGTTGTTGTTGTTTTCTGTTTGTTTGTTTTTCTTTTAATAGTCAGGCCACTCTTCTGTAGGGCTGCTGTGATTTGCTGGGGGATTGCTCCAGACCCTAGTTGCCTCAGTTTTTCCTTTACCTGGAGGTATCACCAGTGAAGGCTTCTAAACAGCAAAGAACAGCAGCCTCTTCCTCCCTCTGGGAGTTCTGTCCCAGAGGGGTACTGATCCACCCTGGATGCTCCTGTAAGAGGTGTCTAGAGACCCCAGTTGGGAGCCTCACCCAGGAGAAAAGGATCAGGAGCCTGGTTAAAGAAGCAATCTGCCTGCTTTTTGGTAGAGCAGGTGTGCTGCATGGGGGTGACCCCTTCCTCAACCAGATCGCCCAAACTCTTCAGAGCCAGCAGGCTGGAAAGGCTGAGTGGGCTGTACTGCAGAGACGTAAGCTGCCCCCCTCTACCTGGGCGCTCCATCCTAGGGAGAGATCAAAAAGTTCTGTTTGTATAACCCTGGCTGGAGTTGCTGAAGGCCCTGCCCAGTGAGGAGGGATGGATTGGGGTCCCACTTAAAGAAGTCTGGCCATGGTCTGGCACAGCAGCTATGCTATTCTGGTGGGGGGGGGAACTCCTCCTTGTCTGACCACCTGGACTCTCTGGAGTCAGCAGGCTAGAACAGCTGAATTGACCTAATTGCAGAACTGGTGGCTGCCCCTCCCTGTGACAACTTGTCCATCTCAGCCAGTCTCCGGCCTGCTGCATTGTCTGGCTGCAGTTCCAAATGAGTGGGTCTTAACTTGTGAGGTGCCTTGGAAGTGGGGTCCACAGAACGATTTGTTTGGCTCTCTGGATTCAGCCTCCTTCCTAGGGGAATGTATGGATGGAACTCCCACCTTGCTGGAATTCCCAGGGATAGAGACTGTAAAACTTCTGGGTCTCTACCATATTACTGCTGAGACTCCACACAGTTCTATGTATCGAACCCAAGGCCCTGATGGCATGGGCTCACAAGGGGAATCTCCTGATCCAGGGTTTGTAAAGATCTGTAGGCGAAGTGTGGTTTCCCAGGTGGAGTCACACAATCACTCATTGCTTCCTTTGGCTGGAGAGGAGGGTTCCTTTGGCTCTCTGCCACTCCCAGGTGGACTGCCACCCTACTCCGCTTTTCTTCATTTTCCGTGGGTCAAGTTGATTGCCTAGTCAGTCCCAGTGTGAGAACCTGGATATTTCAGTTGAAAATACCAATTTTACTTACCATTTTCATTCTTCTCTGTGAGAGCCATGGACCACAACTGCTTCTAATCATCTCTTGGCCCTTCCCCACAACACATTAATATTATTTCTTTTTCCCTAGCTGCCTTTTCCTTTTGGAATCAGTTAGCAAACTTCCTAACCTTCAAGATCCAGTTTGAAAGTCCGCTTTAACAGTGGTTCACACCTTTAATTCCAGCACTTTAGAGGCCAAAGTGAAAGGATCACTCACACCCAGGATTTCAAGACCAACCTGGGCAACATAGTGAGACCCTGTCTCTTAAAAATATATAAAAAGTAGCCAGGCATGGTGGCATGTGCCTGTAGTCTCAACTACTCAGGAGGCTGAGGTGGGAGAATCGTGTGAGCTCAGGAGGTCGAGGCTGCAGTGAGCCATGATTGTACCACTGCACTCCAGTCTAGGCAACAGAGCAGGACTCTGTCTCTAAATAAATAAATAAATAAAAATAAATAATAAAATCCCCATCTCTAGAAATTCTCCTTTATTTTCTCTATTGCCTTCTCCTTTCTGTGCTCTCCTGGAACTTTAGCAATGCCTCTACTCTAAAACCTATTATACTACACATAGAATTTATTTACATGTCTGTCTGTCCAGCTAGTCTGAATTCTAGCACCTAGAGCAATACCCAACTTTCAGTAAACAACAGATGTTGACTGGATGTTCTGTGAGTGAATGAAGAAATGAGCATAAGAACCTATGCTTTTCCTCAAATGCTTTACAGTTTTAGTTCAGACTTGTGAGTTTAAGCATATACTTTGCGGTAACTGGCATCACTGTTCTTCATGAAGTCAAATAAAGCTGAAAACATTAATATGTATCTAACAGGGAAAAAAATCTACATGGGGTTACTAGGACTATAGAATTGTTGAGTTCCTAGGACTGAAGGTCGGGAACCACAAAGAGGTAGAGGAACAGGAAGGAAGTGACTAAGAAGGACAGCTTACTAACTGGTTAACTGTTATCACAGAAGGGAACAATAGCTCCGATTTACATTAAGTTGCTTCAACCCTATGAGTAGTCTCAATTCCTTGGCAGATTTTCTTCTTAGATGACAGTGCTTGGCTTTCTGGCCCTTGACATTATTAGCAAGACCTTCTGCTGCTGAGTCTTGTTGCAGTTCTCTCTGGCCTGGCTCCTCTATGGATTATGTATTTCCCCTTCCTATTCATTAACATTGTTTTCTTGACAAATTGTGCAGCTACTGTCATTACAGTTGTAAGTAGTCTTTGCCCTTGGAAATTGCATAGTGTGGTTAATGAACATTTTGACTAAAATGTTTTTGTGTTATATTTCTGATTTATTCTTAAAAATTATCTTAAGAATAAGAAATAAAAATAAAGAGGGAAAAATACATTTCTAAGAGCAAGGACATTTGAAGTGCAAGCTCTTAATGTTAATTGACTTTATATTTACAATAAAAATTTCAACATATTAAGTGAACAAAATTTACTGAGGGGAAAATAGAGTAATAGAAAAATCTTATTAAGCTTGTTTCATGAGTCTTTCAACCAGCATATTCCTGGCACACCCCTATGTGCAAGAAACAAAGTCAAATAACAAAAATTTCCTAACTTCTACTTGTTTATAATCTACAGGAAATACTCTAATTGTAATGCAAACTGATAAGAGGAAGCATTATAATCTATGTAAGAGGTTTGAATCTCACCTTACAGACTTACGTGTATGATAAATATATTTATTATTTTCTATATTTATGCTGAATTATTTTTTGTACCAAGCCCCCATCTTCCAGACCACTAGAAAATTGATCCTGATAATTATTTGGTCTTTCTGTCCTATCCTCTTACATGGGTGACTGGAATGGAAGAGATAGGAGAGTGTTATTGTTCACTGTTTGCCTGTTTGCAGGACTCCATAGGATCAGCCTCTGTGTCCTGCAGGAGAAACAAGAAGCTTTTAAATTACTGCAAATGCTTTTCTCTGCCTAAGTTACCAATCTGGGAACTGAGTGGTAGAGGGTGCCAGGCCATACGGACGCAGAATCGTCAAATGTATACAGCTCTGATTAGGTGACTGTGGCATCACTTGGACTCACATCCTGGGCACACCATATCTGTGTGTGGTCTTGTGCACATTTTTTAAAATGTCCTAAGCTTCAGGTTTTCATCTGCAAAGTGGAGATATGTATATTACCTACCTCACAAAGTTGTGGTGAGGAAAAAAAAGCGTTAATTTAATTTATATTGCTTAACACAATATTTGGCACATAGCAGTGCTCAGGGAGAGTCAGCTGCTATCATCATCTTGGTATTGTTGTTGTTACTGGAAACTGATACCATCATGCTCAAGGCAAGACCAGAAGGAGTATACGGGTCCCTCTGATCTTGCGACCTCCAGAGTTCTTTCACTTCCGCCCTTCCCCACGGCCAGAAAAATCTTCGTGATCTGGGACAAAGGCCCTATGTTGTTTACCACTTTCTCCTAGATTCTCCACCTCCAATTATGTACCATTTTATCTTGATATTTTTTTCTAGGGTCACATATCAAAATGTCCTCAAGAGCTTTATGTTTTGTTGTGTTTTCTTTGTTTGTGTTTGGTGGAGGAGCTTCTTCTCCAAAATAATGGCCCAGGGCCCTCCCCTTGTTTGTTTTGGGAGAGGAAGAAAAAGGGAAAATACAAAAGAAAAATGGCATCAATTTGTATTTCAATATGTTATTTAGCCACACTGATAAAAAGTGGTAAGAGACATTAAAAAGGGCAAAAATACTCCCTCTGGGGAAAAAGGAAAGAGAGCTTTCTGAGAGAAAAGAAAAATTCATTTGTCCTCCAATGTATGTGTAATCTTATTCTCCTAGTATCTGTAATCTTGCTGAGTGTCTGGTACATTGTAGGCATATAACACATTTTTGTTGGATAAATGAAATAAATCCCTGTAAGAAGAAATAGCATGGACAAAATTATGACCCTTAAAAATGTTAAAGTGTTGGCCGGGCGCGGTGGCTCAAGCTTGTAATCCCAGCACTTTGGGAGGCCGAGGCGTGTGGATCATCAGGTCAAGATATCAAGACCATCCTGGTCAACATGGTGAAACCCCGTCTCTACTAAAAATACAAAAAATTAGCTGGGCATGGTGGCGCGTGCCTGTAATCCCAGCGACTTGGGAGGCTGAGGCAGGAGAATTGCCTGAACCCAGGAGGCGGAGGTTGCGGTGAGCCGAGATCGCACCATTGCACTCCAGCCTGGGTAACAAGAGCGAAACTCCGTCTCAAAAAAAAAAAAAACGTTTAAGTGTTTCGAAAAGTAACAAACAGATGGAAGCACAGCTTTAGAGGATGAGGGGAAAGAATGCATGCACAAATAGTAGAGTAAAATTGTTTTAGACAGGGTCTCACTCTGTTGCTCAGGCTGGAGTGCAGTGGTACCATCTTGGCTCACTGCAACCTCTGCCTCCCAGGTTCAAGCAATTCTCCTGCCTCAGCTTCTGCAGTAGCTGGGATTACAGGTACACACCACCACACCCAGCTAATTTTTGTATTTTTAATAGAGATGGGACTTCACCATGTTGGTCAGGCTGGTCTCAAACTCCTGACATCATGGGATCTGCCTGGCATGAACTCCCAAAGTGCTGGAATTACAAGCGTGAGCCACTGCAACCAGCCTAAAAATTTTTTAATGCTTTAAAATGAACCAGTGTGAACTCACTAGTATCCATAAAATGGTTAAATTTTTCCTATAACAAAAGTATAGACTTAAGCAAGGGAATGACAATATCAGTTCTAAATAATAGGGATTATGGGGCAAGACTAGATACAAGTGAGAATAAAGAACTAGCAATGGTCTGCAATGGTCCAGAAAAGAATATTGAATTATTGTACATAATTATCTGCTCCTCTGTAATAGAATTATACATCCACACTCTTGCCACAGCCTTGCAGACAGGAGGGCTAAGTGAACTTCCCCACCCCTTCACAGGGCTCTGCCATGTCTTCCTTTGCCCATGGATGTTAATGGACATGACTCAGGCATAAGCTTGAAATGTGCTTGTGCTGTTGGGGGAGCCATTTGAGCTCTGGGGAATCTACCCTGGGGAGAACATGCCTCGGAAAGTCCCTCCTTTCCAGCCTAGACCCCAAAATGAGACACATGCTATAGGCCTGAATCCAAAATATGACCTGCAGCTCAGGGACTCGACTCTAGAGTCAAGCCTCACCCCACTGAGACTCATGAGAATGAAAAGATGTTCTAAGCTGGCCACTGAATTTTAGTGTCTTATAAGGTACTCTGGATTCCAAAACTTGAGATCTTTAAAACTCAGAACTCAGTACCCATCTCTTCACACTGCTGTCTCTGCCACTGACATTCAAGGTTTTGAGAAAATTCTACTATGATGGATGGAGTCCTTGAGGAAGCCGGTTACTTTGTTCCTAGAAAAAATAGCAACCAGTTGGTTCAAAGAAAAACCTGAACTCAATGAAATAGCCGCTATACAAATGCTTTCAAAATGAAAATGTACAGTTTTGTAACATAAATTAGGACTTTTATCAGAAGAGTTTCCACAGACTGTGTTTAGAAAATGTTTCTTTTCACGTAATGAGTTTCAGTCATACTGTAAACATCAATTACTGAATATTTGCAGAGTTGTTTTCTAACTCTATGAATTCTTGAGATGTAAAGCAAAGATAGAAAGAATGGCAAAAAGGTCTTACAGGCCTAATCATGCCTTCCCATCATGCTGCTACCAAGAAGCTGGACTAAACAGCACACACTCACCTGGTCAGCTGCATTCCAGTGAAGCATTGCTCAAAGCAGAAAAATCCTGTATTCCGGTAAAGCATTGCTTAAGACAAAACACCCTGTTGGGCTATGGTGTTGTGGTGTTTTTCAATGGCTCCTAAAGAGAGCACAACTTAGCTAGGTGGGAAGTTTTTCCTGAAGAGAATGTAACTTTTCATGTTCAATCATTCTGGATGAGTTCCAATATAAAGCAGAAAATGAGGACCCAGAGCCTTAGGTTAGGGTGAAGGGGAATCTTCACTTTGGACTAGGGGTTTCTACTGGACACATGCTGGGACTTTCCTGGCAAGGAAATGTCAGCCAGCCTCAAGCTGGACCAGTAAGAAATGTGAGGTTCTGTGTATTTTAATAGTAGCCACTTTTATAGCAATTGTAAGTTACTCTCTTTATTGCACTTTCCTTCATGATGCCTAAACCGTTAATAGTCTAGTTAACATTTTATCATGGTCTCAGTTGTGCTATGAGGAGTAAGGAAGGAGGTCTACTGTTTTGTTCAGATGGAGAAGAGCAACTGTCAGGCCTGCTTGATATCAGAAAGGCAGCAGTGGTGGTTGTCATTCTTGGAGAAAAGGGTGTTGAGCCCATATGTGTAGTGGTCTCAGGAGGTTGGCCAATGGCAGAAACAGCAATGTGATGAGGAGGCCACCTGCTCCTGAGCATATGGGAGATAGTACCCAGAAAAACCCTCAAAAGTCAAGAAGTCTAATTTCCAACAATTAGGCTGGTAGGGGCTCAAGCTATGGTAATTTTGGAATTAAAAGAAAATATGATCTAAATTTATAGTTACTAGCTGAGATACTTGGCTTACATAAATTACTCTATCACAAAATATCTTTCTAATTTGTAAAACACTTCTTCTTTAAAATGTAAAATGAATGAAACCTCACAAGAAAATTTTAAAATCACAATCCAAAATATGATTCTCAAAGATAAATATGTTTTTCACTTAAAATTAAATCTGTATAAACAACAACTAACTTGTATGGCAAATGACCACTTACTTGGACATGTGAAAGGGATGTAGATGACAGGAGGTTTTGTAAGGACCATTAGTAAGAAGTTACCTTAAAAGAATGCTTTTCTTAATGCCAAGAACATATTAATGAGACACAGGACATTATATTTTTGGCTTTTTAAAGATGCATTTGGCTCCTTTTTTTAAAGACCACTCTCCTAAAATTAAAGCATTAAATTCAGGGGGGAAATGTATACTTTCAATAAATGCAGAACATGGTTTCTTGGTTAATTATTTATAACAGCTTAAAGTCGCTTCCCTAGCCAAGTAAATTAAGAACTAGATTGAGAGGGGGAAAAAAAAACACAATAGTTGTCTCCCTGTTCAAAAAAAGAAGATATGTCTGGTGGCTTTGAACTTAAACATATGGCCAGGTGCACTGGCCTGTAATCCCAGCACTTTGTGAGACCAATGCTGGTGGAACCCTTGAGGTCAGAAGTTGAAGACCAGCCTGGATACCATGGTGAAACCCTATCTCTACTGAAAGTACAAAACAAAATTAGCTGGGTGTGGTAGGGTGCGCCTGTAATCCCAACTATTCCAGAGGGTGAGGCAGGAGAATCGCTTGAACCCCAGAGGTGGAGGATGCAGTGAGCTGAGATGGCGTAACTGCATTCCAGCTTGGGTAACAGAGCAAGACTCTAAAAAAAAGTTTTAAAGCTTTTTTTTAACAAAAAGTCTAATGTTTTATTTATTCATTTCTCACATTTATAAAATAGAAGACTTAGCTAGACAGATTTTTCTATGCATGTGGTCCTTTTGCTTTGCTAACAGTTCTTAAATGAGAGTAAGGATTGGTTTCAGTATAATGTATGACAAGGAAAAAATATCCCTTTCTGTGAAATCTTTAAGAGTAAAGGCATCCACTGGGCACTCAGGACATTGCACTCTTTTGTAGTACCCTGATATGCACATTTTATATTCAGAACCATCTTTACATATCTTAAATAAAAGAACAATTTGGTGATATATAAAATAAAATAAGAAAAAAATTACACTAATTAGTTTTCTGAGATATACCTACTTGTTTTTCATAGAAAAGATAATAAATACAAACCTTATAAAAACCCATTGAATCTTTTAAATATGCTTTTAAATCATTCTTAAGTGATCCCAGCTCTCAACATGTCAAAAATAGGATTATTGTATGTGGAAGGGCAAATGGAGACAGTTTTCCTTCTCAGAAAATGGAGTAACACTTGTTAATTTGGAATTTTAAGTTCTTAAGTTCTTAATACAGTTTCTCTCAAGAAGCAGTGTTACTTTCTTGCTTTCATTCACAAGTGTAGTTCAGGGCTTCTTCTTGTTAATGTATACATATTTATGGGACATATGAAGCTATGCCTGATTAGCCCTGGGCACTTGCAGGGCCTGGTTCAGAACGGTAAACAACAGGAGGCAGGGGACCTAAATCCTCAAGAACGCCAACACCCTTCTATCTAGAGGGAAAAATAAGCAACCTCTGTATACTACTAAAAAGACATTAACTTATTATTTAAAATCTATTATTTGATCTATAAAAATGGTGCAAAAATTAAATCTTTATCCTAAAGTAGGATATATTAAAATATTTCTTTCTTTCGTTTTTTTTTTTTTTTTTTGCTTGAGACTGAGTTTCATTCACTCTTGTTGCCCAGGCTGGAGTACAGTGGTGCTATCTTGGCTCACTGCAACCTCTGCCTCCCGGGTCAAGCAATTCTCCTGCCTCAGCCTCCCAAGTAGCTGGGACTACAGGGACGCACTACCACGCCCAGCTAATTTTTGTATTTTTAGTAGAGACGGGGTTTTAACATGTTGGTCAGAATGGTCTTGATCTCTTGATCTCATGATCTGGCCACCTTGGCCTCCCAAAGTGCTGGGATTAAAGGCGTGAGCCACTGTGCTTGGCCAAAATGTTTCTTAAATGTTTATCTTTTCTGTTTTTCCTTTTTTTCCTGACACTGAGTCTCGCTCTGTCACCCAGGCTGGAGCACAGTGGTGCAATCTGGGCTCATTGCAACCTCAGCCTCCTGGGTTCAAATGATTCTCCTCCCTCAGCCTCCTGAGTAGCTGGGATTACAGGTGCACACTACCACGCTCAGCTAATTTTTGCATTTTCAGTAGAGATAGGGTTTCATCGTGTTGCTCAGGCTGATCTCAAACTCCTGACCTCATGATCCGCTTGCCTTAGCCTCCCAAAGTGCTGGGATTACAGGCGTGAGCCACCACGCCCAGACAAATGTGTATCTTTTCAAAGCAATGGTTTCCTCATAAATAGAAATAGCTTGGGCGGAATATCAGTAGATGCCTGCCAAAAGAACTTTCATACATAAAAATGAAGTGAGTTCAGACCAGAGATCTTTCTATCATTAATGAAATAGAGTTCCATGAAGAAATGCAAGGAGACCAGAGTAATAGCAAAGTCACAAATTAAATAGTGACTTAAAAGCAAGAATTCTTTAGTTCTCCAGAACATGATACCTACCTACTTTAGTTTATTTAGTGGGATATAATCAAACAGTACTGTTGCTTCAAAGGAATAAAATCATTCAACATAGAGAAAAAATATTTCAATATCAGAGATGTTAGGGTAAGTGACTCTAAGCACTTATTGCAGTTATTTTAATAGCTTATGCACCAAAAAAGACTCATGTCTTTCTTGGCTCCACATGCACAAAAGCCTTCTATGAACCTTTGTGTAATGTATATCTTCCTTTCATCAAAACAAAAATTAAACCTGAAGTTTATCACGTCTGAACTTGCTACACTAGAGTTGAGCTTTGCAATGTGATAACATTCTAAAAGTATTCATACTAAAATAGAAGTCTCAGAATATAGAGAAGGCTAATTCATCATCAACCAAAACTCCAATAACTGTATAGGTTTGGATCCATCTCTGTGATGCCCTTGGTACTCCTATAATAGCCACTTTGAGAAACTCCCAGTTAAGGTAAAGTAGTTCTTCTTATGTCTCTGTAACAAAAAGGAAAAGGAACTTTTGAAAAGAAGTTTATTTGCAGGGCCTATTAATCTTCAGTTAAGTACCTTTAGTAAAACATATGTATCATATTTATTTTTTATTCTTCAGTACCTAAATAGGATTAAGTTCATTACCCAACTGGTTCTCATAAAAGCTTATTGAATAGAAAAATACATGAAGTAAGTATAATTATAGAATATCTACACTATATCTTTATATATAGATATAATATAAAGCTAAACACAGTACCAAACACTTAGTGAATGATCCACCAGAATAATGAGACAAATAACCAAAAACAACAAGG
Source organism: Callithrix jacchus (assembly GCF_049354715.1). NCBI lineage: Eukaryota > Metazoa > Chordata > Mammalia > Primates > Cebidae > Callithrix > Callithrix jacchus. Next base: position 123,721,998 of record NC_133503.1, on the reverse strand, counting down.
TGTGATTTGTTTTATTCCCTTGGAGTCTTTGAAGGATTTTTGTAGCTCAACTACTATGTATAGCTAGAATTCCTTACTTGGGGTGGAAATGATCACTTTCAGAGGATAAGGGCAAACAGTTTTTCTTGGCAAAGTATCAAGAAGCAGAAAATGTAGGACAGGCATAGTTAATGTGGGGTTAAAATAAAATTTTTTTAAAATACTATGTTTCACTTGACTTACCAACTGATCAATGTACCTCCTGAGCACACAGTGGTATCCTAGTTTTCTCTCTCTTATTTTCACTGATCCTTCTGCCAAATTATCACTTCAGTCTTTGGAACTCCTTTTTTTTTTTTTTTTTTTTTTTTTTTTTTTTTTTAAGACAGTCTCCCTTTGTCACTCAGGCTGCAGTGCAGTGGCATGATGACAGCTCACCACTGCCTCTACTTCCCTGACCTGATCTTCAGGTGATCCTCCTATCTCAGCTTCCCAAGTAGCTGGGACTACAGACATGCACCACCATACCAAGCTAATTGTAGTATTTTTTGTAGAAACAGGACTTGGTCACCTTGCCTAAGCTGGTCTCAAACTCCTGAACTCAAGCAATCCACCTGCCTTGGCCTCCCAAAGTACTGGAATTACAGATGTGAGCCACTGCGCCTAGCCTGGAACTACTTTTCAAGCTATTAGATACCTACAAACATCAAACTGCTTTCTTGCAGATGTACAACCACACTTGCACCCCTACATATTGCCTATACCCCAACCCCAAACACATACTCTTCAGGAAAAAAAGACAGTAGTAATGATAATAATAAAATATTGATAGCAAACAAATAAGTGGCACACAATATATTTGAAGAGGCTTTATTGGCAAAGAAATTATGCAAAAAGCAGTGAATGGAGCATATATTGGAGCCATGTAACCATCAAGAACCCAGAGCTATTGCGATCAATGCCCTTAAGAAAAAAAAAAGAAACTAAAAAGAACCCAGAGCTATTAGCTGCCAGCCGTCTACCACTATCACCATAGGGTCGGAAAGATAAGGAAGGGAAAGGAAAAGTCATTGGAAGATGATAGGAGAGGAGAGTGTATTACAGCAGGCTACTTTAAGAGGAAGGACTGAAGACTTTCTGTGGAGCAAACCTAGCCAGCCTGATAAAACCTTACAGGGAAGTAAATATCATGTCTTCTTTCTATTTCCTCCCTCCCATCTACTACCAGGGCTTTCCACTGGCAAAACCCAACCAGAAGACTGGGGGGCTAGAGACTGTTGATATAATGGAAACAAGTCAACCGTGGGGGGAAAAAGGCAGGATAGAGAAGGATAGCCAGAGGATTTGTAGAAGAAAAGAACAGTTATCTGACATGGCAACATTGGAAGGAGCCTGAGCAGAGCAGAAAATGTCACTGATTTGCCACAATGAATGCTTCATAGATGGCTCTTATCTTCCAGTGGCAGAAGGCTTTAAATGTGAAAGACCCTGGAAATAATGGGATTCTGCTCCCAGGGAACTTAACAAACACTCATTGATCAGCAGCTACTATGTATCAATAACTACTCTAACCACTAGGGATTTGAACATGAATAAACCATGGACACTGTCCTGAAGAAGGTCATAGCCCAGGAAGAGAATCAGGCCCATAAACGGGCAATTACAACAAAATATAAAAAGTACAGTCAAAGAAAATATGAACTCCTTAAGGGCATGGACTGAATCATAGGCTTTTTAGTATCACCAGAACCTATCAAAATGCCTGCCACATACATAGTTAAGGACCAAATAAATGAGAGGTATAGGGATTTTCATGTAGGTAATCTTGGAAGAGCTAGGTCTACTCTCTGATGAATAAGCCTTCAGCATATTTGTGAAAGGGGCAAAATTTTCAGCTCAGTATCTTTTTACACCTCAATTTAAAATATTTTTCATTGCTTGTTCTTTAAAAATGTAGAGTTTTCTTTTATTTTCTACATGCTCAGTGAAGCACTACATCACCTTATATGGACTGCCTTCTTTCCACTGTCACTTAAGACTTATCTCATGTTCTTAGGTCCCTACTTTTGCTGTATACATACATATGTACTCACACACACATATATTTTTAAACATACATGTGTGCTTTTAAATTATTTAGTATATAAAATATTTAATTAGATGATAAGACACATGGAATCATTGGGAAAAGGATGGTCTACTCAATTGCTATGGAACATTTAGCAGGCAATTTTAGTACAAAGGCAAAATTAAATCTAATTCATGCCTTCTATTACAATAATTTCAGATTGTTAAGAGTCTAAAATGAAAAATAAAATGATAAAAGTACAAAAAGAACATTCATACACTATGCTCATCTTAAGATAAAAATATGTGAGTATAGGAAAAAATAACTGTTGTGAACGAAAGTGAAAAATAAATGATGAGAAAAATATTTGAAGCATATATGACAAGGGGTTAACTTAATCTCCACTCTTAACAGAGAAGAGGGCATTGTGACTAGGCTTGGAAGGCAATTGGGAAAATAATGTTTCCCCAAAATACAAATAAATCCACAAGTAGAAACTGTTTCTCTCCAGAGTTCTGGCTTAGTAAATGAATAGAAAACACATGTAAAATTATACCAGGACTAGCCAGAGTGTGAACAATTTGAGGAAATACACAGGTTTATAAAGAACCCTTGCAAATCAATAAAAATAATAAACACTTCAATAGAAATTAACTAAAAGGCATGAATAAGCAATTAACAAAAATATAACTGGACAACAAAAATGAAAAAAGTTTTTATTTTTAATCTAGCAAATTTACGGTGATTAAAAATGATTAAAATTCGATCTGGGATAAAATGTAGGAAAATTGGCACTCACTTTTTTGGCAATACAAATTACTTCAGTTTTTGTAGTCAATAGACTTTCACACTGCAAATGAAAGATGACCAAGATATTGTCAAACAGAAGTCGGATTTTTCTTTTCTTTTCTTTTTTTTTTGAGACGGAGTTTCGCTCTTGTTACCCAGGCTGGAGTGCAATGGCGATCTCGGCTCACCGCAACCTCCGCCTCCTGGGCTCAGGCAATTCTCCTGCCTCAGCCTCCTGAGTAGCTGGGATTACAGGCACGCGCCACCATGCCCAGCTAATTTTTTGTATTTTTAGTAGAGATGGGGTTTCACCGTGTTGACCAGGATGGTCTCGATCTCTTGACATCGTGATCCACCCGCCTCAGCCTCCCAACATGCTGGGATTACAGGCGTGAGCCACCTCGCCCGACCCTGAAGCCAGATTTTTAAAAATAAAACATAGTGTGGCTATTTGATAATATGAAGGAATCAGGGTTAATCTGTTAATGTTTCATATTTATGTTTTTGTTTTGTAAAAGAGTTCTTTTAAAGGCACATATTAAAACACTTATGGATGAAAATTGTAGATCTTACGGATTTGCTTTAAAATAATTCAGGGTTGAAGGATTAGAAGAAGGTATAGATAAAACAAGATGGCCAAAGACTAATAATTGTTGATGCGCATATGGGGATTTCATTACACAGTTTTTCTACTTTTTAATAAGTTGTAAAAGATTTTCCATAACAAAAAGTTTTTAAATTATTTATATACTAATGTCCAAATGTTAGTCAACAAATAATATCATATATGCATGATGCATGAAAAAAGACTGATGAAAGATAACAAAAGTTGTCTTGGGAGCAATCTTTATTTTTGTCTTTAGTTCTCACATGTTCTGAAATTTTTACTACGAACATAAGTTACTTTTGACAGTAAAATAAGTTGGGTTTTTTTTTTTCTTTTGAGACAGAGTCTTGCTCTTTTGCCAGGCACCAGGCTGGAATGCAGTGGTGTGATCTCGGCTCACTGCAACTTTTGCCTCCTGGCTTCAAGCAATTCTCCTGCCTTAGCTTCCCAATTAGCTGGGACTGCAGGCGTGCACCATCATACCCAGCTAATTTTTGTATTTTAGTAGAGACAGGGTTTCACTATGTTGGCCAGGATGGTCTCAATCTCTTGACCTCATGATCTACCCACCTCCCTCCCAAAGTGCTGGCATTACAGGGGTGAGCCACCATGTCCAGCTAGTAAAATAAGTTTTTAAAGGTTGTATTCAGTGGAGCCATCTTCATCTGTTTTAATCAAAACAGGAGCCGTGAAAAATAAATTAATATATATTTTTCTAGAAGACATTTTTACTCCCAAATAGTTAACCATTTTTATATTATTTCCCTTCACTCCACCTACTTTTAACTTAGGATTACCATGCATACGCACCATTTTTGAGATTGACTTTTCTTTCATAACTTATTTTCTATTAAATCCATTTTCCCCTTCTTACTTGATACATCTAAATATTAGGACTTCATTTTAAATAAACTAACCACAATTACAGATTATTAACTAAATCCAACATTTTGTCCTATCATACTTTCATCTAAAGCCAGTGAGAACCCATTTACGATGTAAGCTATTATATTAGTAACAGAACAATAATTTTGAAATCTTAAGTTGTTTCAGATATTCAAGCAGACACCATTGTAATCAGGTTTGTTGGCAGTAATGTTAAAGTCTACCAAAGTAGAACCGTACTCTAAATGAATTTTTTTTTTAAATAACAGTGAACTAAAATTGTCCCTTGCAGTTAGGCAGATCAGAGTATTACAAGAACAAAAAGAAAAGTGACAATTTTATAAATGGTGTGTTGTGGGGGCAGCGAAGTGGGACCTCTTCCAGTTATTTCTGAGGAACACATAATCTGTTAACCTCTCCCACTGCAAATTTTAAAGAACACTTGTTTCGTAATAATAATAAGAAGAATTGATCATTCATTATTATCATCACAACATTGTTTAGGAATTTTACATGGTCACTGATCCTTCTAACCATCTTCTCAGGTTTATATTAGTATACCTCTATTATAATTAAAGAAACTGAGACTCAGGAAAATTAATTATGTGATTCAAAGTTGCACAGCCTGGATTCAAATCCTATGTCTGTCTACACCAAAGTCTGTGCTCTTTTAATTCCACTACCCTGCATTTACAGACTGAGCATATTACACAGATTGATGGGGAATAAAGAGGAGAAACGGTGGGGCAGGAGAGTATGCAATGTGACAACGGTAAAGGGAGAATAAATATTCATTTAAGCTATGGTGATTATTCTTATTCTATGCTTTCAGTAGTAAATGTGCACTAAAGGAATTTATATCAACATCTTAAATTTACAAAGACATCTCTCTTGCCATTTGCTGCATACCAATGTGTACTAGGATGATTCATGGATTCAGAGGATATTAAAACTAGAAGAAACAATAGAGATCATCTACTGGAATCTTTTTCTTCCCTCTACACATAAAAAAGAGGAATAACAGAATATTGTCAAGTGTTCCTTCAGCTGTAAGTTCAACTGCTATTGCATTTATGATAGCAAAAGAAACAACTGGGTGTGAATTTAATTTTGTCTGAAAACTCCTAAAATGGCGTACATATCTATACACTAAGTATAGTAAATATCTCATATTTTCAAGTAAATAGACTACACTGGAAGAAGGGACAAGATGCTGAACTGGAACTAGAAGCATGGGGCTTTGGTTTTACTCAGGTTTCTAACAAGTTTTGTGACTTTAATCACTTCAACCAGCTTGTAAGTAAACAGAAGTAACTGGACTAAGTTCCCTTCTCTTGGACTCTCTAAAGGGAAATAACTTTCAAATTCTAATATTGAGGCCGCAGCTCCTTTACTAACAACAGACAAGTGTGTGTTTGCTTTCCCAAACTATAAGTAAATCCACAGGTATATACTGTATCTCCCCAATGTTCTGGTTTAGATAATGAATAGAAAACAGCAATTCCAGGTATAGTGTCAACAAGGTGAGGTTCACACTATACCTGGAATGTCTTTTCAGACATTTGCAGCTGAGTAGAAAAGAAATCAGAGTGAGCAGGGAACTGATGCTCTGGGATCTTAGATAATGGACAATAAAGAGAGCCACAGAAGAATCAGGAACATTGATTTCTTTTAAGTAAAAGAAAGTAGTTACACAATATTTGCCCTATGTTCTCAATTAGGTTTTTAAAAACTAAATTTGGCCAGATGCAGTGCCTCACACCTATAATCCCAGCCCAGCTACTTGGGAGGCTGAGGCAGAAAAATCACTTGAACCTGGGAGGCAGAGGTTGCAGTGAGCTAAGATTGCACCACTGCACTCTAGCCTGGCAACAGAGTAAGACTCCTTCTCAAAAACAAAAACAAAACAAAAAAACCCTAAATTTATTGTTTTAATGCCATATTTGGTTCTATTGATTAATAAATGATATAACTTAATATATGGTATCTACTTTTTATTTTTAATCTAGTTCTGATAAATCTAAAAGTGGCTTAATAAACAGTTACCAAAATACTTCACTTATGTAGTACCTGTAGGATGATGGCATTAGCTACATTTTCAACTTTTTTGAAAAAAATGGCCTCAATATAAAAATATGATGTTTTTTGCATAGTAGCATTGCAAGTGGCAGGCACCCCTAGAATCTGGAAACTGAATCTGCAAATCTATGACAGTCATATTTTTTTACTATTCCCACTCACCAATTTGGTGATATTCCTTATACTTGTTCATTCACATATGCTTCATTCTTTGACTCAAATGACATACATGGTAACACAGCTGACAAGAAAAAATGAACAGTGGCTTTGTCTGCTGAGTAGTGATATAGCTTATTTTGTGGGGGAAAAACTAGTGATATTTTAGGACATATTTACTCTAGGGCACTGTATTTTTCCATTAGTTGGAAATTCTGTTCAAGTTTAAGTACTTCTTCACAGTGTTTTTGTTTGCTAGTGTGTGAATGTGTGCCATACTTTCAAGCATGTTAACCATAACTAGAAGTCACATGAACTGCTTTATCCACCCTATCAGAGTAATTGGTAAAATTATTCATCCATCTCACTAAGAAATATTGGAAGGGCTTAATTTTCAGAATCTGAAATTGGTGTTTAGATTGAATCTCTGGAAATAAAGTCAAGTTCTGAGAAATCTCTCTTAGGGCACATAAATATGAGCAAGTTAAAATATGGATGTGGCTGCATGTTTCATAGATAAAGCCCTCCTAGAAAGCCTTTTGATGTACCTACTGAGTTGGATAGCCTGGCAGTTCCATTGGCCATATTGCTATACCCCAATATATACATATATATTAATTTACTAAAGCCTGAATATAGTAATATATACTAACAGCAAACTGGGCAATGTTGGAAACGTATAGAACATAAGGTATAGACATAAGGTATAGAAGCCAGAAATAAAAGAAGAGGAAGAAATAAAAAATAGAGGGCCATGACAAAGGTATAGTAGAGATCAAAAAAGCAGGTCATAAGGGTAGCAAACAGCACCAAAAAGAAATTTAAAATAAGACACAGAATGGTGTGAGAAGTATAACATCCATTGACATTTTCTACTTAGTACTGTGACTTATTATTTTATTCTTAAAATTGACCTGCAGTTTTTTATCATAAAAGAAGCTCATATGCCTGGCCAGGCATGATGGCGCATGCCTGTAATCCCAGCTACTTGGGACGCTGAGGCAGGAGAATTGCTTGAACCTGGGAGGCAGAGGTTGCAATGAGCCACGATTGTGCCATTGCACTCCAGCTTGGGCAACAGGAGCGAAACTCCATCTCAAAAAAAACCAGCAACAACAACAAAAACAGGTACTTCATATTTATTGCATATGCATATTTAGAAAAATGGACTTTGGACAGGCTTCAAAGCTTTAAAAAAAATTGGCATTGCACCCATTGAAAGTTAAACACACACACACACACACACATAGGATTAAAGTATTTCCAATTGTCATTAAAAAACTTTTCACAAGTCTATTCTCTGGCTCAACACAGGAATATCTTACATTGAGCAACTGTAATAAATAAACAAAATAGTTGTAAAACAAATTATATTTTAAATATATATGTGAAATATATTAAATTAAAATTATTTTCTTAAAGATTTATTTTGAAAAGTGGATAATTAATTCCTAGATTACATTATTTATTTATTTACTTGCTTACTTACTTTTTGAGATGGAGTTTCACTCTTGCCACCCAGGCTGGAGTGCAATAGCACAATCTCAGTTCCCTGTAACCTCCACCTCCCAGGTTCAAGCGATTCTCCTGCCTCAGACTCCCGAGTAGTTGGGATTACAGGTGCCTAACACCACGCCCAGCTAATTCTGTATTTTTTTAGTAGAGATAGGGTTTCACCATGTTGGTCAGGCTGGTCTCAAACTCCTGACCTCAGGTGATCCACCCACCTCGGCCTCCCTAAGTGCTGGGATTATAGGCGTGAGCCACTGAACCCAGCCACTTTTTTTAAACACATATCTAGCTAGTGCTCATTTACTGTATTTTCTGAGTATCGTAAATCTAGGTCTTTGCTGAAATACTGTATTTTTCATTTGTTTTATTTATAGTATGTTCCAAAGCAACTTGGTTTTTAAATTAACTTATCCCACAAGTAGGCTCAACTAACACTTTCTATTTTCCTGCATATGGATTGTTCTAGTCCCCATTCTGTGTGTCTTTAGACCAATGAATAGTGGTCACGGTAATATGAAAACAAACCCTTAGTTAAACATAAAAATATTCTAGAAAACTACTCAGAATAGTACTGACAGATATTCAATGGAATACTGTTTTTCTAGTAATTGAAAAGCAGTTGATATAAAAGAAAAATATATACTTTTTATCTCTTTTGTGCTGTAACTTGTAGCAATTTAATTGCCAAGGCTTTATATTCTTTCATGGTTGCGGTTTACCTAGATGTTCACTCTATAATTGAAAATTGAAGATACATCTTCTCTTTTCTCCTAAAATTTTCATTTATGTCACTAGGCTCTTTAGATCGTTTCTTGTTAATATCTTAGATGAATGAAATACAAAAGCTTTAATTTTGTTGCCTACCAAAACATTTATGATACATCTCTACTGAGATTATTGTATGTTGCTGAGATTTAAAAATACATATTCTTTGGTCAGGTGTGGTGGCTCATACCTGTAATTCCAGCACTTTGGAAGGCCATGCCATGGTGGGCAAATCACTTGAGGTCAGGAGTTCAAGACCAGTCTGACCAACATGGTGAAACCTGGTCTCTACTAAAAACACAAAAATTAGCCGTGAGTGGTGGCAGGTGCCTATAATCCCAGCCACTAGGGAGGCTGAGGCAAAAGAATCGTTTGAACTCAGGAGGCAGAGGTTGCAATGAGCCGTGATCATGCCACTCCATTTCAGCCTGGGTGACCAAGCAAGACTGTCTCAAAAAAATTAATAATAAATAATAATTATATATATACTTTGATTTTTATGTCTTGTACCTTTTAGTCAAATGCAGAAAATACTTGATTATATGGTAAATTTGATGTATTCAAATTTTGATAAGATCATTTGCCCCCAAAACCCAGAATTAATTATTTAATAGAAGAAAATAGAAAGTACAATTTCTGAAATAGGGAACTAGAAGAAAACATACCTGCCCGTTTTCTCTTCACTCTAAAGGTATTCAGTATTTTTATGTTAGCCCATTCTTCCCCAGACATGTCACTAAGCCCTGATCTGCCCTATCGATCAGTTCTTCACCTTCAGGAATTTAATTATGTTATACCCCTAAATGAATCTTAACAAGAGTTCGTTCGAAGTTTTTCATAAGGAAACCCAGATCCCCCCATTTTTAGGAGACCCTCTTCTATCTAGGAAGCTCGTCTTTCCTGTTTTGGTGTGCAGCTTAGAGAGGAAACCATAGGAAGTAGTAAGGTGTGAGGGGATAGCGGCCAAGTTAATTATCAGTTTGTAGCTAAATCACTTTATATTTTTATTCTTTATTTAATTAGTGCCACTTTTAGTATTAAAAATATATAATTTGCAAGCATAAATGCTTAGAAAAGAGTGAAAATGATTTTGGGCAGAGAATCTTTAGGAATTTATCTTATCACACCATGTGAACTGCTGCTTCTAGCCTTCCACCTCTACACTGTCATAACATGCATCCAGATGAGGAATCAGAAGAGAATAGGGTTACCATTGCTACTGCTGAGAGACTGCCAAATGAAATTGATTTTCTTTGTCTCTGAAATTTCACAAAGGCTATACATTGAGACTTTGCAGCCAACTTCCTATCTGTAAACTTGTGCAGTATTATCTGACACTGTAAATAGGTGGGTAGCCTGGCTTAAGTTTGTGGTATGTGAGTTTAAGTAAATTCTTTTGTCTTTGACCAGAATAATTCTCTTTTCCACCAATAAATAGTCATTAGTAAACGTTAATAAGATATGATCTCTGATACTGAATACTTAATAATTTCATGGGGAAGACAAACATGTACATCAAATCAGGCAGATAATCTGTCTTGAGTCTGGATCAAATGACTGGAGGAAAAACAAAGGCACTATGGTATTGCCAGTGTGGTACTTTGGACTCTTAGATCATTCCAAGGGCATTATAGTTACCCTCTTGATGCCTAGCAGTCCATACCGTGGCTAAAAATAGAGGCCTCATCAGAGTTTCTGACTAGCTCATGGCCGAGAAGGCAGGAGCACTAAGTTAACTTCCTTTTGTGTAATGATGATTCAGACAATGTCTCCATGTGCCATTTCATTTTTATTCTTCTAAACATACTTTATATTTGACCCCAATCACAAACCTCTTTTTTTTTTTTTTTGAGACAGAGTATCACTTTGTCACCCAGGCTGGAGTGCAGTGGCCCAATCTCAGCTGACTGCAATCTCCACCTCCTGGGTTCAAGCAATTCTCCTGCCTCAGTCTTGTGAATAACTGGGATTACAGGCATGTGCTATCATGCCCAGCTAATTTTTTTTTGTATTTTTACTAGAAACGCAGTTTCACCATGTTTGCCAGGCTAGTCTCAAACTCCTGACATCAGGCGATCCATCTCCCTCAGCCTCCTAAAGTGCTGAGATTACAAGCGTGAGCCACTATGCTTGGCCAAATCTCTTATTTTTTGCCAAGTTTTGCTCTTCGCAAGTTCCTACTTTGGACTTGAGTTTTAGTTCCTAAAACTTTTTCTGGTTCTTCTTTCTAACACACCTTGTGGTCCTTCATTCTCGTATCTTACCTTAATGCTAGAATTCCAGACCAAGCCAGAAGATCAGGATCCCTTCTCCAGAGAGCAGTTCAGGAAGTCATGGAATAGTTCATTACATCACCATAGAGCCAAAATACCATACTTCTTTGGTAAGTAAGTAAAAAATAATAATTTTTTAAAAAGCTAAATTTATAATCTCAGAGATATTTCTATGACCTTGGCAAAACAGGAAAAAATTCAAAGGCTAAAAAAATATTTTGCAGTGTCTTGTATTGTTTGTAGTCCCTGAAAGTTTTTTTTTTGGTTTGGTGGGGGACCTTACCTGGACACTTTGTAATGGGATTTTTTTAAATCATCAGACCATCCTCTAAAATAGTTAAGCCCTGTAAGTAATAAACAAAAACATTTAAACAGTTATATGGCTTGAAAATACAACATTTAGAATTAGCTGCAAATGTCACACCTGAAATGTAAGAGAGTGATGATATCCAACAACATATTTTAAGTGGAATATTGAGTTCTTTGTGCATGGCAGCCCAGCTTCTCAATACCTATCCATTTGCCAAAAGAGCCCAGAGTGACTCTAGCAACCCTATAAAAAAAGAACCTATGACTCCCTCTTCAAGGCAACTGAGGTAACAAGACATTCATTCCTGCCAATCCTGATGAGACCTGAGACCCAAGACCCTTGGGCAGAATTGCTCTTCTTCCCCTGTCAGAATAAGGCAGAATCATTTCCCCTGGGGGCCTACAGACTTCCTGCACAGTGATCCTCCTCCTTCTACACTACCAGTCTGCCTAGTAACCTATCTGGAGTAGAGAGAAGCTATTTAATTCCCTTTCTGCTAGAGTTTCTTCTCTACTAGGTTTAGGGTTCATTTTGTTCTAATCATGTTACACACATCTTTAAGAGTATTCTATGCATTCCTGTCTTTAATATATCTTGTCAAGGTAATTTCTTAAGCCATTATTTGCTAAAAACATTAAAGGAATAAGCTAAGTCTGTGCTTCTTAAATCAAAGTACATATACCCCTGGTTTATGTAGTAATGTAGTGGGTATTTAAAGACACAGAAGAAACATATCCCATCTACCAGCATTATCACTTTTACTTGATGGTGAGGAATTTGCACATCTACCCCACTATGACCTAGAAAGTACTATGTGATTTGCATCTCCTTTCTACTTTTTATTCTCTGCTGCTATTCAATCCCTCACTCAAAATGTTCCCTTCACATTGGCCTCCTCATTGTTCCTTATACAACTAATGCTCCTGCCTCAGGGTCTTTGCACTTACTGTTCATTCTGTTTGAAACATTCTTTTGGCAGATATTTGCATGGCTTGCTACCTCACTTCAAGCCTTTACTCAATTGTCATTTTCTCAGTAAGGATCTTCCTGACCACCCTATCAAAATTGTACATCTCTATCCTGTATTTCCAACCCCATTCATGTTTGATTGATGTTTATTTATTCATATTTAAAATACTATATGTTTTCTTATGGCACGTTTGTTATCTGTATCTTCTGTGAAAATGTAAGCTACATGAGAGCAGAGTTTTCCATTTTTTTATTATAGAAAAACTAGGAAGAATATTATGGTGATCCTCCATAGGAATAATACTATAGTGAACTACCATTATCACTCAAGTTCAAAATTTTTTAATATTTAGCCAATCACATCTCCTCTATCTCTCTACCATATTTTTTCCTTGAAATATTTTCAAGCAAATCTTTGACATAAGATTTCATGTTATTTTACCTATAAATTCTTCAGTATATATCTTTCTGATAAAGCCTCATTTCATAATATTTGAAATCATCATACCATTATCACATCAAATGAAATTAACAATAATTCTTTGTATCATTTATTCCCATTTTGAATTTGGATTTCCCTGATTGTCTCAACAATGTCTATTTACACTTAATTCATTTGAATTGGGATCCCAACAAGACCCACACGTTGCATTTGGCTTTTTATGTCTTAAATCTCTTCTCCCTGCTTCTCTATTTCTCCCATGTCTTGATTTGTTGGAAACCCCAGTATATTTGTCTTTTAGCATGTCTCACATTCTAAATTTGGCAGATTGCTTTCCTCTTAATATTTTCTATAATCTGTTTGTTATTAATATATGCAGAGGTCTAATTAGATTCAGGTTCATTTTTATAGGCGAGAATTCTGTATTACTTCCTGCTGTGCCTCATGCTGGGGCACAAAATGATGGGTTGGCACCCTTTAAGTGATGCTAAGATAAATCAGAGGGTTAGGATGATGTCGGCCTGATTTCTCCATTGTGAAGTTCCTCACCAACAGTTTACTGATGGCTTAGCATCCATTGATGATGAGTGCCTTCATTAATAATTTTACTTAATTACTTCCTTTGCATTTATTATCTAAATTCATTAATAAAAAGAGACCTTTCTCATATCAACTGTTGTTCAGGTAGGATAAATGCCTGATCTTTTGTTAGTTGGCAACATAGTGAGTTGGTGCCCCAGAAAATTTCAAGTTATTTAATACCTTGGGATTAGTTTATTTTGTTTGTTTCTTTTGTCTCACCATGTATTCATACATTCTTATATATTTGTGTTTTGATCTAGTATAGTCATTAATCTTTCTGTTTTGGTTTGGTTTGGTTTGAGATAGAGTCTCACTCTATTACTCAGGCTGGAGCACAGTGGTGCAATCTCAGCTCACTGTAACCTTTGCTTCCAGGATTTAAAGTATCCTGAGTATCCTACCTTAGCCCCAAGAGTAGCTGGGCTTACAGGCATGTGCCACCATGCCCGGCTAATTTTTAAAATATTTTTATCATGTTGGCCAGGCTGGTCTCTACCTTGTGACCTCAAATAATCTGCTTGCCTTGGCATACCAACATGCTGGGATTACAGGCATAAGCCACCATGCCTGGCCTAGTCATTAATCATTTTTGATGCTGGAGTTGTCTCATAGGCCTCTAGGACCAACTTCAAGTGCATGATACTTACATTTAATGTGACCACAGTAGTATTGGATAGGTTTCATGCTTTTTGGCACAAGATATCCCAGGCTAATCTTGAACCTTTCTGTTTTAGAGCTAGAATCAGCCATTCTCTAAGGAGACTTGATTTCTTTTAGTGGAAAATGGTATTTTAGAATACTGCTAGATTTTCATTGTTTCTAAGCCTTTTCAGAGACCTAGCTGGGAAACTAGTAAGATCTTTTATTTGAGTGGGTGAAGGGTAGAATCATGAATGCTAACTGGTATTTCCAATTCAAATATAAAATCGTAAGGTGTTTTACTATTTTATACTTGTTTCCTTCCTGTATGGAAACTCTTGGTTCCTAAAACATTAACATAATTACTGAATACTTTATCTTACAATATACTTTAGTTTCAAAATGACAATACATCTAATAATAAGACTCCTCATTGCAGTTTACAGGTTATTTTGCAATTCTTTTTTTGTCATTGTCACACTAGAGATAGAAAGACAAAATGTCATTTTTTAAATCACTTGATATAATTAGTTTGTGCATGTGGTTATGTAACCAACTTTTTAGTCCCACTAAGTTCATTTGTTTCATTATTTATTGTTTTAATTCTTTATAAACTTCTTCCCATTTTTACTTAATGTGGTTGGTTTTTAATTATGTAAAACAGTCAAACCTTTATAACAAAATCCATTCTCTAAAGTCCCACCTGCATCTCTGACTTTGCCACAATGTTTCTCCTCTCTCTCTACCTACTAGGTAAGAATTTTTATTAGTTTCTGACTTATCTTTCCATTGTTTATTCCCAGACATACAAGCAAAAATATAATTTGGATTTTCATTTCTGCTTCTATACTTATACTAAACATAGCATATTTCAAATACTATAAGCTGACCTTGCTTTTTTCAATGTAGCAATACATATTAATATACTGCAAATTAATATATGGAAATCCTCCCAATTCCTTTGTATATCTGCAAAGTAATCCACTGGGTGAATGTGTCATATTTTATTCAACCCTTTCCTTATTGATAGGCATTCAGGTTGGTTCTTTTATTATTACAAATACTCTAATATCCATATGTATTTATGTGTATGGCATTTTGTATTTTTTTCAGTATGTCTTTAGGATTCCCAGAAATGAGCTTTCCAGGCCAAAGGGTAAACATGTTTGTAAATTTCCTAAATATAAGGCACAGATTTCCTTTTCCGGAATCTAGAAGAGTGTCTTAATAATATTAAATAATTAATTAATTTTATATTCTTACAAATAAATACAGTGTAGATGGATGGCTTTCAGGTTTTTCTAAGGAGGACTCAGAAGAAGGATATCTTGGCTACCATAATTTGGTAAAAAGACATCAAAAGCACCTAACTATTATATATATGTGAATGTTAGACAATATTTTAAAAATTAATATTATTCAAAGAGGGAAACTCAAGAGAATGGACATTTAAAGTTGTATTCCAATTTTCTTTGGTAGATAAAATCTTTAAAATTTTCTAAATGTGATAGGCTTCTGAGAAAGACCCTACCTAAAATTAAGAGTTGATAATGGTGATATAAATATCATTTAGTTGAAAGGCCTTAGCTGATTTTCTTACATTATTAAAGAGCCATCTGGGAAATTTACTTCTCAATTTTTCAGGATGCAGATAGCAGCTGCTATACACTCCAAAATGAAGTGGAAATGAAACAGGATGTAAAGAAAATACTCCATCTAGAATATGTAACCATCATTAATAAAATTAGTCATCCTATCACTGAGACTGTCTTTCAATAGATAATCAGTACTTATTCTACTGACAATGTACTTGAAACAGTATTATATGTAAATTTTCAGTGCTGCAAAAGAAGTAGCACTCAAATATAAATTTTCTCAGCAAGACAATTTACTTCTATAGAAGGGTGCTTCTCACAGATGCTGCAATAGTGAGTGCACACCTGGACAAGGGAGGGGAAGGGGTTCTTATTCTCCACACAGGTAGCCCCTACTGCTGTGTCATTCCCCTATTGGCTAGGATTGGCACACACAGTTTAAACTAATTCTGATTGGCTCTTTTAAAGAGAGCAGGGGTACGAGCTGGAGCGGCAGGGTGGGTAGTTTGGTGGGAAGGACAGTTAGGGAACAGGCCAGCGCAGGTGACCAGGGTGATGCAGGTCAAAACAGGTGACCGGGGTGACTCAGGTCAGAGCAGGTGACCAGGGGTGACTCAGGTCAAAGCAGGTGACCAGGGTGATGCAGGTCAAAGCAGGTGACCGGGGTGACTCAGGTCAAAGCAGGTGACCGGGGTGACGTAGGTCAAAACAGGTGACCGGGCTGACTCAGGTCAGAGCAGGTGACCAGGGGTGACTCAGGTCAGAGCAGATGACCAGGGTGATGCAGGTCAAAGCAGGTGACCGGGGTGACTCAGGTCAAAGCAGGTGACCGGGGGTGACTCAGGTCAGAGCAGGTGACTGGGGGTGACGCAGGTCAGAGCAGGTGACCGGGGGTGACTCAGGTCAAAGCAGGTGACCAGGAGAACAGATATGAACTACTGATTAGAACTGGTGGGAAAGTTGTTTTCCGAAACTAGAGACAAGGGGGCACAGAGAATGAGGAAGTTAAACTTTAAAATGGAAAATTAAAGAATAAGAGAGCTGAACATACTGACATACTACTACTTTAAAGAGAAAATTGGAGTTCACTACATAAAACAATAGAATAATATGTTTAAATTCTAAAGGTGTTCTAAGAAGAGAATAAAAATTCATCTGTTTCTCTAATAAATTCTTGAGAGTGATTAACCGTATGTTTAGGTGAAATATCTCATTTTTTGAAAAGAGAACAATCATTTGTCAGAACTATTTATATTAATATATTTTCAAACTCTACGTTTGTTCAGCAATTGCACAGCGTCTTTTAAATTGATATATTGGTAGTTGTGATAGTGACAGGAGGCAGCTAAATGCATAGGCAAATAGGGGCAGGTCCCCAGTGAAACCCCACCTGCAAGGTGAAGACAGTTTAAAGCCTGAAAGCCAAGCTACAAGTTAAATCCTCAGAGCAGACTGAGAACTTGTCTTCCTGTTTGGTGTGCTTTTCTCTGATTTGACCCCACCAGTCATGTATTTTACATATACCTACCATTTGCTAATTGGTTTTCTACACTGTCATGCCCACCTTTGAGTGGTGTCTTTGCTTTAAACTTTTTGGCACCCTCACAAATCAATCAGCATGCACTCCCCATCCTGTGCCTTAAAAACCCCAGATACAGTTGGTAAAGGGAGAGACAACCTGACTTCAGGGTAGAGACAACCTGACTTTGGGTCAGACAACCTGCCCTTAACCATTTCCTCTCCAGCTTCCCTCCCTTCTGAGAGCTGTTTTTATTACTCAATTAAATTCTTCTCTGCCCCCCTTACCCTTCAATGTCTAGTGTATCCTCATTCTTCTTGAGCATGGTAAAAATAGCTCAGGAACTGCTGAACACAGGCACAAGCTATAACACAGGCAAGCTGGGGCACTCAAGTGTGGTACAGTGAGGACTGGGTGGGGCATTGAAAGCCAGGAGTCCCCAGCTTGCAGAGTGACTGAGAAGAAAATTCCTACATCAGTTGTGTTATAAGGAAACAAATTCACCAGTATAAAATTATTCAGTGGCCGGGCACGGTGGCTCACCCCTGTAATCCCAGCACTTTGGGAGGCCAAGGCGGGTGGATCATGAGGTCAAGAAATCGAGACCATCCTGGTCAACATGGTGAAACCCTGTCTCTACTAAAAATATAAAAAGTTAGCTGGGCATGGTGGCACGTGCCTGTAATCCCAGCCACTCGGGAGTCTGAGGCAAGAGAATTGCCTGAACCCAGGAGGCTGAGGTTTCAGTGAGCCGAGATCGCGCCATTGCACTCCAGCCTGGTTAACAAGAGTGAAACTCCGTCTCAAAACAAACAAACAAACAAATAAATAAATAAATAAAATTATTCTGAAACAAACAAATCCACAATTGACTAGCTAAATTTGTCTGTAAAACCCTTCTATTTAAATTTTCTTTTCCCCTTTGCTATCTTTTGACATCTTCAGATATCTGTTCTATCACATCATTTCATTGTGTCTTTGCAGTCATGAACTGTCAGTACATAGTATAAGTAAAATAATTTAAAACTGGGAATGTACTATGGCAGCCAACATGTTAAATGGCTTACAATGATCACATCTTCCTGGTGTTAGAAACTTTGTGTAATCCTCTCCCATATTATACCAGAGTTAATCTGTGTGACCAAAAGAATGTGGTAGAAATAATCATCTCTAAGATTAGGTTGTCAAAGACACTGCAGCTTCCAACTCAGCTGCCGTTTCTCTACTTCAGATCATTTGGCCTGGGGAAAGCCAGATGCCATGTTGTTTATAGGAAACATTCTGTCACACACTGAATTGAGCTCAGTAATTAGAAGACTTGAGTCTTAAAAGATATGTGAGATACGAAACAAGGCATTGGCTTGCATACCTGTACATAAAGCTTACATTCAAAGGTACTCATGAGAGAAGGGACTCAACATTTGCTCACCAAATGTGCCCATATACTTGCCTGGAGTTTAAGTCCAAATTAGCTGCAAGTCCTGACAAATCCAAGGAAAAGGTAAATAAGTAAATAACATACTAGATTATTGGCTCTGGCCAATATCACTTGTAAATAACAACACATAAATCTTAAGGGATTTTTTTTTTTAAAGAAAAACACAGAGCCTCGCTGTGTCACCCAGGCTGGAGTGCAGTAGTGTGATCTCTGCTCATTGCACCCCCCATTTCCTGGGTTCAAGTGGTTCTCCTGCCTCAGCCTCCCAGGTAGCTGGGATTACAGGCACCTGCCACCATGCCTGGCTAGTTTTTGTATTTTTAGTAGAGACAGGGTTTCCCTATTTTGACCAGGCTTGTCTTGAACTCCTGACCTTGTGATCCACCCCACCTTGGCCTCCTAAAGTGCTGGGAATACAGGCATAAGCCACTGTGCCTGGTGAAATCTTAAGGTTTAACAATTATGACCCAAAAACACCTTAAACAAACAACTGCACTGATGAAGAGATTCTAAACATTCAATGGCTGAATATTGAAAAATTGATGAATATAATGAATTACATTAAAAGATTTCAGGAGAAATGTCATGTATCTTCACTGATGTCAAAAAATTCAACACCAATTCTTATTAAGATTATTCAGCTGAATTTTTGCATTATACATCTATAAAACACATCCATATACAAACATATCTCAGCATACATATGCACAGATATATATAATATGTATACACACATATCTGTAGATAAACGTATATACACATGCATACATATAGGTATTTATATGTATAAACCTATATGTGCATGTACATATGCATATGTAAATATATGTATGTATTTATTTATATGTCCCTATTCATATAAGAAAAAAATCAGCATCATAGTGAAAGGCAAAACATTGGCATTATTTTCACTTAACTCAGGAAAAAGGTAAGAATGTGTTTTTTCATCACTGCTATTTAATATTATACTCGAAATATTAGCCAATGTGATAAAAATGATAAAAGAATTACACATGGAAGTATTTTTTATTTTATTCCTTTCCCAAACAAAGAAAGGTCTATACACAGAAATATTTTAATGGAGAAAGTAAAACTGTCACTATTTGCAGATGGTATATTGTATAACTGAAAACTCAGAGAGAATTTACCATAAACTAAAAACAATCAGGAAATTCAGTGAGGTAGTAGGAATCAAATTAATATATATGTATCAATAGTCCATTTTTACAAACAATAACCTGACAGAGGATAAAATAGGAGAAAAAAACCTAATTCAAAACAGCAGCAAAAAAAGATAAAGCAATTAGCAATAAACCATTATTCCTAAAATAACCAGAAACATAGTTTTTTAAAATCCATAATTTATTTTTACAAAAATTTAAGTACTTTTAAAGAACATAAAAGTTGATTTAAGCCAGGCATGATGGCTCATGCCTGTAATCCCAGCACTTTGGGAGGCTGAGGCAGGCAGATCATGAGGACAAGAGATCAAGACCATCCTGGCCAACATGGTGAAACCCCGTCTCTACTAAAAATACAAAAATTAGCTGGACATAGTAGCATGTGCCTGTAGCCTCAGCTACTCAGGAGGCTGAGGCAGGATAATTGCTTGAACCCAGGAGGTGGAGGTTGCAGTGAGCTGAGATTGTGCCACTGCACTCCAGCCTGGCGCCTGGCGCCTGGCGACAGAATAAGACTCTGTCTCAAAAAAAAAAAAAAGAAAGAAAGAAAGAGAAAAGAAAAAAAAAAGTAGATTTGAACGAATGAAATATCATTCCATGTTTATAGATGGGAAACATCATTAAGATATTAATTCTACCTAACTTAATTCATAAATTCAACAAAATCTCAAAATTCCAAAAGACTTTTGTAAAAGAGGTAGCCAAACTGATATAAAAGTTCATATAGAAAAGTTCTAAATCAGGAGTGGCTAGGAAAACTTAAAAAGAAGGACAATAAACAGCAACTAGCCTTAGCACATATTAAATTATATTATAAAGATTTGATCACTAAAATAGTGTATAATGTTACATAAATAGACAAACCAATGGAAAAAAATTGAAAGTCCAGAAATAGACTCAAATTGCACATAAGAATTCAGTGGCATCTGAAACTGGTGAGATAAAGATGGACTTTTAAATAAATTCTGATGGAAAAACTGAATAGCCAAGATAAGCGTGGATCAAACTAAGATACATTCTCAAAGGATGTAAGATTTAAATATAAAAAGTAACATTACAAAAATACAAGAAGAGGCCAGGTGTGGTGGCTCTAGCCTGTAATCACAGCACTTTGGGAGGCTGAGGTGGGGGAAATCACTTGAGTCTAGGTGTTTGAGACCAGCCTAAGCAACAGAGTAAGACCCTGTGTCTGCCAAAGAAAAAATAGTCGGCTGGGCATGGTGTCTGCAGTCCTAGCTACCTGGGAGGCTGAGTCAAGGATTGCTTGAGCTCAGGAGTTCAAGGCTACAGTGAGCTATGATCATGTCAGTGCACTGCAGCATGGGCAACAGAGAAAAAGGAAGGAGGGAAGGAAGGAAGGAGGGAAGGAAAGAAGGAAGGAGGGAAGGAGGGAGAGAGGGAGGGAGGAAGGAAGGAAGGAAGGAAGGAAGGAAGGAAGGAAGGAAGGAAGGAAGGAAGGAAGGAAGGAAGGAAGGAAAGGGAAGGAGGGTGGGAGGGAGAAAGGAAGGAAGGAAAGGGAGGGAGGGCGGGAAGGAGGGGGAAAGGAAGGAAGGAGAGACAGAGGAAGAGAGGGAGGAAGGGAGGGGAAAGAAAGGGAGAGGAGAAAGAGAGGGAGGAAGGAGGGAGGGGGGAAGGGAGGGAAGGGAAGGAGAGAGGGAGGAGGTAAAGAAGGAAAGAGGGAGGGAAGGACACAGAGAGAAAAGGAGAAAAGAAGAAAAGAGAAAAGAAAAGAAAAATACTTAATAACCCTTACAATTTAAATAAAGTTGAGGAAGAGACAGAAAGCTCCAATAGAAAAATAGATTCTTTGCGAATTGGCAAAGGATATCAATAGACAACTCAGAAAAAGAAATACATTTTCCTTTCGATATGGTTTGGCTCTGTGTCCCCACTCAACTCTCATCTTGAATTTGTAATACCTATGTGTTGAGAGAGGGACCTCATGGTAGGTGATTGGATCATGCGAGCAGTTCCCCCATGCTGTTCTTGTGATAGTGAGTTCTCAGGAGATCTGGTGCTTTAAAAGTGTTTGGTACTCACCCCTCATATTACTTTCTCTTTCTGATGCTGCCACGTAAGACATGCCTTGCTTCCTCTTCACCTTCAGCCATGATTGTAAGTTTTATGAGTCCTCCCCAGCCATGTGGAACTGTGAGTCAGTTGAAACTTTTTTCTTAGCTGGGCATGGTGGCTCATGCCTGTAATCCCAGCACTTCAGGAGGCCAAAGCAGGAGAATCATTTGCACCCAAAAGTTCAAGCCAGCCTGTGCAGCATAGTGAAACCCTGTCTCTAAAAGAAAGAAAGAAAGAAAAATAAAAAAAAGAAAACCTTTTTCTTTATAAATTACCCAGTCTCAGGTAGTTCCTTTATAGTAGTGTGAAAATGGACTAATAAACCTTTAAACATATGAAAACTACCTGTAGATCAAAAGACATGATAAATAGAAAAATAAATTCAGGAAGACATCTATAGAGATTATCATCTGTAGTTATCCTAAAATTAATAAGAAAAGGATGAACAACTCAATAGAAGAAAGGGGCAAAATACTTGAACTGGTAATATTAATTGCCAGTAAATATACAAAAAAAAATTCTACTTCGATACAATCAGGAGAGTGCCAATTATAAAACAATAAACACTGTTTTGCACACATCAACTTGTCAAAAATGTAAAGTTGTTGCTAAAAGTTAGAGACAGCCCAAACATCTATAAACATAAGATGGATCAAAAAATGGTGTTATATTCAAACAAAAAACTGAAATAAAAAGGCAGTGAAAATAATGTTGAGTGAAAATGTAAATTTTCACAACAGTATGTAAAATTTCAAAACATAGCAACACTAAATATTGCTTTGAGACATATATATACATGTAGTACATCTATAAAAATTATAAATGGGAATGAACAACACAAATTCAGGATTCAGAAGGAAAAGCAAGGGAATGGGATTGGGAGATAAAATTAGGGGTCCAATTATGTCTACCATGTGCTACTTCTTAAGCTAGATGATAAATACATATGTTTTCATTTTCTCTGTATAGTTCTTATATATCTGGAATAGTTCAGGAAAAAAGAGATTAAGAGGCAGAGAAACACAAGCATTTTGAAATCAGGACAAAACTTAATTCCAATGTCATCTCTGCAGCATACTTGTTGTGGAACCTTGAACAGATTACTTAGCTTCCCCGAACTTCAGTTTCCTCATCTGTAAAATAAGGATAATAGTATTATACAACTTCCTGAAACAGTGCCTCAACATTCAGCAAAGTAACTAGCATGTGGTATTCACTTAATTCACTTGATATTTTTCCTGAATTATTTCAATAAAGTCAATATTATTGTCTGTAGATATGCATTTCAAATGTCTGTGTGTATGTGTGTGTTATATATATACTGTGTCTGTGTGTTATATAGTGGTGTGTGTGTGTGTGTCTGTGTGTTATATAGTGGAATGTGTGTGTGTATGTATGTTATATATATATAGTGTGTGTGTGTTATATAGTGGAATGTGTGTGTGTGTGTGTGTGTGTGTGCGTGTATTAGTTTCTTGGAGCACAGCACTTGTGTTCTTATGACTCCGGCATCCTTTTTTTACATGTAACCTTTTAATTTTGCACTTCCTGTTATAATTTTAAACATAGGACGAACAATTTCTAGACAATCAATAGAACAGCTGCTAGGGGAAAAAATAGAAATGAAATGGCTAAATGATTGAAGGCTGACACTTAAAAGAATAGTTTTACAGTGAACAGCTGTGTATCCCAGAAATAAAATACCTGATAAATACATGTTAACAAAGAGGAAAAACTGCTGTCTAATATTGAAAAGTCATGGCTACAGAGCTAAAAACTATTGGAAAATAATGACAAGATTTCAGTGTTGATAAATTTTCAAATTACAAGAAACAGAGAAAATAATAAAACCCCTTACAGAGTATAAATTTTGTGGCATCAGGGAACAGTGTGAAAATATTTTGGATAATTTGCCCAGGCACTGTGGCTCATGCCTGTAATCCTAGCACTTTGGGAGGCCAAGGTGGGTGGATCATCTGAGGTCAGGAGTTCAAGACCAGCCTGGCCATCATGGTGAAACCTCATCTTTAAATAAATAAATAAAAATATTTTAGATATTTTAAGCTTTTAAAACGTATTTTGAGTACTGAAAAATAAATGTAGGTCACTTTGTCTCTGTGAACAGATATTACACTCTGAATCCCTTTTATACACATACACAGAGACACACACAGACACAGACACACACACACACACACACACACCTTTTTTAAGTCTTTTGTCCTCTAAATGATGTAGTCCTTTTATCTTCTCTGTGTTATGGGAAAGCTGTGGAATCAGAAAGCCTGAATACCATTCTGTGAGGTCACATTTGTTGCATAGGAGTTTTGGCCTCTATGAACTTTGGTTTTCTTACTGTAAAATAGAGATTAAAATGAGCTAATATATAACACAGGACTCTAAAAAACTTTGAAGCATCACCCAAAACCAAAATATTATTAATCTCAGAAATCACTGTAGTAAACTTGGTAGTAAAATGACTCATTTCTAGGTAGTTTTTCTCCCAGGAATCAAAACAAACCTTTAGTCTATATGGCTTCCTGTTTCTGAACCTACTAGCTGCAGGAAAAGCAGACATACATAAAATCTCTCTATTGCATTTGTTAGCTGATATGTACTTCTTGTTCATGTGGATTGCAAAAGCCTTCATTTATTCATGTAACAAATGCAAATTGAGTACCCTATGTACCTTTTACATGTCAGACACTGTACTAGTTATTTTGGGTACATTCATAAGAAAAAAATCCTTGCCCTTTTGAAGCTTAGCATTCCATCTGGGAATAGAAGAAGGGTGGGGGAAGGAAGCAGGAGACCATAAATAATAAATATTGAAAACAACTGAAATTTGCCATGTATTAGAAGATCCTAAGTGCTATGGAAAAGGGGAGTACATCAGGGTAACGGGGATGAGAAGGGTTTGAGGGAAAGGATCATCAACTGGGGTGAAAGGAGGAGGCTGGCTGCATCATCTAATGGGAAGGTCTCAATGGGAAAGTGACTTTTGAGCAAAGACTTGAAGGGTAAGGGAATTTCTCACAAGAATATCTGGGGAAGAGCACTCCGTGAAAGGAAATAACCAGGCCCAAAGCCCCAAAAGGAAGCTTTCCTGGCATGTTTGAGAATAACAAAAGAGTGCTTGTGTTCAGATGAGTGAGTCACGGGAGATTATCATGAGAGGAGGTCAGAAAATAGCATCCTACTTAACGTCTTAACAAAAATTTCAGAGGCAAACCTCTTTGTTCTGTATATTTGAAAAGCAAGAAGGCTCCCATTTTTGTTCCTTTGCCTAGAATTGTTTCAACCAATATTTGACCATTTCTCAGGTGTCATACCTCACTGGTAGAAAAACACACTTGGTATCTGGCCCTTTCACTATTCACCTTCATCCCTTTCCCTCTTTTATCACTATACTTGCTTTAAAAAGCAGGAGTACCTCTTAGCCACAAGTTTGTGTTAAAAGCTATTTCCAGTAGCTAATAGTTTGTTCTCAAGGTTTTATCCTTGCTCTCCATCAAGCTCTCTTTAAATTGTTATTTCACAAGAAAACCCTCTCTTTCCCTTTATGTCCTTTATCCAGCTGCCCCAAGGAAAACAACCATTAGCAAGAGTGAAAAATCTGTGGGTCCCTATTCCTATTTCACTACAAGGAGAGAACGTGAAGAACCCAAGTTACAAATCATATAATTTAAAAATCGAGCCCATCTCTCCATATTAAAGAAATGGAGACTCAAAGATGTTCACTGCTTTTCATTCATTACAAGAAATCATGACATATTATAACCTCAATTTCCATTCATTGTTACTCCCTTCTCTCATCCCAACAAGAAAGGAAATCTTACAACACTACTCTTTAAGACAAGAGAAACTGTGCTGTCCTACGTCAAATTTTCTTCTTCAGTTCAGACTGCCTCACTGGTTTAGATTTATTTTGTCAGATACTGCTATTGAGTATGTTGCTGGGTTTACACTAGAAAGGGTTTGGATTTTTATGAAGAAATTTAATAAAGCATAAACTGTTTGCACCAAGATTTTTAAAAAAAGAAAAATTCACAATATCTGATCTTTAAGACAAGATTTTTGGAGAGTTATAATTGTTTCCTAACACCTTCTGGAATATATTGTTATATTGTTTTATGGCACATTTGAGTAATAACCGTTTCATTCACTTTACCCAAATCCTAACATCATATAGATCTAGAATTAAATTATCTTGTTCAGGCTTCTATTTTTAAGTAGTTAAATGTCAAAATAAATTTAAAATAATTTAAGAAGAATGAACATAGAGAAAACAACTCCATCCAGTACGGCAGGTTCCTATGCATGCAATCTTGTGTGTAATAAAAGAGCATGTTGCTGTGGAATTTAGCAAAAGGAGGGCATTTGAGAGAGCTTGCACACTTTCCTAAGCATACTTTCCTAATAAATTCTGAAAAACATGTTGTTATCTATTCTTACCTAGCCTCTATCATGAGTTTGCTTCATTCTGATTTATGCCTCCCCTCCACCCTGACCCTAGACACACACACAACCTTCCTTTACAGCAAATGCTATATTCTCTAACAACAATGGGTAGAATCATCATCACTTTCCAAATCTCTGAGTGGTAGGCAGACATTGTTTCTGAGCCCTACTCTCAGACAAGATGAAGCTGATTTTTTCTGCCTTGCTTGGAAAATCCAAGGCTTACACTGTGTGTGGGTCATCCCATGGGCTCCACTGAGAAGAGTGAAATGGATTGAGCAAACACACTCTATAAAGTTTTCTTGTGCCTGTTTTCAAGATCAATAAGGCTCTTTGACCAAACTAATCATATCAATGAGTCAATGACAAAAGATAGAGGAAAATCAAAAGTGGACTATCTTGAGAGCCAAAGGAAAACAGTCATGAGAAATATTAGCAAATTTGACTATGTAATGACTTCATCTTTGTAAAACTACAAAACTTTCATACATAAAAAAATCATATCTAGTGTATCTCTGGAAGAGGATACAGGAACTGTATTTCAGTGGCTGTTTCCACTGAAAAGAACTGAGGGATTAATTTTTAAGGGAGAATTCTACTACCCTGGCATAGTATAGCAAAAGGCATTCCCATCAATTGCTGGTGAAAGTCTAAATTGCACATCCTGTAAAACAAATTTTAAAAAAAGCAATTTGCAATATCTACCAAGAACGTTAAATTCTTATTACTCTTATCCCAGTAATTCCATTTTCAGGAATTTAATCTAAAGAAATAATCTAAAATGTGAAGAATAGGTCTATGGCAAAATATATTACTGAAGGTATTTTTTATAAAAGTGAAAATATGGGAAAACTTAGAAGCCCCAAATTAAGGAAATGGTTATAATAAAGTATAGTTCAATCACATAATAAAATTGTATCTAGGTGTAGATTTAATCATGTTATGCATTTGAAGTAGAATACCTATTTTTGTTTAATTTACAGAATGATCTTGACTAAAATGCTTTTATAAAGATTGAAGAAAATATGTTGAAATGTTAATAATTATCTTAACGTGCTAGAATTTGGGGCAATACTTATTTTCTTTTTTAAATTTTTTGTTTTCCTCAATATAAGAAAAACAAAAAATAAAGTTTCATTTTAAATAAAAAGGATTGGAGGTGAAGAGGGGAGGAAGAGAGAGAGATGAAGAGAGAAACCATTTTTCTTCACCATAGCTTCCAAGCTAAATACCAAAAGAGCCAGGGTCCAGGACATCCAAAGCAATCACTAAACCCTCAAATGCCTGACTGCTTCAGTGGACACTGTTGATAGGTCATCAGACCCCTCCCCTATCTGCTGCCAGGGCAAGACTAGTGACTGTCACCTGTGACCTTCTCCAGAGATTTGCCCTTGGCCAACTCAGGAGTACAAAGCCAAACACCCTTACTTCAAGCAGGGATAAATTTATGGTGCAGTTATTCTCCCTGGCTGCTGTGGACCAGGTCAGGACTAGACAACCCAAGATCACATACTTCTCCACTCCTCTATCAATGAATCATGTGCACCTGGGTCCCTCTCTTGGGCTCTGCTTGTAATGGACTTGCCTGAGACATCTACAACAGGCAAGGCGTGATAAACACTTGGTTTCTTGTTTGACTAAACAACATGGGCATATATAATTACAAAGTTAATTTCTGATTAATGCCACCAGTGATTTGGTCATAAGTGTTTATTGTACCTTACAGATACAGTAGCCAGGAGGGCTTCACAGGAGAGTAGAAGTTTATGTAGAGGTTAAGGAAGGCATTCCAGAAAAAAGAAGAAATCACAGGGAATGTCTGAGCAATGCCTGAAACTTTTCAAAATGTGATATGTTCTTCTCTTCAGGGCAGCGGCAATACAAAGAAGACTGTCTTGGTTTCAGTGGCACCAGGCTTCCTTGGCTCTCCTCTTACTTTTCCACTGGGCCTCTATTCAGTTCCATTTGTAGGATTCTCTAGCGTGCCCTCCATGGATGTTGGTTGTACCTCAAGGCTCTACACTTTGTCTTTTCTTCTTGTCCACACTGCCTAGGCAGTTTCATCTGCAAACATGTAACTGCCATCTACAAACTCATCTATAAACACATACCCATGTCTCTGCTAAGCTCCAGGGCGCTATGCCCAGTAGCACACTCTCCATGGCAGCTGGAAAGTCACTCATGAACCTTGCAGTTATGATTTATCAAAATTAAACTTAATACCCACGGACCTTCTACCCTCTAAATTTATTATCTTAGGGAAATATACCATCATCCATGTAGTTGCAAAAGACAAATCTCAAAGATATCTTAAGTTTCTCCCTCTTTCCTATCCAGCCACAATATCCCACATCAAATCAATTACCAAGATGGTCAATTCTACATTTCAAGACATCGCAGAACTCCCTCTTCCATTTCCTTGTGTCTGCCCTGGTTCAGGCATTTATCATTTCTCACTGAGATGACTGCAAAAGCCTCCTTACACATTTCCCAAGCCTTGGTACTGTCCTCATTCAGTCCATTCTCCATAGTACTTTTAGAATAATATTTTTAATGCAAAAAGATGACTATGACACTCTGAAGTTTAAGACTTTCAAAAATTCTCAACTACTTTAGGGCATAAAAATCTAATCCCATTTGCATGGCATGAAAAGTTCTTCTCACTCTAATTTTGGCCTATTTTTTCAGGGTTATCTTTTACCACTTCCTTGCTCACACTTTACTCCCCTGAAATACTGAACCATTTGTAGCATCATGAATGATTCAAGTTCTGTATGTTTGCACCTTTGATATATACTACTCCCTCTATGGGAATGTTCTCCTCTGACTCTGTCCCCTATGTCAAAATACCTCAAACACCTTTCATTGCCAGCTCAGTCATTATCTTCTTTGTAAAGCCTTCTCTCGCTCTTGCAGGTAGGGTTAGATAATCCTTTTCCTATTTCCTTATTTTTTTTGTACATACATTTATTATAGCAGCTATACAGATAATATCTCTTTCAGATATTATCAAAACTAATTGATTGGAAGTCAATGGTACTGTTTATACTAAAAGAGTATCATACTGTACACTCTCTGTTTGCATGGGTATCTCCTTAAGAAACTGACTGCTTCGATAATGGGGCATAGAATCTTCATCTCTGTAATCCCAGAGCCTTATATAATCATGGGGGACCACTCAGTTAACATTTATTAAATTAATGAATCCTTATATTATCTGTATCAATCATTAAATCCGTAATGATCAATAATATCATAGTTATTACTCTCCACTTCCGACAGCCAACATATCCATAAACAAAATGAGAATAACTCAACCTGTTTTGTAGTGTAGTGAAACTTTTTAAAATGAACTGGATTTAGGCATGTCTATTTGCACATAAAGATAGAGCTATTGGCACAGTCATGAACCAGCTGAATTACACGTCAGTATATCACAATGATTAATACTGATACAAAGATAATCAGTAAGATGAAAAAACATTCAGGTCAGATTTAAGATCTTACATGAAATTATTACTGGTGGAAAAGCGACAGATTCCATGTCAGATGGATCCCAGGAGAAGTGTGGGACTGACACAATGTGGAATAAAAATTACAGAGTTTACAAAATCAATATAAAAATATGCATGTACACACACACACACACACACACACACACACACACACCAAGCTTCAGGCCATTTACTGCATTTTAAAAATAATTTTGACTAAGCTGTTTTAAAAGACAATCTGTTAAGTTTATGCATCCTAACTCAGCTGAATTACATCCCAGGACAATGAGAAAAATTGCTGGCAAGATCACCAAACGCTGTTGGAAGACTATTTTAGATTGTTATTTAGAAGCTGTTTGTACACAGGCACATAACAGCTGCACTACACTTCAATCCAATTCCAGTCTTTGCAGTTTACTCTAGGATGTGCCAATCCCAGTAAATTACATGAGAAGAGAACAATGCAATCATTATTTACCCAAACTGTAATGTATTCCTATCTTATTCCAGAAGTGGAATTAAATAAATAACTAAATAGAAGTGTTCATGTGTGAAGGATTGAAGTGCCTGCACATGCAACTTTAATTTAGGGTTTGTGGTAAAATGATTTCAATATTAAAGAATTTGAATACTAGTGGAGCTTTTTTAAAAAGCATGAAGAATTAAACCCACTTAACTCCTGAGTATTATTACTGTCATGTAACTCTGAATAACATACCAAAAAACATACAGGAAGGAGAAACAGCTAAATGACAGACAAGCAAGAGAAAATTCACCTTAAACAACTCCAGCATTTCCTCTAGGAAAGAAGAAAGGCGGAAAGAAGGAAGGAATCCAGAGCTTCTATAATACCCTAAGCAACCCATTTACAGTGCGTTGGCCACCTCCTGGCCAGGAGAGCAGCAGACAAGCTCTTGCCAACCCTAAAGGTAGAGGCAGCATGGCTTATCAGGAGCATACACTTCGAAATCAGAAGTTCTGGAATTTTGAAATTCACTTTATTATTACCAGCTGAGACAATCTGATCAAAATAATCTTTTCAGTCTCCATTTCTACATAAGAAAATTAGGTTTGAAATATTTTGCAGGCTACAATAATAGATTTTGTGTTCAATAAACGTTTTTCTAAGTGCTGCTCGATAAACTACACTTTCCTTTTTCTCAGAACCACAGGGAACAAGTCGTACCTGTGAAGCAAAAACTACCTTCAGTTGCAAACTTTATTTTCTGAACTCTTCAAAGGTTGTTGTCAGTGATTTTTGGATGCATCAAATATGTGTAGTTCTAGGAATCCTGCAA
The DNA here is from genome assembly GCF_049354715.1 of Callithrix jacchus. Classification (NCBI taxonomy): domain Eukaryota; kingdom Metazoa; phylum Chordata; class Mammalia; order Primates; family Cebidae; genus Callithrix; species Callithrix jacchus. The sequence goes on along the minus strand of NC_133503.1, from coordinate 123,690,884 downwards.
GTAAAACTGAGTCTTAATTAAGACCTCTAATAAATGTAAGACTCAACGTAGAGAGAGTACAACTAAGTTTTATGCCCTAAGAAGGCTGTTTGGAAATATTCTTTTGTATTCAGGCATTCAGATAAAGTTTGTTAGGTAGGTTTGAATATTTCAATGCAAGTGAATAATTTAATATGATTTTTTAAAATGATAGCACTCACAACGCACATTGCCCAGGCCATATGGACCTGAAGGACAATTAAAACAATTTGTCAAGTAATAGTATAGACAACATTCAACATCAAAACAGATGAAACTCTAACCCACAGGTCATTTCTTTATTATTTCATTCATTCAACAAATACTGATTATCACTGGAGTCAAGCACTCTCCCAGGCACTAGAAGTATGATGGTGAGCAAGAGTCGAGTGGACTATATCTTTTATAAAGGAAAAAAAATCTGTCAAATAACAAATAAAACTTAACCTAGATTTGAGAAAGGAGGAGAACTGCGATAAAGACAAGTGTCCCCAGGAAGGGACACTTGAGCTGACTTACGATGTGTCAACTGCTCACCAGGTAATAGTAGGGGGAGGCTCAGGAAGGGCCTTAAGGACTCTTCTCAAGGTGTGGAAAACAAATGGTGGGGGTGATGGAGGCAAAGCTAGATGAATTAGACTATTGCAGTAAATGGCGAGAATCTAAGTACTTTGTAAAGACTTTTAGCCACCCTTCCATCTCTGGAAGACAGGGAAAGTACTGTATTTCCCAGAGAAATTTGTCCTCTGTAGTGGAGATGAAGGGATATGGATTAATGGAATATTTGGAAGATAACATTGATAGGTCATAGGAATAGACTGGATATGAATACCAGGCACAGGGTGTAGTTCAAGAGTTTGTAGAGCTGGGAAAATGAGAATGCTGTTTGTTTAGGAAATACCAAAGACGTTGTCTTCTAAGTGAAATAGGTAATATATTCTGAACATTTTCTATGCAATAAGCACTGTTCTAAAAGCTGTACACATTTTATAAAGTTTGTTCTTTATAGAAACTCTGTGATATAGGTACTATCTTATAGATAAGGAACTGATGCAAAGAAAGATTAAGCAACATGCCCACTTTTACACAGATTATAAATAGTGAATGCAGGTATTGAATCCAGAGTCCATGCTTTTAGCCACTGTACTATGCTGTCTCCCACTCAGAAATAGCCTCCACTGCCATGCCCCCAAATCTGTTTCACTTGAGTTGCTCAAACAAAAGGAACTTTCTCCTTCTGGCTTTCACTCTTGTAATCACCTCTGATGTTCACAACAATAGCTTCCCAGTAACTAAATTGCTATCAGTGCTGCAGGCAAAAAATTTTCCTGTCTTTGGATTGATTTTCCCTCTCTGGGCCATAAATTATCACTGTAACATAAAGTTAATAAAGGCAGAGATGAAGATTTCAATTTGCATTCCTATTGGTCAAATAACAGGTTCACGGACAAAATGAATTGTCTTAGTCTGCTAAGGCTGCCATAATAAAATTCCATAGACTGAGTAGTTTGAACCACACACATTTATTTTTCTTACAGCCTCAGAGGCTATATGTCTGAGAGCAAGATGCCACCATGATTGGTCTCAGGAGAGGGCTCTCTTCCTAGCTTTCAGAAGGCTGCCTTCTGACTATGTTATCACATGGAGAGAGAAAGAGGGGAAGAGGCACGGGAGGGGAAAGAGAGAGGAAAAGCAGGGAAGGAAGACATGGTAATCTCCTTTCTCTTATTATAAAATCATCAGTTCAGTCAGATTAGGACCTCATCCTATGACCTCACTTAAGCTTAATTATCTCCTAAAAGCCCTATCTCCAAACACATTAGGTGTTAGAGCTTCAATATATGAATTGGAGGGGGGATGCAATTCAGTCTACAGCATGGATCCAGGGGTCTTCTTTTTTTAAAAAAGTACAAGATTAGTACAAATTCACTCACAGGCCCCTGAAATTTCAATTTCTCCATAATTACAGTAATTTTGCCTCTGTTTGGAGGGAGCAGCTCATTAGATTTCTGTTCATATCTAAATCAGGTCAGGGGTGGAGTGAATGTGCAGGGAACTCATTGAAAAAAAAAGACTTGGGAAATGAATCTTATTTTGGTGGATTTGACTGGATACAGCAGAGCACACCCCTGCAGGAAGTGGACAATTGACTGCTCTGGATGCTTTGGAAACCCCAAACCCTCAATCACAGTCACAGTGATGGTCATCAATGTCTGTGTCAAACACTGGAAGATAAGGGGACTTGCTCAATATGACAGGTGCAAGACCCCTGCCATAAGTAGAACAGGATTTCAAGGATTTCAACGAATAAGGAGAACAGGACTTAAAGGAGTTGGGAAGCCCAAGGAAGCATGTAGTGATATCTTCCAGAGAAATCACCAAGACTATGAGTCCCCATGCCCCTTTCCCAGGCTGGGGTAGCCTGGGACACATAAACTACATCACCTATTACCTCGACCTGGTTGGCATGACTCTATTTCAATAGTCAAATATATATGCAAATATTCTTCTTCTTCTACCTATGTTAAACTCTAAGAGCTGGTGCCAAACAGAATATCTACATATTCTCTCTTTTCTTTTTTTTTAATAGTATGACTCTAAGTACATTCCTTCTGCTAGGATGACCAATCATTGAAGTTTTTTCAGGACTGAGGATTTTGTGGGGAGCAGTCCTTTCAGCTCTAAAACCTGCATAGTCTGGGAAAATTGAGACACTTAGTCACCCCAAATCTAGCTCCTACTCTAAGAAAGTAGGAGACTCCTGCTAGCATAGGACCAGAGAAAATATTGTTCCTATGCCCCCAAAACAGAGTGCCTGAATCCAGTAAAAATCCTTCTGGTTTTCCCCAGTGAGATCTTTCTTCTTCCTTAGACCTCTGAGAGATAAAGATATTCACTGTTTCAAGTGGCTTAGAACTCAGAGCCCTGGAGTTACTTACAAAAGCAAGTAATTTGCTGATTTGAATTTTTTAAGAAATTGCATTAAAATATTTTATCTTAATTACTGAGTTTTGGGTGCCCCCTTAAATTTTACACTTGGAGCAAAGGACTTACTCACTTCACCCCATTCCAATTTTGCCAATAAGCAACTGGCTCAAGTAATTCCTGGTGGCCAGTCACCAGCCTCTGATGATTCAGTCCTCATTGCTCCCATCAAGTGTAACAAACTTTCAGTCAGACTAAACTAAGATTCCACCAGCCCACCAGGTATACCTTGTGATAGCAAAATCTGCAGTAGTTTCACAAAGATAAGCTTGTATTGTAGGACTTTTGCTACGTTTATATTAAAAACAAATGATAGTGATTTTATTCTTGAGAAATAAATGTACAGTATGTGCTTTTAATTCCTGCAGAGATGCATCATCTGAAGCAGAACACAGCATGGTGTTAAAAAGCACTGCTCTTGAAAGCAAATGAGGTCTCTGACATTAACAACCACACTATGATGAGCAAGTTAATTAACTTTAATGAACCTCAGTTCTATCCACTGTAAAATAAAGATAACACCTGCCTTATAGAGTTGTTTGTGAAGATTATATAAATTAGCATAAAGAAAGTGTATAGCAGGCTAGCTGGCAGGAAAGTATGCTGTGAATGCTAATTCTCTTTCTTCACCTTTCCTGCCTGGCCTCCACACTTCTCACCAAAGCCATTTTTGTGACTTTAACAATTGTGGACCTAGAAGTTTGTCTTAGTGTACTGGACATATTTTCGAATGTTTTGAAAAGAAAATAGTTATTTTGTCATTGTACTCTTAGGTTCAAAGTATAGTTTGTTTTGTATTCTCTTGAACTGTTTGAGGTCTAAAAAGTAAATAATCAGGCTAGAAATTTCTCAAGACCAATATGACTTTAAAAAAAAATATTTATTGAGCACAGTGGTTTTTCTTTTCAGATTCCCTGGATAATACTGGTACTCTATCTGAGATTTCTAAATTTTAAAGTTCGTAAAGGATGCTACTGTGTGCAGCACTCTCCCATAAGAGTGACCCTCAGGCAAAATAACTTCCTCCCAGACTCTCTCACCTGCCCCTACACTTGCTGCTTAAACAGATATTGTTCTCATATTTATTTCTCTGTAAGTTAAGACCTTCCCAGCAGTATCATGTGTGGAAAAAAAATCACTCACAGAATAAAATGAAGTATTTTCCAATATGAAAAAACAACTTGATTTAGAAGGTGCATGATTAAGTAGAAATAAATTATGATGACTGCTTCTCTGGCTACTTTATTGAGAGTATAAGAAGATAAGATTTTTTGAACCTCATTTTGTTTAACAATAATATCTTAAGGAATGCTATAGCTAAAAACAGACTATCATCTGTCAATAATGTCTACATTTCAGTGGGAAACACATTCAGAATCCAGTTCTTTCATTGTGATTAATTTCTTAATGAAATGCTATCATCTTTCCAGCAACTAATGAAATATACCCCAAGGCCTGGTGCCATCAGATGCATTTTAGAAAATTACTATTTTATATGGCACTATTATGCCTATTTTAATTGATGGCACTTACATTAAAAACATCCGAAAAAATAGATCTTTTAAAGGGACTACTGAAGATGACGTTTGCATTATCTTTTCTCAAAAAGTTATAATGTCATTGATTTTCAAATAACCATTTTTTAGTGGCATTCATAAGAGATTCAGTTGTCTCCTCTGACCTTAATTTAATCATCTTAGGACAGTCTGAGACATGTCCTCCATGGTGTCACAGTATTTTGTCAAGTGGACAAGAGGTTGGCCCTAGTAGAAATCTTAGAGATCTTCCAGTCCAACACCTCACTGAACAGACAGTGAAAGTTTTAACATTCCCCCAAGGCCAAAAAGCCAGGGTGAGGAAGATCTGGAGTTAGAGCCCAGGTTCCCTGGCGTCCAGACCAGTGCTAATCCCACCCATCGTACTACATGATCATTGCATCGGTCTCCCAAATTTTCCTGTTCACAAAGTAATTTATGTAAGGTGAATGAGCATGTCATGATCCCTTTCATGAAAAGCAATAGCTTCAAAGTGGAAAGCTTAAAGAAATGAATTCTAGGGCCGGGCACGGTGGCTCACGCCTGTAATCCCAGCACTTTGGGAGGCCAAGGCGGGTGGATCATGAGGTCAAGAGATCGAGACCATCTTGGTCAACATGGTGAAACCCCGTCTCTACTAAAAATACAAAAAAAAAAGAGGCCGGGCGCGGTGGCTCAAGCCTGTAATCCCAGCACTTTGGGAGGCCGAGGCGGGTGGATCCCGAGGTCAACAGATCGAGACCATCCTGGTCAACATGGTGAAACCCCGTCTCTACTAAAAATACAAAAAAAAAAGAGGCCGGGCGTGGTGGCTCAAGCCTGTAATCCCAGCACTTTGGGAGGCCGAGGCGGGTGGATCACGAGGTCAACAGATCGAGACCATCCTGGTCAACATGGTGAAACCCCGTCTCTACTAAAATTACAAAAAATTAGCTGGGCACAGTGGTGCGTGCCTGTAATCCCAGCTGCTCAGGAGGCTGAGGCAGGAGAATTGCCTGAACCCAGGAGGCGGAGATTGCGGTGAGCCGAGATCGCGCCATTGCACTCCAGCCTGGGTAACAAGAGAGAAACTCCGTCTCAAAAAAAAAAAAAAAAAGAAATGAATTCTAATAAATTAGGCAATGTAAGATACAAACATTTGTTGAAATCCCAGGAGAGAAGAGGAGCTCTTTTATCTTTTTCTTGTCCTCTTTAAGAAACAAAGAAAAATATATCCAAATTCTAAATGTCTTGAGTTTCAGGAAAAATGCTCTATTAGTGAGTCAGACTTTCAAAATAATGTTAGCCCGTCAATGCGTGGGCGAGGCTTTTATTTTGAAAGTCACACCAGAAAAATAGCTCTATATGTGCAGTTCTGTAACATTCTCTCCCAGTCTATTCAGGGCTTCCTCAAAGGTTCAGGCTGCCATAGACTAACTTAGGTTCATTTTGCTTTCTACCCTCTTATTTCGCATGCTCTGAGGTTCAGCCCAGGAGCACTATTGTTTTCTTTCAGTAGTCCATGTACCCTAATGCTTCTGAGACTTTGATGTTGCTCTTTCATTTGCCTGGAATGTCACTTTAATCCTTCTTCTCCACTTGACAAAATCTTGTGCATCCTTCAAACACCTGATTTGCTACTACCTCCTCCTTAAAGCCTTTGCTGATCTTCTAATTTATAATTAGTGACTATTTACATAGCACTTTCATTGTGTCTCTTATAGAAATTAATTCAGCATACATCATTCTGGAGAACACTTGACTGTTTTCACTGCTGTATTCAGTTCTAACTGAGGCCTTCAAAAATATCTCATTTTGATATGTTCCGGGGACATGTTAAGTATCAGGAATTCCAGAGTAAACACAAAAAGATCTTTGTTTCAAGAAGTTATCTCACATCTAGCATGCAACCTTAGATTGTATTCCCCTGTCAGAAAGCAGGCTGTGACACAGAATTTGGATGTCGGTAGTTCATTTGGGAAGTGAGGAGTGAGAAAGTGACATAGTAAAGGAAGGAAAGTTGAAAAGGGTACATTAATAATGAGCAGGCTTCCGCTATGGGCAAATGGGCCCAATCCTGCTGAGGATCTGCTGAGAAACCATAGAGGACATGCCTCAGATTGTCTTCCTGAGATGAGGAAGCTGGGACATAAATCTCTCAATTCTGCCTTCCTTGTTTGAAGGTTGATCCTAGGATGATCAACACAAATCACTTCTGGCTTGTCCTATACTTAGGCCAAGCATTTCTCCAAGTATCCAGAGAAGAACCTGAGGCAAAGACGCAGGTGCTTGAGGCAGAAAACTGTTAGCAGGTACTGCAACTGCCCACCCCAGCCACAGCTGACTTTCGGGGTAGGCCAGGAGGCTATAGGCACAGCAGCAAGGATGCTGGCTACAAGGCCCTGAACACCTACTGTTGAGTTTATTTAAACTAACTAAATTGCATTTAAATAAACCTAGTTGCTACTCTTAACAAAATGTAAATTCTGAGAAAATACTGAATTTACTCTTTGCTATAGAATCTGAGATGATTTTCTTAGTATATTTTCCTTACTTAACCAAATATATATATATATATATATATATATATATATATATATATATATATATATAATGAGATTTTGTTTTCTGTGATTCTATGAAATACTGAGTTACAAAAATATTTTGCTTTTATGAGGAAATTAGATTTTCCTGATATAGAAACTCTTCAAGAATAGCTTTAGAAAACGCTACTTGCCACGAGTGTACTTTTTATTTTCCTTGAGGTTTATTGGGTTTTTTTTGGTTGTTGCTGTTATTGTCATAATAGCGTCTTACTCTGTTGCCCTGGCTGGAGTGCTGTGGTGCTATCCTGGCTCACTGCAACCTCCACCTCCTGGGTACAAGAGATTTTCCTGCCTCACCTTCCCAAGTAGCTGGGATTACAAGTGTGTGCCACCATGCCTAGCTAATTTTTGTATTTTTTTTTAATTTTTTATTGCATTTTAGGTTTTGGGGTACATGTGCAGAACATGCAAGACAGTTGCATAGGTACACACATGGCAGTGTGTTTTGCTTCCTTTCTCCCCATCACCCACTTTGGCATTTCTCCCCAGGCTATCCCTCCCCAGCTCCCTCCCCACTGGCCCTCCCCTTTTCCCCCTAATAGACCCTAGTGTTTAGTACTCCCCTCCCTGGGTCCATGTGTTCTCATTTTTCATCACCTGCCTATGAGTGAGAATATGCGGTATTTCATTTTCTTTTCTTGTGTCAGTTTGCTGAGAATGATGTTCTCCAGATTCATCCATGTCCCTACAAATGACATAAACTCATCATTTCTGATTGCTGCATAATATTCCATGGTGTATATGTGCCACATCTTCCCAATCCAGTCTATCATCAATGGGCATTTGGGTTGTTTCCAGGTCTTTGCTATTGTAAACAGTGCTGCAATGAACATTCATGTGCATGTGTCCTTATAGTAGAACGATTTATAGTCCTTTGGATATATACCCAGTAATGGGATTGCTGGGTCAAATGGAATTTCTATTTCTAAGGCCTTGAGGAATCGCCACACTGTCTTCCACAATGGTTGAACTAATTTACACTCCCACCAACAGTGCAAAAGTGTTCCTTTTTCTCCACATCCTCTCCAGCATCTGTTGTCTCCAGATTTTTTAATGATCGCCATTCTACCTGGCGTGAGATGGTATCTCAATGTGGTTTTGATTTGCATCTCTCTGATGACCAGTGATGATGAGCATTTTTTCATATGATTGTTGGCCTCATATATGTATTCTTTCATAAAGTGTCTGTTCATATCCTTTGCCCATTTTTGAATGGGCTTGTTTGTTTTTTTCCTGTAAATCTGTTTGAGTTCTTTGTAAATTCTGGATATCAGCCCTTTGTCAGATGGGGAAACTGCAAAAATTTTTTCCCATTCTGTTGGTTGCCGATTCACTCTAGTGACTGTTTCTTTTGCTGTGCAGAAGCTGTGGAGTTTGATTAGGTCCCATTTGTCTATTTTGGCTTTTGTTGCCAATGCTTTTGGTGTTTTGATCATGAAGTCCTTGCCTACTCCTATGTCCTGGATGGTTTTGCCTAGATTTCCTTCTAGGGTTTTTATCATGCCAGGTCTTATGTTTAAGTCTTTAATCCATCTGGAGTTAATTTTAGTGTAAGGTGTCAGGAAGGGGTCCAGTTCCTGCTTTCTGCACATGGCTAGCCAGTTTTCCCAACACCATTTGTTAAACAGGGAATCCTGTCCCCATTGCTTGTTTTTGTCAGGTTTGTCAAAGATTGTATGGTTGTAGATATTATTGTGTTGCCGCCGATGCCTCTGTTTTGTTCCATTGGTCTATATCTCTGTTTTGGTACCAGTACCATGCTGTTTTGAATACTGTAGCCTTGTAGTATAGTTTGAAATCCGGTAGTGTGATGCCCACCGCTGTGTTCTTTTTGCTTAGAATTGACTTGGCTATGCGGGCTCTCGTTTGGTTCCATATGAAGTTCATGGTGGTTTTCTCCAGTTCTGTGAAGAAAGTCAATGGTAGCTTGATGGGGATAGCATTGATTCTGTAAATTACTTTGGGCAGTATAGCCATTTTCACGATATTAATTCTTCCTAACCATGAACACGGAATGTTTCTCCATCTGTTTGTGTCCTCTCTTATTTCGTTGAGCAGTGGTTTGTAGTTTTCCTTGAAGAGGTCGCTTACGTTCCTTGTGAGTTGTATTCCTAGGTATTTTATTCTTTTTGTAGCAATTGTGAATGGCAGTTCGTTCTTAATTTGGCTCTCTTTAAGTCTGTTACTGGTGCATAGGAAGGCTTGTAATTTTTGCACATTGATTTTATATCCTGAGACTTTGCTGAAGTTGCTTATCAGTTTCAGGAGTTTTTGGGCTGAGGCGATGGGGTCTTCTAGGTATACTATCATGTCGTCTGCAAATAGAGACAATTTGGCTTCTTCCTTTCCTATTTGAATGCCCTTTATTTCTTTTTCTTGCCTGATTGCTCTGGCTAGAACTTCCAGTACTATATTGAATAGGAGTGGTGAAAGAGGGCATCCTTGTCTAGTGCCGGATTTCAAAGGGAATGCTTCCAGTTTTTGCCCATTCAGTATGATATTGGCTATTGGTTTGTCGTAAATAGCTTTTATTACTTTTAGATACATTCCATCGATACCAAGTTTATTGAGGGTTTTTAGCATAAAGGGCTGTTGAATGTTGTCGAATGCCTTTTCTGCGTCAATTGAGATAATCATGTGGTTTTTGTTTTTGGTTCTGTTTATGTGGTGAATTACATTTATAGACTTGTGTATGTTGAACCAGCCTTGCATCCCTGGGATGAATCCTACTTGATCATGATAGATAAGTTTTTTGATTTGCTGTTGCAATCAGCTTGCCAAAATTTTATTGAAGATTTTTGCATCTATGTTCATCATGGATATTGGCCTGAAGTTTTCTTTTCTTGTTGGGTCTCTGCTGGGTTTTAATTTTTGTATTTTTATTAGAGATAAGGTTTAACCACATTGGACAGGCTCATCTCAAACTCCTGACCTCAAGTGATATGCCCTGCTCTGCCTCCCAAAGTGTTAGCATACAGGCATGAGCCACTACACCACCCTTTCCTTGAGATTTTATCTTTTTCACTTAAGAGTAATACCTGCCAATTATTAAAACAAATTCTAAAATACACAAGAGAAAATAAAAAATCAGCTAATTCATTGATCTCACCAAACACTGACACAGAAATATAACATGGAACAATCATGTTTATAGTACCCAAGAATTTGCCTTAAGATTATCTAGGCTGGATGTGGTTACTCACATTTGTAATTCCAGCACTTTGGGAGGCCAACGTGGGAAGATTGCTTGAGCCCAGGAGTCTAAGACCAGACTGGGTAACATAGCAAGACCCTTATCTCCTCAAAAAATAAAAAAAATTTAGAGGATCCAAGATGGCTGAATAGGAATGGCCCCAGAGTACAGTTCCCAGAAAGAGCAACACAGAGGGTGAGTTCTCACCACATTTCCAAACTAGTTTTCACTGCCACAGACCAGGAAATTCCTGGGCCAAAAAGCTCCCTGAGTTTCTAGCATAACTACTTCAGCCAGTGCTGCAGGTTGGTGCACAGAAACTCACACAAATCTGGGCAGCCATTTCAACTGGTGCCTGGAACACCTGGGAGACAGAGCCACCCATTGAACTGAAAGGGAGGGGGCTGAGACAGGGAGCCAGATGATATGACTTGGTGGGTACCACCACCACAAAACAAGCAATCTGAAACACTCTGGATGAGAGTTTTGCAGCAAGCATAGCTGGACCCAGTATGGTTCAGCTTGGTGGGGGGAAGGGCCTCAGCCACTACAGAGACAGTCTGCCAATATCAAGTCAGTTCTAACTGCCTCAAGGTAGTTCACACAGCAGCTGGGCAGAGCCCATGGCAGCTCAGCAATGCCTCTGCTGGAAGACTCTGACTAGACTATCTCTCTGTGGAGCAGGGCATCTATGAAAAAAGGCAGCAGCACATCAGGAACTTATAAATAAAGCCCAATCTTCCTGGGACAGAGCACCTGGGAAAAGAGGCAGTTATGAGTTCCGCTGCAGGAGAGTTAAATGTACCTGCGCAGCAGCTCTGCACAGAACAATGGAGCTCCCAGCATAGCACTTGAGCTCCTATAAGTGACAGACTGTCTCCTCAAGCAGCTCCCAGACTCCCATATACCCAAAGAGACACCTCATAAAGGAGAGCTCAGGCCAACATCTGGAAGGTACCCTTCTGGGATGATGATAACAGAAGAAACTGGCAGCAACCCTTACTGTTCTGCAGTTTCCATGGGTGATCCCCAGGCAAGCAAGGTCTGGAGTGGACCTCCAGCAATCCTGCAGTAGAGGGGCCTAACTGTTAGAAGGAAAACTAAGAAACAGAAAGAAATAACTTCATCATCAACAAAAATGATGTCCACTCAGAGACTCCATCCAAAAGTCACCAGCAACAAAGTCAAAAGATAGATAAAGCAACAGAGATGGGAAGAAACCAGTGCAAAAAGGATGAAAACACCAAAAACCAGAACTCCTCTCCTCCTCCAAGGGATCACAACTCCTCACCAGCTAGGGAACAAAGCTGGATGGAGAATGAATTTGATGAATTGACAGAAACAGGCTTCAGAAGGTGGATAATAACCAACTTCTCTGAGCTAAAAGAACACGTGCTAACCCAATGCAAAGAAACTAAGAAACGTGAAAAAAAGATTTGATAAAATGCTAACGAGAATAAACAGCTTAGAGAAGAATATAAATGACTTGATGGAGCTGAAAAACACAGCACAAGAACTTCGTGAAGCATACACAAGTTTCAATAGCTGAATCAACTAAGCAGAAGAAAGGATATCACAGATTGAAGATCAACTCAATGAAATAAAATGAGAAGTCAAGATTGGAGACAAAAGAGTGAAAAGAAATGAACAAAGCCTCCAAGAAATATGGGATTATGTGAAAAGACCTCATCTATGTTTGATAGGTGTACCTAAATGTGATGGAGAGAATGAATCCAAGCTGGAAAACACTTTTCAGGATATTATCCAGGAGCACTTCCCCAACCTATCAAAGCAGACCAACATTCAAGCCTAGGAAGTATAGAGAACACCACAAAGATATTCCTCAAGAAGACCAATACCAAGGTACATAATCATCAGATTCATCAGGTTGAAATGAAGGAGAAAATGCTAAGGGCAGCCATAGAAAAAGTTCAGGTTACCCACAAAGGGAAGCAAATCAGATTCACAGCAGATCTCTTAGAAACCCTGAAAGACAGAAGAGAGTGGGGGCCAATATTCAACATCATTAAAGAAAAGAACTTTCAACCCAGAATATCATTTCCAGCCAAACTGAGCTTCATATGTGAAGGAAAAATAAAATACTTTGTGAACAAGCAAGTACTCAGACATTTCATCACCAGCAGGCCTGCTTTACAAGAGCTCCTGAAAGAGGCACTAAACATAGAAAGGAACAACCAGTACCAGCCACTCCAAAAACAAACCAAATGGTAAAGAACATTGACATAATGAAGAAAATGCATCAACTAACAGGCAAAACAGCCAGCTAGCATCAAAATGGCAGGATCAAACTCACACATAACAATATTAATCTTAAATGTAAATGGACTAAATGCCCCAATAAAAAGACACAGACTGGCAATTGGATAAAAAGTCAAGACCCATCAGTGTGCTACATTCAGGAAACTCAACTCACATGCAAGGACACACATAGGCTAAAAATAAAGGGATGGAGAAAGATTTATCAAGCAACCGGAGAGCAAAAAAAAGCAGGAGTTGCAATCCTAAAAAAGCAGGAGTTGCAATCCTAGTCTCTGATAAAATGGCTTTAAACCAACAAAGATCAAAGGAGACAAAGAAGGGCATTACATAATGGTAAAAGGATCAATGCAACAAGAAGAGCTAAGGATCCTAAATATATATGCATACAATACAGGAGCACCTATATACATAAAGCAAGTAAGTTCTTAACAACCTACAAAGAGACTTACACTCCCACACAATAATAGTATGAGACTTTAACACTCCACTGTCAATATTATACAGATCAACGAGACAGAAAATTAACAAAGGTATCCAGGACTGGAACTCAGATCTGGACCAAGCAGACTTAATAGACATCTACAGAAATCTCCACCCCACATCCACAGAATATACATTTTTCTCAGCACCACATTGCACTTAATCTAAAATTGACCACATAATTGGAAGTAAATCACTCCTTAGCAAATACAAAAGAACAGAATTCATAACAGTTTTTTGGATCAAGGTCAATCAAATTAGAACTCAGGATTAAGAAACTAACTCAGAACCACACAAATGACTTAGAACAGTCATTTATGGAAAATGAATTACTGGCTCCTGAGTGTCGACTGGATAAACAATGAAATGAAGGCAAAAATAGAGATGTTCTTTGAAACCAATGAGAATGAAGACACAACATACCATAATCCTTGGGACACATTTAAAGCAGTGTCTAGAGGGAAATTTATAGCGATAAATGCCCACATGAGAAGTGAGGAAAGATCTAAAATTGACACCCTATCATCAAAATTGAGAGACCTAGAGGAGCAAGATCAAAAAACTCAAAAGCTAGCAGAAGACAAAAAATAACTAATATCAGAGCAGAACTGAATGAAATAGAGACACAAAAAAACCCTTCAAAAAATCAATAAATCCAGGAGCTGTTTTTTTGAAAAGCTCAAAAAAATAGACAGACTACTAGCCAGATTAATAAAAAAGAAAAGGGATAAGAATCAAATAGATGCAGTAAAAATTGATAAAGGGGACATTACCACTGATTCCACAGAAATACAAACTATCATCAGAGATTACTACAAACAACTCTATGCACATAACCCAGTAAACCTGGAAGAGGTGGATAAATTCCTAGACACTTGCACCCTCCCAAGCCTAAACTAGGAAGAAGAAGTTGAAACCTTGAACAGACCAATAACAAGGGCTGAAGTTGAGGCAGCATTTAATAGCCTACCAACCAAAAAAAGTCCAGGTCCAGAAGGGTTCACAGCCAAATTCTACCAGATGTACAAAGAGGAGCTGGTACGATTCCTTCTGAAACTATTCCAAACAATACAAAGAAAAGGAATCCTTCCCAAATCATTTTATGAGACCAACATCATCCTGATACCAAAACCCAGTAGAGACTCAACAAAAAAGAAAACTTTAGGCCAATATCCAGGATGAACATAGATGCAAAAATATTCAATAAAATACTGGCAAACTCATTACAACAGTGCATTGAAAAGCTTAGCCATCGCGATCAAGTAGGCTTTCTCCCGGGGATGCAAGGCTGGTTCAACATATGCAAGTCTGTAAACATAATCCACCACACAAACAGAACCAAAGACAAAAACCACATGGTTATCTCAATAGATGCAGAGAAGGCTTTTGACAAAATTCAACAGTCCTTTATGCTAAAAACTCTCAATAAAATAGGTATCAAAGGAACATATCTCAAAATTATAAAAGGTATTTATGACAAACCTACAGCCAATATCATGCTGAATGGGTGAAAACTGGAAGCATTCCCTTTGAAATCTGGCATTAGACAAGGATGCCCTCTCTCACCACTCCTATTCAATATAGTATTGGAAGTTCTGGCCAGGGCAATCAGGCAAGAAAAAAATAATAAAGGGTATTCAATTAGGAAAGAAGGAAATCAAATTGTCTCTATTTGCAGATGACATGATTGTATATTTAGAAGACCCTATCATCTCAGCCCAAAATCTCCTTAAACTGATAAGTAGCTTCAGTAAAGTCTCAGGATACAAAATCAATGTGCAGAAATCACAAGCATTCCTGCATACCAATAACAGACTAACAGAGAGCCAAACCATGAGCAAACTCCCATTCACAATTACTACAAAGAGAATAAAATACCTAGGAATACAACTAACAAAGGGTATAAAGGATCTCTTCATGGAGAACTACAAACTACTGCTCAAGGAAATAAGAGAAGACATAGACACATGGAGAAACACTCCATGCTCATGGTTAGGAAGAATCATTATCATGAAAATAGCTATACTGCCCAAAGTAATTTATTGATTCAATGCTATCACCATCAAGCTACCAATGACCTTCTTCACAGAATGGGAAAAAAACACATTAAACTTTATATGGAACCAAAAAAGAGCCCACATAGCCAAGACAATCCTAAGCAGAAAGAACAAAGCCAGAGGCATCAGGCTTCCAGACTTCAAACTACACTATAAGGCTACAGTAATGCAAACAGTGTGGTTCCCGTACCAAAAAAGAGATATAGACCAATGGAACAGAACAGAAGCCTCGGAGGCAATGCCACACATCTACAGCCATCCAATCTTTGACAGACTGGACAAAAACAGGCAATGGGGAAAGTATTCCCTATTTAATAAATGGTGTTGGGAAAACTGGCTAACTATGTGTAGAAAGCAGAAACTGGACCCCTTCCTAACACCTTACACTAAAATTAGCTCCAGATGGATTAAAGACTTAAACATAACACCCAACACCATAAAAACTCTGGGAGAAAACTTAGGCAAAACCATTCAGGACATAGGCACAGGCAAGGACTTCACGACTAAAACACCAAAAGCATTGGCAACAAAAGCCAAAATAGACAAATGGGATCTAATTAAACTCCAGAGTTTCTGTATAGCAAAAGAAACAATCATTAGAGTGAACCAGCAGCCAACAGAATGGGAAAAAATTTTTGCAATATAGCCATCTGACAAAGGACTAATATCCAGAATCTACAAAGAACTAAAACACATTTACAAGAAAAAAAAACCCATCCAAAAGTGGGCAAAGGATATGAACAGACACTTTGCAAAAGAAGACATATATGAGGCAAACAAACATATGAAAAAATGGTCATCATCACTGGTTATTAGAGAACTGCAAATCAAAACCACATTGAGATACCATCTCACACTAGTTAGAATGGTGATCATTAGAAAATCTGGAGACAACAGATGCTGGAGAGGATGTGGAGAAATAGGAACACTTTTACACTGTTGGTGGGAGTGTAAATTAGTTCAACCATTGTGGAAGACAATGTGGCAATTCCTCAAGGACCTAGAAATAGAAATTCCATTTGACCCAGCAATGCCATTACTGGGTATATACCAAAAGGATTATAAATCATTCTATTATAAAGACACATGCACATGTATGTTCATTGTGGCACTGTTTACAATAGCAAAGACTTGGAACCAACCCAAATGCCCATTGATGATAGACTGGACAAGGAAAATGTGGCACATATACATCATGGCATACTGTGCAGCCATAAAAAATGATGAGTTTGTGTTCTTTGTAAGGACATGGATGAATCTGGAAACCATAATTCTCAGCAAACTGACACAAGAAGAGAAAATCAAACACCACATAGTCTCACTCGTAGGTGGGTGTTGAACAATGAGAACACATGGACAGAGGGAGGGGAGCATCACACACCAGGTTCTTTTGGGGGCAGCCAGGGGAGGCATAGCCGGTGGATGGGGAGGCCTGGGGAGAAATGCCAGATATAGGTGATGGGGGGATGGAGTCAATGAACCACATTGCCATGTATGTACCTATGCAACAATCCTGCATGATCTGCACATGTACCCCAGAACCTAAAGTACAATAAAAAAAATAAATTAAAATTAAAAAATTTGCTGGGCATGGTGGCAGACACCTGTTGTCCTAGCTACTCAGTTGGCTAAGGCTGGAGGATCACCTGAGCCCAGGAGTTCAAGGCTACAGTGAGCCATGATTGTGCCACTGCACTCCAGCATAGGCAATAGATGGAGACCCTTTCTCAAAAAAAAAAAGAAAGAAAGTATCTACTGCCTATTACCTGAACTGTTAGACTATTGATAAACTTGCTGTGTTATTAAAGGACACGCTTATTAAGTGTCATTTGGTTTTGGTTTTGGTTTTCATAAAACATGCAGTTAACAACCTTTTTCTTTTCTACAGACTTAAATTTCTTAAGCAGAATTTGCAGCCCAGAGAGAATATTGCTTATATTGAAGCTATGTAGAGTTTTTTTTTAATGTTCATTTGTTATTGATTTCTAATGACCCTGTATTATGGTAACAGAGCATAGTCTGTCTTAACATTTAGAACATTTGGAGGCTTCATCCCTGGCCTAGTATATGATCATTTTTGTGAATATTACATAGATTCTCAAAAATAGTTTTGTTGTCTCAGCTTTTTGAGGAATATGTGCTACCTTCTTCACACTGAAGTCTTGAATTCTAGGTGATATATTATACTATCATCTTGCATATAAATTTATTAATTAAGACTTCAGTAGTATCCTATAACTATACTGATTTGGTCAATTATGCCCTAAGAAAAGCTATAATTAAAATCTACTCTTCTACTCTTTACAAACTTGAAAGTATAAACTTCTCTAAATGTCTTCCAAAGCATGTCGAAACAAAGATTTTTCCAAAAGGACAGAAGAATAAAGGAAATGTACATCCAGAATATATAGGTAGACATTCCCTACAATTCTAGTCCCACATGTGGAGAACATGGAGTACATGCTCTGTTGGAAGTATCCCTCTGAAAAAACATACACTCAAAATAGAACCACAAATTCACAGAGCATTCCTAAGCATTTCTCATAAGATCAACTGTATTTTTCTTGAAGTCCTCATGCTCCCTTAAAGTTTACAGTGAACACAGTCTTAATCAAGTTGTGGCCAGGAGCAGTGGCTTGCACTGTAATCCCAGCAATTTGGGAAGTCAAGGTAGGCAGATCACTTGCGGTCGGGAGTTTGAGACCAGCCTGGCCAGTATGGTAAAACCCCATCTCTACTAAAAATACAAAAAAATTAGCTGGGCATGGTGGCACGCGCCTGTAATCCCAGCTACTTAGGAGACTGAGGCAGGTGAATTGCTTAAACTCAGGATGGAGGTTGCAATGAGCCAAGATTGCACCACTGCACTCCAGCCTGGGCACAACAGAGTGAGACTCTGTCTCAAATAAACAAATAAATAAATAAATAAGTTGTGAATGTAAATGAAGATATTTTGTTCTAGCATCTTCTAGTCATCACCAAAAGGGGATGACACAAAAACTATTTAGAAAATAATCTGCAACCAAAGCATGCAACCTGTTAAAAAGTTGCAATTTTAGTAGTTTTTCTTTCTTTCTTTCTTTCTTTAAACGAACAAAGTCTCCAAGAAGTAATTTTAGTAGTTTTCAATAGATTTTTTTCGAACTCCTGGCCTCAAGGCAACCTTCCATTTGGCCTCCCAAAGTGCTGGGATTACAGGTGTAGCCACCATGCCCGACCTTCCAATCTATTTTTCAATACATTTTCTGAGGAACAGAGAGATTACAAATCCAGAAATATTCCTATTACTATAAGGAAAAAAATTAAGGAATAGTTAAATGAAACAAACTCAGATCCTAGTAAAATACATCTTTTGTGATACTACTAAAAGTAGAGCTAAATAATAAGGAGCAATGAAGAGACCACCCGTGAATTATGAAAAAGATTATTAAGCTGCAATGAAATTCAGCTCCTATAGACAGTCAACTACTTTCTAATCTTCCTGCAAGGAAGGTCTTTGTAAAACTTGACCTTGCTGGAGGTGTGAACATGAATTCAACACTGTGGTCTTTGCTCAGATTTTGTGACCACACAATCATCCATAAGACAGCCCAGTATTTAATGTTGTTATCTTAAGTACTTAAGCTATCTGCCTCTAAAGACCTTCAATTTCATACCACCTCTATTATCAGTCTTGATGTTAGAAAATTTGTCTCTCTGAGAAAAATGTTTGTTCTTTGTTCAGATAGCAAACTCACACATAAACCTCTGGACTGTAACCTGTGGTTAAGTTGGAAACTCATCATATTAATTTCTGCCAAACAGATTTTTTTCACTCAAAATAATGATAAACTATCAGATGACATCACAGTTTTAAAAACTGACTTCCTGTCCTAAGGGAGTTAACTACTATAGACTAGCAAGAAATCCAAATTCTAAGACAGTGCTGTATACATTAGTATAGTCCCACCATTTTCTAGTGCAAATGCTAGATATAGTGTTAATGTACATGAAAATTATTTTAGGGTTTGGGTGGTATGGAGAAACATAACCCCCAAACTTCTTATATGTGTGCATGCATGATACACACAAGACACACACACACACACACACACACACACACCCCTTGCCAAATTTGAAAAAAAGATTATTTTTTTCCTCCAGAGTAGTAGCAATTTTTTTTTTTTTTGAGATGGAGTCTCACTCTGTTGCCCAGACTAGAGTGCAGTGGTGCGATCTCAGCCCACTGCAACTTCCACCTCTTGAGTTCAGGTGATTCTTCTGCCTCAGCCTCCCAAGTAGCTGGGATTACAGGTGTCTACCACCACTCCTGGCTAATTTTTGTATTTTAGTAGAGATGGTGTTTTGTCATGTTGGCCAGGCTGGTTTCAAACTCCTGACCTCCAGCCTCAGCCTCCCAAAGTGCTGGGATTACAGGCATGAGCCACCACACCTGGCTTTTTTTTTTTTTTAATAGTATGAAAGGGAGAGAGAGAGAAGGGTGAAGATAACTGATTATAATATAATCTTCCTCAGTTTTCCATAATTTTTTACACTTACTGTCAGTTTAAGAAAACTATGCAATTCTCTCGCATCAGCAGCTGACAATCTGAGCAGTGCTACATTTAGAGAACAATTTCCTTAACCTAGAGTTACCAAGAACATCAAAAGTATAGTTTTATTTAAATCTAAAATGTATAACATTTAGAATTGCAGAGCCTCACCCCCAAAAAGAAAAGATAATAATTAATTCTGTCATTTGCTTTAATCTAACTAGACACTTGAAAAACAGCTTGAATGTCTTTATTTGCTCTGCCTAAGCTTTTAAGGACTCTAGGATGCTATTGCTATAACAAAAATATTCAGATAAAAAGAATCTAAATTTGTTCCCTGATGTTGGAATAAAATAACAGGAGTATTTTCACTCATAAGGGAAAAATATAACTAATAAATAAAATGTATGAGCAATTAAATTCTGTTCTTAAGTTATATTCAGTGGTTTAGAATGAAGAGTTTCTTACTGGCTTTTAAAATTAAAACGGTTAAGATGTTAATTGTTTTACTCACTCATTTTATCCTTAAAAATAAACCATGAATTCACACTCTAGGTCCTAGAGGCTAAAAGAGCTAGTGATTTAAATAATTCGGTTAATATAATGTGTCCTGTGTCTCAGAAAATTCAGTTTTACTTATAAAATTATTTGATTTACTCTGTACTCCAAACACACTAGAAAATTCATAAGTATTATAAATAGATGTATTAAGAACAGAATGCATACATATTATATAGAAGAACATTTTATTAAGTCAATAAATATTCATTGAGCATCTACCACATACCAGTCACAATGATAAATTACTTCAATTAAATGCGTATTTAGAGAGTATCTTCACACCGTCAAGTAACTGGCTAATATGCATAGGTATTTAATATGTATGTATGTGTATATGAGAACAGACATATATAAATATACATATCTATATGTAGATACATATCATATATGTTCTCCATACACACACTACACACATACTAAACATTTATACATGTTTATTATATATATAGAGAAACAGAGCATATGCCAAAATAAATTTAAATTTAATACTTTAAAATTCCTTATAGCCTATGCTGCTGTAATTTATTTCAGGTAGATAAAGTCATACTTTTTATAAAAAGTTTACCTTTATATCACAAAGGTGCATTTATTTTTTATTTTTTATTTTCATTTCATTAGTTTTGGTGGTATAGGTGGTTTTTAGTTACATGGATAAATTCTACACTTGATCTCAGCTAAAAGGCTGTGAAGCGATGAATGCATAAGCTCTTTAATAGTGATTTCTGAGATTTCAGGGCACCTGTCACCTTAGAGCAGTGCACACTGTACCCAATAGGTAGTCTTTTATTCCTCACCTCCCTCCCACGTTCACCCCCTCCAAATCCCCAAAGTCTGTTGTCTCATTGCTTTGCATCCACATTGCTTCACTCCCACTTACAAGTGAGAACATATGATATTTGGGTTTCCATCCCTGAATTACTTCACTTAGAATAATGGCATCAGATCCATCCATGTTACTGCAAAAGGCATTACTTTATTCCTTTATATGACTGAGTAGTATTCCATGGTGTATATATACCACATTTTCTTTATCCGCTCATTGATTGATGGGCACTTATGTTGGTTTCATATCTTTCCAATTGCCAATTGTGCTGCTAGAAATACGCGTGTGCATCCATTTTTTTTATATGACTTCTTTTCCTTAGGTAGATATCCAGTAATGGGATTGCTGGATCCAATGGTAGTTCTACATTTAATTATTTAAGGAATCTCCATATTATTTTCCATAGTAGTTGTACTAATTTACATTCCCATCAGCAATGTAAAACTGTCCCCTTTTCACCACATCCATGCCAACATCTATTGTCTTTTGTTTTTCAAATTATGACCATGCTTGCAGGAGTAAGGTGGTATCTTATTGTGGTTTTAAGTTGCATTTCCCTGGCATTGAGCATTTTTTCATATGGTTGTGGGCCATTTGTGTATCTTCTTTGGAGAATCATCTATTCATGTCCTTTGCCCACTTTTTGATGGGATTATTTGGGTTTTTTTCTTGCTAATTTGTTTGAGTTCCTTTTAGTTTCTGGATATTAGCCCTTTGTCAAATGCATAGTTTGTGAATATATTCTCCCACTCTGCAGGTTGTCATTTTACTCTGCTGATTATTTATTTTGCTGTGCAGCTTTTTAGTTTAATTACATCCCATTTATTTATTTTTGTTTTCATCACATTTGCTTTTGGGGTCTTAGTCATGAATTCTTCACCTAAGCCAATGTCCAGAAGAGTTTTTCCAATGTTTCTTCTAGAATTTTTATGGTTTCAGGAATTAATTTTAGACTTTGATTCACCTTGAGTTGATTTTTATATAAGGTGAGAGATGAGGATCCAGTTTCATTCTTCTACATGTGGCCTGCTGGTTTTTCCAGCACCATTTATTGAATAGGATGTTCTTTCCCCAATTTATGTTTTTTATGTTTTGTTGAAGATCAGCTGGCTGTACATATATGGCTTTACTTCTGGGTTCTCTTTTCTCTTCCATTGGTCTACATGCCTGTTTTCATGCCAGTACCAGGCTGTTTTGGTAACTTGTAGTATAACTTAAAGTTGGGTAAGGTGATGCCTCCAGGTATGTTCTTTTTGCTTAGTATTGCTGTGGTTTTGCAGGCTCTTTTTCAATTCCATATGAATTTTAGGATTATTTTTCAAATTCTGTGAAGAACGATGATGGTATTTTGATGGGAATTGCACTGAATATGTTGATTGCTTTGGGCAGTATGGTCATTTTCACAGTATTGATTCTTCCTGTCCATGAGCATGGCATGTGTTTCCATTTGTTTGGGTCATCTGTAATTTCTTTCAGCAGTGTTTTGTAGTTTTCCTTGTAGAGAGATCTTTCATCTCCTTAGTTAAACATATTCCTAGATATTTTATTTTATGTTTTTGCAGGTGTTGTAAAAGGGATTGAGTTCTCAATTTGAATTTTAGCTTGGTCATTGTTGGTGTAAAGCAATGCTACTGATTTGTGTACATGGATTTTCTATCCTGATGCTTTACTGAATCCATTCCTCAGATCTAGGAGCTTTTTGGGTTAGTCGCAAAGGTGTACTTTTATTCAATGATTCTTTAAGTTATAATATCAAATATATGTATTATCTGGTGGTGTTTTCAGACACAAAACTTAAACACAAAACATTTTTTTAAAAAGCCCTGCTTCTTGATATTATAATAAGTCTTGCTCAGTTATTCAACAAATATTCATTCAATGTTTATCCATGTCAATAATTGTTTTATGTCCTGGGAGTGCAGAAGTTAACAAAACAGATATCTCTACCTTTGCAGAGCTTTCATGGTACCATTATGCAATGCAGTGGAGTCAGTCTTGAAGTTCTCTTTATTATATTTATCATAAGATCTTAGAAGTGTGATTACATCTTGCAATTAAGCTATATATTGTACTCTGTGGACTGTTAACAAATATTAATCAAGGAGACTAAGTCCTAAGAGGAGAAAGCTTTCTGTTCTATTTTTTATTAACTATTTATAGTAATGCAAATAAACAACTATAAATCCAACTCATTCTTAGAAGTTGTTAGTTGACAGCTGGGCACAGTGGCTCACACCTGTAATATCAGCACTTTGGGAGAACGAGGTGGGTAGATCACAAGGTCAAGAGATCAAGACCATCCTGGCCAACACGGTGAAACCCCATCTCTACAAAAAAGACAAAAATTAGCTGGGTGTGGTGGTGCATGCCTGTAGTTCCAGCTACTTGGGAGGCTGAGGCAGGAGAATCACTTGAAACTGGGAGGCAGAGGTTGCAGTGAGCCGAGTTCATGCCTGCACTCCAGCCTGTGACACAGCAAAACTTTGTCTCAAAAAAAAAAAAGTTATTAGTTGTTTTTCATAGAACTAAAATTATATTAGGAGCCTTAAAAATAATTCGGTCCCAGTATAAGAGAATGGATATTGAAGGTATTCCCATATGGTTGGTTTATTTTATAAGTAGATTTGTAATCTTTATAAAGCCATTACTAATTGTTCCACTAACATAACATATAATTAAAAGGAAGATTTATGGTTACTATACTATTACAATAGCAGAGAAAAATATCCTGCCATAAGGCTAAGAACTAGGAATTGGCTTTGATTTGAACAATGATAATTATTAAGCCAACATCTACAAATAATACAGGCTAAACTTATAGCTTACTCTTACTTAATATGAATTATTACAACTAACATTTTTTAAACACTGATATTGCCAAACATCATGCATTTCATATACATCAACTTTAATCTTCACATTAAGCACCCCCTACAAGGGGGTATTATTTTCCTATTTTACGAATGAGAAAACTGAGATTAAGGGAGGTGAGGTGAAATTACCTGACCAAGACAATATTTAGGATATGCATTTTGAATTACTGTATCATCTGTCCCCAAAAATGCTAAACTTACTAATCCATATTCAGCCTCCCAAGCCCACAGAATCAAGCCTAGAAGTCAGAGTATAAGGTCTGTAGTACAGTATATAATTCAGCTAACTGAAGCAAATAAATAACTTGAAATTTAAATATATATGTATTTAAATTTATATATCTTAGGGTCTGAGCTAGAGTTAGCTCTCTTCTTGGCTTTCTACTTTAACTTTGCTTCACATTCATTCAAAACAGGAATGAGACTGAAAGCACAGATAATCATAACTAAGCCCTTAGTCATTGTTATTTTATTATAATGTACTTGGAGAAAAATAATTTTCCTAACCTTCTCTTGAATTCTCTGAGTTAGCAAAACAATCCCAGATAATCCTTTTCTATGACCAATGGGCTAAAATTTTAAACAAAAATATAATTATAATAACAACTATAAACCACACTTGTAGTATCTTAAACCCATTGTAACTGAGTTACAATTTCCAAATTCCACTTTTCCTTTTTCCTACATTAGCACACTTGCTCTGCTACTCCAGCTATAATTGAAGAAAAATTAACTTTAGCATCACATAATATATAAAAGGGAAAGAAACTACTTTTTCCACAGCCAGCACCTTTTAGAGGTGATCCTCATACAAAAATGTGTATTTTGGGTGATTTTTACTTGAAATATTTTTCTTAAATATAAATGAGAGCACTCACATGGACAAATAATAAAGTAAGCATTAAATTTTCACATTCTAGATTTTTTTAATTAAATGGTGGTGAAAAGTCTGGCATTTAGATTTAACAAAGAGACAAAGGAAATTGTAAAATTTGGCAGCAGACTACCATGGTATACATTTATGATAGTAATTTTGAAATCTACATGCCTTATTCTGTAAGCAGCCTTTGACAGAGCTGTTTCAAAATGAGTGAGATTTATTTAAATCATTTCCTCCACCTAAAGAACTTGAACTTGACAGACATGGACTAAACTAATCTAACCTGTTTTTCAATATCTAGATGCACTGGGAAGCCAGCCAACCAAGAAGAAATAACAACTCTCTAATGTGGTAGAAACAAAATCACATAAAGCATAGCTAGATGAAAAAATATATATATAGTTGTGGAAACTCACATTGATCTCAGTCAAAAGTGGGCTGAATTTTATGAATACCCAGTACCAAAAATCAACCTTTGACTAAAAATGTGGAAGAGAAAAGTACAGTTAAATATATTAATGGAAAATGGGCTTACTTTACATTGTACAGTGAGTCCTTCAGAGGTACAGCCTGACTGAATGCCAAAAGCATCAGGGGGAATTTCTGATAAATATTTTGCCATTCCATACCTGGAGGCTGTGATGGGACGGCATCAAGATTAGCCTTGGAACATAAAGGATTCCTTCAAAAACTAAACTAAACTAAACTAAAAGCATGGAGGTGTGGAAGCGGAAATAGTGCCAGTAGTGCCAGTTCACCAATACAGGTGAACTCTGATTAGAAAGAAAAGTAAGAAAGACAGAAGTTAGACCCACCCTAGAAAGGTCCAATTGGGCTGGCTGTTGGGGCCTTAGGGTTCTCTGGGTAGACTGGAGAATCAAGTAGAAATTGGCTACTTGAAAGAGAAGAGACCAAGGAGAAGAAAAAGTCATAAAAAGTGAGATAGACTACACCAACAGTAAATTTAGCTGACTTGATCACTGTGCCTCTGGAGAGACTACCCCAAAATCAAAGGAACAAAATCTAATTGGCCTGAGACATATTTCCAGTCAATAAAATTTATCTTAACCTTGCTCACCCTCATCTTTACTAATATAACTATATTCAGGAATTTATTCCTAAAATATATTGTAGAGATTATCTAGCTCAAACTGTTCAATTAGAGTATATGAAAACTGAGAAGACAAGTATTAAGTGATGGGCCCAAGGTTAGCTAATAAGTTAGTTGACAGAATCTCCTTCAGACAACTAGGTAAAGCTTCTTATTATTCTATGTCAATGTTCGCCAACTGTTAGTCATTTCCGTTTCCTCACTTTTTTGCCTTATCTTAGTATCACCAATACGATCAGTTTTTTTCTGAAATTGACTCAGTATTTACTTAATACATTTACATAAAGAAAAATAATTTTTTATTATACTTTAAGGTCTGAGATACATGTGCAGAACGTACATGTTTTTTACATAGGTATACACATGCCCTAGTGGTTTGCTGCACCCATCAACTGGTCATCTACATTAGCTATTTTTCCTAATGCTATCCTTCCCCTAGGCCCCCCCAACAGACCCCGCTGTGTGATGTTCCCATCCCTGTGTCCGTATGTTCTCATTGTTCAACCCCACTTAAGAGTGAGAACATGAAGTGTTTCATTTTCTGTTCCTGTGTTAATTTGCTGAGAACAATACTTTGCAGCTTCAACCGAGTCCCTGCAAAGGACATGAACTCATTGTTGGTGCCCTGGTGGTTTGCTGCATAGTATTCCATGGTGCATATGTGCCACACATCCTTTATACAGTCTATCATTAGTGGGCATTTGGGTTGGTTCCAAGTCTTTGCTATTGTGAACAGTGCTGCAATAAACATATGTGTGCATGTGTCTTTATGGTAGAATGATTTATAATCATTTCAGTATGTATCCTGTAGAGATTGCTGGGTCAAATGGTATTTCTCATTCTAGATCCTTGAAAAATTGCCACACTGTCTTCCACAATGATTGAATTAATTTACACTCCCACTAACAGTGTAAAAGTGTTCCTATTGCTCCACATCCACTCCAGCATCTATTGTTTCCTGACTTTTTAATGATCGCCATTCTAACTGGCGCGAGAGGGTATCTCATTTTGGTTTTGATTAGCATTTCTCTATTGACCAGTGATGATGAGCTTTTCTTCATATGTTTCTTGGCCATAAAAATGTCTTATTTTGAGAAGTATCTGTTCATATCCTTCACCCACTTTTTGATTGTTTTTTTTTTTCTTGTAAATTTGTTTATTTCCTTGTAGATTCTGGATATTAGCCCTTTGTCAGATGGCTAGATTGCAAAAATTTTCTCCCACTCTGTAGGTTGCATGTTCACTCTGATGATCGTTTATGTTGCTGTACAGAAGCTCTTTAGTTTAATTAGATCTTATATGTCAATTTTGGCTTTTGTTGCCATTGCTTTTGGTCTTTTAGTCATGAAGTCTTTGCCCATGTCTATGTCCTGAATGGTATTGCCTAGGTTTTCTTTTAGGGTTTTTATGAGTTTAGGTCTTACGTTTAAGTCTAAATCCATCTTGAGTTAATTTTTGTATAAAGTGTCAGGAAGGGATCCAGTTTCAGTTTTCTGCATATGGCTAGCCAGTTTTCCCAACACCATTTATTAAATAGGGAATCCTTTCCCCATTGCTTGTTTTTGTCAGGTTTGTCAAGGATCAGATGGTTGTACATGTGTGGCATTATTTCTGAGGCCTCTGTTCTGTTCCATTGGTCTATATCTCTGCTTTAGTACCAGTACCATGCTGTTTTGGTTACTGTAGCCCTGTAGTATAGTTCGAAGTCAGGTGGCGTGATGCCTCCAGCTTTGTTCTTTTTGCTTATGATTGTCTTGGCTATTTGGGCTCTTGTTTGGTTCCATAAAACATTTAAAGAAGTTTTTCCTAATTCTGTGAAGAAAGTCAATGGTAGCCTGATGGGGATAGTACTGAATCTATAAATTACTCTGGGGACTATGGCCATTTTCACAATATTGCTTCTTCCTATCCATGAGCATGGAATATTTTTCCATTTGTTTGTGTCCTCTTTTATTTCCTTAAGCAGTGGTTTGTAGTTCTCCTTGAAGAGATTCTTCACACCCCTTGTGAGTCGTATTCCTATGTATTTTATTTGCTTTATAGCAATTGTGAATAGGAATTCACTCATGATTTGGCTCTCTATTATTAGTGTGTAGGAATGCTTGTGATTTTTTGGACATTGATTTTGTATACTGAGATTTTGCTTAAGTTGCTTACCAGTTTAAGGAGATTTGGGGCTCAGATGACAGGGTCTTCTAAATATACAGTCCTGTTATTTGCAAACAGAGAAAATTTGACTTCTTATCTTCCTATTTGAATATGCTTTATTTCTTTCTCTTGCCTTATTGCCCTGACCAGAACTTCCAATACTATGTTAAATAGGAGCGATGAGAGAGGGCATCCTTGTCTTGTGCAAGTATTCAGTGGGAATGTTTCCAGTTTTTTCCCATTCAGCATGATATTGGCTGTAGGTCTGTCATAAATAGCTCTTATTATTTTGAAATACATTCCATCAATACCTAGTTTATTGAGAGTTTTAAAATGAAAAGTGTTTAATTTTATCAAAGGCCTTTTCTGCATCTATTGAGAGACTCATGTCATTCATTCTGTTTATGTGATGGATTACATTTATTGATTTGCATATGCTAATCCAGCCTTGCATCCCAGGGATGAAGCCAACTTGATAGTGGTGGATAAGCTTTTTGATGTGCTGCTGGATTCAGTTTGCCAGTATTTTATTGAGAATTTTCACAACGATTGTCATCAGGGATATTGGGCTGAAATTTTCTTTTTTTGTTGTGTCTCTGCCAGGTTTTGGTATCAGGATGATGCAGGCCTCATAAAATGAGTAAGGAAGGAGTCCCTCTTTTTCTATTGTTTGGAATAGTTTCGGAAGGAATGGTATCCTGTGAATCTGTCTGGTCCTGGGCTTTTTTTGCTTAGTAGGCTATTAATTACTGCCTCAATTTCAGAACTTGTTATTGTGCTATTCAGGGATTTGACTTCTTCCTGGTTTAGTCTTCAGAGGGTGTATGTGTCCAGGAATTTATCCTTTTCTAGATTTTCTAGTTTATTTGTGTAGAGGTGTTTATAGTATTCTCTGATGGTAGTTTGTATTTCTGTGAGATCAGTGGTGATATCCCCTTTATCATTTTGTATTGTGTCTATTTGATTCTTTTCTTTTTTATTAGTCTGGCTAGCAGTCTGTATTGTTCATCTTTTCAAAAAACCAGCTCCTGGATACACTGATTTTTTGAAGGGTTTTTTGTGTCTCTATCTCTTTCAGTTCTGCTGTGATTTTAGTTATTTCTTGCCTTCTGTTACCTTTTGAATTTGTTTGATCTTGCTTCTCTAGTTCTTTTAATTGTGATGTTAGAGTGAAAACATCACAATTTCCCTCTAAACCCTGCTTTAGCTGTGTCTCAGAAATTCTGGTATATTGTATCTTTGTTCTTATTGATTTCAAAGAACTTATTTATTTCTACCTTAAATTCATTATTTACCCAATAGTCATTCAGGAGCAGGTTGTTTAGTTTCCATGTAGTTATGCAGTTTTGAGTGAGTTTCTTAATCCTCAGTTCTAATTTGACTGCACTGTGGCCTGAGAGACTGTTGGTTATGATTTCTGTTCTTTTGCATTTGCTGAGGAGTGTTTTACTTTCAATTATGTGGTCCATTTTAGAATAAGTGTCATGTGGTACTGAGAAGAATGTATATTCTGTTGAATTGGGGTGGAGAGTTCTGTGGATGTCTATTAGTGCTGATTTAAGTCTCTTAATTACAAACTGAGAAGAATTTAGGAATCACAGCCATTTGGCTTGTGATCCATATCTTTTATTAGGAGTTAGAATATTAATTGATTTGTGTTTTTTGAAGCATCTAGCATTGGGGGCCTTTGCCCAGGGACCCCATTGTAGTGAGGTGATAGCTACTGACCAGACTATGATCTGATACAGAAAAATATTCACACTCTGTACTCTCAGGGTCTGGCTTCTGCTTGGCTCTGTCTTGTACAGCTGGGAGTAGTACACACTGTTCAATGATGAGATAGAATAAAAATATGTCTCAACAACTGAAGTATCTGAATACACAAAATAATTTCATATGGAAAAATAATTGCTATATATAGAAGATATTTTATTCCAGTGACTTGAAGGATACTGAATTACTTCTGAAACTATGGACTAGACACCCTACTATGGTCTGTGTCCCACAAAATTTATGTTGGAAACTTAACACCAATCTAGCAGTATTAGGAGGTGGAGCTTTTGGGGAAGTAATTATGTCATAAGGGCTTCACCATTATGAACAGTGAATGCCATTATAAAAGGGTTTGATGGAAGAAACTCATCTTTCTTATGCCCTTCAGCCTTCCACCACGTTAAGATACAGAAAGAAGGCCCTCACCAGATACCAGTGCCTTAATCATGAACGTCCTAGCCTCCAGAACAGCGAGAATTAAATCTCTATTCTTTGTAAATTATCCAGTTTCCAGTATTGTATTATAGTAACACAAAACAAAGACACACTCTAATACTAACTCTTGACTGATTACTAAATTCCATAAATTAGCTCTTTGGTTCAACAGGTAATCAAGCCAACCCTGGAAGACATTGCCTTCTACCTCCAGGATCAACACTAGCTGATCTTTCCCCACCCTATGCCTACCTTCTGCCCTTGCAGGTTAGTGAGTGTCTCCCTACCAAAAAAAAAACATTAGTCTAGTAAGTTAGGCTTATAGAAGCTGATTATACTATGAAGAGCATTTACCTTGGAGTCAGAGACTCAAGTTTGATTAGTTACTTAACTTCACTGCTTAACAGCTGTAAAGGCTGGGTGAAATCACACAACATAGCATGTTTTCTAAGAAATGAGGGATAATTATATTTATGAATTGTTATGAGAGTTCAATTGAATTAACATTACAGGTTAGTTGGATTTAATTGGTTGAATTCATATGTTCATTCATTAAAATTTTAATCATTCCCTAAAGTTCTTTCCTCTCTATTCTCTCACAATAATATTGTAAATAGCTCTCCTAAACATGAGCTCTAAAGTTTACTTTTAAAAAATAAAGCATATAATTAGGATTAAATATTTTAGATTTTAAAGAACAAGGGAACTAAACTGATGAAACACATTTTTCAAAAATATTATGTTTAACTTTAACATCTTTTGCTACTAACTCCTATGACTGTTTCTCCAAACAGATTTTTTTCTTTTTTTGAGATGGAGTCTCCCCTTGTCATCCAGGCTGGAGTACAGTGGCAAAATCTAGGCTCACTGCAAGCTTCACTTCCCGAGTTCAAGCAATTCTCCTGCCTCAGCCTCCCAGGTAGCTGGGATAACAGGAGCTCACCACAACACCCAGCTTATTTTTGTGTTTTTAGTAGAGACGGAGTTTCACCATGTTGGCCAGGCTGTTCTCAAACTCATGACCTCAAGTGATCCACCAGCCTCGGCCTCCCAAAGTGCTGGGATTACAGGCATTAGCTACCATGCCCAGCTTCCAAACAGATTTTTTAAGTAATTTTTTTTAGCTTTGAGAAAATATGATTTATGAGCAATAAACCAATAAATAGTCTATGCAAAAGTAGATGATGTTTCAAAGTACTATTAAGCTAGAATAAAGCACTCAATAAAATAACTGAATTTATTCTTATATATGATATAAATCTTCAGCAAATTCAATCTTTTCAATAAGATATGTTAAGGGACTATAGACTATTCCTAGCATAGTTCAGCTTAGTTACTGGTTTGAAGAGAAAAGAGTGCTTTAGCCTGGGCATGGTGGCTCACACCTGTAATCCCTGCACTTTGGGAGGCCACGGCAGGCAGATCACAAGGTCAGGAGATTGAGACAAGCCTGGCCAAAATGGCAAAACCCTATCTCTATTGAAAACACAAAAATTAGCTAGGCGTGGTGGCAAGTACCTGTAATCCCAGCTACTCAGGAGGCTGAGGCAGGAAAATAGCTTGAACCTGGGAGGCGGAGGTTGCAGTGAGCCGAGATTACCACTGCACTTGAGCCTGGGACAGAGTGAGACTCCGTCTCAAAAAAAAAAAAAAGAAAAAGAAAAGCGTGCTTTAGGATGTTGTTTGAATGTTATATATGTACATATATAGTCAGTGTGTGTGTGTGTGTGTGTGTGTGTATAAAATGGATCAAGTAATAACCTTCAGCCAAGTATACTCTTAAAACCAAGCCAAAATTTAATTTCATAACTTAAGTTATATTAAAGCTGTCTTTCCTAATACATGGTATTCAGCCTATAAACTGTTTCTTTACATTGTAAAACTATGTTATCACTCTGCAAAATCTCAGAATAAAACATGTAAAGATCAAGAAATCTGCCAGTGTCTCTTCTTCCTATGTAAACGGCTCTTTCTACATAATCATGTTTATCAGAGTCTGATAAACTTTTCTCTTTGTACCAAATCTTCTGTTTAAATCAAGTCTTAAACCACCTCTATGTTTGTTTGAATTCCAAAGTTGACTAAATATAGCTGTTATTCATAGATAACCAAAGGAGTGTTTCTCAAAGTGGTGTCTGATTGTTTTCATTAGAATCTGCTGGGATGACTGTTAAAAGGATAATTTCCTGGGCTCCACCACCCCAGTCCTACACTGGTAGAATAATGGCCCTCAAAAATGTCTATATCCTAATCCCCTAAACCACAGTCTATGTTGTGTTACCTGGCAAAGGAGTATTAAAGTTGTAGCTGGACTGAAGGTTGCTAATCAGCTGGCCTTAAAATAGGGAGGTTAAAGTTGGGCACAGTGGTTCACACCTGTAATCCCAACACTTTAGGAGGCCAAGGCAGAAAGATGGCTTGAGCCTAGGAGTTAGAGACCAGGCTGGGCAACAATGTGAGATCTCTCTACAAAAAAATAACTAACTAAATAGAGGGAGAGTCACGTAGGTTATCCAGATGGATCTAATGTAATCAGAAGGTCCTTAAAGTAGAATAGGAGGCAGAAGAGGAGAACCACTCAGAGGAAAATGTGGCTACAGAAGAAAGGCACAGAGGTGCCATGCGGTGGCTTTCAAGGAGAACGACACCCATGAGTCAAAGCATGTGGTTGCCCTCTGGAAGCAAGAAAAGTGATTCTCTAGCTCTAGAGTCTCCGGGAAGGAACCCAGCTCTCCTGACACTGTGATTTTAACCCAGTGAGACCTGTTCGAACTTCTAACTACAGAAATGTAAGGTAATAAATTTGTGTTATTTAAGCCACTAAGTTTGTGGCTTTAATTCATTAAAACAGCAATAAGAAACTAAAAATATGCACCAAATCAAAGTCTCTGAATATAAGATCAAGAAATATGCCTTATCAGTTTCCCAGGTGAATCCTTTAACATTTGAAAACAATTAGTCTTGAGGGGTTTAAAAAACAAATTGAAGATATTTTAAAGGAAAGATAAATTTCTTACCTTTACAATATAGGCAAAAAAAAGGGAGACAAGAATAGTCAGGGTTCTGTTTGGAAGACCTACAAAGTTGGGAAAGTTAAGAAATAAACACGTTAACTTGTTCAGTGGTGTATACTGAACACTGAACACTCCTTACAATGATTATTAAATTTTTAAGTATAAGGCATAGATTACTTATTATTTATTCAAGTGCTATAGGAACTAAAAGAAAAATTAATGTTGGCTGGAATACATTAATGATAGTTGGAATAAGTGGATTTTCAATGGTAAGTGGAATTGAACACAAATGAAATATTAGTGAAGAAAATATTTACAAAAGCAAAGATACCATGTAAAACCTAAAATGGTGCATTTTTGAAGGATCATGAAGCTAACTTGATTAACAAGAGAAGTTATGAGAAGCTATGAGGAGCTATAAGAAGTCAGTAGCTCTCCTAGGGAATTCTGGGAAGTAAAGTTGGATGGTTAGTATGGACAATGATTATAGAAAGCTTTATAAGGCAAAGATTTTTGCCTAAACTATGGACAAATTGTTATTGAATAGAATACTGTTGGGTGTTTTTAAACATGGTTACCTGATAAAAAGCAGTCTTTAAGAAAAATTGATCTTTTGGTGCTATGCACAATAAATAAAAGAATGAACTAAAGTGACCCCTTAGGATGCTTTATGGTAACTTATGCTAACACTGCCTAGGGCTAGATTTTTTTTCTTTTTTTGAGACAGAGTCTTGCTTTGTCACCCAGGCCAGAGTGTGGTGGCACTATCTTGGCTTGCTGCAACCTCTGCCACCCAGGTTCACACAATTCTCCTGCCTCAGCCTCACGAGTAGCTGGGAATACAGGCTTATGCCACCACTTCTGGTTAATTTTGTATTTTTAGTAGAGACAGGGTTTCACCATGTTGGCCACGCTGGTGTCGAACTCCTGACCTCAAGTGATCCACCTGCCTCAGCATCCCAAAGTTCTGGGATTACAGGAGTGAGCCACTGTAACCGGCCTAGATATTTTAATGACAGACACTATATTAGAGGTGAAGATATCAATATGAACTTGTATTTAGCTTAATATAAATATGAATGGATTAGTATACATACATATATTTCCTTGCTTTTTCAGTTGAGAGGGCCTAAAAGAAACTATACCCCAACAGCAATAGGCACATCCGGTGCCCAAATCTTGATTGCCAATACAATTCTCCAATAAAAGGAAACAGCAATCTTTGCAGAAATGATTGAGACTATAACCGTGGCAATATGGTAGAATAATGTCCTTTTCTACCAGGAGGTCCACATTCTAATTCCCAGAAACTCTGAATAAGTCATGTTAAATGGCAAAGAAGAATTAAGATAGCAGATGGATTATCATTATTCTTTATTTCTTTAGAGAAGGAGTGTCACTTTGTTGCTCAGGCTTGTCTCAAATTCCTGGCTTTATGTAATCCTCCAGCCTTGGCCTCCCAAAGTGTTGGGATTACAGGTATGAGCCAACACACCCACTCTAGCAGATGGATTTCAACTTGCTAATTTGCTAACTCTAATATAGGGAAATTATTGTGGACTTTTTAAAATGGGCCAGTGTAATCACAAGGGTCCTTAAGTGTAGAAGAGGGAGGCAGAAGAGGAGAACCAGAGAGATGGCAGCACAAGAATGAATCAGCTTGATATAGCTGGCTTTGAAAGGGAAAGAATGGAGGCTACATGAAGTGGCTCACACCTGTAATCCCAGCACTTTGGGAAGCCAAGGTGGGAGGATTGCTTGAGCCCAGGACTTCAAGATCAACTTGGGCAACATGGTGAGACCAAAAAAAAAAGGACTTAGCAAAGCATAGTGGCATGTCTGTGTAGTCCCAGCTACTCGGGAGGCTGAGGTGGAAGGGTAGTTTGAGCCCAGGAAGTCAAGGCTGCAGTGAGCCAAGATTGCACCACTGCACTCCAGCCTGGGTGACAGAGCAAGATGAAGGAAGGGAGGAAGGAAGGGAGGAAGGAAGGGAGGAGGGAAGGAGAGGAAGGAAGAAAGGAAGAGAGAGAGAGAGAAGGGAGGGAAGGAAGGAAAGAAGGGAAGAAGAGAGGGAGGGAAGGAAGGAGTGAGGGAGGGAAGGAGGAAAGGAAAACAGAACCAAAAGAAAAGAAAATAGAGGAATGGGACCATGATCCAAGGATGTTAGAAGCCTCCAGAAGATGAAAAAGGTAAAAAACAAAATTCCCCCTAAAGCCTTCACAAGGAATGCAGCTCTTGGTTCACCTCTATTTTAGCCCAATGAAACCCATTTTGGAATTCTTAACATCAGAATTATAAGATAAAAATTTTGAGTTGTTTTAAGCTACTACATTTATGGTAACTTGTTACAATAGCAATAGGAAACTAATACAGGCAGGAAATATACAAGATGACCCTAGAGCATCTTATAGTGCCAGAATGTAAGGAAATATTTAAAAGGAAAAAAAATGAGGTATGTCAAAAGGGACATAGGAGCTGAGTGAAAGAGCTTCCAATGGCTAATGCTGGAACAATTTGAGCAATGAAGTAAATAACAGCATTGTATTATAACCCAAAATATAAATATCCCTGAGTTCATACTGCTATAAATAAATAAATAGGCAAGAATAGACCAATTTCTATGTAGAAATTCAAGTAGATCCTGAAGAAACTCTGTCCTCAAAGAGGGGAGCATAACTACTCACTTCTTAAGTGTGGGCTGCATATAATAGCTTCCTTCCAAACAATACAGTACAGAGATGGAGAACGAGAATAACTTTACAGTGGAGAAATCTAACAACCACCACCTCAGCCAGGTGATCAAGGCTAACATTAGCAACAATGGTCATGTTGACAGCATGCACTCCTGATATGATATGAGAATGGCACTTTCCTCTGTAGTCTTTCTCCTCAAAACTTATAACCCCAATATAGTCACGAGAAAAACTACATACAAACACCAACTGAGGGACATTCTAAAAAATACCTAACCAGTACTCCTCAAAACTCTAAACATTATCTATAACAAAGAAAATCTGAAAATTGTCACATCCAAAAGAAGCTTAAGAAGACATTACAACTAAATGCAATGTAATATCCTGGTTAAAGTTATGAAATAGGAAAGACATTAGGTAAAAACCAAGGAAGTATGTATAAAGTATGAACTTTAGTTAATAATAATGCATCAGTATTGTTTGATTTAGTTCTTCCAGATATGCCATACTAATGTTAAGATGCTAATGACAGGATAAACTGCATGAAGGGTATAAGAAAATTCCCTGTTTTCTTTGCAATTTTCTGTAAATATAAATCTCTTAAATCAAAAGTTTATTTTTAAAATACAGAGAAATTCTAGAGCAGAAATATTTTATGCAAGATTTTAAAGGAAATAACAACTGGGTTAGTGATTAATTAGATAAAGTAGACAAAAACTAATGAGTGAGTCACGATTATGCCAAAGTTTAGGCCTCTATTGTAAGGAGAATGTAATGCAGTGACAAAAGAAAGCTTCCTGGTGGTTTTAGCGAATAAGTTTGGGACACAACAAATTTGAGACAAAAATGGATAATCCAAGTGTAAACATAATCCGCAGCTGGTGATAAAGAACTGGATGCTGGGTGAACATTTGTAAATGGAAATGTGGATGTAGATTTAGTCAATCAGTAAATACATATGGAACCCCTTCTTAAAGAGCTCTCTGTGGAGTAGGGGAAGGAGATGTGTACTAAAATGCAAATCAAGGCATATGTCTATATAAAAATAACAATACACAGTAAATGCGCTTAAATAAAACTAGCTGAGAGTTCAGTAGACAGAGCCCACCCCCACCCCCATGCACACACTTTCAAAATTCATATATATGCTGGGGCTTTAATTTCCAGTGTGGCTGTATCTGAAGATGGGGCCTCTAAGGAATTAATTAAAGCTAGATAAGGTCAGGTGCATGGAGTCATAATCTTCTAAGATTAGTGTCTTCATAAAAAGAGACACCAGAAAGCTCCCTCTTCCCCTTCCCTCACTGCAGGGTGTGCACACCAAGAAAAAAGGCCATCAAGGTATATGGAGAATGCAGCCAGGAAGGGCGCTCTCACCAGACACCAAATTGGCCAAAGCGTTGATCGTGGACTTTCCAGCCTCCAGACTGGGAGAAAACTAATTTATGTTGTTTAAGCCAACAAGCCTACAGTATTTTGTTTTTGCATCCTGGCTGCCTAATACAGATGGTTACAAGAGGGTAAACTGAACAAAATGTGAATAGTAAGAGCATAAATTAAGACAAGAAAAAAAAAACACCTTCTTTTGTTTGTTTATAAATATTATTTTTTTTTTTTTTTTTTTTTTTTTTTTTTAATTTTTTATTGGATTATAGGTTTTGGGGTACATGAGCAGAGCATGCAAGACAGTTGCGTAGGTACACACGTGGCAGTGTGCTTTGCTTTTCTTCTCCCCTTCACCCACATTTGGCATTTCTCCCCAGGCTATCCCTCCCCACCTCCCCCTCCCACTGGCCCTCCCCTTTTCCCCCCAATAGACCCCAGTGTTTAGTACTCCCCTTTCTGTGTCCATGTGTTCTCATTTTTCATCACCCACCTATGAGTGAGAATATGCGGTGTTTCATTTTCTGTTCTTGTGTCAGTTTGCTGAGGATGATGTTCTCCAGATTCATCCATGTCCCTACAAACGACACGAACTCATCATTTCTGATTGCTGCATAATATTCCATGGTGTATATGTGCCACATTTTTCCAATCCAGTCTATTATCAATGGGCATTTGGGTTGATTCCAGGTCTTTGCTATTGTAAACAGTGCTGCAATGAACATTCGTGTACATGTGTCCTTATAGTAGAACGATTTATAGTCTTTTGGATATATACCCAGTAATGGGATTGCTGGGTCAACTGGAATTTCTATTTCTAAGGCCTTGAGGAATCGCCACACTGTCTTCCACAATGGTTGAACTAATTTACACTCCCACCAACAGTGTAAAAGTGTTCCTTTTTCTCCACATCCTCTCCAGCATCTGTTGTCTCCAGATTTTTTAATGATCGCCATTCTAACTGGCGTGAGATGGTATCTCAATGTGGTTTTGATTTGCATCTCTCTGATGACCAGTGACGATGAGCATTTTTTCATATGATTGTTGGCCTCATATATGTCTTCTTTCGTAAAGTATCTGTTCATATCCTTTGCCCACTTTTGAATGGGCTTGTTTGTTTTTTTCCTGTAAATCCGCTTGAGTTGTTTGTAAATTCTGGATATCAGCCCTTTGTCAGATGGGTAGAGTGTTTATAAATATTATTGAAAATATATCTTGTGCCAGACATTGTACTAGATCCCAAGGTTAGGATAATGATTGTGATACAGTCTGCATAGAACTTACATTTTTTGGCATGTCACACACACAAAAAAAATAATAGAAAAGCCAAATGTAGATCATGAGAAGTGTTGCAAAGGAAGATTAAATAAAGAATAATAATATTCAGTGCAGGTGTGTCTTGAGCAGTCAATGAAGAACTCTGAGGAGATAGCATTTAGGCTGAGACCTGAAGGATGAAAATGAGCTGGCTATGCAAAAATGCTGAGGCAAGAGCTTTGTAGGCAAAGAGAACAGGAAGTGCAAATGCCTTGACATCAGCAAGCACTTTGGGAATTTGAAAAACAGAAGAGAGGCCAATTGTATTGCCATAAAATAATTAAGGGGGAATAAAAAGTGTAGAAGGTAACATTGTAGAGGTATACAGGAGCCAGGTCATCCAGCCAGGACAATGTAAGAAGAATGGAAAGACAGTGAGAAGTCGCTTAATTAATCTAAGGAGAAAACGATGTCTGATTTATGTTTCTAAGTGATTACTGATTGTGATGTGAAAGGATATATATTTTGGAGAAAAGCAAGAGAAAAAGCAAAGAAACCTATTTCACATGGTACAGAAAGAGATTGCGGTGACTTAATTTAGAATGGTAGTATGTAGACAGATGGCAGTGGCAAAACCTGAGATATTTTTTCGTGGTAGAAACAAATGAACTAGATGATCACTTAGATGTAGGGAATTGCAGAAAGAGAAAAATCAAAGCTGATACCTGCGTGTTATTTTAGAAAATTGATGAATAATGGTGCCATACACTAAGATGGGAAGGAGTTACAAATGACTAGATTTGTGAAAAAAATTAAAAGCTCAGTTTGGGATATTGGGATAGAAATTAATTTTGAAAACCATGGGTGTATACTGTACAAGATACTTAAATCCATGAGACTAAATAAGATCACCTGGGGAGAAAGTTCTGTAGAACAGAAAAGAGGCTAGCTCTGAGCCTTGGCAAAGAGAGAGGGAGTAACAGTGAGGTAAGAGAAAAACCAGGAGGATGATGTCACAGAATCAAGGAAAGAAAGGCTTTAAGGAGGGTGTGTTTTGCTGATGCCAAGGCATCAAATGAGGTAAGAACAGAGCAGCTGGGTTTGGCAATGCAGAGACTGTGGGAGACCTTGACAAAGGCAGTTTCACTGCAGAGGTGGAAACAGAAGCTAGATTAGAATGGGGTGAATAATTAATTGGAAGAAATAAAGAGGTGATAGTGAGCATTGGTAACATGTTTAAGATGTTAAATAGAAGGATTAAAAGTAATAGGGTAGTATCCAGAAAATAACATGGAATCAGCTGGTGTGTTTACTTTTTTTTCTCTTTTTAAATGGGGCATGTCAGATATACTAATAGGTATGATCTAACCAGAAAGGGTGAGAGTGATGCTGAGGAGCAGAGGAGCAAATTCTCCTAGTCCATGAGAAAGCAAGAGGGGATTACATCCAGAGAAAAGTAGGAAGATTTGCATTTGATAAAGGCAGGGATACTTCTTTCACTGTAACAAAGAGGGCAAAGGTTCTGTTTTGTTAGAATTCATGTGGGAAGATGAGGGAGTTTACCTTCAATTCTTTCTAGTTGCTTTTCTTTCTTTTTTTTTTTTAATTTTGAAACAAGGTCTCACGTTGTTGCACAGGCTGAAGTGCAGTGGTGCAGTCATGGCTCACTGCAGCCTTCACAAATGTAGTCATTTGACCTCCTGGGTTCAGGCAATCCTCCTTCCTCAGTCTCCAGAGTAGCTGGGACTACAGACATGCTTCACCATGCCTGGCTAATTTTTTTTTTTTTACTTTTTTTTTTTCCTGCATGAGAACTCTGTAGCAAAATGCCTTGTACATGAAAGGCATTGGAAGCACTTACATTAACCCACTGGCAGAGTCCCCTAGTGAACATGTTCCTCAAAATCTGGAGGGCTGAGTCTACTCATACCTTAACAACTAAATGAAAAAATGGCTCTTCATAAGTATTAGAATCTTTCATTATGGATAATAAAAATGATTATTGATTATCATCTGTCTTGAAGTATTTTCTATGAACAATGGGGAGCCTATGATTAATTATATTTTGGTTTTTACACCAGCACCAGGAAGAGGAGAGCTCAGTTTTAGCTTTCTTTTTAGCATAATATTTTCTATCTTAATTTATATTTTCTCTGTCCCTGGTCTTTTGCTGGTTACTAACTTTTTTGTGGCTTCATATAGTCTTCTAAGCTGCCTAAAAAACTTGTGAAATGTGGTGAGCATAGAAATTAAAAAAATAAGGCCAGGTGCAGTGCTCACGCCTGTAATCCCAGCACTTTGTGGGGCTGAGGCAGGTGGATCACTGGAGGCCTAGATTTCCAGAACAGCCTGGCAAACATAGCAAAACCCCGTCTCTACTAAAAATACAAAAAAATTAGCCAGGTATGGTGGTGCACACCTGTAATCCCAGCTACACGGGAGGCAGAGGCAGGAAAATCACTTGAACCCAAGAAGTGGAGGCTGCAGTGAGTTGAGATCGCACCACAGCACTCCAGCCTGGGCAGCAGAGAGACTGTCAAAAAAAAAAAAAAAAAGCATTTACTTTGAAAAGAGGAACAAAACTGGGAATGACACTATTAAAATGGCATTGTAAATGTCCCTGCCAGCCTCCAGGCCTATCTTGCATCTTTCTCCTCCGACATGCTCTGGCCATAACATGCTTCTCACACTTTTCCAAACATATTTCCTCCACACTGTGTGACACATAGTAGGTACCTAGGTAAAATATTTATTGTATAAGTTGAGTACATGCTTTGAAAACTCTCTGCTCTTGCATAGGAGACTGACTTATTTTAAAGCCCCATTTCTCCTTGCTCATTTGGCAAACTCAATTTCATCTGTCCACTGTGTTATAACTGTACATATGGCTATCTAATCTTTCTGACAATAACTTATCAAGAGCAGGTAGCAGGTAGTGTATTATTTTCTTTTTTTTTTTTTTTAAGAAAGGAGAGAAGGAAAGAAAGAAAAAAAAGGAGTGAAGGAGAGGAAAAAAGAGAAAGAAAAAGAGGGAGAGAGAACAACGGGAATGTTGCTTTATTCTAAAAATGGTTATTGAAAACCTCTTTTCTGCCAATAATTGTGCTTAATAACTCCGTCGTTTTGGCCAGCACAGTGGGTTGCTCAGATTCCGGTGCTGGGAATCAATTTTTTTTTAAAATAGAGTTATGGTCATTCTGTGTTGACCAGGCAGGTCTGGAACTCAAGCAGTCTTCCCACTTTAGCCCTCCTAAAATGCTGAGATCATAGGCTTGAGCCACTGTGCCCAGCAGAAAACCTATTTTCTCAGTCAATCTCAGGGAAGGTGTGTGAAGGGTGAAGTGCAGGTTTTCAACCATTATCTGAGAAAGTCAAAAGCAAATTTGCTAGGAAAACATACAAAAATGGTAGGCAGTATTGAATAGCTAGTTGAAGTTTTTATGATGAATTTCAAGTGTTATCAGTCACCCTAGTATTTTCCACCAATGTTCAGCTACTGGAGTTCAAACAAAACAGTAGTTTCGAGATTACAACAGGACTACAGAGCTGCAGCAATGAAAGACTCAGATAAGTGAATTAGAAGAACAGGAGGTGATAGTCATAAAGTAGGATGCTTCAAATAAAGATTTAGGAGGTGGTTTCATCAGTGGTGATAAGTACCAGTGCTCTTGTGAATATGTGACAAAGGTGAGGTAGAAGAAGACAGTAAAAGAGGAGAGGTCAAAGAATAGAGAAGCTAAAGTTCAGAGGGTTTCATCTACATGGTTCTTGGAATCACTAAGAACAATGACAGGAATGAAGATGTACAGGAAGGCAGTGAGTCAGTAGTTGAAGTATTAAGTGAATGAAGAGAAATGAATAGGAAGGTAGATAGGAATTACCACCAAGGAGAAGTCATGGGTAGCAAAACTGGATAGAAACCCACAGAGTACCTGATCAGCTAAGTTTGGAAGGATATTGTCCTAAAGACAATGTAGTATAGCTCATATATTTATATATATATATATGTAACTATGAACAACTCTATGATAAATGTTTTTATTTTTTAATCATATACTCTTATCAATCAAGGATTCTGAACATATAATATTTATAAATCACAAATATGCTACTCCAGAGATATAGTTACCACAAAAGAAATTTGATAGGGTTAAATATATATATTGAATAAACTGAGCCTATTATTTTATTTTATTTATTAATATAAACATCTCTACTCTCATTAGAAAATTATTAATCATTTTATAATTGAACATACTTTATTTGTAAAAACCCTGATTTAAACTTTGTAATCAAGTGACTTGAAATTCTGGTACGAAGTTTAGTTTCTATCAGTACATAATTTTAATGATTTTCCTAACTGAAAAAGAAACCTCACAAAACATTTGTGTCCAAATGAAAGAAATATAACATTGGCTGTGTTTACCAAATTCTGATACTCATTTTTCAATTCTATTTACCCACTATGCAAACGTTTTCATACATTTTATATAATAAATATCAATTTATCCTGTCACTAAGCTTTTCTATAAACTAATCAAAAGGTACAATATTTTTATGTAACAAATGAATTTAAAAATCACTGAATTCTCCACAGTGGAGAGATACAGAAGAAAAAAAAACTCACTGAATTCTTTATGTGAAAGATTTAGAATAAATTAGAAAAATCTTTTTGGGTATGCAGATAAGGGGATTTTATAAGAGCTGTAATCATTTTTAGCTGTATCACTTAAATATGGGAAATTTTTCAGTTTATATTCAAAATGCTCTTTTCATAACAAATTTCTTTCAAAAACAAGATACTTTTTACTAATTGCTAAAATACTATTTTTTATTGGTAAGATATTGAATATAAGGATTGATTTTGTTTTTTGAAACAGGGTCTGGCTCTGTTGCCCAGGCTCAAGCGCAGTGGTACAGTCTTGGCTCACTGCAACCTCTACCTCTTGGGCTCAAGTGATAATCCCACCTCAGTCTCCTGAGTAGCTGGGACTAAAGATGTGTATCACCGCATCTAGCTAGTTTTTGTATTTTTGGTAGAGATGGGGTTTTGCTACATTGCCCAGGCTGATCTCAAACTCCCAAGCTTAAAAGATCCACCTGCCTCAACCTCCCAAAATGTTGGGATAGGTGTAAGCAACCATGCTTGGCCAAGGTTTTTTTTTCTTTTTTTCTATAAAGCTGCTTGGTAAAATACATAATTGGAACCATCGGGTTTTTTTATGTGTGATGGAAAATGACTCATATATCCGGCCTCACTAGTATTTGGGGACTCTGTGTACTTATTCCAGCAGCTATTGCAGCAACATACAGGTATGTGTGACTCGTGTGACTTCACAGCAGCTCCTATCCTCCAACCCTGGTATTATCTTTTGATGCTAAGGGATAAGATGCCACATGATTGCTCAGCAGTCACATATGTACAAGCCCAAAATGTGAGAAAATCAAAGCTTCATGGGGTGAAACTTGGCATTAGTTAGGGTTTTCCAGAGAAACAAAATTATTAGATTGGTGCAAAAGTAATTGCGGCTTTTGTCATTACTTTTAGTGGTAAAACCAGTTATTTTTGTACCAACTTATAATAGGGGTGTGTGTGTGTGTGTGTGTGTGTGTGTGTGTCTGTATACACATAGAGAGATGTATTATAAGAAATTAGCTCATGAGATTATGCTAAGATGTCCTACATTCTGCCATTCACCTGACATTTGGTCTTCTTCCCTGTTTCCTAGCATACAGCTACAAAAACCCTTGGAATTTCATGAATAATGGATTGTATGTTAATGAGATGACTAGTAGGTGGGGACTCCTAGATAGCTTCAAGATGGGAGCTGGTTGGCAGAAAAACCAAGGCATAATTAGAGGGTTGAGACTTCTAGCTCTAACCTATGAAGAAGGGAGAGAGGCTGAAGATTGACTTGGCCATCAACAATGGCCAATGATATTATCATTCATGCCTATGCAATGAGGCCACTATAAGAACTCAAAAATATAGGATTTGAAAGAGCTTCCAGATAGCTGAACATGTGAAAGTTTCTGGAAAGTAATGTTCCAGTGACAGCATGAAAGCTCCATGTCCCTTTCTCCATACCTTACCCTATGCACTTTTCCATCTGACTGTTCATCTGTTTTTTTTTTAT
This sequence comes from Callithrix jacchus, assembly GCF_049354715.1. Classification (NCBI taxonomy): domain Eukaryota; kingdom Metazoa; phylum Chordata; class Mammalia; order Primates; family Cebidae; genus Callithrix; species Callithrix jacchus. The sequence continues at coordinate 123,646,131 of NC_133503.1, read as the reverse complement.
AATGTTTCTCATAATTAATGGGTAAATGTATTTCCCTGAGTTATGTGAGAACCTCTAGTAAATTAATGGAAACTGAGAAGGTGGGCTATGGGAACCCTGATTTATAGCTGGTCTGGCAGAAGCATTGGCCACAACCTGGGGCTTGAAGTTGGCATCTGAAGTGGGGGACAGTCTTGTGGGACTGACTCAACCTGTGAAATCTGATGTTATCTCCAGGTAGACAGTGTCAGAATTGAATTGAACTACAGGACACTCAGCTTGTGTCTGCTGGAGAAGTGCTTGTTTGGTGTGTGGAGAGATAACCCTACACATCTGGTATCTGAAGTTTCTTTTAGAAAATATCTAAAATTATAACAGCTACATATTGGCTAATAGTAAAAAAAAAATCACAGTGTAAGTAAATACTGGTGTTTGAGGTTGTAATTTAAAAGGCAGTTATAACTAAGTGTATTAAAAACTTTAATGTCTAATTTGAAATAATTGTGTATAAAAAGGTCACATTTCAACCACAATCCCCAATTAGCAGAGATAGTGTGTAGATCTTTTTTTTTAAATTGTACGCAAAAATACAACAAAAAAGAAAACTATAGGCTAATATCCCTGATGAAAATAGTTGCAAAAAATCTCAACAATATATTAGAAAACTGAATCTACCAACATATCAAAAAGATTATATATGATCAAGTTGGATTTTTGTTGTTATTTTCTTTTGAGATGGGGTCTTACTATGTTCCCCAAGTTAGTCTCACTATGTTCAATATGTTGGTCTCAAAGTCCTGAGCTCAAGCAATCCTCCCACCTCAGGAGTGGGAGAATTATTGCAACTACACATGCTGCAACTACAGGCATGTGCCACTGAGCCTAGCTTCAAGTTCAAGTGAGATTTATCCCAAGGATGCAAGGATGGTTTAATATATGCCAATCAATAATTGTGATACATCACATAAACAGAATGAAGAAGAAAAAACATCATCATTTCAATAGTACGGAAAAAGCATTTCACAGTATCCAATATCACTTAATGATAAAAAACTTTCAACAAATTAGGCATACAAGAAAAGTGCCTCAACAAAATAAAGGCCATATATTACAAATCCACAGCTAACATACTGAATGGGGAAAAGTTGGAAGCTTTTCCTCTAAAAACCGGAATAAGACAAGAATGCCCACTTTTACCACTCTTATTCAACATAATATTGGAAGTCCTAATTCAATGAATTAGTCAAAAGAAAGAAATAAAAGCCATTGAGATTGTCCCTGTTGGCAAATGACATGATCCTATATGTAGATAACACTAAAGATTACCAAAATCTCTTAAAGCTGATACATTCAGTAAAGCTCCAGGATACAAAATCAGCATGTAAAAATCAGTAGCATTTCCACTTATAATACCTACCTCAAAAAAGTCTAGGAATAAATTTAACAAAGGGAGTGAAATACCTCTAAAGTGAAAACTGCAAAACACTGATGAAAAAATTAAAGACGACACAAAAAATGAAAAGGCATCCTTTTTTCCATATTTATGGACTGCAAGAATTAGTATTTTTAAAATTATCATGCCATCCAAAGTAATCTCCATATTCAATGCAATTCCTATCAAAATACCAATGGCATTATTCACACACACAAAAAAAGCCACATGAAATCCAAACAGCCAAAGCAATCCTGACTTCCAAATTTGGAAGCTTTTCCTCTAAAAACTGGAATAAGACAAGAATGCCCACTTTTACCACAGTTACAAAGCTGTAGTAACTACATGGCATGATATTTCATAAAAATAGACTCATAGACATAGAACCCAGAAATAAATCCACACACTTATAAAATTGTGCTTCTGTTCTTTAGGAAGAAAGGTGGATAGATATGTTATATGCAACCAATAGTGATTGCCACAGTGGTTGTATAAATTCTTATTCCTATAGAAGAGTGTGTGTGCGTGTGTGTGTGTGTGTGTGTGTGTGTGTGTTTTACTTGCTAATACAAGCTTTTTTCAGTCATTTTGGAAGTTTGTTGTATGTTATAGGTAAACTCAGTTGTTCATATTCACATTTTCATGATAATAAAATGGTTAGGCATTTTTTACACATCTTTGTGGCCATCTGAGTCTCCTCTTCTGTGAACTATGTGTACGTTTTATTCTCTTTTGATATTTCTCATCTGCTTAAGGAGATCTTTATAGTCTAAATATGAATTATTTTGTAAGTTGTATGCATCATAGATATTTTCTCACAGTCTGTGTGTTTATGGACTGAACATTTGTGTCCCCCCAAAATTCCTATGTTGAAATCCAACCCACCCACCCGTGTCCTGCCTTCCAATGTGATTATATTTGTACATGAGGCTATGGAAAGTGATTATATCATGAGAATGAATCCCTCATAAAAGGGATTAGTGCTGTTGTAAAAAGAACTCCAGAGAGCCATCTTGTTTTTCCTGCCATGTGAGGACACAGTGAGAAGACGGTGGTCTATAAACTAGGAAGTGGGCTGTTTGACTTGGACTGCCCAGCCTCCAGGAACTATGAGAAATAAATGTTGCTTAAGCCACTAAGTCCATGGTTGTTTTTTTTTTTTGTTTTTTTTTTCATAGCAGCCAGAAAGGACTAAGACACTGTGACTTATCTTTTAATTGTATTTTGGCATCTTTTACAAAACACGTTTTATTTAATGTTATTTAAAAAATCGACATTTTTTTATAGTTTATGCCATTACATCAAGTTTAAGAAAGGTTTCCTTGCTGGAAGTCATAAATTCTCTTATCTTTTTCTAAAAGTTTGAAAGCTTGGCTCTTTATATTTAAGTTTCCTTCATCTGAAGTGTATTCCTGTAAACAGAGTGACGCAGAGATCTTTCTGACTTTTTCCCATGTAACTAACCAATTGTCCCAGCATTATTTGTTATTTTTTTATGTTGCCTCTGAATTTTAATGTCACATTTGTCATATACCAAGTTATCAAATATGTGAGGCTGTTCTGAGTTTTGTTTTGTGGTCTATTACTTTTATTTCTAACACTATAATACAGTTGTATAATTATAACTTTAGAATATCAATATCTGGCTGGGCGCAGTGGCTCACACCTGTAATCCCAGTACTTTGGGAGGCTGAGGTGAGTGGATCACAAGGTCAGGAGATTGGGACCAACCTGGCCAACATGGTGAAACCCCCTCTCTACTAAAAATACAAAAATTAGCTGGGCGCAGTGGCGGATGCCTGTAATTCCAGCTACTTGAGAGACTGAGGTAGGAAAATCACTTGAAGCAGGGAGTTGGAGGTTGCAGTGAGCAGAGATCACACCACTGCACTCCAGCCTGGTGACAGAGTGAGACTTCATCTTAAAAAAAAGAGAGAGAGAGAGAGAGAATATCAGTATCTGATGAGAGTAATACCAGTGAAACTCATTTATGAATTGCATATAAAAATTTTAAGGACACTGTGTCAATGTAATTAGCACTGGCATACAGATAACCTATTGATTTGGGTACTTTGCTCCTATAGGCAGAAACTTTGCTTAACTCTCCTATTCTAGTTATTTAGCTGTACAATTATTGAATTTTCTATAAAAATAATCTTCAAATAATATTTGATCTTTCCTAATCCATTTAACTGGTTATTTCTTTCTTATTTCATTGGTTAGGAACTCCAGAGCAATGATGATTATTGGTGGAGATAATAGGTTTTAATGCTTGTTCCTAATATTAATGGAAATCTTATAATACTCATACATTATTTCTGGAATAAATCATATTTGATCATAATGCATTTTTTAAAATGCTTGATTCAATTTATCAACATCTTATGATACGTACTCATAAGAGGGATTAACCTATGATTTTTCTTTCTCATTTTTCTAGTTCAGGTAACTAGACTACATTAACTTCATGAGAGAAGCTACAGAATTTTCCTCTTTTTCTATATTTTGTAGCATTTTGTGCAAAAGAGATTTTTCTGTGCTCTGAAACATTTGTTGGTAATCCCTATATAAAATTTTCTAGACTTGCTGTATTTATTTTGGGTAGGTTTTTGCTTACTGATTCAATTTTTCTGAAGGCTGTCTCCTCAGACATAGGTTTACTCTTGAGTCAATTTTGGTAATTTAAATTTTTATTGATGGCTACCTGCAAGAGGCCAGGTCTGGCATACAGTTTGAAATTTGCTGCCAGAGTCCCATTTTGCAATCCTGGACTTCTGGTAGAGACTGGGGTGTCCATGGCTCACTACCCAGTGGTAAGTGGGCTGTTTGCTCCCAGACCAGAGCAAGAAGCTTAATGGATGGCTTCCAGATCTGGAACAATTATGCTCTCATTTTAATAAAGAGATTAACAATATTTTAAAAACTCTGTCATCAAGAAACTGGCCAAGAAACTACCTTGAAGAATATCTTAAATAGGAGATGGGATCACTGTAAGAAATAAACTTCTAAATAAATTTGAATAGGAAATTCAGTATTAAGAACAAACCAACAACTCACTCAAGGAACTCTGTAAATCTCTTGAAGAATATTATAAAATATGAAACATCTCAAATAAAACTTTCCTTCCCATGTGCCTCAAATAACAGGACTCAAACTCCTAGTCTCAATCAGTCCTCCCACCTCAGCCTCCCAAAGTGCTGGGATTACAGATGTGAGCCACTGAGCCCAGCCATAATTTTTTTATATTTTATTTCTTCAGCTTTTTCATCTTCTATCCTGTTTCATATAAAATTAAAATTGTTAAATTTTTAAATCAAATCCTTTCATTTTAGTTAGTTTTAGAATTTATTTTTATAAAATTTTAGCATGTAATTTTAAAATAATTTTTTGTATTTTAAGATCATACCTCTTCATGTGACTGCAATTCAACTGTAAAATATCCGAGAAATATTTGATCTGTTGTCCAGGAAGAAAAGGAGAGGAGGAACATTCTTTTATCATTTCACTCTTACCGGTATATGAAGAATATACTTATCTCCCCACAAGGAGGACAATCCAAAGTTCCTTCTAGTTAGGGCATTCAGCTGAAAGCCAAAGACATTCAAGAAATATGTATTCTTCTCCAATATGTGAATGTTTGAATTCTCCTAAATAAAATCCCATGAACTAAAGAAACATCCTATCTGTCTTTACCATCACTTCCATATACACCTATGTGTGTGGGTATGTGCATGCATGTGAACACACACACACATCTAATATACAAAATGAATCAAGAACAGAAATAGCTATAATAGGAACCTGATTAGTAAGGGTAGGAATGGAAGGCAAGGAATGGAAGCAATAGGAATCTGATTAGGAAAGGTAGGAATGGAAGTATCCAGTGCATATCCATCTTAAACAACAGATCACCAAAGATACTGCAGAATGATAAGAGGGTCTGAAACATCACACAGCGAGTGTTAATGTGCCAGACCTTGAAGATGCAGATGTCACTTGGACATATTCCACTGGCTAAAAATCAGTTATATAAGCCCAATAACATTATAAAATCCATGAAGGCTTGGGTTGTGTACCAAAAACGAAGAGGACGAAATGAATATTGATGTCCTCTAACAGTCTGTGCCATCCATCATGGTGACATGATCCTTTTATCATGAAGTAAGCAACCTCTTCAGAGAAAAATCATTATTAGGGTTAAAGCTGTTTTCTACTATCAATATTACTTCTCAGATTTCTGTTGGTGAGATTCCTGGTGTACACTTTTTCAACCTATGATAGTGAGTACTCAGTGTTGTTGATAGGTTCTTGGAAACTTCAACTTCAAGTGAAATGCCATGTAACAAAACCAGTTTAAGCATAGGCCAATTAATATAAACAAGAATTAGTTCCTATGGCATATTTTTATTTTATTTTAATTAATTAATTAATTAATTTGGAGATGGAGTCTCACCCTGCTGCCCAGGCTGGAGTCCAATGGCATGATCTCCGCTCACTGCAGCCTCCACCTCCCGGGTTCAAGTGATTCTCCTGCCTCAGTCTCCTGAGTAGCTGGGATTATAGGGGCGTACCACCACACCCGGCTAAGTTTTTGTATCTTTAGTAGAGATGGGGTTTCACCATGTTGGCAAGGCTCATCTGGAACTCCTGACCTCATGATCTGCCCACCTCAGTCCAGCTCCAAAAGTGCTGGGATTACAGGCGTGAGCCACTGCATCTGGCCCTATGGCATATTTTTATTACAAAAACGTTACCAAATTTTTAAGTGAAGACTTGAAACACTTCTAATGTTAAATATTGAAATAAATTCAAGCTGTACATACTCTCAAGAAAAATCAACAAAAATAAGTAAGATATTTGCCCAATTTTTGTAGAATCAGTGAGTGATAGCAGTCATCCTGATGGTAAATTAAATCAAGGAAGAAATGTTTGCAAAGTGAAAATTGTCAGGAGCACGTCCTACCAACACACAGTTCAAAAACAAACAATAACCAATAAGGCAACATCTCTAAGCACTTTCATACAATGTTGTTTATTGTTTTGCATTTGTATGATCATCATATACCTTACAAATTTTTATCATAATAATTTGTATTCATTTATTGATTCATTTTCCAACCCGCTTATTCCAGTTCAGGTTATAGGTGGCCAGAGCCCATTCAGTAGCTCAGGATACAAGGTGGGACGCAACCCTGACTAGGACACCATCCCATCACAGGGCACACTCATACATACCCCCACACTTAGTCTGACTGGGATTGCTGAGACATGCCCACTCACCTCACATATACGTCTTCAGGATGTGAGAGGAAACTGGAGTACCTGAAGAAAATCCACATGGGGCGAAGGTTTCACAAAGACAATAGCCTCAGCCAGAAATTAATATTTTTCCCATCAACATTATAACAAAGTAACATTATCTGAGCATCTGATAGAATTTCAGTCTTTTGAGATGATGATGATGATGATGATGACGATGATGACGATGATGAGACAGAATCTCACTTTGTAGCCCTGGGTAGAGTGCAGTGGTGCAACCTTGGCTCACTACAACTTTCAACTCCTGATTCAAGTAATTTTCATGCCTCAGCCTCCAGAGTAGCTGGGATTACAGGTGTGTGCCACCATGCCCGGCTAATTTTTGTGTTTTTAGTAGAGACAAGGTTTCACCATGTTAGCTGGCTGGTCTTGAACTATTGAGCTCAAGCTATCTGCCCACTTCAGCCTCCCAAAGTGCTGGGATTGCAGGCATGAGCCACTGCACCCAGCCTCTTTTGAGATTGTTATATTTTGAGTGTGATTCTTTTTTAAAAAAGCATATAGTCTAAACTAGTTTTTATAATCTAATCTTAGAATCTATATATTTTTCAGGTGAATTTAATCCATTTTCAGTTTTACAAGTTTGATGCTAGAAAACAGATATTTTCAAAGAGCAAAATAATCATTCAAGATGTATTGTGAAATAAACATTTTTCAGAATAAGAAAATTTACTACTTGCAGACCCCCCTTAAAATAACCGCTAAAGTATGTGGGATGCAAAAAGCAATGGCTATAAAAATAATACTTGGAGAACATGTTGATAAATCTGATTAAATACTGTAAAAAAAGCTGAATTTGGAGGTTCTTAAAAAGGACAACTTAAAATATGGTACAATTAAAGCTAGGAGTGGGATATTAAACAAAATATTTCAAAGTACTTGAGTTTGAAACAAATTGGACAGAAATATTGATGGGAGAGGTATGCTACGGGAATAGAGTTAGCAACTATCAGTCAAGGAGAAGAAAATCACTGGAATGTTTTTGGATGAAGTGCTTTCCCTAGCAGGGAACTGAATCTAACTAATCCTAGGTAACATAATGAAGTAGACAAATGACTCTAGTGAAAAGAACAAAAATGTACAATGTCTCAAACACAATAAAAGTTTGTTTTTCTCACACATAAACAGACCAACACCACTGGAAATCAGTGGGTGGAGCTGGAGGTGATTCTGCTCTACACAATCATGCAGGGACCCAGTCTGAAGGTGGTTTTCTCATCCACCACAAATAACTTCCAGGGTCATTCTAAACAAAAACATTCAGCCAATAAAAAGAAGAAGAGAGGCTGGGTGCAGTGGCTCACGCCTGTAATCCCAGCACTTTGAGAGGCCGAGGCAAGTGGATCACCTGTGGTCAGGAGTTCGAGACTAGCCTGGACAACCTGGTGAAACCCCATCTCTACTAAAAATATACAAAATTAGCTGGACATGGTGGAACATGCCTGTAATCCCAGATACTCAGGAGGCTGAGGCAGGAGAATCAGTTGAACCTGGGAGACAGAGGTTGCAGTGAGCTGAAATTGCACCATTGCACTCCGGCCTGGGAGACAAAGCAAGACTCTGTCTCAAAAAAAAAAAAAAAAAGGCATTTCTGAAAATGTTGTGCCTTTCTCAGTGAATAGTATCAAGAGACACATGATATCAATGTGTCTCAAGGGTAACATCAGTAATGAGATATCTCAATCATGCATCTTCTGCTATGACACACTGAGAAAGACATACCACTGATGTCCTAGTCTTGCAAAAAATACCTAACCTGAATGTAATTATGAGGAAACATCAAACATACTGAGGGACATTCTTCAAAATACGTGACTATCTGCCATCACTGAGTACAGGGAAAAACAAAACAAACCTGACCAGCTATCTTGAAAAGTATCAAGGTTATGAAAGACGGAACTGAAAGTCAAGGAAAGACTGAGGAACTCTCATAGTTTGGAACTCACTAAGGAGACATGACACCTAAATGCAATGTGTGATCCTGGATCAGATAAAAACATTAGGAAGATAACTAATGAAATTTAAATAAAATCTGTAAATTAGTTAATATTTTCTCACTATTTTCTGCTTGATACTTGCTGTGTGGTAAGATGCTAACACTAGTTTGATGAAGTTAATATAGGAATGCTGTGTTTTATTTAATAACTGTTTTCAAATCTTGAATTGTTTCAAAATGAAAAGTTTTTTAAAGAAACAAATAAGCAAATAAAGTCCCATCATGTTCTCATGTATGTGAAAGTTATTACCAGAAACAAAAAAGACTGCTAAGTCCACTCAGTAGGTGCCACTACCCTTCCTGTTCTTCATTCTGTAGCTAAAGTATCATATTAGCCACATCTGAATGAATTTCTTTATAACTGGGATGACCCCTACCCTTTTTGGAAGGTAGCTAATATGCTTCAGAGTATAAATGTTTAACCCACTTTCTGCTATGTTAGGCATACAGATTACAAATCTAACTTCTTTGCTAACAATCCCAGTTATGCTTCTAATATTTCCCTTAGATCCATTAATGTTGGGAAAGACAGAGAATTTCAGTCCAGCTCCAAGCTTTAACTACAGCAGAGTGACATTCACAGTGCTGTGAGTCATAGCCAAAGCATAGAAGATGGCTGATACCCTGGCCTCTCTAGTCTCAGGTTCCAAGGTGGACCAACTGTGCCACTTAAGAATGACCAAATTGTGACCATTTCTCATCCACGATTATATTCAGTAAACAAAAATTTCAACTGAACTGGCTAGGGTACTTTGACCTAACAGACATGAAACAGTTGAGATTAGGGGTAGAGTGGGCTAGCACTTTTGAGCACAAAATGCTATGGCAACACATCACATTGTTTTCTTCAGAAATGATACAAGAAGCTCAGAGGTTAGGCAATAGTGAAGACTCTCAGGTAGAAAGACTAGGTCACAGGGAGGAGGTTGGCAACTGTTCTCAGTCACAAAGAAAGAAGGAAATAACAAGTATATTCTCTCATGGGGCACTCTGTCTAGGGCACTGAATTAGTTAAGTAAGCTAACTGCCTAAAAGTTATAAGAAGTTGACCCAATATAATGATTCAAATATAATGAAAATTTATTTCTCTTATATGTAACCAGACCAAGGCAGCTAAAGGTTTTCATGTAGCATGGTTGGTTGTTTGTTTGTTGCTCCACCACAGTCATCCAGGGACCAGGACTAAAGGAGGATGCTAACTTCCATACACATCTTCCAAGAACACACTGGGCATCAACAGCCAACAAGTGGAAAAAAGGAAGGAGTATGTAGGATGGCATGGACCTGATCTAAAAATGACACACAGTACTTTCTCTAATATTCCATTGGCTGGATTTCATCTTGCGTGTATACCTAACTGCAAGGAATTCAAGGTATTTTTAGTGGTTCATCCAAGAATAAAAGGAAAAGGGTCTAGTTAATAGCGGTTAGCCTGTGCCAAAAATTTCCATATATACATGCTTGTAAACAATAATATTTTTAGTGTTTCTATCTATACTTGAGGAAAAATTTAAGAGTATATCAACAGTCTTTTCTCTCTAGAAGACTACAGGTTACTATGGATTATAGATGTTGGGAGATTGGAATTATTCTACTTACTCCTACTCTTCTTAAGGTATTACCTTTACTTTGTGATAGATAGGGGAGGAGAGCAGACTCATATGGAACAACTGTGCCTCGTAAAAGAGTGGTTCTCTTTTAAGAGAAGATCAGATGTTTGTGCTTTCATCAGATTGCAGGTCCCTAAAAACCTAGTTCTTCTTCACTGCCTTTTTCAAATTCACCTTTCCTACCCTACTGCAATTAACTTGGATGTTTGTGGAAAGTATCTTTAGCATCATGAAATCAGTGTGAGAGATTCACCCCTGTCAGGCCCATCAGATTTCTGTGTGTGGGGGGTGTTGTTCTTTGTGATGTTTCTTTTTTTTTTTTTTGAGACAGTCTCATTCTCTCACCAAGGGTGGAGTGCAGTGTCACAATCTCAGCTCACTGCAATGCCTGGCTCCTGGATTTAAGGAATCCTCTCACCTCAGCCTCCCAAGTACCTAGGATTACAGGCATATACCACCACACCCAACTAATATTTTTGTATTTTTAGTAGAGATGGCATTTTACCATGTTGGCCAGGCTGGTCTCAAACTCCTGACCTCAAGTGATATGCCCACCTCAGTCTTCCAAAATTCTGGGATTACAGGCTTGAGACACTGCATCCAGCCACTCTTTCTGATTACTTACTGTTCTTAGGAAGAGAAACAAATTTGTGCAGTGAAATGTCCATGAAACAATTCAAACCCTTCACAGATTTTAGAAAGAAACTAAGGACAGGAAGTTTTTTTTATGATGCTAACCCCAAAGCATTATCTTTATACAGTATGCTGTAGTAAGAATATAGTTAAATACAGGCTATGGATATATTAAGATGCTAAGTGGAAAAAAGTTCATTTCTTCAACTGACAGCCTGTCTGTCTCCTGATTATTCATTCCATTCTTCAGTCCCAGGTTGTACTGGATTCAGAATTAAAAGACTCACTTTTAGTTCCTCCTCTGCCACTTTGGCAACTATGAATTTTGACAAACTAATTTTTCTGTATAATTTGTCATCTGGGAATAAGAACCTCTGCCTCACCAGGGTTTGTGAAGTAGGAATGAGAAGCAACATTCACCTGATAACTTTATAAGTCATTTTACACATTACATTTTTGCACATCACTAATGGCCTTAGGATCAGTGTGTCAAGGATCCAACCCAGGGTGTCTTCTTATTCCTGACATTACCTCATGCTCTTGGCCATGGTTGTTGACCTTCAGGGCATTGTGCCCGAGATACCTTTTTGTGTTTTTATTCCGTTCCTGCTAGGATGTTTTTTTACTTCTGTTTTTTACACAAAATTTTGTTCTTCGGCAAATGTATTTCAGTTTATTGTGGTGTTTCTATTTTACACAAAATATAAATCTTTTTTTAAATTTAAAAATCAATTCATTTTAAAATGATTAAGTGATTTTAAAAGATCAATAGGTTTCAAAAAGTATTGCAAAAAAAAAAAAAAAACAAAAGGAAATCCATTACTGAATCTTAATGATGAAAAAGGTTTTTTTTGGACAAAATTTGCTAATCTGAAGAGAAAACACTATAATGAAAGAAAAACTAAGTTTCATCATATAATCTGTGGTAATCGGTGAAAATGTGTATGTAAATCTAATGATTTTTGTAAGGTAATGAAAAACATTTCTTTCACGCTCATTAATGCTCCTTTATTTTCAGATCCCTGCTGTAGAGCTATTGGTTTACTCAGACTTTCCCTATGAAATAGTCACCATCTGCCTGATTAGTCTGTTTCCTTGGTATCCTGCCCATTCTTGTTATTTAAGTTTCTGCTCTATTTCAAGAAATGCACTCGTTAGGTATGGTTACATCTGTGATCATTTGAAAAGAAGTATACATATTCCAAAAACGTATAATAGCACCTTGGTATTTTATTAAATATAAACAGGAAAAGTCTCTTTTTGACTGCTTTTACTCTTAAATGCTAAGAAAAAAATAGCATGATCTTAAGTCCCCTTCTCCCATTTGGAAATTCCATGAGTCTAAAATTAAAAAAATAAGAAGTGCTCAACACAACTCAGACATTTTCGTTATATACACATTTATAAGCACATACAGAGAAAAAATGCCATCTGTTAAAAATAGTTAACTGAATACTAACTGGAGATTAAAAAATGTAAAACAGGTATATTAGCTTATTCTGATGACTGTTTATATCTGGCTATCTCCTAAAACTCCTGAAGTGATAAGACAATACAAGTAAACAGTATAAACGGTTTTCCCCTTAAGCTCTCTTAGAATGTATGCTCTACGTGGACTAGAATTTTTATGTTTCTTTACTAGTGGGTCCTAAGTAACAGGACACATAGTAAATATTTGGCTGTTTTAGGCAGAATTCTAAGATGGCCCTCCAATATTCCCAGTCTCTGATGTGTTCTCCAACTTACTCAAACACTAATCAAGAATTGCTGTGAAGAGATTTTACAGATGTAATTAATGTTCCAAATCATTGACCTTAAGATAGGGAGATCATCTTGGCCGGCCTGTTCTAATCCCATGCGCCTTGAAAAACTCAGTTTTTCTCTGCCCATTTCAGAAGTCAGAGAGATGCATATGACACGTTCAGAAGAAAGGAATGGCCATATTGTGGACAGGGTCACATGGCAGGGAATGGTGAGCAGCCTCTAGAAGCTAAGAGCAGCCCCCCAGCTGACAGCCAGCAAAACATCAGAGACCTCAGTCCTACTATCCTAGAAACTGAATTCTGCCAACAACCAGGAGGAGCTAGGACAGAAACCTGAGCACAGGGTGAGAAGTGCATCCCCAGCCAACACCTTGATTTCAGCCTGATGAAACCCTAAGTAGAGAATCCATTCATGTTGCATCTGGAATTCTGACCTAGAGAACAGTGAGTTTGTAAATTTATGTTGTTTTAAGTTGCTAAGTTTGTGATAATTTGTGATGCAGAAATAGAAAACTAATACCCTGTCCTATAGTAGGTGTTTAATAAATATATGTAGAATGAATGAATGAATGAATGAAGGAATGAAATTTTGATGTGTTACATGGTAAAGGTAAGATAATTCTAAGAAGGGCAAAATATGAAACTATACTTGTGATTTTAAAACTAAGTTCTGGATAGTTTTAATAACCACACATTTTGCATTATTTATAACATTCATGTGACATTAGTATGTCATCTTTAAATTAAAAATACTAAAATGAAAATATTAAACAATGCATGACAAAGGTATATGTAATATATCTATTTCCATTAATATTTTACATTTAAATGAAAGAAGCTTAGGGTAAAGTAGTCCACAAACCCACCTCAAATTGATTTTGAATGTAGGAAGGATATAATTTATACTTATATTTTTAGTTCATGAAACATAATTTATTTCACTTAGAATAGCTATCATATTCAATTTATGGTTGGACTTGCAATTAATACTTTGGAACTTTACCCTATCTTCCTTTAAAATATGGTGTATAAAATTGGAAAAGATTCAAATAAATATACAATCGGTGTTCTCTGAAATCAGTACATAAGGTTTCAGAAATTCACCAATTAAAGTTTGACTAAATGGTTAGGAAAAAAAATCAGCATGGATGTCATGATGTTACATAGAAAGTAAGGGTATAGGATGCAGGAGGAACAGTAAAAAAATGCTACGTAGTGCTTTTTAAATACTTTGGCTTCTGTAGTGTGTAGAAGATGCCTGATGGTCTTAATAGTAGTTATTTATACATCATTGCTTTTCAAAAAGGACTTGAGGTGACTTAACTTGTAAATCATTCACAAAGTTGAATAAACACAAATGAAAAAAATGAAATGATGAAAAGAAGAAGCCAAAATGTTAATTTCAACATCTAATATATTTGTTATTTAATTGAGCATTAAATTGGACTTGGGCTACATATGCCATCAGTAAGAAGATTACTATTTAAAGAATATTAAACAAAAATTGTCAGTGGTCTTACAAGTTCTCTTTGATCTGTTAACTCTCATGACTATTTGTTTCTTCAACAAAAAAAAAAAAAAAAAAAAAAGGCTGGTATGTCACCCACAGGATATATGGTTATATTTGGGACAACTTTATATGTAGCTTTTAGGAGAAGAGGTCAGAGAACAAAATGTTATGCAAGCAATGAAATGGTGCAGTTAAAATGTTTAATAAACACCAAGGCAGAAAGGGGAGTTGTTAAACAACATTGTGTATTTACCTAGTCTTGCCCACTGTGAGCACCAGATTTTTAACTGAATTACTTTACTGAAACAATTACCTGACCAAGTTCTTTAACTATTATTTTTATAAAGGAAAAAGGTTTTGTTCAGGATTTATGAAGCCATGTGGAAAAATAGTTCTATTATTTCGTGAAATAATAAGAAAGAGTATTTTGGGTGTCAAGTGAGCTATTATGCAGTTTATATCTACCATTATCCCCTAATTAACATCTGTTCTGATTGGTTGTTGTCTGTGCATTACTGGTTATTAAAACTATTGACTATAAAGCCAGACACAGTGGCTCATGCCTACAGTTTCTACTACTTAGGAGGCTGAGACAGGAGGATTGCTTGAGCCCAGGAGTTTGAGACCAGCCTAGGCAACATAGCAAAACTCCCTGCTCTAAAAAAAAAAAAAAAAAAAAAAAGTTAATAAAAAAATAAATAAAAGAGACACTATCAAGTGCTGGAGAAGATGTGAGAGTGTAAATTGAAACAACACTTTAGAAAAATATTTCACAGTATATGGTACAGCTGAATATGTATATCATAAATTGAAGCAATTTCTTAATTAAAAAATGTTGAGACAGGGTCTCATTCTGTCACCCTGACTGGAGTACAGTACACAAACATGGCTCACTGCAGCCTGGACCTGCTGGGTTCAAGCAGTTCTCCCACCTCAGCCTCCTGAGTAGCTGAGACTAGAGGTGCATGCTTCCACGCTTGGCTCAATTTTTTTTTTTTTAGAGATGGGGTCTTGCCATGTTGTCCAAGCTGGTCTCAAACTCTCTTGGGTTCAAGCAATTCTCCTGCCTTGACTTCTCAAAGTGCTGGGATTATAAATGTGAGCCACTGCACCGAGAGCAATAAATTTTAACCCTAACTATATAACCAACAAAAATGTATATATATATGTTCAACAAAGGACATGGTTAAGAATGTTTATAGCCACACTATTTGTAATAGCCAGAAACTGGAAACAAGCCAAATGTCTATCTACAGCAGAACAGCTTATTGTTTGTTTATACCATAAACTACAATATAGCAATAAAAATGAATGAACTACAACAACATAATTGAATTTCACAAACATCATACTGAGATAAAGAATACAGACACAAAAGAGAATATTTGGTGTAAGTTCAAAAATAAGCAAAACTTAATCTCTGGTGTTGGAAGTCAGGTTAGTGATTACCATTGGGGTAAGCAAGGTAGGAACTGGAAAGAAGTGTCTGAGATTCTGTTGTTTTACTTATTGACCTGGTGCTGATTTCTTGGTAGTACTTCTTTTGTGAAAATCAGTTGAGCAGTACATTATGACTTGTATACTTCTGTGGATATATTATATCAACAAAATTGTATTCAAAAGTAAAACTAAAGCACTACCCATCTCACCACCAAAAAAATAACACTTAACTAATTTGTCATTATCTAAAATGTTGATTAACTAAAAATTAACATTTAAAAGGTTGTTAAACCTACTGCTAAAACTTCAGGAAAAAATAAGAGTAGTAAATACAGATTTGAAATGAAAAAGCATGCAAATTATAACCTATAGATCCCTCTATCTCACACATACACACATGTACACACAAACCCATGGTTTCATACCTTTATGTGTAGTACCAAAGATGATTAATCATAATTAATATTTTAATATCAATTTGCATTTTCAACATGTAACCAAAAGCATTCTCAACTGAATTATATGTTTAACAAAGATTGAGGAAAAGGTTATGGTCTGTCAGTGATAATCTTCTGATAAGGTATTCTAAAACATTAAAATGATAACCCAAATGCAATTTATCAACTAATCCATACCAGAGGCCATTAAACCTAAGACTTAGATAACTAAGGACAAAGAAATATATAAATTGAGGGCATCAGTTTCTGAAACTTCAAAAGTAGGATATGATACAAACATTTAATATATAAGATAAAGATTGCAGATTATAATAACGTTATAGGTACTGTGCTAATTTTCTTTTGTTGCATAACAAATTGTCACAAACTTAACCAGTTGAGAGCCTTCCTCAATTTGCTTTTCCCTCCTTTCCACTACTTCTTTGTACAAATTATCCTCTTTAGTTCAGCTTTTCTTTTATTATTATATTATATGCTTTTCTTTCTTTTTTTAAATTTAAAATTCCAGGATATATGTGCAGGACATGCTGGTTTGTTTCCTAGGTAAATGAGTGCCATAGTAGCTGGCTGCACCTATCAACCCATCATGTAGGTATTAAGCCCCATATGCATTAGTTATTTATCTTAATGCTCTCCTGACCATCCCCACCCCCATCCCCAAGCCACTGCCCCCCTCCCCCACAGGCCCCAGTGTGTATTCTTCCCCTTTTCAATACTTACTTTTACTGCTTTTGTTATGGGAGCTTTGGGGTGTTCCAACTTTTCTTGTTGGAAACCTCTGTGGTTGGTGGCACCTTTGCCTGAGTTCTCATCCTGCCTCCAGGAAGAATGGGGTTCGCAGGCAGTGTGGGGTGAGCAAGACCAAGAGGAGTTTTACTGAGTGTTAGAATAGCTCAGAGGAGACCCTGGAGAAGGTAGCTCCTCTGCAGCAGGTGGTCTTGTCTTTCTAACAGCAAAGAAGGTAGGTCCTCTCTCTCCTATTTTCTTTTTTTTTGAGACTGAGTCTCACTCTGTACTGCAGTAGCCTAATCTCAGCTCATTGCAACCTCCACTTCCCGGTTCAAGTGATTCTCATGCCTCAGCCTCCTGAGTAGCTCAAATTACAGCTGCCTGCCACAACCCCCCGGCTACTTTTTGTATTTTTAGTAGAGGCAGGGTTCTGCCATGTTGGCCAGGCTAGTCTCCAACTCCTGACAAGGGTCATCTGGTCCCTCTGCTTAGGTTGAGCCCAGGGCTTTTATAGGCCTCAGAAGGGGGAAGTGCATGCTGATTGGTCCATGGGCAGGCCCAGGGGAAAGCACTATGAATCCCCCTCCCATTTGCAGGAGTGGCCGACCTGCCCCCCAAGCCTCAGGCCTCCCCTGGCCTGAAGGTGAGGTTTCACTGGTGACCCACCCACTTCCGCCCAGGAGCGGCCTCCCCCTGGCATCCATGGCCAATACCAAGGAGCACCTACAGTGCCCAGCCTCCCTTAGCACCACCTTAGCTTCCGCTCCAGTGCTTCTCCACGCCCAAAGTCTGGAGAGGGCGGAGGCAGCAGGGGGCTGAAGTGTCACCGCTGCCCCGTTCACACACCTGGAAGAACTATGACAGCCCCCTAACTCAGCCCCAACCCTGCTGGGAGATCTGATTGGTACCAGGAGCCAGGAGAGGCCAGAAAGCTGGAGCAGGCACCTCTGAGCTTGCAAGGGCAAGAGGCCTTCCCAGACCCCCCAAGAGTGCAGGGATACCTCGGTCATCAACCCCGCCCAAAAAGGCGGAGCTTCTGCCTACTGCCGGCTCCCAAGAGCACCAGCGCCCTTGTTGCAGCCAGCGTGGGTTATACCTGGAGAGTTGTACCTGGGGAGCTCTCTCCCCGCCAACTTGGAAGGAGCAGGGCTTCCGGTTGTCCCCAGCTCCCACTGGCACAGTGGGCACCCAGCCGTACCACCTCGCTGCCTGGGGCAAGGGCTCCAGGTCCTCGGTTGGCCTACGCCGGCATCTGGTGCAGAGGTGAGGTTACTGCGAGCTCCTCCTGTGGCTCAGCGCTCAGGGACGCACTGGAGCGCCACCGGTGAGTACTGAGGCTCTGTGTAACCAGGCTCGGCTTTATCACAGTGGCCCTCCAAGATGGTGGGCTGCAGGGTGGGACACGTGGGCTGTCCACTTCTCCTTTTGTGGTGCCCAGCGTGATGGCAGCAGCCACATCTGACAGCCAGTAGCAGCCATCATTTCCATGCCTGTGCCTTTTTCTTTTTGAGACGGAGTCTCAAAGGCTGGTGCGATCTCGACTCACTGCAACCTCCGCCTCCCGGATTCAAATGATTCTCCTGCCTCAGCCTCAGGAGTAGTTGGGACTACAGGCGCGTGCTAATTTTTTGTATTTTTAGTAGAGACCCACCGTGCCCGGCCTCTTTTTTTTTTTTTTGGAGCTGGAGTCTTGCTATTTCCCCCAGGCTGGAATGCAGTGGCTCGATCTCCCCTCACTACAACCTCCGCCTCCCAGGTTCAAACGATTCTCCTGCCTCAGCCTCCTCAGTAGCTGGGACCGCAGGCACATGCCACCACTCCCTGGCTAATTTTTTTTTTTTTTTTTTTGTATTTTTAGTAGAGACAGGGTTTCACCATGTTGTCCAGGCTGATCTCGAACTCCTGACCTTGTGATCCGCCCACCTAGCTTCCCAAAGTGCCAGGATTACAGGTGTAAGCCACCATGCCCTGTGCCTATCTTTTTTATGCCTTTTCTGGCTACCTTTTCCCCCATCACCTAATTACTAATCAGTTATTGAGGCTCAATATCATCTCACATCGGCTGTGAAGTCTTTCCTATTTCACCCCAAGATGCTTTCCCACTTCTGACCTTTCACAGTACTTATTGGTAACCTTTATTATTTTTTTTTTAAAAAGCACATATTATCTGATAATATAGGCAGCTGATTTTTTGCAAGTATGTATGTGTTGAATAACATCTTGACCAGATCCTCAGCTCTTTTAGGAGCAAAAACTGTTTCTTTTATGTCTCAGTATCTACAACCCTGACTTTAACATACATAAATGAACTTTCCTTCTTTCAGAATCATTTTCCTGTCTAATAACGAATCCCTATAGACAAATCATTTTATATACAAATTTTCTTTTCTTTAACCATTTTATATACAGATTTTCTTTTAAAGAGTGAACTCATGTAAAAAAAAATTACATTTGCAATTGCTTAATACCCCAAATAGCAAGTTCTCAAAAAAGATGTCTTGATAAAAGTTCTACAGAAAGTCTACAAAAATAGCAAGACCTCCATCCAGTGTATTTTTCTTTCCTCCAGAGTGCATTCTCTCCTGTTTTGTATCTGTAAGGCAGTATACCTTTGACAATGTGTCACCCCGTAATAAGTATCCATACTGAGCATTAACTTTGGGTCCAAGCACTGTGCTCACTATTTTGTGAATATTATCTCAACCTTACCCTCATCCTATAGTAGCTGCTTCTACTACTACTTCACTTAGAGAAACACAGACTTCCATTACAGCAATATGCAATCTATATCTGAAAAAATTCCAATGAAACAACCAAAATAATGCTGGATAAAATATAACTATTTTTTTTTTTAATTCATAGCTGAGCTTGCAAGAGATTAAGGAAATCCCCAGAGGTCAAACATGAAGACAAAACTAAAAACTAGACTTTAAAATGTGAATTGATGCTGGAGTTGTCTTAGGGTAGGGCAAAGGAGGTGTTTTCATTCACTGTAGGCAGAGATACACAGAGAGGTGAGGCTTGGATGAGGCAAGGTAGAGGCTTAGAACTGAGGCCCTTTACAAAAAGATGGGCTCACTGGAATCCAGTGAAAGTGTGAAGTAAGGAAAAAAAAAAAACAGGTGACACCAGGGGACAGGAAAGTTTGTCATCTCATTACATTCTGGGTCTCTCCTCTTAGAATTTACCTCAGAGCTGCATTCAGATTTGAGATTTGAATTTACACTCTCTATAGGGCCTGAAGACCTTTAAGCCAAAAAATCCCAGTCACAGTGCCAAGTTTCTGCCTCTTATTCTTAGGCTTACTCTCCTCTCCCTGTGTCCATGAATATGAAAGCTAATACTCACAGGGATCCTTGCAGAAGCAAATACCAAATCACTAAGAAGTGACCCTCTTTTGCCCTGGTAATATTTTTGGCTTTGAAATTCATTTTTCATCCTTATTTTGATTGGTGTTGGCAGGGTATATCTTTTCCTATCCTTTTCTTTTTTAGCTATGCCTTATTTAAAGTAGGTTTTTTGTAGATAGACTATAGTTGGATTTTGCTTTTTTGTCCAATCTGTTAATGTGTTTTTTGTTATTAGGGTGTTGACTTCAAGGAAACCTTCTAGAGATCTCTTGAATTCCCCTTTTATACAGTTTTCTCCTTCTTAACACTCTGATCCATAAACTCTAGTCTCCTTGGCCTTTCCATGTTTCCAGTTCCATCTCCTTATCTCAGAAAACCTTGCAGTCTCTTTCTGTGGATCCTTTCCTTGGAAATCCTCATTTGTTTCCCATCTTTCCTTGGAGCTCTCTTCATGTTCCTGTCTCAAGAATCACTGTCTTTTTTGCTCAATGTTGGGTGTCTTTAAAAACAATTGTTTCATATATTCTGCCCAAGGCCAGGTGTGGTGGCTGTAATCCCAGCATTTTGGGAGGCTGAGGTGAGCAGATCACCTGAGAGGTTGGGAGTTAAAGACCACCCTGACCAACATGGAGAAACCCCATCTCTACTAAAAATACAAAATTAGCTGGTCATGGTGGTACATGCCTGTAATCCCAACTACTCAGGGAGGCTGAGGCAGGAGAATTTTTTGAACCTGGGAGGCGGAGGTTGCAGTGAGCCAAGATCAAGCCATTGCACTCCAGCCTGGGCAACAGGAGTGAAACTCTGTCTAAAAAAACAAAAACAAAAACATATATTCTTTCCAAATTTTTTGTTGTTTCAGGCAGGAGGGCAAATATAGTCCCTGTTATCCCATCTTACCTAGATGTGGAAGTATAAACTATTCTAGAAGGACACACCATGCAGGATTCAAACAGATAACACTGGGGTTAAAATGTACTTACAATCCGAAATTACAAAACACATGAAATAGTCCACTGTGAGGTAAAGTCAGAAAGTACAACAAACAACATATTTGGACCCACCAGAAAACTTTGGAAAATAGAATTATTAGATATTGACTACAAAGTATGTTTCTTATGATTCAAGATATGAAATAAAAAATGGAAAAAAAAGAAAAAATGGTATTTTCAAATCATACTAGGCAATTTTGGAAAAATACCAAATAGATTTCTAGAACTAAAATAAAAAAGTTATTGAAATTACATATGTAGAAATAATAGTTCATTAAGTTTTATTTGCCTAAAATCACCCAACTGTGCATGCTATATCTGAAATACAAACTGTTCTAGGTAAAAACAATGCCTATGATCTTTTTGTTATACTTTGTCTTGAATTTAGTGAAAAAAATAGTGAGCAATGAGGGCATTTACTATATAATGTTTCCTGCCTTATATATATATGAGGTTGAATTCAATTCAACTTTAACATTTGAGTCAGTAATAAAAAATTAATATAACATCTCTATAGTGGTGACCTTTAGGAACAGCATTAACACACATACTTTAGCTTAATTTATGTAAAGCTTATTTTATAGAACTAAAGCTTGAATAAAACTGTGCCGACTTTATTTTAACCTTAGATCAGTGTCAATTTAGAAATGAATATAAATCCAAAATGAATATAAATATGACTGTACAACCTAATCATATATATTCAAATGACCATTCAAAACTTTGAAAAAATCGTCTTTATAATCTTCATTTTTCCAGAGTTTCTTTCTTTCTCTGCCTACAAAAATAAAACAACCGTCAAAACATACAACTCTGCTCTCCACCTTCAGCCTGTTTTTTCTTCTATTTCTTCCTTGGTTGCCAACTCTTTATTATATAAAGCAAGCCAGTCTTATTCAGTTCCTTTCAGTTACATCTTTGCAAAGTACTTGAAAACAATTTTTGATTTTTTTTTTTTTGTTTTGTTAGGAGAATTGGATAAGAATAAACATGATTTAACTTTTGGCTTGAATTACCAACAAGAGAGATCTGGTTGGAAACAAAGCACATCACATTCTCTGAAACCTTTCTTCTTGTTTATTTAATTATATTTTTGTAGAAGTGAATTCTAATAAAAATAAAGTTATATGATTGGAAAAATTTGAGTGAGAAGATGTTAATGAACATCAAGCTTTTCCAGTCTTAGCTCACTTCAAATCAAAGAATATTTGAATCTTAGAATTGAAATGGCACTCAGAGGTTTGTTTATTTATTTTGGTCCCTACTAATATAAGTGCCATACTGTTTTCGCGATCTAAATTTGCTTTAACAGCTCAAAACTATAGTGCAGAGAAAGACTATTTGTTAACAAAAGGAATAATAAATAGCTATGAAACTATGACATAATGTCCCAAAATTTAGGATATAATATTGACTCATAACAACTAGTCATCCACACTAATAGAGTGTTGGTGATTTGACTTCTAACAGAAAGGCATTGTGTTTTCCAAATATTTTGTAGATGTCTTCAGATCCATTTTGTACTATTCTCCTTTCATGCTTTTCCTTCTTTCCAGCTGGACATGAGTTATTTCCAAATACTTGAGAATTGGTAACATTTTATTACCAGTTGTTGGTTGATTTGAATGAGTCTTTCTGAAGGGAGCCCTCCTCACCTCCTGCTGGAAACTTTTCTCTTGCTTGTCTAAGGATCTTATAAAGTCAGGTATAAATGACCAACAGAATTTTAATGTGTTTCTCTCTTTGTTATCGAATTTTTCCAAACATATGAAAAAGAATGAATACCTTGTGTACATCACCCAGCTTCGACACATATCAATATTTTGTGAGTTTTATAATTAATTATCCCTTCTCAAATGTATTTGATAAGGATACATATTATTTTAAGGCAGATATTCCTGTAACCCCATGTTTCTAACTTGATCATACCTTTAAGTAGTTGTATTCTATGTCTACGGATAAAGAGAATCATTATCTACTCAGAGGAAAAGTAGATACATGAAATGAGAAAAAGGAGATGCATGAAACATATCTCCTCCAGATAAGTGATTCCTTTCTTCTTTAAAAAAATATAATGTTTAGGGCGGGCATGGCGGCTCACACCTGACATCCCAGCACTTTGAGAGGCCAAGGTGGGCAGATCACCTGAGGTCAGGAGTTCAAGACCAGCCTGGCTGACGTGAAACCCCATCTCTACTAAAAATACAAAAATTAGTTGGGCATGGTGGTGGGTGCCTATACTCCTAGCTACTTGGGAGGCTGAGGCAAGAGAATTTCTTGAACCCAGGAGGCGGAGATTGCAGTGAGCTGAGATTTCACCACCTTTCTCTAGTCTGGGTGACAGAGCAAGATTCCATCTCAAAAAACAATTTTTTATATATATATATATAATTATATATATAATATATAATTATATATAATATATATATATAATTATATATATAATATATAAATTATATATAATATATATATATTTTGACTACAAAAGGCTTACATTTAACTTTTTAATAGTTGTGGAGCTAGAAATTTGAAAACAAAAAAAGGAAAAAAGATTTTAAACAAATTTTGGCTAGATCATTATATTTCTCATATATGTGTGGCGTTTTTCTCTTCTCTGCCTTGGTATTTTTACTACAAAGTGGATGTTTGTATGGGGTGGAGAAAGAGAGAGTAATTTCAAGCAGTTTATTCTTGATCTCTCATTACCCAAACTTTTAAATATAATAAAAGCTTTTCCTGAATGCTAGAGATAATTAAAATATGAAAGTCCTAATGTAATTTCCTCCTTTAGTACTATCTTACTGCTGAAAGTAAGAAATTTCTTTAAAGTTGAATAACCGGGTAATGGGAGAAAATGCAAAGTCAATAACAAAGTGCATGAAAGGAGAAAGCTATATAAAGGGGGAGAAGGGTAGATAACTACCTCACCCCTTACACCAAAATAAATTCCAGATGAGTCAAATATTTAAGCAGCATGAAAATTGAAACTAAAAAACACCAGAAGATAACTTGAGAGGGTTTCTTAAAGTAGTCTTGTAATGGAGGTGTTTTAAGTATCATACAAGTCTAGAAGGCATAAAAGAACCCAACTGAATCACATACCCATGCTTAGTTTCAAGGGTGGCTGGGAAAAGTTCGTTTAGTAAGAAAGGAGATAGGAAGAGGATTGTAACAGAATGTTCTGTAATCACTCTGTCCTTTCCTTGCAGAATTCTTTTTTTTTTTTTTCTGAGACAAAGTCTTACTCTGTTACCAGGCTGGAGTGCAGTGGCACAATCTCAGCTCACTGCAATCTCCACCTCCCAGACTCAAGCTATTCCCCTGCCTCAGCCTCCTCAGTAGCTGGGACTACTCTTATATGAGCATTGCCTGATTTTATCTTTTAATGTTTTATATGACTGCTAATATATTAGCAGTCATATAAATGAATGCTAATATATTAAAACAATCAGAAAATATAAGACATAAAATATTTGCTGCTATAGAATATAGCATGAAATTTTTATAAACATATGACTTATATATACTGTTGTTATGGAACAAAGAATCCCATAACAACATATAAATTAACAATAATTTATTTTAAATTAACAATAACAACATATATTTAAATATATGTTAAATGATTGTTAATTTAAAATAAATTAACAATCATTTATATTAAAGAGTTATAGAAAACATGTTTGTGTAGTCAATATATAATGAAAGGAAATGTTAATATGTATTATTAAAAAAGAAAATTTCAATTTAAAAATGAAAATATTTGCCATAAGGGATAGAAAATTGTCTTAGATGAAAATGAAAAACAGAGTTTTATTCCTTTAATGAAACTTTTACTCATGTCTTTATTTATATCAAAGAATCAATGGTAAAATATAAACTTTTTAAAGAACCAATATCATAAAGCTGTAAAATATAAAGAAATAATAAGTATAATCACTTAATCTTTCAATAATTATTTAATTAGATGAATTTATTTCTGTAATGCTATCATCATTGGTTTTGTGGAACAAAAGAGTTAAACATGCTTCTATTGTCTAAGAACCAAGATTATATAAGCAGATATAAGCAGCATACGGTACGTGTCCTCGGTTGGAAGGCTCAGGAAATAAGAACATCAATACATAAGCCATTTAACTTTAGGCCCAAATCATCTCATGCTTTGAATAATGCCTAGTCTTGAAAGACGATTACTTTACTTGAGGAAAGCAAAGTTTTAAACCAGTCAGTCTATGTACATAAGTCACACATTTTTAGTCGACTAGAAAAATAATATGTCACTGTATTTTTTTATCCTACTATATTTGTTTTGATTTTCAAACCAAAATTCTTAACATGCTTTTCTAGTTGATTCAAGCATCTCAAAAAGGCATAGAAACTTAATGGATATCCTTTCTATTAACTAAGACATAAAAAATATTTATACTGGCCAGGCCTCACTGCTCAGGCCTATAAATCCCAGCTCTTTGGGAGGCCGAGGTGGGTGGATCACGAGGTCGAGAGATTGAGACCGTCCTGACCAACATGGTGAAAACCCCGTCTCTACTAGAAATACAAAAATTAGTTGGGCATGGTGGCATGCACCGGTGGTCCCGGCTACTCAGGAGGCTGAGGCAGGAGACCCAGGAGGTGAAGGTTGCAATGAGCCAAGATTGTGCTACTGCACTCCAGCCTGAGCAAGACTCTGTCTCAAAAAAAAAAAAAAAAAAGAATAAAAAATTTAAATTCAGAAACTCTCATCACCCCTAGGGTTTATTATTAAACAAAGCAAATGGAGAAATGGCAAAAATGAAAACATAAAATCAATTCTAATATCTCGGTCCAAAAGAATAAAGAATCCTCATCCCCAAACAAAAACCTCATTATTTATGCTATCAGTTGTAGCTCAAAATCTGTAGATAAATCAAAGATTTTTACTTAGCTATGGCTATGTAAACTGTTATCTAGCATATGAAGATTCTAAAGCTATCTTAGTTTAGGCTGCTGTAACAAATTACTATAGACTGGGTGACTTATAAGCAACAGAAATATATTGCTCACTTTTCTGAAGGTTGGATATTCATCAAGGTGCCAGGATGGTTAAGTTCTGGTGGGGCTATTTTTCCAGGTAGTAGGCTGCCTACTTCTTATCATATCCTCACATGGTAGACAAAAAAGAAGGGAAACAAGCTCTTATAAGGCTACTAAGCACATCCATGAGGCATCCATCCTCTGGAGTTCATTTAATCCCAATTATCTCCCAAAGACCCTACCTCCTAGTACCGTCACATTGTGGGGTAATGCTTCAATATGGGAATTTTGGAGGGACACATACACTCAACTCATAACAAAAGCCTTTTCTCTGTTCAATAATTCTTCATAATCTTATGGAAGATATTTTTGTTTATTTCTAAATGGTAGCAAAAGCTTTTTGATAATTCAGATTTCAGGCTATATTATCCAATCCATTAGCATAATCCTAAATTACCATTATTTTTTGGTATATTTGATTCTATTTGTTATGAACCCATTGCCTTTATTCATCAACTCTGCTTCAGTAACAAATGACCCTGGAATTCTGTTACTTAACAATGGCTTATTCCTTGCTTGTGTTACATGTTGGCTGCCAAGTTTGCCTGTGGCTCGCTCCATGTGTCTTCTAATTCTGAGATCCTGACTGAAGGAACAGTCTCTGTCTGGAACATGCTATTCTTATGGCAATGGATAAAAGCAAGATAGTTGACAGAAATGTCCACGAGAGGTGTGGTGGCATGTGACTGTAATCTCAGCTTCTCAGGAGGCTGAGATGGGAGGATTGTTTGAGCCCAGGAGTTTGAGGTTGCAGTGAGCTATGATCCTGCCACTGTACTTTAACCTGGGCAAACAAAGGAGAAAGAGAGAGGAGAGAAAGAAGAAAGGGAGAGGAGGGGGAGACAGAGAGAGAGACAGAGAGACAGAGACAAAGAGAAGGAAAAACAATGAAAGACAGAAAAAAAAACATGAGGTTTGTTTCTCTAAATTGATTTCTAATTTGAAATTACTGGAAAACTCCTATTCCCATCTTTGCCAGACTCAATTTCTCGTTTTTGGTATATGTACATTCCAGCTTAATGCCTCTAATTTTAATGCCAACAAAATTGGTTGTAAGCAAATTTTAAAATAATGATAATTTTCTCCCCTAAAAAAAAGAAAGATATGATGACATGTTACTTTCTGTATACATATCTTTGAACAATGTGGTAGAAAAGTATACTCCACTGATGGGGTGGCATTGCAAGTTACATGGCAGTGGGTGGGGATATATAATCCTCTTACAGTCAAGCAGGTGACAAGCTGATTGTGGATATAGGACCTGTGGTTGTCGGCTTAGTTAAAAAATCTTTCTTTGCTTCTCACATCTAGTCAGTCACAATTTCCTTCCATTTATCCCCCACTCTACTTTAAGTATTGCTTGATTGGAGATCAACCTAAAACAGATCTGTGACCCAAAATAAGTGAGAGAATCCTACAAGGGAAGATGGCTGTGTTAAGTGGGCTACAAAAACTAGATTCATAAAAATTATAACTTAGGTTTAATTGAAACTGAAAGATTTACAGATGTGACAATGGATGCTAGTAGATTTGATAAGTGGTAATGATCACATGAGAAATCAAAAGATAGATGTTGGATACATGTTGTAGCTAGAAGAATACTGTGGTATAGCATGACTTTGGCAAATATTTAAACTTGGGAGCATGCTTTCCCATTTACTGAATGAGAACATTATTATCTATTCCTTAAGGTCATTGATGGGATTAAATGAGATGAGATGATATATGACAAGAGTAGAATTTTAAAAAATTATATCTTTCCTCTGTTATAAATGTTTCCTAAGATGCATAACATATACCAATGTCTAACAAAACCTTGGAAAAGATTGTTAGCCAATTCAGTTCAAGGGTAGAATGAACAAAAATGATTAGTTAGAAATTCATAACAAGACATACTAAGCACTGCTTGACTTTCTTTTGTTTTTTGATAAGGTTAATAAATTGATAGAAAAATGCTGTAAACATTGTTTTTGGAATTAGCAAGGTGCTTTTCAAACTCATAATATACATGGTGATAAAGAAAAGTAGGTTAAGATAATTACTGCCTATTAATCTAATAAACCTAAGTAATATGGGATACTAGATAATGGATGCACATCCACATCAAGAGGTTGCTAACTTTGTATTTATTCTGTTCATTATATTACTGAAGACTCGGATTTTTTTTTTTTAATGACAGAGTTTTACTCTGTCACCCAGACTGAAGTTCAGTGGCACAATCACAGCTCTCTATAGCCTTGACTTCTTGGGCTCAAATGAACCTCCCACCTCAGCCTCCTGAGTAGCTGGGATCTGTGCCACGACTCCTAGCTTTTTAATTTTTTTGTAGAGACAGGTGTCTCCTTATGTTACCCATGTTGGTCTTGAACTCTTGGGCTCAAGCCATCCTTCTGCCTCACCTCCCACAGTGCTTGGATTACAGGAGTGAGTCACTATGCTCTGCCTGAAGTCTTGGATTTAAGTGATACTATTGATGATTTGCTTTTCACATAATTGAGCACTGTATCAGTCAGAGACATCTTAGGCTCCTGAAAGAACTTACAGATGTGATGATCACTTTATGATTATATATAGCAAATATATGTAAATATATATATATTTGGATATATATTATGAGTCTTTTTTTATTTTTAGGAATTCACTTACACAATTGTGTGACTGGCAAATTCAACATACGCAAGGCAGAATGGCAGGTTTAAATGGGCAGGAATTGACACTGCTGTCATAAGGCACAATTTCTTTCTCCAAGAACCCTCAGTTTTTGCTCTTAAGGCAAACTGATTGAATGAGGCCCACCCACTTTGTCAAGGGTAATCTTTACTTAAAGTTGACTGTTTATAGATATTAACTACATCGTCAAAATACTTTCACAGCAACACCTAGATAGTATTTAAATCTTAGAAGCTTGAAATGTTAAATACAAGCCAAAAGAATTCACCAAATTAAATATTACATATTATACAAATACAGCACTGGAAAAATGTGACTTGATGCACATTCTCAGAGAAAATATTTCAATAATAATTGCTGTAAACTCAATGTTTTTCAACAGTGGGATATGAATTGCCAAAATTCCAATTCCTTCCTTTCTTCCTTCTTTTCCTCATCCCTTTTCCATATTCCTTTCTTCCATAGAGATTTATAGAGCACTTACTCAGTGGTGAGCATTGCCCTAGGAGAAAGGAATATAGTAGTTAATAATGCAAGCATAAATCCCTGAACTCATGAAACTTACACACTAATTTGTTGAGGTAGACAACTGCTGTAGACTGAAAGTGTATGTTCCCCTGAAATTTATATATTATAACCTAATCCCCAATGTGATGATATTTGGAAGTAAGGCCTTTGGGAGGTGATTAGGTCATAAGGATGGAGCCCTCATAAATGGGATTAGTGCCTTTACCCCTTCCACCATGTGAGGATGCAGAAGAAGACAATCATCTATAAACCAGAAGCCAGTATTCACCAGACACCAAATCTGCCAGCGTCTTGATCTTAGACTTCCCAGCCTCCCTAACTGTGAGAAATAAATGTTTGTTGTTAAAAGCCACCTTATTATATTTTTGTTGTAGTAATCTCATCAAATTAAGACAGAAATAAACATGTAAACAAATACATGACATAACTTCAGGAAAAACCAAACAGTGTAGATGGCGATCTTTTTGTGGTTTGAGTGGTCAGCGAAGAACTTAATGAGAATATGACATTTGAGAGGAAGTTAGCCAGGCAAAGTTCTGTTGAAGATTATGTCACTCAGAGAGTATAGCAAGTCTAAAGGCTATGCGGTAGTAGGATTCTCAGAATATTCAATAAATAGGTAGATATTTGGTATGACAGGAGGTGTCACACTCAGGAGGTATCAAAGGCAATTGAAAAGTGGAGATGTGTGGTAGAAGCTGAGGTATAAGAGAAAGACAGAAGCCATGTCTTGGAAGGCCTTCTTGACCATAGGAAGAAGTTTGCATTTTATTATATGTCATGGAGGAATTCTTAAAAGGGATGTGAGGTGATTTGATTTACATTTATTTTATTCATTTACTTTTTTTTTACTTCTAGATGGAGTTTTGCTCTTGTTGCCCAGACTGGAGTGCAATGGCACAATCTTGGCTAACTGCACTCTCCAGGTTCAAGTCATTCTCCTGCCTCAGCCTCCCAAGTAGCTGGGATTTGCAGGCACCTGCCACCACACCCAGCTAATTTTTTGTGTTTTTAGTAGGGATAGGGTTTCACCACGTTGGCCAGGCTAGTCTTCAACTCCTGACCTCATGTGATCTGCCCACCTCAGCCTCCCAAAGTGCTGGGATTACAGAAGTGAGCCACCGTGCCTGGCCTGATTTACACTTTTAAAAGATTACTAAGCCTAATGTGTGTGAAATAGACAGTGGGAGTAAAAGTGGGAGCAGGAAGACTGCAAGAAGGTCTTATTATAGAAGTTCAGGTAAGAGAGTATGGTGGCTTAGACTGGAGTGGTAGCAATCAAGATTGAAATGTGATCAAATACAGTGTTATGGTTTGAATGTTTGTTCCCACATGCCCAAATTCATGTTTAAATGGTAACCCCCAAGGTGATGGTTTTAGGAGGCGGGGCTGTTGAGAGGTGATTAGATCATGAGAATGAAGACCTAATAAGATTAGTGTCCTTAAAAAAGAGGGCGCAGGCTGGGCGCAGTGGCTCAAGCCTGTAATTCCAGCACTTTGGGAGGCTGAGGCGGGTGGATCACGAGGTCAAGATATCGAGACCATCCTGGTCAACATGGTGAAACCCCGTCTCTACTAAAGATACAAAAAAAAAATTAGCTGGGCATGGTGGTGGGTGCCTGTAATCCCAGCTACTCAGGAGGCTGAGGCAGGAGAATTGCCTGAACCCAGGAGGCAGAGGTTCTGGTGAGCAGAGATGGCGCCATTGCACTCCAGCCTGGGTAACAAGAGCGAAACTCCATCTCAAAAAAAAAAAAAAAAAAAGATAGCTCATCGCTTAAACAACGTGAAGACTTAGGAGGCTTAGGTGGAAAGATCACTTGAGCCCAGCAGTTCAAATCCAGCCTGGGCAATATAGTAAGAGAGAGACAGATAGTATATATTTTCAGAGTTGACCAAATATGCTGATAAATTAACTGTGGGATGTAAGAAAGAGAATCAAAGGATGTACTCTAGATTTTTAGCTACTGAGTGGTACCATCATTTACTAAATGGATAATACTAGGGATGAAGGTTTTATGTGTGGTAAATTCAAGTTTTATTTTGGACATGAAATATTTGAGTGGAGATGACAAGGAACAGTTTAAGCTGAGAGAAATGACTGGGATTGGAGATAATAATTTGTGGGTCATCTGCATATATGTGAAATTTAAATTCATGAATCTAGGTTAAATCATTTAGGAAGAACAGTTGATAGCAAAGAAAATCCAGGATATGCTTAACATTAGAATTCTCAACATTTAGAAGAGGGAAAGCATCTGGCACAGGAATCTGAGGCCAGCAACTTAAGAGAATGTGATATTATTGGAAGCCAAGTTAAAAAAAAGTTTCTATCTAAAAGGGAGAAAGGACCAACTTTTAAAAGCTGCTGAAGGTTATGATAAGGATATATGCAATCTTAGGCTTTATTAATAAAAGCTTAGAATGAGGGACATAAAATTTATATTTTGTACTAGATTGGTCAGAATATATCTTTACTATTGTGTAAGGTATCGCGACCAAATGACAGTGACAATACGAGCATGTCAAGAGAATCAGGAACAAGATGGTGAGGGGCCTATAGCTGGTCACTTGAAATATGAGAAAAGGAACTAGAATTTTTCATGTAAGGAATTTTTTGGAGGATTTCCTAGTTAAATTCAAGTATTTTAGGGGCTCTATATTTACTGTAGATTTAGAAATACGCACTGGGATCAATGTGAGGAAGTCACCAAAAGCACGTTTCTAATCTATAAAGGAAACCAGTTTCTAACATTCTGACATTTCTTATGAACACTGAATCTCTGAAAATGTTCAAATTGTCACCAAGTCGCAAGCTTTCTAGAAAAGTATTTTGTATTGGTAGGACTTATGCTAGGTGTTTTTTTCAAGATCTAAGACTTGATGCTAATCTTTAGATTTCCATTTTCATGATAGTCTTCCTTATTCAAAAATCTTCAGCAGCTGCATATTTGCCTCAAGATAAAATCCTGATACCTCTGATTAGCTTTAATAAACTTCCATAACCTTGTCCTAACTTACACTTCTGTGTTTTTTTCTGATTCAAGTTCTCTGCTCTGGTAAGGCTGGCTTCTTCACTTTCACTCCAGGACACAAACTATCTGACTTTCTAAACTGCTTACAGTAATCTATACTACTCATGTTAATAATTATATATTGAATTTTACCTTGTATTATGTTACTATTTCATGAGTGCATAGTTTATTTCAATGAGACTTTTATCAATGGCAATACTGATAGATATATATAGATATGATAATAGATACAATTCATTTAGCTCTTACTTTGTTCCACTATTTCCTAATTTTAAATCCTCATAAAAATCTCCTAAAGGTAAGTGTGACAGTTAATACTGAGTGTCAACTTCATTGGATTGAAGGATACAAAGTACTGATCCTACACATGTCTGTGAGGGTGTTGCCAAAAGAGATTAACATTTGAATCACTGAGCTGGGGAAAGCAGGTTCACTGTTATTCTGGTAAGCACAATCTAATCAGCTGCCAGTAAATATAAAGCGGGAAGAAAAACGTGAAAAGGCAAGACGGGCCCACCCTCCCAGCCTACATCTTTCTCTTCTTTCTCTCATGGTGGATACTTCCTGTCTTCTAACAGAATCCAAGTTTTTCAGTTTTGGGACTTGGACTGACTCTCCTTGATCCTCAGCTTGCAGACAATCAATTGTGTGACCTTGTGATCATGTAAATTAATACTTCATAAACTGCCCTTTACACACACATATATATGTGAATATATATATATATATATATTTATATGTATATATCCTATTAGTTCTGTCCCTCCAGGAGAACCCTGATTAAGTTTATACAGTAGGTGTAACAACTGTCAGTGCCCCACTCATATTCCCTTGTCACTCACCATTCTAGTGCATGGCTACAGAATCTGTCTATCTGGTGACTATCCATCTTTCTCTTCACTGTGAGCATGAGACATCTTAGGAGTACAGAGGGTTAATGAATGACAAAGCAACCTTCACCAAAGACGGAAGGGTGTTGGAGGTTAAGTACCTCCAGCTACCTTACTCCGGTGGGCTAACTCTGAGAATGTTTACATGGTCTTCCATAATTCCCCCATGGGTCTCGCCCTCCACTCCCCTAACTTATTGCCCCAAGTGGTTACTTGTTTGATGACACACCCTTTATTGGCTCCCTTTACTTTCCTATCTCACTTTCCCTCTCTGCAATGGAGCTTCTTGGAATAACCTCTCAAATAAATAATTTACAATGCAATTCTAGTCTCAAGTTCCTTCTGGGGGAGCCCAACCTAAGCCAATAGGTGTTGCTTTCCGTGCATATAACAAATGTGAAAACTGAGACTCAGAGAGATTAATTAACTTGGCCAGAGTTATGGCGCTAGTATTGGCAGAGGTACGAATCAAACATAGTCTATCTGTGGCAGGATTCTAGGTTTGGGGCTAATTTACCATGTCTATATTATTACATTGCAACACTCTGTGAACACCCAACAAAGGTTGTCAAGTGACTACAAAATTTATACAGATTTAAGTTAGTTTAGTTTTTCTTTCCCTAGCATAATCTTAGTGTTAAATGCTGCATTTATTTATATGGTTACTTGATTAAATGTCTACCCCTCTCTCTCTCTAAACTGTAAGCTCTATGACAGCAAAGAGCATACATACCTATTTTGACGTACCATTGTTTCCCTGGCACTTCGAAAATAATTGTAAGTGAAAGCAGAGAAGTAGTGGGAGCCATGAGCAAGCAAAAATCATGAGCTAGAGAAGTGTGGAGAGAGGGACGGCTGGTATTGGGGACAGATTCAGAATCAGTAAAGCACTGACTGTGTTGGGGGAGCAGTGAGTGAAGCAGTGTCAGAGCACTTGAGTCATGGGAATGGTACAGCACCGAAGGAGATAATAACATGGTCCTTATTTTTCAGACATGACACGGGCACGCCTGTTCATTCTCTGCAGCAGCTTCTGAATCCTGAACAATAAATACTATTATGGTTCCCTATGACATTAGACATTTTGTTGTGGAACAGTTTTCTTGTCCTGCCTTACTCCTCCAGGAATCTTTATAATAAACCTTCATCACTTGAGGTGAACTGACCACACCTTTGGAACTTAAAAGCCTTTCAGATCTGTCAGTTGAAGACAATAATACTGTCTGGAGTTGTGAAAGAGACAATGTACAAGGAAGCACTTTGAAAACTTTAAAATTTTCTACTAAGTCATGACCTTTGGACCATGCTTCTATTTTCTAGCTCAAAAAACATGTTAAATAAAAAGTATAGACATGGGATATGTTTCGAAGCAAGCAATAAATAAATAGTCTTAGAAAAGGACTTCTGGTAAGCACTGATCTAGAGACAAAATGCATCACTGAGAAGTTAGCTCCTGTCTCCGTCACACCATTAACACTGAGTAAATTTTTTGTTTTTGTTTTGTTTTTTTTAGATATAGTCTTACTCTGTCACGTAGGCTAGAGTGCAGTGGCATGATCATGGCCCATTGCAACCTCGACCTTCCTGCCTTCAAGCTATTCTCTCGTCTCAGCTTCCTGAGTAGCTGAGACTACAGGCATAAACCACTGTAACCTGGTTAATTAAAAATATATTTGTAGGCCATGTGTGGTGGCTCATGCCTGTAATCCAAGCATTTTGGAAGGCTGAGGTTGGAGGAACACCTGAGATCAGGAGTTCAAGACCAGCCTGGCAAACATGGTGAAAACCCATCTCTAAAAAAGTACAAAAATTAGCTGGGCATGATGGCAGGTGCCTGTAATCCTAGCTACCTGGGAGGCTGAAGCAGGAGAATCACTTGAACCTTGGAGGTGAAGGCTGCGGTGAGCCTCCATTGCACCACTGCACTCCAGCCTGGGTGACAGAGCAAGACTGTCTCAAAAAAAAAAAAAAAAAAAAAAAAACTGTAGAGACAGAGTCTCTCTATGTTGCCTAGGTTTGTCTCAAACTCCTGAGCTGAAGTGATTCTCCTGCTTTAGCTTTCCAAAGTGCTGGGATTATAGGCATGAGCTACCAGGCCCAAGCTGAATAAGCTTCTTAACCATGTGTGCTAAATAGCCTTAGCATACTAAGGCTTTATTGAGTAAGATAAATATAAGATGGCTGAAATACAATGACATTCCAAAGTACTTAGACAGACAGTCCCCAACTTACAATGGTTCCACTTAATGATTTTTGTACATTACGATGGTATGAAAGTGATGGGTGTTCATTATGCTCATCGATTTACAATGGGGTTTTGTCAGGATGTAACTCCATCTAAGTCAAGGAGCATCTATACTTAATAGAAATACGTTCTTCAATCCAGGGGTTCTGAAACCCGAGGGCTTTCTCTAGCCATGAAGATGTTCAAATTGCACACAAGGCAGTATGGAGGTGTTGCAGAGATAATTCCAGGAACAGCCCTCAACCAAGGACAAGTAAGAACTGATGGATAAAACACAGTTTCTTTGTCCCTTAGTTGTAAGAACTCTCAGGTGGAGTCTGTGCTGTGTCCTAGAGTTTTACATCAATGGAGTGCCCTAATTACTTATAGCAGCAACCTGCTTATTTTAGCATTCCCTGTATTGGCCCCCTCCCCTTTCTTGCTCTTGAACTGAAGTATTCTGGAATCACTTCCTGAAGAAATGACTTAACACTCAAGTACTAGTTTCAAAGTCTGCTTCTGGGAAAATTCAAACTAAGATACTTTGTCAAACCAATACTAATTTTATTTTGAGATAGGGTCTTGCTGTCACCCAGGTCGGAGTGCAGTGGTGCAATCACAGCTCACTGCACCCTCAACCTCTGGAGCTCAAGCTATCTGCCCACATAAGCCTCCCAATTAGCTGGGACTACAGGCATGTACCACGACACCTGGCTAATTTTTTCTGTTTTTCAGAGAGACAGGGTCTTACTATGTTGCCCAGGCTGGTCTGGAGCTCCTGGTTTCAGTGATCCTGCTGCCTTGGCCTTCCAAAGTGCTGGGATTAAAGGCTTGAGCCACATTGCCTGGCCTTCAATGCCAATTTTTAATGCATCCATGGAAAAAGATAAAATAATATATAATGAAGATATCATGAAGCTAAATTTATGTAATTCTAAGGACTATCCTTTTTTTCTAAAATTTCCATCCTTTCTCTTTCCTCCTTCCTTCTTTCTCCCTGCCTTGAAATGCCCTTTCCTTTTATGAAATAAAGCAGCAGGAAATGGCAGTTTTGTTGTAACAACAAAATACTTCTCTCTTCACAAAACTGGCAAACTCATAATTAGCAATTCAGTAGCCTCTCAATTTTTGTGGAATCTTTAGTAGTCCATAAAACTCAGAAGTCTGAAAATCATTAATACATACCATTATACTACATGTTATATTTCATTGCTTTCTAAAAACTATTAGATACACAATGAATAGAAAGTTGAAAAATAAGAGTTTTATTAAGATAACAAGTAAAGTTGAAGTCTTCAAAAGAGCATGTGGATTGAGAAATAATTATAGTTAGAAAGCTAGTTGAGTAAAGTTACACTACTTACAATGTATTTGCAGTACTTAAAACTCTCACCTTGTTTATGATAATTATCTGACTCAAGGCTCCACTTAGCCCTTTCAGTGTAGAGTTATTTTAAAGAGCAGTGTGTATTGTCATACTAACTGTATTTGGAAGTGAAAGGGTTCCTAGGAGACTCTCAGGTAGACGGAAAAATGTAACTTGAATTAGAAACTTTGCAGGATTCTTGAGGTGAAAAGACCAAAACTTGGCTGGATTTCATGACTGTGCTTCAGGTGCTATTTAAATTGTTGCTGACATATTAAAAAATGGTAGTGTAATAATGAGGAAAATATGGCAGAGTCCCATCCACCTGACTCGCCCACATTCTTTGCCTTGAAACCATTCCATTCCCTTTCCTCCTTCACTTCTACCATGGGGTACTATCATATATAGGAGCCAGGCAAAGAAAGAAAAATACATAAATGTGCCCAGTCAAAGTAAAATAATAGGTTAAGAAAAAGAGCCTAGAAATCATAAAGGAGGAAAGTGTCTGACCAAAAATAATGAAATATCTGCAAAATAAAGACAAAATAGCAATAAACTAAATAACAAAAAAGAAATATATTTTTCTATTATTTTATATTTCAAGAGAAGAGATATTTAAATCTAACTGTTCTAATCTTGTTTACCCATACATTGGTTTAAATGTTCTGAGAGAGCTCTGGATCATTTACCTTGGAATTTATTTTACACCCTCAGAGATTGTCACATAGTTCTTCAATTTCTCTATGGTGTTTATAATTTTCATAAATCTTATTTAGTTATTATACCACATACTGTAATCTCTGCAGAGTTATTTACTTTTTCATGAAAGTATTTTCTTTAGTCTGCATCTCCTCAATGTTATTTTCTCAAAAGAGCTTTCTAATAAAAAAATTTGTGCTCTGGAGGATTTTAAGATAAGGTCAGTAAATGCAGTGAGGATATTAGGGTTAGAAGTAAAGGCTTTCTTTCAAAATTGTTCGGTCAATGAAACCTTTTGATACTATTTAGGTAAATTTGGAAGGCTACTTTTATAGCTTAATATGTCCTAGGACATGAAACACAATTGCGGATTCTTCAAACACAGCTGTGAGCTCTTTATTACTTCTTGGTTAGTCCCCCCATCAGAAACTATTCATATATATGCTCTAAGGTTCTTTACAATTATAGTTATGTTACTGAGTTAGAATTACCTTTCCACAAATCAAGATATCAAAACTATAAAATATTTTAGGTTGTAGTACATCCATATTTGAGTTGCCAATGAAACCAGAATGAGCCAACTTCATTTTCTTAAATCTTCAATTTCTTTTCATACACAAGTCTTTGTCCAGCACTTTTTATTATTTAGTCTTCATTTTGAAATACTATATTTCAAAATATACAGTAACTTTTCTAAAATCACAGATATAATAGCTTATTTTACTAAAGGCAAAATGTATTTTGAATTTTCTTTCTTTTACGTACTATTCTGTTTTTCAGTAGTCCCTGTTTAATATTATCTGTGAATTTAATTAAGATTGTTTACTTCCCTTTGTTAACTGATGTTCCATAAGACCATACCTAATACCAATTCCTGCAGAATTCCTGTAATGCTTTATTTCAAATAGATATTTCATAGTTTTTTTAAACTTGTTCTTTAGTTTTTAACTCATGAAACTTCAAGAACTATATTTATGTCAGAAAATTCAGAGGTTTAGAAGAAAATAAAAAGGATACACAAAATTCCTTCCTAGCAACTTAGGGAGGAATAAAGGAAGTAGAAACATTAAGTCCTTTTGGAAAAAAATGAAAAGAAATTAAAGATAAACAACTTGAGATTCAGAAAGTACGCAAGCAATAGTAAAGATTAGAGCCTACGTCTATCCAATAATAGATATTAAATATTTGAATATACCTCATAAAAATATGTGGCAATTTCTTTGGATGAAAAGAACAGTGCTAACTCTAAAGCTAAACATAAAGGTTGATTTACAAATAGACATAGTAAGTCTTTCCTACTGGTTAAGAAATTGATTTCCATGGAAGGGAGCTGATCAAATTTGGTATTTGTTAAAAGGATGAAGATCTGTTCAAAGTAGCATACTGAGGTTGCCTAGCACAGGGTTAGGCAGTAAAATAGAACACAGTTTGTATCTGCAGTACAGTTTTGTAGGTCCTCCATACACCTAAAAGTCTAGAAAACTATCTAACTGAGTGTTTGATAGATTTTAGACTGCATTAAATATTGACCTTTAAAAGTGCTAAAGAATTGTCAAAAAAGGAGGAGGTAATCCTGCAGTAAGAGTAGTGAGCCTCACCTGGACTCCCAGGCAACATACAGATCATGTGTGAACGTGTAGAGATCAGTGATAACCAAGAGCTGGTGATAACCTGGCAGTCCAATGTCTTGCATTCAAGGACTGACAGCGATGATTGGGGCAGGAATGCTGGAGGATTGGGATGTTAACACACTGCAGGTTTTCAAGCACAGGCTATGTGAAGATTTGTTGGGAATGTTGCACTTGGGGTTTACACAGCAGGCAGTAAGTAGAGTAGGAATTTTGATAGTCTTGGCTAACTGAGGGTCTAAATTTAAAAGAAAAGAAAACTGTTCTCAGGGAAGCCACCGTAAGTAGTACTTCATTATTAAGTATTACGGGACTATTTCATTCTCATTTCTAGAACAGCACAGGGCTTAGCAACTCAAAACCCACATATCTTACCCACCTACCTAATGAATGACATCTATTATTTCTGTTTTTTAGGTATTGTATAACTCCTTCTTGATTAGTATACTATACATTAATATAGTGGTTCTCAAACTTTAGTGTGCAAAAGATCACTTGGAGGGCTTGTTAAAATGGAATTGCTGCAGTTTATGATTTAGCGGGTCTGAGGTGGCATTTCTGAATTCCTAGGATGTTGCTGACCTCAGTTCACTCTGAGAACTCTATTTCCTGTGAGTGGTCCATCTTCCTCCTGCCAGGTGGTACACTGCCTAAGAGATAAGCACAATGGTGGCCCCAGGACTATTCCTTAATCAAGGTAGATTGTTGTCATTGACTAGGTAAATAGGCAAGCTTACAAAGAAGATCCATTGCCTGCATCTTGTCACCTCTTTTAGTGGTCTTTTCTCTTTTTCCTGGGTTTCTATCAAAGCCACTTGCCATCCCTAGTGTTGGTTTAATCATCCTTAGCAGAGAAAACATTGATCTCGAAGATCAATATTAAGTGGTAGTCAATGTGGTTGGGATCACTCGTGGGAGAATTAAAAATAACAATACGGTTAATTTCAAACCATGGGAAGCTCCCTCTATATGAAGCATATAATAGTTTGTATATATTTTAGTATAAAAGACAAAACCCTTCTCCGTAATTGTATTAAATATGAGTTTTCAATTTATTGATACTTTTTGAAACGATATATAATCATAACTGGGACATTTTTGACATTTGACTTGTTGAAGGTGCTTGCACTGTGGATTACGACGAGGACAAAGGTGCATTGATGAGTGTTTTCTGTGGCACCCCCACCCCCCACCCCGGTTCATTAGTATCCAACATACTTGAAACGGCAAAGGTTAAGTATATGAGACAGTTGGTAAAGAAAAGCGTGCGCCTATACATAGAAATCTGACTTCATAACCACCATTTCTACCAAAATTCTCCATCCTTCTCATATGGTGCCTTTTATTTCGTTTTGAGTTTCAGAATCTATTTTATTTGTGCGTGTGTGATAGTCACGGTGATTTATAGCATGAAACTAAAAAGAAAACATAAATAGTACTGCCCTGATCTTCAAAGCTACCTGACCCTTGCCTGGTTTCTGCGCTGCTGGCTAAGGCTGTTTCTTCCTCCGGTAGTTTCTGGGCATTTTCCTTTCCCTTTCCCCCGTTTCCTCTCCACCACCTCCCGGTCCCCTTCTCGTTTCTCAGGCTTTAACAGTGCTGAGCGCCCGCGAGCTCAGGTACCCCTTCCCTCTTCTCCTGCTCATCAAACAAAGCCCCGGGAGACAGGCGCGCGTCGCCAGCCACGCCGACAGATGATGCAGCCGAGCCGACACACGCTTCGAACCGGAGCAGGACATCATGCGCGACCACGCACCGCGCGTCCCCGCCGCTTCCTTCCCTCTGGACTCTTCCTTTTCCTCCAGGTCCGGCCCCCCGCCACCGCTCCGGGAACGCGCCTGCGCACAAGCTGCCCTTCTCCCTCCTCCGCCCTTCCTTCCCTCCGTCCCTCCTCCCCTGCCCCGCCTTCCTTTCTCTCTCTCCGGTTTCACTCACTGAGAGCTCCAGGTAGTGAGCAGTTCAGTAGATTTCCTCATTACCCAGCCCCTCTTTCTCTTGTCCCTCCCCACCATCTGCCTGGTGGAGGATGAAGGGGCTGCAGTGGTCCCAGCGTATACAGCGGCACCGGCGGTGGCTGCGGTGTGGGTGGCCGGAACTGGGGTGGTGAAGAAGCGGTGGTGGTGTCTAAAGGAGCGATAGCCGCCTCAGCCTCTTTCCCTGTGCTTCCTATCTTCTTTAGTGCAGTCAGGAAGTTTTCGCTTCTGTACGTGTGTGTGTGCGTGAGTGTGGGTGTGTGCAGTGAGGTTTGGGTGGCGTTTGTGCAGGCGTTGGGTTTTTTGCCCACTTCGCTTCCCGTAACCCAGGCAGCTCCGGAGCCTGGGCTGTGGCCCTGGGAGGGGGCGCGGCGGCCGGCTCTCTCCTTTTGTTGTTGTTTCCTCCGCCTGGGGAGCTGAAGGGGAGACGCGCCTGGGTGGGGCGGCTCGGAACCCGGGCCTGGTGGCCCCCGGGGCTCCCGGGCGGGCAGTGTAGGGCAGAGTAGAGCGGGCTTCAACATGATGGCGGCCGAGGCCGGCAGTGAGGAAGGCGGCCCGGTAACTGCCGGAGCAGGGGGAGGCGGCGCGGCTGCGGGCTCCAGTGCCTATCCCGCAGTGTGTCGGGTGAGGATACCCGCGGCCCTGCCAGTGGCAGCCGCCCCCTATCCTGGGCTGGTGGAGACCGGAGTGGCTGGGACTCTGGGTGGCGGAGCCGCTTTGGGGTCAGGGTTCCTAGGAACCGGGTCTGTGGCAGGGGCATTGGGGGGAGCCGGACTGACAGGCGGA
Source organism: Callithrix jacchus (assembly GCF_049354715.1). Classification (NCBI taxonomy): domain Eukaryota; kingdom Metazoa; phylum Chordata; class Mammalia; order Primates; family Cebidae; genus Callithrix; species Callithrix jacchus. The sequence continues at coordinate 123,604,051 of NC_133503.1, read as the reverse complement.
GGTACTGCTGCTGGCGTGGCTGGTGCTGCTGCTGGCGTGGCCGGTGCTGCTGCTGCTGCTGCTGCTGCTGCTGCTGGACCTAGTGGAGACATGTCTCTCACCAAGCTGCTCACTTCGTTGCCTGCTGAGACTCTCGGACCAGGAGGTGTATTTCCCCCTCTGCCTCCTCCCCCTCACCTGCCCCCTTTGGGGGCGGGTCTGGGGACAGTGGACGAAGGTGACTCTCTGGATGGACCAGAATACGAGGAGGAAGAGGTGGCCATACCGTTGACCGCTCCTCCAACTAACCAGTAAGTTGAGACTGCTCTTCAGTAAGTTGAGACTGCTCTTCAGTAAGTTAAGACTGCTCTTCAGTTAAGTTAAGACTGCTCTTCAGAATGTGTGAAGCTGTCTCCAGGAAAGAGAGAATGAAGGGGTAAATCATCCTTTTTTTTTTAATCTTTTCAGCTGTGATTTGTTAGGAAAAGTTTTTGAAGTTTCAGATTTCTTGAAGTAGGAATTTAATTTGATCACTCATCCTCCTTACAGGCATACTACCTGGTGTCTTCCTACATTTATTGTTCCTCTGGGAAGATGTAAAGTCTTTAAGCTGGAAAGCATGAGAAAATGTGTATCCAGTGAGAACCAGATATGGTTCTGTCCCTTCCAAGTTGAGGTGATGTCCCAGGATTCAGTCAAGCTGCAGCTACCAAGGCAGTCATAGTGTATAACCTGTGTGTGTTCCTTGATAAAGCTAGATGATGAGTGGGAAGCTTTGAATACCAATATTTAAACAAGTACTATATTAATAATTTGAGAAATATATTGGTTAGAATGTTTTTATTTCAGTGCACATCTCAGCTTCAGATTATAGAAAACAGTGATGCAGAAAAGTCTTAGAGTCATTTAATGAGAACTTGGGTCAGAGAGAAAGGAAAGCAGTAGTGTGAATTATAGGTGTGATTAAGAGCCTATACTCCAACAATGTCTGTATCTTCTTCCATAGCTTCCCACTTATTAATGCACTGCTTTTATAGTTGAGACATTAGAAGTACAACAGTGAGGTAAAACAAAATTAATAAATCTTCCCTTAAGCATTTTTGTTGGTGGCCAGAATAGTATTCTATTTGAAAATTAAGTTCTACAGTCTGCAGAATATACAGGACAGTGACTGTTTTTCATGTTAGTTAATACCTCCTCCTCACTTGTTCTCTTAATTGAACTTAGGTGTTTATTTGTAAAGGTGAACCTTGATGAGAATGTTGAGATGGGAAGTGGTATCAGGCAAAACTTGTTTTATAGATTTCGAATGTAACTCTTAATTGACCCTTAGAATTTTAACAACCTTGGTGCATATCAGGACAAAAGATTTGGTTCATATGTTGACAGTCACGCTGGACAATTCAGAGGTTTTGTTTCTTTTTCTTTTCTCTCCTCTGAGACGGAGTCTTGCTCTGTTGCCCAGGCTGGAGTGCGTGGTGCCATCACGGCTCACTGCAACCTCTGCATCCCAGGTTCAAGCGATTCTCCTGCCTCAGCCTCCCGAGTGGCTGGGATTACAGGAACGTGCCCCATGCCTGGAGAATTTTTGTATTTTTAGTAGAGACGAGGTTTTGTCATGTTGGCCATACTGGTCTTGAACACCTGACCTCAAGTGATAAGTTGGAATACCAAGACATAAGTTGGTATTCCAACTTATGTCTGTAATGCAGAGTCTTTGGGAGTGTTCTGAGAGGGTTAAAAATGCCATCTACAGCACTGCTTTTGAAAAAAGTTCAGTTTTTATTAAATGCTCACTGCATGCTCAGTACCGTGGTTATGAAGAACAGAATGTAACTTTTCATACTGAAAGAATCTAGTCTTATGACAGTTTATAACTAAATTAGATATATTTAGGATATTGTAGTTGAAAAAAACTTGTGTTAATAGTTTTTTTTTTTTTTAAGACAGAGTTTTGCTCTTTCATCCAGGCTGGAGTGAAGTGTCAGTGATCTTGGCTCACTGCAACCTCTGCCCCCCAGGTTCAAGTGATTCTCCTGCCTCAGCCTCCTGAGTAGCTAGGATTACAGGTTCCCTCCACCACGCCTGGCTAATTTTTGTATTTTTAGTAGAGTTGGGGTTTTATTGTATTGGCCAGGCTGGTCTCGAACTCTGACTTCAGGTGATCCACCTGTTTCGGCCTCCCAAAGTGCTGGGATTTACAGGCATGAGCCACTGCACCCAGCCCAAAACACTATTTTATTTAGAGTCGTTTTAGGTTCACAGCAAAATTGAGGGGAAGATACGGGGTGTTCCCATTAAATTTTTAATAATAAACACGATTGGGCCGGTCTGGTGGCTCATGACTATTTCCAGTGCTTTGGGAGGTCTGAGGTCAGAGTTTGAGAACAGTCTGGCCAACATGGTGAAACCCCATCTCTACTAAAACACCAAAAAACCCCCAAAAGTTTGCCGGGTGTGGTGGTGGGCACCAGTAATCCTAGCTACTCGAAAGGCTGAGGCAGGAGACTCGCTAAAATCAGGGAGGCGGAGGTAGTGAGCCGAGATCACACCATTGTACTCCAGCCTGGGCAACAAGAGGGAAACTCTGTCAAGAAAAAAAACAAAAAACATGATTGAGTACATATGAAAAATTGTGAGAAATTGATTGTGTGGGATTTTCATCATGATTACATGTATTTGGAAAGAAAAAGTTATATTCGTATGACTGTGTATATGAGACTTGTTTATGTTCTAAAAAATAACCTCCGTTTCTTTTTGTTTATTTATTTTTTGAGATAGAGTGTTGCCTAGGCTGGAGTGCAGTGGCGCCATCTCGGATCACTGCAACCTCTGCCTCCCGGGCTCAAGTGATTCTCCTGCCTCAGCTTCCTGAGTAGCTGGGATTACAGGCATCCAACAACACACCAGGCTGATTTTTGTATTTTTTAGTAGAGTCAGGGTTTCACTGTGTTGATCAGGCTAGTCTCGAACACCTGATCATGTGAACCGCCCACCCTGGCCTGCAAGTACTGGGATTGCAGGCAGGAGCCACCATGCCTGGCCAAAATACCCTCCATTTCTAATATCTTTTTAAAATTTGCCACTGAGAAGTACAAATTTCCTTCTTATTTTATCTTAGATATCAACCCAGAGTCACTGGAGGCAATACAGTGTAGTGGTTAAGTGTGCGGATTCTGAAGTTAGAAAAAATTTGGATTGGAATCCTGACTCTGCCACTTACTAGCTGTGTGATCTTGGAAAGGTCAGTTTCCCCATCTGTAAAATGGGGATAAGAATGGTACCTTCCTCATGTGGTTGTTTTTTAAAGATTTAATGAATACCCTGCTGTATTCAGCACAGTACTTGGGGAATAGTAGGTGTTCGATAAATACACAGTCCCCGTCCCCGTAGTCATAATATTTTACTATCACTAAATTATCTACTAATTCTTTCAGTTATAGAGTCTCCCTTATTAATAACTGTTTTAGAGAAAGTTTTGAACTCCAAATCAAGCCGACCATGATTAATTATATTAATAATTTTATTTTAACTTCATAAGCGTTTCCAGCAGTAGGTTAAGCACTTTTAAGGATGAAATTCAGGTGTTATCCATAAATTCATATTCCTGAATGTAGACATTCATATATTTTTTCCTTTTTGTTTTTTGAGACAGTATCTTGCTCTGTCAACCAGGTTGGGGTGCAGTGGCATGATCTCAGCCCACTGCAACCTCCACCTCCTGGGTTCAGGCAATTCTCATGCCTCAGCCTCCGAAGTAGCTGAGACTATAGGCGCATGCCACCATGACCAGCTGATTTTTATATTTTTAGTAGAGACGGGGGTTTCACCATGTTGGCCAGATGGTCTCCATCTCTTGACCTTGTGATCTGCCCACCTCGGCCTCCCAAAGTGCTGGGATTACAGGTGTGAGCCACCAAGCCTGACCCAGACATCCATATTTTTAAATGGAAGGAAAGCCTTAAAGACATTGTCAAGTAATATTTATGTTTTGTAAAAATATTGAAGAAATGTGGACTAAATTAATACTGGCTATGAGTAATTGGTCACCTTAGTTATGGATAGCATGGTATTAAGGAGGTTTAGGTGACAGGATTGGGTCCACAAGTAGTTTGTTACTTGAGTGTTCCCTGATCAGGGAATTAGTTCAACCTTCTTTCTAGCTAGTTTTATGCTGTTGATCACAAAAGAGTCAAATGACAATATATAGACAGACCAGTGTAAATAAATTAACAGTATTTTGTACCTTGTTTTTCTGTGTACACGGTGAATCAGTCTCATGTTTATTACTGAGCATTTTCATTAGTTTGGTTGAGGCTAGAAATGTTTGTGTAATTTGTACTATTATATTTATTTGAATTTTTTTTGAAAGTTTGGAGAAAAAAGTTTTTAAAAGAAAAAAATTCTCTGTCTACATTTTTTCTACCATAAAAGTTTCTATACCTAAAACTATTAACGAATTTCTTTTTCTAGAGAGAGAAAAGGTTAAATTAAGGCAGTTTGTCACTAGTACTCTGTAAGTTTCTGGAGTTGCTTTTCATGGTTTTCATTTTTTCTTCTGTGGGGTGATGTAAAGAGTATTGTGGGGTGTTAGTAAAGGAGTATTGTTTGTGTAGTACACCATCAAGAGATTTTTAACTATGAGTCTGCAGTAGTAGGTGGCCATTGGTGAGAATCCAATCCACAGATGTATATTGCTTGCTCTATGAGTATTTGGAATATTTAGTAATTGTCACCGTTTAAGAATAGAGATTTCTTTTTCTTTCTTTTTTTTTTTTTTTGAGACATAGTCTCACACTGTCTGTCGCCAGGCTAGAGTGGAGTGGCACAATCTCTGTTCACTGCAACCTTTGCCTCCCGGGTTCAAACAATTCTCCTGCCTCAGCCTCTGGAGTAGCTGGGATTACAGGTGTGCACCAGGACACCCAGCTAATTTTTTTTATTTTTAGTAGAAATGGGATTTCACAATGTTGCCAGGCTGGTCTTGAACTCCTGACCTTGCGATCTGCCTCTTTCGGCCTCCCAAAGTGCTGGGATTGCAGTCCACCACACCTGGCCCTCTGTTTTTTTTTTTTTTGGGAGACAGAGTCTTGCTCTGTTGCCTGGGCTGAAGTGCAGTGGTGTGCTCTTGGCTCACTGCAACCTCTGCCTCCTGAGTTCAAGCTATTTTCCTGCCTCAGCCTCCTGAGTAGCTGGGACTACAAGCACACACCACAACGCCCTACTAATTTTTGTATTTTTAGTAGAGATGGGGTTTCACTCTGTTGGCCAGGCTGGTCTCGAACTCCTAACCTCAGGTGATTCACCTGCCTTGGCCTCCCAAAGTGCTGGGATTACAGGTGTGAGCCACGGTGTGGCCAATAGGAAGATTTCATATTGAAGTCTCAAATTCTAGCATCTCTAAAAAACCCCGAAGACTTTGCTGTACCTGGTGACCATTCCTGCTTGAGACTAGATTGCCAGAGCTGAGTATCGGTTGACTCTTAGGTGGGTATTGAGGTCTCCATTTGCAGTCTCTACCAGGTCTGCTTTGCCTTTGCTATTGCAGTATTTGGCATCTGGCCTGGGTCTTACCCCGAACCTAATACTCATATTTCTCAAGCCTGAAACTTTAAGGAAAAGAAAATAAGGAATGTAAATAGTACATAAAAATCATTTATTGTCTCTACAAAAATAAAATAAATTCTTAATTAAGTTAACTGCTGAAGGTTAATGTTAGAACATACAGCATTCATTAACGTTGTTACTGATTGCCTTATACATATGGGTGAGTCATTGTTTCTTAATAAATATGGGGGTGAGACTTGCTAAGATTAGTTATGGAAAGTGAGTGATGACCGTAACTCATATTTTTTACTGTATTTGAGTAGTAGAGATACAGGGTAGGTGCTTCAAGGGTTACAATGACTGAAATGCCCCCTTTTCTCAATGGGAGAAAAGGGAGTATTAGATCTAGTAGGAAATTAAGTAAACCAATTTCTGTGATTCAGGCTAGATTAAGATAAATATCATGAGTGACGTGTAAGCAAAGGTCACGAGGGTTATAAATTTACATAATTAGGATCAGTAAATTCTTTGCGCAAAATATAGCAGATATGTTTTTCCTGCTACTTAATTTTCTGAGCAAGAGGTTATTGGTTCTGATGCTCTTTGCCTAATGATTCTGTCAGGAAAACATAATTATGAATTAGATGAGTATGAACTTTTCACTCTTAGTGAAGAATCTGGTCTACAGAACTCTTATTTACCTGTGGTCTAGAGGGAAGTTGAAGGGGATGTCTGTAGTTACTGAGGTACAGAGCACAGCTGAATGCTAGAATTGGTAGGGATCATTGATTAGCCACTCTGGGGAAAACAGGCAAACATTATTGACAAAAATGAAAAGGACAGCCATAAATTAGGAAGAGAAAAGGAAAAATGAAGAGTAGGCTTTTTGTTTGCATTATTCCTCTCTCTTTACTGGCCATTAGAGAAATGAACAGAGTGCCTTTAAGAACACTTAAATACCCCAAAAAAATACCTTGGAGGGAAGATTTTTTATAATAATTATTAACTATAACAATGGTTGCCACTGACATTTTTTGTTGTTGTTATTGCTTACTACCAAACGGGAACAGTTCTAATGGGTTTACTTGTATTGTTTGGTCATCTGTAGCTGCATAATAAAACACTCCAAAACATAGTGGCTAAAACAATTGTGTATTTGCTTTTGATTCTAAAATTTGTGTATGACTTTATGGAGACTTCTCCACATGTCGTCTGTTGGCTATAATGGTCACGGTGGCTTTTTAACTCAAATCTAGTGCCTCAGCTGGGATGGCTGGAGTAGCTGGTAGATAGCTGGGCATTTTCCTCTTTCTCGATCCCTATGTGGCCTGTCCATTTGAAGAAGGTAGGGCTTTTTTTTTTTTTTTTTTTTCCTGAGACAGAGTCTTGCCCTGTCATCCAGGCTGGAGTACAGTGGTGCCATCTCCGGTCACTGCAGTCTTTGCCTTCTGGGAACAAACAATTCTCATGTCTCAGCCTCCCGAGCAGCTGACGTTACAGGTGTGTGCCACCACACCCAGCTAATTTTTTGTATTTTTAGTAGAGACTGGATTTCACCATGTTGACCGGACTGGTCTTGAACTCCTGACCTCGTGGTCCGCTTGCCTTGGTCTCCCAAAGAGCTGAGATTACAGGCGTTGAGCCACTGTGCCCGGCCAGCTTGGTCTTCTTCATAGCATGGCAGCTATGGCAGTTCCATGAAAGACCTTTCCAAGCCCCAGTGTATTAGTATTTATCAAGCCTCTGTGTTCCTTATGCTTGCTAATGTTCTAGTGGCCAGTGCTGATCACATAATCCAGTGTGCTTTAAGTATGGGAGGGGACTATAAAAGGGCCTGAATACAGCAAGTTGACCGTTCTTCTGGTCACCAGGGTAGCATTATACCGTGTGTGTTACTTATTTACATGTAATGCCAGATAATAGAATACTAGTAGTGAGGGATGGGGTGGGAGATACTGCAAATACTTATGAATTTCTTCCTTTGGGTCAACAAGCTAAGTTGTCTTTCATTAAATGAGTTAAATGTCTCCACAATAGATGTTGCTTTTTGGCTACCATTATCTTGATTTTAAGCCAAAAATACTGAATATGGATGTTGGTTGTTGTTTGAAAATGCAGATATTTATATGTAAAGTATGTTGTCTTGAAATCACTTGCAATACATTTCAGTTTGTGCTATGATAAAAATTGTTATTAGATACAACTTACTGATAACTACATAGGTCTTAAGAGGATTTAGGGTATGATGATTTTAGGCGTTTTAGTGGTTATGTGATTTAGTGAGTAAAACAATAAACAGTATAGGGGACAAAAAGAAATATAAAATTCTACAGTCTAGTTGGAAAATGAGGCATTACTGATAGAGTAATAAGATGGTAAAAGTAGTCTACAGATATACTGTACAGGTAAATGTTTCAGATTCAGAGGATAGTTGCCAAAGAGTGAAAGGATAAAAGTAAATTAAAGAATGATACTGAAATTTCATACCATAATCCTTTTGGAGGAAATTTCAGTATCATTCTTTCATTTAGGATTATTGCAGAGAGAAAGTGTGATTAACTTTTGTAGCATTTGTGTTTCAAACTGTTGTCAAGTTGTTATGCAGAGATACATAGAATTTTAGTGATAAAGGGAAGCCTTCTCTGCTTAGATTCGGAAGTAGCCTCAGGTAGAGTGGCTTGCTTCACTCTACCCTTATACTCTAGCTCAGTTCGTATAATCAGGTAGTGGTAGAACTGGGACAGAATTCAATTCTCATAATTTTTCACATATATTTAGATTTGGGTAATTTTTGTAATTCAGTTTTTTTTTTAATTATGGAGGGGGCTAACAGCATAGACTCAGTATTTACTAATCATTTGCTATATGTCAGGTACTTTATATGGATTATCTTATTTAATTTTTACAGTGATATAGTGAGAATGGGTATCATCCTCATCGTTCAGAAAACTAAGTGATAGAGCTGGAATTTTAATGGAAATACTATGCTTTCTATTTTGTCTTGCCACCTTCCATTATGTAGAATGTATACACATATATGCACCCACATACAACTTAACATATTTCAGGGCTGGCAGTAACTGGGGTTATGGACTTAATAGTCTCCCCACTCCTCAGAGTCATAGGTTGAAGGCTTAACCACAAATGTAGCTGTATTTAGAGATATGGCCTTTAAAGAGGTAATTAAGGTTACATGAGGTCATAAGGGAGGTTGGTGAATCCTATAGGATGGGTATGTTTATAAGAAGAGGTACCAGGAGTATGAGTGCATAGAGAAAAGGTCATGTGAGGACATGGTGAGAAGGCCTTTATCTGTCAGCTAAGGAGAGAGGCCATACCAGAAACCAAGCTTGCCAGCAGTTTGATACTTCTATTTCTAGAATGCAGAACTGTGAAAAAATAATTTTTGTTGTTTAAGCCACCCAGACTGTGGTATTTAGTTATGGCAGCCCAAACTGACTAATACATGGATAATTCTACATCTTTAAAAGTGGAATTGGATTATTTTGAAGCAGATTAAATGCGTATCTGCTCTTTGAGAAATAAGGTCCTCATTCTTTTAATTCCTTTCACTGTGGGAGAGAAAATCTTGCGTTACTTTACATCTTTCTTTGTCAGTCAGTGACCTTTATCTTTTTTTGGCTGTACCTCTGTTGAAAGATGGAAAGCATATTTAAATGCATGTCTTATTATTATAGTGTGGAAAGATCCTGCACATGACCATGGCAGCCATGGAACATCCTATGGATAAGCTGTTACTCCAGCAAGTTTTCTATATTCATTGTGTGTTCATTGTGGTAACATTTTACTTTAAAAATTTCCTTTCTCTAATACATCTGTCTCAAGCTAAGGGAAAGACTTAGAGATCTCCCTCACCTCTTTTAAGTATTTTTTTTCTAGGGATAACTCACTAAACTGGGTTCATATTTAAGACAGTTGTGTAATGATAGAACCATATCCCGTGTATATTCTTGTCTATCTAAATATTGATTCATTTCTCTAATTTTTTTTTTTTTTTGAGACGGAGTTTCGCTCTTGTTACCCAGGCTGGAGTGCAATGGTGCGATCTTGGCTCACCGCAATCTCCGCCTCCTGGGTTCAGGCAATTCTCCTGCCTCAGCCTCCTGAGTAGCTGGGATTACAGGCACGCGCCACCATGCCCAGCTAATTTTTTGTGTTTTTTTTTTTTTTTAGTAGAGACGGGGTTTCACCATGTCGACCAGGATGGTCTCGATCTCTTGACCTTGTGATCCACCCGCCTCGGCCTCCCAAAGTGCTGGGATTATAGGCTTGAGCCGCCGCGCCCGGCCCATTTCTGTAATTTTTAAATCTTTGAGATAATTGTACATTCATATGCAGTTTTAAGAAATAAGACAGAGATGTACGCCTTCACCCATTTTACCTCAGTGGTAACATCTTGCGTAACTATAGTGCAGTATCACAACAGGGAAATTGACGTTGCTGTAATCCACCTATTTTATTCACACTTCACCAGTTTTACATACACTTATTTGTGTGTGTGCCTGCGTGGGTGTGTGATGTACTTAGTATATAGTTCTATGCAGTATTATAACATGTAAATTTGTGTAATCATTACCATACTAGAGATACAGAACAGTTTCTTTACCACTAGGATCTTTTGTTCTTCGTTTTTATAACCAGAGTCTACTTCTCCTTCCTCTTTCCTTATCCCCTGGTAACTGCTAATTTGCTCTTTTTTTTTTTTTTTTTTAAGTCATTTTAAGATTATGCAGGCTGGGTGTGATGGCTCATGCCTGTAATCCCAGCACTTTGTGAAGCTGAGGTGGGTGGATCTCTTGAGCCCAGGAGTTCAAGACCAGCCTGGGCAACATGACAAAACCTCGTCTCTACAAAAAATGCAGAAATTAACTGTTTGTGGTGTTGTACACCTATAGTGCCAGCTACTCGGGAGGCTGAGGCGGGAGGATCACCTGAGCTTATGAGGTTAAGACTGCAGTGAGTTAAGTTGTCATCCAGCCTGGGTGACAGAGTGAGACCCTGCCTCAAAAAAAAAAAAAAAATAGGTTATATAAATGGAATAAAATAGTATGTAACTTTTTGGGATTGGCATTTGTCACTCAGCATAATTTGTCAAGTTCATATAAGTTGAAATATCCATATATATATTTTTTTTCATTGTTGAGTAGTAGTTCATGGTATAGATGTGCCACTTTGTTTAACCATTCAGCCATTGGGGAACATTTGGGTAATTTCCGGTTTTAAGTAGAAGAAATAAAATTTCTGTTCGGTTTTCGTAGTTCCTTGGAATCATGTAATCTCCACATTTGTCATCTTTGGTAATTAAAAAGAAGATAACTATGGTTTGTTTGTATTTGTTTGTGTTTAGTTAGCACATAAACCCTATGAATTTCTCATGGAATTTGAAAAAAAAGAACACAAACCTCACAGTAACAGGAGATCATATCCTCTAGTTAATATTAGAATTTCTGAATATCTTCCTCTTGTATGATCATTGGGATCAGAATCCTTTTATCATGAAGCCGTTTTTAAAAGCGAATAGGAAGTAGCTAATATTTTTGTTTTGATGTTTTTTAAGAATCTTATGTATGTGATAAAATAGCATTTAACATTACAGTTAGTGTTAGAAATCATATAAAATTTGAGTGCTGTGGAGATAATGGTACCTTTTAATAAGTTAGTTTTAATTTTTGTGGAAATGGTGTGATCTTCTTACTGCACAGGACCCTTGAGAGACTACAGTGGAATAAAAGTTGAAATAAAATAGGAGACAAATTGTGTTATGCTTTGAATGCTATGGTAAGGGCTTGTGCATAGCATTATAGTGTAGATACGTGGAATCGTAATGCAATCCTTTTCTCAACTTTTAAAAGCAATTTTTCATTTCTAAGATTTCAGTCAGTCTCTTTTTTTTTTTGAGACAGAGTCTTGCTCTGTCACTTAGGCTGGAGTGCCATGGTGTGATCTTGGCTCACTGCAACCTCTGCCTCCTGAATTCAAGCGATTCTCCCGTCTCAGCCTCCTGAGTAGTTGGAATCAGAGGCACACAACATCACGCCCAGCTAATTTTTGTATTTTTAGTAGAGATGGGATTTTGCCATGTCTGCCTGCCTAGTCTCAAACTCCTGACCTCAAGTGATCTGCCTGCCTCAGCCTCCCAGATTGCTGGGATTACAGGTCTGAGTCACCATGCCTGACTAGTCTGTCTCTTTTTCTCCTTTTCCACTCTAACCAGTTATCCGCATTTTTATATTCTACCTCCAAAATTGATCTAGCATTTCTTTCTTTTATTATTAATATTTTTGGGACAGAGTTTTGCTCTGTTGCCCAGGCTGGAGTGCAGTGGCACGATCTTGGCTCGTTGAAACCTCCTTCTCTTGGGTTCAAGCAATTCTCATGCCTCAGAGTAGCTGGGATTTTACAGGTGCATGCCACGACGCCTGGCTAATTTCTGTATTTTTTTTTTTTTCGGTAGAGACAGGGTTTCACCATGTTGGCAAGGTACGTCTCAAATGCCTGACCTCAAGTGATACACTTGCCTTGGCCTCCCAAAAGGATCTTAACATTTTTTTCAATCTCCTTTACTTTGATTCACACCCTCATTTTCTCTTTCTTCCTATTAGAGAGGTTGGTTACTTTTCTCCCTTTTACTGATCTCTTCCTCGGGCAATTCATAACTCTTTATTATTGGCTTTCAAAAATGTTTAACTTCAACCCAAGTAAAAATTAAGAAATTCCTGGTACATTGTAACACAGAGCTTATGTATATGTTTTTAAAAAAAAAACACAAAGGTTTAAGGAAAAATACTCTTTTAAATTACTACTTGCGAAGCAGTTCTATTTTCATTTTAATTCTGATCTACTGTACTTAAAAATTACTGGTAGAAAGTAACCAAGTAGAGTTTGAAACTCCCAGCAGTTTGAAAAATGGCTTTGTTTTACTTTCAGTGTAGTCTTATAAAGACAAATTTTATACTTTCTTGAAACCTTTTTGTGAATCTCTATTGTTTACAGAGTAGTGGCTTTCAGATGTAATTTTGACCGTGACTCACTAAAAGAAATAGATTTTACATCTGTGACCCAGCAAACATATATGCATAAATGTGTGTATACACACACACACACACACACACACACCCCAGAAGCAATTTTATGCCTCTTCATTTACTGTTTCTTCTGTTGGTACATCTTCTCCCTACCTTGATTACATGACAGACTTTCATTTATTCTTTTGAATACAGCTGGGACATTCTTGAAGTTGATGTAATATGACAAAAATAAAGATTTCTTCTTAGTGACAACAATGATGTCATCTAACCAACTTGGAAAGAATTGTTTTCTCAGAGAATTAAGTCACACTATCTCAATTAAATCCATGTACATTGAATTATACAAGTTTTCTGGTTAGAAAGACCTGACAGTAACCTGCTTGGTGATACTAGCTTATTTAAATTATAGGGATTGTAGCAAATGATGTGGTCAAAATGGACTCATGTAAAATGGAAACTTATTAAGGGTTAACTTGTCAGATATCATCTAAGTTCAAGTGAGTGGGCTTTTCTTAGCCCAGGGACGGAACCTGTTTCTGGTGGAGTTATTTTTGTTATTATGTAAATGTTTTTATTAGAGATACGATTTCTTTTTTTTTTGGCCAGATTGCATGCTCAATAAGCAAACTTCCCTCAAGTATTTGTGTTGGAAAATTTGAAATTTGCAGAAAAGTTGCAGGAATACTGAGTAACTTTACATTTTGCCATGTTTTAGTTTATCCCTTTCTCTTTATGCACACATGTATATATTATTTTTGCTGAACTGTTTAAAAGTTAGTTGCAGAGATCTTGTCCTTTTCCACTGAAATACTTTATAATGTATTTCCCAGGAATAAGGACAATAGCCTACAAAGTCAAATATAATGAATTTAACATTAATATATTAATCATATATCATCAGTAGTTCCTATAATGTCATGTGTATCTGTCTGTTTTAATGAATTGTATTTAATCATTATGTCTTTTTTGTCTCCTTTAATCTAGAACAGTCCCTTTTGCTTTTTATTTCTTTTATAACATTAACATTTTTGAAGAGCTTAGGATAGTTCTGCAGAATGTGTCTCAATTTGTATTTGATTGTTTTCTCATAATTAGATTAACCATCACTGGCAGAGATATGCCATAGATCATGGGTTCTCAGTACATAGGGGCACATGATATCAATTATCCTCTTGATCATGTATGTAAGTTTGAACTTGGCTAAGGTGGGTTCTGCCAGATTTTGCTATTATGAAAGGTACCTTTCCCTTTATAATTAATAAATAACAAGTACCCATTGGTTTTAGTATCCATTGATTATTTTTGCCTGAATCATTTATTTTCTTGTAATGATACAGTAAAATGGTGATTTCCCCCCAATTTGTAATTTATTTGATATTTGTTAATTGGCATTCTCCATTGAGAATTTTATGGTTACAGTTTGGTTTGCCACTTAGTAGACTTGTTGGCAAGATTAGGCTGGGCAGAGATAAATATAGGCATGTATTTTATTTTTTTAATTATTATTTTTTGAGACAAGGTCTTGTTTTATTGGTCAGGTTGGAGTGCAGTGGTGCAGTCACAGTTCACTGCAGCCCCAACCTCCCAGGCTCAAGTGGTCTTCCCACCTCAGCCTTTCTGTTAAGTAGGACTACAGGTGCATACCACCAGGCCCAGAGAATGCTTTATTTTTTGTATAGATGGGGTCTCACCAATTTCCCAGACTTGTCTTGAACTCTTGGACTTGCCTGATACTCCCTCTTTGGTTTCCCAAAGTGTTGGGATTACAGGCATGAGCCACTGTGCCTGGCTTAGTTTTGTTGTTGTTAATAGATAAATTGTCCTTGTGGTTTCTATATTAGTCACTTGTGAGCTTTACTAGAATGGATCAACAACCTTACATCCCATCAAATTTTAATCCTTGACTCCTTGAGTTTAAGTTGTATATCCTGGAGAAGTCATCTTGGGTTTTGGTACTTAATGACGTTCCTTGACAGTTAGCAAAGTATATGGCTTGTTCTGGGTGAAACCCTTCTCCCTTGCATCTTTACGTATTTGTATTGTATTTTTACAGTGATTTCGTTTTTTTTTCAAGAGAATGAGGACAAGGAGGATGCAAAATCAAAAAAGACATTGGATTTAATGGTTAAATGTGGTATATAAGGGACAGGAATGCAGTTTGAGTAAGATGGTGAGTACTTCTAGATAGGCACACAAGTTTTTTTTCCTCTAGTTCACTTTTTAAAAATTAATAAACTTTATTTTTTTAGAACTGTTTTCACTTTATAGCAAAACTGAGGGGAAATTAGAGTTCCCATATTCTACCTCCTCTCTCTCCCACTATTGACATCTAGCATACTGGCACATTTGTTTCACATGATGAACTTACATTGACATATTATTGTCACTCAGTGTTCATAGTATATATTAGGGTTTATTCTTGGCATTGTACATTCTGTGGGTTTTGACAAATGTTTAATGACATGTATCCCACAGTGTAGTGTCATACAGAATAGTTTCATTGCCTAAAAATCCTGTGTATTTTGCCTGATCATTCTTCCTTCCCCCTTAGCTCCTGTCAGTCACTAATCTTTTTACTGTCTCCATAGTTTTACCTTTTCCAGGACGTTGTATATATGGAATTGTACAGTATGTAGCCTTTTCAGATTGGCTTCTTTCACTTAATATGCATTTGGGATTCTTTCATGTCCTTCCATGGTTTGATAGCTCATTTCTTTTTCTGTCTGAGCGTACCATAATTTATCTGGTCAGCTAGTGGAGTTTATGGATTTGGGCAATTATGAATAAAGGTGCTTTTAAACATTTGTGTGCAGGTTTTTTTGTGGCCATAAGTTTTCAGTTTATTGGGATAAATACCAAGAAGCCTGATTGCTGAATAGTATAGTAAAAGCGTGTTTTGAAAGAAACTGCCGATCAGTATTCCATAGTGGCTGCACCATTTTGCATTCTCACCCCCAGTGAATGACAGTTCCTGTTGCTCTACATTCTTACCATCATTAGATGTTGCCAGGGTTTTGGATTCTGGCCAAAGGTGTATAGTGATATCTTGTTTGAATATGCCATTTTCTAGTCATGTATGATGATATATAATGGTTTGGACATATGACTTTTCTAGATCTCATGTTATGGCCAGGCTGAAGACTCATGCCTATAATCCCGGCACTTTGGGTGGCTGAGGTGGGAGGACTGCTTGAGGCCAGGAGTTTGAGACCCAGCCTGACCAACAGGATGAGACTCTGTCTCTACAAAAAAGAAAAAATTAGCCAGGTGGTGGTGCACACCTGTGGCCCCAGCTACTCAGGAGGCTGAGGTGGGAGGATCGCTTAAACCTAGGAGGTCAAGGCTGCAGTGAGCTGTGATTGTGTCATGGCACTTCAACCTAGGCAACAGGACGAGACCCTGTCTCAAAAAAAAAAAAAAAGAAAGAAAAAATAAATCTCATTTTGAAATGTGATTTCTAAT
Organism: Callithrix jacchus; assembly: GCF_049354715.1. Classification (NCBI taxonomy): domain Eukaryota; kingdom Metazoa; phylum Chordata; class Mammalia; order Primates; family Cebidae; genus Callithrix; species Callithrix jacchus. Next base: position 123,588,014 of record NC_133503.1, on the reverse strand, counting down.
GTTGGAGGTGGGACCTGGTGAGAGGGGTTTGGGTCATGGGGGAGGATCCCTCATGGCTCGCTGCTATCCTCTTGATAGTGAATTTGTTTTTACAAGGTCTAGTTGTTGTGAAGTGTGGCACCTTGCTTACTACTTTCTTCCTCCTGCTTTCACCATCATGTAATATGTTTGCTCCCGCTTTGCCTTTCACCATGAGTAAAAGCTTCCTGAGGCCTACCCAGAAGCTGAGCAGAAGTTGACACCATGCTTCCTATATAGCCTGCAGAACCATGACCCCAGTTAAACCTCAGTGACTCAGTGTCTCTTGACAGTACCTTATGCAGAGCAGAAGTCTTTAATTTTAATGAAATCCAGTTTATCTGTTGTTTCTTTCACGGATTGTGACTTTTGTGTCTAAGAAGTCATCTATATCCAAGGTCATTAGATTTTCTTTGTTATTGTCTAGGAGTTTTATAGGTTTGTATTTTAATTTAGGTCTGTGATCCATTTTGAGTTAAATTTTGTGAAGGGTGTAAGGTGAATGTTTACATTCTTTAAGTCTGTTTTTGCTCCATTATCTTACCTTTGCTCTTTTTTTTTTTTCAAAGATCAGTTGGTTATATTTATTTGGGTGTGTTTTTGGGCTTGCTGTCTGTTCCATTGACTTACTTGTTTTTTTTCCAAAATACACACTATCTTGGTTACTATAGCATTATAATAAGTCTTGAAGTCTAGTAGTGCCATCCCTCCGACTTCGTTTTTCTTTCAATGTTATGTTGGAGAATCTAGGTCTTTTACGTCTCCATAAAAACTTTTGAGTCAGTTTGTTGATATCCACAAAATAATGTGCCGGGATTTTGATTTGGATTGTGCCGAATCTGTACATCAAGTTGGGAAGAACAGACATGTTCATGAGTCTTATTCACTAACTTGGAGTATCTCTCCATTTATTTAGTTCTTTGTTATCTTCCATCATAGTTTTATAGTTTTTCTCATGTAGGTCTTGTACATATTTTGGTTGCTAATGTGAATGGTAATGTGTTTTAAATTTCAAATTCTACTTGTTCATTTTGTACATTGCTTGTTAGTTCCATGAGGTTTTTTTTGGTCAGGTCTTTGGATTTTCTACCTAGATAGTCATGTCATCTGAGAACAAAGACAGTATTATTTCTTCTTTTCCAGTCAATATACCTTTTTCTCTTTCCTGTTTTACTGCATTAGCTATGATTTTAAAAAGCAGAGGTAAGAGGAGGCATCCTTGCATTTTTCCCCATCTTGGTGGGAAAGCTTTGACAATCTCACCATTAATTATGGTGTTAGCTGTAGGTTTTTTTGGTAGATTATTTTTTTATCAAGTTGAGGAAGTTCCCTTCTATCCTAATTTGCTCAGTATGTTAATCATGATGGGGTGTTGGATACTGTCAAATGGATTTTCTGCATCTATTAATATGATCATGTGATTTTTCTTCTTTAGCCTGTTGTAATTGATTACCATGATTTTTTAAAATGTTGAGCCAGTCTTGATAAATCCTGCTTGATTATGGTATGTAATTCTCTTTGTACATTGTTGGAAGTAATTTGCTAATATTTTGTGGAAGATGTTGGCATTTATATACATAGGAGAGATTGGTCTGTAGTTTTCTTTTCCTGTAGTGTCTTTGTCTAGTTTTGGTATTAGGTTAATATTGTCCTCACAGAATGACTTAGGAAGTAACTGCTATGTCTCTGACAGAGATTGTAAAGAATTGGTATTATTTCTTCTTTATATGATTATTAGAATTCACCAGTGAACCCATCTGGATGTAGTTCCCTCTGTTTTTGAAAGTTGTTAGTTATTGATGCAGTTTCTTTAATACATATAGGTCTATTTGGGGTTTTTTTCTTGTTTGAGTTTTGGCAGATTGTGTTTTTTAAGGAATTGCTCCATTTCATCTAGATTTGCAAATCTGTGGGTATAGATTTATTTACAATATTAGTTTATTATCTTTTTAATGGCTTTGGGATCCGTAGAGATCAGTAAAGATCTTCTCTTTCATTCCTTATACTAGTAATTTTTCTTCTCTCTTTTTTTCTTAGTCTGGCTAGAGGCTTATCAGTTTTATTGATCTTTTCAAAAAAGTTACTTTTGGCTTTGTTAATTACTTGATTTCTTGTTTTCAATTTCATTAACTTTTGCTGTAATTTATGTATTTATCTTTATCTGCTTAACTTGGATATAATTTGCTCTTTTTTTCTTGCTTCGTATGATGTTTAGATGATTATTATTTAAAATTTTTACTTAAGAGACAGGGTTTTGATACGTGGCTCAAGCTGGAGTGCAGTGGTTGTTCCCAAGTGTGATCCCACTACTGATCTGTGTTTTGACCTGCTCTGTTTCCAACCTGGGCTGGTTCACCCCTCCTTAGGCAACCTGGTGGTATCCTGCTTTCAAGGGGGGTCACCATATTGATGCCAAACTAATCATAGAGGTTCACTGGGCATAGTATATTAACAGTCCAGAACTTCTGGATTCTATCAGTTTTTCTGGCTCCACCTTTCAGGTAACTGGTAGTACAAGTGTGTGCCAGTGTTCCCAGCTGAAACTCTGATTACTGATTTTTTTATCTTTCTAACATGTGCATTCAAACTAAGCATTGCTTTTGTTTCATCCACAAGTGTTTTATATTTTCATTTTAATTTAAAGTATTTTAAAATTGCTTTCTCATTTCCTCTTTGATTCATGTGTTTATTTAGAAGTGCTTTGGAATTTTCTTGCTATGTTTTTGTTATTTATTTCTATTTTAATTCTGTGGTCTGAGAATAGGATTTCTGTACTTATGAATTTGTTAAGGCGTGTTATTACCCAGAATGTGGTCTATGTTGGCAAATGTCTCATTCAAACCTGGAAAGAATGTGCATTCTGCTGTTGTTGGATGAAGCAGTCTATAGATTTATATCCAGTCGATTGAAAGCACTGCTGAATTAAACTATATCTTTACTGATTTTTTTTTTTTTTTGCTGGCCGGATCTGCCCATTTCTGATAGAGACATGTTGAAATCTCAACTCTAATGATGCATTTATGTAATTCCTCTTGAAGTTCTGTTTTTTTTTTTCTTCGTTTATTTTTACTCTTCAGTGGTTTTCTTGAGATATTGATCCCTTTATCATTACTTAATGCCTCTCTTTATTCCTGGTAACTTTTCATGCTCTGGAGTTGGCTCTTGTCTGAAATTAATATAGCTTCTCTCACTTTCTTTTGATTAGTGTTAGCATGGTGTATCTTTTACTGTCCCTTTGCTTTTAATCTGTATGTGTTTTATATTTAAAATGGGTTTCTTGTTCATATAGTAGGATCTCTTTTGGTGTACTGTGACAGTGTTTTTTAATTGGTATATTAGACTTGATTTTTTTTTTTTTTTTTTTTTGAGAGGGAGTTTCGCTCTTGTTACCCAGGCTGGAGTGCAATGGCGCAATCTCGGCTCACCGCAACCTCCGCCTCCTGGGTTCAGGCAATTCTCCTGCCTCAGCCTCCTGAGTAGCTGGGATTACAGGCACGCGCCACCGTGCCCAGCTAATTTTTTGTAATTTTTTTAGTAGAGACGGGGTTTCACCATGTTGACCAGGATGGTCTCGATCTGTTGACCTCGTGATCCACCCGCCTCGGCCTCCCAAAGTGCTGGGATTACAGGCTTGAGCCACCGCGCCCGGCCTAGACTTGATGTTTAAAGTGGTAATTGATATAAATTAATATCATATATCTTACTATTTTGTTTTTTTACCCTGTTCCTTCGTAACTTTTTATTATGCTCTTTTCTGCCTTTTGTGATTTAATTGAGTATTTTATTTGATTTTATTTTTCTCTCATTTTTGAGCACATCAGTTTGTGTTTGTGTATGTGTGTGTATGTATTTATTTTCTTAACACTGTCTCACTGTGTCACCCAGGCTAGAGTACAGTGGCATGAGGTTGTCTCACTGCAGCTCCACCTCCCTGGTTCAAGTGATCTTTCCACTTTGGCCTCATGAGTAACTGGGACCACAGGTGCAAATTTTTGTGCCTTTTTTTTCCCCCTATAGAGACAGGGTTTTGCCGTGTTGCCCAGGCTGGCCTCAAACTCCTGGCTAACAGCAATCCACTCACCTTGGCCTCTCATAGTGCTGGGATTATAGGCATGAGCCCTGACGTCTGTCCCCAACTTTTTTTTGGGGGGGGATGGAGTCTCACTGTGTTGCCCAAGCTGGTCTCTTGGGCTAAAGCAATCCACTCACCTTGGCCTCTCAAAGTGCTGGGATTACAGGAATGAGCCACCATGCCTGTCCCTCACTTTTTTTTTTTTCTTGAGATGGAGTTTCGCTCTGTCATACAGGCTGGAATGCAGTGTCATCATCTTGGCTCACAGCAGCATCTGCCTTCCAGACTCAAGCTGTTCTCCTGCCTCAGCCTCCCAAGCAGCTGTGATTACAGGTGTGCGCCTGGCTAATTTTTGTGTTTTTAGTAGAGACGGGATTTTGCTATGTTTACCAGGCTGGTCTTGAACTCATGATCTCAGGTGATCTACCCGTCTTGGCCTCCCAAAGTGCTGGGATTACAGGCATGAATCCATGAGCATGAGCCACTGCGCCTGGCCTTTTTAAAAAATTTTTTTTGAACTTAAGTGTTTGCCCTGGAGCTTGCAATATACATTTACAGTTTATCGAAGCACACTGTCAAATAATACTGTATTGCTTCATGGGTTGTGTGAGTACTTCATAATAACAAAGTATTCCTGTTTCATTGCTTTTTCTTTTGTCCTTTTCTGTCTTGTCATTCATTTCACTTACACATATACATCATTGCTATTATTTTGAACAAACCGTTACCTTTTAGCTGAATTAAAAGTAAGAAAAATAAGTTTTTATTTTACCTTCACTTACACTCTCAAGTTCTTCCTTTCTGAGTTTCTGACCTATATCATTATCCTTCTCTATCATGAAATTATTTTAATATGTCTTGCAAGGCAGGTCTGCTGGCAACATCTCTCTTCAATTTGTGGCTGAGAATGTTTCTCTCACTTTAGAAAGATAGTTTCACATGATATAAATTTTTAGGTTCATGGTTTTCTGCTTTCAACACTTCAATATTTCATTCTACTCTCCTCTGCATTATTTCTGAGGAGAAGCTGGTCTGCTGTAGGCAAGATTTTTTGCCTCTGGCTTCTTTCAAGATTTGTTTCTGTATCTTCGATTTTCTGTAGCTTGAACATGATATGCTTAGTTTTTTTTTTTTTAGGTTTGTGGGGGCCCCAATCTTAATGTTATCTGAGTTTTATGGATCTGTGGTTTGGTGTCTGATATGAACTGGGAGATTCTTAGTCATTATTGTTTCCTTCTGTTACCAGTATATGTAAGTTACACCTGTTTTTAGTTGTCCTACAGTTCTTGAATGTTTGGCGCTCTCTTTTTCCTCTCTTTCTTTCTTTGTTTTTCAGTTTTGGAGGTAGTTTCTGTTGTTAGGCCCTTAGGCTCAGAGGTGCTTTCTTTAGCTGTGTCCAGTATGCTAATGAAGCCATTAAAGGCATTCTTTATTTCTGTTACATTGCTTTTGATTTCGAACATATCTTTTTATCCTTTCTTAGAATTGCCATTTCTCTGCTTACATTTTTTATATATTTGCATATTGTCTACCTTTTACATAAAGCACCTAACATATTAATCATAGTTTTAAAACATTCCCTCTCTGGTAACTCTGGAATTCCTGTCATGTCTGCTTTTGATTCTTTGTCTCTTCAAATTTTTTTTTGCCTTTTATTATGTCTTGTAACTTTTTATTGAAAGGTATACATGATGTACTGGGTAAAAGGAACTGCTGTAAATAGGCCTTTAGTGATGTAGTTAGAAGGGAAGGATTGTATAGTCCTATTATAATTAGGTCTCAGTTTTTTAGTTAACCTGTGCTCCTGGACTGTGAAAGTAACCATTGTTTTTCAGTCTCCCGGCCTTATTCCTGTCGCCTTTAGGTGGGACAGAATGGCTAGAAGGGGCTTGAATTTGGTATTTCCCTTCCCTATTGTGAAAGTCTAAAGCGAACTGGTTTTGTTCACAGTATTTCTTTACACACAGGTAGGTTAGGCTCTGGTAAATTAGTGTCTGTTCAAGGCAGGCCTTGCTAAGAACTGATTGCCCTGGCATATTTCAAAAGTGTTCGTTTTTCCTTCCCCCTACCAGAAGCGCAAATATCAGATTTTTCTCTGATATTTACTGTAAGGGCCTGGTAGAGCTCCTGGAGGTAAAATTCACAAAAGTGTGAGGGCTTCACATGGCGGGGTCTTCCTGAAGTTTTTAATAGTCATTTTTCTGCACTGACTTTCCAGCAATTTGTCATAGTAGTTTAAGCCTTCTTAATCTGGCACTAGTTCCCAGGGAAGTTTCTGCTTGTGGGTTTCTGCTGTGATGACTTGTGATTTTTCTCTGCCTGCCTGCCTGCCTGACTGTCTCTCAATTTTGGGGGATAGTGGTTTGTCCTGTGACCTCACTACTCTGAAGGCTCTAACAGGAGCTGTTGATTTTTCAGTTTGTTCAGCTTTTTACTTGTTAGGATGGAGTGGTGACTTTTAATGTTCTTATATGTAAAGACGGAACGGGAAACTGACAGCGGCTTACAGGTTTTAGGTTACAAGTTATAAAGGGGTTAAAAAGAGATTGATTTGTGAGAATTTGGAGGCTAAATCCTTTCAGAGAATGAGTAGTTAGAAGGGACAGCAAAATAAGGGGAGCGTTTTTTCAAAATAGCAAAAGATAATATTTGATAGATAATAATTTTTAGTCCTAATAGTAAATATTAAGCTATCTTTTAAATCAGTCATTAAGGTTGGATTTTTGGTTTTTACCTTAGTATGTTTGAAAGTAAATGATGCTTTATATTCAATATTTGCTGATATATTTAATCAAAACCTAGAGAATTGCGGTAGACATTGTATCAGAAGAAAACAGTTTTGAACAAAGAGAGGGAATTACTAACCAATTAACATGTTTCATAAGCATGTCATAGTGTTTCCTAAATTGTGCACTGCATTGTTCAGTTTAAGGAATCGGTATTCTGTGACCTTTTGACAGTTAAATAATTTGAGAACTTCTGCATTCTGGGCCTGTGCTCTTAGAAATCCAGCATGTACATTAACCCATTTATGCCTATGTTCATTAATGGAATGCTGAGCAGGTGGGAGTTCTTTATATCCCGCTCAAGGTCATCACCAAGGTCTGATTGTTTTCACTCAAAAAATTGCAACTTAGGCATAAATACAGGAGTCCTATGAGTCATTAATATACTAAACAAACTTTCTTGTTTAACTCTACTTTTTCTAAACTTACATCTCTAGTGGTCATTCTTTGCAGGGTGTGTTTTGAGAAACATAGCAATAGCAAGTAGTTAAGTTTCTATCTACCTGGTGCTTACAGTGGGAGTAGTATAGAGGAAGAACCCAAGTTTAGCCTTTGGAAAACCTGAGTTTGTAGTTTTTATTGCTTTTAGTGAATCACTGTGTTGGAAAAGCTAATTTAAGTTCCTCATGTTTGTTTCCTTTTATAAAATACAGTAACATTTCTCCATTTCTAATTCACAGTGATGCTGATGTTTTATAGTTACCAAAAGGCTATAATAAAGTACTTACATAGAAGGTTTGTTTATAGTTCTTTTTTTTTATTTCTATATGTAAGGTATACAACATAATGTTTTGATATGCATATATGTAGTGAAGTAATTACCATAGCCAAGTAAATTAACATATCCCTCATCTCCCATAGTTAACCTTTTGTGTGTGGGGGGTGGGGGGTAAGAGTGCCTAAAAAATATGGAGTGCTTCACAAATTGGCATGTCATCCTTGAGCGGGGTTCATGTTAATCTTCTCTCTATCATCATTCCAGTTGTTAGTATTTACAGTGCTGCAGAAGTGAGCACTGTATCTGGTTCTTACAAACGTTTGACACCTGCTTTCTGGTGGTAGGTGTGATATTGATGTGAATTGTTCTAGGAGTCAGAAACCTATATAGATGTTGAAAGAATAAATTAGTATGCAAAAGTAAATGGTATGTTAATAGAGGCAATAATGCTAAGGAGTATACTGTTTTCTTGTAAATTTTTTCCTTTGGACACTATAATATGTGGCCAAGAGATGACCAATAAAACAAAATAGATATTTAGTGTTGCTTATTAAAAGTTAAGCTGGGGGCTGAGTGCAGCTCATGCCTGTAATCCCAGCCCTTCGGGAGGCCAAAGGAGAGAGGACTCCATGAGCCCAGGAGTTTAATACCAGCCTGAGCAACATAGGGAGACCCTGTCTCTACAAAAAATAAAAATAAAAAGTTTAATAGGGCATGGTGGTGGCACACCTGTGGTCCCAGCTGCTTGGGAGGCTGGGGTAGGAGATCACTTGACCCAAGTGGTTGAGGTTACAGGGAGTTGTGATCTTGCCACTGCATTCTCACTTGGCTGACAAAGCAAGATCTGTCTCATAAGCTGGGCGTCGGGGCTCCTGCCTATAATCCTGGCTACTTGGGAGGCTGAGGTGGGAGGATTGCCTGAGGCCAGGAGTTTGAGACCAGCCCGGGCAACCTAGCAAGACGCTGTCTCAAAAAAATGTTAAAAAGAGTTTAGATGGATTACAGGAAAATGTCCTTAGCTGGGAAGCTTATCCTACTTACTAATAACAGAAATATAGTTGAAACATGATAAAGTTTTGGATGAAATCTTATTTATTTAGAGACAGAATCTCATTCTGTTGCCAGGGTGGAGTGCAGTGGAGTTGCAACCTCTGCCTCCCAGGTTCAAGTGATCTTCTTGCCTCAGCCTCACAAGTAGCTGGGACTGTAGCGCGTGCTGCCACGCCCAACTAATTTTTGTATTTTTAGTAGAGAAGGGGTTTTACCTTGGCCAGGATGGTCTCTTATCTCTTGCTCTGGTGATCCACTCACCTTGGACCCCCAAAGTTCTGGGATTATAGTGTAGGCATGAGTCACCACACCTAGCCTTATGCAGTTATTTTTAAGATCTTTTCTACAATTTTAATGATTTTGTTGTAAGGATGTTAAAATGAATTTTAGAATAATGCCTGTAATAGTTGAGGATGCAAGAGCTTTTTATATGAAAATATTCAGATTTGTTTTGTATTGAAAAAGTTTAAAAGATGAGTATATGATTAAAATTTACATAATGAACAGAGAAAATGAAAAAATGGTGACAAAATCTTGAGAGGTATAAAACTACATATGCCAAAAAGGCAGATGCATAAATTTCCGTCCTGTCTCTGACCTCAGTGGGCATGAGACGTTAGTCATGGAAAGGCAGAAAAGATGAGGCAGGGCTAAGTCCTGGCTCTGAGTCACCCATTGACTCAGCTGTTAGTAGCGACCACTGAGTCTTAGGCTGCTGAACAGGACATATGTGAGTTTTCAAGTTATTACGGTTGTAGCCTCTGCAAGTATTTGGCAGTATTGGGGGTTAAGGGAGATTAAGTCTAAGATAATATAACAGATGATGGAGAGGGTAACAGCTGGACAGTGCATTGTTTTCAGGTTTTTAATGCAGATACAATTTTTACTAATGTTTTATATATATGTACAATTATATATAATATGCACATATGAATATTTTAAAGCGTGCTCCCTTTAGTGTTGAAATGAAAGTTTTAGTATAGAGTTTTTTCTGTTTTTTTCTTGAGTATACTTTTTATTGAAGTATAACACAATAAAGCTTAGTATATTGAGTGCTCAGTGCATTGAATTTTAACTAGTGGATGTACCTGTGTAATCCATACTTAGAGAACCCCAGAATATAATCAGCATCTTAGATATCTTTTTGTGCCTGCTTTCTGCCTAATACGCACACCACGTCTTCCCAAAAAAACAAAATTTTAACTTCTTATATCCTAGATTATTAATGACTTTTTGAATTTTATGTGATATAATTGAATCATATACAGGTTGCATTTCCCCTAATGCTTAGGAGCAGAAATGTTTCAGATTTTGTATTTTTTTTGGACTTTATTTCCATTATACCAGTTGAGCATCCCTAATCTGAAATCCAAATACTCCAGTAAGCATTTCCTTTGGGTGTCATGGTGGTACTAACAATATCAAATTTTGGAGCATTTTGGATTTCAAATTTTCAGATGAGGGATACTCAACTTTAATATCTATTCCTTTTTTTTTTTTTTTTTTTTGAGACAGGGTTTCTCTCTTTTTGCCCAGACTGGAGTGCAGTGGCGCAGTCTCAGCTCACTGCAACCTCCACCTCCTGGGTTCAGGTGATTCTCCTACCTCAGCCTCTTGAATAGCTGGGATTACAGGCATGCACCACTACACTCAGCTAATTCTGTATTTTCAGTAGAGACAGGGTTTCACCATGTTGGTCAGGCTGGTCTTGAACTCCTGACCTCAGGTGATCTGCCTGCCTCAGCCTCCTGGTTACAGGCATGAGCCACTGTACCCAGCCAGTATCTATTCTTTTGTGTGTTACTTTATTAACTTTGTTATGTTTATGAGATTTATTTATTTTGTTGCATGTAGCAGTATTTCACTCATCTGCATTGCTGGTGTTACATTGTGACTATACCGGCAGTATATTATTCTTTTCTATTAGTGATGGATATGACATTTAGCTTGTGTCCAGTTTGACTATTACAAATAGCATTACCATGAATTTTCTGATAATGACTTTTGATGAACATACATAGACATTTATGTTATAAACCTATAATTAGAATTGCTGGGTCATAGGATGTCCATATAATAAGCTTAGGTATTGCTGAATAGTTTTGCAAAGCGTTTGTACCCATTTAAATTCTGAGTAGCAATGTGTGAGAATTCTAGTTGCTCTATATTCTTGTGAACACTTAATATTGTTGTTTACCCTTTTCATTGTAGTGATTTCGGTGGGTTGGTGGTGTAATGGCTCTTATGGTTTCAGTTTTTATTTTCTTGATGTGATAACTAATGGAAGTGTGTATCTTTTCACATGTTTATTGGTCATTTTTGTAACCTCTGTTCAAGTCTTTTGTCCAGTTTTCTATTGGTTTGTCTTTTTTTTTTGTATTTCTGTTTATTCTCTGTCTTGGCTGTGAGTCCTTTGATGAGTATGTATCTTAGAGAAATCTTCAATTTTGTACTTTTATTTTTGACCAGAAATTAATTTTATTTGCAGTTGAAGTGTAACACACATAAAGCATAGTGTTCTAAGAGTTCAGCACAATGAATTTTAACAAGTGGATGTACCTGTGTAATCCATGCATAAAGAACCGTAGAATGTTACCAGCATCCTAGATGTCTTTTTGTGCCTGCTTTCTGCCTAATACGCAACTACCTCTTACTGAATAAAAAGAATTCTAACTTCTTACATCCCAGATTATTGCTGATTTTTTCAGTTTTATGTAATAAAATTGAATTATATACAGGTTGAGGTTTTTTGAGTCATGTTTGAGAAATCTTTGCCTGTTCCAAGGAGACGAATATATTTGCCTGCATTTTTTTCTAGAAGCTTTATTATTTTATCTTTTTCTTTTAGACGTAATATACATATGGAATTGATTTTTGTGAATGGAGCAAGGAATAGGTCAAGATTCATTTTAAAAAAATGTGGGTATCTAGTTGACCCATTTCCATCAAGTGAAAAGCTCCTACTTTTTAAAAAGGCTTACCATGGTCATGAATCAATGGCAATAGATGTGTGAGTTTGTTACATCTCACTCTGTCCCGATTGTTCTATTTGTCTATCCTTGCATTAATTCTTAATGTATAATAGCATGACTGATTCTCCTTCAGTAAAACCTATATGTTTTTCACTACTGAAATTGATACTTTGTGATCTTTTTCATTTGTTCAGTCTTCCTCTAGTCTACCAATTTTGTTCTTCCCAAGAACCAGTTTTTCATTTGTTGAAGTCTTATGTTGTACCTTTGTTTTTGATTTCATTAACTCTGTCCTATTTTCTTTCTGTCTTTTCAGGTTTACCTTTTTGTCTTTTCTAATTTCTTGCGTAGATACTTAAATAATTCTTCTCAGTCTTCTTTTTAATATAATCATTTAAGGTTACAGATTTCCCTCTAAGCTTAACTTCAGCTACATGTCACAATTTATTATATGACCTATCTGCATTTGATTTCTTCACAAGCATATTGTGAAGACATATTTCCAAATAGATGACAATCTTAGAGTTTTTTAGGGGTTAGGAAATTTCTTTTTTTTTTTGAGATGGAGTCTCACTCTGTCACCAGACTGGAGTGCAGTGGTATGATCTTGGCTCACTGCAACCTCCGCCTTTCGGGTTCAAGCAATTCTTCTGCCTCAGCCTCCCAGGTATCTGGGACTACGGGTGCCCACCATGATGCCCAGCTAATTTTTTATTTTTAGTAGTGACAGGAGTTTCAGTATGTTGGCCAGGCTGGTCTCGAACCCCTGACCTTAATGTTCCACCTTCCTCGGCCTCCCAGAGTGCTGGGATTACAGGCGTTATTTGGTTCTCTGTTCTTGTATCAGTTTACTGAGAATGATGGTTTCTAGTTTCATCCATGTCCCTGCAAAGGACATGAACTCATCCTTATTATGGCTGCATAGTATTCCATGGTGTATATGTGCCACATTTTCTTTATCTAGTCTATCATTGATGGGCATTTGGGTTAGTTCCAAGTCTTTGCTATCGTAAACAATGCCACAATGAACACACCTGTGCATGTGTCTTATAACAGAATGACTTGTAATCCTTTGAGTATATACCCAGTAATGGGATTGCTGGGTCCATTCATCTTCTGTATTCTTTTCTGTATTTTCTTTTTTTCTGCATTACCATTTGACAGATACCACTTTTCTGTATTTTCTTTGTTTGCTTTTTTATTTTTCTTTTTATTTTTTATTGCATTTTAGGTTTTGGGGTACATGTGCAGAGCATGCAATACAGTTACACAGGCACACACATGGCAGTGTGTTTTGTTTGCTTTCTCCCCCTCACTCCCATTTGGCATTTCTCCCCAGGCTATCCCTCCCCACCTCTCCCTCCCACTGGCCCTCCCCTTTTCCCCCCAATAGACCCCAGTGTTTAGTACTCCCCTCTCTGTGTCCATGTGTTCCCATTTCTCATCACCCGCCTATGAGTGAGAATATGCGGTGTTTCATTTTCTGCTCTTGTGTCAGTTTGCTGAGAATGATGTTCTCCAGATTCATCCATGTCCCTACAAACGACACGAACTCATCATTTCTGATTGCTGCATAATATTCCATGGTGTATATGTGCCACATTTTCCCAAACCAGTCTATCATCAATGGGCATTTGGGTTGTTTCCAGGTCTTTGCTATTGTAAACAGTGCTGCAGTGAACATTCATGTGCATGTGTCCTTATAGTAGAACGATTTATAGTACTTTGGATATATACCCAGTAATGGGATTGCTGGGTCAAATGGAATTTCTATTTCTAAGGCCTTGAGGAATCGCCACACTGTCTTCCACAATGGTTGAACTAATTTACACTCCCACCAACAGTGTAAAAGTGTTCCTTTTTCTCCACATCCTCTCCAGCATCTGTTGTCTCCAGATTTCTTAATGATCACCATTCTAACTGCCGTGAGATGGTATCTCAGTGTGGTTTTGATTTGCATCTCTCTGATGACCAGTGACGATGAGCATTTTTTCATATGATTGTTGGCCTCATATATGTCTTCTTTCATAAAGTGTCTGTTCATATCCTTTGCCCAATTTTGAATGGGCTTGTTTGTTTTTTTCTTGTAAATCTGTTTGAGTTCTTTGTAAATTCTGGATATCAGCCCTTTGTCAGATGGGGAAACTGCAAAAATTTTTTCCCATTCTGTTGGTTGCCGATTCACACTAGAGACCGTTTCTTTTGCTGTGCAGAAGCTGTGGAGTTTGATTAGGTCCCATTTGTCTATTTTGGCTTTTGTTGCCAATGCTTTTGGTGTTTTGTTCATGAAGTCCTTGCCTACTCCTATGTCCTGGATGGTTTTGCCTAGATTTCCTTCTAGGGTTTTTATGGTGCCAGGTCTTATGTTTAAGTCTTTAATCCATCTGGAGTTAATTTTGGTGTAAGGTGTCAGGAAGGGGTCCAGTTTCTGCTTTCTGCACATGGCTAGCCAGTTTTCCCAGCACCATTTGTTGAACAGGGAATCCTGTCCCCATTGCTTGTTTTTGTCAGGTTTATCCAAGATTGTATGGTTGTAGATATGTTGTGTTGCCTCTGATGCCTCTGTTCTGTTCCATTGGTCTATATCTCTGTTTTGGTACCAGTACCATGCTGTTTTGATTACTGTAGCCTTGTAGTATAGTTTGGAATCCAGTAGTGTTATGCCCCCCGCTGTGTTCTTTTTGCTTAGAATTGACTTGGCTATGCGGGCTCTCGTTTGGTTCCATATGAAGTTCATGGTGGTTTTCTCCAGTTCTGTGAAGAAAGTCAATGGTAGCTTGATGGGGATAGCATTGATTCTGTAAATTACTTTGGGCAGTATAGCCATTTTCACGATATTAATTCTTCCTAACCATGAACATGGAATGTTTCTCCATCTGTTTGTGTCCTCTCTTATTTCGTTGAGCAGTGGTTTGTAGTTTTCCTTGAAGAGGTCGCTTACGTTCCTTGTGAGTTGTATTCCTAGGTATTTTATTCTTTTTGTAGCAATTGTGAATGGCAGTTTGTTCTTGATTTGGCTCTCTTTAAGACTGTTATTGGTGTAGAGGAAGGCTTGTGATTTTTGCACATTGATTTTATATCCCGAGACTTTGCTGAGTTGCTTATCAGTTTCAGGAGTTTTTGGGCTGAGGCAATGGGGTCTTCTAGGTATACTATCATGTCGTCTGCAAATAGAGACAATTTGGCTTCCACCTTTCCTATTTGAATACCCTTTATTTCTTTTTCTTGCCTGATTGCTCTGGCTAGAACTTCCAGTACTATATTGAATAGGAGTGGTGACAGAGGGCATCCTTGTCTAGTGCCAGATTTCAAAGGGAATGCTTCCAGTTTTTGCCCATTCAGTATGATATTGGCTGTTGGTTTGTCATAAATAGCTTTTATTACTTTGAGATACGTTCCATCAATACTGAGTTTATTGAGGGTTTTTAGCATAAAGGGCTGTTGAATTTTGTCAAATGCCTTCTCTGCATCAATTGAGATAATCATGTGGTTTTTGTTTTTGGTTCTGTTTATGTGGTGAATTACGTTTATAGACTTGCATATGTTGAACCAGCTTTGCATCCCCGGGATGAATCCTACTTGATCATGATGGATAAGGTTTTTGATTTGCTGTTGCAATCAGCTTGCCAATATTTTATTAAAGATTTTTGCATCTGTGTTCATCATGGATATTGGCCTGAAGTTTTCTTTTTTTGTTGGGTCTCTGCCGGGTTTTGGTATGAGGATGATATTGGTCTCATAGAATGAATTGGGAAGGATTCCTTCTTTTTGGATTATTTGGAATAGTTTCAGAAGAAATGGTACCAGTTCCTCTTCGTGTGTCTGGTAGAATTCGGCTGTGAACCCGTCTGGACCTGGGCTTTTTTTGTGTGGTAGGCTCTTAATTGCTGCCTCGACTTCTGCCCTTGTTATCGGTCTATTCATAGTTTCAGCTTCCTCCTGGTTTAGGCTTGTGAGGACACAGGAGTCCAGGAATTTATCCATTTCTTCCAGGTTTACTAGTTTATGTGCATAGAGTTGTTTGTAATATTCTCTGATGATGGTTTGAATTTCTGTGGAATCTGTGGTGATTTCCCCTTTATCATTTTTTATTGCATCTATTTGGTTGTTCTCTCTTTTGTTTTTAATCAATCTTGCTAGTGGTCTGTCAATTTTGTTGATCTTTTCAAAAAACCAGCTCTTGGATTTATTGATTTTTTGGAGGGTTTTTCATATCTCATTCTCCTTCAGTTCAGCTCTGATCTTAGTTATTTCTTTTCTTCTGCTGGGTTTTGAGTTTTTTTGATCTTGCTTCTCTAGCTCTTTCAATTTTGATGATAGGGTGTCAATTTTGGATCTCTCCATTCTTCGCATATGGGCACTTATTGCTATATACTTTCCTCCAGAGACTGCTTTAAATGTGTCCCAGAGATTCTGGCATGTTGTGTCTTCGTTCTCATTGGTTTCGAAGAACTTCTTTATTTCTGCCTTCATTTCATTGTTTATCCAGTCAACATTCAAGAGCCAGATGTTCAGTTTCCATGAAGCTGTGCGGTTCTGGGTTGGTTTCTGAATTCTGAGTTCTAACTTGATTGCACTGTGGTCTGAGAGGCTGTTTGTTATGATTTCAGTTGTCTTGCATTTGCTGAGCAGTGCTTTACTTCCAATTATGTGGTCAATTTTAGAGTAGGTGTGATGTGGTGCTGAGAAGAATGTATATTCTGTGGATTTGGGGTGGAGAGTTCTGTAAATGTCTATCAGGTTGCTTGCTCCAGGTCTGAGTTCAAGCCCTGGATATCCTTGTTGATTTTCTGTCTGGTTGATCTGTCTAATATTGACAGTGGAGTGTTAAAGTCTCCCACTATTATTGTGTGGGAGTCTAAGTCTCTTTGTAAGTCGTTAAGAACTTGCCTTATGTATTTGGGTGCTCCTGTATTGGGTCCATATATGTTTAGGATCGTTAGCTCTTCTTGTTGTATCGATCCTTTTACCATTATGTCATAGCCTTCTTTGTCTCTTTTGATCTTTGTTGCTTTAAAGTCTATTTTATTAGAGATGAGAATTGCAACTCCTGCTTTCTTTTGCTCTCCATTTGCTTGGCAAATCTTCCTCCATCCCTTTATTTTGAGCCTTTGTGTATCCTTGCATGTGAGATGGGTTTCCTGGATACAGCACACTGATGGGTTTTGGATTTTTATCCAATTTGCCAGTCTGTGTCTTTTGATTGGTGCATTTAGTCCATTTACATTTAGGCTTAATATTGTTATGTGTGAATTTGATACTGCCATTTTGATGCTAAGTGGCTGTTTTGCCCATTAGTTGTTGTAGATTCTTCATTATGTTGATGCTCTTTAGCATTTAGTGTGATTTTGGAATGGCTGGTACTGGTTGTTCCTTTCTATGTGTAGTGCCTCTTTCAGGAGCTCTTGTAAAGCAGGCCTGGTGGTGACAAAATCTCTGGGTACTTGCTTGTTCGCAAAGGATTTTATTTTTTCTTCACTTCTGAAGCTCAGTTTGACTGGATATGAAATTCTGGGTTGAAAGTTCTTTTCTTTAAGGATGTTGAATATTGGCCCCCACTCTCTTCTGGCTTGTAGTGTTTCTGCCGAGAGATCTGCTGTGAGTCTGATGGGCTTCCCTTTGTGGGTGACCCGACCTTTCACCCTGGCTGCCCTTAGTATTCTCTCCTTTATTTCAACCTTGTTGAGTCTGACGACTATGTGCCTTGGGGTTGCTCTTCTTGCTGAATATCTTTGTGGTGTTCTCTGTATTTCCTGCATTTGAGTGTTGGCCTTTCTTGCTAGGTGGGGGAAATTTTCCTGGATAATGTCCTGAAGAGTATTTTCCAGGTTGGATTCATTCTCTTCGTCACATTCTGGTACGCCTATCAAACGTAGGTTAGGTCTCTTCACATAGTCCCACGTTTCTTGGAGACTTTGTTCATTCCTTTTTGCGGTTTTTTCTCTGATCTTGGTTTCTCGTTTTATTTCATTGAGTTGATCTTCGACTTCTGATATTCTTTCTTCTGCTTGGTCAATTCAGCTATTGAAACTTGTGCATGCTTCTTGAAGTTCTCGTGTTGTGTTTTTCAGCTCCTTTAATTCATTCATATCCCTTTCTAAGGTATCCATTCTTGTTATCATTTCCTCAAATCTTTTTTCAAGGTTCTTAGTTTCTTTGCATTGATTTAAAACATGTTCTTTTAGCTCACAAAAGTTTCTCATTATCCACCTTTTGAAGTCTAATTCCGTCATTTCGTCACAGTCATTCTCCGTCCAGCTTTGTTCCCTTGCTGGTGAGGAGTTTTGGTCCTTTCTAGGTGGCGAGGTGTTCTGGTTTCGGGTGTTTTCCTCCTTTTTGCACTGGTTTCTTCCCATCTTTGTGGATTTATCCACCTGCCGTCTGTGTAGTTGCTGACTTTTCGATTGGGTCTCTGAGTGGACACCTAGATTGTTGATGATGAAGTATTTCTGTTACTTGGTTTTCCTTCTACCAGTCTAGCCCCTTCGCTGTACGACTGCTGAGGTCCACTCCAGGCCCTGCTTGTCTGAGGTGCACCTGTAGCAGCTGCGGAACAGTGAGGGATGCTACCAGTTTCTTTTTCTGCTATCTTTGTCCCAGAATGATGACTGCCAAATGTCAGTCTTTTGGATATAGAGAGGTCAGGAAGGTGCTTGAGGAGGCAGTCTGTAGTTTGTAGGAGCTCAAGTGCTGAGCTGTGAGCTCTGTTGTTCATTCAGGGCTGTTAGGCTGCTTTGTTTAATTCTGCTGCAACATAACTCATAAAAAAAACCCTTTTTTTCTCAGATGCTCTGTCTTGGGGGGCGGGTGGGGCTTTCCTTGTGAGTGTCTGCCTCGCTGTCCTGCCCAGCTAGGAGGCAGTCTAGTCACCATTTGCCTGCCGAGGCTCTGCCCTGCTGGTGTGAGGTTCGCCCTGTTGCTGCAGGCTCTGCCCTTCTGCTGCAGTCTCTGCCCTCTTGCCGTGGGCTACGCCCTGCGGCGGAGTCTCTCTGTTGTACTGGGTTGCCTCGGCAATGGCAGGCTGTGTCAGCAATTGGCGTGTACCTCAGTAGGGGCTGATTGCCTCGGTAATGGCGGACGCCCCTCCCCCACGGAGCTGCGCTTTAAGAAAACCTTCTCACCGGGAGTGCTTGGAATCTTCGTTTTGTTTGTCGCACTGCGCTACCCCAAACGCTGTGTCCCTGGGATTTCCTGGGCTGGCTCACTGTCCATGTCCCGTTCAGTCTCAAATTCAGCCCTCTCAGGTCTCAGTTTGCCGGTTCAACAGGGCACCCGTAACAGTGCGCTTTTGTATGGAGTGCTGAGTAGCGCCTCTGCGCTCAGGCACGGGCCGCAGCCACACCTGTTGCCGGCTACACCAGCCAAGACCTCTGCCTGGCGTCCCGCGTCTCTTTTATACCTGGGAATTTCCCCGTTCTGTGGGCAACTAAGATCCGTCTGGAAATGCGTCCCCCACTCACCCTCTCCATGCAACCAGCGAGAGCTTCAATCCTGGGTTGTTCTCACAGCGCCATCTTGAGTCCTCTCTCTGTCTTTTTTTTTTTTTTAATGCTCTAGTGAGTGTATTTTTTATGAAACTTTTCAAATTATTAGCTTCTTAAAAATATGCCCAATCTGCTGTTAATATTATATTTAACTCTTAATTTTATAAATTTGATTACTTTTTAAATATTTAAATTTCATGGTTAAATTCTGTCTTTATTTTATTTTGTCTTTTCCTATGTTTTCTTGAATAACAGTTACAGCATTCTGGTTATAATTTTAAATTGTATTCCCCTGTGGCTCCAAAATGGATAATTTGTGACTTTTTCTTCTTTGATCAGTCTTAACAAAATGTTAACTCTTTCTCTCCAGGAACCAACTTTTGATCTTTTTTCTGAAGTTTTATATATCTTTGTTTCCTTTATTTACTTTTAGTACTGTGTAAATTGATTTATTTAATGGATGAAATTTCCAGATCTGTCTTACTTTGTTTGTTTTCTTGTATACTATCTCTTGGCATGTGTTACATTTTAGTTAAACGTCAGACATTGCGTTTGACAATTTTATATTATAGGTTATCTGAATGATCATTTGCTATAGAGGATGGCTTAGCATCTCTTCTGTTAAGCAGATAGAGTGCAGTTAGATCACCTTAATCACAAAACTTTTGCATGCTCCATATTTGTGTACATATACCTTATGTTGTCTGTACAGTGATGAAATTGCCTAAAGACACATTTCTCAGAATGTATCCCTGTCTTTAAGCAATGCATAGATTGTTCAGTTTTCTAATAGGCAATGTATATTTTCATACAGGGAAAAAATACAACATATAAATAAAGGTACCCTTTAATTAAAAAGATCTCTTTCTGCCACTGGCTCTGTTTCCCAGTTAGACTTTTTAGGGTCAATTGTTTATTACTTCTGTGTATATTTATTTATTTAATAGATGAAATTTCCAGAACCTGTCTTAGGCACTATTTTATTTTAGATGCTTAGGATAAATGAATAAACAGGTTAAGATAACTGTTGCTCTGTAGGTTATATTTTGCTGGGAGGAGACATGTAATAAATATAAGTACGTAAATAAATAGTATGGAAGACAGTAAATGCTACTGCAAAAAGGAAAATGTAATCAGGTAGGATAATAGGGCACTGGCAATACCAGAGAAGTTGTTGCCATTTTAAATAGGGTGGTCAAGATTAGGACTCATTGAGTGAGATTTTTATGCAAAGATTTGAAGATAAGTGTGTGGTAATACACACGATGTGTTTGTGTACTTGTGAATATTTAAACTGCTTTACTCCTTTAAGTAGCCACATAGTTTTCTGTTGGATGTACACAATTTATTTACTCTTATTTCTAGTGATTAAATAAGTTTTACCTAATCTTATAATACTGAAAACAGCCATAGTGACGATCCTTTCTTGTATTATGTGAACACATACACATCTTGTATTTTGTCTGCTTTCACCCATGGTTTGTACTATAAAATCTCAGTCTTTGTATATCTCTTTGACTTTGGTTTTTGTTTTGGCTTTTAAGTAAAGATTATAATATATATCAGTATTTTATACATACCCCTATAGTTTTTATAGTATTAAAAAAATAATACTTTAACTTGTTTGACATTTAATTTGGCATGGTTTGGGATTCTAAGTTGATTACTTTCCAAGCATTGAACTGAATGTCGCAGCAATATTTGTTGAATATTTTTTATGGTATGCCTTCTATTATACATTAAATTTTTATATGTGATAAGATTCTTTTCTAGGATTTATGTGTATGTGCTAGTTGAAAGCTTCTACTTGTTGGGTGACTTGAAGGCAGGGCTTTACCAGGAAAAAGATGAAGGAGAGGTAATGCTTTAACTACGGGAAGGACTTCTGTTATTGGCTGGGGCTTGACTTCTGCCAAGCAGCTTGTTGCTTTTGAAGGTAATTTAGGTAATAATTGACTACTTCGAGGTTTATTTCTTTTTTTCTTATCTTTTTTTTTTTTTTTTTTTAAATATGGAGTTTCACTCTTGTTGCCAAGGCTGGAGTGCAGTGGTACAATAGTGGCTCACCTTCACCTCCCGAGTTCAAGCAGTTCTCCTGCCTCAGCCTCCTGAGTAGCTGGGATTACAGGCATGTGCCACCATGCCTGGCTAATTTTGTATTTTCAGTAGAGATGGGGTTTCATCATGTTGGTCAGGCTGGTCTTGAACTCGCGACCTCAGGTGATCTGCCCTCCTTAGCCTCCCAAAGTGCTGGGATTATAGGCATGAGCCACTGAGCCTGGCCGTTGAGGTTGATTTCTTTGTGAATAACTTTAAGTTATATGTAAGATATGCCTAAATAATTTCTGAAATTGTGTTAAAGATGAGGATCATAGCAAACTATCACGAAGAAAATAAGGAATGTTAAAAAAGAATTCCTTAAATGCATGATTCATCTAAAGAAAAATTACTAATCAAGAGAGACTGGAATTTATCATCAAAATATTTGTAACCAAAGAAAGATGCAAAGCTAGAATGTTAAATTTGAAATATATTAATAGACTGTAGAGTTGTATTAATACATTATTTAGAAATAACTTATTTCCAGAGTTATTTTTTGTGACAGAGTTGATCTTATTTAAAAACAATGGCCACCAAAAATTTACAACTAATGGAGGCTAAGTAGGCTTTGAATAAAGAAGTAGGAAGGAATTAAAATTTTGGTTACAGTATTGGTGATGATCTCGTCTTTCATGTAGGCACTGACAGACTTAGTTCAGATTGTTCAAGAAAGTGGTTGGAATGGCTTTCCTGCTATTGATAGTCTCTTCTAGCCTTCAGTAGAGTTCTAGACCATGGGGTTTCCTGACTCCCTTTCAAGAGGTCTATAAAGTCAAATAATTTTCTTAATATTAATGCATTATTTACCATTTTCAGTTTTTTGACATTTGCACTATGGTATAAAGCAAAAATTTCTGATGCTTTAGTATAAATTAATGTAGTAATTGCATTAATGTACCAAGTAATTCATTATCAAGTAATTTATGCATCAAACTATACTAGTAATTACTGTATTCTTTGCTGCCACATAGCTGCAGGAAAAAAAAACCAGTTCTAGTTAACAATGTCTTTGATAGAACAGTAAAAATTATTAATTTTATTAAGCTGCAATCATTGAGTATATGTCCTTTTAGCATTTTATGAGTTGAAAGAACACATCATACTATATCCTGAAGTGCAATGTCTTTAGAAAAAGTAGTAATGCAATTATTGAGTTGATAGCTGAACTAGCCACTTCTTTTATGGTATATTAGTTTTACTTTGAAGAATAACTGACAAACTATGGTTATTTAGACTTCAGTACATGGTAGACATTTTCTTGAAAAAGAACTAAGTGAGCCTGTCACTTCAAGGAAACAAAAACTGGCAGTATTTGGTGCTTTCAGGCAATATTTAAATTTTCAAGCAAAAATTAGAATTTTGGAGGCCTTGTATTTGCAACTGTGACTTTGAGGGCTTCCCAAATACTTAATGAATTTTTGGATGAGACTGATGGTTGTCAGAAGTCTCTGAGACCACTCTCAGGTTCAGTGATTTGCTAGAAGGACTAACAGAACATGGCAAAACTGTTATACTCACAGTAATAGTTTATTATAGCAAAAGGTTGCAGTTTAAAATCAGCAATCAAAAGAGGTGCATAGGGCAGAGTCCAGCAGAGACTAGATGCAAGCTTCCAGTTGCTCTCTCCCAGGGGAGTCATAGGGACAGTGCTTAATCTTCCCAGCAACAGTATGTGACAACACATGTCAAATATTACCAACCTGGAGAACTCACCAGTCTTGGTGTCCAGGGATTTTAAGGCCTAAAGTGCCCACATTAATGACTTTAGTAACTCCATCTGTTTTGACTCCAGAGGTCAGACTGATATTACATGGACCAAGGCCCCTACCATAAATTACATTGTTAGTATAATCTGAATGGTGTGGCTCAAGGTTTTCAGTAAACAAAGGATATTTTTATTAAGCAGGATATTTCAGTGGCTTAGAGGTTAACTCCTAGGAGATGGGCAAGGGCCAACCCTTTTCTTTGGAATATCGAAGGTGTGGACAACCTAGCCCTACTGAGTTATTAATGCTTTACTGCATACTGGTGATATATAAAGAATGTGATGTTTTGATATTGTAATGAAATGTGTTAATATCTGGAAGATCTGCATAGCTCAGTGAAGTAATATTTTTCAGATGACCACTACATGTTGCAACTCATGATAAGCATCAGTAAATGATAGACCAGTGGATTTTAATGGAATAGAGTACAGATGTTTATAGATGTGGTGAGATTATACATTTCATCTAACAAGTAACTGTATTAAGTAATATTCTTCATATACTGTGAACCAAAGCAATATAGAGCAACATACTGAATGCAGAAACAGATAAGGAAATCTGTCTTCTGTTAAGTTAGATACTAAAAATTTGTACAAAAATGTAAGTTGGTGCTACTCTTCTCATACATTTTTTTGGAGAATATATTTTACATGAAGAATATGTTATCTGCATTAACAGTTACTCCATTATGTCTTATTTTTTAAATTAATTTGTAAACATTTAAAATTTTCTCAGTTATAATTTATAATACAGTAAATACTGACAGCTATAACCTATAAAAACAGAAGTTCTTTAGGGGCCAGTAGTTTTTTAAACCTGTGAAGGGGCCTAGAGACCTTTTCACTGGGTCTCCTGTGTCTGATCTAGAGGTTATCAAAGGATGAGATGAACAACTAAACTAAGGTAAATATAGTTTGCAACTGGAATCTCGGGAGTATCTGAAACCAGATATTTGAATGCTACCATGAATCTTCATTTCCATCTCTTCGTCTCTTTGGCCTTCTCAGCTTCGTTTTTTCTTATTAAACATGGGCTCTTCAGAATATTGGAAAATGTAGCAAACAAATAAACAAGAACTCTTTCTTTGACCTTGCATCCTAAATCTTTTGTTATCAGAGAAAAAAGATTTGTTAGTGTGAGCATGAAAAAAATATTTGAAAAGCTTGGTTCAGAGTGCTTATCATGAAATGATCAACCGTGAGTAGGCCAGATTATTTTGAAGGAAAATGATAGTTTTCATGTTGGAATTGAGGGAGGAGTTCCCACAGAGAGGCTCTAAGTGTTTTCCATGAATGGGTGGGTGCTGAACAGGCATTTTACAAATCATCTTTGAGTGACAACAAGTTGTATAGACTGCAGATATTATGGGAGTTCAGATTAGAGAAAGTTAGGGTGTTAAAGTGAGGGAACTCACATTTCTATCTGTTTTAGATGTAATCAAATGATATTTTATACTGGGTGATTTTTAGTTTTAAAACATCACTTTGGGCACAGGTGGTCTTTAGCTTATATCTGTCAGGTGGTTGAATTTTGGCTGTCCCTGGAGGCATAGGTATTTCTTGAAGAGAAGAGTGATAAATAACTACCACAGTGTGGGAGGATAGTGCAGCTGAGAAATAGCTTGAATTAGAGAGTGAAAGTCATTCTCCAGTTTGGCTAGATAAGTAGACTCCAGTAAGGGATTATGACTTTAGAATTTCCGCGTAGGCAGGGCTTTTGACAGATTTGTTTTCCTCATCTCCCACCTGCCATTGCCTACTGTGTTCAAGGCATTATGCCATGTGCTAGACTAGAGAATTGTGACGATGACTTAAGTGTCCCCAGTATCCGCAAGCACTTTTAAATTTAGTGGAGAAAACAGATATGAAAATGACTGATTGTATTACAGATAAGAAAAAAATGCCAAAAAAAAAAAAGTGTAACAAATCAGCTGACAGAAGATTAATTATGACCAAGGGATCAAGGAGATGGCACCTAAGTGAGACACTGATTTCTGTCACAAGACACTGTCTTCTGACTGATTTCTGTCTTCTGACACTGTCACAAGAATGAGATAGATTTCTGTAGGTAAAGGGATGGCAGTAAGAACATTTCAAATTAAAGGAATAGTACGATCAAAGGTGTTAAGGGTCTGAAAGTGCATGTTTGATTTGTTTAAGAAATGGCAAGTAGTCCAGTGGAGACTAGCCAAGTCATAAAGATTACTGAATGCTGTGCCAGTAGTTTAGATTTAATTCTATAATTAATGGGACCTTTTCAGTTTTGATTTGTGTTTCGGGCATAGGTGTTTCTGGAGATAATATTATAGATGTATAATAGTATATCTATAACATGTAATATTATAGATATACAGTAAGAAGACCAGTAAAATTGAAAGATCTATTGGAGGAATAGAGAACATAATGAGTAGGAAAGGAAATGACGGGATAGAAGAAGAGAGCAGTAAGAAGATGTAATTGTTGAGGCTTTTTGACTGATTGGATATGAGGGAAACGGTAGAGAAATAGGTCAGAGATACTCATGAGAAGTTTTTATTAGGTTAAATTGTATTTAATTTTTTGGTCTTAAACCAGCAATAGATGGTTCAGCTCGTAGCTTGAGTATCTGGATTGATGTTAATGACAAGTAAAGATGAGAAACAGGAGAGGGAGAAGAGGTAAAGAGAGATGCTGTGGGAGGAATGATGATGGTCGTTTTTAAAAAGAAGTGTTGAGTTTAGTTGTTGTGATATCCAGATTGAAAGATCCAGTAGATGGTGGAAATGCAATTCTGTCTTTAAGGGTAATGGGAGAGTTAGAAATTATTTACATTGTTAAATACTCTTTATTGTGACACTGGATTGAGTATGACAGATATGGGAGCTAGATTATATAAGTGACACTCCCATCTTTAAGTTTGTTTTAGAAATAAAAACCTTTTTGAATAATACACTCTTGAGGGCATTATATTTGGGAGCTAGGCAGAATGTGGTTTCCAAATTATGTAAAGTATAAAGAGCTTTATATTAAAGTGGATATATTATTCTGATTGTCATATTCACTGTGTTCATAAAGAAGTACAGAATTACATCACAGCTTCTATTAATGGCTAGCAGGCAAAAACTTGTATCTTAGTCCATTATCGGTTACTGCAGCAGAATATCTGAAACTGGTAATGTATTTTAAAAAACTATTTCTTGCAGTTTTGGATGCTGGGAAGTCCAAGACGCGGAGGTTGGCATCTAGTGAGGGTCTTCTAGCTAGCTACATCATAACATAGTGGAGGTAGTCACATGGTGAGAGGGCGGGAGGATGCCGCCTTAGGTTTCTCCTTCCCTACTTAAAAAAACCACCAGTCCTATCATGGCCAACCCCCAACCCATGACCTTATTTAATTCTGATTACCTCACAAAGACCCTGCCACCAAATACCATCATTGTATGAATTTGGGGATTAAGTTTCTAACACAGGAAATTTGGGGGCACATCATAGCAACTTCCTTTTTTTTTTTTTTTTTTTTTTTTTTTTGGATTGCAGCCATTTATTGAAATTAAAGACATTTTTTAATCTTCTTGAGATTCTATATCAGGCTGTCTACAAAGGCCACTGGGAGGCAGAGGATCATTTGAACGCAGGAGTTTGAGCTGTGGTGAGCTGCAAAGGGCTCACTACAGCCTGGGTGAGGAAAGACCCTTTCAAGGGCCAAACTGCATGCTTGCTTGCTGTGGTCATTAAACTCTAGTTTTTAGGTTAGCAGGTCTGCCTGCATTTCTTCAAGCATGAATTCCAAGTCCTTTGCTTCTTTAAAACTTGCTCCACAAATTGCTCCACACGGTGTAGTCAAGCTGACTCTCCATACCTTTAAAAGGTCTCCAACATCTGCACCCAAGCAAGCCATCCATGGATAAAAACGTTACCAGCAGAACCCATAAAGCTGGTCCAGGCAAGTTGGACTCCACCATTTCAACTTCCAGCTTTCTGTGTAATGCCTGTGTGCCAACAGCTTGAGTTAGGCTTGCTCTTTAGGACTTCAGCAGCTATTCTCATCCTTCCTCTGGGACACAACTATCCATAAGGTGCTACTGAGAGCCACATCGCATCCGCACCTAGCTCCATACCCGAAAAAACTGGCCTCCTACCTCGAAAAGCAGCAACTTCCTTTTTAAAAAATTTTGTGTTGGCCAGGCGCGGTGGCTCATGCCTGTAATCCCAGCACTTTGGGAGGCCGAGGTGGGTGGATCACGAGGTCAAGAGATCGAGACCATCCTGGTCAACATGGTGAAACCCCGTCTCTACTAAAAATACATAAAACGAGCTGGGCATGGTGGTGCATGCCTGTAATCCCAGCTACTCAGGAGGCTGAGGCAGGAGAATTGCTTGAACCCAGGAGGCGGAGGTTGCAGTGAGCCGAGATCGCGCCCTTGCACTCCAGCCTGGGTAACAAGAGTGAAACTCCGTCTCAAAAAAAAAAAAAAAATTGTGTTTTTAAAGAAGTGTGCTATCTTTTGGGTTTTTTATAGAACCTCTCAACCTAGAGTAAATACAGAATACTATTTAATAATTTCATGTTAGAATGTTTAATATGGGAGAGAGTTGAACAACTGCTGTCAAGATTATTTTATGTACTATTAGATAAGTAGCACCTTGAGAATAATAGTCTGCTTCAATTATTTTTGCATATTAGTGATCAAGCAAATTAAACACTTCTTAGGAATTATTATTGTCTTACCTTAAAAACAGTGTTGATATAAAGTACACTGCAGGTAAAAAACGTCTAATTTTAAAAAATGGATATATAGGCTGATCCTTTTTTTAAATTATTGAAAGTCGTTTGTAATTGCAATAAAATTTTTTCTATGGTTTCTTCAATAACTTGTATTTAAGTTTATTTGTAATTTCATCAGAATTTTTAAAAAGTTTATTTGTAATTTCATCAAAAATTTTAAAAAATTTAAAATTTCATCAGAATTAAAAAAATAACAGTTTGTAATGTATTACTTGGTATACGGATTTTAGCAGTGTTAAAATGTAACAGTGTTAAAATGTAACACTGTTAAAATCCGTATACCAATACATTATAAACTGATATTTTTTAAATTATCAGTTAATTTATTAATGAACTATTAATGTTTAGTTAATAAACATTTAACATAGTGTGAAAAAACTGATATTTTTAAATAATTTTCAGAACTATTAATGTTTAACTTTTTTTTTTTTCTAGAATGCCCTGAGACAAGATCTGTTTGTTTGAAAAGACAAATTGCTAGTATAAATTTAAAGCAAATATGATGAACGATTAATTTGCACCTTGGCTTCTGTTATCTGTAACAGATGTACCCTCTAAGGTGTTCTGGCTATGGTATCTGGAAGATAATTCCTTCTTTGCATGGTTACTATAGTTATCTTATTAAGGGCCAGTTGGTTTCAGAATGTACTTTAAGAAATGTGAAAAGGCTGGGTGCAGTGGCTCACGCCTGTAATCCCAGCACTTTGGGAGGCCAAGGCAGGAGGATCATGAGGTCAAGATATCAAGACCAGCCTGGCCAACATGGTGAAACCCTATCTCTACTAAAAGTACAAAAATTAGCTGGTGTGGTGGTGTGCACCTGTAGTCCCAGCTACTCAGGAGGCTAAGGCAGGAGAATCGCTTGAACCCAGGAGGTGGAGGTTGCAGTGAGCCTAGATGGTGCCACTGCACTCTAGCCAGCAACAGAGCGAGACTTCATCTCAAAAAAGAGACAAATGTGAAAAATAGCTGCGGAAAAAAAATTAACTTTTTAGAAGACAGTAACAGATATCTTATTCTGATTCACAGGTAATCAGTGGATAAACAGTTAAATTGATAATCACAAAAATACTTCAAAACCAAAGGCTCCTTCTTCATTTTTCTCATCCCTAAATTTTCTACCCCTCTCCCTCAAATTTTATGGCATTTTATTTTGTGTGTCAGGATTGCCACTATCTAAATATCTTTCTTTGAGATTTCTAGACCTGTCCCACAGACACTAAGAATTGAGAACATGGAGAGTGGGAGTAAGGAAGTTGCATGGTCCTTCCTGTATCTGTTTTTAATACCTTGTGCCTCAGCACCCCTGTTTTGGGGAACTTCCTGTACGTAAACTGTCAAAGCCTCTCACAGTTGTAGATACAAAACTGTTTTCTGGTAACCTGTGGTGCCACTGATTTCTTCTCCATGTGAGAAAAGGAGCTTTGAATCTGAGTTTATGGGAAAAGTCACCTGAGTGTGCTACTTGGATACCACTTAAAAAAAAATTTTTTTTTGAGACAGATTCTGGTTCTGTTGCCCAGGCCAGAGTGCAGTGGCACAATCTCAGCTTACTGCAACCTTCACCTTGCAGGTTCAAGCAATTCTCATGCCTCAGACTCCCAAGTAGCTGGGATTACAGGTGTGTGCCACTACATCTGGATAATTTTTGTATTTTTAGTAGTCAGGTTTCACCATGTTGGTCAGGCTGGTCTCGAACTCCTGGTCTCATGCGATCAGCCTGTCTTGACCTCCCAAAGTTCTGGGATTGCAGGTGTGAACCACTGTGCTTGGTAGATACCGCAGATTTGTGCTAACTTCATCTGTGCTTTTTGTTACATGGTGCTCTTACTGCAGTCCTTTTGTTCATGCATTCCAGACTTTTAATATATTTCCCCTTAGCTGCCTTCCTTGACATTTTTACCACACTGCTTAAGGCCTATCTTCTTCCTCATTAGATGGCCTTAATTACTACTTTATAGAGAGAATAAAAATTACATATTTTCAAGTTCAGTCATCACTTTGCTTATTTGTGACCTTAAGGAATTAGACTAGATATCTGAAAGCCTTTTCCATCCCAGATGTTTCATCTTAAAATAATTTTCTCTACTTTTTACTGTGAGGCAACTGTATATTTGTTCTTTTACCATTTTACAATTGTAGATACTGTGTTTTCACCAATCTTCTTCTGTCTTTCCTGTTTTTTAAGGAAAAGATGACCTTTTTCCCTGGTAAGACTGTATTTCTCATGCTCTCTTTTTTTCCTTTTCAGAGTCTTGCTCTGTCATCTCGGCTGGAGTAAAGTGGCATGATCTCAGCTCACTGCAACCTCTGCCACCTGGGTTCAATTAATTCTCATGCCTCAGCCTCCTGAGTAGCGGGGATTACGGGTGCCCACCACCACACCCAGCTAATTTTTGTATATTTTGTAGAGAGAGTGTTTCGCCATGTTGTCCAGGGTGGTCTTGAAGTCCTCAGCTCAATTTGCCTGCCTCAGCCTTTCAAAGTTCTAGGATTAGGCGTGAGCCACTGTGCCCAGCTGTTTTTCTAATACTCTTAAACTCATTTTTTCTCATTTATTTTAGAGCATTGCTTTGTCAAATATCCCCCTGTTATAATAGATAGTTGTAATGGAACAGTTTTCAACGGGATGTTTAGAGTAATGTTACTACCATTAGATTAAGAGTAAGGATATAAGGTTGAGATTCATTTCTGGGCTAATACGTTTTCTTGGCATTTTGAAGGGTGCTTTCATAAATAAAAATCCGGAGAACAGTTCTACCTGAGCTTTTATGATAACCCCCACAAACATTTGTGGATTCCTACTGTATGCAAAGCACTGTACTAAGAATGCTATAGGGGATATAAAAATCAGCAAAATTTGGCCTGTTAGAGGAGGAGTTTATGGTCTAGAATAGGGAACATGGAAAAAAGTACAATGAGATAGAGGAAGATTGATGGCTAAATGCAGAGGAGTTTAAAGGAGGCTGAATTAGTTTGTCTTCACCCTGCTCTAAATAACTACCCGAGACTGGGTAGTTTATAAAGAAATGATGTTTGGTTGACTCGCTTCTGCAGGCTGTACAGGAAGCTTGGCTGGGGAGGCCTCAGGAATCTTACAGTTACGGCAGAAGGCAAAGGAGAAGCAAGCACATCTTCACATGGTGACAGGAGAGTCAGCATGTGCAGGGGAATGTGCCACACATTTTTAAACCATCAGATCTCATGAGAACTCACTCACTATCATGAGAGCAGCAAGGGAAAATTTGCTCCCAAGAACCAATCACCTCCTACATGGTCCCCTCCCCAACACAGGGAATTATACAATTCAACCTGAGATTTGGGTTAGGGCACAGAGCCACACCATATCATTTGCCCCAGCCTCTCTCAAATCTCATATTCTCACATGTCAAGACACAATCATTCCTTCCCAACAGTCCCCCAAAGTCTTAACTCATTCCCGCATTAACTAAAAAGTCCAGAGTCTCATCTGAGACAAGGCAAGTTCCTTCCACTTATGAGCATGTAAAATTAAAAACAAGTTAGTTTCTTCCAAGATACAAAGAGAGTACAGGCATTGGGTAAATGCTGCTGTTCCAAATGGGAGAAATAGCCAAAACAAAGGGACTATAGGCCCCATGCAAGTCCGAAACCCAGCCGGAAACTAATGAAATCTTAAAACTCCAAAATAATCTCCTTTGATTCCATGTCTCACATCCAGGGCATGCTGATGCAAGGGGTTGCCTCCTAAGGCCTACAGCAACTCTGCCCCATGGCTCTGCAGGATGCAGCCCCCACAGCTGCTTTTATGGGCTGGCATCTAGTGCCTGTGACTTTTGCAGGCACACAGTGCAAGCTGTCAGTGGATCTACCCTTCCGGAGTCTAGAGGATGATAGACCTCTTCTCACAAGTCCATTAGGCAGTACCCTTATGGGGACCATCCTCTATGGGGGCTCCAATCCCACATTTTTCCCCTCTGGACTTCCCTAGTAGAGGTTCTACATGAATGCTCTGCCCCCACAGCAGACTGCCGCCTAGACATCCAGGCATTTCCATACATCCTCTGAAATTAAAGTGGAGGCTCCCAAACCTCAACTCTTGCCTTCTGTGTATTCACAGACCCAGCACCATGTGGAATCCACCAAGGCTTGTAGTTAGCACCCTCTGAAGCCATGTCGCAAGTTGTATATTGGCCCCTTTTAGCCAGAGCCACAGCTGGAGCTGGAGAGGCTGGGACACAGGGCACCAAGTCCCCAGGCCACACTTAGTAGTGGGGCCTTGGGACTGGTCCATGAAACCATTTTTCCCTCTTAGACTTCCAGGCCTGTACTGGAGGGGCTGCTGTGAAGATCTCTGACATGCCCCGGGAGACATTTTCCCCACTGTCTTGGCTATTTGCATTGGCTTATTGTCACTTATGTAAATTTCTGCAGCTGGTTTGAATTTCTCCCCAGAAAATGGGTTTGTCTTTTCTATCACATGGTCAAGCTGCAAAATTTCCAAACTTTTATGTTCTGCTTCCCTTTTAAACATAAGTTCCAATTTCACACCATCTCTTTCTTCATGCATATGAGCATACACTTTTAGAAAAATACCAGGTCACATCTTGAATGCTTTGCTGCTTAGAAATTTCTTCTGCCAGATACCCTAAATCATCTCTCTCAAGTTCAAAGTTACGCACATCTCTAGGGCAGGGACACAAAGCTGCCAGTCTCTGTTAAAGCATAGCAAGAGTGACCTTTACTCCAGTTTCCAATAAGTTCCTCATCTCCATCTGAGACCACATCAGCCTGGATTTCACTACCAATATCACTATCAGCATTTTGGTTACAACCATTCAGCAAGTCTCTAGGAAGTTCAAAACTTTCCCACATGTTTTTATCTTCTGATGCCTACAAACTGTTCCGGCTTCTGCCTATTACCCAGTTCCAAAGTTGCTTCCACATTTTGAGGTATCTTTGTACCAGTGCCACACTTCTCTGGTACTGGTTTTCTGTATTATCCTATTCTCACACTGCTACAAAGAACTACCCGAGATTGGGTAATTTATGAAGAAAAGAGGTTTAATTGACTCGCAGTTCTATAGGCTATACAGGAGGCATGACTGGAGAGGCCTCAGAAAACTTACAATCATGGCAGAAGGCAAAGGGAAAGCAATAACATCTTCACATGGTAACAGGAGAGAGAGTGGGAAGGGGGTAGTGCCACACACTTTTAAACCATCAGCTCTTGTGGGAATTTACTATCAAGAGAATAGCAAGGGGAAATTTGCCTCTGTGATCTAATCACCTCCCACCAGGTCCTCCCCCAACTCTGGGAGTAACAGTTCAACATGAGATTTGGGTGAGGATACAGAGCCAAACCATATCAGAGGGAGATAATGTATTCAGTTAAAGTGGATTAAAAATGGCTTTATGCAAGTATACTTTTCCTTGGAACTCAACATATAATAGTGTTTTCAAAGGAGAAATTGAATGAATTGTGAGAAGACATGGTGAAACAAGGTAGTATTTGTAGAGTCTGATTTGGCTGGAAGGGAGGCTGGAGCCTTTCATTGTGGCCTTTGAATGCCATGGTGAATACTTTCTGCTTTATTTGTTATTGCATTGCCATTTGCAGACTTATGAGCTATTAGGGTGAAAAGATTAAGCCTGTGGTTTAGGAAGAAAGAACCTGTTAGGGAGATGAATCTTTCCCTAGTTGTAGGAAGGGTTGGAGCAGTATGATATGGAGAAGGGTAGTAATGAATACAGGAATGGAAAACTGGAGAATAATTTCAGTGATACTGGAGTTGTGGTGTGCAAGTTGGCAGTAGCTGGGAAGATAAGAAGTGTTTAGGAAAAACTCTCAAATTGTTTTTCCTCTGTATTTACACACCATAATCAACACAGAAGTCGTCTCTGTCTAAATACACAGTATTTCTCCCTGGCAAATAAGCAACCAGTTTTATAGTGAACATCAGCTGGTTGGCCTCCAATTCATTTCTAGCACTATCCAGAGATAGTGTCCGATCCCAACGGCTGAGGGCCCAGTCTTGGTGGCCCAGTCTTGGGGACTTGGGGCCTCCTTCCCACTGATTGTAAGTCTGGATCTCTAGAACTTCTACCAGATGGCTTCAAGTTGGGGTTCCTACAACCCCCTCTTTGGGTTCAATTAATTTACTAGAGCTACTCACAGAACTCAGGGAAGCACATTTACTGGTTTATTAAGAAAGATCTGTTAAAAGATACAAGTAAACAGCCAGATGGCAAGGTCTGGATGCAATAGGGCAAGTTTTGGAAGGGTCCCAAATGCAGGAGGGTCCCAAATGTTTCTGTCTCCATGGAGCTAGGTGTGCCACCCTCCCAGCAAATGGGTGAGTTCTTGTTCACCTTCCTGTTCACCTTCACATGTTCAGCTGTGAAGCCAGTCCTTTAGTTTTTTTACAGAATTTTTATGACATCAGCACTTTTCCCAATAGGAAGGTCCCCACAGGACATTCTCTGAAATGAGAGCCTTAAACCCACTATTGGAAAAGTGGAGGAAAATTAGAGTCCTGCCTTGGTGCAGGTGAAAGAAGGGCAGGAGAAGGTTGTTGTTTCCTGAGGTCTAACACACTGAACGTTATAATAAAAGACTATAACAAGGGTGATGTGGTTTGAATGTATGTTCCCTCCAAATCTAATGTTTAATGAGAACTCTAGTGTTGGAAGTGGGGTGGGGTGGGAGGTATTTGGATCATGGAGGTGGATCCCTCATGAATGGTTTACTGCCCTTCCTGTGATAATGAGTTCAGGTGAGAGCTGGCTGTTTAAATATGCGGTGCCCCCAACCCCTACTCCATGGATCGGTACTTGACTATGGCCTGTTCGGAACTGGGCCACACAGCAGGAGGTGAGCCGCAGGCAAGTGAGCATTACTGCCTGAGCTCCACCTTCTGTTAGGAGCAGCATTAGATTCTCACAAGAGTGCAAACCCTATTTTGAACAACTCACGTAAGAGTAGGTTGTACAATCCTTATGAGAGTCGAATGCCTAATGATCTGAAGTGAAACGGTTTCATCCTGAAATCATCTCTGCTGATCCCTCTCTGTGGAAAAACTGTTTTCCACTAAAGCAGTCCCTGGTGCCAGAGGTTGGGGACCACCGGTTTAAAGGAGCCTGGCTCCTCCTCTCTTCTCTTACTCTCTCTGGCTATGTGATGTGCTAGCTCTCCCTTTGCCTTCTGCCATGAGTAAAAGCTTCCTGAGGCCTCACTAAATGCATATTCTAGCACCATGCTTCATCTGTAGTCTGTAGAATCACGAGCCAAAATAAACCACTTTTCTTTAGTATTTCTTTATAGCAATGCAAAGACAGACTAAGACAAAGGGCTATGGGAGTTATAAGCCGGGAACTGTGGATCAAAACCTATTTTTTAAAATACAGTTACTAAGCACAAACATAAAAATAAAGTAACACTGCAAGAAGGCATCAAAGTTGCTTTTGAAGTTTCAGGTCTGGACACTAGGAAGGATGTTGGTGTCGTTAATAAAGAGGAGGAGTGGCCGGCGGGGTGGCTCACGCCTGTAATCCCAGCACTTTGGGAGGCCGAGGCGAGTGGATCACGAGGTCAGGAGATCGAGACCATCCTGGTCAACATGGTGAAACCCTGTCTCTACTAAAAATACAAAAAAAATTTAGCTGGGCATGGTGGTGCATGCCTGTAATCCCAGCTACTCACGAGGCTGAGGCAGGAGAATTGCCTGAACCCAGGAGGCGGAGGTTGTGGTGAGCCGACATTGCACCATTGCACTCCAGCCTGGGTAACGAGCGAAACTCCGTCTCAAAAAAAAATAAAAAGGAGTGAGCATGAGTGTGTGTGTGTGTGTGTGTGTGTGTGTGTGTGTGTGGATGTGTGTGTTTGGAGAGGTATTTGCTAATTTTGTAAGATTTTGATATGTTCACCTTAAGGTGAAGATTCTTGGGAGGGCTTTGTTAATTTAAGCCTAGAGTTTAGGAAGGAAGTTAGATTTAAAGAGGGAAGTTTGGGGATCACTGTCAGTAGAGGTTATAATTTGATCCAATTGATAACTGATATTTCCATGAGTACAAATAAATATAGAAATGTAAAATCCTGAGGAAAAGCGTGTAGAAAATGCCTTCGTTTTAGGATGACCTTTGAATAAATTGTGTAATATTGCACCCTTATTTTTTTTTTTTTTAAAACTTACACAGGAGAAACACCTTGAGAAAGCACAAAGGGAGAAACCTAATGCCTAAAACATTACCTAACACATAATAGGAGCTTAACAAAAATCGTTGAATGAAAAATTGTAACTTATTTAAGGATGTAAGCGTACATACAGGAGAATAATGGGCATATTGTGGAGAACTTTTGAGGGACAGAGTGGATAATGCCCACTCCCCTGCCTTGTGCTCTCATAGGGTTATTGCTGAGACTGGATGAAAGGACAGATCTGAGAATATTTTGAACTTTTAAAACGTTCTTTGAGGCATATTTGGTTTGGGGAACTGAAAGAAATTTCATAAGGTAATATGTCTGTATTCAGCAAGTAAGTTAACATGTCTATATATAAGCTTATATTCTTTACATTTTATTTGATGGGAATTAGATTTGTAAAGTATATTATAAAGAATGTGTAAGGTATTCTTATGGTCACATATCTTTTGATAAGTCAACTATTTTTTTTTTTTTTTTTGCCTGTGCTTTTTCCATTTGCCTGTAACATTTTTCTTACCTTCCTTCTCAGTCCCTCACTTTTTCCAAATCAGTTGCCATTCATCTTTTAGGTTTCAGTTTAGCCATCAGTTAGTTCTTTCAGGAAATGTATACTAAAATTCTAAGACTAAAACAGATCATTTTTTTGTGTCCCTGTGTATCTCAGCACTTACTATACCAGATTACAGTTGCTTGATTTGTCTGTCTTCTCCACTAGATCCTAAACCTTCATGTCATAGTGTTCTGTGCTACTTACTTTATATTTTTACCATGCAGCACAATGCTTGGCACATAGTTTGTTGGAGATGAACTAAATAAGAGACAATGTTAGACTAAAGTTTACTTTTAACCTTCGGATATAGTGATTTCTTGTCTTCATGTTCATAATGGTATGCTATTGTAATTGTTGAAGATCTAAGAAAAACCCAACTATAAGAATTGAGATTGTTTTGAGGATTTAAAGTACACAGATACAAGAGATTGGAAATGTGCTGTAGGAACTGATATTAGCCACCTGCTAGTAGGTATTGTGCTAGCCTTCCCTCTCTTTTCCTCCTCTCTTTCAACATTTGATTAGCGCATAACATTTCTTGGAGAGGTGTGTGGCTTTTCTTCTCTTTGTTATCTGTTTGTTCAGTAGGGTGATGGGAGTTAAAGGTAGTAAAAACTACACAGTCGTGGTTGATTGCATTTCAGTGTAAACTTTTGTATTCTCACCTTTGGTATGTTAGTCTTTTAGTTAATTTTGGATGGACAGAATGTATGACAATGCTGTTTCTTTAGAAATACTCTCAAAACTAAAACCTCTTTTGGAGTCTGTAAATATGTTACCTGTTGAAAAAGGAAACAACATTTCTGCCCTTTGAACTAACTTGATTTGAGATAAATACATACACGCATGCATGTGCACACACACATACATAGATGCACTAGATATCTGGGTATATACAAATATACCCAAGAATAGCTAACATAAACATGCTCTCTTCCCCCCTTTCCCAAGTTGAAGTAGTGCATAGTTGGTCTAAGGAGTACTATACCTGTTTTGCTTAGCCTAGTGGTTTTTCAAATGAATTTACCAGTGACCCAATGTTAGTCTGTATCATAGTGATTTGAAAAAAGGCCAAGTAAATCACTTTGTACGCGGTGAATTTTCTTTACTTTCTTCTTCACTTTAAGAAATCAGTTGCTTTTATTTTTTAACCTTTAGCTCAGACTGTATTAGTCCATTCTCATGATGCTAAAAAGACAAATCTGAGATGGAGTCATTTATAAAGGAAAGAAGTTTAATTGATTAACAGTTCTACAAGACTGCAAAGGCCTCAGGAAACCTAAAATCATGGCAGAAGGGGAAGCAAACATGCCCTTCTTCACATGGTGTCATCAAGGAGATGTACTGAGGAAAAGGGGGAAAAGCCCCTTATAAAACCCTCAGATCTCATGAGAACTCACTCACTTTCACAAGAACAGCAGCATGGAGTTAACTGCCTCAATAATTCAGTTACCTCCCACCAGATCTCTCCCACAATATGTGGGGATTATGGGAACTACAATTCAAGATGAGATTTGGGTGGGGACACAGCCAAACCATATCACAGACAGTAAGAATTGTATTTGTTACAAATAAATATGGGAACTTTAGATGATTTTTATGTTTTAGCAAATTCATACCAACCTGAAATCACCAATTTAGTTTTAGAAGACACAAACATGTATAGGAAAGTCTGATTAGCATTTTGAGACTTACAGAGTAACTTCAGAAGTTTGTAATATGATCAGGCACACAGAGACCCAAGTGATTGAGACGACAAAGTATTTTTTGGCAATTGGATTTCTGCATGTATGTTTCTCTGTAACAACTTGGTGCCTGTCGGTGATATAACCAAAAGGAAGAACACAGTGGAAACTAAAAGTGATCTGCTGGTAACTTCAATATAGTTTCTTTTTCTAAAAGGAAGTCTATTTATGTTAGCACTGTTTTAATGGTTTTCTTTTGTGTAGTAGACAGTTTTCATTTGGGATTATCAAGTTAGTTGTAAATAATTGTACAGTTTCAATGAAATGCCTGTCTGTATTCACAGTAGGATATTTTTTCGTAGCATAGATTTCCATATTTTTCTCTGATCAAGTGAAACAGACTAAAAAACACAAAGACTACTCTAAGGCTCCTCAAAGGTGTTCAGCAATATGCAGCATATTTTTTCCCCCCTTGAGACAGGATCTTGCTCTGTTGCCCAGTCTGGAATGCAGTGGCACGATCTCAGCTCACTGCAGCCTTGACTTCCTGGGCTCAAGCCATCCTCCTATCTTAGCATCTCGAGTAGCTAGGACCATAGGCATGTTCCACCATGACTGGCTAATTTTGGTATTTTTTTGTGGAGGTGGGATTTTGCCATGTTGTTCATGGTCATGAACTCGTGGGGACAAGCAGTCCCCGCCTCAGCCTCCCAAAGTCCTGGGATATAAAGGTGTGAGCCACCATGCTAGCTACAGCACACATTTTATAAAAAATATTGATGTAATTCCAAATTTAAAATAGAGCAATTTCTGTAACTTTTTTTGTTCACTTATTCTACATGTGATTTTATCTTAGATGTATGATATTGTATATAAATTGATTTGTAGTTCTAAGAAAAATGAAATCAAGGGGTTCCATATCTGCCTGTAAGATTTCTCAAAAAAAATTTACAAAGCCAGCTATGAATACATATATGTACTTCTTGAATTTCCTGCTTCTATTCCTTTTCCCATCTTCCTTAGAGAGGCAAAGAAGAAGAGACAGGGAAATTTACTTTTAAAATAGGAGAACATTAAATGCTTTATTATTAACGTGTTATATTAAGCAGTTTTAAGTCACGGTATCTCAAGTACATACTGTCCTTTATACTGTACCTCAGCCTCCAAAAATATGTGCACATTGGGAAAAGAATAGGGGCTCCTTTAGAGTTTCCTTCTAGAGTTGCCAGGTGAAATGTAAGAATTTCTAGTTTATTAATACTATGGCATCTGCAGCCCTGCAGTCTGTATAATCTATAATGTTCAAAAAGTGTTTTGAGAAAATTTCTTCCTAAAATTAATGCCTTAGTAGAAGAAGAATGATTGGGTTCTCCTTTTCTCTACCTCAAATTGGATGGAAAGTAAACAAGACTGGAAAATAGGGTAATTGAGACTAAGATCATTCACAGATTGATCACCCATTATGTAACAGTCATAAAACTGGATAGTTTTCTTGAAGAAGTCCCATAGCCTTTGAGTATCCTCTACTCCTCTGTGTTGGTTTGATAATAATCCAGCTAATATTTACTGAGTTCTTGCTATCCATTAGGTACTCTTCTAAGCAACTTTATACATGCTAGCTCATTTAATAATATTAAGCCAACAGTCTGTGAGATAGACACTATTGTATTCCTTTTATAGATGAGGAAACTGAGGTTCAGAGATAAAGTAATCTGCCTACATTTGCACAGCTAGGTGGTAGAGGTGGGATTCAAAAACAGTGACTCTAGAAACTTTTCTCCTAACCATTCCACTATAAAGCCTATGTAATATTTTTCATTTTTGTGTTTTTCTTTGTAGGAATTTAGGACAAGTATTTAATTATATTCTGAGGTTAAGATAGAAATTAATTTTTCTCATTTACAAGTGATGATAACGACATACAAAACGTAAATAAACACTTGGCCATAACTGGAGATGTTTCTGATGAGATTGGGTATGTTTAGGGTGGCCTCACCATAGATTGGAGGTTTCTTGGGTTTCTGGTAAGTCTTGGTCTTCTGTTAGTATGCTCTCTCTCTTTTGAACAAGCTCAGGGAGTGTCAGCATAGCCATCCTTCTCTGAGTTCTATCAGCCTAAACTGTTTTCATATATCAGAATTTCTGGCTGGGCCAGAGGTTTGTTACAGTTGAAATGGTTTAACATTTTTTAAGGATCAAATCAACTGCATAAATGTTTACAAGCTGATGGCTGGATAATTTAATTATAGTTTATAGTCATAATCAAGAATTGACATGTTTTGCCTTATGTGTTTGAAGCTTATGACCTTTTGACATGAAAGGAAATTACTATTGTGTAGGAAACAGTTACTTATTTAGATTAATGTCTTTTTCCAGAACTGACCTACCCATTTTAATGCTCAGATCTTAGGGAAAGTACATAGATGTAAAAAACTGACTCGGTGTGGTAGATTACACCTGTAATCCCAGCACTTTGGAAGGCTAAGGTGGGCACATCACTTGAGTCGAGGAATTTGAGACCAGCCTGGGCAACATGGCAAAACCCTGTTCTCTATTAAAAAAAAAAAAAAAAAAAAATTTTAGCTGGGCATGGTAGCATGTGTCTGCAGTCTCAGCTACTTGGGAGACTGTGGTGGGAGGATGGCTTGTGCCCAGAAGGTGGAGGTTGCAGTGAGGTGAGATGATACCAGTGCACTCCAGCCTAGGCAACAGAGTGAAACCCCCATCTTAAAAATACAAAACAAAAAAAAAAACTGAAAACCACAAATAAACATGTATCAATTAAAATCCTAAGTCAGATATCTATTATAAAGTAGTAATTTTGTAATGCCTCATGGATCTCTGTGTATCATTTCATGGTGAATTCAAAAGATGAAGGAGATTAAATAAAACCTTTTCATCTTGATAGTGCCTAAGACACAACAGAAATTTTACAAATAACAAGTACATAAAAATAGAGATTTGCTTAAAATTGTCCTTAATTTTATCTTTGTTGGATATATAAATCTGTTCTCTGGGATAGTTCCACTGCTTTAAGTAATGGGGAATATACTAGTTTTATGTTCTAAGGATATCCCATATATTTTTATACTAAACCTTATAGCCTGAAATTTCAAAATTTTATTTTCTTGTGTAGTTAAATTATAGTTCTTCAAAGGACCTTTATGATCTCCAGTGTAAACTTTTCATTTCAGATTAAAAAAATCCTCGAGTTCTTGAAAGTTAAATTTAATTGTCATTTGTCTCAAAGATAATGGCTACACTAAGATTAGGATTTCAGAGGAATGCAAGATTGATTGTTCTAATACTGACAGTTTACAATTATGTTTTATAAATAAGTTTTTCATTATTTTTAGTCTTATGCATAGGGCTCTAAATACATAGGTTGGTTTTAGAAGAAAACTAAAAGTAATTCTTAAGAAGTTTTAAGTTTCTGTATTTTTGTTTTATTTTTATTTCTAGAAACAGTCTCACTCTGTCACCAGGCTGGAGTACAGTGGCGTGATCTTAGCTCACTGCAACCTCCGCCTCCCAGGTTCAAGCGATTCTCCTGTCTCAGCCTCCTGAGTACCTGGCACTAGAGGCGTGTGCCACCACTCCCAGCTAATTTTTGTATTTTTAGTAGAGATGGGGTTTCACCATGTTGACCAGAAATGGTCTCAATCTCTTGACCTTGTGATCTGCCCGCCTCAGCCTCCCAAAGTGCTGGGATTACAGGCATGAGTCACTGTGCCCGGCCCTTCTGTTTTATTTTTATAAATTAAGGAATCAAGAATAATGAGCTTTTACTACAACAGTCTTACAAAAATAATAATAGCATAATGCATTTATCATTGGCTCATATATAATATACATACTACATTATTATAAACATTAAGATTACAAAGAAACATTGTTAAAGCTGAAATACTATATTATGTAACATAATTGAATATATCAATGTAATATGAATGTTTATTGTTTTACTCTGAAAGTTTCCAATTCGGCTGTAAGTATCTAAGGATGAGTTTGGCTAAACTATCAAAAATGTAAAAAGATTTTATAACAATTACTTTGGAGATTTGTTACCATGCTTGTTTGATATTTCTGGTATATTTCTAAGTATGTTTCTGTTTATATCAGTCCATGAGGCTTTGATAGGTATACTTGGTATCATGGATGATGCTAGAGTTATAGCCAGTTTCTTAAGCAGATCATTTGATAGTATGTAGGTAGAGTACAGTTAAATTGAGAGCCATAAGGGTGAAGGGACAAAGGTGCTATTTATTCTTCCACATGTTTGTTAAATAAGTTTGGAAAGTTGAGTGCACATTTATAGTCATGGAGTAGATTATTTTAGAGCCAAAGGGATTAATCAGCTTCATGTTCAAATAGGAAATTAGAATAGCATCCTTTAGACAGTGTAATTCTGTTTTCCTGTCTCAGGGCACAAACACTAAAATAGAATAAAACATTTTATATACTCATAGTTTCCATGGAACTGGTAAAGTCTTGATTCCTTAGTATAAGATACAAGTGGTAAATTAATCATTTCCATTTGTCCAAATTTTATTTTTCTAAGTAAAGATTGGGTTGCTGTAGTTTTATATTTTGAATAGCAGGCAATCCTGGAGGTAGGAAGATGGGTAGAAATGGAAGAATTTATGTATGAGATGACTAGGACTGAACTTCTAGAACAAATTAAAGACCAAGTAAATGAGTATTTTTTGAGAGACTGAGGTTAAATAGAATTGAGTTAAAATTGGATTAATTGGTTCAGAGTAAAATATAAATGTTTAAAGTTACATGTAGGCATTTAAAACCCTAGTGATATGTTTTTCAAGTACCAATAGAAATTTTACAGTTGCAATTTATATTGTAATATCTTCTCTCTTTTCCCCTAGGTGGTATCATGGAAAACTTGATAGAACGATAGCAGAAGAACGCCTCAGGCAGGCAGGAAAATCTGGCAGTTATCT
Organism: Callithrix jacchus; assembly: GCF_049354715.1. NCBI lineage: Eukaryota > Metazoa > Chordata > Mammalia > Primates > Cebidae > Callithrix > Callithrix jacchus. Next base: position 123,544,909 of record NC_133503.1, on the reverse strand, counting down.
TATAAGAGAGAGTGATCGGAGGCCAGGGTCCTTTGTACTTTCATTTCTTAGCCAGATGAATGTTGTCAACCATTTTAGGTAAGTCTTTATTCCTATTATGAAGCCACATGGTATAATTATTTTTATATAATATTTATAAATATACCTGTATAATAAAGATGAATTACTCAGTAACAAATAATGGAAAAGGATGCTTGTTTTCAGTCAAATGATTTCATCAGTGATTTAGAGAGATTCTTTTGAATGGTCAAATTTTTTTTTAAAAACAATATTGTTGGGCATTACTGTGCTGATTCTCAAATATATTTATAGCTTTTAAAGCATAAAGAATTACAAATAAACTTTAGTAGGCTAAAGGAAAGGAATTACATACTTTTAGACTATAGAATAACAAAAAGTATAGGAGACCCTGTTTAAAACTCAGTTTGTGTGCTTTATTTTAGCTTCACTATTCTGAAACCCTTTGTAGACATGTACTTCAGTGAAACAGGCATGTAAATTTTCAAGTGCAAATATTAATTCTGTATATATAAATATATTTATGTATATTATATTCTGTTTCACTTTTACAGAAGAAGTTGAAAAAAATCATCTAATGCATATAGTGTTAAATGATAAAATGTTTGTGTACCCTTGGTTTTTAGATTTTAAAGTAAGCTTTACTAGTACCATGATCCCACATGTAGTATGTAAAATTATTACTGTACTTTGTGTAAATATTTCAACAGATCTGTGAGCTACTTTTAGCCAGAGAAAACTTACAAAATTGTTAATTTGGCCCTAAATACGGAAAGTGAGAAGAGGTATCTGAGGGTGAATTTTCAAATATTTGATGGAATTCTGTAATTGAGGTTTATAAGCCTGATACGTATTTCATATCAAATGCATGTATATATATGTAAGAGAAATAGCCCCAAGTAATTTGCTATGATAAAGATGGTATTTTAGTGTAAGGATGTAGTTACAAGGAAAAGAGCATGGAAATTTCGGATTTGTAATTTCTTTGTGAAACTTGGTCTTTAAAATTGGCTGTAAAGATTTTTTATCCTGTTATTTTTTCCTGTTCAAATAGGATTATTGCTATGTGTGGTGATTACTACATTGGTGGAAGACGTTTTTCTTCACTGTCAGATCTAATAGGTTATTACAGTCATGTTTCTTGTTTGCTTAAAGGAGAAAAATTGCTTTATCCAGTTGCACCACCAGAGGCAAGTTTTCAAAAGTTTATTTTTTCACTATAATAATGACTAGCTGTTGTTGTTCAGTTTCTTATGTTTACTATAATTCAAGAAGTATTCGTTGTATTAAATTTTAATTCGGGTTATAATGTCAGAACGAAATGGACAACTTCTTTGAAAAAGAAAATACTTTTCAGTAATTTTTTATTTAAGAAATCAGATTTAAAAAAATACTGTAAGGTGATAGCCTAACAAATATTTCTGAATGTATAAGGGCAAATTACTGATTTCATAGTACTAAACCTGACTTTGCTGCTGGATTCTGAAATGCCTTCTGTATCATAAGAGAAAGGTTAACTTACATGTTTCATATGGTATATTTAAAATGAAATGATCATTCATATTACCTGATAAAAGCAGATTGCTTATATTTAAAATATAATTTTCATAAAAACAAAAACAACAAAATAGCCTTGCTAGGCACTGGGTGTTTATAGTCCAAGTAAAAATTTATTTGATCTCATGGAGTGTCTGATGTGAATGTTTATTGACTTTAACTGTGTAGATATGCCTCTTTTGACTTTCAGATAAAAAGATTGTCTTTTTAAAACCCTGTTTTTTTTAACGGTTTCTAGCCAGTAGAAGATAGAAGACGTGTACGAGCTATTCTGCCTTACACAAAAGTACCAGACACTGATGAAATAAGGTATTTTATAATCTATTCTCATGTATAGGCATTTTAAAGAGCTAGATTGGAAGATTTCTCCTATTATATTCACTCCTGTCAGGGTGGATCAGATCCTTTGGAATGTTATAGAACTATGCAACATGTTAGTTTTTTTAATTTCTATATAATTTATTTTGTAACTTGATAATCAAATTTTCTGTGTCTTTCTATAAGCTATTTAACTTTCTAGTGGAAACTTTGTTTCTTGCCATTAATTATCTCATTTAATTCTTATTGACACATTGTAATTTGTAATATAAACTGGAAAGCCCTATAAAAGACAAAGGAGAAAATGCGTACATTAAAGAAGAACAGTGATGAATTATAAATTTAGGAATTTAGGTAATTTTTAATTTTTTGTGGAATCATTTAGGACAGCAGTTCTCAAAGCATGTTCTATGTAACTCTGGGGATCTTTGAGACCCATTTCGAATCATGTATTAGTCAGCGTTCTCTAGAGGAGAAGATTTATTATTGGGAATTGGTTCCCCCAATGATAGATAGAGGCAGAAAAGACCCACAGTCGGCTGTCTGCAATCTGGAAACCCAAGAAGGCCAGTGGTATAATTCAATCTACATCTAAAGACCTGAGAACTGGGGAGCCTATGATGTAAATCCTAGTTTGAGTGCAGGAGATGAGATGAAATGTCCCAGCACAATCAGTGAGGAAGAAAAAAAGGGATGAATTTCTTCCTCCTCCACTTTTTGTTCTCTTCAGACCCTTAGTCAACTGGATGATGCCTGCTTACACTGGGGACGGCAGGATACTGTCCTCTGATTCAAATGCTGATCTCATTAAGAAACACCCTCACAGACAAACCCAGAAATATAATATTTAATCTGGGAACTCTGCAGCCCAGCCAAGTTGACACATAAAATTGATCATCACAACCCATGAGATCAGATTATTTTCATAACCATACTAAGACATAATTTGCCTTTTTCATTGTGAATTTTACAGTGATGGTACAAAAGCAATGGGTGGTAAAACTGCAGTGTCTTAGTAGAAATCAAGACTGTGGTACAAAAGTGTACAGTATTCTTCACTGTTACACACTTGGGGTTAAAGACAGCTTCATGTAACAGCATTATTAATGAGGAAGTAAACAATATTTATTAAATTTCAACCTGTGACCATACAACTTTAATCTGTATGATGAAATGGGAAGTATGTATAAAACACTTCTGCTATGTACCCAAGATCAGTGCCATGAGAAAAAGCAATGTGAGATAACTGAACTAGAGACAGAGTCTTGCTCTGTCACCTAGGCTGGAGTGCAGTGGCACAATCTTGTTTCACTGCAGCCTCCACCTCCTCAAGGTTCAAGGGATTCTCATGCCTCAGTCTTTTGAGCAGCTGGAATTATAGGCGTGTGGCACGAGGTCCAACTAATTTTTTGTATTTTAGTAGAGATGGGGTTTTGCCGTGTTGGCCAGGCCAGTGTCGAACTCCTGACCTCAAGTGATCTGCCCGCCTTGGCTTCCCAAAGTACTGTTATTACAGGGATGAGCCCTTGCGCTTGGCTTAGCTGTTACTTTTGTGCACACCATTTCACTTGCGAGAATGTTTAACATTTTTTGAAAAAAAACAAAGTGAGACTATTATTTCAAGGAAAATAACTGTTAGTATTTGTTGTCAATAACAAAATTTGAGTTTTGAGTAAAAATGAGAATTTTAGACTTTTCTGTATTGGCCATTAAGAATTTTACAATTTCTGAGATAATGACTTTTCTGATGAGATAGGTGGTGATAATAAAGAATAAATTTTTTTTTCCTTTTTTTTTTTTTTTTTTTAAAGACGAGTTTTGCTTGTCACCCAGGCTGGAGTGCAATGGCACGATCTTGGCTCATTGCAACCTCTGCAACCCAGATTCAAGCAATTCTCCTGCCTCAGCCTCCTGAGTAGCTGGAACTGTGGGCGCCTGCTACCACACCTGACTGATGTTGGTATTTTTAGTAGAGGCGGAGTTTCACCATGTTGGCCAGGTTGGTCTTGAACTCCTGACCTTGGGTGACCTGCCCTCCCCAAAGTGCTGGGATTGCAGGCATGAGCCACTGTGCCTGGCCAAGAATAAGAGGTTTTGATAGCGTATATAATGTGTTAATAACTAGAAGATAGACATAGCTCAGCGAACTAATATTTTCTAAATGGTAAATGTATGACGTTATGCATGAGTAAAAGATTAATTCAAAGTGCTAGATAGACCAGTAGATGTTACTGGAATGCATACAGAAAGTTCACTGATAAATAGTTTTGGATTCCATATTACAACTAACCTTCAAGATAGTACCACTCGTTGAGATTTTGGTGTGATTTCATAGAATATCTATAATTATCAGAAAAGGTTATTAAAATATTTATCTCTTTTATACTATATTCTTAGGTGAAGCCAGATTTTCTTCATATGCTTTGAGCAAAAAATCATATAGCAGCAAATTTAATACAGAAGCAGATATGGGACTCCAGCAGTTTTCAATTAAGCCAGGCATTAAGAGATTTGCAAAATTACAAAACAGTGATATTCTCACTAAATTTGTAAAAGTTATAAATATTTTTCATATTTTTAATGAGTTTTTTAAAGGAATTAATATTTTTTAAATATTTGTTTTAAATTTGAATATGGTAAATATCTATAGATATCCATATAAATAAAGCCACTTAGATTATCAATTTTTAAGAGTGTAAGAGGTCCTGAGAGAGCAAAGAAAAAGAGGATGGGAATTTAAACAATAATTAGATGATATAAATTTGGGTTTATGAGTCTTTTAACAAATTTGTGCATACCTGTGAATTTTAAAATAAAATACCTTAAAAATTAATGATTTAATAAATCATTTTAGTTTGTTTTGAGGGGGAAAACACAAAATAATACAGAGTGAGTTATGGTTATGTTGTATTACTACTAACAAGCTTATTTAAAAATTTTTTTTAGTTTTTGCACCATGAAAAGTTGGTATAGTAACAACATTGAAACTTTCAGCTAAGAAATGACTACTTTCAACTAAGAAATGAAATTTACCAGTTCATGTGCACCCTCCGTTTACACACTCAATGATTTTCCTTAATGTGCTTAAGTGGTTCTAGAAAGGAATAATTTAATTGGTTAAGTGATCATGTCTGCTGCCATTCAGCTAGGGAAATATTGGCCATCATTAAGAATGACTGTAGAATCAAGATAGAATATAATATTCTATGATTATTCAATTACTGAGTTAAATGTTGTATATAAGTTCTGTTTTTTGAAACATTGTGCAAACAGTGAAGCTTGAGATAGCATAGAGAAAACAGTTAAAGCTTTCAAGGATAGGAGACTAGATTAACTTAAATTTACTTAATAGACTTTGCTTTGTGAATATTAAGACTGAAAGGAAAATTGTTGAAAAATATGATAGATACAGTTACAGATACAGGATTAATGGTAGCATCCAACAAATCTTGAAACTTTGTGTTAAGAAGCATTCTTTCAAAGCATGTATTTTTTGCCTTCTTGTTCTTTGTCATAAATGAAGTTATATCAGTCTGATCATGAAATCTCAACTGGCTGTACGTGTTTGGTTTCAGATTCTTTATTTTTCAAATACATATATAAATTTCCAGTAAACTTGGAAGAATTCATTTATACAGTTCGAATATCATCCTTGTTTTTGATTTTATATATAACCTACATCTGAAAGAGTAATAACATTATTACTCTTTACATAAATTTTTCAATTGTTTTCTTACACCCCAAAACCTTTAATATATGTATAATTAGTTTCTGTTAACAGAAATTGTAATTTGAGTCTAACAATAATTCAGTGTTAGAGATAGTACAAATACTATTATCAAACTCATTTTATTCATGAGGAAATTAAGATCCAGATTATTTATTATCTTCAGAGATTTACATGTAGATAATGCCAGAAACAGGATACAAATTTAGGGTATTTGACTCCTTGTATTTTTCAATATAGTATTTTTCAAAACTATCCTGTTTTGAAAAATATAGTATTTTTCAAAACTATCCTGTTTTGTGGTGTATGATTGTTCGAATTTATGTATTTAAATTTTTTAATAATTTAAAAATTGCTGTTTTCAGTTTCCTAAAGGGAGATATGTTCATTGTTCATAATGAATTAGAAGATGGATGGATGTGGGTTACAAATCTAAGAACAGATGAACAAGGCCTTATTGTTGAAGACCTAGTAGAAGAGGTGGTAAGTTTTGTTCTTTTCTTCTCAATTCTAAATTCTAATTATTTGATAAAATTTGGATCTTGCCCATAAACAGAGAAAGTAGCTATGAATACATTTCTTTTATAAAAGAACTTAATTGGTAAGTACAAGGAGTTTTTCGTTAAAATCTATTTATTATAAGTGCTGTTTGTTAGTGTGGCACATAAGCTAGCTTGTTATAATATGTAGCTGCCAATATTCAGAAAGCCTTAATGAGTTTCTATGAATTAGAAATATATTAACATTTGTGCTTTTTTTGAGACAGAGTCTTGGTCTGTTGCTCAGGCTGGAGTGCAGTGGCACAGTCTCGACTCACTACAACCTCCACCTCCCAGGTTCAGGCGATTCTCGTGCCTCAGCCACCAAAGTAGCTGGGATTAGAGACATGCGCCACCATGCTCAGCTAATTTTTTAATTTTTTAAAATAGAGACAGGGTTTTACCATGTTGGTCAGGCTGGTCTCAGACGCCTGACCTCAAGTGATCCACCGCCTTGACCTCCCAAAGTGCTGGGATGACAGGTGTGAGCCCCTGTACCTGGCTCATTTGTGCTTATTTTTGTCCTCTTTTTTGCCTTCTTGATCTTCCTCATAAATGAAGTTATATCAGTCTGATCATGGACTCTCAACTGGTTGCACAGATTTGGTTTCAGATTCTTTATCTTTCAAATATATGTATAATTTTCTAGTAAACTTGGAAGAATTCATTTGTATTATGCATACGTTACTGCATGGTTTTACAGTTTGAATACCATCCTTATTTTTGTTGCCATCATATAATACGTTATCATGTGGTATCTATTCCCACGTGCATTTTTAATAACAGGTTAGCATTTGAATAGCCTTTATACTTCAGAGACAGCACTCAGTATCAAATTTGTCAAACATTATAACTTTGGAATTCTCCCTTTCCTTTCTGATTTGTCCAGTGGGATGGAGTGGCTTTCTGTTGTCTCTTACAACCCTCAAAGCTACTATTTTTAAATCATACCATCAGAAGACCTGATAATATGCTGAAATGTATGTGCTGATTATTGCTCCTGGAAGACTGCAGTGGAGAATATATTTCTTTTCCTATACTCTTATCTGTCTATTCTGGCAACTGGATCTTCATATATAGAAGTAAAGCATACTGTGTGTAGAGGTGGAAAAAGTTGAGGAAATGGTGTGATACATTCTATACTCATAGTCATATAGTTGTTTAGTGAAAGAGCTAGGATTAGGACTCCTAATTCCTAGATTATTGTACAGTGTATTGTTCTGTATTGTACAGTGAAAGAGGTATTTATTCCATATAGGCAAACAGTATTCATACTGAAGCATCTTACTATGTTAGTTTTCCTATAAAATTTGTTAGTAAAACTTTTAGTTTGGGTTTCCCTCTCCCTCCTATACCACCATCTTCCCCATCCTGATTACTTAAAGGAATTGCACTGTTGTTGAACTTTTCTTGAGCTCTTGGAATTCTGGATCAAATTTAACAAGATAAACTTTAATAAGAGTAAGTGAAAATTATTCAACATATACTGAAAAATAGTAACAACCCAAACCAGAATAAGGAGACATGACCTAACATCAGTCAATACAAGGGATGAAGAAAAAGTTAGTAACTTTGTATAACTGAATAATGTGATGTGGTTGCTAAAAATGAATATAGTAATATTATAAATTAATAGTGGAATAATTAAAGGTCAGTTATAAATAATTTTTACTCCAATATGTAGAATAATTTTCATGATGGGCTTTATTAGAGGATAGTGAATTCCTTGTAGATTAAAAAACCATTCGGACATTTTTAGATTGCAAAGATGTTTCAGGCATTCAGTTAGTGGTTAGATTTAAAGAATTTCTCCCTCTAAAATTATAATTACTATTCCCCAAACACATTTATGCTTTTATATATTAACTCTAGAATGTATGCTCTGTGAGGGGAGGGACTTTTGTCTCCGATTGACTCATGTATTCCCATTGCCTAGAATAGTGGCTGGCATTAGTAGGCATTCAGTAGATGTTTGTTACGTAAATGAATGTCTCTATGCTTATAGTTTTCCCTCTTCCTTGACATTCCTGCCCTGTTAGAGTGCCTTGTGAAATTTGATTCATCTTTATCAGTTCAGTTCATGTGTCACCTCTTGTTTCACAGAGGATTTATGCCTTTTTGGAATCTCTTAGGCAAAATTGTTTCCTTCTATTACACTGTCTAAAATTAATTTATTATGTATACTTCTTCTATAAGAGAGTAACCCTTTTTGGGCAGTGATATAATGGTAATGCTATTCATTTTTATAGTTTTTTTGTTTTCCAACTGCCTTGGATATAGTAGCATTCAGTGAGTGTTTGATTTTAGTTTGATTAGGTATTTCATGAGTGAGGACCAAATTGTGAAAAATAAATCCAAGTTAGATCATTTTTCTCCATGTGGAATGAGTAACACTGTAGTATCTTAAATCAGAGGAGTATAGTATAAAATAAAGTTCAAAACATGATAAAAGGGGGATGTCTTTTATATTCGAAGTTGGTGTTCACTTTTTAGGGGCTCAAATGTCTCGCTGAAGAGGTAGCGTTTGTGATGGTTCCTTCCTAGATGGGGTAGGTTTTTAACTAACAGGTAGAAAGCAAAAAGTAGAAAGTACATTCTGAGAACAAAAAGAAAAAGCTACAGGTAGGAAATTGGCAAATAGGAGGTTATGTGTGACCATGGCATAGGTACCTAAAAAGAATTGGTAGTATGAGACAGAAAATGTGGACTTGAGTCCTGTGGTAAAGGACTTCAGTTGCAGAATGAGAAATTTGTAGGCAGTAGAGAGGTGTTTGGTTTTTCTTAACGTAGGGCAAAGCTGCTGTTGAAACTGATGTGTCCAAGTTAGAGTGGTGGAGTAGGACATAGAGGTAATTATATTAGTTGGGCTGTTGTACTAATTTAAGAAAAATGGGTAAGAGGGCCTGAGTTAGGGTAATGGCAACAAGAAAAGATTAAGATAGGTATGGAAAGATATTTCTTGAACGGAAACATCTTTTCTTGTATACACATAAATGTGAAGGGCAGTGTGGGTTGAAGATATGATTTTTAATAGAAGTAGATTAATAGTTAATTATATAAAATACTGTCTTAATGTGTCTTCCCTTTAGGGCCGGGAAGAAGATCCACATGAAGGAAAAATGTGAGTTTGTGTTAATTATTACAATGAAAAAAATATATATCTATATTGTAAATTTACTAATTGGAAAACTTTGGCCAAAATTTTTTTTAAAGTTTTTAGACTGACTTAAACATCTTTTTAATTTGGCTTACGGAACTGATTTGTAAATATTTTATTAAGGATCTAGTGATACAACTAAATACAACTCTCTTTATCACCACACCTAAAAACTTTCAATAAACATTACATTTATAACATTATGAATGTCACAGTTCAGCACAATTTAAAATTATTCGTAGTATTTATTGGTTATTCAAAGTATTTCTTGTTTTAAAGCCACATCTTTTATCCCAACCCCCCCAACCTCATAACGGTTCTTCACAATTTTAATAGGATTCTGCAAGGTCTTTTTTTCATAATCTTCAGACTGATTTTATGTATATGTAAGTTTTCTTTTAAAGATCTGAACCATTAATCCCAATTCTGTCTTATATTTTAATAGATTATTCATCTTGTAATATCTTTTCAGTAGTACAACTTTTTTTTCTTATCGTTCAGCATTTATGGATGGAACTTGAGGCTTGCCTCAAGTGTTTGGGTTTTCTGTTTGCTAACCGTTAGAATATAAAAACATTAAACTGACTACTCCATTTGCAATCACCTTATTTAATGCTTCACCCTTCTTTAAGTGAGATATGTAAGATTTTCTGAGTTCATTTTTATTATTTCTTGTGGCTACAAAACAGACTTCATTAGGGAGACTGTACCTTGCTGTTTGTATTAGTTACAAGTCTTCCCCTCTTCAAACTAATACTCTTCAGGAGTTTTTAATTCTTTTTTGTTATTTTTATTATTATTTTTTGACATGGAGCCTTGCTCTGTCACCCAGGCTGGAATGCAGTGGCACGATCTCTACTCATTGCAACCCCTTCCTCCCAGGTTCAAATGATTCTCCACTTCAGCCTCCTGAGAAACTGGGATTATAGGCGCATACCACCATGCCAGGCTGATGCTTGTACTTTTAGTAGAGATGGGTTTTTGCCATGTTGGCCAGACTTGTCTTGAACTCCTGACCTCAAGTAATCTACCAGCGTTGGCCTCCCAAAGTGCTGGGATTACAGGTGTGAGCCACTGTGCCTGGCTAGGAGTTGCAAATTTTGATTAATGCTTTGAGGATCAGATAGACAATGTAAGCAAGTGAAGTAGGTCAGGTATATATATTCCCAGTTTTCTTTAGAGACAATAATCTTGATCTTTCTTATTTTCCCTCTTTGATAGAGATCAAGGTACATGGAACTATGTTCCTACTATCAAAAAACAACACTAAGTGTGGTAACAAATGGCAACTGACATTCATTCATGCTATTAGAGAAAACTGGGAGGTGGAAAACTAGAAAGAGTTTGCCTGTTGTAAGGTAATCTCTCTAGTTGATATGTGTAGGGATGTGAGTCTAGTGTTGTGAGAGCCTCCTGATTTTCAAAAGACCATAAATCTAGATTTTTATTTTTATTTTGGATTATAGCAATGGAATTTTTAATTTAAAAATATAGGTTAAATGCCAGTAAACACTTAAAGCTGCATATATTTCTCATAAAACATAAATCCCACTTTCACTTAGAAGTCTTATTATCTGATAGCATTGTCATTCTTCCATTTTTCTTAACTTTATGTAATTTCTTATTTGGTATTTAGCATAACTAAAGTTTGCATTGTTGGTTTATTTTATGTGTGTGTTTGTTCCCTTTAATTTCTTAATACAGGACTATGGCATTGAGGCGGTACTTTAAATTCTTTAAAGTGTCCTCAGTAACATCCATAAGTACCCTTTGAGATTAAATAGATGGTATAATTTTGGGTTTCTTTCCAGCTCTCTGTTGCCATGATATAGGCACCGAGTCCGGATGGTTTTGTCTCCTAAAATATTTCTTGAATGTTTACCGCCTTCTCAAATCTTAAATAACTATATTCTAGTTCAGGCCTTTTTAAATCTCTTGCCAGGATTCAATATAGCAATAACCTCCAAGTTGATCTCCCTTGACTCTTTAGCCTTATCAAATCCTTTTTTCCAGGAGCTAGAATAATTTACCTAGATGGTATCACATTTTCACCTAAAATCCTTAATCACCAGCAGATACATGAAAAAATGCTCACCATTCATTATTGATCATCAGTTAAATGCAAATCAAAACTACAATGACATTTCATCTCACCCCAGTTATAATGGCTTTTATCCAAAAGATATGCTATAATGAATGCTGGCGAGGATGTGGAGAAAAGGGAACCCTTGTACCCTGTTGGTGAGAGTATAAATAAGTGTAGTTACTATAGAGTACAGCATGGAAGTTCCTCAGAAAATTGAGAAGAAATCAGTATATCAAAGAGAAAGCTGCACTCCCACATTTCAGCACCATTCAGAATGCCAAGATGTTTAATCAGTGTTCATCAGTGGATGAATGGATAAAGAAAATATAGTACGTACACATAATGGAATACTATTCAGCCATAAACAAGAATGAAATCCTGTCATTCACAACAACATGAATGGAACTGGAGAATACCATGTTAAGTGAAATAAGCCAGGCACAGAAAGACAAATGCCATGTGTTCTCACTCATATGGAAGCAAAATATTAGAAAATTGAACTCATGTAGATAGTAGAATGGTGCTTACCAAAGGGTGGGGAGGGGGGATACAGCAGGGCTGATTAATGAGTACAAAACTACGCCTAGATGGAATGAATAAGATCTAGTATTTGGTAGCACAATAAGGTGCTACCATAATTTACTGAATATTTAAAAATAAAAGATAGGAATTGGAATATGCCTAACACAAAGAAATTATTATATGCGCTTGAGGTGTTGGATACCCCAGATACCCTGAATTGATCATTACACATTATATGCTTGTATCAAAATATCACTGGTACCCCATAAAAATATACAACATAATAGTTATATACATTATCCATTAAAACAGAAAAAAAAAAATTAAAAAATTGAATCTTACACTGATTCTCCACCTTTACCTTAGCAGAGCCTAAAAAAATGATCCATTATATGGCTGTTTTGTCCTTTACTACTCGTATCACTTATCATCTCTAGTTTTCTAATCTCCATCTTGTAGGTCTTCAAACACATACTACTTTTTTCTTTATTGTTTTAGAGATAGGTTCTTGCCACTGCTTAAGCTAGAGTGTAGTGGTGCTATCATGGTTCACTGCAGCCTCAAATTCCTGGGCTCAAGTGATCTTCCTGCCTAAGCCTCCCAAGTAGCTGAGACTACAAATGTGTACCACCACACCTGGCAAATGCTGTAAATTTTTTTTTGTAGAGAGGGGGTCTTACTCTACTGCCCAGGCTGGTCTCAAACTCCTGGCCTCTTCCCACCTTGGCCTTCCAAAGTGTTGGGATTATAGGTGTGAGCCATTGTTCCTGGCTATTTTTCTTCTTTATACCTTTGCTCAAGCTGCTTCCTAGACCAGAATTCTTCCATTCATACTTAGCTCATTTATCACTTCCCCCTAGGAAATCTTCCTTTATTTTCTTCCCTACACACTCAACAGAATTGGTACCCTTCTCTGTTATTCCCATAATGCCTTGGGCAATACCTATCACTGTGCTTACATTTTCTATGTCGTTTCTGTAGTTAGACAGGGTCTCACTATGTTGTCCAGGCTGGTCTTGAACTCTTGGGCTTAAGAGCTCTTCCTGATTTGGCCTCCAAAAATACTGGGATTACAGGTGTGAGCCACCATGCCTGGCCTAGGAGTGAGAACTTTATAAGATCAGGGACTCATCTTTTTATCATTGTTGCAAACCATGTGGTTGAAATATATAAATTTTATACTGGAATAAATGTCTGAAGAATGAAACTGTTTTTAGAAAGTGATATTGCCGCTTTAACTTCAGACTGTGTGCTTCTGCTAAATAATCTTTTTCATCTGTAAACCTTATCATTTTTTTACCATTCTCTTTCTGAATTTTTTTTCAAACTGTAAAAGTAGAGGATTACCCTTGGAGGTAAGGTCATTCAGTTGACTCTCCTCCAGAGTATAAAAATCCTGCTCTAACATTTGTAGTAAGTGGTCATTTAGCCTATGCTCAAATGCAGTGTAGATCCTCACTACATGCAGTCTGGACTGTTTTAGTTGTTGTACACTTTGCTTTATATTATTCAAAATTTGCACAGGGAGCACCAGGAGATCTGAATTAGTGAGTTCATGCTTGGAATGGTATTAAAGAAAAGTTTACCTTTTTATTCATATGAAAAGAAATTCAATTATATTTTCATTCTTCAGCAGTAATAATAGTATGGATCATTTAAAACAATGTGAACAACCTCTGAACCTGTAACTCTGGACTTTAGAGCACTTATGTATTTCAGTCCTATGTTTACTTTCCGGCTTGCTCTTTAATCTATTATTTAGATTAACTGTAGACCCTAATAAGATACAGCAAAGTAGTAGAAAGGTGATTGGGAATTGTCAGCCTGGCATTAAGATGTGTTAATCAGGCCTTTAGGTAAATAAGAGGTGATTTTATGTACTTTGATAACTAGTAATTACTTTTTAAATCAGAGAGATTATTTTATTTGAAGGTAAAATTTAAATATTTATGTTATTATATACTCTATATTTTTACTGTGATGCCATTTATAAAATTTGGAAAGGCTTAATTTAAGAATACAGACTATAAAATACTTAGCAACCTAGTTTGATAGGCTATTAGCTCCAATAGAGTTAGGAGCACTAAGTCCTTCTTTTCTTTCAGTTCTTGGTGTTGGTATCCACTTGTTCTTATCACCCAGTCTTATATTCTGGCTTTTAGCAAAGTAAGAGTCAACACATCTTGAATTTATTGGAAGAGAGAATTTATCATCATGTTAAATTTTCCATGTTATAGGAAAATACAGAAATAGGAGAAAAAATTTATTACGTTTTTCAGGAAATTCTGGAGTAGGTGCTGTCTATACTACTCCTTCCCTCCTCCCCACAAAAAGAAAAAAAAGACCGATAACAGTTTATTATTAATCAGGATTAAAAATTGTTGCCGTTTTTGTATAGGTAATGAAAATTGTAGTTTATATTTGATAGTTCCTAGTTTTACTACATTTTGTTGAAATTAAATATAGTATATATATACAATGTAATAAAAATGTATTAAGAATGACATTTGATTAATTGCATTTATTTCATTATATCAATTTGAATTAAACTTATTGTATTTAAATGTTTAGTTTTGATCATATAACAAAAAAAGTACTTTATATATCTAATTTATTATCTTTTTAAGATGGTTCCATGGGAAGATTTCCAAACAAGAAGCTTACAATTTACTAATGACAGGTACCTTTGTATTTACTTGCTTTTCTAATGTCTATTTAAAGAGAATAAAAAGGTGAACAAAGCATTTATTATGTGTTTTGCATTTAGCAAAACGCTTAGTGTTTATGCATGTTATAATTTTGTGTCCAGTGCTAAGAAGCTGGTGTTTTTGTTTATATTTTAAACATGCATGTAGTATAAAATTTAGTAAAGTGTTTTTCTTTTACCTCAGGCTCCTGTCCACTTCTTAGAAGTAATACTAGATGACAGTTTTTTTCCATATGTTTCTAGAAGTTTTCTGTGTCTCTGTGAATCTCTCTCACCCCTACACATACACACATGTAAATATGCAGCACAATTTCTTCATGTTAGATATATATTGGGAGATGATTCTGTATCTGCAGATAAAAATTTTCATTACTCTTTTTTATGGCCTTAAACTTTTCAATATATAAGTACTGTAATTAACTAGTCTTTAATAGAAGGATATTGTATTTTACTCTTTTGCTGTTCAGCTACAGCAGAGATTCTTATATTTATCTTTGTATACTTGTGGAATTATATGATTACCCTTATTTAATATTTATTAATTCTAACATTTCCCAAAACTCTTGTGCTTATAAATACAAAAAAAATTGGCTTGTATTGTGGGTTTAACCATCCTGTCATTGTTTATTTTTACTAAATATTTAAGGCTGAATTAATTTAAAAACCAAGCATTTCTTCGGCAGAGCACATCTTATAAAGATTTCAGACGCGTTTAAGCTTTAGTATGTAATTTAAAAGTTTTATTTCTTCAAAAATGTTGACTATTCAGTAGTTTCTGTATTTGGTGAAATAAACTCTTATGTTGATAACACTAATTATTAAAGATGTAATCTGAATTGTTTTAATCCATAGAGCATTTTATTTTATTTTATTTTATTTATTTTTTGAGACAGAGTCTCGCTCTGTCACTAGACTGGAGTGTAGTGGTGCGATCTTACTGATTGCAACCTCCCCTTCACGGGTTCATGCAGTTCTCCTGCCTCAGCCTCCAGAGCAGCTGGGACTACAGGTGCGTGCCACCACGCCCCAGCTAATGTTTGTATTTTTAGTAGAGACGGAGTTTCACCATGTTGGCCAGGATGGTCTTGATCTCTTGACCTTTTAATCCACCTGCCTTGGCCTCCCAAAGTGCTGGGATTACAGGCGTGAGCCACAGCTCCCAGCCTAAAAGCATTGCATTTTAATTTAATACTTTATTGAAAGATCTGAGATAGTTTTTGAAGTACTCAATTTTATTGTGAACATGTAAGTTAATTAGGTTCCAAAAAGTTAAAAAAAGATGATAATGCTATATGATAATAATAGAGAAGAAATTTTAAACTAAAATGACATTCTAACAGCCATTTCAGTGTGGAACCAAAAATAAATAGTTTAGTGAATTTACTGAATTTTGAATATAAGTTTCTCTTCTGGAACTCGTATCACCAAGTACTTGAGGTACTTACTCTTGTTTTAGGCATACAAGGTTGAAAAGGAGCTAAGCTTAATTTCCTTACATTAGTTTGCATTTTCTTTGTGTTATGTGCTCTTTTGAGAACTGGTGGGATTTTTCTCTCCTGAGGAGTACAAATAAGCACTTACATGAACAATTTTGCATGAAATTCCTTTCATATTTTAGAAGACATTTAGAGAGTATCTTGGAGTCTTGTCACTAAGATTCGTTTTATCAACTTAGAAACATTTTCATTTTAGCCTATATTATGCAGTCAGTTTTTGTAACTTTTATGTTTACATATGTGTTGAGTCTTGAAGATTCAGTTTTAGGAGATTTATTTTTTCTTTTTACTGAACAGGAAGTTAGTTGATAATAAGTGCCTTGATTGGATGATTGGAACTATTAGTAATTTACCCAAAAAAAATTATATCTTACGCATTTATTGTGCTTTCCTAAAAACAATCAAGTCCTGATCTTTTCTATATCATTCGGACTTAAATGGAGAAAAGAAAAAGAAAACCTATAACAGTTTGTTATTAATCAGGATTAAAAATTGTTGCCATTTTTGTATTGGTAATGAAAATTGTAGTTTATATTTGATAGTTCCTAGTTTTATTACATTTTGTTGAAATAAAATATAGTATGTATATACAATATAATAAAAATGTATTAAGAATGAGATTATTTGATTAATTGCATTTATTTCATTGTATCAATTTGAATTAAACTTACTGTATTGATTGTTTAGTTTTGATCATGTGGTAACAGAAAAAGGACTTTATCTAATTTATAAATAAATTAGATATTTAAATAAAGAGAAAAGGTAGAGCATCTCAGTATTAGGAGTCACTGCCAATCAAAGATATCAACAGTTCTCTAAAATTAATATGGCATATTTAATGTATGATAATTTTCTTCTATAATTTCTTGTAGGAGCATACCTGTTGAATAAAATACAGTGTGTGTGTATTGATTTTGATAATTCATATATATATTTCAGTTGTTTTGAATCTACCTTTTTAAAAGGTTTTGGTACTATTTTATTACAATCGTTATTTTTTAAAAGAGATTCTTGTATATATCTTTGTACACTTGTGGAATTACATGATTTAGTCTATTTAATATGTATTAATTTTAACATTTCCCAAAACTCTTTTGCTTATAAATACAAAGTTAAAATTGACTTATATTGTTGGTTTAATCATCCTGTCATTGTTTATTCTTACTAAATATAGGATAGGATCTTGCTATGTTGCCCTGACTGGTATTGAACTCCTGGGCTCAAGTGATTCTTCTGAATAGCTGGGATTATATGCATGTATACCTCTATGCCTGGCACAGTCATTATTGTTTAATGATTAATTGAAAACGTTAGGCACAGTGTATTCTTAAGCAAAATTAGTCTTTACTTTTTAGAATCTTATCAAGAGGATTTACAAACAGATTTTAGCAGTTTTAGCTCATATTCCCTAATTTTGCTTAGGTTACCTTTCCAAATTATGACAGGTGTAGCCATTACTGACCAGAAGTTATGCTGCAAAATTTCTGCTCTCTACTTTTATGTATTAAAGCTGGTAAGACACATCAGAGAGAGCAGATAGACAAAATGGATAGTTGTGAATCATAAACCAGAAAATTTGTTTAAAAAACATGTTCTGGTGAAAATTTACATGTTTATGACTTTGAATGGACTTTGTAATAATTCTACTTAACATCTTTTCTTTTTTATTTGATAATTAGGTAACAAAACTAACAGATTAATTTTTACAGTTGGTCAAGTCTGCAGTTTTCTTGTGAGGCCCTCAGATAATACTCCTGGTGATTATTCACTTTATTTTCGGACCAGTGAAAATATTCAGCGATTTAAAATATGTCCAACACCAAACAATCAGTTTATGATGGGAGGCCGGTATTATAACAGGTAAATCATAATTTTTTTAGTTACCTTTTACTTTTAGCAAAAATAGTTGAAATCTTGATAATAAAAGATTCAAAATTATATAAAAGTTTCTAGCTTCAAAAAATTATAAGAACTTCATAATAGTCATGCCCAGTAATTCTTTAGACAGTGTCAAATATGAATACAAATTAGTAACTTATACTTTGTTTCCTTCCAAAGTAATTTTTGCTATTTGAAAATTAGACATAAGCTGTTTGCAAAAAAATTTGCTAAATCCATATATAATCTGTAGGAGGAGCAAAATATCTAAGAAAAAGAAAATATTATTATTTTATTAGTGAGATACTTTAGTATGAAAAAAAAAGTTTCTAAAGTTACCTGAGACTTACTATACAGATTATCTTGTAATTGAGTTGTTCTCAAGTTGACATTTCTTATATGTGATTGTTGCTTTTTACTTCTCACTTTCAAAGTAAACTAATTGTCCCAAAACTCAGAATGAATTATTACTTGATTAGGAAAATAAGTTAATAGAGGAAACCATATGATAGAATGTTCTGTCATTTTTCTGTCAAATAGAAAATAATCTTCATTTGTGAATGTAAAGGGTTTCCTATAACTAATAACTCTAGAGTAACATTATTTTCCTTTTTCAGAGGCTGGCATAATCTTGTTCTAAAACACTTACATTTGCCTAGTTTAACCCCTCAATACCACAGTAGCAATCTCTATCTGAATTAGAATTTATCAAACTAGACATCTGAATGAAGAGAGATTCTGTAGCTGGTTTATCTGGGAAAAAAAAAAAAAAAAAAAACAACCAAAAAATAAAACAAGTTCTTCTGGTTGCTTGCTGGAAGCTCACTTGACTGTTACAAGACATCAAATGTAAAATGGGAGTCTAGGCAGTGGGACCCTTTTGCCTACCTCATATACAAGTTGCTTGAGTACTTTCTGCATGACAATCTGAGTTCTAGATGTCCTCACTGAAAATACAGCTAACTGCAATTTGAACTCTTTAAGAATGTAATTTTTCCCATTTCCAGTTTTCTAGAGATTTAGAACATATAAAATAATACACTGAAAACATATTTTCTTCTTAACTGAATGAAGTCCATATTGAGATTGTTTTTAAAGATAAAACAATTTACATAGAATTTTTGGAAGTTTGTTTTGTCACTGACTAAAACTTCCTTAATACATATCACACAAAATTGGAAATTCTTGCTGCATAGTGGAGGTACTAAGTAAAACATGAAAAGGTAGTTGCTTTTTTTTTTTTTTTTTGCCAAATACCATGATGGAACATGAAAAAAGAAGTATTTTAAGTGATTTCTGTCCAAATTATTGCAATATTATTAGTCTGTTTTCAAAATCAGGTTTTTTTTTTTTAAAGTTAAATGTATATTAATTTAGTGGCCTTGACCATTCCCCAAGAACTTTGATTTTTTAGAATTTTTATTCCCTCTGAATTTGTTTACAAATTCATTTTACTGTTTCTAGTTTTAACATTAAACTTTTTAAAGAAAGCCCCAAATTATGTTAATCAGGTATCATGAAAATGAAGGATTTTGTAATTGTTTTGGAAATATATATTTCATTTCAGCATTAACATTAGTAACAATGTTGGAAATAATTCCTAGGAAGAAATACAGCCATACTCTGCTGTCCCATCTCTCCATCTACTATACATATGAGACCTTTGAGAAAGAGAGGCAGTAGTTATGTCTTTCATTTAGAAACTATGAAGACATAACTTTAATGTTCCTATATTGAGAGTTTTAAAAAAGCCAAAAAGGCATTTAATAGCAAATTTAATTCAGCAGAAATTTATAGACTTATCTACTTTGTGAAATATACTGTACAAATCCTGTGTCAATACATTAAAGAAAAAGAATTTCTTCATTATTAGTGCTCAGGTTTATTAGAAGAGATAGTATAGTATGCAGACTGTGATAAATTCAGGTGATGTATAAATGTGCATGGGAATCAGCAGATGAGAGTTCAGTGGGTGGTGAGAAGGAAGAGAATGGATTTTGGCCAGACCTTGAGGATTAACATTTATCTATGCTTCAAGAAGAGTGCACATGGTTTTATGTGATAAGTGCATTATGAAAATTAAAATCTGTCTGGAGAAGTGTTTCCTAGGTGGCTCAAAAGTTACCATTTGTCCAGTATATTAAAGGGAAGTTTAAAATTCCAAGATTTCCATATTTAGGACAACAGAATGATCTTACTGATTATAGAGGAATGAGTTTATATTTTAAAAATTAGGTGGTTCACTAAAATTTATATTAAAATACATTGTCATTTTATTTTCAATTTTGTTTTTTAAAATATTTTCCCAGTATTTAGAATAATTTGTAGCACTTCTAATCAAAATAATCAATAAACTTTTCTCTCTATAGTGATAATCTTACATGTAAGATTAACTCATTTTTAATTCTATTTTTGCCTGTTTTTCATGTGTTTTATGACCTGTTTCTGATCTGAAACCAGAATGTGTAAATGTTGTAACAATAAAAATTCTTAATTTACTTGAACTTGCTTCCTAAATAAGTACCATGTTTCTGTGAATTCTTCATTCTTAGTATCTCAGAAGTACTCTTGGGGGTGAAAAAAAAGGTAGACTTTCAGTTACTTCCTCATTTATGATGACTCTTTGAGTATGGCATTGTTGACTTGGCTGCCCTCTTGATGTGTATGGAAAATCAGAATCTGTGCTGTGTATTCTGGCCTGTAAACCTATATTGAGAACATTCTAGTTTTTCTAAAATAATATGAACATTACATATTTATTCTATTAATATATTTGTGTTATGTGCTTTGAAAAAAATTTATTTATTAGATAATCTTTGGTAGAAAGTTCACACATATTTTTAAGGATTTTGCATTTTTATGAGACAGATTAATATTAGAAATTTTTATTTTAACAGCATTGGGGACATCATAGATCACTATCGAAAAGAACAGATTGTTGAAGGGTATTATCTTAAGGAACCTGTACCAATGCAGGTCAGTGTTGCGTTTCTTATTGCAGTAATTAACATTTTATTTTAAAATGCATTTTGGTGGTATGTTTTTGCACACATTTGTACAATTAAGTTTGGATACAATTTAAAACTGCAGATAATTTAGATTTTTTTATAAGGTGAACTGTAAGAGAATCTTAGTTTTTATCTATGTTCATTTAGGTAATCAGGAACATCCTAGTGTCTTTTTGAGAGTAGAACCAGTTGTGGGGAAAGGCAAGTTGCACTAGGAACAGGAGGGAGTTTTTTGGAGGCAAAAGTAGAGACAGCAGGGATAAACCACAGCCATGCTTTTTAAAGACTGGGGAGTACTAAAAGGAAATAAAAAGTGATAGAAGAGGATTAGGGTAAAAACTGGTTTATACTTTTCTTTATTTGCCTGTAGTTTTATGGTGAGAGAATTTGAGAATGTCTGTATACTCTGAGTAAAAACTATATAGTAATAAAGAGAATGATGATGTACAGGGAGATGGGTGGTGGTAGTATCTTATGGACAAGGTCCTAGAGAAGACAAAAATGAATAGAATGTAGAATATAAAAGGAAAGACTGGCCATGAGCAAGAGAGCCTATTAAATATTAGTTGCTTATGGTGATTAGCCTATTTCTTCCTCATTGCATTTTCTGAAGTGTATGGTAGGGAAATGGTGTAACAGGGGTTAGAAAAAGGTGCTTCAAAAGAGGGATTAATAATTTTCCTAAGTGGAAAATGGAGGTACTGATATTCTAGTGACATAAAAGATTGCGAAGGGTTTTGGGTACTCAGCTGCAGTTGTACAGTGATTTGTAGTGTGCCTCGTTTCTTGATGTTTCCTCCTCTTAACAAGTTCATTTCAGATGGCTATACCTACTACTTATTGCAGTTATGGGAGGGGCTGCTGGTAAGGAATCATCATTCTGAAGCCAAATACAAATTCAAGAATCATCATAAACTTGTCACATTTCAATATACTGGCACACCTTGTTTTATTGTGCATTGTCTTATGCTTCAAAGATAGTGAGTCTTTTACAAATTGATGGTTTGTGGCAACAAGGACATCTATTGCTACTGTTTTTCCAAAGCATGTGCTCATTTATGTCTTAGTGTCACATTTTGGTAATTCTTACACTATTTTGGTAATTTTTCACTATTATATGTTGATCTGTGATCAGCAATCTTTAATGTTACTATTGCAATTGTTTTGGGGTGCCATGAACTGCATCTGAAGAAGACTGCAAGCTTAATGGATAAGTGTGGTGTATGTTCTGACTACTCCATTGACTGGCTGTTCTGTTTATCTTCCTCTCCTTGGGCCTTTCTATTCCTTGAGACACAACACTATTGGAATTCGGCCAATTAATACCCCTACAATGGTTTCTAAATGGTCAAGTGAAAGATAAAGTCGCATGTCTCTCACATCAGGTCAAAATCTAGAAATGATTAAGCTTAGTGAGAGAGGCATGGTGAAAGCCAAATAGGCTGAAAACTAGGTCTCTCTTGCACCAAACAGCCAAGTTGAAGAGTTGTTGAAGGAAATTAAAAGTGCTACTGAATTGAGCACATGAATGATAATAAAGTGAAACAGACTTATGGCTGATACGGAGAAAATTTGAGTAGTCTGGATTGAAGACTAAACCACAGATAACATTCCGTTAAGCCAAAGCCTATCCAAAGCAAGGCCCTAACTCTCATCCGTTCTTTGAAGGGTGATAGAGGTGAGGAAGCTGCAGAAGAAAAATTGGAAGCTAGCAGAGGTTGGTTCATAAAATATAAGGAAATGCCGGGTGCGGTGGCTCACGCCTGTAATCCCAGCACTTTGGGAGGCCGAGGCGGGTGGATCACAAGGTCAAGAGATCAAGACCATCCTGGTCAACATGGTGAAACCCCGTCTCTACTAAAAATACAAAAAATTAGCTGGGCATGGTGGCGCGTGCCTGTAATCCCAGCTACTCAGGAGGCTGAGGCAGGAGAATTGCCTGAATCCAGAAGGCGGAGGTTGCAGTGAGCCGAGATCGCGCCATTGCACTCCAGCCTGGGTAACAAGAGCGAAACTCCGTCTCAAAAAAAAAAAAAAGATTTAAGGAAAGATGCTATCTCCATAACATAAAAGTGTAAGGTGAAGCAAAAAGTGCTGATGTAGAAACCGTAGCAAGTTACCCAAAACATCTAGCTAGTTTTTCAGAAGGTAACTAGCCAAGCTATCCAGAAGGTAACTGATGAAGGTGGCTGAACAACAGACTTTCAGTGTAAAGAAACCATCCTTTCATGGCTAGAGTTAATGCTTAGCTTTGAAGCTTCAAAGGTCTGGCTGACTCTCTTGTGAGGGGCTAATGCAGCTGGTGACTTTTGGTTGAAGCCAATTGACAATTCTGAAAAACATAGGGGTACCAGAATTATGCCAAATCTACTGTACCTGTGCTCTGTCAATGGAACTATAAAGCCTGCATGATAGCCCATCTGTTTACAGCATGGTTTACTGAATATTTTAAGGCCATTGTTGAAACTTACTCAGAACAAAATATTTCTTTCAAAATATTACTGATCACTGACAATGCAACTCTTTACTTAAGAGCTCTGATAGAGATAGATATACAAGGAGATTGTTGTTTTCATGCTAACACAACTTTTATTTTGTAGCCCATGGATCAAGGAGTAATTCTGACTTTAAAATCCTTAGTTCAGAAATAATTTCATACTGTTACAGTTGCCAAAATTAGTGATTCCTTTTACGGATCTGGGTAAGGTAAATTGAAAACCCCTTGGAAAGGATTCATTGTTCCAGATGCCATTAAGAACATTTGTGATTCATGGGCATAGGCTACAATAACAACAGGTGTTTGGAAGAACCTGATTCCAACCCTTAAGGATAACTTTGAGGGGCTCAAGGCTACAAGATGACTGAGGAGGAAGTAACTGCAGATATGGTAGAAACAGCAAGAGAACTAGATTTGGAAGTAGAGCCTGAAGATGAGACTGAGACTTTGATGATGAAACTGGAGTGAAAGAGGAGTCGCTTGTTATGGATGAGAAAAGAAAGTGGTCTCTTGAGATGGAATCTACTCCTGTGAAGATCCTGTGATCACCGTTGAAATGAAAACAAAGGATTTAGAATATTCTATAAACGTACTTGATAAAGCAGCAAGAGGGTTTGAGAGGAATGCCTCTAGTTTTGAAGGAGGTTCAACTATGGGTAAAATGGTATCAAACAGCATATTCTTTTGTCAAAGGAAGAGTCAATTGATGTAGCAGACTTCATTTTTAAGAAATTGCCACGACCACCCCAACCTTTGGCAACCACTGCCCTAATCACTCAGCAGACATCAGTATCAAGGCAAGAGACTCAGTGAAGGCCTAGATGACCGGAGTCAGGGTCTTGCCCTGTGACTCAGGCTGGAGTACAGTGGTGCAACTGTAGCTCACTGCAACCTTGAATTCCTGGGCTCAAGCAATCATCATGCCTCATCCTCTCCAGCAGCTAGGACTACAGCTGTACACCACTGTGCCTAGCTAATATTTTTGTAGAGATAGAGTCTTGGTATGTTGCCCAGGCTAGTCTTGAATTCCTAGCCTCAAGCAATCCTTCTGCCTTGGTCTCCTAAAACGCTAGGATTATAGGTGTAAACCACCTTGGATGGACCAACAGTTTTATTAATAAGGTATTTTTAAATTAACACAAGTACATTGTTAGACATAATGCTATTGCACACTTAATAGACTACAGTATAGTTGTAAACATAACTTCTACTTGCACTGTGAAACCAAAAGATTTATATGGCTGGCTTGATTGCGGTGGTCTGGATCCAAATCTGCAGTACTTCTAAGGTTTTATATTCCTAAATCATCTTACAAATAATTCGCATCAGCAAGAATCAAACTATAATCCAAAAACAATTTCATTGGAAAATGTATTAAGAATTCAGATGTAGCATACCCAAATTTTTGTTTCATGTTTTTATGGTTAGAAAGGCTTACATACCTGAAATGCACAATTTTTTAAATGCAACTAACAGTTCTTTACCCTTGGTGCACAGACCTGGAACACAGCCATTTGTAAATTCTGATTCCACGTTTAGAAGCAGATACATGTCTGATAATGTTCTACTTGTAATTACTTTGGTTCTTCTTGCATTGTATCTATCAAATGCAGTATCAATTCCAGATTTTAAATACATCACTACTGAAGTCTAGCTTATGACTCTTGTTCTTTTTTTGTTGTTTGTTTTTTATTGAGCTGGAGTTTCGCTCTTGTTACCCAGGCTGGAGTGCAATGGCGCGATCTCGGCTCACTGCAACCTCCGCCTCCTGGGTTCAGGCAATTCTCCTGCCTCAGCCTCCTGAGTAGCTGGGATTACAGGCACGCGCCACCATACCCAGCTAAATTTTTTTGTATTTTTAGTAGAGATGGGGTTTCACCATGTTGACCAGGATGGTCTTGATCTCTTGACCTTGTGATCCACCCGCCTCGGCCTCCCAAAGTGCTGGGATTACAGGCTTGTGCCACTGCGCCCGGCCTCTTTCTTGTTTTTGTATTATCAAAATGCGGGGTTTTTCTGTTTTTTGTTTTTGAGATGGAGTTTCACTCTTTTTTGCCCAGGCTGGAGTGCAATGGCGTGATCTCTGCTCACTGCAACCTCCATCTCCCAAGTTCAAGCGATTCTCCTACCTCAGCCTCCCATGTAGCTGGGATTACAGGCGTGTCTATTATGCCTGGCTAATTTTGTATTTTTAGTAGAGACGGGGTTTCATCCTTTGGCCAGGCTGGTCTTGAACTCCTAACCTCAGGTGATTGGCCCGCCTCAGCCTCCCAAAGTGCTGAAATTACAGTGCGAGCAAAATGCAGTACTTTTGAAAACATTGATGGCTCATAATTTTGTTGGAGAGTACAGTGTCCTTTGCTCCATATTTGTAAAATATTTTTGTTTAGATTTTAAAACACCAATTAACACTGATGTTGGAGAGTGATCAATCCAGTGAGTTTAAAAATTTCTGTCATATGTTTACTTTCAGTAATGTTTTATACAAATGGCCTTTAATGTCTGTCTATTCACAAATCATGTTAAGTAAATTTTGATGTACATAGAAATTTAAACAATAGTCTCTCATTTCTTTTTAGCAAAACAGGATAATCCAGGTTCTTATCACAAAATATTGCATGGTGACGTTCTTCCTGTTCAATAACTGATCAGATGATAACATTATATTTCCTTTTTTTCCCTTAGAAATAATATGGTTCACTTAGTGTTTCTTGAGTTTGAGGAAATTCAAGTATATCATCACTGAAAAATCACAGTTTGAGATTTATCAAAATCAATTCTGCCATCGTGATAGAGTGCTGCTGTTTTTTTTGCATTCATCTTATTATTTTTCTAATTGTCAAACATCTTCCTGTGTCAGTTTTTTCTCTTTACCATTTATGAGCAGAAAATAAAGAGTTCTGAATATTTTAAGTATGTTGAAAGCTAAAAAGACAGCAAAGATGGCCTTTTATACTTTTTCAAAAGATGCTTCACTACTTTACAACACAGTTAAATAAAAAAGGACAAAAAAGCCCAGAGTGATGCAATAGAGATGATTTATTTCATTGTCACATCATCCTCTAGGTCAGGCATTGGCAGAAGTTTTCTGTAAAGGGCCAGATAGTAAATATTTAGGGTTTTGTAGTTCATTTAGTTTGTCTACTAAAGTCTGCCTATTTGGAAGCAACCACAGACAGGATGTTAGGGAATAAGCATGGCTGTGTTCCAATAAAACTTTATGTATAAGAAACAGGTGGTGGATTGCATTTAGCATGGATGCCATAATATGTTAGCCCTGTTGTAGGCAATTCATTCTTCTGTTTTCTGTTATTTTAGGATTTTTTTAAGCATACTTGGGAATAATTCTAAGTAATGATGTATAGTTTCTAGGATGATGAGACAGCATAATGTTTCAAGATAAAGGAGAGAGAGAGAGAATTATGAAAATACCACAGCATATCTTAGATTTATAAGAGGATTGAATGGAACAATGAAGTTTGTAAGATGGACTAAAAGTCATAAAATATTAATGCTTGCAAAATATAAGAACTATGCCAAAAAAGAAATAGAAAAACGAAAACAATTCACCTTGATAGTAAAAGATTCGTTTATTATGGAAGGATCATAATAAAGGCTTCCTGATATAATTCTTTTTTTCAGGGGATTTAGCAATTTATGTCCGTTCTGCCAAAATGTAACATGCAATCCTAAAAATGGCATTATGCAAAATCAGGCAATAAAAATCACAGGGCTTTTGGGAAAAGTGAGGTCAGGGGTGTAACACAAATTTCATCAGTGATATATTAAGAAAGTAAGAACCTAATATGTTGCTTAGTTTTATATATGCAAAATGATTAACAAATATGTACATACTACAATAAATATGGCACTTTACCTTGAATAAAGGCCTGAAGTGGAAAGTCATGTGGAAATGGCCATTGGTAGGGTTGAAGCATGGGAATGTTGCAGAATGGCAGAGGAGGATTATCTGAAATCAGGGTTTTAACACTAGCTATGGATGGATGGGTGTAGCATGTGACACACTTAGTGAATTGAGGGAATTGTTAGGTATTTGAGGTGTGTATATTTTGTACATTCTTACTTATTAGTTCACCTGGGTTCTGTTGTCTGTATTCAGCTAGCATTTCTACAGACATAATTGTGCATAAGCAAACATGATTTTGCTTTATGCTTATATTGGGTCCCAATTTAGTTATGCTGGGACAAGTTTATGTTTTTAATACATTGTTTGCTGTAAAATATAACTGACTGTATTTAAAAATAGTTTATTAGTTGTACATAGAAAAAGACAACTTGTTCTTGGGAATGGCAAGGAAACCTTTCTGTGAAAGTTGTTGTCTGTGTTCTTGGGAAAAAAATAAGTAAACCTTTCTGAGAATTTATTTGGAAAGCAAAAGACTGTTTATGTGTTATGTACATCTAGATTTTAGTATTTTAAGCACTTTGGCTTTTAATTGGTAATTTAATAGATTTTTACCTCATTTCCATCAAGAATGTATAAAATAATTTTAATGTTTTTAAAATTCAGGATCAAGAACAAGTACTCAATGACACAGTGGATGGCAAGGAAATCTATAATACCATCCGTCGTAAAACAAAGGATGCCTTTTATAAAAATATTGTTAAGAAAGGTTATCTTCTGAAAAAGGGTAAGTAATTTCAGAATTTTATCATTAACCAATTTGATAGAGACACTGTAAATATGGTGCTCCAAATTATTGTAATACATAGTCAATAAGTTGTTTTGACATGAGTTATTAGTAATTGACACTTGTTTACAGCCTACATATAAGCATCCTTCAAAATTAAGAGTGTAGGTATATTAAAGGTCTACAGTTTCAACCAGAATCTTTATTTCTTCTGTCCATGTTTTTTTTTTTTTTTTTTTCCTTTTTCTTTTAGTTACTCCTTATGGCACATGGCCCATCATAGTATTGATATTTTACAGATTTTCCTCAATTTGACATAAAGGCATGTTGGGGAATTGTGGCTAGGGGTATCCTTCAGTGGAAGAATTTTTTCTTAAAGCTGGAAAATAATTACTCCAAAACAAGAATTCTCATGATTTCATCATGTTGAAATCTCTGACGATATACTCTGTGACTAATTAAAACAAGTAATATAACAAAAGGCGTTTTTGTACATGTTCGTTACAGGAATTTTCTCATTATGTAAGCATTGGCATATTACATAAACTTTGGAATAAAAATTGATTCATTTTTAATTATTTTCAACAACACATATATAGGATTTCACAATTTATTGTTTGCTAAAAGCGTTTTGTTTGTTTTTTTAAAAAAAACAGGCAAAGGAAAACGTTGGAAAAATTTGTACTTTATCTTAGAGGGTAGTGATGCCCAACTTATTTATTTCGAAAGTGAAAAACGAGCTACAAAACCAAAAGGATTAATAGATCTCAGTGTCTGTTCTGTCTATGTTGTTCACGATAGTCTCTTTGACAGGTAAGATGGTTTTCTTTTGGAATTGTCTTAACAATAAAATAGTGGGTATAAAGTTAAACCAATTTTGAGAGCCCTAAGATCATGTTCTAAAAGCAAATTTACTTTCTAGGTAATTTTTGCCTTCTTTGCTTAATTTTAGACTAACGTATGCATAAAGTCTACTCCATTGTACTGCATAGAAATCTTTGGAATGACATTTGCTGTAGTATATGTTTCCTCCCTGCCCCCACCAGCAATCTTTTGAGTGACTTAGAGTCTTTGTCACCTTTCCTCTGTTTTTTTCCACATGCTTTTACCTCAGTGCACCCAATAGTACTAGCTGCACTCAATTCTGCTATTAACTCTGTAAAAGTTCTTAAGAAAGTTAATATTTAAAAATATTAAAATTGTTTTGATAGGAAAAATGTATTTGAAATAAAAAAAAATTCTTCTTACATTGATTTTCTCGGTTTTTAAAAAATGAATATAAATGTATAAGCTGAATCCTAAACATCACAAGACAAATCCAGCTTTTGATTACATCTGGATTTTTGCTCAAGAACAAGGCCCTTTCTTTACCTTTCACTATTAGTATTATCAGTAATCCATCCCAGTCTTCTTAGATGTATTTACTACTTTTGTTACTCATTTTTATAATTAATAAGAAAAAAGGCAGTTAAAACAAATGTTTCAGCAGCTGTTTTTCTGCTACAGGATGGCATTTCTGTATGTTTTATCCTGTTGAAATATTTCTCTTCAAGAGAAATATCTAAAATATATAGCCTTGTCACTTCTTTTTTCAGCGTGTGTTTAGGAGATCACATTAGTGTTATATGTGATTTTGACAATTTTAAAAAATGATCAAACAAGTTTGGGAAATGCTGATTGAATAAATAGTTTTACTTATAGCATGGCTTTTTGCTACCTTAGTATTTATATTGTGCATGTCTAAAATAGTATGATTTACTTCATAAATTTATTTTACAAAGATACCTTCCTTTTTTCCCCCTGAATACTCTCTAATAACTCATAAAGAGTTGCTCCAAAAAACACAAGGGTTGGGTGAGATAGGATTTCTTGAGATTTTTTTCCCCCTCCTTCAACAACCTGATAATCTTAGCCTTCAAATGTGGTTGGATCAGGCCTCTGCCTCCTTTTCTCTTTAGTTCTACTCTGCACCCTTCTTGTGGGTTGAATTCCTCAACCAGTTCCCTACATGGTAGCAAGGTGGCAAACAGCACCAGAGAAAGGGCTGTAAGCATTCTCTCCCTTAATTATTAAAAATCTTGAAAACATGCTGTTGAGTCACCTCTGAACCAATTTTTAGTTCTGGGTTACCTGAGGTAAAAGGAATGGGATTATCCTGATAGAATGAGGAGGCCCTTTTGTGCCCAGACCTGTGGCTGGAAATGATCGCACCCAAATAGTGAGGCTGCTATACTTATATGTATGTTTGAAATGGATGTTGGGGAGACAACATTATTCCCTACTAAGTGTAGTTTATTATCATGAAAACAGTTAAAACAGTAAGGTATTTTTGGAACAACTCTGTTGAGATCAGTAATATGAAATAGGTGGTTCTTGATTCTTGGAGGATGGGTATAAATTTATTTGAATAGTTGAGGAGAGCTTCCCAACCAGTGTTCAATTAATCAGTATAGGTGTCCCTTGAGATACTAGTGGTTGTAAAATCCTATCGTAGTACAAACATTTAACAAATGTTTTATATTTCAAAAATTGTAACACTTGAAATCCTGTCATCCTGTAAAAACTGTTTTAATTCATTATTTTATTGGGGCAAAAGAATGGTGCATAACATTTGGAGAGAGTTTTTTATAGTGGCTATAGTTCAGTACTTCCTACTTGTTCAGTCATCCAGGTACTCTGAATATTACTTTACTCACAGTTTCTTGTTGATCATTATGAAGCTACTTCTTGTGTTAAAGCAGAAACTGTCTCATTTTGTTTCTTACATTTTTTCTATTAACAGAAGTTCAAATTGTTTTAATTATCATTGCAAAATATATAAGGAGGTTCTTGAAAATAACATAATGAATTTGATATCTTTTTCATTGTTACTACTTTATAAATTAGCTTTAATTTACAGATACTTATTTTCCCACCATAAGGGCAATTTGCTGACTAACACTGGAAAGTAATTAGATTCATAAGATAAAGATTTAACTCACTAGGCCAGAAAAGAAATACATTTGAAACAAAGAAGGTCCTATGGAAATGCGAGTTACGTTTATGATTGATGATGAGGCATCATGATAGGAACATTCAAAGATTTATATGAAGATTGTCTTATGTTTGTAGACCTGAATTCCATGTTAAATATTATTAAATGGAGGCTCTAATAAAATCTGAGCTGCTTCAGCTGCATCTGTTTTCAGTCTTATGTGAGATGGAATCAAAATACCTACTGTTGGATGCTGGAGCATGTTAGCTGTCCAAAAGAAGAGTTTTGATAAAAGTTTATGATTACAGGAGAAAACTTTTTTGGTGAATGATTCTCATTTTGTAGATTTACTGAAGAATGAGTGAACTTCCTCAAATTATAGGTACATGTTTTGACAGTTTATGGATTTCAGGCAGAAATTCAGCCTTGGAAAAGTGAGGTTAAAAATGATTCACTAGTGATACTTACAACTGGAATGATATGAATCTTAAAGTATTAAGATTAATATAGCAATATCTGTAAGATCATACAAAAAGCTTTAGCATTATTTCAGTAAACTTTATATGAACAGATGCAGTTAGATTGGAAATCTATTGGCACAATCAAAAGAAAGATCCACATTACACTTGGCAGTAAAAGAGAAAGAATTGCTAGAGTTAATGAAGGATCAGATCCTTGAAGTACAAGTTAAAAGATTCTGAATGATTCCTATTCTGGTTACCAACAAGAAAGGAATTTCTATCTGGTAGGGGGAAAAGCAATAAATACACATTTACAACTTGCTATAAGGTTGTAGCTTGCTGCTTGTGCAGTTTCTTGCTGAAGGTGACTTAAAAGAACTTAAAGATTTTTTTTTTTAAAAAAGTCTTCGTTATGACTTATAGTTAATGATACTAAGTCTGAAACCTAGTATGAAAAAGTTATGTTCGTAGGAACTAAAGTGTCTCATTATTTAGAAAACAGATTTTTTTTATGTATGGGCACGGTGGCTCACACCTCTAATCCTAGCACTTTGGGAGCCCAAGTTAAGCTGATCACTTGAGCCCAGGAGTTGGAGACCAGCCTGGGCCTACATAGTGAAACCCGTCTCTTTAAAAAATTAGCCAGGTGTGGTAGTGCGCACCTGTGGTCCCAGCTACTCAGGAGGGTGAAGTATGAGGATTGTCTGATCCCAGGAGGTAAATGTTTGCAGAGGGCTGACTGTGTACCACTACACCCACAGCAGAGTGAGACCCTGTCTCTAATAAAACAAAATAAAAATATTTTTTTCAAAGTATGCTAGTTTACAGTCAGCTGTTTTTTTTTTTAATATGTGCCTTTCTGGCCGGGCGCGGTGGCTCAAGCCTGTAATCCCAGCATTTTGGGAGGCCAAGGCGGGTGGATCACAAGGTCAAGAGATCGAGACCATCCTGGTCAACATGGTGAAACCCCGTCTCTACTAAAAATGCAAAAAAAAATTAGCTGGGCACGGTGGCGTGTGCCTGTAATCCCAGCTACTCAGGAGGCTGAGGCAGGAGAATTGCCTGAACCCAGGAGGTAGAGGTTGCGGTAAGCCGAGGTCGCGCCATTGCACTCCAGCCTGGGTAACAAGAGCGAAACTCCGTCTCAAAAAAAAAAAAAAAAACGTGCCTTTCTGTGAAACAGTAAGAGAAACAGTGAGGAAGATTGAATGCCAAGGCAAATGGCATTAACAAAGTAAATTTCAAGAAAGTGAGAAGACATCTCTACCATATAATAGGACAAATAAAAAATAGGTTGATAAAGAATGAATCATAATACGATACAAATGCCAGAGGACAGTAGGGGAAATTGTACATTAATGTTAATGCTTTTTCTTTATGTTATCATATTAATGCCAGCATGGAACATTTCCTGCTTTGTGTGTACCTAGAACCTGGTATGTTGACCTTTGGTATTTAGATGAAGTCTAATATGAAAATTAATAGCAGCCTTCTGTAGTAGGTGATTAGTGTACTTGCTCAGCCTGATGCTGAATGAATGTTGGATGGCACTGCTTTTTTCTTGCATGGCTCTAGTTACACAGCTGTGTAATTTTTCCAGTTTATTTTCAATATTAAGAAAACTCCAAGTCCTCTATTTCCTTGTATTAAACTTCTAACTTTTAATACTGCATTACTTTAAATATTAACAATTTCAGAAGCGCAAGTAGAAAGATGTCTTAGTGATACAAAGTTATTCTAGTGAATATCCATGTGGTAATTAATTTTTACACCATTTTTTCATAGCTGGATCTTATTGTATTGATAGCTTTACATTTATTTATTAAAATGTTTTGCTGGATATTAAAGATTGGCAGTCATTTTCTTTTGCCGTTTTAAAGATAGTTTTCTGTCTTCCAACATTTTCGTTGCCTTTCAAGTTGTTTCTGTTTTAGAGGTAATATATCTTTGTCTTTTCTCTTAGAGGCAGTGTATCTCACTCAACTTTCTTTGGATGTTTTGCGATTTTTCCTTATATTTTCAGCAGTAAAACCAAAATTTACCTACTGTAAATTAAAAAAAAAAAAAAAAAGAAAAGAAAATTATCCTTATGTTTGTAGTGCTTCTTCAGCCCGAGACCTGGTGTTCTTTGTCAGTTTTAGAAAACCCTTGGTTAGTATCTATTTAAAACCATTAATATCTAATTTAAACAGTTGTTCTGCCAGTCTTTTTTCTTCTTGGATTCCTGTTAAAAAAGTTGCACTTTTCCCTACGCTGTTTTCTGTGTTTTTCATCACTTTTTCCTCTGTACCAAACTGTATTTTCTTCTGATCTTTTAGTTCACTAATCTACCATTCTGCAGTGAAGTCCACTTTTTCAGGACTTCATTTTCTTGAAAATTTCTAAATTTTTCAATTTAGAATTTACATTTTTTAAAAGACCCAGTTTCTGGCAAATTTCTTTTTACCTACTTTCTTAAACATTTTAATTATAATTACTTGAAAGTCTTATCTGTCTTCAATATCTGGATAATTTGTATGTCTTTCTCTTATTTTTGTCTTAGCTTTTAGTCATTTAATCCTGATGCCTGTAGTGTCTACTTATTTTGATTAAATGGTAGACATTGTACATGAAAACCTATGGAAGCTATGGATAATATTACTGTGTCCAGAAAGGATTGTTCTGACGGATGATGTAGTGATAGTACATCTGGTGAAGGCTATTCTATTTCTGGTTTACCCTTATCATGAAGGCATAACCCTTTAGGGGTCCTAATAGAAAGCCTGAAATCCATTTTTTTTTTCTCCCAGCACTGTCAAACTACTGGATTTGTGGTTAGTTTTTTAGCCATTGAGCTACTGTTTTGTGCTTAGCATCTCCACTACACAGCTTAGGAATTGGTAAATGCCTTGAACAGAAAAGCTGTGGAGGAATGTCAGGTTCATTATAGTATGATCTTGGCTCCTTAGATAGCTACTTTGGTTATTCTCCAGTGCTTTCTAATAGTTTTTTTTTTGTTTTGTTTTGTATAATGTTTTAAATTTTATCCAGCCAGGATGGTTAGTCTGATACAGGCAACTTTTTAGAATTGGAAGTTTCCAATTCCTATTTTCCATGATTACTTTGAGGACATTCTCAAAGCCTGAGAAGATAGTATTAAGCCTGTGCTCTGTGTATGTTGCTATAGTGTGAGATAAAATCTTTGTTTAAAGCAGGAATAGAAATAACATTTATTGAGTTCTAAAAA
Source organism: Callithrix jacchus (assembly GCF_049354715.1). NCBI lineage: Eukaryota > Metazoa > Chordata > Mammalia > Primates > Cebidae > Callithrix > Callithrix jacchus. The sequence continues at coordinate 123,510,086 of NC_133503.1, read as the reverse complement.
CATACAGGCCCCTAATAAACATTTTATTAACATTTTCAAGTCTAGTTAGAAAAATATTTCCAGAAGACATATAAATTGTTATCTAATATTGCACTTACATATCAAATGATTTATAATACTAAAGGAAGACAAGAACATTTGTTATACACAACTGTTCATTTAAACTCTAGAACAAGCATATGTATGAGAAGATGATGTTTCCATTTTAACAGGTGAAGAAAAATCGTCAGTTTAGAAAAATTTGAAAACATAGAATCACCTACAATCTCCTTAGAGATAATTACTTAGAATATTTTTGGACTAAGAACATTCTAGTCTTTTTCCAGTACATATAAAGCTTTTCAGATTAGCTGTAGGCAGTTCTAGCAATTCAGCTTCAATTTTTGGGTAACTATATTTCTAATGTCTTTTACAATTAATTGTTCTTTACACTTTGAAAGACTGATAACATTTTAATAATGCTGACAAAGTTTTCTAAAATATATACAGCTGACTTTTTTTTGGTAATGATCTGGTACAGTGAAGAATTATTTCTCTAAATTAAGAATTACAATTTTATGTGAATTATGAGTATTTTAAAGTTGGTATAAATATTTTGCTATTGTCTATTAAGTTTCCTAATAATTTTTGTTTTTATTTTAAAGGCCAAACTGTTTTCAGATAGTAGTTCAGCACTTTAGTGAAGAACATTACATCTTTTACTTTGCAGGAGAAACTCCAGAACAAGCAGAGGTAAGATTACTGTTTCTTAAACTACTGTAAACTTTTATATTAGCCCATGTTTTCTTATTAACTGGAATAGAAAACGACCGCATTCAAGATAAAGTGGTAGAAAGAATGCCTGAAATCTAATCATCTCTTAAGGAATGAGAAGTTTCATATGTAGAAAATTTTTTTGCAGAAATGTTATTAGGAATGAAAACTCCATGACCTTTAAATAATCCATGATGTTGAGGCCAACTGAGAATGCTCATTTAAAATACTCTGCATAAAGGTTCTAGATAATCTCAGTACGATGCAAAGATAAGCCAGTTAGTTTTGCTAACAAGCATTAATTATTCTTCACTGGTTGAACTCTGTCTGAAAATAAAAGTTCAGTCAACACCAAGAAAGATCTTTTTAGGAATCTTCCTTTCTATATGTTCTTCAAGCCAAGTCTAGATAAAATGTCTACTTTAGCACTAGCTATTAATCCATGTGCAATGTCCTTATAGCTTCTATTGTTTTAAGTAATTCTGTGAAGAAATAATATTTAATAAACTCTTTAATAAAAATATTTTCCAACAAAGGGAGACCCCAGCTCTACAACAAAAGTAAAAAATAAGCTGGGTGTTCTGGCTTATAGGCAAGAAGATTACACGAGCACAGGAGTTTGAGTTAGTGAGTAAGATTAAGACACTGTAATCCAGCCTAAGCAACAGACTGAGACACTGTCTCTTAAATTTGTTTTTTTTGTTTTTTTTTTTTTTTGCTTTCTTTGAATCCTAATATTACTGGAGTATATGGTTGTATTTTATACAAATATGGCTAAATTTCTGCTGATACTCGAAGGACTTAAAGGTGGTTAAGAAGTGAAAGTGGCTTTGTTGGAAATACAATTTGCCAACCCTAGATATGAAGAACATGCTCTTAAAACTGGATCCCAGCATGAGACTCATAAACTTGAATGAGCCACTGTGTTTTGTGGCTCATGTTAAATATCATATTTCACATCTTTATAAACTATCTCATTGCTCATTTCACATATAATGCACGTAAAATTTCTATGACTATGTATCACTAATCTTTAGATGAGAAAGATAGGGCTCAAAACATTTTGGTAACTTAGATGGTTGTTTTAAATGTTAGAAATTGAGTTAGGAATAGAAATTTAAACTTCAGTATCCTATTTTCTAATTATTTTATCATGGTCCCTCTTTCTGAATAAAAATATGTCACATGCCATAATGACATTTTAGCATGTTTTACAAGCCTTATAACATTTTAAAAAATGTATTTATAATACATAATCTCTCTATATTCTATATTTCCATAAATGGTATTTCCAGTTTTTGTTGATTTGGTGAGCTGTGGGGTCTCTGGTTATTCTCTTCTATTTCAAAAAGCTATGGTAACTGATTTGATTTTAATTTGCTCTAATATAAAGACATTGTCTAAACATTGACAAAGTTCAGCTTCATTGAAATAACCAACAAACTAAAAACATAATTGAATAAAGCAATAGTACACAGGTTTCCAGAAACATGTAAAAACAAAAGTGAATATTTGGATTTATTTTTAATAAACCTAAGTAGTTCTCTACTTTCTCCCAAAGCACTAAACATTTTAAAAAACATGGCTGCAATTCAATTTGAATATTAGGCTGAAATGATTTTTTAAATCTAATGTTATATTTGAGAAGCTTAAAAATAACCCAAGTCCTCTTATACATTTCTACCTGTATTTATGGTCTAAAGTATAGATTAGCATGCTTGTCATCGAATCAGTCATCACAGTATCAGTTGGTTTTGCAATCAGGCCTCTCCCCTTCTCACAAAATCAAGTTAAATTCCACCTAAGCTTGCCTCAAGTGTTAACAGCTTCATTAAACATAGACAGTTAATTTCCCCAAGGTAGTATCTGTTTGAGAGAAACAACTTCTTTAATGTAAATTTGATTTTTTGGCTAATTAGTGGTCACTCATGGTGCATTTAATACATAAATTCAAACCAAGATTTATACAGAATTATAATTGTTTTGGTTACTGTTTTATTGGGGCATAAATAAAGTGCAGTATAGTCTGAGTATAGAAATGGCAGTCTAGAGAAGGAAAGAATTATTGAATTTGAAAAAAAAATTTTGGAAACCAGATAAACTAGTGTGTATTTGTTTGAAATGTTGTTTTTCTTTGTAGGATTGGATGAAAGCTCTGCAGGCATTTTGCAGTTTACGGAAAAGTAGTCCAGGGACATCCAATAAACGCCTTCGTCAGGTGAAGCTTAATTTTCTTTGATTTGTAATTGTCAAATTTTGCTTTAACACTTTGCCGTTTATGTCTTATTTTTATGTGAACTGTTTTGGCATCATATCTTATGAAGGGTTAAGCTGCCACTTGCTTCAGTAGCAGGAAAACGTTACTTGTTTATGAAAGAGAATGTTCTTAGTACGTAATGCCAACCGTTAAAAACATAAGAAAGATGATTTATTCTTCCACTTAAAATAACAATACTGTACCACCACAACAGAAACTGTTCTGTTGGGCATTTAATTTTCCTTCAAAAAATTATTTTGGCTTCTTTCAGAAAAGTAGAACATTGAAAAGATCATCAGATTTATAGTACTAATCCCAATAAACTTTTTTGGGATTTTCATTCTGAAAAACAGCTTTTGAAACATACTGCTTAACTCTTAGGAAATGTTTAATCTTATTTGAAACCATAACATGGCTATTACTTTCATTCATGAAGAGTAGGCTTTCTCTTTTTTGCCTGTGTAAGGGTAACTTTATAACCTTCATTTCTTGGCTTTTTTCTTTATAGTAACCCCTATATAATTGGAAGAAGTTAGGCAAATTTTGACATTCTTGAGGTTTTTAAAGAAAGTTTGGTATAATACTTATTTACTGACCAAAGTGTCTTCTGTTTTCTTCATGTGACTATCTGATAAGCTGAGTGATTAATATACTGTTCTACTGGGAGTGGATAATTGTTGATATTTAGGTGACTAAATAGTCCCTGTAACCCAAAGTCTGGCTGTTCCCCAAGGAAATTTAAGTATACACATAATCACCATGTGTTCATAACATTGTAACATTTGTAAGCTATAAAAAATCAGTTTGGATTTTTGCAAATAAGAGCAAGTTGTATTTTGTATGAAACTTGAGCCATTAAATTGACATTTGCAGGTTTAATATAATCATAGCTAACATCTCTCAAGCACTTTTAATGTATCAGTGGACAGTGAGATTCAGTGATTTACATACACAGTTGGCCCTCCCTATTCATGGGTTCTGCATCAGTGGAATCTACCAACTGTAGGTCAAAAATATTCAGAAAAAAATACAATAAAAATACAGTATCACAATGATGAACATAGCATTCACACTGTATTAGGTATTACAAGTTATCTAGAGATGATTTAAAGCATATAGGAGGGTGTGCATAGATTTTATGCAGGTACTATGTTATTTTCTATAAGGGACTTGAGCATCCTTGGGCATTGTTGTCTGCCAGGACAGAAGGGGAGGGCTTGGGATCAGTCCTGCAGATACTGAGGGACTAGTTTGTAATCCTTATGAAAAGCTGTAGTGTAGACTTTCTACTTACATATTAGAAAAATGAGGCTTAGAGGGACTGATTTGTCCAAGGCCACACAAGTAGTACATGGCAAGAGAGTAAGAGGACTTAGTGGGGGTATAGCTCAGTGGTAGATCATTTGACTGCAGCAGAGAGAGAGGACCTGACAGTAGAAGGGAGAAGATCTAAATTCTAGCATCCAAACTGACAAATGACTTAGTTTTTTTTTACATTTGTATCCTTTCCTGTAAAATAAGAAGGCAGAGTCAGTGTTTTAAAAAGTTGTAGCCGTGGAACTGTATTTTATAGAAATAAAATCTTCTAGATAACCATTATATAACATACGGGATTTTGATTTGAGTAGTGACAGTTGTTTACTTACATGAATAAAGAATTTTCCTCTTGACTTCATTTTCTCTGTATCATTGTTTTATGGTAGAAAAGGTGTATTTTTCCAAGAAGATACTGGTAGAAATAACTTGTAAAATAAAATTGCATTGTTTTTATCTTTTTAGGTGGGAAGAATTATTTTAAATGTTTTAACATTTTAAGTATGTCGTATAAAAAGGCAAAATAAAACCAAAGCTCATATTTTCTGAAAAAAAGGGGAAAATAATTCGCTATATTTGGCTTTTTATCTTATGAGTAATTGCTTTTGAAACTTAGCGCAATTCTAGAAATCTGGGGTAATAATTCTTTTTTTTTTTTTTTTTTTAGGTCAGCAGCCTTGTTTTACATATTGAAGAAGCCCATAAACTCCCAGTAAAACATTTTACTAATCCATATTGTAACATCTACCTGAATAGTGTCCAAGTAGCAAAAACTCATGCAAGGGAAGGGCAAAACCCAGTATGGTCAGAAGAATTTGTCTTTGAGTAAGTCTTATTTTATCATTAATCATTTTCTTTTACCATATTTCATTTCTTTCCATTTTTTTGGGTCTCTATCTAAACCATCAGAACAAGGTACCACTTCCAGGTGTTTTAACAGCATATATATATATATATTTTTTGTTAGTTTGTTTTATATGTTCACCTTTATTTGTGAAGTGCTGTGCCCTTGGTTATTCCACCTAGTTATTAACATGAATTAGCAAGTCAAAAAATGAAAATGTTTACTAGAGTTTCCAGTACTTATTTGAATTATTTAGGAGTTTAAAGATGCTAGGTAAAGTATATAATTTGCTTGTCTTCTGTATACCAAAGAATAAAATATGTTGTGAAATAAAAGTAGCACACTCACTTTTCTTTTTAAGCTGAAATAGGGGGCTTATTTGATAGTAGAACTAAAGGAATAAAGAAGTTTGATGTCAAAACATTTTCTTAATTCTTTTTCTCCTTCTTCCTTTAGTGATCTTCCTCCTGACATCAATAGATTTGAAATAACTCTTAGTAATAAAACAAAGAAAAGCAAAGATCCTGATATCTGTAAGTTGATATGGAAACTCTTTCTGAAGTAGAAAAAGCATGTTTTATATACTTTTAAAATTCACAATGAAATAATCTTAAAAATTAAAAAATAAAACAAATGCAAGTAGTATAATTTGAGATAGTTTCTTTCTGTACTTCTTAAAGTATTGATTATTGAGAAAGAATATACCTAAGAAAGAAAACACCAACCTGATTCAACTGTACAGTTAAGTACTTTAAAATATCTAGCCACCCTCCTTTCTCCAATGAATAGGAAGAATAAGAAAATGATTACAGTGGTCGTTTTGAAGGGCTTACCCTCATCCCTTCTTTCTACTTTTTAGATTTTTCATGTTTTCTTTTGAGATGGCGTCTCACTCTTGTCACCCAGGCTGGAGTGCAGTGGCAGGAACTTGGCTCACTGCAACCTCTGCCTCTCACATTCAAGTGATTCTCCTGCCTCAGCCACCTGAGTAGCTAGGATCACAGGTGCCTGCCACCATGCCCAGCTAAATTTTGTACTTTTAGTAGAGATGGGGTTTCACCATGTTGGGCAGGCTGGTCTCGAACTCCATACCTCAGGTGATCCACCCACCTCGGCCTCCCAAAGTGCTAGTATTACATTAGCATATAAGCAAAAAAGAATTCTATTTAAAAATTACCCTTAACCTTGAATATGTCATTTATTCACTTCTGGTAGTCAAAGGCTCTCAGTTCCTGTTCTTAGCAGCACAACTCTTTCCATCCTGCTACTAAAACAGTTGGCAGTGGGATTTACCAATCACATCGGGGTGAATTAGGTTAATGCCTTCTTAAAACTCAGGCTTAGGGAAGGAAGTGATATGTATTAACAGACAGATCAAAGCCTAAATATTTCTCTATAAAATGTTTATTCTGTAATTTTTTTTGTACTAATTTTAGTTTTCCCTTTTACGATAAAATCCCAACCCCACAGTAATGACAAAGAAAGCAGGCCATGCCTTATATATAAAGTGTTCTTTTTTCACGACTTTTCTTCTTAGATATACCTCCAGATCTTGGCAGCTTAAGGGTTGCCTGTTTAAAATGGAGTTTTCACCGCCACAGGCTGAATTAGATATGGTTTCTCTGTATTCCAATAGCATTCACCACTGTTAACAGCACTTATCAATGCTGAAACATGACTGATTTCTTGCCATCTGGAATAAACTGACCCCCGTGCAACTTAAAGACCACATCTGAATCTTCTCTATACTTCCCCCACCTATCAGAGTTTAGTGCATGGTAGACATTCAATAAATGAATGAAGCAGTTAAATATTGAATTTGTGATGTTACTGAAAACTTTTTTAATGAAAAGAATTTAACACCATTGAGAAGACTGAACACCAGGAAAATTTACTTGCATGACTAATTATCATGTTATCTTTTTAGATAATAATTGCTTGTTTTTCTTCCCAAGTATTTATGCGTTGCCAGTTGAGCCGATTACAGAAAGGGCATGCCACAGATGAATGGTTTTTGCTCAGCTCCCATATACCATTAAAAGGTATTGAACCAGGGTCCCTGCGTGTTCGAGCACGATATTCTATGGAAAAAATCATGCCAGAAGAAGAGTACAGTGAATTTAAAGAGGTATTATTTGTCTAATTTTTGTTAGAATTAACATAAACATTTAATAAAAGATCCATTAAGCTAGACATAGTAATTCATAGCTTAGTGGCACAGTGACACCAGAGAAGATTAAAAACCTTGTATTATAGTGTGATTTTGATTAGACTAGAAATAGGTAGACTATGAATGTATTCTATTTTAAATAAATGTATTCAGTGGGGCATTTTAATTATTAAGAACTTATGAAAGAAAGAATGCTTAATGCTGTGTACTTTAAACCATCTTTTAAAATGTCATTTTAGCTTATACTGCAAAAGGAACTTCATGTAGTCTATGCTTTATCACATGTATGTGGACAAGACCGAACACTACTGGCCAGCATCCTACTGAGGATTTTTCTTCATGAAAAGCTTGAATCGTTGTTGTTATGCACACTAAATGACAGAGAAATAAGCATGGAAGGTATAGTATGGCTGTGTTAGTGTGAAACTTTAAGAAACTGGGTTTAGATTTTATATCACGCATATATGGACTCTATCTCTGAATATACTAAATTGTTAAAATGCAAATCAAGTTAATCTGTTTTCCCTTATTAAAAATTGCAGTTGGATGTTCTGCTTATGTCGGTTACTTTGGGGAGCTAATATTTCTAATGGAGGTTTTGGCAGATGAGTATTAGAAGCTCCAAGAAAGTGGTATCTGTGTCCACATCGATGGCTCATAGTGCTTGACTATCAAGAAAAGTCTGGCATACTTAACTATATTCTCTTACTTTTTACGTCATTGCACAGAAGTTGGGTGTCACCTGCCTTTTATTTCTAGCTTTTATAGATAGGTAGTTCCCAAGCTGATGGACACACAGTTTTTAATGACTTATAAATACATCGAAATAATTATCCTCTCCCTGCCCCTCCGACCAAGCACTTTGATTCAGTAACAGTTCTTGCTTCTAGATTCCCCAAATAGTAAAGTTTAGAACTATGTCCTCCTCATAAAAATTATAAAGGTATATAATTTGTCAAGGAATAGATAAAATGGTGGTCCTTATTTTACATTGAGTTTATCTTTTCTGACAGCATTTGTCGTTTATTAAAATTTTACTGCAACTCATCAGACATGTTTTAGGCTAATAAATGAATCTATATTGGGATTTTTTGTGTTATATTCGTAATTCTAAATAAATACCCAAATTTCAAAGCATGGGGTCCTTGGACAACACAGCTGATTTATGGTCCTAATTTTGTCACTAGCTAATTGATCTTAGACAAGTCACATAACCATTCTGAGTCTTCATTTTTCCATATAAACATGCAGTGTTAATCTCTTCTCCTGTTCATGATATGATGAGGTAATACATCTGAAAGTCTTACAGAGTTAAGTTGTAGAAGTATAGGATGTCATTGTAATTAGTACTTCAATGTTGCATGCAAAAAGTACATTTAAAAGGCTGTTCCTGTTGAGGTAAGATGAATTCACTTAATTTCCAATTTGGTCACATTGAGTCCTCAACAAATAATCTTCTAATGTAAATATTTGCATAGATGAAGCCACTACCCTATTTCGAGCCACAACACTTGCAAGCACCTTGATGGAGCAGTATATGAAAGCCACTGCTACACAGTTTGTTCATCATGCTTTGAAAGACTCTATTTTAAAGATAATGGAAAGCAAGCAGTCTTGTGAGGTAAGAATTTAATGTTTTAAGAAGTATTTTTTGCAAATAGGTAATAATTTAATAGGTAATTTGTAGCTCATTACATTTTAAGGAAAATATGTTAAATTTCTAAAATTATTCCTCATAGCAGTTATACCCTTTTGTAATACATTTATAAAAATGTTCTGCAAAATGAACTTTGAAAATACTTGGTCATTTCTTCTATTGTACTAACGACAAACTATATACTCCTTACAGAAAGTGTGCATACATAAACTGAAGGCTTTGCTAGTGACTTACATTATAACCTATGTAGCATTTCATAACATCTCGTTTTGTCCTTGAAGGTTTTTTTGTGAGAGGAGAATTGAGATAACCTCAACAAAAGCAAAAAAAAAAAACACCTTTTAGGATTATTAAAGCTTAAGTACAAACTCATAATAAACTATTAAGATAGTAAGTGGAATCTCACATGTATACCCTTTCATTTTAATGGTAAAGCGACTATAAAGAAATACATATTTTAGATTTGACACAAAAATCAATAAAGTAAGGAATTCATTTCTCACAGTGGACACTGGGATCTAGCAAATGTTAATCCTGCACAAAGATGTCAATTCATACTAATAACGTGAAGGGAAGAAATTAATGATTTAATGTTGGAAATCTGGAGTAATGCCATAGTTAGCCTAACATGAGGATGATACAGAAATGCAGCAAGTAGGTAGAGTCTCCAGACTTTAGAGACAGGCTACAGAATTTGGACTTCCATAGATAAATCTACTCTGCTGACACTTCTGAGAAAGGTTTGTGATTCTGCCTAAGACATTTGATACTTTTATTAGCCATTAAATAAGTCTCATTCAGAAAAGGCTTTTAATTGGCTTTTTCCCCCTCTAAATAAACATAATTGACTAATTACTGTTTGCTTTTCAGTTGGGTAATTGGGAATAAATGGTAAGAAACCTGCCAGAAGGAGTTTCATAGAGCAAACTACTTAAAAACCCCCATTTATACAAAGAAAAAAGATGAATACACACTGAGATACTGAAAAAGACAACCTTTAAAACTACTTGTTTACCTCAATTCATTGCATTTGTCATTGCCAAGATGCATTTATATTGATTTATTACTTCTCTTAGTTAAGTCCATCAAAGTTGGAAAAAAATGAAGATGTGAACACTAATTTAGCACACCTATTGAACATACTTTCAGAGCTTGTGGAGAAAATATTCATGGCTTCAGAAATACTTCCACCGTAAGTGATGAAATTTTCATTTGACAAGAAATTGTGTATGTCTTGAAAAATTTATATTCCTAATACACGTGAAAGCTTATCTGTTGTCCTATTATTATATTCTGAAAAAGTCATGGCTAATCTTTATAAGTAGTATTTAAAGAAAAGAACTGCCTTAAAGATCCCAGAGTGAAATATTTACATTAAAATTAAACCACTGTTTTTGTACGAGCCAGTATGTCTGGTTTGTATAGTAGCTTGGGGAGTGAATAGAGTTTCAGATTTGAGATTGTAAGACATCTTTTCTATCCATTTGTCTATATTTGATAGGCTAAGCACTCTGTTAATATGCTTTTAGGCCTCCAGTATTAGTGAACTCACTTGTTCAGATAGAAGTTAACTTAAGTCTAAATATTTCTCCTCAGAATTTGCAACTGGTTACTTCTCTGTATCTGAAAGCAAATGTCAAGAAGTTGACTGAATAAACTGATGATGATAAACTTAGTGGATAAAATTTTCCTTACCTCTTGCTAAATGTCTCATTACTTCTGGCAAAATACTTTTTTGAGGGAAATGGTCAGTTGTATTAAACTGTGGTATATTTGGGTAAATTAAGCTTTTGGCTGTTATGAGATCAGTATTTTCACTTGCTTTCTGTGCTTTTCACTTGCTTTCTGTGCTGAGATGGTTGTTTTATTTTGGCAGGACACTGAGATATATTTATGGGTGTTTACAAAAATCTGTTCAGGATAAGTGGCCTACAAATACCACCATGAGAACAAGAGTTGTTAGGTAAGGCTCATCAATTATTTGTTACATCACATACCAAATATCCATTAGGTGGATAATTGTAAAAAATTGAAGTAAACTTCAAGTTACTCTGAGATTTAGCTACCATCTGCATTTTATAAAAACATGAACATTCATTTACAGTCAAATAAGTATTGAAGTATTGGGGATTTTTAAATCCTTACAGGATGTGGTTAAAAGTTATATAACAAAATCTGTAGCTAACTTCATATACTATTCTTCATATATACACACTCACACAGATTGGCACTAAGAGAGAAGAGCAGTAATTGACCCATTTAGATATTAATTGGTTTGTTGCAATCTGTGACTCTGAGCTAATCCAGAACATGTAATTTTGAAGCTGTGTTTCAGTCTGTTCATTTTACCATAATTAGGAACAACTGTTTTTGCAAACCATTGAATTTGCGAGCTTATATAAAGGGACTTCATTATCATCATTCTATAGGAAGAATTGCTTTGGCAAATCCTGGAATTTGGGAGTTTCTAAGGTTACTTCATTATCATTATTCTAACATATTTTTCCAATGAAGAAGCAGATCTGTCTGGAGAGGTTAAGTTGCTGGACTAAGGTTATATAGAAAGCTAGTGGGTAAGCAGAATTAAAGGCAACTAAGACCCAATATGATATCCTTAACTCTTATTGTAGGCTTTTGCTTTTGTTAAGCATACTACAACCAATTAATTCCAGGCAAATGGAAGTTTAATGCAAAAGTGTCATGGTATATAGCAGTCTTCTTATAATTCGTTATTTAGAATATACACTGCCATGTCATGTTCTATTTTAAAAAAATTAAGCAATCATTACCACCATTATTACACAATTCATTTTGAAAATGTGTGTTAATCCTGCCTCCAACCTAAATTTTGTCAAGGGGTTTCTAATTCTTTTTTTTTGGTGGGGGAGGGGGGCAGATAAAATTTCTCTTGGTTATGATGTGACGCAATATTTAAGAACCACAGATTCTGCTTTTCTTGGCATTAGTGGTCATTGGGAGGAAAAGAATTACAAGCATAATATTCCAGCAGTTATGGGTGATACGTCAATTAAAACTGCTCTATAAATCTGTATGTTTCAAACAAGCATAATTGTTAAGCAACCACAGCAAGAAATTGTGAACTGTTAGATGCAATAGGGTGTTTTAGGGGCATTTTTGCGAAGGTTGATTTCAGGCTCATAGACCTACTATGTGTAAGTATCACAGTATTTTCAAGTAAAGTTTACATAAGAGTCTTTGTAATTTGAGAAGTCCAAATTTAAAGACTTAATCGTTACTGTTATATATTAGTTTTTTTTTTTTTTTTTTTTTTTTGAGACAGGGTCTCACTGTTGCCCAGGCTGGAGTGCAGTGGTGTGAATTTGGCTAACTGCAACCTCTACCTCCCAGGTTCAAGTGATTCTCGTGCTTCAGCCACCCAAATGGCTGGGATTACAGGCATGCACCACCACACCTGGCTGTTTTTGTATTTTTAATAGAGATGGGGTGAGAGCATGTTGGCCAGGCTGGTCTTGAATTCCTGGCTTCAAGTGAGAGGCCCACCTTGGCCTCCCAAAGTGTTGGGATTATATGCGTGAACTACCATGCTGGCCAATGTATTACACTTTCTATAAATGCTGTTGAGAGGTAATGTATTTACTTCTAAGAGTTCAAAAATTAGCAAACAGGCACATGTTCAAAGGTAAATGCTGAGATACTAGGTAATTCACTCTAACAGAGAACAGAGATTGTGTCTTACTAATCTCTAGAAGGAGTTGGGTAACTCATTTTGGGAATAATGCTTGTCTTTACATGGGGCAAGTAAGAGGTTATTAGTGTGTATTCCTCTTAAAAGGAAATTAGAATTTATCTACATGAAACGTATGCTCCCTACCAGTGACTAAAGGAGGCAGAAAAGGAGTTATGTGCAAAAGCTTTATTTTTACACTGACATTGTCCCAAAGTAAAATGAGCAGATAAAATCACATATGACAGCTATGAGTATAATTTTTGCTATTGCTATCATTTTGTAATTTGACAACTTTTTAAACTTTATTATTCCTTATGTCTTGCCTTAAAAAGCTTTTCAGGCTGGACGTAGTGGCTCAAGCCTGTAGTCTCAACACTTTGGGAGACCAAGACAGGAGGACTGTTTCAAGTCAGAAATTTGAAATTGTCCTGGGTACCGTAGTGAGACTCTGGTCTCTACAAAAATAATTAAAAAAAAAAAAAAAAAATTAGCCAGGTATGGTGATGTGTACCCTCCTATCTATAGTCCTAATTACTCTGAAGACTGAAACAAGAGAAGTGTTTGAAACCAGGGGTTCAAGGTTGCAGTGAGCTGTGATTGTGGGCCATTGCATTCCAGCCTGGGTGACAGAACAAGACCCTGTCTCAAAGAAAACCTTTTCAGCCTCCTATTGTATACATTTTCATTTATCAGTAAGTTGCCTTTTCTCTAGTGCAATGGATTCTTATCTTCATATGACTCATCAACAAAATCAGTGCAACCAACTTAGGCTGTTCTAATAATCTAAAATTCTAAATTGAGAAAGTGAGTAAGTAATACATTCAAGAATCAGATATAATAGGTATATTCTTAAAATATGATGCTTTGGCTTACTGTTTCCTAAAACTTACTGTGTCTGGGCTTTCCTATACTGGTTTAGAGTGAAGTTTATGGTTCTATGAGTGCTAAAAATTCTGTTTGTATGTATTGTTTTAAAGTAACACATTATATAGGTGTTTTCTAAAAAAAACAAAACAATTTCCCTCCCATTTAGTGGTTTTGTTTTTCTTCGACTTATCTGTCCTGCCATCCTGAATCCACGGATGTTCAATATCATCTCAGGTAATCAGCTTTTGATAAAATCTTGAAATTAAAAAATTAGTATGTTAATAAGAATACTTTTAATTTAAATGTGTGGTTTTTTTTTTTTTTTTTGGATTATCCAATTCTAAATCTTGGCATACATAAAGTGTTCCAGAGCACCCTTCCTTCCTTGTCCTTCTTCAGCTTTTCTCTTGTTTTTTATGTTTTCTTTCATCTAATATCTGGTCGGAGACGGTATGATTATACACATTCCACCTTTTTTCTGCCCATACTGTGTCTCAAACCTTTATAATAGATGACTTCTTAGAGTCTGCAAGTTGGCTTTTTCCAAGTTGGGAAGAGCTTTGCTTAGCCCATTGCTAGACTGCTGCCAGCTGGATCTTCAAAATCAAAATAAATTATATCTATATTTGGAATAGTATTCTGTGAGTACTTACGAAGAAAGCAGTATTGGTTCCTTCTCATTAGAGATTTTTTAGGTCACCAGTTATATATAGTGTTAATTGGCCATTTTAAACTCTGGTAAACCTGATCCAGCTTTGCTTATTATCCTTATAGCTATATTGAGATGACTTTCAGGTGTTACAAGCTTCTTTCAAAGAAAGGATAACAGGGATATTTGTGACTTTGAATATAATAATGAACCATTATAAACAGTAAGACCCTGAACCATTTTTACCTTAATAATCTGAAGCTTAAAATTGTACTAAAAATGTTTTGGATTGTCTTAAGTTTTACTTTTATAGCCATCACATCTCCGTAATTACCTTTTATTGCTAATAAAGTGGATAATTTTACTGCTAATAAAGTGGATAAAATCTATTAAGATTAAGGGTTTAAAATTCTTTTTGGAGAGATTTTTCTGATGTTGGCCTCAGAGAACACTATCTAAAACTAGGCAGTCATGTAGATTACCTATGAGATTTTACTGTTAAATAATTACGTTAAGTTTCAGAGCTTATATTTAATGGACACCAATATTTTTCATTTACATCCCACTATCTGTGTTCTACAGGGAAATGCTTCCTGACTTACATTTTAATAGTTTATTAAATTTAATGTTTTTCTCTTCAAAGCAGAGGTCCTAGACTTTATCTTGGTTCTTGAGCTTTAAGTGAATTATTTGGACTGCAAATAATGTTGGGAGGAGGGAATTGCTCAGATTGCAAATTCCTAACCTGAGTAGGCTGAAATTAGCTTTGTGAACTGTCACAAAGGATGTCAGGAGTGACAGTCTTTTCTAGTGATAAAGGTAAATCTTTAAGGTCCTCTGAAATAGTATCAACCATTGGGAATTGCTGAGTTTGTAGTACGCTTTTCACAAGTCTAGAGATACAGATAAGCATATTCAGTTTTCCTCTTTTAACTGAAGTTCTTTTGATTATACAGACCATACATTTTCCTGAGTTCTGACTGGAAGAATGGGTAGTATTTTAACAGTAAAGTAATATTAAAGTGCTAAATTTAAAATGGGTTAGCTGGAATTGCCGTTGAAGTTGGTGTCATTAGCTGTGCCCAATTCTCTTATAGATTCCCCATCTCCTATTGCTGCAAGAACACTGACATTGGTGGCTAAATCTGTGCAAAATTTAGCAAACCTTGTGGAATTTGGAGCTAAGGTAAAAACATTTTGATATTTTAAAATTTATGAATGCAAGTTTGATATAAAACCACAAAATATAGCTTAAGTAAATTTTTAACTGAAATTTTTAGCAATGAGATAATTTTTGTTGGTATTTGTTTTTAAAGCATCTTGTTTAAATTTTACATTTTAATAGTGGGACTTTAAAAAACACCACGTCAGCCATTACAGAAAACAAATTTTTCAAGGTCTAGTGTACTCAAATTCTCACTTTTAAACATAAAAATTATCAGTGAGCATAATTTTATTTCCCAATATTCACTGTAAATAGTAAAACTCAGATGAGTTTGTTTTCTTTTTAAACACCCACACTTAGTTGTACTATCTAAGGATAAGACTAATAGTTAGGATCATATAATGCCTTCTGCTTTTCTCACCTAACATGTGACAGACATCTTGCCATAGGTGGAAATATATAATTTTCATTGTTCTTAATATTGGATATTTAGATGGCTTCCAGTTTGTCCCTGTTACTGCTGTAACATATCCTTGCATACATTTTCTTTCATACTTGTTCAGTTATTAGCTGAACTTTGGAGTAAAATTACTAAAGTTAAATACATGGTTTAGGCTTTTGCTATGTATTGCAAGATTTCCTGTCAGCAATTTAAGATACTTTTGTTGCTACTTGCAGCCTTGCCAAAACTCAGTGGGTAGTATGCTTTTCTCTTTTTTGCCCAATTTGATAGACATATTATTTTGTGTTTCATTCTTTTAGACTTTCATGTCTCTATCTTTGGAATTGCCTATTGAGGTTCTTATCTCATTGAGTTTCCTACTGACTTTTAAAGAGTGCATTAATCTGAACCTTTTCCATATTTATAGCATACTTTTAAGTAGGATTTTAGTATGATGAGCAGTTAACATATATGGCCTAGCTTTTGAATTTATCTGAATCTTGAGGCAGGTTACAAATAAGATATTTTTCTATTGCAGTCTTTATTATACTGTATTTTAATTCCCTGTAATCTGCCGGATTCTACCTGGGGCCATGTTTGAATGAATTTATATATAAGCAATTTGTGTCTGCCAGGCTATGTGTTATGATTTGTGTTTGGGTCCAGAATTCCTTGCTCTTTCATTAAAAGAACAAGCTCCTCAGTATAGCCATTTGCTTATATATTAGAAGGAAAATACTGTCATTATATGATTTAATCCTTGTGAATTGCTGTTAACAGCAATTACTTTTGCACCAATCTGATAGATGAAACAGTGATGTTTGTTTCTGGTGCATATAATAGAGGCATTTTATTTTTTAGGAGCCCTACATGGAAGGTGTCAATCCATTCATCAAAAGCAACAAACATCGTATGATCATGTTTCTAGATGAACTTGGGGTATGTATATAATTTTTAGGTACTTTAAAATTTATAGTTAGTATAGCTGAGTTAACCCACTTAAGCAGCAACCTTTAGAAAGATTTTTCCATCCAGAACTAAAAAGACAAAAAGCCTGCAAATTTTTGTCTGCCTTCCTAAATAAAACAGTGCATTTTTGTTTGTAATTAATAGTTAACACCAAAGCATACATTACTCTTGGCTTTTGGACTACTTTCATCATATTTTAGGGTCTGTCTTGCCTTTCATATCCTTTTAAAGCTATCATATCTGACTGCCATGACATTCTGTTGAGTCCTACTTTGCTGCTACTATGTGGGGCTTGAAGCAAGACAATGACAGAGTTCTGACCAGGTTAAATAAATAGACTGAAGAGTGTTCTTTTCTAGAATAAAAGACATGAATTTGGTGTTATGCTTCATTGAGTGTGAATACCAATGCCTCATTTGGGCCTTGTTAATAAACTGTGATTACAAAATTATGAATGAGGATATTTTGTAATTTCTAGGACCCTGCATTTCTTAAGTTAAATTTTCATGATTGTATTTTCAGGTACTGAGTCAATTTTAAGCCAAACTAAACTTATTAGTAATTCAGTTCATATAAAGAGAAACCAGGAAGGTACATGTACACATGAATAGAGCCAGGTATATGGCGTGGCATTAGGGAGTGCCAGGATTGGAGACTGGGGTGTCCATCTTCCATCTTAATGCATTCAGATTCAGTTAAAAAGACCACCACGGCTGGGCGCGGTGGCTCACGCCTGTAATCCCAGTACTTTGGGAGGCCGAGGCGGGTGGATCACAAGGTCAAGGGATGGAGACCATCCTGGTCAACATGGTGAAACCCCGTCTCTACTAAAAATACAAAAAAAAATTAGCCGGGCATGGTGGCACGTGCCTGTAATCCCAGCTACTCAGGAGGCCAACGCAGGAGAATTGCCTGAACCCAGGAGGCAGAGGTTGCGGTGAGTCGAGATTGTGCCATTGCACTCCAGCCTGGTAACAAGAGCGAAACTTAGTCTCCAAAAAAAAAAAAAAAAAAAAAAAAGACCACCACAACCATACCACTGTGGCAAACAAATCAGGAATGCATGTAGGTCACAGGTTTGCAACCTCAGGTATAAAAACAAGTATATGAAAAATTATGGCATAGCTCTATCTTTATTGTGAAATTGACAAAAATGCTATAAGTTCATTCTTCTATATGTGAACTGGGATATAAGTGGTCAATCATTTGAAACCATTTTTCTGTAATGTTTAAAAGGAGCTGTGTGAGAAATTATGCCAAACAATCTAGGATTTCATACTGCTTAGAATCCAAATATAATATTCTGATTTTTTCACCATCCATATAAACCAAATTCACTTTTGATGACCCACCTTGATTATTATCTCCTTCAGGAAGCTTTTGCTGAGCCCCAAAGATGAATAAAATTTGTAACTTTTGTTTTACCTCCTAAGTATCCCCTGCATACCTGCAATACATAACTCTGTTGCTACAGTTACTTTTCTAAAGGCCTTTCTACTAGAGTCAGCTCTCTGAAGGCAAACTTGGTGTATGTCATCTCTGTAATCCTTTACTTGAATCACTAAATGAGTGTATTCTGCATAACTGTTTATTCTATAGAAAATATTGTTTTGCAGTTTTTAGTAATGTTAGGCAAATATTGTCCCCATTTTACTGGTAACCCAAGCCTTTGCTAAATGTTATTCCAAGGCTTAAAGTAGCATTGGCATTTAGTATTGATAATGGTACAGGTTGAGTATCCCTAATCCAAAATCTGAAATGCTAAAAAAGCCAAAACTTTTTGAGCACCAACAGGAAAGGCTACTTGGAAGTTCCAATTTTGGATTTTTGGATTGGGGATACTCAGCTGGCAAGTATACTGCAGATAAATATTCCAAAATCCTAAACACTTCTAGTCCCAAGCATTTTGGGTTAAGTGATATTCAACCTATACGATAAACTTTAATTCTAGTGACTTAAGTTACTTTATGAACCTTATCTAAAAGTATCATAATTAACACTGATTATTCCCACATGTTAGCAAGCATTCTGAGCAGAGTCCACAGATAATTGCAAACCTGACATATTCTCATTGCATTTTCATAGTGCAGCTCCTACTTATATACAGATCAATTCGGACTAACTACAGGAGCTTAATAATGGAATTTAGTCTAGGAATTTTAAGTTTAGGTTGAATTTAATCCAGATTAACAGTTAACCTATACTATTTGGTATATGTTCTAGATTTCAGATATAAATTGTTATGAAGCCACACCCTCCACCATTATTTTTAGAATAGCAATAATATTGTACCATATCCTGCCATTCTGTGGAAGAAAATGGAATCTGGCTTTCATATGAATAGAAAGGTTACAGAGTTTATACCATAATCAATGCTGAATGTTTCAGTAAGAATCTTTAGAATTTTAAGAGAAATCTGAGAATTAAAAAAAATTATCTAAAATACCCGATTAGAATCTTTTCACATGAGACTATAAAGATTTGTATTCCTAACAAAAAATTAGCCAGGCATGGTGGGGTGGGTTCTTGTAATCCCAGCTACTCAGAAGGCTGAGGCAGGAGAATTGCTTGAACCTGGGAGGCGGAGGTTGCAGTGAACCATGATGATGCCATTGAACTCCAGCCTGGACAACAAGAGTGAAACTCCATCTCAAAAAAAAAAATAAGATTTTTATTTTTTGTATTTCTAAATGCAATTTTATGATTCCCTTCAAGAATGTGCCTGAACTTCCGGACACTACAGAGCATCCTAGAACTGACCTGTCCCGTGATTTAGCAGCACTGCATGAGATTTGTGTGGCTCATTCAGATGAACTTCGAACACTCAGTAATGAGCGTGGTGCACAGCAGGTAAGTGTTTGCCAGCCTTCATTATCAGCGACATTTCAAGGGTTAACACTCTTGAGAGGTAATAAACAGCTGAATTCTGGTTAACATTTTTATCTGGTTATATTAAATTTTTGAGACTCTGAATCATATAACAAAAGATCTCAGCAGACAGAAATAACAGGCCCAAACTAAAATGATGTACATTTAAAACTGAAAAACATCTGATTTTGCTCTTAAGTCTGAATGTTGATTGTATGGGAAAACATTGTTAATATACTTTGGTGGCATATGTGAAAACTGCTAGTAAGTCAGTATTGATTTTTTTTCAGTTTGTGTCTTCTGTCATATACAGATACAGTGCATAACCAAAGTGATTCTGAAATTGTGAAACAAATTACTATTATTTGGGATGTTTGTCAGATTTCACATCCAGAGATTCTGAAGCGTGGCCTTGAAAACTGCACTTCTAACAAACTCTTACAGGAATTTATAGGGATTCACATGCAAGTGACCCATGGCCTACACTTTGGGAAACAGTAGACTTACATAGACTTCTGTCTGCCATCTGCACTAACCAGATACAGATTAGGATGTATTCAAAGAGGGACTAGAATTTCAAGGGATTTAAAACCAGGTCAATTAAGGTATTAGAACAAAATGAATTACATTTTGAATGTCTTCAGCTGACATAAGGGCCACTGAAAGGAAGTGAGCACAAGGAGTTTTGACTACTTTCTAATGTAGTTTCAGGAGATAGTGAATCTGTCACTGCACTGGCTAACCATTCGGCAGGGATTTTGTAAAAGCGATTAAAGCATTGAGTTTGGTGACTGAGTTCTCTTCAACCTGAGATACTAGAATCCTAGAAAATAATTAAATGGCTTGCCTTAGATATTAAATAAAAAATAGAAGACTTTAAAAAAGAGGTAAACTGCTTCTGGCAAAATAAGATAGTTCTGGCCTAAAAAATAGCAATATGCCAAGCACAAATGAATTTCTGTTCACTTTAGGGTATAAAAATTCTTAGTTATGACCAGAAATGCTCAGCCAATGACTGAGTAATAGAAACTTAACGTTTTGAGTGGAATTGTGATAATATCTTATGAATCCCTTTACTTTGATACGGCTTTTTTCAAATCTAGGTTTCCATCCTGAAATTGCTGACTGAGGTTTCATTTATTTGCATACCATTTTTCCTTCTGTCTAGCACGTCTTGAAAAAGCTTCTGGCTATAACAGAACTGCTTCAACAAAAACAACACCAGTATACAAAAACCAATGATGTCAGGTAGCAGCCTTCGCCCCACTGTTCTGCATGGATTCGGCATGTGCAGTATGGTAATTCACATCAGTATAATGTCTCCTTTGCTCTTGCCAAAAAACAGCACACCTTTCCACATTCCAGTGATGTGTGAGCTATGCAAACAAAATCTAAGATTCTGCTGTTGAGTAACTGTGCCAGCAACCTTGTATGCTATCTGTGCAGGCTATTTGCACTTTTTCCACATGGAATCAATCTTTAACAACCTCTGAGCCTTGGTTTACAGATCACCTTTCACAAAATGAAATGCTATGACTGTATCTTGAACTTTGAAAATATATTTTCAGTACACCCAGTTGCCAAAGTTTTCCTGTCTCTTGGAGGAAGAACTATGAAATCAACTGACAAAAAAGCATTCTCTTATGTGTATAACTGGATTGCAGACTGTTCTCACTGTAATTACTTCCTGATTAGGAAATACGACCATTTGACTGTTCAATGATTATTTGTATTTACAGTTTCCAGAGTTTGTCATTATAACAGGAACAATCTTTGCTGTATACGTTTAAAAAACATTGTGCTATTTCTCTTGCTGGAACTGTTGAAAGAAAATATATAAAATGATCTATTGCTCGTCAGCTTTATTTTTTAAACATACTACTTATTTTGAAATTGTCAAAGACTGTATTTAGATCTCATAATGCTTTGTTAAATGTTTACTACAGTAAATAGTTTGAATTCAGTAAATATTACTGGTTTATTGTATTGATCAATGCATGTCACCCATGCAACCATTTTATAAACTACCAATTTCTTTTATGTTAACTAGAATGCTTTTGTTAAACGTATTTGTTCATTATTTGTGCTACCCCTTTGATTATGCAGACAACCTCATCAGCTGCTTAACTTATCCATCTTTGAACTTCTGACTACTTGTTGTATCTGCTGGATATTTAGTTCAACTGTATAGTTTTATTTACTTCTGTATGTGCATTTTCGTGAAGTATTCACAAAGGCTAAGTTAAAATAAAACCAAGGGATATCTTGCATAATTGATTACTTTTGTCTAAATAGAGCTAAGCATTTGTTTATTTTCTTCCTCCTTCAGGGGCAGTTTAAACCTTAGCACCAGAGCAAGGCCCAGGGAGAAGCTGAAGCTTCAGATCAGTACTTTTACTAATGGCATCTTTTGAAAAGAATTCTGTATTATTCAACAATTCCTTCCCTCTCATAATTGTGCAGGGGAGATAAGACATATGGAACATATGTGGCAGTATGACATTGGTAATCAAAGTGGGTGAGACAGGAACCCAAGGTTAGGTATTCCCACAGTAAGGAAAGGCCTAGACTCCAAGAGCAACACTTTATGCTATTCCTCCAATGTATAAAATACAGGGAAAAAATTTTTAAGGCTTTAAAAGATGTCTGCTTAATAGTTTCAAGCTACAAAAGTCAATTATTTCTATGGGAGCTGCTAACCTTATTTGACTTAATCATAGTTCAACAATGATAGCAAAAATCTAAAGTCCTGTGCTCCTTTTCCTTGACATCAACTCAATTCATTCCATTTTCTCCCTTCTTGGCTCTTGATCAAATTATTCTCCTTTCCTCTTTTCCATCCCTTCTGTTTTTCAGCTGAACTTGGACCAACATAGTATCCCTGGTGGTCTCCTTCCTTGGTTACTTGATAGCCGACAGGGAGGGTATGAACTAGTCAAGATATTTTTGCTGTGCATTTTGGTTCCCACTAATCGCTCCTCAATCTTTAGCCATACTAAGCTGTCATTCTTCAGCCTGAAATCCTTCTCCCCTTTTATTTAAAATCACAAACCTGACTTACCCTGTGCTTCTTATATTTTAATGTAATTTGTCTCTCAAGTTGAAATGGAAACTTGTTACTTACCTTTGTAGGTAGTAACTAGCTTGTCAGTGTTGAAATAAAATCTCTCAAACTTTAACTTTTTTAATGGGGCTGGGTGGGAAAATTTTCAGTGGTAAGTGTGGACCTTGCTCTGATGCCAAAGTTTGGCGATCTGAAAGGGAAAATGAGACAAATTGTGAACATCTTGCAATTCCGTCTACAGCCTAGCAGCAATGTACTTAACTAGGACTACAATGGAGGATTTATAACTTTTGGCTTCTTCCACTTTGCTTTTGCAAAATCTCATGTCATGAATTTTATTCCTTTCACTCCAGAATGAGAAGGGGAAAAAAACCCCACAAAACTCAAACCTACAATATAAAGGATTGTTAGAGAGATGAATATGCATAGAGTAAGTACTGCCTTAAAATATAAAGATGTAATTATAATGGTACCTACCCTTCTGGAAAGTACAGCCTGGGAATGTATTGAGACTGAGGAGGTGTGTATATTCATGCAATTTAATTAGATTCAGGACACAAATTTCTCAGAATTCCTTCCAGCCAGTTTTCTTGGAAAAAATCTGGCTTGATATACCAACGTCTGCAGTTTGGTTCCAACTATAATAGCTAGCACTTACTGAATAATTAGTGTATGCAAGTACTATTCTAATTAACCCTATAAGGAGTAGGCATTATTGTCTTCCCTATATTTCGGTGTGGGAAAGTGGCACAGAGAGGTTTAATAACTTACCAAGGTCACATACTGAAATAGAGGCAGCCATGATTCATATCTAAGTAATTTGCTGTCATAGTCTGTGCTTTTATATTTTTATATCAGCTCATTTCAATTTGAATTAAATTTCTTGAACATATTTAATCTGCAAAACTCCTAGTAATTGTTGTTATAATCTACTTACACGGACTCACTTATAGGAGATGTAATAGGTTACTTATAAGGCCATGGTAGTGTGTGCCTGTTGGCCCAGTTACTCAGGAAACTGAGGCAGAGGATTGCTAGAGCCTAGGAGTTTGAGACAGCCTGGACAACACAGCAAGGCCCTACCTCAAAACAAAATTAAAAAACCACAACTGTATACAATTTTTTGCTACCTACTTAACTATACCAGCCTAAGAGTTTTAGCTGACAGCTGTTCAAAATCATATATTTGATTTTAAAAAACCCATTTGGAAATGTTTTCAGGTAACGAAGGAAAACAAGTAATATCCATTACCCAGATGACTGGCTTTCATCTAACAGTTGAAATACCTTCTGCAGTTTAATAGTAATGCAAAAACAGCTAAATATATCAGGATGGCATTCAAAAAACCATTTGTAAATGTTTCTAGAGGGCAAAACACATTCCTTGCAACACTTTTAAAGTGGCTACTGAATTGTTTTTGTGGTGTCTTTTTTTAAAAAAGCATAGGTTTACCTATCATATTTTGCTTAAAAAAATGATTAGGCAAATAAGTTGCAGCTTTAATTTGATATGAGTCATGATGGAATAAGAATATCCCAAACAGGTGCTATTCTAGCTCTTTTGAAGATGTTTTATTTTACATAAAGTTACTGTGAAAGGGGGAAAAAAACAAATAGGTTAATATATTTTATGTTTTCACATTATACTTTTTAAATAAAGTTAAACGTTTGATATGCTTCCTACTTCTCTTGATTAGTTAGCATTGACAACTGAACTTCAAATGGTTAGAGAGATTCTACCAGGTCGTCATCAGTCCATTCTTCCTAAGAAGGAAAAAAAATGTGGTAAGGATAACACTGAAGCATAACCAGTATTGTTTACCTTTTACCTCCCATTAGGAAAATATTCTCTTCCTTTTACCTATGTGGATTACAAAAGATAAACCAGGAAATTTTGTAATACTTCACTGTTAGTAATGTTGGCATGGTCTCACCAGACTCCTCCAATGAGGAATAAAGATTACAGCTGTGACCTTCTGCCTCTGATTATTATTCACTTATCTGACTTGACAAGTGTAATTTTTGTTTTTAAAAAGGGGGTAAGCATAAAATCCTTGGAGAATAAGAAATAAAGCAAAACTCTAGTATGTATGTGTATCCCTTTTGCTTTCTATGAACACAGGAAGGATTCGTCAAGTAAAGACAGAAGAGATAAAAATCCCTTTAATAATGGACAATTGCACTGTACATAAGAAAGTATGCAAAAGAAAAAACCCACAACTCTATAATTCTTTTACTTCTATAGTGTTTTTACTCGTGGAGAATAAATCTGAACAGTATAGTCACACCAGAATGTATAACAAAAATGACTTAAGAGTTTATCTTTGGAGTAAAACATACCTCCTCATGTTTGGATTTCTTGGAGACATAATCATCATCTTCATAGCCTTTCCTCTTCTTCCTATAATTAAGCAACTATCAATAAGCAATCCAGTACCAGTCACAGAAACTAAAAAATATAAAATAAACTAGCAAGGCTATATGCAATGTCATGTATCTACTGAAAAACAAGGCCTGGATACATGAAAAAAGATGAAGAGTTACGGGTAGGGGAAATGATACTTTTAAAATCAATCTTTAAATTTAATGCATTTCTTTGTTTTCTAAGACAGAGTCTCACTCTGTCACCCAGGCTGGAGTGCAATGGCGCGATCATGGATCACTGCAACCTCTGCCTCCCAGCTGCCTCAGCCTCATGAGTAGCTGGGATTACAGGTGCCTGCCACCATGCCCGGCTAATTTTTTTAATTTTTAATAGAGATGGGGTTTCACCATGTTGGCCAGGCTGGTCTCAAACTCCTGACTAAGGCGATCCACCCTCCTCAGCCTCCCAGAGTGCAGGGAATACAGGCATGAACCACCGTGCCCAGCCATTTAATGCAATTCTAATTAAAACCCCAATAAAACTTTTCATGGAATCTTGTCAAGTCTAACACTGACCTAGGAAAGAGTGTGTGAAAAAATAGCAGAGAATTTAAAGAAGAACCATGTGCTATCTTCAAAGCACACTATAAAAGCTATGGTAATTAAAGTGAGATATTAACAGATCAATGATCAGACTAGATAATCAAAATAATGACTGTGCAGAAGTAGGAATTTAATGTGTGATAAAAAGTATTTCAGATAACTAGGAAAAACATGAAATAAAAAATGAACTGGGCACAGTGGCTCACCATTGTAATCCCAGATCTTTAGGCCAAGGCCAGCAGATCGCTGAGCCCAGGAGTTTGAGACCAGCCTGAGCAATGTGGCAAAACCTCCTCTCTAAAAAAAAAATTTAAAAATTAACTGAATGTGGTTGCACACCTGTAGTCCCAGCTGCTGGGGAGACTGAGGTGGGAAGATCACTTGAGCCCATGAGGTAGAGGTTGCACTGAGTCAAGATCAAGCCACTGCACTCACCCTGGATGACAGAGACAGACTATCTCAAAAAAGGAGATGGGAGCTGAGGCAAAAACTAGTATTTGGAAAAAAGGTTGTGAAAAACAATAGAATATATCATATGTAAATAAGTACAATCAGCCTTTTGTATCCTGTGAGTTCCACATCAGTGGACTCAACCAACTGCTGATTGAAAATATGAAAAAAAATTCTATCTGTACTGAACATGTACAGACTTTTTTGTCATTATTCCCTAAAGAATACAGTATAACAACTATTTACATTGTATTTAGGTATTAGAAGTAATTTAGAGATGATTTAAAGTTTATGGGAGGATGTGTATAGGTTACATGCAAATAGGCCATTTTGTATTAGAGCATCTGTGAATTTTGGTTATCAGCAGAAGGTCCTGAAACCAATCCCCCATGGATACTGAAGGATAACTGTATATAGAATCTATAAAGCACTACAAGTCACAAAAATAATGCCAGACAATTGGGCAAGGGCTATAAATAAGCAATACAGAAGAAATAAGTGACTGTTAAACATGGAAACTTCAGTGCCCCATAGTAATCAAGAAAATGCAAATTAAAATGCCAGTGTGATACTTTTTTAGCCAGACTGGCAAAAGTAAAACATTGATAATTAACACTTTGTATAATATGAAAATTAATGCAAAGGAGAAAAAAACCGACTTATTTCATACACACATATGGATATATGTGCAGAGAAAGGGCTGGCAAAAGTTAATAACTACTAAGTTACTTCTGAGGTCATGAGAGATTTGGATTTTGATCAAAGGGAACTTTGGTTTCACCTGTATTGACTGACAATGACAATACAGTTTTTGTGTCATGAAAAATAGAGGTAAAATAATTTTGAAAATCAAGGAAAACAAATAGTCCTAAAGTAGCACAACTCATGGGGTGGTCCATGACTATTTCCAGTTTGTGGTGAGTTAAGTATAGGAATCGTGTGTTTAGAAATTTTTTTTTTTTTTTTTTTTGAGACAGAGTTTCGCTCTTGTTACCCAGGCTGGAGTGCAATGGCGTGGCCTCGACTCACAGCAACCTCCATCTCCTGGGTTCAGGCGATTCTCCTGCCTTGGCCTTCTCCTGAGTAGCTGGGATTACAGGCACACTCCACCGTGCTCAGCTAGTTTTTTGTATTTTTAGTAGAGATGGGGTTTCACCATGTTGAGTAGGAAGGTCTCGATCTCTTGACCTCGTGATCCACCCACCTCGGCCTCCCAAAGTGCTGGGATTATAGGCATGAGCCACGGTGCCCAGCCCGTGTTTAGAAATTTTTAATAGCAATTTGATATAATCATTTTATGACCTGAATCTAATAAAACTTGACACACAAAAAAACTTATGTTTTTGTGTCTTCACTTTTCCAGTAATGCATTTTTTATTGAATTTTCAAAAGTATACATCTAGTGAAGTTTTTTTTAAAAGTCCTTCACAGTTTGAGAAGGACTCCTCAAATACTCATAGATACTCAGAATTTGCTTGGCCCAATAAAAAGCAGATGGCAATCTGGAATAAGCTATGGCAATTAGGAATTTTGGATTATGTTCCATTCAGTTACTTAGCTAGAAGGGGTAGGATTAATAGTTCAGTGATCTAATCCAGGGATGGATAAACTTTTTATTTAAAGAGACAGCAAATATTTTAGGCCTTGCAGGTCCTATTATCAGTTTCTGTCACAACCAACTTTTCTATTGTATCAAGAAAACAGCCATAGGTGATAAATAAATGAATGGGTGTGCTATATTCCAACAGAACTGTATTCTAAAAACAGCCAGTGGGCTGGATATGTCTGGTAGGTCATAGTTTGCCAACTCCTGGTCTAATCCCATTTCAAAATTAATGCAAAAAGAACATAAGCAGTGCTGCAATACTTTCATTAATTAAAGCCAACATTTCTTCTCTATAACCAATCTGAAAAATTCCTGTTACCACTCAAACCTGGAAGTGAATGAAATCCATCAATTTCAACTTCTGTGCTAAATCATGCTATTCTACACACTTCCTAAGTCCCTAGATATTTACTGCACTACAACTGTATAGGAATTTAAGTCATGTGTACTTGACATAAGGACCTAAGAATGCTGTTCTGGCTTTTCATACGTATCCAGCAGCACATATTCACCAGTTATAGAAATAATATCCAAAATACATCTTAACTATAAGATGCCACAAGTAACTCCCATTAAATTTTAACATATAGGTTATAACTTTAAACAACAAAATGCATCCCACAGGAAATAGAAAATGTCAGTTTCATTATTCCTAGTACCTGCCCAAATTCCCAACTGCTTAAACACCTAAAAATTTCAATGGATCTTTCAATTTGCAAAGCATAAATTGCCAATTGTATGGTGATTTTCATATTCAGCTTACAAATCAATTAAGAAACATTAAAGGTGTTCTTATGTCTACAAGAAGAGATTAAACAGCCTATTTTCCTATTGGCTTTATCTTCAATATAAAGTTTGGCACTGAAAGAAAGTATGTATGCCAAGTTTCCCTACTTTAGCTAACAGAAGTCTGGAAAGGACATTTGTTCTTCAGACCAAATATCACAACTGCAGAGACCAAAGATTAAAATGACAGGAAAAGGTTAAAGGATTCCTTAAGAAGACCCTGACCCCTGAGAGTCCATGACAAGTAACAGAACAGGACAGGGCATGCAAGCCAAAGAACACAAGTCACAGCAGGATCAGAACTGCACAGTGAATGCTGAACTATTAAGGTCTTAAGTTTAATCTATTAGAAATGTCCATTCAACAAAGAAAATCTGATACAATGGATCAGTCAGCTTTCCTTAAATGAGCAAACACCAATAAAATGATTTACAAACCAGCTGGACTGGATAAAAGTTATGTCTACTGATCAACACTGTCGAGATCAACATCAACTTACGAGATTACATTAAGTGCAAGCTCAGCAGAATGACATCGCTCCAACTTCTGTTTCAGAACAGCAACTTCTTCAGATCTGGGTGGTTCATACTTTTTTACTAAGTTTCTCATGCCTATGTGGATACAAAAAATAATTTAAACTGAATAAGCAAACCTTTCCATAGTAAGGGAGCTTGTTACTTTTCAACGAAACACTCTTCAAATGACATGGTTATTCTTCTCAAGATTTGCATCATTCTACTTTAAAATCCTATAGGCACCATATGTTTAATTCAAGTAATTATGGCTCTCTGCTGTTTAGCCCATACCATGTACAGCATAAAGCACACTGTGTAATCTAGTATTAATTTTTTGCAAATCCTACTGGGGTCACTTGTTCAGCTTAAGACTTAAAAAAATCCCTAAATGATTTAGTGAACATGCTTTGTTCTCTATCACCAACCATCTTCATAATATTCTATTCCACAGATAGTGGACTAAGAGTATATTTCCCATTTACAAAGGAAACTGTTATTACACAACATGCAATAAAGGGAGGATGCTTAGTAAAAATTTGTTAATAATCCTTTGCTTTAACAAAAAACAGACCCTATAGAAAAAAATGTCCATTTTAGGTTAAAAGCAAACTACTATATCAGTAACTTTATAACTGCAAAAGCATCCTCTAGCTGATCTTTTTATTCAACTATAATAAACCAAAGAACACAAATTTCAAAACCTATTAGGGGAATGAGGAGAGCGCCAATTGGCTTATTATTATTATTTGCCAGCCTTGTGATCCAAATGACTATACTGACCTATTTCATAATGCAAACAAAGCAGTATTTTCAACTGAATACTTGTGACTCAACGCCCATAAGACACTATCTGTTCCAAACATTACAAATATCTTAGTACGTTAAATCTATAAATATTTTATGAAGAGCTATTTTTATTTCATTTAAAATAAGTGGAGCAAAATAAAGGTATTGAGAAGAAATCAGTAATAAAACTAAGCTATGAAATAAATAAAGTGGAATAAGACTCCCTTTACCTACTAAATTCTATGCTCCTATTATCTATAGTCAACTCACAATTAGCTTTGAAAGTGAACCCCCTAGTGGTATAACTAAAGAGCTACAGTTTAATTCATAAACCATGAGCCCATCACTCTCAAAGAAAGTTCTCAAGATCACTTCAAGCAGAGAATCAAGAAATGATACAGATGTCCTCAAGCATCTTAACTTTTAAAACACAAAATATATAAAATGTATACCCATTTGCTGTCATCCAAGATCAAGATCTTCAATCTTACACTGGTTTAATATTTAATTAAATTACAAATCTAATTAAGAACAATTTAGACAACAAGGTTTGGGAACAAACATGATTGAGCTTTAACCCCAAAGAGTAGCTTAGCAGCCATCAACAAGTGTGCCATGGGCAAGAATGAAGAATAGAGAATGCTGGCTAATTCAGTCAATAAGATGAGATTCTACTCAACCCTTAGGACAGAATTTCTCAACACTAGCACTAATGACTTTTTGGGTGGGATAATTCTTGGTTATGCAGGGCTACATTAGTTTCCCGAAGTTGCTATTAAAATTATCACAAACTTGTTGGCTTAAAACAACAGAAATGTATTGTCTCATAGTTCTAGAGCCCAGAAGTCTGAAATCTGTTTCAATTGGTCAAAATTAAGGTGCTAGAAGGGCCATACTCTCTGGTGGCTCCAGGGATGAATCCATTCCTTGCCTGTTCCAGCTTCCGGTGGCTGCCAGCTTCATTTGGCTTACAGCCACATCACTCTAATTTTCAAGGTGAGCATCTTTAAATCTTTCTCTGTTGTCTTAGCAGCGCCTATTCTAAGTGTGTCAAATCTCCTTCTCTTTAAAAAAATGATTTATCCACAAAATAGAAGTTCCAAATTTAAACATTATCCTTAAGTTAGTTCCCATTACATCTTTTTTAGTGACTAGTATGTTTCTTTATTCTTTAAAAGGATCCTGTTGTCAATCTCTAAACCCTTTCTAAATCCAATTATAGTTTCACTCTGCATAAGTTCTATATACATGAACACTACTTCCATGTACCTTCTATTTGTTCTAGATCAGTGCTTCCATAATATAGTCACTCAATGAAAATAAATCTAAACAAAAATCTAAGTTATATTTCTAGTTAAACACCAAGATATTTATTTAGAAAGGAACTTTGTAATGGAAGAACATATGTAGAGTGTTCTGTTTTACTTACTTTTCATTATATCTAGTAACTGTGACAGGCAAGTTCTGTTCTCTCTCAGCATCAGACTCTCTGATAAATAACTGGTAAAGGAAAGAAAAAATTTAATCTACTGAAAACATACAGCACATTGCAAAAGCATGGCATCATCAATTATTTTCCTCCATCTCATCAATGGTAACTTTAAAATGTTTAAATGTATAAAAATATAATCCATAACTCTTATGTTTTAAGGATTTATTACCAATTACATTAAAAGATGTTTATATTCATTTAAATTTAGTGATATTCAGGCATAAACCTTCAGAAGGAAATAGTATGAAAGCAGCAGTAATAGCCAATACTTATAAATTTATACCTTTTAATATAAAAATCCTATGAGTCTAACCTTATTTTACAGAAGAGGAATCTCAGTTACAGGGATGAGCAAGTCATGATCTTGTAACCTGCCCAAAGAAATAAACTTAGGAAGCAGCAAAACTGGAATTTGGCACTGGTATTTTCTGTCCCCTTAATATGAAAGCCATTTTACCTATAGTTGTACTTCTTTGGAGTAACAGACATTCAAACCAACAAGACTATCACCTAATACTTATTTGCATCAAGTCCAAATCAAAGGTGTTAAACTTCTCCATCAATGTGATATAAAACTCAATTACTTGTTTTTCTCAGGGCCACTGACAGTATAAAAACATAATTTCTATATTTAAATTTTTAATTACTCTAAGGTTTTACATACCTGAACTTGACCGATAATTGATAAAAGTCCAAATGAACAGATTCTCAAAGTGTTAGTTTTTCAAACAGAAATGCAAAAAAAGATTTTTCTCTTGGATGTAATAGTTATAAAAATAGAAAGCAATACTTTAAGAACTCTTGTTGCTGTCTTTATCCAGATTATTTTCATTTTGTTATCAAGTTTTGATAACTCTGTTATTACATCTTCATCATCTATTGTGGAAATAAATTTTGGATCTGAAAATCAGGAAATCCCCTGACAACTAATCCATTTCCAGTTACTAGTAATTCAAAATAACTAGTTTTTTCCTTTCCCTTTCTACTTAAAATTCCTATTTTTGTCATCTTCCTTTATTTTTACTCTTCATTTTCTTTTGATTTCTTATGCATAAAGGTCATAGGTTTGGTGCTAAGAGCTGGCTAACTAGCCTCTTTCTCTCTGTGAAGTTAGCAACTTTTTTTTTTTTTTGAGATGGAGTTTCGCTTTTGTTGCCCAAGCTGGAATGCAATGGCACGATCCCAGCTCACTGCAACCTTCGCCTCCCAGGCTCAAGCAATTCTCTTGCCTCAGTCTCCAGAGTAGTTGGGATTACAGGCATATATCATCATGCCCGGCTAATTTTGTTTTTTTTTTTTTTTTTTGAGTAGAGACGTCATTTCCCCATGTTAGTCAGGCTGGTCTTGAACTCCCAACCTCAGGTGATCTGCCCACCTCAGCCTTCCAAAGTGCTAGGATTACAGGCATGAGCCACCATGCCCAGCCTAGCAACTCTTAATCCAATTTCAAATCTGAATTTTAATATTGTGATATTTTAATAAAATCCACAGGCAAGTAAGAATACCTAAAGGGTCAAAGTAGCAGATGAGAAATAAAGCTTGAAGTCTACAAGAAAGAGAAGAAAACTCAGAAATAACAGTAATAATCCTATGATTAATAATCTGAGGCATTATCCAGACTATGACAACAGCATGAGGGCTTTCCCTTCTGAAATCAGCAATAAATGTAAACTCAATTTCCACATATGCCAAAAGTTTGCCTGTATCAGTAAGTTTAAAATGATTGGAAAGCATTTCCCTAACGGGTGAAAAAAAAAAGCCCCAAATATGTAGTCACCAGAATGTTACAAAAGCCTATTAAATTTGCAAGGAGCCAAAGGTATCACAATTTCAATTTTACCTATCTGGAATTATAATGAACTAAACTTCTAAGATACAGTAAACTCATCTGGACTTAAGAATGCTTTATCCCACTCTACATAATTAAAATCTCATCATTGAAGAATTTATTTATGCACTATATACAGTGCTTCAAGATTAATCAAACTTTTGGTTATTTGAACTGTGGAAAAGAAGGCCTTTGTTTCCCTACAGAATGAAGTCTGCCGCCTAGGTTAATGGTGTGCACCTGTCATTTCAGCACTTTGGGAGGCCTAGGCAGGAGGAATACTTGAGTCTAGGAGTGACTGGGATGAGCCTGGGCAACATACGAAAACCCCAACTCTACAAAAAACAAAAAGTTTAGGTGGGATGTAGTGGTGTGTGCCTGTGGTCCCAGCCACTTAGAAAGCTGAGGCAGGAGGATTGCTTAAGCCTGGGAGGTTGAGACTGCAGTGAGCTATGACTGTGCCACTGCACTCCAGCCTGGTGACAGAATGAGACACTGTCTCAAAAAAATAACCAACTCTCCCCAAAATGAATGGAAGTCCACATCTTAACTCCATATACATCAATAACTTACATGACTATCTTTCCTAACTTAGAGCTTTATCTTACTCATATTCATATTCCTAAAGTGTAGTACAGTGTATAGTAGTACATAGAAGGCATTCAGTGAATATTTGCTTAGTAAATAGAAATCACTTTGGGATTAAATGTATATATTTATATATAGTTGGTGAGTTGTGTTTGCAGAGAAGAGGCATATCATCAAATATAAACCTATAATCCCTTATCTTAGATGCAGATATGTTGTGAAATTCTCATTAATAATTATTCATGTCTTAGAAAAGTTATCTGGTGTATATATTATGAAATGTGAAATACCCAAGTGATGTGTGGGATAGCATCCTATAATCAGGAATATTAACATTTCTGCAACGAAACACAAATATTCCTATTAAGTGAAATAAAAACTAAATACAATCAGTTCATATTTGCTGCCACCTTATCAATGAATTCTGAAATTATGGATAAGGGATTATAGTCACGTAAAATAGTTTTAATTAACTTCAGGAAATTTTATCATCCTTCCTCAGCTATTTCTAGGAATAAAATCAAGCAGAACTTCAAAGGCCATAAATTGAGAAATAATATAGAAACTAAAAAAATCTGACTGCAGTTTGTTACAGTTAGCGAACAATATTTAATTCCATGTGTCATACATGCTTTACAGAAGATAAAACAAGGCAGACATATTTGCTGCACTCGAGTTCCTCACCAGTTCAGAGGAACTTCTAAATTTGTCATATACTGATATCTTTATCAATTTCTCAAGGATCACCTGGTTTACTTCTACTTTAATCCTAAAGTTATCCTCTGAGTTCAACAATATTTTTCATAATATTTAAAGATTTCCCTAAGGCAATTTCATTTCTTCTTTTCACCAACCATCCCTGCTACAAGGGATATTACAGACTAGTCACAAATGACTCCATGAATAAATAAACCCAGTGATTGAATTTGACCTAAGTTAAAACACTAATTAATACCTTTCCATAGTAATTCCAGCCCTGGAGGCACTAGATAAAATGGCAGTCAGGGCAATTTGGGAAGGTGTGTATAAAAGGTAAGCATCCGTCAATGCAATTCTATTAAGAAAGTCATCAGCTGTTTTCCTCAAAATCTCTGGATTCTCCAACATGGGATATCGGGTCTAGAAAAAAAGTTTGCAAATGTTACCATTTCTAAGGGTTTAAATGGAGTAACAAGAGTTTAAAATTACACAACTCATTAAGAAATATGTGCTTTAAAATAACATATCCGAAATTATTGACATTATCCTCAATTTACATTAATCTCTTCTCTTGGTCATTTTCTACCTGAATAGGAAGGGGAGGGAAGGGAAACTCTTAAAGATTCCATTGAGTCTAAAGTAGAGCCAAGAAATACATATTCCCAGGTAAATACGTCTCTCAAACAACCCATGTGATTCAAACGTAAGGCAACATTTGGGAAACAAACCTTATTTTTATATAAATTCCTTCTACTTAAAATTTACTTTCAGGAAGAAGTAAATAAAAATGAATTTCGATTTGGTTAGAACACATTAGACTTCAGATTCTCACAGAAAAAGTTTTAGAATATGCCCAACAGCTATGGAAGACCTCATATTTCCTGACAGTTCTTTATGCCCTATGAAATAAACCATAAATCCTAAGCCCTCAGATATCAATATTCAACACTTAAAGCACTAAGAAACCTTTTCTACACTCTGAAACAAAATACTCAAGAGTCAACTGTGCAAAAATGCCTTATCTGTGATATGAGAAATTTAGACACACTACTCTGATCACAATGCCTCCTTTTAAAATATATTGACTCATTTACTTCACAGCTGTTCTCCCTCCTCAGAACCTTTGATCACTTATCCCTGTACTAGCTCCCACTTAACAGTGTCCTCTGGTCCTCGTTTCTCTCCCGAATTCCCTGCCCCAATATGCTGCCAATACATTTCTTGCAAAACCAGAAATTTAACAGTGGTTGAATCCAACAAACCTTCACTTTGCAACTACATAAAGATTTCTGAGTACTGCCAGAGAAAACCATACAACCAGAGGTCTGGTAATGTTATTATAAACTCATGTTCATTGACCTCAGCAAGGCTCTTAAACACTGCCAAGCAACCACAGTATTTCCACAGCAAATTTACCCTCCTATTTTTTAGTAACTACATAAATATTTTCCATCTTAAATTATCTCCTTGATAATTCTCAGAAACTCCATCACTCTCAGAAAACTATCTCTTACCAAAGAAAGGTGCTATTTCCTGCCAACACCAAATCCTGAGGCATAACAGTATCCTAACCCTTAATTTCCCTTTCCACGATTAAAAGGAGCCATTATTTTTTCTAAGCCCAGTTCTTCTACCTTGATTCTAAATCCCATGCCAACCCCTTCCACCTTACTCCAAAGAGACTATTTTGTATTTCATCTTTCTTTCACTACTAGCTCTTTGCATCAGTATTTAAATTTGCATCAGTCTTTTCCATAAAACAAAGCACAACAAAAAAACTCTCGCCCAGCCAGAAACCTGGGGGTTCTTCCTCTGTCCTCATCTCTATAAACAGTCAATCCTCAAGTTTTATTGATTTTACCTAACTACAGGCTGAGCATCACAAATCCAAAAGTTTCAAAATCTGAAATGATCCCAAATCTGAAACTTTCTGAGCACTGACACTCAGGAAATTCTCACTAGAGCATTTCAAATTTTTGATTTGTAATGCTCAACCAGTAAGTACAACGCAAATATTGCCAAAAAAAAACAAAAAAAAGTAAGATCAGCCGGGGCAACATGGCAGAAGCCCATCTCTACAAAAAAATTAGCCAGGCGGAACTCATGTTGGGGAGGATCTAAGACAGCCGAACAGGAACAGCTCTAGAGTGTAGTTCCCAGTGAGAACGACGCAGAGGGCGAGTGATCACCGCATTTCCAAACGAGTCATTACTGCCCACAGATCAGGAGATTCCCAGGCTGAAAAACGCCATGAGTTTCCAGCACGGCTCTTTCAACTGGCGCAGTGGGTCCCTGCACAAAAACTCACCCAAAGCTGGGTGGCCGTTTCAACTGGCGCCTGGAAAGCCTGGGAGACAGAGCCGCCCATTCAACTGAAAAAAAGGAGGCTGAAACAGGGAGCCAGGAGGTCTGGCTCAGCAGGGAGCCAGCAATCTGAAACAATTTGGATTGAGAGGTCACAGCAAGGGCAGCTGGACTCAGGATGTTCAGCTCCGTGGGGGAGGAAGGGCATCCACCATTACCCAGGCAGTCCACCACTACGAGGCAGTCTGCCATTACTGAAGTAGTCCACCATTCGGAGGCAGTCTGACATTACTGAAGTAGTCCACCATTCGGAGGCAGTCTGACATTACCGAGGCAGTTCTAACTATACCTCTGTAAACAAAACCGTAAGGAAGTTCACACAGCAGCTGGACAGAGCCCATTAAAGCTCAGCAACGCCTCTGCTGGCAGACTGTGATTGGCTACCACCTTGCTAGGCAAGGTATCTTGGAAAAAAGGCAGCAGCCCCTTAGGAACTTATCAATAAAGCAATACCTTCCCAGGACAGAGCACCTAAGAAAAAAGGCAGTTATGAGTTCTGCTGCAGCAGACTCAAATATACCTGCCCAGAAGCTCTGAAAGAACCAACAGAGCTCACAGCTCAGCACTTGAGCTCCTATAAAGGACAGACTGTCTCCTCAAGCAGCTCCCCGACCACTGTATATCCAAAGAGACACCTCATAAAGGAGAGCTCAGGCTGACATCTGGCGGGTATCCTTCGGTGACAAAAATAACAGAAGAAGAAACTGGCAGCAACCCTTACTGTTCTGCAGCTGCTGCAGGTGATCCCCAGGCAAGCAGGGTCTGGAGTGGACCTCTAGCAGTCCTACAGCAGAGGAGCCTGTTAGAAGAAAAACTAAAAAACAGAAAGAAATAGTTTCAACATCAAAAAAAAGGATGTCCACTCAGAGACGCCACCTGAAAGTCACCAACTACAAAGATCACAGGTAGGTAAATCCATGAAGATGGGAAGAAACTAGCGCAAAAAGGATGAAAACACCCAAAATCAGAATACCTCTCCTCCTCCAAGGGATGACAGTCCTCACCAGCAAGGGAAGAAAGCTGGATGGAGAATAAGTGTGATGAATTGACAGGAACAGGCTTCAGAAGGTAGGTAATAACAAACTTCTCTGAGCTAAAAGAACATGTTCTAACCCAATGAAAAGAAACTAAGAACCTTGAAAAAAGGTTTGACAAAATGTTAACAAGAATAAACAGCTTAGAGAAGAATACAAATAACTTAATGGAGCTGAAAAACACAACAGGAGAACTTCACGAAGCACACACAAATGTCAATAGCTGAATTGACCAAGGAGAAGAAGGGATATCAGAGATTGAAGATCAACTCAATGAAATAAAACGAGAAGGCAAGATTCAAGAAAAAAGAGTGAAAACAAATGAACAAAGCCTCCAAGAAATATAGGATTATGTGAAAAGACCTAATCTACCTTTGATAGGCATATCTGAATGTGACAGAAAGAATGAATCCAAGGAAACCACTCTTTAGGATATTATCCAGGAGAACTTCCCCAACCTAGCAAGGCAGGCCAACATTCAAGTACAGGAAATACAGAGACCACCACAAAGATATTCCTCAAGAAGAGCAAACCCAAGGCACTTAATCCTCAGATTCACCAGGGCTGAAATGAAGGAAAAAACGCTAAGGGCAGCCAGAGAGAAAGGTCGGGTTACACACAAAGGGAAGCCCATCAGACTCACAGAGGATTTCTCCGCAGAAACCTTACAAGGCAGAAGAGAGTGGGGGCCAATATTCAATGCCCTTAAAGAAAAGAACTTCTAACCTAGAATTTCATATCCAGCCAAACTAAGCTTCATAAGTGAAAGAGAAATAAAATCTTTTACAAACAAGCAATTGCTGAGAGATTTTGTCACCATGAGGCCTGCCTTACAAAAGCTCCTGAGAGAAGCACTAAACATAGAAAGGAACAACCAGTACCAGCCACTCCAAAAATGTACCAAATGGTAAAGGCCATTGACACAATGAAGAAACTGCATCAATTAACAGACAAAACATCCAGCTAGCATCAAAATGTCATGATCAAATTCACACATAACAATATTAACCTTAAATGTAAACTGGCTAAATGCCCCAATAAAAAGACCCAGACTGGCAAATGGGATAAAAAGTCAAAACCCACTGATGTGCTCTATCCAGGAAACCCATCTCAAGTGCAAGGATACAGACAGGCTCAAAATAAAGGGATGAAGGAAAATTTACCAAGTAAATGGAGAGCAAAAAAAAAAGCAGGAGTTGCAATCCTAGTCTCTGATAAAATAGACTTTAACCCAACAAAGATCAAAAGAGACAAAGAAGGGCATTACATAATGGTAAAAGGATCAATGCAACAAGAAGAGCTAACTATCCTAAATACATATGCACCCAATACAGGAGCACTCAGATACATAAAGCAAGTTTTTAATGACCTACAAAGAGACTTAGACTCCCACACAATAACAGTGGCAGACTTTAACACTCCACTGTCAATATTAGACAGATCAACATGACAGAAAATTAACAAAGATACCCAGGGCTTGAACTCAGATCCGGACCAAGCAAGCCTAATAGACATCTACAGAACTCTCCACCCCAAATCCACAGACTATGCATTCTTCTCAGCACCACATTGCACCTACTCTAAAACTGATCACATAATTGGAAGTAAATCACTCCTCGGCCAATGTAAAATAATGGAATTCATAACAAACGGTCTCTCAGACCACAGTGCAATCGAATTAGAACAGAGGATTAAGAAACTAACTCAGAACAGCATAACTTCATGGAAACTGAAAACTGGCTCTTGAATGTTGACTGGATAAGCAACGAAATGAAGGCAGATATAAAGATGTTCTTTGAAATCAATGAGAACAAAGACAACATACCAGAATCTCCGGGACACATTTAAAGCAGTGTCTAGAGGGAAATTTATAACAATAAATGCTTATATGAGAAGCAAGAAAAGATGTGAAATCGACACCTTATCATCAAAATTGAAAGGGCTAGAGGAGCAAGATAAAAAAAAACAAACTCAAAAGCTAGCAGAAGACAAGAAATAACTAAGATCAGAGCAGAAGTGAAGGAAACAGACACATAAAAAACCCTTCAAAAACATCAGTAAATCCAAGAGCTGTTTTTTTTGAAAAGATCAACAAAATAGACCGCTAGCCAGATTAATTAAAAAGAGAGATGAATCAAATAGATGCAATAAGAAACGATAAAGGGGATATCACCACAGATTCCAGAGAAATACAAACTACCATCAGAGATTACTACAAACAACTCTATGCACATAAACCAGTAAACCTGGAAGAAATGGATAAATTCCTGGACACTTGCCTCCTCCCAAGCCTAAATCAGGAAGAAGTTGAAACCCTGAATAGACCAATAACAAGGGGTAAAGTTGAGGCAGCAATTAATAGCCTACCAACCAAAAAAAGCATAGGTCCAGACAGGTTCATAGCCGAATTTTACCAGACATACAAAGAGGAGCTGGTACCACTCCTTCTGAAACTATTCCAAACAATCAAAAAAGAGGAAATCCTTCCAAAATCATTTTATGAGACTAACATCATCCTAATACCAAAACCCGGCAGAGACTCAACAAGAAAAGAAAACTTCAGGCCAATATCCATGATGAACACAAATGCAAAAATCTTCAATAAAATACTGGCAAATCAACTGCAACAGCACATCAAAAAGCTTATCCATCATGATCAAGTAGGCTTCATCCCGGGGATGCAAGGCTGGTTCAACATACAGAAGTCTATAAACGTAATCCACAACATAAACAGAACCAAAGACAAAAACCACATGATTATCTCAATAGATGCAGAGAAGACCTCCAACAAAATTCAACAGCTCTTCATGCTAAAAACACTCAATAAAATACGTAGCGACGGAATGTATCTCAAAGTAATACAAGCTGTTTATAATAAACCCACAGCCAATATCATACTGAATGGGCAAAAACTGGAAGCATTCCCTTTGGAATCTGGCACTAGACAAGGATGCCCTCTCTCACCATTCCTATTCAATATAGTATTGGAAGTTCTAGTCAGAGCAACCAGGCATGAAAAAGAAATAAACGGCATTCAATTAGGAAAGGAGGAAGTCAAATTGTCTCTATTTGCATACAACGTGATATTTAGAAGACCCAATCATCTCAGCCTAAAATCTCCTTAAACTGATAAGCAACTTCAGCAAAGTCTCAGCATACAAAATCAATGTTCAGAAACCACAAGCATTCCTATACATCAATAACAGATTAACAGAGAGCCAAATCATGAGCAAACTTCCATTCACAATTGCTACAAAGAGAATAAGATACCTAGGAATACAACTAACAAAGGATGTAAAGGACTTCTCCAAGGACAACTACAAACCACTGCTCAATAAAATAGGAGAGGACACAAACAGATAGAAAAACATTCCATGCTCATGGTTGGGAAGAATCATTATCATGAAAATGGCCATACCGTCCAAAGTAATTTACAGATTCAACACAATCCCCATCAAGCTACCTATGAACCTCTCCACAGAACTGGAAAAAAAGCACCTTAAACTTCTTATGGAACCAAATGAGAGCCCACATAGCCAAGACAATCCTAAGCAAAAAGAACAAAGCTGGAGACATCATGCTATCTGACTTCAAACTATACCACAAGGCTACAGTAATCGAAACAGCATGGTATTGGTACCAAAACAGAGAAACAGACCAAAGGAACAGAACAGAGGCCTCAAAGGCAACACCACACAGCTACAACGAACGTTTTGACGAACACGACAAAAACAAGCAATGGGGAAAGGATTCCCTGTTTAATAAATGGTATTGGGAAAACTGGCTAGCCATGTGCAGAAAGCAGAAACTGGACCCCTTCCTGACACCTTACACTAAAATTAACTCCAGATGGATTAAAGACTTAAACATAAGACCTGGCACCATAAAAACCCCAGAAGAAAACCTAGGCAATACCATTCAGCACATAGGCACAGGCAAGGACTTCATGACTAAAACACCAAAAGCACTGGCAACAAAAGCCAAAATAGACAAATGGGATCTAATTAAAGTCCAGAGCTTCTGTACAGCAAAAGAATCATTAGAGTGAACCGGCAACCAACAGAATGGGAAAAATTTTTTCCAATCTACCCATCTGACAAAGGACTAATATCCAGAATC
Organism: Callithrix jacchus; assembly: GCF_049354715.1. Classification (NCBI taxonomy): domain Eukaryota; kingdom Metazoa; phylum Chordata; class Mammalia; order Primates; family Cebidae; genus Callithrix; species Callithrix jacchus. Next base: position 123,468,124 of record NC_133503.1, on the reverse strand, counting down.
TACAAAGAATTAAAACAGATTTACAAGAAAAAAAACAAACCCATTCAAAAGTGGGTGAAGGACATGAATAGACAATTTTCAAAAGACATATATGATGCCAACAAACATACGAAAAAATGTTCATCACTGGTCACTAGAGAAATGCAAATCAAAACCACACTGACATACCATGTCATGTCAGTTAGAATGGCAATCATCAAAAAATCTGGGGACAACATATGCTGGAGAGGATGTGGAGAAATTGGAACACTTTTACATTGTTGGTGGGAGTGTAAATTAGTTCAACCATGTGGAAGACAGTGTAGCGATTCCTCAAGGACCTAGAGATGCCATTACTGGGTATATATCCAAAGGATTATAAATCACTCTATTATAAAGACACATGCGCTTGTATGTTCACTGCAGCACTATTTACAATAGCAAAGACCTGGAACCAACCCAAATGCCCACTGATGATAGACTGGACAAGGAAAATGTGGTACATATAAATCATAAAATACTATGCAGCCATAAAAAATGATGAGTTCATGTCTTTTGTAGGAACATGGGTGAATCTGGAAACCATCATTCTTAGCAAACTGACACAAGAACAGAAAATCAAACACTGCATGTTCTCACTCACAGGCGGGTGTTGAACAATGAGAACACATGGACACAGGGAGGGGAGTATCACACAATGGGGTCTGTTGTGGGGTGAATAAGGGAGGGACATAGAGGGGTAGGGAGGATGGGGAGGGATAACACTTGGAGAAATGCCAGATACAGGTGACCAGAGGGATGGAGACATCAAACCACATGCCATGTATGTATGTACCTATGCAACAATCCTGCATGTTCTGTACATGCACCCCAGAACCTAAAGTGGAACAAAATATATAAGGATTTTGAGTGTGTGTGTGTGCGAAATCCCAAATACTTTTGGTCCCTAGTTTTTCAGATAAGGGATATTCAGACTGTAACTCAAGCCCAGAGTTCATGAACTTCATATGAGTGAAGCTCACCACCATCTTTTGCCTGGAATCCTTTAACAGTACCCCATTACTCCCTTAATTCATTCAAATCCTTTCTCCACGTATGCCTGACACAACAGATGTGCAATAAATACCTGATGCAGCCTGATGCATAAGGTTGCCAACATGATGTTTTAAAGCTGAAAATCTAATTATGCCACTCTAAATTTAAACCTTTCACTGGCTTCTCTTTGCTGTATTGGAAATGTGTATCATTGTCTCCACATTCTAGACTTTGCCTTCCACACTGGTAGTTGTTGTCTGTGATATTCTTCCCCTTGCATTGCTAGGCTCTGCCCAGGTTCTTTAGCAAAGAATGGTTTCTTGAATTTGAGCTTTTGACCAGTGAAGTCTCTGATTGGGATGTTCTTCTCTCACCTATTCCTACTCTGAATTTTATTTTAAATGATACATTCTCAGAATATTTTCCTTACCCCTTAATCTGTTATCTCCTTCTAAAATATATCTTCCTCTCTGTATCACTTAGCACACTGGATATGATTATCTAAAACTGTTAGACTGTAAAATTCCCAAAAGTTAAGACTGTTCCTCTCCTGTTTCTGGTTACATCCTCAAGCACAAAGTCTGGCACATAAAAAGTACCCAAATTGAGCCACTGAACTAATATGAATAAACCAGTTTCTGATTTCTGTTTGACTCGACTTAGACTATCCAACTATTCTGTCAGAGCCAAACAAAACAATCTAAAGGTTGCTTTTGTCAATGTTTGTTTACATATATTATTGATGCCTACATAGTGACTCAAGTTCACAAACCTCTAAAAATAGAAGTGACTTAGCAATCTTCTAGTTTAAGTTTAAGAATTTATGGTTCTTTAAATCATGCCAATATCCATGACAATATAATTCAAAGTCAGAAGAGTTATCTCAAACCTTTATAGGCACTGTTCTAAATTCTCCATGGTCTTCATTACGTCCCTGGAGCAGAACTGCAGATCACTTATATCAGAAACTCTGTAAGTCCCACCCAACAATCTGAGTTAACAATTTCTCCAGATGTCTGTTCATGCCCACAGAAGTTTGGAAACAACTGCCCTCGATGACCAGGTCAGATCCACATGTCATCGAGGGCCTGTGGTATATCCAAGGTATAACAATTAAGGGTTTTAAAATTTTGGATTCTCTTGGTTAAAGAATAGGAAAGGCGATGTGTTCGTTTATTTTACATCAAGTTTACCTTTAAGTCAATGAGGAAGCCTTCAAATGGTCTGTAAGGATTGTGGACAATAAGGTGGAAATTAAGTTGCTGTATAAGTAGTAGTTCATACTCCAGTATCTGTTCAAGTGCCTTCTCCTGTCCAAGAGGACTCTCCCGAAGGTTTCCAACAAACTGAGGACTAGATACATTGAATTCATCTACTTTGCAGGCCAAAAATGCACAAGTGAGCCTAGAGGAAAAAATAAGGAGGTACGGGGGTGGGGGGTGGAACAACATGCATATACTTTGAGAAATATCTAATTTATTTCTAAAAGTATATTCTATAATTGTCTGATATTCAAAAGTGACTGGTAGACATTGCAGGAATATATATATATTTTTAAGATAGCTCTTTGTTCACACTTTCATCCATTAGGAGACATAAGGCAGACTATAAAATCAGGTCAAACCAACTAATATTGCCATGGCATTCAACCATCATTCACTCAATGACAGTGTCATGCAGGACAACCTAAGTATCTGGAAAAACAAATTAACTGAGGAATAAGAATACTTTGTATCATGTAGACAAAGAGTTAAAAATAAAGCAATACCCGCTTATATATCATATAAGCATGGGAAGAAAAGTAGGTTTAAGGAACTTTGTGGAAGCCCATCCATGGAAGTCTCTGAGGGCATCTGAATAAGGAATTATTATTTCAGGGACAAATGTGTGAAATTTACCTGGCCACTTCATGCTGTTCAGTATAAGAAACTAGTTAAAAAAGCTATTGCAAAAATCAAGGTTGGAAGTGAGATCAAGGGCCTAATCTTGACTGGAGGAAATGGGAATCGAAAAGAGAAAACAGGTACGTTGTCATTGAGAACAAGCTCTTTGATGAGTCTCATACTAATTTCAACTTTAATGATAGACACAGTGCTCAGCAGAGAGCAGAAACAAGAGACCTTTGTTCAACTGAAATGAATCTGAAGTTATAGCATCCAAACACTGACTGCATGTGGAAGGAGAGGGGCCACTACAAATGATTCTCGGTCTGAACAACTGGAAGAACTTAGGCGTCTAACAGGGAGAGATATTAGAGAAGCACCTAATTGAGAAAAACAAAATTTGAATCTGGACAACTTGAAGTTCAGATGCCATCAGTATTACCGAAGTATAGGTAAATAGAGATCTTAAGTTCTGAATTAAAAAAAAAAAAAAAAAAAAAATTCAAGTCTAAATGACCTAGATTAGGAAGTCAGTTCTCTGACACAACTCTCCTTCCACAAATACTCAAAGAGTATAAAAGTCTCTTTAAATGAAAATAAATTAGACAGACATACTCACATTATTATCCTGGGATGATATTCCATTACTGAATTATTAAGATAAAAACGCTTGAAATACATACAAGCTGTACCCTAAGGGTTAAAAAAAAATCATCAGTATTCACAAATGTTACCTGTTAAATTTTGTGAAACAGAATTTACTTATGGAAAGGTTTCTTTGTAGAGATTACCCATAAAAATGCTAATATTAATTCTTCTTTAATCAAAATAAATTGATGAATTACTACATAAATGCCATAGCCAAAAGACCCTTTCCCGTCCTTTGGTTGTCTATCCCCAGACTACTCTGGCTAATCCTTCCTATGGTCACTGGATTTAAAAATAGGGTATGTGTGTTTCAGAATTCAGAGTACCAAAAATGACCTGAATTAAATTCAAGGAGAAAAAATACAAATGTTCAGAGATTAACCAATCTTATAAAAATATTAACAAAAATACATGGGTAAGGTAATAAGCCTTCTCTCTAAAGTCACTTCATATTTTTTACATAACCGTATGTCCACTCCATGATTTGTGATCACTGCTGCTAACTGAACAGCAAAAGCAGCACTACTATTTACTGAATGCATCCCATGTGCCAGACTCTAAACTATCATCATGTTTTAATCCCTACAACAGCTTAGTGAAGTATTACTATCTCTACAGAGAAGGAAACTGAGTTATCAATAAGGTTAACTGACTTATCTAAGTCACACAGCTAATAAGGAACAGGAATGAATTCAAGTTAACACCTGCCTGTACTTTTAACCATTATATCACTTGGCTGGAACCAATAAAATAACCACTTATCTATTTTATGATAGAAAAAATATTTCCTTTTAAATATTTTAAAAGTTTAGTTTTGTCATTATTTAAAACAAAAAATTATTCACCAATCACAAACATGTTATTTAAAGATAAATTCCATAAAGAAGTTTATTAAAGGTTTCTTCATTTGATAAAATCACTTAAATTTACTGCCTCATTTTACAATTCTTTTGTAAGAATAAGCCAAATCTGAAGACAGAAACTGAGTACACCTAAAACTCTCTGAATCTTTGATATCTCATATGGAAAAAAAAATAAGTTATATGACTTAATATTTTCGACATACTTCAATGTTTTTTCAACAATAAAAATGGAGATAATTTCCTAGAAGCTAATCGCATTGTATATAGCTTTAAAACTTAACAGACTTTTACTTAAAATAGACTTTTACATTTAGTCTTCACAACAAACCTGATAAAATAACATAAAAACATTTTTAACACTCCCCCATTACACTTTTTTATCTTTCAGCTTTTTAATCTCAGCTACCTGTTTCTCCTCACTGTTGTGCACCCCAGCAAAACAAACAAACAAACAAAAAAAACCCACAGGTCCTCAGAATCATACATCTGAAACAATATGACAATCTTTTTAACCAAAGATAAAACTCCAGCTTCTACTAATCAAAGCTTAAAAAAAAAATCTTATGGCATCAGTTTCAGCTGGAGCATATGATTACAAATGATGAATGAATGTATTATTTCAAACATCTACCGGGTGTCATAGAGTTGGAAAAGCAGTAGTCTAGTTCTATTTCTGGTTCTAAGGCTCACTAGTTGAAAACTTAGAGGAAAGTAAGTTAATTTTCTTTATTTATACCATTACCTGACCTCAATTTTCTTTTTTTTTTTTTTTTTTTTACTACAAAATGAGACTTGAAATACGTTGGAAGAGATGATACAGCAATTCATGATTTAAGGCCTGTATTGAAAAATATATAATGTGTCAAAAGCTAATTAAATGTAACAAAGGTGATTTTTAAAACTAAAATGGACTGGGAACTTAGCTACAAATTTAGAAGAGGTCAGATTTCACAAGCCAACTAAAGGACATCATATTTCATCACTACCGTAACTTACCACAACAGACCTTGGCATTGCCGGCTTAAACACTGAACAGAATTCCAGTAACCTTTTCTCATAGTATTTACAGAGTGTCATTTCTTCATGAGGCTCAAGAAAGACTGGATCATTCGGAAGAACCTTTAGGTCAACAATTACAACACAAGTTCAGTGAATTAAACAACTGTAAAATATTTTTCTCTAACTAGATTAAATTTAGTTTATATCTCCAACGAAGGAAAATACATCACGCCTCATTTTCTCTTTATAGATTCCCCTATCATTACACAAAATAGCTTTAGGAAAATATTTAATAAACTAAAACTGTACCATCATTTCGCAACATTTCGGAATGTCAGCTAGACCTCTGCTTCAAGATACAATCATGATAGACTGTGTGCATATGCTCACAGTTGTGATGTCATTATTTATAAATTAAAAAATAGATACACTTAAATAAAAAATGATTGGAAAGTTTCAACATCCGTTTCTCAGTAAGTCATTATGTCACACAAGCGAGGTATAAAAAAAAAAAAGGCAAATGTTTCAATTTGTTATTTTAAGCTATCCAGTTTGTGGTGATTTTAAGGCAGCCCTTACGAAACGAATTCAGGTGCTAAAATCAGTTATTTGAAACAGATGTGAATTAAAGTAGAAAGCGAAATTACTCTGTATCAATAATTTGGAGGCGCTGAACACTTGCTGGAGTGGAACTCGTAGGAAAGATTTTACCAGTCCGAGAGCCGTAACAGAAGGGACATAGCGGGCCATAGTCCAAACCATCTTTAGTCAGTTGGTTTGTACTCGGTCTCCTGTCTCCCTCCCTCATCCAACCCATTCACCACGAGGTTGCCAGAGCGGTTTCTAGAACGGAAATCTGATAAGGTTAGTTTCCCATTTTAAGTATTTCAAAGGTTCCTCATCCTTTCAGTAGAAATTTTAAACGCCTCACTTCCACTTACAAGTTCTCTTCCTACCCTCCCAAGCAATTCCTGCACAGGTACTCAACCTCGACCATATACGACCACAAACACGTCCAGGCACCAGTTCTGTAATTTCCGACCTCCCTCCCACTCTGCACGGTAGCTCTGACTGCCTAGAATGTCCTTTCCCCATTTTCTCCGCATTAGCTACTGGGTAAAATGTTCCCCGACATCACCGTTTGACAAGTGAACGGCTCTTGCCAGGCACTACCTTAGCACACTACTTAGTCTCTCCTTCGCCACGTTACAAAGACTTGTCTGCCATTCTACTACGGGGACGGCGTTGTTCGTCTTTGCACCCACGGAACTGGCAAGGTGCTCGCCTGTTTAAATAGATAAGCGCATTCCGCGCCGTGGAGACAGAGAATTGAGGGAATGAGATTGTCCTGGGAGCCAGAAGAGCCCCCGCAGCTGCTTAGAATTTAGAGACCAGGGCAAACGGGCAACCGTTGAGAACCTCACCTTCCCGTTGGCCACTGCTTTGCATCTGAATTTGCGGTTGGCGTCGGCCCGCAATCTTGCCAGCTGCTCTTCACCGGAGAAAGTCCAGTGCCGCTTCTGGCTACTATTGTGGTACATTGTGAATCGTGACCAGGTGCAGAGAGCCTGCAGAAGAGAACCCAAACGCAGCAACACCGTGGCGTAAAGCGGCCTTTCACCCACCGAAAATGTCGCGGAAGCCTTGGGCGTCCGGCCAGCCGGCGCCCGCGCCGGCGCGCTGACGTCACGATCACGTGGCGAGCCCGTACGCAGTCGCATTTCCGGAACGGACTAGGAAGAGACCATATCTAGGGTTCTTTGGGGCGCTCACTGAGGCGTAGTGGGCGGAGCCTACGGAAAGCTCCTCTTAGGGAGCCTGGGACATAGCTCCGCCCCTTCCACTCAGGATTTAAAGGAGAAGTGCCTGGCGAAGAGTGTTCAAAGGGGACATAAGCTAGGACATAATCTACTTTTTTAATTTATAAATAATACATCCCAACTGTGAGCATATTCACACAGTCTATCATGATTGTTATGGAGTAGGCTGTTGTAAATTCACAGGGAGTAATCAGAAATGAGGAAAGGACTTGGTAGGGTGTCAGTTTTTAAATAGAGGCCTCACTGAAGTTGACATTTGTGCAAAGGCTTGAAAGAGTTGAAATAGTAGGTTGATCAATCATGTAGGGAGATCATGGGACCCAGAAAAATAGGTAAGATCTTCATGCAGAAGCATTCCTAGAGCTTGTCAGGAAGACTTTGGAGACCAGTGTTCTTGAAGCTCTACCAAAAATCTCAGAGAATGGAGCATGGCTGAAAAACTTGAAGCAGTGGATATGTATTGGCCCTTAGAGTTCTGCCACTTTTGTGACCTTGTCTATTCTTTCTCTGTACTTTTTTTTCCTTACCCTTCTGTTGATAACTAGCCAATCCTCTTCCCCCGTTTTCGTCTCTGAAGCCAAGATGTATGGTGGTTTTAGTTTTCTTGAGATTCCCATTTTCATTGCCTCTAGGGAGACTTACGGTAAGCTATCATGAATATTAAGATATTTACAATTTTTTAAATTAATAGGACTTTCAAAATTGCAGGTGAGATTCAAAATATACATTGATTCTGGTTTGTCACATTTAGGCATACCTTATTCCTCCACATATTTATTATATATCCAAAATGGATTTCCAAAAAAGAAAGAAAGAGAAAGATGATGAGGCCTGGAGAATTTAGGTCTTGAAGAGCCTAAAAGGTAAAAAGGTAAAAGAAGTGGCAGGACGACTTTAAGTCTGCTTTCTACGAAAATGTTTTTAGAGCCTAAAGAAAGGGAGTCTTTTCTCTTTCATTTTTGTTGAATGCAGTTGAGGATAGAGTTTGGACAGTTATTTGAATTCCTCAAACTTATGCCATTTGTAGTTTATAATTTTGGAGATCCACACACTCAACATATGTGGCTAATCTGGACTTGTAAATTGGCTAAGAAATGAGAAAAAGAGAAGATTGAAGGGCATGGCAAATTGATTACAATGAATTGTGAACAACCTAAAATGTTGCATATTGGGAGAAGAATAAAAGAAAAAAATAATGGTACAAAACGTAGGAAAATAAGTGATCTAGATAATTAAATGTCTATACAAAGTCTTAGACTCATAACAGTTATATATATATCATATAAATCCTTTTCATTTTGTTTTTCTGAAAGATAGTTGACAACTCCTTAGTGTTATGTAAAGGAAAATAAAAATAGGCATTTAAGAGAGTTGGCAGACTATGATTTCCACAGGGATATGAGTAAAAATTCTGAATGTCATTTAGGAAAAATATACAAGAAAACTGGCATTGCCCGTGTAACTTTTTTTAAAACTTGAACAAATTTTGATCTATGAAAATTGACATTGATCTTATTTTTCAGACGTAGTAGGAATTGGGTTGTGTCTAAATTAACTGTCTACAGAACACAATTGTTGCTGATGCTCTAACATTAAGGCTCACGTCTGATTTTTCTTATTAAAGTAAGCAGCTGGATGCTGTATTAGTCAGCCTGAGTGACGTCTCCTACTCAGCCTGTTGTACAGCAGCGTTTCTTGGCTGTTGCTAACACAGGGCATACTGGAATGCAGAACCTGTGCCTTTACCTATTTCCATTTATAGTTTCAACTAAAAAGTAGCAAGTGTTTCTCTTCACTTCTATTATTTTTACTTATTTTAATTATGGAAAATTTCAAATAGGAGAATACAGAGAAACATATTTCAAAAATTATCAATACATGGCCACCCACACCTCCATTAGTTTCTTTTTTTTTTTTTTCTTTTTTGAGACAGAGTCTTGCTCTGTTGCCCAAGCTGGAGTGCTCTGGCACAATCTCTGCTCACTGTAACCTCTGCCTCCCGGGTTCAAGCCATTCTGCAGCCTCAGCCTCCTGAGTAGCTGGGACTACAGATGCATGCCACCACACCCAGCTAATTTTTGTAGTATTAGTAGAAAAGGTGGTCTCACCTTGTTCGCCAGGCTGATCTAGAACTCCTGGCCTCAAGTGATCCACCTGCCTCAGCCTCCCAACTCCATTAGTTTTAAATCACAATTTCCCTGCTACTAAATGAAGATGTTTCAGACAAGAACAAATCAACTAACCAGACAGAACCTATTCTTCCTAGAAGAGTAATAGGGAAATTCACAGCTTGTTGACAAAGATATTACTACGCATTAGACACTACTCAGAAGTGAAATGTTAACAAAAAATATTTCAGTGACTTTTGAAAGTAAATATAATCTCTTTTATTGTGCTGCAGTTGTTAAACTGTGCTATGATGTGTACTTGCAGATAAATTCTAAATATTTTGACTTGGAGGCATTACTATAAACTAAGGGTTGTCAATCAGAGATCAGGTGATGTCAAACAGGTGTCATCTGTTTGGCTACCACAGAAATGCCCTGTATTTATCCACATGTTATTCCAAAAATTCCCATGAGGGTATTAGGAGTTCCTTTCTCTTTGGGCTCTACCTAGTGATCTTAATGTTTAGGGAAAAACAAAAATAAACAGGTCACACTGTCTGATCTTAGGAGAAAAGGAAGAAAAGGGAAATTAAAAGGTTGTGGGAGTGATCAGGAAATATGTTTGCAACTGGAATAATTTTGCAGTCTAATACAAAACATCTTATAAAATGGTCAGATTCATTTACGGTTCTCATTTCCCTAACATATCAGCATACTCATATTCACATTTCTGATTGTAGGGCCACAAAGAAAAAAAGGGATAGTAGAGACTAAACCACATCTATGCTCACAAAAACACACAATATCTTTCTTACTTTAAAATCTGACAAAACCATATGCCTTCAGCTACTGACATGGATTTCTGACATTTGAAATACAGCGTTGCAATGAATATTTAATAACCCTTTGCAATTGTATTTGGTTAATACACAATTAACAAATTTGTATTTGTTGCACTGGCCTCAAAATCCTTTCTTAGTTTTATTCTCAGTTGTCAAGTTACAACTAAGAGAAGAAAAGGAGTCACCTGAAGTAAATACCTAGTTTCTAGAAAACAGAGTACTACTAAAGGAAAAGAAACAAAAAGAAGAAATAGCATTTTAAAAATATCATTGATATATTTGACCCCCTCAAAACTGAAATGCTTTTTTTATTGCTTTAAGACTATTACAAATTAAGGCATAAAGAAGACATGACAACATACTAAAGAGAAAATCCTATAAAGCCATCCTGAATTCATTGGATACTTACTAAATCACTGCTATACACAAGGCCTAGTGCTAATTGTTAGGTGGTAGTGACATGGAGATGGGGACACAAGAATGATTATCTCACAGTTCCTATCCCAGGGTCCTGAGACAATAGAATTATGACATGTATGTATACGATCCCCTCTCAATGACAGCAACCTTGAATAGGGCTAACATGCACTCTCTTATTTGACCAAAACTTTAGTCAGGCTTTTCTCTGAGTCCTCTGCTTGACGAGGCCTGATCTTGGGGTTTCCTCTAGTACAGATGCTCCTCGACTTAGGATGAAGTTACAATGCAAAAAAAAAAAAAAAATTATAAGTTGAAAATATTCCAAGTGGAAAGTTCACTTAACATACCTAACCTATTGAACATCATATCTTAGCCCAGCCTACCTTAAGCACGCTCCTCGTGATTGCATGGTTGACTGAGAGCATCAGCTCACTGTCACTGCCCAGCACCAGGAGAAAGTCTTATATTGCAAAATCACTAGCCTGAGAAAAGAGCAAAATTCAAAATAGGAAGTATGTTTCCATTGAATACGTATGGCTTTCACATCATCATAAAATCAAGTCATTGTAAGTTGAGAACCATCTACAGAATCCAGTTGGAGCAAGAATCCTGCCACATCACTTTAATGAATATCCCCCACCCTTGGCATCAGACCACCCTCAATATCTTATCACCATGGCCTGCCTTCAGCAATAATCCTATCAGGTAAGTTTAGCCAGAAATCCTTTATCCTTTATGTGTCCTCTTAGTAATTTTTCATCCATTGCTCCTTGCCCTGCTTCTTGGTTATAAATTCCCACTTGTCCTTATGGGAGTTAGAGTTGAGTCCAATCTCACTCCCCATTGCCAGACCTTACTGCCATAGTCCCAAAAGCTATCTCCATAGCTGGCTTTGAAAAGGTCTTACCATTCTTCACAAGTGTCATTAATAAAGTATTCTTGAGAAAGTCACTTCAACCTATCTACCCTAAGTTTCATCTCTTATACAGCGAAGTAAATAGTTGTAGCTACCTCATAAGGTGGTTGTGACGATTAAATTAGTTAATACATATGAAGATATAGCAGACTGGCTGGCTTCTATAAAATGTTCTAAATTGTTAGTTATTACTTCATTGACACATGGCATAGACTAATTGGAAAATAAAACATTTTCGTGAATTCGTATTGATGTTGAGGGAGAGTGCACTGTCAGTGGATAGGATCTGCTTGAATAAAAGCAAAGAGGCACCATGTACAGGGTATGTCAAAAGAATAGGAAGTAGAAAAGCTTGATTGATTGGAGAATGAGAGGGCTTTGAATGCCAAGACTTTTCAATGGAAGAACAAAATGATCATAGTTGCATTACTTTAATCTGGAAATTATTTGTGACTATTTTGATAGCAAAGACTTTACAAAGCCCTCATTAAAATAAATTGAAATGGAATAGGGGATTAATTCTGTAAGTGATACCCAAATGCCTGTTCTTGAACTAGCTACATGAGATTCAGGATTATAAAGGGAAATTCCTTTCTGTATCTCCAAATAGAGAAATAGGTGGTATATCGTGTATATCATACAATGTATGCTCTATGAGATGTAACCTATCCATATGATATATTCTTGTGTGAAATTATGAAGCAGGGCCTAGGAATTTTGGTTTATAAAAATCTTGTTTGAAAGTTTGGCAAATGTAAATGTAAAATTTACAGTACTTGGCAAAGTCCTACAGGGCAGATAAGGTGATGGGATGAAAGAGGAACAGCAACTCTGAAGTACTGACTTTCAAATATGGATCAAATCAATCACCTGGAGCATGTTAAAACACAAACCAGTGATTCCAATTCAGTGACTCTGGAATGGAGCCCCAGGAATCTGGATCCTTCTGTTTTCAGATGAAGTCTTGCTCTGTTGCCCAGGCTGGAGGGCAGTGTCATGTAATCTTGGCTCACTGCAACCTCTGCATCCCGGGTTCAAGTGATTCTCCTGCCTCAGCCTCCTGAGTAGTTGGGATTACAGGCATGAGCCATCATGCCTGGCTAATTTTTGTATTTTTAGTAGAGACAAGGATTCACTATGTTGTTCAGGCTGGTCTCGAACTCCTGACCTTGTGATCTGCCTGCCTCAGCCTCCCAAAGTGCTGGAATTACAGGTGTGAGCCACTGCACCCAGCTGAATCTGATCCATAAGTGTTATCTTGAGTTTGATGATTTTCAGGCTTTAGTGTTCATCATACTCATGGAAAGCTTGTTAAAATACAGATTGCTGAATTTCTAATTCAGCCAGTCCTGGGCGGGCCCAAGTATTTGCATTTCTAAATAGTTTCCACATAATACTGGGAACTTGAACCACCACAGTTTGAGAACTGCTACTCCAGCTGATTTGTATAGCCTGGGTAATGGGGAGAATGATGGTGTCCTTGTTGTCAAGAATCTTCACCTTTTCTATTGGATTGAAGAAAACCATACTTTTATTCCTTGTTACCTTTTAAGAGAAAAAAATGGAGGATGTTTAATCATTTGTTGGCCTTATACAGACAACATGATCATGGTAAAATGTAATATCCATTTGAAAAAAATGACTAATAACATTCTCACTGGACAAATAAAAGGTGAAGAAAAAATTTATTCTCTCACAGTTGAATTGAAATATCCTTTTGTTGTAGAGTAATAAAAATTATCAACCGCTTTGTTATTCTTCTGATGTTTTAACATCTGGACTTTAGATGATAAAGATAATTGCAAGGATACTTTGTTGTTGTTGTCGTTGCTCTATTGACAGGGGGCAGCAAAATGTGAATTTGGCTCACAGATCAAATTTACTCAATGCCTATTTTTGTATGGTCTGCAAGCCAAGAATGGTCTTTACAGTTTTAAGTGGTTGAAAAAAATCAAAAGAAGAGTAGTATTTCATGACTCATGAAAATTATACAAAATTCAAATTTTAGTGTCGATGTATTAGAATTCTCTAGAGAAACAGAACCAATAGGCCAATAGGAGGTATGTGTGTACGTGTGTGTATACATATACATATGTGTATATAATACACAATAGTTTGGATATTGGAGTTGGTTCACACAATTATGGAGGCTGAGAAGTCCCGTGATCTGCTGACTTCAAGCTGGAGACCCAGGAGAGCTGATTGTTTAAGTTCTAGTTGAAGTGCAAGAAAAGATCAATGCACCATCACAAAAACAGTCAGGCACCAAGAGAAAATTCTTCCTTATCTTTTGTTTCATTTAGACTTCCAATACATTGGTTATGGCCCAAAAACATTGGGGAGGTTAAACTGCTTCACCCTCCTTACTCATTCAAATGTTAATTTCATTTATAAACTCTTCACAGACATACCCAGAACAGTGTTCAACCAAATATCTGGGCACCCCATTGTCCCAGTCAACTTGGTAAACAAAATCTATCCCTTCTCAGCTTGGCATTCATACACATCTCCTTAAATCATATTTAATCTCCAAATAAACATAATAACAAGCTCATAATTCCACTTCGCATAATACATCTCACATACAACTGAATGTACATTACCCATTCCCTAGAAAAGGAGGTAAAGTTTTTCAGGTTTACTTTTCTCCTTGACATCCTGTAACTTAAAAAACACTATGATGTAAAAAAAAAAATACTATGAACAATACTTAAATATTATGCTAATAAATCAATACATTATATGTTACATAATAAGGAAATAAGAGGGAGAAAAAGGTATTTACTATACACACATGAACATTTCACAACAAAATAAGGGGGAATACTCATAACAGTCTTCATTTATGTAACTGGTTACATGGTTGCAGCTGATATTTACAAACACCTTCTTTCACTATCCTGTTTTTTGTTTCTTCCTTTGTTTGCCTTTAGCAAGCCCCACAGCTGGTTCTTTACCTGGTCAAGTAACCCAAGCCTTCATTCCTAACGGGTCTAGGGCATTAGAGTTTTGCCTGGATTGGGTTGTAATTTTACATTGACCTTAATTTACTGGACATGTGGTAGAGACGGGCATCCTACTGGTTTTACTGCATCTCAGACATGCTCAACCTTACTTCCACTGCACAGTAGCAGTCCCTTTCTCCTTGCTAGTTCTGATCAATCACTGCAGACAGCAGAGCAACTCTCATTTTTGCTTGTTGATTCAGAGGCACAAAGAGTTCAAAGTGGCTGGGCAGCAGTTTTATTAATTAATGTATTTTTCAAGGGAACACTTCACAAATTTGCATGTCATCCTAGCTCAGGGGCCATGCTAATCTTCTCTGTAATGTTCCAATTTCAGTATACGTGCTGCTGAAGTGAGCACAGTTTTCATTGTTGTGTCTCCTAGTGGAAGCGTTTCTCCCTCAGGAACTAAGACTTTTAGGCCAGTAGAGTGTAAAGGTCATAGGAACAGGAAGCAAAAATTTTATTAGTGGGTCACTAGGAGTAATGGTGAATAAATTATTTCCTATTTCTGCCCCTTATTCCTGGACCCATGAGTCTTTGCTATGGAAGAAACAGCTCTATCTACATATTAGATATTGATTCAGAGAATGTGTAGCCTCAGCACTGTAAAATATTACCACCTAGCTGGTTGCTGTAACTAAGTTCTCCAAAGACCGTTCCACTGTTCTATCAAGCCAATTGTTTCAGGATAGTGGGGAACACAATAAGGCCTATACATTGTGTGAGTATGGATCCATTACCATAATTCCTTTGCTGTGAAGTTCCTTAGAAGAAATGCTGTGTGTAATACTGCGCCAGTGGATAAGGCATTCTGTAAGTCCAGGATCACAGTTTTGGCAGAAGCACTGCATGCAAATCCATGCACAAGATGAGTTTCTGCAGTTCCTACTCTAAACTCTTGCTTATAGAGAAGAGCCATCAAAGAGCTCTTCAAGGATGCCAGGGCCCCCCCTCACATGTTGATTTCACAATACTGGTGAAAGTTTGTTTTTTGGATCCTTTCAATGTGGGTGGATAGGTCTTACATGACAAATCCACTCTAACATTTCAATCTCCCTAACGGTTTGTATGTCTTCCTCTGCATTATTCCAAAGCAAGTCTGACATTTTCAATTCACTTACTGTGGGCCACCTTTTAGAACCTGTTTCAGCCAACCAACTGAATAAATTCATAGTGCCCTTTCTAACTCTGTGAGCTGTAACATTAAATGCAGGCTCTGCTTACTGAGCCCATATCAATAAATTCAGCCTGATCTAACGTTAGGCTCTGTTATTCCACATTCTTAGTGTTCATTCCCACACATTGTTTCCTGGACTTCTGTCTGTATAATTAGAGAACTCAAGCAGTTCCGTTGAAGTGTAGTGTACCCTCTCATGAGTCATACTTTTTACCTCAACTTTAGGAGCCTGCTGGGACTTGATTCTCGTCATAGGTCTAGCAACAAAGAGAGTGGGTCTTAAGGATAGTCAGCATTATCTTGCATGGCAACTGTCTTGTGGGAGGCCATTAAACCTTCCTCAGGTAATGCAGGGTTAATCTCCTCAGACTGGATTAAAAAGGCTGATGCCACTGATAGTGGGGAGGCCGCTAACACTGGGGATGGTGAGACCACACCTTCTGGGGGTGGGGAGGCCTCTTCCACTAGTAAAGAGGATCAGAATTTAGAGGCACAATGTCTCCAACTTTGTCAAAGTCTTCCCACACATCGTCATCCCAACAAACAGGATCTTACTCTTTCCCAGTCAATACCCACACCTTAACAGTAGCATTCAGCAAGGCTGGGAATTTATAATAATTTGAATGGTAATTTAGTCTGGAGATGGTATTCTGCATTTGATTTTCAACTTAGCCCTTTGGCTTTAGGAGATAAGGGTCTCCTCTAGGACACATATACAAATTTTCAGGTCATTTATGTGGTACTCGAGCTGTGAATTTGAGTCCCTGAGCTCATTCTTTTCCTTCACCACTTTGTCCAGCAACATTGGAACAACCAGCCAATCTTATTGTATTGATTAATTTTCCAAAAAAGCTTGAAAGTACCATATATACAGTCACCCAGCTTGTTGCTTCTTGGAAGTCGTTGATTAAGAGTGTTCAGCACAGATATTTTGTGTATCTCTGCTACCAGTTCACATGGTGCAAGGTATTTGGTTGGACATTGTTTTAGGTGTGTCAGTAAGGACCTTTATAGATGAGATTAACATTTGAATCAGTAGACGAAGTGAAGCAGGCTGCCTTCCACAATATAAGCGGGCCTCAGTCAATCCACTGGAGACCTGAATAGCACAAAAGGTGGAGTAAGGGAGAATTCACTGTCTGTCAGACTGTTTTCTTCTCCTGCACTTCAGCTGACACCCACACCAATAGTTCTCCTGGTCCTTAGCCTCATACTGGAATTATACCACTAACTCTCCTGGGCCTTCACCTTGTAGAATGCAGATCCAAATCATGAGACTTCTCAGCCTTCATAATTATGTAGCCAATTTCTTATAGTAAATATAAACACAGGAGCGTTGATAGTCCATGGCATTCTACAAGGTGGAGACCCAAGAGAGTTAGTGGTATAATTCCAGTATGAGGTTAAGGACCAGGAGAACTACTGGTGTGGGTTTCAGCTGAAGTACAGGAGAAAAAAGCAGTCTGACAGACAGTGAATTCTCCCTTACCCCACCTTTTGTGCTATTCAGGCCTCCAATGGATTGACTGAGGCCCACTCACATTGTGGAGGACAGCCTGCTTCACTTAGTCTACTGATTCAAATATTAATCTCATTTATATAGGTCCTTACTGGCACACCCAGAACAACATCCAACCAAACACCTTGCACCATGCATTCCGGTCAAGTGAACATAAAAACCTACACTTCAGTGAGTTTTATTTAAACAAAGCCATACTTGTTCTTTTCCATATGGTTATCTTTGGCTGTTTTCAAGCTACAACAGCAGAGCTGAGGAGTGGAAACAGAGACCATTTGGCTTGCAAAACCCAAAATATTTGCTATCTGACCCTTTACAATAAAAAATTTTGCTCACTAATGTTCTAAAAGAGTGCTTTTAACATTTTAATATATGTACAAATCAACTGGGGATCTTGTTAAATTGTTGATTCAGATTCAGTAGGTCATAGCCAAATTTTCCATTACTGTCATGCTTCTGGGTGAGGCCAGTGCTGCTAGACTGAAAATTGTACATTCTATTTCTCAATTTTTGCTCTTGTCATAGTCCCTAACTATAATGCCTTAAACTCCTGCCTATGCAGCTTCTCTTTAGGTCCATTGAACTTAAATTCTGTTACTTCTATTTATTCTCCAAACTATGTCATCTTATTGTAAACTCTTCTTCCAAATTATACTTACTTCGTTTCACACTTTAAGACTTTCAATGTATTCTGTGTTGCCTAGTTGTTTGACTTTTTAATATGTGACTATTTTAACTCCTTCAAAAGATTTAAATTTGGATATTCTGCTTTTAGGCATCTATTACCTATTATGCTTGCACAGTTCCTTACATATAGAAGGTATTCTCAAGAGATTTATTAAATTAATTACTGTTCCACAACTAGAAAGGATAGAGCTAAATCAACAGTACATCATCACAGTACGTGAAGTGATATTCTTAGCCATTGATACATTTTTAGAACTAATTCATTTTTTCTCTTTGATAATTTTGATAAATTTCAGTGGTAAGAATTGTGTTTCTTTCTGAACAAAAGACAGTATTGAAGTAAAATACAAGTATTTGGATTAATATATTAAATCAGGCTATCGAACTGAAATTTAAACTTGTCTTGAGTCTTGGGATGAAAAGTACACCTTAATTACGAACTGAAAAACTGCTTATTGTGCAAATTGTCTGGATGTTGGAGAATTAGAAATGCAATGTTAATTTCACTACTTTAATAATTTCATTTCAGAGTTTGCTTGAAGTGATATTAACAAATTGTAATAGCCAATCAGGTATGAAAGTTTACAGACTATGAAAATGTTTTCTTTTGGCATTAAAAATTACACAATCCAGCTTTTGAAGAAAATTATGTGAGTAATTCAAATAAGATGAGAAACTTCTGCTGTCATAAAAATTAGCCAATTTACTTTGCTCTTCTTCTAATCAATTTAAAATTTCTACCTGAACTATTTCAGTATATTCCAAGAATAAAAGTAGTATGAATATAAAGCTGCTTTCAAGAAATCTTATATGTAGATATAAAAGGCAGTTACATATGTTTGGCATTTTATGAACTTTTGAGTTTTTTTTTTTTTTTTTTTTTTTTGAGATAGAGTTTCACTCTTGTCACCCAGGCTGAAGTACAATGGTGTGATCTCAGCTCATTGCAACTTGCGTCTCCCGGTTCAAGCAATTCTCCTGCCTCAGCCTCCTGAGTAGCTGGGATTACAGGCACCCACCACCCCCATGCCTGGCTAATTTTTGTCTTTTTTTTTTTTTTTTTTTTTTTTTTTAGTAGAGATGGAGTTTCACCATGTTGGTCAGGCTAATCTTAAACTCCTGACCTCAGGTCATCCACCCACCTCGGCCTCCCAAAGTGCTAGGATTACAGGCTTGAGCCACTGTGCCCAGCCAACTTTTGAGTTCTTAAAGCAATACACTTTATATCCTTTACCCCAAAATAAATATAATAATTTTACTACTTAATACCTTTTGGACTTAATAAATGAAAATAAATATCTTTTAAAAATAAATGCTGTATGCAAGGGAATGTTATAAGGGAATTTCACATTTAAGTATTAGGTTTGAATAAGATATTGCAATTCTAAATATTTTCAGGTGTGAATATATATTTTTCTGCTGATTAGCAGATTCATTTTGTTTTTTAAAATTTATTTCTAAACTAATATTGTCACGTTAAAAACCAAGATCAGAAGGAAAAAAGCAATGAGCTAACTTGGTACATCAGAGTTTATCCACATGGTGGAGCCATGTGGCTAGATCCTGGAGACACCAATTTTATTATCCTCATCGTTTTGTAATAACTCATGATGAATCCAACCAACCACATTTCTTCTTCCTGCATGTAGTTTTCTCTGGTTCTCTCAGTTTAGTTCCTTATGATCACTCACTGTAGCAGAGTGCAGTCTTATTCTTTTCCAGTCTGTCTTTTATAGCAGTGATTTGCTAATCTTAGCTGCACATTGGTAACTCCTGGGCAATTTTCACAAACCCTCGTGCAGAGAGCCCTACCTCAGGCTAATTGAGCAGCAATCTGCAGTGTGGGTTCTGGACAACGGCACACGTTTAAAGTCTCCACGTGTGATTCTATTTGAAAATAAGGTTGAAAACCAGTGCACACTACCACTGCAGACATTGTTACAGTTATAAATCTAATCAATCACACCACTCTTCCAGTTAAAATTGTTCATTGCCTCTTCATCAACTTTAGGATAAAACCAACCTCATTGACAAGGCAAACAGTCCCGACAATATCTGAGGATTGCTTTTCTGGCATCACCACCATCTTTCAGCCCACAACACATGCAGAGTTCCAGCCTACAGAGTTGCTTGCAGGCTTCTAAATTTACCAGGCTTTTTCACACTTTCAGAATGGCCTCATATCTCTAGCAACTAATACACGAGGCGCTAATTAATATTAATTGAATGACTAGATGAATACTGTAAAACGTCTTCCTCTCATTTAGGACAGGGATGTTTATTTTTGTCAAACAACTCTCAAGTGTTTGCCTTTAGGTGGCTTGGAGTACAGAATGTGACACCAGTTCAACTAACAAATGTTAAATATATTCTAAAGAAGAAACTTTTCTGAAACTTATTGAATTCAAAGGTAACATTATCAGAAACTTCCTTAGAAACAGTTGCTTTTACATCCCCTCCCCTCCCCTCTTTTTTTTTTTTTTTCTTGAGACCGAGTGTCGCTCTGTGGCCTGGCTGAAGTGCAGCAGCGTGATCTTAGCTCACTGCAACCTCCACCTCCTGGTTCAAGCGATTCCTCTGCCTTAGCCTCCCGAGTAGATGGGACTACAGGCGTACGCCACCACACCCGGTTAATTTTTTGTATTTTAGTAGAGCCGGGGTTTCATCATGCTGGCCAGGATTGTCTCAATCTCCTGACCTCGTGATTCGCGCTCCTCAGCCTCCCAAAGTGCTGGGATTACAGGCCGAGCCACTGCACCTGGCCTTACATTGTACTTCTTTTCAATCTAAAATTCTCAACTCTAACTTTTCTGTTTAAGTTAACAGAAAATGGACTGCTTGCATGTGAGTGATGGTGTAGATACTCATTTTAAATTAGTGGATCCTTGTATCCACTGGCTAGTCATTTAGAATCTTTGGCTTTATCATAGTTCTCAACTGCCAAAACCCTAATTGAACTGCATTTTCAAGACTGGATATTATGGAAGAGTAAGTGGTATGATTTTAGTCAGGGCCTCCTCCATTAGGCACAGTAGATGCAGTGTCTAGGGACCACCATGCTTTTAGGGGTCCACAATCATGTTTTAATAATGTCCTTTAAGTTAGAAGGAAAAAAAAAGACTTTCAAGTCAAAGAAAATGTTTTAGTACAAAATAATAATATAATCATCTTTATGCCAACACAGTGATAAAATACAATATGTAATTGTATTATATTTTGGCCATGAAGGCAAAGGTGGTGAGGGTCTAGGAATGTCATGTAGCCCTCATTTCAGAAAAAGCAGGGAGGTGCCCTTCAGACCTGAAATGTCTCCTCAGATGTGCCTGCAGGATGGCATAGTAATACTGATAGCAGGTAGTAAGGTATCTTGGTCTTTATTTTCAGACCATCAGTATCTATCTCAATACGGTTTCCCACCCCCACCCCAAGAGAAGTAGAGTTAGTTGCCGGTCCTCATATATCAAACAACTTTAGAAGGTTCCTGTAATCATACCTTTAACCCGATTTTTCACTGTGGCATGTACCTTTCTTATATCCAAGTGAGTCACTTAGCATGTCAAAGCTACTCCTTTTGAACAGACACATCTCTTAAAAAAATTTGAAATTCTTTTTTTATTGTTATACTTTTAAGTTCTGGGATACATGTGCAGAACATGCAGGTTTGTTACATAGATATACAGGTGCCATGGTGGTTTGCTGCACCCATCAACTTGTCATCTACATTAGGTATTTCTCCTAATGCTATTCCTCCCCTAGGCCCCACCCCCCAACAGGCCCAGGTGTGTGATGTTCCCCTCCGTGTTTCCATGTGTTCTCATTGTTCAACTCCCACTTATGAGTGAGAACATGTGTTTGGTTTTCTGTTCCCGTGTTAGTTTGCTGAGAATGATGGTTTCCAGCTTCATCCATGTCCCTGCAAAAAACATTAACTCATCCTTGTTTATGGTTGCATAGTATTCCACAGTGTCTATGTGTCACATTTTCTTTATCCAGTCTATCATGGATGGCCACTGGGGTTGGTACCAAGTCTTTGCTATTGTGAATAGTACTGCAATAAACAAACGAGTTCATGTGTCTTTATAGTAGAATGATTTATAGTCCTTTGGGTATATACCCAGTAATGGGATTGCTGGGTCAAATAGTGTTTCTGATTCTAGATCCTTGAGGAATTGCCATACTGTCTTCCACAATGGTTGAACTAATTTACACTCACATGAACAGTGTAAAAGTGTTCCTATTTCTCCCCATCCCCCAGCATCTGTTGTTTCCTGACATTTTAATGATTGCCATTCTAACTGGCGTGAGATGGTATGTCATTGTGGTTTTGATTTGCATTTCTCTAATGACCAGAGATGATGAGCTTCTTATCATGTGTTTCTTGGCCGCATAAATGTCTTCTTTTGAGAAATGTCTGTTCATATACTTACCCGCTTTTTGATGGTGTTATTTTTTTTTCTTGTAAATTTGTTTAAGTTCCTTGTAGATTCTGGATATTAGCTCTTTGTCAGATGGATAGATTGCAGCAATTTATCCCATTCTGTAGGTTGCCTGTTCACTCTGATGATGGTTTCTTTTGCTGTCCAGAAGCTCTTTAGTTTAATTAGACCCCATTTGTCAATTTTGGCTTTTGTTGCCATTGCTTTTGGTGTTTTACTCATGAAGTCTTTGCCAATGCCTATGTCCTGAATAGTATTGCCTAGGTTTTCTTCTAGGATTTTTATGGTTTTAGGTCTTACATTTAAGTCTGTAAGCCATTTTGAGTTAATTTTTGTATAAGGTATAAGAAAAGGGTAGAGTTTCAATTTTCTGCATATGGCTAGCCAGTTTTCTCAATACCATTTGTTAAAATAGGGAATCCTTTCCCCATTGCTTGATTTTGTAAGGTTTGTCAAAGATCAGATGGTTGTAGATGTGTTGCCTCTGTTCTGTTCCAGTGGTCTGTATATCGAACAGTCACATATTGATGTTGCCTTAATGGAAAGGTGCCAATACTAGAAATGGGTATAGTCATAAAAATCATAGCGTTCTATCATTTATACTCAGATTGTCTTAAAATCACTCTTATCAAATTTTCTCTAATTAAATATGTTGCCAAAGTTTTCAAGTATAAAAATAAATGTTTTTGAAAGTATTGCTCATTGCAAAGAGCTCACATTAACTGACACTTTTGATGTCAAAATTTATGATTAGAAAATGGATGAAATTTATTTACAATGCTAAACAAGTGGTTTTTATTTTCTAATATAAATTCAAACATGCTGCTGAATTAATTAACTCATATTTCTATGACATTGAATAGGGTTAATATAATTCTTCATTAAACATAAATAATAAGCCCTACTGCCTGTATCAACTATATCAGGGAATCCCTTTTCGGAGCTAGGAATATTTTAAGGTTGATGATCCTTGATAACTACAATGCGTTTATAGTACATTTCTGGGCTACATAGAACATTTAAAAAAAAAACAACTTCAGTGTCATGTTCATAAGTAGTAGGAATCTCTTAGCTGTGTGAGTTCTGGCTCCCTAGATGGCATTCAAGTTGTGAACTTGAATAAGAACTCTTCGTTCTATCAAAAAATAAATGAAAGATATTGAAGTGGTTTGTTCATAATTTTAAAATAAAGATAAACTCTTAATTGTTTAAACTATTATTTTGGTAAACCATCCTTTGCTTGTTTTACCCAGCATCTTTCCCTTCTTCTGGGATTAACAGCTTACATTTAGTAAAGATTGCTAATCATAGTACATTGTGCCCACAGTGATTAATCCAAGGAGTGGGCACCAGACATATGTCTGACCAGTCAGACTCTTTCTTATGAATTTAAGCTTAAGGTAGAGGAATGAGCCCTTCTATCTCAGATGGTAAAGATGTGACGATATTAATCCAGCATTCACGAGTGGTAGTAATTCAGCCTTGGAATGGGAGTTCTAAGCAGACAGAGGAATAAAAGACAAGAGGGAACCAAAGAAAAGAAGACAGGAAACAGCGTTGAGAAGGTTATTAACATCTCTAGTTATAATTCCTGTGATCCTCAAGAACCCTATTTTTTGCCATTCTTCGTCTTGGTCATTCATTTTCAATCTATGAGCTGATCCAGTGTCCTTTAAAAATACCTGCAAATATACCCACCTTCTTTTCTTAACACACTTTTTATCTTAAGCTTACATTTATCCATACCTTTGAGTAGAATGCTTTAATATATTAACTAAGGATTAAACTTTAAGCACGTTGTTAATTGGTTGCAAAATTTGGGGATAATAGAATTTTAGGATTAAATGAGATAATATATATCAAATATTCATACTCGATCTTCACCAAAGGATCAAGAAGTGAATTTTTTTTTTTTTTTTTTTTTTGAGACATCACACCAGGTTAGACTCAAATTTTTGGGCTCAAGAGCTCCTCTCCCAAGTAGCCAGGACTACAGGCCCACACCACTGTACTCAGCTTTTTCAAATTTTTCTTAAAGATGGAAAAACAGACTTTATTCAAGAGGGGCTCACAGTAATAGGTACAGGAACCACTGCAATGGGTCTTGCAGTTGGGGAGAGAGATTGGACTCCTCAAATATTTGATCACTGCCTGCCATATGTTAATTTAATAAAAAGTTGGCTATTTTAAAATTATCTTTCTTTATGTGTATAAACACACTTGGATTATTAGATTATTTCTGGACTGTCAGTTTCACAAAACAAAAAGCCAACTTGAGTACATTTTCTACTTTACAACATAAGTAGCCATTCAGATAATGGGAACCTATCTAGGGCCATCCATAGAGTTTGCAGAGTCTAGGGAAAATTTTTTTTGTCAGACTTTTGTCTATGTGGTTAATTTGATTTTAAATATGAATTTCACAGGCCCATGTGGGTTATAGTGACATATTGATGGTGATTTAGAATAATGAGTTGAGAAGAGATTCTTTGTAGTATCTGCCAAAAACTGTGAAGGTTCTGAGAGTTTACCCTAATGCAATCTAACAAGTTAGTTTGCTACTATTTCAAGGATACTGGCAAAAAAAAAAAAAAAAAAAAAAGGAGACACTTGGGTCAGAGACAAAGGACTTAATTGCTCACAGTTCAGCAAAAACCATGAGCATTAGCATATTTGCATTGGTTCTCTTGTCAAGTATCAGGGCTTAGTGAAA
Source organism: Callithrix jacchus (assembly GCF_049354715.1). NCBI lineage: Eukaryota > Metazoa > Chordata > Mammalia > Primates > Cebidae > Callithrix > Callithrix jacchus. The sequence continues at coordinate 123,443,071 of NC_133503.1, read as the reverse complement.
TTGGCTAAGATGACACCTATACAGGCAGTGAGTTGCATTAAAGTAGAGGCCCCAACGGTCCAGGACTTTCTGATCAAGCTACAAAATGTTGTAGTAGGTAGCAAATCATTCAGACTCCTCCCTGCAACAAACGTGGAGTCTTAATGTGATCACTTTGACCTATTTAGTGCCTGTGTGCTCTGATCAGTAACAGGGAATGGATAGTGCTTATAATCTGGCACACAGAACAAGAATGTGGAAGCCTGATCAGGCCAATGGCAAATGACATTTTCTTTTCTTTTTTTTTTTTTTTTTGAGACGGAGTTTCTCTCTTGTTACCCAGGCTGGAGTGCAATGGCGCGATCTCGGCTCACCCGCAACCTCCGCCTCCTGGGTTCAGGCAATTCTCCTGCCTCAGCCTCCCGAGCAGCTGGGATTACAGGCATGCGCCACCGTGCCCAGCTAATTTTTTGTATCTTTAGTAGAGACGGGGTTTCACCATGTTGACCAGGATGGTGTCGATATCTTGACGTCGTGATCCACCCGCCTCGGCCTCCCAAAGTGCTGGGATTACAGGCGTGAGCCACCGTGCCTGGCCGACATTTTCTTTTTTTAATTGTCCTTTAAGTTCTGCAGTACATGTGCAGATCTTGCAGGATTATTGCATAGGTACACACATGCCATGGTGGTTTGCTGTCTCCATGCCCCCACCACCTACATCAGGCATTTCTCCCATGTTATCCCTCTTCAACCTCCCCACACCCTGCTGTCCCTGCCCTAGACCCCCAGCCCCCAACAGACCCCAGTGTGTGATGTTCCCCTCCCTGTGCCTATGTGTTCTCATTGTTCAACACCTGCCTATGAGTGAAAACATGCAGTATTTGGTTTTCTGTACTTGTGTCAGTTTGCTGAGAATGATCGTTTCCAGAGTCATCCATGTCCCTACAAAGGACATGAACTCATCCTTTTTTAAGGCTGCATAGTATTCCATGATGTTTATGTGCCACATTTTCTTTGTCAAGTCTATAATTGATGGGCATTTGGGTTGGTTCCAGGTCTTCGTTATTGTAAACAGTGCTGCAACGAACACATCTGTGCATGTGTCTTTATAAAAGAATGATTTATAATCCTTTGGGTATATACCTAGCAATGGGATTGCTCAGTCAAATGGAATTTCTATTTCTAGATCTTTGAGGAATTGCCACAATGGTTGAACTAATTTATAGTCCCATCAATGGTGTAAAAGTGTTCCTATTTCTCAAATGACATTTTCTAATAGTATCCAGGGATCATTTTTTTTTTTTTTTTGCTCAAGTACAGGAACCCTCTCTTCTTTATTGTAAAATGTACCATTCCTGGCTAATTTTGTATCTCTCACTCAAAGAAAGAGGCATCAACATTGTTATTGCCCATAAGGTCCTGGCTTGCTGGAACCTGCTCATATTGAAAAATACAGAGCTTGCCTCTGCTGTTCCCTAATACCAGGTATTTAATTCTGGATACATGATTGCTGATGACTTTGCATCATCCACAGTGCCTTCCACGATTATTGGCCCACAAAGACTCTCTTAAATGTTGTTACTATGCTTTCTCAATGATAAATAGAAATGTAAACTTTACCCAGGCTATGCAGAAACATGTGAAAAACAATTCATTCTCCACTCATGTTAAATTTACTGTTTTGAATTTTAATGCATAAATGTAGAAGAACATGACTTCCAACCATGTTTTCTCTTGAACTGTTTAGGCTATAATCACTGCATACCTAAAATATGATCTTCTTAAAGTTGACTCTCTCTACCAGAGAAGAGAATAGATGAGTTTGGGGGAAAGGGGAGTGAGATAGGAAAAGATTGGTCTGATTTGTGTGAAGAAGTCCATCTTACAAAAGCATAACATTACCGCAGTGATCAACAGCCACAGTAGATACAGATCCAAAGACCTTAGAGTAGGTAATATGACCAAACCACAGAGAACTGCCAGAGATGGGGCATGGACTCTGAAGAAGCGGTAGGTATCTGCCATAGGGATGGCCAAGGGTACACAGGGTAAAAAATACTCTTCAGTGCTAGATCAAAGGTGGTACTGTGGTCAGAACAGAGATGAGTGCGAGCCCACATTCTAGACCATACACACAGATCAAGCTTAAGTTTCAGAGTAGATTCTTTGTAGCCCTGAGTCCTAAACTTGTCTTACATTGTTAAGAGAGTCAGCCAATATCTGCTGCTTGTTGGTTCCATTATGAAAACTCAGTCTTGTGTGGTCCCACAGAAAGAAATGCTGTGCTGACTATTGGGAGTTACCACTCTTTGGTCTGCTCTCCTGGATTAGAGGCCAGGCAGGGGTCTCAGGACAACCCCATCAGCACGAGCCCTAGGGCCCCATGGCCATTTGGTAGAACCCATGTTCTGAAAAGAGGGTTGGAAAAATATCTTAGTGGGGAAATGGAGAATAAATACCTTGTTTTATGATCTGAGCTTGGAGAACCCTGCTTGGATGGCACTGCTGGTATAGCTACTACCAGGCATAGAGGAAGCTATAGGAGAGGTAGAGAAAACCACTCCAAAGTGTGAGATCCTTCTAGAACTGGAAATATGCAGGCCTATGTACTATAGTCTGAATGCGTTTGTCTTCTGAAAATTCAAAGATTGAAACCTAATCTCCAATGTGATGGTATCAGGAGGTAGGGCCTTTTGGGAGGCAAGTAGGTCATGAGGGCTCCTCAGCATCCAGATAAAAAGTCACTGTCCTTATAAAAGAGACCCTATGAGACTGGTCCCCTCCCTTGTCCACCATGTGAAGACACAGCTAGAAGATGTCATCTATGAGAGAATAGTCCCTCACCAGACACTGAATCTGCTGATGCCTTGATATTGAACTGTTTGCCTTCCAGAACTGTGAGTAATAAGTTTCTTTTGTTTGTAAAATACCCCGTGTATGGTATTTTGTTATAGCAGTTCAAACAGACTAAGACATTGTGCCTATCCAACATCTGACACCACCACTTTAATATTTCAGTTCCAACTTTTTCTGTTTTTAAACTTTTAGACTTGAAATCAATTTCATTTGTTTATTCTTTGCTCTCTTTTCTCTTTCAAAACATTGCACCACTCAGAATTTAATATTAATTGAAAATGTTTTTTTAAAAATGTCAATAATTCCCCAATATACTATATTTAACCTGGGAAAACAAAAGACATTCTATGTCATTGGGATGAGAATTGAATCAGCACCAGAAACTGCACTCAACAAATAATGCTCCAATGTTTCTCACACTCCTGTTGAAATATGTATATGTATATTTTCTAATTTTATATGGATTACTCAACTAATCTGTAGTTGCTAATTAAAATAATTCTGTGGTTGAAAGTAAAATTTGCCTATAATAGATGTATTATCCTATCAAACTAATCCACAAACTTGTGTTTAGTTTGTTGTAATCATGCCCATTATTTTGTTTGCTCCTCCTAATAAGCTAATAGGTAAATACAGGCCATATAAATAGCTGGCTTTAACAGATGAGGAAACTAAGGTGAGGGACCTAAGGTTGTCAAAGGTTATATATTTGATGTCACAGCCACTAACAGAACTGGGCTTGCTGGACTCATTTGATGGTCTTGTGCTTTCAGCAACTACCATGTTCTTTTCCCAGGCACACCTATCTTGATTAAGATCATGTTTATTCTGAGACTTTTTGATGTTCATCATGTCAAAAAAGATAACATGTCATTTTTCTTTCTTTCTTGATGCCCCTACTGCTTCAAGGGAATGTAGTTTTAATATTCAATAGTGAATATTAAGTACATCTCTTACATGATATATGACAAGAAATCTATATTCTGCATTCAGAGTTGTACTGTTACCCAACATTATGATATATGTGTCAATGCAGAGAACACAATGGATTAGATCCTTCTGCCAGTCACCTTTTAACTACCTAAATTTCACAGATTCTCAGGGCTGCAGGCAGAAGAATCTTGCTGCATGTCAGATTTGATACCCCCATGTCCCTTTCTTAATTCTGCATAAAGAACAAAAAAGATTCTTATCCTTATATGGTTGGTAACTGATAAGCAGAAGAGTTCTCCACATTTTCAAAAGGAGTGATGCTGTCATAACCTGCCACTTGGGTTCCAGCAGGGCTTCCTGTCATTCTACAAGATCCCAGGGAATTGATAGGTTCATAATGATTGCTTAGGCGTGCAGGCCGACATTATAAAGTTAGGGGGTGGTGCAGTGCAGTGGGGAACAGCAAGAGTTCTGGAGTTAGACGAAACTAGGCAGACTCTTACTTTACTGTTTACTACTTGTGTGACGTGGTCAAGTCTTGTACCCACATTGAGTTCATTTGTACCCACATCAACACGTTTTTTTTAAACCAACATTTCCCAAATGAAAATCACTTAATATTCTTCTTGAAATTACTTGAAACTGGTTTCAAGTAGACTTTTGCCATCAAAATCTCTAAGGTTCTAACCATGATTTAATGACAGCCCATGTTCATCTATAGAAGGTTGAGGGAGAAGTAAGTTTAATGAGTTCTGGGAACAGAAACCAACATTTTACACCAGTCCTTTCTAGTTCACTTTCTCCTTTCTTTTTTGATGATATAAGTGAGGTTTCAAATATACTTTTTCACATTATCTAATATAATACATAGCAAAAAGAGATGTGGCAGGCAATAATAGCCTATGGCACAAAAAAGTAGATGTAAAACACTTTTATAAAAAACTTTTTATAAAAAAATAAATCATGTCATGAACTTCAAGGCATCTCAGAGAAATGGTGCTACTTGGCAAAGTCATCTGCAGAGGAGTGTGGGGTAAAAGTGCTACAGGTCCAATTTGTCTTTATGGCCCTGCTCCATCCTTACTTCTACATCACAGCTACCACAAATAGTTACTAAGTTATATCTGAATTTATTAAAAGATTGAAGAAAACAAAAATCAATGGAGAAAGAATTGTAAATGACAGTGATACGGCTTTCCCATGATCCAAAGGGAAAGTGTCCCCAAATTTTTACCTTTCCTGCAAGGCCTCTTAGGAAGGTGGCCTAGTTTCTAACCTCATTCTATCCTCAGATTTATGAGCTTCCCCTTATCAGTTTCTTTATCTACTGTTAGAAACTTTATTTCTTATTCACAAATGAGTCTTATTCTAGAATCTATTTCCCTCCCTCACAGAAGCATATTCTCCCAAGCATGAGTTGGAATAATTTCACGGGGTTCAAGAAGGACATTGCAGATTTGGCATTCACACTCCAAGGCTGATAGGAAGGTCTAGAATGGGTGTGGCCTTGACAAGCCTCATCTCTCAAAGTCTCTCCAGTGGTGTGAGTTGCAGACGGGCATCCTTAATCTTAGTGTTCAGTGGGTAGCTGTTGGATTACACACACACACACACACACACACACACACACACACTCTCTCTCTCTCTCTAACACACACACACACACACACACACACCCCACACACAAACACACACAAAGACACACATCTCTCTCTTCCGGGCAAATAATATTCAGGGACAGCAAAGACGAAATCCATAAGGAAGAAGATAAACAATTTTATTCCCTATAATTTTCCAGGCCATTATTATCCAAAGTTTGTTCTGGTGGTGTTAATTTTGTCATTTACTTCCTCATTTCCAAATTGCATCTCATAAAGCTACTGGGTATAAAGTAAATAACCAGTTCAGGCATTTCATATCCCTGCTTTTGCAGCTGTATGTGACCAAATGTACATACTTTGGTATGTACATTATTGCTGTTAAATAATGCACCGTTCTCTTTTCTGATCTTGGCTGATGGTAATGAAGACATAAGGGGGAGGGGATAGATTTTATTTTTCTAGTGAACAATTATAGAACTGAATTTCTTTGCTTAATGTACATATGGGGATACTGTTTGAAGTAATAGTCAAATAAAATTTGTTTTTTTTTTTGGATTAGAAGATAAAAACTCTGTGCTTAAGAGTATAAAGTGACTGCTAAACGTGATACAGAATTTTGGCTGTGCAACTAGACCTCACCTAACACAAATGTAGCAAAGAGCTAGACCAATTATATGCACTTTCTTAAAGGATAAACTTTTGATTAACGATAGATTTAATTATTGATAAAGAAGTAATGGGTTAAGACTATCAAAGCCTAGAGATTGTATATGAATCTGTCATATTGAAGAGTATTTTTTATTTTTCTTGTAACTTTCCCTTTTACAGAAATATTACTGCTTAATTTATTTAATTTTTGACATGCAAAAACATGGAAAGAGCAAGGACATTGACTGGCTAGCAAATGTTATGGCAAAGGTTATATATAATTATAGCTTCAGATGATGTCTAATTTTCCTCTAGCAACTAACACAAATCCCTGAAATCAGGACCAAATGAAATCTAAATTTTATACTTGGCCATAGAGATACAAAGTTCCTTTGATATTATATCATCTGTTAAACTTAAAAAATATTACCAATAATAACTAAATTTGAGATTTTCATTTTTAGTCTTTTATTCTGGCTGGAGGTCAAATGTAAAGTTGAATTTTTATTTTTTACTAAGCTACTGATTTTGGAAATTTATATTTCTTGTCATTCTTTCAGTGTTTGGGATAACTTCATACATATTTTATCATCTCTTTTCTTGCATTCATATATTTCTTTGTGTGTGTGGAAAACTCTTGCCCTTCAGTGATATATATCATGACTGCATATAATTTTGAGTGTTTTTCACATAAGGTTCTCAAATTTTAACTCTCTGCTCTAGTAGTTTACATATTCCAGGCAGATGTTATTTTAAGTGGTCTGGCCTCATTTATGGGTTGAAATGGTCTGGGTTGCTGGTACAAAGTAAATTACTCACAGATATATCTTGTAAAAAGAAATAAAAGTCTAAAATCAAGTATCCAAGTCTATACCCTATGCTATTAAAATGTAGCCAGTTAATACACGTTAAGCACCTGTAAAGATGTTTTCCTATAGTCAAAGCTCAAGAATTGCTGTGCTGAAGGACCTGTGATTCCTCTACACCCCAAATAGCTGTGAAATATGATTTTGAACTATTGCAGTAGATTTCAACCTAAGCAAAGCCTAGGGAGCTTTAGAAAAAAAAAAAATCCCATGCTTAGGCTACTCCTCCAACTAATTAAATCGGAAATTTTAGTGGTGGAACTCAGGGATCAGTTACTTTCCAACTTTTTTTTTGCAACAATATCAAGCCTACAGAATATCTATGGAAATAGTAAATCAACTCACATAACCTGCTCTACCTCTCTGTTTCATAAGTACTAATATATTTTTTATTCTGTAACACTTGAGAATAACTTACTGTCAAATTATAAAATTTTATACTCAAGTATTTCTGCATGTAACTCCTAGGAACAAAGACATTTTTTCCATATCAATATGAAACAAGCTGGGGGCAGTGGTTCACTTTGAGAGACCGAGGTGAGCAGATCAATTGCGGTCAAAAGTCTAAGACCAGCCTGGCAAACATGATGAAACTCCATCACTACCTTAAAAATACAAAAATTAGCCAGGCTTGGTAGCTCATGTCTGGAGTCTCAGCCATACAGGAGGTGGGAGACACCAGAGTCACTTAAACCAGGAAAGTACAGATTTCAGTGAGTCTCAGTGAGCTGCAGTGAGTCTCAGTGAGCCACAGTGAGCAGAGATTGTGCCACGTCACTCTAGCTTGGGAGATAGCGGCCAGACTATCTAAAAAAAAAAAAAAATCCAACTAAGGAAATTTGATTTAACAATAACATAATAATTATATAATGCACAGATAATACATATCTTTTTTCAAAATTCTCCACTTACTCCAATTACATCCTGCATAGCTGCTTTTTAAAAATCAGGATCTGGTCAATAATCCACACATATTTATGTGCCTTGTCTTTTTTCTTTTCTTTTTTTCTTAAATAAATATTTATCACCTTTAATTTGATTTAAATGGAATGCCACAATTAATATCATGTTAGGTAAATATACTCATAATTGGAAATATCATTTATAAAGTACTTTTATATCTACTGATTTCATTCACTCCCTATTAATTTTTAATAGACAAAAATTGTACATATTTATTATATACAACATGATATTTTGAAATGTGTATATATTGTGGAATAGCTCAGTAGAGCTAATAACAAGCATTACCTCACATGCTTATAATTTTTTATAATGAGAACATTTAAAATTTATTTTCTTAACAATTTTCAAGAATGTAATAGTTATTAACTATAGTCACTGTGTTTTACAATAATCTCTTGAATATATTCCTTCTACCTAACTGAAATTTTGTCTTTTGACCAACATTTCCCCAATACCATCCTTCTCCCTCACCCTCAGCCCCTGATAAACACCATTTTCTTCTTTATTTCTATGAATTTGACATTTTTAGATCCTATCTATAAGTGAGATCATGTAGTATTTGTCTTTCTGTGTCTAGCTTATTTCACACAACATAATGTCCTCCAAGTTCATTAATGTTGTCCCAAATTTCAGGATTTTCTTCTTTTTTTAAGGCTGAATTGTATTCTACTGTGCTATATAAACTATATTTTCTTTATCTACTCATCTGTTCATGGACACTTGGGTGGCTTCCATATCTTGGCTACTGTAAATAATGCTGCAATAAACATGTGATTGCAGATACCTCTTCAAAATATTGATTCCATATCCTTTGGATATATACCCAGTAGTGGCATTGCTGGATCATATGGTAGTTCTATTTTTAATTTTTGGAGGCACTCCATTCTGCTTTCCATAATAGCTGCACTAATTTGCATTTCCATCAAGTCCATAGAAGGTTCCCACTTCATGTCCTCACCATCCTTATGATTTTTCATCTTTTTGATAATAGCCATTCTAACAGGTGTGAGGTGACATCTCATTGGGTTTGAATATCCATTTCTCTGGTGATTAGTAATGTTGAGCATTTTTTTCATGTATCTCTTGGATACTTATATATATTCTTTCAAGAAATATTTATTCAGGACCTTTGCCCATTAAAAAATCAGGTTATTTATTTATTTTGCTATTGAGTTGTAGTAGTTCATCATATACTTTGGATATTAATCCCTTATCAGATGTATGGTTTGCAAATATTTCTCCCCAGTCTGTAGATTTGTTTCTTCCCTCTGTTGATTGCTTCCATTACTGTGCAGATGCTTTTTACTTTGATGTAGTTCCATTTGTCTTTTTCACATTTGTTGCTGTGCTTTGGGGCTATCTCCAAAAAAATTATTGCCCAAAACAATGTCCTGAAGAGTTTTCTCCCAGTAGTTTTACAGTTTCAGGTATTATGCTTAAGCCTTTAATTTATAATGAGTGAATCCTTGTATATGAGTTTGGGGTCTAATTTCAGTTTTTCATGTGGATATACAGTATTCTCAGCACCATTTACTAAAAAGACTGTTCTTTCCTCATTGTGTGTTTTTGGCACCTTTGTTGAAAATCAGTTGTTTGCAAATGTGTTGATACATTTCTGGGCTTCATTCTGTTCCATTAGTCCAGGTGTCTCTTTTTAATGCCAATGTCATGCTGTTCTGACTACAGTAGCTTTGTAGTATATTTTGAAGTCACATGGTATGATGCCTCCAGCTTTGTTACCTTTGCTCAAAATTGCTTTGGCTATACAGGGTATTTTGTGGTTCCATACAAAATGTTCAGGATCTTTCTATTTCTGTGAAAAATGTCATCAAAAGTTTGATAGAACTTACATTGAATCTGTAGATTGCTTTGGTCAATATGGACATTTAAACAATATTAATTATTTTCTTCCATGAATATGGGATAACTTTTCATTTATTTGTGTCTTCAATTTCCTTCATCAATGTTTTATGTTTTTATTGTATAGGACCTCCATCTCCTTGCTTAATTTCATTTCTAATTATGGTTTTTTTTGCTATTGTGATTAGGATTGTTTTCTTGATTTCTTTTTCTGATAGTTCATCATTAGTGATGAATTATCACTAGAAATACTACTGGTTTTTACATGTTGATTTTGAATCCTGCAACTTTCCTGAATTTTAAAAATTTGTTTTAACAGTATTCTGGTAGCATCTTTAGGATTTTCTATGGTTAAAATTAGGTTGTCTTCAAATAGGGACAATTTAATGTCCTCCTTCCACTTTGGGTGCCTTTCATTTTTTTCTCTTGCCTCATTGCTCTGGCAAAGACTTCCAGTACTATGTTGAATAGAAGTGGCAAAAGTGGGAATCTTTGTTTTATTCCTGATCTTAGAGAGAATGCTTTCATGGTTTGTTAAGTCTCTGTTCACCTCACCTCAGTTTGTGTGTCTTCTCCAAAACTCTCTTTTGGAAATTTTTGAAAACATTTATTCCTAAAATTACCTTTGTTAGAAAAAGTACTTTTCAGACTTCTTGCCTTGAAATTCATAAGGAAAAAAGTTCCTGACACACTATTTATTTTAAAATAGAAATGTGCTTCTCTTATGTATTGGTCCTTTACCACCTTGACATGGCATACAAGGCCTCTACTTCCTTTGCCTCAGTTTCCAGTCTCCACTATGCTGCATTCTATGCTCCAGCCATTTGGAATTACTTCCTGTCATATTAGCATTTCTGGATTGACAGACTGTTTTCTTCACCTGAAATTATGTGACCACACTTCTTTACTGATAAACTTCTACTCAGCCTCCCAAATACAGCCCTTATATTGACCCCTTTTGTTCATACCACCTTCAGCAAACAGAGCTGATCATTCCTACTTTTTTCCTTCATAAGTAACCTTTCAATAGATTTTCCTCTATTGGGGAATTTCTACCGGGTTTATTTATTTATTCCATATTGCCTTCCCCTTTGTATTGTGAGCTCCTTGAGGGAAGACATTTTATTTCTCTAGCTCTAAACCTAGTGCTTTACACATAGGCAGTATTCTGTAAATATCTGACAACTGAATGAAAGCCAGCAGACACAATTATTAAATAGTGGTAAGAACCTAGTTTTCAATTAAGAGCTAGAATAATATTTCAGTCCTTAAAAACAATGCCTCTTAAACTTCAGTCATGGGTTTGGCCATTTCTGATATCACATATTATAGGTATACCTTGGAGATACTGTGTTTGGTTCCAGATCACCACAATAAAGCAAGCCACATGATTTTTTTGGTTTCTCAGCAAATGCAAGTTTTGTTTACAACTATATTGTTGTTTATTAAGTGTGCAGTAGCATTATGTCTAAAAATGGAAATAAAAATTAAAATACCTTTTTGCTAAAGAGTGCTAATGATCATCACGAGTCAAAATCTTATTGTTAGCAGATCTTGCCTCAATGTTGACAGCTGCTGACTGATCACAGTGATGGTTGCTGAGAGTTGGGGTGGCTGTGGCAATTTTTGAGAATAAGGCAACAATAAATTTTACCGTATTGAATGACTCTTTTTTTTCACAAAATTTTCTCTGTAGTATAAGATGTTATTAATAACATTTTACTCACAGTAGGGTGTGTTTTGAAAAATTGGAGTCAATCATTTAAAAGCCTGCTGCTGCTTTATCAACTTAGTTTATGCAATATGCTAAATTCTTTGTTGTCATTGCAACAATGTTCCCGGGCTCTTCACCAAGAATAGATTCTATCACACAAAACCACTTTCTTTGTGCATGTATGAGAACAAATGAGAACCAACGTCTCATGTGTTCAAGTTTATCATGAAATTGTAGCAATTCTGTACCTTCAGGCTCCATTTTTCATTCTAGTTCTTTTGTCATTTTACCACATCTGCAGTTACATCCTTCACTCAAGTCTTGATTCTTTCAAAGTCATTCATGAGAGTTGGAATCAATTTCTTCCAAATTCCTGTTAATGTTGATATTTTGGCCTCTGCCCATGAATCATGAATGTTCTTGATGGCATCTAGAATGGTGAATATTTTCCAGAAAGTTTTCAACCTACTCTGCCCGGATCCATCAAAAGAATCACTGTCTATGACAGATATAGTCTGTCAAAGTGTATTTCCTAAACAACAAAACTTAAAATTTGAAATTACTACTTGATCTATTGGCTGCAAAATTGATGTTGTGTTAGCAGACATGAAGACAGCATTCGTCTTCTGGTATGTCTCCATCAGAGCTATTGAGCACATTGTCAAAGAGCACTAATATTTTGAAAGAAATATATATTTTTTCTGAACAGTGTGTCTCAACAGGAAGCTTAAAGTGTTCAGTAAACCATGCTGTAAACAGATGTGCTGTCATCCAGGCTTTCTTGTTCCATTTATAGGGCACAGGCAGAATAGATTTACCATCATTCTTAAGGGCCCTACGATTTTCAGAATGTCAAATGAGCACTGACTTCAACTTAAAGTCACCAGCTGCATTTACCCCTAAGAAGAGAGTCTGTCTGACCTTTGAAGCCAAGCATTTACTTCACCTCTCTAACTAGGCAAGTCCTAGATGGGATCTTCTTTCAATAGAAAGCTGTTTCATCTATATAAAACTCTGTTGTTTAGTGTAGCCACCTTCATGGATAATCTTAGCCAGATCATCTGACTAACTTGCTGCCGCTTCTACATCAGCACCTGCTGCTTCATCTTGCACTTTTATGTTATGAAGACAGCGTCTTTCCTTAAATCTTATGAACCAACCTCTGCTAGTTTCCAACTTTTCTTCTGCAGCTTCCTCACCTCTCTAAGTCTTCATTGAATTGAAGAGAGTTAGGGCCTTGCTCCGGATTAGGCTTTCGCATAGGGGCTGTTATGGCTGGTTTTACTTATTCAGACCACCCAAACTTTCTCCATATTTGCAATAAGTTTCACTTAAAAAATCATTTGTGTATTCACTAGAGTAGCACTTTTAGTTTTCTTCAAGATCTCTCCCTTTGCAGTCACAACTTGAATAACTATTTAACACAAGAGGTCAAGTTTTCTACCCATTTCAGCTTTTGCCATACTTCCCTCACTAAACTTAATTATTTCTAGTTTTTGACGTAAAGTGAGAGACCTGTGACTCTTCATTTTGCTTGACCACTTAGATGCTATTGTATGGTTATTAGCTGGCCTAACTTTAATATTGCTGTGTCTGAGGGAATAGGGAGGCCTGAGAAGAGGGAGAGAGATGGGGAATAGCTGTTAGTAGAGCAGTCAGAACACACACATATACAGATTAAATTTGCTGTCTTCTATTGGTGTGGTTTGTGGTGCTCCAAAACAATTACGGTAGTGATATCTGAGTCAAATGGTATTTTTAGTTCTAGATCCTTGAGGAATCTTCACACTGTTTTCCACAATGGTTGAACTAATTTACACTCCCACCAACAGTGTAAAAGCATTCCTATTTCTCCATATCCTGTGCAGCATCTGTTGTCTCCTGATTTTCTTGACGCGAGATGGTAACTCGATGTGGTTTTGATTTGCATTTCTCTAATGACCAGTGACGATGATTTTTTTTCATGTTTGTAGGCTGCATAAGTGTCTCATTTTTACAAGTGTCTATTCATATATTTTCTCCACTTTTTGATGGGGTCGGTTATTTTTTTCTTGTAAATTTGTTTAAATTCTTTGTAGATTCTGGATATTAACCCTTTGTCAGATGAGTAGATTGCAAAAATTTTTTATTAGGATTGTCTTGGCTACATGAGCTCTTTTTTGGTTCCATGTGAAATTTAAGGTGTTTTTTTTCCAATTTTGTTAAGAAAGTCAATGGTAGCTTTATGAGGCTAGCACTGAATCTATAAATTACTTTGCGCAGTATGGCCATTTTCATGATATTGATTCTTCCTAACAATGAGCATGGAATGTTTTTCCATCTGTTTCTGTCCTCTCTTATTTCCCTGAGTTTGTAGTTCTCCTTGAAGAGGTCCTTCACATCCCTTGTTAGTTGTATTCCTGAGTATTTTATTCTGTTTGTAGCAATTGTGAATGGGAATTTGCTCATGATTTGGCTCTCTGTCTGTCTGTTATTGGTGTATAGGAATGCTTGTGATTTAAGCACATTGATTTTTGTATCCTGAGACTTTGCTGAAGTTGCTTATCAGCTTAAGGAGATATTGGGCTGAGATGGTGGGGTCTTCTAAATACACGAACACGTCATCTGCAAATAGAGACAATTTGATTTCCTCTTTTCCTAGTTGAATACGCTTCATTTCTTTTTCTTGCCTGATTGCCCTGGCCAGAACTTCCAATACTATGTTGAATAGGAGTGGTGAGAGAGGGCATCCTTATCTTGTGCCGGTTTTCAATGGGAATGCTTCCAGTTTTTGCCCATTCAGTATGATATTGGCTGTGGGTTTGTCATAAATAGTTCTTATTATTTTGAGATACATTTCATTGATACCTAGTTTATTGGTGGTTTTTAGCATAAAAGGCTGTTGAATTTTGTTGAAGGCCTTCTCTGCATCTATTGAGATAATCATGTGGTTTTTGCTGTTGGTTTCGTTTATGTAATGGATTACATTTATAGATTTGCATATGTTGAACCAGCCTTGCATCCCTGGGATGAACCCTACTTGATTGTGATGGATAAGCTTTTTGATGTGCTGTTGGATTTGGTTTGCCAGTATTTTACTGAGGATTTTCACATCAATATTCATCATGGATATTGGCCTGATATTTTCTTTTTTAGTTGTGTCTCTGCCAGGTTTTGGTATCAGGGTGATGTTGGTTTTATAAAATGAGTTAGGGAGGATTCCTTCTTTTTCTACTGTTTGGAATGATTTCAGAAAGAATGGTACCAGCTTCTCTTTGTACCACTGGTAGAATTAGTCTGTGGACCTGTCTAGTCCTGGACTTTTTTTGGTTGGGAAGCTACTAATTGCTGCCTTAATTTCAGACCTTGATGTTGGTTTATTCAGGCATTCGAGTTTTTCCTGATTTAGTCTTAGGAGGGTGTAAGTGTCCAGGAATTTATCCATTTCTTCTAGATTTACTGGTTTATTTGCATAGAGGTGTTTATAGTATTATTTGATGGTAGTTTGTATTTCTGTGGGATTAGTGGTGATATGCCCTTTATCATTTTTTATTGCATCTATTTGATTCTTCTCTCTTTTCTTCTTTATTAATGTGGCTAGTGGTCTATCTAATTTGTCCATCTTTTCAAAAAAACAGTTTCTGGATTAATAGATTTTTTTGAAGGGCTTTTTCTGTCTCTATCTTCTTCAATTCTGCTCTGATCTTAGTTATTTTTTGTCTTCTGCTGACTTTTGAATTTGTTTGTTCTTGCTCATCTAGCTCTTTTAATCATGATGTGTCGATTTTATATCTTTCCTCATTTCTCTTGTGAGCATTTAGTGCTATAAATTTCCATCTATACACTGGTTTAAATGTGTCCCAGAGATTCTGTTACGTTGTATCTTCATTCTCATTGGTTCAAAGAACATCTTGATTTCTGCCTTCATTTCATTATTTATCCAGTAGTCATCCGAGAGCAGGTTATTCAGTTTCCATATAGTTGTGCAGATTTGAGTGAGCTTCATAATCCTGAGTTTTAATTTGATTGCACTGTGGTCTGAGAGACTGTTTTTATGATTTCCGTTCTTTTGCATTTGCTGAGGAGTGTTTTACTTCCAATTATGTGGTCAATTTTAGAATATGTGTGATGTGGTGCTGAAAAGAATGTATATTCTGTGTATTCGAGGTGGAGAATTCTGTAGATGTCTATTAGGCCTGCTTGGTCCAGATCTGAGTTCAAGTCCTGGATATCCTTGTTGATTTTCTGTTTTGCTGATCTGTCTAATATTGACAGTGAGGTGTTAAAGTCTTCCACTATAATTGTGTGTTAGTCTAAGTCTCTTTGTAGGTCATTTAGAACTTGCTTTATGTATCTGGGTGCTCCTGTATTGGGTGCATATGTATTTAGGATAGTTAGTTCTTCTTGTTGCATTGATCCCTTTATCATTATGTAATGCCCTTCTTTGTCTCTTTTGATCTTTGTTGGTTTAAAGTTTGTTTTATAAGAGACTAGGATTGTGACACCTGCTTTTCTTTTTGCTTCCCATTTGCTTGGTCAACCTTCCTTCATCCCTTTATTTTGAGCCTATTGTGTCTTTGCATATGAGATTGGTTTCCTGAATACAGTACACCAATAGGTCTTGACTCTTTATCCAATTTGCCAGTCTGTATCTTTTAATTGGGGCATTTATCCCATTTACATTTAAGGTTATATTGTTATTTGTAAATTTGATCCTGCCATTTTGATGCTAGCTGATTGTTTTGCCCATTAGTTGATGCAGTTTCTTCAAAGAGTCAATGGTCTTTAAAAGTTGGTATGTTTTTGCAGGCAGTGGCTGTTACTGGTTGTTCCTTTCCATGTTTAGTGCTTCCTTCAGGAGCTCTTGTAAGGCAGGCATGGTGGTGACAAAAATCTCTCAGCATTTGCTTGTCCATAAAGGATTTTATTTCTTCTTGGCTTATGAAGCTGGATATGAAATTGTGGGTTGCAAATTCTTTTCTTTAAGGATGTTGAATATTGGCCCCCACTCTTTTCTGTCTTGTAGGGTTTCGGCCAAGAGGTCCACTGTGAGTCTGATGGGCCCAACAATCCCCTTACTGGGTATATAGGATTATAAATCATTCAATTAGAAGGACACATGCACATGTATGTTTATTGCAACACTGTTCACAATAACAAAGACTTGGAACTAACCCAAATGCCCATCAATGATAGACTTCATAAAGAAAACATGGCACACATACGCAATGGAATACTATGCAGCCATAAAAAAGCATGAGTTCATGTCCTTTGCAGGGACATGGATAAAGCCACAAACCATAATTCTCAGCAACTGACTCAAGAACAGAAGACCAAACACCACTTGTTCTCACTCATAAGGAGGTCTTGAACAATAAGAATACATGGACACAGGGAGGGGAACGTCACACACTTGGGCCTGTTGGGGGAGACGGATGCAGCAAACCACCATGGCATGTGTATACCTATGCAACAAACCTGCACATTCTGCACATGTACCCCAGAACTTAAGGTAGAATTTTAAAAATAAAGAAAAAATAAATTAAAAAGCCCATGGTAGCATGCTGGAGATAGAATGTAAATGGTATTGACATACCTTGACTGACAGTACCTTGCCATCAGTGAAGGTCATCCAGGACCAACCAGATGACCTGGCAACTGTCCCACAATAGCATGAATGAGCCCAGCTGACACCCCACAAGGAGCAGAGATGAGCCCTTCCTATGTTGTCAATCACTGGTGTCCTGAGCAAGTGAATGGTTGTTGTTTTATATCACTGAGTTTTGGAGTAGTAAAACACTCAGAAATAAATAAAAATAATAATTAATGCAGTTGAAAAAAAACAATTACAATAGTGACATCACAGGTCACTGATCACAAGTCACCGTAACAGATACTATAATAATAAAATGTTTGAAATATTGTGAGTAATACCACAATGTGGTAGTATACTTATTTTTTAATATACATTAAACTATTCATAACAAAAATTATAAGATGGATTGTCTCTAAAATTTAACTGTCTTAAACAAACTTTTCTATCCCAATAGTACACATACTAATATTTATAATAATTCTCTAATACAAAGCTTTGTCAATTCTTAAATGCTGACAGCCACTACACATTTTGTAGCTACAAAGCAGATTTTATAATATCTGAATTCAGAAAACTAACAAAAATTGATAGGCCAAATGGGTCTCGTATTGTTGATACATAAAGTTAGGTTCAATAAATAAATTGCCTTACCAACATTTTTACTGGGCCATCACAGTTTTATTAGCTTCATCCACTCTTTCTAATGTCACAACAGTGTTGCTGTAGTGGCAGGCAAAATCATCCAGATGTTGCCAGATCAGTCAATCAAATCATCCAGTCAACTAAAGCACACACACTTATACACATATGTGTATGTTAGGTCACGTGCAGAATACATAAAACAATACACTCAACATTTGTCTTCAAGTAATGTAGAGTTTAATTGCATATGTTAGTTATATTAAATCTTAGAGCTTTTAATCAGATGATTAAATACTAAGCATAGTATGTAATAATATAGGAGTTAATAGTAGGGTAATATAACTATTATCAGCTAGGTAAGTCAAGGAAGCCCTCTTGGTGGAAGTGACATTTGAGCTGAGAATTATAGGATAGAGATTTAGATAGGCAACATTGAAATAAACAGTTACAATAGAAGATTGTGTGTGTTCAGTGGACTGTGAATAAATTCACTCGATCAATTCATTTACTCACTCAGTCATTTAATTGTGTATTAAAAGACTATATATTGAGCACCTGGCACATAGCAGGTGCTCATGCAGTCAGCGGAGATAAGAGAAAAAGGTCAATGAAATCTGCACAGTCCTTGCCACAGTGGAATTACAATATGGCAGGGTCAGAGGAATGGGAAATGAGTCTGGAATTTGACTACAGGGACTTGTAGGCTGTGTTAAAGAGTTTTATCTTTATTGTAAGAGCAATGGGAAACAACGGAGGTATTTTAAACCAGGTGGAGACATGATTAGATTTATCTTTTGAAAATAATTCTGGAGGTAATATGGAGAAAATGTATTGGATGGTGGTTACAGTGGATATGGATCTTTGGAGGCTAGCATAGAATAAAATCAAAGTAGGATCGTATTCTACACAAAAACTATTCTGGTGGACCTGGAGAGATAATAGGAAAAGGAATATATTTAGGTGAATTGATGATAAATTGGATATGTGAAGTGAGCAAGAAGAAATAGCAAGGATAACCCTTGGGTTTCTGACTTGTGTAATCAGATGGATGCTAGAACTATCAACTGACAGGGAACAGCAGAACGGAAAAAAAAATGAGAAGATCATGAGTTCTGTTTGGCTAGGTCCCAGCTAGGGTATCTCTGAGACACTCAGGAGATGACTTTAAATATATTTATAGGTATGGAACAAGGAAATATACATTTATGTATTACCTGTTGTGTCATTTTGAGATCACAGAATAAGATGCTGATTTAAAGTTACAGGTGCAAGAAGTTTATTGGTTAGGTGTGAAGTGGGTTAATAATACCTATGAAGAAGATAAAGAAGAAAACATGATTGGGCATGGGATGCTTTCAGACCATGGTGCTAATCTGACATCTAACAGGAAAGGAGCAGAAATGGGCAGCAAGAGCCTTAAACTGTGATATAAATATGACAGGGTCCTGGCCAACTCAGTTGTGATCCTCAGACCAAAGACTGGCCATTAAAGAAATCTCTCATTGGACAGAGTGGGGAGGCCCTGGTACACCCACTGTGCTCAGTCATTGGCTGGGTGTTTGCCAAGAAAGCATATTCTTGGCTGAAACATTGTGGTGACTCCAGAAGGAACTGCAGTGGAGATGTCACCTAACAGTCCTCTTTACTGCTGAATGGAGATGTGAAGGGAGATGTGAATGGCATGCCTTCCTGCTTCCTCGCTGTCACATCTAGTACAGATGCAAACTGAAGACATGCATGTGGATGAGATACTGTAGCAGAAAATTCAGTGTGAGATATTTAAAGTAGGATTTATTAAAGAATGGTTGTATTTAGATGGAAAGTGGTAAAGTTAGATGAAAACTATGTTTTAAGTTGTTCTAATGACAAGAGGCTTGACTGGTACATCTATATATTTATTTATTTTCCAAATTGTTCTAAGGTGTAATTGAATCAGCCTCTACAACTGTGTCCTGTATAATAATAACAAACATTTAAAAGCTGATGAAGAAACCTGGACAAAAGACTGAATGTAGAGGGAAAATGATATAACAAGAGTAAGTTGCTTCCAAAATCATGTCACAAAATTTTATGCACTGAATTAGAAGTAGGTGCAAACATGGCTCTAAACTTCTAATTGCCGATGCAATAAGGAAAATATAGCTTGCAGTGTCCATAAGACAAAAATAAATTAATTGTTTAAGAGAAACTAGTTTTTCTGATACTGAGATTAAGAAAGATATATAGGTCTTAATGAAGAACATGTCACATAATGTAATGGGTAGCAGAATCATCTTTACAATACTGGAAAGAGATATGTAATTCTGATTCTTAAATTTTCCTCCACGTTGATTAATGCAATTCCATGTGAAGCCCTAATGACTAATTTAATAATAGATTTAAGAGCACTTAGAGGGGACAGGTAAACTGAATGTCCTATAGATACTCCAAAATAAAATTAGGATTTAAATAATCTCATAAAACCTGAGGACACTGATACAGATACATGACTCAGAGTGTAAGCACCACTACTTCCTCATAGAATTGGCCTGAGGGGCTATCAGTAAATCACATTAACAATGTAATTAAGGAGTAGATTTTGTATCTTTGTATATATTATAGAAATAGGAGCTTTTTGCCTTAAATAATACAGGTCTTTGACTGGGGCTTCAGAAATGTCAGCATTAGAAAAATTTAAAGCAGATAGTGAATCAAATATTTATCTCTTTTTTTTAGTTTAAAAACAAAATGCTTAATCTCAATAAAGTGTTCATTAGACATCTAACCTATTATATTACTAAGCTTTACCTTATGAAATCCTCACAGAAAATCTTCTATATTTGAGATTTTCTCTTGCTTAAAATTTTCTCATATGGTGATTTAAAATTATGTCAACAAGGCTAGGTGCTGTGGCTCATGCCTGTAATCCCAGCACTTTGAGAGGCTGAGGCGGGCGGATCACAAGGTCAGGAGTTCGAGACCAGTTTGGCCAATACGGTCAAACCCTGTCTCTACTAAAAATACAAAACTTAGCCAAGTGGGGCGGCATGCACCTGTACCAAGCTACATGGGAGACTGAGGTAGAAGAATCGCTTGAACCTGAGAGGCAGATTACAGTGAGCCAAGATTATGCCACTGCACTCCAGCCTGGGCAACAGAGCGAGACTCCATCTCAAATGAAAAAAAATATGTCAACAAATTATTTGCTTCTCCCTTCAGTAGGTGGAGGTTAATTCTGCTCTTTCTTGGATTTGGTGACTTCTTTCTAATGAATAGAAAAAATCCTAAGTGATGGTATGTTTTAGTGAGTATTCTTAAATACATTTAGTAAATGTGAATATGATTTCCTCAAATTTTATCTATTTATCTAATGTATATATCCTTCTTAGTATTTTGAAAAATAGGCAGATATTTGAAAGCTGAGTAATAACATGGTTTAATCTCATTTTCTAATATATGTTATATTCTTAAATATATTAATTAATATAATTTCAATGTGTCATTTGATGAAGCAACATGATACAGTGGTCCAAATTATGCAGCTTACTGGTTGTGTAAACTTGGACAAGTTACTCAGTATGACTGTGCTTCAGTTTCCTTCTATGTAAATGGGGGTAATAATAAAATATACCTCATAGAATTGTGTGAAGAGAAAATAACTCATATAAAGCATATGTAGTAGTGCTTAACGTATTTTAAGTCCTTAATACATGTTGGAAAATAAAATATTAGATTCAGTAGATTATTTAACAAACCTGCACATATAACATATATAACAAACCTGCACATATACCCCCAGTATCTGAAAGTTGAAAGTAAAATATATGTATTCTAAAAGAGTTTTTTAAGAATATATTTTAGAATATTCTTTATAATTTTTTTGGGGTAAAGTTTGTCAAACAGTTAATTTTACCATTTTCATTAAATATATTCTATTTTGACTTTTTGATAACAGCCATTCTGACTGGTACGAGATGGCATCTCATTATGGTTTTGATTTGCATTTTTGTGATGATTAGTGATGTTTGGAATTTTTTGTGTGTTTTTTGGCCACTTGTATGTCTCCCTGGAGAAGTGTCTGTTCATGTCCTTTGCCCATTTTTTAAAAATGTGGTTACTTGTCTTTTGCTTGTTAATTTATTTAAGTTCCCTACAGATTCTGGGGAGTCTTTGTTGGATGCATAGTTTGCAAATATCTTCTTCCATTTTGTAGGTTGCCTGTTTACTTTGTTGATAGTTTCTTTTGCTGTGCAGAAGCTCTTTAACTTAATTAGGTCCCACTTGTCTATTTTTGTTGTTGTTGTTGTCACAATTGCTTTTAGGGACTTAGCAAAAAAAGAGAAAAGGGAATTCTTATACACTGTTGGTGTGAATGCATATTAGTTTAGCCACTATGGAAAGCAGTCTGGAGATTTCTCAAAGAACTTAAAACAGAGCTACCATTTGATCCAGCAATCCTATTACTACTGGGTATATGCCCAAAGGAAAATAAATAATTCTACCAAAAAGACAGATGCACTTGTATGTTCATCACTGCACTATTCGCAATAGCAAGGACATGGAATCAACCCAGGTACCTATCGAAGATTTATTGGATGAAGAAAATGTGGTATGTATTTGCCATGGAATGCTATGCACCCAGAAAAAAGAATGAAATCAAGTCCTTTTCAGCAACATGAATGCAGTTGGAGGCCATAATCCTAAGTAAATTAATGAAGGTACAGAAAACCAAACATTGCATGTTCTCACTTACAAGTGGGAGGTAAACATTGAGCACACATGGACATAAATACAGGAAAAGATAGAAACTGCAGACTTAGAGAGGGGAGAGAAGGAAGGGGCATGGGTCAAAAAACAACCTATTGGATACTATGCTCACTACCTGGGTGACAGAAACCATAGTTGAAACCTCTGCATCATGCAATATTCCCATGTAACAAACCTGCACATATACCCCCAGTATCTGAAAGTTAAAAATTAAAATATATGTATTCTAAAAGAATGTTTTAAGAATATATTTTAAAATATCTTGTGTAATTTTTCTGGTAAAGTTTGTCAAACAGTCAATCTTACCATTTAGGAATTGGTGTCAAACTAATTGACTTCAGTAGATTGATTTTCTATAAATTTCTTCACTTTGGTTGATCATTATTCTCTATTTATATGTTTGTTATTTGTAATGGTAATTTAAAATTTAATTCCTTCAAAAATCATGCCCCAGATGCCATACATGATTAAGTATGCAATTACTATTTTGAAAGGCAGTAATTAGTATAAAAAATACTTGAAAAACATCAAAAAAGGTACTTCGTGAAAACATGATTAGAAATTGGATCTATTCACCAACCAGATAAAATTTCTGTGATATTTTCCATCTCTAACTGAAAAATTAAATATTAAGAACATGTTGTTACATTATTTTCAAACTTTCTTATAAAATTATAGAAATAGATGTGGAGGGTATGAGTTTTATGTCAAGTGCAGAAATTTCTTGAAGGAAAGATACAAGCTCTGAGTGTGCTGACAATCTAGAACCATAAGAAAATACCTTCCACTTTGCAATACTGTGCAATGTTTTCTAATAGTATTTAATGTTGTTAGCCCAGTGAATACTGGACATTAATTAGTAGTTAATAGCTGAACAATTCAAGCAGCCTGTTTTGGATCCAAAAATATCCTTAAAAATGGGAAAGCCATATTAACAGCACTAAGCTGTAACATCCAGCTAGTTCTGCTGGATCCCAAATCATAGGAGTTTTTGCCTTGCAAGAGTATCTGTAAATCATCTAGCTCAAACCTTCAATTGAGGCTATTTAAAGGAAGATTTTAGAGACTTCAGAGGTTTCATAAGTCCATATATTTCCTAGGACTACTTATTACAGCTAAATCCTCCAAAGTTTTTGAATGTACCCATGTACTGAAGAAATTATTCAGCTTGTTGAAGGTCATTTTTTAAAATGTGGCTTTGGGCTACTTGAAGAGAGAAAAGTGCAAAAGGCAAGGGAAGCCTGGAGGAAGCTCTCATGTTAGTTAACCTTGGCTGCTATCCAAGTGTGGCTTGAGTGTGCAAAGATGCTCTTATGCACACCTAATGAGTGCCTCCCTACCAAGGGATAAGGTACACTTGACTGTGGCACAAAAACATAATATTGCTACAGATTCTTCCAAGTTATAAAATTGTTTTGTAATTTTCTTTAGCCTTTTTATTTTAGGGAAAACACTGGGTGTAAAGAATTTTATCTAAAGAATTTTGTGGCCTGAGCATCATATATTTCATATTTACCTGATATTTACTCTTTTAATAATGCTTATAAAATGAATATCCAGAGGATGTAGTATTGTATTTGTATGGCATTTCAAGAAGAACACCCCAAATGGAGAGCCAGTCTTTTCTCACATATGCTTCCTCTTCTCTAGCCTCTTGTGCTTTTGGAATCCACTCTCCACCATACTGCACTTTCCTGCCTGGAGCTTGTCAGATACTTCACCACCTCCTCACCAAACTCAGCCTCCAGTGAATGGGAGTCTATCTTTGACTTTTAGTGGTTCTCTCAAGACTTGCTTGAATGAGTTTAGACACCCGTGCTGCCCGCTCTCTCTCTCTTAGAGAGAAGGGAACAAGAGATGTTAAATGAGACATTCCCAAATTCAGTCACATTGGGGGATGGGGATGGAGCATGAAGACGGTTCAGGAAAGGGTATAAATTCCACACGGTGGATATTCTAATCCCATATAATATGTAAACATATCAAATATTACTCCACTATATATGCAGTCTTCTCAAATTGTACTATTGTCTGTGTATCAGTGACTCACCTTTGAACCAATCAAACAAATTGCAAGTTAATTCAAGCCCTTGGAACACATAAATGCCTTGATTGGTCAAACAGAGTTGATATTTCATGATGGTTACCAGAACTAAGTTATTAAATTGTATCTATATTTCATGCCTAATAATAAAATAAGACTTCATACTTATGTTAAGAATATTATAAGGGAGACAACACCACAAAGGCTTGTGTCATTACATTAAATTGCGGAGTAAAATTAAAGCAGACAACTTGGAAAAAAGCAACTTGTCTTGTTGACTCTGTCTTGGTGCTGAAGTGCTAAAACTGCATTTTGGGAGCGCAGCCATAAGTCACCAGTTTTGAATATTACCTGCCTCATATTATTTCCCTCTATTGGCATAACCTACTAAGTAGCTCCTACATTGCATGGGGATAAGATATTCATTGCACTTGCAACCAGCTTCTCAAATTTTAGGGAAGGGAATCCCATATTTAGTCTTGGATCACTTGGAAGAGTGTCTATCTAGAAAAAAAAAGGGAATTAAAATTAATATGAGCAACGCAATTTACTCTTTTTTTCTACATAATCCTTTAAAAATGAATTTGGATTTCTCTTTTAGAGATCTTGGGTATATCTAAGAGTCTCGAAACTGATGATGTAAATATGTAAAAAAAGAGTTTCAGGTGACAATTTGGATATGTTTGCAAGAGGAGAGCAGCCATATTCTTGTTTTGTGACACTGCCTGTAGAAGCAGTCAAGAAACTAATGGGTGAATTTGGTTCTGAGTGATATAGAATTGGAGACAACTTGCTTCTGTTTTCACATAGATAAGTTGCCATTTAATTTGGGGGCAGCATTATGGTGATTGTATTATACAATCGCACAGAATGACACTCTAGAGAGTCTGAGAAAAACAACTTTTAAAATTTGTATTGTTATCTGAGGAGGCATTTTTTATAGTGGCAAAAAATTCAGAGAACACCCTCTATTATAATTCAAGAAGAAGACACAAATATATATACACATCATAAAGGAGTTAAGTCTCATATGGTCTGGTTTATTAAAGAATAAAGGAAACTGACTGTCCCTGAATAGTCTTTGAATATGGTCTTATACCAAGTCGTACCCATTAGTACATCTGATTCATAGTAAGCACCATTTGAGTTATGGTTCTTCAGATCAGTGTAATATTTTACTTTTTACAGCTCTTATAGCTGAGTTATTTGCATAATTATCTGTTATGACTGCAGCTTTTTTATATCATCAACTGACTTCAGAATTTGGTAGACATTGTTTACCCTTTGGCATACTAGATCTTGTATATTCAATTCAATTTAACAAACATTTACAGTACACACATAATAAATGCTAGAAAAGCAGAGTAAGACAAAAAAACAGAAGAACTATTTGATGTCTTATACACAGATGACAGTAGAACTGTGATTTTAATTTTTTTTTTAAATTTTTTATTGCATTTTAGGTTTTGGGGTACATGTGCAGAACATGCAAGACAGTTACATAGGTACACACATTGCAGTGTGTTTTGCTTCCTTTCTCCCCTTCACCCACATTTGGCATTTCTCCCCAGGCTATCCCTCCCCAACTCACCCTACCACTGGCCCTCCCCTTTTCCCCCCAATAGACCCCAGTGTTTAGTACTCCCCTCCCTGTGTCCATGTGTTCTCATTTTTCATCACCCGCCTATGAGTGAGAATATGCGGTATTTCATTTTCTGTTCTTGTGTCAGTTTGCTGAGAATGATGTTCTCCAGATTCATCCATGTCCCTACAAACGACATAAACTCATCATTTCTGATTGCTGCATAATATTCCATGGTGTATATGTGCCACATTTTCCCAATCCAGTCTATCATCAATGGGCATTTGGGTTGATTCCAGGTCTTTGCTATTGTAAACAGTGCTGCAATGAACATTCGTGTACATGTGTCCTTATAGTAGAACGATTTATAGTCCTTTGGATATATACCCAGTAATGGGATTGCTGGTCCAAATGGAATTTCTATTTCTAAGGCCTTGAGGAATCGCCACACTGTCTTTCACAATGGTTGAACTAATTTACACTCCCACCGACAGTGTAAAAGTGTTCCTTTTTCTCCACATCCTCTCCAGCATCTGTTGTCTCCAGATTTTTTAATGATCGCCATTCTAACTGGCATGCGATGGTATCTCAATGTGGTTTTGATTTGCATCTCTCTGATGACCAGTGATGATGAGCATTTTTTCATATGATTGTTGGCCTCATATATGTCTTCTTTTGTAGTGTCTGTTCATATCCTTTGCCCAATTTTGAATGGGCTTGTTTGTTTCTTTTCTGTAAATCTGTTTGAGTTCTTTGTAAATTCTGGATATCAGCCCTTTGTCAGATGGGTAAACTGCAAAAATTTTTCCCATTCTGTTGGTTGCCGATTCAATCTAGTGACTGTTTCTTTTGCTGTGCAGAAGCTGTGGAGTTTCTTTAGGTCACATTTGTCTATTTTGGCTTTTGTTGCCAATGCTTTTGGTGTTTTGTTCATGAAGTCCTTGCCTACTCCTATGTCCTGGATGGTTTTGCCTAGATTTTCTTCTAGGGTCTTTATGGTGCCAGGTCTTATGCTTAAGTCTTTAATCCATCTGGAGTTAATTTTAGTGTAAGGTGTCAGGAAGGGGTCCAGTTTCTGCTTTCTGCACATGGCTATCCTGTTTTCCCAACACCATTTGTTAAACAGGGAGTCCTTTCCCCATTGCTGGTTTTTGTCAGGTTTATCAAAGATTGTATGGTTGTAGATATATTGTGTTGACTCCGATGCCTCTGTTCTGTTCCATTGGTCTATATCTCTGTTTTGGTACCAGTACCATGCTGTTTTGATTACTGTAGCCTTGTAGTATAGTTTGAAATCCGGTAGTGTGATGCCCCCCGCTGTGTTCTTTTTGCTTAGAATTGACTTGGCAATGCGGGCTCTCTTTTGGTTCCATATGAAGTTCATGGTGGTTTTTTCCAGTTCTGTGAAGAAAGTCAATTGTAGCTTGATGGGGATAGCGTTGATTCTGTGAATTACTTTGGGCAGAATAGCCATTTTCATGATATTAATTCTTCCTAACCATGAACATGGAATGTTTCTCCATCTGTTTGTGTCCTCTCTGATTTCGTTGAGCAGTGGTTTGTAGTATTCCTTGAAGAGGTCCCTTACGTTCCTTGTGAGTTGTATTCCTAGGTATTTTATTCTTTTTGTAGCAATTGTGAATGGCAGTTCGTTCTTGATTTGGCTCTCTTTAAGTCTGTTATTGGTGTATAGGAATGCTTGTGATTTTTGCACATTGATTTTATATCCTGAGACTTTGCTGAAGTTGCTTATCAGTTTCAGGAGTTTTTGGGCTGAGGTGATGGGGTCCTCTAGGTATACTATCATGTCGTCTGCAAATAGAGACAATTTGGCTTCCACCTTTCCTATTTGAATACCCTTTATTTCTTTTTCTTGCCTGATTGCTCTGGCTAGAACTTCCAGTACTATATTGAATAGGAGTGGTGACAGAGGGCATCCTTGTCTAGTGCCGGATTTCAAAGGGAATGCTTCCAGTTTTTGCCCATTCAGTATGATATTGGCTGTTGGTTTGTCATAAATAGCTTTTATTATTTTGAGATACATTCCATCGATACCAAGTTTATTGAGGGTTTTTAGCATAAAGGGCTGTTAAATTTTGTCAAATGCCTTCTCTGCATCAATTGAGATAATCATGTGGTTTTTGTTTTTGGTTCTGTTTATGTGGTGAATTACATTTATAGACTTGCGTATGTTGAACCAGCCTTGCATCTCCGGGATGAATCCTACTTGATCATGGTGAATAAGTTTTTTGATTTGCTGTTGCATTCGGCTTGCCAATATTTTATTGAAGATTTTTGCATCTATGTTCATCATGGATATTGGCCTGAAGTTTTCTTTTCTTGTTGGGTCTCTACCAGGTTTTGGTATCAGGATGATATTGGTCTCATAAAATAATTTGGGAAGGATTCCCTCTTTTTGGATTATTTGGAATAGTTTCAGAAGGAATGGTACCAACTCCTCTTTGGGTGTCTGGTAGAATTCGGCTGTGAACCCATCTGGACTTGGGCTTTTTTTGTGTGGCAGGCTCTTAATTGCTGCCTCGACTTCTGCCCTTGTTATTGGTCTATTCACAGTTTCAGCTTCCTCCTGGTTTAGGCTTGTGAGGACACAGGAGTCCAGGAATTTATCCATTTCTTCCAGGTTTACTAGTTTATGTGCATAGAGTTGTTTGTAATATTCTCTGATGATGGTTTGAATTTCTGTGGAATCTGTGGTGATTTCCCCTTTATCATTTTTTATTGCATCTATTTGGTTGTTCTCTCTTTTCTTTTTTATCAATCTGGCTAGTGGTCTATTTCGTTGATCTTTTAAAAAAAACCAGCTCTTGGATTTATTGATTTTTTGAAGGGTTTTTCGTGTCTCTATCTCCTTCAGTTCAGCTCTGATCTTAGTTATTTCTTGTCTTCTGCTGGGTTTTGAGTTTTTTTGATCTTGCTTCTCTAGCTCTTTCAATTTTGATGATAGGGTGTCAATTTTGGATCTCTCCATTCTCCTCATATGGGCACTTATTGCTATATATTTTCCTCTAGAGACTGCTTTAAATGTGTCCCAGAGATTCTGGCATGTTGTGTCTTCGTTCTCATTGGTTTCAAAGAACTTCTTTATTTCTGCCTTCATTTCATTGTTTATCCAGTCAACATTCAAGAGCCAGTTGTTCAGTTTCCATGAAGCTGTGTGGTTCTGGGTTGGTTTCTGAATTCTGAGTTCTAACTTGATTGCACTATGGTCTGAGAGACTGTTTGTTATGATTTCAGTTGTTTTGCATTTGCTGAGGAGTGCTTTACTTCCAATTATGTGGTCAATTTTAGAGTAGGTGTGATGTGGTGCTGAGAAGAATGTATATTCTGTGGATTTTGGGTGGAGAGTTCTGTAAATGTCTATCAGGTTTGCTTGCTCCAGGTCTGAGTTCAAGCCCTGGATATCCTTGTTAATTTTCTGTCTGGTTGATCTATCTAATATTGACAGTGGAGTGTTAAAGTCTCCCACTATTATTGTGTGGGAGTCTAAATCTCTTTGTAAGTCGTTAAGAACTTGCCTTATGTTTCTGTGTGCTTCTGTATTGGGTCCGTATATGTTAAGGATCGTTAACTCTTCTTGTTGTACCGATCCTTTTACCATTATGTAATAGCCTTCTTTGTCTCTTTTTATCTTTGTTGCTTTAAAGTCTATTTTATCAGAGATGAGAATTGCAACTCCTACTTTCTTTTGCTCTCCATTTGCTTGTTAAATCTTCCTCCATCCCTT
Source organism: Callithrix jacchus (assembly GCF_049354715.1). Classification (NCBI taxonomy): domain Eukaryota; kingdom Metazoa; phylum Chordata; class Mammalia; order Primates; family Cebidae; genus Callithrix; species Callithrix jacchus. The sequence goes on along the minus strand of NC_133503.1, from coordinate 123,413,314 downwards.
TATTTTGAGCCTTTTTGTATCCTTGCATGTGAGATGGGTTTCCTGGATACAGCACACTGAGGGTTTTTGAATTTTTATCCAATTTGCCAGTCTGTGTCTTTTGATTGGTGCATTTAGTCCATTTATATTTAGGGTTAATATTGTTATGTGTGATTTTGATACTGCCATTTTGATGCTAGCTGGCTGTTTTGCCCATTAGTTTTTGCAGATTCTTCATTATGTTGATGCTCTTTAGCATTTAGTGTGATTTTGGAATGGCTGGTACTGGTTGTTCCTTTCTATGTGTAGTGCCTCTTTCAGGAGCTCTTGTAAAGCAGGCCTGGTGGTGACAAAATCTCTGAGTACTTGCTTGTTCACAAAGGATTTTATTTTTCCTTCACTTCTGAAGCTCAGTTTGGCTGGATATGAAATTCTGGGTTGAAAGTTCTTTTCTTTAAGGATGTTGAATATTGACCCCCACTCTCTTCTGGCTTGTAGTGTTTCTGCCGAGAGATCTGCTGTGAGTCTGATGGGCTTCCCTTTGTGGGTGACCCGACTTTTCTTTCTGGCTGCCCTTAGTATTTTCTCCTTTATTTCAACCTTGTTGAATCTGACAATTATGTGCCTTGGGGTTGCTCTTCTTGTGCAATATCTTTGTGGTGTTGTCTGTATTTCCTTCATTTTAGTGTTGGCCTGTCTTGCTAGGTGGGGGAAATTTTCCTGGATAATGTCCTGAAGAGTATTTTCCAGCTTGGATTCATTCTCTTCGTCACATTTTGGTACATCTATCAAATGTAGGTTAGGTCTCTTCACATAGTTTCACATTTCTTGGAGACTTTGTTCATTCCTTTTCACACTTTTTTCTCTGATCTTAGTTTCTTGTTTTATTTCATTGAGTTGATCTTTGACTTCTGATATTCTTTCTTCTGCTTGGTCAATTTGGCTGTTGAAACTTGTGCATGCTTCGCGAAGTTCTCGTATTGTGTTTTTCAGCTCCTTTAATTCATTCATATTCCTCTCTAACTTATCCATTCTTGTTATCATTTCCTCGAATCTTTTTTCAAATCTTTTTTCAAGATTCTTAGTTTCTTTGCATTGATTTAAAACATGTTCTTTTAGCTCATAAAAGTTTCTCATTATCCACCTTCTGAAGTCTATTCCTGTCATTTCGTCACAGTCATTCTCCGTCCAGCTTTGTTCCCTTGCTGGTGAGGAGTTTTGGTCCTTTGTAGGAGGCGAGGTGTTCTGGTTTCGGGTGTTTTCCTCCTTTTTGCGCTGGTTTCTTCCCATCTTTGTGGATTTATCCGCCTGTTGTCTGTGTAGTTGCTGACTTTTCGACTGGGTCTCTGAGTGGACGCCCAGATTGTTGATGATGAAGTATTTCTGTTACTTTGTTTTCCTTCTACCAGTCTAGCCCCTCCACTGTACGACTGCTGAGGTCCACTCCAGGCTCTGCTTGTCTGGGGTGCACCTATAGCAGCTGCGGACAGTGAGTGATGCTACCAGTTTCTTTTTCTGCTATCTTTGTTCCAGAATGATGCCTGCCAAATGTCAGTCTTTTGGGTATAGAGGGGTCAGGGAGCTGCTTGAGGAGACAGTCTGTACTTTATAGGAGCTCAAGTGCTGAGCTGTGAGCTCTGTTGTTCATTCAGGGCTGTTAGGCTGCTACGTTTAATTCTGCTGCAACAGAACTCATAAAAAAACCCTTGTTTTCTCAGATCCTCTGTCTTGGGGGGGTTGGGGCTTTTTTTATGAGTGTCCGTTGTGCTGTCCTGCCTAGCTAGGAGGCAGTCTAGTCACTATTTGCCTGCTGAGGCTCCGCCCTGCTGGTGTGAGGTTCGCCCTGTTGCTGCAGGTTCTGCCCTGCTGCTGCAGTCTCCGCCCTGCTGCCACGGGCTATGCCCTGCAGCAGAGTCTCTCTGTTGTAGCGGGTTGCCTTGGCAATGGCAGGCTGCGTCTGCAATGGGCATGTACCTCAGTAGGGGTGGATTGCCTTGGTAATGGCTGATGCCTCTCCCCCACATAGCTGCACCGTCCTGGGTTCAGCTATTCCCTCAGGGAACCTCTCCACCCGGAGTGTTTGGAATCGCCATTTTGTTTGTCCCATTGTGCTACCCCAAACGCTATTTCCCTGGAATCTCCCAGGCTGGCTCACTGTCCAAGTCCCATTCAGTCTCAAGTTCATCCCTCTCAAGTCTCAGATTGCCAGTTTAACAGGGCACCCGGACCAGTGTGCTTTGCGTGGAGCTCTGTGTAGTGCCGCTGCGCTACAGCGCCAGCCACTAGCCGCTGGTCACACTGGCTGCCGGCTGCACCAGCCAAAACCTCTGCCTGGTGTCCCGCGTCTCTTTTATACCTGGGAATTTCCCCGTTCTGTGGGCAACAAAGATCCGTCTGGAAATGTGGCCCTGACTCACCCTCTCTGCGCATTCACTGAGAGCTTCAATCCTGGGTTGTTCTCACCATGCCATCTTGAGTCCCCCTCCCTGTGATTTCAAGTAATTCAGATTAGTTACTGTGTATTATCACTTTCCAAAGTTTCATTTGTTTGTTTCATAGAGCCAGTTTGGGTCTGTGAGGAGGTCGTTAAGATATCCAGGAGGAAGCCAATATTGGATTTATGAGAACAGTTGCCTTTGTCTGTGGGGTGTGTTTTCGTTTTTTGCCTTTTTTTTTTTAACCAGAACTGGCCAGCCTTCTTTTTATTCAGTCATAATTATGCTTGTATTTGGCTACTTGGACTGTTTTACACCCCATACTGTTTCCAGGACCTATAAAGTCTCAGTTCTCCTTGGACTGGTTCTCAGAAGCTACAAAGTTGCTTCACTGATCATGCTGCCAGTCAGTTAACTTTTCCTCTCAGAAAGATCACAGGGCTCCATTACTGACCCAGCACGTTCCTGGATGCTGATCTGCCAAGCCCTGTCCTGTCCAGGCCTGACACATTATCTTCTCTTCTGCAATCATAAGTGTGACTTGGAAATTGGTGTTTTTGCATACTTGTATGTGTGAATGCAATACCTTGTAGCCACTAGCACATGTACATACAGCAGTTTTAGGGACTGGCTCTGCTTTTCATTTCCCAGAAGTCACTTCCATGTAGATTTTCTGAGAAATGTTGTATGCGGCAGGATAATTTACTGGTTTTTGTCTTTTTTGTTTCCTGTTCTTATGCCATGCTGTGATGTTGCCCTTCTTGAGGGGCAATGATGCCAGATAGTGGGATGGACAAACTGAACATGAGGATTAGAAGGAAGTGGTTTCCCTAGCAACAATGGTCATGCAAGGGGGTCACACTACTTATCACTGCTCTTAGCACTTTTTCTCTGGTTTAAATAACACAGATAGAGGATCTGAATGCTGAGTATCTAATTCTGAATTATTTCTAGTAGACGAAATTACAGCAAACAAGCACTGTCTAAAAAGAAGTTGGAAATTTGATGAAGATGCAATATACTTTTGTATGTTGATAGGCACCTTCAAAATGATCTGCTTCCTAATGGTGTGCCATTGCTTTTGTACTATACATTAGATGACACTGGGAAATAGTTACTTCTCACAAAGACAAAGCAGGAAAATGACTTGCAAATGCCAGGTTTTAAAAACTTATTTTAAAATTCCCACTATATTTTTAACATTTAAAAATTATCTCTTCCACACCAGTCACTAAAAAGCAACTTGTAGATTTCATTATATGATAAGAAGGTAAAAATGTCACTCTAATTTAATAACTTCATTCTAGTTTTTTATAGTGATCTTATTTTGAAGGCTTTAAATTATTCTTTTCTGAATTCTTCACTTATTTTAGTGTTATCTTGACATTAAAGTATTACTGCTCTGATGTGATTATTAGTCATTATTTGTTAAATGAGAAAGGGGTGCTAAATATTGCTCTCCATAGTTGCTGATCAGCATTTCATAACATTTATGTGTATTTTATATTATACAACCAGGTATAATTTTGGTATCTGAGTACTGAATGCAGATTAAGTAAAAATATTCTCTAATATCTGAAAGCAACTACGATAAAAGAAAAGACCCCTTGCCAAACTAGTACCTCTCAAACACTGGCCCATCTTTAATTAAAAAAATCAGTCATTGTTCATTATTTTTCTAAATTTCCTGACCTACTCACAGTAAAATCCAGAGAAGAAAAAATAAACAGTTGTATATTTCTGAAAAAAATTTCTAATTTGAGCAAAACTAGGTAAATGTATACAGGAATGCTGTCCAATACAAATATGTGACTCACAAATATAAGTCACATATGTAATTTCAAATTTTTGAATATCTTTTATAGAAGGAAAAAGGAAAACAAATATGCCTAAAATATTATTTTCATTTCTATTATTTAAATGAATATGGAAATTAGTACAGGGTTGTTTTACTTTTTTCATACTCAGCCTTTTAACGTCTGACTGTATTTTATATTTAAGTATATCTCAATTTGGATTAGCCATATTTCAAGTGCTCAATAGCCATGTGTGGCTTGTGGCTACCATATTGGTCTAGAACATAAAATATCACCAAGACATTTGAGAGTCAGTTCCATAGGTTAAGATGCTGACCCTCTAGAAATACTATTTTTCATAGACAAAATCTATCTTTTGAAATGTCTGGAAAAGTTTATAGCTTGGCAATGTTTTCTAGATTCAACATTAAATCCTCCTGAAAAAATGCTTAAATGTTCATAAAAACCTTTCCAAAATTTGTCTTATTTACCATAATTAAATTGACAATAATATGATTACAGAGAATAGAAACCAGTGGCAAATTTAGCTTATCTGTTCATACCATAAAATGTTCTTGCCTCTAACTTCCTTGCAGATTTAGTATTCCAGGTTGGATTAGCCTAATAGAATAAAGAACATCTTACAGAAACCAGCTTTTTGCAGCGTTTCTTTATAACTACTGTTTTTGGAATGTAAACATATGCTGTGTGGATTCAGAGTGACTAAACTGAGAAAACCATATATTTTTCAAAAAGAGGTTTCATTCCAGTCTCCTTGATTACAGAGTGATACTTGCCTTCTCTGAATGCCATTACAGAGAAGAAATAGAGAAAGAAGAATATGAGTGGTTTATTTTTGCCAACTGGCTGAGTCAAGCAAATTTCTTTCTCTCCCAATTTCCTGTACGATTTAGAAATCATTTTCAGAAAGATTGACTAGCAAGAATCATAACTCAATTTTCAATAATCTCCATGGATGAAGATATAATTACAAAGATATTCAGAATAAATAAGGAAGTATTATTTGTGCTCACAAACTCATTTATAAGCTTTCTATTTTCAAAAAAAATTGAGACAAGTGTTTCATTTGAAAATTCTGTCCCTTATCATTTATTAATCCAATCATTGGTCCAACTAGAAGTTTCTAAGAATCTATTCTTATTAGATACACTTGAACAAGTTCAAGTTGCCAATGATTAACAGAAAGTAATTTGTGAATTAATGTAAAAAATATCTGTTATAAAATGGACCAGACTAATGGAAGAGCTAGATTTCTATATGTATAGAGATTCAAGTGGCTTGTAAAATATAGAAGAAAACAGCAACAAACAATTTATAATTTATTTAATTTATTGAGCCAATAAATATTTTTAGAATTTCCACTTCATGCAAATTACTCCTTAGGTGCAGTAGGAATTCAAAGATGAGTTGGATGTGAATTCTGCATTTAAGATTTTATAATGTAGTGGGGGTGAAGAAGATCATAAATAGCTAAAATGGAAGCTCCAGAATTTTGAGAGACCTGAGGCAAGGGAGATTTGTTTCTCAGGATTGGGGGTGGTAGAATCAGCAAAGGAGACAAAACAGCTTCCCTGAGAAAATAGATTTGGGCTCTTTCTTGATGAATGGAAATTATTTAGCTGGAAAAAAAAACATAAGGGAAGGCATTTAGCTAGAAAAAGTACTAACAAAAGCAAAGCACTTGAGGGATTACAGAAATTTTCTTTTCTTTTTTTTTTTTTTCTGAGACAGTTTCATTCTGTCATCCCAGGCTGGAGTGCAGTGGTGAAATCACGACTCACTGTAGCCTCAACCTCCCGGGCTCAATCGATCCTCCCTCCTCAGACTGGGACTACTGAACCATGCCTGGCTAATTATTGTACTTTGTAGAGACAGTGTTTCACCATGTTGCCCAGGCTGGTCTCAAACTTCTGAACTCAAGCAATCTGCCAGCTTCAGCCTCCCATGCCTGTGCTGGGATTACAGGCATGAGCCACAGTGCCTGGTCTTATAGGAAAGAATTTGAATGGGAAGTAGTGACATATGACTTTGCATTTTTTTTCGCTGATTATATTCTGAATAGATAGAAGTTTTACAACATTGATTAATGTGATTCTATGTAGTTTCCCAGCAGCAGTTCAAACTGTGTTTAACTAAGAAGTCTCTTTTGATCATAGCCCCCAGTAAAATAAATTCTATCTGCAGATTACAAGCATGTGCCTGTTTCTCAAGTTTTGCATTATGACAGGGAGTCAGATTCATTAATTCATTTATTATTTTTGTCAATATTGACATTAGTGTCATTGTTTTGGCCAGAAAAAAAATTATTTAAATTATATGGAAAATAGAAGTTAAAATAATATGATCATAATTTGTTATTAACTAAAAAACAGATTTGGGCTTTATATTTTATATCTAATGTTTTATTACATTTTTTCTGTTTCAGATATACAGATACTTTGATTTGTGATTTCTATATTACTTGTAAATTTACATTAAACTTCCTCCATCCCTTCCCCCTAATTTGATAAGTATTCAATTGGTTTTATTCTCATTAGTCCATGGCTTGACTATATGTAATTCATAACATGTAACCTTTTGATGCTTTTATTGCATCAAGCCTGGCCAGCAACCAGGTAGGGGTTGATTTCTTCTTAATTTGTCTTCCTTGTTGATATCATTGGCCCTATAATATTTGGGATTCTTTTTTTTTTTTCACTTTCTCAATAAAGTCATTTTCCCTGCAATAGGCTAATAGGCAATAGGCTAAGGCACTTCTTGCCACTATGAAAAACACAGACACTGTTTTCAGATTGGTGAAATACATCTTGATTACAGATACCTTTTCTGCCCCATTTTACTTCCCCTCAGCCTTCCTCTGGCTTGAGCTACAAGCTGTGGTGGACAGTGTTTATGCATAGTACCACAGCCCCAGTTCAAGTGCCTATCAGGTATTTCATGTATATATATATTATTTTTTTTGCAAGCAAAGGACCATTCAGTCAGAAGCATGGGAGACATTCTTAACTAGTGGAGGACAGAAGTTGATGGATACTAACAAACTCCCAGTTCTGTGGATCCCCAGTTGCCTGCAACACAAAGTAGCTCCATCACACATCTTTTATTGGCTTTCTTATTTTCCCTGTTTCACTATTCACTTCCTCACTCCTGCTTCTGGGAATCACCTCTCAACAACGCACTTGCACCAAAGTCTTATCTCTGCTTTGTGAAGGAACTGCATTTCACCATTCTTAAAAAGGATTGTGATTTATTAGAAATCAAGGTTGAGTAACAGAGTGACTGAAGAGTTTATATCAGGCTCCTCAATAGAAAGTTAAAGATGAGAATGTCTGTGCCTTGTGTATGTGAATGAACTATAATCAAAATATTAATTTATAAGTCAACTTTTAAAACCTAGTGTTGTATTTCCTAATGGAAATAACATCATAAATGATATAAATGATGTCATTTGTAGTTAGCTTCCTAGTTGACAAAAATAAATTGTGAATAACTTAAGAAATTGAGTAAAACATACAATTTATCCTGTTTTATGGAATCACATTGTATTAATTTTTTTAGGGCTGACATAACAAAATATCACAGACTTGGTGGCTTAAAGAGAAATTTACTTTCTCACAGTTCTGGAGGCCAGAAGTCTGAGGTTAGAGTGTCGACAGGGTTATTGTTTTCTGAGGCCCTTCTTTGTTTGTAGATGGCATTTTTTCCCGTGTCTTTCCATGGTCTTTCTTCTGTGTATATCTGTGTTTTAATTTCGTCTCCTTACAAAGACGTCAGTCATCTTGAATAGGTCCTAACCTAGTAAGCTCATTTGACTTAATTATCTGTTAAACAGCACTTTCTCCAAAATACATTCATAGAACTTCAATATATAAATTTGGGGAGGACACACAATTCAGCCTCAAAAATACATATAACTTTAAATGTTTAGTTACAAAGTGTTTGATGCATATAAACAAATATTAACAATGAAAACACCATTCAATGTGGAAATAGAGCCTTATAAATAAATGCCTTTGCAACCAATTGTTTTCCCCTTTTCTCTTCTGTTCTCCTCCTTCACTCCAAGAAAGTAAAGGCTATTCTAATTTTCATTTATCAATTACATTTTAATAGGAATGGGAAGTAGTGACATACGACTTTGCATTTTTTTGCTGATTATATTCTGAATAGATAGAAGTTTTACAACATTGATTAAGGTGATTCTATGTAGTTTACCAGCAGCAGTTCAAACTGTGTTTAACTAAGAAGTCTCTTTTGATCATAGCCCCCAGTAAAACAAATTCTATCTTTAATAGGAATCACATTTTAATATAATCACATATGAATATATACTTAAGCAATGCATTACCTTTTTGAGCTTTATAAAATAGCATTTCTTTTTGTATAGTTTTATGCACTTGCTTTTTCTCTCAACATTATGTGTTTAAGAGTCATTCATACTGAAGCAGCTAGGTATAATTCATTCATTTCACTATTGTATAATATTCCACTAGGTGAGTGTATGTATACATGACTATTCATTTACTGTTGATGGAATTTAGCTTGCTTCCAGGACTTTGTTGTTATTAACTATGCTGCTCTTCTTCCACATATCTCTTTCACATATGTATCAGAGATGCTCTATGTCCAGGTCTGGAATTGCTGGATTGTAGGGAATGTGATTATTTACAGATTCACATTGCTTTCCAAAGTGGTAATGCCAGTTTATGTTGCCATCAATAGCATCTCAGATTCCTCAATAATTTGTGTTGTGGCCAATACATGGTATTGTAAATTATAATACAGGCTTGTAAATGTATGCCAAAATAGTAGGTGCCAAATGTTATCAAATTGTGTTTCTAATTTACATTTTCCTGACAACTAATAATTGCTAATAAGTTTCTTTTCTTATGTTTATGAGCCATTCATATTTCTCATCTACCAAATGGTTTTCTTTCTATTTTTTTAGCCTACTTTTCTACTGAGTTTTTTGTCCTTTTTTGTGAAAGCTCTTTCTGTCCTGAGATAAAATTCATTTTTTGCCTATATTTCTTGCAAATGTCTTCTCAGTTTGTAGTACCCTTTTACTTCCTTTGTCTTTTTTTTGAGTTGGAGTTTTGCTCATTACTCAGGCTGGAGTGCAACGGCACGCTCTCGGCTCACCACCACCTCTGCCTCCTGGGTTCAAGCAATTCTCCTGCCTCAGCCTCCCGAGTAACTGGGACTACAGGCGCACGCCACCATGCTCAGCTAATTTTTGTATTTTTAGTAGAGACGGGGTTTCACCATGTTGACCAGGCTGGTCTCGATCCACTCTCCTCGGCCTCCCAAATGCTGGGATTATAGGCGTGAGCTACCGCACCCAGCCAGATATTCTTAATTGTAATATAGTTGAACTTGGCAGTCTTTTCTTTTATAATTATTTTTCATAGATTGTTTAAAAAAACTTTCCCTAGCTTAAGGATATACATATACATATATATATATTATCTAAAAAATTTATGTTTATTCTTTATATCTTTACATTCACATTTTTATTTCTTCAGTAATGGACTTTTAGGTATGGTATGAAGTAGGGACTTAGTTCTATTTTTCTTCCACATTGATTATCAATTGTCTTAACAATGTTAGAATAATGTCACCACTATGCTTTTGTATGTCTTGCTAAATATTCCATTTGGAACAAAAATTTTATTAAAATGTATTTTCTTTTTAATTAAGATATAATAATTTATATATTTATTGGGTATATGTTAGTGTATTTACATGCAGAGAAGGTGTAGTGATCAAGTCAGAGTATTTAGTATATTCATCACCTTGAATTTTTATTTTTTACCTTTCTATTTCCATAGGATGTTAGAGAACAGGTGGTATTTAGTTACACAAGTAAGTTCTTTAGTGGTGATTTGTAATATTTTCATGTATCCATCACCCAGGCAGTAAATATTGAGCCCAATTTGTAGTCTTTTATCCCTCACACCCTTTCCACACTTTCCCCTGAGTTCCCTAAGTCTATGGTGTCATTTATTTATCCATTTGTTGATTGATGGGCATTTGGGTTGGTTCCACATTTTTGCAGCTGAGAATTGTGCTGCTATTAACGTGTATGTGCAAGTGTATTTTTTGTGTAATGCTTTCTTTTCCTCTGGGTAAATACCCAGAAGTGGAATTGCTGGATTAAATATGATAGTTCTACTTTTAGTTCTTTAAGGAATCTTCACACTATTTTCCACTGTGGTTGTACTCGTTTACATTCCCACCAGCAGTATGGAAGTGTTCTCTGTTCACTGTATCCATGCCAACATCTATTGGCTTTTTAAATTTTTTGATAATGGCCATTGTTGTAGGAATAAGGTGGTATCACATTGTGGTTTTGATTTGCATTTTCCTGATCATTAGTGATATTGAGCATTTTTACATGTTTCTTGGCCATTTGGATATCTTTTTTAGAGAATTTTCTGTTCATGTCCTTAGCCCACTTTGGATGGGATTGTTTGTTTTTTTTCTTGGTAATTTGCTTAATTTTGTTGTAGATTCTGGATATTAGTCTTAGATGAGATGTATAGATTGTGAAGATTTTCTCCCACTCTGTGGGTTGTTTACTCTGCTGTATATTCCTTGTGCTGTGCAAAAGTTCTTTAATTTACTTAAGTCCCAGGAGTCTATCTTTGTTTTTATTGAATTTGCTTTTGGTTCTCAGTCATGAAATCCTTGCATAAGCCAATATCTAGAAGAGTTTTTCTGATGTTACCTTCTAGAATTTTTACAGTTTCAGGTCTTAGATTTAAGTCCTTAATCTCTTTTGAGTTTATTTTTATAGAAGGTGAGAGACTAGCATCCAGTTTCATTCTCCTACATGGGGCTTGCCAGTTATCCAGGCACCACTTGTTGAATAGGGTGTCTTTTTCCTACTTTAAGTTTTCACACTATTCCACAAGATAGAGAAATAGAGAATTCTTCCCAAATCATTCTATGAAGCCAGTATCACCCTAATACCCAAACCAGGAAAGCATATAGCCAAAAAAGGAAACTACAGACCAATATCTCTGATGAACACAGATGTGAAAATCCTTAACAAAATATTAGCTAAACAAATCCAAAAACATTTCAAAAAGATAATCCGCCATGATCAAGTAGGTTTCCTATTAGGGATTCAGGGATGGTTTAACATACACAAGTCAATAAATGTGATGCACCACATAGACAGAATTAAAAAAAAAAATCACATGATCATCACAATAGATGCAGAAAAAAATCAAGCATCCCTTTATGATTATCTCTCAATGAAACTGGCATAAAAGAGTCATACCTCAATATAATAAAAGCCATCTATGACAAACCCACAGACAACATAATATTGATTAGCAATAAGTTGAAAGCATTCAACTGAGAACTGGAACAAGACAAGGATGTCCACTCTCAGCAATTATCTTCAACTTTTCTTCACCACTTATCTTCAGTATAGTACTGGAAATCCTAGCAGAGAAATCAGACAAGAGAAAGAAATAAATGGCATCCAAATTGGTAAAGAGAAAGTCAAATTGTCTCTGTTTGCTGATGATATGATTGCATACCTAGAAAACCCTAAAGACTCTTCTGAAAAGCTTTTAAACTGATGAAAGAATTCAGCAAGGGGATTTCCAACAAGATGGCCAAATAGGAATAGCTCTGGTCCGCAGTTCCCAGTGAGAGTGATGCAGAAGGTGAGTGATTTTTCACTTTTCAAACTGTGGTACCAAGTTCATCTCATTGAAACTGGTTAGACATTGGGTGCAGCCCAAGGAGGTCGAGCTGAAGCAAGGTGGGGTGTCACCTCACCCAGGAAGCACAAAAGGCTGGAGAACTCCCTCTCCTAGACAAGGGAAGCCATTAGGGACTTTTCCAGACACTCTGGCATTCTGGCTAAGATACCGTGCTTTTTCCACTGTCTTCACAACCTGCAGACTAAGAAAGATTCCCTCTGGTGCCTATAACACCAGAGAACTGGGTTTCCAGCACAAAACTGGGTTGCCATTTAGCTGCAATTTTTTCCCCTCATACCCCAGAGGTGCCTGGAATGCCAGCAAGACAGAACTGCTCATTCCCCTGAAAAAGGGGGCTGAAGGCAGGGAGCCAAGTGATCTGGCTCAGCAGGTCCTACCCCCATGAAATCCAGCAAACTAGCATCCACTTTCTTGAAAATCTCACAGCCAGCTCAGCAGTCTGAGCTTGACGTGGGACATTCGAGTTCTGTGGGGGTAGGGATGTCTGCCGTTGGTGAGACCTGAGTAGGTAGTTTATACCTCGCCGGTGTAAACAAAAGTCACCGGGATGTTTACATAGCAACTGGGCAGAGCCCATGGCAGCTCTGCAAGACCTCTGCAGGCAGACTGTCACTAGAATCCCTTCTTGCTGGGCAAGGAATCTCTTTAAAAGGCAGTAGCCCATCAGGGACTTATAAATAAAGCCCCCACCTTCCTGGGACAGAGTACCTGGGAAAAGGGGCAATTGTGGATTCAGCTTCAGCAGACTAAAAGTCCCTGCCTGGCAACTCTGAAGGGAGGAATCATTCTCCCAGCACAGTGCCTGAGCTCTGATACAGGACAGACTGCCTCCTCAAGTGGCTCCCTGACCCCTGTGTATCCTGACTGGGAGACACCTCATTCAGGAGCGCTCTGGCTGGTGTCTGGAGGGTACCCTTATGGGACAAAGCTACCAGAGGAAGGAGCAGGGAGATATCTTTGCTGTTCTGCAATCCCTGTGGGTGATTCCCAGGCATTCAGGATCTGGAATGAACCTCCAGCAAACTCCAGCAGACCTGCAGCAGAGGGGCCTGACTGTTAGAATAAAAACTAACAAATAGTTTCAACATCAACAGAAAGGATGTCCACTCAGAGACCCCATCCAAAAGTCACAAACTTTAAAGACCAAAGGTAGATAAATCCATGAAAATGGGAAGAAACTAGCACAAAAAGGCTGAAATCTCCAAAAACTAAGAGGCCTCCTCTTCTCCAAGGCATCAAAACTCACCAGCAAGGGAACAAAACAGAATGAAGAATGAGTTAGATGAATTGACAGAAGCAGGCTTCAGAAGGTGGGAAATAACAAATTTCTCTAAGCTAAAGAAGTATGTTCTAACCCAATGCAAGGAAGCTAAGAACATTATAAAAAGGTTATAGGAAATGCTACCTAGAATACCAGTGTAGAGAACATAAATGACTTGATGGAGCTGAAAAACACAGCATGAGAACTTCATGAAGCATACACAAGTTTCAATAGCCAAATTAATCAAACAGAAGAAAGGATATCACAGATTGAAGATCAACTCAATGAAATAAAGTGAGAAGGCAAGTTAGAGAGAAAAGAGTGAAAAGAAATGAGCAAAGCCTTCAAAAAATATGGGATTCTGGGAAAAGACCAAATCTACATTTGATCAGTGTACTGGAAAGTAACAGGGAGAATGAAACCCAGTTGGAAAACACTTTTAGGATATTATCCAGGAGAACTTCACCAACCTAGCAAGGCAGGCCAATATTTAAATACAAGAAATACAGAGAACACCACAAAGATATTCCTCATGAAGAGTAACCCCAAGGCACATAATTGTCAGATTCACCAGGTTGAAATGAAAGAAAAAATGCTAAGGGCAGCCAAAGAGAAAGATTGCGTTACTCACAAAGAGAAGCCCATCAGACTCACAGCAGATCTTTTGGCAGAAACCCTACAAGCCAGGAGAGAGTCAGGACCAACATTTAGTATCTGTAAAGAAAAGAATTTCCAACCTAGAATTTCATATCCAGCCAAACTAAGCTTCATAAGCAAAGGAGAAATAAAATCTTTTATGGACAAACAACTGCTGAGAGATTTTGTCACCACCAGGCCTGCCCACCACAAGAGCTCTGGAAGGAAGCCCTGAACATGGAAAGGAACAAAAAGTACCAGCCACTGCAAAAACATACCAAATAGTAAAGACTATTTATGCTATGAATAAACTGCATCAACTAATGGGCAAAACAACCAGCTAGCATCAAAATAACAGGATCAAATTCACACATAACAATATTAACCCTAAATGTAAATGGGCTAAATGCCCCAATCAAAAGACACAGACTGGCAAATTGGATAGAGTCAAGAACCATCAGTGTGCTGTATTCAGGAGACCCATCTCATGTGCAGACTCACATAGGCTCAAAGTAAAGGGATGGAGAAAGATTTACAAAGCAAGTAGAGAGCAAAAAAGAAGCAGGGCTTACAATTCTAGTCTCTGATAAAACAGACTTTAAACCAACAAAGATCAAAAGAGACAAACAAGGGCATTACATAATGGTAAAGGGATCAATGCAACAACAAGAGCTAAGTATCCTAAATATGTATGCATCCAATATGGGAGCACTAGATACATAAAGTAAGTTCTTAATGAGCTACAAAGAGACTTAGACTCCAAACCATAATAGTGGGAGACTTTAACACCCCACTTTCAATATTAGACAGATTGATGAGACAGAAAATTAAAAAGAGTATACAGAACTTGAACTCAGATCTGGATCAAGTGGACCTAATAGACATCTACAGAATTCTCCACCCAAAATCACAGAATATACCTACTTTTCAACACCATATTGCACTTATTCTAAAATTGACCACATTATTGGAAATAAAACACTCCTCAGCAAATGCAAAAGAATGGAAATTATAATAAACAGCCTCTCAGACCACAGTGCAATCAAATTGAAACTCAGGATTAAGAAACTCACTCAAAACTGCACAACTACATGAAAACTGAACAACCTGCTCCTGAATGACTACTGGATAAACAATGAAATGAAGGCAGAAATCAAGATGTTCTTCAAAACCAATGAGAACAAAGACACAACATATCAGAATCTCTGGGACATATTTAAAGCAGCGTCTAGAAGGAAATTAATACACTAAATGCCCACAAGAGAAATTAGGAAAGATATAAAATCAACATGTCATGATTGAAAAAACTAGAGGAGCAAGAACAAATAAATTAGAAAGCTAGCAGAAGGCAAGAAATAACTAAGATCAGAGCTAAATGGAAGGAGACAGAGACCCAAAAAAATCCTTCAAAAACTCAATAACCCAGGAGCTGGTTTATTTATTTTTATTTTACTGTAAGTTCTGTGGTACATGTGCAGAACGTGCAGGATTGTTACATAAGTATACACATGCTATGGTGGTTTGCTGCCTCCATCCGCCTGTCACCTATATTAGGTATTTCTCCTAATGTTATCTCTCCCCAATCTCCCTACCCCCTCCTATCTCTCCCCTAGCCTCCAACCCCAACCGTCCCCAGTGTGTGATGTTTTGCTCCATGTGTGCATGTCATCTCATTGTTCAACACCCACTTTTGAGTGGGAACATGTAGTGTTTGGTTTTCTGTTCCTTGTGTCAGTTTGCTGAGAATAATGGTTTTCAGCTTCATCCATGTCCCTGCAAAGGACATGAACTCTTCCTTTTCTATGGCTGCATAGTATTCCATGTTGTCTATGTGTTGCATTTTTCTTTATCCAGTCTATCATTGATGGGAAAATGAATTGGTTCCAAGTCTTTGCTATTGGGAGCAGTCCCACAGTAAACATACATGTGCATGTGTCCTTATAATAGAATAATTTATAATCCTTTGGGTATATACTCAGTAATGACATGGCTGGGTCAAATGGTATTTTTATTTTTAGATCCTTGAGGAATTGCCACACTGTCTTCCACAATGGTTGAATTAATTTACACTCCCACCAACAGTGTAAAAGCTTTCTTATTTTTTCACATCCTCTCCAGCATCTGCTGTCTCCTGATTTTTTAATGATTGCCATTCTAACTGGTGTGAGATGGTATCTCAATATGGTTTTTATTTGCATTTCTCTAATGACCAGTGATGATGAGCATTTTAAAGATTTAAATATAAGACCTAACACCATAAAAACCCTAGAAGAAAACCTAGGCAATACCATTTAGAACACAGGCATAGGCAAGGATTTCATAACTAAAACACCAAAAGCAATGGCAACAAAAGCCAAAATAGACAAATGGGATCTAGTTAAACTCCAGAGCTCCTGCACAGCCAAAGAAACAATCATTAGAGTGTCCTGGCAGCCAACAGAATGGGAAACAATTTTTGCAAGCTACCTATCTGACAAAGGGCTAATATCTAGAATCTACAGAGAACTATAACCTATACACAAGAGAAAAATCAAACAACCCCATCAAAAAGTGGGTGAAAGATATGAACATACACTTTTCAAAAGGAGCTGGTTTTTCTGAAAAAATCAACAAAATAGATAGACCACTAGACAGACTAATAAGGAAGAAAAGAGAAGAATCAGGTAGATGCAATAAAAAATTATCAAGGGGATATCACCACTGATTCCACAGAAATACCAACTACAGAGATTACTACAAACACCTCTATGCAAATAAACCAGTAAATCAGGAAGAAATGAATAAATTCCTGGACACTTACACCCTCCCAAGACTAAACCAGGAAGATGTTGAATCCCCGAATAGACCAATAACATGGTCTGAAATTGAGGCAGCAATTAATAGCCTACTAATAAAAAAAAGTCTGGGGCCAGACGGGTTCACAGCCTAATTCTACCATAGGTACAAAGAGGAGCTGTTATCATTTCTTCTGAAACTATTCCAAACAATAAAAAAGGACAGAACCCTCCCTAACTCATTTTATGAGATCAGCATCACCCTGATACCAAAACCTGGCAGAGAGACAACTAAAAAATAAATTCAGGACAATATTCATGATGAACATTGATGCAAAAATCCTCAATAAAATTACTGGCAAACCAAATCCAGCAGCACATTAAAAGGCTTATTCCTCACGATCAAGTGGGCCTCATCCCTGGGATACAAGGCTGGTTCAACATACACAAATATATAAATGTAATCCATCATATAAACAAAACCAAAGACAAAACCCACATGATTATCCCAATAGATGGAGAGAAGGCCTTCAACAAAATTCAACAGCCCTTTATGCTAAAAATTCTCAATAAACTAGGTATCGATGGAACATATCTCAAAATAATAAGAGCTGTTTATGACAAGCCCACAGCCAATATCATACTGAATGGGCAAAAACTGGAAGCGTTTCTTTTGAAAACTGGCACAACACAAGGATGCTTTTTCTCACCACTCCTATTCAACAGAATATTGGAAGTTCTGGCCACGGCAATAGGCCCACACACGCAAAAATAAATAAATAAATAAAGGGTATTCAATTAGGAAAAGAGAATTCAAATTGCCTCTATTTGCAGACAACATGATTGTATATTTACAATCCCATTGTCTTAGCTCCAAATATCCTTACGCTGATAAGCAACTTGGGCAAAGTCTCAGGATACAAAATAAATGTGCAAAATTACAAGCATTCCTATAACACCAGTAACAGATAGAGAGCCAAATCAAGAGCGAACTTCCATTTACAATTGCTACCAAGAGAATAAAATACCTAGGAATACAACTAACAAGGGAGGTGAAGGACCTCTTTAAAGAGAACTACAAACCACTGCTCAAGGAAATAAGAGTGGACAAAAACAGATGGAAAAACATTCCATGCTCATGGTTAGAAAGAATCAATATGGTGAAAATGGCTATACTGCCCAAAGTAATTTATAGATTTAATGCTATCCCTATCAAGCTACCATTGACCTTCTTCACAGAGTTGGGAAAACCACCTTAAACTTAATATGGAACCAAAAATGAGCCCACATAGTCAAGACAATCCTTAGCAAAAAGAACAAAGCTGGAGGCATCATGCTACCTGACTTCAAAATATACTACAAGGCTACAGTAATCAAAACAGCTTGGTACTGGTACCGAAACAGAGATATAGACCAATGGAACAGAACAGAGACCTCAGAAATAACACCACACATCTACAACTATCTGATCTTTGACAAACCTGACAAAAACAAGCAATGGGGAAAGGATTCCCTGTTTAATAAATGGTGTTGGAAAAACTGGCTATCCATATGCAGAAAGCTGAATCTAGATCT
Organism: Callithrix jacchus; assembly: GCF_049354715.1. Classification (NCBI taxonomy): domain Eukaryota; kingdom Metazoa; phylum Chordata; class Mammalia; order Primates; family Cebidae; genus Callithrix; species Callithrix jacchus. The sequence continues at coordinate 123,395,095 of NC_133503.1, read as the reverse complement.
CTTCCCTATACCTTATACAAAAATTAATCCAGATGGATTAAAGATGTAAACATAAGACCTAACACCATAAAAATCCTAGAAAAAAGCTAGGCAGTACCATTCAGGACATAGGCATGGGCAAGGATTTCATGACTAAAACACCAAAGGCAATGGCAACCAAGGCCAAAATAGACAAATGAGATCTAACTAAACTAAAGAGCTTTTGCACAGCAAAGGAAACTATCATTAGTTTGAACCATCAACCAATAGAATGAAAAAAATTTTTCGCAATCTTCCCATCTGACAAAGGGCTAATATCCAGAATCTACAAGGAATGGAAACTAATTTACAAGCAAAAAACAAACAACTGTATCAAAAAGTGGGCAAAGGATATGAACAGACACTTCTCAAAAGAAGACATTTACGCAGCTAATAAACATGAAAAAAGCCCATCATCCCTAGTCATTAGAGAAATGCAAATCAAAACCATATTGAGATACCGTCTTACACCAGTTAGAATGGCAATTATTAAACAATCAGGAGACAGCAGATGCTGGAAAGGATGTGGAGAAATAAGAATGCTTTTACTCTGTTGGTGGGAGTGAAAATTAGTTCAACTATTATAGAATACAGTGTGGCAATTTCTCAAGGATCTATAAATAGAAATATCATTTGACCCAGCAGTCCCATTACTGGGTATATACCCAAAGGATTATAAATCATTCTAAGAACACATGCCCATGTATGCTTATTGTGTTACTGCTCCCTATAGCAAAGACTTGGAACCAACCCAAATGCCCATCAATGATAGACTGGATAAAGAAAATGTGGCACATAGACAACGTGGAATGAGTTCATGTCCTTTGCAGGGACATGGATGAATCTAGAAACTATCATTCTCAGCAAACTGACACAAGAACAGAAAACCAAACACCTCATGTACTCACTCATAAGTGGGTGTTAAACAATGAGAAGACATGGACAAAAGGAGGGGAACATCCCACACCTAGGTCTGTTGGGGGTTGGGGGGCTAGGTAGGGATAGCAGGGGCTTTGGGGATAGGTGAGGGATAGCATTAGGAGAAATCCCTAATGATGGGGTGATGGAGAAGCAAACCATCATGGCATGTGTATGCCTATGTTACAATCCTGCACATTCTGCACATGTACCCCAGAACTTAAAGTATAATAAATAAATAACGATAAAAAGAATTAATTCAGTGAAGTTCCTGGATACAAAATTAATGTACATAAATCAGTATATCTCCTATACATCAACAGCAACCAAGCTGAGAATCATATCAAGATCTTAACTTTTTCACAATAGCTGAAAACAAACAAAAAAAACTTAAGAATATCCTTAACCAAAGAGGTGAAAGACCTCTACAAGGAAACTTACAAAACACTTCTGAAAGAAATCGTAGTTGATAGAAACAAATGGAAACACATCTCATGCTCATGGATGGGTAGAATCAATATTGTGAGAATAACCATACTGCCAAAAGCAATCTACAAATTCAATGGTTTTTATTGAAATACCATCATATTCTTCACAGAACTAGAAAAAACAATTCTAAAATTCATATGGGCCCATAATGAGCCTGCATAGCCAAAGCAAGACTGAGCAAAAAGAACAAATCTGAAGGCATATTACCTGATTTCAAACCATATAAACACCAAAACAGAATAGTACTGGTGTAAAAATTGGCACATAGAACAATGGAACAGAACAGAGAACTCAGAAATAAACCCTGATACTTAGAGTCAACTGATCTTTGACAGAGTCTTCATATTTTATGGGTTGGTGTCATTTCAAGTCCTCTCTTCTAGTTACTTAAATATATGTAATATGATTATGATTGCTAAGTATAGTCACCCTAGTCTGTTCTCAAACATAAGAACTTATGTTTTTCTATCTAATTGTATGTTTATACCCATCACCAACCTCTTTATCACCCTTATACCCATCCACTTCACAGTCTCTGGCATCTATCTCTTTATTCTCTATGCCAATGAAATCAATGTGTTTAGCTCTCACATATAAATGTGAACATGTGGTATTTGTCTTTCTGTGCCTGGTATATTTCACTAAATATAATGACCTCAATTTCCACCCATGCTGCTGCACATGACAGGATTTCAGTCTTTTTTATAGTTAAATAGCATTCAATTTTGTGTATACATTACATTTTCTTTACTACCCAGTAGTGGGATTGTATGGTAGTACTATTTTTAATTTTTAAGAAATCTCCATACAATTATTTATAGTGGTTGTACTAATTTACATTCCTAACAACAGTGTATAAGAGCTCCCCTTTCTCTGCATCCTTGCCAGATCTGTTAATTCTTTTCTTTTTATAATAACCATTCAAACTGGGGTCAGATAATATCTCATTGTGGTTTTGGTTTGCAGTTTCCTGATGATTAATGATGCTGAGAATTTTTTTTACACACCTATTTGTCATTTGTATATCTTCTCTTAAAAAATGTCTATTCATGTCCTTTGCCCTATATGAAATTATTTGTTCATTTTTTACTTTAGAGTTGTTTGAGTTCCTTATATATTCTGAATATTAGTCCCCTGTCAGATGAGTAATTTGCAAAAATTTTCTTCCATTTAAGATGAAGAAATAGCATTAGGAGAAATTCCTAATGTAGACGATGAGGTGAATGGATGAAGCAAACCACCATGGCACGTTGGTTTACATAGGTATATACATGCCATGGTGATTTGCTTCATCCATCACCCCATTACCTACATTAGGGATTTCTCCTAATGTTATTTCTTCCTCTCATTTACTCTGTTGATTATTTCTTTTGTTGTGCAGAAGCTTTTTAGTTTAATATAGTCCCATATGTTTATTTTTGTTTTCATTGCCCATGCTTTTGAGGCCTTAGCCATAAAATCTTTGCTTAGGCCAATGTCTTGAACAATTTTCCCCATGTTTTCTCCCAGTAATTTTATAGTTTTGGGTCTTATGTGTAACTTTTTAATCCATCTTGAGTTAATTTTTGTATACAGTGACAGTATACAGTGAGGGATTCAGTTTCATTTTTTCGCACATGATTATTTAATTCTATCAACACCATTTATTGAATAGGGTGTCCTTTTCCCAGTGTATGCTCTTGGCAACTTTGTCAATGATCAGTTGACTGTAAATATGTGGATTTATTTCTGTATTCTGTATTCTGTTTTATTGGTCTGTGTGTCTGTTTTTATACCAATATTGTACTGTTTTCGTTACCAACACATTGTAATATGTTTTGAAGTCAGATAGTGTGATGCCTTTAGCCCTGTTCCTTTTGCTAACAGTTATTTTGACTACTCAGACTCTTTTTTGGTTCCATACACATTTTAAGATTGTTTGTTCTATTTCAGTAAAAAATGACATTGATGTTTTGATAAGAATTGCATTTAATCTGTACATTGTTTGGGGCAGTATGGTCATCTTAAGTATATTATGCCTTCCACTCCATGAGCATGGGAAGTCTATTTTGGGGTCTTCTTAAATTTCTTTCACCAGTGTTTTAGTTTTCCTCATACAGATCTTTTGCTTTCTCAGATTTATTCCTAGTTATTTTATTTATTTATTTTTTGTGGCCATTCTAAATGGGATTATCTTTTCAATTTATTTTATGGCAATTTCATTATTGGTGTATAATATGCTAATGGTTTTTGGATGTTGATTTTGTATACTGCAACATTACTGAATTTGTTTATCTATTCTAAGAGTTTTGTTGGTGGAGTTTAAAAATTTTTCTAAATATAAGATCATGTCATCTGCAAAGAGGAACAATTTGACTTTCTTTCCCCCTACCCCCCCCCAATTTGATGCCTTTTCTTTCTCACCTGATTGCTCTGGTTAGGATTCCAGTATTATGTTAAATAGAAAAAGCAAGAGTGGGCATTCTCTTCTTTGATTGTTTCTCCATTCAGTATGATGTTAGCTGTGGGTTCAGCATATATGGCCTTTATTATTTTGAGCAATGGTCCTTCTATGTTGAGAGCTTTTATTATGAAGGTATGTTGAATTTTGTCAAATAATTTTTTATTGATATGTTTATATAATTTTTGCTCTTCATTTTGTTAATATGACATATTGCATTTATTGATTTGGGTATTTTGAATTATCCTTGCACCCTTGGAATAAATCCCACTTGATCATATAGTGCACTCTCTTTTTGATATGCTGTTGGATTCCGTTTGCTGTTTTGTATTTTTCACTTATGCTTCTCAGGGAATTTGGCCTGTAGTTTTCTTTTTTGTTGTGTTTTCATCTGTATTCGATATGAAGGCAATACTGGTCTTGTTGAATGAGTTAGAGAAATTCCCTCTTCTTCATATTTTTTGTACAGTTTCAGGAAAATTGGAAGGAGTTCTTTAGATGCTTAGTAAAATGTAGTAGTAAATATATCCAGTCCTAATGTTTTCTTCATTGGGGGACTTTTTATTACTGATTCAATCTTGTTACTCATTGTTGTCTGTTCAGATTTTCTAGTCTCCTGCTTTAATCTTGGTAGGTTGTAAATTTCCAGAAATTTATCCATTTTCTCTAGGTTTTCCAGTTCTTTAGTGTATAGTTGTTTATAATAGTCTCTGATAATCTCTTATATTTCTGTGGTGTAAGTTATGTCTCCTTGTTTTACTTTCAGTCTTTGTAAGTCTTTACAGGTAGAGTGAGTTTCTTGTGTGCAGCATATATTTGGATCTTTTTTTTAAAAAAAATAATTCAGCTGGCTGGGTGCAGTGGCTCATGCCTATAATCCCAGCACTTTGGGAGGCCAAGGTGGGTGGATCATGAGGTCAACAGATCAAGACCATCCTGGTCAAAAAGGTGAAACCCCAACTCTACCAAAAAAAGAAATACAAAAATTAGCTGGGCATGGTGGTGCGCACCTGTAGTCCCAGCTACTCGGGAGGCTGGGGCAGGAGAATTGCTTGGAACCAGGAGGCGGAGGTTGCGGTGAGCTGAGATCATGCCATTGCACTCCAGTCTGGGTAACAATAGCGAAACTTCATCTCAAAAAAAAAAAAAAAATTCATTCACCCAGTCTGTATCTTTTAAATGGATAATTCAATTTATTTGCATTTAAGATTATTATAGATATGTAAGGTTTGTTCCTGACATACTTACTGTTAATTGTTTTCTGTTTGTTTTGTGATTTCTTTGTTCCTATTTTGTTTTTCTTATCGATTGTCCTTATAGTTTGCTGTTTATTGTAGTGGTAACATTCAATCTTTTCTTCATTTATGTACCTGCTTTACCAATGAGTTTTGTATTTTTGTGTGTTTTCATGATGGCAATGATCATCCTTTTGCTTCTAGGTTTAGAATTCCCTTGAATATTTCTTGTGAGGCTGGTCTGCAGATAATGAATTATCTTATTGTTTGTCTGGGAAAGACTTTATTATGAAGGATTATTTTTCTAGTTATAGTATTCTTGGATGGGAGTTTTTTTTTTTTTCTCTTTCAGCAGCCTGAATATATCATCCCATTCTCTCCTGGCCTGTAAGAATTCTGTTGAGAAGTCTTCTTTTCGTTTAATGCAGATTTCTTTGTAGGTTCTTGTAACTTTAATGTTGCTTTTTTGAAAAAAATAATTTTCTCTTTGTCATTCACTTTAGACAGTTTGACTATAATGTCCTTTTTGCATTGTATCTGTTTGGGGATTGCTGGGTCTCCTATATCTGGATGTTTAATAATCTCACTAGGCTTGAGAAACTTTCATCTATCATATTATTTTTCTGTTTTTTGAGATGGAGTCCTGCTCTGTCACCCAGGCTGGAGTGCAGTGGTTCAATCGCGGCTCACTGCAATGTCCACCTCCTAGACTCAAGCAAGTCTTATGCCTCAACCTCTCAAATACCTGAGATTGCAGGCATGCACCACCATTCCTGGCTATTTTTTTTGTGTGTGTATTTTTTATAGAGACAGGGTTTTGCCATGTTGGCCAGCCTGGTCTCAAACTCCTGATCTCAATCAATCCACCCACCTTGATCTACCAAACTGCTGAGATTACAGGCATGAGCCACTGTGACTGGTCTATTTCACTAAATTGGTTTTTGAAACTTTTTTCTGTCTTTGCCTTTGGGGATATGAATAATTAATATATATACTTTATAGTGTCCCATATATCATTAAGACTTTGTTCATTATTTTTTATTCTTTTTTTAAAAATTTTATCTGACTGGATTATTTCAAAAGACATGTCTTCAAGTTCTGAGATTCTTTCTTAACTTGATCTACTCTATTATTGAAGATTTTGTGTGTATTTTGTATTTCATTCGAGGGGTTCTTTAGGTTCAGAATTTCTGTTTGGTTCTGTGTTATGACATCTTTTTTTTGTTAACATCACTCGTATTCTTATCTTTATGACTTATTTGTATTGTTTTTGAGAATTCCCTTGTATCTCATTGAGCTTATTTAGTGTTATGATATTAAATTCTTTTTCTGGGATCTCATGAAATTTATTTTTTCTCATGGAATCTGTGGCTGGGAAATTATTATTTTTGGAGGTGTTATATTTACTACCTTTTTTATGTTTCACATGTCCTTACATTGACATCTGCACATATGGCATAGTAGTAGCTTCTTCCAATTTTTAAAATTTGCTTTCATAGGGGAGAATTTTTTTCTGAAGATGCATCAGTGGAGTTGGTCTTTTTAGTTTTATTTTGGCTGCATATGGTAGTGTAGTCTCTGTATAATTTCTTTGGTATCAGTGGTATTTGCGTTTTTCTCAATGGTTTAGGGTGTGGTTATCAGTAGAGGCTATGATACAGTTTCCTAGGGACAAGGATGCCAGGTGGGAAGTCTTCAGGCCCTAGTGGTTCAGTAGTGGGCTTAGCATGTCTATTGATGAAGCCCAGGGTGTTATACATTGGAAGTGATATTAGCAGGACCAATTATTTGACCTTCTGTGGTTTGCTATTATGCTGGTAGTGGCAGTGGTGGGACAGGCAAGTAAGCAAACTCTTGGATCCTTGGGCAATTAACATGTTATGGGTGGCGGCAGTAGCAGTGGCAGGATGATTCTTTGGGTTGTAAGCAGTGTGTACTGGTGTTGAGGGTGGCTGAGATGTGGAGTTGCCACCTATAGCCCCAGACACACAGCTGTCAAGTAGCAATGCAGCACTGTGCAGAGTTGGGGAGGGACACAGGACCCCATGCTTTTCTTGAAAGCCCAAGCATGGAGATTGTGCCACCAGTGGAAGTGCAGTTGTTATTAATAAACCAGCCTTCTGGGTTACCTGCCTCAGTCTCTGGTGGCAGCAACAATAGTTTCACCTGTGTGGTATGCAGAGGCGAGGAGGGGTCCTGCTCTCTATGTGCAAGCCTAAGCACAGAGGCCCCTCCACCTACACTCCAGAGAGTAGGGTATCTAACTCTCTGCATGTGAGGCTGAGCATAGAGTTTGTGCTGCTGCTATAGTCAGGGTTGGTTCTCACACTCCAGACAGGAAACTCTCAGGTTCTGGAAAGCACACATTTTAGTTTCTTTTGTCCCAGGAGCAGCCTTTTTGTGCGCTATATCATCCCTTCCCTGGAAAGTATGGGTTGCAGTGCTGGGGACCCTGTAGTACCTTTGGGCTCAGTCAGTGTTTTGCCACTGTAGCTCTCTGAGTGCATGCTGGAATGTAATCAGGGTCTTCTAGGATCTGAGATATGTGTGGGGATTGTGGTTCCCAAGGCAGGATGTAGACCTGTCAATGTGGTGTTCTCACAGTGGCACCCTGCTGTAGCTCCTTAGGTCTCAGGGGCGAGACCCAAGGAAACTCAGCATGAGTTCCCTGTCTGGTGCAGTGCCGTATCTGTGCTATGTCAGAGTTCGTGTGGGTGGAGGAGCCCTTCTGTGGTTTGGATTGCAGCAGTCTGTGGTGGGGATGTGAATCTCTGAAGTTATCTTATTTATCCTTTCCTCACAATATCAAGTGCCCTACAGCTTGAGGGAATGTGTTCTCTTTCCGAGTCCACAAGGGAACATAGTTTTAAGGGCAAGAACTTCCCAGTGCCATGCCCCCTTCCCATGCCTCTCCATCTGAAAGATTTAACAATTTCTGTTTTACTTTTCACAGGCTTGGGGAAAAAGTCAAAAGTCAATCACTCCAGCAGAAGTTTAAAGGAACTCCTTTTATTGACCAGAGGACTTGGAGAAGGTGGGAATTCCTCCCAGGTTAAAAGTCTTTAAAAGTCCCCTTCTTCCACACACCTTTGGATTCCATACTTGGCTCCCCTTCCACACTCTTCATGGAAGACTTTTTCTCTCTTATCTTTTTCTGTTTCTCTGCCTAAATAAATCACTTTCTGCAAACACTTTTTGGGGTCCAGTATTTACTTTATGAGTGTACCATGCCCACCATGGTCCCCTCTCCCATTCTTGGGAAAGCGAGAGACCAAGAACCTGTAGCCCACTGAGGAGCGAGTTCAGTACTTCCCTGCACTCCCCAAACCCACCAACATTACTGGCAAGCCAGCCAGGAGTGGCGTACAGCCAGGAGAAAAAGTCTTCAAACCGTAAGTAAAACTGGCCACTTTCCATCTGTCTCTTTAAGAACACCAGAGTGGCAGCACCGAGCTGTGGGGGCACAGCCCAGTGGGTCTTGAAATTTAAACCAGCCAGGTTTAAATAAAAGCACAGTTTTTTTCCTCCAAGCTCTCATTCTACTTTCTCTCTCTCTCTCTCTTTCTCTGTCAGGACTGCCTCCATATGTGGGAGTCCCTGTGGCAACTACCTCCACTAATGCCAACCAGGGCTCCTCAGCTCCTGTACCCCAGCAGGCACAAGGGAGGGCTGAAATGGTCAGGGCATCTCAGGCTGCTGGGATGCCCCAACTCTGCCCCCTACAGGTAGCAGGAGGAGAAGTTGGCCTGACCAAAATAACTCTCAAACTCTGATTATAATTTTCATAGTGGGAAGGGAAGCTGTCTTTTCCTAGGAAAATGCTTATATTTTGTAAACCAGTTGAGTGTTGCTTTAAACATAAAGACTCAGGAATCAATCAAACACAGGGCTAAAGGTCTTCAAAAAAAAAAAAAACAACACCATATTATAAAGTTTGTTTAACAACTGACCTGACTATATTCTCTCCTAGGCTCATTTATAACCATTCTATATTTGTTGGCCTCTGAGCTTTTCATCTTTAACCACCTTGTCACATTCATTTCTTCTAGAACCATAAGGTCACAAATAATCCTGCTGCCAAAACCTGAATGTCCTTGGCTCCTGAGTTCTATCATGAACCTCAGGATCAAGCTGCACCCCTGAAAGACTCCTCTCTGGAGGAAACCTCAACTGTGGGGCACCTTCTGTGCCCCATTTCAGCAGGAAGTAGTTAAAGAGCAATTGATATCCATGTACCAACAGAAGTTGAACTTTCCTGTTCAGAGGTGGGGAATGAGGGAATGTGTTCTCTTCCTGAGTCCACAAGGGAGCATAGTTTTAAGGGCAAGAACTTCCCAGGGCCATGCCCCACTCCCATGCCTCTCCAACCAGATTTAATGGTTTCTGTTTTAATTTTCATGGGCACAGGGGAAAAAAGCAAAAGTAATAACTCCAGCGGAAGTTTAAAGGAACTCCTTTCATTGACCAGGGGACTTGGAGAAGGTGGGAATTCCTCCCAAGTAAAAATTCCTCCTTTTCTTCCACAGCTCTTTCGATCCCATACTTGGGTCCCCTTTCACACTCTGTGGAAGACATTTTCTCTCTTATCTTTTTCTGTCTTCTTTTTCTGTTTCTCTGCCTAAATAAATCACTTTCCATTGACAATTTTTGGGGTATGGTATTTACCTTACGAACGTACCATACCTGCCATGGTTTCCTCTCCCATTCTTGGGACAGTGAGAGACCAAGAGCCTGTAGCCCACTGGAGAGTGATCTGAGCACTCCCCTGCACCCCAAAAACCTGCCAACCAGCTTCCAGCCAATTTCAGTTAAGCTGGCTACTTATTTCCTTCTTCTCTGCTTCAGGTGCTTCCCATGATTTCTCTGATGGACTCCAGTGTTATATCCTAGATGTTCTATTTGAAGTTTGATTGTATGTTCATAATTTTGGTTTTTCATTCCAGAGAGGACAGGTATCTTACATTGCTCGTCAGTCATCTTGAACAGGAATCAGAACTAAAATATTACAAATACAGAGAAGTAGATGAACAGCCTGGTGAATGGAATAAAGCTCCCTCAGGAAGGTTTATGTTATTTTCTTTTGAGTAAAACAGGATATTGGAATTCTCATCAAAGATGAGGGAGAAAGAATAGTGGTTTCCACTCTAGAGACAAAAACCTATCAATGCTATATCAAAAAGGAGAGGATAGAAGAAAAGAAAACAATAATAAAAGTGTCTTTCATTAGGGTGAACACAATGAGATTTATCCTAAATTGGAATAATTGATAATGTACAGAACATTCACAATCTTGAATATGGAATTAGAAAGTATTAGACTTTTACTTTATTATCTATGCATTTTTTCTTTGAATCACTTCTATTTATATTTATATTCTTTTTCAATTTTTATTTATTTTTTAAATTTTAAATTATACTTTAAATTCTAGGATACATGTGCATAACGTGCAGGTTTGTTACATAGGTATACATGTGCCATGGTTGTTTGCTGTGCCCATCAATCCATTATCTACATGAGGTATTTCTCCTAATGCAATTTCTCCTCTAGTCTCTCACCCCAACAGGTCCCAGTGTGTGATGTTCCCTTCCATGTTTCCATGTGCTCTCATTGTTCAACTCCCAGTTATGAGTGAGAATATGTGGCGTTTCGTTTGCTCTTCCTGTGTTAGTTTAATGAGAATGATGGTTTCCAGCTTCATCCATGTCCCTGCAAAGGACATGAACTCATACTTATCTATGTGTTTTTAAGAAGACTTTTAGCTATTGTATACTTCAATTCCTTTATCTTATCAGACATACATGTAAGACACAGAGAAATCAAGGAACTCCCCAAAAGACACATTGTGATTGGGGCAAAACTATGGTTACAGTTCATATTGGACTTGTGAAAGTTGCAGACCTATAAGCAAATAAAAATGACAAGGACATGAATGTTTTTGTTTTTGTATTTATGAGCACAGGTTTAAGATTTTGGACTATTCTTTATTTGCTAAATGTATTAAAATGTGAACTGCTAGCTTGCAATGCAAAAGAATGCATTTTGAAAATTTTATTCTTTATGCCAAGAAGGAAGGTTAATCCTAAGGATAATTCCTTCTATCATACTCTAAGAATGAATGAATTTCTTCTTTGAAGCCATATCAGTTTGCTTCAAAGTGGAAAACATAAGCAATAAAATATTTCTCTGTTGGTAAGTTGAACTTTCTCACCTTCAGTTAGCGTGAATAGTTTTGTTTGGCTACTGACAAATAATAGTTTGAGGAGAGCAACAAAGAGTAACCAAAAATGCACATTTTTAGCTTCACTAGACTTCTTTTATAGTTGATAAAATGTTACAAAACTCACAAGCTGTGATTCATGTATATATGACTTGAGGTTCTGTAACTTAATTTTCCCTTGTGGAAAAAAAAATCACTATAATAATTTGTCTTAGAGATATATTTTTCATTTTTTTCACAAAGATCTTTTATCTAGTATGTAGGCTACAGCACTTGGCAGCCAGGAAATTATTTATCAGACTATCTGATAAAAGCAACTTTTCAGGCTGGCCATGGTGGCACACGCCTGTAATCCCAGCACTTTGGGAGGCCAAGGTAGGCAGATCATCTGAGGTCAAAAGTCCAAGACCAGCCTGGGCAACATGGTGAAAACTTGACTCAACATGGTGGTCAGTGCCTGTAATCCCAGCTACTTGGAAGGCTGAGGCAGGAGAATCACTTAAACCTGGGAGGCAGAGGTTGCAATGAGCCGAGATTGCACCAGTGTACTCCAGGTTGGGCAATAGAGAGAGACTACCTCTCAAACAAACCAATAAAAACAAGACCAACAAACAAAAGAAGCAACTATTTATTCCTTTATAGATATCCATCAATAACTTGGAACTCTGAAGGGAATTTTTTCCTTTCTTCTTTATGACAAAATTATTCTACAATGATTAATGAGGCTTCAACTTCTTAGGTTTATGACATTGTGTTCAAATTGTTTACTATTTTTTTGCACCTCTAAAACTTATTTTAACATTGTTACTATTTTGGGAGATGAACCAAAATCTCAAAATGAGAAGAAATGAATATTCATGGGCAAGTTAAGAACAGAATGGAGGAAAAGGGATCTCTATCAGTGATTTACTAATTAGGCTTCCTAGGCAGAAAAGGGCTGAAGTAGAGAATAAAGAACTGAATGCAGAAATAAGAAACAAAAAGCAGATTGTTTTTTTTTCAAAATTGCTTTTCTTATAGGGTTAAAATAGAGGTTTTCTCATTGTGCCAGCTTAGGTAAACTAGGCCCATTCTGATTGGTTGCCATGAAGTTCCTGGTTTTTTGAATACTGGCTCATTTCAAAGTTCAGTTTTATTATGTGGCACCTAATAGGAGTGATCCCATTTTGGTTTTGTCTGGTCTTTTGGGATCTAGTGCAGGATCTTAGCCCTAAATAGTGGCTTCTCTTCTACTTTAACAGTTCTCTGAATTCTTTCAAATTAACCTTTGTGTACGGCATGAGACAAAGGTAATGGTTCACTTGTTTTCCATGAGGCTATCTAGTTGTTATAAAAGTATTTATTGAAAAGTGTATCTTTTCTTTATTGAATTACTATCATATCTTGTTAAAAGTTAATTGAAGATATGTGTGTGGGCCAACTTCTCCATCCTGTTCCACTGATCTCTTTGCCATATATCACAGTGTCTTGATTACTGTAGCATTATAACAAATCTTAAAATAAAGGGGTATAAGTCCTTCAACATTGTTCTTTTAAAAAATTCTTTCAGCTATTTTTGGTTCTTTTCATTTTCACATAAATTTTATAGTTTGTCAAGATTTAGTGAAAGGCCTGTGGGAGTTTTGATTGGAACTGCATTAAACTTGTAGATAAATGTTGATTAATGGAAATGTAATGCAAGTCAAAATATGTAAGCATATGTAATTTAAATATTTCTGGTAGACACATTAAAAAGATAAAAAAACTATGAAATTGTTAATTATTTTGTTTGTCTCAATATATGAAAACATTATCAACATGTAGTCAATATAAAAACATTGATATAATATTTTACATTTTTTTGTACTAAGTTATCAAAATCTGGTGTCTTTTTACACTTATAGCACACCTTAATTCAGACTAACCACATATCAAGTGTTTAATAGCCTCATGTGGCTAATGGATATCATATTGGAAAAATTAACTATAGATCAATTTGGAAAGAAGTGTTGAATTAATACCATTTAGTATTCTTATTAACAAAAAATGAATTTAAAAATCTATTATTAAGTGACTTACTTATCTCAACATATTTTGGTGTATAGTTCTTGCATGTACTTTGTTAAATTTATTCCCGAGTATTTCAGGTTTTTGTATGCTGTTATTAATGGTATTGTTTTTCAAGTTTTAATTTTTAACCGTTCATTGCAACTCATAGAAATAATTGAATTTTGTGTTTTGACCTAATATATTCTGCAACTTATTAAATGTGTTTACTAATTCTGGTATTTTATTTTGTTAACTCTTTAGAACGTCTTACCTTAAAAAAAAAAAAGCCTTTGCAAATAAAAGCAGTTTTTACTTACAATAAAGATGTCTTTTATTTCTTTTTCTTGTATTAGTTAGGACCTGCAGTACATTAAAAGGAAGAGGACTCTTGTCTTGCTCCTATTAAGGGAGCAACCTTCAGTCTTTCACTGTTGAGGATAAAGTTGTTGATATGTGCTTTGTAAGTGCTCCTTATCAGGTTGAAGTTTCTTTTTTTAATCCTAGTTTTCTGAGAGTTTTTTTAAAATCATGAATTGGTTGTTGAATTTTGTCAAATGCTTTTTCTGCATTTATTGAGATGATCATATGATCTATTTTATTATTTAAATATAAATTATCTGATTGGATTTCTAATGTTAACCAACCTTGTGTTCCTAGAATAAAACCCATTTGGTCATAATATGCAATTATTTTTATATATTTTCTAACTTATTTTAGTTATTTTATTCATGGCTTTAGGGGAATTATTTTTATGGGAGATATTTGTGTGAAATTATCTTTTCCTGGAATGTCTGTATCTGATTTGGGTTTCACTTAATAGTGGCTTATCATATTGGTTAGAAAGTATTTCCTCCTTTTCTGTTTAGTTTGTGTAGGATTAGCATTATTTTTTTCCCAAATGTTTGATGGAATTCACCAGTTAAGCAATATAGGCTTGGAGCTTATTTTATTTTTGTGGGAAGTTTTAAAATAGGAACTTAGATTCTTTATTAAACTATTAGAGAATGGGCAAGATGGCTACATAGGAATAGCTCTGGTCTGCAGCTCTTAGAGAGACCAATGCAGAAGGTGGTTGATTTCTATATTTCCAATTGAGGTACCTACTTCATCTCTTTGGGACTGGTTAGGCAGTGGCTGCAGCCCACGGAGGGTGAGCAGAAGCAGGGCGGAGTGTCACCTCACCTTAGAAGTACAAGGAGCTGGGGAGTACCCTCCCACAGCCAAGGGAAATTGTGAGAGACTGTGCTATCTGGCCCAAATGCTACACTTTACCCATGGTTTTTGCAATCTGCAGACCAGGAGATTCCCTCATGTGCCTATACCACCTGGGCCCTAGGTTTCAAGCACAAAACTGGGTGGCTGTTTGGGCAGACACTGAACTAGCTGCAGGAATTTTCTTTTGTAGCCCAGTGGTGCCTGGATCCCCAGTGGGTTCCAGGAAGCCCAGCAAGCTAAGAACTAATGGCTTTAAATTCTTGCTGACAGCACAGCAGTCTGAAGTTGACCTGGGATGCTTGAGCTTGGTATGGGGAGGGGTGTCCTCCATTACTAAGGCTTGAGTAAGCAGTTTTCCCCTGACAGTGCTAAGGAGGCCAGCTCTAGAATCCTTCTGATTGGGTGGGGCATCTCTGAAAGACAGGCAGCAGCCCCAGAGACTTATAGATAAACTCCCATCTTCCAGGAAAAGAGCATCTGGGAGAAGGGGCAGCTGTGGGCGCATATTTAGCAGACTTAAACGTTCCTGCCTACTGGGTCTGAAGAGGGCAGTGGATCATGACAAGGAGGATTCTTGAGCTCTGCTAAGGGACAGACTGCCTCCTCAAGTGGGTCCCTGACCCCCATGCCTCCTGACTGGGAGAAACCTCCCAGCAGGGGTCAACAGACACCTCACACAGGAGAGCTCTGGCTGGCATCAGGCTGGTGCCCCACTGGGATGAAGCTTCCAGAGGAAGGAGCAGGCAGTAATGTTTGCTGTTCTACAGCCTCCACTGGTGATACCAGGCAAATAGGGTCTGGAGTGGACCTACAGCAAACTGCAGCAGACCTGCAGAAGAGGGGCCTGACTGTTAGAAGAAAAACTAACAAACAGATAGCAACAACATTGACATAAACAAAAAGAACCCAGACACAGAAACCTCAACCAAATGTCATCAGCCTCAATGATCAAAGGTAGATAAATTCATGAAGGTAAGAAAAAAACCAGCACAAAAATGCTGAAAATTCCAAAAACCAGAATGTCTCTTCTCCTTCAAATGACTGCAACTCTTCTTTAGCAAGGGCACAAAACTGGATGGGGAATAAGTTTGATGAAATGACAGATGTAGGCTTCACAAGGTGGGTAATAACAAACTCCTCTGAGCTAAAGGAGCATGTTCTAACCCAATGCAAGGAAGTTGAGAACCTTGATAAAAGGTTACAGGAACTGCTAACTATAATAACCAGTTTAGAGAAGAATATAAATGACCTGATGGAGCTGAAAAACATGCATAAGAACTTTGTGAAGCATACACAAGTATGATAGCTGAATCAGTCAAGCAGAAGAAATGATATCAGAGATTGAACATCAACTTACTGAAATAGGTGTCAAGACAATATCAGAGAAATAAGAATGAAAAGGAATGAGCAAAGCCTCCAAGAAACATGGGACTATGTGAAAAGAGCAGACCTACATTTGATTGGTATACCTGAAAGTGATGGAAAGAATAGCTGCATAATACTCATAGGTGGGTGTTGAACAATGAGAACACATGGACACAGGGAGGAGAGCATCACACACTGGGGTCTGTTGGGGGGAAATAGGGGAGGACAGCAGGGGTGGGAAGTTGGGGAGAGATAGCATGGGGAGAAATGCCAGATATAGGTGATGGGGAGGAAGGCAGAAAATCACACTGCCATTTGTGTACCTATGCAACAATCTTGCCTGTTCTTTACATGTACCCCAAAACCTAAAATGCAAAAAAAAAAAGGAACCAAGTTAGAAAATACGCTTCAGTATATTATCCAGGAGAACTTCCCCAACCTAGCAAGACAGACCAATATTCAAATTCAGGAAATGCAGAGAACACCAAGATATTCCTTGGAAAAGCAACCTCAAGACACATAATCTTCAGATTCTTCAAGATTGAAAAGAAGAAAAAAATGTTATGGGTGACTAGTGAGAAAGGTCATGTTACCTACAAAGGGAAGCCCATCAGATTAAGCCCATCATATCTCTCTATAGAAACCCTACAAACCAGAATAGAGTGGGGGCCAATATTTAACATTCTTAAAGAAAAAAATTTCAACCGAGAATTTTATATCCAGCCAAACTAAGGTTCATAAGCAAAGGAGAAAAAAAATCCTTTACAGACAAGCAAATGCTGAGTGATTTTTTTTTTTTTACCACCAGGTCTGCCTTACAAGGGCTCCTGAAGGAAGCACTAAATATGGGAAGGGAAAGCTGGTACCAGCCACTGCAAAAACACACCAAAATATAAAGACCAATGACACTGTGAAGAAACTGCCACAACTAATGTCCAAAATAACTAGCTAGCATCATGATGATAGGATAAAGTTTGCACATAACAATATTAACCTTAAATGTAAATGAGCTAAATGCCCCAATTAAAAGACACACACTGGCAAATTGGATAAAGAATCAAGACCCATTGGTGTGCTGTATTCAGGAAATCCATCTCATGTGCAAAGACACACATGGGCTCAAAATAAAGGGATAAAGGAATATTTACCAAGCATATAGAAAGCATAAAAAGATGAAGAGTTGCAATCCTAGTTTTGAATTAAGCAGACTTTAGGAGACAGATCCAAGATGGCTGATTAGGAGCAGCTCAGGATTGCAGCTCCCAGCCAAAGCACAGAGGGTGAGTGGATGCCACATTTCCAGAAAGATTTTTATTGCCCACAGACCAGGAGATTCCCAGGTGGAGGATCCCCACGGGTCACCAGTGTGGCTGTTTTGGCTGGCGCGGCAGGTCTCCACACAAAATACATGGGTCCTGGCACCATTTATCTGGCGATTGGAGCTCCTGGGAGACAGAGTCACCCATTCGACTGATAAAAAAGGGAACTGAAACAGGGAGCTAGGCCAGGAGATTTCTGGGCAAAAAAGTGCCACACATCTCAGCACAGCTGTTTCAGCCAGCGCAGTGGGTCACCACGTGGGAAATCACACAGATCCTGGTGCCTTTTCAACAGGTGACTGAAACACCTGGAGACAGAGTCGCCCATTCAACTGAAAAAAAAAAGGGGGGATCTGAGGCAGGCAGCCAAGTGATCAGGCTCAGCTGGTCCCAACCCCACAAAAAAACAGCAATCTGAAACGCTCTGGATTGAGAGTTTCACAGCAAGCACAGCTGAACCCAGGATGGTCTGTGGGTGAGGGGCAACCACCATTACCAAGGCAGTCCACCACTATGGAGGTAGTCATCCATTTCTGAGGCAGCCCACCATTGCTGAGGCAGCCTACCATACAGAGAGAGTCTGCCATTACAGAGGTGGACCACCATTGTCAAGGCAGTTCTAACTATACCCATATAAATAGGACTGCAGGGAAGTTCACATGGCAGTTGGGCGGAGCCCACAGCAGCACAGCAACCTCTGCAGGCAGACTGTGACTAGGCTGCCTCCTCACTGGCAAGGGCAGCCCTGAAAAAAGGC
Source organism: Callithrix jacchus (assembly GCF_049354715.1). Taxonomy (NCBI): domain Eukaryota; kingdom Metazoa; phylum Chordata; class Mammalia; order Primates; family Cebidae; genus Callithrix; species Callithrix jacchus. The sequence continues at coordinate 123,377,094 of NC_133503.1, read as the reverse complement.
AGCAGCATGACAGAAACTTATAAATAAAGTTCTAACTCCCTGGGAAAGAACACCTGGGGAAAAAAAAGAAAGGAAAAAAAAGGCGTTTATGAGTTCTGCTGCAGCAGACTTAAATGTACCTGCCCAGCAGCTCTGAATGAACAAAGGAGCTCACAGCTCAGCACTTGAGCTCCTATAAAGGACAGACTGTCTCCTCAAACAGCTTCCTGACCCCTGTATATCCAAAGAGTCACCTCATAAAGGAGAGCTCAGACTGACATCTGGCAGGTATCCTTCTGGGACAAAGATAGAAGAAGAAGAAGAAACTGGCAACAATGCTTATTGTTCTGCAGCCACCTCAGGTGATCTCCAGGCAAGCAGGGCCTGGAGTGGACCTCAGCAGTCCTACAGCAGAGGGGCCTGAATGTTAGAAGAAAAACTAAGAAATGGAAAGAAATAACTTCATCATCAACAAACCAGACATCCACTCAGAGACCCAACTGAAAGTCAACAACTACAAAGACGACAGGTGGATAAATCCACAAAAATGGGAAGAAACCAGCCCAAAAAGATGAAAACACCCAAAATCAGAATGCCTCTCCTCCTACAAGGGATCACAACTCCTCACCAGCAAAGGAACAAGGCTGGATGGAGAATGAGTGTGATGAATTGACAGAAACAGGCTTCAGAAGGTGAGTAATAAGAAAATTCTCTGAGCTAAAAGAACATGTTCTAACCCAATGCAAAGAAACTAAGAACCTAGAAAAAAAGGTTTAACAAAATGCTAACGAGAATAAACAGCTTAGAGAGGAATATAAGTGAATTGATGGAGCAGAAAAACACAATATGAGAACTTCGTGAAGCATACACAAGTTTCAGCAGCTGAATAGACCAAGGAGAAGAAAGAATATCAGAGGTTGAATATAAACTCAATGAAATGAGAAGGCAAGATTAGAGAAAAAAGGGTAAAAAGGAATGAACAAAGTCTCCAAGCTATATGGGACTAGGAGAAAAGACCTAATCTACATTTGATAGGTGTACCTGAATGTGACGAAGAGAATGAATCCAAGCTGGATAATACACTGCAGAATATTATCCAGGACAACTTCCCCAACCTAGCAAGACAGGCCAATATTCAAGTCCAGGAAATACAGAGAACACCACAGAGATATTCCTCAAGAAGAGCAACCCCAAGGCACATAATTGTCAGATTCACCAGGGTTGAAATGAAGGAGAAAATGCTAAGGGCAGCCAGAGAGAAAGTTGGGTTACCTACAAAGGGAAGCCCATCAGACTCACAGCAGATCTCTCAGCAGAAACCCTACAAGCCAGAAGAGAGCAGAGGCCAATATTTAACATCTTAAAAAAAAAGAATTTTCAACCCTGAATTTTGTATCCAGTCAAACTAAGCTTCATAAGTGAAGAAGAAATAAAATCCTTTACGAACAAGCAATTACTCAGATATTTCATCAACACCAGGCCTTCTTTACAAGAGCTCCTGAAAGAAGCACTAAACATTGAAAGAAACAACCAGTACCAGCCACTCCAAAAAATACCAAATGGTAAAGAGCATCAACACAATGAAGAAATAGCATCAACTAATATGCAAAACAAACAGCTAGCATCAAAATGGCAGTATCAAACTCACACATAACAATATTAACCCTAAATGTAAAGGGGCTAAATACCCCAATCAAAAGGCACAGACTGGCAAATTGGATAAAAATTCAAAACCCATTAGTGTGCAATATCCAGGAAACCCATCTCACATGCAAGGATACACAAAGGTTCAAAATGGAGGAATATTTACCAAGCAAATGGAGAGCAGAAAAAAGCAGGAGCTGCAGTTCTCATCTCTGATTAAATAGACTTTAAACCAACAAAGATCAAAAGAGACAAAGAAGGACATTACATAATGGTAAAAGGATCAATGCAACAAGAAGAGCTAACAATCCTAAATATATACGCACCCAGTACAGGAGCACCCAGATAAATAAAGCAAGTTCTTAATGACTTACAAAGAGACTTAGACTCCCACACAATAATAGTGGGAGACTTTAATACTCCACTGTCAATATTAGACAGATCAACAAGACAGAAAATTAACAAGAATATCCTGGACTTGAACTCAGACCTGGACCAAGCAAATCTAACAGACATTTACAGAACTCTCTACTCGAAATCCATAGAATATACATTCTTCTCAGCACCACATCACACCTACTCTAAAATTGACCATGTAATTGGAAGTAAATCACTCCTCAGCAAATGCAAAACAACATAAGTCATAACAAACAGTCTCTCAGACCACAGTGCAATCAAGTTAGAATGCAGAATTCAGAAACTAACTCAGAACTGTATGGCTTCATGGTAACTGAACAACTGGCTCTTGAATGTTGATTGGATAAACAATGAAATGAAGGTAGAAATAAAGATGTTCTTTGAAACCATTGAGAATGAAGACACAACATACCAGAATCTCTGGGACACATTTAAAGCAGTGTCTAGAGGAAAATATATAGCAATAAATGCCCACATGAGAAAGAAGAAAAGATCTAAATTCAACACCCTATTGTGAAAATTGAAAGAACTAGAGGAGCAAGATCCAAAAAACTCAAAAGCTAGCAGAAGACAAGAAACAACTAAGATCAGAGCAGAACTGAAGGAGATAGAGACACACAAAAAAAACCCTTCAAAAAATCAATAAATCCAGGTGCTGTTTTTTTGAAAAGGTCAACAAAATAGACAGACCACTAGCCAGATTAATAAAAGAAAAGAGAGAATAATCAAATAGATGCAATAAAAAACGATAAATGTGATATCACCACAGATTCCACAGAAATACAAATCATCACCAGAGATTGTTACAAACAACTCTATGCACATAAACTACTAAATCTGGAAGAAATGGATAAATTCCTGGACACCTGCCTCCTCCCAAGCCTAAACCAGGAAGAAGTCAAAACCCTGAATAGACCAATAACAAGGGCTGAAGTTGAGGCAGCAATTAAGAGTCTACCACCCCAAAAAAGCCCAAGTCTTCATGGGTTCACATCCAAATTCTACCAGACATACAAAGAGGAGCTAGTACCATTCCCTCTCAAACTATTCCAAACAATCCAAAAAGAGGGAATCCTTCCCAAATCATTTTATGAGACCAACATCATCCTGATACCAAAACTTGGCAGAGACTCAGCAAGAAAAGAAAACTTCAGGCCAATATCCATATGAAGATAGATGCAAAAATCTTCAATAAAATACTGGCAAACCGATTGCAACAGCACATCAAAAAGCTTATCCAACAAGTTCAAGTAGGCTTCATCCTGCGGATGCAAGGCTGGTTCAACATATGCAAATCTATAAACGTAATTCACCACATAAACAGAACCAAAGACAAAAACCACATGATTATCTCAATAGATGCAGAGAAGGCCTTTGACAAAATGCGACAGCCCTTTCTGATAAAAACCATCAATAAACTAGGTATTGATGGAACGTATCTCAAAATAATAAAAGTTATTGATGACAAACCAACATCCACTATCATACTGAATGGGCAAAAACTGGAAGGATTCCCTTTGGAATCTGGCAAGGATGCCCTTAGACAAGGATGCCCTCTCTCACCACTCCTATTCAATATGGTATTGGAAGTTCTAGCCAGACCAATCAGGCAAGAAAAAGAAATAAAGGATATTCAAATAGGAAAGGAGGAAGTCAAATTGTCTCTATTTGCAGACAACATGATTGTATATTTAGAAGACCCCATCGTCTCAGCCCAAAATCTCCTGAAATTGATAAGCAACTTCAGCAAAGTCTCAGGATACAAAATCAATATGCAAAAATTACAAGCCTTCCTATACACCAATAACAGACTTAAAGAGAGCCAAATCAAGACCGAACTGCCATTCACAATTGCTACAAAGAGAATAAAATACCTAGGAATACAACTAACAAGAAACATAAAGGACCTATTCAAGGAGAACCACAAACCACTGCTCAATAAAATAAAAGAAGACACAAACAGATGGAGAAACATTCAATGCTCATGGTTAGGAAGAATCAATATCGTGAAAATGGCCATACTGTCCAAAGTTATTTACAGATTCAATGTTATTCCCATCAAGTTACCAATGACCTTCTTCACAGAACTGGAAAAAACCACCTTAAACTTCATTTGAAACCAAAAGAGAGCCCCCATATCCAAGTTAATTCTAAGCAAAAAGAACAAAGCTAGAGGCATCACACTACTGGACTTCAAACTATACTACAAGGCTATAGTAGTAAAAGCATGGTACTGGCACCAAAACAGAGATATAGACCAATGTAACAAAACAGAGGCCTTGGAGGCAATGCCACACATCTACAACCATCTGATCTTTGACAAATCTGACAAAAACAAGCCATGGGAAAAGGATTCCCTGTTTAATAAATGGTGTTGAGAAAACTCGTTAGCCATGTGCAGAAAGCAGAAACTGGACCCCTTCCTGACAGCTTACACTAAAATTAACTCCAGATGGATTAAAGACTTAAACATAAGACCTAACACTGGAAAAACCCTAGAAGAAAATCTAGGCAAAACCATTTAGGACATAGGAGTAGGCAAGGACTTCATGAACAAAACACCAAAAGCATTGGCAACAAAAGCCAAAATAGACAAATGGGACCTAATCAAATTCCACAGCTTCTGCACAGTGAAAGAACCCGTCATTAGAGTGAACTGGCAACCAACAGAATGAGAAAAAATTTTTGCAATCTACCCATCTGACAAAGGGCTAATCCAGAACCTACAAAGAACTAAAACAGATTTACAAACAAACAAACAAACAAACAAGCCCATTCAAAAGTGGGCGAAGGATATGAACAGACACTTTACAAAAGAAGACATACATGAGGCCAACAAACATGAAAAAATGCTCATCATCACTGATCATTAGAGAAATGCAAATCAGAGAAGGCAGAAAACTACATTGAGATATCATCTCATGCCAGTTAGAATGGCAATCATTAAAAAATCTGGCGACAACAGATGTTGAAGAGGATGTGGAGAAATAGGAACACTTTTATACTGTTGGTGGGAGTGTAAATTAGTTCAATCATTGTGGAAGACAATGTGGCGATTCCTCAGGGACCTACAAATAGAAATTTCATTTGACCCAGCAATCCCATTACTGGGCATATATCCAAATGATTATAAACCATTCTACTATAAGGACACATGCACATGAATGTTCATTGCAGCACTGTTTACAATAGCAAAAACTTGGATCCAACCCAAATGCCCATTTATGATAGACTGAACAGGGAAAATGTGGCACATATACACCATGGAGTACTATGTAGCCATAAAAAATGGTGAGTTCATGTTTGTTGTAGGGACATGGATGAACCTGGAAGCCATAATTCTCAGCAAACTGACACAAGAACAGAAAATAAAACACTGCATATTCTCACTCATAGGTGGGTGTTGAACAATGAGAACACATGGACACAGGGAGGGGAACATCACACACTGGGGTCTGTCAGGGGGAAATGGGGGAGGGCCAATGGGGTGTGTGGAGTTGGGGAGAGAAAGGATGGGGAGAAATGCCAGATATAAGTGATGGGGAGGAAGGCAGCAAATCACACTTCCAGGTGTGTACCTATGCAATAATCTTGCATGTTCTTCACATGTACCCCAAAACCTAAAATGCAATAATAAATTAAATAAATTTTTTAAAAATTAAACTTAAAAAAACAGACATTAAATCAACAAAGATCAAAAAAGACAAAAAAAGAGCATTACATAATGGTAAAGGGATCAACTCAATGCAACAAGAAGAGCTAAGTATCCAAAATATATATGCATCCAATACAGGAAAAACCAGATACAGAAAATAAATTCTTAGAGACCTACAAAGAGACTTAGATTCCCAGAAAATAATGGTGAGAGACTTTAACACCCCACATTAGACAGATAAATGAGACAGAAAATTAACAAGGATATTCAGGACTTGAACTCAGCTCTGGACCAAGTAGACCTCACAGACATCTACAGAATTCTCCACCCCAAATCAACAGAATATATATTCTTCTCAGCACCACATAGCACTTACTCTAAAATCAACCACACAATTACAAGTAAAGCATTCCTCAAACAAATGCAAAATAATGGAAATCATAACAAATAGTCTCTCAGACTGATTGTTATGATCCACAGTTCAAGATTAAGAAACTCACTCAAAACCACACAAGTACATGGAAACTGTACAACCTACTCCTAAATGACTACTGGGTAAATAACCAAATGAAGGCAGAAATAAATAAGTTATTAGATACCAAAGAGAACAAAGACAAAACGTACCAGAATCTCTGGGACACACCTAAAGCAGTGTTAAGAGGGAAACTTATAGCACTAAATGCTCACGTTGAGAGAAAGTGGGAAAGATCTGAAATCAACAACGGAGCATCACAATTAAAAGAACTTGCATCACAATTGAAGCAAGAGCAAACAAATGCAAAAGCTAGCAGAAGACAAGAAATAGCTAAGATTAGAACAGAACTGAAGGAAATAGAGACACGAAAAATCCTTCAAAAAAATCAATGAATTCAGGAGGTGGTTTTTTGAAAAGATTAACAAAATATATAAATCTTTAGCAAGACCAATAAAAGAGAAAAGAGAGAAGAATCAAATAGGCACAATTAAAAAAATGATAAAGGGGATATCACCACTGATCCCACAGTGCATGTAGTATAAGAAAGGATGAGTTTATGTCTTTTTCAGGGGCATGATGAAGCTGGAAACCATCATTCTTAGCAAAATAACACAGGAACAAAAAACCAAATATCATATATTCTCACTTATAAGTGGGAGTTGAACATTGAGAACACATGGACACAGGGAGGGGAACATTACACACTAGAGCCTGCCTGAGAGTTGTAGAAAAGGGTAGGGAGAGCAATTAGGACAAATACTTAATGCATCGAGACCATCCTGGCCAACAAGGTGAAACACCGTCTCTACTAAAAATACAAAAATTAGCTGGGCATGGTGGCGTGCGCCGTTAGTTCCAGCTACTCAGGAGGCTGAGGCAGGAGAATTGCTTGAACCCAGGAGGCAGAGGTTGCGGTGAGCTGAGATCGCGCCATTGCACTCCAGCCTGGGTAACAAGAATGAAACTCCGACTCAAACAAACAAACAAACACAAACACCTAGATGATGGGTTGATGGGTGTAGCAAACCATGATGGCACATGTATAGGTAACAAACCTGCACATTCTGAACGTGTATCCCAAAACTTGAAGTAAAATAAAATTTTTAAAAATCTAAAAAAAAAAAGAAGTGTTGTGTAAACCATATGTGTATATCTATCTATCTATCTATCTATCTATCTATCTATCTATCTATCTATCTATCTATCTATCTCCATATCGTCTAGTGGTTAAAAAAAAAGAAAAAATATATATAAATATTTAAAAACTATTAGGGTTATCTGTTTCTTCTTGAGTAAATTTTGGAAAAGTGTGTCTTTTAAGAAACCTATTTCATCTTGGTTGTTGAATTTATTGATATGACTTTATAACATTCTATTATTTTTATTTTAATATTTGTATGATCTTTAATAATGCTCCCTTCTCTATTGATACTGAAAAATTTTGTCTTTTCTTTTTTTCCTGATCATTCTAGCTAGAGATTTAGTAATTTTATTGATGATTTTCAAAGAATCAGCTGTTGATTGCACTGATTTTCTGTATTATTTGCTGTTTTCTATTTTGTCTTATTTGCATTCTTATCTTTATTGTTTTTTCTCTTCCTAGTTATTTTGGTTTTGATTTGCTGTATCTTTTCTTGCTTCTTTAGACTGAAACTTGAATAACTGATTTTAGATTTCTCTGTCTTTTCTTTAAGTATAGGAATTCAAATCTGTAGATTTAACTTCGTGTACTGCTTCAGCTATATACATTCATTAATATATTGTTTATATTTTCATTTAGCCCAAATATTTTATAATTTGTCTCATTTCTTTTGGAATCTATGAGTTATACAGAACTATGTTGTTAATTTCCAAATATTTGGGAATTTTCTAGATATCTTTCTGGTTTTCATTTGTAATTTAACTCCATTATAATCACAGAAAAACTCTGTGAGATTTCAATCCTTTTAAACTAATCCACCATATGACTTACCTTGATAAATATTCCATGTGCATCTAACAAGAATGTATGTTCTACAGTTGTTTGGTATAGAGTTATATTTATTTCAGTTAAGTGAAGTTGGTTAATGGTGCCATTTAAATAATCTGTATTGTGACTATTATTCTGTCTCCTTGTTTTATCAGTTACTAAGAGAGAAATGGTAAAATAACTAAGTACAAACATGCACTTGTCTGTTTCTCTTTCAGATTTATCAGTTTTTGTTTCCTATGTTTTGAAGTTCTGTTATTAAGTGTGTACACATTTAGGATTACTATATCCTCCTGGTTAACAAATGACTTGAAGGTTATAAAATTTCCCTTTTATCACTGGTAGAATTTCTTGTTCTGAAGTCTCCTTTGTTACTCCAGCTTTCTTATGCTTAGCACTTCTTGTATAGTTTCCAGATTTAACTTTGACTTCTATCTTTATACTTAGTTGTGAAGGGGAAGGTGGTAATCATTGAGGAGAAAGGAAGATGGAGGAGGCTGGTATCCAGCTGAGAGTTCTCATAGGTGAGTATATGCAGACTTGTGGAAAAAAATGATGGCTGATTGCATGTCCCCTCTTTCCTGGAAGTTTAAGTGTATTGTAATGAAAATAACTACACATAGTCTTATTGCATATCAATTGTGAGCCAAAGAAAAATGCAACCATGCTCATGAGGAACCCAAATTTTACCTTTAATTCAGTAGGAAAAAATTGTTTATACTTCACGGGTAGGAAAAAGTAACAAAGAGATCTTTCCAATGACTTCTGATATCTCATTTTTCTCTCCTATTTCTGCTTTTTCTTCCTCTTCCTCAATTAGTCTGAAATGTTCTCTTGTATTATTTTTTTATAAATTGAATTTTAGTTTCATTTTACCCATTTAATTATGTATAAATTTTAATCTTGTAGTGATTAAAATCTTTATTAGTATTCTTGGAAGCAATTTTAATAGTTTGTTAAATAAAATGTACCCAAAATAATATAATAAATAGATGCTATTTCTGAGTAGCTAAAACATGGGTTTTGATTTATACCAACTTTTATTTGTAGCCTATTTCTGATACTTGCCTTAAGTCCTTGTTCTTGTTACTAATTAGCCATGTGACCTTAGGCAAGTTACTGAAACTCTCTGTGCTTTTCTCCGACATGGTGATGATGATGATAATTTTATGAGCCCTTACAACGTAAAACTCCTAGAACAATACCTAGCATACAGTAAATTGCTACAAAATGTTTGCTTTTGTTACTGATAACATTTCTGTAACTTTATGCAAGTTACTCAAACTTTATAAATTTCCATCTTCACTGGAAAATTGGAATAAAAGTACTTACTTCATAGTTTTGCTGTAATTTTTAGCTGATATAATCGATGTAAATTCAAGTTTTTGGCAATTACGCTCATCTAAACACTATACTCAGTAAGTGATGCATTCCACATGCAAACTCCAAACTTTAACCTCCTCATCTCCAAGGGTCTTTGCTTCTGACTTCATCTCATCACCTTTCCTCCACACTCTCCCTTGGACCTTGTTAACATTTGGAAGAGAGAGAGCTCTAAAGCTGTAGATTCTAACATCCTTGCTCTCTGACCACAGTTTTCTCTGCCCTGTCATTGCTCTGTTTAGCAAAACCCTTACCTTGGATCTTGTTGTCAGTTTTTGTTCCCCAATATCCAGGCAGCCAAGTACTTATGAAGAGGACTGTACAACAGCAAAGACTAGTGCCATGAAAAAGTCATATGCATGTCTTTTTTTTTTCATTTATATGCAGGTCTTTCTAATTAATCTTTCTGTTTTCCTAGTCTTGTATGCCTCTCTCTCATGTCATTTGGTGATTATTCAAATCACCTTCACCTGCCTTATACCTTCCTATTTGCCTTTAGAACATAACCTAGTTAATAAAGACTGTGTAAGGTTCCAAGCAAAAACTTCACAAGCCTAAGCACTGATAAGTGGAAAGATACTCAAGTAGCATTCTAGGGAAGGTAACATATCTTTCTCCTTATACTTGTCAATCCCTTCCTAGGGCCTTGAGTCTGCAGTCTGGGCTCTTGCAGTTCTTAATGACTTAGTAGGAGAACTAGAATTAAAAGTGGAGCCTGAAGATGTTACTGAATTACCCCAATTTCATGATAAAACTTCAACAGATGAGAAGTTGCTTCTTACAGATAAGCAAAGAAATTGGTCTCTTGAGATGGAATTGACTCCTGGTGAAGATGCTGTGAACATTGTTGAAATGACAACAAAGGATTTAGAATATTGCATAAACTTAGCTGATAAAGCAGCAGCAGGGTTTGAGAGGACTGACTCAAATTTTGAAAGTTCTATTGTGGTAAAATGCTATCAAACAGCATCACATGCTATAGAGAAAACTTTCATAAAAGAAAGAGTCAATAAATGCAGCAAACTCCCAATGCTGTCTTACTTTAAGAAATTGGCACAGTCACCCCAATCTTCAACAACTACTGCCTTAACCACCTATCAATATCTAGGCAACTCTTTCCCAGCAAAAAGATTACAGCTTGCTGAAGGCTCAGAGGATCATTAGCAATTTTTATTTTTTAGCAATAAAGTATTTTAAATTAAGATGTGAACATTGTCTGAGACATAATACAAATGTATGCCATATATACTATAGTAGATTTAATATATAATTGTATAAAATAGATTTAATATAATTGCATGCTATATATACTATAATAGACTACATTATACAGTGTAAATATAACTTTTTTTAAAGAGGCAGAGTCTCATTCTATTACCAAGGCTAAAGTGCAGTAGTATCAACCAAGCCTGACAGTTTTTAAAATGCTTTTTAGAGATAGGATCTCACTATGTTGCCCAGGTTTGTCTCAAAGTCTTGGCCTCAAGAAATCCTCCTGCCTGAGCTTCTCAAGTCACTGTAATTACAGGTGTGAGTACAAATATAACTGTTATGTACACAACCAAAATAATTATGTGACTCACTTTATTAACTTCATTGTGGTGGTCTAGAACCAAATCCACAATATTTTCAAAGTATACCTGTATTTAAAATCATTTCTTATAGATTGCATATAGTTAGATCTTGACTTTTTGTTCCGTATAAAAATCCTGCCTTTAGTTATTGTGTTTAAACCATTTATTCCGTATGTATACACTGGTATGCTTGAGTTTGAATCTACTACATTGTTATTTGTTGATGGTCCCATTTGTTCTTTATTTCCCCTATTTTTCTGTCTTTTTCAATTCATTTGGTAGTTTTTAGTATTTTATTTTGTCTCTTTTATCGACTTATTAGCTATATAGCTTCGTTTTGTTTTTTATTGTTGTACTAGAGTTTATAACATGTAACTTTCACTTATGACAGTTTACCCTAAAATAATATTATACTGCTTTATTTGTAATATATGAATCTTAACACAGTATATTATACACTTTTTCTCTCCTGCTTTTTGGGACTATTTTTTGTTAAATTTTAGACTTTTAAACATGTCAATACTTCTCTAATGTACTTCAAATAATCAACCATCCTTAAAAAGGATGAGTTTATGTCCTTTGCAGGGACATGGATGAAGCTGGAAACCATCATTTTCAGCAAACTGACTCAAGAACAGAAAACAAAACACTGCATGTTCTCACTCCTAAGTGGGTGTTGAACAATGAGAACACATGAAGACAGGGAGGGGAACATCACACACTGGGGCATGTTGGGGCATAGGGAGGAATAGGAGAGGGATAGCAGGGAGTGGGGGGATTGGGGAGAGATAGCGTTAGGAGAAATACCTAACGTAGATGAAGTGGGGATGGATGCAGCAAACCACCAAGGCACAGGCATACCTATGTAACAAACCTGCACGTTCTGTACATGTACCCCAGAACTTAAAGAATAATAATAAAACAAAATGAAATAAGAAAGTCTCATACATTTATCACATTTTTAATATGTTTAGTGCTCTATTCTTTTTTTTTTTTTTTTTTTTTTGAGACGGAGTTTCGCTCTTGTTACCCAGGCTGGAGTGCAATGGCGATCTCGGCTCACCGCAACTTCCGCCTCCTGGTTTCAGGCAATTCTCCTGCCTCAGCCTCCTGAGTAGCTGGGATTACAGGCATGCACCACCATGCCAAGCTAATTTTTTGTATTTTTAGTAGAGACAGGGTTTCACCTTGTTGACCAGGATGGTCTCAATCATGAGGATCCACTCGCCTCGGCCTCCCAAAGTGCTGGGATTACAGGCTTGAGCCACCGCACCCGGCCAGTGCTCTATTCTTATGTGTAAGCTCATGTTTTAAATTTGGTGCCATTTTCCTTCTGCCTGAAGAAATTAACATAGAACATCAGTGTTCTAATGACAAATTTCTGAGTTTTTGTTTTTTAGACTTTACGTTATCTCAAATTCTTTTTAAAATAACATTTGATCAAAGTGTGACTGTCATACAAATATCTATATGTATGCAATGCATACAACTTGATGAGTCTAGAAACCAGTATACTTCTATAAAACCATCACTAAAATCAATACCATAAACATATCTATCACCTCCAAGTTTCCTTTCACCATCTTTATTTATTACTATTTTGTAATAACAATGCTTAACATAAAATCTACTTTCTTAGCAAATTTCAAAGTGTGTAGTACAGTATTTTTAACTATAGGGCCTATACTATAAATAGATCTAAATAATTTACTCATCTTGGGGCAGGACACCTGATCGGACATCCAAAAATAAAGCCCAAACCCCTCAACACAGAGCATTTGAGAAAAAAAAAAAAGGGTTGTTTAATGAGCTGTGTTGCAGCAGAATCAAACATAGCAGCCTAACAGCCCTGAATGAACAACAGAGTGCACAGCTCAGCAATTAAACCCCTATAAAGTACAAACTGTCTCCTCAAGCAGCTCCCTGACCCCTCTATATCCAAAAGACTGTCATTAGGCAGGCATCATCCTGGGACAAAGAGAGCAGAAAAAGAAACTGGTAGCATCCCTCGCTGTGCCACGGCTACTAGAGGTGCACCCCAGACAAGCAGGGTCTGGAGCGGACCTCAACAGTCGTACAGCGAAGGGGCTAGACTGGTAGAAGGAAAACCAAGCAACAGAAATACTTCATCATCAACATTCTGGGTGTCCACTCAGAGACCCAAACGAAAAGTCAGCAACTACGCAGATGACCAGCGGACAAATCCACAAAGATGGGAAGAAACCAGCGCAAAAAGGAGGAAAACACCCGAAACCAGAACACATCGCCTCCTAGAAAGGACCAAGACTCCTCACCAGCAAGGGAACAAAGCTGGACGGAGAATGACTGTGATGAAATGACGAAATTAGACTTCAGAAGATGGATAATGAGAAACATTTGTGAGCTAAAAGATCATGTATTAAATCAATGCAAAGAAACTAAGAACCTTGAAAAAAGATTTGAAAAAAGATTCGAGGAAATGATAACAAGAATGGATACCTTAGAGAGGAATATGAATGAATTAAAGGAGCTGAAAAACACAATACGAGAACTTCGCGAAGCAAACACAAGTTTCAATAGCCGAATTGACCAAGCAGAAGAAAGAATATCTGAAGTCGAAGACCAACTCAATGAAATAAAACGAGAAACCAAGATCAGAGAAAAAAGCGCAAAAAGGAATGAACAAAGTCTCCAAGAAATGTGGGACTATGTGAAAAGACCTAACCTACGTTTGATAGGTGTACCAGAAGGGGACGAAGAGAATGAATCCAAGCTGGAAAATACTCTTCAGGACATCATCCAGGAAAATTTCCCCCACCTAGCAAGACAAGCCAACACTCAATTACAGGAAATACAGAGAACACCACAAAGATATTCCGCAAGAAGAGCAACCCCAAGGCACATCATCGTCAGATTCAACAGGGTTGAAATAAAGGAGAGAATACTAAGGGCAGCCAGAGAGAAAGGTCGGGTCACCCACAAAGGGAAGCCCATCAGACTCACAGCAGATCTCTCGGCAGAAACACTACAAGCCAGAAGAGAGTGGGGGCGAATATTCAACATTCTTAAAGAAAAGAACTTTCAACCCAGAATTTCATATCCAGCCAAACTGAGCTTCAGAAGTGAAGGAAGAATAAAATCCTTTGCGAACAAGCAAGTACTCAGAGATTTTGTCACCACCAGGCCTGCTTTACAAGAGCTCCTAAAAGAGGCACTACACATAGAAAGGATCAATCAGTACCAGCCATTCCAAAATTACACTGAATGCTAAAGAGCTTCAACATAATGAAGAATCTACAACAACTAACAGGCAAAACAGCCACTTAGAATCAAAATGGCAGTATCAAATTCACACATAACAATATTAACCCTAAATGTAAATGGACTAAATGCACCAATCAAAAGACACAGACTGGCAAATTGGATAAAAATCCAAAACCCATCAGTGTGCTGTATCCAGGAAACCCATCTCACATGCAAGGATACACAAAGGCTCAAAATAAAGGGATGGAGGAAGATTTACCAAGCTAATGGAAAGCAAAAAAAAGCAGGAGTTGCAATTCTCATCTCTGATAAAATAGACTTTAAAGCAACAAAGATCAAAAGAGACAAAGAAGGCCATTACATAATGGTAAAAGGATCGATACAACAAGAAGAGCTAACGATCCTAAACATATATGGACCCAACACAGGAGCACCCAGATACATAAGGCAAGTTCTTAATGACTTACAGAAGGACTTAGACTCCCACACAATAATAGTGGGAGACTTTAACACTCCACTGTCAATACTAGACAGATCAACCAGAAAGAAAATCAACAAGGATACCCAGGGCTTGAACTCAGACCTGGAGCAAGCAAACCTGGTGGACATTTACAGAACTCTCCACCCCAAATCCACAGAATACACATTCTTCTCAGCACCACATCACACCTACTCTAAAATTGACCACATAATTGGAAGTAAAGCACTGCTCAACAAATGCAAAACAACTGAAATCATAACAAACAGCCTCTCAGACCATAGTGCAATCAAGTTAGAACTCAGAATTCAGAAACCGACCCAGAACCGCACAGCTTCATGGAAACTGAACAACTGGCTCTTGAATATTGACTGGGTAAACAACGAAATGAAGGCAGAAATAAAGAAGTTCTTCAAAACCAATGAGAACGAAGACACAACGCGCCAGAACCTCTGGGACACATTTAAAGCAGTCTCTAGAGGAAAGTATATAGCAATAAGTGCCCATATGAGGAGAATGGAGAGATCCAAAATTGACACCCTATCATCAAAATTGAAAGAGCTAGAGGAGCAAGATCAAAAAAACTCAAAACCCAGCAGAAGACAAGAAATTACTAAGATCAGAGCTGAGCTGAAGGAGATTGAGACACGAAAAACCCTTCAAAAAATCAATAAATCCAAGAGCTGGTTTTTTGAAAAGATCAACAAAATAGACAGACCACTAGCCAGATTGATTAAAAAGAAAAGAGAGAACAACCAAATAGATACAATAAAAAATGATAAAGGGGAAATCACCACAGATTCCACAGAAATTCAAACCATCATCAGAGAATATTACAAACAACTCTATGCGCATAAACTAGTAAACCTGGAAGAAATGGATAAATTCCTGGACTCCTGTGTCCTCCCAAGCCTAAACCAGGAGGAAGCTGAAACTATGAATAGACCAATAACAAGGTCTGAAGTTGAGGCAGCAATTAAGAGCCTACCTCACAAAAAAAGCCCAGGTCCAGATGGGTTCACAGCCGAATTCTACCAGACACACAAGGAGGAGCTGGTACCATTCCTTCTAAAACTATTTCAAACAATCCAAAAAGAGGGAATCCTTCCCAAATCATTTTATGAGACCAACATCATCCTGATACCAAAACCTGGCAGAGACCCAACGAGAAAAGAAAACTTCAGGCCAATATCCATGATGAACATAGATGCAAAAATCTTCAATAAAATATTGGCAAGCCGATTGCAACAGCAAATCAAAAAACTTATTCATCATGATCAAGTAGGATTTATCCCAGGGATGCAAGGCTGGTTCAACATACGCAAGTCTATCAACGTAATTCACCACATAAACAGAACCAAAAACAAAAACCACATGATTATCTCAATTGACGCAGAGAAGGCATTTGAAAAAATTCATCAGCCCTTTATGCTAAAAACCCTCAATAAACTCGGTATCGATGGAACGTATCTCAAAGTAATAAAAGCTATTTATGACAAACCAACAGCCAATATCATACTGAATGGGCAAAAACTGGAAGCATTCCCTTTGAAATCTGGTACTAGACAAGGATGCCCTCTCTCACCACTCCTATTCAATATAGTACTGGAAGTTCTAGCCACAGCAATCAGGCAAGAAAAAGAAATAAAGGGTATTCAAATAGGAAAGGTGGAAGCCAAATTGTCTCTATTTGCAGACGACATGATAGTATACCTAGAAGACCCCATCGCCTCGGCCCAAAAACTCCTGAAACTGATAAACAACTTCAGCAAAGTCTCAGGATATAAAATCAATGTGCAAAAATCACAAGCATTCGTCTACACCAATAACAGACTTAAAGAAAGCCAAATCAAGAGCGAACTGCCATTCGCAATTGCTACAAAAAGAATAAAATACCTTGGAATACAACTCACCAGGAACGTAAGGGACCTCTTCAAGGAGAACTACAAACCACTGCTCAACGAAATCAGAGAGGACACAAACAGATGGAGAAACATTCCATGTTCATGGTTAGGAAGAATTAATATCGTGAAAATGGCTATACTGCCCAAAGTAATTTACAGAATCAACGCTATCCCCATCAAGCTACCATTGACTTTCTTCACAGAACTGGAAAAAACCACCATGAACTTCATATGGAACCAAAAGAGAGCCCGCATAGCCAAGTCAATTCTAAGCAAAAAGAACACAGCGGGGGGCATCACACTACCGGATTTCAAACTATACTACAAGGCTACAGTAATCAAAACAGCATGGTACTGGTACCAAAACAGAGATATAGACCAATGGAACAAAACAGAGGCACCGGAGGCAACACAACATACATACAACTATACAATCTTTGATAAACCTGACAAAAACAAGCAATGGGGCAAGGATTCCATGTTTAACAAATGGTGTTGGGAAAACTGGCTAGCCATGTGCAGAAAGCAGAAACTGGACCCCTTCCTGACACCTTACACTAAAATTAACTCCAGATGGATTAAAGACTTAAACATAAGACCTGGCACCATAAAAACCCTAGAAGGAAATCTAGGCAAAACTATCCAGGACATAGGAGTAGGCAAGGACTTCATGAACAAAACACCAAGAGCATTGGCAACAAAAGCCAAAATAGACAAATGGGACCTAATGAAACTCCACAGCTTCTGCACGGCAAAAGAAACAGTCACTAGAGTGGATCGGCAACCAACAGAATGGGAAAAAATTTTCTCAGTCTACCCATCTGACAAAGGGCTGATATCCAGAATTTACAAACAACTCAAGCAGATTTACAGGAAAAAAACAAACAAGCCCATTCAAAAGTGGGCAAAGGATATGAACAGATACTTTACGAAAGAAGACATATATGAGGCCAACAATCATATGAAAAAATGCTCATCGTCACTGGTCATCAGAGAGATGCAAATCAAAACCACATTGAGATACCATCTCACGCCAGTTAGAATGGCGATCATTAAAAAATCTGGAGACAACAGATGCTGGAGAGGATGTGGAGAAAAAGGAACACTTTTACACTGTTGGTGGGAGTGTAAATTAGTTCAACCATTGTGGAAGACAGTGTGGCGATTCCTCAAGGCCTTAGAAATAGAAATTCCATTTGACCCAGCAATCCCATTACTGGGTATATATCCAAAAGACTATAAATCGTTCTACTATAAGGACACATGTACACGAATGTTCATTGCAGCACTGTTTACAATAGCAAAGACCTGGAATCAACCCAAATGCCCATTGATAATAGACTGGATTGGAAAAATGTGGCACATATACACCATGGAATATTATGCAGCAATCAGAAATGATGAGTTCGTGTCGTTTGTAGGGACATGGATGAATCTGGAAAACATCATCCTCAGCAAACTGACACAAGAACAGAAAATGAAACACCGCATATTCTCACTCATAGGTGGGTGATGAAAAAATGAGAACACACGGACACAGAAAGGGGAGTACTAAACACTGGGGTCTATTGGGGGGAAAAGGGGAGGGCCAGTGGGAGGGGGAGGTGGGGAGGGATAGCCTGCGGAGAAATGCCAAATGGGGGTGAAGGGGAGAAGAAAAGCAAAGCACACTGCCATGTGTGTACCTACGCAACTGTCTTGCATGCTCTGCTCATGTACCCCAAAACCTATAATCCAATAAAAAATTAAAAAAAAATAAAATAAATAAATAAAATAATGATTTAAAAAAAAAATTTCAGCCTTTACAAAAAAAAAAATAATAATAATTTACTCATCTTGCAAAACTAAAATTTTGTATCCTTTGAGTAACATCTCTATTTTCCTCTACTCCAGCCCCTGAAAACCATGATTTTACTCACTGCTTCTATGAGTTTGACTGCTTTAGAGTCCCTGTATCAGTGAACCTGTGTTGTGTTTGTCCTTTTGTATCTGATTTACTTCACTTAGCGTAATGTCCTCAAGGCTCACCTGTATTGTTGCAAATGGCAGAATTTTCCTTTCAAAGACTGAATAATATTTCACTGATGAACATTTATTTTGTATGTGTCTTAGCTGTTGTGAAAAATGCTACAATGAACATGGAAGTGCCAATGTCTCTTCAAGATCCTGATTTCAATTCCTTCCTTATTCTTTTTTTTTAAATTATATTTTAAGTTCTGGGATACATGTGTAGAACTTGCAGGTTTGTTACACAGGTACACATGTGCCATGGTGGTTTGCTGTACCCATCAACCTGTCATCTATATTAGGTATTTCTCCTAATGCTATCGCTCCTCTAGCCTCCCACACCTGGACAGACCTGGGTGTGTGATGTTCCCCTCCCTGTGTCCATATGTTCTCATTGTTCAACTCCCATTTATAAGTGAGAACACACAGTGTTTTTCTGTTCCTGTGTTAGTTCACTGAGAATGATGGTTTCCAGCTTCACCCATATACCTGCAAAGGACATGAACTCATCCTTTTTTTTTTTAAATTGTACTTTAGGTTCTGGGGTACATATGCAGATCATACAGGATTGTTGCATAGGTACCAAGGTGGTTTGCTGCCTTCATCTCCTCATCACCTGTATCTGGTATTTCTCCCCTCATTATCCCTTCCCACCCTCCCCATCCCTTGCTGTCCCTCACCTAGCCTCCACCAACTGACCAAAGTATGCGATGCTCCCCTCCTGTGTCCTTGTGTTCTAATTGTTTAACACCCATTTAGGAGTGATAATATGTGATGTTTGGTTTTCTGCTCTTGTGTCAGTTTCCTGAGAATGATGGTTTCCAGATTCATCCATGTCACTACAAAGGACATGACCTCATCTTTTTTTATGGCTGCGTAGTATTCCATGGTGTATATGTGAGACATTTTCTTTATCCAGTCTACTGTTGATGTACATTTGGGTTGCTTTCAGGTCTTTGCCATTGTAAACAGTGCCAGTGCTGCAATGAACATATGTGTGCATGTGTCTTTATAGCAGAACAATTTATAATTTGGGGTATATACCCAGTAATGGGATTGCTGGGTCAAATGGTATTTCTATTTCTAGGTCCTTGAGGAATTGCCACACTGTCTTCCACAATGGTTGCACTAATTCGCACTCCCACCAATGGTGTAAAAGTGTTCCTATTTCTCCATATCCTCTCCAGCATCTGTTGTCTCCAGATGTTTTAATGATTGCCATTCTAACTGGTGTGAGATGGTATCTCAATGTGATTTTGATTTGCATTTCTCTAGTGATCAGTGATGATGAGCATTTTTTCATATGTTTGTTGGCCTCATAGATGTCTTCTTTTGTAAAATGTCTATTCATGTTCTTCACCCACTTTTGAATGGGTTTGTTTTTTCTTGTAAATCTGTTTAAGTTCTTTGTAGATTCTGGATTAGCCCTTTGTCAGATGGGTAGATGGCAAAAATTTTTTCCCACTCTGTTGGTTGCTAGTTCACTCTAATGATTGTTTCTTTTGCTGTGCAGAAGCTCTGGAGTTTAATTAGATCCCATTTGTCTATTTTGGGTTTTGTTGCCATGCTTTTGGTGTTTTAGCCATGAAGTCCTTGCCTATGTCTATGTCCTGAATGGTTTTGCCTAGGTTTTCTTCTAGGGTTTTTCCAGTGTTAGGTCTTATGTTTAGATCTTCAATCCATCTGGAGTTAATTACAGTGTAAGGTGTCAGGAAGAGGTCCAGTTTCTGCCTTCTGCACATTGCTAGCCAATTTTCCCAATACCATTTGTTAAATAGGGAATCTTTTCCCCATTGCTTGTTTTTCTCAGGTTTGTCAAAGATCAGTTGTGTGGTATTGCTTCTGAGGCCTCTGTTCTGTTTCATTGGTCTATGTCTGTGTTTTGGTACCAGAACTATGCTGTTTTGATTACTGTGGCCTTGTAGTATAGTTTAAGTCAGGCAGCATGATACCTCCAGCTTTGTTCTTTTTGCTTAGGATTGTTTGGGCCATGTGGGGGCTCTCTTTTGGTTCCATATGAAGTTTGAAGTGGTTTCTTTCAGTTCTGTGAAGAAGGTCATTGTTAGCTTGATGGGGGTAGCATTGAATGTATAAATTATTTTGGGCAGTATGGCTATTTTAACTATGTTGATTCTTCCCAACCATGAGCATGGAAATTTTTTTTCCATCTGTTTGTGTCCTCTCTTATTTCATTGAGCAGTGGTTTGTAGTTCTCCTTGAAGAGGTCCTTTATATCCTGTTAGTTGTATTCCTAGGTATTTTATTCTCTTTGTAGCAATTGTGAATGGCAGTTCACTTTTTATTTGGCTCTCTGTTTGTCTGTTATTGGTGTATAAAAATGCTTGTGATTTCTGCACATTAATTTTGTATCCTGAAACTTTGCTGAAGTTGCTTTTCAGTTTCAGGATATTTTGGGCTGAGATGATGGGGTCTTTTAAATATACAATCATGCTATCCATGAATAGAGACAATTTGACTTCCTCTTTTTCTATTTGAATACCCTTTATTTCTTTTTCTTGCCTGATTTCTCCGGCTAGAACTTCCAATACTATATTGAATAGGAGTGGTGAGAGAGGGCATCCTTGTCTAGTGCCAGATTTCAAAGGGAATGCTTCCAGTTTTTGCCCGTTTAGTATTATATTTGCTCTGGGTTTGTCGTAAATAGATTTTATTATTTTGTGATACATTCCAGTGATACCTAGTTTATTGAGGGTTTTTAGCATAGAGGGCTGTTGAATTTTGTTGAAGACCTTCTCTGCATCTGTTGAGATAATCGTGTGGTTTTTGTCTTTGGTTCTGTTTATGTGCTGGATTATGTTTATAGACTTGTGTATGTTGAAACAGCCTTGCATCCCTGGGATGAAGCCTACTTAACCATGATGAATAAACTTTCTGTTTTGCTTTTGCATTCTGCTTGCCAGTATTTTATTGAATATTTTTGCGTTGATGTTCTTCATGGGTATTGGCCTGAAGTTTTCTTTTCTTGTTGCATCTCTGTCCAGTTTTGGTATTAGAATGATGTTGGCCTTATAGAATGAGTTGGGGAGGATTCCCTCTTTTGTATTGTTTGGAATAATTTCAGAAGGAATGGCACTAGCTCCTCTTTGTACTTCTGGTAGAATATGGCTGTAAACTCATCTGGACCTGTGCTTTTTTTAGTTGGTAGGCTGTTAATTGCTGCCTCAACTTCAGCCCTTGTTATTGGTCTATTCAGGGTTTCAATTTCTTCCTGGTTTAGTCTTGGGAGAGTGCAAGTGTCCAGTAATT
Organism: Callithrix jacchus; assembly: GCF_049354715.1. Taxonomy (NCBI): domain Eukaryota; kingdom Metazoa; phylum Chordata; class Mammalia; order Primates; family Cebidae; genus Callithrix; species Callithrix jacchus. Next base: position 123,355,099 of record NC_133503.1, on the reverse strand, counting down.
TGTTTATATCTTCTGGATTTACTGGTTTGTGTGCATAGAGTTGTTTGTAGTAATGTCTGATGGTAGTTTGTATTTCTGTGGAATCAGTGGAGATGTCCCCTTCATTGTTTTTATTGCATCTATTTGATTCTTCTCTCTCTCTCTCTTTTTTTTTATTAGCCTGGCTAGCAGTCTATCTATTTTGTTGATCTTTTAAAATACAAGCTCCTGGATTTATTTATTTTTGAAGGGTTTTTTGCATCTCTATCTCCTTCAGTTGTGCTCTGATTAGTTATTTCTTGTCTTCTGCTAGCTTTGAGTATTTTTGCTCTTGCTCCTCCAACTCTTTCAATTTTGATGATAGGGTGTCTATTTTAGACCTTTCCTTGCTCCTCAGATGGACATTTATTGCTATGAATTTCCCTCTCGACACTACTTTAAATGTGTCCCAGAAATTCTGGTATGTTGTGTCTTTATTCTCACGGGGTTTTGAAGAACATCTTTATTTCTGCTCTCATTTCATTGTTTATCCAGTTGACATTCAGGAGCCAGTTGTTCCTTTTCCATGAAGCTGTGCAGTTTTGGGTTTGTTTCTTAATCCTGAGTTCTAATTTGATTGCACTGTGGTCTGAGAGACTATTTGTTATGATTTTTATTCTTTTGCATTTGCTGAGGAGTGATTTACTTCCAATTATGTGGTCAATTTTAGAGTAGGTGTGATGTGGTGCTGAGAAGAATGTATATTCTGTGGATTTGGGGTTGAGAGTTCTGTAAATGTCAATTAAGTTTGCTTGGTCCAGTTATGCATGCAAGTCCTGGATTTCCTTGTTGATTTTTCTGTCTCATTGATCTGTCTAATATTAACAGTGGAGTGTTAATGTCTCCCACTATTATTGTGAGGGAGTCAAAGTCTCTTTATAGGTCATTAAGGATTTGCTTTGTATATCTTGGTGCTCCCATACTGCATGCATATATATTTAGAATAGTTAGCTCTTCTTGTTGTATTGATCTTTTTAACATTATGTAATACCCTCTTTGTCTCTTTTGATTTTTGTTGATTTAAAGTCCATTTTATCAGAGACTAGGGTTGCCAAACCTGCTTTTTTTTGCTCTCCATTTGCTTGGTAAATCTTCTTCCATCTCTTTTTTTTTGAGTCTATGTGTGTCTTTGCATGAGATGGGTCTCCTGAATACAGCACATGGATGGCTCTCGGCTTTTTATACAATTTGCAAGTCTGTGTCTTTTGATTCGAGCATTTAGTTTATTTACATTTAATGTTAATATTGTTATGTGTGAATTTGATCCTGTCATTTTATTACTGTTTGATTGTTTTGCCCTTTGGATGGCACAGTTTCTTCATTGTGTCATTGGTCTTTACCATTTGGTTCTTTTTTGCAGTGGCTGGTACTGGGTTTTCCTTTCTGTGTTTAATGCTTCCTTCAGGAGCTCTTGTAGGGCAGGTCTCATAGTGACAAAATCTGTCAGCAATTGCTTGTCTGTAAAGGATTTTATTTCTCCATCCCCTATGAAGTTTAGTTTGGCTGGATATGAAATTCTGGGTTGAAAGTTCTTTTCTAAAAGGATGTTGAATATTGGCCCCCACTCTCTTCTGGCTTGTAGAGTTTCTGTTGAGAGATCTGCTGTGAGTCCAATGTACTTCCCTTTGTGGGTGATCCAACCTTTCTCTCTGGCTGCCCTTAGTATTTTTTCCTTCATTTCAACCCTGGTGAATCTGACGATTATGTGCCTTGGGGTTACTCTTCTACAGGAGTATCATTGTGATGTTCTCTGTATTTCCTGTATTTGAATGTTGGCCTGCCTTGCTAGGTTGGTGAAATTCTCCTGGATAATATCTAGAAGAGTGTTTTCCAGCTTGGATTAATTCTCCCCATCATCTCTGGGACACCAATCAAGTGTAGATTAAGTCTTTTCACATAATCCCATATTTCTTGAAGTCTTTGTTCATTTCTCTTCACTCTTTGTTCTCTTTTCTTGCCTTTTCATTTTATTTCATTGGGCTGATCTTCAGTCTCTGATATCCTTTCTTCTGCTTGTTCGATTCAGCTATTGAAACTTGTGTATGCTTCTCAAAGTTTTTGTGCTGTGTTTTTCAGTTCCATGAAGTTTTTAATGTTCTTCTCTAAACTGGTTATTCTAGTTAACGTATCTTCTACCCTTTTTTCAAGGTTTTTAGTTTCTTTGCATTGGGATAGAACATGTTCCTTTAACTCAGAGAAGTTTGTTATTATCCACCTTCTGAAGCTTGCTTCTGTCACTTGATCAAATTTGTTCTCCATCCAGCTTTGTTAGGTAGCTGCTTGTGGAGGTGGCCTTTCCTTTGTCTGCCTGCAGAGGCACTGCTGGGCTGCCATGGATTCAGTGGAGCTGCTGCGCCTTTTATTTACTCAGGAAATCTAGACTGGCTTCTGCAATTGCGGCTTCCCTTCCCCGCTGCTGAGCTTGATCGTTTCTGGTCACTCTCTAATTCATGTTCTGGGTGGGAAACTCTGGAGTGATAGTTTTTTAGCTTGCTGGGCTTTGTATGGGGGGAACTCTTCCTGCCATATGGGCTGTTTCCCTGTTTTCAGTTCCCCTTCTTTCTGGGGAGCAGGTGGCTCTGTGCAGTTGGCTTTCTGGCTTTCACATCAGCCAGTACTTCTGCCTAGATCTATGTTGGCTGAAGTTGCTGTTCTGCCCTGTTCAGGCAGCTCACTGAGGCTTTTCAGCCTGGCAAAGTTCTCCTGTTCTGTGGGTTGTAGAGGCCTTGTGTGGAGCACTGTATCTGAACTGAAGTCCCAGAGGGTGAGAACTTCTGGTCCTCCAGTCGGTTGCATGCACCTCCTGGGTGGGGCAGTTTGCCTCAACTTGCCCTATTGGTTTATACCCACTGTCCAACCAGAGCCACAAACTGAACCTGGTACCTCATTTGGAATTGTGGAGACTACTCAGCTTCTGTCGATCGCTCTCACTGGGATCTGCTTTCAAGGGCTGCCTCTTATTCAGGCATCTTAGGATCCTCTCTACCTGAACTCATCCTTTTCTAAGGCTGAATAGTATTCCATGGTGTGCCCGTGCCACACATCCTTTATCTAGTCTATCATTGATGGGATTTGGGCTAGTTTCAAGACTTTGTTATTGTGAACAGTGCCACGATAAACATATGTGTGCATGTGTCTTCATAGTAGAATAATTTTTAATCCTTTGTGTATGTACCCAGTAATGGAATTATTGGGTCAAATGGTATTTCTGGTTCTAGATCCTTGAGGAATCGCCACACTGTCTTCCACAATGGTTGAACTAATTTACACTCCCACCAACAGTGCAAAAGCATTCCTATTTCTCTACATCCTCTCCAGCATCTGTTGTTTCCTGACTTTTTAAATGATCACCATTCTAACTGGTGTGAGATTGTATCTCATTGTGGTTTTGATTTGCAAGTCTCTAATGATCAGTAATGATGAGCTTTTTTCATATGTTTCTTGATTGCATAAATGTCTTGTTTTGAGTAGTGTCTGTTCATATCCTTTGCCCACTTTTTGGTGGGGTTGTTTTTTTCTTGTAAATTTGTTTATGTTCTTGTAGATTATAGACATAAGGACTTTGTCAGATGGATAGATTGCAACAATTTTCTTCCATTTTTTAGGTTACCTGTTCACTCTGACGATAGTTTATTTTGCTGTGCAGAAGCTCTCTAGTTTAATTAGATCCCATTTGTCAATTTTGGCTTTTGTTGCCATTGCTCTTTGTGTTTTCGTTATGAATTCTTTGCCAATGCCTATGTCCTGAATGGTATTGCCTAGGTTTTCTTCTACAGTTTTTATAGTTTTAGGCTTTACATTTAAGTTTTTAATCCACCTTGAATTTTTGTATGTGGTATAAAGAAGTGATCCAGTTTCTGTTTTCTGCATACTGCTAACCAGTTTTCCCAACACCATTTATTAAATAGGGAATCTTTTCCCCATTGCTTGTTTTTGTCAGGTTTGTCAAAGATCAGATGTATGGCATTATTTGTGAGGCCTCTGTTCTGTTCCACTGGTCTGTTTTGGTACCAGTACCATGCTGCTTTTGGTTACAGTAACCAAAAGTCAACTTGTACTATAGTGTGAAGTAAGGCAGCATAATGCCTCCAGCTTTGTTCTTTTTGCTTAGGATTGTTTTGGCTATGTAGGCTCTTTTAAAATTCTGTATGAAATTTAAAGTAGTATTTTTCTAATTCTGTGAAGAAGTCAATGGTAGCTTAATGGGGATAGCATTGAATCTACAAATTACTTTGGGCAGTATGGCCGTTTTTATTATATTGATTCTTTCTATCTATGAGCATGAAATGTTTTCTCATTTGTTTGTGTCCTCTTTTATTTCCATGAGCAGTGGTTTGTAGTTACCCTTAAAAAGGTCCTTCACCTTGCTTGTAAGTGATATTTCTAGGTATTTTATTATCTTTTTAGCAATTGTGAGTTGGAGTTCACTTATGATTTGGCTCTATGTTTGTCTGTTATTGGTGTACAGGAATGCTTGGAATTTTTGCACATTGATTTTTTTATCCTGAGACTTTGCTGAAGTTGCTTATCAGCTTAAGGAGATTTTGTGCTGAGATGATGGGGTTTTCAAAATATACAATCATGTTATCTGCAAACAGAAATAATTTGACTTCCTTTCTTTCTACTTGAATGCCATTTATTTCTTCCTTTTGCTTGATTGCCCTGGTCAGAACTTCCAGTGTTACGTTGAGTAGGAGTGGTCAGAGAGGACATCCTTGTTTTGTGCCAGTTTTCAAAAGGAATGCTTCCAGTTTTTGCCCATTCAGCATGATACTGGCTATGGGTTGGTCATAAATAGCTCTTATTATTTTGAGATATGTTCTATCACTACCTAGTTTCTTGAGAGTTTTTAGCATGAAGGGGTGTTTAATTTTGTCAAAGGCCTTTTCTGCACCTATTGAGATAATCAGGTGGTTTTTGTCATTCATTTTGTTCATTTGATAAATTACCTTTATTAATTTGCACATGTTGAGCCAGACTTGCATCGCAGTGATGAAGCCAACTTGATTGTGGTGGATAAGTTTTTGGTGTGCTGCTGGATTTTGTTTGCCAGTATTTTGTTGAAGATTTTTGTATCAATGTTCATCCGGGTTATTGGCCTGAAATTTTCTTTTTTTGTTGTGTTTCTGCCAGGTTTTGAAATCAGGATGATTCTGGCCTCATAAAATGAGTTATGGAGGAGTCCTTCTTTTTCTATTGTTTGGAATAGTTTCAGAAGGAATGCTACCATCTTCTCCCTGTACCTCTTTGGTAGAATTTGGCTGTGAATCTGTCTAGTCCTGGGCTTTTTTTGATTGGTAGGCTATTAATTACTGCCTAAATTTTGAAACTTACTCATCTATTCAGGGATTTGATTCTTCCTGGTTTAGTCTTAAGAGGGTGTATGTGTCCAGGATTTTATCCATTTCTTTTAGATGTTCTAGTTTATTTGGGTAGAGGTGTTTATAGTACTCTCTGATGGTAGTTTGTATTTCTGTGTGATCAGTTGTGATCTCCCCTTAATCATTTTTTATTGTGTCTATTTGATTCTTTCCTCTTTTCTTCTCTGTCTGACTAACAGTCTATTTTTTTAATCTTTTCAAAAAAGCAGCTCCTGATTTATCGATTTTTGAAGGGTTTTTCCGATCTCAATCTCCTTCAGCTCTTCTCTGATCTTAGTTATTTCTTGTGTTCTGCTAGCATTTGAATTTGCTTGCTCTTGCTTCTCTAGTTCTTTTAATTGTGATGCTAGGGTGTCTATTTTAGGTTTTTCTCTCTTTCTTCTCCGGGCATTTAGTGCTACAAATTTCCCTCTAAACACTGTTTTAGCTGTGTCCCAGCGATTCTAGTACATTGTGTCTTTGTTCTCATTGGTTTCAAAGAACTTATTTCTGCCTTAATTTCTTTGTTTACTCAGTAGTAATTCAGAAGCAGGTTGTGCAGTTTCCATGTAGTTGTGTGGTTTTGAGTGAGTTTCTTAATCCTGAGTTCTAATTTGATTGCACTGTGGTCTGAGAGACTGTTCGTTATGATTTCTTTATTTTGCACTTGCTGAAGAGTGTTTTACTTCCAATTATGTGGTCAATTTTAGAATATGTGTGATTTAGTGCTTAGAAGAATTCATATTCTCTTGATTTTGGGTAGAGAGTTCTGTAGATGTCTATTATGTCCATTTGGTCCAGAGCTGAGTTCAAGTCCCAAATATGCTTGTTAATTTTCTATCTCATTAATCTGTCTAATATTGACAGATTAATTGGGTTTTAAAGTGTGCCACTCTTATTGTGACATCTGTAGATGTCTATTAGGTCCATTTGGTCCAGAGCTGAGTTAAAGTTCTGAATATTCTTGTTAATTTTCTGTCTTATTAATCTGTCTAATATTGACAGTGTGGTTTTAAACTCTCACACTCTTATTGTGTGAGAGTCTAAGTCTTTTTGTAGGTTTCTAAGGAGTTGCTTTATGAATCTGGTGCTTATGTATTGGATGGATATATATTTAGGATAGTTAGCTCATCTTGTTACATTGTTTGCTTTACTATTATGTAATGCTCTTTGTATTTTTTTTTATCATTGTTAGCTTAAAGCCTGTTTTATCAGAGCCTATGATTGCAACCCCTGCTTTCTTTTGCTTTCCATTTGTTTGATATATCTTCATACATCACTTTATTTTGAGCCCATGTTTGTCTTTGAACATGAGATGGGTCTTCTGAATACAGTACACTGATGAGTCTTGACTCTTCATCAGTTTTACAGTCTGTGTCTTTTGATTCGGGCATTTGGTTAATTTACATTTAAGGGTAATATTGTTATGTGTGAATTTCAACCTGTCATTTTGACACTTCCTGGTTATTTTGCCCATTAGTTGATGCAGTTTCTTCAAAGTGTTGGTGTACTTTAAAAGTTGTCTTTTCTTTTTCATATTTAGTGTTTCCTTTAGGAGGTCTACTATGGCAGGTCTGGTGATGACAAAAAAAATCTCAGCATTTGTTTGTCTGTAAAGGATTTTATTTCTCTTTTGTTTTTGAAGCTTAGTTTTGTTGAATATAAAATTCTGGGTTGGATTTTTTCCTAAGATTATTGAATATTGGCCCCCACTCTCTTCTGGATTGTAGGGTTTCTGCAGAGAGATCCACAGCTAGTCTGATGGGCTTCCCTTTGTAGGTGATCCCACCTTTCTCTCTGGTTGCCCTTAACATTTTTTCCTTCATTTCAATATTGGTGAATCTGATGGTTATGTGTCTTGGGGTTGCTCTTCCCAAGGAATACCTTTGTGGTATTCTCTGTATTTCCTGAATTTGAATGTCAGCCTGTGTTGCTAGGTTGGGAATGTTCTTTCACTGGGAAGTTTGAACTAGTCAGAACCCACCACACCTTGGCAAAAGTGCTGTAGCCAGACTGCCTCTCTAGATTTCTCCTCTCTAAGTAGGGCATCTCTGAGATGAAGGCAGCAGCCCCAGTCAATGGCTTATATATCAAATTCCCATGTCCCTGGGACATAGCACCTCGGGGAAGGGGTGGCTGTGGGCACATGTTCAGCAGATTTAAACATTCCTGCCTGCTGTGTCTGACAAGAGCTGTGGATCTTCCAGCACTGCACTCATACACTGCTAAGGCACAGACTGCCTCCTCAAGTGGGTCCCTGATCCTTGTGCTTCCTTATTGGGAGACTCCCAGCAGAGCTCAACACACACCTCATAAAGGAGAGCACTGGCTGGAATTTGGCAGGTGCCTCTTTGGGATGAAGCTTCCAGAGGAAGAAACCAATCTTTGCTGTTCTGAAGCCTCCACTGGTGATACCCAGGCAAAGAAGTTCTGGAGTGGACCTCCAGCAAACTCCAGCAGACTTGCAGCAAAGGGACCTGACTGTTAGAAGAAAAATTAAATAACAGAAAGAAATAGTAGCATGAACATCAACAAAAAGGATGAACATTCAAAATCCCCATCTGAAGGTCACTAACATCACAGTCCAAAGGTAGATAAATCTACAAATATGAGAAAAAAACAGCACAGAAAGGCTGAAAATTCCAAAAAAGCAGAATGCCTCTTTTCTAAAGGATCACAACTCCTTATCAGCAAGAGAACAAAATTGGACAGAGAATGAGTTTAATGAATTGACAGAAGTATGCTTCAGAAGATGGGTAATAACAAACTCCTCTGATCTAAAGGAGCATGTTCTAACCCAAACCAAGGAAGCTAAGAACCTTAAAGAAAAAGGTTAGAGAAATTGCTAACTAAAGTAACCAGTTTAGAGTAGAACATAAATGACCTGATGGAGCTGAAAGCAACAGCATGAGAACTTCATGAAGGATACACAAGTATCAATAGCTGAATTTATCAAGTGGAACAGAGGATATCAGAGATTGAAGATCAACTTAATGAAATAAAGTGTGAAAACATGATTAGAGAAAAAAGAATGAAAAGGAATGAACAAAGCCTCCGAGAAATATAGGACTATGTGTGAAGACCAAACCTACGTTTGATTGGTATACCTGAAAGTGATGCGGAGAATAGAACCCGGTTGGAAAACACCCTTTAGGATATATTCTTTTCAATAAGTACCAAGAAATGGGATTACTGCATCACATGGTAGTTCTATTTTTTATATTTGGAAGAAGCCACATGTTGTTTTGATATTTGGAAGAAGCTACATGTTGAATATATATAGTAATACATATTCCAACCAATACACAAGAGTTCTTCTTTCTCTATATCTGTTGCCACTACTTATCATCTTAAAAAAATAGCTATTTGCACTGATATTGTGATATCTCATTGTGGTTTTGATTTATATTTCCCTGATGATTTCTGACGGTGAGCATCACCATTAGCCATTTATTTGTTTTCTTTGGAGAAATATCTATTCAGGTTCTTTGCCCATTTTTAATTAGGTTACTTGCTCGGTTGGTTTCTGCTAATGAGTTGTAAGAATTCCCCATGTATTTTAGATATTAACCCTTTATCAAATATATGGTTGTCAAAATCTTTTTTCCATTCCATATATTGTTTTTATATTAGGGTGATGTTTCTTTTTCTGTGCAGCAGCTTTTTAGCTTGATGTAATCACACTGGTATATTTTTACTTTTGTTGGTTGTGCTTTTGATGTCACATCCAAGAAGGCATTAAACAAGGCCAGTGTCAAGATTTTGCTCTATGTTTTTCTCAAGGAGTTTTGCAGTTTCAGATTTTATGTTTAAGACTTTAATCCATTGTGAGTTTTGTTTTTTCTTTTTTGTTGGGGGGGGGTTATAATGTAAGATAAGAGTCCAAGTTAATCCTTTTTGCATGTGGGTATTCAGTTTTTCCAGTATAATTTGTTGAAGAGACTCTCCTTTCCCCATTGTGTATTCTCAGCTTCCATATCAAAGATCAGTCGACTATACATGTGTAAGTTTATTTCTGGTCTCCTTCTCTTGTTTTATTGGTATATATGTCTGTTTCTATGCCAATACCACAGTGTTTTGATTAGTATAGCTTTGTACTATATTTTGAAATCAGAAAGTGTTATGTCTCCAGCTTTTTCTTCTTACTCTAAATAGCTTTGGCTACATGAGGACTTTTTGTGTTTTTATATAAATGTTATGATTGCGTTTTTTATGTTTATAAAATATGCCATTGAGATTTTGGCAAATTACATTGACTCTGTGGATCACTTTGTGTAGTATGAACATTTAACAATATATATATATATTTTTTTGAGACGGAGTTTCGCTCTTCTTACCTAGGCTGGAGTGCAATGGCGTGATCTTGGCTCACCGCAACCTCTGCCTCCTGGGTTCAGGCAATTCTCCTGCCTCAGCCTCCTGAGTAGCAAGGATTACAGGCACACGCCACCATGCCCAGCTAATTTTTTGTATTTTTAGTAGAGACGGGGTTTCACCATGTTGACCAGGATGGTCTCGATCTCCTGACCTTGTGATCCACCCGCCTCGGCCTCCCAAAGTGCTGGGATTACAGGCATGAGCCACCGCGCCCAGCTCCAACATTTAACAATATTAAGCCTTTTAATTCATGAACACAGGATGTATTTCCATTTATCTTTGCCTTCTTTAATTTTTTCAATGTTTCCTGTCTTGTGGCTTTCACTCCCTTGATTATGTTTATTCTTAGATATTTTATTCTTTTTGATGCTATTGTAAATGGTTTTGCTTTTGTAATTTTACATTCAAGTAGTTTATTGTTAATATATAGAACACAATTGAGTTTTGTGTGTTGATTTTGTATCCTGCAACATTACTAAATTTATTTATAAATAATTACAACATTACTAACTTTATCGAATACTTTTCCGGTGGAATCTTAAAAATTTTCTTTGTATAAGATCATGTTGTCTGCAAACAGGCAAATTTAATTTCTTTCTTTCCAATCTGGATGGCTTTTATTTCTTTCTCTTGCCTGATTAGCCTGACCGGTAGCATGTTGAACAGAAACACTCAGAGGGGGCATCTTTATCTTATTCTTGATCTTAGAGAAGAAGCTTTCAACTTTTACTGGTAAGTATGATTTTAGTTATGGGTTTGTCATATATGGCCTCTATTTTGTTAAGGTAGACTCCTTCTATACCTACTTTTTTTGAGAGATTTATTTTTTATCATGAAACCATGTTAGATTTTGTCAAATGCTTTTTCTGCATCTATCGTGATGATTATATGATTTTTATCCTTCATTCTATTAATGTGCAGCATAGTGATAGATTTGCATATGTTGAATCATCCTTGCATTCCAGGATTATTATAAATTCCACTTGATCATGATGTATTTTCTTTTTAACATATGGATTAATTTGATTTTCTAACATTTTGTTGAGAATTTTTGCTTCTATATTGGCCTATTGGCCTGCAGTGTTCTCCTCTTGTGTTGTCTTTGTCTGGTTTTAGTATCAGGGCAATACAGGGCAATTTCTAAAATGAGTTTGGAAGTCTTTTTTCTTCTATGTTTTGAAAGATATTAAAAAGAATTGGTATTAAGTCTCGTTTAAATATTTGGTAGAATTCACTTATGGAGCCATCTGGTCTTGGGCTTTTGTTTGTTGAAAAGTTCTTGATTACTAGTTTAAATAAGGATTTGTTATTAGTCTTTTCAGGCTTTAAACTACTCTTTGATTCAGTCTTAGAAGGTTGTATGTTTCTAAGAAGTTATATATATTTTTTCTTTTTTAAAATTATACCTTAAGTTCTGGGGTACATGTGCAGATTCTGCAGGTTTGTTACACAGATCTACTCGTGCCATGGTGGTGGTTTGCTGCATCCATTGCAACATCACCTACATTAGGTATTTCTCCTAATGCTGTCCCTCCCCAATCCCCCCACCCTCTGCTATATCTGCCCTAGACCCATCCCTGCTGTAAGCCCCAGAATGTGATGTTCCCCTCCCTGTGTCTTTGTGTTCTCATTGTTCAACACCCACTTATGAGTGAGAACATGTGGTGTTTGGTTTTCTGTTCTTATGTCAGTTTGCTGAGAATAATGTTTCCAGTTTCAATCATGTCTCCACAAAGGACATGAACTCATCCTTTTTTATAGCTGCATAGTATTTCATGGTGTATATATGCCATATTTTCTTTCTTTCTTTTTTTTTTTTTTGAGATGGAGTTTCACTCTTGTTACCCAGGCTGGAGTGCAATGGCATGATCTCGGCTCACTGCAACCTCCACCTCCTGGGTTCAGGCAATTCTCCTGCCTCAGCCTCCTGAGTATCTGGGATTATAGGCACGCACCACCATGCCCAGCTAATTTTTTGTATTTTTAGTAGAGACGGGGTTTCACCATGTTGACCAGGATGGTCTCCATCTCTTGACCTCATGATCCACCTGCCTCGGCCTCCCAAAGTGCTGGGATTACAGGTGTGAGCCACTGCGCCCAGCCTGCCACATTTTCTTTATCTAGTCTATCATCAATGGGCATTTGGGTTGGTTCCAAGTCTTTGTTACTGTGAACAGTGCCACAATAAACATACATGTTCATGTGTCTTTATAATAGAATGATTTATAATCCTGTGGGTATATACCCAGTAATGAGATTGCTAGGTCAACTGGTATTTATATTTCTAGATCCTTGAGGAATCGTCACACTGTCTTCCACAATGGTTGAACTAATTTACACTCCAACCAACAGTGTAAAAGCATTCCTATTTTTCCACATCCTGTCCAGCATCTGTTGTCTACTCATTTTTTAATTATGGCCATTCTAACTGGCATGAGATGGTATCTCATTGTGGTTTTGATTTGCGTTTCTCTAACAACCAGTGATGATGAGCTTTTTTTCATGTTTGTTGGCTGCATCAATGTCTTGTTTTGAAAAGTGTCTGTTCATATCCTTTGCCCACTTTTTGATGGGGTTGTTTTTTGCTTGTAAATCTGTTTCAGTTTTTTTTTTTGTAAATTCTGGATATTAGTCCTTTGTCAGATGGATAGATTGCAAAATATTTTTTTCTATTCTGTTGGTTACCAGTTCACTCTATTGCTAGTTTATTTTGCTGTGTGGAACCTCTTAAGTTTAATTTGATCCCATTTGTCTATTTTGGCTTTTGTTGCCATTGCTTTTAGTGTTTTAGTCCTGAAGTCCTTGCCCAGGCCTATGTCCTTAATGGTATTGCCTAGGTTTTCTTCTAGAATTTTTATGGTGTTAGGCCTCATGTTTAAATATTTAATCCATCTGGAGTTAATTTTTGTATAAAGTGTAAGGAAGAGATCCAGTTTAAGCTTTCTGAATATGGCTAGCCAGTTTTCCCAATACCATTTATTCAATAGAGAATCCTTTCCCCATTGCTTGTTTTTGTCAGATTGTGGTTGTGTGGCCTTCTTTCTGAGGCCTCTGTTCTGTTTCATTGGTCTATATCTCTGTTTTGATATCAGTACCATGCTGTTTTGATTACAGTAGTCTTGTAATATAGTTCAAAGTCAGGTAGCATGATGCCTCCAGCTTTGTTTTTTTGCTTAGGATTGTCTTGGTTATGAAGGCTTTTTTTTTGGTTCCATATAAAGTTTAAGGATGATTTTTCCAATTCTGTGAAGAAAGTCACTGGTAGCATGTTGGGGATAGCATTGAATTGGTAAATTACTTTGGGCAGTATGACCATTTTCAAGATATTGATTCTTCCTAACCATGAGCATGGAATGTTTTACCATCTGTTTGTGTCCTCGCTTACTTCCTTGGGAAGTGGATTGCAGTTGTCTTAGAAAAGGTCCTTCACATCCCTTGTTAGTTGTATTCCTAGGTGTTTTAATGTTTGTAGCAACTGTGAATAGGATTTCACTCATGATTTGGCTTTCTATTTGTCTATTATTGGGGTATCAGAATGCTTGCGATTTTTGCACATTGATTTTGTACCCTGAGACTTTGCTGAAATTGCTTATCAGCTTAAGGAGATTTTGGGCTGAGATGATGGGATTTTGTAAATATACAATCATGTCATCTCCAAACAGGGACAATTTGATGTCCTCTCTTCCTATTTGAATACTCTTTCTTTCTTTCTTTTGCCTGATGGCCCTAGCCAGAACTTCCAATACTATGTTATAGGAGTGGTGAGAAAGGGCATCCTTGTGTTGTGCCAGTTTTCAAAAGATGTGCTTCCAGTTTTTGCCCATTCAGTATGATATTGGCTGTGAGTTTGTCATAACTAGCTCTTATTATTTTGAGATATGATTGATCGACACCTAGTTTATTGAGAGTTTTTAGCATAAAGGGCTGTTGAATTTTGTTGAAGGCCTTCTCTGCATCTGTTGAGATAATCTTGTGTTTTTTTTCCTTTGGTCCTGTTTATGTGATGGATTATGTTTATAGATTTGCAGATGTTGAACCAGCCTTGCATCCACTGGATGAAGCCTACTTGATTGTGATAAATAAGCTTTTTGATGTAATGTTGCATCCAGTTTGCCAGTATTTTATTGAAGATTTTTGTATCAATGTTCATCATGGATATTGACCTGAAATTTTCTTTTTTAGTTGTGTCTCTGCCAGGTTTAGTGTCTCTGCCAGGATGATGACAATCTCATAAAATGAGTTAGGAAGGATTCCCCACCCCCCTTTTTTTTGTATTGTTTCAAATAGTTTCAGAAGGAAGAGCTCCAGCTCATCTTTGTACTTCTGGTAGAATTAGGCTGTGAACCCATCTGGTACTGGACTTTTTTTTTGGTTGGTAGGCTATTAATTGCTGCCTCATTTTCAGACCTCATTATTGGACTACTAAGGAATTCAACTTCTTCCTGGTTTAGTCTTGGGAGAATGTAAGTTTCCAGAAATTTATCCATTTCTTCCAGATTTACTGGTTTATTTGCATAGAAGTGTTTTTAGTAATCTCTAATGGTAGTTTGTATTTCTGTGGAGTCGGTGGAGATATCCTCTTTATCATTTTTTATTGCATCTATTTGAATCTTCTCTCTTTTCTTTTTTATTAGTCTGGCTAGCAGTCTATCTATTTAGTTGATCTTTTCAAAAAACCACCTCCTGGATTTATTGATTTTTTGAAGGTTTTTTCCTGTCTCTATCTCCTTCAGTTCTGCTTTGATCTTAGTTATTTCTTGAGTTCTGCTAGGTTTTGAATTTGTTTGATCTTGCTCCTCTATTTCTTTCAATCATGACATTAGGGTGTCAATTTTATATCTTTCCTCACTTCTCATGTGGGCATTTATTGCTATAAATTTCTCTCTAGACACTGCTTTAAATGTGTCCAGGGATTCTGGTATATTGTGTTTATTCTCATTGGTTTCTAAGAATATCTTTACTTCTGCCTTCGTTTTATTATTTATCCAGTAGTCATTCAGGAGCAGATTGTTTAGTTTTCATGTAGTTTGCAGTTTTGAGTGAGTTTTTTAATCCTGAGTTGTAATTTGATTGCACTGTGATCTGAGATACTGTTTGTTATGATTTCCATTCTTTTTCATTTTCTGAGGAGTGTTTTACTTCCAGTTATGTGGCCAATTTTAGAATAAGTGTGATGTGGTGCTGAGAAGAAGGTATAGCCTGTGTATTTGGGGTGGAGAGTTCTGTAGATGTCTATTAGGTCTACTTAGATCTGAGTTCATGTCCTGGATATCCTTGTTAATTTTCTGTCTCATTGATCTGTCTAGTATTGATCATGGGGTGTTAAAGTCTCCCACTATTATTGTTTGGGAGTCTAAGTCTATAGGTCATTAAGAAGTTGATTTATGTATCTGGGTGTTCCTGTATTGAGTGTGTATATATTTAGGATAGTTAGCTCTCCTTGTTGCATTGATCCCTTTACCATTATGTAATGCCCTTCTTTGTCCTTTTTGATTTTGTTGGTTTAAAGTCTGTTTTATAAGAGACTAGGATTGCAACTCTGCTTTTCTTTTCTTTTTTTTTTTTTTTGCTCTCCATTTGCTTTTGCTCTCCAGTCTTCCTCCATCTCTTTATTTTGAGTCTATGTGTGTCTTTGCACATGAGATGGGTTTCCTGAATACAGCACACTGATGAATCTTGACTTTTTATCCAAGTTGCCAGTCTCTGTCATTTGATTGGGGCATTTAGCCCATTTGCATTTAAGGTTAATGTTGTAATTTGTGAATTTGATCCTGCCATTTTGATACTAGTGCTTGTTTTGCCCATTAGTCGATGTCATTTCTTCATAGTGTCAATGGTTTTTCAGTTCAGTATGTTTTTGCAGTGGCTGGTATTGGCTGTTCATTTCCATGTTTAAGGCTTTCTTCAAGAGCTGTTGTAGGGCAGGCCTGGTGGTGAGAAAATCTATCAGCAGTTGCTTGTCCATAAAAGATTTTATTTCTCCTTAGCTTATGAAGCTTAGTATGGCTAGATATGAAATTCCAGGTTGAAAATTCTTTTTTTTAGGATGTTGAATGTTGGTCCCCCACTCTCTTCTGGCTTGTAGGATTTCTGCCAAGAGATCCAGTACAAGTCTGATGGACTTCCCTTTATGGGTGACCCGACCTTTCTCTCTGGTTGCTCTTAGCATTTTTTCCTTCATTTCAACCCTGGTGAATCTGATGATTATGTGCCTTGGGATTGCTCTTCTCAAGGAATATTTTTGTGGTGTTCTCCGTATTTCCTATATTTGAATGTTGGCCTGCCTTGCCAGGTTGGGGAAGTTCTCCTGGATAATATCCTAAAGAGTGTTTTCCAACTGAGTTTTTTGTACTATTATTGTGTTGCTTTGTACATATCTCTTCACATCTATCCATTTTACTTTATATATTCATGTATTGCAATGGTGGATGCATATACATTTATACTTTTTATATCTTCTTCCTTGACAATATCTTTACATTATCACTACTTTGTCTCTTCTGACAGTTTCTCACTTAGTCTATTTTCTCTGATATATGTATAGCTACCTGCTCTCTTTTGTTTGCCATTGGTGTAGAATACCTTGTTTCATCCTTTTATTTTAGACATGTGGGTCATTAAATACAAAGTGAGTTATAGAAAACATGTAGTTGCATTGTGGTTTTTTTTGTTCACTTGGCCACTCTTTTTATCTTTTGATTAGTAACTCTAACCACTATTTAACTAATTATTGATAGGTAAAGACATACCATTGCTATTTTTTAAATTGTTTTGTGTCTTTTTGTGGCTTTTTTCTTCTCTGTACTCATTTGTGATATAGTAATTTCTGTAATAATGTATTTTGGGTTTTTTCTTTAGCCTTTTGGTTTCTTTTACAGGTTTTTTTTTTCTTGGACATTACCTTAGTTTTCCTTAAAATATCTTATAGTTATAAATCTTTTAAAAACTAACAACAATTTAACTTCAATTATATGTAAAACTGATATACTTTTTATGTTATTAATGTCTAAATTTACTTCTTTTTATATTCTGTATTTATTAACAAATATTTTTGACTAGAATTTTTTTCATTTCTTTCTTCCTTCCTTTTTTTCTTTTATATCAGGGTCTCACTATATTTCCAGGCTGGTCTCAAACTCTTGGGCTCAAATGATCCTCCTGTGTCAGCCTCTTTAGTAGCTGGAATTACAGGCACATGCCACCACACTCAGCAACTATAATTAGTCTTAATATTTTTATCTTTTATCACTTACATTAGGGTTAAAAGTTATTTAGGCATCACCATTACAGTACTATCTAATTCTGCCTTTGTCTATATGCTTACCATTACCAGTGAGACCTACACTTAAATATGCTTTTATGTTGCTGTTTATTATCCTTTTCAGTTTTTAGACTAGCTTTAGCAATAAAAGGCCTTCATTAGTCATTCAAGCTGAGGATTCTGGTGGGCTTCTCAGACCTTTTATTGGATGCATCTGTTCTACTTCTTTCATTCTCTTCTGAGGGAAAAGATTTAGGATTATGTGAGTTTTATTCATCCTAGAGCCATCCTGGGTGCTTCCTCCTTTTCTCTAGGGCAGTGTCCTGCAATGCCTGGTGACATGGTTTGGTTCTGTTTCCCTACCAAAATCTCATCTTGAATTGTAATAATCTCCATGTGTTGTGGGAGGAATCTGATGGGAGGTAATTAAATTATGGGGATGGGTCTTTCCTGTGCTGTTATCGTGATAGTGAATAAGTCTCACAAGAACTTATAGTTTTATGGACAGGCTCTCTCTTGCTTGCTATCATGTAAGATGTGACTTTGTACCTCATTCACCTTCCACCATGATTGTGAGGCCTCCCCGTTATGTGGAACTGTGAGTCAATTAAACCTCTTTCCTTTATAAATTACCCATTCATGAGTATGTCATTATTTGCAGCGTGAGAACAGACTAATACACCTAGGTGTTAAAAAAAAGCTTCATTTCTCTGTCTTTCTCCTGAAAGAGACTTCTTTGGTTTTCATACCTCTGTTCACCTGAAGACCCATACTAAGTCCTAAGATGAATCTGCCTCCTTTTTCTAGGGTAGTATACCAAGTTGCTAGAATGATGAGCCCAGGCTCTATTTCTCTTTCTCCCTCCTGATGAAACAGTATTGGGGTTGTGTACCTTCTTTCAGTCCTGCAAAATTGAGCCATTTCTGAGGTCTATGATGGATGCTGAGAGCTGCATTACCACTGTGGAAATGTATTGCTTCCAGCTGTGGTGGTATGTGGAACACCAGATGTCAAAGTTTATGGATTGTCTGGCTACTGGGGTCTACATGCTGGTCAGCTGGCCCAATAGGCCACAGGCAGATTAGCTGATATAGTTGTATAGATACCCTCATTGTTCTGAGTGAGGTAAGTGAGAGGCAGCCTTCTTGGCAATAGCGTAAAAGGACATGGAAGTTGGATGCTCACTCTGTTCCCTCTTTCCACTATGGGAAAAATCAAAGATAAGTGTATAGTCACCTATGAAGAAAACCCCATCATGCTAACAGCAAAAATTTTTAGCAGAAACTTTACAGGCCAAAAGAGAATGGGGTGAAGAACTCAGACTGCCTAAATTAAAGCTATTTGTTCCATTCAAAAAAATAAAAAAGGGAATGTGGTGTCATTTTCAAAAAGCTAAAAGAAAAAAAAAAGCCATCAATCTAGAATTTTATATCCTGGCAGAATGAGCTTTTAAAATGAAGGAAAAATAAATTCTTTCCCCAGCAAGCAAACACTGAGGGAATTTGTCACCATTAGACCAGCCCTACATGAAATGCTCAAAGGAGTTTTAACATGGAAATAAATGATAGGTTGATATTCACCTTTATAAAAACACATGGAAATATAAAACTAACAGTTCTTATTAAACAATCACACAATGGAGTAAGAGAAAGGAATCAAATGGCAACATGACAGAATTTCATGAAATCACAAAGACAAAAAGACAGGTCAAGAAAGAAACGAAGTTATTTTAAAATTTGGAAACAACAATATGATAGGAACAAAGCCTCACATATCAATATCAACTTGAATGTAAATGGATTACATGCTTCAACATAGTAAAGGTCATATATGACAAACCCATAGGCAACATCCTACTTAATAACAAAAGTTAAAAGCATTATTTCTAAGCACTGGAGCAAGACAAAGATGCCTACTTTCACTGCTCTTATTCAACATAGTGTGGTAGTTCTTGCCAGAACAATCAGACTGGAGAGCAGTGGGGAAGACGTTCAAATTGGAAAGAAGGAAGTCAAATTATCCCTGTGTGTTGATGCATGAATTTTCTATCTAGAAAACCATAAAGACTCCACCAAAAAACTCTTAGACTTGGTAAATAAATTCAGTAAAGTTTCAGGATGCAATATTAATATAAAGAAATCAGTAACATTTTTATACACCAATAATAATCTAGTTGAGGACCAAATGAAGAACTCAATTTTTTATTTTTTACAACAGAGTTTCATTCTTGTTGCCCAGGCTGGAGTACAATGCTGCCATCTTGGCTCACTGCAACATCTGCCTCCTGGGTTTAAGCAATTCTCCTGTCTCAGCCTCCTGAGTAGCTGGGATTACAGGCATGCACCACCACACCTGGCTAATTTTTTTTGTTTTGTATTTTTAGTGGAGATAGAGTTTCTCCATGTTGGTCAGGCTGGTCACGAATTCCTGCTCCTCATATGATTCACCCACCTTGGGCTCCCAAAGTGCTGGGATTACAGGCATGAGCTACTGTGCCTGGTCCTGAATAACTCTATTTCTTTTGCAATAGCTACAAAAAATAGAACAATATATTTAAACAAAGAGGTAAGAGATCTCTACAAGGAGAACTACAAAGTATCATAGATGACACAAACAAATGAAAAAACATTCCATACTCATAGGTTGGAAGAATCAATGTCATTAGAATGACCATACTACCCAAAGAAATTTACAGATTCAGTTCAGGACCTATAAAATTACCAATGTAAATTTTCACAGAATTTTTAAAAATCCCAGAATTTGCTTGGAAACAACAAAGAACCCAAATAGTCAAACACATCCTAAGAAAAAAAAAGGAACAAAGCTGGAGGTATCATATTTTCTAACTTCAAATTATTCTACAAGGCTATAGCAACCAAAACAGCATGATACTGGTACAAAAATAGACACATAGATCAATTAAACCCACAAATAAAATCACATACCTAAAACCAACTCATCTTCAATAACATTAACAAATATACACTGGAGAAAATACATTATATTCAATGAGGGTGATGGGGAAACTGAATAGCCATATGTCAAAGAATGAAACTGGACCCAGTGTCTTTCACCACATACAAACATGAACTCAAGACGAGATAAAGACCTACACATAAGACCTGATATAACAAAAATCAAAGGAGAAAACTTAGGAAAAAATCTTTCGGATATTGGCCTAAGCAAGGAATTTATGACCAAGTCCTCAAAGGCGAACACAACAAAACAATGACAAATGAGACTTAATTTAAAATGCTTCCGCACAGAAAAAAAAAAATCAATAAAGGAAACAGACAGACTACGGATTGGGAAAAAAATATTTGCAAGCCATTATCTGAAAATGGGCTAATATTCAGAATCTATAAGGAACTCAATTCAATCAGAATAAAAGAACAAACAACCTCATTAAATATGGCAAGAGATATGAACAGATAGTTTCAAAAGAAGACATACAAGCAGCAAAAATATATAAAACATTAATTATCACCAATTATTAAATAAATGAAAATCTAAATTGCAATTAGATACCATCTCTTATCAGTTGGAATGGCTGTTACCTTGGCTTTTACCAAGGGGTGAAGTAAAAAAAACTCACAGAGGTTGGTGAGGACTGAGAGAAAGGGGAATGACTATACACTGTTGGTGGGAAAGTAAATTTGTACAGCTTCTATGAAAAATGGTATGGAGATTTCACAAAGTATTAAAAATAGAACTACTACTTGACCTAGTAATCCCACTACTGGTTATCTAGCCATATGGAAAGAAACCATTATATCAAAAAGGTACCTGTATTTTTATCACAGCACTATTCACAATATTAAAGATACAGAATGAACCTAAGTGTCCACCAATGGAGGACTGAATAAAGGAAATGTGATATATATATATATCACATATATACATATATATATACACACACACACACACACACACCCCATGGAATACTATTCAGCCATAAAAAATAAAATCTTTCTTTTGCAGCAACATGGATGGAAATGAAGGCCATTATCCTAAGTGAAGTAACTCTGAAGTAGTCAAATACTGCATGTTTTCACAATTGAGAGCTAACCAGTGGGTACACATGGATATATGGAGTGGAAAAATAAGACACTGAAGACAAAAAAAGGGGTGAGAGTTCAACAAGTACCTATTAGGTATGATGAGTATTTTGGTGATGGCTACACCAAAAACAGACTTCACCGCTATGCAAATTATGCATGTAAAACATCTGCACTTTGCCCCCAAATATATTTTTTTAAAAAGAAAGAAATCTTTTATCATCTGGCTTTTATAGTTTCTGATTAGAAGTCTGTCTATAAACCTATACTAAAGAGGGCTCACAAGAGTTTGTTTAGGTAACTCTGTCAAGGTAAATTTCCAGACACAATAATTCTATATTGTGTGTTGTTTCCCAAGACACTAATAAGTGTCCCATTTGGTGGAATTCCACAATATATGCATATTTACACTCTCTTCTGCAAAACTGTAACTTCTGTAAGTGAAAGCTATAAGCCTTATTTATCTCTACAAGTAGTAAATACCCACTAAATATTTTAAATTAATGAAGTTTTTGGACTCATTATGCTAAATAAGATATTTGGTTAGGACACCTTAGTTATATATAAGTGCCTTAAATAGTATAATGAGATATTAATTATAGATACTATTTTTGAGCACCTTATATGTGACAGACACTGTAATAATCAAATAAGATATTTATTTTCATATCTGTCTTACAGATAAGAAAACAGAGACTGAAGACTTTATGTAAATTGCTCAATACACACAGCTGGGATGTAGAATAACCAGGATTCAGACTATCTAAGAAGACCTCATGCTCTGAAAATCTTTATAAATGCTGCTTCCTCCTTGAGACAGAGTATTAAAAGCAGTTATTGTGTTACTATAACAATATGTATTTTGTGTGTATTGCATATCATATCTGCTTAGATGCAAGTTCGCTTTTCTTTTAAGCACTTTTTAGGGCTAATCAGAAGCTGTTAGACTTCCTGAAAAATACCATTAAGACTTCCAGATATTCCAGTGTATCTAAAATTCTTATAGTTGCAAGTGACAAAACCTCAACTCAACTAACTTAGGCAAATATGAGAAATTTATTGTCTAATATAAACAACCTGCAACATATGGAAGTATGGAACTGGACTGAGAAACGACAGAATTTATAAACTTTACCCAGTTACTTCCTTTCACTGATTCTTATCTCTGATTTATTCTGCATATCAGATTTTCCTATTCCAGATAAATTTTCTCCAGAATTGGGAATATGGCTCTAGACTACTCCAGACTAAAAACTTCCCATCTATGTAACTCAAGAGACAAAAAGGAGATTCTTCGAATTTTCAGTTATATCCTACTAAAGATAGAGGCAGAGAAATTCTAGGTAGACAGGAGCTGGTCCCAGTGAAATTCTACCTTCCAGCTGAAAAGTCTGAAATCAGCAGCCCAAAGTATGAACTTCCATTCCTGTTGGCCCACTCTCTCCTGATTGGTAAAAAGATATTACTCAGGCCAGGTGCAAGTGGCTCACACCTGTAATCCCAGCACTTTCGGAGGCTGAGGCGGGTGATCACGGGGTCAGAAGTTCAAGACTAGCCTGGTCAACATGGTGAAACCCCATCTCTACTAAAAATACAAAAAATTAGCCAGGTGTGGTGGCAGGTGCCTGTAATCCCAGCTACTTGGGAGGCTGAGGCAGAGAATTACTTGAACCTGGGAGATGGTGCTACTGCACACCAGCCTGGGAGACAGAGAGGAATGGGTCTCAAAAAAAAAAAAAAAGGCATTATTCAGAAAGAGCCAATCAAATGTTGCCTTTTCCAAAACTACCTGTGGCCTGCCCCACCCCCATTCTATGTGTATAAAGATTCCAGACTCACTCAGAAGAGAGGAGAGATTGCCAAATTTTGGGGAAGGGAGATGCCTTATCATTGGGGAAGAGGCAGCCAGACCTCAGGGAGGAGACAAACTGACTTCAGGGAAGACTACCTGCCCTTCATTCACCTCTCTAACTCCCCTCTCCTCTCCACTGAGAGCCATTTCCATTGCTCAATAAAATTCTCTGCCTTCACTACCCTTGAAGTGTCTGCCTGACCTCATTCTTCTTGGATTCTGACAAGAGCTCGGGAGACGCCAAGTGCGGTTACACAAAAAGGCAGTTACACTGGCCCTTTGCCCTCACTGGTGGAGGACAGCTGCTTCATGTGAGGAGGCAACGGGTCAACTGAGTTGTTAACAGACAGATATCCACAGACAGCGGAGCTAAGAGAGCACTATAACATGCCCTCTGGGGCCTCAGGGTTGCAGGCACAGTTCCCGCACAAGGCTTGCTCCTGCTGGTGCCTGGAGCAGCTGGCCGGACCCCTCACTTGCTCACTCACATCTGGTCTGGCCCTCGATCCTGCAGGGAGCTTGCTCCTGCTGGCACCCAGAGGTGCTGGCCAGCCAGATCCTCCACTCACTCATTCATGACTGGTCTGGCCTGCTGTGGGCCCTGCAAGAAGCTTATTCCTGTGACAGCGCCCAGAGTGGCCCGCTGGGTCCCACATTCACTCGCTCACGTGCTCCCTTCTGCAAGGGGTTGAGCACCACAGACAGAGTAAATATTCAGCCCTGTTGCAAGTCTGACAAAGGGGCCAAGAAAAATCCTGGATCACTAAGATGTCCTCTGGTTCAGCCTGAGTCACCCATTTGTTGTTAACAAGATCACTGTGGCCTTGGGAATGGAGCCATTAGTTGGTCTCAGTATGAGTTGTGGACTCACCCAACTTCTGACTAGGGAAGTGGTATACTAATGACAGTCCCCACTAGAAACACATGGATGAAACGGGGAAAGAAAAATTCCACAAAAGAAGAGGATATTGTTAGTAGAACAATGTAATGAGGGGCAGCATGCTGGTTAACAGAACAGTTTCTATACACTGTATCATGCAAGTGTTCACAGGCACTTGGATTTCAGAGAGTTTTTTTCTTTTTAATGAGGTTTAGGGCAATGAGGTGCTTAACTGAATGATTATTCACTTTGCTGCTAGTCTTAGAGATCTAGCTATATCACCTATACAAGAAGTGGAATTAGAAGCACGTTTGATTGTATAGGAAAATCCCACCATTTCCACATGATTAGGAAATGTGGCTCAGTTTTTTAATAAATGTATATTTGGGATGAAGACTATTTGAATAACAATCATATTTCAGATAAACCATATGGGCCATTATGTTACCCATAAACTACCCATAGAAATAATTCTAAATTTGATGTCAAGAAGTTGCATTTAAAAAATGTCACAGAACTTACAATGCTACAACAGGGTTTAATTTTTCACAAAAACTAATATCACTGAAAGAATGTCAAACAGCAGGTCAAAGAATACATGACTTTGAAGATTGAACTTTCAATTTTAGATTCCTTTTTAATTCATGTTACATTATACCATAATATGAGAAAAGAAAGAAGCTGCATATGTTGTCAAACTTAATGGCAAATATTACATAGAATTGGCTAATTAAATAATAAGTGGATTCTGACTTATATTGAGGTGAATGTCAGAATTCATCAGTGTGAGTATTATTTGACAGGGGTGATAAATTTTGTTCTCTGGGGTTGATGTGTTTCAATACCCTTATGCATCCTAGGGCATTTCAAAGTACTACACTGAGAGGCTAGATTTGCAGCAGTCTGATTTACTGATACCTTTAGGGTGGACACTGTAATTAGCACATATCTGGGATCTTTAAATGACTTAAGTTGTATTCATGCAAACTGAAAAGAGATAGAGAAGATAATAGTATGTGATTATATGCATAAATATGCTTGATATAGACAGAAATGCTGATAAAGCTGAAATGGGGAAAGAAAGCAAAACTCTTATATTAAGACAGTTTCCAAGAAAGAGGAAAATGAAGATGGGCTATTTTTTAGGGTTTACGGTTCACTTTTGAAACCTTAATGAAGAAAAAAAGTCAGTCAAGTAAATTTCATGTAGTCAATACAAATATTTTATAGCAAATCATCGATTTAAATCATAAATGGTCCAAGAAAGTGAATATACAGAGAGGTTTTATGTTTATGGAGTTCTTTCTATCAGTTTTAGTTACCTTTTTGCCATCTATGATATTTTCTTCTGTCTTCACTTCCGTGTTTCCCCAAACCCCATTATCTAAATCGGTTGTAAGAAGTGATAGACTACAGACTAGACTGCAGGAAATGTTATGAGCTTATTTATTTTTAATAAAAACATTAAAAATAAGGAAATACATTTATTTTAAGCATTAATTTACTTATGAGTATTAAGAATATAAATAGAAATTTAAGGTAAGTACAGTGTTATTGGTATTGAGACTTCTCTACCCATATACCTTAGAATTTAGGAAATCATAGGGATGATCTGATAAGGCCACAAATGTCAGATTTACAGAATCTGATAAAACATACTGACCTCATGATATATAATGAAATCATGGCAAATATATAATGTAATTGTACCAAGCTGAGCACTCCAGAGTTTCACAAAACTTTGTAACTACTAAGGCTCTTTTCCTATTGAAACAGTCTTCACGCTGGGCGCGGTGGCTCACGCCTGTAATCCCAGCACTTTGGGAGGCCGAGGCGAGTGGATCACGAGGTCAAGAGATGGAGACCATCCTGGTCAAAGACGGTGAAACCCCGTCTCTATCAAAAATACAAAAAAATTAGCTGGGCACGGTGGCGCGTGCCTGTAATCCCAGCTACTCAGGAGGCAGAGGCAGGAAAATTGCCTGAACTCAGGAGGCGGAGATTACGGTGAGCCGAGATCATGCCATTGCACTCCAGCCTGGGTAACAAGAGCGAAACTCCGTCTCAAAAAAAAAAAGAAAAGAAACAGTCTTCACTTTGCCACGCAGTTTAGCCTTCTCATCATTAGCAAGCATCCAGGGGGAAAGCCTGCAAATAAAAACTTCATTGCCAACTTGGAGATACTGTTTTTAATTAATTAATTAATTAATTTTACTTTAAGTTCTGGGGTAAATGTGCAGATTGTGCAGGTTTGTTACATAGGTATACATGTGACATGGTGGTGGTTTGCTGCATCCATTGCCCCTTCATCTACCTTAGGTATTTCTCCTAATGCTATCCCTCCCCAATCCTCCCACCGCCTGCTATTTCTCCCATAGTCCTCCAACCCCCAGGCCCCAGGGTGTGATGTTCCCCTCCCTGTGTCCATGTATTCTCATTGTTCAACACCCACTTACAAGGGAGAACAGGTGGTGTTTGGTTTTATGTTCTTGTGTCAGTTTGCTGAGGATGATGGTTTCGTTTCATCCATGTCCCTACAAAGGACATTAACTCATCTTTTTTATGGCTGCATAGTATTCCATGGTGTATACGTGCCACATTTTCTTTATATAGTCTATCTTTGATGGGCATTTGGGTGGGTTCCAAGTCTTTGCTATTGTGAACAGTGCCACAATAAACATATGCGTACATGCATCTTTTTAATAGAATGATTTATAATCCTTTGGGTATGCACCAAGTAATTGGATTGCTGGGTCAATTGGAATTTATATTTCTAGATCCTTGAGGAATCGCCACACTGTCTTCCACAATGGTTGAACTAATTTACACTTCCACCAACTGTGTAAAAGTGTTCCTATTTCTCCACATCCTCTCCAGCATCTGTTGTCTCCTGATTTTTTAATGAAGGCCATTCTAATTGGCATGAGATGGTATCTCATTGTGGTTTAGATTTGCATTTCTCTAATGACCAGTGATGATGAGCTTGTTTTCATATGTTTTTTGGCTGCATAAATGTCTTCTTTTGAAAAGTGTTTGTTCATATACTTTGCCCACTTTTTGATGGGGTTGTTTGTTCTTTGCCTGTAAATTTGTTTAAGTTCTTCATAGATTCTGGATATTATTAGCCCTCTGTCTGATGGGTAGGTTGAAAAAATTTTTCCCATTCTGTTGGTTGCTGGTTCACTCTATTGAGAGCTTCTTTTGCTGTGCAGAAACTCTTAAATTTAATTAGATCTCACTTGTCTATTTTGGCTTTTGTTGCCATTGCTTTTGGTGTTTTGGTCATGAAGTCCTTGCCCATGCCTATGTCCTGAATGGTACTGGCTAGGTTTTCTAAAATAGCATTGGAAGTCCTGGCTAGGGTCATCAGGCAAGAGAAAGAAATAAAGGGTATTTGAATAGGAAGAGGGGACAACAAATTGTCACCTGTTTGCAGGTGACATGACTGTATATTTCAAAAACCCCATTGTCTCAGCCCAAAATCTCCTTAAGCTGATAAGCAACTTCAGCAGTCTCAGGATATAAAAATCAATGTGCAAAACTCACAAGCATTCCTATACACCAATAATAAGCAAATGGAGAGCCAAGTCACGAGTGAACTCCCATTCACAATTGCTACAAACAGATTAACATACCTAGGAAAACAACTAACAGGGGATGTAAAGGAGCTCTTCAAGGAGAACTACAAACCACTGCTCAAGGAAATAAGAGAGGACAAAAACAGATCCATAAATATTCCATGCTCATGGTTAGGAAGAATCAATATCATGAAAATGGCCATAATGCCCAAAGTAATTTACAGATTCAGTGCTATCCCCATCATGCTACCAATGACTTTCTTCACAGAATTGGAAAAAACCACCTTAGACTTCATATGGAACCAAAAAAAGAGTCCACATAGCTAAGACAATCCTAAGCAAAATTAAAATTAAAATAAAGCTGGAGGCATCATGCTACATGACTTCAAACAATATTACAAGGCTACTATAATCAAACAGCATAGTATTGGCACCAAAACAGAGATTTAGACCAATGGAACAGAACAGAGGCCTCAGAAGGAACACCACACAACTACAGCCATCTGATCTTTGACAAACCTGAAAAAAACAAGCACTGGGGAGAGGATTCCCCATTTAATAAATGGTGTTGGGAAAACTGGCTATCCGTATGCAGAAAGCTGAAACTGGATCCCTTCCTTACACCTTATACAAAAATTAACTCTAGATGGATTAAAGATTTAAACATGAGGCCTAACACCATAGAAACTCTAGGAGATACTGTTTTTTGTAGCCCCATCCTCTGAGGAATCGTAGATGGTGACCTCTGATATCTGTAGTCAATCCACACTCGCATGCTTCAGGACTTCAGTATCTATGGTCCAGGGATACCATTCAAATCATATTTGTTTTCTCTAAGGTCAAACACCAATAAATAAGTTGAACACCAATAATATTTTGGTGTTTTGTAGCTGATATGTTAAATCTTAAGAATATAGTTTGTTACTAAAAATGAAGGATGCTTAACGAGCAGTAGTAATTGTCATAAAATACATTATCTGTCAAGGCCAAAGGTCTGAGGGCCTTATTTAGTGTGCAAGAATAGAGAGAAAGTCAGGGCGGAGTAATAAGGGATATGTGAGTTCTTCACTGCAGGAGCTTTGCTTATGAACCTGGGCACAAAACTGACCCACCCAAATCATTTTTTATACCCAGATTTCAAAGTCTTTTTAATACTTCTACAAGAGATAACTTTGATTTTTTTGCTTTATTATATCATGCTTGTTGAACTCCATCTTGGAGGTTACCTAAGTATTCATTAACTCTCTCAAATTATTGATGAAAATAGAGTAAAACAGAAAGCAATATAATTTTCCTACCAATTTTATGAACACCAGTAGAAGCAGTAGTAGCAGCAACAAACAAAAATTTTTGTCTTAGACACTGAGGATGAAGAGGAACACACAAGTCAGCCTCTTAATGGGTTCATAGTTAATTTCTAAGTAACCTTTGCAAAAGGAAGTGTTTGAATAAATTGGATGCAAAACAAAAAAACTCACTATCTACTTATGAATGCTACTTTTAACTTTCATAAATACTAAAGTATCAAATAATTCTCATCATTTAGAATAACACCCCTAAATGTGCCTTAATAAAAAAAAAGAACTAACAACAAAAATCTCACATACACAGTAGCTCGTCCTAGGTTTTTTACAGAGACTTGAATTTTTAAAAAATGCTAATACTCACAGGCAGAAAAAAAAAAAAAGAATGATGTCCTTTGCAGCAAATTGGATGCACCTGGAAGCCATTATCCTAAGAGAATTAATGCAAGAACAGACAACCAAATACCTCATTTTCTTACTTACAAGTGGGAGATATACATGGGCACTCAAGGACATAAGGATGGTAGGAGAGGAAGGGGGGGCAGGGGCTGTAAAACTATTGGATATACTATGCTCACTCCCTAGGTGACAGGATCAATTGTATCCCAAACCTTAGGATCATGCAATAAACCCATGTAACAACCTTCACATGTACCCCTGAATCTTAAAAAATCTTGAAAGTATAAGAAAAAAAGTGAAAATGCTAATACAATTTAGAGTTTAATAATTAAAATACAACTACTAAGAAACCTTTCACCTTGAATAAGCCACAACTATTATGAGTTTAAGCCACTAGGGTACTCATTCTTTTCTTTTTTTTCTTTTTTTGAAATGGAATTTCCCTCTTGTTACCCAGTGCAATGGCGCGATCTCGGCTCACTGCAACATCCGCCTCCTGGGTTCAGGCAATTCTCCTGCCTCAGCCTCCCGAGTAGCTGGGATTACAGGCACGTGCCACCATGCAGCTAATTTTTGTATTTTTAGTAGAGACGGGGTTTCACCATGTTGACTAGGATGGTCTCGATCTCTTGACCTCGTGATCCACCCACCTCGGCCTCCCAAAGTGCTGGGATTATAGGCGTGAGCCACCGCGCCTGGCCAGTACTCATTCTTACCAATTATTTAAAAGAGAGTAAATTCTTAACAGTATCTAGGCAAAATTCAAGGAGCAGTTGGGTGTGTATAAGAAACATATTTGCTATTCTGAGCATGGAATGAAGGTATAGTTACAATTATAACTCAGAAGAATTGCAACTTAAACAAATCCCCAGTATGTTTAAAAATTGTATGATATTATACTTAGGATGGAAAGTAGTCTTCAAAATAATATGTATAGTATGGTCTCTACTTGGGGGGACTATATGTATCTATTTATAAAAAGATACACACTGAAATGTAAATTTAGTGGTAAGTGTATTTCATTAACATTAGCTGCTTCTTCATAATTTTCCTTGTCTCCCAAAATTACAAAAAATACTATTATTATATTAAAAGTTATTAAAAATAAAATTGTCCATGAGTTATGAATATACGTGGCTGATACACAATTTGGGTAAATCTTTGAGTGAAGTCTGAATCCTGTGCAACAGTCTGCACTATGTTCATTGTGAAATGTGGCATGAGTAGTGCACTGGAACTTTTAGTCACAGCTGTACTTCCAAATCACAGTATGTTACCTTATAGAGTCATAAGCAAAGACCAGCTGCAAGCAGAGAAATCTTGTTCAGATGGGAAGTATTGGTAAGCTATTCAAATATAAAATAAAATTAGTATTTTTTAAAAAGCTATTAAATGTATGTGTAGATAATGACAAAGATATAAAACTGAGGCAGGGCACCGTGGCTTATGCCTGTAATCCCAACACTTTGGGAGGTTGAGGTGGGTGGATCACAAAGTCAGCGGAACGAGACCATCCTGGCCATCATGGTGAAACCCTATCTCTGCTAAAATTATAAAAAGTAGCTGGATGTGGTGGTACGTCCCTGTAATCCCAGCTACTTGAGAGGGTGAGGCAGGAGAATTGCTTGAATAAGGAGTTGGAGATTGCAGTGAGACAAGATTGCACCACTACACTCCAGCCTGGTAACAGAGCAAGACTCCATTTTAAAACAAAAACAAAAACAAAAATAAAACTGATAGTATCTTTTCCTTTTAAAATTTAGAATCAGTTAATTTGAATATCATGTAACTGTGCAAGCAAAATTTCCCACTTATTTCTTGTTTACTAGTATAATTAAAGAATGGTTTCATTTCTCTTACTTGTCAAAAGATAAGCATACTAACAAAATAAAAACAAGTATTTGAAAACTCTAAGACAAATCAGCAAAGTACAGATATATAAGGTAATATTATGTGTAGCAACTTCTTAAATTACTATTTATTCATCTATCATTAGCTGGTGAAAAATCTCTTGCTATGTTAATGGTGACAAATGAGTAGCTTATGAGACTACTGTAAGCAAAAGGGTAAAACTGTTATAATTTTAATATACATTTGCAAACATGATTTGAGATAATCTCAAAATTATTGCTATATATAAAGTATATGAATAATGAGGAATATACTTTTTGTATTTTAATGTGGTTGGGTAATCAGTCAAATGTAAATTGTGTGAGAGAGTTTGAAACACTAACTTGTTCACAATTTGGAAAACTAGAGAAAAATATTTTAAGAAGGAAAAAACCTTGCAATAGATTTTTGGAAGTGTGGGCAGTGTTTATTAATAACAGTTTCAAAAAGTTATCTGGGGGCTTATAACAATCCATTTATTGTCAATGACTGAAAACTAAATGCCATTTAAGAACCACTGCCTTATAAAGATTATTAGGATCATGATACCATGTATGTCCAATTACAATCTGTTTGGACTGTGATCAGTCACCAGTTCTGATGACTTTGGGTAGATTTTCTGACTAGTAAGTTTATTCCAACATTTCAATTGATCTATTTTCTGTGACTTAAAAAAATATTTCCTGACAAGAAATAAGTGAAGCTTTGCATTTTGCTTGGAGAAAATATATGGAAGAGATTTTCTTTTCTTTTGATATGGAATCTCACTATGTCGCCAGGCTGGAGGGCAGTGGTGTGATCTCAGCTCACTGCAACCTCCACCTCCTGGGTTCAAGCGATTCTTCTGCCTCTATTATAATATAATGGTGATTATATTATTTACACAAGGTAGATGAATAATTGAGACGGATACCTGAAAATTTACCCATATATGAAATTTTTGTATATTAATCATACTTCCCATTTAAAATTCTAAGATGCATTCCAATGTATAAAGGATGGCTGCAAGACACACGAAACTGTTTGCTAAATTAAAAAAATAATTACCAAATGTAGATGATGGGGGGAATGGAGGCAGCAAACAACATTGTCATGTGTGTACCTGTGCAACGATCCTGCATGATCTGCACATATACCCCAAAATCTAAAGTACAATAAATAAATAAATAAATACCTATTCATATATTTTATTTATTATTTTTATTTTTTTTAGTTGGAGTCTTATTCTGTTGCCCAGGCTGGACTGCAGTGTCATGATCTTGGCTCACTGCAATCTTCGTCTCCTGGGTTCACTCAATTCTCCTCCCTCAGTCTTCCGAGTAGCTAGGATTACAGGCATGCACCACCATGCCCAGCTAATTTTTTGTAGTTTCAGTAGAGAGGGCATTTCACCATGTTGGTCAGGCTTGTCCCAAGCTCTTGACCTCAAATGATCCACCTGCCTCAGCCTCCCAAAGTGCCAGGATTATAAGCGTGAGTTGCCATGCCTGGTCTCTATATATACATATTTTAAAACAACCAAGAAGATGGCAGCTAAAATATACCACTGTTGCCCTGTGTATGTTCTTAACTTCAGTTTAGATAACTACCTTTCCTGAGTCAGCAGTTGCTATGTTGCTAGGCAGAGGTGTGGGAAAATATGATGCTAGAAGCCTTGAGCTTTTCCAGGTCTGAAAATAGAGGACATATTAAAATTGCCCTCCTGGAATAGAAAATAGATTGTGCACCAGTAGCAAAGAGCCCTGAAATAACAAGTGGGGAGAATATTTTGGCTCATGGAGATTCTTGTGACTATCTTTAGGGGCTGTATTCAAGGTTGGTGTATCTGAGAAGATACAGGGAATTTTATTAAGTGGGCTAGTGAGTTCTCTCTACTTGTAGATGGAATGGCTAGAAAACTTGTCTTTAAAACAGAAGAGTCTAAAGGCAGAGAGATTTCTTTGCATTGTCAGACAGAGCACTGGTAACTTGCTGGCTCCTCTGTGGCTAAGCTCACTGAGGTATAGGCCACTGAGATTAGCACCACTCTTAGAACTGACACCACCTAAGGCAGCCCAGTGGCTGGTTGACTCCTGGTAAGCAGTCAAAGAAAAATACCAACTCACTTAAGGGGATACAACATTCATGAAAAAAGAAAAGAAGAACTATTAAAAAAAAGAACTGCTGGAAAAAACAAATGAAAACTAAAAAAATGAAAACAAATTTAAAATGTAAGTAAAGATCAGTAACCTAACTTTGTATCTTAAAAGTTAGAAAAAAACAAAGAGCAAACTAGGCCAAAAGATGAAAGAATACTTCCTCAACACAATATAAGGCTTTGCAGAAAACCCACAGCTATGCACATTATACTCAATGATCAAAGAACAAAAGCATTTTCTCTAAGATCAGGAACAAAACAAGGAAGCTGCCTTGATTATTGCTATTCAAAGTGTACTGAAAGTTCTAGCCAGAGTAACTGGACAAGAAAAAGAAACAAAAGGCATCAAAATTGAAGTAAAAGAGTAAAACTATCTCTGTTTCCAGAAGATGTGATAGAAACTCCCAATAATCCACAAAAAAAGCTACTAAATCTAATAAACAAATTCAGCAAAGTTTTTGAGTACAAGATCAATGCCTATAAATCAATTGTGCTCTTATATACCTCTAATAAACAATCTGAAGAAGAAATTAAGAAATTAATTCAATTTACAGTAATATCAAAGGAATAAAATGTCCCCCCAAAATTAGTCAAGGATATTATGATGGTTAATTTTATGTGTCATCTGGGCTAAGAGATGCCCATATTGCTAATAAAATATTTCTGGATGTGTCTGTGAGGATGTTTTCAAAAGAGATTAATATTGGAAGTGGTAGGCTGAATAAAGAAGATTATCCTCACTGATATGTGTGAATATCCTCCAATCTGCTGAAGGTTGACTAGAACAAAAAGGCAGAAGAAGAGTAAATTGGCTCTATGCTTGGGCTGGGGAATCAATTTTCTTCTGCCCTCAGACATCAGTGATCTTGGTTCTCAGGCTTTCAGATTTGGACTTAACACTCTTAGCCCTCCAGTGTCAGGCTTTCTCATTTGGGCTGAAACTATGCCATCAGCTTTCTGGGGTCTTCAGCTTGCAAATGGCAGATCATGAGACTTCTCAGCCTCAGTAATTGTGTGAACCAATGCTAAATAATAAATACCCTTCTACATATTTCCATATATATCCTATTGGTTCTGTCTCTCTGGAGAACCCTGATTAATATAGAGGTGAGAGACTTGTATACTGAAAATTACAACATATTACTGAAAGAAATTTCAGAAGACTTAAATAAAATAAAACTTATTAGTGTGAATAATTTTGAAAACTCAATATTGTTATGAGGTCATACTACCCAAATAAATCTATATATTTAACGCAATCTTTATGAAAATTCCAATGACCTTTTTTGAAAAGAAGAAACAGCTAATTCTCAAACTCGTATGAATTGTGAGTGTCCCCTAATAGCCAAAACAATCGTGAAATAGTATAATGTTGGAGGACTCACATTTTCTGCTTTCAAAGCCTTTTACAAAGACTATACTTTTAGGGACCATTTCTATAGTTCATTCCTAGAGAAGTTTCTCTGAACATGGAGAGCATGAGAAAACTAAATAAGGAAAGGAAAGACCATTACCAGCCACTGCAAAAGCACACTGAAGTACATAGACAAGTGACACAATAAAGCAACCACATGGACAAATTTGCAAAATAAACAGCTAAGATCATGATGACAGGATCAAATCCAAACATGTCAATACTAATCTTAAATGTAAATGGACTAAATGCCCCAATTAAAAAACACAGAGTGGCAAGCTGGATAAAGAACCAGAACCAATTCTTATGCTGTCTTCAAGAGATTATCTCACAGCAATGACACACATAGGCTCAAAATAGGAGGGGAGAGGAAAACTTACCAAGTAAATGGAAAACAGAAAAAAGCAAGGGATGAAAACCTAGTTTCTGACAAAACAGACTTTAAACCAGCAAATATCATAAAAGACAAAGAAGGCATTATGTAATGGTAAAGCATTCAATTCAACAAGAAGAGCTTACTATCATAAATGTATATATGCACCTAACACATGAGCACTCAGAGTCATAAAGTGAGTTCTTAGAGACCTTCAAAGAGACTTAGACTCCCACACACTAATAGTGGGAGATTTTACACCCCACTGGCAATATTTAACAGATCATCAAGACAAAAAACTAACAAAGATATTCAGGACTTGAACTTAGCCCTAGATCAAGTGGACCTTACAGAAATATATAGAACTTTCCACCTCAACACAACAGGATATTCATTTTTTATCACCATATGGCATTTATTCTGGAATCGATCACATAATCAGAAGTAAAACACTCTTCAGCAAACACAAAAGAACTGAAATAATAACAGCCTCTCAGACCACAGCACAATCAAATGTAAAATCCAGACTAAGAAGTTCACTTAAACCCATACAATTACATGGAAATTGAATAACCTGCTCCTGAATGAATTTTGGGTAAATAATGAAAGAAGGCAGAAATCAAGAAGTTCTTTGAAACTAATGAAAACAAAGATACAACATACCAGAATTTCTGGAACACAACTAAGGCAGTATTAGCTGGGAAATTTATAGCACTAAATGCCCACATTAGAAAGGTAGAAAGATCTCACATTAATAACCTAAACAACTAAAGAACTAGAGAATAAAGAGCAAACAAATCCAAAAGCTAGCAGAAAACAAGAAATAAGCAAAATTAGAACTGAACTGGAGATAGAAACATAAAAAAACATTCAAAAGATCAATAAATCTAGGAGCTAATTTAAAAAATTAATAAAATAGACTACTAGCTAGACTAATAAAGAAGAAAAGAGAGAAGAATCAAATAAACACAATCAGAACAACAAAGATGATATTACACTGATCCCACAGAAATACAAACAACCTGTATGCTCGTAATTAGAAAATCTAGAAGAAATGGATACATTCTGGGACACATACACTCCCAAGACTTAACCAGAAAGAAACTGAATCCCCAAATAGACCAATAACAAGCTGTGAAATTGAGGCAGTAATAAATATCCCACAGAAAAACAAAGAAACAAACAAACAGCCCAGGACCAGAGAGATTCACAGCTGTAGTCTACCAGATGTACAAAGAAGAGTTGGTACCACTCTTACTGAAACTATTCCAAAAAATTGAGGAGGAGGAACTCCTCTCTAACTCATTATATGAGTCCAGTATCATACTGATACTAAAACCTGGCAGAGATATAACACAAAAAGAAAACTGTAGGCCAATATCTTTGATGGATATTGATATAAAAACTCTCAACAGAATAATGGCAAACTGAATTCAGCAGCACATTAAAAAGCTTATTCGCCACAATCAAGTTGGCTTTATCCTCAGGATGCAAGGTTGGTTAATATATGCAAATTAATAAATGTTATTCATCACATAAACAGAACTAAAGACAAAGACCACATGATTATCTCAATAGATGCAGAAAAGGCTTTTGATAAAAATTTCAACATCCATTTATGTTTAAAACTCCCAATAAAATAGATATTGAAGGAACATACCTCAAAATAATAAGAGCCATCTATGAAAAACTCATAGCCAACATCATACTGAATTGGCAAAAGCTGGAAGAATTAGCCTTGAAAATTGGCACAAGACAAGATGCACTTTCTCACCACTCTTATTTAAACATAGTATTTGAAATTCTGGCAAGGGCAATCAGGCAAGATAAAGAAATAAAGAGCATTCAAATAGGAAGAGAAAGTCAAACTATGTCTATTTGCAGATGATGTAATCTTATATCTAGAAAACCCCATGGTTTAAGCTTAAAGGCTTCTTAAGCTGATAAACAACTTCAGCAAAGTCTCAGAATACAAAATCAATGTTCAAAAAACACTAGCATTTCTATACACCAACAACAGCAAAGCCAAGAACCAAATCAGGAACAAACTCCCATTCACAATTGCCAGAAGAAGAATAAAATATCTAGGAAAACAGCTAACTAGGGAGATGAAAGACTTCTACAAGGAGAACTACAAACCATCACTGAAAGAAACCAGAGATGACACAAACAAGTGGAAAAACATTCCATACTCATGGATAGGAAGAATCAATATTTTGAAAATGGCCATACTGCCCAAAATAATTTATGGATTAAATGCCATTTCTATTTAATCCATAAATTATTAACTACCATTAACATTCTTCAGAGAAGTAGTGAAAACTATTTTTTTAAATTTATATGAAAAAAAGAGCCCAAATTGCCTAGGCAATCCTAAGCAAAAAGAACAAAGCTGAAGGTACAATGCTATCTGACTTCAAACTATTCTACAGGGCTACAGTAATCAAAACAGCATGGCGCTGGTATCAGAATAGATACATAGACCAGTGGAACAGAATACAGAACCCAGAAATAAGACATCATACCTACAACTATCTGAGCTTTGACAAACCTGACAAAACCAAACAATGGGATAAGGATTCCCTGTTCAATAAATGGTGCTGAGATAACTGGCTAGCCATATGTAGAAGATTGAAACTGGATCCCCTTCTTACATTATATACAAACCTTAACTCAAGATGGATTAAAAACTTAAATGTAAAACACGAAACTATAAAAACTCTGGAAGACAACCTAGGCAATACCATTTTGGACATAGAGATGGGCAAAGATTACATGACAAAGATGCCAAAAGCAATTGCATCAAAAGCAAACATTGACAATTGGGATCTTATTACACTAAGAGCTTCTGCGCAGCAAAAGAATCTATCCACAGAGTAAAGAGATAACCTACAAAATGGAAGAGAAAATTTTTACAAACTATGTATCAGACAAAGGTCTAATATCCAGTATTTATAAGGAACTGAAACACATTCACAAGAAAAAAGCAAACAGCCCCATAAAAATGTTAGCAAAGGACATGAACAAATATTTAAAAAAAAAAACAAAACATGCAGCTGACATGCATATGAAAAAAAGCTCAGCATCACTGATCATTAGAGAAATGCAAGTCAAAACCACAAAGTGATACTTTCTCAGATAAGTCAGAATGACTATTACTAAAAAGTCAGAAAATAGCAGATGCTGGTGCAATTGTAAAGAAAAAGGAATGCTGATTTACTGCTGGTAGGAGTATAAATTAGTTCAGCCATTATGGAAGACAGTGTGGTGATTTCTCAAAGACCTGAAGACAGAAATACCATTTCACCCAGCAATCCCATTACTAAGTTTACACCTGAAGAAATGGAAATCATTCTATCATAAAGACACATGGATGTGTATATTCACTGCAACACTACTCACAATTTCAAGGAAATTAAATCAACATAAATGGCCATCAGTGATGAACTGGATAAAGAAAATGTGGTACATAGATGAGATCATGTCCTTTGCAGAAACATGGATGGAGCTGGAGTCATTATCCTTAGCAAACTAACTAAGGAACAGATATCAAATATGGCATGCTCTCAGTTGTAAGTGGGAGCTAAATGATGAGAACACATGGCCATATAGAGAGGAACAACACACAGTGGGGCCTTTTGGAAGCTGAAGGGTAGGAGAAGGAAGTGGATTAGGAAAATAACTAATGAGTACTAGGCTTAATAGCTGGGTGATGATCTATACAACAAATCCCATGACACAAGTTTACCTATGTAACAAACCTGCACTTGTACCACTGAACTTAAAATATAAGGTAAAAACAAACAAACAAACAAAAAACTTTCTACAAAGCTTAAAGTAATCAAACAGTGTGGAATTAACATTAGGGTACACATATAGACCACTGGAATAGAATCGAGAGTCCAGAAATAAAACCCTACAACTATAGACTACTGATTTTTAGCACTCATGCTATGACAATGTAATGGGAAAAGAATAGTCTCTTTAATAAGTGGTGCTAGGACAACAGGATTTCCACATGCAGAAGAATTAAGGTAGACCCCTACATCACACCACATACAAAGATGAACTCAAAATAGACCAATAACCTATATACAGAAGTTAAAACCATAAAACTCTAAGAAAAAAACAAAAGTAAATCTTTATAACCTTGGATTTAGTAATGATTCTTAGCTATGTCACCAGAAGGATAGCAACAACAACAAAATAGAATACATTTGTCTCTACCAAAATTAAAAACTTTTGTGCATTACAGAACAGTTAACTGAAAACACAACACATAGAATGAAAGAAAATATTTGCAAACCAAATATTTGATATTTACAATAATAAAAATGTAGAAACAGTATAAATGTCCATTAACAAATGAAGGAATATGCAAAGTTTGATATGTATTTAAAATGAGGGGTCATTCAGTCATTAAAAAGAATAAAGTATTGATGTGTGCTACAAGGTGGGTGAACCTCAAAATCATTAGGTTAAATGAAAGATTCTAGCACAAAAGATTACATATTGTATGATTCCATTTATATGAAATATCTAGAATAGATAAATCCAGTGGTAGAATGCATTTTGGTCATTATTAAGAACTGAGGGGAGTTTTACTTGGATTGATGAAAATGTTTTGAAGATACATAGAAGTGCTTATACAACACCGTAAATGTACTAATTGTCTATTGTTCGTTATGAAATGACTTTATGTGAATTTTACCTTGAAAAATTATTAAACAGACAAACATGATAAAAGCTGAGCTCTTAAAGAGATTCTAATATATCATAGTCACTTTATTTTCCCCAAATTGGAATTAAGAAAAAAAAACTCTAGGATTTTAAAAATTATAAATTGGTAAATGAATTGACTGAGACAATGGTTTCCATTAAGAAACTGATAATGATCTTGAATATCAAATGGAAAAAATATCTCAAAACACAGAGTAGAAATTCCAAGGTACAGAAATTATGAGGAGAAAAAAGGGGGACTAGGAGGAACTATCAAGAAGACCTGCTAGGAGGTCCAGAAGAAGGAAAAGAACAGGAGGAAGGAAATCAATAATTAATAAATGCCAGAAGAAACTTAAACCAAAAAAGTCTGAGTTTTCCTTTTGAAAATTTAGTTTCCAGGCAGAACTTAAAAAATATATATATGTAAAATTTCAAACTCTAAAGAAATAATTATGCAAGTTTCCAAACAGAAATTATATAGAAGGAACACCAAACTGATATTAAACTTCTATCTATGAGAGTGAATCCTAGAAACATTATCAAGTACTACAGGGAGAAGAGAGCTTCCACTTGTGTATCCTATATGCAGTCCAGTATTGTTCACTTAAAGAAAAATAGGTATTTGCAAATGTGCAAGAATTCAGAGAGTATGTTTTCAGTATACCCTCTCTAAAGAAAATATGCAGATTCTAACCAACAAATGAATCAGAACACACTTCAAAATAGGGGAATATGAGAAGAGAAAAAATGACGAGAAAAACCTATATATGTATGTTTGTGAGTATACATACAATATATACATACAACATAAATTATCATGTATAAAAATTTATATTATACATTTACATTTATGCTATATAAAATTATATTTAAGTGGTTAATGAGAAGATGACTGGGAATGTGGAATCCAAATGTTAAAAACCAACTCCTAAAACAGAAGGTTGGGTGCAGTGGCTCACACCTGTAATCCCAGAACTTCGGGAGGCTGAAATGGGTGGATCACCTGAAGTCAGGAGTTCAAGACCAGCCTGGCAAACATAGAGAAACTCTGTCTCTACTAAAAATACAAAAATTAGCTGGGCCTGGTTGTGCTTGCCTGTAATCCCAGCTACTTGGGAAGGTAAGGCATGAGAATGGCTTGAATCCAGGAGAGGTAGAGGTTGCAGTGAGCCAAGATTGTGCCACTGTACTACAGCCTGGACGACAGAGCAAGACTCTGTCTAAAAAAAAAAAAAGAAAGAAAAGGAAAGAAGAGAAAGAAGGAAAAAAGATACATTGTATGAAAATACCTTTGTAATTATTAGAAATTAAAATACTAACTTATCTCAGCAAAGTTTAACAGTTGAGATTAGGCTGGGAAAGAGGAAGAGGCTGAGAAAGAACCATCAAAGTTCTCAAAGGGAGTGAAGGGAGTGAGAAGTGAGAACACTGACTCTAAAATTCATGCCATATTGTGCAGAAGAGAAAATAGCAACAACGGTGATGAAAATAAGTTCTATCTTGTTTTCATATAATAGTAGGAAAATATGTGTTTGACTGTCAAGGAAAGACAACCACTTGTAGAGTAAGAAAACACAGTAGAACTTCCATATTTAAAGAGCAAACAAAGGGAATGAATAGAAACTAGGAAAAAAAAACAGCAAAAATTAAGAACAAGAAGTACAAAATAACACAGGTGGTGAAGGTATTTGTTATATGAAATACCAAGAAGCTATCTAACATTACTTAATGCAGAATCTATCAGACTGAGTCAAACATGAAATCCATTCCATATTGTTTAAAACAAACACACTTAAAATAAAATGTGAAGAAAAGTTGAAAATAAAAGAATGGGCAAAAAGGACAAGGCTAACAAGAATTATCAGAAAGCATATTGGTAATATTAACATTGAAGAAGGTGGAATTTAACATTACAAGCACTAAGAAGAGAAAAATAGATAAGAAAGTGATTTCAAAAGTTCAACTTAAGAAAACTGTTATCAAACTCTGTGATTAGTCAATATAGCTATCATGTACAGTAAGCAAAAACTAAATTTTTAAAAAGTGATAATTTGATTAAATACCATTGTTGAGGGAAATAATGCATTTCAACATTTCTAAATAATAAGGCTCTAGTAGGTATCAAAGTAATTAAGGTTATAGTGAAATTTATCAATATATTCAATAACTTGATTTTACGTGTGTATACAAATTGTACTACTTGAATAGAGAATACACTTGTGTATGTCTCCTAAACATTCACACAATTCGATCATGTGCTTGATCACAAAGCCATATTTAAAGATGGGATATTATTTCTAGGTCTCAGTTGCTGACTAGAATAAAATAAAATTAGAAATCAATACATTTTAAAGTGACTAAAAATTTAACTACATGGAAATTAAGGCACACATTCTTACATAAAATCTTTGGATCCAAAAGGAAATCAAAAGTGATATTATAGATTATCTTGAAATTAAGAATAAAAGAAACCATATCAAAATCAATGAGACACAGTGCAAGGTGAACTTAGAGAAAAGTTTTTAGCCTTAAATAGCTTAGTTATTAAAGCAGAAATAATAAAATAATGGAAACTACTACTCATCATAAGGTATTAGGCAAAAAAGCAGTTTTCTAAAGCAAACTAATAAAAGCAAAAGCTGATTTTAAACAATAAAAAACTATAAAATTAAAGCAAGGATGAATAAAAATATTGAGAGTAAAATGTAATACATATTCACAAGATATTAAAATGGTAAAAAAAGAATGTATGCAATTCTGTTGTAAAACGTTTGAAATTCTAGTGTATATGTACTTATGCCTCCCTCTCTCTCTAAGGCAGATCCAAACAGAAGTAACTAATAAATCAGTAACCACAGAAGATACTAGAAAGGTGATTAAAGACTTACCACTATAAAACATACCAGTACTAAATGCTCCACTGTTAGCAGCGGTGAATCCGTATGGGTCTGCAGCAATCTCAATTGTTGCTTCCTCAGGAGAAAGAATTTGACTGAGGGGCATAAGGCAGAAGGAGTCACTGACGCAAGTTTTAGAGCAGGAGGGAAAGTTTATTACGTTAGTGTACTTCTGGGGTCTTGAGTCACTTCTCTCCTGATTCTTCCTTTGGGGTGGGCTTTCCACATGCACTTGCTTGAGCACACTTACCCAGCTCCTGAGATCTTATCAGGAAGCTGCTAATCATCAGTTTCAGGTGTTTTGTATCTATTAGGAGACTGCCTTTCTCTTGCACCAGCTGTCACCAATTATTCTTTTAGAGAGACAGTTAATAACCGTCTGTCCATCACCTAATGGTCAACTGACATTTCTGGTGTGTGTGTGTGTGTGTGTGTGTGTGTGTGTGTGTGTATGTGTGTGTGTGTTCCTTTTCTGCCCTGCTTGTATCTAACTAGCTACCCACTGCAACACTACCACTAAATTCTATCTTACCTTTAAATAATAGGTATCAAAATACTCTTTAAACCTTCTATTTTGTTTTATAAATCAAGCATTAAACTTAATAATAAAACCTGAAAATGATAGTAAAGAAAAACTACAGAGAACTCACACTTATGATACAAATGCAAACATTTTAAATAAAATAACAATTAGAATGTCATAGATTTTCAAAGCTAGATATGCTATAACCAACTAGGGTGTAATTCTGGAAATGCAAGGATAGGGCAATATCAGGAAAGTTTAACAAAATAAATTAAGTCATGAACAAATTAAAGGAAAAACATTATCATAAGAGATGCTGGAAAAGACATTTGATAAAATTCAGCACTCTTCCTAATTTTAAAAAGCCTTAAGAAAAATAGAAATATAGATATGAGAAATTGTGGTAGAAACAAAGATTTGTTTTTGTGTTTAGACTCAGAAAACCGACTGCATATTTTATTACCAGTTTGATAACAGCAGCTGCAGGGACAGCTGTTTTTTTCTTAACTCAGTTAAGGTATCACAAAAGGAAAAGAAGAAAAATTCCTCCAAAGTAAGGATGGTATGTACAATTCAAGTGACTATTTACATAATATGTTTCATGAACCAATGATACTCCTGAATAGCAGGTTTTAGGATTACATGGCATTCTCTAAAATTCTCTCTTTTTTCAAGGTTTAGATTTCATAAAAGACTTGATGTTAAAGTAATAGTAATCTCTGTTGTAAAATAGTTTGATGATCACATGATATCTCAGTGATCATGATATAATTTTTTTTTTTTTTTGAGAAGGGTTTGGGGTCTGTCACCCTGGTTGGAGTGCAATGGTGCAATCTTGGCTCACTGCAGCCTCTGCCTCCTACGTTCAAGTGATCCCTCTACCTTAGTCTCTGGAGTAGATGGAACCACTGATGCATGCCACCACACCTGGCTAATTTTTTGCATTTTTTTTTTTTTTGGTAGAGATGGAGTTTCACCATGTTGCCCAGGCTGGTCTCAAACTCCCAAACTCAGGCCTGTGATTCTCATGCCTCATCCTCCCTCGTAGCTGGGATTACAGGCACACACTGCCACACCTGGCTAATTTTTTTTGTATTTTTAGTGGAAATGAGCTTTCATCATGTTGGCCAGGCTGGTCTCAAACTCCTGGCCTTAAGTGATCTGCCCACCTTGGCCTCCCAAAATGCTGGGATTACATGCATGAACCACAGTGCCTGGCCAGAGCATGGTCAAACCTCATTTTATTTGTTTTAGCCTGATTAGTTAGATGGTAAGACTTTATTCTGAAGTTTACAGACTTGTGAAAAATTTATATCTGTCTTTTCAGGATAGAGAAAGACTATTTATGTCAAAGCTTCTGAATAAACAAAAGTATCTGTAGGTTCATGAGATTGTTTCTTTCTTGTGCAAGGAATCCATATCAGATTGTGATTTATAGTTCTCCACTAATCAAGGGTACACACAAAAGTTTCAAAGGAGACTTTTTGAATCAGAAAACCGAAGGTACTATATACATGATGTGGTAAATATTGTTTCACAAAATCAGTAACAGTCACAGTCAAAATGCCATCAAAACTTTGCAACATGCGTAAAATTATTAAAAATACTGCATAAAATTACCTTCAGGCTATGTGTA
The DNA here is from genome assembly GCF_049354715.1 of Callithrix jacchus. Lineage (NCBI taxonomy): Eukaryota > Metazoa > Chordata > Mammalia > Primates > Cebidae > Callithrix > Callithrix jacchus. The sequence goes on along the minus strand of NC_133503.1, from coordinate 123,310,420 downwards.
TAAGGTATATGTAAAACATAAATAAATGTTGTGTTTAGACTTGGTTCCATAACCAAGATATCTCATTATGTGTATGCAAATATTCTAAAATCCCAAAACATTTCTGAATCTAAAACACTTGTAACCCCAAGCATTTCACATAAGGGAAACTTGGTCTGTACAACAAATATACACATACATTATATAATTATATGGGCATTTGTTCACTAAGAAGCCAATTTTTAAAAATTATAATCCTTTCTAAAAATTATAAATGTAATTAGAAAACCTTATAAAATTTAGGAAAATACAAGGTGTTTATGTTAGAATGTGAAAGTTTTTTGTTTCTTCCCCATGTCACTGTTAAGAGTTTGGTGTGTATTCTTCCCAAACTTTTACACACACACACACACACATACACATTTGTTTTTCCTTCAAGATAGGCTAGTATGCTATTCTTTGTAATTGATATTTAACTTGCTTGCCCTGTCTTCCAATGTACAACTCAACAGTTCTCCATTGTAATACTCAAGCATCTGCCTTACTTTTTTTTTGTTTCATAAAGCAAATGCGCCATAGCTAATTAAATCATTTTCATATTTCTGAGCAAATTGGTGTCTCTAATTTTTGCAATTATAAATATTTTTGTAAAAAATATTCTACCTCTAATAACTGTTCTTGCCCTCTTGCCAAAGACCACCAGAAAGTAAGTTGGGTTTATTGCTTATTGCAGTAATGGAGATCACACACATCATGAGGAACCACAGGGCTATCTCAGTAAGAGTGTGTTAGAAAGGACTTACAAAATTTGCCCTGTGGCTGGATAATTTTAGATAAGGTTCAAGGAGTGGTCTTTATTTGTTTGCTAGTGTTGTTTTGCTTTGCTTTGATCTAATTTTGTCACAGTCACCAAGTAACCCTGTCTGATGTTGGTGTTCTAAGAGACCGTTATGTCCAACAGAACATCTCTATGGGCACCAGACAAGCAACATCAGGCCTAACTCTAAGTGTCAGTCCAATTCTTGGATGTCAGGAGCTGATTTCTCTTTCTCAAAATCAATCCTACAGAAATACTCATACAAGATCAGGATCAAGGAATATATGTATTTAAAATTTTAAAGATATTCCCAATAGGCTGCACCAAACATGTATTCCACCACCAAGGGAGGGGTGATGAAAGGATAGCTGAGAAGCCCCAGTGGGAAATTTCTTTTAATGAATAACTTTGCTCAGAGCTGATACATATAGCCATAATCCTTTCATTTCTCTCCATAAAGAGAAAGTAAGCAGGAGAAAAACTGGAGAGGTCGTTATTACCTAGAACCTTAATGAAAGCTTTTTCTCTCTCTCTGGACTTAGGTCAGCATGTCACTAAAACATGCAAAACAAGAGGAAAGTCTCATGATTTTTTCATAAGTTTGTCTTTTATATTCTACCAAATGGGGAAGTAAATATTTTGTTATAAATAATCCTTTATAAACATATCATTCTATTCAAAGTGGAGCCTCTGCCATTTTTTCTGAGGAAAGAGAACCGCTGCTTTTATAACCGTCTGACAGTTGGTAGTTTCTTATCATTTATCAGTTTTTAATTGAGGATTTCTTGCTTGATATTTGACAGAGATCAAGTCAGCCAGTGGGGAGTTTTTTCTTCTTTTTTTCGCAAAGAACAGTCAATGGAAAAAGAGAGAGCATGACAAGGGCACTTGAGAGTAGCATAGAGAAGTATCGCAGGCCCATTAAACATTATGAATATAAATTTAGCTGAATTAATTCCCATTTCATAAGGTGTTTTTTGGTAGACAAATGTAACATATTGGCTTGCACTATATAAAGGGGTATCTGGATTCCTACAGCACTGGATAGTCAATAAAAATGAAAAAAAGGTCAGGAACAGTGGCTCACACCTGTAATCCCAGAACTTTGGGAGGCCAAGGCAGGCAGATCACCTGAGGTCAGGAGTTCGTGATCAGCCTGGCCAACATGGTGAAACACTTTCTCTACTAAAAATACAAAAATTAGCCTGGTGTGTTGGCACACCTGTAGTCCCAGGTACTGGGGAGACTGAGGCATAAGAATTGCTTGAACCTGGGAGGTGGAGTCTGCAGTGAGCCAAAATCATACCACTGCACTCCAGCCTGGTGACAGAGTGAGATTCTATCTAAAAAAAAATAAAAAAGGAAAATAATATTTTATTAAATATTGTCCTGATGCTCTCAGGTCTCTTGAAAAATGCCATTCTCTATAGAGGTGAGGAGATTTTAGTATGAAAGTCATTCTAACCATGCTTTTGACAATGGGAGCAGAGATTATTTTGCTTTGTTTTTTAGTATGCCAACAATTTCCTTCCTTCCTTCCTTCCTTCCTTCCTTCCTTCCTTCCTTCCTTCCTTCCTTCCTTCCTTTCCTCCCTCTTTCCCTCTCTTCCTTCCTTTCTTTTTCTCTTTCTTTTTCCTTCCACCCTCCCTCACTCTTTTTTCTTTTTCTTTCTCTTTCCTCACCTTCCCTCTCCCTTCCCTCCTTCCCTCCTTCCTTCCTCCTCTCCTTCCCTCTCTCATTCCCTCTTCCTTCCTTCCTCTTTCTTTCTCTCTCTCTCTTTCTTTCTTTTTTCTTCCTTCCTTTCTTTCTATCCTTCTTTCTTTTTTCTTTTGTTCTTTCTCCTTTCTCTCTCTTTCTTTCTTTCCTTTTAAACAAATAAATAGTCCTTATATCACTGAAGTCATAACAAAGCAATCACTACACTCAAGGACTTCTGAATGTTTAAGAATTATATTTTTTCTGCTCTTTCTATATTTATATAATTTAAGAATTATATAATTATATAAGAATTTATATTACCTAGAACCTTAATCAAAGCTTTCTATCTCTCTCTTTGGACTCGAAGTCACAAGTAGAGAAAGAATATTATTATTCTTATTTTGACACATAGCCTGAGAGGTGATGTATCTTCTCAAATTTTCTGAGGAACAAACCTTCATATTCAGATTCAAAAGATACACCCATGCATTCAGCAATGTTTATTAAATCATTGCTAGATGCCAGCCATTATGCTTTAGTAAAATGGTGATGGTGATAGTACCTGTCTTATAGGATTGCTGTGAAGATTAAATGTTGTAAAGTTACTATATGGAGAAGTTTAGTACATATAAAGTACTTGATAAATATAATAAATTATAACTGGGTCTAGAAAGAAACAAGTCACCTGTGGGTGAGACACTAGGGTGGGGATACAAAATTGATAAGCAATTCATGCATTCGAAGAAATTAAATCATTTTGGATGGGTAGACATAAATAAATATTTTCTGTACAGAGTGATGAGTACCAAAAATGTGGTATGTACCCATTAGAAAAGTAGCACACAATGTGAAATGATTAATTCTTATTGAGAGTGCTCAGGGAAAATGTAAATATTTTCAAAGCATTGAGAAAGACAAAAAATTCATGCATTCATTAAAAACATTACAAATATTTGCTGAGAGTCTACTATGTAACAGTCATTGTTCTATGGCACAAGGTATACAAAAATGTGACTGATAATCTTACAGTTGATAGCCTTATTCTTTCTTCTGTGTAAGCTGTGACCATTTTAATTTCTCAATCAGGGTAACCAGAAGTTATACATTGGCACCACATGGACTACATGTGTCTGTAAACATACTTTGTTTAGACTGTATGTAATTTAGAAAATGGCAAGATCTGGAAACAGTAGGCCCTGCATCTTTACCTGGCAAAACAGTTGAGCTGGGTTAGCAGCTTCTTTCTACTTTGGTTTAACTGTTTATATAATGACTATATAAATATTATTTATGGTTATGCAGTATAATAAACTTTTGATCAAACTTTTTAAACTTATAGAGAATAACAAAAAGTGTGCAACAAAAAAAGTGAGATCAGAAGTTCGCTTTCTTAGCGATTTTCCAAGTTCCCAGAATTAACTTGTCTCCAAACTCTGTGACCAAAGTGTAAATTTCCTTTCGGTTCATCCATGCACATTAGAAAATCTACCAGTTTCACATGGTTCTAAGATGCCCTTTCTGTAGTCCTCTAGCCTTCTGGCTTTCATCGGTACAATTGTTCTCTGAGTCTTCTGCACAATTACCTACTAGGAATTCCCTTGGCCTTTTTAATGCTATATTCATGTTTTCTTACTTCCATGCATTTCTCTTTTTTGGTGACTATCCTTTCCTTGATGGTTCACATCCTCCCGTGGGTTCTTGAGAAAGAGTATATAGAACCTAATTTTTGAGTTGGTGTATGTCTGAAGATGTCTCAGTTTACCAAAATAACTGAGTGTTAATTTGGCTGGCTAAAACATTCAATATTGAAGATTTTTTGTCCACAATATTGTGAAGGCATTGATCCATTGCTTCTCCAGATACAGTGTCCTCTTGGGAAGTCTGATACCATTCTGAATCTTAAGCCTATTAATAAAACCTGTTATTTTTCTCTTGAGAAACTTTTGTATATTTCTATTTTTGCCACAGGGATGAAATTTCATGACTATGTACCTTAGTGTGGTCCATTTGTATTCACTGTGTTAGGTACTTGAAGAGCTCTTTCAATTTAAAGGTATTTATTTGTTCTTCTTTTATAAGCTTTTTTCTTGTATCACTTCATTGACAATTTTCTTTACTTTCTCTGTTATCTCTCTGAAACTCCTGTTTTATGATGCTGACCCTTTACCTGGTCTTCATTTTTTTTTCTGTTAGTCGTATTTTGTTTTTTTTTTTTTTTGTCTAAATTATGAGAGATTTATCAACCAACTTTTCTATTAAATATTTTATTTATATTATATTATTTTTAATCTTTAGTAGCCTTTTTATTTGTTTATAATATTTGTATAGTAGTAGTTCCTGCTGTTGTTGTGGTTCCTCTTTCTCCCCTTCCATGCTCTCTTTTCCCCTCCTCCTCCTTCATAGATCAATATCTTCTCTAATATTCTGAGTTTTCTGAGGAAAACATTTTACAGTTGCTTTCAGTGCCTGGATTTTCTCTGAATCCTTCCTTTCTTTTTCTCTCTCTCTTCCTCCTCCCTCCTCCCTTTCCTTCCTTCCTTCCTTCCTTCCTTCCTTCCTTCCTTCCTTCCTTCCTTCCTTTCCATCTTTCTTCTCTCTCTCTTTCTTTCGTTCTCTCCTTCTTGTCCTTTTCCTCATCCCTTTTCTTTATTTGAACTGTTATGTGAGAATCTTCAAATTTATGATGATCATTGATTATTTATATTTAAAAGAACCTCAAAATGACTGATTGAAAATTCTGATGAATAAGCAGGAGTAGTAAATTATAAGCTTCATTATAGGGTGATTAGGCCGGGACCTGGCTGGCTATTGCATGACTCCCAGCTGTCTGTATTTGTAGGTCTTTTTTCTTATACTGGTCAGCTTCCCTGAAGTGGGATCCTATGGCTTCCTATCTTCCACTTAATTACTGATTGCCAAAGTATTTGGAGATCAGAAAGGGAAAGATTTTTTGGTGTTCCAAAGATCCAAAGATATTGGTATCTAAGCTGAGTTACTTTTCCTGAACGTTTTCAGATGCTAAAACATTATTTCCATTTGCTTTAATACATACTTTTTGTCACCCATTTGTGTGTGTGTGTGTATGTGTGTGTGTGTGTGTGTGTGTGTGTGTGTGTGTATGAGTAATACCAGCTTTCTCTCTGGCTGGTTCCATCATTTACCCCTCATTGACCTACTTTTAGGCGAGAGTAGTTGCAAGTAGTTGTGTGCCAGACATTGGGTTCAGTGCTGGGAATCCTCCCACAAGTAATACAGCAGTTGTTCCTGCCCTGAGAGAGACTTGAGTGTAGTGGAAAAAAGAGACAAACTAAGTTAACACACAAATAAAATAACCAATTGCGATTATTGATATGAAAAATAAAGACCGCTGAGATAATCAATGAAAAGAGATACTTTAGATAAAGCATCAGGTAAAGCATTTCTGAGAGGCGACATTTAAACAGAGATGAACAAGATGAAGAGGAGGAAGTGGCAGCCATTTGAAGGGCAGGGGAAAGAGCCTTCCAGTCTGAGGGAACAGCATGTGCAAAAATATTCCTTGGAAAAGAGTTGGGCATATTTGAAAACTGACCTAAGGAGTATATAGCTAGAATAGGTATTGAAGGTAAGAGTAGCATGGGATGATTGAGGAATTAGGCAGAGCCAGATCAGCAGGTTCTCATTGCAATGACAAAAGCTGGCATTGTCACCTGGTACAACTGGAAGCCACTAATAGTGTTTAACCATGGAAGCGATGTGAAGTCTGGGAAATAATATTTCAAGGTGTGATACTGGGAGTGGTTTGTGAGTTGGGATGCAGATTGAGAGCAGTAATTCCCTACTAAACAGGTACATGTCACTGCTCCTTAAGGTCGTCATTACCTTTGGTACAACATGAACTCTCCACAAAGTCTTAATAGATGTTCTTATGTTTATGGATGATTATACCAATGTGAACAGAGAGATTGAGTTATTAGTCCATAACCACACAGAGAGCTAGAAGGAAGTAAATATAGAAGCATAGTACATTCCTCCCATTGGAAAGTAGATGAGAAAATATTTAATTAAAATGCACGTTGTTCTTAAGAGAAATATGTTCATAGTCTCTGAACATCATTGATGTGCTTTGAATGACCCTAAGATAATTTCTGCTGTGGATAAAACTATAATTGAGGTAAATCTATACTTCAATTTAGAAGTTTAAATTTTTCTTCCAGAAGCTTGTTTGGGGTTAGGACTAACTTTAGATTTGATTTTAATTATTGAGATCCTTCGGCAACCCTACCAGAAGGTAGAAAACTCACTAGATTCCAGAGGCTTTCTTCCCCACTGACTTGTTCCAGAAGGTTCAACAGTCTCAGTATTAATAGTTTTAAGAGTTAATAAGCAGCGAATCTTATTTTCAACATTTTAAAAATTGTTAAAATATGTTAACAATCTTCAGAGCAAGATATTGTTTCTTTATATGTAAAAAAATCACAAGAGGTTGGCTTTACTAAATAAGAGGAGGAAGGCTTTAAGTGGTGTGGTCTGACAGTAATTTGTATTAGAGTCTAGAGGAGCATATTTGTAATGTCTTGTGGTAGTACATTTATCTCTTTGTGACAGAAGGAATAATTGCTTTAGAGAGCATATCAGTGGCTATTTAAAAATTTAACTCTTTATTTCCTCAAACCTAAGGTTACAAAAATGAGAGGATGAAAACATGAGAAATATAATTCAGGTAAAACAGTTAGGAAATATTTGTTAACTAAAAAAAAAATGCACTTTTCATTGCCAATGACTGGTGAAAAGCCTGGAAGAGTAATGAAAATAATTTTCATTATACACAAGTATATATTATATATTATTCATTTATTGGTATTACTGTTATGTACTGTGGAATGTGTTTTTCAAGTTATAAACACCTAGATCAAGTGGTTTTTGTTCAAAGATGAACTATGTTTAATAAGTTGTTAATTATTAGGCTTTGCTGTCTTATGTTCTCAAATTTGACAGCCTTAATGGCTTCTTGAATACTGTCCTTTTTTAACCTATACTTTTGTATGAAGTTTGTTCTTCTTCAAGTCCTTGATTTCCCCTGAAAAGGGCTGTTGATATTTATGTCTTCCTCGGTTTCCAGTCAGCTCCCTGAGGGCTACAATGGCATCTTGTTTGACCCCATCAAAAGGTGCAGTGCTTGGCTATAGTTGAAGCGGCACCTCAAGATACAGGGGTCACGTAATTTATTGTTTAAATTGATCACTTCTGAAAGTGAAAGACAGATTAATAATTATGCTGAGACAGCAGATATAAACTGTCCAAATCAAACCAGGGTATATGATTACTCTTCTTTAAGACAGCCAGGGTGGAAACACAGGTAAGACTCTAGTAGAATCAGGTTTTTAAAGATATCCTGATTATTCTTCAATTTAACATGCAAAGATTGAGCCATAAAAATATTTTAAATTACTTTCATTATAACCCTATAGAAACCTAAATTAAACACCAAATAGGAATTATTTTGTCCCCCAAAGTGACTTACCTTTAAAAAAGAATTGAGGAGATGTGTGTGTATCTATCTATAAATGTATATTTGACCTATTTGTATTTTCTCTCTTAAATCTATTGATTTTGCATAATGTAGGATCACACAATTTTGAAAAGAACTGATCTCCTAAAAGGGTCCAGACATACATTGAAGGAGAGGGTAGATTGCTAAACTAAAAATGCATTTGTGTTAAACAATATTCAGCTTGTAGCTGGCACATAGTAGGCATTCAATTAATATTTTATGAATGAATGAATAAATAAATAAATGATGAATAGTAGCTTAGATTTTTTTCCCTGCAGGGCCTGTGGCTAGCCAGGTTCATGCTGTTTCTTCAATTTATCAAGGTCACTTTGAATTCTGATCTTTTCTTCTGAGGTGTTAGCAATCCCTTCTAACTTGGTGTCATCTGAAAAATACTACCTGTATGAAATGTGTGACTGAGTTAAGCTAGGAGTGTCGTGTTGGACATTTTCTTAAACTAGAACACAGCTGGAAATTATTACACAACCAAAAGCATACTTCATTTCAGTCTTATCAGACCAGCCTTGTCCACATTTGACTGATTTTTCACTTATCATCCATAATCAATCACTCAGTTTCTTCACTAAATAGAAAATAAGATGCACAATGAAGCCTCATGAAAATTGGAGGATAGAAACTGTAATAGGTTAGGGCACTATGGAAATAGCTTGTAAATGTATTTTGTAAATTATACTCCAGTGTATACCTATTGTATATGCCTCAATAGGCAAGTCTTGACACATAATGTATAGAAACAATCTATTATCAATTTTCCCATAGGGCAAATGCAAAATCTTTAATGAATTCATATTCCTCTTTCAAAAATTTTGGTAGAAAAATACCTTACTGCTGGTAACTTAATTCTCTTCAAGTTCTGTAGCCAATTCACTACTTAGATATCAAGAAAGCTTTTATTTAACATCAAGAAATAATAACAATCTCACGTTAAATTAAAAATACTTAGTCTTCTAAAATGCACACAGCAAATTTTTAGATTTTTAAAAATACAAAGATGAATAGTGGGAGATAAGTCGAGCAGTGTTATGTATGCAACATGAAGGAAATAACTGAGATAATTATCCAGGTAATTTAAAATAAAATTCTCTTTTGCTTTTTTTTCGGATAAAAGAAGTAAAAGTTGCCTCACTTGAATTTATATTTGTAGATTCATGTCACCATGGAAACTACTAAGCCATTGCCCAAGATTAGTTGATTGTATCTACATTTTGTTGTTTTACTAAAATTTAAAGAAGACTTTATTGTATTCCTATTGTTAAAAAATATGAAGTGCTGTTTTACTAACATATAAAAAAAGATACCATTTTTAATTTTTGTGCTATATGCCTGGGAAAATATGGCAATGGAGGTAAAAGATAAATATTTTCAGGGAGTAAGTTTACATAACAAAGGGAAAAGAATCCTTCTAATGATAAAGCTGCTCTTACAGAAAACATTTAAAGTTCTGTAACATGTTTTAATAGCTCAGGACCATAGTCGCAACACTTCTTTTGATCCATAAGTGGCAGTATCTATTTGTATGAGGAGTTACGATTGGCAGTGTGCATTCCCAGTGTTGATGATGATCTGTATATCACAGGCTTCATTTCAAACAATGCTGTATGTAAATTAGTTATACCTTCATGCCAGGGTAAAGCACCACTCACAGAGTAATTGCCAACATTTTTCCTGGTCATTCTATACATGGAATGAAAATAACCATTTAGAGACCTATTTCTATGAATTAAAGGAATAAAAATATTATGTCATAAACATTGTTTTTTATAACAATTAGATATGTTCATTTTTGGTTACATATTTAATATTATATAAAATGGAATTTTAATACCCCTTCAGTATTTAATCTACTCTCAACATTTTAAAACACCTAGTGATTTTATATTGTTTAGGGTATACGGACTGTATAAAAATAAATTATGTTGCAAATTATTTGAAAGCCTTTAAATGCCATGAATAAAATATATGATGATTAGATGTGTGAGAAATTACTCTCAGTTACTGTGGTAGTACATCAAGCACAAATGTTTAAGTTAATTTTTTGCTTTCCTAAAAAGTGTTTGCTGTTTCTGAGATTTTCTTTTCATTTCTAAGAGAAGCAGTACACATGGACCTAAGCACAAATAATGGCAAAGATAACTGTTTCAAAAGACAAGAACTTAAAATTCTTAGGGAGGAAAATTCAGCAAGCAGACTTTGAAAATCTATGAAGTGAGAAAAAGGTACTAATAGGTGAATTAGGACCATAGACAATTTTTATTACAGCATCTGTGGGCTTTCTTCATTCCATTTAAATTTTCTCTCATTTTTGAAATGTAGTAATATATACTCCTACTTTTCAGTTTCACATGCAAAAGTGAAACAACTGCTTTCCCCCCACACAAAATGATTTATAAATGCATTCTGTGAATAAAACACATTAAACTCCATTTGCATATAGTACGTTAACACATGAGAAAAATGGTTCACACAGTACATTAGGAAGGAAATAAACAGAAATGACTTTAAAATGCCTGCTATATGTATAACAATTTACAAGATAACAGAACAATGTATTTCAGGTGCATTGGACTTAATTCAGTGACAATGTTTTCTTTGGAAGCCCTTATTTACTAATTCTTTTAAAAAACACTCTTTTGCCAATTGCAGTGCTTAAGCTGCCAAGATTTTCAGAGCTGACCAGGAGGTGGAGATCGCATGCAAATGAACTCTTCCCCTTGGCTGGCAGCCCACAATGACTGATTCAAAAGAACACTTTAACCCAGAAGATGAGTCTGAGCTGAGTATTGCTGGCCAGAAACGACTCCAGTGTTCCATGTTAGGTGGGAGGATGCCTTCCAAGCAGTATATTACCTTCCAAAATTTACTGTCTCTATTTCCAAAAAAGGAAGGGTTCATGTTTTCTCTCTTTTTAAAGCAGAAATCCCCATACATTAAAATCTTTCCTATCTTTAAATTAAATTTCTAAGCACCATTTTCTATTTCCCTTAACTTATATAGCAACCATTTACAGAATGTATGTGTACATCTTTATTCCTAGGCTGTCTGAATTTTACATGGCTAAGTTTCAGTATTTAATAATATATTAAATATGAAAGAAATGTTGGAAAATATACAATATGTGTAAGTCTCAAAGTTTTATTAGTTTTTCTAGAGTGAACTGGCATATGATGTAATTTTGAAGAATAGTATAACAAACGTATGTTGAATTGGCGAAATGCAAGTCCAGCAGTATATTATAACATTGTCATTTTACCTCAGATTCTGGTTTCGTATACACTTCCGCCTTTGGTAATTTACATAAACATGCATAGTCTATGAATTATGCATAACCCTTATTTTAAATGCAGAGCTTTCAACTCTCACAGTGCACTAGTATACACACCCATTTGATTGGCTCTGGCCTGTTTTCATTACTCGCAATTTCTTGGAACACAAAAGAGGTTGAAAAGGCTGACAGGAATGGACAGTATTTTTTCTTGTGTGTGTGGGAAATATTTGTTTCCTTTTCAAAGCAATTGGTGTTGCAAAGTTTTGTCTGTGATTATTGCTCCTGGTTGTTGTTATTTTTTTCCAAGAAAGAATGCATTAAAATGTCTGAACCTACAAAACAGCAATCACAATCAGATACTTTATTTATTTTTTTTATTTTTAAAGGATGCTGCAGAAATTGTTTTCTATTTGCATAAATCTGAACACAAGGCTATAATAAGGAAGCAACCATTAGACTTTGGGGGAATATCCCAATTATACTTGACATAAGTGGGTAATCTTAAAGCATTGATTGAATAGTTAGGCATCCAGAAAATATTAAAAATTTAGCATTAAATTATGTTTATTCAAGTAGAATTGAATATTCTGATTAATGTACACACATAATGAATCCTCTGTATTTGAGACAGTGTGATTACTTTGTTTCATATGAACTTACCTATATGAAATAATTCATCCAATGATATAAAGAAGCGGATATAGATATTTTTACTAAAATGGCAGTAATTAATTAAATAAAAAGCAATATGGTGGTAAGTAAAACTTCAATAACATATTTTATAACTGTTTACTAATCACCCTATGATTTAACATTTGTGATATTATTACCAAAATAATAATGCTTTTCTTTACAGTAGTAGGAAATTTCCAATCTCTTTAAAAACTCTACTTCTTATTGTCATTTTTTATTCCTTTTTTCAATTTCTCCTTATAAATCTTCAAGCCTCTATTCCTTTTTCTCTTCTCTGCATTTTTCTCTAACTTTTCTTTTACTCTCGATTTTAACACATTGTTGGGTATTAATCACCAAATTATACCTGGTATTAGCTTCCCTTTTATTATTTTAGGCTATTTCTTATGAGGTCTGGAGATCAAGACCATCCTGGCCAACATGGTGAAATCCCATCTCTACTAATTAAGCTTTTATGAGAATTTTTTTCTTTTGATGAATTCTCTATTATGCTACAGAAAATGGATATTTGGTTTACATGAAAAGGGAGGAGATTTTGCAGCTAGATTTACTTTAGGAAGTACTCTCCCTTTGAGGACCATAAAGTCTTGATTTAGTTCTTTTGCAGGGAGTTACCAAATACTTCCTTTGTAGGAGTCTTAGTGCCAACTTCATGGTGTCTAAGCTCATCTGGAGCCTTAGTGAAGCTCATCAATCTTTACATTTTTATGCTTGTTTGTTTCTTTTCATGCTTTTCTGACCAGCTCTTTCTTGGATTCCATGAGTTCATCTCTCTCCTTCCATCTCTTACAAATTAGACTCCAGTAGGCTTCCATCATTTTCCTTATTTTGTTGTTCTTTCCACAAGCTTTATTTGGAAGTTTCCATTGACCTTCATGGTTTTCACTTCTGTGTCTGTTCTTAAGACTGTCATTTCTACATCTTCCTCCCTACATCTACCTACTCAGAGCTTCACATTCATTTACTCTCAACAAAACAAGAATTATTCCATTAAACGCAACTTGGATCATAACACAATTCTGTCAATATTTCCAAAGACTCCCCATCTTTCTAAAAAGTAAATTTAGAATTGTTATGTGTGTCCACAAGGCCCTGCACCTTTTGTATTGTATCTCCTTGCCTCATTATCCCTCTGAATTCACCTCCTACTGCTCTCTGCTCACTCCACTCTAGGCACACATGCCAGGAGGAGGCTGTCTCTGGGAATTTGCATTCTCTTTCTTTCCTTGTGTTTCCTCTTTTCAAGATATGCTAGTGACTCATTTTCTTACTTTGTGCAGTGTTTAACTAACACTTGTCAGTGAGACTTTTCTGGACTACTGTATTTAAAACTACACCCTTTACTCAGCCTCCACAAATATTTTCTACTCATATCTCATGCTTTGTTTTTTTACTGCATTTATAACCATCTATTTTACCTTTTTACTTTATTTGTTATCTACCTTCTCTCCTATTCCTCTCTTTCTCTAGTTTTTTTTTTGTTGTTGTTATTGTTGTTGTTGTTGAGACGGAGTCTCGCTCTGTCCGAAGACAGAGGCACTATCTCAGCCCACTGCAACCTCTGCCTCCCGGGTTCAAGCGATTCTCCTGTCTCAGCCTCCCGAGTAGCTGGGATTACAGGCATGCACCACCCAATATACTTAGCAGACAGGATTTCACCGTGTTTGCCAGGCTGGTCTCGAACTCTGACTAGTGATCTGCCCGCCTCAGACTCCCAGAATGCTGGGATTACAGGTGTGAGCCACCGAGCCAGGCAAGCCTCTTGAAAGCAGGGATTCGTGCCTATTTTTGTCACTGTTCTGTCTCCAGAGCCTATCTTAATGACTGTCATATAGGTGGTTGTTCACTGAATAGTTGAGTAAATGGAATGATCATGGGCCTGGAATTTCAGCGTTTGCTAGTAGTATTCAAAAATTAGACTCATATGAAGGGAAAACTGGATTTCTTAAACCACATAGGTACTGGTAAGAAGGTAACTGGGTAAAGAGAAGCTTCCACGAACCTTTCTCCTTTGGTAATTGCTGGCATTGAAGGAGGAATAAAAAGAAAAACATTGGAATTCACATTATAAGAAAGACTATGCATTAAGAAACATTAGTAGCAAGGAGAAAAAAAATAAAGGTTTTCTTATTTCATTAGCAAAACTTAATTTCTCTTCTCTGTTTGGCTCTAGAGCCAATCTGTGGTTCCAACCAGGGTATCACATATGGCTCTTGTCTTTTTGTTTATTTCTCTCCTTTAGCTCTCATTCCCTTCCTCTTTTCTTTTTTCTCATTTTTCTCTTCTTTTCTTCTTCCTCCATTAATACTCTTATGCAAATATATTTCTGTTACTATAAAAACTATTGCTGTTGCACATGGTCCAGGTTTTCTGAGGAGATTAATTATGCTAATGGTCTATTGATATAATCAATTCAAGTTAGCCAAGCAAAGATTATGGCCACATCCATAACCCCAGTGTTATTTGAAATAAGTCCAGCAGCCAAACAAAAGAAGTAAGAAAATGAAGACTCCAAAGTTAGAGATATTTTTATGTTAGCACATTCCCTAATTGTCAAGGAAATTTTGCTAATCTAGAAAGTTGTTGCAGTCTCTTTTGACTCAAAAACAAAGGATGTAAATTGATAGTCCACATAGTGTTACAGCCACAAATATTTTGTCCTTATACTATGAATATGTAATTCTTTCTTGAAAGTTGTTGAGGTATTTGGCTCACTAAAATCCTGTGGAAATGAGTGCTGTAGATTTATTAGGCACTCTATAGAAATGCATTTCTTTTGTGTTTTAAATTAGTCACATTTTAATGTCATTGAACATGCCCTTGTTCTTGTTTCCATTTGTGGTCTTGTATCCAGTGGGAATTTATAGGGCTCAGATTTATTTAAATTATGCTGATGTATTTGATCTTTCAACATACAGTGCATGGTAAAAATGGGTGGCTGTCCATATCCATAAATGAAATATGAAGGAAAAGGCATACTGATAAATTCTCCACTAAATCAGGTTTAATTAGATATCAAAAAGGGATAAAGCCTGGCAAAGTTTCCACGCTAAGTGTTACAGAGAGCTAAGATCAGAAAAGAACATAGATATTCAATGGTATATTATAAAACATTTTCAGAATTTTATAGATGACAACGCAAGAAAATACTTCTAATTCAACCAGTCCGCTTGTTGAGCAAAAACTTACTCTTCATTAATTTGTGTAATTTCACTTTACCAATAGCTTAGGAAAACCTCTCTACCCAGAGTTATTAGGCTTGTAGAACCATCATCATTCTTGTCTACCTTAGAACTGTAGCTATGTCACTATTGATCCATATTTGGCATAGTTGTTTCTGCTTTTGGAATTGGGGCAGTATCTGATTTGATATATTTTAAAGCATTATGTGTAAATTGAATTTTATATTTAGTACCCTGGGATTGCTTGTTAATTGAAAGAAATTAGCGAATCATAATTTTTAGTATTAAATATTATAATATATGGAGTTTACTTAAAATGAGATACAATCTTACTAGTTTCAAGGATTCATGTACGTTTGCACAAAGATACATTTCTTTGTCACAAGGCATATACTATTACTTTTTACTTTCTCCATGTGCCTGTCCATGCTCTTCATCTGTCTTCTTCCAATACACTTGCCAAAGAAGTAGGTCCAACTAGAATAGTTTCAGGCATGTGAAAGACATGTCAGGACATGTAGAGGAATAAATGTCTGTGTCTCTCCCATTCTGTTTATTCCCCATGCTCACTCCTCTTCACCCTGGCCTCACCTTATATGGCATTATCTTTTGCCAAGGGATTTAAAACATGGTAAACATGAATAGTGTTAGCTGTAACTAAGGTTGCTGAAATTATGCCTGTGAGTTCTTCTCCATATCTATTTTCTAATTATAAAAGCCAACTAGACTCTAAAAATTAGTAGTCAACAAATACATGTTTTAAGTTTATTTAAAAATAGTAGCAAATGTAGAATGTTATGACTAAATATATTTAAATATGTATTTAAATAAGTATTTAAAATGCTAACAAAATGCTAAGGGAAGTGATAGTACTAAAAAAAATTATGTCTTCATCCTTTAGATATTTATGTAGCTAGTTTATTTCTCAAATTTTATTTCCTGTGCTGGAGAACAGTTTGAAAATTTTACTAAAACTTCAGAATTTTGTGTAACTGTTTGATTTAACAAACTCTTTCTTAAACTTCCACACCTAGATTTAACTTTCCTTCATAACCCCACAATTCCTTTAAACTTTCATCAATGGTTTTGAACCTCTGCACTTTGCTCCTGTCTTTCTAATGCCCTAGTTTGTCATTTGGTATGATAGCCACAGTCATCTCTAAGCCACCGTGGCATCACTTCTTTCTTTCATATTGACTAGGTAAGTATTCTCAATATATCAAACTCTAGAGTTAAAGTTATAATTCTATGTTAGCATTACTGTTTCAGAATGTTGGGTCCATATGTCTATTCCTATTTGGAAATAACAATTCCTTGTCACCTGCTGCTGTGCTGTTGATTTCATTTCCCTCTATCCCCTCTAGGATCGTTGTCCATCAGTCACCCTCAGCCCCCAGCACCCTTTCACGCTTTTATCTGTGGACTCCTTTTCCATTGTTACATACGTACTAAACGTTTTTATTTTTAAGACAGTCTTGCTCTGGCACCCAAGCTGGACTACAGTGGGACGATCACAGTTCACTGCAGCTTTAACCTCCAGGCTCAAGTGATTCTCCCCGCTGGGCTTCCAAAGTAGCTGGGACTACAGGAGTGTGCCACCAAGCCCTGCTAATTTTGTATCTTTTGTGGAGATACAAAACTACAAAAATTCACCATATTGCCCAGTCTGGTCTCAAACTTCTTCTCAATAAATCCACCTACTTAGCCTCCCAAAGTGCTGGGATTCTAGGTGTGGGCCACCACACCCTGCCCATACCATAAGTTTTTATTCTAAAAACTTTTTTTCTTTCAAGTTTGCTTCCACAAATTCATTAACATTATACACTTCTTTCTTTCCTTGTGTATTTATTTAAGGCAGCACTTTGGTGCCCCAAGTTTTCACTTCTTATTCACTGAAGGACTCAGCAGTCAACTATTTTGATCTTTAGTCTTACCAAATGTGAAAATAACATCTGTTACTTCCCTTCATTTCTCATCCAATCCTAATGTTGCAGGACTTTTCCTTAGTTCAGCTAAAGACGGGATCCTTGTCTGTCACACAGCCACGAAAATTTAGGCTAGCAGATGGTTCGGAGAGTGAGTGAAGCAGGGTTTTACTGGGTGAAAAGGAAGAAAGGGAAGAAGCAGGGACTCTTGCTAAGTTAGACTCCCTGCTAGAGCACTTCCTACCCACAGCTTGAATCTCAGGTTCCACACAGGAAGAGGAGGGGCCAGGCTCCTCCCTGCTGCAAATGTCCAGAAATTCCTGAGGTTCCACATCAGTGGGCAGGCTGGTTGAAGTTTCTTCAGGGAACTCCTCCCACATGGCTGTCTCATTTCCCTCTAAACAAGTACATATAAATGCCTTGAGAATAAGAATAAAAAAAAAACCTATCTTAACTCCTTTCTGTGGACAGGGATCTGTTTGGGGAAACAGCAGTCAGAGCTTCCCTAGAATCCTAAGGTTTCCCAGCAGAAGGGGCCATTGTCAGAGGCTCCGGTTGCATCATTCTTTGGAGTTTGATGGCCTGAAAGCAAGAACAGACAAACAAGGTTATTAGAAAACATGTATCAAAGCAAAACAAGGGAAGGGCTAAAGAGAGCTAAAAATTCCAAGGCCTTTTATCAGTTTGCACAGGGAGAGGGAGGTCAAAAACTCTACTGACAAAAAACCTTTAACTTTTTGCAGGCATGTTGGGCTTCTGGGTTCCCTTCTGCTGAGCCCAATCCTAAACCAGCCAGTTTAAGGTTTGGGAAATTAACTCTCTCCAGTTTGGAGGATGCTTCTGAGGAGAGTATCCTGTAGTACAGAGCCAGAATTACGTATTAGTGAACACAGAACCGAGAAGAAAGGAAAAAGAAGACATTTTTCCTAAGAAGTCCCATGGTTTCAGGATGAATTTAATAGGTGTACAGACTGAAAATGAATGCCTACCCATTTAGAAAGAGGGGAACAGGCATCCCTGGTTTCCTTCTCTTCCTAGCAGATACTGAGAGTATGTGAGGGAGAGAGGAAATAGTGTCTTCTTTTCCTTATTCCGTCTTTGCATCCCTGAGTCCCAGTAATCTTGGCAGGATTTGCAGGGCCTCCTGCCATGAGTGTCAAAGAAGCTTGCACCCGTGAAGAAGAGAGGGCCTAGAGAATAGAAGTTATCCACTCTAACCTATGCCTCTAATCCCCCTGCTGTCAGTAGTCTTGGAGTTCCCTAGACCTTATTTATGCTATGGATATTAACATGGTCTTTATCCATGAAACAGGAAGCTTGGGGTTGGCTTAATCGGCAGGAATCAGCCGT
This sequence comes from Callithrix jacchus, assembly GCF_049354715.1. Lineage (NCBI taxonomy): Eukaryota > Metazoa > Chordata > Mammalia > Primates > Cebidae > Callithrix > Callithrix jacchus. The sequence goes on along the minus strand of NC_133503.1, from coordinate 123,291,957 downwards.
GCTCACCTGCACTGTGCCTTTTAACCTCTGTTGTAATTTGTCTCTGGATCCCTCAGATTCAGTTTTCTTTCCTAGGGCTTTGACCCAAAGCTTGGAATTGAATCTGGGACAATAATGTGTCTCAGGGGGCATTGCATGAACTCCTTATACTAAGCCAAACGTTAAGGTGAAGCTGTGGAATTGAACCCTACTCCAACAAGGGAGATAAAAGGATGTCTCATGACGCACCCAGATAACTGGAGGCTATAGTTAAACTTGCTAGGATTTAAGTGCACGGTGCTTGGCTTTGGTTAGTTTCCTTGGCCTCACTTTCCCAAAAAGGAAACCTTCATGTGATAGGCATCCTATTTATTCCATCACTTGAAAAGATTTGCAGGATAATTGCTCAGAATTAGAATATTGTTCCAGATTTTTACATTACTCTGGTTCTTTCTGAGCTGCAGCCAGAGATTGCTGGTTGGTTCACAGGACCAAGCTGGGTTAGTCTAAACTGCTGGCAAAACTTAAGTACAACTAATGAGTTTAGGATTTAGTGACAAATGTATGATAAGTTTCGGAATGTAATTTCTCTCTCTTCAGTCCTCATTTTTATTAAAAAACAAATCATCATAGGACTGAGTGGTTTTCCAAATAGACTTTAGTCTTATACGTGGCCTGATTATTTGCATAAAGTGCAACAAGAGTAACTATTTCTGCTTAGGCCTTTGGATTGGCTTTGATGGACCGCTGTTCCACAAGGAATCTTAGACAAGACTTTTAAAGGCCAAGCCCCGCATGGGTTTATTCTCAAATACCTGTGAGTTGGGTGATCCTCTCCTTTTAAGGTCCCAAGATAAACAGCTCCTGGACCCTTGAGAAAGTGACATTCTTCACTGACCACCATCAGGAGCCCTTTACAGGGATTGCATAGGCAAGAGTATGAGGCCAACTCCTCCCACAAGGTTTTTTTATCAGCTCTACAAGTCAAAATTGAATCCTTAAAGGGAAGTATACAATTCTAGTCAAAGCCTTAGTAAAATAACCAATTTTTTCCAATTGTGTCCTGTTGCAAAAGAAAAATGGATTTTTATTGCACTGATGCCAACAACTATATTGCCATAAGTTAAGAACACTCACAGATAATTTCCAAATTCTAGAGGAACCAGGCAGAGAGAAACAAACATGCTCCAAATTTTGTTTATAGGAGTGTATATCTTAATTATTAAAGGCCATAAATAGTTCAAAATAAGTGTGCTTGACTCTGAAAAGCAAAACAAGGATCAGCAACATTCCAAGCAAAAGTCAAGAAGAATTGTTTTAGCTTCCTGAGTTCAGTCCATTTTGTTAACTCTTGTTTTGCTTGATATTTGTGAATATTTCAATTCTTTATGCGTCCTGTACAGTTTCCTTTATTCTGATGTTACAGTTTCTAAAATTATCAAGACTCTGCATTTGAAATCACCTGGTAAAGTTCTACAGCTCTTTAGGAACCATTTTCGAAAAGGATTAAAACAAGAAAGCAATTATTTATGAATAGCAAAATGTCCAAAATAGTTACAGTTAGAAACAGAATTGAAGAAGTTTTGTTATCTCCGTGGTTTACAATAACTTAACATAAAACCATCGTTATGATTGATAGCATATATTCACACATTAGAATTTTAGAAATCCCATACAATTTTGGAATATATATGTATTCATCTGTTTTCATGCTGCCGATAAAGACATACCTGAGATTGGGAAGAAAAAGAGGTTTAGTCGGTCTTACAATTCCACATGGCTGGGGAGGCCTTAGAATCATTGAAGGAGGTGAAAGGCACTTCTTACATAGTGGTGGCAAGAGAAAATGAGGAAGATGCAAAGGTGGAAACCCCTGATAAAACCATTAGATCTCGTGAGAATACCAGTAGAACAATATGGGGAAAACCTCCATCATGATTCAAATGATCTCCCACTAGGTCTTTTCTACAACATGTGGGAATTATGGGAGTGTAACTCCAGATGAGATTTGGGTGGGAACAGAGAGCCAAACCATATCATTCCACACCTGTCCCCTTCCAAATCTCATGTCCTTACATTTCAAAACAAATCACACTTTTGCAACAGTCCCCCGAAGTCTTAACTCATTTCAGCATTAACTCAAAAGTCCACAGTACAAAGTCTCATCTGAGACAAGGCAAGTTCCTTCTGCCTTTGAGCCTGTAAAATCAAAAGCAAGCTATTTACTTCCTAGATACAATGAAGGTATGGGTATTGGGTAAATGCAGCCATTCCAAATGGGAGAAATTGGCCAAAACAAAGTGGTTACAGGGCCCATGCAAGTCCAAAATCAAGTGAGGCAGTCAAATTTTTAAGCTCCAAAATGATATCCTTTAACTATATGTCTCATATCCAGGTGACAGTGATGCAAGAAATGGGTTTCCTTGGTCTTGAGCAGCTGCATTCCTGTGGCTTTGCAGGATACAGCTCCTTCCTGGCTGCTTTCATGGGCTGGTGTTTAGTGTCTGTGGCTCTTTCAGGCAAATGGTGCAAGTTGTTGGTGGATCTACCATTCTGGGTCTGGAGGATGGTGGTGCTCTTTTCACAGTTCAACTAGGCAATGCATCAGTAGGTACTCTGTGGGGGGCTCCAACCCCACATTTGCCTTCTGCACTGCACTAGAAGAGTTTCTCCACGAGTGCACCACCACTGCAGGGAACTTCTGTCTGGGCATCCAGGTGTTTCTATACATCTTCTGATATCTAGACAGAGGTTTCCAAACCCTAATTCTTGACTTCTGTGCATTCACAGGCTCAACATCATGTGGAAACTGCCAAGGCTTGGGTCTTGTCCATTTTGAAGCCACAGCCTGAGCTCTACATTGACCCCGTACAGCCATGGCTGGAGCTGCTGAGATGGAGGGCACCAAGGCCCTAGGCTAGACAAAGCACATGGATCCTTGGCCTTGCCCATGAAACCATTTTCTCCTAGGCCTCTGGGACTGTGTGATGGAAGGGGCTGCCATAAAGACCTCTGATATGCCCTGGAGACATTTTTCCCATTTTCTTGGGGACTAACATTCAACTCCTTGTTACTTATGCAAATTTCTGGGGCTGGCTTGAATTTCTCCTCAGAAAATAAGTTTTTCTTTTCTATCACATTGTCAGGCTGCAAATATTCTAAACTTTTATGCTCTGCTTCCCTTATAAAACTGAATGCCTTTAACAGCACCCAAGTCACATCATGAATACTTGGCTTCTTAGAAATGTCTTCCATTAGATATGCTAAATTATCTCTCTCAAGTTTTAAGTTCCACAAATTTCTAGGGCAGGGACAAAATGCCACCATTCTGTTTGCTAAAACATAACAAGAGTCACCTTTGCTCCAGTTCCCAACAAGTTCCTCATCTGTATCTGAGACCACCTCAGCCTAGACCTTATTGTCCATATTGCTATCAGGCTTTTGGTCAAAGCCATTCAACAGGTCTCTAGGAAGCTTCAAACTTTTCCACATTTTTCTCTCTTCTTCTGAGCCCCCTAATCTGTTCCAACCTCTGCCTGTTACCTAGTTCCAAAGTTGTTTCCACATTATTTTGTTATATTTTCAGCAGTGCCCCACTGTACTGGTACCAATTTACTGTATTAGTCCATTTTCACACTGCTGATAAAGAAATATCCAGGACATGAAGAAAAAGAGATTTCATTGAATTTATAATTCCACATGGCTGGGGTGGCCTCAGAATCATGGTGGGAGGCAAAAGGCACCTCTTACATGGGAACAACAAGAGAAAATGAGGAATAAGCAAAAGCAGAAACCCCTGATAAAACTGATACAGGAGTTCTTAAGAGGCAACTTTTAGGCAGATAGTAAGGGTAAAGGTTTACAGTGGACATTTTCTTGTAAGAAGAAACAACCTCTGAACTACCTCTTCTCTAACAGAAAAGGTGTCTTGAAAGGCCAGGCCAGCAAGCTCTGATACGTAAATGCCATCCATTAGAAACTGGGTTCACTCAATATGACAATTCCCACCATTTTCTCCTTATCACAAGGTGTACTAAGTGTCATGGTCACCTCCAGATAACATCATGTGTTCAGAACATCATGGTGACATATTAGCATATTAAAAGGCTAAGGTGAGAGGGGCACGTTTTTGGCAGGCTGTGTAAATGATACACCTGTTCAAACCAATCCCCTGGGCCTTATGGAAACCAGACAATGCCTCCTCCAGCCTCCCAATATAAGCAGCCACTTTTCCACCACACATGGAGATTTTCTCTTTGTTCATATCCCCCCTCCCTCTGTCTCCTCTGTCTCTGTATAGGGGAGCTGTTTTCTTCTTCCTTCTTTTTTGCCTATTAAATGCTTTGCTCCTTAAAACCACTTCACATGTGTCTATGACATTTTATCAAAACTGGTGAGAGACCAAGGACCCTGGTGTTCTTTTAGTCATTGGAGCCATAACAAAACCACCAGATCTTCTGTGATTACCATGAAAACAGTATGGGGAAAAACACCCCTATGATTCAAATTATCTCCAGTGGGGAAACCACCCTTATGATTCAAATTATGTCTGACTGGGACCCTCCCACAACACATGAGAATTATGGGAGTACAATTTAAGATGATTTTTTGGGGATACGCAGAGCCAAATCATATCAATATATTAGCATTATTCACCAAGATATAACCTAAAGAAGATTGAGCATCATTTTTACAATCCTATGTACCTAAATTTGTCAACTATGGGCCCTCTGAAGTATCTGAAAAGCCAGGAGTCAGGAAAGATAATTTTGAAACTTAAGTGTGATTTTGGGAAGGCTGTTAAATACGTTACATTTAAAACACTTGATATTATGAAATCGAGTTCGAAATTACCATAAATTATTTATTTTACAAAACGATGACTCAGACGTTTTAAAGAAGCAAAAAACTTCTATAACCCGTTACAAAGTTTGCCAAACAGCAGATTAGCACCTTAAGAAAAGCTCGTTATAATATTTTTACCAAAAAAATTCCACATTTTACAGTTCTTACACATCTCGCATGTTAATCTATTTTTAGTAGTCTCAATTACATGTTGTAATAGTACTCCTAGCAATTTTTAACTTTAAGGTAAAACTTGGTAAGTTGCTTTAATTGTGTGCTAAGAGCAGTCAATGTTTGCCTTCTTAATTAAGGATGTGATTAGTTCTATATGTCCCCAGGCCTTACCAGTTGTGAAGCTGGCAAGTCATATAGTTCTCAAAACCCAAGAAGCAGTTTGTAACCTTAAAAAACTTAGCAAACCTTGCACCTGACCTGCATTTTACCAATAATATATTTTGTTTTAATTATACTTTAAGTTCTGGAGTACATGTGCAGAACGTTCAGGTTTGTTACATAGGTATACATGTGCCATGGTGGTTTGCTGCACTCATCAACCCATCATCTACATTAGGTATTTCTCCTAATGCTATCCCTCCCCTAGCCTCCCACCCATGGACAAGCCCTGATGTGCAATGTTCCCCTCCCTCCCTGTGTCCCTGTGTTCTCATTGTTCAAATCCCACTTATGATTTACCAATAATCTTTAAGGGTGTTTTATTTCTCAAAAAGTACCACTACTTCTATTTTCCCATTAAAAAATATTAGATTCAAGTGCTTATCTTTCTTTAGGCCATATTAATTAGAGCTCTTTTTACAGATACCACACACAGGACACACACAGACAGGCAGAAGAAAACCCAGTCTCTGGGTGGGGTTCTTCAACAGAAGGCTAGGAGAACATCCAGATGTCAAACCAGAAAGAAACTTATTCCCTAAAGCAGGATTGCTAAACAAAACCTTGCCAAGCCGATACCGGCCATGTCCCCAGTGTGAAAAACAAGGTGGTGGCTTGCAGCACAAACCATACAGACAGGCAAAGCATACTAGATTGGCCACAGCTCGAAACTAGCCCCTACAAATCCTTTTTCAAAATTAAAGCTTTATTGAAAATACAAACAGTTAAAGTTCAGGGCCTGGCCTAGTAAAGAGACGGGAGGAAGGTGAAGGTTTACTGCTGATGTGGTAGAGAAGAGGAAATAAGAGAGCAACAATTAAAAAATTCCTGGGGAAGAATCTCCTATTCTTGTGCAAGTGATTCCTCCACCAGGGAGATTAGTTCAATTACTGTCTGATGGAGTAAAACCCCTTGGCTGGGGTCAGGAGTTCAAGACCAGCCTGGTCAACATGGTGAACCCCCATCTCTACTAAAAATACAATAATTAGCCAGAGCTTGCTTGTAGCCCCAGCCACTTAAGAGGCAGAAGGTGGGAGAATTAAAACTGGGAGGTGTAGGTTGCAGTGAGGTGAGATCACACCATTGCACTTCAGCCTGGATGACACAGGGAGACTCTCACTCAAAAAAAAGATGAAGAAGAAAAGACTGTATCAATTCAAAGTTTATCTACAGTGTATCAGAGACCTCATTTTATCACAACTTTTATATCACTGGATGACATCAGCAATTAATTTTGCACATAAGATGAAAAAATTTATCTTTTTATTTTAGTTTACAATTCTTTGATTTCAAATGAGTTTAATTATGTATGTTTCTGTATTTCTTGCCTTTTTACATTATTGGTCCATTTAAATAATTAGTTCTTATTTCCTTATTAATTTATAAGAGATAGTTATAAATTGTTACTAGTTCTTAGTATATTTATTATGTTTATTGCAAATATTTTATTCTATTTTATTAGCTTTTACTGTTTTCCTTTTTCTCTTTTTTAAACGTGGCTAATGTTGCTGATAGCTTCTTGAATTAAAGGTTTAATTCATTTTTATCAATATGCATTGTTTTCTGATAAAGACATTTAAGCTTCTGAAATTTTCTTTCACGTGTATCATGTCTGCATCTCACAACTTTGGTATGTAGCCTGTTCTCATTGGTACTTATTTCTCACCATTATATATTTTCAGTTTTAATTTTCTCTCGCTGTACTGGATTAGGAGGTTAGATCACTCATCTCCATACAGAGAACTTAGGGCCAAGGATGTTTCCTAGCTTCACGGCTACATGCACACCTGAAGAAGTGGTGGTCACCCACTGGATTTTCCTTTGGCATTGTTGCTTGTACCTGCCACTGGGAAATCTGTAAGCAGACCTGCTTGGTCCAGCACTGCACACCTTGCTCTCAAATCACTTGGGACCGAACAGGGAGCTTGGGCTGCTGTTCACTCCATAAATCAGCCTATTGTGTGAAATAACAGAGAACTTCTCCTAGTAAACATGGATCAAGAATGTACCCAACCATATTGTCTAAAGCTGGCTCTTACCCAATGCACCATCTACCAGCTTCTAGGTCAAACTGTACAGCCCAGTATAAAACCTGCCAACAGAAATAATGCATGGGGCTATAGAAGCAAAGCCAAAAACCCTTCCTAGCATTCTGGATGGTCACACTTCATGTGTGGAAATGATAAGAGGGGAAAAAAAAAGTTAAACAACAAGAAATAAAAAGAAAAAGTTCTTCCCGCAGAAAAAATTATAAAATTAGAAGTGGCAACATCTCCAGATAAGAAGAAATCATCAGAATTATGGAACCATAAAAAAAAAGTGAATATAGTGTCAGAGTCATCACTTGATATAATTTGGCTGTGCCCCTATTCATATCTCATCTTGAATTCCCACATGTTGTGGGAAGAAATAACAGGAAGTAAATGAATCATGGAGGCAGGTCTTTCTTATACTGTTCTCATTATAGTGAATAAGTTACAAAATCTGATAGTTTTATAAGAGGGAGTTTCCCTGCACAAGCTCTCTCTCTTTGCCTCCTGCCATCCATGTAAGATGCAACTTGTTCCTCCTTGCCTTCCACCATGATTGTGAGGCTTCCTGAGCAATGTGGAAATGTAAGTCCATTAAATCTCTTTCTTTTGTAAATTGCCCAGTCTCAGGCATGTCTTTATCAGCAGTATGAAAATGGACTAATACAGTAAATTGGCACCAGAAGTGGGGTGCTGATGAAAAGATACCCAATGATACGGAAGTGACTTTGAAACCGGGTAACAGTCAGAGGTTGGAACAGTTTGGAGGGCTCAGAAGAAGAGAGAAAAATGTGGGAAAGTTTGGAACTTCCTAGAGACTTGTTGAATGACTTTGCCCAAAATGCTAATAGTGATATGGACAATAAAGTCAAGGCTTTGATGCTCTCAGGTGGAAATGAGGAACTTAAGAACTGGAGCAAAGTCAACTCTTGCTATGTTTTAGCAAAGAGATTGGCAGCATTTGCTCTTGTCCTAGAGATTTGTGGAATTTAGAACTTGAGAGAGATGACTTAGGGTATCTGGCAGAAGAAATTTCTAAGTAGCAAAGCATTCAAGATGTAATGTGGATGCTGTTAAAGGCATTCAGTTTTAAAAGAAAAACAGGGCATAGAAGTTTGGAAAATTTTCATCCTGACAATGCGATAGAAAAGAAAATCTCATTTTCTGAGAAGAAATTCAAACTGGCTGTTTGAATTTTGCCTAAAATTTGCCTAAGTAATGAGGAGCCTAATGTTAATCCCCAAGACAATGGGAAAAAAATGTCTCTAGGGCATGTTAGAGACCTTTGTGACAGCCCCTCCCATTACAGCTCCAGAGATTTAGGAGGAAAATATGGTTTCATGGCCTGGGCCCAGGGTCCCTGTGCTTGCACAGTTTAGGGACTTGTTACCCTTTGTCCCAACTGCTCCGTCCATGATTAAAATGTCCCAAGGCACAGCTTGAGATGTAGCTTCACAAGGTGCAAGCCCTAAGCCTTGGCAGCTTCCAAGTGGTGTTGAGTCTGTGGGTGCACAGAGGTCAAGAACTAAGGTTTGGGAACTTTTGCATAGATTTCAGAGAATGTTTGAAAATGTCTAAATACCCAGGCAGAAGCTTGCTGCAGGGGCGAGTCTAACATGGATAACCCCTGCTAGGGGGGTACAGAAAGAAAATGTGGTGTTGGAGCCCCCAAACAGAGTCCTTACTGGGACACCCCCTAATGGAGCTGTGAGAAGATGACCACTATTCTCCAGACCCCATAATGGTAGATCCACTAACAACTTGTACCATGTGCCTGGAAAAGCCACAGACACTCAACAGCAGCACTTGAAAGCAGCCAGAAGAGGGGCTACACCCTGCAAAGTCACGGGGGCAGAGCTGCCCAAGGCTATGAGAGTTCACCTCTTATATCAGTGTGACCTGGATGTGAGTCAAAGGAGATTAAAAACCATAAAAGCAATGGAATTATGTCATTTGCAACAACATAGATGGACCAGGAGGCCATTGTCCTAAGTGAACTAACTCAGAAACAGAAAACCAAATACTTCATGTTCTCTCTTATAAGTGAAAGCTAAACAATGGGTGCACATGGACATAAAGAGAGAAATAATAGACAGTTGGGACTCCAAAAGTGGGGAGGGTGGGAGCTGAGTGAAGGCTGAAAAATCATACATAGATCTAAGGAACTGAATAGCAAGGGCAGAAATACATCTACACATTTACAGCCAACTCATTTTATATTAGGAACCCAAGAACATATACTGGGGAAGGGACATTTACTCTTCAGTAAACGGTGCTGGGAAAACTGGATCTCCATGTGCAAAAGAATGAAACGAGGCCCCTGTCACCATATACAACAATTAAGTAAAAATAAATTAAAGACTTAAATGTAAGATCTGAAACTATGAAACTGTAAGAAGAAAACATTGAGGAAACACTTCAGGATGCTTGGCTGGGAAATTTTTGTTGTTGTTTAGACCTCAAAATCACAGGTAACAAAAGCAAATTGGACAAATAGGATTAATTCAATCTAAAAAGCTTCTGCAGAACAAAGGAAAGAGATAAAAGAGGGAAGAGACAACCTACAGAATGGGAGAAAATATTTTCAAACTATACATCCAATAAGAAGTTAATCACCAGAATATATAAGAAACTTGACCAACCCAATAGTACAAAAACAAATAATTTGATTAAAATATGGGCAAATAATGTAAATAGGTATTTCCCCAAAGAAGAGACACAAATGGCTACCAGATATGTGGAAGAATTGTCAACATCATTAATCATGAGAGAAATTCAAATCCAAATCATAATGAATTATCATCTCACTCCAGTTAGAATGACCATCATCAAAAAGAATAAAAAAATTCTTGTTGCATATGCAGAGAAAAATAAACACTTGTAAATTGTTTCTGGGAACATAAGTAAAGTCACCATGAAAAACAGTATGGAGTGGTTTCCTCAAAATACTAAAAGTAGATCTACCATATGATCCAGCAATCCCACTGGTGGATATATATCCAAAAGAAAAGAAATCAATGTATCAAAGAGATGTCTGCACTGCCATGTTTATGGCAGCAGTATTTGCAATAGCCAAGGTATGGAAGCAACCTAAGAATATATCAACAGATGAATGGTTAAAGAGGATTGTGGTACATATACACATTGGAATTAGTCAGCCATACAAAAGGATAAAATCCTGCTATCTGCAGCAACATGTATGAAAATGGAATGTATTAAGTGAAATAAGACTAACATAGAAAGATATCACATGTTCTGACTCATATGTGGGAGTGAAACGAGTCGATTTTGTGGAGGTAGAGAGCACAGGGATGGTTACCAGAGGCTGGAAAGATAGAAGGGAGGGGGTGTAAAAAGAGATTGGTTAATCACAGAAAAGTACTGTTAGATAGAATGCTTAAATTCTAGTATTTGATAGCACCTTAGGGTAATTATAGTTAACAATGATATACTGTATATTTCAAAATAGCTAGAAGATTTGGAAAGTTCTCCACATACAAATATTCAAGATGTGAATATCCTAATTACCCTGATTTAATAACTACCCATTTTATACATGCATCAAAACATCACATATACCTCATAAATACGTACAATTATTTTGTATCAATGAAAATTTATTCTTTTGAATGTGTTTATCAGGTTTTCCCAGGTACTTTATTTAAAAGAGTATTCTTTTCCTATTGAATTGTCTTAGCACCCTTGTCTAAAACAAATTGACCATATATAATGGGTTTATTTCTTAAATCTTAGTTCTGTCCCATTGATGTCTGTGTCTAGTCTCATGCCAGTATGACAGTACTACTTTAACTTTGCAGTTAGATTTAAAATGAGAAAGTACGAGTCCTCCAACTTTGTTCCTTTTGAAGATTGTTTTGGCTATTCACGGTTCCTTGCATTTCTATATAAGTCTTAAAACTAGCTTGTGAGTTACTTCAAAACCAGCCACTGGAATTTTGATGAAGATTGCTGGGAATGTAAATTAGAAAAGATTGCACTATATTTGTAGATCAACAGAGAGTACTGCCATCCTAACAGTATTACTTTTTTCAACCGATGAACATAAAAGGTCTTCCCATTTACTTAAGTCTTCAAGTTCTTACAATAATATTTTGCAGTTTTCAGTATACAAGTATTGAATTTGTCAAATTTGTTTCTAAGTAGTGTATTCTTTCAATGCTATAGCAAATAGAATTGTTTTCTTAGTTTGGTTTTCAGGTTGTTCATTGCAAGTGCATAGAATAAATAATAAATATATTTTTGCAAAAATTAGTTTCCAAGTTTCTGATCTTCTTAAAATAGATAACTTGAATGAGAATTACAAAGTCAATGGGCATGTGTCTTTTTTTAGCAGTTCTTGAAATTGGATGCATGCTAGCCAGCTCATACTGCTATAAGCTTTAAGATATTTGGTAGTGTGGTAATTGGCTAAAATAATGTTTTCTCAGGCTTTCTTTTGCACTTAGCTTTATTACCAGTGAAATTAAATTTCTCACGTATTTTAGTTAGAACAATTTTAAAATTTTACTTTTAAAATTGACAAAAATTGTATCTGTTTATCCATGTTCCCCAGATTCATCCATATTGTGCTAAATGGCAGGATTACCTTCTTTTTAAGGTTGGATAGTATTCCATTGTGCATTATATTAGTCCATTCTCACACTGTTATAAAGACATACTTGAGACTAGGTAATTTATAAGGAAAATAGATTTAATTGATTCACAGTTCATTATGGCTGGAGAGGCCTCAGAAAACTCACAATCATGACAGAAGGCAAAAAAGAAGCAAAGGCATGTTTTACATGGCAGCAGGTAAGAGTCAGCAAAGGAGCAAATGGGGAAGAGCCCCTTATAAAAACATCAGATCTCAGGAGAACTCCCTCACTGTCATTCCAACAGCAAGGGGAAAACTGCCCCCATGATCCAATCACTTCTCACTAGGCCCTGCTCTTGACATATGGGGATTGTGGGGATTACAATTTGAGATGAGATTTGGATGGGAACACAGAGACAAACCATACCATGCATATATGCTACATTTTCTTTGTCCATTCATCTATTAATGGAGGCCTATGTTGCTTGCATATCTTGACCCTTGTGAGTAATGCTCTAATAAAAATGGGCATGCAGATATCTCTTAAACATATTGATTTTATAACCTTTGGATATATGCCTAGTAGTGCGATTGCTGGATTGTATGGTAGTTTTATTTTTAATTTTTGGAGAAATCTCCATTCTGTTTACCATAATGATTGCATTAATTCACATTCTCACTAACATTGGGCAAAGTTGCTTTTTTCTCTACATCTTTGCCAACACTTGTTATATTTTGTCTTTTTGATAATTGCCATTCTAACATGGATTAGGTGGTATCTTATTGCAGTTTTAGTTTGCATTTCCCTGATTATTAGTGATATTAAGCATTTTTCATTTTCCCATTGGCCATTGGTATGTCTTCTTTCTAGAAATGTTTATTCAGGCCATTTGCATAGTTTTTCAATTGGGTCGTTTTTCTTTTTCTTTTTGCTATTGAGTTGTTTGATTTTCTTATATATTTTGGATATTAACCCATTACAAGATGTACAGTTTAGTTTGCAATATTTTCTCCTGTTCTGGAGGTTGTATCTTTCCTATGTTGATTGTTTCCTGTGCTCTGCAAAAGCTTTGTATTTTAATATAATCCCATTTGTCTATTTTTGCTTTCATTGCCTGTGCTTTTTGGATCATATCCAAAATATCATTGCCAAGACCAATGTCATGGAGGTTTTCTCCAATGTTTTTTTAGGCATTTCATAGTTTCAAGTTACAATTTAGAGCCTTTAGGACATTTTGGGTTTACTTTTGTATATTATGTGACATAATGATTTAGTTTCATTCCATTGCATGTGGATATCCAGTTTCCCTAATAACATTTACTGAAGAGACTATTCTTTCCCCATTGTGTGTTCTGGCACATTTATTGAAAAATAAGCTGGCTATAAATGTGTGGATTTACTTCTGGCTTCACCATTTTGTTCAATCAGTCCATGTGTCTTTTTTAACACCAGTACCATGATGATTTTCTTACAATAGCTTTGTAGTATATTTTGAAGTCAGGTAGTGTGATGACTTTAGTTTTAGTTTTGCTCAGAATTGCTTTGGCTATTCAGGGTTTTTTGTGGTTCACTATAAACTCTAGGATTGTTTTGTTTATTTCTGTAAAGATGTCTTTGATATTTTGATAGAGATCGCATTACATCTGCAGATTGTTTTGGGTTATATGGACATTTAGCAATATTAGTTCTTCTAATCCATAAAGATGGAATATCTTTTCATTTATTTATGTACACTTCAATTTGTTTCATGAATGTTTTATACTTTTCAGTGTACAGGACTTTCACCTTCTTGGTTAAATTTATTCATAACTATTTTATTTTCTTTGTAGCTCCAATGAATGTGATTTTCTTCCTTCCTTCCTTCCTTCCTTCCTTCCTTCCTTCCTTCCTTCCTTCCTTCCTTCCTTCCTTTCTTTTTTTTTCTTTCTTTCTTTCTTTCTTCTTCTTCTTCTCTCTTTCTCTTTTCTCTTTCTTTTTTTGATAGTTCACTACTAGTGTCAAGAAGCACTGTTGGTTTTTATATGTTGGTTTTGTATCCTGCAGCTGCACTGAATTTGTTTATTATTCATAACAATTTTTTGGTGAAGTCTTTAGGAATTTCTATGTATAAAATTATGTTATCTCAAAACAGGGGAATTTTAATTTTTCCTTTCCAGTTAGTATGTCTTTTATTTCTTTCTCCTATGTAATTGCTCTGGCTAGGATTTCTAATACTATGTTGAATGGAAGTGGTGAGAGTGGATATCCTTGTCTTGTTCCTATCTTAGAGGAAAGGCTTTTGACTTTTAACTGTTAAGTATGATGTTAGTTGTGGATTTGTCACATACGCCCTTACTTGTATTGAGGTACATTTCTTCTGCTATTTTAGTTTTTAAATATTGTATTTTTCTTTGTTTAGTTATCTATAATAATTGTATTACTTTTTTAAGTGTATATGTTAAAGATTTTTAACTTTGTAATAACTTTTTAACTGGTCTTCTTTCTTCTACCTTTGTCACATACTGACCTGTTTTTAACTCAGCAATGAAGTAGATGATATTAAAATGTAGCTTATTCTATGTTATTCCATTGCTTAAAAGTTTCCATGGGTTTGCCACTTTACTCAGAGAAAAGCTCTTGCAGTGGCTGACATGCTCTGATCCCATTTTCTCTCTAATATTTTTTCTATTAACCTCCTATTATGATTTTATTCCTAATCCACTTTATTCCAGCCATGCTGTTCCTTCCATCTCTCAGGGCTTTTGCATATCTCAGGTCCTCTGGTTCCTGTGCCTGGAATAATCCCACCTAGATCTCTTCATGTGCCTCTTTACCTCCTTCAGGCCTTGTCTTAAATATCACCCTCAATAAGATTTAGATTGTCCTCCTCATCTGAAATTACAAGTAACCTTAATTTTGATTGAAATTACATTCTTCTATAAAACAATCCTCAACAAATGGAATTTTGAAAACAATGTTTAGTTTATTTAGTGAAAAGGTATACTTCTTCATTTATCCAAATTATTAACATTATTTATAAATTTTTTAAAGACCTTACTCATTTTTAAAGTTTATTTTTAAATATTTGTTTCTTGTCATAGGTGTTATTATTGACAAGCATTTATTCTGTTGTATTTTCTATGTCGATTATATTATATGGGAAAATTATTATTATTATTACTTTTGTTTCTATATGGGGCTTTGCTCTTGTTTCCCAGGCTGGAGTGTAGTGGTGTGATCTCTCGCCTCACTGCAACCTCTGCCTCCCGGGTTCAAGATATTCTCCTGCCTCGACCTCCTGAATATCTGGGATTATAGGTGCCCATCACCACGCCCAGCTAATTTTGTATTTTTAGTAGACACGGGGTTTCATCATATTGGCCAGGCTTGTGTCAGACTCCTGACCTCAGGTGATCCACCTGCCTCAGCCTCTCAAAGGGCAGGGATTACAGGTGTAAGCCATTGCACCTGGCCAGGAAAATTATTTTTATATATTTATCTTGCATTCCAACTACTTTTGAATTTATTTGTTCTAGTTTCAAGTGATTCTCTTAAGTGTTCTGATATGCATTCAGTTGATATGCAAATCTTCATTTCTTACTATGTTTTGCACCATATTATATTGAAAGAACTTTCATAACATTGTTGGTAATATTTAGAGGTAGGGTTGGGGGTTCTACTGCTTATTAGAAAGTTGAAAGACATGAAGACTTTTACTTTTGCTATAACAATAAAAAACTTCCAGATAAACTTAATACTTATACTTCTCTTTAAAACCACCAAAGAACTATAGATCCAAAAAAACCTAAGAGAATTACACATAATTGGGAAGATCCCTTGCTTATTAAAATAGTCAAGAGATTGAGGGTGCCTTTATGTTAAGGGACAGATGCTGAGATTGGGATTGGACAGGCAGAAAAGTAAAACTTCTATGAATTGTCAATCTCTGTTGGGATGAGGAGAAATCAGTCAAATTTTTGACAAAGCTGGGCTGGCATATAGAATTTAAATATAGTGGAACCCCAAAAACAATCCTCTTCTCAATATTTTCACATGATATTTTTGTTGAGAATGTAGAGGCTGGGGAGCTGGTCAGGAAAGCAGAGATCTTACCTTATGCTGTCTTGTAGGACTATGGTATCCTGGTTTGAGTCTTCAGTATTATTGCCATGGTTCCCAATACCAGACATTAAGAAACATGGAATCAAATCTCCCCCCTCACCTGTCTCTCATTCTTGACACCACAGAAGAGAGTCTCACACTTTTGGAATTTTACCTCAAATAGTGGTGGTTGATCATGTTAATAAGGCCTTGTGGACCAGAACATGACTATGCTTGAGGCCCATTTTTAAATTATCTGGTTTGCTTTTATGAGGAAATTCACAAGACTTAAGTTGGATTTCAAAGAATAAAATAAATCACCATGATGTACTGGACAGTAAAACTAACTTGTAACCAGAACTCAGAACATTCGTTTTATTTTAACTTTTAAGTAAATTTTCTAGTAGACAGTAAATTCAGCAATGTTTTGGGTAGAGTTCCTTGGAAGCAGATCCTGAGACAGAGATTCTTGTTTACATGATATATTTCCAAGTGCTCTTAGGAATAGGAGCAATAACAGCAGCAGCAGGTTAGAGCAGGTGTGCTCTGGACTGGAGCCTAGCTTCAGTCTGATCATACATAATTTCTGGAGCATAAACTATACAAAGTTCATCCTACCTTGAGGCAAGTGGGCAGCCTTCTGTACCTCTCTGTCAGCTTTCCATCATAGAAGGCCTTCTCCATTCTCATATTATTGAGAATAATACTCGTTCTTCTCATACTTAAATAGTTTTGATTTTCTTTTTAGTTTTTTCCTTTTACATTGAAATTTGTGATCCAACTGGTTTTTATTTTTAGTTTGAGATATGGAGTAAATACTCAGTTTCCATAACATTGTTTATTGAATTGCAAATCTTTCCCACATTGTTTGTAATTTAATTTTTACATATATATGTGAAATTCTCATATATACACATATATTATATATATATGAGTCTATTTCTGGACTTTTGAAATACATTCTTATTTTCATGAGCCACTACTGCTCTGTTTTTACTTTTATGGTTTTATAGCATAATTTGATATTTAGTTGGTATAGTCCCTCTTATTACTATTTTTTCTTCATATTTTATCTAATATTTTGCTGCTACATAAAGAACTTTTGAATCTGTCTGTCTAGTTAAAAACACTTCATTTTTATTCTTATTAGGATTGTGATATGTTTACAAATTAACTTACTAGGAGATGGGAGCATTGTCATATTGAATCTTCTTATCTAAGATCATGTAATGCTGTTCTATTTGTTCATGTGTTATTTTCTTATCTGTAGCTGCCTTTTGAGGTTTTCTTTCTATAGTTCTTGCTCCTTTCATATTGTAGCTTCCACCTATAATATAGCTTTTTTGTATAAAGAAAAGCCAGTGATTTATATTTATGAGTTACATATCTATCCATCTCCCTGAAATTTCTTGTTTTTATGATAGTTCACTAATTCTATTACATTTCTCAAGATACAATTATTTACAAACAATGATACTCTATCATTTTTAATTTCTATACTAATATTTTCTTCCTCTTTTATAAATATACTGATTAGTTTTTGTAGGAAAATATTAAGTAATTTTTATTTTAGTGGGCATCCTTGTCTTGTTATGTAGAAGCATTTATTCCCATTTCCTTCTTTTGGTTCCTGGATCCACACATCTTGGCTCTTGGAGAAACAACATCATCTAATGATCACAGATTGAGAGCCTATACTGTACACTTGAGGACACTGCCTTAGAACTGCAAGATGTTGCTGTCCAACTGGCTCTTAACAACCTTCTAGAGGTCACTGCATTAGTCTATTATGCCAACTGCTTTAGAGTGGTAGTAGGACCAGTGAATACCATAAGCATGGACAAACTGCTACATTTTAGTTGCTATAAAATGAATTTCTTGGTCAGAAGTGATGCTGTGTATGATTCTATGTTGGAGGATAAGGCATCATGTAAGTCCAGAGATGGTAGTTTTGCTAGAAGCATTAAGGATGGAGAAGGCAAATCTAAAGTCATCAGTGTCTATTCCAGTAAGAACAAAACACTGTCCCTTCCAAGATGGAAGCAATCTGTATTAGTACATTCTTATACTACTATGAAGAAATAACCAAGACTGGATCATTTATAAAGGAAATAGGTTTAACTGACACACAGTTTCATAGGGCTGGTGAGGCCTCAGAAAACTTACAATGCTGGTGGAAGGGGAAGCAAGCATGTCCTTCTTCACAGGATGGCAGGAAGGAGAAGAACAAGAGCTGAGTAAAGGAGGAAGCCCTTTATAAAACCATCAGATTTTGTGAAAACTTACTATCTTGAGAATAAACATGGGAGAAACTGCCCCTATTATTCAATTACCTCCCACTGGGTCCCTCCCACAACATGTGGGGATTATGGGAACTACAATGAAGATGAGATTTGGATCAAAACACAGCCAAACCATATAATTCCACCCTGGTCCCTCTCAAATCTCATGTTGTTACATTTCAAAATGCAATCATGTCTCCCAAAGTCTTAACTCATTCCAGCATTAACTCAAAAGTCCAAGTCCAAAGTCTCAACTGAGACAAGGCAAGTCCCTTCTGCCTAGGAGCCTATAAATTGAAAACAAGTTAGTTGCTTCCTAGATACAATGGAGGTACAGAAATTGGATAAATGTATCCATTCCAAATAGAAGAAATTGGCCAAAATGATGAGGCTATGGTCCCACGGATGTCCAAAATCCAGTGAGGCAGTAATTCAAAGTTAAAGCTCCAAAATAATGTCCTTTAACTCCACATCTTACATCCAGGTCTTGCTGATGCAAGAGGTGAGCTCCCACAGCCTTGATCAGCTCTGCCCCTGTGGCTTTGCAAGGTACCAGCCCATGGGAGGGAGCCACCCTCCCTCCCAGCTGCTTTCAAGGGCTGGTATTAGTTGGCTGCAATTTTTCCAGGTGCACAGTGCAAGCCGTCAGTCCCCATTCTGGGGTCTAGAGGATGGTGGTCCTCTTCTCACAACTCCACTAGGCAGTGCCCTGTGGGGACTCTGTGTGTGGGTGCCAACACCTAGCAGAAGTTCTCCATGAGGGCCTTCCCTGCTCCTTCAGCAAAATTCTGTTTAGACATTCAGGTGTTTTCATACACCCTCTGAAATTTAGGCAGAGGTTCCCAAATCTCAATTCTTGACTTCTATGCATCCACAGGCTTAACACTACATAAAAGCTACTAAGGCTGGGGGCCTGCACCCTCTAAAGTTACAGCCCAAGCTGTGCTTTGTCCCCTTTTAGCCATGCCTGTAGAGAGGCTGAGAGTTAATCCTGAGGCTGCCCATAGCAGTAGGGCCCTGGACCCAGAACAGCAAACCATTTTTCTCTCCTAGGCCATCAAGCCTGTGATGGGGGAACCACTGTGAATGTCTCTGATATGCCTTGGAGACATTTTCTCCATTGTCTTGGTGATTAACATTTGGCTCCCTGTTACTTATGCAAATTTCTGCAGCAGGCTTGAATTTCTCCCTAGAAAATGGCATTTTCTCTTCTATCATATTGTCAGGCTGCAAATTTTCCACTTTTATGCTCTGCTTCCTCTTGAACACTTTTTCACTTAGAAAATTTCTTCCACCAGATTCCTCAAATCATCTATCTCTCTCAAGTTCAAAATTCCACAGATCTGTAGGGCAGAGCAAAAAGCTGCTAGTCTCTGTTAAAGCACATCAATAGTCATCTTTGCTCCAGTTCCTAACAAGGTCCTCATTTCCATCTCAGACCACCTCAGCCTGGACTTCATTATTCGTATCACTATTAGCATTTTGGTCAGTCATTCAACAAGTCTCTAGGACGTTCCAAATTTTCCCTCATTTTTCTTCTTCTGAGTCCTCTAAATTGTTCTAACCTCTGCCTGTTACCCAGCTCCAAAGCTGCTTCCACATTTTCAGGTATCGTTGTACCAACACCCCACTCTACTGGTAACAATTTATGGTATTACTGCATTCTCATGCTGCTGTGAAGAAATATCCAAGACTGAGTAATTTATAAAGTAAAGAGGTTTAATAGACTCACAACTCTATAGGGCCAGGAGGTCTCAGAAAATTCACAATCATGAAGGAAGGAGAAGCAAACATGTCTTTATTCACATGGTGGCAGGAAGGAGAAGAAAGAGCCAAATGAAGGGGGAAGCTCCTTACAAAACCATCAGATCTTGTGAGAACTTACTATCAGGAGAATAACATAGGAGAAAACACTCCCGTGATTCAATTACCTTTCACCAGGACCCTCCCAAGACATGTGGGGATTATGGGAACTACAATTCAAGATGAGATTTGTATGGGAACATAGCTAAAGTATGTTACAATCCAATTTAATCAACCTGCTACTAAGTAGCTAGCTGATTCTTTTGCAGAATGATGCCACATCACGGGCTCAGTGTTGGTCTATACTTTTGGAAGACAGGGAACTTAGCAGTTGGCTGTAGCCAGATGGGTTTTAGTAAGTGACTGTTCATGGTGTTTAGTGCATAACCTCCCTATCTTCTGCTATGATCACTTTATTGATTATTCCATTGGATAATGACTTAGGTGGCTAGGGAATGATGTTGACTGATGCCCTCAGATTTAGTAAACCTCTACCTGTTTATTAAAATCTTTCTTTGCTGAAGTCATCATTTGATGAGCACTCATATGGGATACAGCTCCTATATTAGTGCAAATCCATATATCTGACCATCCTTTTTCCAGGCAAACTGAACCCCTATGTGCATTGCTTACAGTTGGCCTTCTGGAAGGATTGCCCTTCTTCAGTGTCCTTCAAAGCAACCCTGGGGCGGGGTTGAAGTGATACAGCTGTCCACTTCTGGGTGATGCCTGCATGTAATGCAGAACTATCTATAAACTGAGATTGAATTTTTTCTTCCTCAGTTTGAAAATTGTTTGCTTCTTTATTAGCAACTGAGGTTTCCTTTTTAACTGACTGTTCATATCCTTTGTTCATTTTTCCATTGGTGATCTCTGAATAGTGGTTGTTCTACGTATCCATCTTGATCTTCATTTTTTTCTTGCTAATAGTTTATTTAAAAATGTTTGATAATCTGGCTTTCAGATGTTTATAAATGAAAGAATAATTTAAGTTTTTAAAAAATATTTATGTTATGCTTTGTCAATAGTCATTACATTTTGGGAGTGGGTGAGGGGAAGGAAGGTTAACTCCTGGTTCTAAGTAGACTTGCAATGTTTCCTGTAAATATGTGGCACAGGCCGTCTAGTGGTCTTCCTAACTGTAGCTGTAAATAGGACTTTATTCACTTTAGAACATTTGATTTCTGAGTAGAACTGACTTTCTTTTGTGCTTTTTCAGTGCATTATTGATAGTCTAAGTTTATTATTATTATTATTATTTATATCGCAATACTCATTGTAAATCTCTCTCCAAAAAGATTGTCCACTGTCTTGAAGGAACAGCTTTGGGTTCTAATGCCTAAGCTCTTCTATGGCCTAATGCCTAAGCATTGTCTAATGCCTGAGGTCTTCTATGGCCGCCCATTGTGATCATACTCTACACACATGAAAAATAGAAAGGGGAAAAGGCAACTTTACTGACTCAGCTGTGCTGAAACCAGTTCTCTAATTAATTATGCTGTGATTGTTCCTGCTTTTTGCACTTGTTTACTTCAGCAGGGATCCTTTCTGTGACTCCCTTTGGAAGGACCAATCTTAACCCTGCACAAACTCCTATATTGGAAGCTTGATGTAATTGTTTAAAAGGATCAAAGACTTTCATTTGAATAAAGATAGTATTAAAGAAAATCTCAGAGAAAAATTACTCTGGGCCAGTTACATTTCTATATGATTAGAAAGGCTATAAACATTTTATATAAATATAATCCCAATGTTGACACCTACATTTGGTCCAAGTTTGGAAAAGTTGTGTAACCATTATATATAGCAGATTTGCTTTTTATGGCCCACAATAGTTTTGTTGTGAAAGTTGACATTTACAAAAAATGATTGGAATCATGCCTAGCATAGACATGCTCTAAATTATCTTCTATTATTCTCTATGTTACACAATTTTAGGTTATACAAATATTTTTGGATTTGTCATGGTTTATGCTGATGTGTCATTGACATTTTAATAATAATGTCCTCTTAAAAAATTAGGATAACCATGAACTTAGAGATATGTTGTAAACAACAATAAAAATAGCTTTTCACCTGAACCATTTGAGAATTATTTGCCATCCTGGTTCCCTATAATTCAAACTACTCTACTGTGGACTTCCTACAAGTAAGTACATTTTTTCAGTACAACCATAATATCATCATCAAAATTAGGTAACCAACACTAATACTTTATACACAATCCTCAGACCTCAGAGTCCAGTAAAGTTTAACTAATTATTCTCCAACTAATTCTCTTTACCAAAAGGGTGCAATTCAGAATTATGTGTTGCATTTAGCTGTCATGCCTCTTTTAGCTTGGACCATTTTTTCAGTCTTTCCTTAAAAAGACTTTCACAGACTTAACTTTTAAAGATGACAGGAGTGTTGTTTTGCAGAATGTCACTCAGCTTGGTTTTACCTGATGTTTCCTCATGATTAAATGCAAGTTACGCATTTTTGGCAACAGTACACAAAACTGATCGTACAGTCTTTTCATTCCATCCTATAAAATGATGCAGAAGTTTTGATTTTTCTCATTACTGCTGGTATTCCCTTTGATCTTTTGATTAAGGTGATGTTTGTCAGGGTATCCATTGTCTCATTACTCTTTTTACTTTGTAATTAATAACATGTGAAGCTAGATATTCTTTTTCTCAAAAGCTTTCAACTATTCATTCATCAGAATGGACTATTTTATTCAATGGGGTTCTATCCATTTGTATCATTTTTTTATTGGTATTTTTGGCCAAGATTTGACCATTGGGAGTTTCTTGAAGCTGACTCCTGTGTCCCTTTTTGACATGACCCTCTCATTCTGGGAGGACTTCCTTGCTTTCCAGCACAGGAAAGTCTTTCAAGCATATCTGAACTTTTCCTTTCCCATCCTGGAATCAGATATTTCTCTCAGGAACCCTATTGTTTAAAGTGGACAATGATATTCAAAACCAAATCTAATGCTAGCCGTGCTCACTGCTTTGGAGGATTTTCACTGGTACTATTAGAGACAGGAAGCAGCCAAATGCCTAGGCAGATAGAGGCAGATCCCCAGTGAAACTCTACCTCCAAGCTGAAGACAGTTTAAAGCCTGAAAGCCAAGCAACGAGTTATATCCTTAAACTGGATTGAGAACTTGTCTTCCTGTTTGGCGTGCTGTTCTCTGGTTTGTCCCCTCCCTTCACCTTTTTACATATACCTACCTTTTTTTTCTCTCTTTGAAATATCTATATTTATATATATATTTTATGTTTTAGCCCATCTTTTACTATTATTATTATTATACTTTAAGTTCTGGTGTACATGTGCAGAACCTGCAGGTTTGTTACATCGGTATACATGTGCAGTGGTAATTTGCTGCATCCATCCCCCTGTCATCTACATTAGGTATTTGTCCTAATGTTAGCCCTCCCCAATTACCCACCCTCTGCTATCCCTCCCCTAGTCCTCTGACCCCCCTGAAAGGCCCTGGTGTGTGATGTTCCCCTCCCTGTGTCCATGTGTTCTCATTGTTCAACACCCACTTATGAGTGAGAACATGTAGTGTTTGGTTTTCTGTTCTTGTGTCGGTTTGCTGAGAATGATGCTTTCCAGCTTCATCCATGTCCCTTCAAAGGACATGAACTCATCATTTTTTATGGCTGCATAGTATTCCATGGTGTATATGTGTCACATTTTCTTTATTCAGTCTATCATTGATGGGTATTTGGGTTGGTTCCAAGTCTTTACTATTGTAAACAGGGTCTCAATAACCATACATGTGCATGTGTCTATACTTGAATGTTTTATAATCCTCTGGGTATATACCAGTAATGGGATTGCTGGGTCAAATGGTATTTCTAGTTCTAATTGATTTTCTACACTGGCATAACCACCTTTGAGTGGTATCTTCACTTTAAAAACTTTTTTGCATATTCCCAAACCAATCAGCATGCACTTCCCATTATGAGTCCATAAAAGGCCCAAGACCCAGCCATATGGGGAACCTTTCCCACCTTTGGTTAGGGGGACCAACATCATGTCCATGCTCAGTTGAAAACTGTTTTCATTGCTCAATGAAATTCTTCTCCATCCTTATCACCCTTCAATGTCCAGTATATCCTGATTCTTCTTGGGCAGGGTACAAGAGCTCAGGAACTGCCAAACACAGGTACAAGCTATAATACCTGTGAGCTGGGACATGCCAACATGGCTGAGTGAGGCCTGGGGCATTGTTGGCCAGGGATCCCTGCCTTGCAATGTGACAAAGAAGAAAAATCCTGTATTAGTACCAGATCTTCTAAGTGGAGAGAGCTAAGGAATATGTATGTGTATATATGCACACATATATGCAAGTGTACCTATATTTGTTTCTATTTCTATTTTTATACATAAAAAACCAGTAGTTCACTAATACCTCTGATTCTAGACCACCATTACAGGGTTAAATATAATTTTATTCCTTTTTATATTTGTGATTTTGCTTTCTGACAGTGAGGAATTTGTGAGTTTATAATGTATTGATTTCATCTTTCCCCTATATGTAACCAGTCTCCCGTGCACACACCTACCTCATTCTACTTGGCTTTGACATTCTTCTCTTTGGGGGATGCCCTCTTTCCCCTACTCACGGTTAACCTCCTGTACTTCTCTGCATCACTGAGCCCACCTACCACAGCTGGTACCTGAAACTCTTCCAGGACAATATTTCACTCCATATAGATTTCTTCCTCATTCTGTTTGGGTTTTGATTCTCTACATTGGGCCTCTGTCTTCCTCTCCCATCATGGGTAAATATACCTTGCTATAAGCTACCTAAGGGCTTTAGTGCCGAATTGTTTTTGAAGGGAAAGAGATAAGTATAGGCGAAGCTCCAGAGAGTGCTTTTGCTAGAAGAAATAGATATAAGCATTGTCAGTAAATAGATTGTTTATAGTTGAAATAATTCATTTCTTTTTTTTAAATGCATTTTAGGTTTTGGGGTACATGTGCAGAACATGCAAGATAGTTGCATAGGTACACACGTGGCAGTGTGATTTGCTGCCTTCCTCCCCTCCACCCACATCTGGCATTTCTCCCCATGCTATTCCTCCCCAACTCCCCCCTCAACTGTCCCTCCCCTATTCCCCCCAACAGACTCCAGTGTGTAGTACTCCTCTCCCTGTGTTCATGTGTTCTCATTGTTCATCACCCACCTAAGAGTGAGAACATGTGGTATTTCATTTTCTGTTCTTGTGTCCGTTTGCTGAGAATGATGTTCTCCAGATTCATCCATGTCTCTACAAAGGACACGAACTCATTGTTTTTGATTGCTGCATAATATTCCATGGTGTATATGTGCCCCATTTTCCCAGTCCAGTCTATCATCGATGGGCATTTGGGTTGGGTCCAGGTCTTTGCTATTGTAAACAGTGCTGCAATAAACATTGGTGTGCATGTGTCCTTATAGTAGAACGATTTGTAGTCCTTTGGTTATATACCCAGTAATGGGATTGCTGGGTCAAATGGAATTTCTATTTCTAGGTCCTTGAGGAATCACCACACTGTCTTCCACAATGGTTGAACTAATTTACACTCCCACCAGCAGTGTAAAAGTGTTCCTATTTCTTCACATCCTCTCCAGCATCTCCTGTCTCCAGATTTTTTAATGATCACCATTCTAAATGGTGTGAGATGGTATGTCAATGTAGTTTTGATTTGCATTTATCTAATGACCAGTGATGATGAGCTTTTTTTCATATGTTTGTTGGCCTCATGTATGTCTTCTTTTGTAAAGTGTCTGTTCATATCCTTTGCCCATTTTTGAATGGGCTTGTTCATTTTTTTCTTGTAAGTCTGTTTGAGTTCTTTGTAAATTCTGGATATCAGCCCTTTGTCAGATGGGTAAACTGCAAAGATTTTTTCCCATTGTGTTGGTTGCCGATTCACTCTAATGACTGTTTCTTTTGCTGTGCAGAAGCTGTGGAGTTTGATTAGGTCCCATTTGTCTATTTTAGCTTTTGCTGCCAATGCTTTTGGTGTTTTGGTCATGAAGTCCTTGCCTAATCCTATGTCCTGAATGGTTTTGCCTAGATTTTCTTCTAGGGTTTTTATGGTGCCAGGTCTTATGTTTAAGTCTTTAATCCATCTGGAGTTAATTTTAGTGTAAGTGTTAGAAAGGGGTCCAGTTTCTGCTTTCGGCACATGGCTAGCCAGTTTTCCCAACACCATTTATTAAATAGGGAATTCTTTCCCCATTGCTTGTTTTTGTCAGGTTTATCCAAGATTGTATGGTTGTAGATATGTTGTGTTGCTTCTGATGCCTCTGTTCTGTTCCATTGGTCTATATCTCTGTTTTGGTACCAGTACCATGCTGTTTTGATTACAGTAGCATTGTAGTATAGTTTGAAGTCTGGTAGTGTGATGCCTCCTGCTGTGTTTTTTTTTTCTTAGAATTGACTTGGCTATGCGGGCTCTCCTTCGGTTCCATATGAAGTTTAAGGTGGTTTTTATCAGTTCTGTGAAGAAGGTCATTGGTAGGTTGATGAGAATAGCATTGAATTTGTAAATTACTTTGGGCAGTATGGCCATTTTCATGATATTGATTCTTCCTAACCATGAACATGGAATGTTTCTCCATCTGTTTGTGTCCTCTCTTATTTCATTGAGCAGTGGTTTGTAGTTCTCCTTGAAGGAGTCCTTTATGTTCCTTGTGAGTTGTATTCCTAGGTATTTAATTCTTTTTGTAGCGGTTGTAAATGGCAGTTCGTTCTTGATTTGGCTCTCTTTAAGTCTGCTATTGGTATATAGGAATGCTTGTGATTTTTGTACATTGATTTTGTATCCTGAGACTTTGCTGAAGTTGCTTAACAGTTTCAGGAGTTTTTGGGCTGAGATGATGGGGTCTTCTAGATATACTATCATGTCATCAGCAAGTAGAGACAATTTGGCTTCCTCCTTTCCTATTTGAATACCCGTTATTTCTTTTTCTTGCCTGATTGCTCTGGCTAGAACTTCCAGTACTATATTGAATAGGAGTGGTGCGAGAGGGCATCCTTGTCAAGTGCTGGATTTCAAAGGGAATGCTTCCAGTTTTTGCCCATTCAGTATGATATTGGCTGTTGGTTTGTCGTAAATAGCTTTTATTATTTTGAGATACATTCCATCAATGCCTAGTTTATTGAGGGTTTTTAGCATAAAGGGCTGTTGAATTTTGTCAAATGCCTTCTCTGCATCAATTGAGATAACCATGTGGTTTTTGTTTTTGGTTCTGTTTATGTGGTGAATTACATTTATAGACTTGCGTATGTTGAACCAGCCTTGCATCCCCAGGATGAATCCTACTTGATCATGATGGATAAGCTTTTTGATGTGCTGTTGCTATTGGCTTGCCAGTATTTTATTGAAGATTTTTGCATCTATGTTCATCATGGATATTGGCCTGAAGTTTTCTTTTCTTGTTGAGTCTCTGCTGGGTTTTGGTATCAGGATGATGTTAGTCTCATAAAATGATTTGGGAAGGATTCCCTCTTTTTGGATTATTTGGAATAGTTTCAGGAGGTATGGTAACAGTTCCTTTTTGTGTGTCTGGTAGAATTCGGCTATGAACCCATCTGGACCTGGACTTTTTTTTGTGTGGTAGGCTCTTAATTGCTGCCTCAACTTCAGATCTTGTTATTGGTCTATTCATAGTTTCGACTTCTTCCTGGTTTAGGCTTGAGAGGACACAAGTGTCCAGGAATTTATCCATTTCTTCCAGGTTTACTAGTTTATGTGCATAGAGTTGTTTGTAATATTCTCTGATGATGGTTTGAATTTCTGTGGAATCTGTGGTGATTTCCCCTTTATTGTTTTTTATTGCATCTATTTGGTTGTTCTCTCTTTTCTTTTTTATTAATCTGGCTAGGGGGGTCTGTCTATTTTGTTGATCTTTTAAAAAAACCAGCTCCTGGATTTATTGATTTTTTGATGGGTTTTTCATGTCTCTATCTCCTTCAGTTCTGCTCTGATCTTAGTTATTTCTTGTCTTCTGCTAGCTTTTGAGGTTTTTTGTATCTTGCTCCTCTAGCTCTTTCAATTTTGATAATAGGGTGTCAAATTTGGATCTCTCCATTCTTCTCATGTGGGCACTTATTGCTATATATTTTCCTCTAGAGACTGCTTTAAATGTGTCCCAGAGATTCTGGCATGTTGTGTCTTCGTTCTCATTGGTTTCGAAGAACTTCTTTATTTCTGCCTTCATTTCATTGTTTATCCAGTCAACATTCACGAGCCAGTTGTTTGTTTTCTATGAAGCTGTGTGGTTCTGAGTTAGTTTCTGAATTCTGCATTCTAACTTGATAGCACTGTGGTCTGAGAGACTGTTTGTTATGATTTTTGTTCTTTTGCATTTGCTGAGGAGTGCTTTACTTCCAATTATGTGGTCAATTTTAGAGTAGGTGTGATGTGGTGCTGAGAAGAATGTATATTCTGTGGATTTGGGGTGGAGAGTTCTGTAAATGTCTATCAGGTTTGCTTGTTCCAGGTCTGAGTTCAAGTCCTGAATATTCTTGTTAATTTTCTGTCTGGTTGATCTGTCTAATATTGACAGTGGAGTGTTAAAGTCTCCCACTATTATTGTGTGGGAGTCTAAGTCTCTTTGTAAGTCATTAAGAACTTGCCTTATATATCTGGTGCTCCTGTATTGGGTCCATATATTTTTAGGATCGTTAGCTCTTCTTGTTGTATCAATTCTTTTACCATTGTGTAATGTCCTTCTTTGTCTCTTTTGATCTTTGTTGCTTTAAAGTCTATTTTATCAGAGACGAGAATTGCAACTCCTGCTTTTTTTTTGCTCTCCATTTGCTTGGAAAATCTTCCTCCATCCCTTTATTTTGAGCCTTTGTGTATCCTTGCATGTGAGATGGGTTTCAGGAATACAGCACACCGATGGGTTTTGGCTTTTTATCCAATTTGCCAGTCTGTGTCTTTTGATTGGTGCATTTAGCTCATTTACATTTAGGGTTAACATTGTTATGTGTGAATATGATACTGCCATTTTGATTCTAGCTGGCTGTTTTGCTCGTTAGTTGATGCAGATTCTTTATTTTGTTGATGCTCTTTAGCAATTCGTATGTTTTTGGAATGGCTGGTACTGGTTGTTCCTTTCTATGTGTAGTGCCTCTTTCAGGAGCTCTTGTAAAGCAGGCCTGGTGGTGACAAAATCTCTGAGTACTTGCTTGTTCATGAAGGATTTTATTTTTCCTTCAAGCTTAGTTTGGCTGGATATGAAATTCTGGGTTGAAAGTTCTTTTCTTTAAGGATGTTGAATATTGGCCCCCACTCTCTTCTGCCTTGTAGGGTTTCTGCTGAGACATCTGCTGTGAGTCTGGTGGGCTTCCTTTTGTGGGCAACCCAACCTTTCTCTCTGGCTGCCCATAGCATTTTCTCCTTTATTTCAACCCTGGTGAATCTGACGATTATGTGCCTTGGGGTTGCTCTTCTTGTGGAATATCTTTGTGGTCTTCTCTGTATTTCCTGGATTTGAATATTGGCCTGCCTTGCTATGTTGGGGAAGTTTTCCTGGTTAATATCCTGAAGAGTATTTTCCAGCTTGGATTCATTCTCTTCGTTACATTCAGGTACACCTATCAAACATAGATTAGGTCTCTTCACATGGTCCCACATTTCTTGGGGTCTCTATTCATTCCGTTTTGTGCTTTTTCTCTAATCTTGCCTTCTCATTGTACTTTGTTGAGTTGATCTTCTACCTCTGATATCCTTTCTTCTGCTTGGTCAATTCGGCTGTTGAAACTTGTGCATGCTTCGCGAAGTTCTCGTGTTGTGTTTTTCAGCTCCATCAATTCACTCATATTCCTCTCTACGTTGTCCATTCTTGTTATCATTTCATCAAATCTCTTTTCAAGGTTCTTAGTTTCTTTGTGTTCACTTAGAACATGTTATTTTAGCTCATGGAAGTTTCTCATTACCCACCTTCTAAAGTCTGATTCTGTCATTTCATCACACTCATTCTCCATCCAGCGTTGTTCCCTTGCTGGTGAGGAGTTGTGATCCCTTGTAGGAGGCGAGGTGTTCTGGTTTTGGGTGTTTTCCTCCTTTTTGTGCTGGTTTCTTTTCTTCCCATCTTTGTAGGTTTATCCACCTGTCTGTGTAGTTGCTGATTTTCAGATTGGGTCTCTGAGTGGATGTCCAGATTTTTGATGATGAAGTTATTTCTGTTTCTTAGTTTTCCTTCTAACTGTCTAGCCCCTCTGCTGTAGGACTGCTGAGGTCCACTCCAGGCCCTGCTTGCTTGGGGATCACCTGCAGCAGCTGCAGAACAGTAAGGGTTGCTACCAGTTTCTTCTGCTGCTATCTTTGTCTCAGAATGATGCCCACTAAATGTCAGTCTGATCAGTCCTTTGTGAGGTGACTCTTTGGATATATGGGGGTCAGGGAGCTGCTTGAAGAGACAGTCTGTTCTTTATAGGAGCTCAAGTGCTGAGCTGTGAGCTCCATTGTTCATTCAGAGCTGCTAGGAAGGTACGTTTAAGTCTGCTGCAGCAGAACTCATAAACCCTCTTTTTTTCCCAGGTGCTCTGTTCTGGGGGGTTAGGGCTTTATTTACGGTATCTGTTGCATTGCTCCCTCCCCCCCGTCACGGGCTGTCCTGCCCAGCAAGGGGGCAGCCTAGTCACTGCTTGTTTTGCTGAGCCTCTGCTGTGGGTTCTGCCCTGCTGCTGGCTCCACCCTGCTGCTGTGTGTATTTCCCTGCAGCCCTGTTTATATGGATGTGGTTAGAACTGCCACAGCAACGTTGGCCCTCCTCTGTAATGGCAGACTCTCTCTGTTATGGCAGGTTGCCTCAGCAATGGCAGGCTGCATCAGCAATGGCAGACTACCTCCGTAAGGATGGAGTGCCTTGGTAATGGTGGACGCCCCTCCCCCACAGAGCTGGGTCATCCCAGTTTTAGCTGTGCTTGCTGTGAAACTCTCAACCCCAAGTGTTTCCAATTGCTGTTTTTTGTTTTTGTGGGTGTGGGACCCACTGAGCCTGATCACCTGGCTCCCTGCCTCAGAGCCCTTTTTTTTTTTCAGTTGAACAGTTGACTCTCTCCCAGGTGTTCCAGTCGCATGCTGAAGGGGCACTGGGATCTGTGTGATTTTCCGTGCGGTGACCCACTGTGCTGGCTGAAACAACATGGCTGCCTGGGAATCTCCTGGCCTGCTTTATGTTTTAGTCCCATTTAATCAGATGAAAGGGCTAATCTGCCTTCCTGGATTTCGAATTGCCAGTTTAACAGGGCAACCAGACCAGTGTATTTTTTACGAAGAGCTGCTGCACTGCTGTGCTGGCCGAAACAGCCGCGCTGGCCAAAACAGCCACTCTGGTGACCCATGGGGCTCCTCCACCTGGGAATCTCCTAGTCTGTGGGCATTAAAGATCCATCTGGAAATACAGCATCCACTCACCCTCTGCGCTTTCACTGGTAGCTGCAATCCTGAGCTGAGAGATGGTATTTGCAAACTGAAATAATTCATTTCTTATAGCTTGTGATCAAGCTATATGATTTCCTCCCCCGTATGGTCATTTACACCCTGGTCCTCACAACCTCAGGGCCTGTAGCTGGTTAGAAACATCCATGAATTTGCAAAGTCTCAGTTGTAGTTTTATTTCTCACTTCTCTCGAGTACCCGGGAATTTCCTTTTTTTCATTTTGTATTTGGACGTGCATTTACAATTTTTGGTTATATTTTATCTAGACTGTCTATGTATTTATAATGAGAAAGATGATTATGTGTATCAGTTTATTCCACTGTGTTGCCCAGACATCCCTTTGACACAGTTTCTAAACATTTTTCTGTCAGATTTATGTGATCACTTTCTGAACTACATCAATCAAAGGAAAGTAGATGATGACAGATGTTTCTATTTAGTATTTATTTATCAAAAATGCTTCCAGCAGGTACTATATTTAGTGCAGTTGTCAAAAAGTAATTCAACTAGAAGCACTTCCTCTTACAATGTAACAACATGGTGCAAGTCTCTCCTTATAGTTTATGAATTAGTATGAGATAAAATTATGAAGTATTGAAATAACAGGAGGACCCCACCTCCATGTTCAGGCTTTTACCCAGGCAAAGTCACCATAGGCAAGAGGAACCAGAGAGAAAAGGAATCTGAATTTTTAAGGTTTAAGTTTCAGAATCTGTGGTGTAAATTTGAGGAAGACAAAGAAGCAATTATATTCTATGATGGCTGCTAATTCCTCCTAATAGAAAGGAGTGAAATCTCTCTGTGACTGTATTTTTGAGAGGTGCTGGCTACTGAAAGTGGTTGTTGAGTCAGACTAAGAGTCCACCCTCTTCATGAGCAAGCACCACTCTTCACCAGTGTCAGCCATGTGGTGGCTAATCAGATCCTTCATTCATGTGACTACTGAATTAAGTAGACTCCTGACTAAGGAGTCTACTTAGTTCTAAGTAGTAGTTAGGAGTTCTCCACTTGTCCTTCTTGGTGCTGTGTTATGAGGAAATCATCAACTCCTCTTTCAATGGTTCAGGACCACTAATAGACTGGCTTTCACTCTTTCACCAAAGAGGTGGAGGCATGTCTCCTGCATACGTTTTGCTAGTTAATACACCACATGAGGCAGCCACATCTAAGGATGCACAGTGCACCTGGGAGATTCCTTTATTAGTCGGAATATGTTTGCACTTCTGCTATAACTTTGTTGTCTCCACATATAAATTATTTGTATATTTTGTAATGATGATATTAAAGCAGATACCATAGAGTGTCTTTTTCCAACAGACTCAGCATATTACAATAATTTTCTGACAAATGAAAATGAAGTGTCTTGTTCTAACAGAGTTGTGTTATTTGTTTTCTTTTGGAAGAACACTTAGTAAGTGAAAGAACTTTTTTTATATAATATCTAAATAATGAGGCTTTCTTGCTTTTCCCACTGATGTTCTGATTGATTTGTATCTTA
Organism: Callithrix jacchus; assembly: GCF_049354715.1. NCBI lineage: Eukaryota > Metazoa > Chordata > Mammalia > Primates > Cebidae > Callithrix > Callithrix jacchus. Next base: position 123,259,000 of record NC_133503.1, on the reverse strand, counting down.
AAATAAAAATCAGAAAAACTATTTAGTATTGCATCATGGCTAATTTTATATTTTAGTTTATATTATTGCCTTTTTTTTTACTGAGTTCCCAATATAAATTCATAAGTACCTTCATTATGACATGACTCACTTTGGAATCATCTATATATATTTACCATTAAAATAATCCATGAAGTAGTTATTAGAAAGATACACACTAAGAATTATAAAGATGATGGGTAGTTATACAAATTGCTTATATCTACTAAGGCATATTTCATCAGTATAAAAATTAACTTTATTATAATTTAGTGATTTGACATATGTTTTATTTTTAAAAGCTACAAGTGCTAAGATAAAATGTTAACTTTTTAAAAAATAATGTTTATAATATTAAGGGAATATTATGGCCTTTCCATGTGGTCCACAGACCAACATATGTATCCTGGGAGCTTGTTAGAAATGCAAAATCTCAGGCCCTAAAACTTAAACTGCACTTTAACAAGATACCATTAATATTTGTATGCATATTAATATTTGAGTTCTAGATGACATATGTAATTTTGAAAATCATATGAAAATTATACATACAACTATGTAAAATTTACATTTGACACTTGACAAAGTAATAACAATAAACATAGTCATGGAGTGTGATACTGAATGAACATCAACATATTATAAGGAATTTTAAAACTTGCAGTTGTTTTCTAAAATGTGGTACGACTTCTGTTGAAATATTGCAGCATATTCACAGTAATAATTTAAGACATATTTCTAAATACTTTTGTAGTTTTCAGTTATTAGTTTCTTTCCAATATTGATTCTCAATGAAGAATGTTGCATCTTAAAATTTAAAATTATTAGAAAATTGAAGTCAATAATGTCTAATAAAATATTTCTGTCTAATCATCTTTATTAAAATATATACTTAAGTTCTGGGATACATGTGTGGAATGTGCAGGTTTTATGCACAGGTATACATGTGCCACGGTGGTTTTCTGCACCCATCAACTACATTAAGTATTTAACCTAATGCTATCCCTACCGTTGTCCCCCAACCCATGACAGGCCCCAGTGTGTAATGTTCCCCTCCTTGTGCCCACATGTTCTCACTGTTAAACTGTCACTTATGAGTGAGAACATGCAGGGTTTGGTTTTCTGTTCTTGTGTTAGTTTGCTGAGAATGGTTTCCAGCTTCATCCATGCCCCTGCAAAGGTCATGAATTCATCTTTTTATGGGTGCGTAATGTTCCATGATTTATTTGTGCCACATTTTCTTTATCCAGTCTATCATTGCTGGGCATTTGGGTTGGTTCCAAGTCTCTTTTATTGTGAATAGTGCTGAAATAAACATACATGTGCATGTATCTTTATAGTAGAATGATTTACGATCCTTTGGGTGTAAACACAGTAATGGGGTTGTTGTGTTCAATGGTATTTCCAGATCTAGATCCTTGAGGAATCACTACACTGTCTTCCACAATGGTTGAACTAATTTACACTCCCACCAACAGTGTAAAAGCATTCCTATTTCTCCACATCCTCTCTAGCATCTGTTGGTTCTTGACTTTCTGTTTATTTATTTTTCTTTGAAATAGAGTCTCACTCTGTCACCATGCTGGAGTGCAGTGGCACAATCTCAACTCACTGCAATCTCTGCCTCCTGGGTTCAAATGATTCTCCTGCTTCAGCATTCTGAGTAGCCAGGACAACAGGCATGTACCACTATGCCCAACTAATTTTTATACTTAGTAGAAACAAGGTTTCACCATGTTGGGCAGGATGGTTGCAATCTCTTGATCTCGTGGTCGACCCACCTCAGCCTCCCAAAGTGCTAGAATTACAGGTGTGAGCCACCATGCCTTCTTGTTTCCTGATTTTTTAATAATCGCCATTTTAACTGGCATGAAAAGGTGTCTCATTGTGGTTTTGATCTGCATTTCTCTAATGACTAGTGACGATGAGCTATTTTCATGTTTGTTGGCTGCATAAATGTCTTCTTTTGAGAGGTGCCTGCTCATATTCTTTGCCCACTTTTTGATGGGGTTGTTTCTTTCTTGTAAATTTGTTTAAGTTCCTTGTAGATTCTGGATATTATTTCTTTGTCAGATGGATAGATTGTAACAAGTTTCTCCCATTTTTAAGGTTGCCTCTTCACTCTGATGATAGTTGCTTTTGCTATGCAGAAGCTCTTTAGTTTAATTAGATCCCATTTGTCAATTTTGGCTTTTGTTGCCATTGCTTTTGGTGTTTTAGTTATGAAGTCTTTGCCCATGCCTATGTCCTGAATAGTATTACCTAGGTTTCTTCTAGGGTTTTTATGGATTTAGGTCTTACCTTTAAATCTTCAATCCATCTTGAGTTAATTTTTGTATAAGGTGTAAGGGAGGGGTCCAGTTTCAATCTTTTGCATATGGCTAGCCAGATTTTCCAGCACCATTTATTAAAAGAGGAATCCTTTTCCCATTGCTTGTTTTTGTCAGGTTTCACAGAGATCAGATGGTTGTAGATGTGTGATGTTATTTCTGAGGCCTCTGTTCTGTTCCATTGGTCTATATATCTGTTTTGGTACCAGTACCAAGCTGTTTTGGTAACTGTAGGCTTGTAGTATAGTTTGATGTCAGGTAGCATGATGCCTCCAGCTTTGTTCTTTTTTGAACAAAGTGTCTTGGCTATGCAGACTCTTTTTTGGTTTCATATGAAATTTAACATAGTATTTTTCCAATTCTGTAAAGGAAGTCATCAGTAGCTTGATGGGAATAGCACTGAATCTATAAATTACTTTGGGCAGTATAGTCATTTTCCATGATATTGATTTTTCCTATCCATGAGCATGGATTTTCTTCCATTTGTTTGTGCCCTCTCTTATTTCCTTGAGAAGTGGTTTGTAGTCCTCCTTGCAGAGATCCTTCATACCCCTTGTAAGTTGTATTCCTAGATGTTTTATTCTCTTTGTAGCAATTGTGAATGGGATTTCACTGATAATTTGGCTCTCTGCTTGTCTGTTATTGATGTATAGGAATGTTTGTAATTTTTGTTCATAAATTTTGTGTTCTGAGACTTTGCTGATACTGCTTATCAACCTAAGAAATTTTTGGGCTGAGATGATGGGGTTTTCTAAATATACAATCATGTATTCAGCAAAGAGAAACAATTTCACTTCTTCTTTTCTTACTTGAATGCCCTTCTTTTCTTTCTCTTGCCTGATTGCTCTGGCCAGAACTTCCAATACTATGTTGAATAGGAGTGGTGAGAGAGGGCATCCTTGTCTTGTGCCAGTTTTTGAAGAGAAAAGTTTCCGGCTTTTGCCTATTCAGTATGATATTGGCTGTGGGTTTGTCACAAATAACTCTACTTTGAGTTACATTCCATCAATACCAAGTTTACTGAGAGAGTTTAGCATGAAGGGGTGTTGAATTTTATTGAAGGCCTTTTCTGCATCCATCTATTTAGATAATTATGTGGTTTTTGGTCATTGGTTCTGTTTATGTGATGGATTACATTTATTGATTTGCATATGTTAAACCAGGCTTACATCTTAGAGTTGAGGCCGACTTGATTGTGTGGATAAGCTTTTTGATGTGCTGCTGTATTTGATTTGCCAGCATTTTATTGAGGATTTCACATTGATGTTAATCAGGAATATTGTCCTGATTTTTTTTAATGTTATGTCTCTGCCAGGTTTTGGTATCAGAATGATGCTGGCCTCATAAAATGAGTTAGAGAGGAGTTCCTCTTTTACTATTGTTTAGAATAGTTTTAGAAGGAATGGTACCAGCTCCTCTTTGTACCTCTGGTAGAATTCAGCTGTGAATCTGTCTATTCCTAGGCTTTTTATAGTTGGTAAGCTATTAATTACTACTTCAATTTCAGAACCTGTTATTGGTCTATTCAGGGATTCAATGTCTTCCGGGGTAAGTCTTGGGAGGGTGTATCTGTCCAGGAATTTATCCATTTCTTCCAGATTTTCTAGTGTGTTTCCTTAGAGTTGTTTATAGTATTCTCTGATGGTAGTTTGTAGTCACATCCCCTTTATCATTTTTTATTATGTCTATTTGATTCTTCTTTCTTTTCTTTTTTATTAGCTTGGCTAGTGATCTATCCATTTTGTTAATCTTTTTGAAAAACCACCTCCTGGATTCATTAATATTTTGAAGGGTTTTTTTGTGCCTCTACCTGCTTCAGTTCTGCTCTGATCTTAGTTATTTCTTGTTTTCTGCTAGCTTTTTAATTTGTTTGCTCTTGCTTCTCTAGTGCTTTTAATTGTGATGTTAGGGTATCGATTTTAGATCTTTCTTCTTTTCCCCTGTGGGTGTTTAGTGCTGTAAATTTCCCTCTGCACACTGCTTTAGCTCTGTTTCAGAGATTCTGGTATGTTATGTCTTTGTTCTTATTGGTTTCAAAGAACTAATTTATTTCTGCCTTAATTGTGTTATTTACCCAGTAGTCATTCAGGAGCAGGTTGTTCAGTTTTCATGTAGTTGTGCAGTTCTGAGTAAGTTTCTTAATCCTGCTTTCTAATATGATTGTACTGTGGTCTGAGAGACTGTTTGATTTCCATTCTTTTGCATTTGCTGAGGAGTATTTTACTTCCAATTATGTGGCCAACGTTAGAATAAGTGCTATGTGTGGTGCTGAGAAGAATGTATATTCTGTGGATTTGTGGTGCAGAGTTTTGTAGCTGTCTATTAGGTCCACTAGGTCCAGAGCTGAGTTCAAGTCCTGAATATCCTTGTTAATTCTCTGTCTCATTAATCTGTCAAATATTGTTAATGGGGTGTTAAAGTCTCCCACTATTATTATGTGAGAATTTAAGTCTCTTTGTAAGTCTCTAATAATTTGATTTATGAATCTGGGTGCTCCTGTATTGGGTGCATATATATTTAGGTTAGTTAGCTCTTCTTGTTGGACTGATCCCTTTACTATTTTGTAATGCTGTTCTTTTTCTCTTTTGATCTTTGTTGGCAACGTTTGTTTTATAGGAACTTCCTTTGTTGTTTTTTTTTTCTTTCCATTTGCTTGGTCAATCTTCTTTCATCCCTTTCTTTTGAACCTCTGTGTGTCTTTGCATGTCAGAGGGGTCTCCTTAATACAGCACACGGATGGGTCTTGATTCTATCCAATTTGACAGTCTATGTCTTTTAATTAGGGCCTTTAGCTCATTTACATTTAAGGTTAATATTATTATGTGTGAATTTGATCTTGTCATTATAATGCTAGCTGGTTATTTTGCCCATTAGTTGATGCAATTTCTTCAATCAATGGTCTTCACATTTTTGTATGTCTTAGCAGTGACTGTTACTGGTTTTTCCTTTCCACATTTAGTGCTTCCTTCAGGAGCTCTTGTAAGGCAGGCCTGGTGGTAACGAAACCCCTCAGCATTTGCTTTTCTGTAAAGGATTTTATTTCAACTTTACTTATGAAACTTTGGCTGAATATGAAATTCTGGGTTGAAAATTCTTTTCTTTAAGAATGTTGAATGTTGGCCTCCACTCTTCTGGCTTGTAGGGTTTCTGCAGAGATATCCGCTGTTAGTCTGATTAGCTTCCTTTTGTGGGTAACCCAACCTTTCTCTTAGGCTACCCTTAACATTTTTTCCTTCATTTTAACCTCAGACAATTATGTGTCTTGGGGTTGCTCTTCTTAGGGAGTATCTTTGTGGTTTTCTCTCCATTTTTTGAATTTGAATTTTGACCTTTCTTACTAGATTGGGGACGTTCTCCTGGATAATATCCTGAAGAGTGTTATCCGGCTTGGTTTCATTCTCCTTGTCACTTTCAGGTACACCAATGAAATGTAGGTTTGGTCTCTTCTCACAGTCTTTTATTTCTTGGAGGCTTTGCTCATTCCTTTTCATTCTGTTTTCTCTAATCTTGTTGCTCATGCTTTATTTTATTAAGTTGATCTTCAATCTCTGATACCCTTTCTTCTGCTTGATCAATTCAGCTATTGATATGTATGCTTCACGAAGTTCTTATGCTGTGTTTCTCAGCTCCATCAGGTTAATTATGTTCTTCTCTAAACTGATTATTCTAGTTAGCAGTTCCTGTAACCTTTTATCAAGGTTCTTAGCTTCCTTGCATTGGGTTAGAACATGCTCCTTTAGCTCAGAGGAGTTGGTTATCACTCACCTTCTGAAGCCTACTTCTGTCAGTTCATCAAACTCATTCTCTGTTGAGTTTTGTTATTTTGCTAGTGAGGAGTTGTGGTACTTTGTAGGAGAAAGTGCATTCTGGTTTTTGGAATTTTCAGGTTTTTGGTGCTGGTTTTTCCTCATCTTTGTGGATTTGTTTATCCTTGGTCTGTGATGTTGGTGACCTTTGTATGGGGTTTTTGAGCACTCGTCCTTTTTGTTGACGTTGATGCTATTGCTTCCAGTTTGTTAGTTATATTTCTAACAGTCAGGCTCCTCTGCTGCAGGTCTGTTGGAGTTTGCTGGAGGTCCTCTCCAGACCCTGTTTGCCTGGGTTTCAGCAGCAGAAGCTGTAGAATAGCAAAGATTTCTGCTTATATCTTCCTCTGGAAGTTTCATTCCAGAGGGGCACCTGCCAGATGCTAGCTGGAGCTTTCCTCTATGAGGTGTCTGTCAAGCCCTGCTGGGAGGTGTTTCCCCATTACAGTGCTTGGGGATCAGAGGCCCACCTGAGGAGGCAGTCTGTCCCTTAGCAGAGCTTGAGCTCTGTGCTCGGAAGTCTGCTGCTCTCTTCAGAGCTGGCAGGCAGGAACATTTAAGTTGGCTGAAACTGTAACCACAACTGCCCTGTCTACCAGATGTTCTGTCTCAGGGAGATGGGAGTTTTATTTACAAGCCCCTGACTGGGGTTGCTGCCTTTGTATCAGAGATGCCCTTCCCAGAGAAGAGGAATCTAGAGAGGCAATCTGGCTACTGCAGCTTTGAGGAACTGTGGTGGACTCCTCCCAGTCTGAACTTCCCAGAGGCTTTGTTTATACTCTGAGGGGAAAACCACCAATTCAAGCCTCACTAATGGTGAACACCCTTTCCCCTGCCAAGTTCAAGTGTCCCAGCTTGACCTCAGACTGCTATGCTGGCAGCAAGAATTTCAAACCAGTACTATTAGCTTGTTGGACTCCAAGGGGGTGTAATCCATTGAGGAACACCACTTGGCTCCCTGGCTTCAGCCCCCTTTTTAGGGGAGTGAACAGTTCTGTCTTTCTGGTGTTCTGAGCACCACTGGGGGATAAAAAAATACCTTTTGCAGCTAGCTCAATGTATGCCCAAATGGCTGCTTAGCTTTGCACTTGAAACCCAGGGCCCTGGTAGTGCAGCCACCCAAAGGAATCTCCTGCTCTAGGGGTTGTGAAGACAGTTGAAAAAGTGTAGTATCTGGGCTGGATAGCTCCATTCCTCATGGCATAGTTCCTCATGGCTTCTCTTAGCTAGGGGAGATAATTCCTAGACCCCTTGCACTTCCAACAGGAGATGATGCCTTACCCTGCTTCTCCTCACCCTCCACGGGCTGCACTCACTGTCTAACCAATCCCAATGAGATGAGCCATGTAACTCAGTTGGAAGTGCAGAAATCACCCCTTCTGCATTGGTCTCACTGGGAGCTGCAGACCAGCGCTGTTCCTATTCTGCCATCTTGCCTGGGAATTTCTAGTCATCGTTCCTCTAAGAATGGAGATACTGGAACAAGCAAACATCAAAATTACCACAAAGAACTTTGTTTCAGTGAAAACAGAAGAAATAAATATTTAATAACAAATTATTACTAATGACTTGATTCTTAATTCTCAATTTTCTTTTACCTTGATTTCATTATCTGATTTATGTAACTTATATGAAATTAATTTGTTACTATTATTATAAAATCAATAATACACTCTTCCAAAAACCGCATTAGCAATGGCCCTAGAAAAACAATTGGTTGTAGCTAGGAAAAAAAAAACTAATTTGCTGACATGGCTATGGCAAGGTTAGACTCAGCTTGCAATCTCCCACTTGTCTGACATGTCTTTATGGCTTTGATGTCATTTACTAGTTAACATGGTGATGATGCTGTTTTAGTACTTTGGGACTATTAATGCAATTGTTTCTCAGTTATTCTGTCTCTTTGTGATGTCTTGCTGCTTTGTGAATCATACTTACAGAAATTAGTTTTTCTAAAATCAATTACATAAAGCAATATTATAATTAATTTCTGCTATGACTTAGGTCTTTTTAATGTGGTATTTGTGTATCTGTTTTTGCTTTGTTTTTTAGTTTTACTTCAGAAACTTCACTCCTAAGATATTGAGTCGTTTATTTTCCAGGTGCTTTTGAAAATCTTGCTGAGTATTTTAATGTCAAGCTACATATTTTGTAAAGGAGTGTGCATACAACCTTTCTTAGGCTCACTAAGAAATATTAATAAAATGAGAAAGGGCTTTTTTAAAACCTTAATAAGTGGAGTGCAGATTTATCACAGGGGGAACCTGCTTCACTGGAATACAGCAATATATATCCATTGGTCACTTTCATTCACATGAGGCAAACTTCATTTCTTGCTGTGAGCAAGAAAAAGGTTACCTGACCCAACTGGAGAGTATTAGCTTTTTTGTTCAGCTATGAAAAAATTGCTTTGCCACTTAGGTCAGCATCATGATGTAAATCTTAATGAAAGTTTCTAAGATGTGAGAGTAAATCAAGCTGTTTCACCACCTTGATGCTCTCTTAATCTGCCTCTTTCTTGCTTTATTTCCTTCAGTCAGGTTTGAGACCACAGAACTCAGGGCAGACCCATTTCCAGAGCAATCACCACTCTAGCTATCCATCCTGGCCCTTCCAGCACCCAAACCTGAGGATAACTGAGATCCATGGATTAGTACAGCTCTTTATGGGGTAAAAGAAAAAAAATTCAAATTGTCCTTCCATTTCATTTGAGGAATTAAAAAAATCCCGTCATTTATTTTGGAGTCTACATCTCTATTGCACAAGGAATAATTGAGTGAGATTGTTATTATAAGGCAAAAGTTATCTGGATTATTTTAATGGATTAGTACAGAGCACCTAAAATGCAATTAAAAAAAAAAAAAACTAAACCAAAAAAAAAAAAAAGCTACTAAACAAACTAATTAAATTATTTTCCCAATTTCTGTGATCTCTATGGGCATAGTTATTGAATAAGACTGTGTTTTCTATTATAAAAATGAATTATTCTAAAATGCAATGAAACACCAAAAAATCTAAATGAAATTCAAATAATTTTGGAAAGAATACACTGTAATTGTTTAAAATCATGTATTCATTCAATAAATAATATATTTGATAACTACTTACTAAACGCTCATTCAAATGGTATAAATGTGTCAAGTCTTTATTTTGGTCCCAGGGACATTGTGATGAACCAGATATACAAGATCCTTATTCTCAAAAATAGTATGTGACAATGGGAAGGGAGAAATAATAAATAAATAAGACAATTTTACATAGTGGCAAAGGCCATGAAAAAAATAAAACTGGGTTATATGAAGGAATGACTTGTTGGGGGAGATTTAAAGATTTAATTGGATAGTCAGAGAAAGCCTCATTGTTTAAGGCACGAGAAACAAAAGGTATCAGCTTTAGGACTATCTAGGGGAGAGAATTATGGGCAGAGGACTTGGGAAGTGCAAAGGCTTTAAGGTAAAAATTAACTTCCAGGAAAAGTAATGGGATTGGAGTTCAGGAGAGAACATAACCATTTGGAGCCTTTCTGACATAAATATCTCAGTATTTGGCTAGAAAAATAATCAGGTATATAGGTCTTTGGCACAGCATTTTAAAAATAGAAAACTTCATCTTGGATCTTAATACTATACACATAAAGAGTTAAGAAGAGGAATGGCAATATAAAACAAGTGGGTCTAAATTAATTTATATTTAATTTTAAATATCATCAGATAAATGCAATCTTTTACAAGTATAGAGATATTTTGGACATCAGCTAAATCCTCATTATAAAGATGAAGAAATTGAAATACACAGAAATTATATGCCGTTCTTAAGTTCATGCAGCAGATTTATGGTATCAGGACTATGATGAATTTTGTGGATCCTAATGTAAGACTATTTTTATGTCTATTTCTCTAATAGAAGTTTACTTTCTGCCCTTGGTGGGTGTTCTGATCAGCAGGGCAGCTCTTCTTCATCAGTAATTCAAGTCCTCAGGCTCCTTCCATCTGTGCCTTCACCATCTCCTATGACCTCATTGTCATCTCCATTCAGCATGCAGGGGCACCACTGGAGGCTTTTATCTGACAGGCCTGCTAAATAGCACATATCACTTCTGCTCACATTCACTGAATAGAACTGGTTACTTGAATCCACTTATATACAGGATAAGCTAGAAAATATAGCCTTGCTCTGTGCACAAAAGTGCAAAGAAAGTTTTATACACAGCCGGTTGTCCCTCTCATAGCCCCTGGCCGCTAAATACTCGTGCAGTCTTTCTATTCACACAGTGAACATACTATACACCCTCCAAAGGGAAAGAACCCAAGGCCTGTGCAGTTACATAATCACGCCAGAAGTTAGGATCTCTGGGTATCTTCTTCTCCATAAGATCCAGGTATGTGTCTTCATGGTACAACCAGTGAACTGAAAAATGGGTTTTTTACCTTTCTGAAACATAGCCCCCAAGCACAATGGTGGAACAGGGATCATCTAACTGCAATGAGAACTCAGACACAGGAGGACTAGGAAACAATGTTGGTGGTTGGCACGTACCTAGGATGGAATCCTGCTTACTAAGCATGACGACCATTTCCCCGGGCAGTGGAGACTCTTAATTAGACACAGGCTCTGATCTCTGAAATGGACTCTTCTGTCTGGTGTTCTTGCCCCCCTGGCTCTACATCACTATTTTGATCGTTTTCCATGGCCATAATGGAGGTGGGCTTTGGAGAGTCTGCCTGCAGTACAGGCTTGGAGGCTACTCAGCTTTCACAGCCTCGTTCCTGCCCATGAAGAGGTGAGAACACAAAGGTTGTTTCAAGATTTAGACAAAGACTTCCCATCTGTTTTTTTAGGCTCACAATATAATTCTGTCAGGAACTTTGTGGTCTTATAATCTATTTTCTTTCTTTGCTTGTTATAACCCAGTTATATTCTCAAGTTCACGTATTTATTTGCTTTCCTGCCCCTGTGTCTCTCTTTCTCTTAATCAGTGGAGGCTATCTTGAGGTCATATAAAATAATATATGATAATAACACTTAACGAAGAACTGCATCTCTTTATATAACCAAGAAGAGTTAACAAGCTTCTAGTAGCCTAAAACAAAACCATTCCCCCAAATTTACCAATTATACTTGGGTTCCAGAAGTTGAATTCTTCAGCCCTATAACTTCTTAATCTCTGACCTCTCTCTGGCCACTTTAATCTCTGCCCGAAACTATCCAATTTTGGTCTAATCTTGCTAAATAGGATAATTACTAACACACAGAAATAGTCTAACTTTTTCCAATCTCTTCTGGGTTTTACTAAAAATTCCATGGACGTTTGTTCTGCTGTCCAACTTTTTGTAGGCAATGGTTTTACGAAATGTGTTGGCATGGCAAGATCTCTAGGCAATGGTTTTATCAAATGTGTTGGCATGGCGTGATCACTAGTCTGCTTGCTGTATCTGTTTTCTTGCTGCTTGGCCCCTGCTCTAAATTTTGTCACATTTATTTCAAAGCTCTTACTATGGCAGTATTCAGTGTGGTGGCAATTTTTATATTAGCCAGAATAGGTTAGGCCATGATAAAAATAGATTTTAGTGATTTAGCTACTAGCAATAAGTTTATTTCTTGTGAGTATTCCAGGCAGATAGTTGTTTCAGTGGCTCTCCCGCATGAGGTCATTCAGGGACACAGGCTATTTTCATCACCTGGCTGTTCTACCTCCTGTCACTTCCATCTACCTGGCCAAGAGAAGAGAACCTAAGGGAGTGCATCTGGCAGGTTTTATGAGCCAGGCCTGGAAATAACATGCATCATGCCTGCTTTTGTTCTATTGGAAAAAAGATAATCATTTTGCTACACCTAACTACAAGGAGGCTGGAAAGTGCATCTTGATTTTTTTTTTAAAGAAAAAGAAGAGTAGATTTTGGTGGGCAGCTAAGGTTTACTGCTATTTCACATACTTAATCCAAATTATGAGATTGAAGTTTAGAATTCAGGTTTTTGAGAATGTTTTCAAGTGATAAAGTTTTCAAGTTAAAAATTAGGTTTGAAGATGAATATATATTTAGAATTAAGAAAAGTAACAAATTATCAATTATAAAATGATGACAACTACCAAAAAAATCATAAAATATAGCTACTATATATATCTTATATTTATGTATTACATATACAATCTTCTGTTTATAATTTTACATCTCTTGTTATATATGCATGATTAATGTGTAATACAGCTATGACAGGCTGCAAACATGGTCCCCCAAAATGTCCACATTCTAATCCTGGAATCTGTGAATGTTGCTTTATACTATAAAAAGAGCTTTGCAGGTATGATTAAATTAAGGGTCTTGAGATGTGTTATTTATCCTGGATTATCTGATTGGCCCAGTGTAATTATAGGGTTTTTACAGGAGGAAGGCATGAAAGTTAGAGATAAAAAAGAAAGATGTCAGGGTGGAAGCATGGTCGAAGAGGAGACGAGCTGCTACTGCTGGTTTTGAAGATGGAGCAAGGGGCCACAAATCAAGGAACAAATACCTCTAGCAGCTGAAAAAAGCAAGAAAACACATTCTTCTCTACTTTTTCAGAGGAAGGCAGCCCTCAAGACCTATTTTAAACTTTGGACATTCAGAACTCTAAGATAACAAATTTGTGTTGTTGTAGGCCACTCAATTTTTAGTAATTTGGTAACAGCAAGAACAGGAAGCTAATATGACACTTTATAAACATTTTTCTTCCATTTTTTGACTATATACATTTTGATAACATCTTTTAACAGTGTATTAACAATATTTATAAGTAATATTTATACATATTTTATGTTTTTAGAAGTATTTCATGCTTTTAATAAAAAGATTACTTAGTCTTTCTTTTAACCAAAAACATTAAAATCTGATTTTTTTATTATCGATAGTTGAGGTGCATACAATATGTGACTTCTCATAGGTGTGCTGTTTTTAGTACTGCTATAATTTTCAGCTCTACGAAGATAAGTTTTCTAATACATTTTACTTTCCATAAGTCCCACATTAAAAAGAGCTGCATGTACAATTAAATATTCTGTGTAATCAAGTATAGTTCTGACAATAAACAAATTCCATTTTGGTGAGGCATCAGTGAGACTCAGATATTTTGCTTATAGTTTTATATCTCTGATCATATACATTTTACCAGAAAAATTTCTGACTTTATACATTTTAAAACTTGTTTTCTTTCCATCACCCACACTTCCGGTGATGAGTGCTGGAGGACTTGCTCATTTGCTACATGGCCTCTGGTCCTGCACCTCTGTGCTGTAATATTGGGTGCATTAGGCTAAGTGATAGTGGTACTATTCTAGGAATTATTCCTCTAATAGAAAAAATTATCATATCCAATCATATGTAAATAAAGATTCTCCATCTCAACTTCCCTGTAACTAGATCCTAAAATCACCCATACTTAGTAAATGTAAGGTTATTTGACACTGGGTAATATGAGAGAAGGAAACTTGGAGAGAGAAGAGTCAGTGGAAGCACTATGATTAAAATAGCTTATTTAGCAATTTTTAAAAATATTAATACTAATGACTCTGTGAACACATTGCTGGGTATACTCCAAGAACCTCAAAGGGGGTCATGCAGGTGATGTGACCTTTATTAAGATCATGATTCCTGATTCTTTTTGTTTGCATTTGTCTAGAATATATTATTTTTTATTTTTTTGAGATGGAGTTTCGCTCTTGTTACCCAGGCTGGAGTGCAATGGAGCGATCTCGGCTCACCGCAACCTCCACCTCCTGGGTTCAGGCAATTCTCCTGCCTCAGCCTCTTGAGTAGCTGGGATTACAGGCGTGAGCCACCATGCCCAGCTAATTTTTCATATTTTTAGCAGAGATGGGGTTTCACCATGTTGACCAGGATGGTCTCGATCTCTTGACCTCATGATCCACCCGCCTCAGCCTCCGAAAGTGCTGGGATTATAGGTATTTATTTATATAAAACGTTTGGATATAATTCAAACATTTTATGAGTATCAGTCTGTTTTTGTTGTTTGAAAATAACTGCACAGTTATTTGTATTCATTTTTAGTTTTTCTTCAGAAATTTTAATAATATGTATATTTTAGTCTATTTGCTGTATCTCTAATCCTTTTCAATTATGTTTTTGTTTCAACTTCATTCCTTTCAATTTTCTTATTTTTGTTTTCTGTTTTTCTTTCTGGGCTTTCACCAGAATCTCTTCTTTGTGCACTTTCCATTTGGCCTTAATTTTGGGGTTGGTTTCCTTTGTATCTTCTACTTATTTTCTGAGTTCTGACAGTTCACATCTCATCTGCACTTACTGATCCACAGTCTTTTCCTAAGCTCATGTAGCTTTTATGCTCTTGTTTTATAGATAGTTTTTCTAACTCATTAAAATATTTGGTCAAGATTTTTATCGGCTCTGTGACAATATATCTATAGTAGGGTGTTTTCATCATTTCTCTACCTCCAGTTATTTTTTTTCTTCTAGTATCATTCTATAGAGCCAACCAGTGCTGTTTTTCTTTTCTTTTTTTTTTTTTTTGAGACGGAGTTTCGCTTTTGTTACCCAGGCTGGAGTGCAATGGCGCAATCTCGGCTCACCGCAACCTCCGCCCCCTGGGTTCAGGCAATTCTCCTGCCTCAGCCTCCTGAGTAGCTGGGATTACAGGCACGTGCCACCGTGCCCAGCTAATTTTTTGTAATTTTTAGGCTGTTTTTCTTTTTTAATGACAACTTATTTTTGAAGGAATAAAGTAAACTTTTCCTTAATTAGCTATTTGCATAAAGTTTGTATGTCCTAAGGGCCATATTATAAAATAGCAGAAAGTCTCCTTCAAGCCCATGGTTTTCGGTATGAGGTTTTTTTATCCTTTACCTTTTAAAAATCCATTAGAAACAAGTTGTTTTCACTAAAGTTCCTGTTACTCCTCTCCCCAGCATTTGGTTAGACCATTCATGCAAATATATCTTGTCTGCAGGATTACTTTGCTAACACCTCTTTCTATATTTATTAAGACAGAACTAGGTTCAGAGATGCTTCTACATCTTCAGCTAGCCCATTCATTTTGGAACTGATGTTGCAAACAATAATTTAATGTTTCAGTATCTGAGTATGCCCCTTATACAGCCATTCTTATTCGGCATTTTTTGAGTATTGCGATCGTAGATCTAAACCTGAATCACCCTCCCCAACGAAAATATTAATTGCTCTAGGGCACAACTTCTACCTGTTTTGTGATTCGTAGTTTCGACAGTCTTCTAGGTTTTCTACAGAGATTTTATTTCTGTTTCTTGATCATATTGGTCTGTTGCTTTTTCTTTATGAGATAGGGTCTTGCTATATTGCCTAGGCAGGTATCTAACTCCTGGGCTAAAGTGATCTTCCCACGCCAGCCTTCCAAGAAGATGGAACTGTAGGTGTACACCACCATGCTCAGCTTTCTCCCTGTTGCTTTTGTGTAATTTTGAAATAAGTGGATACAACCAACTCTCCGCAAAGTTTTCAGTAAGCCAGTCAGCACTTTAAATTTGGTTTTGTTTTACTGTCTCTTGATGAGTGCTCAGATTATACAACCACAAAATTCAAAAACTATAATTTATAAGAAATCTGAACATGACTGTGATCAGTCACATCTACACAGTCTCTATATAAATGTTCTTGAGAAAACTTAGCTTGGCTTATATGTATGTGTGTGTTTTAACAGCAACAATCACAAAATTCAATAAAACATTAACAAACATTTGAATGCATACTTTTGTGTGGAAATCAAAGCTTTATGTCACACTTACTGACATCGAATTAACAATTTTAAAGAATAGACAAGCATGACTATCCAAAATATCTGAAAAGTATTATATGAGTAGTACAAAATATGTGTTATAGGAGCACAGAGAAAGGCAGAGTATAGTTGTTGAGATGAAATTGTGACATATGCTAATGTTAGATAGTTTTTTATTCTGATAAAATAAATGTAAGAAGACTGATGTAGATAATGAAGGTGATACTCATTTTCTTCTATGTACAAATGACAAGAAATTAAAGAATTAAATGAGTATTCTGTAGTCTCTTCAATAAATCTTGACAAGCACATAGTACATCAGTTGCATAATAAAGACTTTGACTGATTTTTATCCCTGGTTCCTGAAAGAAAGACTAAACCCTTGGAATTTCCTCAATAATAGAAGTATGTTTCTTATTTATGAACCCCTTGGATCACACCTGAGTTTATATCAGGGAGATGAATGAGAATGGGGGCTGGTTACCAGAAAGACCAACTCAGTGATGAGAGGGTTTGACCTTTGAGCCGGTGCAAACTTCAGGAATGAGAGGGACCCTAAAGACTGAGTTCAATCACATGGACAATGATTCAATCAATCATGCCTAAGTAGCGGATTAACCAGATAAAATACCTGGATGCCAGAGCTCAGTGAAGCTTTCTGGTTGGTGAACACATGGCTAGACTGGAAGGGTGATATGTTCTGATTTCATGGAGGTGGGACATGGAAGCACTGCATTTGGGAGTCTCCCAGGCCTTACCTCATATGTCTCTTCATTTGGCTGGTATCCTTTTAAATAAAGCTATACTCATATGTATAGGACTTTAGTGAGTTCTTTCAGTTCTTCTAGTGAATTATGAAACTGGAAAGGGTTATGCAGCTAGTTGGTCAGAAGTGTGCATGACCTGGAGAACACCAAAGTGTAGCTGGTGTCTGAAGTAAGGACAGTCTCATTGAGAATCATGCTCTTTAACTTGTGGTATTTCTGCAAACTCTGGGTGATTAGCATCAGAATTGTGTTGTAGTATATCTACTGATGTTGTAACAATATCCCAAGTTCCAAAACAAGTCTAGGGAAATAAAGATAAATAAGATCCCTATCTCCAAGGGGCTCACAGTTTAGGATGGAGAATTACACCCTTAAATTTTCATAGAAGAAGTGTTTGTGACTCTGTACGTTCTAAGGCTAGGATATATGTAATATATTTTACAAAGAGCTCAGAAAAAAATGTAATAATTTGATAAAATCTAAGTAAGGTTATTAGCATTTAAAGTAATATCATGGCTGTGTAATTGAGATGTTACTTTAATTTTGGTCAAGGTGGAGCTTTATACTTCATTTTTTGAGCATCTTTTAAGATACTACATTATTCTATAAAATATAATTATGTAACATTATCTTTTGTGCCTTTGGAAAGCAGTGCACTTGCTTTTTATTGGGATTGAGTTGTACGAAAGGAAATTGTCCTTTTGTAGGTCAAGTATGGTCAAGTACTGGCTATTACACTATTTCATATGAATCAACATAATAATTTTAAATACCCTTGCTATATCCAGCATTGAGCACATAATAGTATTCAAAAATGCATGCTGACAGATTTTATAACCATTAAAAATTTACAGTTTAGGCCTGTACAATATAAATTAACTTTCAGTTATAAACTATCACAAAGAGAACATTAAACAATTTTAAAGAAGTCTTTTTAATACATTGATTTTATAGTGATATGGCCTCGAAACAGCAATGTTATTTTTCAAAAATATGTTCAGAAAATCTGGAAAAATATAATTACACACAAGTTTACACCACGCACAATAAATACACTTTTGAAAATGAAAGTAAACAAAACACCTTGCTGTGTATCAATGTCGTTTCTAAGGGAAAGTGTGTTTATTCAATGATTGTCAGCATTTTAGGGTTATTGTAATTGTGGTACACAAGGCAATTTTATTGACAATTTACAGTACAGATCTGATTAGTTCTCAAACCAGAATTAAAATAAAATTCAGTTATTCTTTAAGTTTCTTAAGGTAATTCGGTTTTGACTGTAGAATTGCTGTGCTAAAGGTAATGTGAGGTTCTGGAGTGGGAAGTGTTTCAGAACCATCTGGAGGGTATTGGGTTATACATGCCAGTGCACCTGATCTATGGCTTCTACAGTCTAAACAGCCTTACCTGCAATCTCTAACCCCTAATCAGCTATGTGACAACATCAACATGTGTGCCAATACCAAACAAACAAAAATAAACAAACAAAATAACTCCAGCATTTTGCTTGACCAGAAAATCTTCAGATGGTCTTTTGATAACAAACAAGTATGTGTGCAGAAGATAATGGAATATTAGTCATTGAGAAAAGATACATTATGATAGAAAGAAGGAAGAAATGGCAAAGTGGAAAATAAAAGAAAAAATAAGCATTGTGAATTTTTTATAGCTGGTGAATGCATTCTTTGAAAAACTATTTATACAGGAATAAAATTACTTTGAAATAATCATACAACAACAAAAACTGCAGCTAAATATGGGGTATATTTATAGAGTCTGAGGATAGGGATTTAAATCCTCTTACCCAACTCATAATAGTAAACCTCCCCAGTTTTTTCCCTTTGTACTAGAGAGCTGTGCTTACTCTTTCTCAGTGAAAATATTCAGTGCTAACAGTACATATTAGATTGCTAGGGCTGCCATAACAAAACACAGCAAACTTTGTGGCTTAAACAACAGAAAAATTTTATCATAGTTCTGAACTCCAAAAGTCCAAGATCAAGGTATTGGTAGGCTTGATTTCTTCAGAGCCTCTCTGTTTGGCTTGCTGTGTCCTCACATGGCCTTTCCTCTGTGTATGTACACCCTTGGTGTACCTTTTTGTGCCAGAATTTCCTCTTCTTATGAGGACACTAGTCAGACTGGATTAGGACTCACCCCAGTGACTTCATTTTAACTCAATCATCTCTTAAAATATTTTATGTCCAAGTACAGTTACATTCTGCAATAATGTGAATTAAGGCTTTAATATATGAATTTCAGGGGGACACAATTCAATCCACAATATAGTGAAACAAGTATACTTCATAGTATGCTAAAATTTATCTTGATTTATTAAATTCTAGTATGTGAGATAATTTGCTGTCAGAAAATAATATTGTTTACTAACCTTATCTTCTCAAAAAGAAAAAATTGGTTTTCTTGGAGAATCATAAGCAACAAAACTTCTGAGAGATTTTCAGTTCCTCTTACATGTCATAGTATGGTTGTTAATCATCTCATTTTTTTCCTTCTTGAAAAACAAACAAATAAAATTAACAATCTATATTTTTTATGAATCCAGATGACCAAACTCAAAACTGTTTGCAAAGGTATCAAAAACAACTTAGCTGACCTTAGGGCCACATGGGAGGTTATGACAGGGCTCTGGACAAGAATAATGAGTGCAAAGGAGACTCAGCTGTGAAATATTTAATCCCAAAAAGATAATGCCGTGTCTTTAGAGTGAACTGCCAAGGACAGGTCTGAGATTTTGCAGGATGTGATGTCTTGGGTCACAATTTGAAAACTTACATTTTTAAATTGAAGGGGCAAATAAAAACTGGCCCAGGATGATCTGCATAGGGACATAACTTAGTAGAATTACAAGATTTCAAAGATAAAGATTGGCTAGTAACATGCTGTAAGTGTCCAGTGAAAGAATATGCAAAGCTCATGGTCTTATATCCAATGAAGTTTACTTCAAGTATAAAGGCTTTCTTGATGTCATATAAAATAATATAAGATAATAACACTTAACATATTAAGTGTGGGTTCTGCCAGCTGCTAAGTATGTCTATGCGAAATATGCATTCTGGCACTGGGGAAATGATCACAGGTAGAGGCTGGGGCCCCACTGGCCCCACTGTAAGTTGGACCTGAGCTAAAAATTCATTAATTACCTGACCTCCATGAGCCCCTACTTTAACGGCAGGACCACAATAGTTTTGGGTCCCCTAGAATTAAGGTCAGTTCAGAGCCAGTGTTCAGTAGTCCCCAAAATATCTGATCATTTCCCATTCCCTAATGCACATTTACCCTAGTAAAAGGTTGGAGGTCTGCTTGGGGAAGGATGGGAGAAAGATTCACTGAATAAATTGTTGGTAATGTAGTGGGGTCCTTCTCAAGAGGACCCAGCCTCCCCTTCATTCAAGGGGTTCTGGGTCTGTTAACTGACTCAAGTCTGGAAATTAATTGAGGGGCCATGGTTCTCTGTTTTTATAACTCAGATTAGTCTTTTGTTCAGCCTATAAGTTTTCTCCATTTAATCTAGAAGTTTTCTCCTTAAATTAAGTAAGAATGCAGTAGGCTTCCTATCAATTTCACTTCTAGGAACACTGTGATTAATTAGCCAATGTCAGAACTCTACATGAGTCAGACTATTCTGATTGCTGCTTTTTCTCTGCTGTCCATTATGGTAGCTATGCTCACCTTGCCTTTGATGGTTAAGTGCTGCCACTTGGCCACTGCCACCTCAGGATCCAACTATTCCCATTGTATTTACATTTTGTAGTTGAGTGACTGAGGTTTCCACTGTTAGATCTGATATACAGAGAAGAGCAATTACAGTACTCTTTAGAGATGCAGGTGCTGCCCTCACAAATTTAGTTTGCAAGGCATTGGTCAAGGGTATATCTTATTTTCATTCTTTTTAAATTTATTTTTGGCTGATTGTTTTATTTTAGACAGCCAGTCTTTAAGTTCTGAGATTCTTTCCTCAGCTTAGTCTATGCTCTTGTTAATACTTGTGATTGTATTGTGAAATTGCGGCAGTGTGCTTTTCAGCTTTAACAGATCTGTCAATTTCTTTTCTTTATACCAGCGATTTCATCTGTCAGCCCCTGTATGCTTTTATTGTGATTTTAAGTTTCTTTGGTTTGGGTTTTGCCATTCTCCTAAATCTTGATGATCTTTGTTCCTATCCATATTCTGAATTCTGTTTCTGTCATTTTAGCCAACTCAGACTGGTCGGTGGATAACTAGTGTAGTTGTTTGGAGAACATAAGACACTCTGACCATTTGTGTTGCAAGAGTTCTCGCTTAGGTTCTTTCTCATCTCTGCATGCGTGTTCTTTTAATTGCAGTGTAGATTGAGTGCAGTCAATAGACTTCTTTTCTGGATGTTTTCACAGGGCTCAGGGTTTGTCTAGGGTCTTTATTTGTAGCTGATTTGTCATAGGTTTCACAGGGGAATGTGTTAGTGAGGTATTTTTGGTGTTGAAACTTTGAAGTGTGAACTAGTTGGTGGTGCTTAGGTGTACTGGTCAGTTTGTAGGCTCTTGCTCAGTCATTTGGCTCTCCTGCATTTCCTCACACTTGCAGCCATGCTCCTTCTCAATGCTCTGAAAGTGTGGGCTCCTCTCCCACTTGACTGCTGGCTGAAGATTGTGGCTTGGCACTCCAGGCTGCCCACCACAGCTCTGGGATAATCTCAGGATTTATGTTGCCTCTCCAATTAGAGGCAGCAGAAGGAAGGCCTTTATTATTGGTTGTGGGTGAGTCTTTTGCTTGTCCCAGAGAGATATGAGTCAGCAATTGCTCAATGCAAGCACTCATCTCAGGATGGGGATATCTGTGCCATGGACCTGAGCTAGGAGTTTCCTACCTGGTTCTGAGCAGGGGGAGTAAGTGGGACCTGTGGGAGACAGACTGACCTCTTCTCTTTGGGTTGACTGCAGCTTGCTGAAGGTGTGGATAAGGCACTTAGGGTCTTTGCTCCCTCATTAGCCCAGGATACCAGGGGTAGTACACTGAAGAGCAAGTGGCAGAGAAGTTTTGGTTGACCCTAGGAGCTCCATCTCTGAGAAACATGAAGTTGCCGTTACTGGGTGTGTTCAGCCAGTGGAATAGGGTGGCTGCACTGCTGGCATGAGCTTAAGGCTCCACTCGTTGGGGAGCAGTTGGTTGAAGGCTCACTGGAAGGACAGATTGGTTTCCTCTCTATATGGTGACTGCCATGCCGTAAGCTTGGATGTAACCCTCAGGCTCTTTGTTTCTTCCCCAGACTAAGGGAAGCAGGAATAGAATTGCTACTGTGGCAGTGGCAGAGGGGAGGTCATATGCCTCTGGGGAAACTCTGAGAGCCAGGAAACTCTGCGCCTCTCCCAATGGATGTGCTTAGCCATGGGTGGGGCAACTCTTCTGTGGTCTGAGTGGGGGACCTACCTGGTGAAGATCTGGGGGTGTGGGTTCCCAGGTAAGAAGGCCTGGACTCCTCTCCATATGGAGGCTATGGTATGCTGGAGGTGCCAGTGTAATAAGTAGGCCCCTTGTTTTTTCCCCAGCCTGAGGGATGTTAGGGTGATGCCACTGTAACTGTGGTGGCAGAGGGGCTGTGGGTTGATTCTGGGATTTCCTCCTCAGAGGAATGCTGGGCTGTCTCTGATTGCAGTGAGGCGGTTGCTCTGTGCTGGGGGTATGGACCAGCGTCTGGTCCCCACGGACTCTCCCAAGCCTGGTAACAGCAAGGGTAAAGGCTGTAAGACAGCAAAGATGGCAACCTGTTCCTCCCACTGGGAGCGCTGTCACAGGAAGTTACAGGGCTGCTCCTGGCTGGATAGCCCCGGCAGGGCGTGGCTGGAGACCCAGGCCTGTATGACCCGCACAGTGAAGAGCTCCCAGAGAGATGAGTGGGCCACCATCTTTGCTGTCTGGCAGCCTTAATCATTTTTGCCTTAGGGCTTTGAAGAGTTCAATGGGACTCAGGGATAGAGCAGATCCCTACAATAGTACAGCTGTTTTATGAAAAAGTGGCCAAACTGTATTTCTAAGCAAGTCCCTGAGGTTGCTCCTCCTCACTGTGTGAGATCTCCTGACCATACTCTCCAGCCACCTTTTGTAGGTGTGTTCAGGCTGGTAACAGGTCTAAAACTGCTATCGGCAAGAAAACACCAGTAGGGAAGCCTGGAGACACCGGTCAGGAGATTCTGCCCAGTAAAGGAAGCGAGATCTGGGATCCACATGAATAAGCAGTTTGACTGCTTCTCTGTGGAGCTGCTGGGCTGTGCCAGGGGACTGCTTCGTTTCCTAGTCACCTCAGACTCCCTAGAGCCCAAAGGCAACCACGGCTAAGCCTGTGAAAAAGCAAAGATGGTGGCTTACCCTTCCCCTGGGATTTCCTTTTCAGGGAGGTGTAGCACTGCTGTTGGTGGCTGTCTGGATTCCCAAGCCAATAGGTCTCAGCCTGTAAGGTGCAGGGGAAGTAGGGCCTGCAGGCTGTAGCTGCTCAACAACTTGGATTTAGCCCTCTTCCCAAGGTTTTGTATGGTGATCTAACCTGATTTGCCAGAGTTGGAGCTTCTTTTGCCGGGAACACCAGGTACCTAAGGCTCCTGGGGCTTTGCATGTAGCTCGGTGTGTTAGATGTAAGGCCCTGGTGGAGTGGGTTCACAAGGGATCCCTGGATGGAAGGGTTGCAAAGATCTAGTGGGAGAAGAATGGGTCACGAAGGGTTCTCTTGATGCAAGAGTTGCAAAGATCCAGTGGGAGAAGATTGGGTCCTAGGGGTTGTTCTCTCATTTATCCCTTCCCTGGGCAGGGGAGGTCCCCTGGCTCCTTGTCATTCCTGCATGGGCAGTCATCCTGCCTTGCTTTTCTCTTTCTCTATGGGTCAAGATGTTTCCTCGATGTGTCCCAATGCATGCAGCTAGATGTTTCAGTTGAAGGTGCTGTATTTACTCTCCCCTTCCATTTCTCTCTGTGAGAGTGGTGCACACTAGCTGTTTCTAATAGGCCATCTTGCAAAACTTCGGTATCTTTTTTAAACGTTTGGCAGGATTCAGCAGTGGGGCCATCAGGTCCTGGGCTTTTCTTTGATGGAAGACTTTTTATTACAGCTTCAGTTTTGTTACTTGGTTTTGGTTTACTGAGGTTATCTATTTCTTCATGGTTTTATTTTGCTAGGTTATGTGTGTCCAGGACTTTATCAATTTCGTCTAGGTTTTCCAATTCATTGGTGTAATGTTGTTCATAATATTACTTCATAATTCTTTGTATTTATGATGTCTCAGTTTTTATGTCTCTCAGAAGTTTGTCAATTTTGTTTATCTTTATAAAATATGACTTCTTGTTTCATTGATCTCTTTTAGTTTCAATTTTATTTACTTCTGCTCTAATCATTATTATTTCTTGTGTTCTGCTAATTTGGGGTTTGGTTTGTTCTTGCTTTTCTAGTTCATTGAGGTACATTGTTAGGTTGTTAATTTGAATTCTTTCTACTTTTTGGATATAATTGTGTATAGCTATATATTTTCCTCTTAGTACTTCTTTTGCTGTATCCCACAGAATGTGGTATGCTGTATTTTCATTTGTTTCAATAAGTTTTTAAATTTTTCTTCTTAATTAATTGATTGGTGATTCAGAAGCATGTTATTTTCTACGTGTTTGTGTATTTTCTGAGATTCCTCATTTTATTGATTTCTAGCTTTATTCCACTGTGGTCAGATAAAATCCTTGATATAATTTCCATTTTTAAAAAATTTATTGAGACTTATTTCATGGTCTAAGATATAGTTTATTCTGGAGAATGTTCCACGTGCTGATGACTACAATGCATGTTCTGCAACAGTTGGGTGAAATGTTCTGTAAATGTCTGTTAGGCATATTAGATCTAGTGTGTAGTTTAACTGCTGTTTGTTGATTTTCTGTCTGGAACTTGGGTGTTTTCATTACTGAAACTTGGGTGTTAAAATCTCCTATTATTTTTGTATTGAAGTCTGTTTGTCTGTTCTCTTTTTAGTTCTCTAATGTTTTCTTTATATATTCAGGAAGTTTGGCTTTGGGTGCATAGATACTTATAATTGTTATAGCCTCTTGCTGAATTGACCCCTATCTCATTATATGGTGTCAATCTTTGTCTCTTCTTACATTCTTAGATTGATATTCTATTTTATCTGATACAAGTAGAGCTACTTCTTCTCTTTGTTGGTTTCCTGTTGCATGGAATATCTTTTTCCACCACTTCACTTTTAGTGTATACACACACACACACACACACATACACACACACATATATGTCTTTATAGGTGAAGTAGATTTCTTGAAGGCAGCATACAATTGGGTCTTGTTTTTATTTACTTAGCCACTCCATGTCTTTAAATTGCAGATATTAATTCATTTACATTTAGGGTTAGTATTGATAAGTAAAGACTTACTACTGTGATTTTATATCTTCTTTCCTGGTTGTTTTGAGATTCCTTTCTTCCTTTATTACTGTTTTCCTTTGCGGTTAAGTAAATTTCTCTGGTAGCATGTTTTAATCTGTTGCTTTTTAAATTTTTAGTGAGTCTGTTACAGGTTTTTGTGCTGTGGTTGTTTCATAAGGTTTACAATAAACAACTTACAGACATAACAAGTTATTTTAATAAATGACAACTTAGATCACCAATACAGGAATAGAAACAAAAGCAAAAAAACACAACGAAAACTATGCTATAACTACATTTCTCCACATTTTGGCCTTCCATTGTCTTAACTGACATTTTTTGTATTATCCATCTCTTAACAGGTTGCTGTAGTTATTATTGGTTTTGATAGACTTGGTTTTTTTTGGGTTTCAGACTAGAGTTATGAGTGATTATTACAGTAATAGAGTATGCTGGGTTTGTCCATGTACTTAATTTTACCAGTGGGTTTTATAACTTGAACAGTTTTATTCTGCAAATTAGTGTTTTTTCTCTCCAGTTGAGGAATTTCCTTTAGTATTTTCTGTCAGATGGGTCTGGTGATATTGAATACTTTCAGTTTTTTTTTCTTTAAATCCAGGAAAGACTTTATTTCTCCTTCATATTTGAGGGATATTTTTGCTGGATATGATATTTTTAACAGAAATGTTTTCCTTCGAGCACCCTGAAAATGTCTTTCCATTCCCTCCTGGCCTGTATGATTTTCGTTGAGAAGTCTGTTAGTTGAATTGAAACTCCTTTATGGTATTCACTTCTTTTGCTGCTTTTAAGATTCTCTCTTTGTCCTTAACATTTGAGAGTTTATTATATGCTTTGGGGTAGTATTAGTTGGTTGAATTTCTTTGATGTTCTCAGACCCTCCCTAGGTATTTATATCTTTCTCAAGTTGTGGAACGTTTTTTGTTACTATTTCTTTGAATGAGCTTTATACCTATTGCTCTTATATAACTCCCTCTTGAATACCAATAATTCTTAATTTGGTTATTTGAGGTAATCTTGTATATTGTGTATGCAGTCTTTGCTACTCTTCTGTTTTTTTCCTCTGACAGTGTATTTTCAAATAACCAGTCTCCAAGCTGATTATTTCCCTTGTTTTGTCCATTCTGCTGTTGAAAGCCTCTATTGGGTTCTTCAATTCAGCAAATTTGTTTCTCAGTTACAAGATTTCTGTCTGATTTTTAAAAGTTATTTCAATTTCTTTGTTGAATTTGTCTGATGAATTTATGAATTGTGTGTTACCTTGGAGATTTCTGTGTTACCTTGGAGATAACTGTATTTCCTTATAACTGCTATTTTAAATTCTTCATCAGAGAGCTGACAAATCATTAGGGTTTGTCACTGGATTTTTGCTTTGTCTTTTGAGGAGGTCTTTTAAGGAGCTGTCTCATTAGGGTTAGTCACTGGATTTTTGCTTTGCCTTTTGAGGAGGTCATAGTTCCCTGTTTGCTGTTGTTTCTTGTGTTTATATGTCTATGTCTTGCGTTGAAGGGTTATTCATACCGGTGTTCTCTGTCTGGCTTGTTTTGAGTTTTGTCGGATATATTTGTTTAGTGAGTCTTTACTATCAGGTTGCTATCTCCTTTTTAGGTCTAGGTACACCTTAGGCCCAAGTTTGCCTTGGCTCTAGTAAGTGATTAGAGCACTCCCTGTCTTAACTTGAGGAGGTCTCAAAGAGTTTATCCCACCATTGTGTCAAGGCTGGCTAGGAGTTTGTGCTCAGGGGACCTGCGGAATGTACCTCCTACAGCTTGGTACTGCTGAATCAGCAACTCCGATTTGCTGTCTTCTTTGATTGAGTAGCAGAGCAGAGTTTCCAGGGCTGGGGATGGCAGGCACACCTCCCTGCTTTGTTTCTGCCTGTCCTTAAGGATATTTCTTCCTTCTGGCTGTCATGATCCTTCCCATGAGTTAAGGCAAGGACAAGTTTCCTGCCAAGATTGTGGGAAAGCTGGTTTATCACCTCAATCTCATTTTTTCCAGTGTGAAAATCATGGGTTGTGGGATTTTTCCATGTGCTTGGTGTTGGGCAACTTGGTAGAGGAAGGCATCGGAAATATTGAAGATTGATTTTCTTATTTGCTCAGAGTTCTTTCACTTCTTCGTGGCACCAGGAACTGTCTCTTTCATATATTTTAGTTCTGGGTTGTTGCTGGTGAAAATCACAGCTTTATGTATTTGTTATTGTCTTTCTGTTTGGAAGGTGTAAAGCCAGCTTGCTTCTATGCTGCCATTTTGGAGCCAAAAGTCTTCTAGTCTGAATATTTAAATGATAGTTTTGTGTGTTTCTCTAAACTTCTCTTTGCATTTCCAAAAGTTACTGTCAGGATATAGAATTTTATTGTTCATCAATTTCATCATTTTATCTTTTACCTCCTATTTTTTCCTTGTGAGTTATCCAGTTAGTTAAATAGTAAGAGCTACATGAAAATAAATGGATAAAATGAACATAGATTCAATTTCTACATGCTTTAACTAAAGTTGGCTCAAGGTTTGTCCTGAGTGTGTATGTGTAAAACATTTTCTGACCTTTGCAATAAATACTTAGAATCCACCAAAAACTGTGGATCTTGATTCTCATTTTAGATGAGTCCTTAACTTAATAGAGCAGAATTTTCTATTTCTGCTGGAACATAATTTAAATATGTTAGGATCTACTAGAAAAAAATGGAAAATATAAAACTTGAAAGAGTTTGATTTATTAGGCAAATAGACCACTGGTGATTTATCAAACTTACTGGCTTTCTGAGTTGAAAAATATTTTGTTACAAGTTGCTACATTTATAAAACAATAGCATAGTCTTTTCCTCTATTTCTTACTAATTGGCAAAATAAAATTATGCTTTGAAAAATTCTAAAGTGTTACCCAAAATTATCTCCAAAGCAAGAATGCCTCTAGATATTTAATCAATGTCAAAATTTAATATTTTTAATACAGAAAAAACAGATTAAAATCAGTTTAATTAAAAAAGATATATTCTACGTATCACTTTTGAAAACAGGTAAATGTCTAAAGTTATACCAACATGATTTATAGTAGGAAGCCATTTAAACTATTAACATAATATTGACATTATAATTGACTGTTCAATGCATCTATTTCTTCATTTAATGTAATTAACATACAAATTTTACTTTTTGTGAACAGGAAGTTTATAACAATTCAAAAGCAATCCATGTTTCATCTTATGAAAAATAAATATATGAGAAAAAATCTTAGAAAGCTTTTTTATTCAGGAGCCTTACCTGGGAATTGTTTGTTAATCCATATGATTGTGAGATTTTTGTCTTATTTGATTATTTAATATAATTACTCATAGACTATTTCTACTTGTCCCACGCTGTGTGAAGCTGGAATAGTCTATGTTCTTATTGTCTTCCTTTTAAGATCCCTCCTATTCTGAGCAGTGGTCTGTCTATTCATATGATAAAGAGAAATAAATTGCCATTTATTATTTACCTTTGCAGTTTATAGGCTGTGAATAGATTCCAACTCCACTAAATCAAATATTGTAAAGATAAAATTATAAAATTAATAATTAAAAAAAACTAAGATTTTTAGAAAAAGGTAAAGGGAGTTTAAAAAGAAAATTTATTGTAGCTTTCATCTATAAACAGTTGTAGATTATACTGATAGTTCATAGTCTCCAGCCAGAGAAAAGCAATGAGCATAGTAAATTAGGAATACGATATGGAAGGTCTGTCACCCCCTGAGACGCCTTAGGTCATATCCAATAAAATACTGAAAGTAGGAATGAACATCAGATCATGATTTTTAAAAAGTCTAAACAAAATCACAGTTCATATGTACTATCAGCGAGCCCCCTGTTCCCTGGGTAAAGATTGAAGAATGAATGGTTCAGTTCTCCAAAAGCCACTGGGAAATGTCAGCACCATCTAGTTAATGAATTCCTGATTTGTTTGGCATTTGCACTTTCTTAAGAAATTGCTGATGTGTTTAGACTTTCTCTTCTTCTCAGCAGCAGTGAAATTTGTTGATTATGATGGCCTTATATAACATCATCCAGGCAGAAAGCTAAAAGATTACACATTAAATAGAAACAGGCCTGTTTATTACTAGGCATTGTGCTACCTCATATGCATATCTCTGTTCCTCAGTCTTTGCCCAGGTTGTTTTGTGGGAGATGCTTTGTTAAAAGTATTTTCATGGCAGGCCTCCACTCATGAAAATGTCATTTTCTCTGTCTGGTTGTGATAGGAAGTCTTTTTCACCTATTAAACCTGTTAAATTTCCTTCAAATATTTTTGTTTAAGTCAGAAAAACAGTTAGTGGAGGACCGTTTAAAAACATGTGAGTTTAATGAGGAATTGATGTTTGTATTTAAAAACATTTTTCAAAGAAACTTGCTTCTGTACTGCTGAATAAAAGCCTGCAATCTCTGCAGATTTCATTCAAACAGGACAAACAATCCAGACTATCTATATTCCACAGAAGTTGCCCTTAACTTCTTTTCACCATGTTTGTTTTAGAAGACTTTCCACCATAGGACGGAATCCTGCCCACTTTAGTTTGTATCAAGATCAGCTGGGTAAAACAGCAGTGAAGTTAACATTTTTGAATTAAAAATCTTTGGTATGACTATAAAGTGGACACAAAACAAGCTTAATATTCTCTATCTAAGTATCATTGCCTTGGCCAGGCCCATACTGCAGTATAACTCTTATTGTATAGTTCTTTGAACAGTAAACTTACTTAATTATCATGTTTCATGTTCTTATTTATTCTAATGGGACAAAATTCCTCTGTTAGACAGAATCATTCTGCACTTTGGAATCATGTTTCCACTCCCATGGATTTCGTGTATGTGTTTGACATTGTTCCTGAAAGACACTCTCCTACTCTGGCCCTCACTTTTCCTTGTCTCCCACAACTTTCTCTCAAGCCTCTCTTGCACGTGACTTTTGCTCCTAACTTTTCTTTCATGCCTCTGGATAAACAGGTGTTACCCAACCAACACCTACTAACCTGCAATAACATTCTTCCCTATTCAGACTGCCATTTTTGACCAACAAGTTCCCAAGTTAACTGAACTCTGGCTGGTCCTTTCTGCTAGAGCTTTAAAAATTCTACCCTTTTTCCCCCCAAATATTCTTCTTTAGAGTCTTCTCATGTCCAGCACTTTTAGCACAAAAGCTTATGCCAGGATTTTGCAACGTCTGCACTAATAAAATTGTGGGTTGGATAATTCTTTGTTGTGTGGCTGCACCTACTGCAAGATGTTTAGCGGTGGATCACTGGCTTCTACCTATTATAAGCTAGTAGCATACCTGCCAAGTTACAACAACCAAAATGTCTGCAGGCATTGGCAAATGCCCCTTGGAGGAGAAATTGCTCCTCACTATCTTGCAGTTGAGAACTACTGCATAATGCTAGGAGTTGCTCTGGTTAATTTTCGTCCAGTCTTTGCTGTTATGATTTGGATCATGATTGCGCTGTCTGCTGCTCAGCTGGAGCCACTTGCATAAAGATAGAGTCTAGGGAAATCCCATGAGGCCTCCCTTTTGAAGTCCCAGTGACAGGACAGCTTAACAAGTCATTTAGTCCACTGGTAAGATAAAGGCAAGTGATTCTCAACCAATGTAGTTGGAGATGATGATAAGTCTTGCTAATTTTGTAGTTTTAAACCTTGGTCAAGATTAGATTTGCATAACACATGTAAGTACTTGCTGAACACTCCTAAGGAGAGGCAAAAGTTCACTGAAGAATTTAGGATTGTCTTTGGGACATATAGTCTGGGACTTTCTAATCCCTATCAATTAGCTTATGTTCTTATGGGATACAGAAATCTTAAAATTTGGTTAGAAAAAGCAGAATGAATTTGTGATCAGATTGATTGATACAAAATATATGGGTAAACTTTGACTACAGATTCTATTTGAAAATTCAGAAAATAGATAAGCCCTCTCAGTAGCTACCTCCGAGATCTTTTTTTTTTCCAAAATAGAGTGGCCCAAATCTAATCTAATTCTGTATACACACAGGAAAGGAGTCTACCCATGATTTCAGAGACTACCTTAACTACCATTTTCTGGGACAGTTTTTTCTCCATAAGAGTTTGGATATCACACCTTCACTTCCTGATTGACTTTCATTTTGATGGTCTTAAATCTGATTTGGCAGATTAAGTCAGAAAATAGTCAGGGCATACTCTCTCTTTCTGAATTGCAAGGGCTGTGGGACACTTTAAAGGTAGTTTGTTTAAGAAAAACGTACAGAAAAAATGTATAGCTCCTTAGATCAAGCAATTAGAAAAATCCAAAAACTAGACAACCCTATGCCTAATTTAGACAAAGACACCTGTTAATATTATAAGGAAATAATAAGAGTGGAAGAGCAATTGCCCTACACTGGAACAACAGATCGTATCTAAAAAGAAAAAGTCAAACGATCTGACAGACTAATAATATACCTAAGAGTAAGTACTTGCTCTGGTATGTCAATAATCACCCTTAACAGAAAAGGGACAGATTCCCATGCAATTGCAAAAACAGAATGGTCCATTTTTTTTTGATACTGAAATGAAAGTAATGTTTTAGTTTTGATTTGCATTTGTAAGGAAGACCAGCCAAACTAGCTATTGTGTTTCATGGGTTCTGTCATAGCTTCAGAGTTTCTTAGTTCCATCTTTTCCAGATTTACAAAGAAGAATAAAATAAAGAAATAGTAAGGAGGAAGTGGAAAAACACAGAATCACATTCAAATTTAAAAAAATAATGATTTCTAGAAATTCTAATTAAATATCAGATTGAGCTCATACTTATAACTATTTCTATCTGAACCTCATTAAAGTAATGATTAAGGAATAAAAAATATAACTGGTTTATTGAATGGGCTGGGATTCATGGACATAAAGAAAAAAATACATTCTATTTTTTTCTAATCTCTGTTTTTAAGTGTGCAAAGTCAAATATTCCTTCTTTACCCTGAAGATTTCCCAGATATATCCAATAGATTTTTTTGCTACTTTCAGATAATAGGATAGTTTCATTAGTCTAATTCAAAACAAAATTTTTATTTCATGTGGTTTTCAAACACCTCTTTCTACCTTTTCTGCATTCCCAGCCCTAGTTGATGTTTGACTCATCCTTGGAGATCCACAACACAGAAATATGTTCTGTGTTTCCCCTATTTCTCTCAGCTCTTCCGCTTCTCTACCTTCATTCCCTGTCTATGGTTCTTCGAAGATTGAAGCTAGAAACAGCTATGAGTAGTAAAGAAAAATAAAATGTCTATTTAGCTAATATTGTTTATAACTCTTTCCAGAGGCTAGATTCACTTTATGGCAGATGTCAATACGTTGTCTTCCTCCTATGTGGTGCTTACATGTCTTTCTATATACACATTCTCCACCTCCACCTTTTTGTAGCTGGGAGTCTTACAGTTCTGTGACACAAAGTGTTCATGCTCTGGTTGGCCTGTTATGACTTCTCAACCCCAACTTTGGCAGAATAGTCCACCTTCTTTCTGTTGCTGTGGCCTTACACCAGACATAGTCACCTTATGTATGCAGTGAGGTTTTAAGTCATCTGTAGCCAAGTTGTTTTCTGTGATATTTGCTATTGCATGGTGAACAACAACAACAGCACCAACATTATTTTTTCCTACCAAAATCTGAGTGATAAGGTTGTAGCCACTGGAACTCCCTCTCTTCAATCGTTTCCACTTGAGGTGAAGCCATCAGATTTTGTAACTCCAAGCTTCAGGGAAAATAAGCCAAGTTTTCCAAGAGTTTTCTTACCATGCATTTCTCTGGTTCAATAATACTAGAATCAAATATAAAGAAAAATGAATTAGACTGACATAACCTATTTCAGCAATAAATATTGAATGCTAGAAGACCACAATTAACCTTCAAAATTAAAAAAAATATATTTTCTACTCAGAATCTCATCCTTATCATACTACTCATCAAAAGTAAAGACAGAATAAAGTAATTTCAGACATGCAAGGATTTAGGAAGTTTACATCCCATGTGCAACTTGGAAATTTACCTGTGGATGTATAGCATGAAAGCAAGAGAATAAACCAAAACAGAGGCTATCAAGGGCTTCAGAAACTAACAGTTCCTATTCAAAAAAGCAAGGAAGGAAACAGCTGTTTAGCAGGACTAGATGACAACCAATTTAATTAGGAGCAGAATGACTAAAGTCGGTCTCAGAAAAAAGTCAAGATTAAAAAAGGTTTCAACATAGTTATATTGTGATTTAGAGTTTGAAAACACTTGCTAATATGCAAAATACAGATAAAATAATCGATATTTATTATTCCAGCAGGCTGTGAGTTCCTCTCTCATGAAAGGATAAGAATCAGGCACTATTAATCATTGCATCCCAAGTAGCTATCTTTGTTTCTGACACTCAGAAGGCATAACAAACATACTTTCACTAACTCAATTGTTATTAATTGTCATTATTGTTCTTCTGTAAACAGACGTATTTGTGGTTGATTCTCCCCTTTCCCTATTTTTATATCTTATAGCTGTGCTATTTATCTTTTTTGTGATACTAAATACCTGTACTAATTTACAACTCTTATATAGGCTAATATATTGATAGTTAAACATACAAGTACTAATAAGATTATAAAAATTATTACCAAATTACAAGGAAGACCTAGGAAATGTATTAAAAGGAATATTCCCTAAATTTCAGATTATTGCCTTTGCGATGGAGTAAAAAAATCTAAATGATTGAAATTCACTTCAAGTGATTCTGATGCAAATGGTTTGTGTGTCCCCATTATTACAACTATGCATTATAGATTTTACTGACTGATTCATAGGGAATTCAGGATTAACTAGGGTGAATATTATTTTTGGATTTTCTAATTTAGACAATACATTTTCCCCCAAATTCATCACCCACTTGTCACTTAAATGATTTATGCAAAAATGAAACTGCAGTTAAAGTGTTGTTTTTAAAGAGTAGGTTGCATTGTAAAAATAGGAAAAAAATAGAAATAGAAAAAAAATCAAAAAAATTTTTTTCATTTTTTTATTCTGTCTCAGTTACCTGCCATGGCAGTAAATTAGTTTCTCTATATCTATATTTTTCTCTTAGCTTTGCTACTTTAGAGTTGTTTTGACTTACGGCTTTCTGAGAAGAAATCTGAGCATGAAGGAATAAAAATAATTTAGATTGCTGCACTAACATGCCTTTAAGTTGTATTGTTTAATATTATTTCAAGAACTTATTAAATTATTGACTTATCAGGTTTGAATTTCATCCTGAGTGTTCCTAAGTTTTTCTTTTCTAAATATTTCTACAGAGTATTCTATTATGCAGCACGTGTAGCTTTGTTCATTCCTTTATAGATGCATTTCCTTAAGAAGTGTATTAGTGATCTTCACTATATACAATGAAATAGAAACTATGCATTATTTTCCTTTCCAAGAAAACTAAATTGATGCACAGAATGATTGTTTACTAGCAGCTGAAATTGCAACAGAGGAGAACACTTGCCTTATTAAGATGGAATCTCTGGTTTTATTTATTCCAGGAAAAAAAAAAGAAGCTCTATCCCCAAATAAAGATTAGTCTAGGGACCTGGCACATCAGTGCTGCCATATCAAATAGAGAAGTGAGTGGGATGAATATTATAGCTCACTCTTTATATTGGTTTATTTGTGAGTAGGAAAAACTGAAAAATTGGAGAAAGTATTAGTTCACATTAAAAGGCAAAACATGAAGAGGCCACTGTCAATTTAGGCTATGCTTGTTGATTTCCAAATAACAACCTTGTCTCAGGAGTCATTAAAAGTATTGCTCTCCTGAGAAGAGGCAGAGGTTCTCTGCCTTTGAAACTGAATAAACCCGGTGTATCACTTTGTCATTCTTTATGAGAATACTGGCCCTGAGTATCTTGTTTCTTTCTTTCTCTTTTTTAAGCCATTAAAGTTGATCTATACCACCACCTTTACAAAAGGATGTAGGCACATACATTTAGTAAAATGTTTAAGTTACAGTTAGTAGGTATTTCAATTCTTTACAGTTAACATTTCTCTAAGGAGATGTCTCTAAGATTTCTCTAGGAAGATTAAATTCATGGGTATGATTGGCTAACATTTATTTTGCATGATTTTTTAAGCAAAAAATTATTCTGTTCCTTTGAGGTATAGTATTTTTAAAAATTCAAACAGAATACATATTCTTAATTTAGAAAATAGGTGGGGCCAGGCACGGTGGCTCAAGCCTGTAATCCCAGCACTTTGGGAGGCCGAGGTGGGTGGATCACAAGGTTAAGAGATCGAGACCATCCTGGTTAAAATGGTGAAACCCCGTCTTTACTAAAAACACACACAAAAAAATTAGCTAGGCATGGTGGCGCGTGCCTGTAATCCCAGCTACTCGAGAGGCTGAGGCAGGAGAATTGCTTGAACCCAGGAGGCGGAGGTTGCAGTGAGCCGAGATCGCGCCATTGCACTCCAACCTGGATAACAAGAGCAAAACTCCGTCTCAAAGAAAAAAAAAAAAAAGAAAATATGTGAATTTTAAACAACATGATAATATAGAAACTTAAGTTATTGTTTTAATATTTTTCAGGGACAAAAAAATATTGTACCACCAATTTGTGAATAAGTGGTTTTATATCTAGACATATGTATGGCATTTGCCCTGCCTGTGCTTTTCCTGGACTGGCTGAAACTTCCCTTGTCCTGCTGAGGCTGTTTAGAGGACAACTGATGCAGATGATGTCTGGAGATGCAGCTCCTTAAGAAGTGGTGCATTAGTGATTTCCATCATGTACTTCATACTATAACTGGGAGGAGGAGAGGGGAGGGCTCTGAGTTCTTAGAGTGAGATGAATTCAGTTACATTTACGGAATAATTATGTTATAGTTAGGGAATATTTTGGGAGCAGTGAGTGTTCTCCCAAGCCATGATGTTTCATTATTAAGGGTTAGATAGGTTGCTGAGGAGTATTAACTGTTACTCTGACTGTTTAAGATATGTGCTTCTGATAGGCTCTCTGGAGTCACATAGTCTAGTGTCCCTATCTTGGTATCTCCTTTCCCAAGAACCTTCTAGGCTCCTTTCCCAAGAACCTTCTAGGATTTTAAGATGTCACAATCCTCTTTTACACTTTTGAAATTTGTTTCATAATGTCATGTAAAGTATAAAAATGTAAAGTGTAATACAGAGATATTTATTGGCAGTTAAAATTATCCTTTCACTTACATTTATTGGGTGTCACTATTTTGGTAGATAATGCAAAAAGAGTTGATGTAACTCAGAAATTTGCATTTGTTTCCATTTATGTTAACTCTGAGTTTTGTATTAGTCAGTTTTCATACTGCTATGAAGAAATACCTGAGATGGGTAATTTATAAAGAAAAAGGTTTAATGGACTCACAGTTACACATGGCTGCAGAGGCCTCACAATCATGGCAGAAGACAAAGGAAGAGCAAAAGCACATCTTACATGGCAGCAAGCAAAAGAAAACCATCAGATCTCATAAGACTTACTCACTATCATAAGAATAGCACAGGAAAAACTCGCCCCATGATTCAATTACCTTCCACTGGGTTCCTCCCACAACATGTAGGGATTATGGGAACTACAATTTCAAGATGAGATTTGGGTGGGGACACAGCTAAACTATATCAGGCATTGTTTGATTTTCTCTAATTTTTTAAAGTCTATTTAAATAAGATATACATTTCTTGGTTGATAAGAAAAAAATTAGTGGGCCTTTAACATGGGATATTTTTTGGTTGTGAGTCCATATTTTAAAAAAAGAAAACATGGAATATAAGTGAGGAAATGGCAACAAACTTGGGATGTTAAAAAGGAAAAAACAGTAATTTAAGAATGGTCAAGTTTAGAATACTGATAAGGTTCATTTCACCATGCTGCCTCTACTATTGGGGCATAATTGTATCAGTTATAAATAAGTCTTATTTAGACGTAAGTGATGATCTCTAAAGAAGAATAAAAGTTTTCAAAAGCTTTTTTCTTTAAGGCCCTTTGTAACATAGCTAAGTATTTTGGCACTTACTAATAAGCTACATTTTTACAAGTTTTGTTACCTTTGATTGCATACTGTTCACACAATTAAAAGTACTTTAACATTAAAAAATCGAAGCAAGAAAAATTACCAGTTGAGTATTTTGCATCTCATTTTTTGTCTTTTGGAAATTACAATGTTGCATTATGTTTTATTATAGTATGACTTATTGTATATTTCTGTACCAGTATTTTGTTTATATCACAAATATCATAGTTGTTTTAAAATATTCAATCCAATATAATTAAAAATCATTAAATTTCATACTCAGGTTATGACAGATGTGAAGAATTATACTAATGCATGTACACTTAGAAAGTCTTACCAACTGTGGTAAATTCATAATTTATAATATTGTCACTATTAGAAATGCATATAACATCTATATTTGAAATAAATATGTAACATACTTACTTATGGTAAGGTAATTCCTATTCTGTTTTTTGGATGATTATTTAATCTGTTTCTTGTTTGTAACATTCCTGATAACATTTTGTTTCTAATTCTCATAAACAAAATCTTGTTTTTTAGGTGAAATTTCTAGAAAAAGTGAAGCCCAATAAAGCCAAACTGCATGCTGGGGATCATAAGGTTGATTCGTATCAGCATCAGCACCTACGATTCTCTCTAACTTAGATCACTTCATAGTACCTGAGCCCCATCAGGAAGTTCCTGAATATAAATGTTTTATTCTATTACCTCATTAAAAGAACTTTATTTTCAGAAAACTACTATCATTTTTTTCTACTCTGACTTAACCCAGTTACTCTGTTGTTTCTGGGTTTAAATTGGTCTCTTATTTCTCAGATCTGCTCTTATTTACCTACTATGTAATGTTTATGATTTGAGGATGCTAGTGTGTCTGTAAAATGTCAGGAGAGCTTAAAAGATTTCAGATATCCAAATATCACCAAAAAAGGAAATCCTTGATTTTTTAAATGTAAAAAGCAGATACATACCTATGAACTGGCATTGTACAATGTTGAAGTACAAAATAATATGTTACTCCTTAAAGTAAGAGTTATTAATTATAAATATATTAGCAGTTTATTGAACAAACTATTTGCTTCCTTAGCTAAAAAATTAAGTTTTATAAAAAATAGATATACAAAGACAAGAGATAAACCATCATATGAATATGTTAGAAGGGAGCTAACTTAAAATACACACTCATGGAAATTGAGCTATTGAAACATAATTAAGTTGAAAGTTTCATAGATGTCATGTTGTATTTTTAAGGTTATATTTTCCCAAATATGGTCTTGTAGAATATCAGAAAATTACATTAATATCTGCATTCAAAAAACACATTAGCATAAAACTTGAAATGGCAATTAGAGTGGGATAGCTTTTGCCTTAACTATGTGTGATTGCATAATAATAGTTACCCAAAATGCCAGTGTATCTTTGAGTATGCACCTTGAAGCTAAGCCATAGTCTATTTTTAGATGATGATATTACAAATCTCCACTCCTATTCAACGCTACATAATGTGCCTATTTTACACCCACACTGAAAATAATGCATGGCGTGACATGAGAATTTAGTTTTAACTCCTTTTGATTATGTAGTTTAGAAAAACTGGTTGATTGCAATTCAAAAAATACTTAAATTCATTTGTTCAATCTCTCTTAATTAGACTGTATCGCTTATTTTATATAACTTAAAATAATAAGTTTATTGCCGGACCCATTTGAACAAATAAAATCAATTAATTGGTATTGTGCTTCTATAGTGAAGACCCCAGTGGAGAGAAGGCTGTTTGACATGACAATGATGAGCTCTAGGATATGGGAAAAGACATTTTACAACATATATTTATTCAGAAATGCATTGCAAAACTAGCCTGTTGAGAATGAACAGTTACTTTACAGAACAGTTTCCCAAATCATATATAAGTTTTCAGTAGTGTAGTAGGCATAGAAGATAATTAACAGTATAAGAAATATTCAGAACCTAATAGACTCGCAAAACACAGGTAGATATACAACTTTCAGCCACAATTTTCCTGTCTTGAATTCAACTCAGTTGAAATGCAGGTTATTTTCTAGCTGTTAAATAGAGCATAGTTTGAATCTTTGTAGAGTGACTATTCTTAGAGTACAACCGGATTCCTCTTTGCATGCAAATTTTCGCGTTGTTTATTGTTTATCTTCAGGTGTCTCTCCTGCTCCTCCTGCCTTCTCTTACCCACTCCATACAAAATGCTAAACACAGTAATACAAAGGGGGGCAAATTACTAAACACAATAGTACAAAGGGGGATTTTTACAAATGTGTAGTACTTTCAGTGTTCATATTTCAACAACCATCTCCACCCACTTTTCCTTGTTGGAGACGACAGACCAGCAATTATAGTCCACCCAAACACTGCTGCCTACTTTGTCTTATCCCAGAATCAGCAAAATGAGTCTTTGTGGAAGCTAGACTTGCTCCTTTAGTGCTATTAATTTGTTTGGCTAAGGAGATCAATTTTCTTATCCACACACCCCCAGTTCAAAAACTTGACCTTATTTACACTGTTCCTCTGTATCAAAAACTCAAGTTGGAGCTGAGAATTCAATTTAATTGAACTAAGTCACTCCAAAGCTGAAATTTTTATAATGAAATGTGTGTGCACTCGCACAGAAAGGCTCACAAGCTTTAGGAAAGTGATTGTGGACTCTAGGGAGCCATTTGAAGATGTGGGGAATGTTATTACTGATGGCAGTGGTAATAGATACTGTAGAAAGAGGTTATTTTTTTAAGGACATTGAACTTCTTTTCCCTTCCTTTGAGTTCCTGCACTAATTTTGCCCTATTTTTTGGTCTTTGTTAGAAGCAACAGCCATTATTTCATCCAATCTATATATAATATATAAGTGAAAAGGCAAATGTTTGTTGCAGATTGCTTTATAGAAAAGATAACTTCTAGAGAATGAAAATGTTTATTATTCTTTTACTTGTTGGGTTTCCTTGCAAATAACCTATATATAGCAAAGAATTCTGATTATAATGAAGATGAGTATATTTGTCATTGAGAAAATTTCAGTTCCTAAGGAAATTTTTCCAAGTGACGTGCAGCTAGTTTGTGCCAACCTTGGTTTTATAAGTTATAACCTGACAAAACTATATGAAGCCGACTTCTGGAGCTTAAAAATGTTGGATGTGTCACAAGAAATGAAGCATTACATTTCACACATGTTTTTATTTTTTGTTCTTCACAGGCTCTCTGCAGTGCCACTGCTGACTTCTGGATGGCACTGTCGAATTTTAATAGTCCCAATTTCAGGCACAATTTGTTTTTTGTTGAAGTGTCAGACCTATTTTAATGGGAGTGAAAACCATGCAACTAGTCAGGTGCAAAACAGCTTAGGGGAAATATCAGATAATGTAGAAGAATAGAGATTGCAATGACGGACTTTCATTTATAGTCTCAACTTACATATTCAGATTCCTACATTCTTTCAAAAATAACAATGAAATAAACCCAATAATCAAAAACATGAATGTAGTTCCATATGTAATTCATTTGCATGTGGATAAGAAGGTATTTGAAAGAGGACATGATTACCTTAACAGATTAATAACTAAACCAGTACTGTAATGGTTCCAAAGAGGAAAAGGGCCTTTCTTAGGAATTATTTCTTTCATAAACTGAACAATATTGTCCAGTGTTGGCCAGCATACACCTTGGGTTGAATAAATTGTGATTGTGAGTAAGTACAGAAAAAGTGCCTGCAACATATAGTCACACAATTGTGGTAACAAGAGGACAATTGTCATTTGCTGTACAAATGCAAAGGGGAAAAAAATGTTAATTCTTACTGTTTCAAGTCTTAAACAGGGATATGTAAAGCAGAAAAATTTGGAAAGATACAAAACTATGATTATCTTTGTTTGGGCAATGATGGAATATCTAGCTGAAATTAACTCTAGATTTTACATCTTATTATTGTCAATCCTGTATGTTTCTTTATTGTTATTAAAAGTCACCTCAATTGCCTATTTATCCAGAATTGAAAGACACAGCTCAAATATAAAGAATAGATTACAAAATTTTACCAAATAGATCAAATAAATGATGAAATAAAGCAATGCAAGAAACTTTAGTGCTTTCTAAAAACAATAAAAGAATCATAATGCATAAAATTTTCTAAGTGTATTTTATCCCATGGGAAAACTCAGACTAAATAATATCTGAAACTGTGCCATCCTGCTTTTATCATCTTTCATATTGCAATTAAAATAACCATAGTAATAATTGCAGAAATGTCCTTCTGAAGAAATATTTGCAATGTGACTTTTATATTATAATATATACATACACACGTATTTTCCTCACATATACTTAATATGTTTAACAAAGACATTTTTATTTTATTTTAATTTACTTTCATGAATAACTTTAGAATATTATGGCATTAAATTTTTTTCAGGAATAAAACCTAACTTTATAACATCAAAAGATTAACTTATGAAGTCTTTACTTGATAGGAACCAATTACTTTGATAAGCAGGAATCATTTACATTTCAACTCAGAGAATATTAGTTAACTATACATGTAACATTTCCTATAAAGGTGTATGATGAGTCAAGCACAACTATTGAGGATGTTTACAATTAGCAAATTCTACTTTAATAATTTTTGCATGTATATATATATATATACATATATACTTATATAAGACTATATACATATATATAGTCTTAATAAACAGTAAGTTCCTTGAGAATATGAATTATGTCTCATTTATTTTTAATATCTTATTGTACTCTTAGTACACTATATTAAAATAGTTATCATTCAATAAATGCTTATTAGGCAGATAATTTATATTTTATATATGCATGAGTAGTATTAAAAGGAAAAGCATACACTTATTAGAAAGATAATATTTCATAGAGGAACACATGAAAATATCTTGAAACAATTTGTAACCATTTCTGTATTCCATGGAACTTAAATCCTTTTAGATAAAATTCCTTTTATTATCATATTTGTTTCCAAAGTGATACTACATCATTGACTCAATGTTTTTGTACAATAACCACTAGATTATTCCTTGTTCATGGACTCTTTCCCCATTTCCCCAACTCCTTTCCCATTTCCCCAACTTCTTCCTTTGAACTTCAATTGAATTTTGTCTGTACTTTGACTATAATGCTTTCTTCTTTTCAGTTTTTCTTATTATTTATATATTTTATTCATATATATTTTATGTATCTTATTTACCTTTCTGGATTGCTCCTTGAAAATAGGATCCACATTTGATTCATCTTAGTACCCCAGTAGCAATTCACAGAACATGCTAACAATTCAATGAATTGAATGGATACATAAATCATTAACAATTTATTAAGTACCCACTCAGTGTACAGCAGTGTGTGAGACCCTGAGGATACAAAGAAACATAAGAGATGGCTCTTGTTCTAGAGGAGCTTACGGTATTTAGAGGAATGCATACACGTACATCAAAATATAACCATAGGTAATTATGGGTTCACAATTTCCAATATTTTTGCTTGCCTTTCTTTATATTTAGAGTTTTTAAAAAATAAACTTCACTTATTAAAAGACAACTTACAAAATATTCTTCATAGAAATAGTTTTATTCTTTTATTTTTGCATGAACTGATTTCAAATTACAACTTTATCAAAACCAAACAGCCTTCAAGCCTTCATGAGACTCAGCATGAACCTTCTCTCTGGATAGGTGCACCTCGATGCTTACATTTCTTCCTCCTAAAAAATAAAACAATTGTGTGTGCATGTAAATACAACCAGAGGCAGGCCTACAGAGAGTATCAGGCATAAATTATAAAAGTAGTTTATTCTTCTTTGGATTCACAGGGTAAATTATTCATATGTGACTCTGTAAAGCACATTGAGTAAGTGGGCTATTTTCCCACTCGACTTCAAATATCCCCACTCCAAGCTTTAAAAGTACTAGCAGTATATTTTGGGGAGAAAATCTACACATTTCTCTTAGCTAATATCTAACTGAGAGCTGTCAAAGAAAAGACTTAAATGCAGCATATATGATTTTCTTTGTAATCATACCATTCTTTCTTTCTTTCTAATTTAATATTTTTAGAGGATAATAAGCATTAAGAACACAAAACAGATATGAACGTAGTAACTACTGTGAAAAGTTCAAATGTGGCATAAGGAGAGAATCAGATCTTCAAAGCTTGACCCTTCCTTTCTCCAACAGATATTGCCTAGAGCACCTATGTATTTTCATTTAAAAGTGCTGCAGTTTTTACCTCTTTTTCCCTTTTTATCATTATGTAACAGATTTTAGGCTGTATTTAAAGTTTTTAAAGAACTATGTTTTAGATGATAGGTGATTTGAACTACTAAATAGAGTATTGATGTGTGGGCGGATGGTTGTCTCTTTTTGCACTCTGCAGCTGAATGCCTGAGGCACTGCCAGGGAACAGTGGAATATTTCAAGAAGCAGGCAAGTCTGCATGCACCCATGCCAGCCAGCAATCGATCTCCCTCCCTCTAGCCCTCACCTCTGTAAACATATTTATAGGCAATTGCATGTGCAATGCACACAATACATACTACACAAGTAAAATTGCTTCTTCTGTATGCTTAAATTTTCTCAATGCTCTTTATATTTTTTATTTTTCTGATATTTGGATAGCAAATCAATGTACACATTCAATGTGGTATTGCATCTTGTTTTGCAAAAAAGTTGTCATATCAAAGCTAAATAATCTTGCAATCAATGGCATTTTAGAATAGAGAAAAAATTATGAGTATGTATATGATTTTCACTTTCCTTTCTTCAAGTTTATTGATTCCAAGATACCAATTTGGCTTTTTCTCTTCTGTTCCATTCTGTTACTGTCACTCTTACACATACATACACATTTGACTACATTTATGAAAGAATAGAAAACAGTGGTCTGCTCCACTTTACATAAAAAATACCTTCTCTAAAAATACTTTTAAATAATCTTGCAGAGAGACAAAGAAGGTTGCTATTTAGAACAACATTC
This sequence comes from Callithrix jacchus, assembly GCF_049354715.1. NCBI lineage: Eukaryota > Metazoa > Chordata > Mammalia > Primates > Cebidae > Callithrix > Callithrix jacchus. The sequence continues at coordinate 123,214,860 of NC_133503.1, read as the reverse complement.
TTTTGAATTACTTCATAAAGTGAAGGTCTTTTGATAAAAAAGAAACTTCACGTTACTTTTTGCTTTTTAAATATTTCAAGCTACATATATTGGATTTAGTAAAATTCAATTGCTTTATTTCAGGAATGCTTCTTGATGTATTTAGGTGCTGATATAGACACAAACTGATACCTGAGAGCTGGACACATAGTAGGCTCACAAACTGTCTTCTGTTGGAATTGATTTAAATGTGAAAGTGATTTGTAAATTCTCATTGTATATGCTTCTGGACCAAGATAAAAATGTCATCACTCCATTAATGATATTATTATATTGTTTTAGATATTTAGAAAGAAAGACTAAAGTCAATTCCTGTGGCAATGCAATTTTGATATCTTTAGGAAGAAATTGTGTGTGTGTGTGTGTGTGTGTGCGTGCCCGTGTGTGTAAAATCCTATATGTAGTATAATTCATATTGGATCAACAAATTTATTTTGTGAAAGTTGCAATATAAGTCCTTGTGTGTGTGTGTGTGTGTGTGTGTGTCTGTGAGAGAGAGAGAGAGAGAGAGAGAGAGAGAGAGAGAGAGAAAGGATAGTGTGAAGTATATAGCGAACAAAATATACAACAAATTCCAAACTAAACTTTATGAATTGAATTAAAAGCCTGCATAGAGGGCGTTCAGTCACATGAAATTCGTACAGACAGTTTTTCAACACAGAAGAAGGAAAATTGGTTTAAATAATATCTCAAAATAGCACAACTTGCAGCAAGTATATAATTTGTGAAGTAATTGGGTAATTAATTGAAAAAAAATGTTGAGCAGTGCACGAAGCTTGTCCATCTTTCAAAAACTGGAGCTCAGATGGCATATGGCAGAATATAAATGTGTCTTTTTTCCGATGCTTTGAATGTTAATTTTACAAACTGTTCTAGTTCATCCCTTTCATAATGGTAAAGATAAATTTTGGCTCACAAGAAGATATATCATTTAATACAGAGCTTATATTTTTGTTTTTTTCAAAATTAATACAAGTCTTATGGAATATTTCTTAATATTTTAGGATATCTTCACTTTCTTAAATTTCTTTCATTAATTGTTTCTTTCCACAGTATTTTCCGAATGTAGATTATACCTTAGGAAACATGGTCCTAGTCACAATTCAAGGCCACTCTGTACACCTTTATATACCTTTATGGTCTCAGTTTTCATTAATTCTCTCCATACACACCAAGCTTCAATCTCACAAAATTCCGCTCTTCCCACCTCTAGCCCCCATCCCCAGCCCCAGCCCACACAACATGTGCCAATCTCTTTGGAGATACTGTGTTTCTATCCAAAATGCCTGTGCTCATCTAATTACCTGGAATCTACGTTCTCTTATTTATTTTTACCTGCTCACCCTCCAGTCACCTTTCAACACTCCATTCAAACACAGCCTTCTCTGACACAGCATCTTCTTACTCAAGCTGAGATCGTTCCTCCTCCCTTTGAGTTCCCCTTGTATTTGCCCCATTGTGTTAGAGATTTTTTTTTTTTTGATGAAGTGGTCTCTCTGTCTAGATTCCATGCTACTCAAAGGAGGAGGTCATGAGCAATTAATATTGGAATCTTCAGTACGGAGCATAATGTCTGAAATATACAAAATAATGCTAATTAATTTTGATAATATTTTGCTTGAGAAAAATAGTTGTTGTCCTCAAATAGTAAGGGGATTAAAAACACTAAGTTCTTTGAGAGGCTGAACTGGGTGGATTACTTGGGGCCAAGAGTCAGAGACCAACCCATTTTTACTAAAAAAAAAAAAAGCTGGGCGTGGTGGCATGCCCCTGTAGTCCCAGCTACTCGGGAGGCTGAGGTTACAGTAAGCTGAGATCATGCCACTGCATTCCCGCCAGGTGACAGAGCAAGATTCTGTCTTAAAATAAAACCAAAACACCCACTAAGTTACTAAGAATAATACATAATAAATTATAGAGAAACAAATAATTGAATAATGGAGTCATACGAGCTTAAAAATTGAGAGAGAGAGAGACAGAGAGAGGAAAATAACTTAGCTAGCTTGGTAAGCTAGCTTGGTTAGCTAGCTAGGTAAGTTATTTTCTTCTCTCTTTCAAGTTTTAATCTTACATGTCTGACTCCTTAGTCACTAATAAGTTTAAATCTTCTGCCTAAGTATAGGGGCTGAGAGACAGTATTTGAGCCAGGATTTTAAGTTTACCAAGGTTGACCTAGGGAAAATTACTTAAATTTGCATTTCTTCTTTGAAAAGTAAGGAGCATATGAATACCAGGCATGCAGGTTGGTCGTGAGAGTCACATGATGTCATATATGTAAAGTTCACAGGATGTGAACAGACTAATGTCTGTTTATTCAATAGACATTAGCTATTATTATCATTATTGAGATGGAGTTTCGCTCATGTCCCCCAGACTGGAGTGCAATGGCGAGATCATGGCTCACTGCAATCTCTGCTTCCCGGATTCAAATGATTCTCCTGCCTCAGTTTCCCGAGTAGCTGGGATTACAGGCATGCATCACCACACCTGGCTAATTTTTGTATTTTTAGTACAGATGGGGTTTCACCATGTTGGTCAGGCTGGTATCAAACTCCTGGCCTCAAGTGAACCATGTGCCTCAGCCTCCCAAAGTACAAGAATTACAGGTGTGAGCCACCATGACTGGCCCATGCTGTTATTATTATCACTACTTTTGCTCCTTCTTTGAAATTTCTAGTCTTTACCGTATTGGTTCCTGAGCTCTGTTTTGCATTTAAAAGATAATTTAAAAAATAAATAACCTTCCTTTGGCAGTTAAGACACCATTGATCCAATTTCTATCTTATTAGCAGAAGTCAATGTGAAGAAATCTTTTGAACTTAATCTATTTTTCCTTGATAAATCCAACTGGTAGTTTCTGTAAAACCCATTTCAGCTGGTTAAACCTAGAGTCACTGAGTTCCCTTAGAATAAACTCACATTTTTACCCTCACCATCGAAGTCAAATTTACCTCCAAAGAAGTTTAAATATTCTACCGTTTCCTTTCCATTTTATCACATTTCTATCATTTTATTACATTTCTCATGTTTAGTAGACAAAGAAGTTACAATATTATAAGCCAATATTACTTCTGCAAATTGATGCTGCTGGTTCACACATTAGCACTAGCATTAAAATGTTTAGGTCAGAAACTACCTTCCAGATGATTTCTCAGGGCATGAGGAGGCTGGATGGCAAGGACAGCACAGTCTACCCCTCCCTACTTAGGGCATTGTGGATATTACACTGCAAACACTGATAAAAAGCAGATGTCACTGAAGGAGCAAGAATCATTGAGCTACAAGGGATAGAAGGATGAGATGACATTTTCACCAAGTGCATTTTAATTCTCACTATATATTTTTTAAAGTTTAGTGGATTTTTTTTTCATTTCCTTCTTCAAATCACCTCTGAAACTCTTCCAGTCTTGCACATTACTGTCTTTGTGCTGAGAAATTGTAGTCTCATATCAAATTCTGGCCCCTTCACACACACATACAAAGGATGATACTTGCAGGGATTGTGACTGGGATACACTGAGTATCCCAGTGACTGGGTATGCATTGAGTACCTAGCTGGCACAAGGCAGAGGGAGATTGGGAATGAAAATGTATATTTCCTCCAAGCAAAGAACTGAATGTCTTAAATTTAATAAGTATAGACATGTTTTTACTTTAAATGAATGCATACTATTGACCCAGTATCTAAGGGGATGATGAAAAAATAAAGAACAGTAGAATTTTATGACCAGACGAATAAAGGAAATAACAAGACTGGGAAAAAAGTATATCACAAGTTTTGTGAAGTTGACAGTTACAACTTGTGACATTAGAGCAAAGTGGAAAAGTGGTTTGTGCTGTAAAAAGGTGTTAAATATAATAAAAGAACCACTATTAAGAGGAATTTTTAAAATCAAAACATAGTGAATTTGGGAGGACATTTCCTTTCAATACACAAAATAGAATTGGTGAGCTAGTCATCTGAAGTCAGAATTAAATGTTGCTGGCCAAAATAATAAGCTTAGATCAGGATCAGGATCTAAGCTTATTATTTAAGCTTGGACCAGCTACAAACTGACCTGAGTTCTGTGCAAAAAAAAAAAAAAAACATTTTTAAATGGAGAGATGAAGAAATGTCATTAATTTGTGGTCCCTGAAAATCAAATTCATGGCACAGATATTTTTGAATCTGACATCTGTCAAATAATAATTTCAGCTAGATATGAAAAAGTTAGTTTCTAACACAATTGACAGTGTTCCAGCTATGTTAGGTCAAAAATCCAGATTTATTGGAATTTTAAAATAAGAGACTGATATTTCTCTTACTATTTCATTCTTCTGTGTAATACATATTGAAAATATTTGGAACTCCACCAAGATGGTCAAATAGGACCAGCTCTGGAGTGCTGTTCCCAGCCAGAGTGATGCAGAGGGTGAGTGAGCTCTGTGTTTCCAACTGAGGTACCAGGCACATGTCAATGGGACTGGTAGCCCAAGGAGGGTGAACTGAGGCAGGGTGGGGTGCTGCCCCACCTGAGAAGTGCAATAGGCCAGAGGACTCCTCCTCTGACCCAACAGAGGCCATCGAGGCCTTTTCTGGCCACTCTGGTACTCCGGTTCAGATATTGTGCTTCTCCCATGGTCTTTACAGCCCACAGGTCAGGAGATTCCCACCGGTGGATGAGCACCAGGGGTTCCAGCACAGCTGGTGGGTTTCCAGCACAAAAACCTGCAAAAATCTTGGCAGCTTTTTAAACTGGCACCTGGAATGTCTGCAAGACAGAACCTCCCATTCCCCTGAAAAAAGAGGGGGCTAAAGGCAGGGAGCCAGATGATCCAGGTCAGATACCCCTGCCATAAAGACCACCAAACAGGAATGCACTGGCTTGAGAGTTTCACAGCCAGCACAGCAGTTTGAGCTTGACCCAGGATGGTGGAGCTTTGTGGTGGGAAGGGTGTCCACCATTACTGAGGCAGTCTGCTATTATCAAGGCAGTTCTAACCTTACTTGTGTAAACAAAACCCCAAGGAAGTTTACATCACAGCTGGGCAGAGCCCATGGCAGCTCAGCAACACTTCTACAGGCAGACTGTGACTAGACCCCTTCCTTGCTGTGCAGGGCATCTCTGAAAAAAGGCAGCAGCACTTCAGGAACTTATAAGTAAAGCCCCACCTTTCCAGGACAGAGCACCTGGGAAAAGAGGCAGTTGTGAGTTCTGCTGCAGCAGACTTAAACATCCCTGCCTAGCAGTTCTGAATGAACAACACAGCTCCCAGCACAGCACTTGAGCTCTAATAAGGGACAGACAGCCTCCTTAAGTGGCTCCCTGACCACCATATAATCCAAAGTGGCACCTCATAAAGGAGAACTCTGGCTGAAATCTGGCAGGGAACTCTTCTGGGATGAAGGTACCAGAAGAAGGAACCAGCAGCAACCCTTACTGTTCTGCAGCACCCACAGTGATTCCCAGGCAAGCAGTCCTGCAGCAGAGGGGCCTGACTGTTTGAAGGACAATTAAAAAAACAGAAAGAAATAGCTTCAACATCAACAGAAAGAGCATCCACTCAGAGATCCCATCTGGAAGTCACAAACTTCAAATACCAAAGGTAGATGAATCCATAAAGATAGGGGAAAACCAGTGAAAAAGAATAAAATCACCAAAAACCAGAACACCTCTTCTCATCCAAGGGATCACAACTCATCATCAAGGGAACAAAACTGGATGGAGAATGAGTATGACAAATTGACAGAAGCAGGCTTCAGAAGGTGGGTAATAACAAACTTCTCTGAGCTAAAGGAACATATTCTAACCCAATGCAAAGAAAATAAGAACCTGGAAAAAAGGTTATATGAAATGCTAAATAGAATAACCGGCTTAGAGAAGAACATAAACAACTTGATGGAGCAAAAAAACACAGCATGAAAACTGCGAAGCATACACAAGTTTCAATAGCCAATTGATAAAGCAGAAGAAAGGATATCAGAGATTTAAGATCAACTCAATGAAATAAAATGAGAAGGCAAGATTAGAGAAAAAAGAGTGAAAAGAAATGAACAAAGCCTCCAAGAAATATGAGATTGTGTGAAAAGATCTAATCTACCTTTGATCAGTGTACCTGAAAGTGACAGGGAGAATGAATCCAAGCTGGAAAACACTCAGGATATTATCCAGGAAAAGTTCCCCAACCTAGCAAGGCTGACCAACATTCAAATCCAGGAAATACAGAAAATACCACAAATTCCTCAAGAAGAGCAACCACAAGGCACATAATTATCAGATGCACCAGGGTATAAATAAAGTAAAAAATGCTAAGAGCAGCCAGAGAGAAAGGTTTGGTTACCCACAAAGGGAAGCCTATCAAACAAACAGTGGATCTCTACAAGCCAGAAGATAGTGGGGGCCAATATTCAATGTCCTTAAAGAAAAGAACTTGCAACCCAGAATTTCATATCTAGCCAAACTAAGCTTCATAAATGAAGGAGAAATAAAATCCTTTACAGACAAGCAATTGCTGAGAGATTTCATCACCACCAGGCCTGCCTTGAAAGAGCTCCTGAAGGAAGCACTAAACGTGTAAAGGAACAACCAGTACCAACCACAGCAAAAACGTACCAAATGGTAAAGACCATTGATACAATGAAGAAACTGCATCTACTAACAGGCAAAACAACCATCTAGTATCAAAATGGCAGGATTAAATTAGCACACAACAATATTAACCTAAAATGTAAATGGGCTAAATGCCCCAGTGGAAAGACACACTGGCAAACTGGATAAAAAGTTAAGACCCATTGGTGTGCTGTATTCAGAAAACTCATCTTACCTGCAAAGACATACATAGACTCAAAATAAAGGGATGAAGGATAATTTGCCAAATATAGAGAGAGAAGCAAGGATTGCAATCTTCGTCTCTGATGAAATGGACTTTAAACCAACAAAGATCAAAGAGACAAAGAAGGGCATTATATAATGGTAAAAGAATCAACACAACAAGAAGAACTAACTAACCTAAATACATATGCACCCAATACAGGAGCACCCAGATACATAAAACAAGTTCTTAATGACACCTACAAAGAGACTTAGACTCCCACAAAAAAATAGTGGAAGACTTTAATACTCCACTGTCAATATTAGACAGATCAATGATACAGAAAATTAACAAGGATATTCACAACATGAACTGAGATCTGGAGCAAGCAGATCTAATAGATATCTACAGAACTCTTCATCCCAAATCCACAGAATATACATTCTCTTTAGCACTACATTGCACTTACTCTGAAATTGACCACGTAATCGGAAGTAAATCACTCCTCAGAAAATGCAAAAGAACAGAAATCCTAACAACCAGTCTCTCAGACCACAGTGCCACCAAATTAGAACTCAGGATTAGGAAACTCACTCAAAATCACACAACTACAAGGAAACTGAACAACCTGCTCCTGAATGACTACTGGATAAATAATGAAATGCTGGCAAAAATAAAGATGTTCTTCAAAACCAATGAGAAAGAAGACACAATTTACCAGAATCTCTGGGACACATTTAAAGCAGTGTCTACAGGGAAATTTCTAACAATAAATGACCATATGAGAAGTGAGGAAAGATATAAAACCAACACATCATGATAAAAAGATGTAGAGAAGAAAGATCAAACAACTTAAAAAGCTAGCAGAAGACAAGAAATAACTAAGATCACAGCAGAACTGAAGGAGATAGAGACACAAAGAACCCTTCAAAAAAATCAATAAATCCAGGAGCTGCTTTTTTTGAAAAGATCAACAAAATAAACAGACTGCTAGCCAGACTAATGAAAAAGAAAAGAGAAGAATCTAAAAGCTGCAATGAACAGTGATAAAGAGGATATCACCACTGATTCCACATAAATACAAACTACCATTAGAGATTACAACAAACAACTCATAAATCAGTAAATCTGGAAGAAATTGATAAATTCCTGGACACTTAGACCCTCCCAAGACTAAACCAGGAAGAAGCTGAATCCCTGAATAGACCAATAACAAGGTTTGAAATAGAGGCAGCAATTAATAGCCTACCAACCAAAAAAAGTCCAGGTCCAGACAGATTCACAGACTAGTTCTACCAGATGTACAAAGAGGAGCTGGTACCATTCCTTCTGAAATTATTTCAAACAATTCAAAAAGAGGGAATCCTCCCTAACTCATTTTATGAGACTGATTCAACCTATTACCAAAACATGGCAGAGATACAACTAAAAAAGGAAATGTCAGGTGAACATCCATGATGAACATCTTTTTTTTTTTCAGGTCTTCAGAGGAATGTATTGAGTAGAGGTGAGGAACTAGGATGTTGAAAAGTAAAAAAAGGAGAGAAGGCGAGGAAGAAAGAGGAAGAAAAAGAGGGAGAGAGAACAGGAATATTGCTTAATTCTAAAAATGGGTATTAATAATGGCTGATCAATATTTTGTGTATTTAAAATGGAGAACTCTATAAATATTTATTGAGTTTACTTGTTCCGGATCTGAGTTGAAGTCCTGGATATCCTTATTAATCTTCTGTCTCGTTGAGTCTAAATCTCGTTATGGGTCTTATGTATCTGGATATTAAGATCTCTTATTGTTGCATTGATCCTTTTACCACTGTATCTTTGTTGCTTTGAAATCTATTTTATCAAATGTGAGAATTGCAACTCCTGCTTTTTTGTTTATTTATTTATTTTTGCTCTCCATTTGGTTGGTAAATTTTTCTCCAACCCTTTGTTTTGAGTCTTTGTGTATCTTTGGATATACCATTAGGTTTTGGCTGTATCTTTTGATTGGGGGATTTAGTCTATTTAAATTTAGGGTTACTGCCATTTGATGTTAACTGGCTATTTTATTCATTCATTGATGTAAATTCTTCTTTATGTTGATGCTCTTTACTTTTTGGTATATTTTTAGAAAGGATCATACTGGTTGTTCCTTTCTATGTATAATGCTTCTTTCAGAAGCTCTTGTAAAGCAGGCCTGGTGGTAATAAAATCTCTGGGTACTTGTTTGTTCATAAAAGATTTTATTTTTCCTTCAATTGTGAAGCTTAGTTTGGCAGGATATGAGATTCTAGGCTGAAAGTTCTGTTATTTAAGTATGTTGAATATTGGCCCCCACTCTCTTCTGGCTTGTAGGGTTTCCGCTGAGAGATCTGCTATAAGTCTAACAGGCTTCCCTTTATGAGTAACCTGGCTTTTCTCTCTGGCTGCCCTTAGTATTTTCTCCTTCGTTTCGATCCTGGTGAATCTAAAAATTATGTGCCTTGGGGTTGCTCTTCTTGAGGAATATCTTTGTGGTGTTCTCTGTATTACCTGGGGTTGAATAGTGTCCTGCTTTGCTAGATTGGGAAAATTTTCCTGGATAATATCCTGAAAAGTATTTTCCAGCTTGGATTCATTCTCTCCATCACATTCAGGTCCACCAATCAAACGTAGATAGTCCCATATTTCTTGGAGACTTTGCTCATTCCTTTTCATCCTTTTTTCTCTATTCTTGTCTTGTCGTTTTATTTCATTAAGTTGGTCTTCGACCTCTGATATCCTTTCTTCTGCTTGATCCATTCTGCTGTTTAAACTTGTGCTGTTTAAACTGTTTAAACTTAGATATTTCACTAAGTTCTTGTGTTGTATTTTTCAACTCCGTTAGTTCATTTATATTCCTCTCTATATTGTCTATTCTTTTCAGCATTTCGTCAAACCTTTTTTCAAAGTTCTTAGTTTCTTTACATTGGGTTAGAACAAGTTCTTTTAATTCCCAGAAGTTTCTTATCATCCACCTTCTGAAGCCTACTTCAGATAATGGCACACAGTCCTTTTCCATCAGGGCTTGTTCAGTTGCTGATGAGGAACTGCAATCCCCTGTAGAGGGGGAGGGGTTCTGATTTTGGGTATGCTTGGCCTTCTTAGGCTGGTTTTTTCCCTTTATTATAAATTTATCCACCTGTCATCTTTACAATTACCACCTTTCTAATTAGGTTTCTGAGTCGACGTCCAATTTATTGATTCCCAGTGCTGGGATTCAAGCAACCCACTGCGCTGGCCAAAATAGCAGCGATAAGACTGATGGTGCTCTTCTGCCCAGGAATCTCGGGTCTGGCTTCCTTCTTGAGTCTGCAACAAGCAGCTCTGCCTTCCCAGAGCTCCAAACACCAGTCAGTAAGGGAACCAGTCCCGTTTACTCTGCATGAAGAGCTGCTGTGCCAAGGTGCCAGCAAAACTGCTGCACCAGTCACAAGAGTTGTGCTGGCAACCTGTGGGGCTCCTCCAATAGATATCTGCTGATCCATGAGCGACAAAAATTCGTCTGAAAGTGTGGCATCCTCTCGTTCTCTGAGCTTTCACTGGGAGCTACAATCCCGAGCTGTTAGTGATCAGCCATCTTGGATCTCTCTCTCCATGATTGAACATCAATGCAAAAATCTTCAATAAAATGCTGGCAAACCTAATGCAACATCACATTAAAAAGCTTATCCATCACGATCAAGTGAGCTTCATCCCTGGGATACATGGCTGGTTCAACACATGCAAATCTAACAAGGTAATCCATCACATAAACAGAACCATAGATCAAAACCACATGATTACCTTGACAGATGCAGAGAAGGCCTTCAACAAAATTCAACAGCCCTTTATGCTAAAAAAAACTCTTAATAAACTAGGTATCAATGGGATGTATCTCCAAAAAATAAGAGCTATTTATTACAAACCCACAGCAAATATCATACTGAATGGGCAAAAACTGGAAGCATTCCCTTTGAAAACTGGCACTAGACAAGGGTGCCCTCTCTCACCATTCCTATTCAATATAGTATTGGAAGTTCTAGCCAGAGCAATCAGGCAAGAAAAAGAAATAAAGGGTATTCAATTAAGAAAAGAGGAAGTCGAGAGTACTCAAGATGGCGCTGTGAGAACAACCCAGGATTGGAGCTCTCATTGAATCTGCAAAGAGGTGAGTCGGAGTTGCATTTCCAGACTGATCTTTGTTGCCCACAGAACGGGGAAACTCCCAGGTGTAAGGGAGACACGGGACGCCAGGCAGTAAGTCTGCCTGGCGAAGCCAGCAACCGGGGCAGCGGCGGCAGGCCCTACCCAGCAATCCCCACAGGGCGCACTTGTCCGGGTGCCCTGTTGAATCAGCAACCTGAGACTTGAGAGGGCTGGACTTGAGACTGAACGAGACTTGGACAGTAGGCCAGCCCAGGGGATTGCAGGGACAGAGCGTTTGGGGTACCCAGTGGGACAAACAAAACCGCGATTTCAAACTATCCCGAGCAGATGGTCCGAGACGCTCTGTGGGGGAGGGGCATCCACCACTACCGAGGCAACCCGCCCCAACTGAGATACACGCCCACTGCTGATGCAGCCTGCCGTTGCCGAGGCAACATGCTACAACGAAGAGACTCCGCCACAGGGTGTGGTGGAGACCACAGCAGAGCCTGCAGGAACAGGACGAATCACACAACAGCAGGGCGGAGACTCGGCAGGCAAACAGTGGCTAGTCTGCCTCCTAGCTGGGCAGGACACCTCAATGGACATCAAAAAATAAAGCCCGAACCCCCCAACACAGAGCATTTTAGAAAAAGGGTTTTTTTAATGAGCTCTGCTGCAGCAGAATCAAACATAGCAGCCTAACAGCCCTGAATGAACAACAGAGCTCACAGCTCAGAAATTGAGCTCCTAAAAAGAACAGACTGTCTCCTCAAGCAGCTCCCTGACCCCTCTATATCCAAAAGACTGACATTTGGCAGGCATCATCCTGGGACAAAGATAGCAGAAAAAGAAATGGGTAGCATCCCTCACTGTGCCACAGCTGCTAGAGGTGCACCCCAGACAAGCAGGGCCTGGAGTGGACCTCAGCAGTCGTACAGTGAAGGGGCTAGGCTGGTAGAAGGAAAACCAAGTAACAGAAATACTTCATCATCAACATTCTGGGTGTCCACTCAGAGACCTGATTGAAAAGTCAGCAACTACGCAGACGACAAGTGGATAAACCCACAAAGATGGGAAGAAACCAGCGAAAAAAGGAGGAAAACACGCGAAACCAGAACACCTCGCCTCCTAGAAAGGACCAAAACTCCTCACCAGCAAGGGAACAAAGCTGGACGGAGAATGACTGTGACGAAATGATGGAATTAGACTTCAGAAGGTGGATAATGAGAAACTTTGGTGACCTAAAAGAACATGTATTAAATCAATGCAAAGAAACTAAGGAACTTAAAAAAAGATATGAGGAAATGATAACAAGAATGGATAACTTAGAGAGGAATATGAATGAATTAAAGGAGCTGAAGAACACAATATGAGAACTTCGCGAAGCATGCACAAGTTTCAATAGCCGAATTGACCAAGCAGAAGAAAGAATATCTGAAGTTGAAGACCAACTCAATGAAATTAAATGAGAAACCAAGATTAGAGAAAAAAAGTTCAAAAAGGAATGAACAAAGTCTCCAAGAAATGTTGGACTATGTGAAAAGACCTAACCTACGTTTGATAGGTGTACCAGAAGGGGACGAAGAGAATGAATCCCAGCTGGAAAATACTCTTCAGGACATCATCCAGGAAAACTTCCCCCACCTAGCAAGACAGGCCAACACTCAAATGCAGGAAATACAGAGTACACCACAAAGAAATTCTGCAAGAAGAGCAACCCCAAGGCACATAATCGTCAGATTGAACAAGGTTGAAATAAAGGAGAAAATGCTAAGGGCAGCCAGAGAGAAAGGTCGAGTTACCCACAAAGGGAAGCCCATCAGACTCACAGCAGATCTCTTGGCAGAAACACTACAAGCCAGAAGAGAGTGGGGGCCAATATTCAACATTCTTAAAGAAAAGAACTTTCAACCCAGAATTTCATATCCAGCCAAACTGAGCTTCAGAAGTGAAGGAAAAATAAAATCCTTTGCGAACAAGCAAGTACTCAGAGATTTTGTCACCACCAGGCCTGCTTTACAAGAGCTCCTAAAAGAGGCACTACACATAGAAAGGATCAACCAGTACCAGCCATTCCAAAATCACACTGAATGCTAAAGAGCATCAACATAATGAAGAATCTACAACAACTAACGGGCAAAACAGCCACTTAGCATCAAAATGGCAGTATCAAATTCACACATAACAATATTAACCCTAAATGTAAATGGACTAAATGCACCAATCAAAAGACACAGACTGGCAAATTGGATAAAAATCCAAAACCCATCAGTGTGCTGTATCCAGGAAACCCATCTCACATTCAAGGATACACAAAGGCTCAAAATAAAGGGATGGAGGAAGATTTACCAAGCAAATGGAGAGCAAAAAAAGCAGGAGTTGCAATTCTCATCTCTAATAAAATAGACTTTAAAGCAACAAAGATCAAAAGAGACAAAGAAGGCCATTACATAATGGTAAAAGGATCGATAAAACAAGAAGAGCTAACTATCCTAAACATATATGGACCCAATGCAGGAGCACCCAGATACATAAGGCAAGTTCTTAATGACTTACAAAGAGACTTAGACTCCCACACAATAATAGTGGGAGACTTTAACACTCCACTGTCAATATTAGACACATCAACCAGACAGAAAATCAACAAGGATATCCAGGGCTTGAACTCAGACCTGGAGCAAGCAAACCTGATAGACATTTACAGAACTCTCCACCCCAAATCCACAGAATATACATTCTTCTCAGCACCACATCACACCTACTCAAAAATTGACCACATAATTGGAAGTAAAGCACTGCTCAGCAAATGCAAAACAACTGAAATCATAACAAACAGCCTCTCAGACCATAGTGCAATCAAGTTAGAACTCAGAATTCAGAAACCTACCCAGAACCGCACAGCTTCATGGAAACTGAACAACTGGCTCTTGAATGTTTACTGGATAAACAATGAAATGAAGGCAGAAATAAAGAAGTTCTTCGAAACCAATGAGAATGAAGACACAATATGCCAGAACCTCTGGGACACATTTAAAGCAGTCTCTAGAGGAAAGTATATAGCAATAAGTGCCCAAATGAGGAGAATGGAGAGATCCAAAATTGACACCCTATCGTCAAAATTGAAAGAGCTAGAGGAGCAAGATCAAAAAAACTCAAAACCCAGCAGAAGACAAGAAATAACTAAGATCAGAGCTGAGCTGAAGGAGATTGAGACATGAAAAACCCTTCAAAAAATCAATAAATCCAAGAGCTGGTTTTTTGAAAAGATCAACAAAATAGACAGACCACTAGCCAGATTGATTAAAAAGAAAAGAGAGAACAACCAAATAGATGCAATAAAAAATGATAAAGGGGAAATCACCACAGATTCCACAGAAATTCAAACCATCATCAGAGAATATTACAAACAACTCTATGCACATAAACTAGTAAACCTGGAAGAAATGGATAAATTCCTGGACTCCTGCATCCTCCCAAGCCTAAACCAGGAGGAAGCTGAAACTATGAATAGACCAATAACAAGGTCAGAAGTCGACGCAGCAATTAAGAGACTACCACACAAAAAAAGCCCAGGTCCAGACGGTTTCACAGCCGAATTCTACCAGACACACAAGGAGGAGCTGGTACCATTCCTTCTAAAACTATTTCAAACAATCCAAAAAGAGGGAATACCTCCCAAATCATTTTACGAGACCAACATCATTCTGATACCAAAACCCGGCAGAGACCCAACAAGAAAAGAAAACTTCGGGCCAATATCCATGATGAACATAGATGCAAAAATCTTCAATAAAATATTGGCAAGCCGATTGCAACAGCAAATCAAAAAACTTATTCACCATGATCAAGTAGGATTCATCCCGGGGATGCAAGGCTGGTTCAACATATGCAAGTCTATAAACGTGATTCACCACATAAACAGAACCAAAAACAAAAACCTCATGATTATCTCAATTGATGCAGAGAAGGCATTTGACAAAATTCAACAGCCCTTTATGCTAAAAACCCTCAATAAACTCGGTATCGATGGAACGTATCTCAAAGTAATAAAAGCTATTTATGACAAACCAACAGCCAATATCATACTGAATGGGCAAAAACTGGAAGCATTCCCTTTGAAATCTGGCACTAGACAAGGATGCCCTCTTTCACCACTCCTATTCAATATAGTACTGGAAGTTCTAGCCAGAGCAATCAGGCAAGAAAAAGAAATAAAGGGTATTCAAATAGGAAAGGTGGAAGCCAAATTGTCTCTATTTGCAGACGACATGATAGTATACCTAGAAGACCCCATCACCTCAGCCCCAAAACTCCTGAAACTGATAAGCAACTTCAGCAAAGTCTCAGGATATAAAATCAATGTGCAAAAATCACAAGTATTCGTCTACACCAATAACAGACTTAAAGAAAGCCAAATCAAGAACGAACTGCCATTCACAATTGCTACAAAAAGAATAAAATACCTTGGAATACAACTCACAAGGAACGTAAGGGACCTCTTCAAGGAGAACTACAAACCACTGCTCAACGAAATCAGAGAGGACACAAACAGATGGAGAAACATTCCATGTTCATGGTTAGGAAGAATTAACATCGTGAAAATGGCTATACTGCCCAAAGTAATTTACAGAATTAATGCTATCCTCATCAAGCTACCATTGACTTTCTTCACAGAACTGGAAAAAAACACCATGAACTTCATATGGAACCAAAAGAGAGCCCGCATAGCCAAGTCAATTCTAAGCAAAAAGAACACAGCGGGGGGCATCACACTACCGGATTTCAAACTATACTACAAGGCTACAGTAATCAAAACAGCATGGTACTGGTACCAAAACAGAGATATAGACCAATGGAACAAAACCGAGGCACCGGAGGCAACACAACATATCTACAACTATACAATCTTTATAAACCGGACAAAAACAAGCAAGGGGGAAAGGATTCCCTGTTTAACAAATGGTGTTTGGGAAAACTGGCTAGCCATGTGCAGAAAGCAGAAACTGGACCCCTTCCTGACACCTTACACTAAAATTAACTCCAGATGGATTAAAGACTTAAACATAAGACCTGGCACCATAAAAACCCTAGAAGGAAATCTAGGCAAAACTATCCAGCACATAGGAGTAGGCAAGGACTTCATGAACAAAACACCAAAAGCATTGGCAACAAAAGCCAAAATAGACAAATGGGACCTAATGAAACTCCACAGCTTCTGCACAGCAAAAGAAACAGTCACTAGAGTGGATCGGCAACCAACAGAATGGGAAAAAATTTTTGCAGTTTCCCCATCTGACAAAGGGCTGATATCCAGAATTTACAAAGAACTCAAACGGATTTACAGGAAAAAAACAAACAAGCCCATTCAAAAGTGGGCAAAGGATATGAACAGACACTTTACGAAAGAAGACATATATGAGGCCAACAATCATATGAAAAAATGCTCATCGTCACTGGTCATCAGAGAGATGCAAATCAAAACTACATTGAGATACCATCTCATGCCAGTTAGAATGGCGATCATTAAAAAATCTGGAGACAACAGATGCTGGAGAGGATGTGGAGAAAAAGGAACACTTTTACACTGTTGGTGGGAGTGTTAATTAGTTCAACCATTGTGAAAGACAGTGTGGCCATTCCTAGAGGCCTTAGAAATAGAAATTCCATTTGACCCAGCAATCCCATTACTGGGTATATATCCAAAAGACTATAAATCATTCTACTACAAGGACACATGTACACGAATGTTCATTGCAGCACTGTTTACAACAGCAAAGACCTGGAATCAACCCAAATGCCCATTGATAATAGACTGGATTGGAAAAATGTGGCACATATACACCATGGAATATTATGCAGCAATCAGAAATGATGAGTTTGTGTCATTTGTAGGGACATGGATGAATCTGGAGAACGTCATCCTCAGCAAACTGACACAAGAACAGAACATGAAACACCGCATATTCTCACTCATAGGCGGGTGATGAAAAATGAGAACACATGGACACAGAAAGGGGAGTACTAAACACTGGGGTCTATTGGGGGGAAAAGGGGAGGGCCAGTTGGAGGGGGAGCTGGGAAGGGATAGCCTGGGGAGAAATGCCAAACGTGGGTGAAGGGGAGAAGGAAAGAAAAGCACACTGCCATGTGTGTTCCTACGCAACTGTCTTGCATGCTCTGCTCATGTACCCCAAAACCTAAAATCCAATAAAAAATTAAAAAAAAAAAGTAAAAAGAAAAGAGGAAGTCAAATTGTCTCTATTTGCAGATGGCACGATTATATTCTTAGAAGACCCTATCATCTCAGCCCAAAATCTCCTTAAGATGATAAGCAACTTCAGCAAAGTCTCAGGATACAAAATCAATGTGCAAAATTTGCAAGCATTCCTATACACCAACAATAGACAGAGGGCCAAATCAAAAGTGAACTCCCATTCACAATTGCTACTAAGAGAATAAAATACCTAGGAATACAACTAACAAAGGGTGTAAAGGAACTCTTCAAGGAGAACTACAAACCACTGCTCAAGGAAATAAGAGAGGGCACAAACAGATGAAAAGTATTCATGCTTATAGTTAGAAAGAATCAATATTTTGAAAATGGCCATATTACCCAAAGTAATTTATAGATTCAATGCTATCCCCATCAAACTACCATTGACCTTCTTCACAGAAGTGAAGAAAACTACCTTAAACTTCATATGGAACCAAAAAAGAGCCTGACTAGCCAAGACAATTCTAAGGAAAAAGAACAAACCTGGAGACATCACGCTATCTGACTTAAAGCTATACTACAATGCTACAATAATCAAAACAGCATGGTCCTGGTACCAAAACAGAGATATACACAATGGAACAGAACGGAGGCCTCAGAAGTAATGCCATACATCTACAACCATCTGATCTTTGACAAACCTGTCAAAAACAAGCAATGGGGAAAGTATTATCTGTTTAATAAATGATGTTGGGAAAACTGGTTGGCCATGTACAGAAAGCAGAAACTGGACCCCTTCCTGACATCTTATACAAAAATTAACATCAGATGGATTAAAGATTTAAACATAAGACCTAACACCATGAAAACCCTAGAAGAAAACCTAGGCAAAACCATTCAGGACATAGGCACATGCAAGGACTTCATTACTAAAACACCAAAAGCAATGGCAACAAAAGCCAAAATAGACAAATGGGATCTAAGTAAACATAAGAGCTTCTGAACAGCAAAAGAAATAATCATTAGAGTGAAATGGCAACCAACAAAATGGGAAAAAATTTTTGCAGGCCATCCATCTGACAAAAGGCTAATATCCAGAATCTACAAAAAACTAAAACAGATTTACAAGAAAAAAACAAACAACCTCATCAAAAAGTGGGAAAAGATAGACACTTCAATGGAAGACATTTACACAGCTAACAAACATATGGAAAAATGCTCATCATCACTGGTCATTAGAGAAATGCAAATCAAAACCCTATTGAAATACCATCTCATGCCAGTTAGAATGGCAATCATTAAAAAATCTGGAGACAACAGATGCTGAAAAGGATGTGGAGAAATAGGAATGCTTTTACACTGCTGGTGGGAGTGTAAATTAGTTCAACCATTATGGAAGACAGTATGGTGATTCCTCAAGGATCTAGAAATAAAAATACCATTTGATCCAGCAATCCCATTACTGGGTATATACCCCAAGGATCATTCTATTATAAAGATACATGCACATGTATGTTCACTGTGGTACTGTTTAAAATAGCAAAGACCTGGAACCAACCAAAATGCTCAACAAAGATAGACTGGACAGGGAAAATGTGGCACATATACACCATGGAATACTATGCCACCATAAAAAAGATTGAGTTCATGTCCTTTGCGGGGACATGGATGAATCTGGAAAACATCATTCTCAGCAAACTGACACAAGAACAGAAAACCAAACACCACGTGTTCTCACTCATAAGTGGGTGTTGAACAATGACAACACATGGACACAGGGAGGGGAACATCACACACTGGGATCTGTTGGGGGGTGGGGTGCTAAAGGAGGGACAGCAGGGGATGGGGAGATTGGGGAGGTATAACATTAGGAGAAATACTTAATGTAGGTGACAGGGTGATGGAGGCAGCAAACCACCATGGCATGCATATACCTATATAACAATCCTGCAAGATCTGCACATGTACCCCAGAACTTAAAGTAAAATTAAAAAAAAAAAAGAAAATATTTATACACAGATTTCTGAAGCACACTCTGTGAAGCATGCCATAGATAGGATTAAGTTAATCATTATATGTGCATAATGTGTGTAAATACTATTCATTATTCACAGTTCATGGGAACTATTGAAAAAAATTGACACTGGGTTTAGTTATTCTGTATTCTTTGCCAGTGCCTATTGGTTCAGTCTTGGAACAGTTTTACAAAGGTCTACTGTTTTGAAAAAATTTTCTGATAAGTCAGTACAAAGATTTTTTTTTTTAATTTGAGGTTCCAAGCTTATTTGTGACATAATTAAACAGATATAAAATGCTGAATTGAAAAATTTTCATAATACAAAACAATAACAATGATTTACATATTTTAAAAAGATCACTATACAAAATACTTCATTGTAATTTATACAGTTATGTAAACTGGCTGCAAAGAACTACTTGAAAAGTTCGAAGAACATTTTGTGAATATCTTTAAAGTTGCTTTTTAATTTGTAATACCTCTTTAAATGTAATGTTAATAATACTTGATTGACATAAGATTTGGTGAACTATGTTAACTTGAACAGACATACTTTTGAAACATAAGTTTTTGTGTCAAAATTATATAAATCAGTTCTAAAAAAATTCTAATATTTGTGGATGCAAAGATTGGAGAAGTTGATTTGTTTTGGTACATAATTTAGTTGTCTGAAAATTTTAAAAATCTTTGACACGATTTAAGAATGGGAATCTCCTATTTCCATTTTGTATTAGTCCGTTTTACCATTTTGTATTAGTCCGTTTTACACTGCCACAAAGAACTACCTGAGACTGGGCAATTTATAAAGAAAAGAGGTTTAATTGACTCACAGTTTAATAGGCTTAAAAGGAAGCATGACTGGGATGCCTCAGAAAACTTGCGATCACGGTGGAAGGCAAAGGGGAAGCAAGCACCTTCTTCACATTGTGGCAGGAGAGAGTATGAGAGCAAGGGGGGAATGTGCTACACACTTTGAAACCATCAGATCTCGTGAGAACTCATTCACTATCATGAGAGCAGTATGGGAAAATCCACCCCCATAATCTGATCACTTCCCACCAGGTCTCTCCCTTAACATTGGGAATTATAATTCAAGATGAGATTTGTGTGGGGACACAGAGCCAAAACATACCACATTTTATATTTTATGAAACGTAAAACAAGAGTTTCTAAAGTAACATTGGCTTTTAAATTGAGATATGCTGTAAGTGTGAAATATACAATGGATTTTGAAGGCAATATGAAAAAGATAATGTAAACAATCTCACTAACAGTTTTATGTTAATTATATGTTGAAATAATTATTTGAGATCAATTGAATCACATAAAAATATATTTCTAAAATTCATTTCCTGCTGCTTTTTACTTTCTAAAATGTAGCTACTAGAAAGTTTAAAATTATATATGTGGCTTTTGTTCTATTTTGGTTAGATTTAATTTGGATTGTATAATTGCTCACTATTCATATTTTAATATTTTCTATTTCCCTCTGTCTTTTTTCTGTGGTATATTATTAGTGATAAATACTATCACTAAATTACAAAATTTGCTGTACAGAACTACCAAAATTATTAAGTATTTATATTGGACACTCTGAGCCCTTATTCTAAATCATTATTTACTAAGGATATTGCAATGGCAAATATGGAAATTATTTTTATTACTAACACATTATCTTAGTAATTTTGAACACTACTGAAAATATAATGTTAAAATGTGAAGAGTAAATGAACCAACTTTGTTTCTATTCTTTCTGGGCAATGCTATGCAGACAGCAGTTCTTGGATACTAACATATCCTGTCTTTCCTATTTTGGATTACATTTTCTCTTTTTTTAAAGTGAAAAAAAGAGTTCTTTGAATCAGAACTTGACAAGTGATATTAAAATTATATAAATTTTATTTATATATTAACCTTATATAATTAAAGTGAGATTAAAAATATATAAAGATAAATATTATCCAGTTGTGAATGGGTTAAAATAGAGGAAAAATATTTTTAAATAAGGCTTGCTAGTAAAGTGGCCAAGGATAGATTGGCACATCTGTGAGATTATTGGTGTCATGCTTCAGTGCTGATGTATGGTAAAATCTTCTTCACTCAGTCATAGAGGAGGCAAATCAGAAATTAGATAAACATAACTATAGGATCACTAGACACAAGCAACATTACCGTCCTCAAAGAGTCCTAGAAGTAGCTAAAATCACAGCCTCCGGGTGATTTGCACAGAAAGACACTTGAAATTACATGTTGAGACCACAATCTCTGCAACTAATTTAATTATACTCTGGACCACTAAGATCTGGTCTGGAATGGAATATTAAGGGTGACTTTGAAATGTGGATAATGCTGATTTGTCACAGACCCAGCTCAAAGTGTGTTAATGTTATAGACTGTGGTGCAGATTCTATGGTCTCCCCAGTAGGTTTTTCACTTCTAAATTCAGAGTCCTGGTGCTAATACAAAAATGAAACCTAATGGGAAAGAAGGAAGGAAGGAAGGAAGGAAGGAAGGAAGGAAGGAAGGAAGGAAGGAAAGCAAACATCAAAAAAAATTTCAGAATTCCTGTATTCCTCATATAGTGTGTTCTGCAATTACATATTTCTATTTTCTTTTGAGAGGGATGCAGTAGAAACTATAAGCACATTTCCGTTTAACAGAGATGTATTTTTCAACTTCAATTTCTTTTTTTTTTAAGTCTTTTATGAACTTGGGTACCTCAGCACTACAGTTACATTCCTTTATCCTAAAGGACCCTGTTTAAAAAGTCAGTAGAGTAGAGTCTTAAACCGTGTTCAACTGTCCTTCAAAAGTTATTAAATTCAGCTAACTGCATGGGCTTATGCTCATGTCCAGTTGCAAATGCATATACACACACTCATCCAGATGCCACAGGCTCCCAGTGTGATGGGTGTCTTCAAAGCTTAGAATAATGCAGCTTATTCTTTATTATAGTGGCTGAAAGCATGATGGGACTTTATCTAAAGCACAGATAGACCATCAGTGCTTTAGATGAAGTCCCATAATTATATTCTGTTACACTATTTGTATATGAGTTGCCAAAAACAGTGCTTTCATCTGCCAAGTAGACACAGAGGTCAAGGTGAACTGCAATTTTGCCAGCAACACATTCTATTTTAATAGGGGACGTGAGCAAACCAATAGTTTAGAAAAGAGAAACCCCTAAACCAATACAAGCTACTTATATGTTTCAATAATGATATAGATCCCAGGCAAAGGACGGAATGCGGTATAGTTTTTCAAAATGTAAAAAGTCTTTCTCTGATATAGTTAAATATAGATGTAAAGAGAATCATGTGGAAGATTATTTTTGCCTAAGATGCTTTATATAAAGTATAATTACATGGACAAAATGAGAGAAATATGTAACATTATAAACAGCATTATTAGTTCTATTTCATACTTTTTACATGCCATGATTACTGTAAAATCTTTAGGGGATATGTGTGGATAGCCCTACCTCTTATTATCTAAAAGGAGTTAAAATGATTCAAGATACTTGTTTTTTTTTATTTACCTCTTTCAAAACTTTCACTTTAATTTTCCTTAAATGTCTTCTGTGTAGCCAACTAGACATTCCACTTAAAAATAGGAAAACCATTGAGGAAAGACAGCCAGACCCTCTATGGGGTAAACAGGCAATTTCATTAAGATAGACTGAACACTAGCACCACTATAATTATTCTATGCTTCTTACCATAATATACGACAGCACTTCATCAAATATGACAAATATTGCTGAATGGTGACAAACAGAAATCAAAGAGATGATGTCTTTTAATATACTTAATTCATAATGATTTCTGAGCATCTAAAGATCTAGGACCCAGCTTTAAATGTAACCTTTGTTACAGTGACAGAATTTCTTGGTATATAACATACATGCATGTCTATGCTATATGATAAGGGCACATCTACATATTATATACCTTAAGCATAGCTTTCATACAACCACAGTGTTTCTATGTTCTTTTGCTACTCAACTTTGTCTTAGGCAGGTTGGCCTTATGAGTGCAATATTGATACATAGTAATTTTTCCTCCCTTAAAATGTGGAAATCTAGATTGTTGAATACTAAACTCCTAACTAGTCTAGTAATAACTAAATTCATTTTCCTACAAAGTTTCCTTACTATTGTGATTAAACTAAATAACTGGGACAGTTATTTTTATTGTACTGTCTCATGAAGTAGAATTTAAATAGTTAAACAAATAATTTACTTGTTTCCAACATACTGTTACAAGGATCTGCTAAAAATTTGTAATTTTTATTCACTATTTACCCAAATACTCTATATTATGCGGTGTTTTCTACATTAACCCGACAATTCACATTAATTGTAGTGTCAGCTGAAAAAATGCATCATGTTACAATTTTCACAATTACATGTGTGTGGAAATGTCATGGTTTTTTATGAAACTTCCAATTGTTTCAGTGAGAGTTGGCATGTTGCAAAGAATCATAGATAATGCACATATATGCATAATTTCAAAAAGGTAAGTGATTTCCAGAACAAGTTATAAGTCAATGTTATCTTAAAGTTTTTGTTTCCCTTCCAACTACGGTAAAATGTTATTTTGTAACTCTGTAGATCTCATACTAATTGAATAAGAAGGATATTCACTACTTACCTATTTTAACCAAAGTAATTTCAACATAAATATTATGTGATAATTTATGTGTTAAGAGTTTAGAAATCCTCTAAGAGGAATTGCATGTTTTTAAGCTATAAAATAGTGCATTATTTGCTATTTTACAATATAGTTATTCTTTAAGAACCATCTAAACAAATACCAAAATGGTAGAAACTAAGTGAAAAACTTATTTAATCTACATTTTAGTTAGCATAAAATGGCATAGACTTTAAGGGATACTTGCAGTATGAGATGTTTACACATTTAGAAGGTTCTAGATGTAATGTGGATTTATGAATTTTCCCCACATCTGTAGAATCGCCTTGTCAGATTCAGATCCAACCAAGTTTCCTGAGATTCTTGACACTGGCACAAGTTTCCATTGTAACATTCTGGTCATTCAGGTATTGCCTTGGTTTTTACCTTTGTCATGGGGTTGATATCAGTAACTACATGAAAAAACCTGTTCTTTAAAAGTAGAACACAGAGGCCAGTGAAACTTCAGCATGCACACTGTTGGGTCATGTCACTTACAAGATATATAATCAAATTTCTATTACAGATGTTATTCTACTGAAATATTTGATTATGACATAAGCTATTCCTTATGTAAATTCATCTCAGAATAAGATTCATAAGTTGGTAATATAATTCAAGAAAAGAAATCAATTCTTGCTTATTTAAAATTTTTGTTTTACCAGGTATTAAATGAGGCATTTAACCTGGTTATAACGATAACACAATTCAAAACAAATAACACTTGAAATTAGATAAAAAAACCAATATTTTCCTATCTTGAAACTTAATGACTATTTTTGAGTTTATCAATGTAAAATGTAGTTCATGCTTACAGCTTAATTGAGGAAGATGTTTAAAATCATTGATGTTTTCAAAACTTAGTATCCGTCAGAATTCTGTTTCCATTGAAAATGTAGCATTAGTATTTTTCACCTCTGAATTATTTTGTATGTCTCCCAAAATACACACAAAAAATGTTTAAAGCATAGACATTGTAAGTCCATAATTGTAAATCATTCTCCATCAGTTATTTATCACTCTAGCCTGCAATTTAACAAACCACAAACTCTGAAATTTATCATTTTAAACATATATGGGCTAACTGGCTAGGAGACTCTGCCAATCATGGCTATTGCTGCTCAAGTGTGTGTGGGTGGGCTGACTACTGACTGACTTATGAGGGCCACAGATGGGACCACTACAATGACACAACTTTGTTTCTCAGGTCTTATTCTCCTACGGCTCAGTTGCAGTCTCATGGCAAAGGCAGAGAACCCTCTGCATGTGTCACATCTGTGAATATCCAATTGGCCAAAGAAACGTACATGATTAAACTCAGTATCAAAGAGTAGTGGAAGAAGCTCCAAATTTATGTGTCAGAGAGTGTTGATTAGGCAAAGGAGAAGAATTTGGCTAACAATGCAACTATTTCCCCAATCTACTTTTTATTTCATTTTACTTATGAAATAACTCTACTGATATATTCATGGCTATCAAAACAAAGAAACAAACTAACATTAAATAATTTAGAGAAAGAGAAATTTCTGCCATAATGACACAACCTGAATGCTCATTTATCTCAGTGTGTATTCTTTCAGGTTTTGCAAAATATGTGTGACACATGAGAATAAATTATGAATTACTGTTTGCTGTTGTTACATAAACTGTGGGCAAATTCAGAATATAAAGAAATTTTTAAAAAATTGATCGGTGCAAACCTACAGTAAACTCGTAGTCAATGATGAAACTTTAGAAATATTTATTTTAAAGTCAAGAGTAAGAAAATGAGGCCCACGATTATTTCTTCTAGTAAACATTATATTGAAGTTCCCATCAAATAAAGCAAGAAGGAAAAAAAATGAAAGAAATAGATGATGAAGAGAAAAAAATGACGTTATTCACAGACAATGTTGATGATAGCAAGAAAAATCTAAGAATATTTACAAATCAAGCTATTAAAATTATGAAAGGAATTCAGGAAGTTTGAAATTAATGGCATTTCTAGACACCATCACAAATGTATTTAAAAAAACAAGTCATTCACAGAAGAAAATATATAAAGTATCTAGGAATATTAAACAAGAGAAGAGAAAAATGATTATAGAGAAAAGTTACAATGTGTTCTTGAAGACATAAAATACCTGAATAACTGATGCCATCTGCTATGTTCACATATAAAAACATTCAATATGGATGATTTTGCAGTATTTGTCAAATTAGTTTAAAAATCAATGAAATTTCAGTCAACATCTGAACCAGAGATTTTGAAGAGGTTAATTTTAAGAATAATCATGGTCATTTGAAGAAGAAAAGGAAAAGTGAGCAGAATGTATGTGCCCCTTATTATAATTCCTCATAATTTTCAAAAGTGTGGTTTTGATACAAGGGTAGACAAATAGAAAAATGTGGCAGAATAGAAACCCCCGAAACAGACAAAATAAACACAAAATTAGCATATGGCAGAATAATTATTTAAAATCTATGGAAAAAAGATAGACTGTCCAATAAATATTGCTAGTGCTGCTAAAATTTATTAGTCTAATAAAAATACCTATTCTGTTTTAATATCTATAATAAGAATCCTCAAATGGATATAGACTTAAGCACGAAAATAAAAAATTTAAATTTTTTTGAAAAAAACACACTATCTTTGTAATTTTAATGTAGAAATAATTTTGTAAATAGCATACAAGAGTACCAATGTTAAAGCAGAAAGATCAATAAATTCCACCATGTTACATAAAGAAAAAATTCCTGTATCACAAAGAACACTGTGTATAAATTAAGAACAAGCTCAAACTGGGCTATTATATTGGCAGTGCATATAACCAAAGCCACTGGTGTATAGCTTATATAAAGAACTCTTATAGGTTGATAACAGAGGCCAAAAATAACTCTAATGACAAAATATACAAACAGGCAATTAACAAAACAGGGAAGTTGAATTTTCAGTGATAATTTTAAAGGTTTCACTAGTAGTCAGAAAAATGGAAACTAAGATTGAAGCGAATTATTGTCTTCCATAAATTAATTGGCAGTTTAAAAAGAGTAAAACTTTGGAGAGACTGTTAATGCGAAGAACTCATACATTTATGGGAGGGGTGTAAGTTGGTACAAATGAATCTAGAGTCCAATTTGGCAATATGTAGAAAATACGAGGATGACCATAATGCACAAGGACATGTGGTATAACTGCCACAATTATTTGTGAACTCTCCTATGATTGGACACTTTATCATATACATCCAAGGCTTGATTGCTATAAGCAGTGACTCCAGAAAAATTTTTGCAGTTGGGGGATGGAGAAGGTGGTGGTGCACTGTTATAGGCATATTTCTCAAACTCCAGTGTCAAGTGGCTTCCAGCCATATTCACACAATGAGAGGGACTTGCAGATTGAAAAGGAGAAGCCAGGTTGTTTCCTATTACCTTTCTTAGGCAATGTCTGGAAACAGCTACATTTTTCCTGTGGCTCAATTTCCTGCTAATATTAATCCCTGGATTTGCTCACCATCTTTTGTTTGGTTTCTCAGCAATTTCATCACTGTGTACAAAAATCACTGCCTTTGATTTTCCATATTTTAAGTCATGTGAATACCGTGAGTCTGAGCTGAGCAAGGGAAGGCTGAGGAAGGTTGACCCCTAAGGGGGTCCTAAGACTGATTACCCCCTTATTTAGCACCTTCATATTTCAACTTCATGCTTTCAGTAAACATGAAATAGCTATTTAGAGAATAACTACAACAAAATATAATGTCACTCTCTGTCCTCCAAAGACAGAAGCAAAGTCCCATCAGTCATGGTGTTCTTCACAAAGCCCAGAATCTCCAGGAGATGAGCAGTTGTCTCCACCAGATCTGATTTTGTTAGGCCTTAATAACATTCCTGATATAAAATAGTAAGAAAAGAGGGAAGAGAAAGCATCATTGATAAATATATACATAAAATATGCATAGCTGCAACAGGTTTAATTTTGAATTGGTCATGAATCTACAGCTGATATTTGTCATGTCTACTATCAATCTCATGATTATTTTTCTCTCAGATAGTTCTTCGTTTGGACAGTTATTTTTTTAGTGAGTTCACCTAACACTTACATTTTTAAAGAGTCTGAATCATTATGGATCTTACATCTATTGAGTTGCTGTGGTCTCTCATTGATCTTTGTCCTCACAAATAGAAGTACTAGAGGATACCCCAAAAACATTGTTTGCCCACCACCATTGTAGAGCAGAAACCCAACTGAGCTTTGTAGTCAAGATCATCCTTGTTGCAATCCAGTAAACTCCAATTTATTTGATGTTTACTGAACATCCAATTCTGTAAACCTTCTGAAACATCCAACTCAGTAAATGCCTCTGCTTATTGCTTTAGTGCCATGAGGAGCAACATATAGCAAAGTGACAGTATTAATATTCATATAATAGGATTTTTGCTTTGTCCCATGGTAGGACATTCCTCCCTTGGGAACTAAGCCTTCATACTGGCAGAGTCTCAGATTGTGGGGATCGGAATCAAAAACTCTGATAGTGGGTTATTCAGTAATAGTAACAAGGGTCACTTTCTCTTCTGGCTTCAGGACTTGTGTTTACTGGCTGTTAAAGAAATAGCTCCATAATATTACCTTCTGATTCAGGACAGATAGCACATACTTTAGGATAGCACTCAGCCTTTCAGGGTGTTGTCTCATATCTGGTATTATAACAGAATCTTAAATAGGCCATTTCATTATTCTGTAGTTCAATTAATTCTAAAGGCCAATGAGTATCTTGGGTCTGAGCTCATTGTTTCCTTTTTGTGTGTGTGTGGTAAAAGATGTGCTTTAATTGTGCTTTGTATTCGGTTGAGCTCAGTCTCATCTAAAGCATTTCTATTTGATATTGAATTATGACTGCAGATGTCCACATGAAGACCTGCCTATTTGACTGTACATAGTTCATCAGACTGTTGTGTCGAGAATAGATTGAATGAGGGCAAGAGCAAAAGCAATGAATTAGAAGGTTATTGGAATAAACCAGGTTACAATTAATAGCTGTTTTGACAAGGCCGATAGAAGAGGTGTCATACAAAGTGGTCAAATAATGATATATTTTGAAGTTAGAACCAACAATATAGTCTGATCAATTTACTGTGGGAAATGAGAAAAAGATAAGAGTCAAAGCACTCTAAGGTTTTCTATCTGAGAAACTGGAAAAATGGAGCTTCCACATACTGAGATAGAAAAAACAATGGGAAAGGAAAATTAGGGAGAGAGATCAGGAGCTAAGTTTTGGATGCATAAAATTTAAAGTGACTGTTAAATCCAAGTGCAGACATCAAGGGAGCCATTGGATGGTATGAGTATAAAGATAGGAGGTGAGACCATGAATGGAGATTAAATTTGGCAGTCATCATTGTACAGACAACACTGAAAGCCATAAAACTGAAGGAGATCACCAAGGCATCGAGTGAGATAAAGGGAAGAACTGCATGGAGCACACCAATGTCAAGAGCTAGAGGGATAAGAAGAAATTAACAAATGCTACAGAGAAGAGACAGCAAGGGAGGTAGAAGAAAAATCAGAAGACTGTTACATTCTGGAAGTCAAGTAAACAGACTATGTAAAGAAAGAAGGTGTGTGGCATGTGCTCTTGGATAATGAACAATAAGACTTAGGAATTGATTATTAGACTTAGCAATAGGAATATCATTGATGACTTTGGTAGAGCAGTGGAGGTGAAGATTCTTTGGAGTGGTATATGGGAAAAATGGAATATAAAAAGGGAGCATTACTACTGATCTCACAACCTTTAGAAATATAATAAGATAAAAATGGGCCAAAGACCTTAACAGAACCTTGCCGAAGATATGTAGATATATACGTGTGTGTGTGTGTGTGTGTGTGTGTGTGTGTGTGTGTGTGTATGGCAGTTAGGCATATGAAAAGATGCTCTGCCTCATATACTATATGTAGAGGCAAAAGACCCAGAATAGCCAACATACTATGGAAGGAGAAGAAAAAATTTGGAGGACTGACACTATATGACTTCAAGGCTTACTATGAAGTTACAATGAAGACGATAGTGTGGTATTGGTGAAAGAATAGATGCAGATCAATGTAACAAAATAGAAAGTTCAGAAATAGGCCCACATAAATATAATTAATTGATCTTTGACAAAAGGACAAATGCACCGCAATGGAGAAAATATGTTTTTTCCAACAAACAGTGCTGGAATAAGTAAACATCTTGCATACATGCAAAAAAAATTAAACACAGACCCTATACACCCTTCACAAAAAATAAATCAAAAAGAATCACAGACCTAAATGTAAAATGTGAAACTGTAGAACTACTAGACAGAGAAAATCCAGATGACCTTGGATTTGGCAATGACTTTTTAGATTCAACTCCAAAGGTATGATTCACGAAAGAAAGAACTAATAAGCTAGACTTCATTATAAGTAAAAATTTCTGCTGTGAGAAAGACACTGTCAAGAGAATGAAAAGACAAGCCATAGAGTGGAAGAAAATACTTACAGAAGACATATCACATAAAAGACTGTTACTAAAAATACCCAAAAAACAAACAGTCAACCATAAGAAAAGGAACAATCTGATTTTAAAAAATGAGTCAAAGACCTTAACAGACACCTCACCAAAAACGATGTACAGATGGCAAATGGTCATATAAGAAGATGTTCTGCAACATACGTCATTAGGGAAATGCAAATTGAAGCAATAATGAGATACCGTTACATAACTATTAGAATGACTAAAACCCAAAACACCACCACCAGTGCTGGCAAGAAATTGGAACAACAGGAACTGTCATTTATTGCTGGTGAAAATCAATATAATAAATTTGAATAGGTCAATATACATTAAAGAAATTGATCTGTAATTTAAGACCTTCTCATAACAAAAATTTCAGGCCTAGATGGCTTTACTTGTAAATTCTTCAGAATATTTAAGAGAGAAAGAACACTAATCTTATCAACATAGAATAAAGCGTAATAATGTAGAAAAAACACTTCTCAAGTCTTTTTATAAAAGCAGACAATAATGTTACAAAAAAGACATTTTATAGATAAATCTTTCATAAACCCAAAAGCAAAATACCCCCCAATTTAGCAAATAGAATCCAATGATTTTAAAAGCATAATGAATCATAAAAAAATTGATTTATTTCTGGGATGCAATTTTTCACATTCTGGAATAAATGTAATTTCAGAAATCAGCCAAATTAATATAAAATAAGATAAAAATCACATAGTCAATTCAATAAATACAGAAATTTACTTGGTAAAATAAAATTCTGTATTCATTCATGATTAAATAAACCCTCAAAACAGGCTAGAAATGGAAGAGAACTTCTATAAAACAATGATTACTTATGAAGAACTTAAACACCAAGTATTTGCTGTAAGTTCTTTATATACTGAGAAATATTGTTTACTTATATACACCAAGATACAGCGAAAGCTGTTCACCTGAAACTGTGACAAAGACAAGTATGTTTTTAATTAGTATGTCCCCTTACCATCATGTTAAAGGTCTAAGCCAATAGAATAAGGCTAAAGAAACAAAAATTCTATGAATTGGAAATGAAAAAGTAAAGCCATCATAATTTACAAATTAGTATGGTTGAGTAAATAAAAATTCAAAAGAATGTATAAATAAATTATTATACTTTAATGAGTTTAGTAAGGTTTCTAGATGCAAGATCAATATACAAAACTAAATTTTATTTTCACATAAGCAATAAATAAAAATAAAATTCTAATAAGTGATACCCTTTACAATAACAAAAAAATTACCTAGGAATAAATAAAAATTTGCAAGCCTTCCTTAGTGAAAACCATAAAATGTTTTTGGGAAAAATTAAGAAGACCTATATAAATAAATTATTTGTTCATGGAAAACTCAGATGGCAAAGATGTCAACTTTCTGCAGATTGACTATAGGTTCAGTATAATCCCAACACAAATCCTAGGAGATTTAGTGTGGAAGTTGACAGGCTATTTTATGATATATGTGGTAATGATAAAGTCCAGAAATATCTTAGACAATCTGAAGAAAAAATAAATTTGACGACCAACTCTGCAGATATAAATACCTATCGCAGAGGCTAATACTAACTCTTGGAAGCTAATCTTCCATGACTTTTGATTAATCCCAGTTCTGGGAATGGTTCTATGATTTCCAGTTCTTTCTATCGTTCCTTGTGTAAAGCACATACTTACTGCAATCCTGCCCTTAGATTAAATCAACTCTGATAAACTTATACTTTTATGCTCTTAAATTAAGCATGTGAATCTTTTCCCTATGGTATATAATCCCTGGTTCTGGGGGTCAATAGGATGGAGATCTACTTGCCTTGTGGCCACTCAAGACCATACTTCTGTCTGTTATGTTCCTTGGTCAAACTGCCCTATAAGGACACGTGCTTGATTTGTTTTCCTCCTTCTTAGGTTTCCTGGCATTTTCTGTGTTTGTCCATTGCTTTGCATATAAAGCCTTTTTATGAAATCCTGATTATAAAGTTATAATAATTAATGTCATGTGTTATGGGAAAAAAGTATACAAATAGACCAATAAAAAAGAATCAACAGTTATGAAACAGACTCATGATATTTGGTGACATGATTTTTGAAAAGTGACTACAGAGCAGTAGGTAAAAGGTGGTCTTTTTAACAAATGATGTGAGTAATTTGTAATCCATGTGGAGGGAAGGAAGGATTGACTTCAGTTGATCCCAGAGACACAATTTAATTCCAGAATGGTTATAGATCTAAATGTGAAAGGAAACATAATAAAGCTTCTCGACAAAACTACAGGAGCATCTTCATGATCTTGGGATTGGGACAGATTTTTTTTTAATATATATATTTTATTGCACTTTAGGTTCTGGGATACATGTGAAGAACATGCAGGATTCTTGCATAGGTATATACATGGCAATGTGGTTTGCTGCCTGCATCCCCATCACCTATATCTGGCATTTCTCCCCATGCTATTCCTCCCCAACTCCCTGACCCCTGTTCCTCCTCTAGTCGCCCCCGCAACAGACCCCAGTGTGTAATGCTCCCCTTCCTGTGTCCATGTGTTCTCAATGTTTAACACCCACCTGTGAGTGAGAACATAAGGTGTTTGATTTTCTGTTCTTGTGTCAGTTTGCTGAGAATGATGGTATCCAGGTTCATCCATGTCCCTACAAAGGACATGAACTCATTGTTTTTTTACAGCTGCATAGTATTCCATGGTGTATATTTGCCACATTTTCCCTGTCCAGTCTGTCGTGATGAAATTTGGGTTGGTTCCAGGTCTTTGCTATTGTAAACAGTGCTGCAGTGAACATTTGTGTGCATGTGTCCTTATAATATAATGATTTATAATCCTTTGGATATATACCCAGTAATGGGATTGCTGGGTCAAATGGAATTTCGATTTCTAGGTCCTTGAGGAATCGCCACACTGTCTTCCATAATGGTTGAACTAATTTACACTCCCACCAACAGTGTAAAAATGTTCCTATTTCTCCACATCCTCTCCAGCATCTGTTGTCTTCAGATTTTTTAATGATCGCCATTCTAACTGGCATGAGATGGTATCTCAATGTGATTTTGATTTGCATTTCTCTAATGACCAGTGATGATGAGCATTTTTAAAATATGTTTTTTGTTCTCATATATGTCTTCTTTTGAAAAGTGTCTGTTCATATCCTTTGCCCACTTTTGAATGGGTTTATTTATTTATTTTTTCTTGTAAATCTGTTTTAGTTCTTTGTAGATTCTGGATATTAGCCCTTTGTCAGATGTGGGTAGATTGCAAAAAATTTTTGGCACAGATTTTTTAAATGAACCTTGAAAAGTGCTAATCATAAAGAAAAATGTCTGATAGTTTTTACTATATTAAAATTTAGGACATATATTAAAAAATACTTTTTTTAAAGTAAAAATGTAAGCCCTGGTGTAGGAGAATACACTCACCTCAAATAATGGTCAAAGGATTTGTATCTTGAACCTATAAAGACTTTTTCAAGTCAATATGACAAACACAGATAATCTAATAGATAAACAGAAAACATTTGCACAGACTTCAAAGCAGAGAATAACTAAGTGACCCATAAACACATGAAAAGATGTTTGCATTACTAATAATCAGAAAAACACAAATTAAGACAGCAATGTTACACACTTCATATCCATCAAAGTGGCCAGGCAAATAGGAACACTACTGACATGACTAAATATTGGTAAGCATGTGGAGCTACATCAGTAGTGTTGCTGGCAGAGTGCCTATTACATTAAGCACATTTGACAATTTTTAAAACTTACCTTCTAAAGTTGAATTTATTCTGTATTCTAGCGATTTTGTTTCTAGCCATACAAAACGCACCAAAACAGCTATACATCTTTGTTCATGGCAGCATTATTCACAACACCCAAGAGTTGGAAACAACCCAAATGTCCATCAATAGCAGACTGAATAAGTTCTGTGCATACACACAATGGGCCACTATACAGCAACAAGAATGAAGGTATTATATGCGTCTTCTCACATGAATAAATCTCACAACCATAATGTGGGTAAAAGAAACCAGAAACAAAATAACATACACTCTAAGATTTTTATCTGTAAAAAGTTCCATATATATGCAATACTAAAGTACAATGTTTAGAGACGCACGATTTAGAGGAGGCATGAGGATGTTTCTGGGGTGCTGGCAGTGCTCTTGACCTGGTTAATGGTAACATGGATGTTTGCTTTGTATTATTGTAATTGGCTGAGATGTACATTTTTGTTTTCTATATTTTGTAAATGTATAACATTACTGTAGAATGCCTTTAATAATAGAGATCACTTTTTCTAAAATTGGGAAATTTGATTGTTAGAAATGCTGGAAATCATCTTATCATAGGTGTTCCGATTAGAATGATACACTAGCATTAGCTGTTGGTAAACTCTGGGGATGAAAGTTCTGCAAAAGGAGATACCTATCTCCCCACCTCACGAACACAGTTTAATGTCCTCTAAGTACAGTTGGGGGTTTTTCAGTCTTTCCCCACTTACAGCAGGCTGTAATGTCAAGACATGCAATATATTTTAAATCTATGCAAGATCTTCCTTCCTGCTGTGCTTAATTTCTGAATCCAATGCTGTCACAAAAACAGATGCAATGTGATGCCCGGTGGAAAGAGCAAGTACCGATTTTCATCAACACTACATAGCTCCTCCTGTAAATTGGTCCTGTGCGCCCTGTTCAGGCAGATGAACCACATATTTTTTGAAGGTTTTACATTAAAATAGTAATAGAAAACAAAGTTACTTTTTAAATTGAAGTGATTATTTTTCACAATTTGGAACCAAAATCATCAAAGTAGAGTTGAGGTGTTTTTTTTCCCATTTCAAGTATTGAACTCTAGTTTGTGTCAGAAAAACACATTTACTAAAATTATTTCAAAGAATACTTATTAAACTTGGCAATGCTAAAAAGCTCATAATATCTGTTATCTATTTTGGGTCTGGTTTGAAATGAACTTGATGATTAGATCCATAATTTGAAGAAAAATGCCAGATCTAAAAAACATTTCTAATAATTATAAATAAATGAAAATGAGAACTCCCAGTACACCTAAAATGTTAATTTGTTTAAGTGACAAGATAAATATCCTTTAATTGATTATGTTATCATCTCAATTGTGTATCTGACCTATCTATGCAGCAAGCAAAGAGATTTCAAAAGGAATTATTAAGCAGACAGACCTTAGTCAGGTAGTTCTTTTTTTTTTTTTTTTTTTAACATAGAAATTGGTCCTGCCTTACAAAACAAGCTATTAAAGTACTGAGTGACTGTTTAGGTGGTTGGAGAAGTCACGAGACAGAAACTTCACATTTCTGTTTATTGATAATATCATATTTCTAGCCCACCTCATGTTTCATGTTAATGAAGGAGAAATAATATGTTTCATTTATATTATGACTGGAATATACTTGTCCTATATATAAATAAGACTTCCCCCACTTTCTCAGTTTTGGAGAAAGAAAATAAATTCATATCTGTGGATTATTCAAGTTAAATATTTCAAATTTCGTTTGGCTTTCTCAAGCTTATCTTTCTTTCCTATCATGATTCTTTCACCTAACCTTTTTTTTTTATAATTCCAGAAACTCAGAGGTTGACATTCATAGCCTAATTCCTGTTACAACAGTTTTGCACAGAAAAAGCTGGAAACTTGGAGTCCTCTTTGGTAACTGTCAATACCCCATGATACTTTCTTTCTGCAAAGAGTCGGTGCCAAAACACTGTGATTCTGGCAATACTTGCCCATTGCAGGATGCTTGCTACAGGGAAGGAGAGTGAAGCGGGTGGGGGTGGGGACACAGTGGGCAGTCCTGCTGTTCTGGCACATTCCTTTTTAACTCCTACTAGTAAAGTGCTTGAGTGAATGAAATATGATCACCTTCAAAATGTGGAAACCTAGCAGCTTAATGTGATGCCTACAGTTACTTGTGCAGTTACATAGCACTAGGACTTCCCGTGTCAATTGCATTGCCCCAGCTTGGTACCTACTGAATACTTAACAACATTTTTAGGTCAATTTGTATTTAGTTTGCTTTCCATCTCAGGCATACATTATTTTAGACTTGTTCCCACTTCCTTTTACCTTCTACACATTTTCTCTTCCCATTAGTACTGTACTATCCTCGTTTGCTTTCCTTCTCTTCATGAAAGCCTACCAATTTTCAGTTCCCAGGAAAAACATAACTCTCTTTTTGGGAAAAATCCCTTTTTTCACATATAAACCCAAAATAGATTTCCAAACTTCGGTGAAATAATTACAGTTAACTACTAGAAAACTTTGAATAAAGAAGCATAACATCGATTATTACATTTTTCCCCAGCAGTGACTTTAATTTTACTCTTTAGTTCTCTCTTATTCACTCTCATCTTCAAGTTACATTGATTTCTTCTTTCCAGTCTCATTCGTACTACCTAACGAGGGCCTCCATCAGCCATCCAAAAGTCTCCCTCTGCTTTAAATTTACCTCTTTTGGCAGGTAAACAGAAGTGCCTGTCCTCACCTAGGTCCGTGGGTACAAGCCCAGGGGTGGAGCCCTCACCAAGGACCACGCCCTTCTCTATCCAGCACTTACCTGCTCCCCTCCCGTATCACTATCACTCAAATCTGTCTCCCTGAGGACTCAGAGGCTAGGTTTTTATGGATAATTTTGTGAGTTGGAGGCACGGAATGGATGCTGCTAATTGGTTGGGGATGAAGTCATGAAAATTGTCCTTGTGTGCTGAATCCAACTCTGGGTGGGGGGGACACAGGGCAGGTTGAGTCATAAGCCATGGGTCCTGGAGGGGTCAGTCAGTTCCTAGAATGCAAAAATTGGAAAAACTTCTCAAAAGACAGATCTTAGGTTCTATAATAGTGATGTTATGTATAGGAGCAATTGGAGAAATAACAAATCTTGTGAACTTGAGCCATAGGATTTCTGAGCAGTTAGACATTGTAAAAACTATGCCTACCTTTCAGCAGAATTCACCCAGGCCCCTTCTAGAACTCTAATCTTATAGCTTTTCACTCATTTTTGGTCCCTAGGCAAAGAGGAGCTTAATTTTAGGGAAGGACTATTATTGTCCTTGTTCCTAAGTTAAACATAAACTAAATCCTCCCATTGTTGGCTTGGCCTATGCCTAGGAATGAGCGAAGACAACCAGCCTATAAAGCTAGAAGCAAGATGGAGTCGGCCATGTTAGATTTTTCTCACTGACATACTCTGCAGAGGCGGCTTCACTTTCTTTGGCGGTTCATTCTTTTTCATCATGTCAGTTTGTAACAAATTATCTTAGCTTTCCTTTATCCAAGAATGTCTTTATTTCACCATTATTCTTGAACGATATTTTCATTGGATATAGAATTCCGGGTTTATAGTTCCTTTTTTTCCAGCTCTATAAAATGTTGCTGTTTCTTTCTGCCTTACATGGATTATGAAGAGAAATCTAAAGTTAAAAGTAGTAATGTGTCATTTTTCTATGGCTGCTTTCAAGATTCTTTCTTTGTCCTTAGTTTTCAGCAGTTTGATTATAATACATATTTTGGAAGAGATTTCTTTGGCTGTATCAATTTTGTGTGTGCTGAGCATTCTGAAATTCTAAGTTTACATTTTTCACCAGATTTGGGATGCTTTCAGCCATTACATTTTTAGACAATTTGTTCTGCATACATTCTTTTTTCTCTATGTCTGGAAATACAAATAAGTTTAGACCATTTATTATTGTGCTACAGGTCCCCAGGTCTCTATTTTTTCAGTCTTTTTCTCTTTGTCATTCACATGAGATAATTTCTATCAATCTATCTTCAATTCATTGATCTTTCCCCTTTTATTTCCATTATACTATTGACCTCACTTGAAAATTTTTTATTTTCATTTCTAAAATTTACCTTAATTTATATGGGCTATTTTCCTGTTAAGACTTCTTATTTTCCCATAAATTTCAAGGATGTTTGGCCTTACTTCCTAGAACATGGTTATACTCACTATTTTAAAGTGTTTGATAGTTCCAATATCTGTATCATCTTGATGTAGTTACTCTTGTGTCATTTTTTTTCTTGTGAGATGTTGAAATGTTTCTGGTGCTTCCTATCCAAGTGATTTTGAATTGTATACTGTGTCTTTAAGTATCATATTTTGAAACTCTTAGTCTTGTTTAAATCCTATCTAGAATGTTGATAGTCGATTGTTTGTTTTAGCAGGCAATTGATTCAGTTAGGTGCAGACAGGTCCCTATCTATTGTTGTATGCTGTGATTTCAATGTCAGTTCAGTTTTTAAAGACTTTTCAGTGGTATTCCCACATGCATACCACTTAGTGGACTGTCTCTGACCTAGGTTGTGGTCAAGACTATGGTTAAGTTCTCAAAGTTTTTGCTGTGGTCTTCAGGGTCATATTCATGCACATGCAGAATAGGAGTGGGTCATGGCATTCATATACAACTTTATAGAGTTGCTTTTTTAAGTTCCTTCCATATCTCTGAAATGCCTTATAGTTCCCAGAAGCCCTCTTCTCCTGGTTCTCTGGCTAAAAGCTGATGTTCTTGCTTCTCTGGCTCTGCCATGTACTTTTCACTATCCTGTGTGCCTATACGGCAAAATGGTAAAAGAAGAGAGAGAGATAAAAAGGAAAAGTAGGTGGATTCTCCTATGTTCTTGTGACTACAGGTCCTCTGACCAGAGAGGTTTTCTCTTTAATGAAGTTGTAAATATCTTTCAAGTTCTCATTTCTGTTTCTGCTACTGCCACTGTGTGATCTCCTATGGAATAGGGTAGTAAGACAAGAGATATAAAAAAGACAGAAAAACACGAAATGTTCCTCTTGTCTTCGACAAAAAGAGGTCCCTCATAACAGAAATAGAGAGCTTCTTTTGAAACCCTTTCTGTCTGTACCTTGTATACAGCATTGGGTTCTGGACTATATTTGCATTCAGGCCAGGAAATAAAAGATGAAAAAAATATGTTAACTTACTGCTTGTTTAGTGGTGCTGTCATTTATGTTTTAGTCCTCAGCTGTCCGATATATTCTCTTCAGGAATTTTAGTTGCATTCATTTTGAGAGACAGGTTGAAGTCTATTTATTCTATCTTGACAAGAACAAAACTTCCATTAAAAAAAATATATATATATATGTTTAAATTGTGATTAAAAACTAATAACATAAAATTTACTATCTTAACCATTTTTAAGTGTACAGTTCAATAGTGTTAAGAATATTCATATTGTCATAAAACAGATCTTCAGAACTTTTTCAACTTGCAAAAGTGAAGCTCTACACACATTGAACAAAAACTCCATAAATCTTCCTTACCACACCTGCTGTCAATCCTCATTTTATTATTTTGTTTCTGTGAACTTGACTACATAAGATATCTCATGTAAGTGGAGTCATACAGTATTTATCTTCTTGTGATGTGTTTATTTCATTTAATGCAATTTATGCAAGGTTTATCAATGTTGTAGCATGGGATATGGTTTGGCTTTGTGTCCGCACTCAAATCTCATCTTGTAGCTCCCATGATTCCCATATATTGTGGGAGGGACCCTTTGAGAGATAATGGAATCATGGGAATGGGTCTTTCCTGTGATATTCTTGTGATAGTGAATAAGTGTTATGAGAGCCAATGGTTTTAAAAATGAGAGTCTCCCTGCCCTAGCTCTCTCTTTTTGCCTGCTGCCATCCATGTAAGACGTGACTTGCTCTTTCTTGCCTTCTGCCATGATTGTGAGGCCTCCTCAGCTGTGTGGAACTATAAGTCCATTAAAAGCAATTTCTTTTGTAAATTGCTCAGAACAGGCATGTCTTTTTTCAGCAGCATGAAAATGGAATAATGCAGCATGTGACAAGATTTTCTTCTTTTTTGAAGGCTGAACAACATTGCATTATATGTATATATACATTTTGTTTATCCACTCATCTGTGGATGGACATTTGGGTTATTTCCACTTTTTGGCTATTGTAAATAATGCTGCTATAATCTTGGGTGTGCAAAAGTCTTTTTGAGATTCTGCTTTCATTCTTTGGATATATATGCCAAGAGGTGGGATTGCTAGATCATATGGTAATTCTACTTTTAGTTTTTTGAAAAATCTCCAGACTGATTTACATAGTGCTGTACCATTTTACACTCCCCAAACCAGTGCTCAACAGATTTTAATCTCTCCATATTTTTGTCAAGATTTGCTTTTTCCTGTTGTTTTAATTGTGGACTTACTAATAGGTGTGAGGTGATAACTCATAGTTTTGGCTTCATTTTCCTGATGACTAATAAGGTTGCACATCTTTTCAAGTGCTTGTTGACCATTCATGTATCATCTTTGGAGAAATGTCTATTCAAGTCCTTTGCCCATTTTAAAATTGTGTTATTATTTTTTTTCAATTGCTAAGTTGTAAGAGTTCTTTATATATTTTGGATATTGACCCCTTATAAGTTAAATGATTTGCAAATATTTTCTCCTATTCCAAAGACAGAACCTCCATTTTTTTTTCTCCCAGTGTCACTACTGAGAGAACTGCCTTCTAGATCCTTTATATGAAACCTTTCCATTTCCACACCTTAAAGCTTTTATGATCTTCTCTTTTTCACCAGTGGTACAATATCTCATGGCCATACGTTTTGGCATGTGTGTATATAATAATTTCCTCCATTTTTTCTTTCAGTTCTTGGAAAAATAGTTTAATTGGTCTGATGATTATTTCTTTCTTTCCATTTTTTTGTATTGTCTCTTATATTTGGATAACAGAAGACCCAAAAACCAAAATTGGAAAACTCACTTGAACTTATTTTTGAGATCTATATTTTATCAATTAAATTTATATTTATTGTGGCTACTAGTTATTGAACTTTTTCTATTATATTGAATGTTAATTTACTATATTTCACAATTGCTTCTTTTTGCCCTTCTCTTTTTAGGCTACTATTAGATTGTTAGAATTTTTTAAATTCTATTTGATGCTTACTACTGGTCTGAAATTTAGCCTTAAGGCCATATTTTCTGTGTCCATGTGGATGTTATAACCCCAGCTCTATACTCTTTAACCAATATTCAGTATCCCACAGCCTGTGGACTGTGTAATGCTAACTGCCACTCATTGAGTTTGGTCCATTTGTAGCAAAAAAAAAATGCAGTGGATAAATTTGTTTAGTATATTTTATCCAGTACTTCTGTGTTTGTAATATTGAAGATTTCAATCTATTATGTTGCTTTACAGAGTAGCTCACTTTGGACAAGTGTTCTCAAACACAAATAAGTATATATATATATACAGTCAGTCCTCCATATTTGTGGGTTACACATCCATGGATTCAACCAACTGCAATAAAAAATATTTGGTGGAAAAAAGGAATGGTTGTGTCTATACTGAACATGTAAATACTTTTTGTTCTTGTCATTTCCCCCTAAACAACACAGCATTACAGTTATTTATAAAGCATTTATATTATGTTAGGTATTATACGTAATCTAGAGATGATTTAAAGTATACGGGAGGATGTGCATAGGTTACATGCAAATACGACACCATTTTATGTATGGGACTTGAGCATTCCATATCCCATGGATACTGTATACATACATACATGTGTGAATGTATGAATTAAATGATGAAGTAGAACTAGTACATTATTTCATTAGATTCCATACAATATAGTCTATGTTAGCATTAACTTGACAAAAAATAGCTATATTATTTTGTAATAACGAAAGGCAATTCTTTACAATTGGCATCTTTCAAAACCTTTGTGGTTTTAGAATCAACTCTCTATAACATCTCAGTAGAATTTGAAAGATAATGAATGTTGCAAACAGTAGTGTATGATAATCCCAAACATGAAAAATCTGTAGCTGTTGCAGGGACTGAAATTTGGAAGCACTTATCAGACCTTCTGAACTTTGAACAAAGTTAAAAAGCCTGGCAGCATATTTTTCTCTAAAAAATGTGCTATTTGACTTAGAAAACAACTTCTCTGTTTGAA
This sequence comes from Callithrix jacchus, assembly GCF_049354715.1. Classification (NCBI taxonomy): domain Eukaryota; kingdom Metazoa; phylum Chordata; class Mammalia; order Primates; family Cebidae; genus Callithrix; species Callithrix jacchus. Next base: position 123,172,475 of record NC_133503.1, on the reverse strand, counting down.
CCGTGGCTTGTATGCCTCTGTGTTAGCCATAGCAAATGTTGATCATTATTTTAAAAGCTAGAGAGTAGGAGAGAGAGTAAAATATCTGCCTCAAGCATTTTTTTCTCCAAAAATAAAAATAAAAAGAGAAAGAGAGGGAGATGCATAAAACAATATTACATTGCTTTCTCTACTTTGTGTTCAATGCTTCACAATTGCCTAATTGTTCATCAGCTTCACAAAAGAAATGCCTTTTATTTTCTCCAGGCACTTAGAGATGACTAAGTGTCACTTAGTCAATTGGCAGAACAAAGAAGTCAATTTATGGATCTCATTTTCTCTGTTTCATTATTCTTAAAAATAATTCGGTTTATTAGTTTAGTGTTCTGAAAAGGTGAGGGGGGATTGACAGGCCTGGAGTACAAAATATCATCCCATAGATTTAGGTTGTACACACATAATTCTGTTTAAAACAAGAGGTGAAAAGGTAACAGTTTCTCAATCTCTTTGTGTTAAAAACTACTCTAAAAATTAAACAATACTACCAACTCCTGACTTCCTTCAAGCATATTTTACTCAAACTTAAAGTCATATGCCCATGTTTTTCTTTCCACACTAATACTATTGATTAAGTAAGCTAATGTTCAGTCATCTCTTTGATATATGTATAAAATAGTGTTTTAACACTATGAATATAAAAAGCTTAAAGAAAAAGTTTTCTAGTTTTCCTTTATAAAAACTTCTGTGAAAATTTGGAAAATATATACATATAAAGAAAAAGTTACCAAAAATATCACAAGAGAAAATCACTAACATTTTTGTATCTTTGTCATAATTTCTAATTTATGTATCTATATTTCTATTAAAAAATTATAATCATATGAATGTTATATAACTTCATTTTTATATTTGCAAGCATTTATAGGAGGCCATCAATTATTTCTCTAAAATGATTTTTAATTGCTAAATCATTTTCCACATGGATATATCCTTATTTATAAAACCAATCCCCTTTTATTAAACAGTTAAATTATTTATGGTGGTGTTGTTATTATAAATAACATTGCAATGAATGCCACTTAATGTCTGTCTTTGTATGCATCTCTGATAACTTATAAATTATTCCTTAGAATAACTTGCTGTGGTGAACTTACTACACTAATACATACTGAGATCTTTAAGGCTTATACAGTATATGGCCAAAGCCCCTTTCCCAAATTTACTAATTTGCTATCCTAAGAGTGGGGTCTGTTTATATACTTTATAATTCACTTTTAAATGGTGAAAATAATAGCTTAACAATCAATGATAATGGATACCTTGAGTCATAGGGTCTAATTTTTCTATTAGCTTGTATGGATAATTAAAACTTACTATTGAGGAATGTGTGTTTTTATTATTATGTCTGTAATTTTCTCAGTATAAATTATTTTACGTTTCTAACTATTGTTTAGTCTTCTCTACTATTAAATCTCAGATATATTATGGTTTTTTAAATTGCTTTAATGTACATGTATTACTGAGAAGTGTAAAACATATTCACATAATAAAATGTTTCCTTATATATTTTTTTAAATTTTCTATTAGTAATTATAAAATACAGGATTTTGGATTTTACTCGTTTTCTTTTAACACATAAACTATTCCTTTCTAAATTGAACAAAGAATTCAGGAGAGTTTGATCAAAGTTGGAGAAATATTTGAAGGAAAGATGCACAGATGTTTGCTGTTCTCTTTTAATCACTTTTTCCCAGAAATTGTTCATTTCACCAGAAAATACTAAATGTAGGAATAAAACTGCTGCGTAGTACAATCTATACTCACAAATGAAATTATCTAGTTATATTCAATCTATTTTGTATTTTTTAAGCAGCAAATGGCTTTTCTATATGCAGACTGAGCATTGAAATGCACGACAGCCACAAATTGTGATTAGAAAAGCTGCTTGTTTAGCAGTTTCAAAGAGAACCAACATAACAATCAAACATGGAAAGAGCAGATGGAAAATTTATTTTAGGAGATGCAGCAATAATAGAGAAATTAGGGAGCAATTAAAACATGAAGAAAAAAACAGTTTAGCTGAAAAAGTAAATCCAAAGTTATTTCAGTTCAGTTCCCAATTACGCTTTTTCTTAAACCAAGGTTTGAATTAGGAAGAATGAAATGTGAATGTTCCTTTAGCAAATAAGGTACAACTTAGAGTGACATGTAGTGATTGCTTAAAACAGTCTTAAAAACCAGAGCAATCACTCAATACCAGTATTTCTTTTTAGATGGTTAAATTCTTGGTAATTATATTTAGACTGTTGCTAGAGGTCAACAGTATCTAAATCTTTATTTATCTTTGTACCTTAAAAATTTAACTATTTATAAAAATTAAAATCTGTTTTAAGTTGGCTGCTCAATAGGGCCCCATGTATAAGTTTTTCACACAACTTGCACCAAATATGTCAGAAGAAATTAATGTAGCCTTTAAAATTAAAGCTTTCTGCAAGTCTCTGCCTCTGGATCTGAATGGAATATGCCAAAGGCACAAGGGTTCCTTATTGTAGACACCAAATACATAATGTGAACAAAATACTTCTACAGGGACAGTTGTAAATGTAAATGAATTGTATCATCAGGTGTTGGTGACTCCAGATTCTTACACAAAATCGTAGTACTGCTGGTGCTGGAGCTTAATGCACAAGGATACAGCTGTACCCTGAGAACATGGGGCCAGTGGAAGAACAATGTGTTTGCCAGTGTTCATGATAGTGCCTCAGGTCGAATTCTTTGGAAGCAGAGCCTCACCCAAGGATCCATGTGCAAGTGTTTTACTAAGGAAGTCCTCCCAGGAGAAACCAATAAAAGAGAGACAAAAGCAAGGCAGTGAAGATGTTGAGAGTAACCATGTGCCATTTTAGACAAAGGCCCCTGGAGGGTGGCTTCTGCCTGATCCAAAAGGAATTTTGAGGAGTTAATTATGCCTTAGTTTATCCAAACACATAATTCCCCACAGGGGAAGATGTGGTTTGATTAAATCAAGTTGTCACCAAATGGCTGATTGGTCTCCTGCAGGGTTAATAACATACTGAACACTTAGACCCCATTCTTGATGAAGTCAGATATGCATCTTCAATGAGAAGTCTATGCTGTTGGGCCCATGTGTAATCACCAGGGTCTAACACCAATGGCTACATGTGTGGGCCTGAAGTGGGAAAGACTATGGTTGGAGCAGGATTTTGTTTTTGTTTTTTGGGCAAGAGGTGTGTTGTTGAAGAAGGAAGGGATGGAGATCAGAGGTTCAGTCTTGTATGGCTATGAAACATCCAAATGGAGATGTCACATAGACAGTTGGGCGTATAGATCTGAAGTGCAGAGGTTCCAGTACTGAAATTATACAAATTCATATTTTAGTCTACGGGTAGCACATAAAGCTAAGGGACAGAAGAGTTCCTCCATGGATTGATGTACATAGAGAAGAGGTACAGAACTAAAACCTGCTCCATTCCAATGTTTAATGCTCAGGAGGATGAGGACCAGAAGTGAAAGAGACCAAGAAGAGCCAGCCAGTGAAGCAGGAGAAACCCAGGACAATAACATGTCATGGAATACAAGTCAAATGCTACTGATGCCTCTAATGGGATTAGGGGTAAGAATCACTCATTGGATTTAGTACAGTTTACATCATTAGTGACCTTACTTTTGACATAGTGTTGGGAACATGACTTTAATTATGGTAGATTCAAAAGAAAATAAGAGGAATGAAATTGGTGGTGGCAAGTAATGAACATCTCTTTAGAGACCTTTATTTATTTATTTGTAAAGGGAAGAAGAGAAATGGAACAATAATGAAGAGAACATTTAGATAAAGAGAATTAGAAATAATAACACTTTTATTCTGATAGGAATGATCCAACACCATGGGGAGTTTGATATTGCAAGAAGACAGAATCAGCAGAGCAACAAGTGTAGGAATTGAACATAAGAATCAAGTACATTTTTGAAGAAGAATGAATGAGAGTAACAGACATTGGTATCTGGACCTTCTCATTCAAAAATTTTTGAGGAATGAGACTAGAAGATGTTATGCGTGATGGTGGCAGAAAGTATAAAGAAACACAGCTGGGCCAGGCATGGTGGCTTATGCCTGTAAGCCCACCACTTTGGGAAGTTGGGGCAGGCAGATCACTTGAGATCAGGAGTTTGAGACCAGCCTGGCCAACATGGTGAAATCCAGTATCTTCTAAAAATACAAAATTTGGCCAGGCATGGTGATGTGTGCCTATAGTCTTAGCTGCTTGGGAGATGAAGGCAGGATAAGCACTTGAATCAGGGAGGCATAGGTTGCAGTGAGCCGAGATCACACCACTGTACTCCAGTCTGGGCAACAGAGTGAGAAACTGTCTCAAAAAACCAAAACAAACAAACCAAAAAAGAAACACAGACGAAGCATGCTGAAACATGGGTAACAGGATTATGATTCATTACAGCATAAGATGTACCCCAGATTGGTGGAGAATTGGTATACTCCTGCTGAAAAACTTCCATCTTATATTCTTAGAGAAGTGAGGACCAGCATATCACAGTTATTCAAAAAATAGCATTGACTGGGTAAGAAATTGTAAGATATCATGGTGTGTACTTAATACTGGCCAAAAAGAGAAAATGAATTGAGACTTAAATAATGGCTGATTTCATATAAATTTTTCTTTTACCTCAAGGTATGTTAGTTCCTAAAATATACCTATAATATTAAAGGGGAAAAATACTACAAATCCATTAGGAATTAAAATAAAATCTTAACTGCACTAAACATTTGCACATAATACCAATTAATTTTCTGATAGTAAATATAAGTAAAATAATATTTTGGTACTTCTTTCCACTGGAAATTTTAAAATATGTCCACAAATTTTTAAATATGTCTTCCTTCAAAACTTATCTCCCTACTTCTCTTTGAGAGTGGAAAAAAGTGATACTATGATTAGGAAATGAATGACATTGTGGCTTCTCTCACTACTCAATCTGGGGGAAGCCAGATGCTGTGTAATTAGGGAACTCACGCAGCCCTAAGGAAATATTTACTTGTTGAAGGATTTTGGAGGCCTCCTGCAAATAGCAGCAAGGAAACTGAGTATTTTGCCAACAGCTTTGTGAATGATCCTCTAGCAGATTCTCCAGCCTCAATCAAGTCTTCATATGACTCCAGCTCTAGCTTATATTTTGATTCATTAGAGACTGAGTCAGAGCCACCCAGCTAAACCACCACCAAATTCTTTACCCTTAGAAGTTGTGACAGAATAAACGTTTGTTCTTTTAAGTTGAAAGTTTTGGGGAGATTTCTTATGTGGCAATAGATAACTAACGTAGTCTTTTTCTCTGAATTTATCTTAAAATTTTTTTTTTATTTTTAAGCTGGATATTGTGGCATTATCTTTCTTCTCCGGAAAAGCCAACAGTTTGTCTCTGCCATTAAATCAGAGGCTAATTTAGCTGAGCATAAAATCCTTGGATTAGATTTCCTTTTCTTTACAATTTTGAACATTTTGATTCTCCATTTTCCAGCACTGAATATTTTACTCATTCCTTTACCACAGTTTTTGCATTCATTTATTGAATGTTTTAATTTGGTTGTCAAGTACTTTTAAAATAAAGTTTATTTTAAAGAAGAGGTTTTAGATTTATAGAAAAATTATGAAGATCATTCAGAGACTTCCCATGTACTCTGCATTCAGTTTCCCCTGTTGGTTATTACACTGAGTTGGAGGATTCAAAGATTTACAAAATGAGTGATTCTGAATAGACATGAAATTTGAGATTATTGCATATAGGGAACTGAAGGCTCTCAACATGGAAGAAATTGTCTGGGGAGTGAGTATAAGAGGAAAGAAGCTAGGGCAATGCCTTTTTAAAAAAATCCTGATACTTAAGATGGAGAGGAACAGGTAACACAATAAAATTACAGGGAGAATGGTCAGAAATTTTGAAGAAAACTAGGGAAGTACAGAGTTAAATAAGCCAATGTAAGAGTTTCTAATGAAAGAAAAGCAGTCAAAGTTATCAAATGCTACAGAAAGATGAAGCAAAATGAATATCCCTTCAATAAGTGACCTGGAGATCCCACTTTAAATAGGAAAACAGAAAACTTACCAACAATGAGCATACTGAGTATTTCAAAAGAAGGGAGACATTCTGGGGAATGTTAATAAAGATAGTAAAATATATTCTGAAGATTTCTAATTATAATTTTCAATAAAACTTAAGGCAAAGTTTTATTCATAATAAGGAGTTTATATGCATATGTGAATTTCCAAGTTCTGCATCTCCAGTTGTTGTATACAAGTTCTAACCTATATATTTTGGGGACATTCCAAGATGCATCACTCTCCTAATCATAGCTGATTAGATCAAGCGTGAATGCTTGCCATTATATGGCACTATCAGAGTTCTTCCCCAAACCCAAATTAGGATTAGGAGTGAGAGAGCAAGAGTCAATTAATTTCTCCATAAAATAGCAATAATCATAAATAAACTTGAAGACCATTTTGCCCCCAGTGAGGTTTGTAATCACCAGAATGCCATCTGCTTACCAAAAATAGGCAGCTTGTTTTGATCTCTTGTTCATTAATTCTCTCCCTATGTCTTATTTGCCCTTGTACTATCCAGAACATTCTTATCTTTATTGTGTGCATTTTAGCCACAGAATGTCTAGTTATTTTTTTCCAAGACCTTATGCCACTTTTCATGATTTCTAGTTCTTAGCAGATATTTGGATATTATGCTTTTAATTCTAAGAGCACAGTAAGTCATCATTATTTTACAGTCTGTTTCTCATAATTCCATTGACTTATGAATGCTTATGAATCTATCTTTTTTTTTTTGAGACGGAGTTTCGCTGTTACCCAGCCTGGAGTGTGATGGAGCGATCTCGGCTCACCACAACCTCCGCCTCCTGGGTTCAGGCAATTCTCTTGCCTCAGCCTCCTGAGTAGCTGGGATTACAGGCACACGCCACCATGCCCAGTTAATTTTTTGTATTTTTAGTAGAGACGGGGTTTCACCATGTTGACCAGGATGGTCTTGATCTCTTGACCTCGTGATCCACCTGCCTTGGCCTCCCAAAGTGCTGGGATTACAGGCTTGAGCCACCGAGCCCAGCTGAATCTCTTATTTTTTATTGTGGTGATTGTTTGCCTACATTGTCTTTTTTGCTCATATTTAGTTGTGTGCTGGATGTTTTATTTTAAAATATTATTTGTAGAGATAATTTGAAGTTAAAGGTTATTTCCTTCAGGGGGAATTTTCTTTTGCTTTTTTCAGGTATTTTGGGGCATGAGCAAAACAAGTGACCTTAAGTTAATTTCAAGATTTAAGGTTCTCTGTGTCCCCAGATGACTTTGAGCTTGACTGCAGTGCTTGCAAAGCTGCATTACTTCTGTTCACTTTTACTATGAGTGTGTGACCCCTAAAAGCTGTTTACCATGAGCACCCTCCCTTGCCAAGGCTTGGACTCCACTTTTGTTGCTCTAGATCAAGGAGTTTGTCAGAGGTGCTTCTTAGCTTCTCAATGTTCCTTCTAGATCTTCACGTTTCCTGCACAGAAGTGGCCCTGAAGACCAGGCTTACCTGGATTTCTCCTGTTTGTTTGTTTTACCTGCTTTCTTTCCCTCCCTCCCTCCCTCCCTCCCTCCCTCCCTCCCTCCCTCCCTCCCTCCCTCCCTTCCTTCCTTCCTTCCTTCCTTCCTTCCTTCCTTCCTTCCTTCCTTCCTTCCTTCTTTCCTTCCTTTTTTCCCCTCCCTTCCCTCCTTCTCCTTTCTCTGCTTTTTTCTTTCTTTCTCAGTCTCCCTCTGTAACCCAGGCTGGAGGGTAGTGGTATGGTAAACACAGGTCACTGCAGCATTGTCCTCTTGGGCTCAAATTATCCTCCTGCCTCAACCTCTCATGTAGCTGGGACCACAGATGCGTGCCACTATGCCCTGCTCATTTTTCAACTTTTTTGCAGAGATGAGGTGTTACTATGTTGTTCAGGCTTGTCTCAAATTCCTGGGCTTAAATGATCCTCCCACTTTGGCCTCCCAAAGAGCCAGGATTACCAGACCCAGCCACTTACCTGGATTTCTATATTTTCCTACATCTTCACATGGTTATTCCTCACCATAATTTTGAAAATTTTAATTGTTTTTAGTGGCTGTCCTATTTTGTAAAGCCTGAAGCTGACACAACTTGTGAGTCTCTCTTTAAGAAACATAATACAAAATTAGATGCGGGGCCTCGGTGGGGAGTGTGCAAGTGAAGAGCTCTGAAATCTAAGCTTAACTAGGTTCACAGTAAATCCTTCTCTGGTTGGCTTCACTTAGTGGTTAAGGCCAAGTTACCTCCTACTACCATTACCGAAAGTGGAAGGCATCATGATGTATCTTCAAAAACACATACCCTTTTCCCTGTGATGTAATATTTGCATCACGAAGAACAGCAAAGCTAACAGAGCAGAGCAACTCTCGCTTTTCACATGCATCTTCTCTTCGAATGGAACAGCAGGCAGAATTATCCACACTATTTCTGTATTTATTTATATCTTACTCTTCCTTTTTCTCTCTTATAGGAAAGCATAGTTGAATACACAGAAGTTAAATTTGCTGTGATGCAACTCCATTATTATCTGTAATTTTTTGTGAGTTTCTTTAACATGAGTTACTTCTAAGTGCATGCCAGATGAATTTTTAGCAATTTTTATTACTAATTACCATTATTATTGCATTGTTGCTAATGTTATAGTCTGCATGGCTTATATTTTTGGAATTGGGATTGTGCTGAGGCCAAATGGTTAAATTTTAAAGTTTCGTGTGTTTTAAAAGAATGCATATTTTATGTTGATAGCAGGAAAATCTCTATAAATCAATTAGGCTAAAGTTATTAAACTTACAGATGACAAGAAAGGAGAAAGCTTTAACCCATTGGTTTAGAGTGTGGCCTCTGGAGGCATACTGCCTGGTTTAGAAATCAAACTGTTGACTAGCTGTGTGACTTCTGTGAGTCTCAGGTCCTTTGTATGTAAAAAGAGAATGGTAACTTCCTTAGCCATGAGGAGTTATTGGGAATATTAAATGAATTCATACACATGGAATGTACTTAGATAATTGCTTGCATAATAAAGTTGAAACAGCTTTATTATATTACTATTAAAACAGAAATGGATCATTAAACTTAAAAAATAAAACTTTTGTTTAGAAAAAATATTTAGTGCAGTGGTTGGCATACATTCTCAATAAATATTAAACATTGTTACTATTATTGGTTTTGGGATCAGAGTTGGTCTGTGGCAGGAAGAGAGAAATCTCCCTTTGATTCAAGGACTGAAGGAAAGAGTGGCGCCTGAAGAAATTTGGGGGTAAAAGATACAAAGGAAGTTATTGGATGTCCTTCAGCTCATTGCAGTGTTCAAGATCTAATGTGATCATATGAGTTGATGCTGCACTCAAAAAAAAGGAAGAAAAAAAAGAACTCAAAGTTCGTATGACTGACAATATGGGAATGGGAGTAAAGTAAATGGATGTTGGGTTTATTTCTCAATAGGGTGGAAAGAGCTCTTAAAGTGGATAGTCAAGGGGATACAGCACATTTACTGTGGCTGATTATGGAATTGAGACTGACACAGAGCAAAATAAAAACTGAAAGGTCTAATACACTAGATGCAATGAGAGGAAAAGAAGCTTAAATGGAAGAGAGGAAATGGGATGGAATGGAAGAGAGGCAAAAGAAAGATTTGAGAGAATTTTTATTCACAAAAAAAGGTGCCAAAATATTCCAGGTGATGACTACGTTTGAAATTTATAGAAATTGAAATGGAGATGTTTAAAGACTTTGCGTCCAGAATGCTGGAAGGTACATAAAGTGAAAGTGAGAATACCAATACAACAAAGAGAATGTTTGGAAATGAAACTTTGAGCCAACTAACTAAATCTTGAAAAAGAAAAAAATATAGACTGGAAGGCTGTGAGTTATTGCAATGAAAATGGGAAAATCATAATGCAAAGCAGATTTTACAGACACTACAGATACATTATAGTGGAGCATTAACTTTAAAGACAATACCTGTTTAGTATTCTGCAAATATTCTTATCCAAACACTATTCTGTGCTCCAAAATATTTAAGTTCAGAAATGATCTTTGGAAATGAGACCTTAGGCTGCAACAATAATACCTATACTAATTAAACCATAGGTTAAATCAAGCCACAAAATAGAGTCTTCATAACATCACTAAAATTAGATTGGTGCTGTGTTTTTAAATGTTATTTTTTCGAATGAATTTACTCTAACAGTGCCTATTTGTTTTGGTTTTAAAGCTTAAATGATGTGCCACTGGAAGCAATACTGACTTGGCAGATACTTGCTTCTATAGTGTGATTTGAGGGGTGTTTTGAGAGAAGGTTCATTTGAACCTAATTGTCTCTACCACTGGCACTCTTATTATCTGTTAAACCGTTGCTCAGATGAATTTATCAAGATAATTTCAATGAACCAGACATCAACTAGAGAAAACAAAATCAAGAGCAAAGAATGTTTCCCAGAAGAGCTGGACATCGTAAGCATCTCTACAAATGTGACGTAGGGTCGGTGCATACCAACCTAAAGGAAGAGGAAAAAAAAGGAAGAGATATTTGTTACCTATTTTCTGATTTGGGGTAAAGAAGGACTAGTTCTCTGTGCACTAAATTCCCATCTTTACATGTAATAAAAACAAAATAGTCAAGAAGCAGTTACATTTCCTTGAGTTGATTTAAAATATTTTCTTTTTATGAAGATAGAAATGTATTTTAGAAAAAATAATTGACTGAATCGTCTTATTAAAGAGTGGTGATGGACAGGCTCACACCTGTAATCCCAGCCTTTGGGAGGCCAAGGCAGTTGGATCATCTGAGGTCAGGAGTTAGAGACCAAACTGGCCAACATAGTGAAATCCCATCTCTATTAAAAATATAAAAAACTTAACCAGGCGTGGTGATAATCCCAGCTACTTGGGAGGCTGAAGCAGACGAATTGCTTGAACCCAGGAGGTGGAGGTTGAGGTTGCAGTGAGCCAAGATCGCACAATGCACTCCACCCTAGGTGACAAGAGCAAACTCCATCTCAAAAAAAAAAAGAGTGGCATTATCTAATAGTAAGTGTACTTGCTTACCCTTGTGGGCAATGCTTGCTAAGGACTCAAGCAAGATGGAAAAGCTGCTTTATGTAAATTACATCTAAAAATTATTAATTATTGTAGGTGAGTGTTGTGGAGTAAATTGATTTTTATTACAGATAGACAGACGATTGTCTTCTTGTGACTGGAGTAGAAGATCACAAGGTTTTTGCCAAAGGATTCATATGAACTCAAGCAATCATAATCTTGTTTGGTGTGGGGACCACATGGAGGTAAGAATAAGGCAGTTCTCAGGAGTGTCCCAGAACTCTTTTTTTTTCTCTTTTCCCACATTCTTACCAAAGTAGAGAGGTAGAATATTAGGTGCAAATCATGAAAGCTGGCAGGAGAACTATGAGGACTGTGATCTCTGCTGATACCATAGACATGTTCTAGAAAATTGAAGAATTTGAACACTGAAGCAATGAGAAGAGAGAAAAGAACCCAGGATTCTCTCTTCAAAGTTATTTCTGAAAAGGATGTTTTATAACAGTGAAGGGTATACCTAGTGTACATAAGAATGTGTAAGTTGGTTGTGTTGCATATACGTGTATGTTTAAGTATGCTCTAAAGAAATAAACTGTAAATATTAGTATGATGTTTCATTTGACTTTTCTATCAGAGATGCTTTGTTCATGTTTTTTAATTAAAAGGATAGCATGCTAATATCTGGTATACACAGAATTGTTTAAAAGTACACACAGAAGCAGCCTGGCTACTTAGGGCAGCCTACTCTGTGTGGGTTACCTTTTATTCTGAATTATTTGAACAATAGATTTATAAACATATTTATATCAAATAAAAATACATAAATCACACATGGTCAGTGGATTTAAAACAGCATCAAAATTTAGCACTCCCCAGTTTTCACAAATTCAACTCAAATGCCAGTAGGTCACAGATTCAGAAACCTTCAGGTATAGCATAAAAGAGAGAAGCATCCTGGTGAGTACTCCTGGCAAAGGGAGGACTCAGGACTCACTTGGAGGGGATTTCTCTACCTAGCTCCAGGGTTTTGTTACCTAGTGGGAATGTCAGCCCTGATTTTCCCAGAGAAACAGAAAATTCTGGGGGTTTAAAATGTAAAATCTTGTAATTTTAAATACTGGCTACTAGTTTTAATTTAAAAACATGTATAGACCAGACAAATTTTACATCTGAGATAGAAGAATACCAGTTTCACCTGATTGATTGAGTTTTAGTTGAATCTCTATATTTATTCACATTTTTTGAATTGGTTAAAGTCCAAATGAGCTGGCTTCAAAAAAGAGTTCAGACTTCTAACATAAATGGGCAAATGGGCTAAAGTTTACCTCTTCATGAAACATTGATAAGAATTTATAAATAATCCTTTAGGATTTTTTTTGTTCCCAAAGAGTAGAAAATTGAATGAATTATGAACCTGAAAAGTATAAATTCATAATATAAGCCAGTTGACTCGGTCTCAAATGCATTGATTTATTTAATCTGCAATAGATGATTTTGATTCTTATAAAACCGAATTCACTGACTAAGCTACTCTTGCCCTGCACAGATATAGGATAAGAGGTCTGAGGCAACCATAGCCTACAGCAGTTTGGATTTGGTTTATAAATATTTTAAAGTTGTCAGAAATACCTCAGAGTTGTACAGGGCCAGAGATTAAGAGATTCAATCCAAGAAAGGAAAGGAAAAAATCCACTAACGATATCAAAAATTGGACAAAGGATGACATTAATGATACTGCTTGCATTTTCCTCTGGCAGTTCATTTGAGGTGTGTGTGCAGGGTGGGGTAGGGAAGGAAGTATATTTTCTTTGAAAATAGAAATATCTTTCTGAAGGGAGCCTTAGCTTTATTGAAGCCTGAAGCATGGTCACTGTTGTTTAAATAAGCAATAGCTAGTCATGGTAAAACTTGTGTTTGAATTTTAATTTGAAAGTTGCAAAATTTTGATGTTTAAAAATTGAGTTTTCCAAAACTGGATAATTTTTATAGTGATAGAAAACCGTAATAAATGCCAAGTGTTTGCTGATTAACCTAAACATTGTTTCTCAGAAGCTTTTAGATTCTTCAAATAGAAATTTTAAGAAATTGCTAGTCTACCCTCTATATAATAAGTTTGTAAATCAATAGAAGAAAAATAATTGCATAATGTTAAAGGAAGGTGTACTATTAGTTATACGTTCATTTTATATTGTATTTTATATGAACAGATATGTATGAATATAATAATTAATTAAATAAAAGAAATCACCAATAATAAAAATGGAAATTCACAGCTTCTAAAATTTTAACAACTTGTCTTAATTTTAGGTATGTTGATTAGTGTGTTTCAAGTCAATTCTGAAACTCAGAAAGAGAGAATTTTAAGGAGACATTAATTAGATTAAATAACTACAATACCTTTTATAGAAAATATATGTGTATGCACATAAATATACATCTGTGAGGATTACTGTCATGGAAAGCCAAAGAGTAACTTTACAAGAAAGGAAATTATTTGCAATCATGAAAGCTGTAATTAGGCAAGCATAAGGTGGCACAAAGAAATCTCTCTAAATTTCTTAGAGGAAAACAATGTCCAGGAATTGGATTCAGTCTTTATTGCATTTATGAAAAGTGTAGCCAGTTTTGTATAGATGCTTAAGTTACTTTAAATATTATTTCCTAAAAGTGCTTGAAACTTCATTATGTTATCTGAGGGAGACCAAAGTCACTGTGGAATGAGGATGTGAGAATTATTGGGAAACCGTTGGAAAATGGTAAACACTCTTCAGTCAGTGGTAACTGCCATGGGGAATATTGCCTTCTTATATTTGAAGTTTTGATTGCAAGTGATAAAACAAAGAGATGAACAAAAGCAAACAAAAAGCCTGTAAGATACATTGCAGCATTTTTAGCCATCTCTGATTCTTATTCAAGAAATAAAAAGTGAAAAACCTTCTTAATAATGTAAAGCATTTTATGCCAGACATGCATTGTATTCTTTAAATATTGTGAAACATGTCAATGTCTGCAATTAGTTCTCATGTACATACATGAGGATTCACCATTTTTTGTGATTAGGACACTGCATATTAGCATGCATTTCAGAGAACATTATTGCATTAGAGTTCTAAAAGTGAAAATTCTTGGAATTTAAAACCGCATGTGGCAAAATCTTCTTGGCCGAAAGATTCAAAGTATCTTATCAAATACAAAATAATCTGCATATCAAATGAAGCAGATATCTATCAAAATTAAGAAAGCAAGGTGCTCGACATGTTGAAGGTCTTCCATTGACACTTCTTAGCAAGGTTTTACCAATGAAGAATCATTTCATAAAAGACTTAGTATAGGGTCACACATAGGTCTGTGTTTGGTTATTATTGTACTGAATCATATTTTTATCATAATTGTTTCTTCAGTATTCTATGCTTAAGAGATCTGCTAATATGAGTGGCTAAAGGATAAATAAAGCTGACAAAAGTGAAGATATTTTTTGGCATTAAGATAATTATAGATCATTACATGGTAGGGATAGCCAATAGTTCTAAAGTAATATGATTAAATAAAACAATTTAAAACTGTAATTCACTCAGCTTTTTAATATTTTACTATTTCTCCTTTGTTGCTTCAAAGCTATGAATTTCAAGATTTATTTGTCAGTATTCTCTATATTTTCTGCTGTACACAGTATTTGTGGGCTATGGCAACCAATCCCCATGGGCTTTCTTTTGCTTTAATTTGCATAAACACAGGCATCATATGAATATTCAGTGAGTGGCTTTGCATTAAGTAAGTGCCCTTAATCAGCTTTTCAGTTCAGTTTTATTGGTTACACGCACAGTCAGTTATTTCATCCAGAATATCTGAAGGCCCTACAAACTAACCAGGTAAGGATTGTAATTCCTTGATGCATTTAATGAAAGAATATTATCATTTGATTACATAGGTTCTGGAGAATGCTAAAAACATGATGGATTTTTTTTTCCCTATGTTTTTTTCTTCCCTTGGTGGTCAGGTGGATGCATGATTCTCTAATTTGCATAAACATCAGCTCTATGAATAATTCATCAGGGTTATTTTAAACACTAGGCTTCTACTTTGGATGGCACTAGGGTACCACCATTTGATTGGCTGGATGCTGTTTTCATCACCAGCAGAATTCCTATAACATGAAAGCACCTAAAGGAGCTGAATTGAATATACTGTATTTGTTTTTTGAAAAATATGTTATCTTTTCAAAGCAAATTGTGCTGCTTTTCCCCTTCCCTACTATTAGAGCTTCTAGCTTTTCATGATAAATACATTACAAGCTCAAATGTGGCTATTTGTAGACTTGACCGGTGTCTGTGATTTCTGGAGAATGGGGTAGCAGCTGTATTCTTCTGAACATGCATAAACATGAGCGACATGTAAATAAGAAACTATCAAATGCATATGGAGCCCTGGACAGCTCCATTGCTAGGTTCCATCTATTTTCTTTATCAGAATCTTCTGCTTGAATAACTTTCAGACTGTTTTATCTATTTTAAAATGTTATAAACAATTATAGTACTATATATGCATATAATAAGTATATATGATCTGACAAATTATTTCTTGTTGAATATGTTATTTATGGTTTCTTCTTGGCCCACCTACAGATTTTTTTAATTTGGTAGCTCTTTGTAACACAATAGTGGCAAGAGAAGTGTTCATCAAGAATGGCCAGGATAATTAATTTAAATATTAGGGTGTAATTCACTCCCATAATTTACTAAAAAGAAATTGTGCCTTTCTTTATGTTTGCGGAGATGAGGAATATGGAATTTCAAGAAATTCTTTGTTAGTCTCTTGAACATCACCCATTTGCCTTTCTGGTCTCAGTCCTCACTGACAAGATTCTCATTGCAAACATTTGTGATACCGAAACATCACAGACACACAGGATAGGAGAATGGTGCAAATTGAATTTAGTCTTTGGCACATTTCATTTTTGTTTTCCCACCCAATAGAGAAATATTACACAAATAAGATGCTAAGCAATTTCTGTTATAAATGGTGTATTAAATATTATATGCAATAAATTAATCTATATAATTAACTATAAAATACTCGACATTCACTTCATTTCCTATACATTGTATAAATGAAAATATAAAAGACATTTTCAATAAGGAATAAAGAAGGCTGAAAATTTCTCAGTATTTAATAGGTTTTCCATATGAAAATTTAAATATTCCCTTTAAATCAATTTTGTATTCTATTGTTCTTCACTGATTTTTTTGTAAATAATATGCAAATACATGAGTTACATATGCTGCTAAAACCAAAGAAAAATAAAATCCTTTTTACTTTTTTTTCTAGCTTTCTATTCATCTATTGATAAAGTTGGGCTAGTTCCTATTTTCCTTTATTTGAATTATTGGTAATTAGGTGAAGGTCTATTTCTATTTTCTTTCCTTCTTTTTCTTCTTTTTTTTTTTCTGCTATACCTTTGGACAAAAATGCTAACGAAACAGTTCTGAGACAATACTCCTTCACTCATGACCAACATTCATAAACACATTGGACATATTTATTATATTGTCTATTGTCAAATGCTCCATAATTTAAAAAATGAAGTAAGGAATTCAAAACTAGAATTGTTCAAAATAAGAGGAAATTGCACCTTTTGCTCAGAATTCCATGTGACTATGTTAGGAATTGTGATTCACATGTAATTATAAATAGTAATTTAAATTTCACATCTGCAGTGTGCTATGTTTAATTAAATCTTGCAAGATTCAATATGGATGATGTTTAATTATCAGCCATTAAATGTTTACAGCTGTAATAAACACTACGCAATCTTTACCATTACTATATGAAGATTGTAGATGTGGAACCATTTAGCCCAAGATGTTCATTTAAGTGATGCTCATTCTACTGAACACTTTTCAGAAAACCAGCTAAATATATATATATCTCCAATATGTGTCTTTCATTTGTTTCAAAATAATCCAAATCATTTTTAAACAATAAATATGTTATAATTTCAGAAGACATTCCTATTCTTCTCTAGATCTGTAAATATATGTGTATAATTCTATTTTATGTGTGTATAATTTTGAAAATGAAAAATTCTCATCCAATTTTTTTTGACTAATTGTGAAATGTCCAATTTAATATGATAAACTGAATTCCTTTATGTTTTTGCCATTTGTATTATTTGCAGAAATCACTGAAGCTTCTTTAAAGAAAATGTATTTTTAATAAAGTTGACAACTGCACAGCTAGTGAGTGACCAAAGAATTTACCTTTCATTTCAGTAGGGGATTCTTCCTAGAAGGACAAGAATCATCTTGTATTGTATAAACCTTGTTTAAAGAAAAGAAAGTATTCAGTTAAATTTTAAAAAGGAATTATCACATCAATGAAATTAAAATTATAATACATTACATTTCTAAGGAGGAAAAATAATTTTATCTTGCAAATGCAGTCTTATTTCATGTACTGCTTTTATATTTTCAGACATTTTTAAAAGAAAATCAGTGAGGCATAATATATATACATTAATACTGTTAATCAAAAGGTATTTTCATTAGCATCTATCTGATCATCTTGCATGTGGTGACCAATAGAATCCATACACTATTATCTATAATTTCACATCCTTATTTTAATCTTCTGATTACATTGTCAAAAAATTGTTAGTGAGGTATTTAAGCAATTAAGTTTGTGTATATATCATTGCTAAATCCACTGGTAGTTAAGGAAAACTGCAACCAACTAGTGCTTTAGTCTGAAAAGGATAAAACCTAAATTAATCTACATGAAGTGCAGTACTGAATGAGGAACATTCATCTGCACAAAAGTTTGGAACTGAATGATATCTTAAGGCAAGAAATATCAATTAGCTCATAAAGATCCCCTAGCAAATTCACGCATCTTTATGAGAGACTGTTCTCAATGAAGATAGGATAACTCCTTTTAATCTAACTGGTGGGAGCAAGTGTATGACTTGAATACCTATTTTCAAATCCTTCCACCCAGTAGCACTCATCTCACAGGAACCCAATCATTCAGATTTGCAAAATTACTTAAGCTTTCCTTTTATTGTACTGAATGGATACTGTTTAAATTTAGATAAACTAAATAAGTCAGGCTTAACCTTGTGTGTGAGTTAGCCAGTTAAGTTTCTTAGTATAGAAAAGGATGAGAAGGAGGAGGGGTGTGGCCTACTGTTGAGATTTTCTGTTCTGATTGGAGCTCCCTCTAATCAGCTGAACCATTCTAATTGTTCAACTCCATCAGTTAGAACTGTATACTTGATTTTTTTAATAGGGTTAAATTCTATAAAGTTATTGGGTAACCCGAATTTGTACAGCTACTCTTAAAATATGATCCTAATTATAATTAGGTTATCAGCCAATCTAAATAAAAATGCTATAAGCTTTGGTAGTGTATTTTTTAATTAATTAAAATTTTAATTCAGACTCTGTTTGAAATTTCCCAGTGGCATTCTGAACTTAGTGATTAGGAAAGCACATAAGTAATATTTGTAGTTAAAATTCCATTTTAAATATTAATTATTTGGGGTGAAAATAAACCACTTTCTGTCTCCTTTTATCATACTATTTATCAAAAGCATATATGACATATTGATAGTCTACCCAGAATGGATACTTAAAACAGCAAAACTTTTAAAAGAAATTTTTAATGATGGAGGCTCTTTTAGGATTACTATATGTTTTTCTTGTCTTAGTTTATACAGTGCATTAAATATATAGATTTTTAGTGGTGAATTTTGAATAAAGATCTGGATTCAAATAGTATTATATATAGTATTTTTTACATTTCTACTTAAAAGTAAGGTTGGTTAAAAATTGAGGCATTATATTTTTTTATCAAGCGGTATCAAAATTGTATTAGCCTTATAAAATGTGTTGAGCAGTTTTCCTTTTTCCATTTTCTCTCACACAAACTGTATGTGAATTATCCATTTCATCAAGTTTAGTATGAATTGCCTATAAATCCATCTGGGCCATGTATCTTTTTGGGAGGAATCTTTTTTTTTATTCAATTTCTTAAGTGGTAGTGATAAATTGGGTTATTTATTTCTTATTGCATGTATTTTGATTATTTCTATTTTTCTAAGAAATTGTTCTTTTCATCTGTTTTCAATTTCATAACATAAGCCTATTCATTGCATTTCTTATGACATAAAACTTGTACTGTATGACCAATATGCCTCCTTTTTATTTTGTATTTTATTTATCTGTGATTTTCTATTTTTTTTTTTTCCTGTTGGATAGTCTTCTAAGAGTTTTGTCTATTACCAGTCCTTTCAATCTAATAGTTTTGGGTTTTGCATATTACTGATAATATGTCCTTGTTCTTTATTTTATTGATTTTTGATCTTTAAAGCTTTGTGGTCTTGGATGCCTTAGAGGTATCTCTAGGAATTGTACCAGCTCTAAAATTCTATGATTCTATGAAAAGCTATTCTATGTTTAGAAGCCAATGGAACTCTCACATATACATAAAAGGAGGTGGGATATTCGTTTTTATTGGGCAAATATGTTTATGTAGATATCCTTTGTCCAGAGTAATCACAACTAGACTATTTGACATTGTCATGGGTAGACTTTAGCCTTTGAGGAAATCTACTTGGTAAAGGCTCTTGCAACTCATGATAATAATATAATTTCTAAAATAATTTTTAGGAAGTCTTTCATTTTATTTAGACAGAGAGAACTCAAATAATCTACAGAGTAGCATTTGGGATATGCTGTTCTTAGAATTAAAATCCAACACATTAATTGCTTAAAAAAGGTTTGTGAGAAGTACACAATATAACATGAAATCATTTTATGCTCTTATAAAAGGTCAAAAATCTAGTTGAAATTTTTTTGACATTTTCAATTTTGTGAGTGGACCCCTCACATAAAATTATCTCAATATCATGCAAAGCTAGTAAAAACTCCTCAGGATTCTAGTCTGTTTGCTTTGAAGTATTTTCTTAGTAAAATCAAATTCATGCCTTTGGTATCTTAACATTAAGTCAAGTTAAACTCTTGGTTAATAAAAAGACATACACACAAATCACAGACTGAATTCTTATCTGAGTGAAGACTTGGTTTTTGTTTGCTTGCTTGTCTTTTGGTAAACTGTCTTAAGATGAATTGTTTATTCATAATGGCATTCATTATTTTTCCCATAGCCTGCTAACATGATAAATTGGCCTAAACAAATGTTGTAACTAATACTACATATTAAAATTATTTGAGGTTTCATACAAAAATACTTAAATAAACTGTAGGAAGAAAATAAAATCTTTTTGAATATGGTATTTTAACAAAATGATCTATTGTCTATTTAAATATAGTAACTTGGAGAGCTATAACATTAGACTTCTATTATCAGTTTTAGCCCCTTTACCCCTCTTTGATTTAGAGAATACTAGTTTGATATACTTTAGTTAATAAAGTCACTGGTTCATTTATCTGCTTAAAATGGCAATATTAATTTGAGAAGGTTAAAATAATTCTTTAAAGGTTAATATGATATACAAGTGATCCAAGATGTAGAAAATAATTTTCTCTTAAATATAAATCATACGTACTGAAAATACTTTTCTAGTCATGATTATTTTTATTCCAATGTGATCAATTTTACATTTGCTTTTTAACATGGTTTCAAGAGTAATTTTCTACTTATTCCAAGGTCTGTAAATTGTTTAGTTCAATATCTAGTTCCCAGATATTTGTATCAAAATATGTCTGAGCTTGCACCTATATTTTCACATGAAATTAGACCATTAAACCTAACTTCAAATACTCAATTCAGTGATTCTTTTTCTCAGGGAATATCCAAATTCCTTTGCCACCAATTTTAAAGTCTTCTGGTCACAGTAAGAAGAATGTTGCCTACCAACAGGCTATTTTAATCAGTTATATAAAGTACCCTGGAGAGAATTTTATTTCACATAGAAAAGATAAGAAAGTGTCAATAATAGTTACTTCTTGATACATCTTAGACAATAAATGATATTTTAAAATTAGTAATGTCAAGATTTTGGGGGTTTTTGCTTATAATTAACTTACAATACTTTTGTGCGATGTGATAGGAGTTTTACCTGGTGGCGGATGTGTATAACACAATGGAACAAGCTGGGAATAAACTCAAATCTCATAACAGGTCATGCAATTATATAAGTATTTTCCTGGAAAATCATTATCATTCTTTTCAATGTAGAATTCAACTTTGTTTTACCAGTATTGATATTTCACAAATCAAACATCAGATGTCTTCTATCTTTTCTTTCCTTCTGTGAGAAATAATTAATAAATAACTTTTTATAAGTACTGAGACTCACATGAGGCAATCCGTTAAGGGCAGCCACAATAAAAAAATATGTTGCTAGAACTACTTCTCTATTTATGTCAAAATTTGTAGCATTTTTCTCTGTATATTACCAGAAACAGAGAGGAGTCTTGCCTCAAGTATTTATCTACTTCTTCTGTTTATTCTCCACCTTAAGTGCTAATCTTAGCTTGTTACACCACTATAATTCTCATTGTCTTAGTGTAATATTCCAAACAATAGATCCAAGCATGAGAAGGAAAACAAGGAGAAATTGCAGGTGATGATTAAAAAAAAAAAAGAAATTTATGTAAATGTTTGAATGTGAGGCAAGATACACAGTGCAAGGGAGAAAAGAATAAAAGAATATTATAATATGCACATGCAAAAGAATGAAGTTAAGTCCTTATTCTACACAATATACAATAGTTCACTCAAAATGCATTGAAGACCTATATGTAAAACCCCAAGCCATAAAACTCCTAGAAAAAACATAAATAAAAATCTTCATGACATTAAATTTGGCAATAATTTCTTGGAAATGATACCCAAACATAGGCAGCAAATGCACATATAGATAAATAAGACTATATAAACAAAAAAACTTCTGTACAACAAAGAACACAATCAATGGACTGAAAAGGCAACACATGAAATGTGAGAAAATGTTGGCAAATTATTAATTTGAGAAGAAGTCAGTGTTCGGAGTATTTAAAAAACTCCTATAACTCAACAACAAAAAACAACCCAATTAAAAATTAAGCAAAGGGACTTGAAAAGATGCTTCTCTAAGAATCATATACAAATAGTCAGCAAGCATATGAAAAAATGCTCAATAGCACTAACCATTAGAGAATTGCAGATAAAAACCACAGTGAAATACTACTGTATAGTCATCAGAATGGTTAATATCAAAAGGACAGAAATTAAGTGTTGGTGAGGATGTGGAGAAATTAGAAACCTTATGCACTGTTGGTGAAATTTTCGCATCCTCATATATACATTAAATCATCTCCAGATTACTTATAATACACAATATAATGTAAATAACTGTTACTATATCGTTTAAGGAATAATGACAAGATAAAATTGTCTGTACACGATCAGTAGAGGTGTAATATTTGTTTCCAAACACTTTGATCCAGGGTTGATTGAATCCACAGATGGAAAACCCATGGCTATAGGGGGCCAATTTTTAAGTATCTAAAAAACTGAAAGCATAGGTCTGGAAGAGATATTCACATACTCATGTTCATTGCAACATTATTCACAATAATCAGGAGGTGGAAACATACAAATGTCCATCACTGGATGAGTGGCTAAACAATATGTGATCTATACACACAATGAAATATTTTTCAGCCTTAAAAAGGAAAGATTTTCTTACACATACTACAACATGATTGAACTGTGAGGGCATTATGGTAAGTGAAACAAGCCTATCACAGAAGGACAAATACCATGTTACAGCTGCAGGAGGGAGCAGGGGGCCGCCGGAAGACGCTCCCAGTTTCCTGATTGGAGGTCCTTGGCCTATCTTACCCAGATGGGGAAAGGGGCCCCAGAGGTGTGGAGAGCTTACCATTTGAATATCATGAACCCAAAGGGGGGAAGGAAGGGCGAGAGAGAATGACAGAGGGAAGAGAGAGAGAGAGAGAGAGAGAGAGAGAGAGAGAGAGAGAGAGAGAGAGAGAGAGAGAGAGAGAGAGAGAGAGAGAGAGAGAACACGAGAGAACTTCCTTGCTTTGTGGGAGGGAAAATCCCGAAGAGATATCCCTAGAGGTAAGGAGCAGCAGAATTTCAACCCAGGAGTTACTCCCTCCTCATTCATGTTCTCGTCCAATGAGAGTTCTGAGAGTTCTTTCAAACTTCCTCTGGAGTGATTGATCTTTTTGACTCTGATACCAGATTGACTGCTTGGTCCACAACAGAGCCCACACCTCCCAGAGCTTTCCGCAGGCTTTTTGGACAAAGCAGCCCACCTGGATTCCTCTACTTAGCCTTGGGGTGGCAAACCTAGGCAAAGAACTTTACATTCCCTGATGGGGGTGTGGATGGAGGCGGCACTGGGAAACTCTCGCTTTTGAAACCAGGCATCTGGGAAGATAATTTTTTTTTCCTTAACACACTCCTTTAATATGATTCCATTTATATGAGGCATCTGTAGCAGTCAAACTCAGAAACAGAATGGTGGTTGCCAGAAGCTGGGAGGAAGGAGAAATGGGAATTGTTGTTCAACAGGTATAGAGCTTCAGTTTTGCAATATGGGAAATTATAGAGATAATTGCACAACAATGTGAATATTCTTAACACTACTGAAGTATACGCTTTAAAATGGTAAATTTTCTCTTATGTGGTTTTGTACCACAATAAAAAATTTTAGAAGAATGTTGCATAATTCGACAGCGCTAACCAATATAATGATTCTGCCAAACTTTTCATTATTAAGAAAATTGGTAATATATCATCACAAATTTTTGAAGGAATAGTGTAATGCCAAAGTATTTTTTTTATAGTGGAAGTCAATACACAAACTTAGAGTTTGAAAAATTTGGGTAATTGTTACATTATTTTGAACAAACAGGCAATTTGGCAAACCAAAAAGATGTTCATTTTATCCTAAATGTTATCTACTTATATTAGCTTTTGAGAGACATAGAACATATTTGTATTTTATTTTATATCCTAACTAGAGTTTTGATCATTTTATGCTTCTAATATTTTTGTACAACTGTACATCTAGCTCTTTATCCATCCATCCATCCATCCACCATGCTGTCATGTACATAATTTTTATAACAAATAATTTTCCTTTTTTCTTCTATCTACATTGCAATGACTGTGAGTTATTATCATTGCCATGTATTCCCAAATGTCTTAATTTTCTAAGAACTTAAAGAATGATGAAAGAAGATTCATTACAATTTTTAAGAATTATCATAATATTTGATGATATTGTGAGAAAAATCTTGTACTTTTTTACCTAGCTATCAAATTTCTGAAATGATAAGGAACAGCAAACTTGACTCTTACCCTAAACTAAATGAAAAGGGAGATTTTCATTTAGTTTTCTTTAAATGAAAATTAAATGAAGCATGATCCAGCTCCCTTTTCATTTAGTTTAAGAAAACTAAATGTGGATCATGATTCACAATGAATGATCTTCTTTTTCACTAATAACAACTATTGCATTTGCCATTCTTCACACCAGTTACTGTATTAGGACAACTGCATATTTTGTACAGTGGTTTCTAGCACATGTTTTGAAATTTACCCTCCAAAGGCCATCTTCTATAAATGGACTGCAGTGCAGTAATGAATATCTTACTGCTTTCTCTCCTTTTTCTGATCTAGAATAGAAAACAGGGGGAAAATGGGAATTGTCCAAGTGACAGAGATGTTTCACTGATCCACTCATTCTCTGAAAATATTTTGTTAAGTATATGTGTGTATTTTATGTAATCAATTTACTAATGCAGCTACATATCAGGAAAAACATGAATAACTCAATATTAATATGTCTAATTTTTAAGCTTAATTTCTGTCATTGTAAGCACGTTACTTTTGGTTAACTTGAAAGAAGGTAGTCATTGACTGGATGAATGAATCTAACAGATCATATGTTCTTTAGAAAGTCAAATGTTTTGAGAAAATCCATAGTGAAATTATTCACGACACACCATATTTTTGTTGTCACTAGTAGATCATCTTTGCCTTGTGCCCATGTGAAATAATGCTAAATTTCTCAGATTGTTATTTGTCTACCAGAGAATTAATGAGAGATCCAGGTCAAATTTGGGGCATTACCTTGCCCCTTGCCTCCTTTCTGGGATAATTCACAAAATAACTCTCTTACTATTAGTAACATAGTTACGACTGTAACATCACCCCTTTGCCCTCCAGCAACTTCATATATGTTTTCTATGGTTTTAAAAACAGATTATCTAAAATATCGTGTGAAATTTGACAAGGTTATATTGCTCTGGCCACACAGTGCAATTAAAGGAGAACACTTTTTAAAGATCTAGTATGTGTCCAATATCATGTTAAACATTTTAGATGTATCGTCTCATTTTATCCTCACGACCACACTAATATGTATGTACTTAATGATTCACAGTATGTGCTCATGGTTCACGGTTGCATTCCAGGAATTCCCTCGGCTGAAAGTAGCTCCCTTACTTCCTGGTAGAATAAAGGAAGAGAACAGCAAGGAGTTCAGAGTGATTGAAGAGGTATGCCAGAAACTTGAGTCATGCCAAGCACTGAAGTATTATTCCCTAGGCCATTGTACTTAGAATTAAGTAATACATATTAGTTGACATAAAATGTAGATATTGTTACATCAACTTGTGGATGTTCAAG
This sequence comes from Callithrix jacchus, assembly GCF_049354715.1. Classification (NCBI taxonomy): domain Eukaryota; kingdom Metazoa; phylum Chordata; class Mammalia; order Primates; family Cebidae; genus Callithrix; species Callithrix jacchus. The sequence continues at coordinate 123,146,672 of NC_133503.1, read as the reverse complement.
TTAAGATAGGCCAAACAATTTATTCAAGGCCGCATAGCTACTAAGTTAAAAGTTAGGTTAGTCTAAAGCAAAAGCCTATACATTTTCTATTATATCATGTGGATCCCAGGTTAATATTGATAGCCCTGTACATTATGAATTAAATTTGAGTTACAGTAGAAAAGCTCATTGCATTTCTAAAATAAAAGTAGAAACTGAAAGAAAAATTTGAGTTCTCATTTATATAGTGAATACTGTGCAAGTTTTCCAATTGCTTTCAAATATTTTCTGCTGATACTTTAAGATAAAATTAGATAATTTCTGCAGATAAATGTGATAGATATGGTTAGAATTCTGAGCTCTAGACTTTATTTCTAGTTAAAATTGTACATATTTTTCTCAATTATGGTGGATAATTTATTCTTTTAACCTTACATAAACATTATAAATATGTAAGGTTTGCTTTTAGATGGATTAAATGATTTTTTATTGATAAATCAATCTATCCAAATATTTGTTGAGTGTATACTATATGCCAGGAACCCTTCTAGGTATGGGAGTTGAGCAGTAAATGAGAAATATCTGTGCCTATGAATTTCTGTTCTACTGATTTTCATCTCTGGAACAAACTCACACTACATTGAAATATTCCATTTACAGACAATATGCCTATTCAATAACAGTTTTCTGCCATTAGTTTGATTTAAGTTGATGAGATCATCAAAATATCAAAGCTAAGGTATATTTTAATCTACTTATTGGTAAAACAATTCCTTTAATTTTTTTTTCAAGAATTGAGTAGAAACAAAGCTGAGACAGGCATTTAGTTAAAACTGTGATCTTACCTCCTCAGTTAACAAATAACATCAACAGCAAATTCATAGGTGAAGTAAGTGCGATGTTGCTGAACCTCGTTTAATGTTTTTGGGAATTATGTATCTTACGTTCTTTTGCTTTCTAATCTCTATTTCTGTAGCTAATGCCTATGTTGTTAGGTTTACATGGATCTCATTATCTCTCAACATCTTTACATTCACCCTTTTTTATATTTATTTTCACTCATTGATCTTGCTTTTTCAGTTTCTCCATCATTTCATTACTTCTGAATTCACGGCAACAAGGATTCAAATCCATTGTGTATGTGAAGGTGTCTCCTACATGTAGTTATAATGCTATGATATAGTGCTGTGATGTTTCAGCACCTATGTTGAGCCATTACAAATTTTGTTCAGTCTTAAAATTCATTATTATGCATATACGAATAGTCTTTATTTTCTTATTACCCAAACAGAATTTAAAAGATAAAGAAATCTAGAGAATAAGGGGGAAATTCTCCTACAAAATGCTGTATACCCGTATAAAAATTTTCCCCAGTAAAAAGTGGACAGACCAGAAACAAAAAGGAGAAAAATAAGTAAGTTTCACAAAAGCTAATTTAGCTGCTGCTTCTTTAACTTACACATACATGTGCATAAAAGTTGAAAAACTATTCTTAGGTAGCAAGTAGACTTTTTAAACCTTTGCTGCTGGTAGGTAATTGACACAGGAAGGGAGCTTCGACTAAAAACTTTTGGATGCAAGAGATGGAGTTGTTTTCTTCCTGTCAAACCCACTGAATCAAAGAAAATGTCTTTAAAAATCTTCCCTAGTACTTGACTTACTTTCAGAATTGGAAAACTTAACCTAAAATTGAAATTGTATTTGCCCAGATGTGCATTAGAAAATAAAAATAGAAATAGCCTGTGATGCAGAATTTCAATTGGTGAATACGATACACTTTTAAAGTCAAAACTTTGTACAATATGCTATTAGCTTATTGAAATTCACACGAGGAAGCAGATAATTTACATGAATTGAGACATAGTTGATGTTCATTTAGTGACATCACCAGATGATTGAAGGAGAAATAGCCAACACCAGAACAATGGCAGAGATATTCTGCGTAGCTACACCTCAGTTAAAGTACAGACAAATATTGTAACAGAATTGATTTATATGTTGGGGGAAGCAGCAAAGGAAAAAGGACTTACAGAGTGCCTACATAAATTGGTTATGAGTAACATTTAAACTGGGAACAAGAAACCACAGCAAACTGTGGGAGGCCTCTGGTGGGGGCAGACTTCTCCATGCCTCATGGTCTGGTGCAGGGTGACCTAGGCTCTGTTACCATAAACACTGTGCCCAGCCGTGTAAAACTGCTTCATAGCACTAAGATGTAACCAGACTTGTAGGCTCCTTGTAAGGCCTGCATTCTACCAGCTGTACATAGTTAATAGGCAAAAGATAACCACATGTTCTTGTTTTGTGAAACTCCCAAACCACCACTGTTATCAATCTTTAGAATGACACACCAGTTCTGGCTCACTGATTCAGTTCCAGCTCAGTGATTCACCCTACCAACACATTACCCTCACCCCACCATCACTCAACCACCTACCCTACAGATAAAAGTGATTGTAAACAATAAATAGTGTGGAAGATCAGAGCTCAGAGCCTTCACTACCTCCAGTAATTAGTGATGGCCCCCTGGTCCCACTTTCACTCTTAATCTGTCTTTTTCTCAATCCTTTGTCGTCACCAAACTCCGGATACACACGGGTGATGTGGGGGCTGATTCCCTATATTTTTATATTATTTTACTGGGATTTTATAATTTATTGAAATCGGGGAACTATCATAGGTGTCAGCAATATAGCAGTGAATGAAATAAACACAATAAAAAATATATATACATAGTGGGATACACACTGCATAGTGGTAGTACACACTGCCTACCCAGTACCTACTCATTCTTGTTCCTTAGTAAAAACAAAAACAAATCCCGTAAAACTCTATACTATTGGGACGACTAAAGTGCTCAGATAGTAATGACACTTTCCATCCTCCCTTTCAAACAGATATGTCCAGTAAAATAGAAGCCAATGAATGAGTTTTTCAAGAAAGTTATTCAGCTGGGAGATATATTCCTTTGCACCTGCTCCTTTTTCCCTTTTTCTATCCAAGATACGAATATAATGGCTGGAACTGAAGCAGCCATTTTGAGACCACGAGAGAACTGGAAGATAGAAACAATATTTGAAAATGTAAAGCAGAAAAATGGAGCCTAGTTCTCTGGTAAATTCTCAGAGTAATTTTAGAAGAAATCTGAAAAACTTGTCTCTGAATTCCTTCAGCATGAAAAATAAAATCATTTATTCATCTTACCAAAGCTATTACTATTTGGGTTTTGTAAAATATGAAGCTTTTTGTAATCTTGCCAGATTACTACAAAATTGAGAAAATGCATTACTTCTAACACAAACATGAATTTATATACACATTGAAATGTTATTTCAGATAGGGGCTTGGCTATTTTCGACCAAATCCTCCATGTAACCCTACTACCACTCCAGGTTTACAAAACTCTCTGTTGAAAGACTGCTTTCCTAAGAAGATATTTAAAGCATTTTAAGAAAACTTTTCTAATCAGAAACTGGTTGACCATTCTAAGCAGTTTTTGGTGTTCAGGATGGATGAACTAGCCAAGAGCCTCTTACTCAATAAATTCCAAGGTAAATTGCTCTTGTGTTATGGTTTCTTTTGTGTCAGCTTTGCTTTTAGCTTCACCTTTTTTCTAAATTTTTATAACACATTTTTACATCAAAATTTATTGTTTCATTAAATACCCTTTATAATTTTATCTCTTCAGTAGAATTACCTTGCAACAAGAACACTATTTCTTCATACTGTTTCAGTGGCCATGCTCAGACTAGGACAGGCTACTCAGTTATTAACTAGGTGACTCTATGATCCAGGGATCCTTGTTCAGTGAATAAAACATGGCCCTGTCATTTTTATAGGAATATTTTAATGTTTTAAGTGTTTCTATCAGTATGTCTTATAGGGTAAATATGTTTTACAACAACATTTAAGAGTTTCACCTTTTGTTGCAATTTACAAAAGCATTTTAGAAGAGTAACTTTAGGGGGGAGTTTAGTGATATATTTAGCAACATTACTCAACATGTTGCTCTTTCATTCTTTCTTTTAACACATCGTTCTTGTACTCTCTATGTAGCAGGCACTAATCTAAATTGGAGGGGAGAAAGGGGCAGACAGGACAGGAGTGAGTAAGGCAAAATCTACACCACAAAAAGTTCACATTCTAATTGGGAAAGCAGACTATAAACAAGTATGCAAATGCGTGATGTAATGCTACATAGTGAAAATAAAATGGATAAAAAAGAATGAATAATAAGAATAAAAAGTTCTTCCAAGAAATTAAAGTAGGATAGGAGAGGAGAGAACAATAGGATGAGAATTCATTCTATGTGGAAGGTAGCAAAACCAGCCACAAAAAGATCTGGAAAAAATGGATTCCATGGCCTCAGTTAGAAATAAGCCGGGTTTATCTCCAAAATAGGCAGAAGGCAAGTGTAGCTGGAGGGAGATGAGTGAGGGAGAAGGGTAGAAGAGCAGTGCCCAGAGGGAAACAGATTGTGCAGGACCTTGGAGCTGAAAATAAGAATTGCATTTTACTCCAAGGATAACGATAAGTTATTGGAAATTTAATCAGAGTAATGCATTATCAGGTTTATTAATATTAATTAAATTGTTCCTCTGGCTACTGAGCGAAGGGGAAAATATTTGAGATGCTGAGTAGAAACTGGGAGACCAGTAAGAGAGAAAGAATGTAGTTCAGGTGAGATATGATGTACATTGGACTAGGAGGGTTATGGTGAGGAGTGAAAAGGGAAAATTCAGAAAATATTCAGTAAGTAGAACTGACGAGACTTGCTGATGTAGTGGGTATGTGGTGGGCAGTGTTTATCCCACAGTCAACATACAGAGCAAATAAAGTCCTAGGGTGGCAACCTCAACACACTGAGGTACTGGATAAAATATGTTTGTTTTATCCTGAGAAAATGCAGCTTTCCTTAAAAGAGTTGGCCTTTCAACAAAATGACCTGTCAGAGAGTAAAGGGAGTCACAGAATCCTTTGTGAAGAATTCTTAGCTAATGATTTTTTAAATGGCTAATCAAGAAGTAGAGAGAGAATAAACAAAAGATAATTTTATAATAAACACTATTTTATGAACAGTGTAAATGATCTGATTTCTAAATCACAAATGTTAAAGATTTCTTTTTTTATTTTTTCTCAGACTTTCACTTTGACTCTGGGCAACTGGCAATTTTAATTACAGTGAGAAAAACAAAAAAAAATTTTGACAACTTAAAAATGTAAAAGACTAGATTGGTTAAGTTGAAAGTATTCTCTTAGACTAGGATGCTAGCTATATTTTATTTGAATTATCAGGTATTATCAGAAATGTAGACATTTGGAGAAAGAAGTACATATCAGAAAATTGACAGCTTTGTGGATGGCTTGAAAGGTATGAATAAGATATATTTTTTAAAAATACCAGAGAAAAGGACTGAAGTTTCCCAAATGCAGAGAACTCGTGATTAAGCATATTGTCAATAGAATCTGACAGGAGGCATGCAATAAGAGTTTGGGTATTTCATACAAAGATGCTATTGCACCAGACAGATAAACACACATCTACCAATTTTCTCTTTGGGTTTGATGAGTTTGACACAGTTCTTCCACAGTCAACAAAACTAGGATTTAATGGTATTATTATTGATTTTACTGATTTTACTGGAAACATTTATCTGGAATATGGCTGGTTTGTGACAGATCACAGAGAGAGGTGAGTCAGTATGTGATTGATAGATAAGCAGATAGACACTGAAACAACTGTGACTAGATTGTTGTAGGCAACTGGAAATTGAAAATATTTAATGTGTCACTATGTTACATTTCTGGCTTTTTAAATGATAGCTTTTAGACATTCTTTTCAATTTTAGAAATTAAAGATCAAAAAGGAACTGATGAATAGAAGGATTGAAAGCTTATTTGAAAACACCAACATTTTAGCTCTCATTTCCATTAAAATCTCAGTGTAGGAAACTTCTAAAAATGAGGCATGATCAAAGATCATGAGCAATAAAAGTTTTTGCCAGAGAAAGCCTAACCTTTCTAACTTAAGCTAGGCTCTCAGGTTCACTGGGGAGAATAGTAACTCACAGTTGGAACTTGAATTTATCAAGTAGGGACTACGCATTAAAATAATTTCATTTCCTGTTCAATCAACCCTACGATGTGGTTATTATTATCGACATTTCACAAGATAAGGAAGGCAGATATTATCTGGAAGTGAAGAGGTGGAAGTATGAGGCAAACTCAAACTCTTCATGATATTTGTACATCCTTCTCTCAGTAAGTCTCTCTGTTAGCAGTAGGGAATCTCCCGTTAGTTAGAAATAAATGATTAAGAGGCAGATTTCAGCTCCAAAGGTAAAAGGAAGCACCTTCTTTCTACCTATTAAAAACTCTGAAATTAAATGAACTTTCCCAGAAGGTGTTGGGATCTCATGTCTGTGATTATATTATGTAATGATGATGAAATCAATGATTAGGAATGGGATTTTATTACTAAATTCAACTTACTATAAAAAGGGAGGAGGGTAGGTAGATGTCATTGCTAACCACACCCAAGGAAGATCAGGAAGGTTTGGACTCTATCTTCTTCACCTCTGTGCAGAGACTCCAAAATCATCACTGTTCATCTTCCATTGCCCTGAAGAGCAGTAAGGGTTGAAACTGAAGGCCAATTGTGAATACTATCCACCGGGAGCTTCTTATGAATTGACTTGTGTTTCTCACATAATAAGTAACACATCAGTTAGGTTCTGGTCCCAAGGAGTGCTACTTTCATCTCCTGAAAGCTTTGAAAGAGATTTGATACCTGATGGCATCTTGAAGCACACTCCATCTTCTGATGGAAGCTGAACCAAAATTGTTCATATGACTAGGGACTCAGGGTACTCTAGATTGTTTGGAGTCCTGTATAAATACATTTAAAAGACAAAAAAATTGCTTCCTTAATCTAAGGACAAATGCCCTTAGTACATAGATGCTGCTTATTCTGCCGATGCATTAGAGCTATACTAGTAATTATACTCCTATTTTCTTTTTCTTTCTTTTTTTTTTTTTTTTGAGACGGAGTTTCGCTCTTGTTACCCAGGCTGGAGTGCAATGGCTCGATCTCGGCTCACCGCAACCTCTGCCTTTTGGGTTCAGGCAATTCTCCTGCCTCAGCCTCCTGAGTAGCTGGGATTACAGGCATGCGCCGCCGTGCCCAGCTAATTTTTTGTATTTTTAGTAGAGACGGGGTTTCACCATGTTGACCAGGCTGGTCTCGATTTCTTCACCTCGTGATCCACCTGCCTCGGCCTCCCAAAGTGCTGGGATTACAGGCATGAGCCACTGCGCCCGGCCCCCTATTTTCTTAGAAGTTGTTTTTTTCTCTAATTTATTTCCTTTTTGATCTTCACCTATAGTTCTGTTGGGCTTATTTGTAACTTCTGTATCCATAAATAAATAATTGCTGTGGCTCTAGCATTAAATAATATCTATTTAGTATTTTGAGTCATCATTTTTATTGTGACTACTGAAAATGACTGGGAATTAACAGAAGGAAACATATTTCTAAAGATGCTAAAATATGACTATTTGTCTCTGTCCTCCCACGTTTTCAAATAAATGGATTTTATATCTTTATTATCAATGAATATTATATGATCTAAACACTGTTAAACTAATATGTGTGTGTATCTATCATAATAAATAGAGAAAATATTTATTACAACTATTGGCTAGAATGTGGAGCAACTGGAACTCTCTTACACTGCGAGTTGGAATACAAAATGTTTTAAACACTTTGGTTAATAGTGTGGTAGCATCTTAAATTTTTAGATGAACACCTACCAAATAATCTGTTATTTCACCTTTAACTGTTTGTCCAAGAGAAACAAATATACTTTTCTATCCAAGATTCATATGAAAAGGTTCATAGTAACTTTATTTGTAATAACTCCAAACTGGAAACAACACAAATGCCCAAATACAGGTGAACAGTTAAAAAAAAATGGAATACTATTCAGCAATTAAAAGGAATGAATTATTGATGCAGACTACCATGTGGATGAATCTCAAAATTATTATACTGGTAAAAGAAGTATATACTGTGTGATTGTATTTATATAAAGGTCTTTAAAAAGACAAACTAGTCTATAGTGACAGGAAGCAGATCAGTGGCTGCCTGGGGAACCAACTGGAAGGGAAGAATGGGCATGAAAAAAGGAGGGATTAATAAGGAACAAAAGGAAATTTTGAGAGTTGACAGGTAGGCTCACTATTTGATTTTGGCAAAGCTCTGACAAATATGTATTTCAGAACTTACATTGCATTTTCAATATGTGCACTTTATTTTATGTCAATTTTATCTCAACAAACTTATTTTAAAACTACAGTACATTAGAAAGGTGCTTGTTTTTAGAGAAAATATTTATATTTAAGTCAAAGGTCATAATCATATTTATGAAATATGGTTAATATTTTGTTAATATATTCAAAAGGAAGACTAGTCACTTAAAAATACACAAAATGCTGAACAACAGTCACAGCAGAGCATGTGTCATCCTGACAATATCTTCTGGTCTGTCTCCAGTGGAAATTTTTAGTTACAGAATTCAATGAACAAGTTATTTTTTCAAAGAGCTGGTCTTGGAGATGTTGAAATTAAAAAAAATGCCTATGCATAACCTGTATTACAATGGATATCATATTTGGTCTATGTTCAGCTCCATGTTGGTTCCAAATACCAAAAAGCAAAATGAATTTTCAAATAGAAACTAACCTTCTTTATAATTAAATATGAATCTGCTATTCTGTTATTGCTGTTTGCAATGAACTATTACCTAAGTCCCAATCATGTATCATGTAGTGATACTAGTAGTCACTGGATAGTACCCACCCCCTGGAAATAATGGAATTGGAGTCTAGAAAATATCTTTATTACATGCTTCTCAACTGTGCTGTCCTTTAGTGTGAAGAACCTCTTTTTTGTTCAGTACCAATATTGCCTTCTCCTGGTAGTAGCCTCAGTACTATTGTATATTTTCTATTTATTGTAAAGGTTAAAAGAAATGAAACCCTTTCATTTATTTGGATCCCTTCTATTCCTTGTCATCTAAAAATTGTACCATATTACCCAAGTTCAGTTCTAATCAGATGCAGTAACACTTGCTGTTAAAATATACAGTGAAAGGAGCCACTGTCAGTAGGCTAGTAGTTAGCTGCAGTTCCCCCTTGTATTGTAAGACCCTCCTTTGTTGCAGGCATTTGCTATTTTCAGACAAAAACTGAGGAGTTTCAAGTCTTCGTAATACTTTGATACCTCACTGAGAAGCAGTGTAATATAGGTGGGCTTAAACATCCATATCCTGTCTGTGAAAAAGGATCTTTCTTCCAGGATTTAAAAAAAGGCAATTTAGGTCAATTGATAACACTTAACAACTTTGGGTACCCCCAGGAACCTCACAATTTAATAACTTACTCAGAAGAGACAGAGTATATCCAAAAGGTAAAAAAGCACAAACTTGAGGGCAGGTAGGGCTGGCTTTCGGATGTGCAACCTGTGCTTATAAGAATCCTGCTCTGTTTAAGTTTCTGTTGTCACTATCTTGAACTCTTAATGATTTTTGAACAAGAGGTTCCACATTTTCCTTTTTCATTGGGACTGGCAAACTAGGTAGCCAGTCTTACTTATGGCTCAATGTATAAACTGTGTGACCTTCTAAGAACCGGTTTCCTCATCCATAAAATGAAGATATTTTTGAACCTACCTCCCAGGATTGTTCTTATGAGCACATAAGAAAAATTTAGCTCAATGTCTGACACATAGCAAATACTGAATAAATATTGATTATCTTTTTTGTTATTGAGTCATCAGCTTCATTAATTACTATGTGCTGTTTTAAATGTCTATAAGATAGAAAATTTTACTTTGAAGATGTATATTAAATTGTGTAATGTATATTGGTGTGTTAACTTTTAAAATGTACATGTAAGTATTATAATTTAAAATAGGTTATGTTTATGAGTGATTTATGTGGCATTTGCATCAATTTCCTCTGTAGAATTAAGATTAAATTATACTGAATTACTGAATCACATATTTTGAAATAATTGATGATGAGGAATAATTTAGGGTTGTCCTCACCTTGACTGAACTTTAGACAGGCTTCTATAGGCTCCTGTTCTTCTTTTTATTAGAGCATTTACTTTAGATCATTTGCGATTATAAATTCTTTTTCTTTATCCAGTCCACTGTTGTTGGGTTTATTCCATGTCTTTGCTATTGTGATAGTGGTGCACCAGTTCTGACTGTGCGTGCCTTTTTGGTAGAACGATTTATATTCTTTGAGTATACACCCAGTAATTGGGCTGCTGGGTCGAATGGTAGTTCTTTTCTTAGCCCTTTGAGAAATATATATATATTATACAGATAATATAATGATATATATTATATATATTACATTATAATTCTGAATTGAGGATGGAATAACACTTAAGAAGAATTTTTTTTTTTGAGATGGAATTTCTCTCTGTCACCTAGACTGGAGTGCAGTTGTGTGATCTCTGCTCACTATGACTTCTGCCTCCTGGAATCAGGGTTCAAGAGATTTTCCTGCCTCAGCTTCCCAAGTAGCTGGGATTACAGCCATGCACCACCATGCCCAGCTAATTTTTGTGTTTTTAGTAGAGATGGGGTTTTACCAAGTTGGCCAGGCTGTTCACTAACTCCTGACTTCCAGTGATGCGCCTGCCTCAGCCTCCCAGAGTGCTGGGATTACAGGAATGTGCCACCATGCCTGGCCTAAAGGAGGATTTTTATAGCTGAGTAGAATCCAAATTGATTGAAGGGGAAGATGGGAATAAAAGCATAAGAGAACAATAGTTCCAAAATGTTATTTAAAAGCAGAGTGACCAGTTCATCCTTGTTTGATCGGTACTTTACAGTTTTAGTACTGAAAGTCCCATGTTGCTGTGATCTGAATGTTCATGTCTCCCCCAAATTCTTCTGTTGAAATCCTCACTGCAATGTGAAGATATTAGGAGGTGAGGCCTTTGGGAGTGATTGTGTCATGGGGGTGGAGCTCTCATGAACAGGATTAGTGCCTTTAGGAAAGAGGCCCCAGAGGGACCCCTCACCCTTTCCACCACGTGAGGTTAGAGTGAGCAGATGGTTGTCTGTGAGAATGAGGGCCCTCACCAGACATCAAATTGCCAGTGCCTTGATTTGGGACTTCCCAGCCTCCAGAGCCATGAGAAATAAATTCCTATTGTTTATATGCTACCTTGTTTATTGTATTTTGTTATAGCAGCTCTCACAGCCTAAGACACATGTCATGGGTAAAGAGCAAACCCAGATGGTTTATCACCTAAAAAACAATCCACAGCTTTCCTGCCATGCTTTCTGATTTCACTAACAACAAAACACACCCAGTTCCATATGCCCAGCCTCGGAGTGAGCTTTAGGAAATATTAGGCAGTTTTTCCCATATCTACCACATTTTCTGATAATTGAGGTTTAAGACTCCAGAGTTCCTTATCTCTCCCAGTTACCTCTAGCTGCACTTCTCTTACCAAGATTGATGATTCTTTAAGCCTACTCAGGCCCCAAACTCTTTTGCTGTTAAGATGCCAAATTCTGGCCTTTTCCTGATGTCCACCTTCCACTCTCACCTCTCCTCTGTCATACCTTATTCCTGCTGAGCTTTCTTGAGGTTCTTATCAACACCATTGATCCCTCAACCCTCTCCAGATTCTACCAACTTGTCAGCCCAGTTCTTGTTTATTGAGACTACCTACATACCAACATTGTTGAGATAAAGCACTTTAGAGTCAGATAGGTTAATTTTTCATCCATCTCTTCCTATTGCTACTATCCATATGAGCTTAAGCAGTAGAATTAACTTCTCTGAACCTGTTTTCTAAGTTGGAAAGTAGGAGATAATACTGCGTCCTATTTCGTGGAGTCCTTATGGGATTAAATGATATCACTCATAAAATAAATTTTTAAAAGAAACAAGTTTTAAAATTGTATGTACAGTATGATTATAATTTTCTGTAGAAACATATACCAAGTGTGCTTTTCTGTATGACTATTTATAAATGCAATGAAAAAAAAAAACCAAATTCAACAAGGGAGAGCTTTCAGAAGGAGTATGGAAAATGAGAAAAATATGAAGAATATGATCTCCACATTTTTATCTTTGAATTTTGTACATATTATAAGCATGAGCAGAGGTTATTTCAAAACTAAAATATAGAAAAAAAATTAGGAGAAAAATAAACACACATAAAAAATACATAAAAAGTGTAAACAGGGGAGTTTACACTTGAATGAGTATTAAAAACTGGATGCTTCATACCTGGGAAATAAGAAAAGAAATTATATTCCAGCAAAGAGTAGTATGAGCCACTGAGTAGATAATGCAATGTTACTGGGACCCTGAGGAAGTCGGAATGATGAGGGACTGGATGCTCTGAGGGAGATGTGGGTGGGAGCATCATAAGAAATGAGTCTAGAGTCTAGAGACATGGTTGGGGCTGAATATGGGAGAGTCACCAGATACAAGCTAGAGAGACAGCTCAGGCCAGATTAGAAAGGGTCATCAGAAATTAAGCTGGAGTAATGCCTCAGGCCATATCTGGATGTCCTATGAATGCAATATTATGGAATTTAAACCTTATTCTCAAAGTAATGGGAAAACATTGAGGGGTACTAAGAATGAGAAGAATAATGGAAACTGTATTTTAGAGGAAAAAACTGTATTGAGGATTGATCAGAAGGAGTAGTCAAAGCTGCAGATTGGAAGAGAAAATCACGAACATCCAGTAGTCATAAAAAGAGATGATCAAGGCTTGGACCAAAGTCAAGACCAAATAATATGTTTTTTATGCTGTGACTACAATTAACACGTAACGTTTACTGAGGTAGTTCTTAATAGCTAACATTCATTTAGCCAAGCTTAAACTGGTTGAACACTATAATTGAATATCTCAATTATTTCTCACAGTTCAATAGGGTAAATACTGTTAATATTTCTATTAAATAAATGAGGAAACAGAGACTCAGAGAGGTCCATACTTGCCCAAACACATCTATATGATAAACAGTGTCACCAGGATTTAATCCATGCAGCTTAGTTACCTGGTCACATTTTCAACCTGCACAGCATAACACATACACCTAAAATGTCCTCAATGGCAAAGAAAAAGGGCACCAGACAGAATTAAACAGGCAGAGAAGACATTATTCAAGACTTTTGCAATAGGGAAAAAAGACTAAACTCAACTCCACTGAAACAAGACAGGAGGAGTTAGCAAGTTTGTGAAGAAAAATACTGGAAGATGTTAGGAAGGAGGTTGATCAATGAGATTAGGCCATCTGAGTTTGCTAATTGAAGAAGTTAGGCCCCTATCTTCTCACAGAGACTGGGAGATAGGAGTGCAATCTTTTTCTGATGATTATATTTCAAAGGCATGGCCCCCAGATCCATGAGAAAGACATTCCTAGGTTGTAAAACTGGGCAGGGGCTTGGTGAAGATTTACATAACAAAGGGACAGAAAAACATTATCTTTATTATTATTCAGACGGTACACGTGCAGTTTTGTTACATGGGTATATTGCATTCTGCTGAAGTTTGAGCTTCTGTTGATCCTGTTGCTCAGACAATGAATATATTACCCAATAGGAAGTTTTCAGCCCTTCCCCCTGTGCTTTTGGAGTCCCCAGTGTCTACTATTCTCATCTTTATGTCCATGTGAACCCAAGATTTAGCTCCCACTTATAAGTGTAATATTTGGTTTTCTGTTCCCATGTTAGTTCACATGGGATAATTGCCTCCAGCTGCATCCATGTTGCTGCAAAGGACAAGATTGCATTCTTTTTCATGACTGTGTAGTATCTGTGTAGTATATGTACCACATTTTCCTTATCCAATCCACCATTGACAGATACCTGGGTTGATTCCATGTCTTTGTTACTGTGAATAGCATGGCAATGAACATCCAAGTGCTGGTGTCTTTTGATAGAATGATTTATTTTTCTTTAAGTATATACCCAGTAATGGGGTTGCTGGGTCAAATGATAAATCATCAAGCAAAAAGCAAATAACCAATTAAAAAATGGGCAAAAAGGAGGGCAGACCACCTGAGGTCAGGAGTTCAAGACCAACCTGACCAACATGGTGAAACCCCGTCTTAAAAAAAAAAAAAAAGAAGATATACAAGTGGCCAACATACCTATGAACAAATGTTCAACATTATTAATCATTAGAGATGCAAATCAAAACCACAATGAGATACCAATTAAGACCAGTCAGAATGACCATTGCTAAAAAGTAAAAAAATAACAGACATTGGCACACTTGTGAAGAAAAGGGAACACTTATCCACTGTTAGTGGAAATGCAAATTAGTTCAGCCCCTGTGGAAAGCAGTTTGGAGATTTCTCAAAGGGCTAAAATAGAATACCATTTAACGCAGAAACCCAGTTACTTGGTATATGCTCAAAGAAAGATAAATCATTCTACAAAAAACCAAGCTGGGCCAGTGTACACCTAAAATAAACTCCTTCTGCAACCTCAATGGTCTCTCTAGTCTCTAAGATTCTACAACAAGGTTATCTAATTGGTTAGCATATAATTGGTCATAGTAGCCTTTTTGACACTTTTTATTTCTATAGTATCAGTTGCAATGTCTCTTCTTTCAATTCACTTTATTTTTATTTTTTTGAGTCAAGGTCTCACTATGTTGCTCAGGCTGGTCTTGAACTCCTGGGCTTAAGCAATCCCAATGCCATGCCTCAGCCACCCAAGTAGCTGGGACTATAAACACATGCCACCATGCCCAGTGTCCTGTAATGTCTCCTCTTTCATTTCTGGTTTTATTTGACTCTTTTCTCTTTCTGGCTAAAGTTTTGTCAATTTTATCTTTTTAAAAAAAATCCTCAGTTTTATCACACAGTTTCTACTGTTTTTCATTTCCCATTTTGTTTATTTCTACTCTTATCTTCATTATTTTTCCCCTTCTACTAAATTTTGCAGTCATTAAGGTATAAAATTAGGTTGTTTATTTGATTTTTTTTTTTTTTTTTTGAGACGGAGTTTCGCTCTTGTTACCCAGGCTGGAGTGCAATGGTGCAATCTCGGCTCACCACAACCTCTGCCTCCTGGGTTCAGGCAATTCTCCTGCCTCAGCCTCCTGAGTAGCTGGGATTACAGACATGCACCACCATGCCCAGCTAATTTTTTGTATTTTTAGTAGAGACGGGGTTTCACCATGTTGACCAGGATGGTCTCGATCTCTTGACCTCGTGATCCACCCACCTGGGCGTCCCAAAGTGCTGGGATTACAGGTGTGAGCCACCGCGCCCGGCCGGTATCTTTTTTTTTTTTTAATGTAAGGGTTTACTGCTATAAAGTTCTAAGTATTGCTTTTGCTGCATTTCATAGGTTTTGGTATGTTGTGTTTCATTTTTGTTTTTCTCAAGATATTTTCTGATTTCGCTTTTGATTTCTGCTTTGATCTGTTGGATGTTCAAGAATATGTTTTATACTTTCCACCTATTAATAAAAATTTTCCAGTTTTCTTTCTTCTATTGATTTCTAGTTT
Organism: Callithrix jacchus; assembly: GCF_049354715.1. Taxonomy (NCBI): domain Eukaryota; kingdom Metazoa; phylum Chordata; class Mammalia; order Primates; family Cebidae; genus Callithrix; species Callithrix jacchus. The sequence goes on along the minus strand of NC_133503.1, from coordinate 123,131,123 downwards.
CATTCCTTTGTGGTCACAAAAGTACTCTGTATGATTTCAATTTTATTAAATTTGTTAACTTATTTTGTGGCCTAACATATTATCTATCATAAAGAATGTTCCAGCTGGGCGTCTTGGCTCATGCCTGTAATCCCAGCACTTTGGGAGGCCAAGGTGGGTGGATCACTTGAGGTCGGGAGTTTGGAACCAGCCTGTCCAACATGGTGAAAATACAAAACTAGCCGGGGCATGGTGGTGCATGTCTGTAATCCCAGCTACTCGGGAGGCTGAGGCAGGAGAATCGCTTGAACCTGGGAGGCAGAAGTTGTAGTGAGCCGAGATCATGCCACTGCACTCCGCCTGGGCAACAAAAGCAAAACTCCATCTAAAAACAAAAAAGAAAGAAAGAAAGAATGTTCCAGGGATGGCTGAGAAGAATGTGCATTCTGCTGCTGTTGGATGATATGTTCTGTATATGTCTGTTATGTTCATTTGATCTATGTTATTGTTCAGATTTGCTGTCTCATTATTAATTATCTGTCTGGATATTCTATCCTTTATTGAAAGTATGGGTACTGAATTATTCTAATACTATTGTATTGCCATTTCTCCCTTCAGTTATGTCAATCTTTACTTTGTATATTTAGGTACCTTGATTACAGATGCATATGCTTTATAACTGTTTTATCTTCCTGGCAAGCTAACCATTTTATAATTATATAATGTCCATCTTTATTTCTTGTGGCAGTTTATTACTTAAGTCTCTTTGGTCTGATACAAACATGGCCATCCCTGCTTTTGGGTTACTATTTTCATGGAATAACTTTTCTCCATCTTTTAACATTCAGTCTGTGTCTTTAAATCTAAAATTATTCTCTCGTAGAAAGTAAAATGTTGAGTTTTCTTGTATCCATTCAGCCACTCTGTGTCTTTTGATGGGGAATTAATCTATTTACATTTAGAAATATTGATATGGAAGGATTTATTATTGCCATTTTATTCTTTTGTCTATTTTTTAAACTCTTTTTTTTGTCTCTCTTTCATTGTCTTCCTTGGTGTTTCAATGATTATTTTGTAGTGATTTGCTGCATCTATCAACCTGTCACCTAGGTATTCAGCCCAGCATGGATTAGCTATTTTTCATGATGCTCTCCCTCTTCTCAGCCCCTTCCAACAGGCCCCAGTGTGTGTTGTTCTCCTCTGTTTGTTCACATTGTTCAATTCCCACTGATAAGCAAGAATGTGCAGTGTTTGGTTTTCTGTTCCTGCATTAGTTTGGTGAGAATAATGGCTTCCAGCTCCATCCATATCCCTGTAAAGAACGTGATCTTGTTCCTATTTATGGCTGCATAGTATTCCTTGGTATATACACACCACAGGTTCTTTATCCAATCTATTATTGATGGGCATTTGAGTTGATTCCATATCTTTGCTGTTGTGAAGAGTGCTACAATGAACATAATGTGTGCATGTATCCTTTTATAATAGAGTAGTTTCTATTCCTTTTGGTATCTACCCAGTAATGTGATTGCTGGATCAAATGGTATTTCTGGTTCCAGAGCATTGAGGAATTGTCATATTATCTTCCACAATGGTTGAACTAATTTGCATTCCCACCAACAGTGTAAAAACGTTCTTATTTCTCTGCAGTCTGGCCAGCATCGGGTCTTATTTGACTTTTTAATAATCACCACTCTGACCAGCATGAGATGGTGTCTCATTGTGGTTTTAATTTGCATTTCTCTAATGACCAGTGATATTGATCTTTTTTTCATGTTTGTTGGTGCATGTATGTATTCTTTTGAAATGTGTCTGTTCATGTTCTTTGCCCACTTTTTAATGGGGTCACCTGTTTTTTAATGTAAATTTGCTTAAGTTCCTTGTATATTCTGGATATTAGATCTTTATCAGATGAATAGATTGCAAAACTTTCTCTCATTTTATCGGTTGTCCGTTCACCCTGATGATAGTTTCTCTTTCTGTGCAGAACCTCTTTAGTTTAATTAGATCCCATTTGTCAATTTTTATTTTTGTTGGAGTTGTTTTTGAGATTTTGGTCATAAAATCTTTGCCTGTGCCTATAAGCCACAGTCTTTACAAGATGGGGTGCTTCATTCCTCTCATCCTTGCATGTTAATGATATTGCAGCCTCAGCATCAGTTCAGCATGGCTGGGGAGGACTCAGGAAATTGCAATCATGACAGAAGGTGAAGGGGAAGCAAGTCACCTTCTTCAGAAGGCAGCAGGTAGGAGAATTCCATTATTTAAAAAATAAGATTCTTTTTCTCTCTCTGCTCCTTTTGGGACTACTATCATGTGTTTATCAGTTCACATCACTGTTTCCCATAAGTCCCTGGAGCTTTCTTCTCTTTTAAAAAAATTTTTTCTGTTTGTTCCTCAGACTGGATAATTTTAAATGGCCTGTCTTGAACTTCGCTTGTACTTTTGCTTGATCAAGTCAGCTGTTGAACCTTTTTAGGAAATTTTTTATTTCAGTTATTGGATACATTTTCACTTTTTTTGTTTTTTAAAACAATACATATTTTCTATCTCTTTATTGAAATACTCCTTTTGTTTATGTATTGTTTCCAATACTTGTTGAGCATTTTTATAATGGTTATTTTGAACTCTTTGTTAGGTATAGAGTTTGTAGAGGTATAACTCATATACCTCTGTTTCTTTAGCACTGGTTTCTGCAGATTTACTTATATTTGTTTGCTCTATATTTTCTTGTTTCTTTGTGCTTGACATTTTGTATTGGTGTCTAAACATTTGGAAAAAAGAGCCACCTCTTCCAATGTTTCTAGATTGGCTTCCTACAGGAGATCTCCACCAGTCAACCCGCTAAAGATTTTAGGGGGCTCTCAAAATATTTTTGTGGATGTGACTTCTCTAGACAAGTACCTGTAAATCTCTATTTAAAGGGATTTTCTAGTTTCTGTTTCAGGAGTTTATGATATCATGTTTCCTCTGATATCTCCAGAGTAGTATGTCCTCTGGAGCAGCAACACACTATCCAACTATTTTTTTTTAAATTTTTTATTGCATTTTAGGTTTTGGGGTACATGAGCAGAACATGCAAGACAGTTGCGTAGGTACACACATGGCAGTGTGTTTTGCTTCCTTTCTCCCCTTCACCCACATTTGGCATTTCTCCCCAGGCTATCCCTCCCCACCTCCCCCTCCCACTGGCCCTCCCATTTTCCCCCCAATAGACCCCAGTGTTTAGTACTCCAACTATTTTTATTTTTTATTCCCAGTATGCTGTGTCTCATCAGAGCTCTAAGACAGGAGAGACAAAAATTCAGTCCTCAGGCTCCTCCCAAAAATGTCTCAACTTTAGATTTATGTTCAGTCTTCCCTTTCTCTCCCTAGGGAGAAGCTGTGGGTTACGAATTTCTCTGATCATTTCATGCTGAGCTCAGAGGAGGGACTCTGAAGTCAGTGCATACAAGCCCAAACTGTTACCTTTGTTGTCAACTGCCTCCAGGTATGCTGAGTGTGTTGCGTCCCTACAGTTTTCCTTTAGGAGAAGAAGAGTGAAAAGATGAAGGCCAGAAGTCTGAACAGGCTCATGCCAGATAAATCTTCCTATATAATGGCAATTCCTTCTTAAATTGCATTGGCCATGGTTGGGCACATAAACAGCCTCAATTGTGTTAGCCTGGAGGTGCAGTATTTTTAACTGAGCACATTTCCACCCCCCGCCCCCAACACACACTGCACTTCCCACAAGATTAGGATTTTATCAAGAAGAGAGAACAGACTCTAGGTGGGCAATCAGCCAAGATTTATCAGAGCTTTTTATTTCTCAGAAAAGCACTTAGTTTTGCTGAGATTCAGTTTCTTCATATTTGAGATGGGTTAGAGTGTCTCATGGGGTTGTTGAGAGGACATAGGGCATGTATGTAAAGCAGTAAGCACAATACCTAACATATAATAAGCATTCAAGAAATTTCAGCTATTACATATGAAAGCTCTTATAAACATGATAGTCTATCACATGATCATGCCTCAATTTCATTGTCAATGCTAATTGAATTTTTGGTTATTTTATATTTCTTACGATTAATAATAAATAATTGTATTTTTAAGATAATGCTTCTGGGACTGATTTGTATGTAAATTTTCCTTCAGTTTGTATTATATTCTTAGAAATTAATAGGAATTAAAGTAATGGATCAAGGTGGCTGAACATTTTTTTTAAACTAGTCGATTCTTCTTGATGGTTTTCTCTTCAAAATGCATTTTTGTTTTACACAATTTATTTCCACAACAATTCCTATTTCTTCATTCTAAACTTTACCTTGTTGAGGATAGTCATTAGAAATACAATTGCTGGGGGGATCCCAAGATGGCCCAATAAAAGGCAGCTCCAGAAAGCAGCCCCCAGGGAGAGAGATGCAGAAGCCGAGTGGTCTCACAATTCCAAACGAGGTACCAGGTTCATTTTGTGGGTCTGGTCAGACAGTGGGTATAAACCAAATAGGGCAAGTTGCAGCAAGGTGGGGCACTGCCCCACCCAGGAGGAGCATGCAACCTACCAGAGGACCAGGGGATCACCACCTCTGGGACTTTGGTTTGGATACAGTGCTCTACCCAAGCCCTCTACAACCTGCAGAACACATCTTCACCAGGCTGAAAAGCCTTAGTGAGCTGCCTGAACAGGACAAAACAGCAAGTTTGGCACTGGGGCAGTCAGTATAGATCTAGGCAGAAGCACTGGCTGATACTGAGAAAGTAAAAAAGCCAGTGGGACAGAGCTACCCGCCCCCCAGTAAGAAGGGGAATGGAACACAGGGAAACAGCCCAAATGATAGGATGGGCCCTCCCACTGCTGCACAAAGCCCAGCAGGCCAAAAAACTCTCACTCCAGAGTAAGGCACCCAGAACGTCAGTTAAGAAGTAACCAGGAATGCTCCAGCTCGGGGGGCAGAAGGGAAGCCACCATTACAGAAACCAGCCTAATTTTCCTGAGTAAATAAAAGATGCTGCAGGTCCACTGAATCTGTGGCAGCCAAGCAGTGCCTCCACAGGCAGACAAAGGAAAGGCTGCCTCCCTAAACAGCTATCTGAGATCAAAACTATATAAATCGAAGAGATGGGGAGAAACGAGTGCAAGAAGAATGAAACTATCAAAAACCAGAAAGTCTCTCCCCCACCATGAGTTTATGACTCCTCACCAGCAAAGGAACAAAGCAGGATGGAGAACGAATTTGACAAATTGACAGAAGCAGGCTTTGGAAGGTGGTTAATAACAAACTTCTCGGAGTTAAAGAAAGATTTCTATCCCAAGGCAGAGAAACTAAAAACCTTGATAAAAGGTTAGATGAAATGCTAAGTAGAATAACCAGCTTAGAGAAGAATATAAATGACTTGATGGAGCTGAAAAACACAGCATGACAACTTCATGAAGTATACAGAAGTTTCAGTAGCCAAGTAGATCAAGCAGAAGAAAGGATATCAGAGATTGAAGATCAAATCAATGAAACAAAATGCGAAGGCAAGAAAAGACAAAAAGAGTGAAAAGAAATGAACAAAGACTTCAAGAAATATGGGATTATGTGAAAAAACCTAATCTATGCCTGATTTGTGTCCTGGAAGATAATGGGGAGAATGAATCCAAGCTGGAAAACACTCTTCAGGATATTATCCAGGAGAACTTCCCCAACATAGCAAGGCAAGCCAACATTCAAATACAGAAAATACAGAGAACATCACAATAATACTCCTCTAGAAGAGCAACCCCAAGGCACATAATCGTCAGCTACACCAGGGTTGAAATGACAGAAAAAAATGGTAAGGGCAGCTAGAGAGAAAGGTCAGGTCACCCACAAAGGGAAGCCCATCAGACTCACAGTGGATCTCTCTGCAGAAACCCTACAAGCCAGAAGAGTCAGGGCCAATATTCAACATCCTTAAAGAAAAGAACTTTCAACCTAGAATTTCATATTCAGCCAAACTAAGCTTCATAAGTGAAGGAGGAATGAAATCCTTTGGACAAGCAATTGCTGAGGGCTTTTGTCACTACAAGACCTGCCCTGCAAGAGCTCCTGAAGGAAACACTAAATACAGAAAGGAAAAATCAATACCAGCCATGGCATAAAAAGAACCAAGAGGTAAAGACCAACAATGCAATGAAGAAATTATGCCAACCAAAGGGCAAACCAACCAACCAGTAATAAAATAGAAGAATCAAATTCACACATAACAATATTAACATTAAATGTAAATGGGTTAAATACCCCAATCAAAAGACACAGGCTGGCAAATTGGATAAAAAGCCAAGAACCATCAGTGTGCTGTATTCAGGAAACCCATCTCATATGCAAAGACACACATAGACTCAAAATAAGGAATGGGAGAAGATTTACCAAGCAAATGGAAGCAAAAAAAAAAAAAAAAAGCAGGAGTGGCAATCCTAGTCTCTGATAAAATGGATTTTAAACCAACAAGAATCAAAAGAGACAAAATAGGGCATTACATAATGGTAAAAGAATCAATACAACAAGAAGAACTAATGATCCTAAATATATAAGCACCCAATGCAGGAGCACCTAGATACATAAGGCAAGTCCTTAATGACCTACAAAGAGACTTAGACTCCAACACAATAATAGTGGGAGACTTTAACACTCTACTGTCAGTATCAGACAGATCAATGAGATAGAAAATCAACAAGGAAATCCAGGACTTGAATGCAGATCTGGACCAAGTGAACTTAATAGACATTTACAGAACTCTTAACCCTAAATCCACAGAATATACATTCTGCTTATTACCACATAACTCTTACTCTAAAATCAACCACATAATTGGAAGTAAATAACTCCTCAGCAAATGCAAAAGAATGGAAATCAAAACAAACAGTCTCTCAGACCACAGTGCAATCAATTAGAACTCAGGATTAAGAAACTGACTCAAAATTGCACAACTTCATGCAAAATGAACACCTGGCTCCTGAATGTAGACTGAATAAATAATGAAATGAAGGCAGAGATAAAAATGTTCTTCAAAACCAATGAGAATGAGGACACAACATACCAGAATCTCTGGGACACATTCAAAGCAGTGTGTAGAGGGAAATTCCTAGCAATAAATGCCCACATGAGGAGCAAGGAAAAGTTTAAAATTGATACCTATCATCAACACTGAAAGAGTTAGAGGAGCAAGATCAAAAAAATTCAAAAGCTAGCAGAAGACAAGAAATTACTAAGATCAGAGCAGAACTGAAGGAGATAGAGACACAAAAACCCTTCAAAAAATCAACAAATCCAGGAACTGGTTTCTTGAAAAGATCAGCAAAATAGATAGACTGCTAGCCAGACTAATAAAGAAAAGAAAAGAGAGAAACATCAAATAGATGCAATAAAAAATAATAAAGGGGACATCACCACCGATTTCACAGAAATAAAAACTACCATCAGAGATTACTACAAACAACTCTATGCACATAAACCAGTAAATCTGGAAGAAATCGATAAATTCCTGGACACTTTTACCCTCCCAAGACTAAACCAGGAAGAAGTTGAATACCTGAATAGACCAATAACAAGGGCTAAAGTTAAGGCAGCAATTAATAGCCTACCAACTAAAAAAAGCCCAGGTCCAGATGAGTTTATAGCCGAAATCAACCAGACTTACAAAGAGGAGCTGGTACCATTCTTTCTGAAACTATTCCAAACAATCCAAAAAGGAGGAATCCTCCCCAACTTATTTTATGAGACCAACATCATCCTAATACCAAAACCGGGCAGAGATGCAACTAAAAAAGAAAACTTCAGGCCAATATGCATGATAAACATCAACACAAAAATCTTCAATAAAATATTGGCAAACAGAATGCAACAGCAAATCAAAAAGCTTATTCAACATGATCAAGTAGGCTTCATCCAGGGGATGCAAGGCTTATTTAACATACGCAAGTCTACAAATGTAATCCACCACATAAATAGAACCAAAGACAAAACCATATGGTTATCTCAATAGATGCAGAAAAGACCTTTGACAAAATTCAACAGCCCTTTATGCTAAAAACCCCCAACAAACTAGGCATCAATGGTATGTATCACAAAATAATAAAAGGTATTTATGACAAACCTACAGCCAATATCATACTGAACAAGCAAAGACTGGAAGCATTCCCTTTGAAATCTGGCACTAGACAAGGGTGCCCTCTCTCACCACTCCTCTTCAATATAGTATTGGAAATTCTAGCCAGGGCAATCAGGCAAGAGAAAGAAATAAAGGGTATTCAAATAGGAAGAGAGGAAGTCAAATTGCCTCTATTTGCAGATGACATGATTGTGTATTGAGAAGACCCTATTGTCTCAGCCAAAAATCTCCTGAAACTGATAATCAACTTCAGCATAGTCTCAGGATACAAAATCAATTTTCAGAAATCACAAGCATTTCTATACACAAATAACAGACAAACAGAGAGCCAAAATCAAAAGTGAACTCCCATTCACAATTGCTACAAAGAGAATAAAATACCCAGGAATACAACTAACAAAGGATGTAAAGGAACTCTTCAAGGAGAACTACAAAACACTGCTCAATGAAATAAGAGAGGACACAAACAGATGGAAAAATATTCCATGCTCATCGTTTGGAAGAATCAACATCATGAAAATTGCCATACTGTCCAAAGTAATTTATAGATTCAATGCTATCCCCATCAAGCTACCAATGACCTTCTTCCCAGAACTGGATAAAACCACTTCAAACTTCATATGTAACCAAAAGAGAGCCTGCATAGCCAAAAAAATCCTAAGCAAAAAGAACAAAGCCGGAGGCAACAGGCTGTCTGACTTCAAACTATACTACAAGGCTACAGTAATCAAAACAGCATGTTACTGGTACTAAAACAGACAGACCAATGGAACAGAACAGAGGCCTCAGAAGCAGTACTACACATCTACAATCATCTGATCTTTGACAAACCTGAAAAAACAAGCAATGGGGAAAGGATTCCCTGTTTGATAAATGGTGTTGGAAAAACTGGCTAGCCATGTGCAGAAAGCAGAAACTGGACCCCTTTCTGACACCTTACACTAAAATGAACTCCAGATGGATTAAAGATCTAAACATAAGACCTAACATCATAAAAACCTTAGAAGGAAACCTAGGCAAAACCATTCAGGATATAGGCATAGGCAAGGACTTCATGACTAAAACATCAAAAGCAATGACAACAAAAGCCAAAATAGACAAATGGGATATAATTAAAGTCCAGAGCTCTGTAAAGTGAAAGAAACTATCATTGGAGTGAACTGGCAACCAACAGAATGGGAAAAAATTTTTGCACTCTACCCATCTGAGAAAGGGCTAATAACCAGAATCTATAAAGAACTAAAACAGATTTACAAGAAAAAAACAAACAAACACATTCAAAAGTGATTGAAGGATATGAACAGGCACTTATAAAAGACATCGATGAGGCCAATAAACATATGAAAAAATGCTCATCATCACTGGTCATTAGAGAAATGCAAATCAAAACCACATTAAGATACCATCTCACACCAGTTAGAATGGCAATCATTAAAAAATATGGAGAAAACAGATGCTGGAGAGGATGTGGAGAAAAACAAACACTTTTACACTGTTGGTGGGAGTGTAACTTAGTTTGATCATTGTGGAAGACAAGGTGGCAATTCCTCAAGGACCTAGAAATAGAAATACCACTTGATCCAGCAACTCCATTACTGACTATATACCCAAATAAGTGTAAATTGTTCTATTATAAAGACACATGAACATGTATGTTCATTGTGGCACTGTTTGCAATAGCAAATACCTGGAACCAACCCAAATGTCCATCATCAATAGACTGGATAAAGAAAATGTGGTACATATATACCATGGAATACTACGCAGCCATAAAAAACCATTTGTGTCCTTTATAGGGACATGGATGAATTTGGAAACCATCGTTTTCAGCAAACTAACACAAGAACAGAAAACCAAACACCATATGGTGTCACTCATAGGTGAGTGTTGAACAATTAGAACACGTGGACACAGGGAGGGGAGCATCGCACACTGCGGTCACTATTGGGAGGCCAGCAGAGGGACAGCAGGAGTGTGGAGGGTGGGGAGGGATAATGAGGGGAGAAATACCAGATGTAGGTGATAGGGGGATGAAGGCAGCAAACCACCTTGCTATGTATGTACCTGTGCAACAATCCTGCATGATCTGCACATGTACCCCAGAACCTAGATTACAATTAAAAAAAAAAAAGAAATACAATTGCTATTATGATGGGTGGCTTGGCAGACTATTACCTAGTCATCAAAGCCCAGCGTCTCGTCTTCTTGGGGATACTGTTTATCTATATTTCTTGTCTGTCCTTGCAGATAAGTATGTTCATGTCACTGCTGAGTTGTAATCAGCAGACTAGGAATAGACACGATATACATCATTTCCAGGTTCCCCAAATTCTCTCACATATATCTCTCTATATTCTTCTCCTCTTTTATCTAGCTGGGATGGGAATAATGATGATGACTTTGGAAACTGCATATTGAACAAAGCAAGCCTCCTTCAGCTGGTCCCTGGATCAGCCCCTGAGAGCTCTTTCGCCTGAATCCTACTATCTTGCCTTCCATGAAATAATATTATATGAGCAAGAAGTAAACTTCTATTACATTAGCTTCTAATTTGAGGCCCATAGATCTCCAAGGGGTCTATAGATTGAATTCAGGGGGTCTGTGAACTTGGAATGGGAAAAATATGATTTTCACTGTCTTTCTTATGTCAGTTTAGCATTTTCTTCTGTTATGAGTATAGGGAACAAACCAGTATTAGGAGTACCTATGAAAAGTATTTTTGTATCACACTACACTTGTAGCAAATATGTGAAATTTTATTAAAGATTCAAAAAATATAGTAGTAATAAACCTTCTGGTATATTTAGTTATTTGGTGTTTTAATAAAGAAGAATATCTATTATTATATCATAAATCATTTTAATATTTTAGCACTGCATTTCAACATATTAGTTTCTTTTGAAACAAAAATATTAATGTGTTTAAAAACATTATTTTGATAATGTGCACACATGAACATACAGAGTGAAATAATAAAGGTTGGAGACTCAGAAAGGCGGGAGAGTGGGAGGGGAATGATGGATGAGAAATTATTTAGCAGGTACAATGTATACTATTTGGGTTATGCTTTTCAAAAAAACCAAGACTTTACCACCACACAAGGTATCCATGTAACAAAATTGCATTTGTACCCCTTAAATCTATAAAAATAAAAAATATATAAAATAAAAAGAAATCAAAACTTATTTTGAGAAGGGGTTCTAAGCTTCACCAGACTGCTAAAGTGGCCCTAGTATAAAAAGTTTACAAATGCTTGTTTATATTATGTTTGAGCCATTTTACAATTTGGGATATTTTTATTATACCTTTTAACATCACCCTAATTTACAGAAGCAATGAATGGTATTTCTGGGGATTTAGGAGTTGGTTATTACACATACATGAATTCATACACAAATCCTGTGGGGACATACTATTTATTGCAAATGTTTTTACCAGTTAATCTATGTCTTAATTTTTTAAAGTTTAATGTATGATATTCAGCTGTGTTGATATAGTCAAATATATGAATCTCATGTAATTTTTATATAGCTTTCCCATTTAAAAAATTATTTCCCAACCAGGTGAGGGAGGCAGGGAGGATGGATGCAAGGGAAATGCTGGAACCTATGTTTTGGCTGTGCACAGTCCTGGGTGGGTCGGGAGGCAGTGATGTCAAGAGCCGAAAGAGCAGACTGTAAGAAAAGAGAAGCTGTACTTTGAAGACCTGTATTAGAACTAATGAGAGCTGGATTTTGAAAATACTTGGCAGCACCTCTTAGGTGCTTCAGCAGTTTGTAAGACATGTGTCTGAAATAACTACCAGTTTGGTTTTTGAAAGATCCCAGAATTGTGTGCAGTTACTTGGGCAAGTAGGTCAGGACCCTGTCTTGAGACAGGTGGAAGGAAAAATTCCAGTCACAATATTTTCTCTAGCAACAGATGAGATGTGGTGATCAGGTGACAGTGAAATTTACCAAATGGACTGTGTCAGTCAAAAGACAACATGGCATAGAATATCAGTATTCCGGCCAGGCCTCAGAGATGTGGTATATCCGTATGTGAAAAAGGGGTCTCCAATTTATGTGAAAGAGGAAGTAGATTATGGTGAATACATGGATAAAAATAATGTGAGATGACAAGCAACAACAATCACAGCTGATAATATATTTCTGAGTGACCAGACAAAAGAGGAGTAGAGTAGATGATTCTTCTTTGGCCATCATTTGGTACAGTCTCTTTTCCAAGTCATGTGTAAACTTTGTAGTTTCCAAGGACAAGAATCAAAATACTCTTTTACATTAAAAAAAACCCTCTCACCTAGGTGGGTGTGCTGTTGTGCAGCTGCACACGACTAGGGCAATCATATCTAGGATTCCCAATTTTTTAATACTTACCTATGCATTTTATTTGTATTTAATTCTTTCATCCACTTGGAATATATTTCAATCCCTGTTGTGAGATGAATAAAAAAGATGGATATTCTTTCGAACACCATTTTTTGAGGAATTTAACATTTCCACCTCTATTTCTTTTGGAGCATATAAAAGTTCTTTAACATATTTGAGTGTGCTTTTGAACTGCTCCATGCTCACTGTGCACCAGTACCACATTTTAAAAGTTACTGTTTATCTTATAATATTGCTTAATATCTGATTGGACAAGTTTTCTTTCATTAGTACCAATTTTTGGTGTGTTTGATAGTCCTAAAAAAGTATTGTTCCCAAAAAAATGCAGAATGTGCTCTTGGCAAAATGGAACTTGGTTTGACAGTTGCAGGAAAATCTTGTATTTCTAAACAAAGAATGATTCCAAGATTTCTCTATATATTTGTTCCCAAAGAAAATATTTTATATTTCACCCACATATTTATGAGCAACTTCTCTTCAGATTTCTCACTTAGACATAATGTGTGATAAGAAGAGCTCTGGAATAAGAGTCAGAAATCCTCAACTTGAAACCAACTTTAATTCTTTGGAGGTGTCTAACCTGAGACAGTTTGCTATTGTTTTCGAGTTTTTGTTTACCCAAGGGTAAAATATGAATATAATTTCCATTCTACCTATCACACAGGACAGCTGTAAAGAATGAGATAATATATTTGAAATCTCTTTTAAAACTACATAGTATTACAGGTAACAAATTAGCATTTAATTAAAGTTACTGTTTTGCTGAAGCCAGAGATGTATTTACTCTTGTCTACATTCACCTTGCCACATTCTGTAGAGCATAATTTGATTTACGACAGATGTATCTTGGATATTGTGGGGATCGCTCCTGCGAAGGGCCCTTGACAGGACCCTCACCATCTTGAGCTTGAGCCCATACACCTTTCTCCTCTCCTGGAGGCTTTTGAGCTGAGGGAAAGGAGGAAGTCTGGTTGCACTGATTTTATAAACATCAATCTTTGCCTCTGACATTTGCAACAGAATGGCTGAGCTCAGGCCTTGTGGTCTAATGAGACATTGTATGGTTAGATATTGTGTGCTTCCCAGTTCCTTCTCTGCACAATAACTGTATGACTTTGTTTACCTCTGCTAACTCAGTCATATTGTTTGCATATGATTCTATATGAGTAGGCAAGGTTAGAATGACATTTGGAAAGGTCCAGCTATACCTTGTTAACAATCTTAATTGCTTGCTTAACTGATTTTAGAAAAACACATGTTTAGATTTATGGTCCCCTTTTTGCAAACTTTATTGTCCCTTTGCTGTATACCCTTTGATTAAGAGTCATACTTTCTGTACCCCTTTTCTTGTGATTTTTTGTTCTTGATTTTATTTCAAGATACAATGGAATGTACGTCACTCCTCAGACACTGAAAGGTATATAACCTGTAGTTTGCACAAATAAACTTGCTGTCTTGGCACTTATTGCTCCGGCATTGCCTGGCAGTCCTCCAGACCCCACTCTCTATCTATCTATCTTTTCTTCCGTGCACTCCCTCTTCCAGGTTAAGAACACTTAAGTGGGGCTGAGGCTCTCCACTGGTCAGAAGCCCCCCGGCAGATGTGCCGGACACCCACAGGATATTATCCAAGAAGGTTTAGTTTTACTGGAGAAGCCAAAAAGATCTCGTTATAAGTTAGTCCCATGACATGGACTCTGAGGATAGTATTAGACACTGGTTAGAATTTATGTACCTTCCAGTGTGTGATGGGATAACTGGGGAAGAAAATTAATAACCTGGTCTGATATGACCCAAAGTTAAAACTGGGGGATGAAAGTTAGGAGGGAGTTATACAAAGAAAATGAGAGCCTGGTTTTAGTTGTATAAAAGAATCCTTTGGAATAGGGATTAAGATTCTAAATGACTAAGAATTGTCAAATTTATACATGTCAAAGCCCATATTTACAAGGGTTTGTCAAACACAGGTCGAACACAGTGGTGATATATATACATATGTATATATATTTGGTAACATTTAATGCAGAGTTAAATTTTATTTCCTTGCAAAACAAACACATTCTTGGAAGACAGTGTATAGCACACTATGCCTTCCAAAATTATATGTACAAATTGTGATTGATATGTTTCTACTCTAAAGTTACCGTGTGTGTATAGTCTGTGCTGTTGTTGTGGAGAGAATTACTGCAAGCATCAACAAGGAAGTGCATTTTCTTACAAAATGGCCAGTATCATAAACAAATTTACCAAAACAAAGGGCATTTTTAAAAATATACTCCGTGTTCAGTCTTCTGTTGTTCTTTTTAAAATAAGTAATGTCTTTACCAATTAGGAGGAACGTGGTGAAGGAACTAGTATTTTATGGACTCCTACTTTGTGTCACCCATGCACAGCAGTATGTTACAATTACAGCACAAGATTCTTCTATTCATAATAACTTATAAGTTTGCCATTGTTAACTTGATAAGGCAGAAAAGGTATCCATACTGCTTGGCTTCTAGAATCTTCAAAACTATGTTTGGAAGCTAATTCTGGTTCTTAGGCACCATAAAAATCACTTGACTTCTTTAATTTTAAGGTTAATTTTTTCATTTCATTAAAATAGTGGCAATACCACCATTACTAATAGGAGTAATTATGATGTTACTACATTATAATGACATAGTAATAGTAGTAGGTAATAATAATAGTAGTGTGGAAGTAAGATAATACATGCAAAGAGTTTATTTATTGCCTTTTTTTTTTAAAGACAGAGTTTCACTGTGTTGACCAGGCTGGAGTGCAGTAGCACAATCTCGGCTCACTGCAACCTCCACCTCCTGGTTTCAAGCAATTCTCTGGCCTCAGCCTCTTGAGTAGCTGGGATTACAGGCACATGCCACCACATCCAGTTAATTTTTGTATTTTTAGTAGAGCCAGGGGTTTCCCCATGTTTACAGGCTGGTCTCAAACTCCTGACCTCAGTGATCCACCTGCCTTGGCCTCCCAAAGTGGTGGGATTACAGGTGTGATCCACCATGCTTGGCCTATTTATTGCTTTTAAAGCAATAAATAACTGTTCATAATTATTATTAAGACCCAAAAAACTTTTCCTGGTGACAACAAAATTTTCCCACTAAAATGAGTTTTAACAAATATTTTTTCTTACTAAAACTTCTACTCCAACTATGAAGTATCTAATTCATTCTGATTACTAATTGAATCTCCTTAATGTGTTCAGCATCACAAGCAGATAGGAATTCAGCCCTGCTTCATGCTAAATTTCTAAACTGCTATCTAAATGCCATGGACTGAGTGAAGCTAACTCAACTGGCCTCCAGAAACGAACAAAAATTCTTCTTAGCCTGACCGATTTAGCATTTAAAAAAACTATTTTAAAATAATACCTACATACAACATGAAGTGAGCGGCTAGAGTTGAATATATTTGCAAAAATAATTGAATTATAGTTCTTTAATTTCTCCAACAAAAAGTTTCTCAAAGTTTTTTTTTTTTTTGAAACGGAGTTTCGCTCTTGTTACCCAGGCTGGAGTGCAATGGCGCGATCTCAGCTCACCCAAACCTCCACCTCCTGGGTTCAGGCAATTCTCCTCCCTCAGCCTCCCGAGTAGCTGGGATTACAGGCATGCGCCACCATGCCCAGCTAATTTTTTGTATTTTTAGTAGAGACGGGGTTTCACCATGTTGACCAGGATGGTCTGATCTCTTGACCTCGTGATCCACCCGCCTCGGCCTCCCAAAGTGCTGGGATTATAGGCGTGAGCCACCGCGCCCGGCCAAAGATTTATAATTGTTAAAGAGAAGACTAAAATTCTTTCAAATTCGAGTCCACTGGCTTTCAGCTTACTCGGGGAAAGATTGACATTTTGGAATGGCCCACAAGGTTCTAAACAATCTGCCCCCCTTGGTGTTTTTCCTCCAAAATTCACACCTTTACCTCTAACACCTTGGTTTCTCCTCTCAGCACTAATTCTAGCTACACTAGTTCTTTCACCAAGACCAGAAGGTTCCTGTCTGCATCTGTCTTTTCCTATGCCTATTCCAGGATCTTCTCTGAGATATCCTGATGACTTCCTTGCTCACTTCATTTGGAAATGTACTTAAATGTGACTTTTTGGGTAAGGTCTATTTTGCTCCTCCACATAACTAATTTCCCCTTTCTTCAATGCCCCTGTCTCCCTTGCCTATTTAATTTTCCTCTATAACACTTGTCCACTATCTTATATACTTTTTATTTTACTCATTTATTTTCTTTATTATCTATCTATATCAACATTATATAAGTTGTAAGATAGCAAAGATTTCCATTTTGTTTATAGCTCTATCTCTAGTACCTAGAGTTCCTGGCACATAATAAGACACTTATGAAATCTTGACCAAATGAATGTATTCTTTCTTCAACTTTTAATTGATGACTTCCAATATGAAAAATAAATGGATAGTACCTTTTTATGACGGTAGACACTTAGATGTCTACTTTCAGTCCAAGAACAAGAAAGCACTCTAGGAGCTTAATTTATTTAAGAGGACATTCATACATAATGTTATACAACTGGAGGGAATAAAAAATGTGAGAAATGTAATGCTGGATAGGAGAGGCTGAACTTAGGAGTACTGGAATCTTCAACCGCAATGGAGACAACTAATTCAGTCATACAAGAAATTACAGAAAGAAGTACATAATAGAGACCTTCTATACCAAAATAAAATAATGTTAAGCTATGGAACAAGATATGTTAAAACTGTAAGTAAAACAGATATTGATGCTTTGTTCATCTTGATTGTTATATTGCATTATTTGGAATTAATTTTTAAAAAACTTTTGTGGCCCTTACTTCTGGTTTAATGGACAATTTCTACTTGCATATCCAACAAAATTACCACTACTACATTTCTGCAGATCTGCTAGCAATATTTGTTTATTTTGTCTTACATCTGCCTAATTTTTTAAAGCTCTATTTCAAGGCCATACAGCCCACACTTTCATGTGACAAGATTGACAGGTCAACCCCTTTTCTAACTTTAAGAAGGCTACCTAGACATCATTTTCAATCCTGATAATTGGTACAAATGGTATTGTGGGCAGAGGAAACGTGAAATGGAATTTGCTCAATTGTTGTAAAGGATGCAACATGGCATCTTATTAATGCAATAAAAGCCTAATAAAAGCCTTTGCACCCATCAGCTGGGCTGCAATGAGCAAGAAAAATTTCTTCTATAAAAAAGGGAGAAGGCTTATCTTTAATAATCAATAAAAATTTCTGGAAAGGATGATGTTGAAGTGATCCATGAACTTCTTGGTTCATGAAGTCTTTCATCTCGTGTAAAAAGCCTGTGAGTAGCTCTTTGGAATAGTGAGGGGCAAAGCTTGTGACATCATCTCTCAGAGAAGTAAAGCTGTTTGCTTCTCAAACAGACCTGTGATGACAGAGACTTGCATTTTGTTGCTTTTATTATTTCATTAATGTTGACTATCTTTTTCATGAAAACAATTGCTAAAAATATTCTGTTTCATCACTTAGATTCTTGTGACTTGCTAAGAATGTTTTTCAGAAGGATGATTAAATCATTAATTACAATAAACATTGGCTTTGTAACCTTATCTAAGAAGTACAACTCCAATACTTCCAAATGTTATTTTTAATAACACAGATTGTCTAAAAGTAAAGTTAATCAAATTCAAAGAGTTGTCTCACATTCATGCCTCTCATCTACCTCATTCCATGACAGCAGAAAGAAATTGACTTTTTATTTAAAGTTTCTCACTTTTCTAAGTCATTACTTTCCTTAAATTGCCTTCATAATATAAGACTAAAAGCTTTTTGATAAACAGAGGTCAAAAACATGACTTTTATTAAAAAGTTAATATAATAATTTTTGCTGCATTTGAAGAAAGCACATACACAAAATAACTCGTGGGTATTCTGACCAATATTTTCAACTGCATCTTCCCTTTCTTTCTACGCACACAAATGGTAACAAATAGGTGAAATTTTTTTAAAAAGCCAAAGACTGAGAGCCAATGATCTCTCCCTTGGTACATCTGACCATGAGAAAAGAGGTCAGAATTTACTCATGGGAATCTGCTGTCTCATTTTTCTCTGGTGTCCTAAGATATCCTTGCTTGTAAGAACATTCTAGAAACCTGTAGATAATTTCAGTTGAAGCTTTCTGTTCTACAGTCAAGTTCCAAGAACCAATGTCCCACATTTACTACGTCATTTGTCTACAGGTTTTTGTGTTCAACATTTACAGTACAGGAAAGCCCACTGCATTCTTATGGTTATATACTACTTTTAACTTTTCAAAGTGCTTTCAAAACAAAAGGGAAAAGTAAATGTGTTCCCTGTGAGAGTGACGTTGCCATATATGTCCAGTTTAGATATTAAGAATGTTAAAGTAAAACATAATGCCCAATACTTTTTAAGTCTTCAAAATTTGTTGAAAATTATCAGGTAAACATGACATAAGTGGTGAATCATATTTTCATGTGAGGCTCAGCCACCTGTAACATAAGTTCACTATCCATGCATGTGTCATGAGGCTTCTCAGCTACTTATACAAATACAAGTTAAAGAGAAATAGAAATCTTCTCCTCAAATATTTAAATTCTAAAGGAAAATTTGTTTCTGGATTTCAATTATATTTCCATTTTCATTGATTTCTTCTATTTCTTTGTAATATAATTGTTCTTACCAAGTATTTATCAACAAATTATGCCTTTCTTTCTTCAAAAAAACTCTTGATTTTTTATTTTAACTAGTAGGCAATCATCTATCTGCTGAAGAATATTGTAAATAGAATAATGCAATAAATTCCCATAAATATACCTTGTTTATCATAGTGGTGTGCAAAATATTTTCTAAAGCTGTGTCTACAAAGTCAACATGAACTGAGGTAAAGCACAGGAATAATTCATGACATGATATACCAATATATTTAAATAAATGTCTTTGTATGCAATTTTTCTCTCACTTGTGAGGACATAACCAAAAAGTAAAGTACTTGATGATCTAACATAATTTCTTATAAAAATTAATTCTGTTTAAATACAATGAAATTTCTTGTTAAATTACCTTTGCTAAGATATTAAGATTTTGTTTTGTCTTTAAAGAATTATTTTTGGGGTTTTTAGATCTGTTTTTGAAACTGAGGAACACAGTTATAAAATGACATGTTTAAGGCCATGGATAAAAATAGTAAATTATCAATAATCATTATAAAAACTATATCTAATATTTGGATTTACATAGTATGCATCTTCATTTAACTACTAGATAAATTTATTGCTAATTTCATGTATATGGTCCACATAGTCTAATCTCATATTTCGCTAAAAACAACCAGATGTTCAATACATTTTTTAGTTTCTGCCTGGGTCAGTCACTGTATATCATGTATTTCCCCAATGGACCATAAGTCTCAACCTTATTCTGCCCCATCCTACCCAAGGACTTTGACTTACTTTTATCAGAGATAATAACTTACTATGGTAGTATTTCCTGGTAGGGTTGGAGGAAAGAGAAAAATAAAACTAAAAAAAAATGGTGCTCTGAGACAAAAAGAGAAAAGTTTGAATAATTCAAAATATCTACAACCACACAAAATGATCTGATGAAACTTGCTTTCTACCTGTGAATTCACGCCCATCATATTTTCTAAGGTAAATCCCAAGATAAGACAAGAAGGTATTTGAAGTGGTATGGATTAATGTTCTGGCACTTGATGCCAGCTTCATCATGAAGCTACACTGGAAGCAGTTTAAGAAACATATTTTTAAAACAAGTATTCCTGTATCTTATTTCCAAGTCCCACTGTCTACCTTGAACTCTATTTCATTTAGCTGGAGTTTAGCCAGGTTATGCAGTCACTTTTTCAGCAGGCCTTCATCTTCCCAACACTGGGGCTCTGCCATGTTCTTGGTTACCTTCTCCCTACGGCTGTATTGTTTATTCAGGCTTATAGCATAAATGTAGCATTTTAAAGCTGAAAAGGCATTAAATAATCATTACATTTAATATCCTCCTTTCAGGAGTTTGGAAACCAGAGGTCAAATCAGAGGTCAAATTTACCCAATTAAGTACTAAAGGCATGGCTTGAGTATTGCTCATCACACAATACTTTTCTTTTCCTTCTCACGTTGACTACTACCAGTATATTTCGTACAAAGTAAGTTCTTTCTCACCTGATATGTTTCCTCCCTTCTCAATTACTCTTCCTTTCTGTGTGTTATCTTGTGTCTTGTTCCACAAGCAGAGAGGTGTTTTTCTTGAACAAAATGCAGGTCTGCAGCTGTATTCAGGTACAGATGGTCTGCATTCAGACCTCCACTTGTCAAAGAGAAACTTCTCATTATTTCTAAATTCAGAGAACCTACGATGTATCTGGAATTCTTTGAGCATATAGGAAACAATGTAATTTATCTCACTGAAATACAGAATTAAGAGACTGATTTTGAAACCTGTTCCCATCTCTAACTTTTCTATCAGCTGGCCTTTTCCTTATGTAACTGCTGTTACTATCAAAATCAGTCACATTTGCTTTAGAAATGGTCGAGGTATGAAAGTCTGGCACTGAAAATATTTACTCCCATGAAAACAGTGTGAGATATAGTTGAAACGATACTATTATTACCATTATTTAACTTCATTATGCATTAAATAGGCTTTCTCTTTCATTCTTTTTCAAGAACATAATCAGCAGATACATATAATTTCAATGAAAAACAATGTTGTCAGATCCAAATAACCAATTTCGAAATTAATATTTTTACTCTTGTAATCCATTAAAAAGTTCACAAATACCAGAACTTACCAGTTAAAGTAGACTGCATTTCTTGTTGTGATGTTTGTGAATGGTGTTTCAATATAATTGCATTTCTTCCTTTTGAATTGTCTTTTATAGCATTGACAGTCAAGGGTTTATATATAAACATGAGTAAGAAGTAACAATTCATTATCAAATGTCTGTTAAAGCTCTTTCTTCTTTCTTGATGGATTAGAAAAAACAAAACACATAAAGTTAGAGCAAAAGACTCTAGGAGGCCAAGGTTCTGAACAAAATTGTCCAGGGACTGCCTGTTTAACCTTAGGTAGGTTATTTCAGCGTTCTGTGGGTCAAATCCTACATCTACCAAATGCACTCAGTCTTTGCTTGTAAAATACAGGAAAGTCCTTGAGAAAATGCATTATGTGTTACAGTGCAAAGTAGGCTTATCATTGAGAGGAATACATTAAAGGGTTCATCTTCCACCTTTTGTGCTCATAAAATCAACCCATGTTTCTGGAAATGCATGAACTGACAGGGCTGTAAAAAAAGGGTGTATTTAATACAGCAAAGTTTTTCACTAACTAAATGTTGTGTGCCATGGTTCAGTTGAAACCGCCTAAAGGGTTCACCTTGCCTGCTGCCTAGACAGAGCTGATCCATCAAGACAAGGGAATTGCAACAGACAAAGAGTAATTCACACAGAGCTGGCTGTGTGGCAGACCGAAGTTTTTTTATTACTCAAATCAATCTCCTCAAGCGTTTGGGGAGCAGAATTTTTAAGGATAACTTGGTGGGTAGGGGGAAGCCAGTGAACCAGGAGCACTGATTGGCCAGAGATGAAATCACAGGGAGCGGGAGCTGTTTCTGGGTGGGAAGCTCAAGCTCAGATGAGCCAGTTTACAGATCTGGGAGGGGCCAGCTGGTCCATCAAGTGCAGGGTCTGCAAAATATCTCCAGCACTGATCTTAGGAGCAGTTTAGGGAGGGAAAGAATTTTGTAGCCTTCAACTGCATGAGTCCTAAGCCATAATTTCTACTCTTGTGGCTAATGTTAGTCTTACGAAGGCAATCTAGTCCCCAGGCAAGAAGGAGATCTGCTTTGGGAAAGGGATTTACTATCTTTATTTAAACTATAAACTAAGTTTCTCCCAAAGTTAGTTCAGCCGGCACCCAGGAATGAACAAGGACAGCTTGGAGGCTGGAAACAAGATGAGTCAGTTAAGTTGGATCTCTTTCACTGTCTCAGTCATAATTTTGCAAAGGCAGTTACAATCCCTCCCTTTCAGTTTTATAACACCTTCATCTTAGGGTGTAAGCTAGGAAGATAGGAAAAGGCCTTCAATTGCTCTGGCTTTTTCTGGCTGACAGGAGACGTAGTGGGAATGGGAGTGAACCCCAAGGTGAGAAGAATGGAACTGCTTTGCAACTGTCTGAGTGTACTCAGGCAAGCCTGGATGCGTTTTCAAGCCTTGCATGGCAAAATATTAGTACTCTCATCTATAGTTTTACTACAGGGATTAAGTAAATAGCCTACTATAAGGTAAATAACAAGTTCTAGGATGCGGAGCACAATACCCAAATTTAAAAGCAAAGATTTAAAAGTTTGGGGTTTCTAACCCACAAAGAATTTAGAATTTAGTCTAAACTATGGAAAAACCTCAAGAACAGCTAACAACAAGAGTGTACCATAGTTTCTATTTTGAAGCATAATTTTTCGCTCTCCAGCCCCCATTTTTATTAAAGACAAATCATAATAGAACTGATTTATTTACAAAATACACTTTAATCTTACTGTACTTGGCCTGATTATTTGCATAAAGTGTAGCAAGAATAATTATTTTTCACTTTGGCTTTTAAAATTGGCTTTGATAGAACTCTGTTACATGAAGTAACTCAGATAAGACTTTTTAAAAGCTAAGCCTAGATCAGACATAGCAGCTCACATCTGTAAACCCAGCACTTTGGGAGGCCAAGGTAGGCAGATCACCTGAGATCAGGAGTTCAAGACCAGCCTGACCAACATGGTGAAACCCGGTCTCCACTAAAATACAAAACAAAACAAAGCAAAAAAACATTAGCCAGGTGTGGCAGTGGGCGCATATAATCCCACCTATTTGGGAGGCTGAGGCAGGAGAATCACTTGAACCTGGGAGGTGGAGGTTGCAGTGAGTTGAGATCATGTCATTGCACTCCAGCCTGGGCAGCAAGAGTGAAACTCCACCAGAAAAAAAAAGGGTGAGCCCAGCCATGGGTTTGCACTCTCAAATACCTATGAGTTGGGCAACTTCCATGATTCTTGAGGTCCCACGATAACTTGGTGTTCCTGGGCCTGTTAGAAAGTGACATTCTTTTCTTACCACAGGTGAGCAACTTTGTCAGGGACTCCATGTGGCAAGGTATGAGGCCAGATTCCTCAACCGGATTTAATTTACTCTGTAAGTCAACCTTGAATTCTTTAAAGGAAGCATGCCATTCTAGTCAAAGCCTTGGTAAAATAACCAATTTCTCCAATTGTGTCCTGTTACAAAAGAAAACAGATTCTTATTGCACTTATGCAAATAACTATACTGCCATAAATTGGGTTTCCAAATTTGGGAGAAATCAGGAATAGAGGAACAAATATGCTCCAAAGTTTGTTCACAGGAGTGTATTTTACTCACTTATTAAAAGTTGAAAATAGCTCTAAAGAAATAAGTTCTCTTGACACTGATAACAAAAGGTTTAGCAATGTTTAACACATTAGTTCTCTATGAAAGTCCTAGAAATTTGACTTTTTCTTCGTTTCAATAGCACAATTTTTAAAGTTATATGAAACCTGCACTTACAGTCCTATATCTGATTATAAACTGCCTTTTGAAAAGAACCAAAGCAAGACAAAATGTCTGTGGATGACAAAACTTTATAGCCACTATTAAAGCTACAATTGACTAGAAAATTTGGTTACTTCTGTGGCATACAATTTTACATAATAATTATAATTATTAATAATGTACACTAAATTATGTCAACATTATAGAAGTTTCCCATAATTTTGGAACCCATACTAATAACATATTTATATAAATATAGTTCAAAGTAAACCAAACACCATTCAGTTTCCTAATCAAAAGTTTTTCATGTATTCTAATGTCACAATTTCTAGTGTTATTAATCAGAATCCTGCATTTAAGAGCACCTGTTAAATTTCATAGCTGACTATAAAACTATCTTTTAAAGAGGACCAAAATGAGACAACAATTGTCTGTGGTGACCAAAACATTTTGGGGCAGCCACAGGTAAAAACATGACTGCCAAGGAAATTTGTTACCTCTGTGGCGCACAGTCTGTTAACATAATAATTATAATTATTACTGATAACATATACTAAGTCATATTAGACTTATAGGAATTTCACATAATTTTGGAACCTATATCAATAACATATTTGCACAAATATAGGCCAAATAAAGCAAAACACGATTTCCTGTTTGACAATGTTTCCTGTATGATTTTTGCACCAAATAAGCCAAATGTCATTTTTGGACTCTAGAGGACCTAATATATAAAATATTAAGTAAGAAAGATACATAATTTATAATTTTATTTTGGAACATTTGTCAAATGAAAAGGTTTAAAACATTGGATATCACAAAATAGAATTTCAGATCACTGTAAGCCATTCATTTGGCCACAATGATAACTGGAAAAAATATTTTTTTAAAGAAAAACCTTTATTCTGATAGAAGAGACTTAGCTTTCCAAACAAGACCAAACGAAGATAGCATGAGGCCAACTGAATCTGTCTCTTCCCTCTGTCCCCTCCTTTTTTTTTCTGCCGTTTACCCAAAGGAGAAAACAAAATACTTTCATTATCTTTTAACAGTACATAAAAATTGTCTTCAAAAGAGAAAACCAAATTTCATGTTTACATTAGTGCATCTTTAATGTTAAAGCTACTTTTAAAGTAAAATTTTATATCTCCATCCAGTTTTAATTAGTTTGACCATAAGTTCTGATTTTCATAAACCTTTTAGAACCCTTTACAATTTTTCATCTAATGGCAGATCAATTTTCTAAGAAAACCCTCTTATTTAGACACGTGGGCCCAGATTCTAGCCCCACACCAGTGTGATTTATGTTTTCACCTAAGGAAAAAGCTAAATAATTTTTCTTTAAAATCTTAGCCAACTTGTTTATACCTCCAGAATTTTTACAAGATCAACCCTTTACAAACCCTTTTCACTTTGCTAAACCTTCTGTTTTGTTCTGTTACTCTTTTAGGTTAAGACAATCTTTAAAACCCTCTGAACTAGACCATATACCGTGTATGTAAAACTGCTTCCCTAGTGGTCTCAACTAGATGTTACAATGTTAACTCTTGGCAACTTTTATTTTTAGTGAAAAACCTGGTAAGTAAGCGATTTTAGTTATGTACTGGGGTGGGGCCTAGGACATCAGACAGAAATAAAGTCTGGCTTCTTTTAGCATAGCTAGCAGGGATGGCTTTCCATATGTCCCCAGGCCTTATCTATAATCTACTGTTCCAAAGTAGGTAAATCAAACTATTTTCAAAAGTCAAAGAAACCGTTTGACCTTAATGCATTAAGCAAATCTGATATCTGACCTTAATTTAGACCAAATGTCTATATTTTCAAGACATCTTATCAATAATCTTTAAAACCGTCTTTATTTCCAAAAGATTACTAAAGCCACCTGAACAAAAAGGCATTAAAGTTTCTATTTTTCTAACCAAATATTTGACTTAAGCACTTATTTTTCTAAGGCAATTAATCAGAGCTCTTGTATATATAAACAAACAACACATATAAATACACAGACAGAGAGACAAAAGATTCAGCATTTGTAAAATTTTTCATTTACCAGTTTCTTAATTGGATTGCTGGCTTCAGGGTGGAGCCCTTGGAGGAACAGGGCCAGGAAAGCACGTGTTTCTAGGGCCAATTAAGCAGCAAATAAGCAGCAGAAGGCAAAGACAGATCCCCAAAATTAAGAGTGCTATTTTATACTGGATCCTGGATCAAAATAAGGAGGGAAATATTACAAAAGAAGATAGTGCAATGCTTCTACCCTTCATTTAATTGCAAGGCAACCCAAGCCAATCAGTCCATTTTGTAATCAGCCCATTTCTCATGGGAGTCTCATCTCCCAGTGCGGGATGGAATGTTTCCTTATCTTCCAGGTGGTTGAGAGGGTGCTCTCTAATCCAAGTGGGCAGAGTCAGGTATCCCACCATAACTACTATTAGCCATCCCTTAAAGTATATTTCCTACCTAGTTATTACACACCAAAGCTCTCTTATAATGCAAAGTAATTTTTGATACCCTCAGAACTCAAAACATTCAGATTACACAATGCAAAACGGAACAGAGCCGTTGATTTTCAGAGAGATCCGTCCACTTTTAGTTCTGGGGTTTCATGAGGAAAACAGATGTTTTTGTTTTGTTTTGTTTTGTTTTGCTTTTCCAAAAATGGGCCTGTGGTACCCCTTTTGCTTTTCCTAATAAGTACCAAGATACAAAAAGTTATCTTCGGGCCTCTCATGTGTGCATTAAGAGTGTCAAGACAAAAAAAAAAAAATGGAGAGAAAAATGATTCCATCGACTAAGAAAAAAAAAATCTTTTTCCAGAAAAACAAATTCCAAAAAGAGAAAAACATAAAGGCATTTTAAATACATCTGTAGCTAGTTTATCCACTTTTAATTAAGCTGACTTTTAACCATAGTACTCTTAAAAAAGAAATTCTTTCAAATCTCTTATTATGAGACTTTAGCCATGCCAAGTAGCCAATATTTCTGTTGAACTTTGAGCTTTATCAAAGATGACCTGCTAGTTGCTTTAAATACATGGCGAGCAGTTTCCTTTCTTACAGGATTTAGAATCTCCACAAGGCAGTTCAGAGAAAGAAAACTTCAAGAGAGGAAATCAGAAGCTATCTATAAGGGAAAATAAACCTCAATAAATGGCAAACTTACACAAATAACGAAACAGAAAGGAATCATTCCAGAGCCCACAACTGAACCCAGGCCACCACTGTCAAAAGATAAAGCCTTAGCTACTGAGCCGTACAGCATTGAGCAAAATTTCTATTGCTTTTCCCAGAAGGAGCCTAGAGAAGCCAATTTCAAGCTTGCAAGGCTTTTAACTGCTGAAGAAAAAATTTTAGCATTAACTATGACATGAACTTCCAAATTGCTATCCTCTGGGTCATTGAAACCAAAAGAAAGTATCCCCACATGGTCAGAAGTTTAAGCTTTTAAGAACACAAAATAAGACAGAGAAATTTCATACAATATTGGTTTTAGGGACCCGCAGCAAAGTTTGCAACTGACCAGCCTGCCAAGCTAACTTGAAAAGCAGGCTTATACGGGTCCTAAACTCACATTCTATCCTATGATACCTCTTTCTCCATTACAGAACACAGAAAGACAAATTGTTAGCACGAAGTACACCAGATTTGCTATAGCCTAAGACTAGTCTCACAAATCCTTTTTTCTATTAATCAAACCATTGCACAGGAGACAAATAGTTTACTGTTTATCCAGACAGAGAAAGAGAGAGAGACCAGAAATGTAGGCAGTAAGAATTTTTTTGCCTTTTTGCTGGCATACCAGGTTTCTGGGTTCCCTCTCTCTGCAACTTCCAGAAGAATGGAACAGCCTCTGATGACCCTGCTCACTTGTGCTATAGCTGTGGGGTTCAGACCATTTTATAAGATAAAATCCCCTTTATTGCTTTATGGAAACAAAGACAAGATTCTCAGTTTGCAAGATGCTGCCCAACAGGCTGCATGGGGAACAGAATTAACATTTTCCATCTCAGCAAAATGTACATAACAAAACAGACGTTAATCACCTCTTTTGACACCCAATATCAGCCTGGCAAACTCAAACTTTTTCCCATTGGTTCCCGTTGTCTTTGATCCACTCTAGGTGGGGATGCTGACATCTAAATGATAATTCACAATGGAATCTCTGGGCAAGGGGAAGAGCAGATAGTTACGCTGAGAGACAGGCCTGTTGAGCCTTCTTTAGAATTCATCAAATGTGGGCAGACAAATGAGGAGGGTTCTCTGAGTTAGGCCTGTTAGATTTCCATCAGCAATCCCGCTGAGATCTCTTCCACATATACAAACACACACAAAGACGAGATGGACAGAAGGCCTTCCAAATCAGATCCCTAACCAAAAACTCCAAAAGTATTCCTCCTAAGCTATTCTCCTATTCTCTATCTGAGAAACTTCCTCAAAATCTTCCTGATTGAGCAGAAGTATTCCAAACCAGGACTCTTTTTACTAGTTAGAAAGGTCCAACTGAGACCCTCTCCCAGGAGCTGAACAGACAGCATGTAGTGGGGCTACAGACACAGACACGGCATAGTTGAGCTACAAACAGACACCCTGCATTGGGGCTACAGACATTCCAGCATATGGCTACAGAACTAGTCAGAAGAAGGAAAGAGATATTGGCAGCACCTAAGATATTCACCAATCCAGACCCCCAACAATGGGGCTACAGACAGACACCTCACCACTGGGGCTACAGACAGATGCCCTGTGATAGGGCTACAGTTAAGGGATGTCTCTCCAGGACTTTCTCTATTGCAATTAAATCCATGTACATTGGGTTGGCAGCACACGACCAGTGGAGAGAGTATCAAAGTCAGTCCCCACTCCAAGAGAACTAGGCAGCAACTTGGGCTGGCTTCTGAATCTATCACTGGAGGGGGGGGCACTGAACCATGGGAAGATAGCTATAAGGGCAATCCTGGACAAGACCCCAAACTTGTAACTACTCAAGGAGTTTACCTTGCTCATTGCCTAGACTGACCCAATTCATCAAGACAAGGGAATTACAGTAGAAAAAAAGTAATTCATGCAGAGCCAGCTGTGTGGGAGATTTGCGTTTTATTATTACTCAAATCAGACTACCCCAGCATTCAGGGAGTAGAGTTTTTAAGGATGACTTGGTGGGCAGGGGCAAGCCAGTGAACCAGGGAACCAGGTGTGCTGACTGGTCAGAGGTGAAATCATAGGGAGTCAGAGCTGTCTTTTTTGCATTCAGTCAGTTCCTGGATACAGCTGATCCATCAAGTGCAGGGTCTGCAAAATATCTCCAGCACTGATCTTAGGAGCAGTTTAGGGAGGGTCAGAATCTTGCAGCCTTCAGCTGCATGAGTCCTAAGCCATAATTTCTACTCTTGTGGCTAATGTTAGTCTTACAAAGGCAATCTAGTCCCCAGGTAAGACAAACAGCCGCTTTGGGAAAGGGCTTTTACCGTCTTTGTTTAAACTATAAACTCAATTTCTCCCAAAGTTAGTTCAGCCTGTGCCCAGGAATGAACAAGGACAGCTTAGAGGTTGGAAGCAAGATGGAGTCAGTTAAGTTAGATCTCTTTCACTGTCTCAGTCATAATTTTGCAAAGGCAGTTTCACAGTTACTGAGGAGGAAGGGCAGAGAATAGTTTATCTGATGAATCTGTAGAAATTCATCTTTCTATAGCCAAAGAAACTGCTCTGTCAGAAGGAGAAAGCAAGGAGAATATGTTATATGGGCATATTTCTACTTAACAAAATCTAGGGAAAGCTAATTGTTCCAAGTTAAGATCAGAAAGATATGACAAAAGTGACAAATGTGAATTTGTTTTACAAATCTTTCCAGTATTCGGATACACGATGAATGACTCATCCAGGGGCCTATTTTTGCACAGGGCCACAAAGACTGGTAACTGTTTATGAGTGGGCAAAAGGGACCCAGCAGAGTAATCATCTGGCAATTCAGATGCAGATTGCAGGCATGCAGGAAAAGGCTGGGAGCTTGCAGCCATGATGGGTAAAATCACTGACTTTAGTTATCAAGACCAAGGGTTAAATATATGTTTACTTTGTTAGGGATGAATCAGACTGAACAGCAATTGTCTCTAGTTGGGTAAACGGAGTAGAATGGCTATTGTGAGTACCTGGAAAATGTTGTTGCCCTGTGCGAGACTGAAAAAAAATGTCCCTACTACCGTCTCCATTGGCCAAGCAATCTTGTGGCAAACATTTACATATATTATACAAACATTGCGATGTCCTTTATGCCTTGTTGTGCTGCAAACTAGTTAATATTATTGAATGTAGGGTATATGAAAGAAGAATGAGTTGAAAATGAGATCTCAAATCCACATAATTAAAAGTATTTTGATTTAGAGGAATGGTAAAACAAGTGTCTCTACTGTAGAAAGCGTGTGACTTCAGACAGGTCAGCTCAGTGTGTCTGTATTAACAAACTACTCTAAGCCTGACACTGTAACACTTGTGAGGGATAAATTCATGGGAGAAGAATCCTCAAGAAAAGGAGGCCTTTCCTCAGGCGGGATAAATTAAAGTAACAATAGTTGCATGTTCAAATACTATGTTGTAGGGCCAGGATTATAAATCTCACAGAAATTTAAAGAGATCGCTCAAAATAAAAAATGAAGTTAAAAGTTTTGATGATCCATTTTACATTTGATCAGTTGGGAAGCAATGTAGTGTGATAGAAAACTAACTATATAATTTTTTTTAAATTACTCATTTCCTTTAAGCTTGAGCTTTTTTACTTGCAAGTTGAAAATCAATCTAATGAGAATAAACAATGCTTACTGACAATATATCCCATTTAGAATTTCAAACTAGACTTCCAAGCCAGTTTATGAGCCATTATTTCACTCTTAATGCCTTACCTCTAAAGAAAAATTATCGGATCTGAAGATAAGCTTTCAGAACTGATGTTCTATGATAATATATCAACATTCACTGATTGATTAAAATCAAACTTAAAAACAAAACATAACTATCTTTTAAATTAACAACAAAAAATGAATAAGACAATGCTTATGGTGATGTAATAATTGTGCAATTGCTGATGGAATTGGAATTCTTTAGGATGCAAATTGGAAATATCTATTATACTCGTATGTTTTGACCTAATAATTCTATCTTTGTCTAAGGTATAATATATAGTGCAGGAAACCTAATAGTACAGAGGTGCTCACTCCAACTTTGATCAATAGAGCAATGTATTATATGCAACTAAATTAAAAAAATAGAGCGCTGATTAGGGAGATTGATGGAATATCATAAAACTACTAAAACTGACAGTTATAAAGACTATAATAAAGGCAACACAAGTGTCCATCCAAGTGAAAATAAAAACGTGGTATATTCACAATGGTTTTTTATACAGAAATCATAATGAATGACATAGGGTGACAGACAACTTTGGAAATAAATCATAATTTATTAGTAATAAGATTATTAAGTGAAAAATAAATTCCAAAAGATTACATCCAGTATGCTCAACTCTTAATCTCAAATAAAATATAAGCTTTTGAAGAGTTCATCTAAATGCAATACATGAAATAAGAGATTGGCAAAAACAGAACTTTGGATAATTGTTACTTTTAGTAGGGAAAGGCAGAGGGAGTAATGAGGAACAAAGCATTTGATACAAGTTAATATGTAGCTCCTAATATTTGAGGGGATGATAGTGAATTGGTGAGAGATCTTATAGCATTACAAATAAGTAAGTAAAAATAGGAACACTTTTACACTGCTGGTGGGAGTGCAAATTAGTTCAACCATTGTGGAAGAAAGTGTGGCAATTCCTCAAGGACCTAGAAATAGAAATTCCATTTGACCCAGCAATCCCATTACTGGGTATATATCCAAAGGACTATAAATCGTTCTACTATAAGGACACATGCACGCGAATGTTCATTGCAGCTCTGTTTACAAGAGCAAAGACCTGGAATCAACCCAAATGCCCATCGATGATAGACTGGACTGGGAAAATGTGGCACATATACACCATGGAATATTATGCAGCAATCAAAAACGATGAGTTCATGTCCTTTGTAGGGACATGGATGAATCTGGAGAACATCATTCTCAGCAAACTGACACAAGAACAGCAAATGAAATACCACATATTCTCACTCATAGGCAGGTGATGAACAATGAGAACACATGAACACAGGGAGGGGAGCACTACACACTGGGGTCTATTGGGGGGAATAGGGGAGGGACAGCATGCGGAGGGGAGCTGGGGAGGGATAGCAAGGGGAGAAATGCCAGATGTGGGTGAAGGGAAGGAAGACAGCAAATCACACTGCCACGTGTGTACCTATGCAACTATCTTGCATGTTCTGCACATGTACCCCCAAACCTAAAATGCAATAAAAAAAATAAATAAAATTGTCATAAAAATAAAAAATCTATATACTTAAAAAATGTTAATAGGGCCTTGCATGAACATTAAATAGCATCTGTCAAGAAACAAAGATTATAATTCCCGTAATTATGTATACCTAAGGGCCAAAGGGGAGGAAAAGACTAAGGCACATATTTTTAAAACATTCAACATTTTTTAAGGATTTACTAATAAATGACTAGACAATAATAAACACAAATAATGGTTGTGTTACTGTGGTGACTGTGATATTTTTCTTTTCTCTTTCAAATTTTCTAAAACATATTTTAATGAGAACAAAAGTTTACAACTCATTAAAAACAGTGTGTAGAACTACAGGTCTGTATGTCAATGGACTTTTATAAACATGAAATAGACAAATGAAATAAACTAAAATGGCTTGGTATTTCAGCAGGTTGTGGACCAGTCCCCATAGCTGAAAGACCTGAGAGGAGTCACTATTGACCTTGCTTTGTCAAAAAATTTAAGAATCAATCAAGAAAAAACAAATGTGACTATTTGTGAGAGACCATGCCAGACCCAATGAGTATTGAAAACTTATGTTACCTGCTAGAAAAATCTCTATTTGCCATCGACCCAGAAGGTGCAACAGTTGGGTTTCAAACATAAAAACAATTATTACAGATATGCTCTCTGACTCAGTTATTTCTACAAAGGTGTATATGGAAGAGTTTTAGATGAACATACATAGCATGGGCTCTTAGTCCATTAATGGAATGTTAATATGCAGAAAACCAGTAAGAATAGGGTATGATTGATAACAGAAGCAAACTGATTGGACACCATACAATGATCACAGAGCAGGACACTGCTGCATACTTGTATTCTAGTGAATACACTAGAAAGCTGGCTCCAGAATTGGAAAAATATTACACCAAATTTATGTTTTCATAAAACATTTAGCCTTTGATTTGTAGATATTTTAGGCCATTTCCACCTTCCTTTTGGCTTTTGAAACATAAAGCATAGTATTACTTTAAAATATAGTAATTCTCATATGTGAAGAATACTAGATGCATGAAATGAGCAGTACATTTTGTAGCACTGTATTATGTATGTTTTCCTCTAATTCAGTGTTTTCTTTGAAGTGTAATCTGTAATACAAATAAGTCAGTATATTTCATAGTATATTTATTTCAGTTTCTTTTCCCCTGGTAATTAAAAAAATATCTTCTTGGACAAGAAGTAACTTTTAGAAACAAAATGTCCACTTGGGGAATTTTAAAGGATCCTTTTCCTTTTTCATCTTTTTTGTACTATCCTTTATTGCAAAATACCAATAACACTCAAAAAGTATTTTGCAAAATACTTATAATTTCTTATCAATCATATTTTATAATTCAAAGTGTTTGGGTTTTCTCTACTTCCTAGTTATTTAAAGACTATGCCCCTCAACAGTAGGCATGGAAGGCTGTGGAGTGAAATGAAATTGAGCCTATGGTTTTAAAGAAAAATAGTTGAATTTGAATCCTCATCTTGCTCCTTAGAAAAAAAATCATGTAAATTCTTTTAATCTAATTTTGCTAACATGTGCGTAGGAAGAAGAGGAAGGCAGCCAACATATTCTTTTGAAAACAAGTAAGTTAGTGTCCATTCATAAAAGCAAGTCTTACTCTTTTCACTATTAGGGTAAATAACATGAAGCCAGCTTTTTTCCCTGTGCAAGTTAGTCAAGTGTATCCTACAAGGACATGAAAACGCTAAATGATTTTTTTTTTCAAGGTCTCTCTTTCAAACACAGGCACCTATTGTCAGACAATGTCAGTGCCTGCCATGTTTCCCTAAGAGTGAGCATAGCAGCATTTGATCTCAGCAGAATTGAACTGCATGTCTGAAGCTCCTATGTAAGCACCTATATAGGTGTGCTGAGGAGATTCTTGGCATGAGGCTTCACTGTGTCAGAAAGTGGAATAGAAACGTGGCACAAGTGAATTCTGAAAGTGTAAACATAGCCTCTGAGGCTTCTTGCCTTGCTATAAATCATGATGTTTCAACATATATATTGCTTGTGTTTGTGCATTTTTAAATTGCTTAAATTATTCGTGTTTATGCACAAAGATTAGAAATAAAAAATAAAAGCAAGAGGGAAAAAATTGCGCATAATCCTAGCACTATTGGCATGATTAGTCATTTGCACTGTGTTAGTGTGTAAGCACTAGTAGCATTTTGGAGAATAGTTTTTTCCAATGTGTATGAATGAAATAAATGTATGTTTAAAGTGTAGTTTTGGGAAACTACACTTAGCATATAGCCACATGTCATCAACATGCTACGCATTTATCAATATAGACCCCGTCACTTTTAATGATTGGGTAGAATTCCATTTTATGACTGTATGAGTTATTTAAGTATAAACATATGGCTGTCCATTTATTTTCAGTTTTCCTCCTATTGTAAAGAATATTGTGATATTCAAATCTTCACATTTTCCTTTTGATGAATCCATCTGATTATTAAGGAAAATTCTTAGAAATGGAATTTCTTAATTAAATACATCACTTCCCTTCATATATCATAAGATTTTTACTAATTTTAATCTGTAAGAGTGTGTTGCTTTTTAGTCTCAATCAGAGTGTGAATTTTCCTTATTTAACTCTTTGATAGCCCAATAGTTGGTGAGGGCAGAGAAGACATCTTGTCTTATATTCAGGGTTATGGTTACTAGTGAAGTAGAATATTTTCATTATATTTTATTAACCACTTGTTTTTTGATTTTTGTAAGTTGCTTGTTTATATCTTTTGCCCACTTTCCTAGTGGCTTTTATATTCTTTTTATTGACAATTTGCAAGAATTTTATATACTGAAGTCATTAACCTTTTCTGTCAGACATAGTTATATTTTTGTTTGTCATTTGCTTTTTCACTTGGACTGTGTTATTTTTCCTGACACAAATGTCTTAAAATATTTATTTACTTAGATCTTTCCATTTCTGCCTTAATTATTGATTGAAAGAGCTTTCTGCATCTCTATAAATGCACTCACATTTTCCTCTAATACTGTTACATTTCATTATTTGTACTTACATCTAATTCATTTGGATAACTTATTTTATTTTAAGGTGTTAATTAAGGATCTGCATTTATTCTTGTCAAATGGTTAGTCGCCATCACACTTAAAAAAAAGAAATTATCATATTATACACTTTTTCTTTGATAATTTAAAATGCCCCCTTTATTGCATACTGAATTCTTATCTGTAGTTTTGTCTGTTTCTGAGCTTTCTGTTTTGTTTCCCTGATCTCTCTATTTTGGCACAAGCTACATACTGTTTTAATAGTTGAAGCTTTGTAATTTTTTAAAAACTTGATATGGGAGAACAATCCAAGATGGCCGATGGCTAACATCCCGGGATTGCAGCTCTCAGGGAAGGCGCAGAGAGCTAGAGGATGCCACACTTTCAGACAGTCTGGTCGCTCACAGAGCAGAAGATCCCCCAGTGGTGGAAACACACGGGTCGCCAGCGCGACTCTCGTGGTTGGCGCAGCAGTTCCGCCGGCACCTCGGCGTGGCAGCTCTCGGAGCAGAGTAAATGGGACCGCTTCCCCTTCTGACCGAGGTTGGGAGCCCCGGGAAGGTAGAGTCGCCTACTACGGAAACAAGAAGGAAGCCCGACAGGAGAATCCTGGGCAGAAAAGCACCATCAGTTTTAACTCTGCTGCTCTGGCCCTGGGAACTAACAACCTGGACGTCCACTCAAGAGACCTAATCTGAAAGTTGGTAATTTCAAAGACGAGAGGAGGATAAATTTACAATGACGGGAAGAAACCAGCGTAAAATAGCTGAGAATACTCAAAGTCAGAACGCCTCTCCCTCTAAAGATGATCACAGTTCCACATCAACAATGGAACAAGGCTTGATGGAGAACGAGCGCCTCCTGATGACAGAATCACTCTTCAAGGAATGGATAATAACAAACTTCGGTGAGTTAAAAGAACATGTTGTAGCCCAACGTAAAGAAACTAGGAACTTTGAAAAAAGGTTTGATGAAATCCTATTAAGAATAGACAACTTAGAGAGGAGTATGAGTGAATTAATGGAACCGAAGAATACAATACAGGAACTCCGAGAAGTATGCACAGGTTTAAACACTCGAATTGTTCAAGCAGAAGAAGGGATATCAGAGGTCAAAGTCCGACTTAATGAAATAAAACGTGAAGAAAAGATTAGAGAAAAAAGGATAAAAAGGAATGAGCAAAGTCTCCAAGAAATGTGGGACTATGTGAAAAGACCAAACTTACGTTTGATAGGTGTACCTGAATGCAACGGAGAGAATGAATCCAAGCTGGAAAATACCCTTCAGGATATTATTCAGGAAAATTTTCCTAAACTAGCAAAGCAGGTCAACATTCAACCCCAGGTAATACAGAGAACACCACAAAGATATTCCTCAAGAAGACCAACCCCAAGGCACATAATCGTTAGATTCACCAGGGTTGAAACGAAGGAGAGGATACTAAGGGCAGCCAGAGAGAAAGGTCGGATAACCCACAAAGGCAAGCCTATCAGACTTACAGCAGCTCTCTCGGCAGAAACTCTACAGGCCAGAAGAGAGTGGGGGCCAATATTCAACATCCTCAAAGAACAGAACCTTCAGCCCAGAATTTCATATCCAGCCAAACTAAGCTTCACAACTGAAGGAAAAATAAAATATTTTATGAACAAGCAAGAACTCTAGAGATTTTATTACCACCAGGCCTGCTTTACAAGAGCTTCTGAAAGAAGCATTACACACAGAAAGAAACAACCAGTATTAGCCTTTCTAAAAATACACCAAAAAGTACAGAGCACCAACATAAAGAAGAATTTACACCAACAAATGGATAAAACAGCCAGTCAACATCAAATGGCAGTAACCCTAAATTTAAATTGACTAAATTCCCAATCAAAAGACACAGCCAAAACCCAACGGCATGTTACATCCAGACCTGTTTCACATGCAAGGATACACAAAGACTCAAAACAAAGGGATGGAGAAAGATTTACCAACCAAATGGAGAGCAAAAATAAATAATAAATAAATAAAAAGCAGGAGTTGCAATTCTTGTATCGGATAAAATAGATTTTAAAGCAACAAAGATATAGTGGTAAAAGGATCAATGCAACAACAAGAGCTAACGATCCTAACACCCAGATAGGAGACTTAGATTCAATGAGACAGAAAATTAATAAGGATATCAAGGACTCGAACTCAGATCCAGAACAAGTAAACTTAATAAATATTTATAGAGCTCTCCACTTCAAATACACAAAATATACATTCCTGTCAGTACCACATCACACCTACCCATTAGTTTAAATAAAACATTGATAGGCCATTATTAATACCCAATTTTTTTCAAAATAAAGCAATATTTCCATTTACTCTCCCTCTTTCTCTTCCTCTTTCTTCCTCTCCTTTACTTATTTTTTTTTTCTTTCCTTCTTTCAAAAAAAAAAGAAATCAACTTGTAAACCTCTAGATCCAGGTCGGCAATGTCTCTTTCATTGCTTGATTTCCTTTCTTCCCTTCCCTCCCTCCATCCCTCCCTCCCCGCTTCCTCCCTTCCTTCCTTCCTTCATCCCTTCCTTCCTCCCTACCGTCCTTCTTCCCTTCCTTCCTGCCTTCCTCCCCCCCCAAAAAAAAAAACTTGATATGATCCCCCATAATTATTGTTTTAAATCTTTTTTTTGACTCGTTATCCCATGTCAAGTTTTCCAGTTGAATCTTAAAATTATTTTATTAAGTTCTAAAGAAAAATTTTCAGAGTTTAGCCAGTCTTTCCCTTACATGTGTGTCACTTAAGGGGACACTTAACATCTTTGGAAAACAGTTCTCCCATTCAAGATATGGTGGTGGTTGTCTCTTTCTAAGCGCATCACTTTTTAGCATTCCTCAGGAAATATTTGTGTACCACCTCCACCTTTTGTGTGAAGTTTACTCATTTATGAAAGGTGTTTGTTTTGTACACTCATTTATTTTTTTATAAATGTTTATTAACACATTATATACCAAGCTACGGGCTAAGTCTGATACTGAAGAAATATTAGTGGGGCAGAGAAGCACTGTTTAATAAAAATATAATGTGAGTTATATCTGTAATTTCTAATATTTTAGTAGCTGTACTAAAAAAGTAAAATACCCAGATAAAATAAATTTTAATATTTTATTTACCCAATATATCAACAATTTTATTTCACTGTGAAATCAACATAGAAATTATTGATATGTTTTGTTATTTTAAATCTACATCTTCAAAATTCATTATTTATTTTATGCTTACAGCACATCTTAATTTGTAATCACAACATTTGAAGTACTCAAGAGCCAGATGTAGCTACCACACTGAACAGTGAGGGACTACAGTATCTGATGTCATCCATATTTAAACAATGATTGAAACTTTTCTTGTGGTGGAGCTTGTCCAAGTGGAGTCAAAGATGGATATAGGACTATGGCTTGTAGCAGAATACTAAAAAAGCACTGAGAGGAAATGCCAAAGAGAGGGACCTAGAGAAAAAGCTAAGAAACAATGGTTTAAGGAATAGGACAAAAGGAGCATGACACCTGAGATTTGGAAGATAAAAAAAGTGTTTCAAGGAGGAGAAAGTTGTTTCTACATTAAGAACTTTGCTAATTTTACCAAATTGCATCTTCATTGAAGAGTTGGATAGCATTAAAAAATTATTGGCAATAAAGAAGGAACACTCAAGTAGTTGTTTTAAATTGAGTATCTAAAAACTTTGGCTATACTGAGAATTTTAACTATATTATAACTTTCAACTTATTTCAAATGCTTGATTTTTACATTAAACATTTGAAATAAATTGAAAGTTATAGTACATACTTCACAACTAAGTGTGTGACACTCTTCACATCTAAGTATGAAACTTTCAACTTCATTATGCAATGTGTAAACTCATCATTTAGTACTTGATTTTTTTCACATCCCAAATCTAATAAATTATAAAGTCTTGTAGCTTACACAATTAAAATCTTATCTCAGGCTGGATGCTGTGGCTCATGCCTGTAATCCCAGCATTTTGGGAGGCCAAGGTGGATGCATCACTTGAGGTCAGGAGTTTGGACCAGCCTGGCCAACATGGTGAAACCCTGTCTGTACTAAAAATACAAAAAATTAGCCAGGCATGGTGGCGGGCACCTGTAATGCCAGCTACTCAGGAGGCTGAGGCAGGAGAATCACCTGAATCTGGGCAGCAGAGGTTGCAGTGAGCCGAGATTATGCCATTGCACTCCAGTGTGGGCAACAAGAGTGAAACTCCTCATACATACATCAAAAAACAAAAACAAAAACAAAAACAAAAAACAAAAAAAACTCTTCTCTCACAGTTCATCCTTTGTCATCCTGGCACGTGCCATCGTCACCTATCGCAATATTTTTAAACCAGGCTCCCTGATTTCATCTGGCCCTCTACTCCATATTTCACTGAGCCAGACTGCTGCTTTTTTTTTTTTTAGTGTATATATACTAAATATATGTTTTACTTTAGGTTCCGGGGTACATAAGCAGATCATGCAGGATTGTTGCACAGGTACATACATGGCAATGTGGTTTGCTGCCTCCTTCCCCCCATCACCTATATCTGGCATTTCTCCCCATGTTATCCCTCCCCAACCTCCCTACCCTCTGCTGTCCCTCCCCTAGTCCCCTCAAAAAGATCCCAGTGTGTGATGCTCCCCTGTGTCCATGTGTTCTCATTGTTCAACACCCACGTATGAGTGAGAACATGTGGTGTTTGGTTTTCTGTTCTTGTGTCAGTTTGCTGAGAATTATGGTTCTGTGTTCATCCATGTCCCTACAAAGGAAATGAACTCATAGTTTTTATGACTGCATAGTATTCCATGGTGTATATGTGCCGCATTTTCCTTGTCCAGTCTATCAACGATGGGCATTTGGGTTGTTTCCAGGTCTTGCTATTGTAAAAAGTGGCACAATTAACATATGTGTGAATGTGTCTTTATAACAGAAAGATTTATAATCCTTTGGATATATACCCAGTAATGGGATTACTGAGTCAAATGGAATTTCTATTTCTAGGTCCTTAAGGAATCACCACACTGTCTTCCACAATGGCTGAACTAATTTTATACTCCGAACAACAGTGTAAAAGTGTTCCTATTTCTTCACATCCTCTCTAGCATCTGTTTTCTCCAGATTTTTAAATGATCGCCATTCTAACTGGTGTGAGATGGTATGTCAATGTCGTTTTGATTTGCATTTCTCTAATGACCAGTGATGATGAGTATTTTTTCATATGTTTGTTGGCCTCACATATGTCTTCTTTTGTAAAGTGTCAGTTCATATCCTTTGTCCACTTTTGAATGGATTTGTTTTTTTTTTTTCTGGTAAATCTGTTTTAGTTCTTTGTAGATTTTGGATGTAAGTCCTCTATCAGATAGGTAGATTGGAAAATTTTTTTCCCATTCTGTTGGTTGCTGGTTCACTCTAATGATTGTTTCTTTTGCTGTGCAGAAGCTCTGGAGTTTAATTAGATCCCATTTGTCTATTTTGGCTTTTGTTGCCAGTGCTTTTGTTGTTTTAATCATGAAGTCCTAGCATATGCCTATGACCTGAATGGTTTTGCCTAGGTTTTCTTGTAAGGTTTTTATGGTGTTAGGTCTTGTGTTTAAGTCTTTAGTCCATCTGGAGTTAATTGTAGTGTAAGGTGTCATGAAGGCGTCCAGATTCTGCTTTCTGCACATGGCTAGTGAGTTTTCCCAGCACCATTTATTAAACATGGAATCCTTTCTCCATTGCTTGTTTTTATCGGATTTGTCAAAGATCTGATGGTTGTAGATGTGTGGCATTGCCTCCGAGGCCTCTATTCTGTTCCATTGGTCTGTGTCTCTGTTTTGGTACCAGAACCATGCTGTTTTGATTACGTGGCCTTGTAGTACAGTTTGAAGTCAGGTAACATAATGCCTCCAGGTTCGTTTTTTGTTTTTTGTTTTTTTTTTGCTTAGAACTGACTTGGCTATGAGGGCTCTCTATTGGTTCCATATGAAGTTTAAGGTGGTTTTTTTCCAGTTCTATGAAGAAGATCACTGGTAGCTTGATGGGGATAGCATTGAATCTATAAATTACTTTGGGCAGCATCACCATTTTCATGATATTGATTCTTCCTGACCATGAACATGGAATGTTTCTCCATCTGTTTGCATCCTCTCTTATTTTGTTGAGCAGTGGTTTGTAGCTCTCCTTGAAGATGTCTTTTACATCCTTTGTTAGTTGTATTCCTAGGTATTTTATTCTCTTTGTAGCAATTGTGAATGGCAGTTCCTTCTTGATTTGGCTCTCTTAAAGTCTGTTGTTGATGTATAGGAATGCCTGTGATTTTTACACATTGATTTTGTATCCTGAGACTGCTGAAGTTGCTTATCAGTTTCAGGAGATTTTGGGCTGAGATATTAGGGTCTTCTAAATATACACTCATGTCATCTGCAAATGGAGATAATTTGACTTCCTTCTTTCCTAATTGAGTACCCTTTATTTCTTGCCTGATTGCTCTGGCCAGAACTTCCAATACTACATTGAATAGGAGTGGCGAGAGAGGGCATCCCTGTTTAGTGCCATATTTCAAAGGGAATGCTTCCAGTTTTTGCCCATTCAGTATGATATTGGCTGTGGGTTTGTCATAAGTAGCTTTTATTATTTTGAGATATGTTCTGTCAGCACCTAGTTTATTCAGAGTTTTTAGCGTAAAAGTCTGTTGAATTTTGTCAAAGGCCTTTTCTGCATCTATTGAGATAATCATGTGGTTTTTTTGTTTGGTTCTGTTTATGTGATGAATTACATTTATAGACTTGCGTATGTTGAACCAGCCTTGCATCCCCGGGATGAAGCCTACTTGATCATGATGGATAAGCTTTCTGCTGTGCTGTTGCAATCCGTTTGCCAGTATTTTATTGAAAATTTTTGCATCTATGTTCATCATGGATATTTGTCTGAAGTTTTCTTTTTTTGTTGAGTCTCTGCTGGGTTTTCATACCAGGATGATGCTGGTCTCATAAAATGATTTGGGGATGATTCCCTCTTTTTGGATTGTTTGGAATAGTTTCAGAAAGAGTGGTATCAGCTCTTTTTTGTATGTCTGGTAGAATTCGGCTGTGAACCCATCTGGACCTGGGCTTTTTTTGGTTGGTAAGCTATTAACTGCTGCCCCAACTTCAGCCCTTGTTATTGGTCTATTCAGGGTTTTGACTTTCTCCTGGTTTAGGCTTGGGAGGGTGTACGTGTCCAGAAATTTATCCATTTCTTCCAGGTTTACTGCTGTATGTGCATAGAGTTGTTTGTAGTAATCTTTGATGGTATCTTGTATTTCTGTGGAATCTGTGGTGATATTCCTTTATCATTTTTTATTGCATCTATTTGATTCTCCTCTTTTCTTTTATTAATCTGGCTAGTGGTCTATTTTGTTGATCTTTTAAAAAAATCAGCTCCTGGATTTATTGATTTTTTGAAGGGTTTTTGTGTCTCTATCTCCTTCAGTTCTGCTCTGATCTTAGTTATTTCTTGTCTTCTGCTAGCTTTTGAGTTTTTTTTTTTTATCT
This sequence comes from Callithrix jacchus, assembly GCF_049354715.1. Classification (NCBI taxonomy): domain Eukaryota; kingdom Metazoa; phylum Chordata; class Mammalia; order Primates; family Cebidae; genus Callithrix; species Callithrix jacchus. The sequence goes on along the minus strand of NC_133503.1, from coordinate 123,088,093 downwards.
TGCTCCTCTAGGTCTTTCAATTTTGACAATATGATGCTGATTTTAGATCTTTCCTTGCTTCTCATGTGGGCATTTATTGCTACAAATTTTCCTCTAGACACTGCTTTAAACGTGTCTCAGAGATTCTGGTACATTTTATCTTCATTCTCATTGGTTTCAAAGAACATCTTTATTTTTGCCTTCATTTCATTGTTTATCCAGTCAACATTCAAGAGCCAGTTGTTCAGTTTCCATGAAGTTGTGTTGTTCTGAGTTAGTTTCTGAATTCTGAGTTCTAATTTGATTGCACTGTTGTCTGAGAGACTGTTTGTTATGATATCTGTTGTTTTGCATTTGCTGAGGAGTGATTTACTTCCAATTATATGGTCAATTTTAGAATAGGTATAATGAGGTGCTGAGAAGAATGTGTGTTCTGTGGATTTGGGGTGAGTTCTGTAAATGTCTGTTAGGTTTGTTTGGTCCAGGTTTGAGTTCAAGTCCTGGATATCCTTGTTAATTTTCTGTCTCATTGATCTGTCTAATATTGACAGTGGAGTGTTAAATTCTCCCACTATTATTGTGTAGGAGTGCAAGTCTCTTTGTAGGTCATTAAGAACTTGCTTTCTGTATCTGGGTGCTCCTGTATTGGGTGTATATATACTTAGGATCGTTAGCTCTTCTTGTTGCATTGATCCTTTTACCATTATGTAATGTCCTTCTTTGTCTCTTTTGATCTTTGTTGCTTTAAAGTCTATTTTATCAGAGACGAGAATTGCAACTCCTGCTTTTTTTTTGCTCTCCATTTGCTTGGTAAATCTTCCTCCATCCCTTTATTTTGATCCTATGTGTATCCTTGCATGTGAGATGGGTTTCCTGGATACAGCATACCGATAGGTTTTGACTTTTTATTCAATTTGCCAGTCTGTGACTTTTGATTGGGGCATTTAGCCCATTTACATTTAAGGTTAATATTGTTATGTGTGAGTTTGATCCTGTCATTTTGATGCTAGGTGGTTGTTTTGCCCATTAGTTGATGCAATTTTTTCATTGTGTCAATGCTCTTTAGCATTTGGTATGTTTTTGGAGTGGCTGGTACTGTTGTCCCTTTCTATGTTTAGTGCTTCTTTCAGGAGCTCTTATAGGGCAGGCCCGGTGGTGATAAAATCTCTGAGTATTTTCTTGTTCATAAAGGATTTTATTTCTTCTTCACTTTTGAAGCTTAGTTTGGCTGGATATGAAATTCTAGGTTGAAAATTCTTTTCTTTGAGGATGTTGAATACTGGCACTCAGTCTCTTCTGGTTTGTATGGTTTCTGTCAACAGATCCACTGTGAGTCTGATGGCCTTCCATTTGTCGGTAACCTGATCTTTCTCTCTGGCTGCCCTTAGGATTTTCTCCTTCATTTCAACCCTAGTCAATCTGATGATTATGAGCCTTGGGGTTGCTCTTCTTGAAGAATATTTTTGTGGTGTTCTCTATATTTTCTGTACTTGAATGTTGGCCTGCTTTGCTAGGTTGGGAAAGTTCTCCTGGATAATATCCTGAAGAATGTTTTCCTGCTTGGATTCATTCTCCCCATCACATTCGGGTACACCTATCAAACATAGATTAGGTCTTTTCACAAAATCCCATATTTCTTGGAGGCTTTGTTCATTTCTTCTTACTCTTTTTTATCTAATCTTGCCTTCACATTTTATTTTGTTGAGTTGATATTCAATCTCTGATGTCCTTTCTTCTGCTTGGTCAACTCAGCTATTGAAACTTTTGCATGCTTTACAAAGTTCTTGTGTTGTGTTTTTCAGGTCCATCAATTCATTTATATTCCTCACTAAGCTGTTGTTTCTTGTTAGCATTTTGCCAAACATTTTTTCAGTGTTCTTAGTTTCTTTGCATTGGGTTAGAACATGATCTTTTAGCTCAGAGAAGTTTGTTAATCCCCACCTTCTGAAGCCTGTTCCTCTCAATTTATCAGACTCATTCTCCATCCAGGCTTGTTCCCTTGCTGGTGAGGAGTTGTCATCCTTGGAGGAGGAGAGGTATTCTAGTTTTGGGTATTTTCATCCTTTTTGTGCTGGTTTCTTCCCATCTTTGTGGATTTATCTACCTGTGGTCTTTGTGCATGGTGACTTTCAGATGGGGTCTCTGAGTGGATGTTCCTTTTGTTGCTGATGAAATTATTTCTTTCTGTTTCTTAGTTTTCCTTCCACCAGGCAGGCCCCCCTGCTGTAGCACTGCTGGAGGTCCACTCCAGATCCTGCTTGCCTGGGGATCACCTGCAGTGGCTGCAGAATAATAAGTGTTGCTGCTAGTTTCTTCTTCTGTTATCTTTGTCCCAGAAGGATACCTGCCAGATGTCAGCCTGAGCTCTCCTTTGTGAGGTGTCTCTTTGGTTACATGGGGGTCAGCGAGCTGCTTGAGGAGACAGTCTGTCCCTTATAGGAGTTCAAGTGCTGAGCTGTGGCTCCATTGTTCTGTTTAGGGCTGCTGGGTAGGTACATTTAAGTGTGCTGCTGTGGAACTCATAACAGCCTTTTTTTTTTTCCACGTGCTCTGTCCTGGGAAGGTGGGGCTTTATTTATAAGTTCCTGTCATTCTGCTGTCTTTTTACAGAGATGCCCTGCCCAGCAAGGAGGTAGCCTAGTCACAGTCTGCCAGCAGAGGCATTGCTGAGCTTCTGTGGGCTCTGCCCAGTTGCTGTGTGAACTTTCTTGCAGTTTTGTTTATAGGGGTATAGGAGAAACTGCCTCTGTAATGGTGGATTGCCTCAGTAATGGCAGATGCCCTTTCCCCCACAAAGCTGGACCATCCCAGGTCCATCTGTATTTGCTGTGAAACTCTCAATCCAGAATTTTTCAGATTGCTGGTCTTTGTGGGGGTGGGACCAGCAGAGCCAGATCACTTGGCTCCCTGTTCCAGCCCCCTTTTTTTTCAGTTGAATGGGCAACTCTGTCTCCCAGGCTTTCAGTCACCAGTTGAAATGGTGCCTGGGTTTGTGTGAGTTTTTGTGTGGAGACCCACTGTGCTGGCTGAAACTTGTGGTGATTTTCTGCCTGGGAATCTCCTGATTTATGTGCAGTAAAAATTCATTTGGGAATGTGGTGATCACCCATCCTCTGTGTTTTCACTGAGAACTGCAATCCAGAGCTGTTTTTATTTGGCCATCTTGGATCAGTCCAGATTGTTTCTTTTACAATATAAGTCACTTCCTATTATTCCTCTGCTGAAAGTCCACTGATAATTTCCCATCTCTCTCAGAGAATAAGGGAAAGTACTTAAAATTTTCCTGTAAGTTCCTCTGTGATTTGACCATCTGTTGCCTCAATGATAGCAATACCTGCAGCTCTTCTCACTTATAATATCCAACTATTCTGATGGGTCCTTGAACCTAGGAAGCCTGTTTCCACCTTTGAGCTCCTGCCCTCAATTCATTTAAGGTTTTGCTTAGATATCACTTGATCAAAAAAGATCTTTGCTAGTATAATAAAAAAGAAGTCCCCTTTCCTTCATCTCCTTTAATTTTTCTTGATAACACTTCTCACCATCTGACCTCTTCTCCTCTCCTCTCCTCTCCTCTCCTCTCCTCTCCTCTCCTCTCCTCTCCTCTCCTCTCCTCTCTTCCCTCCTTCTACGTAAAGTGGGTGCAATAAGGGAAGAGGCTTTCTTTTTCTCACTGCTGAATCCCTAGAGCCAGGAACAGTACCTGGCACTTAGTAAGTCTGCAATAATATTTGTCAACTCATTGATTAACTGAATGAAGGATATCTGGATGTGAAGTAATCAACATATATTTAAAAATTATTTTTGAAATTAAAAATAATGTTTCCAGTTTTGAAGCCTTTCAGAAAGAGATTTTTTTTCCTCAAGAGCGGATTCAATTTCATGCTTTGAAAAATTAAAAGGGAATTTAAATTATGAAGACATAATTTGAGAATATTATAATTTTAAGAAGTTTTTAACTGATGCAACTTTAGTGTGATAATTGAGAATAAAATTATTTCTCAAAATGTCATAGGACATAGAAATAAAAAGGTTAACATTTTGGAGCCTTTACAGTAAGATTCTCAGGGCTTGAGTCTCACTCTACCACTTTCTAGCTGCGTGACTTGAGGTTTCTCTCTATGCCTCAGTTTTCTCATCTGTTATTTCTCAGGGTTAATGATTCTACCTAATTTATAAAGCTGTTGTGAGGAGTAAATAACTTAAATTATGTAAATGACTTAGAACAGTGTTTAGAACATAGTGTCTCATAAGAATTTATTATTATTTATTGAATAATACTATTATCATTTCTCAGGAAAGTAGGTGCTCTTACTGAAGAAAGTAGGTGATGGATTTTGGGGTTTTTGTTTGTTGTTTATTTTTCTCTGCAATGTTTCTAAGGAGAAATCTTATAGGATAAATCTAGGCAGTGTAAATTGTGTGGATACGATAAGTGGACGAGAGAATTAAGGCAATTTCTAGTTATGTGCCTAAACACCTAATTTTTTTCACATGTGGAATGCAGACAAACTTTCTGAGCTTTTATATTTGCAAATGAATGTTTTATTTCTTCATTTCACTTTACACAAATAGGCAAAGTTAAATAGCAAATAAGGTGAATTCAGCCTGGGATCCCTGAAGCTCCATCCCCAAGCTCCAACCTTGAGACGGAATGGGAGTAATCCAAATATGCAAGCCTTAAGTTTAAAAAAAAATGACTTAATGAAAAAGTCGTATCCTTAAATATGTGTCCTCTTCAATTAAATCTTATTCAAACTCTTCATCCATACTTTTCTCCTTTAGCCTTCTAAATTTCCAATCATAATTGATGTTAAGACACATAGTTTTAAATCATTCCTATTGCCTGTGTTTATATGTATTTATTATCCTCTTTGGTTGCAATCTTCACAAAATTAGGTCTTCTGCTTCCTTAGTTATTCCCCAAAGAACCAAGAATAGCGCTCAGCAAATAACATTATTGGTGGAAATATGACAATCAAATAGAATTACTAAGAATGGATGTCACGTCCTCTCTTTAAAATATTATGCTTTAAAAAATAGAATCTATTGTTTAAAAGTAAGTTTTAACAAGGAAAAGATTATTGTTCCATATATAAAATATTTGACATGGTTTCTATAACATAATGGACACATAACTAAAAGTTAGTTTCTCTTCTCCTACTATGACCTGAGACACATTTATTTGCTGCTGTTTGTCTAAATGTCTCAGCTGAAAATCCAAGAACAATCAAAACTTGGCATTCAATTTAACTGAGCAAAATATTTATTTTAAGGACAGAAAGTAAAAAAGAATGATAGAATATTATTTTTCCTCAAATTTGCCCCAGGGTTTGTAATCTTATCAGAGAGCAAGTCACACAAACAGAAAATGGTATCTTATGAAATGCTGAAACAGCACTGATACAAACAAGAGATCAAGAAGGGAACAACAATCACTCTGTTATCTTCTTAGGTAGGAATGGATTCAGGGAGAAAGTGACTTCTCAGCTAAACCCTAAAAAATATTTACAGTTTGGAGAAGACGGGGGTGGAGGGAGGGCGGGGAAGATGGTTGAGAATCCTTCTTTGGAAATTTCAGATTTTTAATGTTTGGCCAGGACACATTTACAGATCATCTATTAAATTTAAAAGGGATCTTAGCTACCTTTGTAAGCTTTGCTCTTCCCTAATCTACTCAATGGAACTCAGAGTATAAACGAAGTTTAGAAGATCAGTCTAAGACAAAAATCTCATGGAATTTTATAAAATTATAAAACATACTAAACATACTAAAGGATTTAAAAACATACTAAAGGATTTGTGTTTCAGGGAAATAGGTCTTAAGTAGAGGGAGAAGTAAAAAATATCCTCAACATTTATCATAATAGAGCCTAGTATCTTTAATTTTGTCACTTACACCCTGGGGAAATATACTATGAACCACATTTTTACCTGCCTAATTATTTCTCTTTTGCAAAAAAACAACAACACACACACATAAATATAGGCTTTAAAGTCATCACATTGATATATCATAATTAAAAATTAACTGAATAAAAAATTAGTTGTCTCATTATTTGCAAAATGTGATTTTCCTGAAAACAAAACTAACCATTACAACAAAATCACTTACAGAACATAATCCAGTGGAAAGCAATAGATTAAAGGAATTGGGGGTGGATAGAAGGTAATTTGTTTTACAGTCACAGCTTTATTTTAATTTAATATGTGTCATCCTGTAAAAATCCTGCATCCTAACTTTAAAAGAAAGGTATTGATGTAAGATTTGGAGAGGGTTGGGGAAAAAGAATGAGAGAGATACAGGACTTGGGAGAAATTTATAGTTAGAACTGACACTGAGTGAAAATTTAGAGTACATACCCAGCATGTTTTGTGCTTCCTTTCTTCCAGAGAGGAAATGACACTTTAGATTCCCTGGGATGCTGGAACCACATGCAAAAAAGGATGGGCAAATTTGTCATTCAGAATTTATGAAGGATATTTTTTCTTCTCACTGACTAAAAAGAACAAATCAAACACTAGGTTTCCAATTCTGAAAATTAGTGGACTCTGGAGAGCCAATTAAACATTATTCCCCTATCTCGACTCTGTTTTAACATCTTTCTTTACTGCACTGTTTCTTTCGCTCACAAGGCAGGTAGATGGTGTTATCAGGCTAATTTGGGGACAGTTATCATTATAATGTAATTTTTTACAATTATGTGGTAGACCAGGTGGCAAGACAGCATGGCTTTGCATTGCCAAGGTGCAAAACAAATTCAGTGTTCAATCAACCTGAGAGAGAAAGGACAATTCTCATTTGCATAAACATGTAGCCACGGAAACGAGATGCACAGAGGTATAAGGGGAAAGAGACCTATTTTACATGATGTGCATAGAATATTTGACAGTTTAGATTGGAGGCGTCATTGATGTGGGTTGGAATGGTACGGTTGGTTGCCATGGATATAGTTTTCCCTACTGGCAGTGCAGAGATTGGCAGGGATAGATGCTGGAAAAAAAAAAAAAAAACCAAACCAGTGCAACACTCTGGCAGCCTCATTCTTTTCTTTTGTTGAAAAGCTATGTATCCTTTCTGCACTAATGACAGCTCATCAAGTATGCAGTGTAATCTAGAAACACTGATACTTCTGTAATAAATCATTCATGTATAATATATATGTATTTATACATTCTATTCACATATATATGTGGCAATCTACATGTATATATCTGGAATAACATGTATGCAGATTAATAAAAGATTAGATTCAGGAGAAAAATATTTACTTTTCTCACTCATTTCTATTTAGTATTAATTTGGGAAGCCCTTAGATATGAGGATTTATTAAATAAAATAAACGATGTATAAATCTACTGAATTATCATCTAACTTAGGAAAAGAGAATTGCACAGTATGTTTTTGTGGATAAGGCAAACAATGAAAGGAAGGAGGAGTGGCTCACCCCAACGGCCTAGTCTCTGAGTATTTGACCTCTATAGCCACTGCATTGCTGTCACAGAACTATGCAAATGGTGTTTGTCCATGAGAAAACAAAGCATTTTTAAATTTCTTTTTAGGTTCTATCACAACATGTAGCACAAGTAAAAACCCAAACAGGCTATTTATGCTGTTTTTCAGAAATGCTGAAGGCACTTAATTTTTTTTTTTTCTAAAGGCTCACCTGTTTGTTTGTTTTTTTTTTCATACAGTTAGTCCCAAATCTTGCTTTTATTAAAAGGTTTGCAGGGATGTCTTTTGTCTTTAAGAACTCATTCACTAACATATCATGCAAGTGGGGGCTAAAGCAGCACAGCCTCACCTGCCCAATCGTGCAGGGCAAGAACCGAGGAACTTTGTCTCTGCTAATGGGTAGCTTTGCACTTGGCCATACTCTCGAGATTGAATTCTGGTGAATAAGTTCTTATGACCTTGTGAGTTTCCTCTCTACTCCTTCTAGATTATAGAGGAATGTTGAGTGGCAAGGCATTTTGTAAATTATCTGTCCACCCTATCACTGGAAACCGAGAAAAGGGTTGGAAACAGCATTTATTGTGCAATTACAACATCAGGATCACTTTTGAAACGTGACCTGTCTTCTGCCCTTAATACTTGACTTTGCCATGCATACAGCCAAAATCTGATGAATAATTATCAGTCAACTGATCTCAACTGGATTAAGGCTTAAAATAATATGTAGTTGAAAGAATAATCAATATATTCTTCTCTTACTTTATAAGAAAGTTCTTTTAATGGGCAAAATGAGGAAAGTCTGCATTGATATTACATAATTTTCCTCGTATTTAACATTTTAGGTGAAAATCTATTATTTATTGATAAAACATGCTAAAAGCACTAGTTATTTCTGCTATTGCATATTTTTTACATGGTCAGTTTTTGTAAGAATCCACCTCCCACAATCCCAGCCCCATCACCATTCTCAGCTTTTCCCTAGAAACCACTCAACAATCACTAAATTCGACAGTGACCTGTTTCTCAAGGTAAAATCCAGCTGTAATCATATCATATTTATTTTCATTTTCTTATTTCTTAGTTTACTCTTATCAGTGCTTCTTAGAGTGATGAGCTCTTACTTATTCCTCAAGTTCATTTGTTCTTCATTTACATATTGGACATTAACAAATATTCATTGCAAAAAAGAGTAAGTTAGCAACTACTTTAATCTCTGTATTTCATTGTTTCTTAAGTTTTTAAAGATGAAATAGAACCTCAAATTCTATCCAGAGTTGCAAGTTTATATCTAAGAACTATGTGTAAACAATGAGATTCAAAATGATTTAAGTGTTTAAGAGTGAGTCCAGATTTTAATAGAGAAAATCAACATAATGCATAGGGTCAAGGTAAATACACCATTTCATCACATGTAATTGTTCCTGTCGGGGCACTTCTTTTGTTTATACTTTGTTGTCTCAAGCACTTTGTTTTCTTTATTTCCTTTAACGGCCCATGTTCTTTTCTATTTTTCTTTTCCACTCCTGTGCTTCCTGTGTGTATATACTCCTCCATTTGTAATCAATAAAAAAGATATTATGTTGAAGCAAAATCAAGTGACACTTGGGGCTTGTTCACCTTTGCCCAAATCTCTTGGAGATACTGGCAAGATTTTAGCATGTTCCTTTATTCTATACAAAATATTCAGATGCTATAGCATTGAGGCCCTGCACATAATTGTATGTACAGATGATCTTGGAGAGAAAGCTAGTATGTAGCATGCACAGAAATAAAAGGTTTAATAACCTTATTTCTATTTCAAAGAAAAAAATGCTTGCTCATCATTAGAAATCAATTCTTCATCCCACAGGAAAAAAGAAATATAAATGTGGTTATTTTATGAACAGAGATTTGATTATTTCATGCTGTGAGTGTGATTCTTCAGTGGTCAGAAGGAGAGTTCTGGTGAGGTCTACTTTTCTTGGGCAAGTGCACACTTGCCTCAATCTCACTCATAAATGGTGAGACAGTCGCATGCCCTTGGACCTTATATGCGTTCATTTCAAATCAGGCAGGAGTCCTGACTCACAGAGTGAATTTTCAGGATTAGCATCTCCAAATCTTTATCATAGTATATGCAGATTGATTCATTTTCACACTCTGATAACTGGTTCAATATTATATCATTTTAAAGATTTGGTTAACTATTTTCTTTTCTCACTTTTATCTTGTTAAGATACATTATCCTACTAATTTTAGTCATGTCCATAAAAGAAAAATATAAATTTTACATCTTAGGTTCATTTGTTCCCTCTGAAAACATTTTTGCATCTTAGGTTCATGTGCTCCCTCTGAAAACATTTTCCCTGTTTCTTAGACTCACTCAAAATATAGGTAGTATTTCTTCCTGGAAAGGAGAATAAGGCAGCAAACTGATTATTTGTTGTGATCAGGCTTATTAAAATAGAAACAGAAAACTAGAGTTCATTTCCTAGATCTGTCATGAGATGACTAAAAAGTGAGGGGCTCTCTTTCTTGTCTTACTTTCCGCATTTGTAAAGTGACATCCTCTGATCTTCACAAGCACATTTTGACTCAGTAATATGTGCAAGTCGGGATTTCCAAACTCTGTGATGAGGAGCAGTTGTTGACTTTCCTTATGTGTTTTGACTGCAGCTTCAGGTGTGACATGTGCTCCAATGGCCATGATGGAGCCAGTTCTTGGTGCAGATAATGACAGGACAAGTCAATGGCCAAAGATATGTAGGCAAAAATTGCTGACATGGACTGGATGTAATCAATATAAGGCTTTGAGAGCTAATGATTTATTATGATCAATCTATTGAGAACAACTAATTGTTGATGTCTTAGAATTTCTTGGAGAAAGCATTCTTTATGCTGATATGCCCTTTATACCTCAGCTTCTTTATCACTATGTAAAATTAAAGATCACTTTGTCATCTATTTAAATTCATCCCCTTTCTTCAGATGCCATAAGCATTGGTATAAGAAAGCATAGAAAGTACATTTGTTATGTAAAAGGTACTGAAATTCCTAATGTAGCATGTATCTCAAATGGCATTTCTTGTATTCTGATAAAATTGTACTGACATTAAATTTTTACTCACAACTGGTCTACCTGCTACCTATAATTAACATGACCCCACATCTTTGCCATCAATTTTGTTTTTCTTTAAGGCTACTTCTAAAGAGGTAATAGAAAAGGAAAAAGACCTTTGGATTTCAGAATTACTGGATAGTATTTCTTTATCTGGCAAAGGAAAAGCACTTACATTCAGTGCTAACCCCAAATTTTTATTTTTCTGGTCTTCCAAATGCCATGTTATTTTGTCACTGGACCACTGCTCCATGTCACCCATGATGACATCAAACCATGTGCCAATATGAACTTACTGTTATCCAGTCTGCTCAATAGAATGATGCCCTTCACCATTCAAATTAAATCTGAACCCTGTCTCACTGCTCCTAAGCTGCTATTCATCAATTTATTTTCTTCATGTTGTCATGTAGCCATGCTGTGACTTTTTCTAATGTCCTTATCTCTATCATTAATTTTACCTTCTGATGTAGTAGTACTGAATGATATGATTCACAACTTAATAAAATTAGTTTTTAAAACATTAGATAAACTAGTAAATCAATTTTTGTAAGTGTCAGTGGTCAAGAATTCTGAAGTTAGACTTAATTTACCTTCTTTGCCTGATTTCATCTCAGGTGAAATGAATGGAATAGAACAATACAGTACACAATGCAGTCATGCATAATACATAGCTGTTGAATTCAGTTTCAGTGGTTCTCCCAATGGTGTCAGGATGAGGACAGAGTGGGAGTGAAAACATTGATCGGTGTTTTAAGGCAGCTCCTTGACTTTGAAATCTCATTTTCTTACCTATTTTTAACCTTTATGCTTGAGAATAAAATTTATCTCTATGGACACACATCTTTTGGGAAAGGTTGATTGGCTTTTTCACTGCTTGAGGTGTCAAGATTTTTAAAAATGTACTCAGTTGAAGGATATGTAGATTAATATAATAAAAAATTTTGATAACAATTGGGTCCAGTTATCTGCCTTTAGGCAAGTAATTAGACTAGACAAACCACCTAAGTCCAGTATTTTATGCAATCAAAGACGTTTATCTTCTAAGTGGGAAAAGAAACAATTCTTCTTGTTTTTCACTGAGCAGCCCATTTAGGGTGCTAAGACAGTTCCAAATATTACCTAAAAGTGTCTGGTAGGGTGATCTGAATTCTATAACTGGGTAGTGGTATATTCCAGAGTAAAAGAAGAAGAATCCAATCTATTTTTAAAAATCATATTTTTGCATACACATGGGATATGATGGAGTTGTAATTAACCAGTCCATGAAATTCCGCATCAACTGTTCATATCACTTGCTTGTGTTTATATCTGCAAGATCTATTGCCAGGGGATCAAAAGGAACTGACACCAAGATAATTTTTAATTGGCTCTAAGTGGTGGGATAGGACTATCCCAGCCTCCCCTATGCATCACCTCATGCCTGAGGAGTTAGATGGAACACGAAGTGAAATTTCCAAGCTTGGAAAAATATATTCTTTCCTTCTTAATTTTGAAATGTTTATGGAAAAAGTCTAAATTCAAGTAGGTGCCCACAGTGTAGGTGAACATGGAGAAAAGCAACAATTGAACTCCATAGAAAACAAGTAGGTTACTGTCACTCTTTTAGTGAAAAAATAATGGAAGCATTACATATAATAAGAATGACATGTTAGCAAGACAAACATAGGAAGCTTTGTAAACATACCTGAAAGATGTTGACTTCACTTTCCTGGGCTTCAGCATCCTTATACGTGAATTAAAGTATTTGAAACCTTCTAGACTTCAAATTTCAATTTCATCTGCGATGTCAAACACAAACAATTGTTGAGTCTCATTATGAAACGCATTGATGATGAAATAAATGACAAAACATGTTCAAATTAACACTGTGCCTGCACTTGGGGTTTCTCTGGTATTTCTGCTTCTGCAATTGGAGAAATAATATCTGGTAGATGTAACATAGATCAAAAAATAATAATAACCTGGAAAGATCCAGATCCCAGTAGCAGCTTGGTGATTATATAATACATTAATTGGTCAGAAATATGTATATTCACTGGCCAGAAATACAGGCATATTGGATGTAGATCCAAGTTTCTAAAATCATGAGAAATTTCTACTTAAAGTAAACAAATTATCTCATAAAATCCTGAAATACTACAACTGACTACTCATGGAAACTTGAAAAATTTAATTTTACCATAGGTCACTATACCCGTAAGTATTTCATCACCTACCATATCCAATGCAGAGCTCAATTCTGTAGCAGATACAGAAATATAAGGTGTGATTCATACAGCTTAAATATATAATGTAGTTGGGAGGGAAGATTAGTATACAAAACAATTATGAATCATTAAAGAGTTTATGTGTGTGCTAAACTGCAGTGCAGACTACAAATGTGCTATTTTACTGTGAGTAGTATAATATGGTACTCAGAAAAATGAAAATCCAAACAATTAGATTAGGGTGTCCCAAAATATGTAACTCAGGACACAAATCATAGAGAATGTTGTTAAACATGTGGATTTGTTTTGTTTTGTTTTGAGACAGAGTCTCACCCTGTTGCCCAAGCTAGAGTGCAGTGTCGCGATCTCTGCTCACTGCAACCTCCAGCTCCCAGGTTTAAACAATTCTCAAGCCTCAGCCTCCTGAGTAGCTGGGAATACAGGCATGTGCCACCACCACGCTAGGCTAATTTTTTGGCATTTTTAATAGAGGTGGGATTTCATCATGTTGGCCAGCCTGGTCTCAAACTCCTGACCTCAAGTGATCTGCCTGCCTCGGCCTCTTAAAGTGCTGGGATTTCAGGCCTGAGTGACTGGGCCCAGCTAACATGTGGCTTTTGAAGACAAAAGTATATTGTATGTTATATCCCTGCTATTGGGTAGTAATAATGCATTTCAGCATATATAATTTCATTTAATCTAGTATTTCCCAAATTTCATTAACTATAGGACCTTTAATGTCTCTGAGCACTTGTATTTATCCCAAACACACTTTAGAAAGTTCTGGACTTTGAAAATTTGTAAGTCACAGAAATATAATGTAGTAGTAACTAAAAATAAGAAAGCTAGGAATATGTTTGTTTTTGAAAAGATGAATTTCAGGATGACAATCAAGATCTGGGTTAATACAAACATTTGACTGAGGCCCATAGCCCATTTAACTTGACTGAGTAATTCTTAGGAATTATTATGCTCTTAGGCATTTAGTCCAGGCTAAAAGTTTTGTGTTTTTTATAAAACCATAACAAATGGATGAATATAAGAAGAAATTATTATTAAAATATAGCAATTAATGGTAGCCATGAATTAACTAAAACTAATCTCAGCAGTATATCATTTGACTCATCTGCATGTACTAACACAAGATTTTAGTGATGAATTTGTCCTTGAGAATAAGAGCTTAGTTCTGACTATAAGAAGTTTTGATTGGAAATTACTAAAATAAACTGTATCTCTGATTTGACAAGAAACTGGTCTAAGCCCCTCTATGTCTTTTCAGGGTAAATTACATTAAAGATATACTCTTAAAAAAACAAACGATTTCTAACACCTTGTTTATTTATAGCAGTTTCTCCACCTCCACTATAAAATAGTTCATAAAAGTTAGTAATGGTGCTATCAAGATTTTAACTGGAATAATTGGCCCATATCATTTTATAGTAAATCCAGCCAGTGCTGTGTCTCAAAGAATTTGCTCTCTTTAGTTAAAATAATTCCGAAGCCTCTTGTGTCACTAGGCTACTTGGAGCCACATTGACAGGAAGGGGGCTTAAGGGTAAGTTGTTCATGTAGAATGACACGTATAAGGATTTTTATTATTACTATTCAATGATATACTCCATTGTGAACTCTTGACTCAGAGCAGTGCTTCTCAAACTTTCATGTGCAAAAGTACGACCTGGTGGATCTTGTTAAAGTGCATATTCTGATTCAGGAGGTTTGAAATCAGTCCCAAATTCTGCATTTCTAATAAGCTCCTAGGTGATGCTGGTCCCTGAACTACTCTTTAAGTTGCACGATTAGAGAGAATACATTAGAGAAAGCCTTGCTCCTCTTCAGTCCTAGTAGCTTATTGGTTTTTAATTCCCTGTGGCATACAGTACAGGGATTAGGTACCGGAGCATTTGTTTCAAGAATGTTTCGAGAATGCCCCATTTCAAAAAAATATGGTCATTGTCACATCCAAAGCAGTGTTTTTGAAAATTGGTAGTTTACTCCTTCAAGTAAGTTGATGATTACTTTGCTCTCAAACTTTTAAAAAACGGCAAGAAATTATCTGTAGGAAATCTCTGATTAATCTTGTGTTTAAAAAGTGAGACCAGAGACACATTGCCCTTGCTTAGACCATATTGCCTAAAGTCAACAGATCCTAGCACAGACTTAGTTGAGAAGATTTGTAGTTGCTTAGCTTTTAAATCAGAGTGTGAGCAAGACACTCATGGGATTGGTCAGAATATGGCAGGGGCAGTCTTCAGGGAATGACCATTTCATTTTACTCCTAATGAGGTGGCAATGCCAAGATACTGTGGATTTTACCCAAGGTGTTGTGTAGGCATTTTTTAATGAAGTCTCAGACATGTTTTGCATGCTTTTACCCAGCAGCCTAACCACACTTCAAAGTTTCAATCTTTTGATTGATCTACCTCATCTTGTTTGTGGGTGGGGGTTCGGGGGTAAGGGAAAGCTTCTGTAGCTGGTTAGAGGCAGATCCCACAAGAAAGCAATAAACTTCAGAATTGAATAAGAATCTAATTTGTGCAGGCTAACTATTTTTGATAGTGTTAATTTTTTCATTCTGTGTGTACACTTCCATGACCATAACTTCTTTTTCATCGGACCACTCATTAACTATAGCCCACAGCAGTTAATTTCCTGGCTCTCCCTCCCACTACTTTACTTTATTTGTTTAGCTGACAGGCTTTTGAAGCAAGCTGGCTAAAGCCTGCAAGAATTCCTGGCTTTTTTCTCCCTTCATTCTTGCTCTTATTAGGAATATGGACAAGATGCTAGGGTGTGTATTCCATGTGAAAATTGCGCTAGAGTTTTCTATCTCTTGGGAACGAATCAAATTGCTTCATAATCATCATGGACCCAATTCTGTAACTATTCGTAGACAAAATTCTTGTTAGTGCCAAGGGGAGTTTTGCCCTCATTTACGGTTACAAGATCAAGTGGTAAAGGTATTTATAGCCATCTTATTTTCCCTAGGAAAATAAGTCAAACTAGATGGAAAAAAAATTACCAAATGTGCTATAGATGTTTTACTTTTCACTAAAACAATTCTCCTAAGAAAAAAATCCAAAAAAAAACCTTACAAAGAAGAAAAGATAATTAAAATCAACTGCTGACTAGTACTTTAGCTGACAATTACCTTTTTCTCTCACTTTTTATAATATAGTGTACATTTCACCTACAGGACACAATGAAATATAAAAATTACTGAATCTCCTTTCTTAGCCGAACATGGAGTGCACATTCTGGTCATTCATCCCTCATAAAAAGCATAGAAAAGCTTTCAAAGTTACCAGGCCTTTTGAAAGCCAACCACATTCAAACAGTACTGTCTTTCCAAAAATGTGTAGGCATCGACCTTATCAATACAAAGCTCACTCGTACTAGTACGTAGGTCTCTCCTCAGCCTTCTCTTCCTCTCCCTGAAATTTGCCTCTCAATAGGTGAATGCCTAATGGTAGAAAAACACAGAGAACTTCAAGCCGGAACTTTAGCTTTATTCTAGTTTTACAACTATACCTTTGCTGAAAAGTCTTCCTTGACCTTTCTGGTCTTAATTACCTCATTTATAAATGAGCGGGGTGGATTAGCTAGTCTCAAGTTTCTTCTAGATAAAAAAATCTCATGATAGTGACAGGTTATAGATTTTACATAAATACTTTATTTACATAACGATGAAACTGAAAAGGGAAAGGCCAATTAATATATTATTCCTACACAACTTTACAAACCTGTTTTTGATTTTAAAAAATTAAATGGCTAGTTCAGCATCAAGAGAGGAGACTTTAAAATCACACAGACTTGTACTAGATTGCTGGTTCTGTAAGTTGACTTTGGGCAAGTCACTTTATCTTAAAACAGAAATTCATAATTGACTTATCAGTAAAATAGGGATATTGATACCTGTCGTACAGGATTAAGATAATAAGGCAAGTAAGACTGTCCATGCCAGATACATAACAGCCCAATAAATGGTAGCTGTTCTGACTATACTATGCCCTATATAGGTATAGCTAAGGTAAACAAACATTCTCTGAAAAGGAATTTGAAGAAAAGAGACTTTATTTCCAGGAACACTTTGCAAACTGGGAAGATGCAGATTTCAATGTAAAAGAAGCCCTCAATGTAAAGTGAAGATATGCTCCAGAGAACAAAGGAAAACTTGACTTTTGTAGAGAAAGGTCCAGCCCAGGTTCCCCATCAGGTTCACTTAGGCAAAGGAAAAAAAGTCAAACTTGCTTAGTTCTGATTGGTTGATGCTATTGAGTTCTGATTGGTCAATACATCTGAATTCTGATTGGTTGATGCATGCTAGCCTAGTGGTTGGCCCAGGCCACGTGAACAGGAACAGTTAGCTATGAAAGCCTTAAAGTTAGACAGCAGTGTGGGTGTTCTGGTAACTCAGAGAATGTGTTTGGCCTCTAACTAGAAATGGCAGTTTGGCCCTGTTTTAAATTTAGGCCCCGTTAGCCATTCAGGATTCATTTTGAAGGATTGGCTTTTTCAAGTTTATAGTAGTAAAAAAAAAAAAAAAAAATTGCTTTAGAGATTAGGAGACTTGAATAATTCTAGTTCCATAACTAGTTGAGTCACAGTTTGCTCACTTATAAAACAAAGTATTGAACAAAAGGATTTTATTTTATTTTTTTAGAAAAAGAGTCTTGCAGTGTTGCCCAAGCTCATCTTGAACTCCTGGCCTCAGACAATCCTCCCACCTCAGCCTCCCCAGTAGCTGGGATTTAATGTGAGAGCCACTGTGCCTGGCACCAAAAAGATCTTTAGCTCTCCTTCTAGCCTAAATGTTTCGATTTAGTATTGAAAAGTTTTCAATTTAGTATCAGTATACATATATTATTTCCTACAAAGATTTTAATAATCTCAATTGTTTTCAATGGAATTGTTGACAATTCTTGTTAATCTCTAATTTTGCTAGTAAATATTCTACCTTTTCCCTCTGGTGTCTGTATTAGTGGTACTTAGAATTAAAGTAGACTTTTTCAAGGACAAACAAAGTGATCTGTATTTGAAAACTAGGTCCTTGAATTTTATAGCAAAGACATTTAAAATAATAAAGTATAAATATTGTATTTTTAGTATTCAAATCAACACCGTAGTAATTTGGCTTATGAAGAACAGAAAGAAAGGACTTTAAAAGAACCTTGGCCGGGCATGGTGGCTCACACCTGTAATCCCAGCACTTTGGGAGGCCGAGGCGGGTGGATCACGAGGTCAAGAGATCGAGATCATCCTGGTCAACATGGTGAAATTCCATCTCTACTAAAAATACAAAATATTAGCTGGGCATGGTGGCTCATGCCTGTAATCCCAGCTACTCAGGAGGCTGAGGCAGGAGAATTGCTTGAACCCAGGAGGTGGAGGTTGCGATGAGCGAGATCACGCCATTGGGTAACAAGAGCGACACTCTGTCTCAGGAAAAAAAAAAAAGAACCTCAAAAGAGTAATAATTATTTAAATAAACAAACATTTCTCTTGGGTTGATAGTGCAGTATACTTTTTTCCCTATTCAAAATGAACCTACAATAAAACATACTAAAAACATAACTGGCAGTTTTGTTTTGTATAGCAAATGAATCTCAATTTATATTTTCAAGTACATACTATTTTATTCTCAGGTATCCATTAGGGTCAGATTGTCATTTGGTAGTCAGATAGCTTTCATAAAATGAGAATCTGATTGACAATTCTTAACATATAGGCATTATTCATTAAGTTATCTGGTTTAAACAAAATAAATCTTTTTAACAGATTATCTCTTATACCACATATGTATTTCCTAAATCTTGACGGTCACTCAGAAATATCTTTATTGCTATAGCTGGTTTTTATAGGCACAAAAATATCATAGTTTGAAGAGTATTTAGAAGGTTGCAATTAATTTTATGTTTGAAACTGCTTACTGTCAATGGCAGATAAAGGCCCATATCTTTGTAAAAACAAATCTGTCTCCTGAAAGTGATGCTGCAAAATACATATCCATTTGAGAGAAAAAAAATGCTGCTAAAATGCCAATGAATTTTTCAGATGTATATGAATAGGAATGCAGCTGGTGCCTCACCTGATAATAAAGGCATAAGATGTAAAACAAAATATAGTGTGTGATGAGCCTGTATACATATTCTTAAAGACATCTTAAACCATCATGAAATCATATTAGTATTGATTTTTGCTTAAATAAGGATTGCAAACTGAGACGCCTTCAGGGTATAAGCAAGTATCACAAATGTATGAAGGAGTCAGAAACTCAACAATTGAGAGATGTTAGGACTCCAGTTTATACAACAACATATGCCTTAACTAAAAACTGTGCACACTACATTAAAATCTAAATAAAAACCATGATAACCAAATTCAACACATAGGGGGCAGATTTTTACTCTTAAATAAATAAAAGAGTCAGATTCATACAAGAGACTTAGAGTTATATCCCTGCTTCTCAAAAGGTAGAGTAATAGAAACTAAATACAGGAAGAAAATTTATTTGAGAAGTTGAGGATGAATGTGGAACAAATGGAAAGTTAATTAAATTCAATCATGGAGAAGTCATGAAAAGTATATTTTGTATTTCAAGGACATAGCCAACACACTTCCTCAGTTTTCCTCAAAGGAAAAAAAATTGGAACACTGATAGAAATGTTCTGAACTTTGACCCTAATAATGAAAATTCTATAATCACAGCTGAGAACCTGAAAAACAAAGACTCCTGGGGCAAGGTGTATCAATTTCAAAGTCTTTCAACTTCTCTGTAGTAGAGACTTCAATGTAAAAAAGGAAAAAAGAAGAAGATGGAAGAGGATAGGAAGAAAGAGAAAGAGAGGAAGGAGGAGGTAGAGAAAAAAGATCAGAATTTTTTCTTTAGCACATTGGTTCATGAGATTTGACTGCGACAAATATACCAGATCAAATTTAGTCAGTATTCTCTGTACTGAGACAGTATAAGCATGTTGTCAAAATTCTCCTGTCTGAATGGCCACATCCAATTTATTAATTTATTTTAACTTCAAACAAATCAAATTATTTTCCTACACATCTGATCTGGTTGATTGCTAATCACTCATAAGATGACTGACAGGATCTGTCCCCATGGCCTCTCTGTCTAATCTCCATGGGAATGGCTTGATTGGCTTGGGACTTCTATTAAACTGACATTTTACAGGCAAGGCTCTCATTTGATCTGTGAGGTTGTCTTATCCGTTATTTTTTGTTCTCTCCCTCTCTCTCTCTCTCTCTCTCTTTTTTTTTTTTTTTTTTTTTTTGAGTTTTCGGTGGCTACATATCAGTTGTATGAGATTTTAAAGAATACAGATAGACAAATCAGTCCTAGTCATTTTGAGCCAGTTGCGGGATGTGTTTTTAGCTCCCTGGGTCTTAATACCTCCATCTTAAAAGGGCTTTGGGCATAGTTTTCTCAAGGTGATGATGAGGCTTAACTGCACTAACTAACCTGTGTGGAGTACCTAAAGGAGCTGTGACACATAGGAGAGTGAGCACTCAGCAAGCATGTGTTCCTTTTACACTCCTTACAACAAGAACCGATAATTACAGCAAATCATCTTCAAGACTTTCAAAGCAACTCTGCTGATTACTAGAATCAATTCAACTGCTCTTTCTGGCCAGAAATAAAAACCATCAAACAAAGAAAGTTTAAATTAATGCCTGAGAGGAATCTGAGGATTCATTCACCAGCCAGGACTTGTGAACATGAACATCATAAGGAATTTGGCCTATAGTTCTTGAGAGCAGGTACAGAAGCTTCTTAAGTAACAGTAATGTTTTTCTCAAGGAAATCAAAGGTGAGGTTCTGACCACAGTTCAGTGCCAGAAATTTCCAGTGAAAGAATTTCTATTCAGGTGGAATTGCTGACTAACCACGAGATCACTTCTGATCACCAGTCATAAAGCTGTGCCTAAAATATGCTTAACACATTCAATTGCAATCAACAAAAGCCATAGTCTTTAAATCTCATGATCAGAAGTATCAAAGGACCCTTGCTCTTCTAGTCAAGTGAGTAAGTGCTGGCAAATTACCAAAATCTAAATTTAATAAAATTGTATTAGTCACCTTCTGAGGTGTCATCTCAGAGTAATGCTGAGCTCAAAACCCTGAGCTGAACATGTCAAACCAATTGTAGGATGCCAGGTGGCTTATAAATCAAAGAGAAACAACTGACATGATGGTCTGTGTGGCTCTGCTCATAAAGAAAAAGCACATTTGCATTTTGCAAGTCAAGACCCTGGCATATCCCTCTTGTCCAAATACATTGTCTGCCAGACTCTGGCCTATATTTTGTGTTTGTGTGCTGTCACTGGCACACAGCAGTCAGTATCCAGTAAATATTTAAGGCCACTGGTCTATGCCATGAGATAAGCAATATCTTTATGGACAGTGTCCTGGTAACCAGGATGAAGTAGCAAAAGCAAAACAATTAAGATTTGGGAAAAATGGTCTCTGAACTCAGGTTCTTAATCTGAATAATGAGATTAATGATAAGAGCCTGGCCAATAGCAAAGGGTAGTTTTAAATATAGTTTCAAAACACAAGACAGCAAGTCATACATTCTGAAACCCTGTACAAATCTAGTGTTTATTTAACACTTATGCTTACACCATGTGGCATGCACATTTCCATATTCCTGGAACAAATCAGAGAACAAGAATGAAATTAATCTGTGCTCTTATGAAGCTCACATTCCAGCAGGGAAGACAGGCAACAAGCAATAGATGTTAAAAAAGAAAAAATTAAAGTAAATATCTCCATGTGTTAAAAGGAATAATTGTAATAAAAAGGTAGAGCCAGGTGAAGAGACTTAGGAGTATGGGTCTGGGGAGAGGACTGCAAAGTGAACTAGGAATGTCAGGTTAGAGTTAGTCTTTTTGTGAAGGTGACACTTGAGCAAAGCCTGGAAGGAGATGGAGGAACTGGGCTTTCAGATATCTGGTGGGGAGCACTGAAGGTCAAATAAACAGCCCTAAGATTAGGAGCACATTAACTGTGTAAGTTAGGGGAAGAGTGGTGACAGGTGGAATCAGAGGTACTGTGATCCAGATCTTAGAAAGCCCCATAAACCTTTGTAAGGACTTTGGCTTTTACTCACAGTAGAAGGTCATTGCAAGATTTCTGAATGTAATTTTGAAAAACGTTTTTTTTCCTTTGCCTGTTGCTAAGAAGAGATCGTAGGGGTGCTAAGACTATAAGAAGAGAAATGAGGTAGGAAGTGTTTGCAGTAATCCCAGAGGGGAATACGGCTTGGTCCAGGTAACAGTAGAGGTGGTGAGAAGTAAGTAATAAGCTTCTGAGTGTATTTTGATGGTGCAACCAAAAGAATTTTCTGATTGTTTGAATGTGGGGTATGAGAAAAAAAGAGGAGAGAAGATGACTTCAAGGTCTGGAGCTTGATTAACTGAGAGAGTGTGCAGGTTTGGGGCATGGGACAACATTAAGAGTTCGGTTTGGGATACATTAGATTTTAGATCTCTACTGCACCTCTGACTGTAGTTGTTGAGCAAATTAATGACATGAATCTGGAAATCAAGAAAGTCTAGAGGTGAAAATTTGGAAGCCATCAACATATATGTGGTATTTAAATCCATGAGACCAATCTTTTATGGTCTCATGGATTTAAGTAAAGTGAAATAGAGGAGGAGAAGAAGAGACCTAAGGACTGAGCCATGGGCAACTCTTATATTTGTTTGTTGGATAGAGGAGGAGGAACCAGCAGAGATGACTAAGAAGGAATAGCCACTAACACAGGAGAAAAATCGGGAGAACGTGGTGAACTAGAAGTGAAATAAAGCAAAAGTTTCAGGGAGGAGGAGCCAACTCTGTCAAATGCTAATGTTAGGTAGGTAAGATAGGAACCAAAATTGGCCAAAGATTTGACTACATGGTTGTGACTGTTAAGTCAGAGAGATTGGTCTGAACAGACAATGAAGGATAACAAGGATAGCACATATACAACCTCCAGGCCCATATTCTGAGGACTGTGGGGGAAAAAAACAGCAAATAACAACAACAACAACAACAAAAAACCCAATCATTACCTTAGAGACATTATAAGGAAAATTGGCTTTTCATTAGAGTAAAAAGGTGAAAAGAATGTTCAGGGAAGAGGTTAAGGATCTAGGAGATTTTTTGACTGCAGACCATGAATCCTAGAAGACACAGTGGAAGGAGTTCATGAATTGGGGAGTGGTGGGAAAGGGGTAAGAGGTCAAAACTGTACAGAACCCTGTGGGAATTCATGTGACAGATATAACAAGTGCCTGGGATTTGGGGCTTCCTTTGTTGACTGACAGGTCCACGAATAACAGGTATAATGTGGTTAGGCCTGGTAGATTCAAGAATAGCATATAGCAAAGCAGTAGCTGAGAGGAGATTGGCAAGTCTGGGTGTCTAGGCCTCATTCTGACCCCTGTTGGCAGAGGCCATAACGTATGTGGAAGCTGTAAATAGTTGCAATCCAAAATCATGAATTTGGCCTTGACATTTCTGGGTAGAGTGGACAGAGGAGGAGGAACCAGCAGATTCCTGAGGGATCTACTTGTTGCTGCAACTCACAATCTCTTCGTTACCCATGAGGAGAGTTAGAAAGCCTAGAGAAGACACAGGCATGCCCTCATTTAAGAGTTCCCTTTAGACCTCTCTGGAGAAAAAACAGGAATTTCCTTAAACACTCTAACTCTTCCTTGTGTCTTGTTGATGGGACTGAAGATTTCTAGGAAACCACATATTATTTCTACCATTTGGACCCAAAGGATGGGAGCCAAACACCTTAGAGAAAGTGTGGTCTCAAAAAGATATTTTAGTTGAATATATCCCCTAAAGAAATTGAATAGGGAGGTGTGGGATGGGAGAAGGGAAATAATATTCATTGAGTGCCTATTATATATCAAGTTACTAAACACATACGTTACATTTCATTTAATCTAGCAATGTTCTAGTTAAGTAGAAATGGTCACTCCTGTTATAAACACATTACACGCTTGAGCAGCTAAGTCTGGGATTTGATAGAAGGTCTAATTCTGTTACGAAAATTTTGACAGGATCATCTTCCATGCATAGTTCCATTCTTGCAGTGATATATACTGCTGTTAGTATATCTAATTCCAAATATTTTATGAGTTGCTATGCATTTTCAGTAATTATTCTAAAATGTCTAGTATCTAGGTTGATTTTTAATGTTTGTACATTGATTGATTTGTTAATTCGGTCTTTTTTTTTCCATTCAACAAATATGGGTGTTTACTATGTATCAAACACCATAAATTTCTTCCATTGCACTTTTTATTAGCTGTCCAACTTGGTTGATTGGATCTCATTTTATTTTCATCTTTAATTTAAACTTTTTTACATATCAATGCTAAATGTTAGAAATTCCTTAAATATTACAGAATCAGAGAAAAAAGTCCACCTTCAAAATAACTCCAATATTTTAAAATATTGGGTGTGTTATGTATTTATTTGGAACACTCAATATGATTTTACTTTTAAAAGTTTATTCACCTTTAATTTGTAAATGGGTTTATTTCTTCTACCAATTCACTAAAAACTCCAATGCAAGGATTAAGAGTTAGTGCTGTGATGTCAGGCAGACATGATTTAGAGTCCTGGCTCTACACATACTGACTGTGTAAATGTGGGCAAATTTCTGAAACTCTCTAAGTTTCGGTGTCATCCGTTAAATGTTAATAACAATAATACCTACTTTATAGTGTTCTTGTACAAACTAAAGATCATGTGTGAAAACCTTGGAGGACAGTACCTGAAACATATCAACATTTCGCTAAATGTTATCTAATATTATTACTATTATTTTTATTAATTCAAAACATTGTGGACAATATAAAAATAGATGATATTTGGTCCCTAGCACCAAGGAGTTTATAATTCAGCAGAGAAAATAAGATGTATACACATAATCACAGTAGGCAGTATAAATGCCATAAAAAAAGGTTAGATCAAAAACAGGAAGAAGAAATTGCTTCTTCCTTAAATAATCAGATAAGATTTTGGTTGAGGTTGACTGTTCAGTCACAGTTCTTTAATCAAACATTAGCTATATGTTGAGGGACAACAAAAGTGAATCTAAAGATTTAAGGGATGATACTGACAGTAGCCATCCAGCAAGGTCAATCCAAAGAAGAACTTTTGCATCCAGGGGCAAAGCCAGATTCCAATACCTGATTATGAGGATGAGAAGTTGCAAGAACTGAAAGGAATGAATTTCAGAATCAGAGTTATGAACCAAAGCCACATCAAAAGCTAGAGGAAGCATGTAAGACATCAAGATTTGTTGTGGACTCAGGTGCCAAAACCTATATTCAGTCCAACATTTCTTTACATAGATTTCCTTTTAAAAAAGCAAGAGCACACTTTCACAGCCACGCTGTCTCTTTTTTTAAAAGAAATCATTTGCCATTGGCCAGGCAGAGTCTTGGAAAGAAGATGTCTGTAGTAAGGGAAGTTTCCAAATGAGAGCAACAGGCAAGAATGCAGGGAGTGGGAAAATACGAGAACTGGTCATTCTCCTTTGTAGAACTTTGAGATTCACTCAAAAAGGAAAATTGTCTTTGTAAAGCAATAATTATTTGGGGGTAAGATTTTAGAAGTCAACTCACTGTTTGCCTTTGACTTACATTGTATTTCAGAGTTGCACTCTGTAAAGACGGTTTTGTGCCATTCTTTTAGCCTCCCTGCCCATTAGATGCTGTTATTTTTGTCTTGGGCTCATTAAACAAAGTACTGGCAGGGTATAGGCTCTGGCTTCCCTTGAAAGTGACTTCATCTATTGTAATCATGTTGTGCGATAATGTAACAGTAAGCTCTCTGTCAGAGCTCTGAGTCCTAAAATAGACCGGCAGGACCTCGCTTACTTAGCCTGAGCATGTCACTATTGTACTTTGGTTCTGACAGTGCTGGCAAGGAAACCCAGAGGTGGGGCTCAATCCGTTTGTTCTCATCTCAAAGAACTTATAATATAGTAGAAGCACTCCCAAAGGAAGCAAATGCTCATATAGAGCCCAGACTTTATTTCAAAGACACGAGACACAAAGACTGCCTAGTTACACAGGAAAGAGAAGCCCACTTTAGAGGCCGGGTTGCCTCCTGGTTAAGAGCACAGAGTCAGACCAACTTGGGCAGAATTCTATGTCCACCACTAGGAACCACAGATAAACTAATTATCCTCTCAAAACCTTTGTTCCTCATCTATAAGACAGAGAATTGTAACACCTATCTCAGAGCGTTATTGCTGAAAGGATATATAATGTAATATATACAAAGCATTCAGCTCTTAGCTTGGCACATAGTAAACATTCAACAGATTGCTGCTGTCATTCATTCATAGACCCAAGAATTCCATATTGCAAAAGAAGACAATTACCCAATACATATCTATTTTTAAGGTTGAAGTTTCATACTAAACTAGTCTAAACAAGAGTTAATTGCATACCAAGACTGATGAAAAATATGAGTTAAGAATTAGTAAGGTTAGCAGAGTATGTCCCAGGAATAAGATTACCAAAGGTTGAAGGGCCCGTATAAGCTCTCTGTGGTCACTCTGTGATGATCTCTGCCCTATTCTTGAAACTTCATGTCCCCACAGCCCTGTAGCACTTTTCCACTGGCAAAGAGAGCTAACAGTCCTGGCACTTTGAATTAAAGGTCATTGAACTGTTAAGTCCCAGTCTCCTCAGACCAGGAGAACAGACCTGGGCATCTAAAACAAGTATGTGATACCACACTCTTAAAAGAGATACTCAATACTCATTATCCAGTGATATCAATTATTGAAATAAAAAGAAGAGTTGATGGATTTTTTTAAAGCCACTGAACACAAAGAAGGGCATGCAAGATAGATGAAGTGATCAGCATCACCTAGGTACTTGTCAAAAACGCACACTTTCTGGACTTCCACTGAATCAGAGCTTCTGAACACATGGAGTCTCAGAACCTGTATTTTAAACAAGCACACCCATGTGCATCGGGTCTAGGTGATCCTTGTAACACACTTTGAGGATCACTGGTTTAAGTAAAGCCTACAAATGCTGGGGAAAATCTGGAGGGAGTTTTACCTACAAGGCCACCCAAATGACTGAAGCCATTAAAAATACAAATAAAGCCTATTTTAGCTAAAGCAATGTGGATTAGGAAAGAGATGTGTTCTTTAGTAAGCTAGAAGTCAATTTTACTATTATTTAGAATGGTGAAAGATATTTAATTAATTTGGCTGTAACACCTTTTTGGATACTACTGCAGCGGTTTCTGAGACATGTCAGTTTTATTCACAAGGAGCAATAATATAAGACAATTTATTTTTCTAGGCCATTCATGCTTTAATGTATCCACTATTTATCAGTTCTTTGCAATGCAAGTAGTAAAAAGCAAATTAAAACAAATAAGAAATAAGAGCCGAAAAAGTAGTCCTCTTTTTCTCTGTGATTAAAATTAAAATTCTAGCCGGAAATAATATTTCTGTAAGCTTTGAGGCAGAGCAATTTGCATCTTCTGGCTTTTTTCCCTGTTCATTTCACCGCTGTTATTGGTATGACGTTATTTAAATAATTTTTTTCAAGATCACCATGTGTTTATTATGAGGATTTCATTTTAATTGCTTGAATACAATCTTATGCTTCAGCCAGAACACAAGATGGTATAATAGATGACAGTATTAATTATCATTATTTGTGAGTGAAATCTGGGCGCTGATTTAGATAGGGCAAGGGGAGCAATGATATTTTTCCTTAAAAACAATCACATTTCTGTGATTTTGTACTTGCTTTATGGGGTTGAGGATTTTTTTTAAGTGTAATGATAAAATATTGTGATAGATGGCAGTTCTTCTCTCTTAATTGCACTAAAAGCAAAACACTTACTCCTAAGGAATAGCTGTGGCTTATACAAATACAAATCTTTTTCTTTTCAATATAGAGTAAGCCACTCTCCATTTAAAGGATCAGTTCGTGTACAATCACAGTCCCTGGTAGTCTGCCAAACACAATAGGGCATTAATTAACATGTGCTAGGAGATTCATCAACATGCACAGTGGTAGCATGCAATTGGAGCCTTTTTTTCCTCCCCTTTCCTCTCTACGTTGGCAGAATTCATGAAAGATCTACTCTAGTATGTAAATCAGTTCTTGCTAAATGCCTTGTAATGGAGTTCCTTTATTTTTCAAAGCTGTTGTCAGAACTACTCACATACCCTAGAAAGACACTTACTCTGTCTCTTTCTCATGTTTAAAATCCAACTACAGTGGGCAAAAATAACATATTTGTTTACTTGTCATGGAGTCTGCACTGTAAATAAATCATCTGATAAATTACTTCCCAAAAAAGAACAGAACGAGATTCATTTCCTTTAATGTTGTACCGGTGGGGATGGCAGAATTATTCTCCCTGTTAGCCCAGGGTGACAGTACGCTGGCCTGCTAACCTACCTGAGTGTTGAGAGAAGCACTGAATTTAGCGTCTACCACCTGGCATGAGCAAGTGAAAAAAATGAGGAGTAAATTTGATTTAAATTTGTTCTCAGTTGGGTCTTTGGTCTTTCTTACCTTGCCAAACCCACACAGACTGACTTCAGTACCTTTTGCATGTTCTTTGGGATCGAGATATGGATTAATAACTCAGACCTGTAAGAACCAGACTTTGAGCAATAGAAAATTCGTCCTCTGGAAGTAAAGAAAATTCGTGCTCTAGAAGTAAAGAAAATAGAATCAAGGAAATAGAAACTTGTATCTTTATTTTCTAATTCTGAAAAATGCATACATGTTTCAATTTAATTTGAGTGGTAGACTGTGTAATTTGTGGCTAGTTCTTTTTTAAAAAATGAAATAATATATGTAAAGTGCTTAGCAAAGTACCTAAAGTAAATGCCTAGTAAATGGCAGTAGAAATTATCCTTGGAGGTGGTGTTAGAGGTGTTATTATTATCATTTATTGTCTTTTATAGCCTGGAAATCACTAGTATTATAAAAAGTACAATGCAACTTTTATGTTTTAATCATTTTCAATATATATCAATAAAAGGCTTAGTTTTAGCATGTAGAGGAGATGTAGAATCTGAAGGTTCAATTTCATCGTCTCAGCTGTTCCGTAAATGTGTGTCCTTTACATGACTGCTTAAAGAGAGGCAGTTTAGTGATTCAGATGTCTTTAGAGTTATGCACACCTGGTTTCCATCTCAATTCTACCATCGTGTGACCTTGAGCCAATTATTTAACTGCACCAAGGCTCAGGCTCAGTTTCCTCTTTTGTAAAATAGAAATAATGGTTGTAAAGATCCAATGAGATGACATGTGTCAAACATTTGACAGTATCCTTGCACACAGAAATGACTCAATCATTGGAAGAGACACACTCTTAATATACCAAAAATGTTCCTTTTCCTATGCTGGAAAACACAGGGAATATTCTTTAATCTCCATCAGGGGTGCAACTGCTGTCTTTTCCTCTCAAAAAGCAGGTTCTCCTTCCTGCTAATGCTCAGAGCAGCTGAGAAAACAAGCCATCTAGAAGCAGTCTATGTTGTTGCCTTCTTCTAATTGTTCCCTGACATTAACATTAGTATGTCATCAGTAGTCAATGAGAGTCAGATAATTAAAGCGGATTTCATTTAAAATAAAAGCAAAACCAATCACTTTTAGTGAATAGAAAATTCTGAAAAATTAAAATTTAAAAGTGAAA
This sequence comes from Callithrix jacchus, assembly GCF_049354715.1. NCBI lineage: Eukaryota > Metazoa > Chordata > Mammalia > Primates > Cebidae > Callithrix > Callithrix jacchus. The sequence goes on along the minus strand of NC_133503.1, from coordinate 123,058,637 downwards.
AATTATCTATATAAATATGTTTTTCTCTTACTGGATATTTTGGGGAAAATAGGAAAACACCTCTGTTTTATATGCTTTCATTCTATCATGAATTTCAGCATATTTATTTAAAAAATTTTTTTGAAATGATAGACTATTTGTGGCAGTATTCATACTATATTTCCTTAAAATATGAAAAATTACTTATATCATATAAGCGGTTTTTCACTGAGAATATTTTTTGGCTATTAATACATATGTTTTGGCATGTTTCCATGGATCCATTTCTTCCTAAAGCTCTATTTACATTATATTTGATTTGTGAGATAGTAGAGCATTTATACCTCAGATTTACTTTTATCTATAATAAGAATTACAGGGTAATTTTACTATATTGAATTTAAACGGATTCAAAATATGACTGAACTTGGATTTTATTTGAAAAAGAGGTTTAGCATTGTAGTCTATGTTTCTGATCCTCAGCTGTCATCAGTATGGGGAAGTAAAGTTAGTTCCATAGGAGAAAACTTTCGAAGGAAGACCGTTATTCTTTTATGAGAAAATAGAGTGTCCATTATGCTTTATATTTATTATTTCATTTTTTATACTAAATTTATTTATTTTACTTTATTTTTATTTATTATTAATATTATTTTTATAGAAAAACATAATTATATATATTTATGGAGTACAAGGTGATGTTTTTATATATCTATTCAATGTGGCATAATGAACTTAAACTAATTACCATATTCATCACATCACTTATCTAACTTTTTTAATGGTGAGAGATTCGAAATTTACTCTCTAAATTATTTTGAAATATATAATAGATTATTCTGACTATAGATACAGTATAATAATATATACAGTATAATAATATATACATATACAGAATATATATTACTGAATATATGTACATACTGAATATAAGTATATTACTGACTATATGTATATGACACACCCTGCTGTGTGATGCATCTCAAAACCTATTCCCCTTGTCTATCTAAGCTTTGTACCCTTTGATCAACAATTTGCCATTCCCTCTCTCCTCTTTCTTTTTCCCTGAGTCTCTGGAAACCATCATTCTATACTCTACTTTATAGATTCCACACATAAGTGAAATCATCTGGTATTTATCTTTCAGTGCTTGGCTTGTTTACTTATCATAATGTCCTCCAAATTTATCCATGTTATCACAAATGACAGAATTCCCCCCTTCTTGAAGGTCGAATAGTATTCCATAGTGTGTATACACATTTTCTTTGTCCATCCATCTACTGTTGAATACTTAGGTTGTTACCATATCTTGACTATTGTGAATAATGCTGCAATGAACATGGAGTGTGGATATTTCTTCAATATATTGACCAGTTTCATGTATATATACCTAGAAGTGGAATCACTGGGTTGTATGGTAGTTCTACTTTAAATTTTCTAAGGAACCTCAATTCTATTTTCTATGATGGCTCTATTAATTTATATTCCCACCAATAATGTATAAGGATTGCTTTGTTTCTGGATCCTCTCCAACACTTTTAAATAAAAGCTATCCTAACAAGAGTGAAGTTATCTCATTGTGGTTTTACTTTACATTTCCCTGATTAGTCATACTCAGCATTTTTAAGTGTATCTATTGGCATTTATATGTCTTCTTTTCAGAAATGTCTGTTCAGGGCCTTTGCCCATTTTTAGTTAGATTATTTGTTTTCCTTCTGAGTTGTTTGAGCTTCTTACATATTTTGGATATTGACCCCTTATTAGATGGATGATTTGCAAATATTCCCCCCCATTCAGTCAGTTGTATCTTTACTCTGTTGGCTATTTCCTTTGCTGTTTAGAAACTTTTTTGTCTGAAGTAATCCCATTTATCTATTTTTGCTTTTGTTGCTTGTGACAACAAAAAAACTTAGAAAAGGCCACAAAAAAATAGTAAAAGAATGAATAAGACATAGTATTTGCTGGCACAACAGGTGACTCTAGTCAAAAATAATTTAATTGTACATTTAAAAATAAGAGTATAATTGAATCATTTATAATACAAACAAGAAACGCATGAGGTGATGAATCCTCCATTTACCCTGATATGACTATTATGCAATTGCATGCCTGTATCAAAATAGCTCATGCAACCCATAAATATATACATATACTATGTGCCCACAAAAATTAAAATTAAAATAAATATATGATACTTGAAAAGATACAATATATTGATAAGAGCAGACGTTAAATGTTCTCAACATCAAAAACAACCATGTTAAATATATGAGGTAACACATATATAAAGTACTTGATTCAGCCATTCCATAATATCAAAATATGTTGTACATCATAAATGTATATACTTTTTATTTTTGTCAATGAAACAATAAATTTTAAGAAAAGATCATATTCAAAAACCCAATGTTGTGAAGCTTTTCTCCTATATTTTCTTATTAGTAGTTTTACAATTTCAGATCTTTAGTCCATTTTGAGTTAATTTTTGAATACGGTACAAGATAAGGGTTATTTTTATTCCTCTGCATGTGGATACCCAGCTTCCCAACACTATTTATTGAAGAGACTGTCTTTCCCCATTGTGTGTTATTGGCACTTTTGTCAAAAATCTGTGTACTATTAATGCATGCATTTATTTATGGCTTTTCTATCCTGTTCTATTGGTCTATATATCTGTTTATATTCTAGTACAATGCTGTTTTGATTGTAATCTCTTTATAATATGTTTTGAAATCAGGACCTATGACACCTCCAGCTTTGTTCTTTTTGCTCAAGATTATTTTTGGCTATTTGGGGTCTTTTGTGATTACACACAAATGTAAACATTGCTTTTTTCATATCTGTGAAAAAAATGACATTAGAATTTTGACAGGGATTGCACAGAATCTGTAGATCACTTTAATAATACAGACATTTTCATAATATTAATTTTTCCAGTCCATGAACACAGGCTGTCTTTCCATTTATTTATGTTTTCTTCATGTTGGTTCATTTTAAAGAAGTAGATAGATAACCGCCCATGGCCTCAAGGAGCTCAGTTCCTTGTTGAGACTGGTCAGACATACATGGAACTTACTTATTGTTAGAGGATACAGAAATTTTAGCATGAGTGGTTTTTCTATTGATACCATGGTAAGACATTTGTCTATACAAACCTTCTGAAATTGCAATTTTGGTGTTAATAGAAGAGATAATTGGTTAAGATCAACAAAAGCTTTTTTTTTTCTTGACTGGAGAAAGGCCAGAAAAAGAGCCCTTTTAGAGCATAACTGAGTCTCAATGAATTTGGGCTAAAGAGAGATAGGAATTGAGTGGACGAAAGTGAGAGCAGCAAAACTTGGACTTTCTCCGCTCTGACTGCTGCTGTTTCTTGATAAAGAGATGGTTTTGGTCATCCAAGTTATTTATAATTTCCTGCTTGTATTAGTGTTTGCTGATAATATTTATTTATTATAAATACTACTGTGGAGTTTACTGTATGCCAGGTACCTCTCTGGTTACCTTATAACTACTAACTTATTTAATCTTCAAAACAACCATATGAGTCATGAATCATTGTTAACGTCTCCATTTTATAGGTCAGTATCCTGCAGCACTGAATGATTAAGTAACTTGCTTAAGTTCTTTTAGCTAGAAAGTAATTGGGCTGGGATTGCAGCTCCAGACAGTTTGGCTCCAATGTCTGTGCTCTTATCCAGTTGCTGAACCATGCTGCATCTCCATCGAACTGCTCTAGTCTTTCTGTCAGGGAAAAATAAAATTGAGTAGAAGGAGAAGATGGGTGGCAGAAGAGAGTCCCTAGAAACCTGTCACCTATTCAAGGCCACCAGACTACATATCTGGCATCCTTGCAAGTCCAAAGGTGAGGCTATGGCTGATTACAGCAAACTTGTATTAATTCAACAAGCAACAACCAGAATTCAACAACATTAATTAATTGACTGGAGATTAAATTCTTCCCAATTATTTGGTGTTTTGTTAAAGAATGCATAACATCTAATCAATTAAGGACCACCAGTGACTTTGAATTACATGTCATTTTGAATAAATCAGCACTGATTTAACAAAGCTTACTTATAATAAGTTATTAATGGTTATATCTTTGATGGTATAAAAAAATCATTATTGATACCAGTTTATTTTAAAAGCGCTGTGATTGGAAGCAATTGCCAAGACTTCTTCTTGTTCTTTAAGGATCTTGGAGAACAAATGATTAAGTAGCCAAGTGTTTGAGCTATCATCTTTGCTTCTCAGTGGATTAACTAATCAGCTTTAGTCCCTTCCTCCTTATGACTTACAAGGAAATGAGAAGGAAAAGAAATGCAAACAGCCCCAGGAGAATAATCTCCATGATTTTTGAAAACCCTTGGTCTCTGAATATTTCCCACTGCTAACATACAATATGAATGGAGAAGGCCCAATAATCTTCCATGCATTTGTAGGTCTGTGTGTGTTGGATCTGTGTTCCAAATAACTCTGCCAACAATCAATGACATAACACTTACACAAGAAATGCCACTTCAAAAGTAAGACATCATAATCTTAAGACAATTTAACTTTCTTGGATAGCTAACTTGCTTTCTGAGCAAGGATCACTAAGTTAGAATTAAGACTATGAAGCTCAGAAAAAAATGAAATTCTGTATCTCATTAAATTATCAGGCTTGCCACGTGGTAAGAACCTCTTTTTGCCTCCTTTCCTTCTCACTTACCTAGCCACACAAGCACATGTGCACACACACATCAATACACATTCACATACAGATGTTGCATTTATAAACCACAACACTCAGCCAGAAGAACTGGCAGCAGCTGACTTTTTTTTGTCTACTCTGGTATCTATTTGTCTCATTTTTCTTCTCACCACCAGAGAGGACAAACCCATCAGCAATTACATTGACTGATTTGGTTTTTCTAAAAAATTCGCCTGCTTGGAACTAAAGTCACTGCTTGGGCAATGATGTCAGTGCTGCCTTTGACCGCTTTAGGGGCTTCCCTTTTTGCTCCCTCCTTTCCAGAATTCCCTCACTGCATTCCCTACATTCCTTCATGAATCCCTTCCTGTTGGAGTGGGGCTTTCAGCCTTCTCCTCTGTGACATAAAAGTTCACATTTCTTATTAACCCATTGCCACTCTGACACATTTTGGTGCAAGACTTTTTTATAATTTCTATTAAGTGTAAATTGCTGTATGGCTCACAGGGGACACAAGCTAATTTGCAAATTCAGCATTCCTCAGTGGCCACTCCTATCAATAGGGTCAATGAGCTATTGTGCTTGATGAGTGAGTGAGTGAGGGGATAAGTGAGTGAAAGAGCAAGGGGCACTGTCCTTTCTCTTAATATATTTAGTATTTACCTAATGGGTGCTGAAATGAGCATAGTTTTAAAACTTCTAAGAGGTCAATACAGAGAGAGCTCAAAAATGAGATGAAGTACAGAGCCTTGTGGCTACTTGCAGACACAGTGATGGTGTGTTAGAAAACAAAATTTGTGGGCTTTACTTATATTAGAGGCACGTGACAGATGTTGGCACAAATTATTTAGTTCTCTAAATGGAATTTACCTTAATACTTATAAATTAGAAGAAGAAATGACAGTAGTATTTTTTTTTGTTGAGACTTTTTAAACTAATTATTTTTAAGATGTCTGTAGCAATCATCTTTGACACTTTGTTTTTTATTTTTTATTTTACTTTAAGTTCTGGGACACATGTGCAGAATGTGCAGGTTTGTTACATGTGCCATGGTGGTTTGCTGTACCTATCAACCCATCATCTAGGTTTAAGCCCCATATGCATTAGATATTTGTCCTTATGCTCTCGCTCCCCTTGACTCCCAACCCCCAACAGGCCCAGATAAAGTGTTGCTCTGTCACCCAACCTGGAGTGCAGTGGCACAATCTTGGCTTACTGCAACTCTGCTTCCTGGGTTCAAGCAATTCTCCTGCCTCAGCCTTTTGAGCAGCTGGGATTACTGGTGCCTGCCACCATGCCCAGCTATTTTTTTTTTTTTTGTATTTTTAGCAGAGATGAGGTTTCACCATGTTGGCCAGGTTGATCTCAAACTCCTAACCTTGTGATCCACCCACCTTGGCCTCCCAAAGTGCTGGGATTACAGGTATGAGCCACTGTATCCAGCCGGTGTTTGGTTTTCTGTTCCTGTGTTAGCTTGCTGAGAATGATGGCTTCCGGCTTCATCCATCTTTGACATTTTTAAATGATTCATTTGTTGATTCCAAAACTTTAGAATACTGCTGTTTAAATCTCCGATGATAAATGTTTTATTGTCATTCTTTGGTTAAATATGCACTATTAAAGAACATAGGAGAAGCTCAATGGAGTCTAGTCTCCCATTGACATTCACAGGCTTTATATGTCTAAGATCCATCAAGGTTAATGAAAGTTACCTCTGCAATTCCTCAGGCACTTGTGGGAGAATAGATCATTTAATTTCTATTCAGATGGCATCCCCACATGGAGTACCTGATCTGTTGGAGAAGTAAAAGACACAAGTTGGATGAACTGGAAACTGACACGCACAGTGGGTCATGTAAAATTGAAATTAACTTTTCTATTTGTCATCCTCCTAATTAATATTATGTGACCAAACTACCAGAATGAAATATTATTTAAATCTTTTTCACCCATTGGAAAATTTACTCTGCCCTCATAAAGCATAGTGAATTGAGGCAGAGGCAAAATTTAAGGACAATCACTAACAGAGAACAAAATAAGATTTATTTTTGGAAATCACAGGAGTTTCAAGTTTCAAATGAAAAGGCCAAATCATCTGCTCCTGGCTTTATATTATTGAATGTCATATTTCAACATGTTTACTATTCATCCCCAGTCATTTGAGCTTAGTTATTATGAATGAAAACTGTGCTCCCTGCAGGATGTGCCCCTCACAGGGAGTAAACACTGGGTTGGAAGGACCATTAATTTGATTTTATATGAAAACAAAACAAAAAATTATTGTAAGTGATCTCACTTGGTGTTTCAGCAGAAAATACGACTTACAAATGATACCTATAAAGTAAATATAAAAATACATTGCAATCTTTGCAATCTCTGAAACCTACCAGTCAAGACAGAGGAGCTGGTTTCCAAGTTTATCTGAGACCCTCACTACCCCTGGGAAGCCTCATCTAATTTGATCTCCACCACACCTCCACCTTACCAGCTACCCTCTCTGTTTCTCTACCTCCTCTTTAGCCACTCTGGTTCCTTTCTATTCTTTCAACACCCACAACACCTTCTATCAGGACCTCTGTACTTGTGATTTCTTCTGTCCAGAAGGCTTCTCCTCCTGTATCTGCAGGGTGCCCTCCAACAATTGACTTCACATTTTTTATTTAAATGTTGTTTCATCAAAGGTATGTTTTCTGATTATCATTTATAAAATAACACCTTATCACCTTCCACCCCCTTCCACTACTTTATTCTTTATTTTTATTCCTATCATGTATCAACAGAGGGTATATACTTATCTTTTGTTACTGTTTCCTTCTCCCTACACCACTACTGAAATGTAAGACACGTGAGGGCCAGTTTTGTTTGCTTCTGCTTCCTCAGCTTCAGAAGAGTCCCTGACCCATAGTGGGTCCCCAGTAAATATACATTGAGTGAATGAATAAAGAGGTTCTCTTTTGGCCCATTTCTAACAGCAGCACAGTTAATAACAGAAACTTGATTTTGCAGCTTGAGACCAGAGTTTAAATTAAGACTTCATAATTTATGAGTTATGAAACATGGAGCAAGATAAATGACATCTCCTTGAGTTTCATTCTCCATATCTGTAACATCATTATAGTAACACCTATCTTACTGAGGTATCTAAAAATATAAGTCAGTGTCTATTATGGAGTCACTATTGAAACCCTTCATGACATAGTAAATGTAAATTCTCTTTTATAATGTGTGGAGTTTAAGAATCATCATATTTAAAAATTTTTATTTTTCTAAAGCAAATAAAACTGCTTCAAGTTCCTTCTTAATTGAATGGAGAGAAAATGTTTCTAGTAGTGACATTAGAGATAATATGAGAATCTACTCCTTAGGTTATGTAAGAATTCTGGGTCCTACACATTCCAGGTTGTTCTAGGGGGCATCCTCTGGTCTCCAGTCCATATTGTCTACCCTAATAGATTCATTGTCTGAGACAGCAAGGTCTCGGGTGGCTCCATTGTTCCAAATTGAAGACTTAAGGCATTGTGTCCACCCTCTCCAGGTCTTACCATAAGTGCTTCCATCTGAGGTCCAGCCACCTCTCTATGATGTTGCATGGAGCCAAAGCCCTGGTCCTTTCATCTGCAGAACTGGCAGGACCCTAGTTCCTTCCTTCCGCTATCTCCAAAAAAACGAACTCTCTCTAAACCTTTCTTACTTCTCCAATCAGCTCTCTTAATCCTTGGAAGTGGGGAGTGGGTCTTCTCTGTCGATAAATATAGCCCCATCATTTCTAAGAGAATGGGTTTTTCCAAACCAAAGTACTAGGTGTTGATTATCTTTGGATCTCTGGAAATTTGACAACATCTAAGGCACAGAAAGACAAGAACTAGGCAGTTTTTGCAGAATCTGTGAAGGGAAATAAACATATCAGTAATAATAGAGCACACATTATTCTATTCATTATGCTGCTAAAATGGAATTTAATCAGGATTCTTGAGAGTGGAGGTAATACACTAGAATGCTCTTCATCTCAATCATATTAAACATCCTATAAAGAAAGTTTTAATTTAGCTTAGAATTTTTGTATGTTTAAGTATCAGGTGCTTTCTATAACCAAAGGAGTAAAATCAAGCAATACGAGTCAGAACACCAACCATAAAACCGAATTTATGGACCTGAGATTTATCAGAGTAATTGCTGAAACTCTTCCCTGAGTTCCTTTTTTCTTTAGGTAGCTGCTATGAAGCTTGCTACTTCTAGTCAGGTTTTCTTTCTTTCAGTGATTCTGTTACTTTAGTCACCTTATGTTTTCAAGTTCTGGGCGCAAATCTACCCCACAAATATTAACTTTCTGTGGCATCAGAGAATGACAGCCAATGGCAGGGCTATTGATATTGTTGCTACTTTTTCCTTTTTCCCCACTCTCCATGGAGAGTGAAGAAAAGCTTCCTTTGGTGGTTCCCAAGCCTGGTACTTGAAACTTCTCCTAGCAGATGAAATCTTTCTCACACTCTCACATTTCTTATCTTAATCCTGTAACTCAGTCAGGAGACCTTGACAGACTCCCTACCTCTAGACCAGCGATCCCCAACCTTTTTGGCAGCAGGGACTGGTTGTGTGGTATGTGTGGTGGGCAGTGTTTCAAGATGAAACTGTTCTATCTTAGATCACCAGGCATTAGTTAAATTCTCATAGGGATTCCACAACCTAGATCCCTCTCATGAGCAGTTCATAATAGGGTTCAGGCTCCTATGAGAATCTATGCCACTGCTCATCTGACAAGAGGCAGAGCTCTGGTAATAATGCTTACCCGAAAGCCACTCACCTGCTGTGCAGCCCAGTTCCTAACAGGCCGCAGGCTGGTGTGTTGGGACCCCTGCTCTAGAGAGAACAGGTGTGTGTGTGTGTGTGTGTGTGTGTGTGTGTCCCTTATTCTTTAGGGACTGGGGCTTTCTCAAGGCAATTCTTTATCTACATCCAGCTCATACCCAAATTCAGGCCTTCTGAACCAGAAGATCCCTGCTACATTTCTTTGTGTTTGTTTAATAGTCTGCTATTTATTTAAAAATTGTTTTGAATAGATTATCTTTAAATCTCTCAAGAATCTCACATTATAGACAGTTTTGTTGTTTTTATTTTACAAAAGAGGAACATAGGGTTTAGTGAGATTAAATGTTTTTCTCCAAGTAAGAGCCAGTAAGCGCTAACTGGATCTCAAACTCAGGTCAACTGACTACAGATCCTTGCCTCTGGCCCCTACGCAACAGATCTAGGATTCTGACTTATATTTCACTTTCAAGAAGAGGATATTATTCATAACAGCTACTCAATAAATAATTGTTGGTTTATTTATCCCATTCACATAGGCCAGACCATATGTTTTGGAACTAGTTTAGAAGGCAAGAACTTGGAGATTACATATAAATTTTACCGGGTAAACCCATACCTAATAAAATGTAATCAGAGGGCAGAAGGCTTCTGAATTATTCTATGTGAACTTCCTGCTATTGGTGATGCTGTGATTGACTAAGAGGCAGTGGGGAAGGCATAGTAGAAGCCATTATGACAGAGATAAATGTATTAACAGACTGCAATTCCAACTTTGCCCTTCCTTCTAATAAGTTTAGAGCAGCTTTTCCTACTTAGCTATACCCACCTCCTCTCACTTCCTTTCTTGCCACTTACCAGAAAATAATGATTCCTGTGGTTTTCCCTAGCAGAATTAAAATAGTGGGCAAAGAACAATCCACTCATAGAGGCAGAAGGAAAGGGAAAAAGAAAGAGTGAGAACCAGAAAGGGGTGGGAAGTGGGAATCTTGCAAAAACAATCTGGAGGAAGCAACTCAGAAGATTGGTCATGGCAAGAATGAGATGTGTTGATAATGTATCTAGCAGGAGAATGTAATATGGATAATACAGTTCTCTGGATAAGAGAGCAAAAGATTCCAGAGGCTTAGAGGTGTCAAGAATTAGAAAAATTCATGGGGCTTCTAAGAAGAATGACATTTCCATCCCCATCAGATGTGTGTTCTGGAGACTTAAATAGATATAGAAATTCCTAGTTGAACTACATTTCTTTGAAAGCAAAATAAGTTTATAACTGAACGTAGGTGCCCAGATTTAGGAATGTTACATTAAGTCTGGCTAATATCTATCATGTGATTGAAAAATATGCGTCATCCTGCCTTTTTGTTGGTCACAGTATCTGTCATTATAGTGCCTTCACAGGGATCAGAATTATTTTTTCTTTCTAAATAGCATTTTTAGTTGTAGCTATTTTCAGTATAAGGGTAAATAAAATTTTGCATGTTGAAGTCAACAATCTCAAGCCAAGACATAACGTCTCAATTGATGCCATTATTCTCTGGTTAAAAAATAATGGTTTCTTAGTTTTGAAATTGCAAACTAATGTCATACTTTTAAGCTTATATGTGAAACCATTTCTATTCTTAAACAAAAGAGCAGCATTTCCTTTTCCATCCAATTGCCTCATGAGCTTTGTCTTTCCACTTCTCCCACTTGTCTTCCCACTCCAACTATTGAGCATGAATGTGGGGCCGCTGATTCAATTATTTCAGCGTCAAATTGTTTGCTTCATCTGTCATAGGGCTAAATATGTGGCAATTTATTGGATTAAAAACATGTGACATCAAAATGAACAGAATGTGTCTGATCTGTCATTCACCTATGTACTGTACACTATAAACAATTGATCTGTTAGGCCATCAGAATAGCTGGAGCCCACTTTCAAATTCTATTAATCTTATACAGAATAACCTATTTTACTTTAAAAAAATCACTGAGCTGAAATTCACTCTTGCTGCCATTTCTGCTCCCCTATTCCATTAACCTTTCAATTTAAAAAATAAATCACAGAATTTCCCTTATTTTCTATAGCTAAGAGAAAATTATTTTAATTGTATATAAAACTTTAAAGGGTTAATTTATCTCTGTCTTCACTAATCAAAGCTCAAATTTGTAAAATATGGGTACCTTTTCTGTTACGATAAGTACATTACAGAGAATTGGATGCAGTGGGTGGAAATCTGAACATTTTATTTGAGGTATATGTCACTGTACACAGTCTCTTCAATGTAATTTACTTCTTATAACTTTTCCACATGTCAACATTTAGAAATAAAATTGTCCATACTTTAGATAGCCTTGCAAGTTTATTTCTTAAAAGCCCAAGAAATCTCTGGTTTTGTTATACAATATGAACAAGATATCCTTGTTCCACTTTCAAAGAAATGTAAAATTGTTTCTGATTCCACATAACTCAGAAGTAATTCTAAGTATTTTTATAAAATAACAATATGCAATTTCCACTAGACTTAGAGTCATACAATCATTATTGTTACTGTGAAGTTTCTTAACAATTTAGTTTGGACATGAATACTTGTGTGGGGTATATATTGTCTGTGACATCTCTAGTACTCTGGTTTAGTTTCAACAGGAGAGGGAAAAGAATAGAATTAAATCTCAAGAAAAATTATTAGCAATAAAAAGAAAAACAGATAAATTGTACGTGAGAAGAAGGAAACAATATTTTACAGGCTACACGAATCAAAGCTTTGTTAGACTCTCTCTTGCTCTAAAGCTCACAATTGCCTGTAGAATCACAACCAAACTCCTTATAATGTCATCAAGTGTCCACATAGTTGCTCACGTTTGATTTTCATCAGTCCTCCTCAAACAACTTATATTACACTTAGTCCAGCTTATATTGCACTCCGTGTCACACCAAAGTGCCTGCATTTTTTCCAACTTGATGCTTTTTCTCTTGCCATTTTCCTTTCCAGAATGTAGCAATTCTATCATACTATTCCTGTCCTTCCCCACTGCAGTCCAATTGAATATGTTTAAGTGCACTCTCCTCTATGATGTCTTCCTTGATTCAGCCAGAAAAAAATCTCATTGATATGTTCTGAAAGAATTTTGTGACTTTCTGTTCTTATTAATCATATTCTAGGCCGGGTGCCGTGGCTCAAGCCTGTAATCCCAGCACTTTGGGAGGCGGAGGAGGGTGGATCACGAGGTCAAAAGATCGAGACCATCCTGGTCAACATGCTGAAACCCCGTCTCTACTAAAAATACAAAAAATTAGCTAGGATGGTGGCGCGTGCCTGTAATCCCAGCTACTCAGGAGGCTGAAGCAGGAGAATTGCCTGAACCCAGGAGGCGGATGTTGCAGTGAGCCGAGATCGCGCCATTGCACTCCAGCCTGGGTAAGAAGAGCGAAACTCCGTCTCAAAAAAAAAAAAAAAAAAAAAAAAAATCATATTCTAGCTTTTATTATGGTTGTGCACTTTACTTTTTTTTTATGGATTCTAGAATTCCTAAGAGTAGAGAAGATGCTTCATTCAGTTTTGCATCTCCCGGTAATCCTAGCACAATACCATACCGATAGCAGGAGATGAAGAAATATTTGTTGCATTCATCTGAATTTACACTAACTCCTTAGGGAATCCAATAATCAAGATTTAAGATTTTTAGTGCATTTAATAGACTTCTTTCTCTTCTGCACCCCTTTAAGTATATTTGGAAAATATATAACCACTAAAGAAAAATTCGAGTTTTTAAAAATTAGTCATGAGCATATTTCTCAAAATGTTGTGATCAAATATTGGAGTAGGTAGAAAGATAAACTGGAGTCTGCTTGTGTGTTCCTAGGAATACACATTGGATGTGATTATGAAAAATTACTAGGTAGATGGCTTTGGGGCTAATGATTTCACAAGTTATTCAAATTGTCTGTCATTTAGAAGTGGCAGCCCTTAGTGTTCCTTCCACCTTGACTGAACTTAAGGCTTTTATCCGAAGGAGCTCTTCAATCCTAAGAGACAAAGTTGTATAACTTTCTTAATAACCACCTGGTACCTGGTAGTGAACTGTGTTCTACCACTGGGACAAATGCCTTCTAATATTTTATATATTCCTGGTCAGTGACTTAAAAAAAAAACTTACCCAATTGCAGTCTGCCATTCAAAAGGAATATTTCTGCAAAGAAAAAGATGTGAAAATGTAGGCATTCAAGTGAAAATTCAATCCTTCACAGTACAGAGCCTCTGCGAAGTCTTTTAAATGACCCTTTTTATCATGGTGCCATGTCTGTACCTTTTTGAATAGTGAGACCTGGTAAGAAAAATAGATGTATGTATACAAGTGGTTGAGTAATGTATTACTCATATGCACTTTGTTCTTTTTGGCAAACTGACCTTATCAAAGGAAAGAAAGCTATACATTGTGACAAGCTGAGCTTTACCAGAAAGTCTGAATTAGGAGTGCAAGTCCTCTGTTATCTGGATTAAAATATGATCAGGAAAAAAGAAAACTGTCATTTAACCTCTTCAGAAGTAGAGATGCTGGAAAATTGACCTTCTTTTAAATCAAAAACTAAGCTTTCTTATTACATTTGGACTTAGCTGTCAGAGATGATTTGCATTAAAACAATCAGATTTTTTTTCCTCTAAATACCTGTCTGCATTTTTGATGTTCAAATAAACAGTGTTAGATTTTTTGATATTCTATACTTTACAGAGAACTATTATAAGAGGCTGGTGATGAAATATTCTTCATCACTTTCTCCAGGACAAATGCTGTGCCTTATTTTCTACCTCTGTGGATAACGTTTAAATAAACAATTAAATTTTTGCATTAATATTGCATAGTAATTAAAAGGCATTAATAATTATTTTGGATGCACGTCCCTTCCTGGAACTAGTTTTATTTCCGACTATTTCTTCATGTTCATTTAACCCGTTTTAGTGAAAATATTAAATTATTCTAAAAGTAAGTGAAATCATAATGAACTGAATTCATTCCTTTGGAAATAAACAGAGACATGGAATTCAAACTTGCTCATCTACAGATCTTTTTCCTTTGTAATAAGCTCTTTTCAAATGAGTACATAAAGATGGACAAAATAATCTGGAATGGATACAGCCAAAAGAAAAAAAAAAGACGTTTTACAAAAAGGCACAAAGACACAGAAAACTATCGCTATTTTATTCACAGTAAAAGAGTGTGTGTTGCTGCTGCCTAGTTACTGTGCATGTGAATTCACCAGATCTAGATGTATTTGCCCAATTAATTGCTCTGCTGTTCGGCAATGATGGGTAATGGTCCAAGCAGCGTGCTGCTCCTCCTCAGATCACCGATGGAATTCATGCACACATAATGTCCTCTCTTCAGAAAGGATCCCAACAAGCTCTATAATTACTTTTTTTTCTTTTGAAATAGAGGCATCGATTCAATTATATGTTAAAACAGTTTGTGGGAGAAGAAATGGAAATGAAGCAGGATCTCTCTGGCTACCTTTCTGGGTAGAAGCTGGAAGACGATCATCCCCATTCTACTCTTTCCAAGAGCGAACTTCAATATTAAAACATAATTGCTGATCAAAATTGTTCATCATTACCCTTAATTAGTCTGCTGGTTTTCAATAGTTTTCTTCATTAATACAGATGAAGGTGTGTTCTTCTACGTTCAACGATACATGCTATCCCTCCGTGCTGGTAAGCTTATGATGTAGCAGATCAAACAAAGAAGCCTCCTGTACAAATGCACAGCAGTCCCCGTAAACTAGGGTTAATTAGCATTGTAATTAGTTCACGTGATGATTAAAACAAAGTCAGAGTAACCCAGGAATCACTTAGAAAGGATACCAAGTGGTGTCCTCCCCCTTCACCCGCCAGCCTCCTGCCCCTGTTTCTAATACTGGATGGAGCCCGGGGCCATCCTTCTTCCCAGCTCCCAACTCCCCAGCTCCCCAACTCCCCACCTCCTGGTGGCCTCAAGCCAAGTTCTCTTCCCAGGCCTGGAAGTTAAGGGATGCGCAGGACTTGACTGAAGCTGCTGTAAAGATGTTGTTAGGATATTAGTGTAGTGCATTAAATGCTGCCAGTTAAGGGTAGCTTACAAAAAAAGTGCTTCCCCCTTTGGCTTTGCGGGAATTGCCAGACACAGTTCGCTTTGTAAGCAGGAGAACTGGAAGCAAGAGTGGAGACTTGGGCTTCCTTTCACTCAGATTTGCCAGCTTACTCAGGGGTAAATGTTAAGTATATTTTGTGGAGTTCTACTCATACACTTCTACACCAACATGCCTTATAAAACAGAAGTTCCTAAATGGGCCCACATCCCTAATAGTTTTTTTGGAATTTTACAATGTAACAGCTAAGTCATCTTGCTGCTTGATGTAGGATTCTTTCTAATTTTACCCAATGGTGAAAAAAAAAAAAAGTTCCAAAACTTAATTCAGAGGAAGTAAGGACAGACACCATCAATGAAAACCAAAAAGGGAAAATGACCATTGTAGTGAAAAAAAGTCAATAATTGAGATAACACTAACCCATTCTTTAAATAACTTTGTGTCACTTAAGATTAATGTGTTTTCACTCTTTTTTATATTTGATCCTTACAACTACCCTGAAAAAGAGATACAAAAAGCATTTTAATTCCCATTTTACAGAACAGAAAATGGTCTCATTACATTCTGAGTGACAGAGAATGTAATCAACAGACAGCATAATTCTCAGGCTTCCAGTTCAGCAATGCTCCATTATGCCAAACTGACTGTGCTCAAGGCTTTTGTTTCTCCTAAAGTCAGTAAAGCTGGTCTTTTTTTTTTTAAAAATTAGTCTTGGTTTAACTTAAACACAATTATTATTTCTAATGTAAACTGTCTTATTTTAAATTGTTTCTAAAGTTATATTTAAGCCCATTTCAGCACAAAAATATCAACCATTATTGAAAAAATTAAATACATAAGAAAAACATTTTCAAAAAATATTCCAATCAGAATCTATATACAAGGTGAGGAAACTTTCAGAGCTGTTAGTAAATGTGAATCATAGAAGCTAATTTTATTGTAATATATTTAGCATCATATAAAAATTTCTCTGAGTAATGGTACATCCACATTTTTCTAGTGATAAGAATAGGATTTCCTAAAGCTCTCA
Organism: Callithrix jacchus; assembly: GCF_049354715.1. Classification (NCBI taxonomy): domain Eukaryota; kingdom Metazoa; phylum Chordata; class Mammalia; order Primates; family Cebidae; genus Callithrix; species Callithrix jacchus. Next base: position 123,042,029 of record NC_133503.1, on the reverse strand, counting down.
AATACTGCATTCTCTCTAATACCAGTGTTTTATGCATAATTTGTAGAAATAGATGTGTATGATAATTGCTGTAACTTTAAAAGTATATTCATGTGGTTAACATGCATGAAAAGATAAAAATTTTGATCTAACTGATGCATCCATGGTCTTTAGGTCTATTTTCACCTCAATTTAGTCTGTTTAATAGAATTTTATCAATTAGTTTCCAAAACAGCAGATCCAGTACTATGTTAGATGTGGCTTAAGTGGCAGGATTAGACTGTTGATCCTCAGGATTGATGGTGAAAGCTTGGTAAATATTCATAAAATGTTGAGATTTCCTAACAGATTAATCTGAAAGAAAGAAATGAATACATTATTAGTAAAAACTTATATCCTGTGTGATATATGAATAGTTTTAATAGAGATGCAAGTTGTTTTTGGTATTTAACATAAAATTAAGTATGAATAAACTTGCTCCAAACATAAAAGAAAAATAAGGAACCTAAAGATAGGCATTTGGAGTGCCTATTGAGAATTAGCTGATCCACAGCAAAAGATGTACTCTCTACTTATACTTTTTTGTCTTCTTTTATGAAAATATTGTCAGGAACTGCAACTTGGGGTGTATTGGCTATTATTTAGTGAGCTTAATTTTGACATGGAAACATAGGAATAAGTGGGCAGAAGGGTAATCAATGGTAAGTGAAGATAAGACTGATGCAATAGACTTCCCTCTTCAGTCTCCAGATTTAATTTGTGTTATAAGTGGAGAAAGGAAAATTCCAACGCAGATTTCTTTTTAGTTTTCACACTTAAAAAACAATTTTGAGCAATGTTTTTTACATAATTTTGAAACTTAAATAAAAAAGACACGGGCATCAGTTTTCAAAATGGGAGAAGAGCACAACCTGGCAGTGTGAAGCAGAATATGATATCCTGTACTTACCAACCGAGTATGGAAGTAGCATTTGACAGATCAGTTCAATGAAGTAGTATTTTTTAGGAAAAAATCAAGGATGAAAGAAAATAGTTATTACAAGTTGAGATATAAAAGTAGGTCCATCCCTGTGGGGCTAACTAAAATTACAAATCAGTTCGCAAACATAAATACAAAGTAGCAGTATTAATATGCAATGTAATCTATTACATTCACTTTATCATACTACTGTTTTTGGTTTATTATATTATTATTGTACTTCTTCATGATAGTACATTCATTTTCTGCTTCTTTTTTTTATTCCCTACATCTGGGTTCCAAGGGTGAGCTTCCTGACCCATTGAAATTGCATGCAGATTTGTGTGTGTGTGTGCAGCAGTATATGTACATTTGTGAGAAAAGGATCCATAGTTTTTGTCAGACTATGAAGCCTATGACCCCAAATGATTAAGATCCAGTATCCTGTAGCTTATTAAAAACAACTTCCCAGTGATTTTTTTTTCCATTTAAAATTTCTCTGTGCAGACTCTCAGTGCTTCACACCCCAACTATGCCAGTAATCTCCCAGCTGCCTTCCCTCCCTCCTGCCTCCTTTCTCCAACTCATCCTCTACAACAAATACCACCAGATCAATCTTATTGAAACATCATCAATATCATGTCTCAAATCCACTAAAAAACAAGTTTAAAAAACTGATATATTTCACTTTACTTAAGGTCAAATTCTGATATTTTGGCATTCAAATCCATTTCATATTGGGTTCTCTGCCACCTCTACTGATAGTTTACAGAGTGATGCTAATGTGCCAGGAAGCGTACTAACTGCCTTACATAAATGGACTCACAAAATCTCCCAAATGGCTCTGTGAGATGCTTTGAGACTTCAGAGGTACAATCATCAGCTAGTAAGTGATAGATCTAGAATTCAAACCCAGGAAGTTTGACCCTGCATGAGATTTTAGTCATGAAGATGTCTCCTGCCTACTTAATTTACTTCTTGCCAGTATGAAACTTCCTCTCCAGACAGCTGAGAATCCTCACTATCAACCGAATAAAGCACATATCTAACCTCAAGCATTTTTCATACTTCGCCTTCCCCATTCTCCAAGATTGTACTCAAGTCTCACATTTAAATGAATAACGCATTCATTAGCTCTTCTGTCTTGGATCCATAACATCTATAACATTCATTCAACTACACCCCTTCTGTTACTCATCTACAATTTTGCATTAAGAAGTTTCTCTAACTGGACAGTAAGTGACTGGTGGGCAGGGTTTTGATCTTGCATTTTTTTGTTCTCTCACCTTCAGCACATATATCAGTGCCATTTATCAAGTTTGCATTTGAAAAATACTTATTGAGGGAATAAATTAACCTGAACTTCTAGAGAGTGTCATGTTTGAAAAATGATACTGTAATTAGTTCTCTAACATTCTATTATGTCTTGATAAAAGCTCCTGTGTATGGTGGCAGGTGGGCTTATGAGCTATTGTTACCATGCTAAAACTGGCTTCCTATGTTGTCTCAGTTTGCCTGGAGTAAATCTCATAGAGTGCCCCTGTGTGTGCATGTCGGGTAGAGTAGAGGGGGATATTCATTTTCATGTAAAAATGATACAAAATTACCAGAAATTTTAATGCAAATTTTTTCCTTTAAAGGAATTTCAGGGCCAATTAGGTTAGCTCACTCTCAAGAAAAGGATCAATTTAGTGAAGAATCTCTCCCTGATAGAGTCAGAACAAAGAAGGCCAAGCAAATTCCAAGGATCCAGACTACAAGACAGTTATTGGGAGTGGTTAGATCCTTAGTTCTTTTCATTCTTCTTTGAGCTATCTGTAGTACAAGTTTCTAGTGCTAAGCCAATGTCAAGATGTCTCATCTGTATATCTCTCAGTCACTGATCCTTCCTCACCATCAGATACTCCAGAAGCATCTGACAGACAATAAGGAAGAAAGGAATCCACCCAGATGCTTGAGAAACCAATTCCCTCAGCTAGGCAGAACTGTCTGCATTGAAATTCCATTTTCTTCTCTTATATACACAGAACACCTTGTGTCTAGTGAAAACACATATTACCCATTTTATTATCCAACCTTTAGAAAAGTGTGGTATGGAAGATATTTTGTATAATAAACTATAGTTGATCTGAGTAATTATATACATATGGATATGCACGTTCATAACAGAATGCTTTCAGTATCTTAAAAATCCTTTTGAAATGTCTAAAAGTAACTCATTTTGAAGCATTTAATCATTCAGTGGATAACACCCAGGGCTTGGATACATCACTATAAATGACTCAGCTTTCCTTTTAATAGTTGAAAATGCAGGGCTTAGACTAAATCAGGAATCACTTACATGCCTACAGATGGAGGCAGATAATGAATGCTTGAAGTAGGCTTGGAGGAAATCTCTCTAAGAAGTACTGAGGACTGGAGCAAATTGGAGAAACTATGCCCCGTCTAAAGAGAATGGCAAATGCTCAGTCCCAGGTGATTTTATCCTGCAAGAAAGAAGACTCACTGTTACAAAACCTTCTAGTTTTGCTTGAGAAGCAAGATGTTTTAAGAATGTGAAATGCCTCTTTTTTTAAACTAAAAAAATAAATCTGATTTTGAGAACTGGGCAGGCCAAACAAAGCATATGTGAGAATGGGTTCTGGTCTAGAAGCTGCCAGTTTATTGCTGCAGACTAGATAAGCTATGCCTGTTTTTTGACCCATGTAATGTATAGTTATATATGCAACTGTTTCTCAAGTACACTGTCTCAAAAAAACGCTTAAAATTGAAAATATTCAGTTGATAAAAGCATGGTAGAATTAAGAATATTTCCTCTTAGACTCTCTATTAAAGACATTGGAAGATGGAGGAATAGGAATACTTATACTGTATAATAACTTCAGCAAAACTCTTCATTCTGGTCCTAACGTTGTGCTCACCTACAAACTCGGGTTAAGGTCAGCTCTGGTTAACAACTTCCAAATGAATATAATACTGTACCCTGAGAAAGGGTCCAAGGGAAAAGTTATCAGACTCTGGACCAACCCAGGAAACATTAAACAAATAATATTCTGTGAGAATTAGTCTTGACCTCATCTTGTTTAACAATAGTTTACTGACTTATATGATAGAATGGCATGTTTCTTTTTATTCTAACACTGGAACTGGACTTGATGAGCTGCCATCACCTTGCTTAGTCCTAACTGTTGAACAGGGTAACTCCTCTTTGGAGCATTCTGCTAGGTACCTTAGAATGATATCATGGAAAATGTAAAGAAATAAAGATTGCTTCCACTTTAAAGACTTTGCATATTACTTAAGATATCAAGCACATATGTGAAATAAAATAACAAGTTTATTGCATAAACTGATATACTAGAAACTAGTGCTGAGCAGTGCCAAGACAGAGGAATTCAATCAAGTGAGGTAAACTACCACACACTTCCAGGAGGTGAGTGCGAATGTTGTACCGACTTTGAAGAAAGTCTGGTCAGGCAAGGCAGAGATAAACAAGGCATGCTATGTCTATGTGATTTATGTTTAAAGTAATAAGAAGAATGACTCAGATACAAAATTCTCTAGACAAATGAGATAAGTGGCAGCAGATATGAACAAGGAAAAAAATGGCATCACTCCACAATCCATAAAATGGAACAATTATACAAAATATGTCGGAGAATAATTACCACATTCATCCATTAGAGTTTGTTTTAATATTGTGTTAAATCTAGTTTGTTATCATCACTACCCTTGATTTCTACCAAAATTGAATGTTTTGATTATTAACATACCTGATAAAAGTTCTATTTCTGTTTTTGCTAAGAAGTTAATACTATAAATATACTGTTACCTACACATCCAAATTTAGTTCAGTTTAAGAAGCATATAGAAAAAGACATAGGCTTTATAATCAAGTGATATGTATAAGACCCTGGGACAGTTTCTGACTCATATTAGTGATGAGCATCGTATGGAGGAATGGTGTGGAATAGGGTGAAGCAGACAGAGATTTGAATTTGTTATGCCATTTCATAGCTGGTGACCATGGGCAAGTTGTCCAAATTCTTTTAGTCTCAGTTTCCTTGTGTGTACAATATAAATAGTTACTATTTGGTGAGATTATTCTAAAAATGAGCAATAAAAAATGTAAATTATGACAGATGGCATTGAGTAACAGCTATTATTATTTAAATGATCATTAGTCATATAATAATTTTCACTTCTTTTGTAAAATTTGTAAAAACTCCAGCAATGAATCAATTTCTAAATTGCTATTGTAATGAAGACAGAATGTTTCCTTATGTTAGGAATTTGGGGTCTAAAACTGTAGGAAGTAAAATACTTCCTACTTTTCTTTATCATACGTTTCTAGGCATTAACCACCTTAGTCTTAGCTATTATACATATACGCTCATGTTTCTACTACTTATAATCAGATGTTTGCTGTTTAAATTGATGTGTTTTTTGATACAAAGAAAAAAAGGAAACTCCCCCAAGAATTCTTGTGGAAAATTAATCAGCTAATTTCTAAACTTAACTGTGATTCAAAATGCCTTCTTGAGTCTTGAACACATGTATTGTTTCAAATACAGCAGATGTGTCTACGTGGGGCCTGGTTTACCACTCTGTGCTTCATTTAAGAGGCAGACAGAATGGAATACTGCTTTAGCCTAGCTGTGTATCTTATAAGAGAAATACAGCCCAGAAAAAGTGAAAAAAAGGGATCCAACATCCAGAATACCTGCCTTTAAGTGCAGCATTGAGTAAAGAGCACCTGAGCAAGGACATTCATTATGAGATTTCGGTACACCAAATATACTCCTACACATAGAAGGGAGGAAAGGACTCCCTTGATTTGTGTTTATGAGACTGAAAATCATTCCTCCAGAAAATACAGAAAGACCCTCCCCCGGGTATATAATCAAAATGCTAAAGTTAATTAATTCTATTGATTCCATTAAAAACATTCTGAATAAAAAGTGAAAAATTCAGATATCTGTATCCATAAGTGTGTGTGTGTGTGTATATATATATATATATATATATACACACATATATATTTGAGAGAGAAAGAGACAAGAATATCTCCAGAGACCTTATCTTGAGATAAAATATATATATATTTGAGAGAGAAAGAGACAGGAATATCTCCAGGGACCTTATCTTGAGATAAAAATAGACACAATGAAAGAAATGCAAAATGTAATGCTTACATAGAATTGTTTTCATCTGAATTTCATTCTATCACCTAAAGAATAAGTCAAATTATCTTAAATTATGAAGACTTTAATATTTTCTTTATCAAAGCTATTTTCAATGATAATTCAAATTTTCCTTTTCTTTAATCTTATAGATGAAACTTTTTTATTTCACTTCATGAAGAAAGGATACAAAAAATTATCTACATAATTAGTAAAATTAAAACACACACATTTTAGTCCATCAAAAATGGTAGATATTTGTTTTTTAATTCTTGTGGATTTTTCACTTTTCAGTAATTCTGAATATCAAATTTATGTTTTAAAATGAGCCAAGTTGAGCAGCCGGTGGCCTAAAAAAATCATCAACTACACATATCATAAAGCACCAATTTTTAATCCTAAAGCTACAAACATCTGCACTGATTACAATTAAAAACAGTGTAAAAGATTATCACTCCAATTATAGCTTCTTGTTCTAATCAAAATTCAGCACTGTCCTCAGACAGAAATGTGTGATGCCCACATGCCTTTTTCTATGAAATGAAACCTCCTTGATGTCTTTCTTTCCTTTTCTTTAAAGCAATGAATATGTTAAGTTGTACTGAATTTATCTTTATCAGAAAAGTAACGTTTTACTGAGATGTATTTTTAAACTGTTTGGAAGTCTATTTTTCTGTCTATGTGAACCCATTTAGAAAAAATGCAGAACAGCACTATCACACTACTCAGTAAGGAAGTTTCCAGCTTTCTAAATATTGTTTTAAGGAGCACTGGATCTTAATGATACGGTTCTCAATGATATTGACATTAAAATTGGTAAAAACACTGCTGGATTTTAAATAAAATTGGACCAATATTATTTAGAATTTTAGGAACAGCTTCTTTTTGCATATAGAAATAAAATCAATAACATATGTAATGGAAAGGTTAAAAAAAAAGTACAATTTTAAAATTACCAGATGTCTTCAGATAAGAAAATTATATTTAAAATATCAGTTTTAAAACATCATCAACCAGTTGAACTAGTAAATTATATATAGATATAATCTGCAAACATTTATTGTTTAAGATCTCATATTGCTATTTCAAGAAAAAAATGGAAAAAAATTAAGCATTTTGTGTAACATGACTTTTTCCATAAGGCGGTTTGAAGGTGAAAACCTCAATTTGACCTATCTTTAAGAAAATTTATACTAAGATTTGTACAAAGTAGAACATTTTAAGAACATTCTTTCTGATTCAGGATTTTAAAAAAGCATCCTTACTTTAAAATATTTGCTCATAGTCTAAATTAAATGGTGAAATATAAATGCTCAAAAAGAACACAACAAAGCAAATACCATCATCCATCAGAGAAATGTTAAATTCAGATTTTATGAATTTTTGTTTGTTCATAATTGAATCCTTTAAAGTCAATTTTTAATATAAACCAAAATATCAATGAAATTATTTTGCAATTGCATATTATTTATAGTTTGAAAAGTTAAATATGCACACCTCTTCAACAGTACTCAATTAATTTGCTAAATCCTTTCAAGTAAGGATGTTTAATTTAAAATATTTATGTCTTTGAACACCACATGTATAAAGTCACAACTTGTATTTCGTATTGATTTTCAACCACAATAAAACATACATGAGGTCTTCAAAATTCTAAATTTAGCTATATAATTCTATAGCTTTTCCCACTAGCAGCCCCCTTTATTGGTGATTTAGAAACTTTAATCCTAGGTCATGACTAATATTATGCAGATGTTTGTTATACAAATGTAGAAATCAGCTTCTTTGTATCATTAAAAGGCAATTCAATGAAAACACTGTAAATTTAATTTTTCACATTATCCAAGAAGGAAATTATATTCTCAGAGTATAAGAATTTCTATCTGTAGATATAATTAATGTAATATTAAAATGTGTGAATCAATGGATCAAAAGGGAGAATGCCCAGGCCTATGAAAGAACTCTCAAATAGGGAAAGAATAAAATATGGATTTTGGTTAAGTAGACTTTATAAACGAAGTTCAAGCACACTTTCTATTCATATAAATAGTGTGTGTAATGCCATTTTAATGTCATTTTGCAAAGGACAGTGGAAACCTGTATTTCTGAGAGTGGCTAAAATATCTTAGTTTGTAAACAATACCTTTGCAATTTGACATTCCAAATGCTGCTTGTAGGGCAACACATCTGAGGGTTGGTAAGGATAGCACTATTTTGGGTGTTTCTAAGAAGCACAAAGTTGGTTCTTTGTCTTTATTACCTATTATTATCTCAAACTAGAATGCCAAAGGGGCATTTTATTAAAATAAAAAACCTGATGGATACAAGCCAAAAAAAAAAGCTTCAAGCCATTGAAAAGTTTGAAATCAAAACAGAAATTTTAAAGAAAAGTAGGATGTGAAAATAAAGTAGAGAAGAAGAAAAGGAAAGAGAGGTAATGGAGAAGTAGAGAAACGTGAAAGGAAGGGCCCTGGTTCTGAAAACACTTCCGCTTAAACCAAAATGGCACCCAAACTTTTAAGCCAGGGTATTTCAACTGCCTGAGTATTTCATCCTGAACAATTTGTATTTTTCAAGCAAAATAACCCCTTTGTGTCCAAATTCTCTGAATAATTATGGCAATTCCTCTCTTTTATTTGCCTTATAGGCACTACTTAAATACCAACAGGAGCAGCTCACTGAGTTCACAAGGCCTTCCGGAGACTTCTCACAAAGCCGCTAGATGGCATGAGAGCACTGCACTGGACCCGCTCAGCCACACGGCCGCGTGTAACACTGAGGCATTTATTCTCTTCATGCTGAGAGCTCAGTGTTTAGTCAAGTAAGATGCGTTTTCTTTTAGAGAGATCTTTCTGCGTTGCATGACACTTTTCAGGACACAAAGAGGGTATTCCGCCCTCCCCATACACACACTAAGAAAATGTCGAATTAAATTTGGAATAGTAAAAATCATTTCAGTATTTACTGGGGCTTCCTGAGAACTTTACCTTTCAGCTCTTTAGGGGATAGTCTGCTATTTGTTATGCAGCCTTCCTTAATAGGTAGTTAGAGGGAAAAAGTCCCTTCAGCATTATGCCTGTGCTCAAACAACTGCAGACAAAGTTTGCATATTCTCAGTCATCTCTCTCTTTCTCCTGATTTTTTTTTTCATCAAAAATTCTCTTTGTTTTTCTTCATCTGATATTGTGGGGTCCCTCATTAAGGACTGTAATATGAAAAGCCAGATTTAAAACTGCTGTCAGAAAGAAGGTTGTCCTCTTTTAATATTCTTTGCCAGCAAAGCAAAAGGAACTGTCTTTGTTCCTGCTTTTTAAATGCAATGTTTTTTGCTTTATTTAATGTTTCTGCCGGATCACTAGGCACCTTCTAATCTACCCTCCAAACTTTGAGATATACTTTTATATTTGGTGTCTTTGCAGTTTCCCAATATATGCATGAGGCATCTCTCTGTGCCTCCACAACAGGACTAATTACCATATTCTCCAGATATTATCACTATCTCCCTTCACAAAATGTCCATTGTAAAAGCTGTTTTGATCTTTTGGATAAGTGCCTTAATTTAAAATAATAGCAAAAAGGTAAAATTAGGCCTGTATGCTCAGCAGTGCATGAATGACAGATCTGTTGTAGTTTGGGGTATATTTTTAAAGATTTCTTTTAAAACCTCTTATAGCAAATTTACATTTGATCAAAAATGATATTACACATTGGCAAACTGAAGTGCATAATTTCCTTCATGTGCTACTGATATAGTTATGTTTATACATATAATGGGTTCTACAGTTTTGATATAATATCATAGTTCTATAGTTTTGATATAATATCATACCAGTTCAAAAACTGAAAGATTTTTAAAGGCATTTTTTTCAGTTTTCATTCACCCCTGAAAAGTTATTTTTTTCTTGTATAGTGTCTCAGAACAAGATGTATCATTTTTAATGCACACTGTTAGCCCTAATATCCATGAATTTATGAAAACCAGAGATTTTATGAGGGCATTCAACTAAAATATTTGGTAAGATAAGAATTCAATAATGTAGTCATACCTCTTTAAAATGAAAATATTGGAGAACAAATGGGCAACTTGGCAAAACTTGATAGCGTTGCATTTTTGTTTTTATCCTGTGCAGTTCTGGTTTATAAGAACATGTTAATTTGTCATATGAATAGATGAAATGAGTCATATGAATTATGTTTTAATTGGTTCTAATCTTTGATATCATTAAAATCTTCACTTTGGATATAATCCCCCCAATCCATGATTATTATTATACAATGTGTTGCTATAAAGCAGACAGATAAAGATATCTTGAAATAGGAGCCCCATGTGTGCACAGCTTTGCTTTCCTCTTAGACATTATATGTAATTCAAGTAACAAGTTAGTCAATTTATTATAAGAAATATAAAATAAGACCAATACTTTAATCATTTTAAAGTGAATGATTCTATATACAGATCTAAAACAATTTACAGAAATATAATTTTAGCTGGTTGTGAATGGCCACTAAGCTTTTCTGTGACTGACAGCCGACTGGTTAACATCAGCGAGACATTAAGCTCCTTTGTGCTTGAAAATCCACCTGGGAGTGTATATATGTGCTCTAAAGCTGCCCACTCAGTTCTGTTTGATCACTTGCAGAAAACTAATAGCTTCTCACTGATTCTGAGAGGGGTATTACCTCTATAATGGATTACAATGAAATATTTCAATGAAAATCCTTTCTAAAACTTATTTTTAAAAAATTTGGACTTCTATGTGAATAAATGACTGAACTCCATAAAATGAGAAAATAGGTCACTTCCAAGTGTTCATGGTAGAGAAGTGATAGGCGGAAGTGAAATCGACTTTTTTAGTTCTTTTTGTGTTCTTATGTCCAAAGAATCTGATGAAACTTTCGATACTACCAGAGATGCAAAACAACCAGAAAGAAAAAAGAGTAAAAAATGTTGTAAATGCTTTTGTAGATGCAATAAGAGAAGCAGAAAAATTCAAATTCAAATTATATTTGAAGTCACACCAAGAAGACATAACTAATATTGGAAACTATTAGTAATACAATGAATTCTTGTTTGTCAACTAGTTCTCTGTAATGTTGGAATTTATAAAATATAAAAGAAAATCTATGGATTGGAATCGCACTTAAGTAAAAAGTTTGTTTTATTTGGTTGTTCTGAAAGAGTCCTTTAATACTGATTGTCTTATTTGGCCAAATTAACTGAATATCAAATAATTTAATAATTAAATATTCAAATAGTTGAATATTTAATCATTAAGCTTATTAAATATTCATGCCTGTAATAATAATTAACATTAAATAGCAGAGTTGTGATTATATAGAAATAAGCTCTTAAGTTTTTGTCACCTAGAAATTTTTTACTTAATGCTGTAGTGAAGATTCTACATTGTATATTTTTAAGAAAAACTAAACAGAGACCCACCAATAATTTGAAAACTGTTAATAAGTATGCTTCCTTTTAAAAACTGCAAAATAACTCTTTTGTAGACCAGAATATAATGTTTGAATTACATTTTTTTTTAATAAAAATCTTGTTGGAACAAATGAGGAAAATAAGGAGATTTTAAAGAAGGCCAGAGAAAGCGTAAAGCATCTGAAGGTGACTGAAATTCATATCTCTTTAATATGAATAATATAGAAGAAATGTTTTTTTAAAATTCCCCATTAATTTAGGGAAGAAATTATACTTGATTGTTGGTTATTTCATTTAATTTCTTCACACAAACTTAAGTCAACTTTCCAAAATTCAAGAAAACTTCATCAACATAGTATTTTAATTCTAGTTTTCCAAGTGTTTTCACAGTCTTCCCACAATGCCCTGTCCTAAGTATTTAATCCGTGACCAAGGCTGAGTCACCACCAAGACCAAAGTGAGAGCCACAATCTCCATTTCCATGGGCAGTCTCATCAGTCTCAGCACCCTTAGGTTTCCACCAGTCTCCAACTATAAAGGGCTACATTGCTACTTTTATGGAGTATGAAACTAAGCAAATAAAAGAGTAAAATAAAGTATACTAAAGCCAAAAGGCAGATATATTTGAATAAAATTAATGTTGGGCTTCTATTATTTGATTACAACAAAGATAATATATCTCTTTGTTCCAAGAATAATATGTCTCTTTGCTCCTTCTCTTTGCTGCTTGAGTGAACTGTTTATAAAACATGTAACATTCTTCTGAAATGAACTGGGGATGGGGGAGAATGAGAAAGAATGAGACAGAGAAAGAAAATCAGAGAAAGAGAGAGAGAGAAACAAAGACAGAGGGAAAAGGAGGAAGGAAGACAGAATTCAGATTAACTGAAATTCAGAAATCTGATTCTGCAGGAAATATGATAGGAGGGCCTATACTACTTCAAAGGTTAGCTTACTTAACCACAGCAACATGCAATTCTATCAAACTCTTCTGTCTCGGTTTCTCTCTTCCTCTCACATAGACAAATGTGCACACATAACCACACACACATACACTCACACAGGCCTTTACCCCAAAATGAAATAAAGAAGGGTATGTATTGCTAATCCTTAAAAACAGCCATTTGCACCTGGCGTTGGCAATGGCAGCAAAAAGCCAACCACTTTTTCTACATTACAGTTCATTCAAATGCCACTGACAAGTTATGTCTATACAGGAAACAAAGCATATCCTTTTCCTCAAGGAAAATCCAGATAACCAGAACCAATACAAGCCCTTGCCCTAGTTTGCTAAATGGGCTTAGGCAAGATGGAGGAACAGCCTGAAACACAGAACCATTGTGTGAAAAATAATATTAGTAATTAATCTGATTGCATATTTGAAGCAACATATTTTTTGAAGTCATCAAGATGTTTTTCCAATCTTCATCAGTCCTCCAGATTTTTATTATTATTGAATGACCACATGATGATAATATCCTCAAGTGTGTAACCTGTGAGTTTATTGGTACAGATCAAAACAAAAAGAATCTTGACAACTTCATCAGGAATCCAAAGGCTCAGGTAGAATTTGAATTCTAGACATTAAAAACCTCAGCAACCCATTTAATCCTTTAACCACTAGGCCACACTCTCTTTCAGAATTGTTAATAGAAACAACATTGCCCTTTTTGTACAGCTGCAGATGCCCTATTGATCTGTATCACATAGCATTTAACACTGGATGATTTGGCTAGGAAAAGCAATGTTCACTGTTCCATGGCAAATCAGACAACAATGCTAAGACTTGCTATAGAACCAGGAAAACAGCATAGGAGATGGGGAAACAAACAACCACACAGAACAAACTCCATTTGCACGTTTTTCACAGCTATTTTTTACTCCACGAGAAAGCAAAGTGGTAGAGTGCAACTGTATTAAAAGTAAAACTATTTCTGCCTAAAGCAGATGTGGATCATGGGAATGGAAACCTAATAAACCAACAGCTGAAGGCCACATTATTGCCCTTACCCTCCTCCCCTAGCTCATTTAGAAAATGACATGTTTTTCTTCACAATGTTTTTCCCCTCCTCTCTCTTTAGTGGCAGTAATGCTGAATGCTCTTGACATAATTCTTCGTTCACCCCTGACAGTCATTTTTTTGAATACTATCCCAGCAATAAAACACCTGACCTCGAGTCTTTCAAATGGCCATTGGCTTGAGTTACCCCAATTAGCCAGACTCATTTGGAAGTATCCAGAGGAGTCAGGTGCTTCACTCTTCACTAAACTCAGCATTCACAGCTAACACGTCTTTTTTTTTGATCAATTTATTTTTCCAAAAGATTTTTCTATTCCTCTATGATCTAAACATAGCAAAATAACAGGTTTAAAAAATCATCTACAAGAATGTAGAATTCTGGTACCAATATTTCTGCATTGGAAGTCATATAGGGCAACATGCCTAGTTCCTTGAGAGTTGCTTTTTAATATATAAGAATAATTGAGAGAATTAGGTGTACAAGCATCAATGGAGAGCGATTTTATTTATGTATAAGGAAGCTACATGTCTGCATAACTTAATGAAAAGACATAAGCACTTTGTGCACAGCACACATCTGTGATATTTGTATGTTTAGGTCAAGATATTTTTGGAGTACAGATCTCCCAAGTCAATAGCTCTTTATTAAAACCCCTTTAGGTGGAGAAGAAAATGTGTACCTTCAGAAATATAAGTATGTTTATTACATGTTTGTGTATGTAATTAAATGCAGAATTTTGTCTCAGGAATAAATCTTGGCCTAACTGCAAACAACAACTAGTTGAGGCTTCTCAGAGAATTTTGGCAAAGGAATATGGATATTTTCAACATAAATGAGATATAAGAAATTAAAATTTATATTTAAATTATACTAAACAAAGGGCCCATTAATTTTTTAATTATTAAACATTTTAAATTTTAAATATTCCTGAACTAAAATGTGTGTTTATGTTATGTTTCTGATATAGCAATCTCTTTGCTCCGTTTACTTTGTATTTAATATTTATCAATAAGTATAAGACTTCCTAACACAGGTTTTCTTCACAAATCTTTTAGAGTTTGTGTGCGATATGCCATTTTGTCACTTGGCTTATTCCTTCCTAAAAAGGATAAACCATGAGTATCCTGATAGACTACACTTGAAATAAAATAGGAAGAAGTCCACACAACTGGAGGTGGACACATAATGCGGGCTGAAATGAGTATCTCTTCGAAAGACTACGAGCTTCCTTTCAACATTCAAGCAATTCAGTTTACGGAGGGAAAGAGAAATTGAATTTAGCTGATGCAAATGAAATTAAAACTAAATTGGTTGTCACATCAAACTGATGTTAACTATGTAAATGTTTTCTGTTTATGAAACTACAGTTTAGAGTATATAATCCTACAAAAATAAGAATATTTTAACGTTTTTTTAAAAATAGAAATTAAAAGGGTAAATTATGAAGTTGTTTAAAATCCTTGCCACTTACCCATGTGATGTCTAAGGAACTATGAATCATGAAAACTCTGGACATAGAGTATTGAAATAAGTATATACATATAGATATGCACATCAATACACATACATGCTTTTCTGGCCAAGCAGTATCCCATTACATCACTGCTTCAAATGCATTCATTCTCTTCAATATTGTTGGCTGTTTCAGGTTAACTACCAAAATCATTTGCCTGAGAAGCGAGATTTAATTGTCTTACAACTACCTCTGTGAGGTACAATAGGGATTACAAGTACCCATTGATTATACTATTGGGTAGAATAAGGGACTCTTATTCTAGCATTTCTCATTCATTTTGTCATTGCATTCTCTTTGAAAGAGACCAAATGGGTCCCAGCAGGTGAAAGCAAAGAAACCTGAAAGGCCCCCTTTGATGAATGACAATACCACAACCACCCTCCCCCCCCATTTTTGGAGATTATAAAACCTTATTAAATCATGCCCTGTTAGATATTGATTGAGAGGGAGCTAAACTAAAACCAACAATAGCAGCATGGATCAGAGAACACTGCTTTCATCAATGGCCACTAAACACAGCTAAGCTTTCCAATCTTTTTCTGGGGTTGGGGGGGACTTTTTTTTTTTTTTACTATTTACTTTTGTTTAAACCATTATCCTAGAAAGTCATACAATTATAGCTACTTTGTCAGTTAAGAATAAATCGTAGTTGTCTAGCACTTAATCTTTTTGAATGTAGCAGTGTATTGCACAAACAATATTATACTTGGTTAAGATTCAGGATTATTATTATGATTATTTAGGGGGGTGCAATTCTAGGTAATTATCATAATTATTCTTGACTCTGGGACCCCTTTGATGACAATGCTGCTTTAAAGTAAACCACTTGGACATAAAACCCAAGATATTTGAAAAGAGACTGCTGCCAGAATCAGAGTTGAAAACTCACCCATATTTTAAAGCTATCTTGATTATCAGGCTGTTTGCGTTCCTGGGCTGTCTTTTCTGCCATCTGTGAGCGCCACAGCAAACAACCCCTTTATGACAATCACCTCAGTATAACTTGAATATGTCTGCTTTAGAGGAGACTTCTGTAATAAGACTCTCTGCTAATTAACTGTCAGCCTTTTAAAAAAAATAAATAAATAAATCAGCAGACTGCATTTTAGAAAGACACTCCACCAAAAAATTCCCAAACAAGATTCAAGTTCATGTGCCAGACTGTAACTTCTACTCCTTGTTTTTTCAGGCCTTCCTCTGAGTAAATCTGTTTACTTTAAATACTTCTCATGTGATAAAGGTTTTCATTTTTCTTGCCAGTTGACTACAGATAGTAACATTTACTCCTCCCTCTAAACAGCTACTTAATTCAGTAACGTTATCCGGCAAAAATAAAAGAAGGCAAAAAAGAAAGGGAAAAGAAGAAACGGGAAAGAAGGAAGAAAGAGAGAAAAGAAGGGAGGAAAGAAGGATGAATTAGAAAGATAAAACATTCAGGAGTAAAGACAACTCTTTTTTTTTTTTTTTTTTTTTTTTTTGCCAGAAATGGTAGTTACATGGCCAAAAAAAAAAAAAAAAAAAAAAAGAAAAAGTAAGGGTTGTTGCTGTTGAAAACAAAAATAGTTAAAAGGGCCAGATACTAAAATTATTACTTTAATATTAAAGATAAATAATTTCTAATTCAAGAGAAATAATTATTTGTAGAAACAGCATGATATCCACTGAAAATGACATTTTAAATAATCTCTAGCAACTATAATTGTCCTAGAAGAACACAGAAATCAAGGCTTATACAAAACAGAAACAGACACTATTAAAACTCATCTTGGTGAAGTCTTTCCTACTTAGTGGATAAAAACAGTAGTAACCTTGAAAATAAATCATTAATAATAATATTCCTCTAAAAATATAAAACACAGGAATGAATGCAAAAGTTTTTATTTTCTTGTTAAATTCCACCTCTTAATCATGATTCTCCAAAATATGCACAAGAAATGTAATTTTTAAGTTGAATATAATAAATAGAAAATAAGAATACTAAATTATTTTTTATACAAAATATTTATTCATATTGTATAACTTATTTTTGCATAATTTTCAAAAAATTAGATTGCATTTATAAATTAGATTTTATTATCAAATTATTTTTTTAAGTACTCAAAATTTTATTCAATTGTTAATCAAAATTTCCTATTTGTGGGGTCTCCTAGATTTGTTAGCTTAGACTTTAAATTTGGACATTACATTCTTTTAACATTTTTAAACGTTTGGCATTAAATATTATATTTATAAATTTTGTCTTTGTAGTTTTATTTTAACAACTTTCTAATGTCATATTTAACACAGATTTAAATAAACTATGTCTAAGACTTTTAAATCAATATACCTAATTTGAGTGGAACAGTTAACTAACAAAAAAGTGCCAAGTTATGTGTTAGATGATGGCTACTTTTTAAAATATGATGTCGTGCATACATTTTTATAAATGCAGCAATTCAGCTGAAAAGCCGTGTATTTGTATATGCTAGCTGATACAGATAATTAAAAAACAAAATCTGCTGCTCTACTTTTATTTTCATTAGATTTGATTTTTTCAAATATTACCTGTTAATTTTTACTGATTAGTTCAGTTCCTTTACGAATCTGTGTTTCTTAAAAGAAACTTGAGAGTGAGTCACTGCTGTATGAAAAAATTTTAATTTAGTCATCAGTTGGCAAATTTAGACTGCCTTGTATCTTAGGCTAGTAGATAGAATGTAAAGTAGCTGGCTTAAGTTGCAATAATAAAATTGTGTAGTGTCTATAAAGTACATTTTCTGTTTCTCATTTTTTAGAAAAAAAAAATGCTCTAATGTTAATTCTTCTTTCGATTGCCTGCAAATAATAAGCTTAGTAGTAACAAAAATATCAAAATTTGCTCAGTACCCTCACTGAACTAACAATCCTTAAGGTGGACCAAATATTCACACTTATATAGTTGAAGGTATCTTTCCTGAATACTTTCTCTTATATCAGATTTAAGGATTGTAGACAAATTAGAAATTGCTTTAGCTTTAACACTAAAATTTAATAATTCTAATCCCTATCACTTTCTTTAAAATTAAAATTTTCTTCTGTTATATTATTTTATTATGTGGCCTCTTGGGATCAAATCACATATAATCCCTGAGTAATTTCCATATCTCTAACTAGAATTTCATATGTTTAGATATACATAAGACAACAATGCACTGTACCCAAATTGGTATTTATTTAGCACTTTTAACAATACTATAACATTATTTGAATCAATTTGTATTAGAAATAGAGTAAAAATGGAAACTGCTGCATATTTTACCCAATTATTTAAACTGTTGATGATACAGAAAGCAGACTATTTTAAACAATTTTATTCTCTATGCATGATCACATTTTTTTCTCAAATGACTCATTTATCAAAGCATTAAAAAAAAATGGACTTTTCTTTTATATCTTCCAAAGCCTGCTGAAAGACCAACTTGCAAAACTATAGTGATGTATATACAAAGTGTTATTTCCTTCTTCCTGAAGAAAACATTATCTCAGTTCATGCATGTGACATGAAAATAAAAATTGAATGTTTGTTTTAAATTGGATAACCAGACCCAAATACTCTAAACGTGATTAGCATCTAGTTCGCAAAATAGTTTCCGTTGGATTAAATATGATTTTTCCCCTCGTGATATGTGTTATATTCATGTTATTTTGGGGGTGGGGGTGGGGTAGGAAGGAAGAACTATTTCTCATTTAAGTTGAAATAAAATAATATTGTTATTAAGATAAATTTTAGTTCAATGAAATAGATGTTGGATTTTTGAAATTGAGTTGGCAGTAACATTTTAATCATTTCTTTTTATACACTTCTAATTCACAATGATAACGTTTATTTGTGGTAGATGCAGTGGACCACTTTTTGACAGAATGTTTCACTTGTCATGCCTGAAGTTGGTTAAGTATCAAATGTAGTGCTTTCTACTGAGGGTTCTCAGCTTTTAGAACGTTACTTTTCTTGGATTCTATTTCTGAAACATTTAAGAACATTACATTTCCCAAGATGGGAGGTTTTACAATATTTCTCACTTGGTACTTTGTAAAATTTTGAGATTTCCTGACTTTCTCCCTTGAGCCTTCATGTGAAAATATTTGGATGTTCCTATAGTTTCCCAAAGATTCAAAGATTCAGTGGGGTGAAAATAAGCCATTAGTAGGACTCTCCACAGTTTCATCAGAATATCCAAGAGATGTTTGTGTATAGAAGCTGAAGGCTTTCTTTTGACCTGATAAGGCCTCCCAGTTCAATCTCAGCCCATATTCACAAAGTACATGCATTCATTTCCTCATTCAGTAGAGAGAAATTGTAAACATCTGTTGAGAATATTCTGAGATGCCAAAGCACTTCTTGGAACATTTTAGAAGTAAAGTCAAATCACCTTACATTCAGTCTGTATGTTAAAGTCCTAGCTCCAGTTGGAGATTTCACTGGAGAATCAGTTAGCAACATTCTTTCTCTGTTTCTCCTTACAAAGTTACTGACCATGAAGCAATGAGACATGTTAAATGGTGTTTTTTGCAGCAACTGTCCTGAAAGCCTACACTCCTGTTTCACTGAAGCCACTACACTCCTTCCTCTCCAATGCTTAAAACATCTATTAAACTCTTCTTCTGGAATCGCTTCAAAGTGCATTTATTAGCTGCTAGAAAAATATTCTTATATGTTTTATTTTTGAACCTAGAGCAGAAATATCTATGTTCAGCAGACTCAACTCTGCGTCAATTTCCCAAATCTTTATTGGACAAAGATTTCCCATTATAAAAATGTTCAAAAGAGTGGGCAGTGGCTTCTAAAAGCAATTATCAAAAGAGGACATCCAATACTGGTTGGGGCAATGGTAGCATCACTGAAACACGTACTTAATATTTGGCAAGATGATCCCTTTGAAGCATTTGATTTTGATGACTATTAGGTTATATTAATTAAAATAATCAGTCATACCACCCTGTAGTCATATCTCAAATATCTTCCTGTTCTCCTTTATCAAGATCGTAGGCTCTTGCACCTCCGCATTGACTACAACTTAAAAACATATACTTCATGGTGCCAACCCCCTTGGCTATAGGGTTTGAGTAACAGGGTCTCTTTATTTATATACACAATAGGTAAAATTTAAGATAAATCTTAATATACAGACTAATATTTAACATCGTTTTGATAAAACCGAATCATCACACATGAATTCTATTTTTAATCTAGGCAAGTTCAAATTAAAGAAAAACATTGGGTCTAAAAATGCACAAATTTAGTTACAATAATATGAACAATAATGTATCAATATACATGTACCCAAATTTAAAATTTTGTTTCTAAAGTAATTATATACACCAGTGCTTAAGTGTTTTCAAAGGGTTAGGAAAAAAAACCTTTCCCTAGATCAGTGATTTACATTTCAAAGTAAACTAATAAGACCAGTCACCGAATAATTTAAGAACAGTTGTTTTATATTAAGTATTTCCTTTAAAAATTAAATAACCTGTTCAGTTATATATAACTATATATGTGCCAAATTTTGAGTTTCATATTTTCTTTTAAACTTAATTTCTCTATTGTCAACAAAGACCATCTATTTATGAAATACAGTTTTCCCTTTTGAATATTATGCTACTCTTTTGTCAGTGCAATTTATCACAGTGAAGTGGCGACTTCATACACTTAGTATGTGGTCATTTCTAGGCATGCTGAGCAATGTAGTAGGTAGGTGTACTGTAGAATCTTTGTGTATAACTCAGTATGTCTTGCTATTATGAACTAATTATTTCAGTAGAAAACATTAAAATAAATTCAAGTTTCTCTATCTTAATTCAGCAATGGTGTCTTCTCAGAGTCTTAGCCAGATGCAATTTCTTGTTTCAGAAATATCTACTCCCATGAATCTCTGGAGGATGCCCAAAGTGAAATCATAAGTATCATGACCATGAGAAACTGTAATAAACACATGATGGAAACTTCATTACTTTCTGATTGATAAATGTATCTTTTTTTTTTTTTAGTATGGCCAACTGATTTTTTTCTTATGTATAATAGTACATCACTGAGGAATTTTAAGACTGGCTATAGGCTCACAATCACTGGTTTTCTCAGGAAAAATTATTGTCTTTAATTTTTCCTGCTCTGAAATTATTATTTGAGATTATTCCTTCACTGTATAGCTAGTATATTGTGTTATTTGTATATTATATCATGGTTTAGAAATTAGTTCTTCAAAGCTGTGCTTAAACTGAAAGATTTTTTAGTGAATTCCTCCTCCAAATTTGACTGCAGCCTCTTGGGTCATTTTATTCTCTTTTGCCTTGAATAAGAATCTAATGCTGAATATTTTTAACGGCTCGGAAAAAATACCCTTATAAAACTCCATTTCTGATTACTGCAATTTATAGATTACACGACACATTCAGTTTAGAAAAGATGCTGGATTGTTTGAGAAAATGTTCAAAAGCAAAATAAGATAGATCTTAATCTTTACAAAATAGAATAGATATTTGCTTTCCTAAAATGCTAACATAAGAGGTACATTTACTCAATGATTAAGAAAGAAATTGAGAATATATAGTGGGAATGTAGAGACATATTTTCCTTAGGATATTGGACTTATCCTGAGAAGAGCATACAGGGCAGTTATCCGGAGCTAGCAGATGACACCTTACCCACTTTCTCTGGTTTCTTCTGCTAGCTGTTTAGAGAATGATTTCCTATGCCTCTCAAAGGTCTGGTCTTATAATCCCACCTCCTTACTTTTGGTTTCCTTTACTTTTTCCTTATTAATTTGATTTTGTTTGTTTTTACAATAGTTTAGCAACTGATAAGCGTGGCTGTATTAAAATATGACTCGGTGCATTATATATAGTAACTGGGTTGTTTCTTAGAGCCCTGAGTTGGACTATCCTTCTGAAACTGCAGTCCCAACGTTATTATTGGACACAGTAAGAGATTTTCAGCTCTAGTATCTAGTATCTGTGATTAGCTCTTGGCTTCTTCCACATGGAGGAGACCTCAGTATTGTTTTCTTCATGGGCATTAGATTTAGCATTTCTGCAGGGCAGAGTTCCTTTCATTTGTTTTTCCTCTTAATTACCCCTTATGACTAGTGAAATTAGTTTTGCATCAAATGCTAGAGAACTTTATTGAAGGCCTTGTCTGCCATTAATATTTCCTCTGAAGTGAAATTTGCCTAGTCTATAAGGGAATCCATTAAGAGATGTCAACTGGAAATAAGTCAGTCTTTTTGCAGACTCAGCTGGAGATAAATCTTTCCTTTCTCACCCTCAGGGTGATTCAGAGTGTATTTCTCATACTCCCAGACTCTGAATCCTTCCTCTCTTAGGAGAGAGTCAATTGATTTTGTCCACTCTTCCTGGTCTGGTTGTGGAGACCAATATGGACAAGGAGACAGAGAGAGGACTGGATTTGTGAAGTTTTAGCCTACGACCCTTGGAAGTATTCACCCCTACAAGGTCTGATCTTCTACTTCAGTTTGGTTAAGTGACTACTGCCTTATTTCCTCTGTCTGGGCAACTATTTCCATCATTGCCCATAGCATGGGTCTTCCAGAATGAGACTCTTCCTTGCTCTCATGAATGCTCCCTGGCACTGAAGTTAATCTTTGAATAATTGTTGTGATCTACTTATGCAAATGGACTGTATACACTTCCAGGATAAATTCCAAGGTACAGAGTTCCCTGACACACTTTTCCTGTCTGTTCTTTGGGACCATGTTCACCTGCTGCAAAATTCCCTATCCTAGGCTCCTGTCATTGATAGAGAATCGTTGTCACTTCAGAGCAAATCTGGGTCAATGCTGCATCCTCAGAGAAGACAGCTTCCAGGTTTGTGTCTGAGTCAGTGTCCACCCATGGCTAACCCAGTCCAGGTAAAGCTCTAGTGCTAAGTTCAGGCATCCAAGGCTGCCATGTTTGGCTATTGCTATTGTTAGCCTGATGGTGATTGCCTATACTTACTTTTATTAGAGCTACATACACTTAAGAGGTTAGTAAACTAAGAGCTTAGAAAACTTGGATGCCATCTCTGCCTCAACGAAGTAACAGTGGTAGCAAGAACCCTAATATGCAAAAGTCAACTGGCTGTCTTCAAAGAATAATTCCAGTACTGTAATCATATATGTAGATTTGAAATGTATTCCCAATTATCTCGTCTTCTAAACTTGTTGAAACATTACAAATACTGGCTTTTTGTCTCTTTATACCTCCATGTCTGAATATATAAAGTGGTTATTAAAAAGTAGGTGCAATTTTTTAAAGAAATGAGATACAAAACACATCTTTATATGCCAATCATTGATTCTGTTACCAATAATAACTTGAAGCACCTGGACATTTGAGAGCAATTTACATCAAACTAGTGCTTTTCTGGAAAAACATTTACCATCTGCATAATGTAGGATGATATTTCTCATTAATACCTGGTTCATATCTGGGGTATGTAGCAAGAATGAAAAAGATGTTTCTCATGAAAGGCCTGTTTCTTGACAGTATATGAATAGTGTAACCATTACTTTGTGTTCTATTGAAATGATCAATAGAAAGCCAACTTTTTCTACTTATAATTGCCATCAACAGAAATGATGAACATTATTATTTCTGTTGGAAAACAAAACCTATTTCTGCAGTTCTGTGATTCTGGTTTATTCATGCTATCTAATGAATGCTTCCAATTACAACACATAAAAAGGACCATTTTATATCTTCTGGTTTTCAAATAAAGTTTGCATTTCATCCAGTCTGAACCTTAGCGATAAAATTACAGATGTCAAGTACTTTTTCAGGTAAGATAATTTTTTTTGAAACACAGCAGAGCAATTTTAGGTGAAACAGAAAATTCTTAGACCAAAAGGCAAGAGCTTAAGTTATTAAAGGCTCAAACAATTTTCATTCACTAAATACTAATTATACCTGATTCTCTATAACCAGGAATGCCATCTGAACCTAAGTTTGCATCCGTCACTATCTTGGGCTAGTTCAGAGCAAGTTATGTCAATCATTCCCACGATGGTTTAACGAATGCTTTCCAAAATGGCAAACTAACAATGTTTGTTTTACAGTCACCAGAGTCCTGTTTATTCACTTTATCATTACATTTCTACAAGTAGTCTTAAACAGAAAACATCTGGTATAGAAAAGAGCTAAGTGTCTGTCTGCTTTAGTTCCTAGCTAACTTATTTATGTGGATCTTATGCTTTGGCCAATTGATCTGTTTGGTTTATAAGGTTCTCTTCTTTATTCAAGAGGATGCCTATACCCATTGTAGCTTCTCTGGCACCCATGCTCCAAATGCCAGCAGCTGGTGGGGGATTATCACAGCAACATACTAGTCTTAACAGTTGTCACAACATGTTCAAGTTCATCTTGTAGTTTCAAGCCAATTCACTCTGTCCACAGAAGGGAGAGAGAGAAAAACAGAGAGAAGGAAAGAAAATGGAATTCCTTTTCTTTGAATTGCTCATATGCCAAAATTGAAAGAAAAACAAGTGAGGCTTTATGGAGAAAAGAGCTGTGTATGGTTTTGTGAATGATAAGATATACTTACATCTTATTATCAGTGGCCTTTACACACACACTTCCAGTTGTCAAATTTAATTTCTCTAATTCCATCCAATTTTTTTTAAAATTAATTTCTTATTAAAGAAATCTTAGAATAATTGACTAGTTTGTTATAAATGATGTTATTTTCAAGTCTAGGCATTTGAATTCTTTTTAGAAACATTTTGGAAAATATAGTTATCAAATGCAGCTATTTAATCTAGTTGTTTTTGAAGGTTAATTGTGTACGAAAAAAAATGCCCTCTACATTTTTTTATCAGTCATTAACATAGCTGCCATGCTGTGATTTTCTCTTTTATTACTTTAAATAGACATTCCAAAAGAAATGTTATGTGACTCAGTCAGTCCAAAGCATTCTCACTTGTTTCATAATTAAATAATGCCATTCTTAAAGAAAGAGAAATGCTTATTTTAAGAATTTTATCTTAAGGAAAAAAAAGCCTTCATTTGAACAAAATGCAATTAGTACAAAAATGGTAGTTTGAGGTTTTATTATATGAATGATTGTCTCAATTATCCATTTAATTTTCCTAGCGTAAAACTGGAATTTTTCATGCATTTACTTTGAGATCCTGAATAAAACATAACCTGTTTTATTTTCTTCATCTCTAAAGACAATACTTATTGTAGAGACTATTTTGAGGAACAAAATGTTAATGGTGTTAAATTATTTTAATTAAAGTAGCTTTCTGAAGTAAAGATATTCAAATACTAATTTTTCTTTACTCTTAATCATACTTTTTTCTTGCCTTTCAATTATTTGGTCTGTTTTTAATAGAAATTAAGAGATCCTTACTGGTTGCAAAGATCAAATAATTGTTATTTAAGTTTTTGTTTATTTGGCAGGATCTCACTTTTTTGCCCAGGCTAGAGTTCAGTGGTACAATCACAGCTCATTGCAGTCTCAAACTCCTGGGCTCAAGTGATTCTCCTGCCTTAGCCTCCTGAGTAGCTAGGACCACAGGGGCATGCCACCACACCTAGCTATTTTTTGTAAGATAGGGTTTCACTATGTTACCCAGGCTGGTCCCAGACTTCTGGGCTCAAGCAAGCTTCCTGCCTCAGCCTTCCAAAGTGCTGGGATTAAAAATGTGAGCCACCATGCCTGGCCTTATTTGGTTATTTACTGTAATAGAAATACCTAGATAGTGTTAAACTTTTAGGTGAGTAATTTTAAATTTCCAATTCGAAAGTATTTTTATTAAAAACTTAATGTCAAAATTTATTTTAAAATAAATACTTACAAATGTTCTTAATTAAGAGACAAAATGCAAGAGAAAATATAAGGTAGTATTTCTTTAATACCAAAAGTTGGGCAAATCTAATTCATGTGGCATTATATTTTTCCTCAGATTTTGGTCCTATATTCAGACCTGTCATTTCAAGTCTCTCTCACCTATCCCTGAACTGCCTCTGTTAGAGCTTACAGATGAACAGTTATTTAGAAGTGATTTGGTGCTGATATCTTTACCATCTAGTGGAGGATTAAAGTGGAGTAGAAAGAAAAGCTATAAAAATTTCTGTAATTAAAAAAATCAGACTCTGCCTCCTTCTGACCAACACTGACTGTGTCATCTAAATAGCATCAGCAGCTCCCTACTCCCACCCACCCATCTAGCCTCCCTTTCTTGACTTTTCTGTAAAGTTGCAAGAAAAGAATAAAAGGGAGGGTATCAAAACAGAAAATAAGCAAAGTAGAACAGAAAATTTAAGCAAAAGATAAAAGGTAGAGGCTGGGTATGATGACTAATGTTTATAATCCCAGCATTTTGGGATGCTGTGGGAGGAAGATCACTTGAGCCCAGGAGTTCAAGACCAGCCTGGGCAACATAGTGAGACTCTATCTCTACCAAAAAATTTAAAAGAATTAGCTGCACGTGGTGACACACACGTGTTTCCAGCTACTCAGGAAACTGAGACAAGAGGATTAGTTGCACTCAGAGGTTGAGGCTGTAGTGAACTGTTATTATGTGACTGCACTGCAGCATGGAGGACAGAGTGAGACCCTGACTCTAAATAAAATAAGATCATCTCTCCAGGAGTTTTTACCCTGTAAAATGTGGGGAGCAGAATTAAGATGATTAAGACAACCAAAAGACGAATCAAAAGATCAAATCGCCATTGTAGCTACAGAGGTCATAGGTCCTGGAAGTAAGACCTCATGGTTTGTGATCCTGGATTTACTACTCTAGCTCTAGGGCTAGTTATTTAACCCCATCTGTAAAATGGGAACAATAAGTGTTCTACTTCAGACCTGTGAGGATTAAATGAGATAATGCATATAAAGCTCCAGTCAGAACACACTCAGTAAATGCTTCTTCATGAAATATTGCACTGATCACAACGTTGTAGACCTAAAATTATTGATTTTCCCTCACAAAAGCCTAAGTTAGCAGAGGAGAATGCAACTCCCAAAGTAAAAGTCAATTTTTGCCAAGTTTCAAAGGTGACTTAATCTCAAGAGACTGCAATAAACGACACCAAACATATTTCTAGAGACAAAACTAAAGTAACAGTGGCAACCGTCTGTTGACAAAGATTTTTATTCTAGGATTCAGGGAATCTGCCACATCCAGGTCTTTGAGCTTTAGTTTTGATCCAATTTCCAAGGATGTTCAGAATGTTAATAAAACGTGCATGCCATCTTTACCTCAAATTAATTCAAAAGGGAAATAAACAAATTCCAAGGCATGAATAGTAATTGGTACATGCAACAAGGCTACTCTCGCCACATGCCAGGTGCCCACATTAATTCTGAAAACTCTAGACTTGTGATGCCATGTGAGTGCAGGTGATCTGGTCTGAATAGGGTTGATCTTAGAATATTCATTTTTCCCTCAAATAATTCTTCTCACCCAAAGGATAGATATGGCTGACTCTCTGGCCCTAAGTGTTCAAATCCACTCTTGGGTTTTCATTAGTGGATCAGTATCTCCAGGCCTATAAAGGCTTTTGACAAGTTTCCTCGATGAAGTTTTGCCACTCTACTTTGAGTACTCACCTAAGATAGGTCTGGGGGCCTCAGGGTTCCAGATCAAGCAAAGTCAAGATGTTCAAACTTTGAAAATTTCATGGACAATGAGACTTGCTAGTCTCACCATAGGTACAAGAAATTATGAGGCAGACAACCCAAATTCGTGATTTGATCCTCTTGAGGAACAGCTAATATAATTTAGTCTGGAATTATTATTTGGGCTTCTGAAAAGGTTTGCTCATTTGCCAACATCTACAACAGCTGTCATATGCTTTATATGACTATTAAAGCCAGTCATGTCTGAATTTACGTATTTTAGAATTATTTGCACTTAGTACTTAAAAATTTATTTTGTAAGTTATTTGATTTCTTAAAATCCCTAGAATCTTTGTTGTAGTCTCTTCAAAGCCATTTTTTCTTCTTAAAATAAGGACATTCTCTTTTTCTTTGATTTTCCTTTTTAGAAAAATCTGTCTGTGTGTGGTGACTCATGCCTATAATCCCAGTACTTTGGGAGGCTGAGACAGGAGGATTGCTTGAGGCCAGAAATTTGAGACTAGCCTAGGAAACATAGCAAGACCACTCTCTCTCTCTCTCTCTATATATATATATATATATGTGTGTGTGTGTGTGTGTGTGTGTGTGTGTGTGTGTGTATTTCCTGATTTTATGTATATATAAAAAAATCAGAAAAAAAATTTAACTCCCACATTGCTCAAACCAAATCAAAGTTCTATAAACCAAGATGTTTAAATAGGTTCTGAATTTGGGAAACTCACTTTTAATGTTATCGATAATCACCATGTAAAATGCAGTGGTGAACTCAGAACTTAAAGTAGTTAAAACATTTTCTTAAATAAGTTTTTGTTATAATACACTTTTTTCTTGTAGCAAGCTATAAAAGTATTAACCAAGAAAAAATTTCCATGCTTTAATATTATATATAAGCTATTACTATTACATATTTGTGTGGATATTTCCTATAATATACATAATAGCATTGTCTTGAATATGTATAGTTTTTAAATACAAGAGAATTATGTTAAAAGATAAAATAAATATGTAATATCTGGGATACAGCAAAGCATGTGACATGTGAAAACTATTTTCTGAGGTCTCATTTATCTATTAAAATATAGATAAGAGCTAGCATTAAACTATATTAATCTCAGTCTCATTCACCACCTCCAGGACTACAACCTTATGCCTATGTTTTAAAATGTCTTCACTGATCTGAACTCAGATATACTTACTGAAACTAGGGCAATTTTATTGCCAAGTTAGTGGTTTGTGGGATCTGCAATTTATTATAACCAAGTGAATTATAAAATTTGGATTCTTTAAAATACAGAAAAATTACAGTTAATTCTCTTCTTCATTTTTGTTACTAATAGTGTTTGACACGATAAGAATTATACTATACTTGCACGTTATTTTCTCTTGCAAGTCTTCAGCTCCTATTGTTTCATCTGTTCTGTCAGCTAATTAAACACATACACCTGTGAGGAAACTACTGTTAAATCCACCCTGCTTAAAATGATGATTTCTCAATCGGCCTGATGTCCAATGTGTTTGAGGTGCACAGAATAACCTCCTCAGGAAGAAAAATGCATCTGCTCATGGGCTGCCAACCTAGACTGCTTCAAATTGAACACTGGTTTTTAATAACTTACCACAAACAGCTGTAGAAAAAGGCTTGGACTTTATAGATAGGCTTAATAATCCAATACATTATTATATCTCCAAAATATTTATCGTTTTTTAGAAGTAGAAATTGACTTATTAGGTAAAATTGAAGTAGAATCGATACACGCACGCGCATGCTTGCAGATGCCTGTATATATGCACATACACACAGAAATCTGTATATATTCAAATCATTTCTTTAACATAAAAGTACTTGTTTTTCATATCTTTCCAAAAATGGATGTGGTGATTTCCATGTCCTACATCATTAACAATGTCTTTTGTTGCTGTGCTGTTTAAATCAATCTCTCTGCTTTCAGGTTTAATAGCTAAAGTATAATTAGTATCATAAAGAAATATTTACTGGCTGGGCATGATGACTCATGACTGTTGTTCCCAGCACCTTTGGAAGATCAGGCAGGCAGATCACCTGAGGTCAGGAGTTGAAACCTGCCTGACCAACACGGAGTAACCCCCTTCTCACTAAAAATACAAAATTAGCAGGCATAGTGGTGCATGCCTGTAATCCCAGCTACTTGGGAGGCTGAGGCAGGAGAATCACTTGAACTCAGGAAGCGGAGGTTGTGGTGAGCCAAGATTGTGCCATTGCACTCCCAAACTCCATCTCAAAAAAAAAAAAGGTCTGCTATAAATACAATTAATTAGAATTATTTTTTGCATGCTATGAATCACTTTTGATTGCAACAACTGGTACTATATAAAGCTTATTAGACTAAATGGTATTGGACTTATCACTGCAAAATAATTGAATAAAGAGAAGAGCTAGGTAAATAGTGTGGAAAAATATCTAACATCACTCTTATCAAAATGAGAGTTGTTTTGAAAATAAAACACAATTTCAGCTTTTTGTAGCTAGTGTAATCATTTCTAACTTTGTTTCAGAAAAACACTTTCCTCCTACAGTTTACAACATATACAATCTATAAAGTGCCTTGTGATGCCTAAATTGCATCAGATAATTTTTTAATTGTATATCTTGATTTTTGAACATAGAACAATTGATTCTACATGTTATTAACAAAACTAAAAGTACATTTGCATGTATTATTACATAGTGTCACAAATTTGGGAGATGCCTGGTAGGTTAATTACTAGTAGATAAAATTACTCTTATTGGTACTAATAAATCTATCCTTCAAAATTGTAAGCATACAACATTGTGTTTTGGATCTTTGAACATCAGATCTATGGGTTTTTTTCCCTAATAACTTCTTTTATTAAATAATACACTCTGATATGCTTAAATGTAGATTGTAAAGCTTTTATATCTGAGGCAGAGTGAATCTTTGTGTGAAATATAGCTAAGGTTTTGCTAAAGAATTTTAAGCTTGGAGTTTCTTTTTCAATTTGTTGGACATTTGGGAAATGTACTATTCTTTTTCTATTGAGATTCTCATCAAGTCTTATGCAAAGTATTGAACCTCCCCTTCTAAGATCTTAATAGATTCTTGAGGGGTGGTTATTAATGAATAAAGTCACCCCTCAGACATACATATTATGGAAATCTTTATGGACATGCATAAAGAAATGAGGGGGAATCTCATTGTTTGTACTATATTTTACAGTGGATACTTTCAGTATAAGACCATTTTACCTTCAGGCTTGATCTGATTTTTAGGTGATCATGGGATTTTCCCACTTCTATTACTGACCTATATTACCTGGTACATTATGAGAATAAAGTGTAGATTTACTGGAGTCTGTTAATAGATACCTAATGCTCCCACATGAGCTTTTAGAGACTTGCACCTTAAGTTCACCTGAGGCATTTCTGCAGAATTACAACTTAATATAGCTAGCAAAAACCAGGATTCCTAGGTAAGTGTTAGAAAAACTAGATCTTTTCTAATACTAATATTCCCATATCTGCTATTATTCAAGTCTTGGTTTCACCCAAGGAAATAAAAGGAAATAAAACAAGTTAAAAGTTCTTAGGTGCCTAGAGAAAAGATTCACTTGGGTTCTCACAATATTACCAAGAAATCTTCTGAGCAGAACACCCCCCTGTGACTCACTTTCTTGAAGGAAATACTGTCTGACTCTTGTAGTTAAACTCGGCTCACTTCCCAGTTATTCTCACATGCCGATTTGCTACTGTGGTTCTGATCCCCAATTACTTACATTTACATCTGTTACTAGAAAACTTCTAATTTTCTAAATTTCAGTAATTTAAGTCATTAGACACTACTCTGGGTTGAGTTAATAGAAAATTCTAGAGATTAGGTATAGGTTATTGGTTGTCTAAATGCAAACAACAAATTGTCTTTTGTGTACATGTATAACTTACCTTAAGAAAAATCTATTTTGCATAGTATGTATAATATTTAAACACTTATTATATGTAACCATTGAATTACACACTTTGAATGTATTATATCATTGATTCTCATAACAACCTAATGAGGCATAGAATAACGACTTTCCCCATTTTGCAGAAGAGGAAACTACTGATCACTAAATTTGGCTTGTAAATTAACTCTCCTGTAGAAACATCTGGGGGGCATTGATGAAATCAGAATTTCTTTTCTTTCTGTGTGTGTGTGTGTCTGTGTTTCTTTTCTTTCTCTCTCTCTCTGTGTGTGTGTGTGTGTGTGTGTGTGTGTGTGTGTGTGTGTAGTGAGACCCTGTTTCAAATAATAAAAGAGGAAAACGTTTCACGTGTGCAATGGAGTCTCGCTCTGACACCCTGGCTGGAGTACAGTGGCACGACCTTGGCTCACTGCAACTTCCTCCCACTACAGGGTTCAAGTGATTTTCCTGCCTCAGCCTCCTGAGTAGCTGGGATTACAGGCACACTCCACCACATGCAGCTAATTTTTGTATTTTTAGTAGAGATGGGATTTCGCCATGCTGACCAGGCTGGTCTCAAAGTCTTGACTTCAGATGATCTGCCTGCCTCGGCCTTCCAAAGTGCTGGAATTACAGGTGTGAGCCACTGTACCTGGCAAATCGGAATTCCTTAATGTGGAAATGAGTTACCCAGGTAATTCTGACACACACTAACCTAAGAAACACTGACATAATGGATTTTAAATATAATTTCTTAGTATATATTTGTACATATCTTTATACTAATTCAAATACATGGTTATAGTGACCTGTATTATCACCACTGAAAAGCTGGGTAAATAACATTTATCTTGTGGTTTCTTAAAGCCAATACCACATTGCAAATGATTTGATATTTTCCTGGAGAAAATAATCAATGATATCAAGGCCACTCTTTGATTTATAATATTCTACAAAGCTAAGAGGCACAGATATATGTCCATGCATACTTCACTAAAGTGGAAAGCTTGTAATTTGTTGAGACCAAAGCACACATTTTTAAAACTAATACATTCTGTTTCATCTCATTTCTGTGGAGTCACACGTTTTGGATACTGTACTAGAGCCCAAGTACAAAATGTTGATAAGAATAATCCCTGGGAGAAGCATACTGAGCCCAGAGGACTCCCTGAGTTAAAGATGTGTTACTGAGAATCTAGGAAGATCAAGGAGGCTAGAATGTCAGAGCAGACTAAAAGAGGAGAAAGTTTCACAGAGTAACTACTCCAGAGATCTGCAGATGGACCCCCTGGAGTGTTCACCAGAGTAACGATCACTACATGAATGTAAAGAAACTACCCAACGCCATGGAAGGAACCAACTGAAAGAACTAACTGCTGCAGTATCTCAAACTGGACCAAAGATAGTGAATACTTTTGCCAGTCAGAGTGGAAAACTTTATAATTTATAAACTTTATGGCATTAAGTAGAGAGTTCTTCCCTCAGTACCAGAAAATAAAGCACACTATACTAACTGGGGGCTTTGTTCTTGCCTAATAAAACATAAAATTAATAGACAAAAGTAGTAAACTATTTCCAAGTAACTTAACAACCCAAGAAAATTTGAAGGAATAAAAATGATCCAGCTGGGCCTGATGGTGCATCCCAGAACTTTGGTAGGCGGAGGCAGGAAGATCACTTGAGCCCAGGACTTCAGGACCAGCCTGGCAACAGAGTGAGACCCTGTCTCAAATAATAATAATAATCCAACACTTAGCAGGGTATAATTTACAATGTTTGGATCTAATTTTAGACATTTCAGATATGCAAAGAGTAGACAAATATGATCCATAATGAGAAAATGAATTGGTCAACTGACCAAGAACTAACACAGACATTACAATGACCAGACAAGGGTATTAAACAGTTATTATATTACATGTGACCAATACCAAGAGGAAAAATTGAATAAATATAGGACAGACATGGAAGATAGAGAAAAGACATGGAAGACAGAAAAAAGCCCCAACCAAATCAAACTTGTAGAGATGAAAACTATAATGTGTGCAATAATCGCTTCTTGGCCTTTTGGCTAGATCAAGTGGAAACTATAATGTGTGCAATAAAACATATTTTGGATGCAATAACAGCAGACCACATATTTTAGTAAGAAAAATCAGTGAGCTTGAGGACACAGCAATAGAAGCTATTTAAAGTGAAACAGAAAGAGAGAAAAAGGCCTTAAAAAAATGTCATAGACCATCAGTGACTTGCAGAACAAAAGCAGTCTAATAACATATAACTGGGGTACTTAAATGAAGGGAGGAAAACGAAAGGTAATATTAAAATATGTAATAACCAAAAATGTTCCAAATTTAATGAAAACTATAAACTTAGAAACTAAAGAACCTCAATGAATCCCAAGCACAAGAAACATAAAGAAAACTACACCAAAGCACATTATAATTAAACGGCTAAAAATCAGTGATAAAGAGCCAGAGACAAAGCATTTATCACATACAGAGGAATAAACACAAAAATGACAAATTTCTTGTCAGAAATAATGCAAACAAGAGGAGAGTGGAGCAGTATCCTTAAGTTACTAAGAGATATTTTTAAAATTCAGTCTAGTATTTTACACTCAGTGAAGCTATCTTTCAAAAAAGAAAAGGAAGACTGTTTTTAGACTGTTTTCAAGCTGAAAAGTTTTGTGATTAGCAAACACGCACTATAAGAAATGTTAAAGAGGATCTTTCAGACAGAGGAAAGGGGTTTCAAGATATAAAAAGCAAAAACAACAAGAAAAACAAAAGTAAAGGAAACTAAGGTCTTATTTATGAACAGATGAATAAAAGTGATGTCTCTACCTAGACTGTCAGGATAGAAAGTAAAAAAGGACACGAATTTCCAAGTTTGTGGATTATAGAAGTGATACAACTACAGATTCTACAGATATTAAGAAATGTGAAGAAAATATTATAAACAACTTAGAGACATTCCTTGAAAGTCACAAACTACCAAAGATTACTAATGGAATAGATAAACTAAATAATACAATGTCTATTAAAGATATTTAATTTACAGTTAAAAACATTAGAACCAAAAAAAATTACAGGCTTATCTAGCTACACTGGTGGGTTCTACCAAATATCTAATAAATTAATTTTATCAATTGTATGCATATTCTTCCAAAACATTGAAGAGATGTTTCCAAAACATTGAAGAGATTAAATTATCTACATATGTAGATAGTTTATATGTTCATATAAGTTAGTTCATATGTAGTTCATATGTAGATTAAATTATATAGATGAAAATAGTTCATATGTAGAACTATGAGAATAGTTCATATGTAGAAAATAGTTCATATGTAGATTAAATTATATAGATGTAGAATAGTTCATATGTAGAAAATAGTTCATATAGATGAAAATAGTTCATATATAGATGAAAATAGTTCATATGTAGAAAATAGTTCATATAGATCAATAGTTCACATGTAGATTAAATTATATAGATGAAAAAACTCCTGACAAAATTCCCAATTACTTAGATGAAAAACATCCTGACAAAATTCTAATAGAGTCCAACAGTATATAAAAAGAATAACATCTTATTATCTAGTGGAGTACATCTCTGGAATGTAAGTGGAGTACATCTCTTACATTAATATCTTAAAATTAATCAATATAATTGACCATATTAGCAAACAAAAAATTATATAATCCTCCAATAGTTGAATAAAAAGCATAAAAGTATTTCAAAAAATGTAACATCTTTTCCTTATGAAAACTTTTAGCAAACTAGGAATAGAAGGGAACTTCCTAACCTGATAATGAGCATTTACAAACAAATCTATAATAACATCAAACTTGATAGTTAAAAAAAGTATGCTCTCCAGTTAAGATTAGAATGCCTTCCCTTTACATTTCTATTCAAAATTTTATTGGAGATATTAGCAAGTGAAATAAGATAAGAAAAGGGGAATAAAAGGCACCCACATGATAAAGAAGTTAAACTGCCTTTGTTCACAGACAATACAATTGTGGGTGTAGATATGTGATAGAAACTACAGAAAACCAATTAAAACCAACAAAGTAATAAATAGGTTTAGCATAGTTTGTAGGATCCAAGATCAACAGAAAAATATCAATCATAGATCTGTACAGTCACAAAGATTATAAATTATAATTTAAAACATATTATTTACAATAACACTTAAAATCATTATATACTTAGGAATAAGCTGATAGGTAGGGTGCACAAGAACTGCACAGCAAAAACTACAACACATTGCTAAGAAAATTAAACGAGACAAATAGAGAGTTCATGCATCAGAAGACATAATATTGCTAAATATCAGTTCTTTCCAAATTGATCTACAGATTCAATAAAATCCAAACAAAATCTCAGCATTTTTGGGGGGGGATATTTACACACTGATTCAAACATTTTTTTAGATATTCAAAAAATCTTGAATAGTTAAAACAACTTGAAATTGAATAAAAAGTTAAAGGCTTAGCATTACCTAACTTTGAAAATTATTTAAGCTAGAGCAATATATAGAAAAATAGATCAATGAAACAGAATTGAGAATCCAGAAATAAACCTACACAAATACAGAAAACTAGTTTTGAATACATGTGCAAAGTTCCAATTTCAAAAGGATTGTCTCTTCCAAAAATGATGCTGAAATAATTAAGTATCTATATGCCAAATACAGAAGAGAAAAAGAATTTTTATTTCTCATATCATTACAAAATAATTCAAAATGAATCACAGATATAAATGTGAAACTTAAAATAATACAGCTTTCAGAAGAGTGAGAATGGAAGATTTAGGTATGAAAACAAAAACATAATGGACAAAAAAAAAAAGGATAAACTGGACTTCACTTAAATGTAAACTTCTGCTATCTAAAAGTCACTTAAAAAATAAGCCATTGCCTGATAGAAAATATTTGCAAACCAATTATCTGCTAAAAGACCTGTGTCCAGAATGTATAAAAAACTCTCAAAACTCAATAATAAGAAAACAACAATTTTTTTAACAGATAAAACCAAGTAAGATTTATAAATGGCAAAATTATGCATATGAAAGAAAGCACAACATCATTGCTCATTAAGGAAATTCAAATTAAAATCATAATGAGATACCATTATACACCGATTATAATAGCTAAAATTAAGGTTGACCATAATAAGTGTTGGCTTGCATGTGAAAGAACTGGAATTCTCATATATTGCTTGTGGGAATGTTAAGTAGTAGAACCACTTTGGAAAATAGTTTGGCAGTTTCTTGAAAAGTTAAAATACACCTATGACAGGAAGCAGCTATTTTACACCTAAGATTTTACCAAAAAAATACATACATTTATTTTATATAAAGACTTACATGTAAATGCTCAAAGTAGCTTTATTGTTTATTATTTTCCTTTGGTTTGATATGTGATTCAATTTTATTGTTGGACATTATTTTTCTATTTTTTATTTCCATAGATTATTTGGGAATAGGTGGTGTTTAACTGCATGAGTAAGTTCTTTAGTAATGATTTGTGAGATTTTGGTGCACCCATCACCTGAGCAGTATACACTGCACACAATTTGTAGTCTTTTATTTAAACAATTTTTTTCATTGATGAATAATAGATACACATAGTTTTTGAGCACATGTGATAATTTAACACATTCATATCATTTGTAAAGATCAAATCAGTATAATTGGGATATCCATCATTCTAAATATCTGTCTTTTCTTTATGCTAGAAACATTTGAATTATTATCTATTTTGAAATGTGCAATAGATTATTATAAACTAGATACTATACTTATCTACTTGACATTAGGTCTTATTTCTTTCTCTAACCATATATTTGTATCCATTAACCAACTTCTCTTTGTGCCCTTTTCCTTCTCCCCTTCCCAGACTCTGGTAACCACAATCTACTCTTTTACCTTCATGAGATTTACATTGTTAGCTGCCTCATATGAGTGAGACCATGCAATATTTGTCTTTCTATGTTTGGCTTATTTCACTTAACATAAAAGCATATTTTATAATAGGCAAAAACTGGAAACAACCTAAATGTCTATCAGCAGGTGAATGAACAGTGTTGTATATCCAAATAATGTTATTACTCAGCAATAACAAAAGAATGAACTATTGTTAAATGCGACATCATGGGAAAATCTCAAAATAATTATGCTGAGTGAAAGGGGACAGACTTCTTCAAAAGCATACATTGAATGATTTCTCCTATATAAAATTTTTTAAAATGCAAAGTGATTAATAGTGACAGAAATTAGCATGGTGCTTGCCTGGGGATGGGCTTTAGGAGAGCCTGGCAGGGGTGGGAGGGTTGGATAACAAAGAGGCATCAGGAAACTTGGAGGTACTAGATATGTTCATTACCTTGATTGGGGTGATTTAATGGGTATACAAATATATCAAAACTTGTCAAATTTTACAATTTAAATATATGCCAATTATGTACATACATAATTGGCATACATTGTATATACAATTTAAATATATGCCAATTAATATATCCCAATTATGTCTCTTTAAAAGAAAACAGAAAAATTCCTGGCCTCCAAATGCTCACAACTAAATGTGATCAATGGATTCTGTAGACAATCTCAGTAACAGGTGGTAAAGTGGTACCTCAGCATTCCGCCCAGTTGCTATGAAGGGCAGGGGAGAGTGTAGCTTGAAACATCCAAGAAAGGGTTCTGTAGGAAACCCATGAATTGCATAAGTATAGCCACATCTTTTCACATCCTACCGCCTTCTTCCATTACACCTTCATATCATACCTCTCCTGAGTTTCAGTCCCCTTCCAATATACTTTTCCTTATAGTAGACAGGTTTCAAAAAGTCTTTTACATAGATAGGTTTCAAAAAGTCAATCTCATGAAGGTAAAGAGTACAGTTAATGTACACCAATACGATTGGTTTAAAATAAAGCACAGCTCTCCTTAATTCAGCATCTAACAGAAACAAACAGAAACACATTTAGAGTACATTTATTATTCTTTCAGGACAAGGATCATGTGAATAAGCCCATACATTGGCCTATGGACTAGGTATCCTCTGCAATAATTTATTTGCAACAGCAATGCTGGCTTATCATAGTGGATTCATATTACCATTGCTCTAGAAAATAATGGTATGTCTACAACCCATTGATTTAGACCACTGGAAAAAACCGGCAAGTGCAATGACAGAGAAGGGATCATATCCTGATAGGTAGTATATCCCAAGGGTTAAAAAAAAAAACTGGCAGGCCAGGCTCAGTGGCTCACACCTGTAATCCCATCACTTTGAGAGACTGAGGCAAATGGATTGCTTGAGGTCAGGAGTTTGAAAAAATATTGGCCTATGACGTCAAAAGACAAAATGCTCTTACTGATTTTGCCAATATCTTGTCTATATCCCAGTTTCTTCATCAGGACTTATTTAAGAGTTGGATCCTGAAGAAAGAACTCCATGATAGCCATATTCAATTTTATTGAAAAAAATCCGCTAAATATATTTGTACAGACAATTACTACTTTGTGTAGATTTCAAGTCTGTAATAGGTTAGAGAACTATAACAGAGACATACCTAATTATAACTGTATCCCTTTCCTATCAAAATATTGTTAAGGAAGGTAATTACTATTTTACTTTTTAAATATAAAAGCAATATATGTTTCATATATAGTAATGGGGAGTATGTAGAAATAGACTACAGAAAATAAACATCAACAACAGTCTTGTAGCCAAGAAATGGCCTCGGTTAACCCTTTCATCTGTGCCCTATTGGTTATTTTTGTTGCATATCTTAGGTTATTTTTACAAAGTCAGAAGCACATGTGTGTGTATACACATATTTTTAGAAATATATATGTTAAATATATATTGAAATACATATTTTAAAATCTATATGATTCCATCATATAGATATACCATAGTTTGTTAGTTTTTTATTCTTATATTATTTCCAATTCTTAATGATTAAAAATAATTCTAAATTGAATATATTTACATGTAAATCTTAGTGTGTTCCTCTATTTTCTTAGGATAAATTCTGAGGAAGAATATTCTTGGATTGTAGGTCAAATACATGTTTAAGCTTTTCGTATATAGGAGGGTTTCTTCTGAAATAGGGTACAGCATTTTAAATTCCCACAAGTGTATGATAGAGCTGCTTTTGAAGACCTCAGCCATCTTGACGTTATTCTTTGGTCTTTCAAATATTTGTCAATTTTATATTTTTAATTTTAATTGTTTTTTATTTGATAACTATTGGAACCGACCTTTTGGTTCATATAATTGACCCTGCATATTGCATATTCATGTTGCTTGTTCATTACAAATATATAAATAAAAGATATATTTTCTTCTGTTAAAATATATCTTTTATTTATATATTTATTTTCTTATTGATTTTTAATAGCTTTTTACCTCAGAAACATCTATCACAAATGTTTTGTCAAATTTTTCTTTTGCATTTTAGTTTACTTTTAAACATTGAGTATATTATAAATACAACAAAATTTATTATTTTTAAAGTAAATACTTCATTGAATTTTAAATCATGTGACTGCTATCAGAATTAAAACAGACAACATTTCTGTCACCCATAAAAGTTATTTCTTGTTTCTTTTAGGTCATTCTCTTTAGCAAATACCTAGGAGTGGGATTGCTGGGTTGTAGAGTAAGTGTGTGTTTAATTTGATAACAAACTAAATAACTGTTTTTCAAAGTTTCTACAGTATATTCTGCATTCACCAGCAAGGTATGAGAATTTCAGCTACTCTGTACATCCACCCATTTTACATCATCAGTTAGTTTAACTGTAGCTATTCTAGTGGGTGTATAGGATATTTTGTAGCTTTAATTTGTATTTCTTTGATGTCTAATTGCATTGTGGGTTTTTTCTTGCTATTAGTGCCCATCCAAATATATGTATTATTGCTGAAGCATATGTTCAAATCATTTGCTCCTTTTATCTGGGGTGTCTTATGGTGGAGTTATAAGAATTCTATATATTCTGCAGACAAATCAGATATGTGTCTTACAAATATTTTTTTTTCTTTTGCTCTGTGGATAGCTTTTTTATTTTATTTTTTAAGTTTCAGTCATGCAACTACTGCCAGAATTAAAATATACATTAATGCCCCCCACAGAAGTTCTCTCTTGACCCTTTTTAAAACTAAAAGACAGGTATTTTTTTAATATCAAAAATGTTAATTTTAATGAGACAAATTAAAAATTATATTTCTGTTATGGTTCATGCTTTGTTTGATATATATAAGAAACTATTACCTAGCCTAATCACAAAGATATTTTCTTTTGCTTTCTTCTAAAGAGTTAAGTTTTTATTATTTAATCCATTTCAAGTTAATTTATGTATCAGGTACAAAATAATGTTGGAGGTAATATTTCACCATGAATGTCTGGTTCTTTCAGGACCTTGTGGAGTATCTTTTCCATGTTGAAACACTTGAGCACCAAAGAGAAGAGCTAAGATGATCAACTAAATGCAGCCACCGAGACTCTCCCACCAAGAGACTAGACCATCAAGAAGACTGGTACACTCTGAGCATCTTAGGAAGAAAGGCATTGAGAGTGAACAGAGGGAGAACAGAAACCCTGGGCTGAAAGGGGAGGGAGCTGAGAATGCTGCACAGGGTTGCCAAGCACTAGGACTCATTCCTGGCCCTGAGCAGTGCCCAGGGAAGGAGTGGGTTAAATAAGCATGGAGTAGACAACTCTCACCATGGACCTCTAGAATCCTAGCTGCAGGAGACCCTATGACCTCCATCGACATTTGAGCTAGCAGGAAGAGCTGCTTGGAGAGTTGTTAGGGACATGATTCTAGCCTCTGTGGAGCACAGAGGGTTTGGCAAGGGAATAGGTGCAGAGGAGCACAACCAGGGATCCCTGTCATGCAAGGCTCATTGCACTCCTTTAGGTCGCTTAGGGCTTTGTTGACCAGCAGACTGGGACAAACCATGGATGGGATGGAGCTAGTCTGATCTGAGCACATCCCTCTCTGCTAGCTTCTCCCAGGATCCTTGCCTGGCTGCATCTGCTTGCAGAGCAGCCTCAGATACCCAATTGGGGTACTTCCCAGTGGCTATTGCCATAGCTTTCTCACTGGCAGACCCCACCTAACCATCTAATAACTTCTGCAGATAGGCCCCCACTGGCATGCACCCACCTGTAGCCTTCTTCCATTGCTTTGCCAGTGCACACTTGTGCACAGCCTCCCCTCAGTGCTTTGGCAGCACACGTGTGGCGCCTGCCACGCCACTACCCAACTACTACTGGTGCACGTGGACCTTGCCGTGCTGCTTAATTACCAGTGACATGTGTATGCAAATATGGACCCAGCTGCTACCACCCCAATGAAGTGCTTCTGCTGGCACCCAACCCCCCATCAGAGTTTTGTTGCCAGCAGACCGTGAACACTTTGA
Organism: Callithrix jacchus; assembly: GCF_049354715.1. Classification (NCBI taxonomy): domain Eukaryota; kingdom Metazoa; phylum Chordata; class Mammalia; order Primates; family Cebidae; genus Callithrix; species Callithrix jacchus. The sequence goes on along the minus strand of NC_133503.1, from coordinate 122,999,958 downwards.
CACCTCTAGCGCAGGCACTCAATCTCTAGGGCAAGGAAACAAAGCCCAGGCCCCATGGGTTAGAGGACAGCTTAGGAGTGCTGAACTGAGCATTGGCCCCCGAAATACTCCAGAAATGAAACCAATTGACTGAACCCAACTTACAGCACAGACAAACCCTCAAGGACATCAAAGACTATAAAAGCAAAAAGCCCCATTCAAAGGGCAGCAACTTCAAAGATTAAAGGAAAATTAGCCCAAACAGATGAGAAAGAACCAGTGCAAGAACCCTGGCAACTCAAAAGAACTAGAGTGCCTTCTTACCTTCAACAGACCTCAGTAGCTCTGCAGCAATGGTCCTTTTCTTGACTGAAATAGCTGAAATGATAGAGTTCAGAATCCGGATGCTGGATAAGCTTATTGAGATTCAAGAGGAAATAGAAATCCAATTCAAGGAATATAAGAACTTCAGTTAAATGATACAAGAGCAAAAGACAAAATAGCCATTTGAAGAAAGAACAAAACTGATCTAATAGAACTGTAAACTCACTATAAGAATTTCATAATACAATGGGAAGTATTAGTAGCAGAATAGAACAAGCTCAGGAAATAATCTCAGATCTCAAAGACTGGTCCTTTGAATCAATTCACTCAGACAAAAATAAAGAAAAAAAGAGTAAAAAGGAAGGAACAAAACCTCGCAGAAATATGGGATTATGTAAAGAGGCAAAACCTATGACTCACTGATGTCTGTGAATGAGAAAGCAAGCAACTTGGAAAATATATTTGAGAATATTATCCACAAAATTTTCCCCAACCTCACTAGAAAGATTGACATTCAAATTAAGAAAATTCAGAGAACCCCTGTGAGATACAATATAAGGCAATTGTCCCCATGACACATAGTCATCAGATTCTTCAAGATCAATGTGAAAGAAAAAATTTTAAAGGCTGCTACAGAGAAGGGGCAGGTCACATCCAAAGGAACCCCATTAAGCTAATAGTGGACCTTTTAGGAGTCACCATCCAAACCAGAAGAAAGCAAAAAAAAAAAAAAAAATCTCAAAAAAAAGAAAAATACAACAAAATTAACCATACTTCACAGGATCAAATCCACACGTATCATACATTTGGGTCTTGCTTCTTTATCCAACTTTTAAATGGGACATTTAGCATGTTTATGTTAAAAGTGAATAATGATATGTGTGGACTTGATCCTGTGAGGTATGGTCAGCTGGTTATTATGTAGACTTGATTGGGTAGTTGGCCTATGTCCAAATGGCATTTCCAAAGTTTTGTTTTAGGGTTTTTATAGTTTTAGGTTTTATATTTAAGTCTTTAATCCATCTTGAGTTGATTTTTGTATATGTTCAAAGTAAGGAGTATAGTTTCAATCATCTGCATAAGGCAAGACAGTCATCACATTCATTTATTGAATAGGGATTCCTTTTCCAATTGTTTGTTATTGTTGACTTTGTTGAAGATCAGGTGGTTGTAGGTGTGAGGCTTTATTTATGGGTTCTATAATCTGTTCCATTGGTCCTATATGTCTATTTTTGTACCAGTACCATGGTGTTTTGGTTACTGCAGCCTTGGGTATAGTTTGAAGTCAGGTAGTATGATACCTAGCTTTTTTTGTTTTGCTTATTATTGCTTTGTCTATTCAGGCTCTTTTGTAGTTCCACATGAAAATTAGGATTTTTATTTCTAATTCTGTGAAGAATGACGCTGGGAGTTTGGCAGGAATAGCACTGAATCTGTACATTGCTTTGGGAAATACAGCTATTTTAACAATATTGATTCTTCCTATTTATGAGGATGGAATGCTTTCCCATTTGCTTGTGTCATCTCTGATTTCTTTCAACAGTGTTTTGTGATTCTCTTTGCAGAGATCGTTCACCTCCCTGGTTAGCTGTATTTATAGATGTTTTATTCTTTTTGTGGCTATTGTGAATGGGATTGCATTCTTGATTTGGCTCTCAGCTCAGACGTTATTGATGCATCGAAATGTTACTGATTTCTAAATGTTGATTTTGTACCCTGAAATGTTGCTGAAGTTGTTTGTCAGATCTAGGAGGCTTTGGACAGAGGCAATGAGGTTTTCTAGGTATGGAATCATATTGATTGCAGGGAAAGAGTTTTACTTCCTCTCTTCCCAATTGAATGCCTTTTCTTTCTTTCTCTTGCCTGATTGCTCTGGCTAGGACCTCTAGTAATACGTTGAATAGGAATCAGAGCATGGGCATCCTTGTCTAATTTTCTTCCTCAAGTGGAATTCTTCGAGCTTTTGCCTGTTCAGTATAATGTTGGTTGAGGGTTTGTTATAGATGGCTCTTATTATTTTAAGATATGTTTCTCTGATGAATAGTTTGTTGAGGGATTTTAGCATTAAGAAATATTGAATTTCATCAAAAACGTTTCTGCACCTATTAAGATGATCATGTGTTTTTGTTTTTAGTTCTGTTTATGTGATGAACCACATGTATTCATTTGTCTATGTCAAACCAGCCTTGCAATCCAAGAATGAAATCTGCTTGATCATGATGTGTTACCTTTTTGATGTGCTGTTGGATTTTTTTTCCTAGTGTTTTGTTGAGGATTTTTGCATCATTTTCATCAGAGATATTGGCCTCAAGTTACCTTTTTTTGTGTTGCTGTGTCTTTGCTAGTTTTCGGTGTCAGAATGATGCTGGCCTCGTAGAATGAGTTAGGGAGGAGCCTCTCCACCTCAATTTTTAGGAATGGTTTTAGTAGGTTTGGTACCAGCTCTTCTTTATACGTCTGGCAGAATTCAGCTCTGAATCTGCCTGGTCCAGGGCTTTTTCTGGATGGTAGGTTATTTTTACTTATTCAATTTCAGAACTCAATATTGGCCTTTTCAGGATTTCAGTTTCTTTCTGGTTCAATCTTGGGAAGTTGTATGTTTCCAGAAATTTATTCATTTCTTTTAGGATTTCTAGTTTGTGTTTATATAACTATTCATAACAGTCTCTGTGGGTACTTTTTTATTTCTGTGGAGTTGGTCATTATGTTCCCTTTGTCCTAATTGTGTTTATTTAGATTTTCTCTCTTTTTTCTTTATTAATATAGCTAGTGTTCCATCAATTTTATGTATTATTTTGAAAATCAAATCAATCTTTTTTCTCATGTCTTGATTCTGTTCAATTCAACTCTGAGTTTGGCTATGTCTTTTCTTCTGCTAGCTTTGGTACTGCTTTGCTCTTGTTTTTAGAAAAATAAGGTATGATACTAGGTTGTAAATTTGGGACCTCCTAAATTTTTTATGTGGGTGTTTAGCACTAGAAACTTTCCTCTTAACACTGCTTTAGCTGCATCCCAGAGATTCTGCTGTGTTGTATCTTTGTTTTCATTTGTTTCAAAGAATTTCTGGATTCCTGACTTAATTTCATTGTCTAACTAAAAATCATTTAAGAAGAGATTGTTTAATTTTCACCTAACTAAATGATTTTGGGAGATTTTCTTTGTATTGATTTCTCTGTTTATTGTGCTATGGTCCAAGAGTATAGTTAGTATGATTTTGTTTTTTTAGAATTTTTTAAGAATTGCTTTATGACCAAGTGTGTGGTCAGTTCTGGAGTATGTGCCATGATTGATGAGAAGAACATATTCTATTTTTGTTGGGTGGATGTTCTGTAGGTGTCTGTTAGGTCCATTTGGAACAAGTGTCAAGTTTAAATCACAAATATCTTTGCTAATTTTCTGCCTCAATAATCTGTTTAATACTGTCAGTGGGAAGTTGAAGTCTACCTCTGTTATTGTGTGTTTATGTAAGCCTTTTCATAGGTGTCTAAGAACTTGTTTTATGGATATGAGTTCTCCACTGTTGAGTGCATATGTATTTAGTAGAGTTAAATCTTCATGTTGAATTCATTTATGATTACATAATGTTCCTCTTTGCCCTTTCTGATTATTCTTGGTTTAAAGTCTGTTTTGACTGAAATAAGAATAGTACCCCTTGCTCTTTTTTGTTATTGTTGCCTTGACTGATCTTTGTCCATATATTCACTTTGAGCCTGTGGATGTCATTGCATGTGAGATGAGTCCTTGAAGACAGCAATTAGTTGGGTCTTGCCTCATTATCCATATCTTTTGGACATAGGCCCTGACAAAGGCTCATGACAAAGACTCCAAAAGCAATTGTAACAAAAACAAAAATTGACAAAGTGAGACCTAATTAAATCAAAGAGCTTCTGCAGAGCAAAAGAAACTATCAACAGAGTAAGCAGACAACCTACAGAATGGGAGAAAAACTTTGCAAACTGTAGATCTGACAAAGGCCCAGTATCCAGAATCTACAAAGAACTGAAACAAATGAAGAAGCAAAACAAACAAACAAACAAAAACCATTAAAAAATAGGCAAAGGACATGAACAGACACTTTCATGTAGCCAATAAGCATATTAAAAGATGCTGAACATCACTAATCATTAGAAAAATGCAAATCAAAAGCACAATGAGATACCATCTCACATCAATCAGTTTGACTATTATTAAAAAGTCAGAAAATAACTGATGCTGGCAATGTTGCAGAGAAAAAGGAATGCTTATACAGTGCTGGTGGGAATGTAAATTAGCCACTGTGGAAAGCAGTTTGGAGATTTCTCAGAGCACCCAGAACTACCATTCAACCCAGCAATCCCATTACTAAGCATATGCTCAAAAACATATATTTTTTTCTATTATAAAGACACATGCATGCATATGTTCATCACAGCAAATTCACAATAGCAAAGACATGGAATCATCCTGGTTGCCCATCAGTGGTGGACTGGATAAAAATAATGCAGTACATATGCATCATAAAGTACTATGCTGCCATCAAAAGGAATGAAGTCATTTCTTGCAGACCATGGATAGAACTGAAGGCCATTATCCTATGCAAATTAACACACAAACAGAAAACCAAATATCACATGTTTTCTCCTGTAAATAGGAGCTAAACATTGAGTACTTATAAAAACAAAGAAGAGAACAATACACACTATGGATTACTTGTGGGTGGAAGATGGGATGATTAAAAACTACCTAGGGGGTACTATGCTCATTACCTGGGTGATGAAGTAATCTATACATCAAATACTCAAGACCTAAAATTTTCCCAAGTTACAAACCTGTACATGTACCCCTGAACCTAAAATAAATGTTGGAAAAAATGAAAAAAATCTTAAAAAATAAAATAAAAATATACTTGTGCAACTTTATACAAAATCAATTGAAACTGTTGTGTGGGTCTATTTCTGTACAATCTATTATATTTCATTAATTTATATGGAAATCCCCATATTAATACTACATTTTCTTGATTACTTTAGCTTTATAGTGAGTCTTGAAATAAGCAGTATAAATTCTTTTTTCAATTTGTTTTGGCAAATCTAGACCCCTTGGATTTCAGCACAGATTTAAAATCAGCTTAGTGTTTTATTAAAAGAAGAAGAAGAAGACCGCCAGAATTTGGTTGAGATGACATTAACTCTATAAATTAATTTGGGTAGTATTGATATCTTAACAATATTGATTCTCCAATCAGCAAAGAACATATGTCTCCCCATTTCATTAATTTTTTCTCACCAATGTTTTGTGGCATGTGTTGGGTCAGAACATTTTAAGTTTTAGTGAATAACTATAGGCAGCTTATATAAATGTGGGTACTGAGATGTTCATCACAGTGTTTAAAACCAAAAAAAGTGAAGCAACCCAAAAGTATTACTAGACAGAATTGTTTAAGTTATCTGTGGCCGTATTCAGTGCTTTAAATGCTTGTATTTTTCCAAAATAAATATTGTACAGAGGCAAGATATTACTTTCAGTAATATACTATTGCTCAAAATATTTTGGCAACTCAGAAATTGTAAAACACACTTTTAAATAGCCTCCATTGAAGACAGTTATGCTCCTTTGATGATGGGTTAGAATTGTGACAAAAACAATTGTCATTCAGAGTCAAAATTGACAAAGTAGAATGAAAGATCAATCTAGGCAAGCTACTTGGGTCAAAAGGACATAATTTTTGTACACAGTTTATAAACTTGCTTTTAAGAAAAATTTATTATAGATTTTAATATATTTGAACCGACCCTGCCACAGGTTGCCTGGAGCGTAGAAATATCTCATAAATAAATTACTTCTTATTTGAAACAGTGTGCTTTATTTTTTAAAAATTCGATTTTAAAAAAAGTAAACCTGGATTTTATTTCCAACTCTGACAGCTTCTGCCCACATGGACCTGGTATAAGGCACTTAGCCCTTCTAAGAGCCACTTGTACTGACAATGAAACCATTATCTGAACCCCATCCTGCAAATTCTTATTTAATTGGTCTAAGGCAGATGATTCTCAGAAATTTAACTATTTATTGTTCTTGTTTTTGATGTTTTATGGCAGCAAGTTTATACACAGGCACTGGGGACTTTGGAATAAATAATCATTAGAATTCTTTCTAATTCTAAGGTCTTATGATTCTGAAAAAAACAATGGAAAAAATAGAGATTCCACATCACTTCTAATCAGTTTCTAATTATCACATTTGCCGCTGATTAGAGTAAAAGGAGGATTCATTTCAAATTAAGAAATAATTATTGAAATATTAAGAGTCCTTAATATAAAATAGTTAGTGCAAGCAGCAATGCATAAAAGAGCATTTCGGTGTCCCCTGTTCTAAAATTCTTAAGAATATTGACAATTTTCCACTCCTTCCTTTAGGGAAGAAGAAGAAAAAAACAGATGAACTTATTCGGAATTCTATGTACTTTGCCCTTTAGAACTAGATGGTGTTACTGAAAGTAATATGGATCCTAGCACATTACAATATATAAATATCAGAACCTGAATATAAATGTGCAGTGCATCTTTGGCCTTTGGGATATTAAAATGCTTGATGAGCCATGGACACACATTAAGTTATAAAAAAAGAAGACAAAGATGGTCCCCCTAAGTTATGTTTTGAAGTCACTGGGAAAGAACAATGTCTTATTTGATGTCCACTATTGTACTTTGTGTATGCTGAAGTTCAACAGCCATTCAATAAAAAACACTGATAATATATATGATTATAAGTTAAGTAATGATGAAACTAGTACTTCCCTGACAGTTAATAGGTATTTTACAGGGACATAGACATAACTTTCATACTGCACAGCATTTTATATATAAACATATTCATAAGTCTTTTTGCATCACTTATTTGTTTTATGTTATATAATTAACTCACATAATATGTAAAATGAGCTTTATCTGTATTTTATTTAATTTGAATTATATATTCAATTAATATAGAACCTCATTTACTCATACATTTGACAAACGTATTTTTAATACCTGCATAAAGCACTTCCCTAGCACATTAGAAAACAACAAAAATAAAACAAAATAAAAAACAAAAAAATCTATCATATTCTTTTTTTTCCAGTGTAATCGTTTTTATTTTTCATATATATAGATATGAAAAAAAAATATATATATAGTATTGCACTTTAGGTTCTGGGATACATGTGCAGAACATGCAGGATTGTTGCATAGGTACATAATAGAAATGTGATTTGCTGCCTCAATCCCCATCACCTGTATCTGGCATTTCTCCCCATGTTATCCCTCCCCAACTCACTATTCCCTGCTGTCCCTCCCCTAGTCCCCTCCAACAGACCCCAGTGTGTGATGTTCCCTTCCCTGTGTCCATGTGTTCTCATTGTTCAGCACCTGCTATGAGTAAGAACATGTGGTGTTTGATTTTTCTGTTCTTGTGTCAGTTTGCTGAGAATGATTTCCAGATTCATCCATGTCCCTACAAAGTACACAAACTCATCATTTTTTATGGCTGCATAGTGTTCCATGGTGTATATGTGCCACATTTTCCTTGTCCAGTCTATCATCAAAGGGCATTTGGGTTGGTTCCAAGTCTTTGCTATTGTAAACAGTGCTGCAGTGAACATATGTGTGCATGTGTCTTTATAATAGAATGATTTATAATCCTGTGGATGGATATATGCCCAGTAACAGGATTGCTGGGTCAAATGGAATTTCTATTTCTAGGTCCTTGAGGAATCACCACACTGCCTTCCACAATGGTTGAACTAATTTACACTCCCACCAACAATGTCAAAGTATTCCTATTTCTCCACATCCTCTCCAGCATCTGTTGTCTCCAGATTTTTTAATAATCGCCATTCTAACTGGTGTGAGATGGTATCTCAATGTGGTTTTGATTTGTATTTTCTAATAACCAGTGATGATGAGCACTTTTTCATATGTTTGTTGACCTCATATATGTCTTCTTTTGAAAATTGTCTGTTCATATCCTTCTCCTACTTTTGAATGGGTTTTTTTTCTTGTAAATCTGTTTTAGTTCTTTGTAGATTCTGGATATTAGCCCTTTGTTAGATGGGTAGATTGCAAAAATTTTTTCCCATTCTGTTGGTTGCCAGTTCACTCTAATGACTGTTTCTTTTGCTGTGTAGAAGCTCTGGAGTTTAGTTAGATCCCATTTGTCTATTTTGGCTTTTGTTGTCAATGCTTTTGGTGTTTTAGTCATAAAGTCCTTGTCCATGCCTATGTTCTGAACGGTTTTGCCTGGATTTTCTTCCAGAGTTTTTATGGTGTTAGGTCTTATGTTTGTCTTTAATCCATCTGGAATTAATTTTAGTGTAAGGTGTCAGGAATGGGTCCAGATTCTGCTTTCTGCACATGGCTAGAGAGTTTTCCCAACACCATTTATTAAACAGGGAATCCTTTCCCCATTGCTTGTTTTTTCAGGTTTATAAAAGATCAAATGGTTGTAGATGTGTGGCATTGCCTCCCAGGCCTCTGTTCTGTTCCATTGGTCTATATCTCTGTTTTGGTACCAGTACCATGCTGTCTTGATTACTGTAGCCTTGTAATATAGTTTGAAGTCAGGTAGTGTGATGCCTCCAGCTTTGTTCTTTTTGCTTAGAATTGTCTTGGCTATGCAGGTTCTCTTTTGGTTCTATATGAAGTTTTAGGTGTTTTTTTCCAGTTCTGTGAAGAGGGTCATAAGTAGCTTGTTGGTGATAGCATCGAATCTATAAATTACTTTGGGCAATGTGGCCATTTTCACAATATTGATTCTTCCTAACCATGAGCATGGAATGTTTTTCCATCTGTTTATGTCTTCTCTTATTTCTTTGAGTGGTGGTTTGTAGTTCCCCTTGAAGAAGTCCTTTACATCCTTTGTTAGTTGTATTCCTAGGTATTTTATTCTCTTTGTAGCAATTGTGAATGGCAGCTCCTTCTTGATTTGGCTCTCTTTAAGTCTGTTATTGGTGTATAGGAATGCTTGTGATTTCTGACATTGATGTATCCTAAGACTTTGCTGAAGTTGCTTATCAGTTTCAGGAGATTTTGGGCTGAGGTGATGGGGCTTCTAAATATACAATCATGTCATCTGCAAATAGAGACAATTTGACTTCCTCCTTTACTAATTGAATATGCTTTATTTCTTTTTCTTGCCTGATTTCCCTGGCTAGAACTTCCAATATTATATTTATAGGAGTGGTGAGAGAGGGCATCCTTGTCTAGTGCCAGACTTCAAAGGGAATGTTTTCAGTTTTTGCCCATTCAGTATGATATTGGCTGTGGGTTTGTCATAAGTAGGTTTTATTACTTTGAGATACATTGCACTGATACCTAGTTTATTGAGAGTTTTTAGCATAAAGGGCTGTTGAACTTGGTTGAAGGCCTTCTCTGTCTCTATTGAGATAATCTTGTGGTTTTTGTGTTTGGTTCTATTTATGTGGTGAATTACCTTTATAGACTTGTGTATGTTGAACCAGCCTTGCATACCCAGGATGAAGCCTAATTGATAGTGATGAATAACATTTTGATGTGCTATTGCAATCAGTTTGCCAGTATTTTATTGAAGATTTTTGCATTTATGTTCATCATGGATATTGGCCTGCAGTTTTCTTTTCTTGTTGGGTCTCTGCTTGGTTTTGGTATCAGGATGATGCTGACCTCATAAAATGATTTGTGAAGGATTCCCTCCTTTTGGATTGTTTGGAATAGTTTCAGAGGAGTAGTACCAGCTCGACTTTGTATGTCTGTTAGAATTCAGCTGTGAACCCATCTGGACCTGGCTTTTTTTGGTTGGTAGGCTATTAACTGCTGCCTCAACTTCAGCCCTTTTTATTAATATATTCAGGGCTTTGGCTTCCTCCTGGTTTACACTTGGAAGAGTGCTAGTGTCCAGGAATTTATCCATTTCTTCCAGGTTTACTGGTTTATGTGCATTGAGTTGTTGTAGTAATCTCTGGTGGTGGTTTGTATTTCTGTGGAATCTGTGGTGATATCTTCTTTATTTTTTTCTATTGCATCTATTTGATTCTTCTCCCTCTGTCTATTTTGTTGCTCTATTCAAAAATCCACCTTCTGGATTTATTGATTTTTTGAAGAGTTTTTTGTGTCTCTATGTCCTTCAGTTCTGCTCTGATCTTAGTTATTTCTTGTCTTCTCCTAGCTTTTGAGTTTTTTTTGATTTTGCTCTGCTAGCTCTTTCAATTTTGATAATAGTGTGTCAATTTTAGATCTCTCCTTGGTTCTCATGTGGGCATTTATTGCTATGAATTTTCCTCTAGACACTGCTTTAAATGTGTCCCAGAGATTCTGGCACATTGTGTCTTCATTCTTGTTGGTTTTGAAGAACATATTTATTTCTGCCTTCATTTCATTGTTTATCCAGTCAACATTCAAGAGCCAGTTCTTCAGTTTTCATGAAGTTGTGCGGTTCTGAGTTAGTTTCCTAATCCTGACTCCTAATTTGATTGCCCTGTGGTCTAAGAGACTGTTATGATTTCCTTTCTTTTGCATTTGCTGAGGAGTGATTTGCTTCCAATTATATGGTCAATTTTAGAGTAGGTGCAATGTGGTGCTGAGAAGAATGTATATTCTGTGGATTTGGAGTGGAGAGTTTTGTAAATGTCTTTTAGGTTGGCTTGGTCCAGATCTGAGTTGAAGTCCTGGATATCCTTGTTAATTTTCTGTTTCATTGATCTGTCTAATATTGACAGTGGAGTGTTAAAGTCTCCTACTATTATTGTGTGGGAGTCTAAGTCTCTTTGTGGGTCGTTAACAACTTGCTTTACGTATCTGGGTGCTCCTGTTTTGGGTGCATATATATTTAGGATTGTTAGCTCTTCTTGTTGCATTGATCCTTTTATCATCACATAATACCCTTGTCTCTTTTGATCTTTGTAGGTTTAATGTCCATTTTATCAGAGACTAGGATTGCAACTCCTGCTTTTTTTTCCCTCTCCATTTGCTTGGTAAATCTTCCTCCATCCCTTTATTTTGTACCTATGTTTATCCTTGCATGTGAGATGGGTTTCCTAGATACAGCACACCAATGGGTCTTGACTTTTTATCTAATTTGCCAGTGTGTGTTTTGATTGGGGCATTTAGCTCATTTACATTTAAGGTTAATATTGTTATGTGTGAATTTGATCCTGCCATTTTGATGCTAGCTGGTTGTTTTGCCCATTAGTTGACACAGATTCTTCATTGTGTAGATGCTTTAACATTTGGTATATTTTTGGAGTGGCTGGTACTGGTTGTTCCTTTCTACGTTTAGTGCTTCTTTCAGGAGCTCTTGTAGGGCAGGCCTGGTGGTGATGAGAACTCTGAGGATTTGCTTGTTCATAAAGAATTTTATTTCTCCTTTGCTTATGAAGCTTAGTTTGGCTGGAAATGAAATTCTGGGTTGAAAGTTCTTTTCTTTAATGTTGTTGAATCTTGGCCCCCACTCTCTTCTGTCTTGTAGGTTTTCTGTCAAGAGACCAGCTGTGAGTCTGATGGGCTTCCTTTTGTGGGTAACCCAACCTTTCTCTCTGGCTGCTCTTTGGATTTTTTCCTTCATTTCAACCCTGATGCATCTGACAATTATGTGCCTTGGGGTTACTCTTCTTGAGGAATATCTTTGCAGTGTTGTCTGTATTTCCTGGACTTGAATGTTGGCCTGCTTTGCTAGGTTGGGGAAGTTCTCCTGGATAATATCCTGAAGAGTGTTTTCCAGCTTGGATTCATTCTCCCCATCACATTCAGTTATACCTGTCAAATGTAGATTAGTCCTTTTCACAAAATTCCATATTTCTTGGAGGCTTTGTTCATTTCTTTTTACTCTTTTTTCCTCTAATCTTGCCATATCTTTTTATTTCATTGAGTTAATCTTCAATCTCTGATATCCTTTTTTCTGCTTGGTCAATTCAGCTATTGAAATTTGTGTATGCTTTGCGAAGTTCTTGTGTTGTGTTTCTCAGCTCCATCAATTCATCTGTATTCTTCTCTAAGCTGTTTATTCTCATTAGCATTTCACCAAACCTTTTTTCAACATTTTTAGTTTCTTTACATTGGGTTAGAACATGTTGTTTTAGCTCAGAGAAGTTTGTTATTACCTACTTTCTGAAGCCTGTTTCTGTCAATTCATCAGATTCACTCTCCATCCAGCCTTGTTCCTTTGCTGATGAGGAGTTGTAATCCTTTGGAGGAGGAGAGGCATTCTGGTTTTGGGTGTTTTAATCTTTTTTTGCTGGTTTCTTCCCTTATTTGTGGGTTTATCTACCTGTGGTCTTTGTAGTTTGTGACTTTCAGATGGGGTCTCTGAGTGGACATCCTTTTTGTCGATGATGAAGTTATGTCTTTCTGCTTTTAGTATTCCTTATGCCAGTCAGGCCCCTATGCTGTAGGACTGCTGGAGGTCCACTCCAGACCCTGCTTGCCTGGAGATCACCTGTAGCAGCTGTAGAACAGTAAGGGTTGCTGCCAGTCTCTTTTTCTGTTATCTTTGTCCCAAAAGGATACCTGCCAGATGTTACCCTGAGCTCTCCTTATGAGGTGTCTTTGGATATATGGGGTTCAGGGAGCTGCTTGAGGGGACAGTCTGTCCCTTATAGGAGCTCTAGTGCTGAGCTGTGAGCTCTATTATTCCGTTCAGAGCTTCTGGGCAGGTACGTTTAAGTCTGCTGCAACGGAACTCATAACTGCCTTTTTTTCCCTGGTGCTCTGTCTTAGGAAGGTGGGACTTTTTTGATAAGTTTCTGACATGCTGCTGCCTTTTTTCAGAGATGTTCTGCCCAGTGAGGTGGTAGCCTAGTCACAGTCTGCCAGCAGAGACGTTACTGAGCTCCTGTGGGCTCTGCCCAGCTGCTATGTGAACTTCCTTGCAGTTTTGTTTATAGAGGTATAGTTAGAATTGCCTCAGTAATGGCAGTCTGCCTCAGTAAAGGTGGACAACCTCAGTAATTGTGGACTGCCTTGGTAGAGATGAACTGCCTCAGTAATGATGGATGCCTTTCTCCCCACAGAGCTAGACCTTCTTGGGTCCAGTTGTGTGTGCTGTGAAACTGTCATTCAAGAGTATTTCAGATTGCTGGTCTTTGTGGGGGTGGGACTCGCCCAGCCAGATCACCTGGCTCCCTGTTTCAGCCCACTTTTTTCAGTTGAATGGGTGACTCTGTCTCCCAGGTGTTCTGGGTGCCAGTAGAAACTGCTGCCCAGATTTGTGTGAGTTTTTGTGCGGAGACCCACTGCACCAGCTGAAACAGCCATGCTAGAGACTTGTGATGCAAGAAATCTCTCTTTCCCTGGGACACAATGCATGACTTTCAGTATCATGACAGTAACCATCGTATTTCCTGAAATAATGGCATTATTTTTTGTTAGACCTAACTTCTTTGATCTTCAAGACAGTTCCCAATGACATTTTATTCTTGCCTTGCTGCTGAACTTCTCATACCTTAGCATATTATCATGGACAGCTTGATTTTCCCATCTTCTTCATTCCTTTCATTAATGACTCACCTCTCTTAAGAAAACTTCAACTTAGAAAAGCAAGTGCAGTCACACCCCTGCCAGTACCCTTTCTATTCTCACAGACTTAGTGTAGCATGTAATCTTCTGTTACTGTAATGACGAGGATATGAACTGGCTTATTATTAGATTGAGAACTTACTTTGTATAGGACATTGTCAGAATCAGAGGATACCAAGAAGTAAAATATAGTATTTTCCAAGATTGTAAATCTATTTGAGAGGATAAGTGGAAAAAAAATTACAGAACACATGCTAAGTCCAAATTAGTAGAGTAGACTTAAATATGTAGTAGAATCTACATATACATGCTATAATTCAGATACATGGCACTCTCTATACACACACACATACATACCTATTACTTCTTTTTAGCTGATTTTATCATGTTCTGATGTTTCTTTCTATTTGCTTGATGGACGTCTCACTCTGTTTCCCAGGCTGGAGTGCAGTGGTATGATTACAGCTCAAGTGCTTCCCTCACCTCAGTCTCTCAAGTAGCTGGGATTACAGGCATGTGCCACCAAACCCAGTTAATTTTTCTGACTTTTTGTAGATACAAACTCTCACTATGTTCCCCATATGAGGCTTCTATTTTATTCAGTAGAAACTGTTTTTAAAACTTTCTTGTCAATTCAGTTGTCTTTATTGATTGAATGCTAGATAAAGACAGGGGTGCATTACAACGGAAATGGATAGTCTTTTCCTTCTCCTCCTTGCTTTCCCAAGGGTTGTCTATCTGGTCAAAGAAAGTTTTTAAATTCTGTGGCAGCAGGAGAGGGCCTCATGTATTTTCATGCACCTTTCACTGTCGGTTCTCTCTGACCTATAGCTGAGCTCATAGATTCTGATTTAGAGGAGTTGGCCCAAGGTTAGAACAATGTTGCCCCGAAGTGGGATATGCCCAACTACTGTTTTGGAGAGTTGTGCCACCTTTGCTGCTGACCAGGCCCCCACCTTAGTTCTTGATGACAACCCTAACACCATCAATGTCTTCCTCTCTTCCCCTGCTTTAGGTACTTCCTTTGAGATTTCTAGAGGTCCTTCCATCTCAAGGTGATGACTCCTTGGTTTGTAGGCACACTGACTCAGTATGAGATATGTTTTGCATGCCTTCAGTGTCACAAAGGAAATTATGGATAGCAATGACAGCTTACGTAGACCACGGAAGGCTGAGAGAGAGAGAAAGAGGAAAGGGAAAAAGGAGGCTCACTAGGAAGAACTGCAAATAGTTAGGTTCGATTATTGTGGAGCTGGAGCAAGTTACAAGACATGAGCTTTGGAGAGACATCATAAACAGCTCTGTATGCCTTGCTAGCAAGTTTAGAATTTATCCTAAATACCATTATTTTCAACAAAAATCATACCTATTCCCAGGTTCATAAGGGAAATTAAAGCTCAGGGATAACAACTGTGGATTATTAGTGGTAAAATTAGAGACCACAGGCTTAAGTGACAAGGAAAGGGAGACCTCTTGCTCTGGTAAGACAAGACCAAGTTAGCATTATGCAGCATTGTATCATTACTATCTGAAGTATAGATTTTTAAAAGCACTTACTGAATAAATGAATATAATTAGTGAAGTAATAAAATTCCATCAAAATTCCTAAAGAGATGGTTTTAGCAGGCTTTCTTTGGGAACTTACATTCTAAATTCAGAGACACAGTGAATTTTTTGGAATATGAATACATTCAACTTAACTTATACTAAAGAGTTATGCCATTTCTACTGCAAAAAAAAAAAAAAAATCCCATCCTGTAATATTTCAGGTTCTCTGAATAAGAGCCTGAATAGTTGCAGCACTAAAGACAGGGCTTTATTCTGCTTGTAGTTTCAGTCCTTTGGGAGACCCTTGGAATTGTTTGCTATCAGCATACATAACCTGCTGAAGCCACTTCAGAATATAGCTGCCATGATCAATGATGAAAGCAGTTCCTTTCCTCTTAAAAGTATCATTTTAATTGTGCAGCAAGTGTAGCTTTGTAAAACTAGAGTGTGCAGAGAAGTCTCTACATTGCCCATTAAGTTGTGTTATCTTTAGCATCATCAGTTTGCATGCTGAGGAATTTCAGGTGGAAGCAACCTTATGAGACACTTCAGTTATTTTAGTAACAAAATGCACAGGGTCATTAATCTCGTTTGGATCTATTTTGAGACTTAATCATTAAATTTAAAATATTTTTTCTAAGCTAGGGAAAATGCTGAATTTCAGTATCATCATATACTGACTAGGGCATCTGAGTCATGGTACTGAAGGTTTGAGATTATAAATTGTTCCCAAAATATGTAGAATTCTCCTTTCAACTTCTAAGCACCTGGTATTTTATAAACATCATTTTATTTTATTGTTGCAACAACCTGTATAGTAGCTATTGTTAACTCCATTTTACAAGTAGAAAGACAAGGAGACAGACTCAGAAAGCATAAATTTCCTATTCAAAGACATTCGTTTAAAAAGCTGGGAAGGTCTGTCTGACTCCAAAGTCTTTGACCTACCTGCAGCAGCCTCTAGGCAGACCCCCTAGAGCTGACCCCCAGGTCACTGATTTGGCAGGTCCACTCTCCTGGAGAATTCACAAAATGACTCATTATTGCTTATTTATTATTATGAACACTGCTGTTTCTCTGCTCTGAACATTATGCCCATTTTTCCCTTCTGTTACGTAGATGTGAGTATAAAAATGCTTTGAGAATGAGGGGAAACATACAGAGAGCTAGTACTAGAATTGAGTTCCTTTTTCTTATGGCAGGAGAGCAAGAATTATTTTAGGGTGCAATATTGCGTTCGAATATTTTCTTAAGAATTCAACAGCCGGGCGCGGTGGCTCACGCTTGTAATCCCAGCACTTTTGGAGGCCGAGGAGGTGGTTCACAAGGTCAAGAGAGGTCAACATGGTGAAACCCCGTCTCTACTAAAAATACAAAAAATTAACTGGGCATGGTGGTGCGTGCCTGCAGTCCCAGCTACTCAGGAGGCTGAGGGAGGAGAATTGCCTGAACCCAGGAGGTGGAGGTTGCGGTGAGCGAGATCTCGCCATTGCACTCAGCCTGGGTAACAAGAGCGAAACTCCGTTAAAAAAAAAAAGCAATTCTACATACTTCTGGTGTTCACCTCAGACCGAAAAGTCTGACTCAAGTGGCAAGTGTTGAGATTTTTGTTGTACCTGTCTTATTGTTAAAGTGATTCACGAAGACAAGTCAATGTTCTCCAAGCTTTTAAAAGTTATTGCCTTTTTAAAATTAAAAAACCCCACTAATATGCAGAGGGTACAATTAATTAAACAAAATAGAATTAGATTTAAAGAGAAGGAAAAAATAAAACACAAAGCAAAATGTCACTCTTTTCAGAGTTGAAATTGTCAACTTCACTAAATGGTCTCTACTATGTTAAACTCCCCACAAAAGGCATTTCGATATGTGGAGGCCAAGGACCCTCCAAATAAAATACTCTGAAGGACCTTTTCTGTGGATGTGGTCTGTCCTTTACTTTGAGAAAGTCTTCTGAGTGTGGTTATCTTGGGACATTTTCTATCTTAGTTACAGACCATATATTTGTTCAGGAGTAAAAGAAAAGCACTTAACCTGAATGGATATTTACTGTGAAGAATCAGAGATGGGCTATAGAGCCTGAAATGATTCTGACTAGGAGAGAAACAGAACATTCTTCAGGAGCCAAAGCTTTCCCTCCTCTTCTCTTTTGTTTGTTTTTCAGATGGGTCAAATAGAGTTATTGCCGGGCTATCTTTAAGTAACCTTCCAGTTCAGGAGTTTGTTAAACTCGTTGGATTTCCCACAATCCATTTCTAAATGCCCGTGAGAAGGAATCTGATTGGCCCACCCTAGTTCAGTCAGCTGTGGGTAGGTGGGCAGGGCCAGGAACCCGTCACTCAGAGAAGCAGCATGAGTGTGTCAGCTTTGGGATGTCAGAAAACCTGCCAAAGAGCCTGAGGGCTCTTCCTCCTCTCAGGAGGCAGAGTACATCAAGTTAATTTCCTCAGGAGTGCATTCTGATTAGAATATGCTATAATTAATTTCTGATGCCTGGAGAGACTGGATTAACTATCATGTTTATCCAAACTTCTTACAACCATTACATAGCAAAAAAAAAAAAATCTTTTGGGTTAGTTCTTCAAAAGATACACAAAACTCTTCAATCCACTCACCACCTCACCAGGCATACACCATATCCCCATCCTCCTTCCTGTCTGCCACTTCCCCTCCATCAGAGATAACTATAAACACAAAGAACATGGTATTGGCCCAATAGCAAAGAGAACAATACTACCTTCCCCTAACTTTCTGCAAAAGGATGTTGTTGACGATAACTATATTATGTACTATTTGTTGAGTACTTTGAGTTTCTCAGGCAGCCACAGGATATTATTACTATTATTACCTTGTTTAATATTTGTTTAATAGTAGGAAAATTTTTTTAGTCTTGACTGTAAACTATCGCTATAACTTTTTCCCATCTTCTTTAATGCTGTTCCAGAGGCATTGAACAATGATACTAAAGTAACAGTTCAAGCACATCACTGTGCCTAATGAATAACAGCGCTCTTGATTAATGGTACTTGTTCAACATCACACTGACAGAAGTATGAAGTGTAAAAAAAATGGAGTTTCTGCCTACTGTGATTTTTTTCTCCATTTTTTTTAAAAAAAACAGGCGTCATCAGAGCTGAATTTTTTTACAGCTGCAATTTTTTTTATTACCTATTCATCTATTCAACTACTGCTGTATTTTTTTATTTGACAAGTACTGTGCTTTTGTCTCATGCTGGTGCTTGCTATCATTACATAGCATCACTCAAGGAATCTGCTGTAGGATCTGCTAAGCATCTCTGCAATCAGAAAGCCCTCTACTAGCCTAGCACTAGACCTCTGCCCGGGGCAGAAAAAAAGAGAGGGTAGGGGAGGAAAGGAGGGTGAACTTTGCTGAAAGGTACACATTGGTCACAGCTGACAAGGAACAGCCAGGTGCCGAGAATATCTATCACGAAGCCATTGGTGAATTGCAGGTGACTAGAGGCATACTTCACGGTGCTGTATCAGAGTTTATGTATTTTACTAACCTTATTTCATTGGGTTGAAGCTGTAGAGTTTTATGAGCCCCCCAATCCTATACTAGTTGGAAATAAATTCCTCCTTAGCTATATATCAGAGAATGACACTGGTTGTTGGCCCATCTCTCTGGGCAAATTCACTGCCTGTATATCTTCTTTCTCTTTCGTCCTGGGGCTAGGGTGCAGTGCAGGGTTGTTTCTGTATGACATGACATGCCATGAAAGAAAAGCCTTGCAGTTCAAGGTGAGGGAGGCAGGGCAACCTGAGTACCAGCTTTAGCCTCTTGTTACAACCCTATCTTGTAAATTGTTCAGTCTCATGGTGACTTGAATGGTTAGCACTGTTGTCAGCTATCTCTGCACTCCAGCTTTTCTCTCTCCTGGCAGGAACATCTGGAACCCAGACTTTACAAACAGTAATAATAACCCTCCTTTAGCGTTCACATTTTGCAGTTGTTATTATGTCACCATGGTAAATGACCATAATTGGCCCCCACAATGAAATGTTGCCAACATTCACATGAATAGCAACTGCAATCTCACAGGCTAGCAGGCATGTGCTTTGCAAATAAAATTTTTGCTGAATAGCTGAAATCTCAGGTTCATTTGGGGACCTGAGTACTTCTGAATTATAATGAAAAATGATTTGTTTCTAAAACAGAGCAGTGCTGCATATAGGAACTGAAAGAGGAGGTCAGGGGTAAGTATTAAAAGGGTATTTCCAGGATTTGCAAGAGCCCTCGTGTCTTTGGGGGCTGACTTAGATATGGAGTGATGAGTCATAAGACTCCACCTGAGCACAGAGTTCTTGTAATTGTATTTCTCACCTAAAGGGCACACAAAATACACACACACACACACACACACACACACATACAAGTACACAAAATTCTGGCTTCACTGCCATCCCAAAGTTAGCATATACCTTTCCAGACATTTTCCAGAGCTAGCATGCAGTGAAGACATAACAAAATAGTGAAAAATGAAATGACAGGCTGAGTGGGGTGGCTCACGTCTGTAATCCCAGCAGTTTGGGAGGCAGAGGTGGGCTGATCACTTGAGGTCGGGAGTTCGAGACCAGTGTGACCAACATGGAGAAACCTTACCTCTACTAAAAATACAAAATTAACAGGGCATGGTGGTGCATACCTGTACTCCCAGCTACTTGGGAGGCTGAGGCAGAAGAACCATTTGAACCTGGGAGGCAAAGGTTGTGGTGAGCTGAGATTATGCCACTGCACTCCAGCCTGGGCAACAAGGGAAAAACTCCATCTCAAAAAAAAAAAAAGAAAGAAAATATAATGCAAAAATATATATTAGTGCTCTGACTATAAGTGTACATTTTAACATTGTGCTCAGGAGGCAATTTCAGTTAAATTAGTATTGATGATTTTTGACTGATTTGGTTGAGAAACCAGGACCAATTCAAGATGTTTGTTTCAATAAATGAATGAATAGGTGAATAAATGAATGAAATCTATTTTCTTCTGTATCCCAAGTAATCTACTTTATTGCAAAATCCATTTTTTATTAGAACTTTTTTTTCCAAACTAGGCTTGTTACCCTAAAATAAAACACAATCTAACACAGAAAGCAGGGATCTTGAAATTAGCTTTACATAGATTTATATAATCTAAATAAACCTTCTTGATTCAGTAATTATTATCATGATCTAGTTAAAATCACTCACACAGGATTTGAAACCTGCTCAAAGTCTTCTCTTAATCTCCCCTCATGTTTCAGAAACAAGCTTCTCTCCACTTCTCTCCTGTGCTTAATGAGAGAGCCTTTGGGAAGAATAACCAACAATCTCGGATCATTGTTGGCATAGAAATTAAGGGATAACAGAAATGTCTCATTATATAAAGAAAATAATGGAAATTATTCAGCTAATGATTCTTAAAATATAGGGAAATTGAGAAAGAATTTTTCCTAAAACGTCACTAGCGTTTTTGACAAACTATTTACAAGAGTAGGTTTCCTGTGGCACAAAGAGGCATGGCTCCAGCATGACTTAAGACAACCACTTCCACCTTTCTGAAACTTCTCCTTATCTCCTGTTTTGCCTGTTAACCAGTGGCTCCATCTGGTCAATGGCTCCTTAGAGTGGGTCAAAGCCCCACAGTATTTACCACTCCTTCTGTACCCTCCACCCAACCATGTAATTACATTTGCTCCCTTAGTCCTAGCTCTCTCAATACAATAAAAATTCCCCATTATATCAGTGTGGCAAACCTAGATATTACCAGAAAGCTCATTAGATGTATGCATTTTTTTCCCACTGGGCTGTGAATAGCTTTAATTCTTCTAATAAAGATTTTTAATTTTATAAAGGGATTTATTTGTTAAAAGAATGATCAGAGATATTTTGTTTAGGGAGGACTTGTCAATAGGACATTCCCCGGATTCTACTCTAGCATGCTAAACTCAGCAACTTGATACCCTATTTCTGAAAAGTTCTCTGACTTGGATATGAATTTCAGAGTCCAAATTAAAGTATCTTAGTCTTCTTTTAAGTTTTATTCCAAGGCTAGCTAAAAACAAACTAAGAATAAAGGCAGAAGCATATAACTTTTTCTAAATTGTCTTTATTGTTTTACTGTTTCTTTTCTTATTTCTACCAGAACAGAAAGAAGCTGGGAAAGGAGAGGCCAAAGAGCTACTGACTGTTGACCATGCAAGTGTATGTCCAGTTGGACTGGTTGTCGTTGTGAGTCATGGAGGTGCTCCTCATAGAATTTGCAAGTAGAGAGGAGTATGTAAAGATGCTTTTGTTTATACTGAATTTTTGAAGTTTGTGGGTTCTACTATTGACTCAGTTTTATATATTTTGATCAGGGAAGTCTTTAGCCAGCAAGATGAGATTTTAGTGGGGACACAGCCAAACCATACCATTCTATGCTGGTTCCTCTCAAATCGCATGTCCTCACATTTGAAAACCAATCATACCTTTCCAACAGTCCTAGCAGAGTCTTAATTCATTTCAGCATTAACTCAAAAGTCCATAGTCCAAAGTCTCATCTGAGACAAGGCAAGCCATAGGCTTCTGCCTATGAGCCTGTAGAATCAAAAGCAAGTTAGTTACTTCCTAGATATGATGAAGGTACAGGCATTGTGTAAATACAGCCATTCCAAATGGGAGAAATTGGCCAAAACAAAGGGGCTCCATGCAAGTCTGAAATCTAGCAGGGCAGTCAAATCTTATAGTTCCAAAATCATCTCCTTTGACTCCATATCTCACAACCAGGTGATCACACTGATGCAAGAGGTTAGTTCCCATGGCCTTGGGCAGCTCTGTTCCTGTGGCTTTGCAGGGTACAGCCTCCCTCCTAGCGGCTTTCACAAGCTGGTGTCGCATGTCTGTGGCTTTTCCAGGTGCAGGGTGCAAGCTATTGGTGAATCTACCATTCTGGGGTGTGGAGGATGGAGCCCTCTTCTCATAGCTCCACTAGGCAGTAACCTAGTAGAGACTTGGTGTGGGGCATCTGACTTCACATTTCTCTTCCTCACTGCCTTAGCAGAGGTTTTCCATGAGAGCCCTGCTTCTGCAGCAAACTTCTGCATGGACATCCTGGCATTTCCATACATTATCTGAAATCTAGGCAGAGGTTCCCAAACTCCAATTCTTGTCTTCTGTGCACTGGCAGCTTCAACACTATGTGGAAGCTGCCAAGGCTTGAGGCTTGCACCTTCTGAAGCCCTAGCCTGAGGTATATGTTGGCCCCTTCAGCCATGGCTGCAGTGACTGGGACACAGGGCACCAAGTAAGTCCCTATACTGTACACAGCATGGGGACCCCGGGCCCAGCCCACAAAACCACATTTTCCTTACAGGTTGGCGGGCTTGTGATGGGAGGAGATGCCATGAAGACCTCTGTCTTTTTTTTTTTTTTCTTTTTTTGAAAAGGGACTTTATTTATTAAAGAAAAGTCATCTGTGAGTGACTAGTTAAATTAGCATGCTTGACTTTAACACTCTGGGTTGAAACCTGCCTCCCTCAAATAGCACATGGACTCTCCAAGCAAATGTCTAGAGGGCAGTTCAAGTAGCAACTCAAGAGCCCAGAGGAGCATGGGAGGAAGACATCACTCCACTTCCTGGCGCCACAACCACTTTTTTGTAAACACCTGTCAGATGCTAAAAATACGGCCTTACACACTACCATCACCGAAGTTTATAAGCAATCAGATCAGAAAGCAGGAGCAGCTACAGTGCCTCCAACAGTCCAGGGCTGAGGAGCTGAAATGAGTTTCCAGGGGAGGTCCCTTCTGTCCAGTCTTGGGCTGCGCTGGGGGCTGCTGTGGCCAGACAGCTGAGTGGAGCAGTGCCACCTACATGAGATTTAGTGTCTGGAGGATTCTAGAGATCTGCATGACGGGACCCGTTTCTGGATCATTCACCCACTGGGTGCTATTCAGCGGGTTCTTCGCATGTCTTCAAATGCTACGAATGTTTTCGGGTTGGGTCAGGCCTAGCTGCACCACTGGGTTATCCAGGATGGCCTGAAAGAGAGGACTGTCGGGATTGATGCCCTTGTCCAGCTCCTCTGTGGAGGGCTTCCTGTCCCCCAGCAGCCACTGACATGCTGCATTCTGCTGGTTACCGTTCACTCTGAGGGAGTCTATCACCTCCTTCTCATCAAACCCCAACTCCATAAGGGAAATTATGGCCCAAGCATCGGCCGAATCTCCCTTTTTCTCTAGATCCTCTTGAAGATTTCCATTAGCTCATCTCTGGCCTCCTCGTCGGTGGTGCTGGCTCCTGCGGCAGCCTCGGAGGTGGCTGCTGCTGCTGCTGCTGCAGCCCCCTGAGCCCCTGGGGGAGCTTAGTCTGGAAGAGGCATGTCTGTGGTTGGATCTTCTGCGTGTTCTATTTGCCACTCCATGGCCTGAGGCACCGACATGTGGTTCAGCTGAAGGGCCTTGGTGGCTCTGGTCTTGGGAAAGCCCATCTCCGTGAGCTGCCTCGTTCACACACTCATCCTCCTTCTCATCCAGCATAGCATTCGCCTTCTTAAATAATTCCACTGCATCAGGGTTCAGCGCTAACAGCTTCTGCGCCACCTCGATGAAAGACACCAGTATCTCCCAGAGTTCTGTCTGGAAGTCTCTCATGTTGGTCTGGACCAAGGCCCAGTCCATATTGTGGGAGGGCAGGTTGGCAGTGGCCTGGAGGATGGCATCTTTATCTGGAGCTTTCTGGTCTTGTTTTTTCTTTTCATCTGCTGAGACATCAGCCATCTTGGGAAGTGGTGCTGACACACCTTTTTTTTTTTAATCAATAATAGGACATCTTGGTCCTGGATGTCATGCCAAGACAAGGTATCCCATTGTCTTGGGGATTCACACTGTGTTCCCTGTTAGTTATGCAAATTTCTATAGACAGCTTGAATTTCTCCTTAGAAAATGGGATTTTCTTTTATATTGCATTCTCGGGCTGCACATTTTCTAAGCTTTTATGCTCTGCTTCCTTTATAAAACTGAATGCCTTTAACAACACCCAAGTTAACTCTTAAATGCTTTGCTGCTTAGAAACTTCTCCAGAAAGATACTCCAAATCGTCTCTCTCAGGTGCAAAGCTCACAAATCTGTAGGGTGGGGCAAAATGCTCCCAGTCTCTTTGCTAAATTATAATGAGTAACTTTTGCTACAGTTCCCAAAAAGTTATCTCCATTTGAGACCACCTCAGCCTGGATTTCATTGTCCATATCACTATCAGGCTTTTGGTCAAAGTCATTTAACAAGTCCCTAGGGAGTTCCAAACTTTCCCACATTTTCCTGTCTTCCTCTGAGTCCTCCAAACTGCTCCAACCCCTGTCTGTTACCCAGTTCCAGAGTCACTTCCACATTTTGGGGTATCAACAGCAGTGCCCCACTCTCCTGGTACCAATTTACTGTATTAGTCCATTGTCACACTGCTGATAAAGATGTACCAGAGACTGGGCAATTTACAAATGAAAGAGGTTTATTGGATTCTAATTCCACATGGCTGGGAGGCCTCACGATCGCAGTGGAAGATGAAAGGCATGTCTCACAGGGTGGCAGACAAGAGAAGAGAGGTTGTGCAGAGAAACTCCCATTTTTCAAAACATCAGATCTTGTGAGACTTACTATCACCAGAACAGCATGAGAAAGTCCTGACTCCATGATTCAATTCTCTCTCATCAGGTGCCTCCCAAAACATATGGGAATTCAAGATGAGATTTGAATGGGGACTTAGCCAAGCCATATCACTCCCCATCTGCATTCATTGCTGCTCCCTAAATTTGTTCTGGATGCATATGTCTTATGGTATGCTTAAACTTCTCTCTTTTACAGGCATTTCGGTTACCCTTGAGTGGGATGGGCTGGGTTTTTAATATGTAATGGGATGAATCCTTACTGATTCTGGTAGATCATGTTGAATATTGTTTGAAGATAAAGAGATAGAATTTATTAGTGGATTGCATTTGGGATGTGGGAAAAAAAGAATCAAAGATAATTATAAAGGTTCTAAGCTGAAAAAGGAAAGGATAGATGGGGAAGACTGGGAAAAGCAGAAGTGAAAGGGGGAGGTCAGTTGTCCAGTCTTGCAAAATTACCTTAGATCTTTCAATATCACAATAAAACACAAATTGAACCCTTGATTCAACTGCCCAGATACATTTTCAACTCTCCAGCAAAAGGGATTTCATACAATATTCAACATAATAATAATAGTAGCTAACTCTTACAGATTATTTATGAAGTTCCAGGCACTATTCTAGACACTTAAATAAGTTCCCAGCTGGAACATATAGAAGTGCCAATCTTCCTAGGTTTCATCTAATGAGATGTAAGTGGAGATGATGTGTATAAATTCTGGATCATCATTAACTTGAAGACAAATTGGCTTTCCTGAATTTTGGCTCTTATTTCCATGAATAAGACTGTTTTTAAACCAATAATCCAAATCTCAGCTTTGCAAATTATGATGGAGGCACACGATGAAAGGAATCCACCATCCTAAAAGGTTACAGAGAAAATATACACCACCATTCTAGACTAGCCTGTCATATTAGATATAACTAAACATCTAATTGTTCAAGGTAGTTTGGTCTCCTTTTTAATGGAAATACAACAATTTATGCTAATTAATAAATGCAGTTTTCTGAGGTAAAATGATAGTAACATTAGCCAGGCACAAGTAGAATTTTATATTTTTACATACTTTTTAAAATAACTGAGAGTAAATTCCTATATTAAATCTGGGCAGACGTTTTCCTGTCAGAACCTCACTCTATTCCCCCGCCCTCACTCCCACCCAAGCTGTTAAGAACGGTGATATTCAAGACCTGGTGAATGATCAGATGTACACATTATGTTTCCAACACATTTAATTATTATCACTATTGGGCACTGTTTTATTACTGAATTTCTAGAGTAAAGCCACATTTCCCAAACTTTTCACTAATTCTCAATATATTGCCCTGACTATGAAAAGTAAACCATAGTTTTCTACTCAGCTCTTTTATCACTCACCAAAAGGGCGTGGACATTTTTGCTTCATTAGACACTTTCAACTTTCTCTTTTGTTCCTCCTGTTCTATGCTGCAAAGAACAACCTGTAATAAGTTACTCCCACTTCACAACCAAAAATAAAATCTTCTTTTAAAATGAAATGCTTTAATTTCAACTATGATAATGCCAAATTTGGCACAAACTATGATAAATTAACTATTTAAACCTCAAAAATCTCCCCCAAATATTAGATTTTAAAAGCTGTTTAAAATTCAGAAAATATTCTTCTGAGGAAAACATTTATGTAGTTAAAAAGACTCTAACAATTAGGGATCTAGATTCAACTTTTTTCACTTCTTCTGTTACCATCACTAGCTAATACCTGATTGCTATACTCTGACTGTAAGAAATTAGTCTATCCATGACTTTTACAGCTCTTGTAAGCATCATTCATTTAGAATTTAGCATGTCATTAGTACTATAATTATTTATCTTTTTGAATGCAGATCCTGTCTCTTCATTAATCTTGGAAGATGGGAACAAATGGATAATATCATATAGCCTTAGTTTATAGCACACCCACTCCCTGGATACAATACAGTGTACCCGGGCAGGGCATATTGAGTATCATATACATAAAGGCTGTTCTCATGTCATCCCAGTGTTTCTGGGAAAGAGGATTAGGAAGGGAGACCGGAAAGAAAAGGGGACACATTTCTCTACTAAACACATATGTGCATACACACACGTATATACGTGTGTGTGTGTGTGTTTGTGTATTTTAGTGGTTAATAAAGGTAAGGAAGGCCTATAATTTTTTTATTCTTGTGAACCAAGGTTTTAAGTTTCTGCTAGTTCTCTCAGGATATTTCTTGACTCACAGTTCTCAATTAAATAGGCAGTACTTGAATTTAATGATCTCAAGAACGTAAGATCAGAAGACTTATATCTAACATCTAACAAGTTATGGGGAGAATTTTATAAGAGTATAAATAGTATAAATAGGATTTTTTGTTTCTATCATATATTCGGTGGAAAATATTTTAAATCTTCTTTCCCATGTACTTTACTGAATCCTAGTGATAAGGTTTATTATCTTTTTTGTTTGTTTGTTTACTTTGCCAAAAATTAACTTTGTAGTATTCATCTCTGTGAGAAATGTGGAAAATGATATTACCACAATTCATCTCAAAATCTGGAAATGGCATGTTCCAACATGACATTGCCTATATTTTTACATAGGTATCATTTTACACAGATATCATTGTAAAGGTAGAGGTAAGGACAACTCAAGCAAAACAAAAATAAATCTGCAATTAAAAACTCATTTGAAGCCATTTTCCTTTTTAATGTGGTGCAGAGTAGTGTCTTTAAAGTTAGTTTTATAAATTTTCACAAAGACAGCATAGTAAGTTAAAAAGAAAAAAACAAGCTCTATAACCAGACTGACTGGATTTGAATCCCATATTTATCACTTATTAGCTGTTAAAACTAGAGCACATCACTTCTCTTTGCTTCCATTTCTTCAACTCGAAGAATCGAAGAAAAATAGCATCTATCTCACAGGGTGATTCTGAAGATTGAGTAAATGAACATATGCAAAACATGAAGGATATGGTAAGGGCTCAGAGAATATTGGCTGTTATTTGGGGATAAATTATGTATTTGGATTATAGGCAGCAAGTACTCTGGATACATCAAGTGCTGAAATCGCTATTTGACTTTGCATTTTCTTTCTTTTTTTAAAATTAATATATGCATGCATTTATGGGGTACATGTGATATTTTGATTATGCATGCAATGTGTAATAACCAAATCAGGGCATTTAGGATAGACATCACCTTTAACACATCATTTATTTGTGTTGGGAACTCTTTAGTGTTTTCTTCTAGCCATTTTGAAATATGCCATATGTTGATGTTAACTATAGTCACCCTAACGTGCTATCCAACATTAGAACTTATTCTTTCTACCTAACTATATGTTTAACATACAAAACTTCACCAAACTTTCTTCATCCACTTCTCCAACAACAACCCCTGGCAACTTTCTGTCTACTCTCTTCCTCTGTAACATCAACATTTTTAGCTCCCACATATAAATGACAATGTGCAATATTTACTCTATTAGTTAATTTTCATACTGCTATAAAGAAATACCTAAGGCTGGGTAATTTTTAAAGAAAAATAGGTTTAATGGACTCACAGTTCCACATGGATAAGAAGGTTTTACAGTCATGGCAGAAGGCATAGGAGGAGCCAAGACATGTCTTACATGGTGGCAGGAAAGAGAGCATGTGCAGAGGAACTGCCCTTCATTAAGCCAACAGATCTCATGAAACTTATTCACTATCATGAGAACAGCATGGGAAAAGCATACCCCCAGGATTCAATTACCTCCCAGTGGGTTCCTCCCATGAAATGTGAGGTTTGTGGAAGCTATAATTTCAGTTGAGATTTGGGTGGGGACACAGCCAAACCATATCAATTTGTTTCTCTGTTTCTGTGGCTTATTTCACTTAACATAATGACCTATAGTCCTATCAATTTTACTACCGATCACAGGATATCATTCTTTTTTATGGCTAAATAATATTCCATCATGTATATTTACTACATTTTATATTCCATTTATCTATTGATGAACATTTAAGTTGATTCCATATCTTGGCTATTGTGAATAGTGCTGAAAAAACACTGGGGTGTAGGTATCCTTTTGATATACTGATTTTCCTATCTTTGGATAACTATTCAGTAGTGGAATTGTTGAATTATATAGTGGTTTTATTTTTAGTTTTTTTAAAAACCTCCATACCATTTTCCATAGTGCCTGTACTATTTACATTCCCAAGAACAGTATATAAGTGTTCCCTTTTAAAAGAGGGAGTCAAATTGTTGCTGTTTGCAGATGATATGATGGGAGAAAACCCCATCATATCAAGCCAAAAGCTTCTTAAGCTGTTAAGCAACTGTAGCAAAGTCTCAGGATAAAAGATCAATATGCAAAAATAACAAGCAATTCTATACACAAACATCAATCAGAGAGCCAATTAATGAAGAAACTTCCATTCAGAATTGCAACAAAAAGAATAAAATAGCTAGGAATACAGCTAACAAGGGAAGTGAAGGATCTCTTCAAGGAGAATTATAAACCACTGCTCAAAGAAATCAGAGAACATAAACAAATGGAAAACCATTCCATTCTGAGAAATAGAATCAATATCATGAAAATGGCCATACTACCCAAAGTAATTCATAGATTTAATGCTATTCCCATTAAACTACCATTGATATTCTTCACTGAATTAGAAAAACTATTTTGAAATTCATTTGGAATGAAAAAAGAGCCCATATAGCCAAAACAATCCCAAGCAAAAAGACAAAGATAAAGGCATCATGTTCCTCAACTTCGAATTACTACAATGATACAGTAACTAAAATAGCATGGTACTGGTACATAAACAGACACATAGACCAATAGAACAGAATAGAGAACTCAGAAATAATGCCACACAGGTACAGTCATCTGATCTTTGACAAACCTGATAAAAACAAGCAATGGGGAAAGGATTTCCTACTTAATAAATGGTGCTGAGAGAACTAGCTAGTCATATGCAGAAAACTGAAACAGAATCCCTTTACTTACACCTTATACAAAAATTAACTCAAGATTAAAGACTTAAATATAAAACCCCAAACTATAAAAAGCCTAGAAGAAAATCTAGGCGATACCTTTTAGGACATAGGCACAGTCAAAAGTTTCATGATGTCAAAAGCATTAGCAAAAAAAGCAAAAATTGACAAATGGGATCAAATTAAAGAACTTCTACACAGCAAAAGTAGCTATCATCAGAGTAAACAGACAACCTACAGAACAGGAGAAAAATTTTGCAATCTATCCATCTTACAAAGGTCTAATATCCAGAATCTGCAAGAAATGTACACAGATTTACAAGAGAAAAAAACCATTAAAAAGTAGGCAAAGGGCATGAACAGACACTTATCAAAAGAAGACATATGTATGGCCAACAAACATGGAGAAAAGGTGAACATCACTAATTATTAGAGAAATACAAATCAAAACCACAATGAGACACTACCTTGCACATCAGAATGGTGACTATTAAGTCAAGAAACAACAGATGCAGGCAAGGCTGCAGAGGAATACAAACACTTTCACACTGTTGGTGGGAATGCCAATTAGTTCAACCATTGTGGAAGACAGTGTGGGGGTTCCTCAGATACCTAGAACCAGAAATATCATTTGAGCCAGAACCCAGAAATCCCATCACTGGGTATACACTCAAAGAAATATAAATTATTATATTACAGGGATACATGAACCTGTCTGTTTACTGTAACACTATTCACAATAGCAAAGACATGGAATCAACCCAAATGCCCATCAATAATAGACTGGATTAAGAAAATGTGGTACATATACACCATGGAATACTACGCAGCCATGAAAAGGAATGAGTTCATGTCATTTGCAGGAACATGGATAAAGCTGGAAGTCGTTATCCTCAGCAAACTAATGCAAGAACAGAGAACCAAACATCACATGTTCTCACTTATAAGTGGGAGCTGAAATATGTGAACACATAGACACAGAGAGGAATGACACACATTGGGTCCTGTTGTGGGGAGGGAGGGCAGCAGGCATATCAGGAAAAATAGCTAATGCATGCTTGGTTTAATAACTAGGTGATGAGTTGATAGGTGCAGCACATCAGCATGGCATACAATTATCTATGCAACAAATCTGCACATCCTACTCATGTATCCTGAAACTTAAAATAAAATAAAATAAATAAGAGTTCCCTTTTACTGCACCCTCCTCATCATTCACCATTTTTTTGTCTTCTTGATGTAGCCATTTTAATGGGGGTGAGATGATATTTCATCATAGTTTTGATTTACATTTCCTTGATGGTTGGTGATGTTGAGAATTTCTTCATATACCTGTGGGCTATTTGCATGTCTTCTTTTGAGAAATGTATGTTCAGACCATGTTCAGACCCTTTGACCATTTTTAATAATATTTTTAAATTTTTTACTATTGAGTTTTTTGAGTTTCTGTATATTCTGGATATGAGTATCTTGATAGATGAATGATTTGCAAATATTTTATTTTATTCAACAGGCTGTCTTACTCTGTTCATTGTTTCCTTTGTTCTGAAGAAGGTTTTAGTTTAATATATAGTCATTTGTATATTTGTTTGTGTTGTCTGTGCCTTTGAAGTCTTAGTCATAAAATATTTGCCCAGACCAAAGTCCTTAATCATTTCCCCTGTTTTCTTCTAGTAGTTTTACAGCTATGGGTCTTACATTTAAGTCTTCAGTCCATTTTGAGTTGATTTTTGTAAATGGTGATAGATAGGAGTCTAGTTTTGTTCTCCTGCATATAAATTCAGTTGTCCCAGAACCACTTATTGAAGAGGGTATCTTTTCTCCATTTTAGGTTTTTGATGCCTTTGTCAAAAATGTATAGGCTGTAAAAATTCGATTCATTTCTGAGTTCTTTATTTGTCTATGTGACTGTTTTTATGCCAGTACCACGCTGTTTTAGTTACTATAGTTTTGTGGTATATTTTGAAGTCAGTTAGTGTGATACCTCCAGCTTTGTTCATTCACTCAGTATTGCTATGGTTATTCAGACTTTTGTGATTCCATCCAAATTTTCAAATTGTTTTTTCTATTTCTGTGAAGAATCTCATTTACATTTTGATAGAGACTGCATTTAATGTGTAGATTGCTTGGGTGTTATGGTTATTTTAGCAGTATAATTTCTTCCAATCCATGAGCATGGGAAGTTTTTCCATTTGTTTTGTCCTCTTCAATATCTTTCTTGGATGTTTTGTAGGTTTCCTTGTAGAGGTCTTTCACCCCCTTGGTTACATTTATTCCTAGGTATTTTTTGTAGCTATTTAAAATGATATTCTTTCTCAGTGTTTTTCAGCTAGTTTGTCACTCATGTATAGAAATGCTACTGATTTTTGTATGTTGATTTTGCATTCTGCAACCATACTCAATATGTTTATCAGTTCTAAGAGGTTTTTGGTGGAATCTTTACATTTCTCTAGATATATGATATATGATTATTTCATCTGCAAAAGTAAAACAATTTAACTTCTTCTTTTTCGATTTAAATGTCTTTTATTTCTTTCTCTTGCCTGATTCCTCAGGCTAGACCTTCCAGTACTATGTTGAATAGGAGTGATAAAAGTAGGCATCCTTATCTTCTAGTTCTTAGAGGAAAGGTTTTCAGCTTTTCCCTATTCACTATAATAATAGCTTTGGGTTTGTCACACATAGCCTTTATTATGTTGAGGTAAGTTCCCTCTATTCCTAATTTGTTGAGAGTATTTATTATGAAACAGAGTTGAATTTTATCAAATGCTTTTTGTGCAGGATATTGGCCTGTAGTTTTCTTTTTCTACTATGTTTTTGTCTAGTTTGGATATCAGGGAAATGCTCACATCACAGAGTTGGAAATATTTCTCTTCCAATTTTTGGATTAAGTTTGAGAATAATTAATATTAGTTATCATTATTAGGTTTGGTAGAATTCAGCAGTAAAGCCATTCAATCCAGGGCTTTTCTTTTTATTTTATTTTTTAAATTTTTTATTGCATTTTAGGTTTGGGGGTACATGTGCAGAACATGCAAGACAGTTGCGTAGGTACACACATGGCAGTGTGTTTTGCTTCCTTTCTCCCCTTCACCCACATTTGGCATTTCTCCCCAGGCTATCCCTCCTCACTTCCCCCTCCCAGTAGCCCTCCCCATTTCCCCCCAATAGACCCCAGTGTTTAGTACTCTTCTCTCTGTGTCCATGTGTTCTCATTTTTCATCACCCACCTATGAGTGAGAATATGCGGTGTTTTGTTTTCTGTTCTTGTGTCAGTTTGCTGAGGATGATGTTCTCCAGATTCATCCATGTCCCTACAAATGACACAAACTCATCATTTCTGATTGCTGCATAATATTCCATGGTGTATATGTGCCACATTTTTCCAATCCAGTCTATCATCAATGGGCATTTGGGTTGATTACAAGTCTTTGCTATTGTAAACAGTGCTGCAATGAACATTCGTGTACATGTGTCCTTATAGTAGAACGACTTATAGTCTTTTGGATATTTACCCAGTAATGGGATTGCTGGGTCAAATGGAATTTCTATTTCTAAGGCCTTGAGGAATTGCCACACTGTCTTCCACAATGGTTGAACTAATTTACACTCCCACCAACAGTGTAAAAGTGTTCCTTTTTCTCCACATCCTCTCCAGCATCTGTTGTCTCCAGATTTTTTAATGATCGCCATTCTAACTGGCGTGAGATGGTATCTCAATGTGGTTTTGATTTGCATCTCTCTGATGACCAGTGATGATGAGCATTTTTTCATATGATTGTTGGCCTCATATATGTCTTCTTTCGTAAAGTGTCTGTTCATATCCTTTGCCCAATTTTGAATGAGCTTGTTTGTTTTTTTCCTGTAAATCCGTTTGAGTTCTTTGTAAATTCTGGATATCAGCCCTTTGTCAGATGGGTAAACTGCAAAAATTTTTTCCCATTCTGTTGGTTGCCGATTCACTCTATTGACTGTTTCTTTTGCCGTGCAGAAGTTGTGGAGTTTCAATAGGTCCCAATTGTCTATTTTGGCTTTTGTTGCCAATGCTTTTGGTGTTTTGTTCATGAAGTCCTTGCCTACTCCTATGTCCTGGATAGTTTTGCCTAGATTTCCTTCTAGGGTTTTTATGGTGCCAGGTCTTATGTTTAAGTCTTTAATCCATCTGGAGTTAATTTTAGTGTAAGGTGTCAGGAAGGGGTCCAGTTTCTGCTTTCTGCACATGGCTAGCCAGTTTTCCCAACACCATTTGTTAAACAGGGAATCCTTTCCCCATTGCTTGTTTTTGACAGGTTTATCAAAGATTGTGTGGTTGTAGATATGTTGTGTTGCCTCTGTTGCCTCTGTTCTGTTCCATTGGTCTATATCTCTGTTTTGGTACCAGTACCATGCTGTTTTGATTACTGTAGCCTTGTAGTATAGTTTGAAATCTGGTAGTGTGATGCCCCCCGCTGTGTTCTTTTTGCTTAGAATTGACTTGGCTATGTGGGCTTGCTTTTGGTTCCATATGAAGTTCATGGTGGCTTTCTCCAGTTCTGTGAAGAAAGTCAATGGTAGCTTGATGGGGATAGCATTGATTCTGTAAATTACTTTGGGCAGAATAGCCATTTTTACGATATTAATTCTTCCTAACCATGAACATGGAATGTTTCTCCATCTGTTTGTGTCCTCTCTGACTTCGTTGAGCAGTGGTTTGTAGTTTTCCATGAAGAGGTTCCTTACATTCCTTGTGAGTTGTATTCCAAGGTATTTTATTCTTTTTGTAGCAATTGTGAATGGCAGTTCATTCTTGATTTGGCTTTCTTTAAGTCTGTTATTGGTGTACAGGAAGGCTTGTGATTTTTGCACATTTTTTTATATCCTGAGACTTTGCTGAAGTTGCTTATCAGTTTCAGGAGTTTTTGGGCTGAGGCCATGGGGTCTTCTAGGTATACTATCATGTCGTCTGCAAATAGAGACAATTTGGCTTCCACCTTTCCTATTTGAATACCCTTTATTTCTTTTCCGTGCCTAATTGCTATGGCTAGAACTTCCAGTACTATATTGAATAGGAGTGGTGAAAGAGGGCATCCTTGTCTAGTGCTGGATTTCAAAGGGAATGCTTCCAGTTTTTGCCCATTCAGTATGATATTGGCTGTTGGTTTGTCATAAATAGCTTTTATTACTTTGAAATACGTTCCATCGATACCGAGTTTATTGAGGGTTTTTAGCATAAAGGGCTGTTGAATTTTGTCAAATGCCTTCTCTGCGTCAATTGAGATAGTCATGTGGTTTTTGTTTATGGTTCTGTTTATGTGGTGAATTACGTTTATAGACTTGCGTATGTTGAACCAGCCTTGCATCCCCGGGATGAATCCTACTTGATCATGATGGATAAGTTTCTTGATTTGCTGTTGCAATTTGCTTGCCAATATTTTATTGAAGATTTTTGCATCTATGTTCATCATGGATATTGGCCTGAAGTTTTCTTTTCTTGTTGGGTCTCTGCCGGGTTTTGGTATCAGGATGATATTGGTCTCATAGAATGATTTGGGAAGGATTCCTTCTTTTTGGATTATTTGGAATAGTTTCAGAAGGAATGGTACCAGCTCCTCTTTGTGTGTCTGGTAGAATTCAGCTGTGAACCCGTCTGGACCTGGGCTTTTTTTGTGTGGTAGGCTCTTAATTGCTGCGTCGACTTCTGCCCTTGTTATTGGTCTATTCATAGTTTCAGCTTCCTCCTGGTTTAGGCTTGGGAGGACACAGGAGTCCAGGAATTTATCCATTTCTTCCAGGTTTGCTAGCTTATGTGCGTAGAGTTGTTTGTAATATTCTCTTATGATGGTTTGAATATCTGTGGAATCTGTGGTGAGTTCCCCTTTATCATTTTTTATTGCATCTATTTGGTTGTTCTCTCTTTTCTTTATAATCAATCTAGCTAGTGGTCTGTCTATTTTGTTGATCTTTTCAAAAAACCAGCTCTTGGATTTATTGATTTTTTGAAGGGTTTTTCGTGTCTCAATCTCCTTCAGTTCAGCTCTGATCTTAGTTATTTCTTGTCTTCTGCTGAGTTTTGAGTTTTTTTGATCATGCTCCTCTAGCTCTTTCAATTTTGATGATAGGGTGTCAATTTTGGATCTCTCCATTCTCCTCATATGGGCACTTATTGCTATATACTTTCCTCTAGAGACTGCTTTAAATGTGTCCCAGAGATTCTGGCATGTTGTGTCTTCATTCTCGTTGGTTTCGAAGAACTTCTTTATTTCTGCCATCATTTCGTTGTTTATCCAGTCAACATTCAAGAGCCAGTTGTTCAGTTTCCATGAAGCTGTGTGGTTCTGGGTCGGTTTCTGAATTCTGAGTTCTAACTTGATTGCACTATGGTCTGAGAGGCTGTTTGTTATGATTTCAGTTGTTTTGCATTTGCTGAGGAGTGCTTTACTTCCAATTATGTGGTCAATTTTAGAGTAGGTGTGATGTGGTGCTGAGAAGAATGTATATTCTGTGGATTTGGGCTGGAGAGTTCTGTAGATGTCTATCAGGTTTGCTTGCTCCAGGTCTGAGTTCCAGCCCTGGATATCCTTGTTGATTTTCTGTCTGGTTGATCTGTCTAATATTGACAGTGGAGTGTTAAAGTCTCCCACTATTATTGTGTGGGAGTCTAAGTCACTTTGTAAGTCTTTAAGAACTTGCCTTATGTATCTGGGTGCTCCTGTATTGGGTCCATATATGTTTAGAATCGTTAGCTCTTCTTGTTGTATCAATCCTTTTACCATTATGTAATGGCCTTCTTTGTGTCTTTTGATCTTTGTTGCTTTAAAGTCTATTTTATCAGAGATGAGAATTGCAACTCCTGCTTTCTTTTGCTCTCCATTTGCTTGGTAAATCTTCCTCCACCCCTTTATTTTTAGCCTTTGTGTATCCTTGCATGTGAGATGGGTTTCCTGGATACAGCACACTGATGGGTTTTGGATTTTTATCCAATTTGCCAGTCTGTGTCTTTTGATTGCTGCATTTAGCCCATTTACATTTAGGGTTAATATTGTTATGTGTGAATTTGATACTGCCATTTTGATGCTAGCTGGCTGTTTTGCCTGTTAGTTGTTGTAGATTCTTCATTATGTTGATGCTCTTTAGCAATTAATGTGATTTTGGAATGGCTGGTACTGGTTGTTCCTTTCTATGTGTAGTGCCTATTTCAGGAGCTCTTGTAAAGCAGGCCTGGTGGTGACAAAATCTCTAACTACTTACTTGTTCACAAAGGATTTTATTTTTCCTTCACTTCTGAAGCTCAGTTTGGCTGGATATAAAATTCTGGGTTGAAAGTTCTTTTCTTTAAGGATGTTGGATATTGGCCCCTACTCTCTTCTGGCTTGCAGAGTTTCTGCCGAGGGATCTGCTGTGAGTCTGATTAGCTTCCCTTTGTGGGTGACCCGACCTTTCTCTCTGGCTGCCCTTAGTATTTTCTTTTTTTTTTTTTTTTTTTTTTTCCTTTCAATATTTTTTTTTTTTTAATTTTTTATTGGATTATAGGTTTTGGGGTACATGAGCAGAGCATGCAAGACAGTTGCGTAGGTACACACATGGCAGTGTGCTTTGCTTTTCTTCTCCCCTTCACCCACATTTTCTCCTTTATTTCAACCTTGTTGAATCTGACGATTATGTGCCTTGGGGTCGCTCTTGTTGCAGAATATCTTTGTGGTGTTCTCTGTATTTCCTGCAATTGAGTGTTGGCCTGTCTTGCTAGGTGGGTGAAATTTTTCTGAATAATGTCCTGAAGAGTATTTTCTAACTTGGATTCATTCTCTTCATCACATTCTGGTACACCTATCAAACGTAGGTGAGGTCTCTTCGCATAGTCCCACATTTCTTGGAGACTTTGTTCATTCCTTTCTGCGCTTTTTTCTCTGATCTTGGTTTCTCGTTTTATTTCATTGAGTTGATCTTCGACCTCTGAAATTCTTTCTTCTGCTTGGTCAATTCGGCTATTGAAACTTGTGCATGCTTCGCGAAGTTCTCGTATTGTGTTTTTCATCTCCTTTAATTCATTCATATTCCTCTCTAAGTTATCCATTCTTGTTATCATTTCCTCGAATCTTTTTTCAAGGTTCTTAGTTTCTTTGCATTGATTTGAAACATGTTCTTTTAGCTCACAAAAGTTTCTCATAATCTCATTTCAGAAAAGACTTCTTCTGAAGTCTAATTCCGTCATTTTGTCACAGTCATTCTCCGTCCAGCTTTGTTCCCTTGCTGGTGAGGAGTTTTGGTCCTTTCTAGGAGGCGAGGTGTTCTGGTTTCGGGTGTTTTCCTCCTTTTTGCGCTGGTTTCTTCCCATCTTTGTGGATTTATCCACCTGTCGTCTGTGTAGTTGCTGACTTTTTGATTGGGTCTCTGGGAGGACCCCCAGATTGTTGATGATGAAGTATTTTTGTTACTTGGTTTTCCTTCTACCAGTCTAGCCCCTTTGCTGTACGACTGCAGAGGTCCACTCCAGGCCCTGCTTGTCTAGGGTACACCTATAGCAGCTGCAGAACAGTAGGGATGCTGCCAGTTTTTTTTTCTGCTATCTTTCTCCCAGAATGATGCCTGCCAAATGTCAGTCTTTTGGATATAGAGGGGTCAGGGAGCTGCTTGAGGAGACAGTCTGTACTTTATAGGAGCTCAAGTGCTAAGCTGTGAGCTCTGATTTTCATTCAGGGCTGTTAGGCTGCTATGTTTAATTCTGCTGCAACAGAACTAAAAAAAAAAGCCCTTTTTTCTCAGCTGCTCTTTCTGAAGGGGTTGGGGCTTTATTTTTCAGTGTCTGCCGGGTTGTCCTGCCCAGCTAGGAGGCAGTCTTGTCCTGCCGGGCTCCGCCCTGCTGGTGTGAGGTTCACCCTGTTTCTGCAGGCTCCGCCCTGCAGCCGCAGGCTCTGCCCTGCGGTGGCGTCTCTCTGTTGTACCAGGTTGCCTCGCAACGGCAGGCTGCGTCAGCAATGGGCGTGTACCTCAGTAGGGGCTGATTGCCTCGGTAATGGTGGATGCCCCTCCCGCACGGAGCTGCGCCTTAAGGTAACCTCCTAACAGCGAGCGTTTGGAATCCTGTTTTGTTTGTCACACTGTGCTACCCCTAACGCTTTGTCTTGGGCTGGCTCACTGTTCAAGTCCCATTCAGTCTCAAGTTCAGCCCTCTCAGGTCTCAGGTTGCCAGTTCAACAGGGCACCCAGAACAGTGCGCTTTTCTGCGGACCTCTGTGGAGCGCCTCCGCGCTCCAGCGCGGGCCACAGCTGCACCGGCTGCTGGCTATACCAGTCAAGATCTCTGGCTGGCGTCCCGCGTTTGTTTTATATCTGGGAATTTTTCCGTTCTGTGTGCAACAAAGGTCCGTCTGGAAATGCGTCCCTGACTCACCTTCTCCGCACATCCAGCAAGAGCCTCAATCCTGGGTTGTTTTCACAATGCCATCTTGAGTCGTCTCCTCTGGGCTTTTCTTTAATTAGAGATTTTTTAAATTACTGATTTGATTAATTATTTATTATTGGTTTGTTCAGGTTTTCTATTTCTTTTTGATTTAATCTTGGTGGGTTGTATGTGTCCAGGAATTTATCAATTTCCTCTAGGTTTTCCAGTTTGTTAGTATATAGTGGTTTATTATACTTTCTTATGAACCTTTGTATTACTGTGGTATCTGTTATAATGTCTTCTTTTTCATTTCTGGTTTTGCTTATTTTGGTCTTCTATCTTTTCTCCTTTGTCTAATTAGCATTTTACCAATTTTGTTTATTTTTTTAAAAGAAACAACTTTTCATTTTTTGATTATTTGTATTTTTTTAGTCTCTATTTTGTTTAATTCTGCACTAATCTTTATTATTTCTTAATTTTGAGTTTAACCTTTTCATGCTTTTTTAGTTCTTGGAGTTGCATTGTTAGGTTAGTATTTCTACTTTTTAAATGTAGACATTTCTTACTATAAAATTATCTCTTAGCACTGCTTTTGCTATATTCCATAAGTTTTGGTATGTTATATTTATATTTTAATTTGTTTCAAGATTTAAAAAAAAGTTCTAAATTTTTTTATTGGCCCAGTGGTCCTTTAGGAGCATGTTGTTTAATTTCCATGTGTCCATACAGTTTCCAAAGTTCCTCTTTTATTTAATTCTAGTTGTATTCCTAAAAAAATACTTGATATGACTTTGATATTTAAAAATTTATTGAGACTTATTTTATGGGCTAACTTGCAGTTAATCTGAAGAACATTCCATGCACTGATGAAAGGAATGTGTATTCTTCAGCTTTGGGGTAAAATACTTTGTAAATGTCTGTTTGGTATATAGTGCAGTTTAAATTCAATGTCTTCTTATTGATTTTCTGTCTTCATGATGATCTGTTCAGTGATGAGTGTGGGGTGCTGAAGTCTCCAACTATTGTTGTGGTGGAGTCTCTCTCTTAAGGTCTAATAATATTTGCTTTGTATATTTGGATGTTCCAGTGTTAGATGCATGTGTATTTAGTATTGTTATATCCCCTTGCTGTATTGATCCCTTTGTTATTATGTATTTATGATCTTCATCTTTTTTGACTTAATGTTTGTTTTATCTGAAATATGTATAACTGCTCTTTCTTGCTTTTAGTTTTTATTTGCATGGAATGTCGTTTCCCATCCCTTCACTACAGTTTATATGTGTCTTCATAAATGAAATAAGTTTCTTGTAGGCAGCATATAGTTGAGTTACATTCTTTATATCAAGGTTAGTACTGGTAGGTGAGGACTTATTCTTGTTCTCTTTTTTAATTGTTTGTTGGTTGTCTTGTATTTTACTTTCTCTCTTTCTCTCTTATTTGTTATCATTGCTATTTAATTTTTTTTTAATTGGTAACATTTAAGCCTCCTCTCTTTAACATTTGTGTTTTCTCTACCAGGGAGTTTTATCTTTTTGTATATTTTCATGATGTTAGATCTGGTCCTTTTGCTTCCAGATGTAAGATTCCCATAAGCATTGATTGTACCTCTGGTCTGATGGTGATGAATTTTTCTCAGATTTTGCTTATCTGGGAAAAACTTATTTCTCTTTCACCTTTTAAGAATAGCTTTGCTGAACATAGTATTATCGGCTGTCAGGATTTTTCTTTCAGCACCCTGAATATGTCATCTCATTCTCTCTTGGCTTGTAAGGCCAAGAAATTAGCATTTATTTATTTATTTATTTGATTAGTATTCCCTTATATGTGACTAGATGATTTTCCATTGCTGTTTTTAGAAATTATTTTGTCTTTTACTTTTGATAGTTTGACTATACTGCACACTGGAGAAGCACTTTTTGAATTCAGTATATTTGGAGATCTTTGAGTTTCCTCTGAGTGTCTATACATTTTTCAAGACTTTGGAAGTGTCCAGATATTATTGTGTTAAATAGATTCTCTATATCTTTCTCCATCTCTTCTCCTTCTGGAATACCAAAAAATTAAGTATTTGGTTATATTATGGTGTCCCTTACATCCCATGGGCTCTGTTCATTCTTTGTATTACTTTTTTTATCTGATCAGATTGTGTCAAAAGACCTGTCTTCAAGTTCAAAAATTATTTTTTCTGCTAGATCTAGTATTGTATTTTTATTTTAATCCATGGACTTCTCAGTTCTAGGCTTTCTTTTGTTGTTCATTTTTATAATATATATCTCTGTTGAATTTTTCATTCAGATCATGAATCATTTTTCTAATTTCTTTGTATTATTTGATCTGTGTTCTCTTGTATCTCACTTAGCTTCCTTAGTATCATCATTTTGAATTCTCTTTTGGGCACTTAATGATTTCTTTTTATTGAAATCTTTTGCTTGAAAATTATTGTGTTCTTTCGGTGGTGTTATATTTTCTTGTTTTCTCTTGTTTCTTGTGTTAATATCTGCACATTTAATATCTGCACATCTACTCACTTCTTCCGTTTTTTTATTAGCTTTTATAAGGAAATAATTATATATATATATTTACGATGTTGGTTGGGTAGCTTTTTACAATGTTTTTTGGATTAGCTTTCATAAGGAAATAATTATATTTCCTTATATAATTCCATATATGTATATGTATATATATACACACATACACACAATGTTGTTGGGTAGGGCAGCTTAGTTTTTATTCTAGGTGTACATATTAGTGTATTCTGCATATGATTTCTTTTTCAACTATAATCAGCATCAGTAGTATCTCTTAGTTCCTCAATGGCTTAGATTGCATTTGTTAGCAGAGGCTA
This sequence comes from Callithrix jacchus, assembly GCF_049354715.1. Taxonomy (NCBI): domain Eukaryota; kingdom Metazoa; phylum Chordata; class Mammalia; order Primates; family Cebidae; genus Callithrix; species Callithrix jacchus. The sequence continues at coordinate 122,957,771 of NC_133503.1, read as the reverse complement.
CAGTGAGGTTTTGCTGAGAATAAGAACACCAGGTGGATGAGTCTTTGTGCTTCAGTGGTGATGTCAACAGGACAAATGTGCCCATCCTTGGGATCATAGGTGATGTATACAACACTGGTGTTAGCAGGACCAGACAGGCCTATCTTTGGGCCTCCAGGAAGCTTACTTGGGTTCTGAAAGTGGCAGCAGTACTCAGGCAGGTGAGAAGGTCCTTGAGCCCCTAGGTGGTGTGTGTGGTGTCAGAAATGGCAGTAGCAGTCATGAGTCAACTATCAGGCCCCCAGGCAGCATGTGGGATCACAAGTAATGGTGGTGGTGGGTTGGGTAGGCCAGTTCCCAGGCCCTCGGGTTTTACATGGAGGTGGGGTGTTGATGGTGGTGGTAGTGGCAGGCTGATGGGCCCATCCTCAGGCCCTTGGGAGAAGTGCACAGGTGCTGGTGGTGGCAGGCAAAGAGGTTGAATCTCAGGTCTGCAGACAGCACTCAGGCACTGGTAGCAGGTTTTCTGAGTCTGTTGTTATGCCTCCTGATGGTGTGCATGCATGCCAAAATGGCAATAGGGGTGGTTGATCCCCAGGTCACCAGGCAGCTTGCTTAGGCACTGACTGAGGTGGTACTGGGCAGGATGAACCTGTTTTCAGGGAAGGTGTCCATGTAGGCCATTTCCCTGACCCACTGAAGGTACAGCCATGTACATGGTGGCCCTGCTGATGGAGGAGCATGTGGCTTTGCTGTCAGTGGCTGTGACCCCTGGAAGGCAACACTCAGACTCTAAGGAGTGTTCACTTTGTCTCCATTTGTCCCAGCAGCAGCCTCCCTGGTGGACTGCACCTCCCTTTACCTAGCATGTAGGACACTGCATGGGCTAAAGTGCTGGCAACTCAGCTGCACCACTGGGTCCAGCTGGTGTCATGATGCTTCAGTTCTCTGGATGGTTGTAGAGGGATATCAGTGAGGTTCCAGGATTGTGGAGATTCAGGAGCTTTTGGGCCCTAGGGCAGGATGTAGTTTGTTGGGGGCTGGGCTCTCAAAAAGATGCTGTACTCTCTGTTTGGGTCTCAGGGGCTGTGTTGGGGCTCAGCATGAACTCCCTCTCTAAAGTGATATAGTTGTGTGAACTTGTGACAGCTCCCTATACTAGTATCTGGGCTTGCAAGGGTCAAGGAGATCTCTTGCTGCTAGGATTGCCAGAGTCCATGGTGGGAATTTGGACAACTGGGATTCCCTCACTTAACATTTTTTCCACACTAGGGATCCTTTCCTTGCTCTGAGGTGCCTCACTTCTATCTCTTTTCATGTTTCAGATGTTTTCTGTCACTTTCTTACTGAATTCTCACATTCTTTCTTTTTTTTCTTTTCTTTTTTTTTGACAGAGTCTCACTCTGTCACCCAGGCTGGAGTGGAGTGGCACCATCTTGCTTGGCTCACTGCAACTTCTGCCCTCCAAGTTCAAGCGATTCTTCTGCCTCAGCCTCCCAAGTAGCTGGGACTACAGGCACACATCACTATGCCTGACTAATTTTTGTATTTTAAGTAGAGACAGTGTTTCACCATATTGGCCAGGCTGGTCTTGTACTCCTGACCTCATGATGCACCTGCCTAAGCCTCCCAATGTGCTGGGATTACAGGCATGAGCCATCACGCCTGGCCCATTAGTATTCTTTCTTAAACAATCTACTCTATGTGTGATTATCTACTTGCTGTTTTGGTTCTTCTTTGTGAAGGAGGTGAGTGTAGGGAGGCCCTAGTCAGCGATCTTGAAAACCCCTCACTTGACTTTGCATTTTCTTTCTTTCTTTCCTTCTTTCTTTCTTTCTCTTTCTTTCTTTTTTTCTTTCTTTCTTTCTTTTTCTTTTTTCTCTTTTTTGTCTTTGCATTTTCTGTTGAGAGCACAAACATCAAATTTTTTGTCATATGTTAAGATTTATTTATTTTTGCCATCTACAGATGAATTGTACTTTATGAAGAAAATAACCTCAATAAACAATGCAACCACAAGACAGAAGGGATCTACAGTGACTATTCTTTATATAAAAGTATTAAGCAATGGTTTGAAAAAATATTTGTACTTAATATTGTGTCATACTACCTACATCTTCGGTTTTTAGGAAGATTGAATTAAGAGATAAACCTAATGTTAATTGTAAAATAGGAAAAATGGTCTTATCTCCCATTGTAGTATGATTTCCCCTTCCCTAGGAGACTATCCTGGGTTAGAAAATAATCACTGCCTCAGAGGTCATCTAAGCTTGGAGAATATCCACCAAGATGTTAATTTTGTATTATTTCTTCCAAATATAATCTCATTTCTAATGTAGTACAAACATACTGTTTTGTCCACTTACTATGTACTACATTTCTTTTTTGATAACTGCCTTCTACTCTACCTACACTTCCTATGTCCTATATCATCTTTGACCCCGGCAATAGCACTTGTCCTTGGCTAGACCAATACCCATTCTTGAGAATTTTTAAGTTGAGACAGAGAGATGCTGGGAAGTTTCTCTTCTGGGATAAAGCTATATGATATAAACTTAATAAGCATTGGTGATTACATTTATATCATTTGAAAAAATCTAGTATACTAGGAGAAAGAAGAATATATAGACATTAAGGACAGAAAGCGTTTGAGAAACATTAGAAATGCTAATTCCACATGACTTATTGTGGGAAAAGGAGTGAAGAAAGGGGCCAAGCAGTTTCCCTACTGCTTTTAGCTCCTCTTTGGAGTCCAGAAGACATCTTTTATATGCTGTCCTTCAGAATCCTCCTGATCCAATTTGTTTGACCAGCCAGGCTGTGGCCATTGATTCTATGCAGGCTTGCATCAACTTATTTAGGGTACATTTATATGGGATCTCACCAAAGTTTCAAGCTCTGTACTTCCTGCTTACTACCTGAAAATGTCTCAGATGTTAGAGTGTGGGCCTCCATTCCATACCTTTGTATGTGCATTATGGAAGTTTAAGAGATTTAATGCTAATTGAGCCACTGCTGACCAATAGGAGCTACTAGATAAAGACTTTCTCTTTTTGACTCCAAGGTGTGTTTTATAAGTGTTTCCAGCAGGCTCAGAGAGATCAAGCACCAGTCATCCAATCCCCTGGTGCAAGTTAGGGTGGCCCACTTCATAAAAGCCCTGATTGGCATTTCCTCCTTCCATGTTTTATTCCCCCTGCCCTGTACCACTCTTCCCTGGCATCACATTCCCATATAAACTCTAAAGAATCCTTCATGTCAGCCTCAACTTTTGAGGGAACCCTCACTAAGACACCCATCATTATTTCAAAAAAATTTCTTTGCATTATATTTCAGTCATAACTAATTATAGTGGGTTATAAGAGGCTTAATTTCTAGTCCAAGTGAAGTAGTTAACACAATAACCATGACTTTGAACAAATTAACTGGTCTATACCTCATTTATTAATATGTAAAATGGTGGTATTGGGCTCATTTCTGTGGCTCCCTTCACCACTAGATTCTATTATTCTGATTCACTAAGATTCTGTGACTTAAAAGCCTTCATGTCTCAGAGAAATAAATCTCTAGTGGTGGCAGACACTGAAACTGCCAGTTCCTCCTGCATGTATATTTTATATATCAGTGCTTGTGTCCCTGGCAACACTCTGGCAGTTAGCCCTTGATTTTCAGGTGTCCCTTAATCCAGAACACCAAGGAGGGAGCAATGATGGTGGTACCCTTTGGGAGTGGAGTTTATAAATTAATATCTTATCTGAATCTCTCAAGCCTCTTCAAAAGAATCCCTGATTTATAATTCATCTAAAATTAATTGTATTCTCATTTTTAAAAGCCAAAAATTTTATGAAACATTCTTGGAAGTCTATTTCATTTTTTGAAACTGTGAGTCTCATGGAACTTGAAAAAGTTTCTACAACTTTTTTTGGTTTCAAGATTCTCAAAGATGGGATTTTGATTTCAGTGAATTTCCTCGTTTTCCTCTTAGGTCACTCACCAGACTCATTCCAAGACGCTTTTGGTTATTAAAGTACACTCATTCTCTAGCACCATTCATCACCTTTAAAACTCTGTACTGTGAATTACCATCAGACTTTATTGTCCTTGGTGAGGACTGGTTGAATCGAAAATTCTTTCTACTTTGACATCTCTTCAAAGATATGATCAGGGCAAATAAAGCAAAAAGTTCAAACAATTGTGTGGCTTGAAAAAACTCTAGCTCAATATTTCTACATACTTGGTACTGAAGAAAATATAAGGATTAATGTCCTAAATAAATCAAAATAACTACAGATGTTGCTGAGAGTAAATTCTTGATAACTCAGAACATTTTGAAGAGTGAGCATATTCAACATGCAGTGAGAATTAACATAGTAAAACCACGGCAAAGCACTGAGGTAAGGCAATAGAGGACATATTTAGCTTCACCCAGTGCCTTTGGCACAGAGGGGAAACGGTGGAATATTTGATAGTATGATAGAACAAAGGATTTTAAAGTAAGGGGAGTCTAAGTCATAATGATTTTTAGACAATATGAATCTCAAGTTTGTTGTTTGATCCATGTAAAATCATAGATGTTATAAAATCTTTATTCAATAGCATTGTGAAGGCAACGATTTTTCAGAAAGCATGAATTTGTACATTAGACAATAAAAACAGAAATGGTCAGAAAAATTAAAATGCAGTTGAGAAATATGTTTGCTTTAGAAACTCACCTGAGTAGTAATATGAAGACAAATATGTTTTTGTAAAGGATACATAAAATCTGATTATTTTTAAAATGTGTTTGGGATTTAGAAGATCAAAGGAAAAACCCATGCTGCATTGCCCAAAAAGCAGACTCCTCACAGGGTTAGGATTTTAGCCAAGCACAGGGTTGGGGGAGGGGGGGAACAAGAAAGTCAGGTACCTTTTTAATGAACTTATACAGAATTTTGAAAACCAGAAAACAACTGGAATTAAACTATATCCATTTCCTTGTCAGTTTAAGCAATGTTGTTTTACAAACTAAACTTTTAGTTTGAATTCCCTATGAAGGTGAGAGTAGGACCCAGCCTCTCCACTGGTAGCTTCTGTGATGCTCTTCCCAAGGCCAGTATGGAATCCAGTGGACATTGTGATGGAAAGAAGATGGAATCGAAACAGCTCGAACCCAGCTCAGTGTCTGGTTCTGCCCAAGCTAGCACTGCCTCTGAAAATAAGTGAAGACTCTACATTCTAGAGCACTATGTTTTATAGGTTACAAAAGATGATGAAAATGGAGACATTTCCTATCTATATATTTTCTAAAATAATGGAACAAAAACAAAGTGATAATTCCTGTATCTAAAAATGATTGAGAATTTGATCATTCCTTGTTCTAATATTCATGGCCATAAAAATTAAATGTTAACCGATAATGGAGACTTTATGATTCAGTGCATATTTTTTTTGTTTTTCTATATCACCAGATCCCTACCCAAAATTTTTTTGAATAATCCTCTTTCTTTAAGGAAACGACTGGTGGAATATATCTTGAAATATATTCTGAGGCTTTCCTATTTTCCTATAGAACACTAGGCGTTTCTTCAAAGAAGAAATAATAATAGGGCTGAAGTCTCTAAATCCAGTATCATTAATCCTGCACATATTCTTTTACTGCTGAGTTTAGCTCCCAAGAAATCCTTTTATGTGTTAGTTTGGGGAAACTTGCCTATCTCTTTCCTCTTTTCATTGCTTTCTTGACTTCCTGTTGAGTTACACATTGGCTATAAATTGTGCCTCACCAGAAAAGTGATCTTTTAAAACAAGAATTTTCCTTTAAGTTATTGAAATAATTGCAGGAAATGGTTAAAGATATTAATAACATTTCAGAAGAGTTTACATCATGTACTTTACTACTTGGTCATTCTAAAGGCCAAAATGCTGCTACTAAAATTCCAATGATATCTGGTACTGAACTAAATCCTCTAAGAAACCAGGGGACTGGCTTATTCCACAACCTGCAAAATTTATCACACTCCAGGGTGTAAAGCAAGGCAAAGAACTTTATTTTCTGTGTATGTATTTCAGTAAATATGTCTGTGTCCCTAAAAGGATATTAGCTTTAAAGGCCCTAAAGATGTTGAAGTGCCTAAGACTTCAACATTTCAGGATGATTCCAACCTGCAGAACAAAATCTATATTTTCCACAGAATTTAAATTGATTACTTCCTGAGTTTCCCAGATTTACATTAACAGCGTTTGTAATAACATTTGTAAGGTGGACAGATAGCTGTCACAATACTAAAGTCATGACTCTTGTTTTCTTTCCTAACGTGAAGAGAGGGGAGTTAAAGGAGTAAAAAATGGGGCTCCTTTGGAAAGAAATTTGATTAAAATAAGGCTATTTTATTCATAGGCTTATTTTATATTTATATTCTGTTTTTTTTATAGACTCCCCGCCCCCTCTTAAGTGTCCATTTACAGACTTAACTGTTAAGAAGGAGGTTGTTAAATATAAAAGAATCAATCTTGATTTTTCTAAAACCCCTGCTGTCTTTGTTCAGCCACTCAATTTGAATCTTGTCCGACATGATTTCTGAAAAAGCAAAGTGCGAGTTGGCTAGAAAAAAAGTGACCAAGCATTTCAGCTTTTCTCACTTCTGCTGGATAATGGAAGAGAACGGCAGCAAGACTCCTTTCTTGCCATTCAGAATTGAGGTGGGACCACCTGGGGTTTCCAGTTTTAGAATATAACTCTTTGGGCAATTAGCAAATCTCTGAGCATCTGTCTCCCATGGCATTTAGGTAAATTAATAATATTAAGCATTTCTAAAATAAGAAGTGGGTTATAAGATATGCCAATGTACCACGAACATAATTTGCTCAGTTACCTTTTTCCCTAAGGAGCCTCAACAAGGTACAGTCCTACAGCATTAAATGCTGTGAGCTCATAGACCTGAAATATCTATTTCCCATAGATTCAAGACAATGAAACTTCATTATCATGCCCTCTTATTTAACTTCAATGCCCAGGACAACGATTTGTTTTAATGTCCCAGTCTAAACCTCCTGGAGCAATATTTTTTCAGATAATAGCTTTCATTCATAATGCTAACAGCTCTTGAATTCTCCAGTCAATTTGACAGTTAGAATCGTCTCTTTTCTTTGACTTCCTAAGCTTTATACCTTGCTATACACAGTCCAAGCTGTTTTTTTTAAAACACAAATGTTGCATGTGGCATCTGAGAAAACTAGACAATTTAGACATCAACAGGAGCTTTGCTCTTAAGGTAAATATATTTCTTCTAAATTTTTCATAAATAAGAATAAAAGAACCTTGCTAAATTTTTCAAAATTTAAGTAAATATTTTTATCTATGGTTTATAGGATTTTCAGTTTCTAAAATATTTATTTCAAGACTCTTAAGCTTCTCATTAGTTATTTTATAGCCTGACATTTATGAAGGAGAAATTCTAAAATCCTTTCCTGATATAGATTGTATGTATTTAATTTGTGCTACATAGGCAATGTAGTAAAATAGAATGACTTTGAGATTCAAAGTTAGAATGACCTGAATTTGTTCTCAAATCACTACTTACAAAATGTTTGCCTTTGGGAAAATTTTCTTATCTGAAAAATGGGGACACACTATCTAATTCACAAGATTCCTATGAAGGTTAAAAGTTTTTACAGGTATTTTCAACTGTATCTTGGAATTCATCATTCATTTCTCCCTTGCCAATGCAATGATTTACACTTCGGGCTTGTGTGGTTCCAGGGAAGATGATCTTACCTTCTGGCCTGTGACCCAAGCTAAACAATCAACATGTCAACACTCCTGGCCACAGAGGTAGTTTGAACCAGGATGAATCTCAGGACTTTTGCTGACTATGTTAGGACAAATAACTCTTTTTCCAGCTAGACAAACCACAGAAAGGATGCAGCTTTAAGAACCTTTGACAACCATCTTAGATCCACACAGGAGTCGTAAAAGGGTTGAATTCTCAAGCCTTACCTGATGCCAATGTAACCTCTTGGTGATTCAGTTACATAATCCAATACATTCCCTGTGTTTCAGCCAGTTGAGCAAGTTTTTTAAAAGATACTTTTGTAACTAATATGTTAAACACACAGAGTATGATAAATGAAATTTTATGTTGTTTCCTAAAGTCCCTTTACATATTATTTAGCATATGAAAAATTTCCCCCATGCCACTGTATGATAACTCCAGCAGGATTACTGATTCCTCTGCTCACTTACACTCACGTAATGGAAAATCCTATAATCATTTTAAGTCATAAAACATAGTCTTACTTCAGAAATGTAAAGTCCCCAAAATTCAATATATAAGCCATCTTTTAGTCTTCATTCAAAAGGAAGACTTTTCCTTCTCTTTAGCCTGTAAATGGCAAGCCACCTGCCTTCTCCTCTCACCTCCTCCCCATTTCATTAGCTGTCCTCTTTGTCCCATCTGCGTCATAGGTATTAGGAGGAAAAAAGTCAAGTTGTTGAATGCATTTGGCTGGTACTTAGTAATGCAGTATTCTGGCTTCCCACTTTCTGGGACACACACACACACACACACACAAACACACACACACACCATGGGCTCTTCAGAATTCCCTATTAGACCTCTCTTACCACCACCATCATGATCCACAAAAGGCACATTTTTTTTTTTAGTCACCCTTGTTCTTTTCCCATAAGTTTATCTTTCACTGGCCACCCCCATCATGAAGCATTCATGATTTGGATTTACTCATGCTGTGATAGAAGCCTTATTGACCATATTAAAAATAATATTTAATGTAATAAGATCACCCACAAGAATGAAAAGTTGTAAGAACATAAGCTTATCTTTGAAAATATTTATTTGAAACCAATATGTAGCTTTTTAAAATTATAAAAACAGCCCAACAGAGCTAGTCAAAGTGACATGAGAATTAGTTAAAAATAGGAAGAAAAATGAAAACTGAAAACAGGTAACTAAAACTGAAAAACAGATCAAACTCCTTAAAGACTTACAATACATGGCAAGTCTGTTTCCCTGGTGCACCCAACTCAGCAATATGTGAAAAAGCTAATGTTCCCTATTAACTAATAGCTGGGGATATTTATTTTCAACCAGATTGTAGTTTCAATTTTGTTTTGATGAAATCTCCTGGTACCACCTATGATCTGAGGATGGCTCTATGACCTTAGGACTTCTCTGCCCTATGTTCTCACTGACTTCGCAAAGCTCCTATTGGATCTATGCCTTCCACTTCTTCTGCAGCTGTCCCCTTCCTAGAGACATTCCTTCTTCTGAACTGCTGCTAGTACCAGTAGTTATGGAAGCCCTAGTTATTTTCCCAAACTCCTGCTGCTGTTTACTGCAAACTCTCTCAGAAAAATATTATTATTCTGTCTCAAATTTCCACAGTCCAACAGCCACAATTTTCAACTCCCAATGTCAATATTTCCTACATTCTACTTTGGTGTCAGATTGCCCCTGAAGTGTATTTTTATTTTCTTCCTTTGGGTGACCTCCTTTCGGACACAACGTGTGTGGCATCCTGGCTCACATCCATTTTCATTGTGTAGCTCAGTGGAGATTAGCATGGGATTTAAAACTTAAATCCATGCTTTCCTTCTTTTTTAAAACTTAAAACTTGGGGGGCAAGCACACAAAAGCTTCCTTATTTTGTTGTTCATCTTGTGATACCGAGGCAGAAGTAAGCCAAGTATGGTTAATATTTTAAATTTTTTGTCATGTAAATTTATAAAAAATTCTACGTGAAGCATTTATTCCTTTTTCTCTCAATTTTAGTTACTTTGAAGTTTGGTTAGAATGCACAGTGTATACTTAGACTTTCCATGATTGATTTCTTTCTGATTAGAAATCAGTATAATGTTTTTGGCCAAAGGATTAGGAAAGTAAGAATGCTTGCTTTTCCCCAGGCACTTCAAAATATTCTTAGGAATATTCTTGCTAAAGATCTCATTGTTGCCCTCTAACTTTGCAGATCACCTAAATTCTTCTATTTCATGGCTCCTGTATCTCCAGGAGAAGTCTTCTCAAAGAAATATCCATGAAATCCATGGGCATTGTGAAGCCATCTTTCTCCATTACCCAAACATTCAGCATCTACTGTTCCTTGGCAGATTTCACAAAGGGCTGCACACCAGGAGACGAAAAGGTAATGATGTGTGTTTGTCTTATGGGTGCACTCACATTTCAAACTTGTCTACAATTTCACTAAATGAAAGGAGTTGTTAAACCATAACAAAAGCGAAATAAAAAGAAACATTAAACTGTAAAATGAATAAAAACTGTCATTAGGTGTAACCTAAACAGTCTGTGTGTGGTTTCTTAGAATGACAAGTAAACAATAAACAGTAAGTGTTGTCAAGTAGCTTCAACAAAAAGTGTTTCCATGCATGTGCAAATAGGGAGATGTGCTGTAGCAAGCACCAAATCACAGGAGCTTTGCAGGCAATCACACTGGCAGCAAATAAAAAGCCTCCACCTGCCAAGGTGGCCTTATTTTCCTCCTTCAGTCAGGGTGACAGAAATTCTCTCTCTCTAATTGAATATCCAGTGACCCTTTAGTCTGCTTTTAACTGCTTACTTAACAAAGCACTTGAAGAAATTGCTGTAAGAACAAGTCCCCTTTTCTTTTAGTGGCAACACTTTTTTCAAAGCCACAAATGCAGTATCAGCATTCATAGTATGTATTCATAATAAAAATGAAACACCCTTTCCACTCCAAAATGACAGGGTCATGCAAAAATAAATACCTGAGTTATTTGCTTATTTCCTCCTTGCCTTGAATCAGAAACCTCAGACTCCAATGCCCACTAGAACCAGGCAATTTACATAAATAGATGAAGCCAGCTGGGTGTGAGACAGAATGCAGAGAGATGGAGACTTAGGATATTGGATAGTGAACACCTGTCCAAAGATTACAGCCATTTTCCAATCTTTAAAACCTGGTGTTGCCCAAAGAAAACATCTCCAGGCTGAATACAGCACACAGGCTACATGTAGCAGCCCATTTTTCATTTTTTATGTAATTAAAGTTAATCAGAAGAGCTTAAGAAAGTCAATATTCTACCAAATAAAAGTTTGGTTAAAAGTCCGAGTCAGTTATATCATAAAGGAGATAAAAATCTTCCTACTCTCCTCCAACACTCCTCTCCCCACAATGAACACTAATCAGTCATAAAATAATCAAGTATTTTACTAACAAAGCCACATATTTAAACAATTGTGTTCTCATTTATTCATGACCTTTACAGTAACTTTGATTATATGCTACTGCTATGCACTAGTCATTTTGATTCATAAAACAGACCTTTGCAGGAGAAAAGCAAAGTCATATGCATATATTGTGCACTTTGAACATCTTTCAGCTGAGACTGGTAAGGAACTTTCAACTTCATATTGTAATAAATATAATATTCATTTGATCCACTGGGAATCAAATACAAAATAATGTTTTTGTCAAAAGCTAAGTATGCAGCATTAACTTTAACTGTTTGTACTGATCTTAGCACAGAATACCTAGCAAATACAATGCCGAAGTCCACCTCTAAAGATATCTGTTTTCTAAATGAAAAAGCAGAGAGTATAATGAGATAGTTCACTATAATGGGCCACAGGCTATACATATATATTCTCTCCTTTCATTATTGTACTAACTTTCTGAAGATGGTTATTATCTACGTTGACAAGAAGACTGAGGTTCAAGGAAGTCAAATGACTTGTGGTGGAGAACCTGCTGAACCTCATCCTCAGCCATGCAGGGTTTTATTTTCTTTAAATCATATTGATTTCCTAAGTTTGAAGGAAAAGTTTTTGCTTGCAACATTTCTTCAATATTTGGACTCTTCGATATTTGGGTTTCCATTTCTGTTAATTTTCTTTATAAATTTGTGACCACTGCCGTGGCAGCAAGTCCAGGCTCATTTAGAAACACTTAGATATGGTCATCTCCTTGTGCTCCTTTAATAAACTTAAACATAACTAGTGAGTCAAGAGATAGGCTGCAACTGGTTTCCTTATGTCCCTTTGGCAGATCTTAATACATAGTTTGAAAGAGAAGGTAGACATTATTGAGGAGAAGGGAAGATGGAGGCTGGTTTCCAGCTGATGAAGTTGGCACAGGAGGATCCTTGCGGACTGGTGGAAAAGAATGGAGGCTGATTGTCAAAGAGGTTAACAGCTCTACTCCTTCCTAGGGGTTCAAGTTTATAGTAATAGAAGTAACTGCACACAGTTGTAAATACTTTCTTATAAGATTTTCGTACTTCAGCTTCACTCCTAAGGAAAATGCTACATGCTTACGGGGAACTAAAATCTCACCTTTAATTCACTAGGGTAAATCTGTTTACCATTCACACGTAGAAAGAAAGTGTCAAAGAGCTCCCTCCAATAATTTCTGACATTTGTCTTATTTTCCTCCACATTTCTGTTTTTCATTCCTTCTTCCTCTATTAGGCTCAAATGTTCTGTTTGATCTTACATATTTTTTTAAATGGAATTTCAGTTTTATTTCATCTATTTCATTATGCCTCAATTTTAATTTCATACTGATTAAAATCTTTATTAATATTACTGGAAGAAATTTTTTCCAAGAGTCTCTTGAGTAAAATGCACCTTTTAAAGTCATAAATATATGCTGTTTCTGAGTGGTTAAAACATGAGTTTTGGAGTAACACTGATTTTGATTCATGGCCTAATTTTGACACTTGCTCTGTGTCCTGGCTCTTGCCACAAACTAACCATGTGACCTTAGGGAAGTTATTGAAACTCTCGGTGCCTCCTCTCTAATATGGTAATAGCAATAATAAATAATTTTATGAGCACTTAAGATTTAGAATGTAAATATATTAGAAGAAAGCTTGGTTTATAGTAAATTGCTTTAAAATATTTGTTGTTACTACTGTTAACAATATGACTTCATGCAAGTTCTCCAAACTTTTTAGATTCCTATTTTTTCATCTAAAAATTGGAATAAAAGTACTTTCTTCATGGGCATGTTGTATTTTCTAGCTGATATAATCTATGTAAAGCAGGGTTTTTGGCAGACATACTCATCTAGAGAGTTCCTGTGATAAGTGATGCATTTCTCATACAAATTACAAACTTTAACTTCATCTCCAATGTTCCTCAACTCCACCTCATCTCATTAACTTTCCTCCACATTCATCCCCTGGATCTTGTCAACACCTGAAATAGAGAGATCTTTATAGTTTTAGATGACAGAATTCCCACATTCTGACCACAGCTTTCTCTGTCCTGTCATTACTCTGTTTGATAAAATCTAATTGTCAATCTTCCTGCCCTAACATCTAAGCAACTAAGTTTTCTTTCTTCTTTTTTTTCTTTTAATTATACTTTAAGTTCTGGGATACATGTGCAGAATGTGCAAGTTTGTTACATAGGTATACACATGCCATGGTTGTTTCTTAAGCAACCAAGTTTTCATGGAAAGAGCCATGCAATGGCAAACACTGGTGCCACCAAGGGGTCATAATTTCCAACCAATTGGAAGACGGGACATGTGCAGCAAGAAGACAGTCATTTCTTCTCTTCTAAGCTCTCATCTGTGGCTATAATTTAACTCAAAGAGATGCAGGCTACCATTTCTCATATTCCCAGCCCCATATTGTAGGTGCTCTATTCCAGGAAGATATGACAGAGAAAGCTGGTCTTTCTTCTTCCACTCAGCTTCTACTGCTAGGCTGGATGCTCTATTCCTAATGCCCATTCTCCTATCCATTGTCCACTTACACAATGGGGTATCATTCTGGGTCCCTGCTCCTAGCTCCAGTGCAGTGGTAGTGGTACAGTGGTTCTGCCTAGGGATAAAGGCAAGCCATAATGGTTAAGAGTGCTGCACTTCTTCCATAGGGTGCTAACTTTATTTGGAACAGAGTGAATAATTCTACACCTAAGAAGGTTGTTGAAAACAATGGCAATATTGGTGGAGAGCAATTGTAAAAGACAGGTATCTGATACAAGCAAGCAAGGTGATAGAGAAATTGAATAGAAGGAACCAAAAAAAGAGACAACCAAAAATAGTCCTCCTAAGATCACAGTGAAGTCTGTGTACATGTGCTAGTTGTACCCACTGTGGAGCAATCAGAGCAAAACCTGGGGAAGACCTGAAAATGTTCCCCAAGCCACACACTGAAATACTTTAGATTTAATAATACAAATAGATTGAGAGTAAACTTATGGAAAAATATATACCATGCAAATGATAAGTAAAAACTAGTTTAAATAGTGATAGCAGTATCAGGCAAAATAGGCTTAAAACAATAAAAAAATTAGTAGATATTTTAGAGTAACAAAAAGGTCAATCCATCAGAAAGTTATAACAATTATAAACATATATGCATCTAACAACAGAATCCTCAGATACATGAAGTAAATAAATAAAAGAATTTAAGGAAAAAATAGACAAATCAACCCTAATCATGTTGGAGAAATCAATACCCCACTTTCAATAAGAATGAGAACAACTAGACAGAAGATTGACAAGAAAATAGAAGGCTTGAACAACATTATAAACCAAATAGACTAACAAACATTTATAGAACATTCTACCCAACAGTAGCAGAATTCACATTCTTCTCAAGTGCACACAAAATATTTTCTAGGGTAGACCATATGATAGGGCTTAAAACAAGTTCAATAAATTTAAAAGCAATAAAATCATGTAAAGTAGTTGGAATAGAATTAGAATGCAATGGAATTAGAAATTGATAACAGAAGAATTTTGGAAAAATAATAAATATGGGGGAATTAAACATTACACTCTTAAACAGCAGATCAAAAAAGAGACCAGAAGGGAGATTCTTTAAATACTTTCAGTCTATGAAAGTGAAAACACACCATATCAAGACTATGAAGTATAACTAAGGCAGTGCTCAGAGAAAAATTTACAGATGCAAATACCTGTATTTAAAAAGAATAAATATCTCAAATCAATAACCTAATTTTCAGCATAAGAAACTAGAAAAAGAAGAGCTTCTTGAACCCAAATCAAGGAAAAAGAAGAAAAATTTAAACACTGGCATGGAACTAAATGAGATAGAGTATTTTTTAAAAGTATAGAAAATCAACAAAACCAAAAACTGATATTTTGAAAAGATTATTAAAATTTATAGATCTTAAGCTAAATTGCTTAAGAAAAAAAAGGGAACAGACTGAAATTACTAAAATCAGAAATGAAAAAGGAGTCATTACTCTAGAACTTACAGGAACAAAATGTATTATAAGGTAATACTATAAACAATTTCATGCCAACAAATTAGGTAATTACATCAAAATGAACTAATTTCTAGAAAGACACAAAACACTGAAACAAACCCAAGAAGAAAGAGAAATTCTAACGAGGCCTATAACAAGTAAAGAGATTAAATCATTCATTAAAAATCTTCTCACAAGAAAAGACCAGGAACAGATGGCTTCACTGGTGAATTCTACCAAACATTCAAAGAAAAATTAATATTAATACTTCACCAACTCTTCCAGGGAATGGAAGAGGAGGGATCCCCTTCCAACTTATTTTATGAGGCCAGTATTACTGTGATACCAAAACCAAAAAGATATTACAAATATAGAGCAAAAATGTCTTAACAAAACACTAAAAACCAGAATCCAGAAATATGTAAAAAATATTATGTAATATGACCATGTGAGGCTTATCCCTGGAATTCAGTGTTAGTTTAATATCAAAAATAAATTAACATGGTATGCCATACAATCATCTCAATAGATACAGAAAAAGCATATCTAAATCCAAAACCTATTTACAGTAAAACAATTAACAAAAAGGCTACATTTCTCAATATAAGGAGCACCTACACAAGCCCCACAATTAACATTTTAGTTAGTGGTAGAGTCTAGATACTTTATCTCAATATCAAGAACAAAACAGATGTCACTCTTTATTATTATTATTTAAATTCTGGGATACGTGTGAAGCAAGTACAGTTTTGTTACATAGGTATACACATGACATGGTGGTTTGCTGCAGCCATCAACCTGTCATCTACATAAGGTATTTCTCCTAATGCTATTCCTTTCTAAGCCCTCCACCCCTTGACAGGCCCTGGTGTGTGATGTTCCCCCTCCCTGTGCCCATGTATTCTCATTGTTTACCA
Organism: Callithrix jacchus; assembly: GCF_049354715.1. Classification (NCBI taxonomy): domain Eukaryota; kingdom Metazoa; phylum Chordata; class Mammalia; order Primates; family Cebidae; genus Callithrix; species Callithrix jacchus. The sequence continues at coordinate 122,941,672 of NC_133503.1, read as the reverse complement.
CTTATGAGTGAGAACATGTGATGTTTGGTTCTCTGATCCTGTGTTAGTTTGCTAAGAATGATGGTTTTCAGATTCATCTGAACTCATCCTTTTTAATAACTGCTTAGTATTTCATGGTGTATATGTGCCACATTTTCCAGTCTATCATTGATGGGCATTTGGGTAGGTTCCAAATCTTTGCTATTGTGAAAAGTGCTGCAATAAACATATATGTGCATGTGTCTTCCTAGTAGAATGATGTATAATCCTTTAGGTATATACCAGTAATGGAATTGCTGGATTAAATGGTATTTCTTGTTCTAGATCCTTGAAGAATTGCCACATTGTCTTCCACAATGGTTGAACTAATTTATAATCCCACCAACAATGTAAAAACATTCCTATTCCTCCATATCCTCTCCAGCATCTGTTTTCTGGCTTTTTAATGACTTCCATTCTAACTAGTGTGAGATGGTATCTCATTGTGATTTTGATTTGCATCTCTCTAATGATCAGTGATAATGAGTTTTTTTTAATATGTTTGTTGGCTAAATAAATGTCTTCTTCTGGGAACTGTCTGTTCATATCCTTTGCCCACTTTTTGATAGGGTTGTTTCTTTCTTGTAAATTTATTTAAGTTCTTTGTAGATTCTGGATATTAGTGCTTTGTTGGATTTATAGATTGCAAAATTTTTCTCCCATTCTGTAGGTTGCCGATTCACTCTGATGATAGTTTCCTTTGCTATGCAGAAGCTCTCTAGTTTAATTAGATTAAGTTTGTCAATTTTGGCATTTGTTGCCATTGCTTTTGGTGTTTCAGTGATGAAGTCTTTGCCCATGCCTATGTCCTGAATGGTATTGCCTAGGTTTTCTTCTAGGGTTTTTTATGGTTTTAGGTCTTATGTTTAAGTGTTTAATCATCTGAAATTAATTTTTTATAAGGTGTGAGGAAGGGGTACAGTTTCAGTTTTCTGCATATGGCTAGCCAGTTTTCCCACCATCATTTATTAAATAGGGAATCCTCTCCCCTTTGCTTGTTTTTGTTAGAATTGTCGAAGATCAGACGGATGTAGATGTGTGGCATTATTTCTGAGGCCTCTTTTCTGTTCCTTTGGTCTATACATTTGTTTCGGTACCAGCACCATGCTATTTTGGTTACTGTAGCCTTGTAGTATAGTTTGAAGTCAGGTGGCGTGATGCCCCAAGCTTTGTTCTTTTTGCTTAGGATTGTCTTGTGTATACAGGCTCTTTTTTGGTTTCATACAAAATTTAAAGTAGTTTTTTTCTTAATTCCGTGAAGAAAGTCAATGGTAGCTTGATGGAGATGCATTAAATCTGTAAATTACTTTGGGCATATGGCTATTTTATTGATTCTTCCTAGACATGGGCATGGATTTTTTTTCCATTTGTTTGCATCCTCTCTTCTTTCCTTGAGCAATGGTTTAGTTCTTTTTGAAGAGGTCCTTCACATGTGAGTTGAATTCTTGGGAATTTTATTCTTTTTGTAGCAATTGTGAATGGTGAGTTCACTCATGACTTGGCTCTCTGTTTGTGTATTACTGATGAATAGAAATGCTTGTGATTTTTGCTCATTGATTTTGTATCCAGAGACTTTGCTGAAATTGCTTATCAGCTTATGGAGATTTTGTGCTAAGACAATGGGGTTTTCTAAATATACAATTATGTCATCTGCAAACAGACAATTTGACTACCTCTCTTCCTATCTGAATACCCTTTATTTCTTTCTCTTGCTTAATCGCCCAGGCCAGAACTTCCAATACTATATTGAATAGGGATGGTGAGAGAGGCCATCCTTGTCTTGTGCCAGTTTTCAAAGGGAATGCTTCCAGCTTTTGCCCATTTGGTATGATATTGACTGTGGATTTGTCATAAATAGCTCTTATTATTTTGAAATATGTTCCATCAATACCTAATTTAAGTTTTAATCATGAATGGATGTTGAATTTCATTGAAGTCCTTTTCTGCATTTATTGAGAGAGTCATGTGGTTTTTATCATTGGCTCTGTTTATGTGATTGACTATGTTTATTGATTTGCATATGTTTTACCAGCCTTGCATCCCATGGATGAACCCAACTTGATCATAGTGGATAAGCGTTTTGATGTGCTGCTGGATTCTACTTGCCAGAATTTAATTGAGGATTTTCACATAGATGTTTATTAAGGCTATTGGCCTGAAATTTTCTTTTTTTGTTGTGTCTCTGCAAGGATTTGATATCAGGATGATGCTAGCCTCATAAAATGAGTTAGGGAGGCATTCCTCTTTTTCTATTGTTTGGAATAGTTTCAGAAGGAATGGTACCAGCTCCTCTTTGTACCTCTGGTAGCATTTGTTTCTTAATCCGTCTAGTCCTGAGCTTTTTTTCATTTGTAGGCTGTAAATTACTGTCTCAATTTCAGAACTTGCTATTGGTCTATTCAGGAATTCAACTTCTTTCTGGTTTAGTCTTCAGAGGGTGTATATGTCCAGAAATTTATCCATTTCTTCTAGATTTTTCATTTTGTTTTGTGTAGAGATGTTAATAGTATTGTCTGATAGTAGTTTGTATTTCTGTGGGATCAGTGGTGATATCCCCTTTAACATTTTTTATTGTGTCTATTTGATTCTTTTCTCCATTCTTCTTTATTAGCCTGGCTAGTGGTCCGAAAAACCAGTTCCTGGATTCATTAATTTTTTGAAGAGTTTTTCATGTCTCTATCTCTTTCAGTTCTGCTCTAATCTTAGTTATTTCCTGTCTTCTGCTGGCTTTTGAATTTGTTTGCTCTTGCTTCTTTGGTTCTTCTAATTGTGATGTTAGGGTGTCGATTTTAGAGCTTTCTTGCTTTCTCCTGTGGGCATTTAGTGCTATAAATTTCCCTGTAAACACTGCTTTAGCTGTGTCCCAGAGATTCTGGTATTTTGTGTCTTTGTTCTCTTTTTTTTTTCCTTTTTGCCTCCAGTAGCCCTATGGTCTAGCATGTGAATGTGTCTTTGTTCTCATTGATTTCAAAGAACTTCTTTATTTCTGCCTTAATTTCATTATTTACCCAGTAGTCATTCAGGAGCAGGTTGTTCACTTTCCTTGTAGTTGTGTGATTATGAGTGAGTTTCTTTCGTTTTTCCTTTTTCTTTTTACTTTTTTTTTTTTGAGATGGAGTCTCAATCTGTCACCCAGGATGGAGTTCAGTGGCATGATCTCAGCTCACTGCAATCTGCTCCTCCTGGCTTCAAGCTACTGTCCTGCCTCAGCCTCCTGAGTAGCTGGGACTACAGGTGTGTGCCACCACACCCAGCTAATTTTTGTATTTTTAACAGAGACGGGTTGGCCAGAATGCTCTCAATCTGTTGACTTCATGATCTACCCATCTTAACCTCCCAAAGTGCTGGGATTACAGGCATGAGTCCCTGGCCCAGCTGGAGTGAGCTTCTTAATCCTTAGTTCTAATTTGATTGCACTGTTGTCTGAGAGACTTGTTTTTAATGATTTCTGGATTTTTTTGTTTGTTCGCTTTTTGCATTTACTGAGAAGTGTTTTATTTCCAATTATGTGGTCAATTTTATAAGAAGTGCAATGTGGTGCTGAGAAGAATGTATATTCTCTTGATTTGTGGTGGAGGGTTCTGTAGATATCTATTAGGTCCACTTGGTCGAGAGCTGAGTTCAAGTCCTGGATATCCTTGTGAATTTTTTGTCTCATTGATCTGTCTAATATTGACAGTGGGTGTCAAATTCTCCCAGTATTATTGTATGGAAGTCTAAGTATTTTTGTAGGCCTCTGAGAACTTGTTTTAGGAATATAGGTGCTCCTGTATTGAATGCATATATATTTAGGATAGTTAGCTCTTCTTGTTGCATTGATCCCTTTACCATTATGTAATGCCCTTCTTCATCTTTTTTTATCTTTGCTGGTTTAAAGGCTGTTTTATCAGAGACTACAATTGCAACCCCTGATTTTTTTCTTTGCTTTCCATTTGCTTGGTAAATATTCCTCCATCCTTTTGTTTTGAGCCTATATGTATCTTTGCAGGTGAGATGAGTCTCCTGAATACAGCACCCTAATGCCTCTTCACTCTATATAGTTTTCCAGTCTGTGTCTTTTAATTGAGGCATTTAGCCCATTTACATTTAAAGTTAATATTGTTATGTGTGAATTTGATTCTGTCATTATGATGCTAGCTGGTTATTTTGCCCATTAGTTGATGCAGTTTCTTCATAGTGTCGATGGTCTTTACAATTTGGTATTTTTCTTGCGGTGGCTGATACTGATTTTTCCTTTCCATATTTAGTGCTTCCTTCAGAAGCTCTTTTCTTTTTTTTTTTTTTCTCAGATGGAGTCTCACTCTTTCGCCCAGGCTGAAGTACAGTGGCATGATCTTGGCTCACTGCAACCTCCATTTCCTGGGTTCAAGCAATTTCCCTACCTCAGCCTCCTGAGTAGCTAGGACTACAAGCACATGCCACCACACCCTGCTACCTTCAGGAGCTCTTATAAGGCAGGCCTGCTGATGAGAAAATCTCTCAATATTTACTTGTCTGTAAAGGATTTTATTTTACTTATGAAGCTTTGTGTGGCTGGATATGAAATTCTGGGTTGAAAATTCTTTTCTTTAAAAATGTTGAATATTGGACCCACTCTCTTCTGGCTTATAGTGTTACTTCAGAGAGATCTACTCTTAGTCTCATGAGCTTCCTTTTGTGGGTAACCCGACCTTTCTCTCTGGCTGCTCTTAACATTTTTTCCTTCATTTCAACCTTGGTGAATCTGATGATTATGTGTCTAGGAGTTGCTATTATTGAGGAATATCTTTGTGGTGTTCTCTGTATTTCCTGAATTTGAATGTTGGCCTGTCTTGCTGGGTTGAAAAAGTTTTCCTAGATAATATCCTGAAGTGTGTTTTCCAATTTGGTTCCATTCTCTTCATCACTTTTAGGTACACCAATCAAAAGTAGGTTTGGTCTTTTCACATAATCCCGTATATTTTGGAGACTTTGTTCATTTCTTTTTATTTTTTTTCTATAATCTTGCCTTCATGTTTTATTTCATTAAGCTGATCTTCAACCTCTAATATCCCTTCTTCCACTTGATTGATTTGGCTATTGATACTTATGTATGCTACATGAAGATTTTGTGCTATGTTTTTCAGCTCTATCAAGTCCTTTATGTTCTTCTCTAAACTGGTTATTCTAGTTAGCAATTCCTCTAATCTTGTTTCAAGGTTCTTAACTTCTTTGCATTGGGTTAGAACATGCTTCTTTAACTCAGAAAAATTTGTTATTACCCACCTTCTGAAGCCTACTTCTGCCAATTCATCAAACTCCATCTAGTTTTATTTTTTTGCTGGCGAGTAGTTGTGATCCTTTGGGGAAGAAGAGGTGTTCTGGTTTGGGGAATTTTCAGTCTTTTTGTGCTGATCTTTCTTCATCTTTGTGGATTTATCTACCTTTGGTCTTTGACGTTTGTGACCTTTCGCTGGGATTTCTGTGTGGATGTCCTTTTAATTGATGTCGATGCTCTTCCTTTCTGTTTGTTAGTTTTCATTCTAACAGGCCCCTTTGCTGCAGGTCTGCTAGAGTTTTCTGGAGGTCCACTCCAGGCCCAGTTTGCCTGGGTATCACCAGAAGTGGCTGCAGAACAACAAAGATTGCTGCCTGTTTCTTCCTCTGGAAGCTTTGTCCCAGAGGGGCACCTGCCAGATGCCAGCTGGAGCTCTTCTGTATGAGGTATCTGTTGAAATCTGCTGAGAGGTGTCTCCGAATCAGGAGGCACAGCATTCAGGGATCAACTTGGGGAGGCAGTCTGTCCCTCAGCAGAGTTCAAGCACTGTGCTTGTTGATCTGCTGCTCTCTTCAGAGCTGGCAGGCAGGAACGTTTAAGTCTGCTGAAGCTGTACCCACAGCTGCCACTTTCCTCATGTGCTCTGTCCAAGGGAAATGAGAATTTTATCTATAACCCCTGACTGGGGCTACTACCTTTCTTTCAGAGATGCCCTGCCCAGAGAGGAGGAAGCTAGAGAGGCAGTCTGGCTACAGCAGCTTTGCCGAGCTGCAGTAAGCTTTGCCCAGTTTGAACTTCCTGGTGGCTTTGTTTACACTGTGAGGGAAAATCTGCCTACTCAAGCCTCAGTAATGCAGACTCTCCTCCCCCCACCAAGCTCAAGCATCCCAGGTCGTCTTCAGACTGCAGTACTGGCAGAAGTATTTCAGACCAGTAGATCTTAGCTTGCTGGGCTCTGTGGGAGTGGGTTCCATTGAGCTAAACCACTTGGCACCCTGGCTTCAGCCCCCTTTTCAGGGGAGTGAATGATTCTGTCTCACTGGCATTCCAGGTGCCATTGGGGTATGAAAAAAAAACTCCTGCAGCTAGCTCTGTGTCTGCCCAAAGGGCTTCCCTGTTTTGTGCTTTAAACCCAGGGCCTTGTTGGCCTAGTCACCTCAAATAATCTTCTGGTCTGTGGATTGTGAAACTGTGGAAAAAGCATAGTATCTTAGCCACAGTGCACCATACCTCACAGCACAGTTCCTCACAGCAGGTTGTGAAGAATGTGGGAAAAGTGTAGCATCTGGGTTGGAGTGCACCATTCCTCACAGCACAGTCCCTTATGGCAGGTTGTGAAGATCATGGAAAAAGTGTAGTATATGGGCTGGAATGTACCATTCCTCACAGCACAGTCCCTCATGGCTTCCCTTGGCTGCAGCAGGTAGTTCTCAGACCCCTTTCTGGGTGAGGCAATGCCCCATCCTGCTTCAGCTTACCCTTCATGGGCTATACCCAGTCTAACCAGTTGAATGAGGTGAGCTGGGTACCTCAGTTGGAAATGCAGAAATCACCCCCCTTCTGCATTGATCTCATTGGGAGCTGCAGCCCAGATCTGTTCCTATTCAGCTATCTTGCCAGCCACCTTCCATGGTGTCACCCTTTTTTAAAAAATATTTTTTCTATTATACTTTAAGTTCTGGGATACCTGTGCAGAACATACAGGTTTGTTACATAGGTATACACGTGCCATGGTAGTTTGCTGCACCCATCAACCTATTATCTACATTATATATTTCTCCTAACACTTTCCCTTTCCCTGTCCCCCATCCCTTGACAGGCTCCAGTGTGTGATATTCCCCTCCCTGTGTCCATATGTTCTCATTGATGAACTCTCACTTAAGAACATGTGGTGTTTGGTTTTCTGTTCCCATGTTAGTTTGCTGAGAATGATGATTTCCAGCTTCATCCATGTCCCTGCAAAGGACATGAACTCATCCTTCTTTATGGCTGCATAGTATTCCACGGTGTGTATGTGCCATGTTTAAACATTAAACATATCATATGATCCAACAATTCCACTCCTAAGTATGTACCCAAGATAAATGAAAACAGACATGTGCACAAAAACTTGTACACAAATGTTCATAACACAGCAAAATTGTTTATAATAAATAAAAAGTGGAAACAACCTAAATTTCAACCATCCTTTTTTTAAAAAATAATTCAAAAATTTTATTTACCTATAATCTGACTAGAATATACCAGATAAGACTCAATATTGAAAGTTGTGCAAAATTTTTTACATAGGAGACTTTACATTTGTACCATATACATTTTATCCATCTGAAAAAAAATTCTACATCCACTGTTAATACAGAATGCTTGATAATCTTGTCTTTTAACCATAAGAGCACAGTTCTACTCTTGAATGAACAAACAAAATATGGAAGTGGTAAATCCATATAATGGAGTAGTATTCACTAATAAAAAGGAATGAAGTACTGATATGTACTGCGGTATAATTGGAACTTGAAAACCTTATGTTAAGTCAAAGAAGTCATACACAAAAGGCCACACTTTTTAGGATTCCACTTATATGAAATGTCCAGAATAGACAAAGTAACAAAGACAGAAAATATATTAGCATTCATTTAGGGCTCTGAACGAGGGGATAGAGATTGACTGCTAAAGAATATGCGATTTCTTTTAAGATGTTGAAAATATTCTAAAATTAGATTGTTGTGATGGTTGCACAACTCTGTGAATACATTAAAATACTAAACTGTACACTTTAAATTGGTAAATTATATGAATTATATTTCAATAAAGCTTTAAAAAAAAGAAAATCATGTAATAGCCAACCTAACAAATGGATAGAAATTACAATTTCACTACATGATAATTGAGCAGTATAAAAACAACGGAGTCTGGAGTCATCAATAAATATTTCTTAGTAAATGCTTTGAGAGGGGTTTGTAGTTTTTGAGTCCTCCTCACTCCCAATTAAGACAAATGTCCAGGCAGACTCCTATTTGTTTTTTAAAGTTGCCATGAATTACCACAAACATAGTGGCCTAAAACATAAATTTATTATCACACAGTCTGCAGATCAGAAGTCTGTGGACTGAAATCAAGATTGTAAGCAAAGCTTCATTTCTGTCTGAGGCCTCTAGGGTAAAGACCATTTCTATGCCTTTACAGCTTCTGAATACTGCCTGTGTTCCTTGGCTCATGGTTCCCTTCCTTAATTTTTTTTTTCAGTAGCTTTTGGGGTACATGTGGTTTCTGTTACATGGATAAATTGTGTAGTAATGAAGCCTGAGATTTTAGTGCCCTTGTACTTCAATAGTGTACATTGTATCCAATGTGTAGTGCTTTTATCCATTACCCCCATTCTCACCATCCCCCTACTGAGTTTCCGTAGTTCATTATATCATTCTGTGTGTGCCCATAACTTAACTCACACATATGAGAACATAAAGTATTTGGTTTTCTATTTCTTGGTTACCTCATTTAGAATAATGGCTTCCAGGTTCATTTAAGTTCCTGCAAAAGACATTATTTTATTCTTTTTTATGGCTAAGTAGTATTCCATGGTGTGTATATACCACATTTTCTTTATCCATTTGTTGGTCAATGAGCACTTAGGTTGATTTCAAATCTCTGAAATTGTGAATTGTGCTGCCAAAAAACATACACATATAGGTGTCTTTTTGATATTACTTATTTTCCTTTAGGTAGATACCCAGTAGTGGGACTGCTGGATCAAATGGTAGATCTATTTTTAGTTCTTTAAACTCCATATTGTTTTCCACAGTGGTTGTACTAATTTACATTCCCACCAGCAGTGGATTAGCATTCCCTTTCTGCCACATCTATGCCAAAACTATTGTTTTTTTGACTTTTTAATAATGGTCATTCTTGTAGTAATAAGGAGGTATCTCATTGTGGTTTTAATTCACATTTCCTTAATGATTAATAATGTTGACCATCTTTCATGTTTCTTGGACATTTGTATATCTTATTTTCAAAAATGTCTATTCATATCATTTGCCCACGTTTTGATGGGATTATTATTTTTTTCTTGCTGATATGTTTAAGTTCCTTATAGATTCTGGATATTAGTCCTTTATTGGATGCATAGTTTTTAAATATTTTCTCCCACACTATAAGTTGTCTGTTTACTCTGATGATTATTTCTTTTTCTGTACAGAATCTTTTAGAATCTTTATTATATCTCATTTATTTATTTTTGTTTTTGTTTCATTTGAATGTGTGGTCTTAGTCATAAATACTTTGCCTAGGCCAATGTCCAGTCCACTTTCACCACTTTTATTCAACATAGATAATACTGAAAGTCCTAGCTAGAGCAATCAAGCAAGATTAAAATAAAGGGCATCTAAGTTGGAAAAGAGAAAATCAAACTGTCATTGTTCATTGATTGTATGATAGTATACCTAGCCAGCCCTAAAGACTCCTCCAAAAGACTCCTAGAGTTGATAAACAAATTCAGTAAAGTCTCAGGTTATAAAATTAATATACACAAATTGATAGTACTTCTATATACCAACAATGACCAAGTGGAGAATCAAATCAAGAATTTAATCACTTTTACAACAGCTAAAGAAACAACAAAACAACGAAAAACACCTGGGAATGTAGTTGACCAAGATGAAAGAGCTCTACAAGGAGAACTACAAAACACTGCTAAAAGAAATTAGAGATGACACAAACAAGTGGAAACACATCCCATGCTCATGAGCTGGAAGAATCAATATCACAAAAATGACCATACTACCCAAAGCAATCTACAGATTCTTTGTAATTCCTATTAAAATACCAACATTATTTTTCACAAAATTAAAACAATTCCTAAAATTCATACGGAAACAAAAAAGAGCCTACATAAAGAGCTGGAGACATTACACTTCTGGACTTCAAATTATACTATAAGGCTATAGTTACCAAAATAGTATGGTTCCAATATATTAGAAGACAAATAGACCAATGGAGCAGAAGAGAGAACTCGGAAATAAAGTCAAATACTTAGAACCAACTGATCTTCAACAAAGCATACAAAAACATAAAACTGGGTGAAAGACACCCTGTTTAATAGATGGTGATCAGAAATTTGCTATCCACATGTAGAAGAATGAAACCAGATCCCTATCTCTCACCTCATATGAAAATCAACTCAAGATGGACCAAAGACTTAAATTGAATACCCAAAACTGTAAAACCTCTAGAAGATAACCTAGGGAAAACTGTTCTGGGCATTGGCTTTTCTCCATTTTTACAGCCAGCAATGTCAAATCTCTCTGATTCTCCTTTCATCATCACATAGTCTCTAACCACAGGCAGGAAAGTTTCTCTGCTTTTAAGGATTTGTACAATTAGATTTGTTTCACTCAGATACTCCAGGGTAATCCTCCCATACCGAGGTCCTTAATTTAATTACATTTGCCAAGTTCTTTTTGCCATGTATCTTAACAGGTTCACATATTATAAGGATCAGAGTATGAATATCTTTATAGGAAACTATTATCTTGCCTACCATATTGCCAATTGTGGCTCTGTGCTTTTGGAGACTATTTGGCTGGGCTCTACAATTTTGGAATAACTTCATAAATGCAATTGACTATCAAAAGTCTTTGGATGAAATTTGAAAAAGAAGAGCTTAAAAAAGCACATTGGAGCCAAATATTTGTCTCCAAATACTTCACTTAAAAGAGTTAATTGGGCTGGGCATGGTGGCTCACCCCTGTAATCCCAACACTTTGGGAAGCCAAGGCAGGGGGATCAATCACCTGAGATCAGGAATTTGAGACCAGCCTGGCCAACACGGTGAAACCCTGTCTCTACCTAAAATACAAAAGGAAAAGAAATCCCTGCCTCTACTAAAAATACAACAACAACAAAAAAATTAGCTGGGCATGGTGGTGGGTACCTGTAATCCCAGCTACTCCAGAGGCTGAGGCAGGAGAATTGCTTGAACCCAGGAGGCAGAGGTTGCAGTGAGCCGAGATTGTAGCATTGCGCCACTCCAGTTAGGAAAAGAATAATATAATCATCCTATCCTAAAATTGGTCTCTTCATTTGCAGGAATTCCCACAGCACAAATAACCCCAAACAGGCTTTTGGAACTAGGTGTGATATAGTCCAATGACTTAAAGTTTCCTTCTTACTTAAGCATGGGAATTATGGCTGATCTTTCCCATGAGTACAGTCGACAATGATTAGTTATTCTTACATCAGAGCCCTTTATGTGTCTTTTGAGTCTTCTCTTGAGTGAGGCATCTATTAGATAACATTTTATTGATCCCTAAATTATGTTCTTTACATTTCAGCATTTTTGTTGTACATGTTGGATCTAAGAAGTAGCCAAGGGACAGTAAAAACACAATGCGGGAAAAGAGCTCCATGAAATAGCAACAATATAATTATTTTCCATTGTTTTTGGAGATTATTCTTTTTTCAACACACTCAGTCATTTTGGGTCAACATTTCCTTACATTACATAAAAGAATAAAACATAACTTCATGAAAGACAAATTAGAAATTCACAAAATAATTGCTTTTTAAAAGATCAGGAATGTGATGTTTAATAAACATGCATGGCTGGTCTCTCTCCCTCAGCAACTTTTTTCTCCATAGCCAAGGCTTGAACATTCCATCTCTGCTCCCCTCTATTCCATGATTATAACTTTTCATCATTCATTGCAATTCAGTGCCTTTCTTGGTAAGCAAACATAGATGTCCAAAAAATTCACAAACACTGTAAATCACTGTTTGATTGGTTGAGTACATTAATGTTCTGCTTTACATTCATTCTATTTTCCATTAAAATGAAGTAAAGCAAAGTTGTACTCTATCATAGAACACCTACTCTGTAAGTAGAAGCCAGGAAATGACAATGTGCAAGGCATAGTTAGTGGATATAAGATGATTAGAGCAGATATTTCATAAAAGAGATAGAAGCAATAATGTTCTAAAGGGAAATTTAGGCTTTATTATGAAGAATCTTGACTGCAAGGGTCAGAAATATGAGTCCCTTTTGCAATCAGTGGTTTATTAGAGTTACCTTTTCGAGATCTTAAAAAATATGAATATTGGCAGAGCTGATAATTAGCTGGTATTTAGGAGCATTCTGGTTTTTGCAGCCATAGTCCATGCTGATTGGTCAGGAAACTGGTTTAGATTGGTTAGTGTTGTTGTCATATCACTGGTGAATTCTTTGAATATCACCCTCAATATCTATGTCCAGAGAGTCTGGGCACAGGACTCTCTACAATCTGCCCAGGGAGTGTTAATGCAAAGTGAGGACTGGGAAGCACTGTTACAGAAGAGTGAAAGCCAGTAAAAGCTTCCCAGTATAAGTAACAGGATCACTACATCATTTTAAAGGAATGATTAATCTGGAGTATATTGAAGACATGAAGAAATTGAGATAGAAAAGTTATTCATTTATTAATTCAATAAGTAATTATTATGCATATTTCTGCACAATGAACTACAGTGCCAGTCCAGTTGAAGAGATGGAAAAGGAAGTGCCAATGGAAAAATGGACTGCAGATATTAAGATGATCAAACAGACAATATTGTAGGACCTAATGGATATGGAGTTAGGAAGGGAGAGGAGTCAAAGGAGACTGAAGTTTGTTTCCTAATGAACAGGAGGAATAATATTAAGAAAATTAAGAGATAGATTTCAGGGATACGATGAATTCAGTTAAAAGTACATCCAACTTGAGGTATAGGTAGATTATCCAAGAAGCAATGTCAGTAGGCTTCTGAAGAAGAGCTGGTTAGAATATTGAAAGCTAAAGTAAACGTTGTAGAGTCATCTATGCAGAAATAGTCATTGAAAGTACTACAGTGACTGAGACGAAATCTGAGGCATTATATAGCAAATACAATGGAAGACTGAGTACTAAAATTTATTAAAGAAGTGAAGGAAGACACAAGAGGAGACCCTTGATAGGGTAGCGCCAGAGACCTAGATAGGGTAGCATCAGGAAAATTAAAAGAAAGATTTTCACATATTGAGAAACATCAGCAAAAATTCAATGAAAGAGACCATTGTCTATTCCTACAAGGAGCCTCAGATATACTTCAAAACTCATAGGGTTGCATCAGAAGTCAAGCAGCCACATGTGATCTATACTTAATATTAAATATACAAATACAGTCACCAAAGGTTAGTTTTTATTACAGAACCTGCTGGTATCAAAACTATACTGGCTATACTTCAGTTCTTCTTGGTTAAATATGCACTGAGAAGTTGAAAGTTAGTCAAATATTGGACAACAAATAAAATTTGGATAAAGTTAATACAAATTTGGCATAATTGGCATAAACTATGAACAGCCAGGAAATAAGAATACACACCAAGTAGCCTGGTATCAAAACTGAAGAAATAATATCACTGTTGTTTAACAAGGGCTAAGAGCCTACATGTCTAAAACGCTGAGTTTTTTCAACAGCCATTACTTACAGAAATTGGGGAACCATCTCCTTGCCTATGAAATTTTTAAATTCACCTAGGTTAACAAATCTGGAGACTTAACCACTCTGGATAATCCTTTTATCACCTTAATCCATTGTGTGGTAGATACAGTTGCACTGGACTCACATAATCCCACAATAAGGTAAGACAGGTTAGTGCCAGAAGATAGAGGTTTGAGCACTAGCTCTGTCTTAATTCATTGTGGAATTCTTTGTGTCCAGTTTCCTCACTTGCAAATATATTTTAAATATGTGAAACAACGTGTAAAATATGTTAGAGGAAGAACCATTTTTTTTTCAACTTCAGCCCATCAAAATCCACCTTGGCTTTGGTAGTTACAGTTTTAGTTTCTTATTCATCATATTTTTCAGCCTTTACTGATCTTTTCTTAAACCCTTTAATTTTAGTTACTGTGACTATTGCAGAGAGGATTGAAGAAGACATTAATTTACTTTATGAAAGTCTATTCAATAGAATGTATTGAGCCTTTACTTTAAGCTTGGCTCCACAGGAGATATAAGTCTCTGCTCTTGTCCTTGATAAGCTAATCATCTATTTGGGGGAAATAAGACTAATATGCAAGTAAATATTTAATTTGCAATACTAATTGATGTATGATTAAGGAGCAAAAAATGGAAGATCAATAGAAGATGTAGTTCATGAAAACATGAGTAAGCCCATAGCATTCGAGAAAGGCATCATAGGGAATTTCATCCTGACTTTGAAAGATTGAGTAGGTTTTGACTAGATGAAAGAAGGAAAGGCATACCAGAAAAGGACTAAATAAGCAAATGTATAGAGGCTGGAAAATTCTGAGAGAATTCTGAGCAGACCCTTCTGGAAGGACAATCTTGTCTTTCTGCTACAGTGATTTTCATTCTTCTAGCTAGCTTTCTGGTTTCTGACTACATCCATTTATAGCCTTGTAAAGAATTTTAAGCAGACAGACAACCATGAGTAGAGAGAGAAAGGAAGGAACAAAAGGCACGGTAGTGTAGGGAGACATCCTCTACTCAAGCATTTATACATGCTTATTCTCACCAAGTGCTAGGCCAGTTTAAGAACACTCACATATTAACTTAGTTAATCTTCATAACAACCATGTAATAGAGGCACTATTTTATCTGCATTTTACAAGGAGAAAACAGAAGCACACAGAGTTTAAATAACTTGTGCAAGGTGACACAGCTTGGTAAATGATGGAGGTGGAATTTGAGCTCAGAAAATCTGGCTTCAGAGTCCTGACTGTCATGCAGAACTGGATGTGTGGGATTGGTTATTTCAGAGAGCTTTGAAACACAAACGTAGAAGTTGGTATTTTACTCTAAGAGCAGAAGGAAATCCTTGAAGGTTTTGACATTCAAATAACCATGATAAAATTAACCTGGCACGGGTGTGTAGGATTTACTAGTGGGGAAACTGCTATCATATTATTTTTCTCTCTTTTTCTAAATTGCACTTCTAAGTGTGCTATGTAGTTGACAGACATGGATCTGACCCAAAATTCTGGTTTAACTGAGGTGCTCTGGCTTTAGAAAGATAGTTGTCTCCTTTTGCCAATGTTTTAAGTTAAACCATGGAAACAAGTGCAAGGTGGTGATTATTCTAGTTCACGTTTTTCTGTGTGGCTTAAAACACCCACACTAAAGCTACTTCTAGGGGAATCTTGCTATTTGCCTGCCTGCCTGCCCTCTTCTCGGCTTACACAAAGCCTTATTTTTTCCCCAGCTGCCATTGCCTTTTCAAGCTGAGCATGAATGCCACACATTCATGAGGCAATGTGGACAACTGATCAGAAAAGGTCCTGGTGCTTCCAATTAAAAATTGTTCAATAGCATAAAAATTCAGTCACTCTAAGACTAAAATCAAATCCCTGGTGGGTTGTTGATAGACTTGTTATTAAAGGTTTGCCAAGGCTTAATAAGACTGATAACAAGAAACTGCAAATCTCTTCAAACTATTCTGTAAACATTTGGATAGGGCTGAAATTAAGAATACGGACAATATGCATTTCACTGATCTGTTTTTCTTAGCTGGCTTTCATGTTACGAAATCAGCAACATATGTCGGCAGATCCAATTGACCTTCAAGCTGGAGTATGAATATCTTAGGTGTATGTCACCTCATCTCTGGCTTTGATCTGCTGTAAGAAAGAGAAATATAATTATTAACACATTGTTCTGTGCAGCTGACAGAGCATCTGGTATTTTAGAAATGCTTTTGGGATGCCTAAATTGATTTGAAAGTTGGTTTTAAGGGAGCTTGGAAAAGAAGCAATATCTTTATAGCATTAGTAATTAAGAGAAATCAGAAATAAGTTTTATCTGCTAAAAGTTGTAGTTGAACATGAAATACCCAAGAACAATTAATAAAAAAATTAATTTGAAAAGTGATAGCACTAAGGCTTCCAATGAATGATTAGTTAACTATCTTCCTGATATAGACAATTTACTTACATATCCTTATTGCAGCATCACTATCCACCTGACTATGGTGACTGAATTTCCATCACAGACTATTATGTTTGAGTTTCCATTATAAACAGTAATTTCTTCAGGCTTAGAATTTCAGTCATTTCACGTTGATTCAGATTTTAACTTGGCATTTGGGCTGTTCATCCAGCTGCCATTATGTAAAAAAAAAAAAAAAAAAAGGAAGAAGAACATTTTCAGTCTTTCAAGACAGTACTGAATAAAAAATAAAGGTGTACAATTTTCATGTTCCCTTCCTCAATCTCTAGTCTAAAAGAAATGTGCAAACGAGTTAGTTTAAAAATGTTTCAATACTAGTTTTGATCCAAATGAATGGAAAGTATCTCTATTCATTTGAATGAAGAACATTGTCATAACAAACATTTGAAAGGGGATAGGAAGTGCAAGGCCCTTTCAAAAAAGAAGGCAAAAACACCAATAAATGCAGTAAGAAATGCTAGTTATGATTTGTTTTCCAAAATAGGAATAGTTTCCAATATAATTATAATATTATTTATCATTTCCTTGGGTAACTTTGCCTTCATTTCTAGAAATTTTAGGAGTAAATTCCTACCAAATTGAAAATACTGGAATCTCATATATGTTTCATTGCTTATGTAATCTTCTTTTGCATTGGTAATGTACTTGAGGTACATTTCTGATCTGGTTATTCTTAAGAACTATTTATTTTCTATTATGAAAGCAATGTCATTATCACAGTACTGTTCATCTTGCTTTGTAAGCTATTTGTAATTTGTGGCTGAGAAGGAACTATGCAGTTGGTCTACTGTTGTATATTCATGTATTATCCAAATTATTATATAATGAGGTAATTACTTGATTGTTCTATGGCCATTGCCTGCCTTCCTTTGTGTGATTAATTTTTTTTAGAAAATACAAAGTAACAGTCAAAGTTATTTTCTTTGTTCAAGAAAACTTTAGTATGTAAACTTGTAAACATTTTTAAAACTAGAAAATCTTCTGGTCTTGACTTAAGTGCTCTACATTTTTATGCTGTGAATATGTGTATCACTTAAAATATACCACTTTAACCACAGGGATATTAGTCTCATGAAGAAGACTAATAATCCTTGCATTGTAAAATTTAAAAGTCCAAACACTTGAAAAAATTATGCAAAACTAAGGAGTAAATGCTGGTTTCAAATATAACTTTCAAGAAATGTGAAGTGTAGCTTTTGAGAACTCAAAAGATAAAAATCAAGATAATCTGAAAATATTTGTTGCATTCTATAATATCAAATAAATCAATGCATATTCATTAAAAATTCCCCAAATAAAAAATTCAGTTAATCTTTGGAGGGAGATATTTCTCACTTACTTACCTTCCCACCCATCTACTATTTAGGCACACCCCCCCCCACATACACACACATAAGTGTAGTGACAGAGGATAAGACCACAATTATGTGAAGTAGCCCATGTAGAATTAGTGATCATCTCTACTCAATCTTTGTGAAGTAGATGTTTGGAAAGAATGAGAGGAGGTAAGTGGAGGTGGCCTCTGCTCTCTAAAAGTCATAATTTTAAAACTCATTATATAAAGTTCAGAGTACTGTATAAGGCTGATGTATATTGCAAATGTTCTTTGGTACTCTTGTCCTATGTGATGGCAAATAGCCATGCTTCTCATAGACCGAGACTATTTCTTTCATTCAACCACATTCATTGAATATTTACTCTTTTTCAAAGACCAGATACATACAGATATATTAAAGAGGGCCTTTATCCTCATGTCACTTGGTATCCAAAAACTGGTTGGGATGACAGCAGAGGTTTTCCAAAGGCAAAATTCCCCTAACACTTGGAGGTAGAGGTTCTTTAACCTAAATACTATATAATTTATGGTTTCTCCCATGGGGAAAAAAATAAACAACAAATCAGGAAAAACTTTTTGAAATATTGTGGCACCTTTATCACTATAAAACATGTGATGATTCTAGAATAATCTGATACAGAAATGGAAATTAAGCTTGCTGACATTTGTCTAAAAGCATTGCCTGAATGAGGGAGGGGAAGTCAGAGGAAAAGATAAATCTGATGGAAAAGTAATAGACTCTATTCTTCAACCAAATGTAAATCATTTATCCGTCACACACTCTTTTTGAGTAAACCTCCTAATTAGCATGAATAATTAGAAACAGGATTTGCATATTTTCTTTCAAAGAACAAATTGTGGCTTACCATCTTGATATCCCAACAAAGTATATCTAACCTAACTATTAAAATATTGTGAAGATTTCTATAAATAAAAGCATTTATTATGGTCAGATTTTCAAAGTCAAAATAAAGTGACTGTCAAGTGAATTTGAGGATATTTGGAGGAGTCTATTTGACTGCCTACGCTTCAATTCAGTACAAACTTGCTAAGAATGTTAGACTCACAAAACATACAAAAAAAGCTAAAATTGTTCTTATCTAACCATATTTGTCAGGTTTATCCTGATGACTTCCTCAAATTTCCTTTGACACCAGTTTTTCATAAATACGGTGATCATCCTCTAATTCCAGTATTCACATGAATTGCTCTCTTTGCATTTCAATATGGAAATACAACTGTTTATTAAAGAAAGAGCAACCAAATTTCGGAAAGCCATTTTGAAATAAATGATTGACCCTTCCCCCAACATACACACTACATTAATATTTGGTATATGTTATATTGCCTGAAAGAAGATAGTATGGTATTTTTCATTTTCCCTCTATTTTAATGACAGTTTCTTTCTGCTCTCTTTAGGGAAGAGAAATACTCAAGTTCTTTCTCTACAGGAGAAACCTAAATGGTAAATGTGATACTGAACTGATAAACTGAAGTTTTGCCAAAGCAGTTAGCAAATGAAAGGAAGAAGAACAAAGGAATGTCTTAGCCTCCAACTCTGTTCCATGCTACACTCTCATACTCAGCTCGCAGCACACCAGATATAAGCCAAACATTTGAGATGAGATATAATTCCCTTCATGATCACAGATGAGGAAGTTGAGATTCAAAAAGGTCAAAATCTGTCCAAAGACATGGCTAAAAGGAGGATTCAAACATTCAAATACTGGATAAACCTTGGCTAGAATCCATCAAGCCACAGTCTGAAGGAAAGTGATTCTGAATCAGAAAGTCTGGAAATTAAGATATTAATAACCATTGTAAGGAGATGCAATTTTGGTTTGAATAATGACATTTGGCTGAAGATAGCAAACAAGCAAGAGGCTGCTCAAAAATCTTTGCAGTTCATTTCCAGAGGGGGAAAAAAAGCAGTCCATGCATATCTTGCAATTTGTGGTTTTCCCATCTCTGTCATACATCAGCTGCAAATTTAGAAATGCTTTTGAAGGCTACCTCAAAGTGGTCTTAATTTAAAAATAGACTGGTCTATCTGGCTCCTTGACATATTTACAGGGTTCTACTGTTATCTGATGAAGTTAGGTTCACTAAATATTTGTGAAAAATGAACTTCTTTTACAGTGTGAATCCCTTACCTCCCCATTCTCCACTCAAAATCCAAAGGTTTCTTTGGGTCTGTCTCCATTTTGTAGCCTAAGAATACCTGAACCATAAACTCCCACCAGCATCAACAGGGAAGCATCACTGGATTGTCTAGAAAATTCCTTAGAAATTGAGGACCAGAGAAAAGAGCTGACTAGGTCTTTATCATCAAACATTGTAGTGAGGATGATAAATGACAGACATATACTTAGGATCAAGATTAGAGTTATCTAGGTGGCTTAAAGGCTCTGGGTTTTATTTAATAAAGGAAACATCAACATTTCCCAAGAGGAGAGGAATTTATTTTAAGTGTTATTTAGGTGTATTTTGTAAAATTCCTTTTTCTATAGTGCAACAATGATATATATCTATAGCTATATATGCCATATACATACATAAAATCTGTTACATATAACATATTATTAACCTTTTAAAATTGTGTGGTCCTTTTACATACAGGTGAAGAAATGACAAAGTTACAAATAATATTATCATGCATCTGTCGAGTTGATATGGGTTCCCCTCAAAGAAGGAAAGATTACATTTATTAACCTAGAATCAATCCCCTTCTTTCTACCCAGGGCTTGTGGTAATGCCCACTGATGAATGTCATAGCTGGCATCATAGATAAAATGTTCTTTCTGAATAACACCCAAATATGCCTAATATTGCAAATGACAGTTGTAAGCTTTTTTGCCTGCTTATCTGTCTGCCTTCGATGTGACCCTAAATTAGGCATCAGAAGGTATAGAGTTTAATACAGATTCCAGGCACAATACACCTTCTCACAATTAGTTGAAAGTGCTGTTTTGTAATTAAAGGGTGAAGTGGGGCATGATGAACATATGGAAAAGGAGACCCTTAATAAGTGATGGAGCCTTCAAAAGCAATTGCTAATTAGTATGCATTTGATGTGCACTATACCAATTTTAAGACTTTGCCTTGAATAAATTGCTATGTTGGGTGTTCGAAGGAGTGGTGAGATTAGCATTTACAAAGGGGGCAATTTTCTGTCTTCTTGACTCTGTTAAATGGAGGAAATAACTTCCAAGACTGGAGCAGTAGTTAGCCCATCAATCATTCTCACAGCTGGAAACTGGGGATCCCAAATGCAGAGATCAGTTAATCCGTCAGCTAATAAGTTCATAGTGGCACCATATGGTGCAGGGCCACTCCACACTGGGACAAGGACAGAACTGTTTACACAGGCATGCTGCTTTCTCAGGTAGCTCCCTGCTGACAGAACCCTTTGTTCTGAAGGATCAATTTACTTTGCACAGTAAATTGACTGAATTGATCAGTTCAGAGCATATAATTGTTGACTAATCCTGTGGAATCATGTCCCATCCATGTGAGAGGGACAAAAGGGTGCCGCCTATGGCCTGGTCTGGGGCTCCATCCTGGGGCTATTCTCATTGGATAGACCAGACACTGATTAAAGGACCAGTGGACAGTAGATGTGTTGTCAGCATTGACTTGAAACGCCAAAGGGAAGAGAAACCTTGGAATGCCCAGAAGGGCTTTTCTGGGTATCTTTACTCAACTGGTACCATCACTTAACTTGGAATAGAAACAGTCAGTCAAGGCAATTTAGGTGCAAATTCTTTTCAAATACATGCCAGTAATAATGAAAAGTACTGCTCCATCTCCACATCTAACAAGTGATTCCACTCATGCTTATTTCTAAACTTACCTTCTATTTCTTTACAAAAAAAGAAAAGGAAGACAAAAAAGTTTAAGAGTCGTGTTTGGAAAATTGTGGAAACTGCAGTTTAAGTGAGAAACACATTTCTTAGGCATTGTGCAAAAGTGGCTGAGGTATCCACTGTCATGCCTGTGTATGGCGTATGGGAAAATGCACCAGGGCTTTTGAGAGCAAATTAGGGCAAAATCTTCTCATCCTTGCCCATGAGTGTGAACCCTTGTGCTTTGTTCTACAGATGTGTTTGATCTGACTTTGTTTTTTCCTTCTCACATAAAAAATAAAAGGAGAATAAATAAAATGAAAAAATTCCACCAATAGAGATAAATGTTGGACATAGTTCTCTTCAACTAAAGGTTTTTTTCTATAGTTAGTGTCAATAGAATCATTTCACATCAATGGCTTGAAAAAAGAATTGTATTCAATAGGAACTGCAGCCATTTGGAGTTGCTGAAAGGACATTTGCTTATTAAATGTCTGAACAGTAATGAACTTTATATAACCACCCCAAGAGTTTCCACCAATTAGACAATTACTAATTTCTTCACTTATTTTACTGAGAGTAAATGTCTGAGATCAGTGTCATAAGGAGAAATTGCAGCAAGTTTTTGGTTTGACGGTATTTGGAATCTTAGTGGTTATTTGTTTTTCTCTTTCCTATAAAGTGGTATGTTCTTGATGACACTTAAGCCAATAGAGAAGGGCATACAATTAATGATAGCTGATGTTTTATCATAAAAATCTAAAATTAATAATTCAAAAATATTATCAATATATCTTCCCATATTTCCATGTGTCGAATTTTTTTCACTCATGGAATTTCTAATTTCTCTATTACTACATCCACAGTAAACAGGATTCTATAGATTGAAAAGCAGCAAAACCAATAAGTATTTGCATATTTTATTTTAGGAACTACCATAATAAGAATGAGATAAAATATAAACAATTTTGTAGAAACACTTTTGAGTTAAACTTGGGAAATTTAAAAAAACAAAAGCAGAAATGTGAATTGTATAATGAAAACATCGTAAGTGGAATCTAATGTGAGAGCAGGCACTTTGCCAAACAGTCCTTTATAAGGAGCAAAAGCTCTTTGTAATTTTTTGTTACAATTTTCCCTTTCAAATGTCATCAAATTGGATTCTCCCACTCCATAGGTAGCATATGAGGCAAGCTTTAACTCTTTATGAAACATTCATTTCCAATTTTCCCTTTATTTAGATAAAATTCTCCCAAGTGCATATCCTAAAGTTGACATGAGTTCCCAGACTCTAATTCACCAAGATTGAATCTACGTCCTTGCTCTGTTTTGAAACTGGCCAAATCTCCACCTCCCTCACATCTCAGCATTTACCATACTGCAGAGGTAATACCAAAGTTCTTCCATTCTAAACTAAAAGATAGAACTCAGAGCCATTGAAACATACATTTTATTTTGTATGTTCATGGTATACTATGTAGTTCGAATTGAGTAAAATTTCGTACATTTAATAACTATTAATTTAATGATTGTTTCAATATAAGTAATAGGTTTGGAGAGGTTATAAACATTACATCTCACAAAAATATCGCCAAGGAGTTTCCACCCATTTCTTTATTTTATGTATACTCATATTCTTCCTATTATAGGTTCTCTATAATAGTTATACTCAAATTATTTGGGATTTTTTTATTAATCAGAAAATAAATAATGTACCTCACAGTTAGTGGCAATATATTCCAACTTTCAAGACTAATTTAAATTCATTATCCCAAAATCTTTACATAAAATCTTCAACATGTATAACCTTTTTACTTTTTAAGTTTGCAAAAAATTAGGACTCAAGGAAAAATATATGCTTTATTCTCTCCTTTGTTACTGCTGACCTTCTCCTCCCTGGGCCTTTCTCAGCAAAGACAAAGAAAACTTCTCTCCTGTCTCATTATTCAATGTCCCTTTGCAGGCTCTATCTCTTAAATGCATCATTAGATGTGCTTGCTTTCTTCTGTAGTCTCAGACTAAATAAATGCCTATTCAAAGGCTTTAGAAATTTGCTGTTTTTCAGAACTAGTTTTGGGTACTTGGGTTGGTCAGTAGAGTTCTTCATAGACTAAGACAAGGCAAAGGTCAAGACCTAGGGTGATTCCTCATTGCTAATGCGGCAATTTCTTTATCAATCCACCTAAACGTTTACTCTCAAGTTCATAATATTTCCTTTTCTTATTTCACCTCCTCAGCAATAATTCCTATTTATCATATTATGTATTCGGCTTGTCTTCTTTATTGTTCCCTTTCTCCTAAACATAAGCGCATGAAGTTAGAGATCATTGCTTTATTCATTTCTGTTTACCAGTATCTTGAATAACATCTAGGACATAATGGGCCTCAAAAATAGTTTGAGATCCTTGCACAAAATACATACGCAAAAGGGAACTGAATATACTAATTTCTACCAAAGAAAGTGAATTATTGTAAATATTATTTCAAGACTTTTTGCAGATTTGTTTAATGTTGAGTCTGTAAATGTTTGTTTTTCAGATTGTGATTTATCTGTTACTTGCAGGCATTGCTGTGGGTAAAAATGGAAACAGAAATAGTAGGAAAAAGTAAAATTCTCTCTTTTCTTTATTTGTTTTATGTCTTAATTAAAGATTTGACATAATATGGAAATTAAAGGCCAATAATGGGGTTGAGGAATATTCATGTGTTTAATTTTATCCATATAATAGTATTTGTCTCTCTCACTATGAATTGCTACAGAATTGATGCTTTGCTAGTACTAAAAGTTTAAGGTTGTACATGTCCAAGTTTTAAAAAGAACGGTGACATAAAGTCACTATGCTATAAATATAATATAATTTGTTTAATTATAATATGACAGGTGACACAAGGTAACCTTTTTCTTAAAGTTGTATTCTAGCCTGTGGTGTGCTGGAGCCAGCTCTTGAACTTACCAGTTCACGAGAGCTGATTTTGTACATTTGTTCCAAAATCCACATTTAGTGGCATCAAATGGGTAGCTTGAAATTGACTGTAGTGGAAGTATCACAAAAATTGGTAAATGCTACAAGTCAAACTTTTATGAGCTCACCACTACCCTTATTTGAGTCTGATGAAACTGAAAGCTAGTTAGCACATGACTAAATAAAAGACAGAATTTCCCAACATAAAATGCTTCTTGATTCATACTAAACTTCCTCACCCATCTATTTCCTCTTTTCCTATCAAGCCAAGTAATAGTCAAGTACTGCTCTTCAGATGAAGAGGTTTGCCAAAGCAACTATTTTTCCACATGCCCAATCTGTACTTATAATATGATGAATGATGATGGTGTATAGGTAATAAATCTTAATCTAAAGAAACGGAAAAGCTGTTTTGTTACTTCCTTGAAAATGCAGGATGTCAGTGTATTTGGGTTACTTTGTGCTACCGCCTCTTCCTGGTATTTTTGTGTAGCATTATTTAGAAATGAACAGAGAAACAGGAAGTTGCTTTTAATTCGTTCACAACAATGGTCTGAGTAGTACATAGTACATTTGTATCAAATGTGCTTGAGGAAACCATGAGAGTCTAATTAATTTAAAAATATCTTTAGTGGAACAAAGAAGGCTGGCATATTTTTAAATAATTTTAAAAAGTCATGAAGATTCAAGTCCTGATGCTTCACTTGAGGAATATGTTTGAAGGAATTGCATTATTCCTTGAATAAGAGATAGACCATATGTTTTAATGTCTTTCTTTTTATTATCTTAGTTGCTTTGCAATAGTGAGATACCATAGACTAGGTGGCTTAAAAAACAAAGTTATTTTTCACATTTCTGGAGGTCCAAGATCTAAAGTTGGCAGATTCAGTATCTGATGAAGACCCTCTTCCTGGCTAGCAGATGGCTACCTTCCTGCTGTGTGCTCACATGGCAATGAGAAAGAGAGAGGGCTCTGGTCTCTTTTATTCTTATAAGGACACTAATCCCATCATGGAGTCTCCACCCTCATGACTTCATTTAAGCCTAATTACTTCCCAAAGGCCTCACCTCCAAATACTATCACATTGGGATTAGGGCTTCAACAAGAATTTGGTAGGGACAAATTTTGTCTATATCATTTGCATATGCTCACATCTTAATGCTTTTTGTTTTCTGAAATATCTTCATGTGTTTGTGGGTTCTTATTTAGAAAACCAATATTATTTTATTACCTAAGTAAAAGGTAATTTTGCTTTATTTTTGTGTTTAAAAAAAGATCTGAGCTAAGTAACATTTGTAAACATGAAGATACTGCACACTAAAATCAGATAAAGAGAGAGTGTTCTCAATGATTTTAACTAAAAATACTTAAGAATATTTCACTGATCTTTTAAAAGACAAGAGCAAAACAATAGGTCAATATATAAATGATTTAATGTATTCTATAGTCTCATAATTCTAAACATTAGAGATAAATGAGTTTTTTAGTTCCCACAATTTGTAAAGCACATGTCTCAAAAAATAAGACATTGAATAAAAATCTTGGCATGTATTCACTAAGGAAAGCACAAATAATCTTATTAAAACATTGATATTATAAACAGTTCTCATTTGGGATGACTTGTCTGAGTCAGAAGAATGTAATTGTGGAAATAAAAAGGGGCATTTATTTTACATTACTAAAAGTGCAGCATACTTAATCTCCAAAGTCTATCTCATCCTGAGACCCATTCGTGGAATGGCGATTAACTCTTCTCACGTAGCCTCCATACTTTCCAATCTAAGAGAAAAATAATTAAGAAACTGTGGAAGACAAACTAGCAGTTGCTGTGACTTTCTCATAAACTGGAGATGGATAAAACAAAATAAAGATCTTTTGAATCTCAAAGTTGGTGACATTTGTCTGTGGAATTAGCACCTGCAGTGCCAATAAATCACTATATTCTGTTTTCACAGTTAAAGTGAAAGACTGTCAATGCCTCAGGATTATCAGAACTAGTTCAACCCTAACTGCAATAGTTCACCTCATCCTCAGCCGCACTCCTACACATATGTATATACACTTACACACAAAGATATCATAGAACCTCAATGCTACAAAAGACTTAGAAATCATTTGACACATAGTGAATAAATGCAAGGCATGCATAGCAATGTTCACTACCCCAAGCTACCATGCAGATATCACTAATTGACCGCAGCATTTTTCCCCCATTCCCAAACCTGGGTTTCCATCATACATAGCTTAATGTTCCAGATGACCAGTACCAATTGAACAGGAATAACATACAACGTGAAACCTATTTACGAATCCTAATTTTGGTGAACTCTTTTATTTAACATTTTTTTCTGCATGATATTCTGAGCTAATGAAAACTATCTTCTCATCCCATTACAAAGATATAGTTGCTGGATACAAATATAGTAAAAGAATTTTTAAATCATAACTGAATTAAAAAGGAAAAAAAGAAATTCTCATATCTGAGAAATGAAGAACTGTTTTGTGTTAGTTGATACCACGTTAGGACAGGTATCAATGATTTGCTTATAAATGATTATTGGCAAACACTTGGTTCTTAATACTCAAACAGTTTCAACACATATGACACTGGAATCATTCCACGTGGGGTGCTGAAAGTGAATGTGTTGCATAAACCAGGTATCCTGGGACAAAAATGTCCTTTGAAAAAGGAATTGTAAGACTTACCCATCAGTTTTGGTAAGCAAAAAAGAAAAACAAAGTGCCGTGAGAAATAATATCTCTAACCCTTCCTTCTCCATATATGTGTTTATAATCTGAATTACACTACCTGTACCACTGTGGAACATCGCAGAAAGATAGATATTAGGGCAAAAACCAGTTACAGACCAATAAAACATCCAGGAGCCTAGAAGAAGCTAACAGAAAAAGCTAAATTTGGATACACCTAAAATCTAGGGCACAGAAACTCTCCCTTAAAACAACATAGAGCTGAAGATAATTTTACTATCAAAAACTACAAATCACACAGTATATTATTCACTATGAAATTGGCAGAGCCAAAATAGAAAAAGTAGGACTCCAAGACCTTGGAATAATGCAATGATTTGAAATATTTCACAAAACAGAGTAATTCTAAAGTTCAATAATAGATAATACTTCTGGTATGTCAGGCAATTTTCTAAGCATTTTTATTTAATAATTTATTTATCATTGCAACAACTCCTAAGGTAGGTATTATTACTATTCTTAACCTACAGATAAGTAAACTGAGCCTGTGAGTGGTTAAGTGACAAACACAAAATTACAAAGCTAGAAAGTGGTGGTAAGGAACTTAAATTTAGGCAATATGGCTCTTGAATCTGTATTTGAACACTATGCTCTACTACTGTTACAGTAAGAATAAAATAACTACCATTTGTTTAGTACTTGCTATGTGACAGAAAATGTTTGAAGTGATTTTCTCATACTAACTTATTTAACATTCACAATAAACCTAGGAAGTTAGTATTATTATAATTCCTATGTTACCGATGAGAAACTGAGGCATAGAGAGATTGTTATATCTGTTAGGGCTGCTATGACAAAATACCATAGACTGGGTATCTTATAAACAACAGAAATTTACTTCTCACAATTCTAGAAGTTGGAAAGTCCAAGATCAAGGTGCCAGTAGATTCACTTCAGTGTCTGGTGAGGGTTGTCTTCAGGTTCATATGGCATATTCTTGCTGCATCTTTGCATTGCAGGAAAGACAAAGAAGCTCCCTTGAGTTTCATTTACAAGAGCACTAATCCTATTCATAAAGGCTCCACCCTCATGACCTAATCACCTTCTAAAGTCCTACTTTGATATTATCTCATTGGCAATTAGGTTCTAACACACGAATCTGGGGAGACACAGAAATTCAGACCATAGCAGATGTTGAGGAACTATCCCCAGTTAAACAGCTAGAAGTGAAGAGTCAGTCTTTCTGTAGTTCACGTCTACTATGCTATACTATCTACCATGATGGCACAGAGAGTTTGAAAGTAAAAGAGAGTAAAGGGGATTGGAAAGAAATATACTCTGAGAAGACACTAATCAAAAAGAATGTTGTCACAATATACATATCAGACAAAATAAACCTTAAGTTTAAAAGCCGGGTTACGTATATACAGAATTATTATATAATGATAAACACATTCACTCATAAGATTTAACAATCCTGAACTTGCATGTGCCTAACAACGTAGCCTCAAAACATATAAAACAAAATTTAATGGAATAACAAAGAGAAATTGACTAATTAATAATAGTAATAGAAAAATTAAGAAACATTTTTCAGAAACTGAGGGGTCAAGAAAGCAAATAATTAGTGAACTTAAAGCAACTAAAGTCTAGAGAGATAAAGCAAAGAGTTATAGGGACGTACTGCTAGATAGGGGTGGATCCAGGAACAGTAACTTTCTTTATATTTGCATAGTTATTTGCATTTTAAAAAATAATTTCATACATACAATCATTTTATTTTGAACATCCAAGTACTGAGAAAACTTCAGTAACAGATAACAATTCTGGTATGTCAGGTAATCTTCTAAGCGTTTAAAATAACCTGTGTTGAGAAGACAAGGGAGTTTCCTTCATATGTTTGTTGGCAGGGAGAAAATAAAAATTTGAAAAAAGATTATGACAAAGGGTAATATCTACTTTTATAATAGATCCCACCACCCCTCATTCTCTGCCTAGGCTCATAAACACTGACAAAAGATAATTTTGTTCTAATCACCCAAACAATTTTCACATAGGCAACACATTAGAGAAAACCCTTACTTCAGAACTTTTTGATACCTTCCTAATAGGGACTTTGTACTGTGGAATGAGTCTGGCTCTTTAAGGTGCAATAAAGTCACTGCAAGTAGTGCAAGGAATGGAACTAGCCATAAAGTGAGATATAATCTGCTCTCCTGGAGCCCAGACATGAAGAAGGTCATTCCAGATTTGCTACAGATCATGTCAGCCAGATTCAGTGCAATTTCACCACTAAATTAGTACCATTGATCATTAACATAACGTAGTTCTCTCTTGATCTGTACTTTTCTATTTCCTCCTCTTTCACCATCTGGATTTACTCTGCATTTTGTCGCTACATCACAACTTTCCTTTATTGAAACTCCAGTTCACATAACACTTTGGCTTTGTTGTAATCTCATGATCCTTATAATCATCTACCAACTGCCCAATACTCTCCACATTTCCCAAATATCTCTAAAATTGAGCAGATTACTTTCAGAAAATCTTTTCATCCCAGGTGACCTCATAGGCAGCTGTCTAGCATATTGTTCATTATCTTTGGGTCAGACAGACACCCACATACTCTGCTATTGCCAAGGAAGACATAGCCTCAAACATATCTAGTCAATATGGGTTTCTCCTTTTTGTGTGTGTGAAAAAACTATGGGTTTAGCATAATTTTGAGACCTCAATAAAGAAAATTTTATTTATACATGTTTACCTGAATTCTACAATAACATAGAAAACTATTTTTAAGAAAACAAAAAGCTTTTTCATACTACTGCTACTACAGTCAATTCTTTTTCCACACCATAGTTATTTCTCAAGCAATAACCTTTATTACCATATTGTCTTCACACTATTAGATGCATATTTCTACCTAGTATGAAAATGATTATTCCAAAATTTTAAAGTAGAGTGATTCACAAGTTCTAATATTTTTCTATTTCTTTCAAAATTAAAAGTACCAAATAGAAAATAATCAGGATGACCCACTATAATACTTGCCAGCTATCTAGGATTTGGAAGGGTAATTTACATTGGTTTTTTAAAAATTAATTTTGTTCAGGTCACAGAAGTGCTAAATACAAGTTTACAATAATACAAACCAAGACTAACTCTGAATGACTGATAGGAAGAAAAGTCAATGGCATGATGATTCCTGGCAAACAGCCATATCACATGTTTCTTTTCATGTTGGAGTCCCTAGAGGGCAACATATACACAGAAAATGAGCTTTGACTGAACTGACACAATGTGTCACCATCATGAGGCAAAGTCCAGAATGGTGATGCTATAGATGAGCCATGAGTTCAAAAGACTCCAAACTGTCTAGGAACATTTCCAAAACTTTGTTACAGTATTTTTGTGAGTCTACAAAAGGGTGACTTTTAAAAATGTTAAAAACAGAGATATTCTAAACTAGCATAGAATCAAACACAGCGAAAATTACCTCTATTGCCTTCATAATCCTACCTAGGCACACACACTGTAAAACTCTCTCAAATTCACCATTGATGTCTGGAAGGAAAAAGACTTCTCTTTTATGCACTTTCTTCTGGATTTTCTATTTTCCTGTGTTACCAAGCCCAGTCTTCAAAGAATGGCTCCTTCCCTAGACAAAGAAGGTCCTTGGCTGATACAGCATAGCTGGGCTGTCAGACACTGACAGACTGAAAAGCTACAAATCTGCAATGAGCCAACAATGGGGGTCCATGACCTTTAGCACCTTCCTGAGTTGTCTGACCCCATTCCTTTGTCTCTCTCACTTTTAGTTTTGGACATGTTACCTACAGCTCCTTCAAAGATCTGAAGTCATCTTAATATGTTTCTGTAGAAGTTAAATTCCCAATTTCAAATCTTTTTAGTGAAAGTTAAATTAACTTTTAACATATTCTTTCACTCTTTATATTTACCCTGTGAAGATTTTCACAGATATTAACAAGCACGGTCTTTGATTTCTGAGAACTTATCTGCTGCTGGATATTCTCATTTCCTTTCTGTTGAAATAAGAAAATAATAATAATAATATGACTCAGCCATTCTGACAGGCTCACTAAAAAAATTTCAGTTTGCACAGTACATAGCAACAAGTGACCTGTTAAATGATGACAAATCCTTTAGATTATGGCTTTCGACCTTTAACCTTTTGACTTTAGGTTGTATCCAGGGAGCAGTGAGAGAGGAAGAATGCAATAAACTGCTTGTAATCTAGTGGTCTCAAAAGAAATTACATCAAAACCAGCTGTTACACCACTAGTCATTAAAGACTGACAACATGTTAACTAACATACGGCCATTATATTGAAAGAGACTTTTCTCTCCACCCACTGCCAAACTAGTAGAGGACTCTTGGTTCACTTAACATCAGAAAATGTGGATGCAACGAAGCAACTCAACCCTTAAACTCTCAATGAGTGAGTTGCATTTAGTTGACACGTAACCTCCTTATTTTAATGTTTTTGAGGGATCTGGTCAATTCAGAACATTGTGGTTTAGATATCTTGGCAGTTAGAATCACGTTTCTTTGGATTTTTTTAATGTTTGTGTGTAGGATTGCACCCGTCTTTCCTCCCACCTGCCTTTTGAAATGAAGAAAATTGATGCAGGGATTTTAATGATAAAGTACGATTCCCCAGGTACCACTTTCTGCATTCTTTTACTTGAAATGTTGAAGGACTTTGTGTTGGATGTCACACCAGTCTATGTCTGACACACAACGACATGTCAAAGCTGTGGCATAAAAGCTTGAAATGTAGTATACATATTCCTGGGGATTGTCATCCGATACACCAGCATTTAAAATATAACAAAGAGTACTGGTAGGCTTCCAAGATAAAAGCCAAAATCAGACTGGGAGGCACATAGTGGTGGCTTAAAAACATGGTGTAGAAAACACGTTGCTAAGTGCCTATTACAAACACAACCTGTGTAAAACAGAGAGAATGCCAAGGGCATCCAAAGAAGAGAAGATGCCTTTCCCCACCTGGGAAACCAAACATTTGAGCAAGAGGGAAAAGCCAGTGACACAGCCAGAGGACAAATTCAGCAAGCAGCACCACCATTCCTGAGGCATCTTTCTGACCTTGCTCTCTGTTAGGCAGAGTTCTGTAAGCAATACCCTCACACTCTTCCTGCACTTTTCTCAATTCTAGCACTAAATTCTATTTTGATTTTTTTAGTTGAACATATTCTGAATGTTAAAGCATATTTAGCCAAAAATTAAATATCCATTTTGTATTAAAAAAAACAATAACCAAAATGTGATCTTATGACATATTTTTTAATCTGCAGATGCGTGGCCAAGTCTTTATGCAGTGAGTGCATATGAGTGTTTTGTTTTGTTTTTTAACTCAAATACCAAGAATAAAAATTTGGTATTCCCCTGCCCTTTCATTCATTTGCTGCATAATTGTCAGCCGGTAGCCTACGTCAGTACCAGGCCTGGTTCAACCAAACATGAGACCAGAATTTACACTCCTACTTTTTGCTTTCCTTTTTTTTTTTTTTTTCATGGAGATGCACGGTCTCTCTATGTTGTCCAGGCGGGTCTTGAATGCCTGGTTTCAAGAAGTCTCCTGCTTCAGCCTCCCAAAGTGCTGGGACTACAGGTATCAGCCACCACTCCAGGCCAACTTGTTGCTCTTCATTGTGGAGTTGAACAAAGGGCAGTGGAGTCAGGGAACCCATATTTGAATCATGGTTAAACTCCCTGTTCTTTGCTCTTGACACAACTTCTCCAGGCTTCTGCTATCACATCTGTAAAATGCAGTTGTTAAGGCCAATGCTCTTAAATTTCACAGATTTTTTTTGAATGAAAATTCTCTAAAATAACATTCATGAAAGTGTTCTGCATAATTTATGTAATGCATAAAAGAATTAATAATTTTATTATCTTCTTTTATTACCTCCTGCAACTACCTAATTCTCTAGAAGAGTGGGGACCATGCTTCCTGGAACTACCTCTACTGTGTGCCAGGGTGATCCCACATGAATGCTCTTACTGCTGGAACCTCTACTATCGAGTCACAATATCAGAAGGACCCAAATATTCATTAGTAAGTAAAATGTTAGTGATGCTCATATGTCAGGTATTCCTAATCATTATAGTAATAATACATTTGGTACTTGTCACTAGTAAGGGGGGAAAAAGCAAAGCCACATTCACTGACCCTCTAACTGCACCCTCCATTGTTAATCCACATACATTTTCTTTTCTTATTTTTTAAATTAAGCCAAACAGAAAGACACATATCACATATTCTTACTTATGTGTAGAATCTAGAACAACTGAACTAGACACATAGAGTAGAATGGTATTTACCAGAGGCTGGGGTTGGGGAAGGGATGGGAAGAGGATAGTTGAAGGGGATAAAGTCTCAGTTAGACACTTATGTATTCTGAAAGGGACTGTAATTACTTATTTATATACTTATTTATGAACTTCATGACACTTTTCCACTTTTTTACTCTTGTTAAGGCAGAGCAATTCTCCATATATTGGTAATACTTATGTCTTCCCTTTCCAGGGAAAATTCTCACCCCTGGCATGCTTCCTTTGGTTTACATTTTTAGGAAGTTTCCATGTTGAATGTGGACATGTGAGTGAATATAGTACGCTTTTTTACACTCTACCCAATTTACAAGGTTGCCCAATTTGTCTTGAAATGTCTGTCTACAATCTCATAACTAGGTCCTATGTCAGCCCATGTTTATATTCTGTGACTATGCTTAATTGGGCTGGGTAGACATGTGACCTAAGTTGAATCAATCCCATTCTGTTACCCTAATTGTGGAATTTAAGACTTAGAAACTGTCAGCTAAAATATTTCTATTTGTTGCACAAAACATAATCTATAAATTCAAAGATTATAAGAGACGTGTCTGTGAAGAAAAAAATGGGTAACTAAGTGAGATGATGGGTATGTTAATTTGTTCTGCTATGGTAACCATTTAAAAATACATATGTATCTTATAACATTATGTTTTATACCCTAAATAAGATTTTTGAAATTAAAAAATGACTGTCAAAGAAAGAAGCATAAAAGATATTCATAAAGAAGGCAAACTGAGAGGGTTCAGTTTGATCACTTTTCATATGCATGGGTAAAACTCTGTTTCACAAGACATTCATACATCTCTATAATAAATTCCATGTTTTGTTATTGTTAGCCTGTATAAAACTGATGTATGTGACATTCAAAGTTCTAAAAGATATAGGGAGATTTTATACCAACCAATCTAAAAATTCTTAATAGCCTAAAAGTGTGAGAAAAATACAGATAATGTTTAGGTGGAAAAGAAATTCCTAGAAAAATTTTATACATTTATCATAAGAAGTAACATACAATGAAAATTACACAAGATTGCAAGATTTGGTGATATTAAATCTATTGTGTTAGAGATTTATTATATTTTTGGAGCAAATTCTTGCATCAGTTAAGAGTCAAACCAAATGACTGCTAAATTTTTGTCACACTGTGGGCTAACTTTTATCTTTTATTTGATTAAAAAAATGTATAGAGATACATATAAAATGTCATATTGTTTGGATAGTTAAAAGATTCTTTCATAGGACGAAGAATCAATGACACTAAACAGCAATGAACAAACCTAGTCTCTCTCAGACTTAGACATATTAGATAAGTAACTTATTCCAGGGTGGGGGCAGAACATATAAGATGAACCTGGAATATTTTCTTATGCCAGAATGTGCCAAAAAAAAAAAAAATGATGAGAGTATGTAACAAGAACAGAGAAGTTTACTTGAAGGAGCTCCTACTGACCAAATCTGAGACAATTTGTTGACCACAATAATTAAGAACAATAATTAATTTTAAAACACTGAAAAACTAGGAATTCATAAGCCCATACCATTAATTAATTAATTGGTAAGAAGGAAAGGCATATTTTGTTACAGTTGAGTATCAATTACCAACTGACAAATGTGGAAAGAGTGGTGAAGTTGGAAAATCAGCATTTTGCAACCATCATCATTAAGACTAGGTCAGACAAAAATTATCAACAAATGCTCAATCCAGAGAGAAATTTTGACAAGGTGTAGAATATTTTCATAAACTG
Organism: Callithrix jacchus; assembly: GCF_049354715.1. Classification (NCBI taxonomy): domain Eukaryota; kingdom Metazoa; phylum Chordata; class Mammalia; order Primates; family Cebidae; genus Callithrix; species Callithrix jacchus. The sequence continues at coordinate 122,906,481 of NC_133503.1, read as the reverse complement.
AAGTGGTATCCTCATAGGCTGCTTATTAATAACAAGGAAGAAAAAATAGCAATTATACTGTGGAGAAATCAAGCAACACTTTGACCACCTGATCAAAAATACTATTACATTGAAAGTAATGCCAAAAATCACAGTTACTTTTGTACCAACTTAATATCAGCAATGTTGGAGAGATAGACATCATGCATCTGTAGGTGTAATACCCTGAGAAGGTCACAACATCACCTATGTAATGTTTTAGCCAAGAATAAATAAACTGAATGTAAAGTTTCATTTTAAAATAACCAGACAAATCTAAATTGAGAAGTGTTATATTTTTAAAATCGGGAGAAATATCAATGTCATTTAAGGTAAGAAAGGCTATGGAAATGTGACCAATTAAAGGAATCTAAAAAGACGTGCCGATTAAGTGCATTATCTGTCCTGGATTCTGTACTGGGGGGAAAAAAACATGCTGTAAAGGTCATTATGGGATCAATTTTAAAAACTGGAAAATGAACAATAACTTAAAGTATTGTATCAATGTTAAATTTACTGAAGTTGACCATTGCACTGTGGATATGTGAGAGCCTATTTCTGTTAGCAAATACACGCTGAGGTTATTAGGGATACCCTGAAAAGCCCTGTGGTATATCATTTACCCTGAAATGGTTCAGAAAACAAAATGAGATAGATAGATAGATAGATAGAGCAAATTATAAAACAAATGTGACAAAATGTTCACATAGGTGATTCTGGGCAAAAGTTTTGAATGTTCTTTGGACTATTTTTATTCTTGCATTTTTTCTGTAAGTTTGAAATTATTTCCCAAATAAAAAGTTTAATTTTTAAAAAGATCTGTTCAGAGACCAGAATGAGACCATAGATAATGTCTAATCAGGCTTCTCAAACTGTTCTAAGAGATGTCAATAGGTGTTCTGGAAATATAAATAGCTCAATTTAAACAACGTTTAAAATATTAGGATACAAAAATACAAGGTTCTTTATTGAAAAACTTGTAGAACATTCCTTATGTTGTTGATGGAGATTGTAAAATGCCAAAAAAAATGAAAAGTTTTATCTTGAAGTATTTACCAAATATCTTTGGGCACTGAACTCCTTTTTAATCTCCTGTTTAGAGAGGGAAAATTCAGGTTTTGATTTTTAATTTTGCTCAAGATTCTTATTCTTGTAAATCAGAATCAATGTAACTAACATTTCTAGAATAGTTACTCCGTGCCAGTGCCTTATTTTTTGTTATTGTAAGTATATAAAGAAGTGGCTCTCACCTCTATGAAATAGATACAGCTTAATAATAATCTACTTATACATTTTTAAATAACTGAAAGAGTGTAATTGGATTATTTGGAACTCAAAGGATTAATGCTTGAGGGGATGAATACCCCATTCTCCATGATGTGCTCATTTCATATTACATGCCCTTATTAAAATATCTCATGTACTCCATTAATACATATACCTACTATATACCCACAACAATTAAAAATTAAACAGGTACAGCCCAGAGATCATGTGACTTACCCAAGGTCACACATCTAAGTCAGAAGACTGACTTGAACTCGGGATACCTGGCTGTGAAGCCGAGTTTGACCTCAATGCTATACTGTCAAATTGATCACTGCCAAAATCTAGAGTCTTCACTCCCAATCTTGACCTCGCCCTAAATCACTAAATAAAAATACCTAATTTATTTTCTATCTTTATTTTTAGTAATTTAAAGAGTTAATCTACCAATTATCATGGTGCTCTGATTATGTATCCTTTATTTTTATATTTTACAATGAAAAGTAAACTTGTATTTCCTGATACACACATATGACAATTATTTCAAACACTAAAACACACAGTTTATCTTAAATAATTCTAATTTCTGTATTGTTTGTGTGTTGTCTTATATTTCTAATATATTGCATTAGTCTCTCACTTCTAGAAACTTCAGAATATTATTATTAAGTAACATTTACATAGCACTTTATATTGCCAAGCGTTTTGCAATCAATTCTATCAGTTGTTCCTCCCCGGATTCTCCTAATGTAAGATGGCAGTTAGTTAAATCCTCTGAATGGACTCTAAATGAAAATTATTTCAACTAGGTTTAGTGGAACTTTGTCAAAGTTTCAGGACTACTCTTTTGGGTGATACCAAGAACACAACTCAAGAAACATGGCCAATGAAATTATCGGCTCAAAAAGTTGATAGTGCTAGACAAGAAAGCTGCTAAATCATGCCTATCTGCAAGAGAAATTGTGTCTAAAATATTTTTATTACTGATTAGTTTCTGAAGTTAGTTGTACATCAGGCTCATTTTCTTTACATTTGTAATTTTCAAGTTTCTTCACTGTAGGCTAGCCTTTGAATTCCTACTTTAACAGAATTTCTAAACAGCTTATTACTTTCATATGTATTACAATAACATTTCATGAAAAGAACATGGATCTGTTATTTAATAATGAAGAATTATGGTACAAACAGCAATGCTTGTCTTAGCAACCACTGATGTAGAAATTGATAGCTTTTAGGCTGCAGTTTCCTCTGCCCAACTTGGCTGGTAACTTTCCAATGAAATGACCATTTGTCAGCATGCAAAGCCTCTAGATATACACAGCTAACTGTGTCTCTACAAGAACAACAATGTGATCTCAGTTACTGTTTATTTTACTCGCTTAAGTTCATCAATCAAAACCTATCAGGAGAAGAGCCAATGGTGAAGCCAGTTACAAAGGTGAATTCAGGTGTCAGCATTCCGTTTATAAAGAACAAAACAGCGTGGGCGTTGCTCCAATGTCTAAATTATAAAATCATGGCCCAATTGATAAAAATAATAACTGTGTTCAGTAATTAGACCAACTCCACCAAGGGAATCCAAACCAAAGTCGAGTTTTGGGAACGATTTTGTGTGTCTTTCTAAGCCTGGCTGTTCAACCTCATTTTCAACTACAGTGAGCCCTCATGGGTTGTTGCATCTATGGCTTTGCCAAGACCTAGTGCTCTCCCATGTCTTTTTCTCTCTTCTCCTCTCTCTCCCTCAAATCCTAACTGCATCCCCATCTTCTTGTCAACTTTTACTCTCTCTTCTTATTCCCTGCCATATGTGGTGGCTCATGTCAGTAACTGCAAAACTTTGGGAGGCTGAGGCAGGAGGATTGCATGAGCCCCAGGAGTTTGAGACATGCATGGGCAAAAAAGCGAGACCCTGTCTCTACAAACAGTGAAATAAAATACAACTTAGCCAGTGTGGTCACCACTGCACTCTAGCCTGGGTAACAGTGTGAGACCTTCTCACTAAAATAAACAAAACAAACAAAAACAAAAAATTTTACCCAGTCATTATGTCCTCTGTTACTCTGTTTAAATTCTCCTTGACCTCCAATTTCTACCTTACAGTTGTAGATTATTGTTATCTCTCCAATGTTCTTCTTGTTCTTTTTATTTTTATTGTTGTATTCATGCAATGGATTTATAATGATGTGTTTGTAAGTAGATGTGATCCACTAAACCATAGTGTCTGGAGAGTGAGCACAGACTATGCCCTATTTCTTCCTTTATCTAAGGACCTACTAGTGTACTGATACATGGTAAGCCATTAATAAACACTAAAATGATCTGCTGAACTTTAGGTAGGTCCATCTATGAAAATTAACACCCAAGGGATTAAAAAACGTTAAGATAATAATGAGTGGCATACATTATTTTTGTAGTTTTTTGGGTAAAATGATCTAGAGACATTTTTTAAAAATTGAACAGTATAGAAAACACAAAAAAGAAAGTAACAAATTCTCAGCTATCCATAAATAACTAGGCACATATAGACTAATATGCTTTTATAAACATAGGTATACAATTCTACAGAAATGGCATCATTTTACATAAACTCTTATGTAATCTGATTTCATTACTTCAATTATATGCCATAGATACTTTTCTGTGTCAATAAATATAACCTAAGTCTCATTCTAGTGGCAGCAGAGTAGTTCATAATATGGATATAACATACTTCAATATATTGATGAATAAATTACTATATTCAATTTTTCATTATTGGAAATATTGTTACAATGATGTTTTTGCTAAAAATATGTCATTATGGATCTCTTGGGCCACTGTTCATGGGATTGTAAAATGGGATAGCCATTGTGGAAGACAGTGTGGTGGTTCCTCAGAAAATTTTAAAAAAAAATAGAATTATCACATGATTCAGCAATTTTGCTTCTGGATATATAGATAAAAGAATTAAAAAGAAGGTGTTGAAGAGTTATTTGTGCACCCATGTTTACAGCGGCTTTATTTACAATAGCTAAACTGTGGAAGCTAGCCAATTATGCATCAATGGAGGAATAGATAAACAAAATGTGGTATACACATGTGAAGGAATATTATTCAGCCTTAAAAAGGAAGAAAATTCTGACCTGTGATGCAACATGGGTGAACCTGGAGGACATTATACTAAGTGAAATAAGCCAGTTACACACAAACACTGTATGATTCTATTATAAGGCACTTAGAGTAGTTAAAATCATAGAGACAGAAAGTAGAATGGCAGGGGCTAGAGGAAGGAGGGACTAGAAGTTATTGTTAGTGGGTATAGAGTTTCATTTTACAACATGAAAAGATGAAAAAGAATTATGAAGAGAGATGATGGTGATGTTTGCACAACATTACAAATGTATTTAATACCAGTGAATTATACACAGAAATGGTTAACATAACATCATAAATTTTATGTTATATGTATTTTACCACAATAAAAAAATGGAAAAATGTATGAGTGACAATTATTAGTGAGACAGAGCATCTATTCATATGTTTACTGTTCATTTGTATTTTCTCTTTTATAATTTACTATTATAGCCTGTTGTTCTAGTATTTTGACAAGAATTTCACAAAGGATTGCCAGTACTTCTAAAATAAAGAAGTAACTAGTGTTGGAACTTCAGGTATGGAGTCAAGGGAATGTGAAAGAATATTTGTGATGCATGTGCCTTAAAGTGCCCATAAGCTCAAAGAACTTTATGGGCTCTTGCCAGGAATAACAATAGCTCTGCATTATATGCTCAAATTGTAGAAATATGGGCTTCCCCCTTTGTGGTACTTCCATTGTGAGGTTAGAAAATCAGGGTGTTTGTCTATCAAATTGTTTGCCTTTTCTTCAATATTCACAATATTCACTGAAAAATATTTAAGACTAAGTTAATAACCTCAGAGATTTTATTTATGGTTTACATGTCACTAGGCAGTCTGTTCTTCTCACAAGAATTTAAAATAAACATGTTAAAATAGAATTTATGTATTTAAAATTACAATTTAAAAGCTGGTTTATTTTCTGGAAATTTCTATGGCCTAAATTTAACTATGATATTGGACACAATTTGTTTCCCAAACCATGATCTATGTTTCTGAGATCTTTAATCCCACAGGGTAAAGTAACACAGTTTCAAGTACAACTGTAAATACACACCTGTGTATCCCTTTTCCGTCACAATTCACAGTGGCTTTGTTGATCTCAAAAGTACTAAAATGAATTTGATTTTCATGCCATAAATACCATTATTCTGAGCAATTGAAAGATTAGTAGGTGAGAGTCTGAGTAGTGTTGTTTCTAAGCAAAAATGGAAAAGCAAAGTTTCAGGATCGATTTTTGTCAGGTATGTGAACACCCATTCTATAGAATTTAGCTCCTGTTTTGACAGCTTATTGAATACTCCCTCAACTTTTCCTGCCTGGTGATGTCTCCCATTAATTAATACCCATTCTCTGTTCACAGTTTTGATAGAACGGCAGTAGTTGTTAACACAACACTCATAATCACAATTGTTCGGGTATGTATTTTGTCTGCATTATGTGTAAGCCTCAGATATTATTAAGATAAAAGTAAAGTAAAATTTCTAGAAATAAAATTGTTTTGTAATAACAATAAGAACTGTTTTTATTTCACTTTTTTCCTTTTCTTATGCTGGTATCAAACTCCATAAAATATCTCACTATATTTTCTTTATTTTTTGTATGAATAAGACTACAATAATTTCCTTTAAAAAAACTGTACTACGTCTAGAAGACAGTCTTCGTACTTGGTGGAACTGGGGAGCAACTTTTTACATTGCAAATAATGAACATCAAGGGATGTCACATATTAGAATACAATTTTTCCCTTAGAGTTCAATGTAATTTAGAAATACATAACCTTGCAACATTTTTAAAGTTTAGGGAATTTTGGTGCAATGTTTCTCCAAATTTTTAAAAACCTAAGATTCTGAAAAATAACCACAATTAAGTTTTACTGGAGGAGCTGAGGATGACACTAGTATAGACCTTTACATGAGTTTTTAAAAGTTATGCATGTGCATTTGCAAAAATTTGAAAATACAAAAATCTTTTTTAAAGAAACAATATTAATATTCATACAATTATTTTGGACAGTTTTGTGTTTTCCTTCAAGGTTTTTTTTTCTGTACAAAGATATTTCTTTATTACACAATTGTGACATCACATCATAAGCATTTCCCCAGGTTACTACATCTTTTCAAAACCATTATTTTAATGTCTGAATTAAATGCTTTTGAGTACAATTAGTAAACACTGAAAGTTTACTTAGTAATTCTCCTATAATTAAGCATTTGCTTACCTCCTTTCTAAAAAAAACTATAAATAAATCTCTGAAAAGCATCATAATGTTTAACCTCAAATTTAAAATTGTTGCTTTAAGATGAATTTCTAAAAGTGAAATTATTCGCTCAAAAGACATACTTACATGTGTTTTTACGAATAAAATATATATGTATTCATACAGCATATGTATTTTGTGCATTTATATGTGTGTATATATAATATATATTTTATATATGTGTGTATGTATGGATATATAAATGAGAGAGGAGAACCAGTTGTACTCCTGCCAACAATGTATAAGCCGAATTCTAAATTTTGTAGAACTATTACAAGCATTGGGGGTTACAATTCTTTTTCATCTTTTTTACTTGATTGATCAAAAAAAGGAGGTTGACTTTTAATTTACATTTATTTGATTATTAGACAGATTTGTTGCAATATAGACTACAGCAAATGTTACACTTCACATATAGGCTACAGTAAAGTTTTCACTTCAATATAGTTAGAAATTTGACCAACAAGAGAGATACGAAAAATAAGTAATTATTTATAAAGTGTGTTATTTATAAAGTATGACTGAAATTGCAAATAAAGTTATTAATGTCTACTAGCCTTCTTCCTAAAGTGAATCCAAGACTATCTTTATGCATAAGTGAATTTGGGGTAATAAAACAATATCATTTTCGAAGCAACTGGCTAGAAACAAGTTTTGGTTTTTCTTGTTTGTTTTTTGTTTGTTTGTTTTGATTGGGGGCAACTTGAACTGCTTTACTCTGAAATTCCATTTTGGATTGAGGATTGAGGAAATCTTTTGCTTTTTCAATCAAGAGCTACTGAGGAAAACAAAAGAAATCAAGGCTCCATTAAAAAAAATGACATGAGTGTTTTTTATGAGAGCAATACAAAACAGTGGTTACTGATAATAGATTATTTTTAAAAATTTGAAACTTTCTGCAGAGATTTTAAATATAATCTTTAGTTCAGTGTCAGTTAAGAAAAGCAAATGAAAGGAGGAACAGGAGAGAGAAGCAACAAAATGAAAAGATAGAAGAAAAAAGGGAAGAAAGAGAGAAGTAAACAAGAGAAATACAGTGATAGCTACAGAAAGGAAGAAACAAAAGTAAGCACAGAGTCATAAAGCAAAGACAAAAGAGGCAAGTGAAGTCTGTGAGGGGAACGTTAGTTCAAGCCAAAGAAAGCTACTTTGGTCACACCGTGGCACATGCAGGGACATGAACCCCTGCTTGTTAGTTTTGTGATCACTACTTTCAAATGCTGACTTGGTATCAGGACACTGATGAACTGTTGAGCACTATAAATGTGAGATCATAGCTAAGTTTCCATAATTGTCTTTGATGGAACATTTAAACGGTAAAATCAAAAGCCAAATCAATTAACACATAAAGTTTTTGTTCAAGAGTACGACTGCAAGAAAGAAAAGGAGAGTGGTTCCTGCAATTATGTCCAATTCAGCTTGAGTTTACTAGTGAAGAACCAGCCTAAACAATTTCCTAAGAACCATGATCAGCCCACCAGTTATCTGCACAAGTAGCTCCTGGGCAAGTGTTGTTGCCTAATTTCACTAACATAAGGAGAAATTATTTTCACATTAGCTTGAAGCAATAGTGAAAAACTGGTTTATTTTTATTTTGATTATTTTTTACATTAAGTGTGTTTTTACATTAAGTATGTTTTTCTTCCTTCTAAAAGAAACCACCAGGGAAGCCTCATTTTCATTACATTAGTATGGTGTGCCATTCTTGGTGGGGAACTGTAGGTGTTGCTGAAGCTACATAGCTGAGAAAGCTAAGCCAGGCCTCTAATTCTTTGGCTTATTACAGTTCTATTTTAGCCCTGTCCTCTTTTTCCCACTCAAATTCTGTAGCCTAGCATGTGTTTGGATATGCTGCATCCTCCAGTTTTTCACACTAAATATACTCTCAGAAGCCATGAGCGAAACTTGCAGATGAGTCATTCTCTTTGGAAGACTCGGCTCCATGGTGGACAACTAGTAACTTGGAATAGATTCAGTTGGATAGGAGGAGTAGAGACAACAGTAGTTGGTTCATTGTATTCTGCAAAAGGAGCAGAGGGGGATTGGGGGTGGGTGGTTTCAGAGTAAATTGAAGCAAATGCTCATATTACACTTTAAAGAAAAGTTGGTTAAAGAGACAATACTCTTAATGATAATACTCTAAAGCTTAGAATTTGTGTTCATCACTTGTTTTGGAGGTCAGGCACTTTTTTTTGTTGCTGTTGCTATCCTTTGACCAATTCTCAGAGCATAATTTGTTTCCAGTCTTTTTGTTCCAAGAGTGAAAAGGTCAATGCCCTTTGACATGGCATGAGCTGTTCAGTGCACCAGGGGAAACGTCACCAGCAGTGCTGGACTTAAAACAACTTCAGGGCAACTAGAGTCAAACACAGGAAGTGTTCAAACCCCAAGAGAATACTGGCTTTGTTTATTAGCCAACTTACATCTTGTTGAATTGCTAAGTGCTGCTATCTTGAATGAGCAGATATATCAGAGACTACAGACCCAGATGAGGTATTTGTTGGCATGATAAAACAACATCAGTCTCCTAAAGTGTCCCCTACAGGAATCTAAATACAGAGTGGCTGTTTTTTTAAATGGGAAAAGTTCCATCTCAGGTCCCCATAGTCCAATACACGCTAAATGACTACAAATGAAGAAACACTGCTTTGATGAGGCAGTAAATTTAGTGGTAAAAATAATCAACCAAAAATGCAGAAAACGTGGATTTTTAAAATAAACAGTCTAATCAGAAAATGAATTACACATTCAAACTTGTGAATTTTTTATTAATTTCACATATGAAACACAGACCTACCCAAAATAGCATCAGAAACATGTTTATGTACATAGCATGTGTAAATTTCTAAGTGTTCAGTGAGTTATTGACTATTGTTTTACTGGTATGAAATAATGGTTTAACTCCATTTCACAGATTAATTGAGAAAGAAAGGTTAAGTGTTATGTCTAAGGTCACTCAGAAAATCTAAACCAGAGAAATATTTAGTTCCCTGAGTTACTGACTTCCTGTCTATGTTTTAAATCTGTGAATCATTTTGCTTCTAAATATACTGAAGGAGATTCAAGGCCCTAGGAAAAAAATCACATTGTGTCACAGTCCCTCATTTAGAAATAGGAAAAATCTGGATAAATTGAACACTAACTTTATTCTACAGTATCAAAGATAGTAGTGAAGAGGAAAAATAAATGCAGCCTGAAGAAGGAAAAGTCTTAAGTAGTTATTAAACATCTTGGTAATGCAAAGAACTCTTTGTTTGTACATCAAGAGTTAAGATACTTGCGTTCTGGTCCCAGCTCTGTCATATACTTACCTAGATTGTTCCTATTCTCTAAGTCTGACTTTCCTTATCTCTAAACAGATATGGTAAGACTTGACCTTTCTCAGGAGTCATGAACATCAAATGGTCTATGAACACAAAAGAGTATTTTAAAGAATATCATAAGTTGTAAAGTGCTGTACAAATTCCATTAGTGGTCCTATTGTTACACTAGAAGGGGACTGGCAGGAAGCCAACGAATAAAATAAATGTCATAAATTAATGGCTCTTAATCATTTTAATAGAGTCCCCAAGACTCTATCTTCAGAAAAGTTCACATTCAGAAGTACATCCAAAATTTTAATTGTAATCTCAAGAGATTCGAAGATCATCTGAATTCTAGGTGTTCATAGAATTCAAATTAAAAATATTTGTGGAGGAAGAAGAAAAATGGAAGATTACCTGGAAAGCAAGAGGCATGGGTATCAAAGAGCAAAATGGATCTATGAGTGAGCTCAACAGTCTTGTGGTAAAGATGGCTAAAGGTCATTTAGAGGTGACATATGTACAGACAGATCGCTGATTGATGAATAGTGTTAACATGTCTTTGTGCAGGAGATAAGAAAATTCCCTATCCATTCATGAGAATTCTAGGAGAACGCTCACAGAGTTGTAGGGAAAAATCCAGAGGAGGGTGTAGGGTAGGGGAAAAAGAAGAGGGAAAGGGATGAAGGAGAATGGCAGCCAGAGATTCTGATTGGGGCAGGAAAGTAACTAACAAGACCAGCCCCTGCATTCTTCTGGTTCTCTTATCTGCAGACTCTGCAGGAGGCCAGACTGAGACTAATAGCTAGAGATAAGGGGATAAAAGGGACCCTAGCTGTCAAGGTCACTTTCCATTAAAGCCATCCTGTGGCTGAGCTGCTTCTAACATTCACTCCCAGGCTCTCTGTGAATGAATTTTATTACCTGTTCTTCTGCCTATAGTTATGCTTCTGTAACTGCGATTTTGACAATCCAAATCTTAGACACGACTTCAGACTTTAGGGAACTCCAGTGTGATTCACATGTCCATTTCCCTTGTGCTTGTGTCAGGCCCACTTTCTAAATTCAGATAGCCTATAATATATGATATATCTAGATGCCTTCGTCTTGACTGTGCAGTTGAATTCCCATATTCTCTCGACTTTGAATTCAGGACACATTCTAGTCCTTCCTTCTTCTGGCTTAACATTATTTCTCCTGACTCCCTATATGAACAGTGGTGATACATTTGTTTTGTGAAGCTGCTAATTTGTGAAATACCAGCAAATGGTTTTGAATCTTTCTCCTCCCATAGATGCTTCTTGAACCACTGAGTCACTATAGCAGGAAGGCCTCCCAAAACTACTGAGTGGTTTCTCTAATTTACCAGATACCACTGAAGTTGCCTCAAGTTTCTGAAAACAGAATCGTTCATAAGAGATGAAAATAGGGTTCTGAGTTGCTGGACCATCTTTTATAATGGAATAGCACGTTGGTGCCTTTGTTTACAATGGCGTACATGTGCACACACACATAAATATCTTCCTTTTTATAATAAATATCTTGGCATGTACTTTTCATCTTAGCACTAACTTTCTGCACTCTCAGATGTATTTTTTTCATAGCCCACACAAAATCTCTAACTGTGTGTTCTGTTACATAACACAAGACTTGGTTATATTCTTTTCAGCACTTACCTCTGCAAGATTCCCAACTGGGGAAAAAATGTATGAAGCCTGAAGAGGGAATGGAGAGGTGGAATTAATAAGTAAGGCCAGACACCTCTGACTCCACTGTACTTTTCTACGTGTTAGAAATGGTAATTTATTTTAAGAATCATAGATTTATTATATGCAATTCTGAATGGAGGTCTTTATCTTGAGTCCAAACTTTAAGAACGTTAGCAAACCTCTTGCTAATCGCTAGATGTTTTATATGATGCTTAGAATAAAGATTTTTGACAGGCACATTATTCCATTAATCTGAAGAAACAACCTATTATTTGGCATGTACTGTAAAACATTTTATGAAAAGCAGATGAATAACCTTGTGATCTCTATAAAGTTGATAATCTACAAAATTATTTCATTTGATAGTTAATCTATCCTCAGAATCCAGTTCATTATTTTTTACTTTGTCACTTAAGGTTTTCAATACAGTTAAGGTGTAATGATAATAAATCACTTAATTTTTGTAACATACAGTATTTGTATGTCTTTAGATAAGCTTTCTCTTTCTCTTTCTCTCTTTTTTCTTTTCTTTCTTTCCTTCTTTCTTTTTTCTCTTTCTTTCTTTCTTTGATGGAGTTTTGCTCTTGTCCCATGCTGGAGTGCAATGGAGTGATCTAGGTTCACTGCAACCTCTGCCTCCCGTTTTCAAGCGATTCTCCTGTCACAGCCTCCTGAGTAGCTGGAATTATTGGCATGTGCCACCACACCTGGTTAATTTTTGTATTTTCGCTAGAGACAGGGTTTCACCATGTTGGCTAGGCTGGTCTCAAATTCCTATTCTCAGGCGATCTGCCCGCCTCGGCCTCCAGAGTACTGGGATTATAGGCATGAACCACTGAGCCTGGGTTTTAAGCTTCTTTTCAATAAAACAAGTCTCGTTTTTAAACAAATACTGCAGGGAATATTAGCAATTTCAAAAGTACCGTCTAAAAACATTAGCAAATATTTTGCTAAATTTAGCACTAAAACAATCCAAGTTAAACAGCATTATTTTATTAATAGATGGTTACAGTATTTATATACAATAGATAGGAGAAGAGTAATTGCTTTTGAGGACTACTAAATGGCAAGTAGCACAATTATATCATAATATTGATATTAATTTGTACTTATATTGTCAGACAGGAAAATAAGATACTGTTTTGCAAACAATTTCATTGAAGTACTGGGAAAAGATTGTGTTGTGCTAAAAACCTCTAATCTGCAACCCTTCGTGTACAGCAAATAACAGAGACATTTATTTTGCATCCATATAACTATGATATAAAATCTGATCCCATCCTATTCACCCAGTTATATATTCATTCATCCTGCCATTCATTCATTCACTTAATCCACAAATATGTAGTGTCCACTGTGTTCTAAGCACTGTGCAGGGCTCTAGAAATATGCAGATGACTCAAACATGATTCTTGCCCTCAAAGAACTTGAAGTGATTATGAGAGAGAAAAATAAATATTATGATAAGTAGACTAATAATTTTAATAATAAGTGCTTTGCTAAGTAGTGTAGTTAATGAATCATTCTGTCCAGGAGAGGGATAAATTAGATGATAGTCTTGAAAAGTGAGGTTATGAAACACAACTTTGAAGGAGAAGTATTAATTGATGTTTTCATTTACAAGCCTTTTTTACATGGGTATTTTGTTACAGCCCAAAGTCTCCTGATAGAGATTTTCAGCAATTCCATCATAAAATTGTTGTTTTTATAGGTCCAAATCTGTTTAGTACTAGCAATTTCACATGCTTCAACTTGAGAGAGAATGTAAAGAGACCAGGGTTTTAAGCAAGGGATTAGTGTGTCATGATTTTTATCCTAGAATGATCATAATGACAGCAGAATGTAGGCAGGATGTATGGGGCAGGGATAGAAGGGGTATCTAACACAGTAAGCAAGGAGGGCAGTTGGAAGCCTATTCCAATAGTTGAGTCAAAAGCTAATGGGGTACTAAATTAAGGCAAGAGCAGCAAAGATGACACAGTGTAGAGCTACAAGTGGGAAAGATATTAAAAAAGCAGAATTGAGAGATTTGGTAACATTGAAATTAAAACGTGAGACAGAAAGGGATACTCCAGAATGATTTTTTTCAGCTCAAGCAGATACTTTTACTGTCCAGTAAAATTAGTAGTTTGTTCTTATTCTGTATTTTGACATGGGATACTTGGTCCTGGCAAGCCCCGGCTCTTGTCATCTCCACTAAAACCCTTGTCTGCTCTTATTCTCTCACTATGCTAGTGTTTTTTTCCTCAGAGACATGTTTTTTGGGACTCAATGTCTATCTCACACATTTTGTTGCTGAAAAACACTCAACTTTGTCCTGTTGTTATTTGGGAACCAGAGGCATACACAAGGGTTGGCCTTCCCCAGTGGAAATGTAAGGTCTTTGTAAACAGAAGCCAGAGCCTGCCTTCTACTTCTTAATGTTACTTATAACATCTGACATTGGCATATGCACAAGGAAAGCAAAACTGACTTCAATTATGGCAGCATGTCAGATGCTTCCTTATGGTAAAGTGCAGAAAATTTTAAAGAAATGTTTGTTAATTATGGGAAGAAGTGACAGCTGTACACCCCAGCCATAGCTGCCCAGTCTCTTCTGATCTCAAGTTATAGAACCATGTCCTATGCCTGATGGGGTACCAGACATCTACTTCACCTCCTTAATCCTTATGCCTATTCTGTCTTATGCTTATTATGCCTTATGCCTATTTGGAAAATTAATTTAAAAATTTGGAGAGTCTGACATGTCCTATAATAATGAGAGCTTTATTACTTTTATAATAAATCTGAGAGTGGGAATTATTGTTAGATAATTTAAATTTTAAGGATTCTATAAATAACAAAATATTTTGCTTTTAGAGAATGGTAGAAAATGAAAATAGCATTGTCTTAGTCTGTTCTCATGCTGCTAAGAAAGACATACAGAAGCCAGGCATGGTGGCTCATGTCTGTAATCCCAGCACTCTGGGAAGCCGAGGCAGGCAGATAATGAGGTCAAGAGATCGAGACAATCCTGGCCAACATGGTAACACCCTGTATCTACTAAAAATACAAAAATTAATAGGGCATGGTGGTGCATGCCTGTAGTCCAAGCTACTTGGAAAGCTGAGGCAGGAGAATTGCTTGAACCTGGGAAGCAGAAGTTGCAATGAGCCGAGATTGTGCCACTGTACCCCAGCCTGGTAAGAGAGCAAGACTCCATTCGAAAAAAAAAGAAAACCCTCACACACACACACACACAAACAAACATACATAAGACTGAGTAATTTATAAAGAAAAAGAGGTTTAACAAACTCAGTTCCACATGGCTGGGGAGGGCTCACAATCATGGCAGAAGCTGTAGGAGGAGCAAAGGCATGTCTTACATGGTGGCAGGCAAGAGAGTGTGTGAGGGGAACCGCCCTTTATAAAATGATCACATCTCCTGAGACTTATTCATTATAACAGGAACAGCATGGGAAAGGCCTGCACCATGAATCAATTACCTCCCACTGGGTCTTATCCATGACACATGGGGATTATGGGAACTACAATTCAAGATGAGATTTGGATGGGGACACAGCCAAACCATGTCAAGCATCAACAATGATCTGACTTTGAATACTATTTTTATATATTTATCAAGAATTGAGCATACATATTTTACTGATACATGATTTTCTTCTGATTTATTATATAAGAAAATTCATGAAAAAATAAACAAGTGTATATTGTTGGTAATTATATACACATATATTTAACATGTATTCCATTTTTGTGTGTGTGGGATGGTTTGCCATAATTATGCAAGGTATAAGAGCTAATTACTTGACTTTTTAATTTTTAAACAAAAAATGTAGATTCTCTTACTAACTTAAGAGAAAGACAAATGCATGATTCTAAAAAATCTTCAACAGTTCTCTTTATACTTTTCTATGTAATTTTACCATTTTGATATAGTCTATCCATATTTCATATGAAACTGTAAAATTTGAAGAATGAAAATCATCTATTCAAATTATCTGCTATTAAACAGTGACAACAGTAATTATAAAAATAATTATGCAACTGCATGCCACTCAAAGGACTCATTTAAATTATGCAAATTAAGCATAAGGTCATGCAATGCTAAAAGAACAAAAATATGCAGAATAGCTTACTTTCTATTGGTGGTTCTAATGTTAGAAATATTCATATCACAGGCATATAATGTGTGTCTCATTTTTTTTACCTTGTCCATAAAAGCAAATTAATTTTTCTTATCTTATTGGGTGCTCTGAAATTTCAGCAATATACAGTTTTATAGATGAGCTGGTTTTATCCAAAGAGAAGAATTTTTTTGAGCATATTTGATTTTCTAAAAATTTGTTTTATTTTAATTAATTTTTTTCCTAGTTATAGAGACATATCATATTGTAAAAAATGACTGGAAAAATTTTATATTTTATATTTTTAAAAATTTTTATATTTTATATTTTTATAAAATTTATATTTATTAAAATTTATATTTATTAAATTTTATAAAATATAAATTTATTATATAAAATTTTATTAAAATATAACTTTCCTAGTTATAGAAACATATATTGTAAAAAATGATTGGGAAAATATAAAATACAAAATATAAAATATAAGCCACATATTTTAAATTAGCATGATCTCCTTTTTGGTACATTTTCTTTTTTAAATGCAAATTTTTTGTCCTACTAGTTATCAAATTGTGCTCTTGTCTTATGATTGCTTTGTACTTCATTTATTTGTATTATATCATGAACATTTTCCCAGGTGTTTCTTGAAACCTAAATTTTTAATGATGTCATAAAATTTTTTTACATCTGTATCTAATATTTAACTATTTTATTATTTTTATTCTACTCTCATTGCCTACTTTTGTACTATAAACCATACTGCAATAAATGTTTATATTAAATTGGAATTCAAATTTAATAATTTTAATAATTTAATAAATTTTAATAATTATTAAAAATAATAATTATTAAACATATATAATAGTAATATAAATTAGTAATAATTTTATTTGAATATATTGCTAGTAGGTTAGGAAGTTGTAGGAATTTGTGGTATGACTGTGAATAGAATTGGATTACATTTAAGAGTAGGATTAAGGAGATAGAAACATTTATTTCTTAATTAAAATTAGCAAAAATCTTTACAGAACATCTATATAAATTTGTACACATTTTAGCAACCCAGATCACTATAAATGTTCCAGTGGTGATGAAAACAATCTCATTTTATTAGAATTAAATAAACTTTATTTAACTTTATTACTATTAAAGTTGAGAATTTTCCATGTATTTCCAGGACCTTTGTCTGTCTTTGTTGCATGGTTCTACATGACCTTTATTCATTTTCCACTAGAAATACAGGAAACATTTTGGGAGAACTCAAATAAATAATTTGGGAGAATTCTCTTCTCTTACTATACTTGTTGCAAAAATTTTCCTAGTTCATCATTTGCTTTTTTTTTTTTTTCGGTTGTTAAACTTTTTCTTTTTTATATATGTATATATATTTTACTGCACTTTAGGTTCTGGAGGACATGTGCAGATCATGCAGAATTGTTGCATGGGTACATAGATGGCAATGTGGTTTGCTACCTCCAACCCCCCTGTCACCTATATCTGGCATTTCTCCCCTTGTTATCCCTCCCCAACCTCCCTACCCCACACTGTTCCTCCCCTAATCCCCCCCATCAGACCCCAGGGTGTGATCCTTCCCTTCTTGTGTCCATGTGTTCTCATTGTTCAAAACCTACCTATGAGTGAGAACATGCGGTGTTTGATTTTCTGTTCTTGCGGCAGTTTGCTGAGAATGATGGTTTCCAGATTCATTCATGTCCCTACAAAGGACATGAACTCATTATTTTTTATGGCTGCATAGTATTCCATGGTGTATGTGTACCACATTTTCCTTGTCCAGTCTATCATTAATGGGCATTTGGGTTGGTTCCAGGTCTTTGCTATTGTAAGGAGTGCTGCAATGAACTTATGTATGCATGTGTGTGCCTTTGTAATAAAATGATTTATAATCTTTTGGATATACACCCAGTAATGGGATTGCTGGGTCAAATGGCATTTCTATTTCTAGGTCCTTGAAGAATCACCACACTGTCTTCCACAATGGTTGAACTAATTTACACCCTCACTAACAGTGTGAAAGTGTTCCTATTTCTCCACATCCTTTCCAGCATCTGTCTCCAGAATTTTTAATGATTGCCATCCTAACTGGCATGAGATGGTATCTCAATGTGGTTTTGATTTGCATTTCTCTAGTAACCAGTGATGATGAGCATTTTTTCATATGTTTTTTTGCCTCATAAATGTCTTCTTTTGAAAACTGTCTGTTCATGTCCTTCACCCACTTTTGAATGGGTTTGTTTGTTTTTTTCTTGTAAATCTGTTTTAGTTCTTTGTAAATTCTAGATATTAGCCCTTTGTCAGATGGATAGATTGCAAAAATTTTTTCCCATGACTTTTATTTATGTTTAACATACAGCACTATCAAGCTTACATGTGGTCAAATTACTAAATAATTACCTTTAAGATATTTTTCTGTAGCTTTTATGCTCAAAAATTGCCTCATAATTTTAAGACTTTTATTTTTACTTTTAACTTCTAGATCCATAGGAAAATTATATTAGTGAATGAAACAACGTGTTCTTTTCCCTCAGAAAAAAATTTTCTGACATCTGTTGAATTGTACTTCTTTAATATTTGTTTCATTTTATAAATTAGTTGATATTTTGTCATTTAAGGTTATCTAGTCTGTTCCACTGATTGGTCTATTGATTCTTAGGTGCATTCTGCATTCTCTTAATTATTATTATTCTATGCTGTGTGTTAACATTTGAGAAAGCAAGCCCCCACAACTTTTACTTTTCATATGTCATGTATTAATCTTTCAGATGAACTTATCTGAAGAATTTCAGAATTAATTCTGATAGAGAAATATTTATCCCTTTAAAATCATCTTTTATTATCTTTGAACACTTCAAATGACACATGTATATTTGTACCTTATACAAAGGGTAAAGACAGTAACTATAAAATATCACTTACATTTCTTCCAAGTACATGCTAAACACATTCACATACAACAGAGCTCACTTAATCCTGTCACTCTGTGAAGCTAGGATTAATTATCCTAATTTACACAAGATATTTTAAGACTTAGCGGTTTTGTCTTACACAGTACTCTAACACAGGTAATATTATTCCAAGCTTAATTTTCCTTTTAATATCACCTCTTGTACCTTACTTGAAAAATAAAACCCTTAAGTTTATAGGCTATTATTTATTTACGATGTACATAGTAAAAATTATATTTTATATAATCAGTGTGCATTTTTCTTTTTTATTTATTATCTTGATGATACCTTGAAGTGAAATGTGCCAGAAAAGCAGATGCAAAGACCGTAAAGACAATTACATAAACTATGGTTTACTTTCAGACCACAGTGAAGCTTCAAGAAAGTCACTTGGTTTCATTTGCTAATCATAAATAATATCTGTTCTTCATCTTCTCAAAGCCAATGACAATTAAAGACCTACATATATTTTTTTGCTACTTGAGTACATGCATAGAATGAACTGGAATAAAATTCCATATTGATACTCAAGAATTAAAATACTGTAGTCTAGTGGGAAGATCCCATTATTTTCATTCACTTAAAGTCAAATTCACAGTGATGATAGAAACTCATATCTAATCTAATCTTTCAGTAGCCCAGTTTCTGCATCTAATTAAATTAAATTCTTAGATTGTTCTCAAATATTGAGATACTCTGGGATTTTTTTTGGTTGCAAGTAATGAAAACTTAATTTAAGGAAACTTAAGCAGGAATGAAAATGTAGTGGCTCATTTAATGGAGAAAGAGAGAGACATCTGAATTCAGACATAATTTGATACAGATGTTAAAAAAAATAGTGCCACAAACTTCTTTCTTTGCATATCTTTCTACAAGCCTCTTTGTTGGTTTATTTATCTAGAACGTGTCAGAAAAATGTGATTAACCTTGCTTGTACATTAGCAAGTTAACCTGCCTCGGTTATATAAATGCTGACAGAAGACATGAGACTGCTGGACCAAAGGCAAAGGTATATTTCTGTGAATTTTTCTAATCCACAAGTATCTTGAGGGGACACAGAAAAGCCTGGGTGTATACCTGGTATGCCTATCCTGGTAGTAGGTGGTTTTGCAGTAGAGGAACTCTGGACTTAGGGAGCATACATTTTGTATGATGGGCAGAAAGCATTTTATTTTTGTTCTGGATCATTTTCTCTCTTCCCAAGGCTATTTACTGAGTCAACATATTTTAAAGTATAGTCTGGAACTAAAGGCCATTAGTACTTCATCCACAAGATGGGCAGAAATGTGAGAGACACATTGAGAATTGTATACAAACAGAAGACTTTTTCCATGACGTGGCAAAGACCACCAGTTACATTCTACTTTCTGAGCAATCTCAGCTGAAAGAAAAAAACTGTGCTTTTTCTCCAAAGTCCTGCACAATATGCATATCCTTGAACCACTGTAATTCTGACTGATCAGGCCAGGGATTGTGGTCTTCTTTAAAGCAGAATGGTCAGATCAACCTCCCACAAACACATACATTTAGAGTTGGAAACAACTGGCTGCCCAAAGAAATATTTTGGTATTCTTAAGAGAAGAGTACTCCATATCAATTTTCCCTTCTGTACTATTAACAGAAGAGAGCATTGATGTGAAGGGAAAAAAATGCAGAAAAGGTTTATATCATCCACGCTTTTTCCTCTCTATACCTTTGTGCTCAATATTCCTTCTGCTTTTGTGTACTCTTTCTCTTTCATCTCTGTGTGTCCATATCTAGATATCCTGCAAAGCCATGTCCATGTGCACACTTCAGTATGAAGACTGCAATGTTCTCTTCACAGCTAGAAAGTCCTTCTCTAGATTTCTGCAGTATTTTCTCTCTTCCTCAATTGTGGGACATTTTACTTTCTATCTTGTATTATAGAAATCTGTTTAGATGTCCTAACTTTCCTAACTAGACTGGGATCTCCTAGCAAGGTCATGTCTCTATCTCCCTGTATCCCTTAAGAGTCAATGCATATTACTGGAAATTAATATATGTGTACTGAATAAAGGGAAGAATATTTAATTAAATTTTGATCTGTTATATATCTTGACTAACAATGATGGAACAATTATGAGACCAGGAGTCCAGAGACATTGCTTTATTTTTCTATTTTTACTATACACAGGCTGGTCACCTTGAGCAAATCTATTAACCTGTCTGAGGCTTAATTCCCACATTTGTAAAAAGGTGATACTATGTGCTCTTTCTCATATGGCTATTGAGATAGTCACACGAGAAAATGAATATGAAATTACTTTAGAAATGTAAACCACCCTAATTATTAATGAATTCCATTTTCAAATAACAAGTGAACCATTTCTGTTATATGAATTCAATGTGTTTAATATTAGCAGAATAATTTGAAGAATGCTTGGGAAAATATTCTGTCTGTGCAAAAGTATATTTCTTGTTATCTCTAATTCCTCCATCTCCTTTAAATATATTTGAATTAATTTTAAGAATACCTATCTCTTATCTCCAAAAGTCCTCATAAAAATGAAAGTTATCGATAGAGTTAGTACATTAAGCCATTATCTGGTAATAAAACTAACATATTATTTTAACTGGCTAAAAAGCAAAGAAATATATGCAAGTGAGCTTTGAAAGAAAGAGGGACATAATTAGAAAGTAAAACCTTGGTGTAAGTGTGCCTGAAAGGTAACTGGAGAAGGAACATACTTCCAAAAAGGCAAAAAACATTTAAGAAGCAATAGAAATATTGCCAAATAAAACAGTGCTTAATTCATAGCTTTGCTTTGAACTGGTCTTATCAAACAGATCAATTTTCTATACATCTATTTCTTTTTAATTCACAATTTTTCCCTTTATTGGAACGAATCACAGACATAAAACAAAATAATCCATTTGTTCAGAGAACTTTTTCCCTTTAGAGCAGAAATTCCACACATTTTTGAAGTTTCATTTCTGCTATATTAACCATTAGTTGGTTGGAAATGCATATTTTTGCTAGAATTTTTTTCCTAAAAGTTTTAATTGCCTCCCCAATTTTAACCACAAATACTTGTGTTTAAAAGTATCTCCCCAAAAGTTGTGTGGTCCTGACATCTGACACATAAATCAATATAATTTTATAAAGTGTCTTCCTAATTAACAATGAACTGCCCTATGAACAAAATTATTCTAAACACAGAAGTGTTTGTAGATTATTAAAAATTTTTGGATAAACTAAAAAGACATGGAAACTAACACAGAAAGTCTAAATCAATCACATTTTTTCCACAGAGTTGAAAATTGCAGGGAAGCAGTTTTAAACCTTTTCCTCAATAGAAACAGAAATTAAAATTTGAGACAGGACTGTGCTTCTAAGATCTCCAATGCAATGCAGGCATTTCAATAAAGCTCCCACAATCCCCATAATCAAAAGTTATAACAGGGATCAAGAAAAATTAAAACGGGTGGTTTGTCGGAATCTACCTACAACATAAGGTTATTATATACCTGGTTCTTTTATTAAAGCAATCTCCTAAGCCTGATCTGAGACTGAGGGTTGTGTATGAAGTGCATTTCATTAATCCATTAGCATGGAGCTGATTAAGATAGTGGCTATACCACTGTAGAATTAGGAAAGACTAGAGTGACGAAAACAGTCACAGGTTTGGAAGACTTTGTGCCAATCACTAGAGCTCAGATTTCAAAGAACACTACAAGAATATATCGTTAATTAAAGAGTTAGTATCTTTCTTTCATTCAATAAATGAGGCACACCTCTGTATCAACCTACCTGCAACTTTCATCTCCCTTTTCTGCTTGACAAGATTATAAGAAAAATCTGAAATGAACTCTTTGAAGGATTTGAAATTTTTGACTCTTCAAAAATCTAATATAGATATTTTTTAATAAAACACTAAAGTATGAAAGAGTATCCTGGGTACTTCTTAAAAGCTTCTGAATGTTGTTTACATCTCTGAGAAGTTTTAGAAGTCCTTACAGTAGTTCTCCAAAGAAATGCAACAATTTAATATCAAGTAAATGTAAATGAAATGTGTAAATCTAGGTTACTCATTGAAAATAGTCATGCTTAGAGAACAAGTCATCAAGATAGTTGCCTATACAACCAGCACTCTGACTCCTTTACAAAGAAAGAATAACAACAACAAAATAGATAACCACATGTCCAGATAACTACACAGTGTCTAGGAAAGAACACTGGAATTTAGCAAAGAAGTGACAAAGACCCAGTTAAGCCATGGTGACTCAGGATAGTAGCACAGAGAGATAAGTAAAGCACCTGACCAGGATCAATTCAGACCCAAGAGGGACTCCTTACTGCAAGGAAAAAGTAAGCAGAAGACCCCCAAAAATCCATGTATCCATCACGAACATCTGAATCCTAACTACCCGAGATCCCTACAACCCTTGTGGGCATTAAGCACAGTATAGGATGCTTCCAGAGAAAGAATTCATAACGGGTTTCCTCTTCATCACCCATAACCTACACTGCTGCAGAATGTCACCATTTTAAAAGCAAAGCCATCACAAAAGTGCATTGTACCCTGAGGCTTAATTGCCCCTACATCTTCACATCCTTGTAGCTTCCACTGACATCCTCCCACATCTACCTAAAAGGCTACAGCATCATGGCACCAGCAGGACCCAGTGGTATAGCTATGACTGATACCAGATCCCATGCAATGTGCTACACCACAGGGCACAGAAGGCTCATTACAGTCTGCCTCCAGGACAAAGGTAGCTGATGTGTGTACAGCACAGAAATTCCATGTTTTCAAAAAGAACCAAACAGAAATGTTGGAACTGAATAGTTGTAATTTTATTTCCAACAAAGGAAATAAAAATACAACCAAAAGCTTCAAAACTAGACTAGTCAAGCAAAATAAAGAATTTCTAAACTTGAAAATTAGTCTTTTGAAATAATCCAATTAGAAAAAAATAAAAATAAAAAAGGATGAAGAATGAAGAAAGTCTATAAGACAACTAAAACACAATAAAGTGAACAAAACTTAATATTAGGAGAATTGCAGATGGAGAAGAGATTAAAAAAAGGCATAGAAAACTTATTTAATGAAATAACAGCTGAAACCTCCCAAGTATTGGAAGAGATACGAACATCCAGGTACAAGAAGCTGAAAGTTATCAAAATATATTCAATCCAAAAGACCCTCTCCAAGGCACATTATAGTAAAATTAAAAAGTCCAAGACAGAATTCTAAAAATAACAATTGAAAAGCATCAAGTGACATATAAGGTTATCTCCATCAGAATAATAAATTTCTTAGCAGAAATCTTTCAAGCCAAAAGAGAATGGGAAAATATATTCAAAGTGCTGAAACCAAACCAAACAAAACTATCAGAAAAGAATACTTATCCAGAAAAACTATCTTTAAGAAATGAAGAAAAATGAAGTCATTCCCAAGGAAAAACTGAGGAAATTTATTTTTATTAGACCAGTCCTACCAGAAATGCTTAAGGGAAAACTACATCTAGAAGTAAAAACCAAATATTTGCCATTATGGAAACACATAAAAGAATAAAAGTCACTGGCAAAACAGATAAGCATATGAGAAAGAGAAAGGAATCAAACATCATTATAGAAAACCAATAAACCACAAAGATAAACAAGAAGAGAGGAAGAAAGAAACACAGGATACAAAAATCAATTCAAAAATAATTCACCAAATGAAAGGAGTCACTCCTTACTTATTATTTCCAACCTTGAATGTAAAGCAGTTATATTCCCCAATTAAAAGATATAGACTGGCCCCATCAGTTAAAATATAAACAAGACCCAAATGTATGCTCCCTATAAGAAACTATTTACCATAAAGAACACATACAGATTAAAGTGAAGGAATGGAATAAAATATTCCTCACAGACAGAAGCCAAAGGCACAGAGAAATAGATATATTTATACCAGATAAAATAGACTATAAATAAGAAAACATAAAAAGATATAGTCATTACATAATGAATGATCAATTTACCAAGAAAATATAAAATTAAAAATATACATGCACTCAACACAAGTACACCCAAATATACAAAGTGTTTATTATTAGAGCTAAATATAAAGATAGACCCCAATATAATAATAGTTGAGTACATCAACACCCCCACTGACAGCATTTAGACAGAAATCAGACAAGTATCAGAATTAAACTGCATTGTAAACCAAATGAACCTAACAAATATTTAGAGAACATTTCAACCAAGTACTGCAAAATATGCATTCTTCTTATCAGCCCATGGAACATTCTCAAAAATAGACCACAGGTTAAGGCTCAACAAATTAAAAAATCAAAATTATGATAAATATCTTTTCAGGCCACAGTGGAATAAAACTAGAAATCAACAAAAGAGGAACTTTGGAAACTGTACAAATACATAGAAATTAAACACAGACTCCTGAAAAATTAATGGGTCAATGAAGAAAATAAAAAAAGAATCAAACATTTTTTTAAGAAATAGAAACACAACATACCAAAAAATGTTGAATAAATCAAAAGCAAAACTAAGAAGGAAATTTATAGCAATAAATGCCTACATTAAAAAGTACAAAGATTTGAGGTTAAAAAACATAAAGAAGAAACTATGAAAGCAAGAAAAAACTAAACCCCAAATTAATATAAAGAAATAAATATTAAAGGTCAAAGCAAAACTAAACAAAGCCACAGCACAAAAGATCAATAAAATGAAAAATTATTTTTTAAAAAGGTAATCAAAATTGGCAAACCATTAGCAAGTTTAATTTTAAAAAAAGAGAAAAGATTCAAATAAAATAAAACTGAAAAGGCAACATTACAATTGATAACATGGGAATGCAAAGGATTATTGGAGACTATTGTGGACAACCACATATCAATGAGTTATAAAACCTAGAGGAAATGAATAAATACATGACACATATTACCCATCAAGATCTAACTAGAAAGAAATAGAAAAACTGAACAAACAAATAGTGAGTAAAAATATTTAATCAGTAATAAAAAGTCCCCAAAAAGAAAAGCCCAAGACTAGACAATATTACTGCTGAATTCTAGCAAACTTAGAAGAACTAACACCAATTCTTCTCAAACTACTCCATGAAATTGAAGAGAGAATTCTTTTTAACTCATTCTATGGAGTAAGCATTACCCTGATACAAAAAATAAAAACAGATAAGAACACAACAAAAAAAGAGAAAACTGCAGACCAATATCCATAGTAAATACAGATGCAAACATGTACAACAAAATACTAGTAAACTGAATTCAACAGCACCTCAAAAGGATTATACACTAGAATCTATTGGGAATCATTGCAAGTATTCAGAGATGATTCAACATATGCAAATCAAGACATATGGTATATTAACATCATTAGAATGAAGGGCAAAAACCATATGATCATCTCTAGAAATATAAACAAAGCATGTGATAAAACTCAACATATTTTTATGATGAAAATTCTTGACAAATTAGATATAGAAGGAATGCACCTCAACATACTAAAGACTATATATGACAAGCTCATAGCTAACATTCTAATAATGGAGTTGGAAAAAGGCAAAAATGGCCACTTTCAGAACTTTTATGAAACACAATACTGGAACTCCTGGCCAGAGCAATTCGGCAAGAGAAAGAAATAAAAGGTATCCAAACTGGAAGAAAAAGGAGTGAAATTGTCCCTCTTTGCAGAAAATATGGCCTTATATATAGAAAAATCTAAAGAATATGCTAAAAATCTCTTAGAACTTAGAACTGATAAATTCAGTAAAATTACTGGATACAAAATTAACATGATAAACCAGCACATTTTCTATATGGCAAAAACAAACTAGTTAAAAAACCCTCTTCATGTGTCTTTTTATGTACCTCATATATATGAACAATTTATTATACTTCAACTAAAAATAAATTTTTTAAAATAATATAATAATTTTTAAAAAGAAAAAGTCATGCTTAGATTTAAGAGTTAAGCATATTCTGTCTGTTGAGGTTCCTGGAAACAGAAATTTTGGGCTGTTCTGTTAGTTCCTTCTAGACCCTGTAAACAGATTAATAAAGTACATATCACTCATACTATCATAATATGTGATTTTGACTGGTTTCTTTTATACCTATAGAAACACAATGTATTGGCAATAAAAAGTGTCCTTAAAATATACATTTAGATGATAGAGTAGTGACGTCAGCAAGATGACAGAACAGAAGTTTTCAGTGCTTGTCCTGTCATAGAAGCATCAATTTGAAAAATTATGCACACACAAAAATACCTTCTTAAAAGTTAAGGAATCTAGGTAAGAGATTACAGCACACAGTGGAGTAAAGAAATAATAAAAGACACATGAAGAGGGTAAAAAGGACTGTTTTATATTACTCACATACTCCCTTCCCCAATACAGGCAGCACAGTACAGAGAAAGATACTTTTCCAAAGGAGAAGGAATGTAGAGTTAGAAACCAACTTCACTGTGGACCCCATCACCAGGTCTATCCCAGTGAACTGTCTCTAGGCCAGTCCCTGAGGATCAAACCTCAGGCCCACCCCAGCACCAGACCAACCTCCATGGCCCCATGTTTTAGGCCAGACCCTGAAGTTTCAGAACCCAAGCCTACCGTTGAGTACTCAGGCTTCAAGCCCACCCCAGTACTAAGCTGGCCCTCCCAGACTCAGGCTCAGGGTCTGCCTCAGTGCTGAGCTGTTGGATCCTGTGAACCCAGACCTCTGGCCAGCCTCTAAGGATCCAAACATCAGGCCTGCCACAGTAGACCCTAATGCCAGGCTATCTCTTGTGGACCCAGGATCTGGCCTGTACTGAAAAACAGTTTCCAGGCCTATTACCATGAACCCAGGAGCCAGACCCCCTCACACAGACACAAGCTCCACATTCACCACTGTGGGCCCAGACACCAAACCTGCCCATGTGAACCCAGGAACCAGGATGTCCCTCATGGAGCCAGGAGCCAGACTCATCCACCCAATGATCCTGGGACTATGCCAGTCAGTTCTAAGAAAACAGTAGCATGTTTCCCTATGAACCCTGCCAGTGAGCCCACTCAATATCTCTAGATGGGCTGACTAGTGAAGAGATTTCCTTGTGAAAGCCATTGTGTAGGCCGGGCAAGGTGGCTTCACCTGTAATCCCAGCACTTTGGGAGGCTGAGGCAGGTGGATCACCTGAGCTCAGGAGTTTGAGACCAGTCTGGTCAACATGGCGAAACCCTGTCTCTACTAAAAATACAAAAATTAGCTGGGCATATGGTGGCAGGTGCCTGTAATCCCAGCTACTTAGGAGGCTGAGGCAGGAGAAATGCTTGAACCTGCGAGCCGGAGGTTGCAGTGAGCCAAGACTGCCCCATTGCACTCCAGCCTGCCAGACAAGAGTGAAACTCCATCTCAAAAAGAAAAAAAAAAGAAAGCCATTGTGTAAAGACTAGAAGAGGTGCTTACATCTTCAAATGCACGGACACAAATGTAAGGCCACAAGAACCACAATAATCAGAAAAACATGACACCACAGAGGAGAAAAATGTAAGTATCATCAGTAACCAACTCTAAAGAAATAGAAATTTATGAAAAGCCCAACAAATAATTCAAAATAATTATCTTAAAGAAGCCCAGTGAGCTACAAAACACAGATAGACAAGTAAACAATATCAGGAAAAAAATTAATGAACGGAATTAAAAGCTCAATAAGAGAGATAACCTATAAAACAGAACTCAACAGGAATTCCAAAATTGAACAACATGACTGAACTGAAAACGTTCATAGTTTCAACAGCTGATCCAATCAAGCAGGAGAAAGAAGCAGAGTGCTTAAAGACCGGTCATTTGAAATTACCAAATCAGAGGAGGAAAAAAGAAAGAACTAAAAAAATATCCAGAAAATGCATAGAACTCATGAGATATCATCATGAGAACAGATGTATGCATTATGGGAGTCCTACAAGGAATGAAGAAAATGAAAAGAACAGAAAGCTTAAAGACATAATGAGAGAAAACTTCCCAAACCTGAAGAGAAAATGAACATTCAGATCTATGAAGACCAAAGAATGTCAAATAGATTGATCATAAGGTCTTTACTAAGGTAAATTACAATAAAATTCAAAAAGGTCAAAGACAAAGAAAATTTTGGAAGCAACAATAAAAAAGTGACCCACCTATTACAAGGGAACCTGTGTAAGACCATCAGTAGATTTCTCATCAGAGACCTTGCAGGCCAGGAGAGAGTGTGATGATACATTCAAAGTACTGAAAGTGCCAATTGAAATACTATACCTGGCAAAGCTGACTTTCAGAAATGAAGAAGAGATTAAAATTTTCCAAGAGAAGCAAAAGCTGAGGAAATTCCCCACTAGACCTGCTTTGCAAGAAATGATAAATAAAGCTAATCAAGTTGAAATGAAAGGACACTAAATAACTACATGAAAATATAAAATGTTTTGTAAAGGTAAGAACATATTCAGATTCAGAATACTATAATGGTGGTGGATTACACTCTATTATAAAAGTTAAAAGATGAAAGTAATAAAAATAAATAATTTGTTAAAGGATAGACAATATAAAAATATGTAAATCATAATATCAAAAAATAAAATGTGCAGTGAGAAAAAGGTAAAGTGTGAGTTTTTATATGCAGTCAAAATTAAGTTGATATCACGTTAAAATAGACTGTTATAACTATAAGATGGTATATGTAAACCTCATGATAACCACAAATAAACCTGTAGTAGATAAAACAAAAAAGAAAATAATCAACATTTTAATATATAATAGTGTTATATTAACATTCTATATAAATAACATAATATAATTACTTTATACACTAAATTTGGAGGAAAATCTAAGAGTTTACCTGATGGCAAGACTGGCTTTAAATTAATAGCACTCATTCAGATTTCAGCAGGAGAAAACCTGAGGTAGATGAGAAAAAACATATTTAAAGAGTTCTGTCTCCAAATAATCACAGCAAAAGCCACTGTGAAAAGTTTAAATGATGAATAATACTCCTGAGTATAAAAGTGAGAATCAATAGTCATTGTTGGTCAGGAACAACAACACAGAAGTAGGAACCATTCAGGAGTTTTACTGAGTTTCTAATTAAATGAGAAAAATAGTCACATCTTCTTTCACAAATCACAAATTATCCCTTTCTATATTAAATTGTTTAAATGAGATTAATATATATACCAGACAAACAAAGATAAAGTAGTATCAATCCTACTGAAATTATTCCAAAATATTGAGGAGGAGAGACTCCCCCATAACTCATTCTATGAAGCCAGCATCATTCTGATAACAAAACCCAGCAGAGACAAAATGAAAAAAGTAAACTTCAGGCCAGTATGCCTCATAAACATAGAAAAAAACTATCCTTAAAAATAAAAATATCAGAAAACCAATTCCATCAGCTCATTAAAAAGTTTATCCATGATAATCAAGTAGGCGTTATTCCTGGAATGCAAGATTGGTTCAACATATAAAAAGTGTAACCGATATGATTTAGATATTTGTTCCTTCCCACATCTCAAGTCTCATAGTAATCCCCATTGTTGGAGGTGGGTCTGGTGGAAGGTGATTGGATCATCGGGGCAGCTTCTAATGGTTTATTACCATTCCCTTCGTTCTGTCTCATAATAGACTTCTCATGAGATCTGGTTGCTTAAAAGTGTGTAGCACCTCTTCCCCTTCTCTCTCTTCCTCCAGCCATGTGAAAACATGCCTTCTCCCCCTTTGCCTTATGCCATATTTGTAAGTTTCCTGAGGCCTTCCCATCTGCACTTCCTATACAGCCTTCAGAATGATGAACCAATTAAACCTCTTTTCTTTTTAAATTATCCAGGCACAGGTATTTCTTTGTAGCAGTATGAGAACAAACTAATATAGTGACTCACCACATAAACAGAATTCAAAGCAAAAACGACATGATTATCTCAGTAGACACAGAAAAGTCTTTTGATAAAATTCAACATTCTTTTATGTTAGAAATCAACAGACTGACATAAAAGGAACATACCTCCAAGTAGTATTAGCCATTTATTATAAACTCACAGCGGACAACATACTGAATGGGCAAAAGCTAGATACATTCCCCTTGATAACTGGAACAAGAACAGTATACCCACTCTCACCACTTTTATTCAACATAGTACTTGAAGTTCTAGAAAGAACAGCTAAACAAGAGAAGAAAATAAAATGTATCCAAGTAGGAAAAGAGGAAGGCAAATGCTCTCTCTTCCCTTATGATATAATTATATTTCTAGAAAACCCCAGAGATTCAAAAAGGCTCCTAAAACTGATAAACACCCTCAGTAAACTTTCAAGAAACGAAATTAATGTGCAAAAATCAGTAGCCTTTCTATATACTAATAATGTAAAACTGAGAGCCAAATAAAGAATATAATCCCATTTACAAAACTCACAAAAAATAATAAAGTACCTATAAATACAGCTAATCAAAGAGGTGAAAGATTTCTACAATGAGAATTACAAAACACTACTGAAAGAAATCAAAGATGACACACATGGAAAAACATTTCATGCTCACGATAGGAAGAATCAATATTGTTAAAAATGGTAATAGCACCCTAAACAATTTACAAAGTCAATGCTATTTCTATCAAACTCCTAATGTCATTTCTTATAGAAATAGAAAAAACAATCCTAGCATTTATATGAAACCCAAAAAGAGCCTAAATAGGCAAAGTAATCTTAAGCAAAAAGAGCAAACAAGAGGCACAATACTATCCAAACTCAAACTAATTTAAAAGGCTACAGCAAACAAAACAGCATGGTAGTACTACAAAAACAGACACACAGACAATGCAACAGATTAGAGAATCCAGAAATAAAGCCTAACATTTACAACCATCTGATCTTCCACAGAATCGACAATAACAAGCAGTAAAAGCCTCCCAACTTAATGAATAGTGCTGGGATAACTGGCTATTCATATGTAGAAGATTGAAACTGAACCCCTTCCTGTCACCATATATGAAAATCAGCTAAAGATTAATTAAATACTTAAATAGAAAACCTAAAAGTTTAAAAAACTTAGACGAAAATCTAGAAAATACCTTTCTGGACATTGGTCTTTGCAAAGAATTTGTGACTAGGTCCCCAAAAGCAACTGTAACAAAAATTAAAATTGACAAGTGAGGCCTAATTAGGTGAAAGCGCTTCTGCACAGCAAAAGGAACTATCAACAGAGTCACTACCTGTGTGATGGAATCATTTGTCCACCATGCCTAAGTGACATACAATTTACCCATGTAACAACCCTGCAGAAGTACCCTGTGAATCTAAAATAAAAGTTGAAAAAAACTTATTCATGCATAAAAGGAAGTTTGTTAACAAAATAAGAAATAAATTGCAAAATCTTTGAAAACAAAAAAAGGAAGGATTCTCATCCAGGAGATTGGGCTGTGAAATAATAACCCTCTGTTCTAGTTAGTCCTTGTTTTTGCTTTACCTGGATATATTTACCCAGGGGAGAAGTGGCTCACCTAGGCTTGGGATCTCCTTCTGTAGGGCAGGGTTGTTGCTGGGAAAGAAACGCCCAGCCACCGGCTCCATTTCCCAGAACCCTTTTATGTAAGTGCCTATCTCACTAATGTGGGCATACATGTGTGTCAATTTCTAGCAGAAATGGCCAATAACTAGACATGCCTTCTCCTAAACTCTCTTTTTCATCATGTCAAAGCTCAGGTATTCCCTGAAGCCACATGTTGAAGAATGCAGGGCTTCTCACTGCCTGAGTTTTTGAGTGATGTTTGGAACTCAACTTCCCCTCCCTCCCATTCTCACTAGCTTGCCAACACCAAGAAATAGCAAACATATGTTCATTGCAGCACTGTTTACGATAGCAAAGACTTGGAACCAACCCAAATGCCCATCAATGATAGACTGGACAAAGAAAATGTGACACATATACACCACAGAATACTATGCAGCCATTAAAAAGGATGAGTTCATGGCTTTTGTAAGGACATGGATGCATCTGGAAACCATCATTCTCAGCAAACTGACGCAAGAACAGAAAACCAAACACTGCATGTTCCTACTCATAGATGGGTATTGAAAAATGAGAACACCTGGGCACAGGGAGGGGAATATCACACGCTGGGGTCTGTTGGTGGGGGGGACACGGCGGGGTGGAGAGGTTGGGGAGGAATAACATTGGGATAAATGCCTGATGTAGATGACGTGGGGGGGATGGAGGCAGCAAATCACCATGGCATGTGTGTACCTATGCAACAGTCCTGCAAGATCTGCAAGTCTACCCCAGAACTTAAAGTACAATTTAAAAAAGAAAAAAAAAAGATTACACTTGGGGAAAACGAAATGGAACCTTCAATATCTCATGAGAAAAAGCCACCAAAAAAACAAAAACTAAAAAACTCCACACATAACAATAATAATACATAGGTAGAAGCTTCCACTTATTCCTTCTTTCTTTCTTTCTTTCTTTCTTTCTTTCTTTCTTTCTTTCTTTCTTTCTTTCTTTCTTTCTTTTTTTGGAGACGGAGTTTCGCTCTTGTTACCCATGCTAGAGTGCAATGGTGTGATCTCGGCTCACTGCAACCTCCGCCTCTTGGGTTCAGGCTATTCTCCTGCCTCAGCCTCCTGAGTAGCTGGGATTACAGGCACGTGCCACCATGCCCAGCTAATTTTTTGTATTTTTAGTAGAGACGGGGTTTCACCGTGTTGACCAGGATGGTCTCAATCTCTTGATCCGTGATCCACCCGCCTCGGCCTCCCAAAGTGCTGGGATTATAGGCGTGAGCCACCGGGCCCGGCCACTTCCACTTATTTTAAACCAACTACCAAGATATTTAGTCTTTCATTCTTCAGAATCAGAAAGTGAAATGAACTCTGGAAATAAATGATCAAGCAGTAATATATCTTACAACTTTGCAATCCAATAAGCTTTACACACATGTTCATGAAGTTAGGTTCAAAAACAAGTCATTTCTATCTCAATTTTAAAGTTGGAAAACATGAAACCGAGTGATATGATGCCTTTCCTGCCAACAGATGACAGACCACTGGTGATTTCTCTCCCCAAGAACAACCTCATATTCACCCCACTCATAGGCAGTATTTACAGCACCTGTAGATTAGGAAACAGTACAGGAATAAAAATAGATGAAAGAAATTACATTAAAATGACTACATCAGGCCAGGAAATATATGATTTCAACTATCTGAATTACATATACAGATAGGAATAAGTTTCATTTTAGAATTAATTTAATTAATAAGAATGTGGAAAATCAAGAAGAAAAAAATTAAGGACAAAATAATTTAGCTTCATGATATTAAATATGACAGATAGTAGGATCTATGAGAAAAAAATTAGCAATTATAACATAAGGACTTTGTAATTAAACTACAAAGTGCAAACTGATTTTTTTTTAAGTTGGGAAAGAAATAAGTGCATATTTTCTAGACTAAGTATTGGGAGGTTTAAGAGTTAGGTAATTGTAAATTTAACAAGACTTAAGTAATGACATTTGGAGAATCTTTTACCTTAAATATATCATAATTAACAGAATTTAAAAATAGGTAATTGTCCTTCCTAATAAAGCTAAGAACACCAAAAAGTAAATCACATACCACAGCATGAGGATAAACAAATAACTCTAAGGTAACTATATTGATATAACATATGATGATATAATAATGAAACTTGTTCTTATGGTTATTACATTGGTAAAAATTCTGAAGAGAGGTAGACCAGTTCGTCCTGCTTTCCCCATATCAGAAACTGCTCTCACATCCTTCAGTCACAAAAAGTGATGGCTGATAGCTTGAATTATTACCTTTCTCAAAGGTATTTGCATTTTAGGAGGAATCAAAGTCTTATGCAAATAAACGATCACTGCCCAGTGGGTAAGAGAAGATTTGGGGCAAAGATAATAGGCTTCCCACGGCTTTCTGATTCATTCATGAAGATACTCGGTCTTATATTTTCTCACAAGGAAAAGTAAATTAAACTCCTGATAACCCCTGAACTTAGCCCAAAGAGGTCTACCATCGAGTAAATATTTTCTTAATATTTTAACACTTTTTCATAAAATCTCATGAGAATTTTTGATCCTACTACACACTAGATGTTTAATTTTAAACAAAAATAATGAAATGAAACCAATAAAACTGCTTCCTTGATCTAAAAGAAAATTGGCATTTTAAAATGATTCACAGAAAAATATAAACTCATGTTTGTCATTCTCAGTGTCCTTTACCCACCCCACTATACCCCAGCATATTGACAATCGTTTGTAATATTTGTCTTAGTGTGAGAATTAGTATGCTGTTTTCTACTCTATTTATTATATAGACAGAAACCATATTGTCAATGTGAAACAATAAATACAACAGAACAAACAGGTATAAGTAGAGGCACTTCTTTTGTTTTATTTAAAAAAAACTGCAGTCACATGTATTGAGTCTGTTCTACCTGAATAATTAAGAGGGCCTTTGAAAAATGCACTGGCCAATTTTGTTCTCTGGTAAATTATGCACAGTCAATAACTGTATAATTTGACCAGAGATCATTTTTCCAAAAGCACCAGAATTGAGCAATTATAGTGAAGTTAGACAACATAGAAAGCCGCTTCAGATAATTCAGTCTCATAAAAACCATAACAATGTATTTTTGTGGCATTTGGGCTTGAAGATTATTGCCTGAACCTCCAATACCTCTATAGAAATCCAAATTAGAATTTAAGAGGCAAAAGACAAAAAAAGTATAAGTTAGTATAATGTCATAGAATTATTTGCCAACAAAAGAGAGAAGATAGTAGTCAAATAAAAAAATATTTCTTATAGATTTTTGGTAAGTTTCATTTTTAAAGCACATATCATTGTGAACAACCCAGAAAAGTACCCAGATTACAGATTACCCTGAAAAAAGATCACAGCCTGGGCATTGGCTTTCCACAGGGTCATTCATATTGCCTTGTGAAATAGTATGGCAGTAAGCTTGATATCATGAGACTACATTGCAAAGTTTACCTATAGAAAAGCTAACTTTCTATAAGGAAGTTAAAAGGAAGTGAATCCTAAATCATGATGATGGTTAGCATTATTTATGGCGGAGTCATAATGGCAGCCACGGGAGTAAAAATGAAGTGCATGGTTCGGACTCCAATGCCCTTGTGCTGGAGCATGGGCATATTTAAAGCAATTTGAAAATCATGAAGCCAGTAGCTACTTCAGTGCCTTTGTTTTTTTTTGTCTCTTGGACAGAAGAATATTAATATTACATTTCCAAGAAAAGCAACAACTAAGAATGAGTGCCCAGTACCTGGCTGACATAATCATACATCTTCATTAAACCTACCCTACAACGATATATCACCATTCTTAAGATGAGCTTAACATTCAGCTAGAGAGATCAAACAACTGGTTCAAGCTCAACTGGCAGGCAAATGGCAGTCAGAAGTTGAATTGAACTTCAAAACTTGAAGGATTTTTATTCCACTTCACTAGGCACTGCCCATCTCTTCCTCCATGCTGCCCCCCTCTTCACAAAGGAAGCATAGGAATCCCTCCAGAGGAGAGAAGCCTATTGTTTTGTTTCCAAATAGTGGTAAATTTACCTGAAATTTATCTTCAATTGCATCCAATCTGTGGCACAGCTACAAGGACAGTGGCCAGGTGATTGGAGTTCTCTAAAGTAGTTGTTTTAAAAATTTACATTTATTAAAATCACACACAGGATTTGTTTAACATATATATTCCTAAGACTCAATTCAAATCTACCATTAGCAATTCCCACCTTCCCTCTCTCCCTTCTTTTCTTCCTTCCTTCCTTCTCTCCATCCCCTTTCTTTCCTTCCTTCTTCCTTTCTCCCTCTCTCTCTCTTTCTTTCTTTCCTTCTTTTTCTTTGTTCTTTCTTTTTTCTTCTCACAGTGTCACCCAGGCTGGAGTGCAGTGGCATGAGCATAGCTCACTGCAGCCTTGAACTCTTGGGCTCAAGTGGTCCTCCTGCATCAGCCTCCTGAGCAGCTAGGACTACAGGCACATGCCACCATGCTAGCATTTTATTATTATTATCATTTTGCATAGTCTCACTATGTTGCCCAGGCTGGTCTCAAACTCTTGAGGTCAAACAATCTTTTTATCATCCTCCAGAGTAGCTGAGATTACAGGCATGAGCCACTTTGGCTACCAATAGCAATTTCTAATGGTGGCCACAGGAATGTGCATTTTTAACAAATGCTTTGGCTATACTGAAACATATAATAGTATATTATGCCCTGCTGTAACCAAAAGAGTTAGTACAATGTCAAATCAATCCCAGATGGTTAATCCCAAGTGGTCAGCTTGCAATATTGTCCTGACGTGGCCCCACAGCCAGCCCCCAATATTTTCATATAGTGAAGCTCTAATAAAACCTATGTTCCAGAAGTTGACTGTCTTATGAAAAAAAGAATCCGCATGAATATGCCTTTCCAGTTCTCTTCAGATTAAAAATATTTCAAAAATCTCTAATCACAGAATTAAAGCAGCAGATCATGAAGACTCCAAAATTGTCAGGTGAACATATCACTGCAAGCCTACCCGTAATGAACTATGAATACAAAGCCAAAATAAAACCTAACCGAACAGATGAACCAACATCAAAACAAAGGGTAATTACTTTGCATCCTAGAAAAGAATATCAAAAAAGATGTGAATTCTTTATGATTTTCCAAATGAGTAAAATCAAGAACTTTTGGGTGATTTTGCACAGTACATTGTAATGAGAATATAAAAATTTGGAATGCATTCTGAGCATTAAAGAATCTAACTTTTTTATTATATCAAGATAGAAATATTAAAGTAGAAACTTAAGAATTCCACTATAACTAAAGAGATGACACAACTCAGGCCAGCCTCTATCTAAAGAAACCTATGAAAGGTGGGCGGCTTCAAAAAATATCCTGGAATGCCCAGTGGTATGTTTGCCCTGTGTGGAGATCTCACAGGAATTGTTGCCCAAACAGGAGTGGTGAATAATACAACTATGGAGAAAAAGGCAGAGAGACCTGGGCCCTATTTTGGCTCCTACTCTTCCAGGTACAAACTGTGTTCCTTTTCAAAGGTCACTTAATTGCCAGGAGTTTGATAATAAGAAAATATGTGAGAATTACTTGAAGAATATATAGTAATTTGTTTGATTTCTTTAACCCTAAATTATCCAAGTAGGAAGATTGCATCTATCTTTGAGAAGAGATACACTGACAATTAGAGCAAGGGAAAATGATTTTTCTAAAATAAAAATGACTGATAGAAATGTGTTTACTATGTTAAAAAAAAAGATTGAATAATATTATGGGCACAGAGTTTAATGAGTGAATGAATGTCCAAAATGTATTTTGAGGATACCAAATGCAGGTTATATACATTCCTTTAATTTTCTTCAAATTATCAAATGGAAAGATATTATCAGCAAAGATACAGTAATCTGCTATTTCATTTTGAATAATTATATTTATTCATTTACATTGTATTCAAGAAAATATGTCAATTAATGAAGTAACTGGTCACACATTTTCTAAAAATCTTGATTGACAGACAATTGAATAACTAAAATGACATTAGAAAATGAAGTATAAAATGTGTGTAATTTTTGAAATATTATTTTAAAAGAGAGCCAAGAAATCATTCTAAAATTTTTATTTCTTAAAATACCTAGCTAACAAAATATATCTTTTGGGACTAATAGGAAATTCTGTGTTCATATATACAGTATCACATATTATACAAACAAGACTTCTCTATAACTCAGACAGAAATAGTCAGTGATGTAAGGCAGGCTTGGATTATCTTAATAAAAACCAACACTTTTTGAAGTCAGGAACCATCTAAGCACTTTAGATGCACTTGTTTCATCTTCTCTGAAATCCTAAAAGACAATATTATCACCATTTCACTGATGAAAGAACCAAGAATGAGAGGGATAAGTACCTTGCCCAAAGTCATACATGTGTGAAATGAGAAAACTAAAGTAAAAATGTAACGTCATCTGTATTTACACTTCTAATTACTTCATTTTTCCTACCTCCCTTTCCCTGACCCTTTGAAAGAGAATTACTTTCTCCTCACACGTTTAGTTGCTAAAACTCTTTACATATGGGCACTCTGATCAGGTAGTTTTTCATGATGTTCCAGAAAAATGTAGTTCTGCCACAAGCCTTTCTGGCTTCCTGAATCATCACCCCTTACCCTCACCCAGTGTACTGCAATAATCTCAGGAGTCAGAGAACATTTGTGTATAATGTAGAGTTTCTCAGATCTGCCACAGTCAAGATGTTGGTAGAAAGATGGCTGCAGGATGCCACACACAGGGATGAGGTAGTTAGCATGGCTTTCCACAAAACATGAAAAGCAGAAACCTTCAGCCTGCTATGGTGTTGTTGGTTCCATGAGATGTACTGCAATCACTGAAAGAAAATTATTTTCTCTAGGAAATCAAGTGTATTACATGTAAATCATTTACATGGTGTTTAAAATATTTACATATTGATGAGCCAAAGACTTCTGATTTTCATTCCATTTCTACATTGTCTCTCTGGTTACAGCTGGAAGCCCATCACAAACAAAAGCCCATTTGGTAACATTTCACTGTTAATTCTAAATATGCCTAAGTCACGTCTCCTATGCAAGGTCATGTCCTATAATAGAGAGTATGCATTTGGGGATGAGTCAGCTAGCTCAAACGGGTAAAAGGGCAGCATCGTAGTGGTGATGTCTTATCACCCTATAGAGTACTTATCCAAATATACTCCCATGAAAACTCTTTGAAAATAAGAAATTTGTTGTACACTTAAATGATATGTTGGAGATCTAGTTCAGTAACTCCCTTCCTACCTCTCTCTAGCCATGTATTTATTTGTCAGGACAGAAGAGCATATATTTAAAAAGCACCTTGGAGTGTGGGAACCCTGTAGGGCTGTATGGGAGGAGGTTAACAGTACTCTTTGCCACAAGCTAGGTCCATGCAAATTTCCCATCACAACTCCAGTAATTCCTAGTTTCACAGCAGGTCTTAAAACTCACCCCATAAAGGAGTTAGTTAATTTGTTGCTAAGTACAATCCCTCTCAATGCCAGGGCTGGAGCTATACTCACCAGACTTCCATTATCACTGGCTCCAAGGGTATTCTACATTGCTTGCATTTGTGGTGTGAAATATATTTAGTTTCTGCTTTTAGGTCAAGTGTGCATGAGTTGACTAGTATGAAATTGATTGTTTTATTTATTAAACACATTTTCCTTAATGCCTGATTCATGCCAGATACTGAACTAGGTGCTGAGAGTACAACAGTGAGCAAGATAAATCTGCTCCTGGTGTTCAGGGAGCCTACATTAGTAGGGGAAACAGAAAATTACTCGAAAAATTATAGGGGAGACAGTTATAGACATACTTAATCATTGTCGACTATATTCAATCAGACCAGAAAAAAAAGAGAAAGAAGAAAAGGAAGAGGGATTGGTGGAGAGGAAAAAAAAGAGAAATGTAAGAACTTTAAATTCTACCCACTATTCTTCTCACTGATAACACATCCTGAGGTAAACTTGATCCAGAAAATATGAAATCTCAGTTACCACCTGCCACTCATAATGTGAACATCTCACCACTGAAAGATTGAGTGTTTTTAAGGTATGACAACTAGACACAAGCTACTGTCTTCACTTTATCTTCAACTGAATTCACAGCAGTCTGGAAAACAAAAAGGCTATGTCAGAATACTTAAAGACAGAATAAATAAGCACATCCTCCAATATGGTGCCTTCTTATAAGATTTCTCAAAGGTAATTTTGACTTTGTGTGACTTCTGTTTACTAAAATGTCTGAGCATTGTCTTTTTGTGTGATGGTGAGGTATACGATAGAAAAGTTAGATAGAAAAGTTCCAAGTGCTTTGGTAGCCACAGTTTTTTCTGTTTGATTTTGCACATCACCATATACACACATGGGGGTGGGAGGGCTGTGTTTTTCTGCCAAACACTGTAGCATTAATTCTCTTTCTTTTAGTGCAAAGTAATTTTGAAAAGATCAAAGCATTTTGCCATTAGGACAAAATATGTTCTTGCCTGGGAGGAAGATGTATTTAAACCCAGTGCAATTATTGATAGAAGTGAAATGGTTCCAAAAGAATCCTGTGTCAATGTCTTCACTCTTCATTTCTATTGGTAGACTTCAGGATGAGACAATTGACTATTTCCTTCCAGTTTGTTTTCTCACTGAACATTGCTAGCAACTCTGCTTAAATGAACTGGGTTAAAAGACAGAATCTTTGGATGAATGTGTTCTATGTAATGAAAGAGAATCTGAGTATAAAATGGAAGCAACTGCGCATAACTCCAGGCAAAAGCTCACCTTTATCTCTATTATCTAGATACTTGGAGTAGGAGAGAGGCCGTAAATTACAAGATAATTGCATTATTTCTTCAACTCATTGAGCCTTCATACTCAACTACAAAGAGGTTTTTTTTTTTTGCAAATAGTTCAGTTTCTAAACTAA
Source organism: Callithrix jacchus (assembly GCF_049354715.1). Lineage (NCBI taxonomy): Eukaryota > Metazoa > Chordata > Mammalia > Primates > Cebidae > Callithrix > Callithrix jacchus. The sequence continues at coordinate 122,865,215 of NC_133503.1, read as the reverse complement.
ATCGAAATAAATAACAAAACCAATGAAAGCATTATCATTCAAATAAAGATTTGATGACCCAAAGAAATGTATTCTTTCTATAGCAAAATGATAGCAGTTAACTTTTGCATTACTGTTATATTACAATATCACTTAATTGATATTCAAAAACATGCAAACCCATGCTACTTTCACATAAACTGAAGTGGAAAATGTTGAATTGGAGAACAACAACCAGAATGCATAAATAAAATATGAAAAGTTTTGTCATGTTCTATTAGGGGTTTTCATGTTAGCATCCTATTATATTAGTATTTGTTTTCACTAATATGATATGAAAATTGCTGGAATGATTGCATGGTCATATCTTGTTAAGCAATTCAAATTCTAAAATTACATGATTCTAATATAAAATGAAAGAAAATTGTTAATATTATAAAAAGTTCCTAATGTGATATGAAGTCCTATCTGGAAAAAAAATAGTTTAAGTTATTTTGGTGTTATTTCTTGGAAATAGTTTCTTCATAGGAACCAGGTGGTGACAAGGAAAGAGAAATTGGGCTTGAGAACATCACTGGTAAACTGGCTACATAAATGGAAAACAGTCCTCCCAGGTAAGTAATATGCCGCATGAATTTTTTTAATCCATTCTAAATGATTATGACTATTGATTAGCAGAGTTGAGATCTTTTTTGTTTAGTGCAGGTCTAGATAGCTGTAATCATTTAGATTTTTGTATAATAAGAGCCACTATTAATAATATTTCTTTTCATAAATTGCTTTCATGTGAAATTTACTATTAATGTGAGGTCTCCAAAGAATTCAAAAGAATAACTGTGTTTTGCTTTGAATTTATTGTTAAACAATACAGCCTGACATATACTTACTTTGTGGTGATAAATGTAGGGTGTTGCTTAAGTTAAGGGAACAGTTCTTTAGTGTTTACTGAATATTGTCTTTTAATTTATTACGCTTCTTAGATGTGATGATATATCTTTCAGTAATCTACTTTATGAAATAATTTTGAGTTAAACTGAAAGCTTTCTTTCAATCTGGGAATAAGGATGTTACTTTGGGGTGTCATCAGAAATGTGCCTATTGTAACTTTGGAGTCAAGGTAGACTTCTTTATCAAAACTTGTTTTATCGTACAGAAACTTGGCAAAGGAATAAAGTTGACAGCTGAAAGAAATGTTAAAAGAATAAAACAATTGTAAAGGATGTTAATTACTTTTTTAAAAAATACTGATTTCAAAATTCTGTAAGATTCTCTAAAATATTATATTTGAATGGACTGCTACATTTTAATATTTATCTTAATGCAACGTTTTATGCACTGAAGAAATCTTTTTTCTCAAAGATGACATTATCAACAGTTTACAAAATGATTATGATTGCCTGAAGGGCTTGGCTTAGGAAATCTAGTCCTGACATATATAACTTTTATGGAAAAATAAATTTATCTCAATTGGCTCTTAATGTCAGCTAAAAAGAGGAACCATTTAAAATTAGCTGCCAGACACAAAAATGATCTTAGTTGAAATTAGAATATGTTTTCTAAAAAAGGCAAAGTGACAAAAGTGACTTTGGGATAGAGCAACTTTTCAATACATTATATTTTACCTTAAATATGGTACAGATTGTATTTGTCAGAACCAGACTATTCCCATCTCTTTCTCTTTCAATCCTCCACTCCAAGGGGTCAACCCCATGTTCTAATTCTTCAAATGATTTGGGATAAGAACCATTCTAATGTAAACTTCCACAGGGCCATTTGGAGCTCTGTGTTGAATCAATAAAAAAAATTAGCTGAAGTAACAGCTGAGCTAATCATGAGAATGTTTAAAATGATAAGAACTTGAATTAAAGTTTTTCTAAGTGCCAATGGATTTAACTAACTACCATATGCTGTGCCATTTTGAGCAGCCAGATCTAGTTATCAAGTCTCCTATTGTCCAAAGCAAAGAAAGTCAGGTGGAAGAGTTTCTGAGGCCAGTAATAAAAATTAGAACATCCATAACACTTTATGATCCCTTTCCAATACACTATATAATCAAAAGATCAGATTTATCTGGAAACAAGAAAGGAATCTATTTCCCCATATCTATATCCCCACAGTTTTTAAATTCTTCTTTAAAATTCTTCAGTTTTTATTCTTATTTTTGCTCTAATCAATATAACATAACACATCCTGAAGTTAAGCTTTATCCAGGCAACTTTTCTAATGTTCTCATTAACTTTCTTTAAATTGCCAGCATGGAGAAGATGTAATTTGTCGCCTAGGCCCTTGTCTTCATTTCAGTCTGTACTGGTGGAAACCACAAAACTTACACATCGTATTATCCACTGAAATGAGAATACTGCTAGTCCCAAATCAAATGCTTTTCTTTCCTCAAAGCCTCAACAATGTTGCCCTCCCCGCTATAAATTAGCAGTGTTTAGAAGGAGACTTGTCCACATTCTATAGATTATTTTAAGGAAAACCTCCATCATCCATAATACATTTGGGCTTCTTTCTAGTTGAAGATTTATAATTTTTTTATTGATGGGTTATGAATATTGACACAGGAGATATTCATTGTTTATTGAAGGTTCTTGTTTACATAAAAGATCTTCACAGGCTACCCCCTAAGTCTAGAGGTCCTAAACCAGTGTCAGGGAGCTGTCTGGGTATTTTTTCCCACGTATTGCACTGCCATTCTACCAACAATAGAGGCCCATTAACGTTTGGCCCTTCAAGTTACTGCAGCCCAAGCCTCAGTGGCAGGACGTCTGCCCAATATGTAAAATAACGGAATGAATGGATTCCTTGGAAACAATGATAACAAGACCTGGCTGAGCTAACTGTGACAGCATGTGGTAATTTTCCAGCCCGCTGGCCCTGTAAAGGAAACTGGAACACAAAGCATAGACTGCGGGGCGGGCCGGCCTGAATAGCTGCAAACAAGTGCAGAATATCTGATGATGTCATACGCACAGTTTGACAGATGGGGCTGGACAATTTTTCCCCCTTTAAACGTGTTCTTAACTATTTGTATTCCATTGGCTCCTCACTTGGGAAGTTCAATCCTGTAATCACCTGCTTGAAAGACTAAACAAACCTTAACTGTCATGTGCTTGATTCAAGTACCACCAGTTTTATGAAGAAAAATGATATCCATTATTAGTGGCTGAATGCTGAGGGGAGCAGTGGGGGAGAGGGTGTTGCTGTGGATTAATGCATCATCTCTGCTTTCAGCTGTGGGCCAGGTTTTGAGTCTTGCTCTGACTGAATCCTGCCATACACTTTGAATAGCATAATGAAGTATTGTTATTGCCTCAGTCTAGTCATTACATCAGGGAAACAGACATCTAAAGTTATCAAAACTGATTACTAGCTGAGCTTTTGTGTCCATAAAATAAATGCATTAAAAAGAAGGCTTTTTTTTTCATTCTTATGGGTGTTCTATTAAGGTTGGATGTTTTAGTGTTTATAGCATTACGTGTCACTGTGTGTGAGTTGGTGTTAGGGTATATCTATAGTCAGTACTCTCCCAAAACACATCGGTATGTGGATCTGCATGCGTGTGTGTTTAAGTTGGTGCACGGGAGACAGAGAAAATGAAGATTGACAACATTTATAAAAATGAGACACAACTCAATTAAAATTCACTGAAAATAGTAAATGAACTGGCGTACTCAGTTTAATTGTAATGGCACAAGACTGTATTTTTCGACCCTTCAAATAAGTAGCTGCTTTGGATCTCACGTGTCTTCACTATTTTATTTATTTGGTTCTTTTTATTTACTTTTCAAGGAATTTATGTAAATATATGTAAGGTACAAAATAGGTCTCAGATACAGCCTGATTCTGTAATCTTTTCATCAAACAGCTAACCAAAGAGGGATAGCCAAAGGATTCTGTTTATGGAGAAGTGATATCTATTCTACAAAAAACCATGGTGCACTGCCTAGCCTATAGACACAAGAATAATAGAAGTAGCATAAAGATAAAAATTAATTATTAAGTTTTACAAAAATACCTTTTCAACTAGGATAGCACCACACCCTAAACTACGTTCTTTAGATTCTCTCAGATTATAGAAGGTTTACAGAAGCTACTCCAAAATTACCTTTTCCTGTCTTAACATAGTTGTTGGGTAGGAAAATAAATAGGGGGTGATACATGTAAACAAAGGGAATTCTCACTTTCACTCTTAAAGAATCGCTATGCTCCACTTCCCTCTACCCACAACCTCCACCGTCATCTTTTAGAAGAGAAAAGAAAAACATATCCCTGATACTCACCATTTACCAGTTTACCTAGACATAATCAAACTATGCTTTGGTCGTCTTTCATGGATTCATTCAATAATGAGTGCCTGCTATGTGCATGACACTGAGCTATATGTTTATTCTGCACAAACACTCCAACTGGGATTGTGTGATGTCTTTAAATTCAGGGTAGGAGAATTATTTGCACAACGCACATTTGCACCAGTAGCTGCTTCTCAACAGAAGAGTTGTGGCTCACAAACAGCCAAAATAATCTATTCTTAGATTATGACTAAATTTGAAAGCCTTGTAGCTGCCATAACCTATAATGAATGAGAAGCTCATCACAGGGCACATTGTTTATGAAGAAGAGTTTGTTTCTGCTTCCCACATTTCCTGCTAACTAGCATCATGGGCATCCCTCTACATTTTTACACCAGATGGAGGTTCCCACCTGTTACTAAAAGCCAAATTATTTTATTAGTAGCTATGGTGTTTACATCTCTATAGGAGATTAAGAAGGTGAGAGAAAATTTAAAAAAAGATGTGGATAGGTAGCAAGAGTTTTCCATGATTACAATTAATAATCTGAAACTATCCACAAGCTGTTCCTTGAGACTTGCTTCTGGTCCCTCTATGTCATCAGCCTAGGTGGGACTTTCTTAGAATGCCTTGAGAGGATAGCCAAGGAACTTAGTTGAGAAACACTGTGACACTAGGTTGGAAGGAAAGACAGAATCTCAAGTCTCCAATGCTAACAATTAGTTAAAAGTGTGTTAATACATTAGCTTTCTCAAGTCCTCATCTGACAAAAAAAAACAAAGAAACTACTGAGGTTGATAAAAATAATAGCAGCTAGAATGACAATCATGATAATATTTCATAATGACTACAAACTAGCAGGACTTTTGAAAGAAGTTGATAGATGATATTTCCACACATATTTAATACAGCTTACAAAAATATCAGTAAAGATAGAATCACATTAAGCCAAACCAAGGATCACCCAGTTGAATACCCTAGAGGTGTTCTATGAAAGGACATATTGTCATACAAGTTCACACCTCCAGAAGTAATTTATTCATGCAAATATGTCTAAATTCCTTAAAAATCTATTGCAGGTGTACCAGATTTTAACCTAAGGACTTCATGAATCTGCTGAGAATTTAAGCCTGTCATCACTTCTTGGGGTAACAAGATTTGTAGCTACTTGCCACTTCACAAAACCATGCTTTGTATTTATCTGAAAATTACAATTCAGTTCAACTAAATAAAAATTTACTTAGGATTTACCTAATGAGTAGTACAGTGCAAAAACCAGTAGAAATACAAAGGTGGGCAAGGAGCCCACAGAAGTGTCTACAATTGTAATGGAGGAGGGGGTATGTTGTGGAGAAGTATATATGTTATATATAAAATCTAAAAACAAAGTTCCTTAGTGGGAGTGCTGGGGTTTGGGGAATATATCCATAGTAGCCCTAAAATGTTATATTATGGCTGAGGGCAGTGGCTCATGTCTGTAATCCCAGCACTCTGGGAGGCCGAGGCAGGTGGATCACTTGAGGTTGGAAGTTTGAGACCAGCCTGACCAACATGAAGAAACCCCGTCTCTACTAAAAATACAAAATTAGCTGGACATGGTGGCACATGCCTGTAATCCCAGCTACTCGGGAGGCTGAGGCAGAAGAATCACTAGAACACAGGAGGCAGAGGTTGCAGGTTGCGGTGAGCAGAGATCACACCACTGCTCTCCAGCCTGGGCAACAGGAGTGAAACTCTGTCTCAAAAAAAAAGTGAATGTTACATTACGTTTTTGAACTTTGATCAATATGTCAACCATTTGTAGAGACTTCATCATTCTAGACTGAAATTGAAATCTTCATCATTCTAGACTGAGGTTGTCTTTTAGTTGATCTGCCTTCAGAAAGCATCTTTGAAGTCTTTATTTCAGTGGCTCTTCTCTGAATACTCTCTAGTTTCGACTTCTCACCTTCCATAAAGCATGTTTAAGTTTAAATGGGCTTTTGAACTTGGTATGTAAAAATAAGATGGAACACACAGTCAGGTGCAAGTCAAAGTAATGTAGACCAAAACTTTGCATTTTAAAAAAATCACATAATTAAAACAATTTTTAATGTCCATTGCTCCTATAGAACACTTCATGAAAAGGGGCAACTAGAGACAGAGATTTGAAGATAGGAGCAAGAGCTTCAAGCACTTTTATCAATTGCTTAGCAAAAGCATTGGTGAGAGATATAATCTATCATAATATCTAATTCTGCTATTACTGTTTAACTGTAGTAACTGTACATCATGGTGTAAGTATTAAGAGACCTGGTTTGGGGTACAGCAGATGTGTTTTTTCTTTTTCTAAATGTGATGTTGAGAAAATCACTGATCCTTTCTGCACCTTGCCTCTTTGTTGTTATAATAGAAATAATATCTATGCCCCAGAGCTCTTGATTAAGGAACTAGAATCTAACAAGCTTAATAAATCTGTAGGTACCATTGTTCACAATAAAAGTAATAAAAAGGCTCTCCTTTCCTCAACTTCGAAATAAAAATTTTTGTGTTTTGCAGGAGCTTTACAGTTTCTTTAGCTCTGAAATCCTGTGTCTTTGTAAAGCAGAAGTCTGTAGTTAAACAAGATGGCAAACACCATGTTTCACTTATTTATTTAAAAGTGGAGACATAACTTGAAAGACAAAAAAGAGGCAGCAGGAAGAACTGTGGAGAGGTGTCTCTCACAGTCCACATCTCACACTCCACTCTAGCTCTATTCCTTGCTCATTTAATGACCCCAAGCAAGTCAGGAAGGCTTTCTGAAACCATTTATGAAAAGGGATTATTAATGCCTACCTCAATTTGAAAGCCCTTTGTGAACTTCAAAGTGCTACAGCATCATCAGTTTTATCATCCGATAATACTTGGCAACCTTTGTTTGTACTGTCCATATCACACCCATAACCCTTCAGCTTCTACAGAGGTGTTTCAGCATTTCTGTTACCAGATCTATTAAAGCTGAAAGTCAGTAAGGATCAACTTTTAAAATATCTTTATTTAAAAGACGTATTTAAATGTTGTAAACATCATTCATAAATTTCTTGAAATTTCTTCTTTGAAGAGTTTACAATTTTTATTTACTCATTATATTAAATGTTATGTCTGGTAACATTTATGTCTGGTAAAATCTGCTTTCTGACTGGACTCATTGAGGTCATTGTATACTCAGGTCTATTTCTCAAATTAGAATATGTATAGAGAGAATCTATTTCCATTAAAAATGTTGTGCTAAAAATATTCTTGAAATCAATTCACCAATATTCGTTAAATGCCTCCTAAAAGAATACCGTTGAGATAGAGGCTGCAATAAATACAAAATGACTAAGATGAAGTCACCAACCTCAAGACACTGACAGAACCAGTAGGGTACAAAACAGGTAAACAAATGGTTTTTATGAAGCATAAGTGCGTTATGAGAAATAAAAATGAAATACTCTTGGAGAATAGTTCCATTTGCAATTAGAAAAGTTCCCTTCAGGACAGGTCTGCCAATAACTTGCAAATTAAAGACCCGAAAAGATTATAATTACAATGCAGGATGGCCCATTTAAAGAAGTCCCCTTTATATAGTATGTTTTCAACAGTAATATGATAAAGAATACATAGTTCAAGCACATATAAATAAATCTCTTTCGAAGGGCACAAAGGGCTTTTCTTGTATGCGTTTTTTTCTAAAAATGGGTCACTCAAATAGAACCACAATATCTTTTTTATAAAAGATAAATTCAAAGAGATGATATAAACTTCCTGGATAAAAATGATCTATTTTTATTTGTGTTAGTGAAAACTATATAATGTCCCATGTCGTGCCCTGTGGCATATTTACGGGTGCGTTAACTCTTTCAGCCGTCAGGGTTATGCAGGCCTCAGAGCGGGAGACAGCTCCCAGAGAGGCCCCTTTCCAGGGTATCTTTCTGTGGAGACTAGTGCCCTCTTTAAAGGCTAGGGTCCCTCACCCCATCCCTCTGCCCTCCCCCAGTCTGGGTCTGGGTACCATTAGTGCACTGGAGCAGTAATTTCATTAAATTGTACCTTACTGGCCCCTATTACGAAAGGAAGTGTGAATGCTGCCAAAGCCCTTTCCTAACTGGCAATGGAATCACAGGTCAGAAAACATCTTTAGCAAGCATAAATTATTAGGCTCACTATAAAAGAGAGCTGACAGATGAAACAGGCATTTTCATGAGTGAACAATACAGCTTCAATTCAAAGACTGCTGATTGGGTGTTCAGCCTTCCAGCATAAACAGCTATTCAAATTTTAAACTGTAACCAAGTGAATAAAGAGAAGGAATGCCACGGCCACCTCGGGTTCTTCAGATCGATTCAACAAGAGATGTGATATAAATAAAATGTCAACCTATGGGTTGAGTATTTCTTCATCTTCCCAAGGGTGCTTCACAGCTCATGAAACAGAAGGGCAGTGTTTCAGACTATAGGCCACTACAGAAACCTGGAGAGCCAAGTTCCCCCACTGGTTGTCCCAGAGCCTCGATAGGAGATGGTCACTGAGCACATCAGCCTCCCTCTCCTCCCACCCTGTCTGTCTGAGTCGTTCCCAGCCTTCCCTTTTGTAAGATGTTATCTGTATTCATGGAGCGAGGCTACTGGGGATGAAGTCACAAACATGTAATTATAAACCTTGTAACAATGGAAAGCATTCTACTCATAAGAGAAGTAGACACTGTCAGTTTCTTGCTGAGATGCCACAAAGGAAGAGTGCCTCCCTGAGATAAAACTATATGTAATTAACAAAAACGAAAAGCATTTATCTCTATGTTTTGCCAAAAGACACAAATCCCAGATGTTTAAAGCCTCCTAGCATTTCTTGGGAGAATATAAGAACCTAAGACCATCTGCAATCTTAGGTTGTATGTAAATCTCTGATTAAAATACAGGCATGTAGCTGAGTGTATCTAGTGTCAGGAGACACGAGTGCTGAGTGCTTGCTTAAAGAGAATGCTTCGCTATCTCACCCACTGGGTACATTATCTAACAACGCCAATACACTGGACACTTCCACGTTGGGCTTAAATTGTATCCCCTTGAGTTTCAGAAGGTCACAAGACGCTATTTTAGGCATAAATAACAAAGGAAGTAATCTGTAATTTCTTCCCTGAGCGACGTCAGGTCTGTGCATTCTGAAAGACCTACATGCTGGACACTCTGCCCCCAACCCTTGCCCCTATGGGGTCAGTTTGTGTCTCTCTTTCTACACAAAGAGGCACCTGTTATCACAGAACACTTGCTTGTCGGCGGTTGTTTCTGGGTTAATTTTTCAGTAGTTTTCACTGTAAGCTGGGAAGTCTTCCGATACTGATGATATCTATCCCTAGAACTCCCAGGTCAGTGGAGACCTCTGTTTTTAATGAATGGAGTGCACAAACAGCTCTGTTTACTTTCAGGATCTAGTTAAAGGAAGTTAAATTGAAATTTACGTTTTTTTTATCTTGATGTGTATCAGGTAATAATTGTGAAAATGTGCTAGAGGCCTGAAAGTCACTGTTATAAATATGTATTGAGATAATGCTTCTTTACATTGATTTGAATTACAAAATGGGCCTTCTGCTCTGAAGTACTGCTTCCTAACTTCCATGCTTCCTGGAGTATAGAACTGGTAACATTGTTTTTAGATACTAAGGAAAAAGTCCATAAACAAGGAGTTCTGCTACTATGAACTACCCTAAAATATGCCATTAAAAAGGAGGGACTTTAAGAAGAAGAAAATTGCACATGTGTGAAACTAGATATGACTTTGATAACCCATGACCTCACATTGAGTTTTCATTCATTTAGCATCTGGCCCATAACTACAGTTTAAATAAGGGTCTATGTGACTTGCGTGATTTAAGAAGTAGGTCCATACACAGGCAAGCACTATTATAGAGAAACCACAGTATGTTTGAGAGTCTTTTGTTATTTAAGTCCCTTGGCCAAAGTGGAACCTCAGGCACTGCTGTATGATAATGCTGCCTGAAGACATCTGCCACAACCTGCAACTAACTGGAAAATGTTAAGTCTGATGCTTATCCCCAATCCAGTTGCGGGTTGTTGACATGTGATTATACTGATGACCCATTAGCAGTTTCTCACAGCACCATTTCAGGATTCAAGTTGACTTAATTTTCTGTACTCTAATCCAGTTGATTTTGTTTTTTAACACAGTGCATATGAATAGAAACTTTCTTCCTTACCCTAGTAGGAGTGTGCTTTATTAAATTTTTCTCTGCTCTGATACATCTGAGTGAAGTGCATACTGATCGCGATCCAGAGAATTGTCAGAGAAAGTGTATACATTATCATCCTTTGATTGCCTTAACACTGATCTTTTTAGGGCAAGCAATTATAAGATGAATTTTGCAACTAAATGTAATATTAATAGTAAAATTGTCAATAAAATAAAAATAACCTTCAGACCTGTTACATTTACTCTGTAAATCCTAAAAAACTTTCATCTACTCTAGATAAATGCTGTCCATGAGATTTCAAACATCCATTCTACCATGGATACTTCTTTTTTTAAGAGATGAAGGCTTACTATGCTGCCCATGCTAGAGTGCAGTAGCTTTTCACAGGTGCAATCGCGACACACTATAACCTCGAACTCCTGGGCTCGAGCAATCCTCCTGCCCTAGGTTCCTGAGTAGCAGATGCTACAGGTGCATACCACCATGCACAGCACACTTCCTTGTCATAATCATCGTCATCTTGCTATTACATGTATTCAGTGTCAGTGTCTCTGGGTGAACATTAAAATATTCTGAGAGCTTTTCAAAAACACTGATGCCTAAGCCAATAAAACTGAAACCTCATGTGTCTGTGCATTGGGGGTGGGGGTAGAGGAGACACATATTGGTGTTATTAATTTTTTTAACTTCCAAGATGACTCTAACGCTAAGCTAGAGACAATTTTAAGACAATTCTAATGCTAAGCTGGAGACGAAACCCACTGTCCCAGGTTGTTAGGTCTATGAAGAACAGGCTAACTTCCGTATACTGTTGTCTGGAAGGTAATGATACTCAATAGTCACATCGCTATTGTCATGTGCAACAAAACCCTCACAGGAATTTCAGAGACCTCCCATATTTCAAGCTAACCTTGGACAATAGGCCTCTGAGTGTTATTTCCAATGAAGCAGAAGTTAATGTAACTGTGACATTAGTTCTGGCCTTTCTAAGTTTAAATTTCGACCCCCCGCTTGGAGGACAGCAGCTGCTAAATACTACCTACAACACTCTTACTACAATCTCCCTAGCCCTAGAGTACACAGGGAGGGTAAACTGATGTTCCCCTTCCCATACCTTGTCTACCTTTTCTGGTCTATGAGCATGGAATTGTGCATGAATAAAGCTTGTTGCATGAGCAAGAATGTTGACCTTTTCATTCTCTCATATCAAAAGGTGGTGAGACATAAAATTGCTATTTCCAGCTAGAATATAAAGACATACGGATATCTACAATGAGTGGTATTCTTGGTGCAACGAGATTATAAGTTTAGCTCTGATAGATGTGCTAAGGGAGCTGTTGAAGAAGAGCAGTGTCTGCCCACCTTAATATTGAAATCAGGAATTCATACCTGAATTTAACTTATCTTTTTAAATCTAATTATGTATTAGTTATTACCACCTATTGGATTATTGACCTCTCTAAATGTGTCTTCCTCTTCCAGGCTTCAAGGGGAGTTCTCTTCAATCAGCACTGTGGGATTCAGAAAAGAGCTTTGTACTTTCTTAATGGAAACCATCGGTGACATTAGCAACTTCAATCATGTGTTTCCTCTGCCTCCCTCTTTCTAGATGGAAGAGTCCAAGCCTTCCAACCTATCTTCAGAGGGTAGATCCCCAGCCTCCTGAGCATCTCACTTCTGTTCTCTAGACAACTACACTGAATTGGGGGTATAGAATTCAGAGGCAGTTTAAGTGGTTTTCCCCAGCTTTATGCTTTTTCCACCATACTTTTCTTCCTAAGTAAAACTTTAGTTCTAATTATGGAATAATTTGAGTGGCTCTTTTTTATTTCTCCCCAAACCCTTGATTTCTCCTTGAATCTCATTTGTGTCTGTCAGTCGGTTGACATTTCCTTAGAATCCAAGTCTGTGCTTGGTAAATTTTGCCAATTTCTCAGAATTGTCTTACTTTTCAGAGCTTTCTCTTTATTTTATCCTTTTACAGTTCCTGTCTCTCCTCACTTGGTAAATATGTCTTCCAACCCCTCCTTTCCCTCCTACTATTTCCTGAAGGAATTAATGAATATCTATATACTCCCTTTGTTAGACTTCCATCCTCATACCTACTCCTCACCCCTGCCACAGCTACATATTTCCTGAAGTAAATTGGATTACTCACTGCATCCAATTGTCATTGACAGACATTCAAGTTCATATCCCCTCAAGCCTGTTTTAATTTATTAGCTTGAATTTTAACTTTTAGGCTTCTATTTGACAAAGAACATATTTAAATCCTTATTGATGATGATAATCCTAATAATAACTCCCACTTAAAGCATATTTCATTCATGAAGCCTGTGCATTTTCTAAATAAAAGAAAGGCGTTAATCCTCTTAACCCTCCAGTGAGCCAAAGAAAAAGTATAATTATTCCCATTTTGCATATGAAATCACTGAGGTAAAACAACGCATATTTCCCCAGTGGCAAAATAGAGCAGGAAGGAAATGAATGCCTGACTCCCAGTTATCTGCTAAGCTATGAAGAAAAAATTTCTTAAACTCAAGAAAATTCAGATAACCCTTTCTGCCAATGACTTACCGTTGCCTCTCTGAAATGATTATAGTGAATATTTATTCAAGAAATTCTGAGAGAGCTCATGTATGTCATGCTACCCTGAGGAGGAAATGTCAAATGACTGGGAATAAAAGACATGCCATGAAGAACATGACCCAAAGAGGCGATTAATACGGAGTTTATCCATTGAGATATAAAATTTAAATGGAAATCGTTGACTTAATGCAAGACGAAGATGGAGAATCCCTGGAGAGACTTCTAAGGCTTGAAATAGTGTCTTTTCAGAGTTTAGTGACCTGATTGAGCTTCTTTCACCCTCCTTGTCCTCATACGATGCTGCCCCTGCCTGGGGAGGCTATGTCACAACAGTATACATGTTTTTAAAATCACTCTTAATTTCTTTCATACAGGATATTTAGGGGGTGGGGAGGCATTGGTAATGATTTTTCTTTTTCTTTTTCTTTTTTTTTTTTTAGACAGAGTCTTGCTCTGTCACCCAGGCTGGAATGCAGTGGCACAATCTCAGCTCAGTGCAAACTCCACCTCCTGGGTTCAACTAATTCTCCTACCTCAGCCTCCCAAGTAGCTGGAATTACAGGCGCATGCCACCATACCTGAATAATTTTTGTATTTTTAGTAGAGATGGGGTTTCACCACTTTGGCCAGGCTGGTCTCAACCTCCCAAACTCAAGTGATCCACTCGCCTTCCAAAGTGCTGGGATTACAGGCATGAGCCATCACACTCAGCCAATTTTTCAATAAGATTTGTTGTACATCATGGGTACAATAAGTGTAGAATTGATGGAGTGAGAAAAAAAAGGAAAAAAATACAAATTGAAATTTTAGCTTCAAACAGTGTTTGATATACTCTATGGCTATTACAACACTTAACTTATAAGCAAAAAGCCTATAGAAAAATCTCTTGATTCAGGCCAAATTGACGATTGATTTCTGTTTCTTGATTGCTGGATCAATTTAATGACAGTAAGTACACTTGTTGTCTGTTTTTGCACGAACCAGTTCATTCTCTGCCTGTTAAGGTAACTGGTTCAATTCAACTATCCAGTTACCTGGTCAGAGCATCTGATGTGCTTATGGTGCCTGCTGATTAGTAGGCCATCCACAGCAGTAGTTTGTCTCTGTTGTATTTCTTATTTCCCATATTTATTATTATTATTATTATTATTATTCACTTTTTTATATCAGTGGAGTACTTGAAGTCTTATTTTTTTCTCAATTCCAGGAGAAATTCACCTCACCTTTAACTTTCCCTCTAGTACTACTCTTGAAACCATAACCATGGTCAATCTTTGCCAAGGAATAAAGGGAATTTTGAAGGGGGGGGCCTTCCTTCCATGTTGGACACAATTCTTGCATAAATCAAGATGCTATTCTCCTGAGTTCTTGTCAGTCTGCTTATAAGGATCCATTAATAAAAACTCAGATAGTCAAGAAAACATAATTTTGCTAGACCTGTCTAAAAAACTATGATATTCTGTAATACATTCCAGAAAGCTAGATAAGGAGACGAAATTTTTGGGTCAAAATATATGCCCGGGTTTAGACGTTTGGGAGTGTAAAATAGCCATCAGACATTCTTTTGAATCTCTAAAGCTTCAAGTGAACAAAATGAGTCTTCAACAGATCAAATTGATTCCATTTCCTGACTCCTTACCCTGTTCTGAGAACTCTTAAAAAAAACATTATTTGGTCCTAATAACTACTCTGAATACCATAATACCCTTAGGGATATTAATAAGAGTTCTCTTTAAGACTGGATTGGTTGGAATGGTGGAAGGAAAACAGCCAGTCTTATTGTGCATATTCATACTATACAAACGTGTACACCTCTGCTGCAAAGAAAGGATGAAAAAGAAGAAGAGGAAATTGGAGAATTATTTTTTGTGTGTATGACAGGGTACCATTTCATTACTTTTATATTGAGATATCATCTGACCTCCATCCCACATGTAGGAGCTCATAGCTTTTTGCTATAAGCATAGAAAACCATTAGTGCTGACAGGCTGATCATATTCTCAAAAGGTCAAGATCTGCTGTAAGAGTGCTTTTTCTTCATCATTTGTCATTTTTGTGGGGTCTTTTTAACTTCAGTGTCAACATATGTGTTCTTCATATCTAGGTTGACATCCTGACTTCAAAAGCATGTTTTATCCATTTTACTTCAAATGCATGTAATTAAATGACCTATTTTTAATAATTAAAAATAATTTTATGAAGAGAAATATCTGTAATGTTGAGAATGCATCAATATACTGTTTTTCTTTGATGTTTATTTGAAACTTCTTTCCAAATTTGGTGAAGTAAAAATGGGCAGATATCACTACCCTCTGATGAGGCAAAAATGGGAAGGTATCATGAATTTCTCTTAAGAGGTGGAGCCACACAGAGGATTACCTGAAAGAGTCATCTGAAAATGCAAGTTAATGTTCTCATTCTCAGTTAATGCTATCTTAATCAGAATCCATGCCTGAGGAGTGCAATATTGAAGCATAGGTTAGTATAGCTTCAAGTTGTGGGGTGACCTCTTCCTCCAGTTTGGTTCTAGGAAAGTAGATGGCAGAAAGTAAAAGAATGGTCTTGATGTCTGATCGAATTAAGAACCAGAGATTAAGAAGGATGAATCAGCTACCTTTCTTCCACACCTTTCCCCCAACTCCCCTACTGCTTTAGTTTTCATTACTTCTATCCCAAATCTTCTGTTCACTCCATTTCCCAACAGAGCCTTTTTTGTCTTATTTCTAATCCTCAGCTTGTCCATCTAGATCATTGCAAATACTCATAGTGCAATATATACCTACCTTCTGGTCAGTAATGGAGTGGGAACTTACTTGTATAAAGTTTGAGGAGCTTCCTGAGAAAGAACTTTGATTCCTCCTGAGTCACTGATAGGAGCTTCCCAGGAAGCTTTATTTTCTTATGGTACACAGGAGGAGGATGCTGCAAAGAAGCTGATGCCACCGGACAGCAATGGTCTCACAGGCTACTGAGAAGCACAGATCAGAGCCTGAGCTTTATCAGATAGCAGCTGTGACAGTGGCATATTTCAAAAGTGTATTGCAAATTTCACATAAGTGGTCTTCAAAATAATTCGAAAACCCCCTTGGCTTTCGCAGACTTTTAATTAAGAAAGAACACCTCTTCTTTAAAAGTTAAAGCAGTATTGTCTATTTTATGTATCTGAATGTAGATAGGAAATTACAGCCACTGTTTAATAAAATTTGTAGTTGATTATGCTGTTTCCGAATTTAATAAGCTACTATTAATTATTAGCTGTCTCTGAGAAATAAAAAACTGGGAGTTTGGCACCTCACAGTTGAATAAATAAAATATAGATTAAATGATCTATCTTTGCATATTCTCACTCAAAGACAGCTTTCCTAAGTGAGTATTCATCCTATACTTCCCATGTTAGCAACTGAAAGGGCAATGATAATGGAAAAAGAGTATATTCTGGGATCTCACACAAAAATTAGAAAAATAACCATCTTCCCTGTTAACTGCAGAAGAAAAGTGTTAAGCTTCACTTCCTTAACTGTCATCTTGCAGAGGGAATTTCTAGATCTAGACTGATCCGCAATTGAGAAGGATCAGCAAGGATGTTTCTTTAGGCTGCAGAATTACAAACAGCAGAAATTTTGAGACTTCACTCTCTCTTTCAACTTTCATGTAAATATCTCTGAGAGATGAACACTAATTATGAGCTTTGAGGATTATTGAGGGTAATAATATCCACCTCTTTGCCCCAGTGACTTTGTTTTTGCCAGAAGTGAGGTCTAGGTTTTCTAGAATGTTATGTTTACACAATTATGGGGGCCTTATTTAAGCAAAATATTACAGAATTACAATCAAAAATTAAGCCCAAGGCACTGAGGTTCTAAAGCTTAAGTTTCATTAGCTTTATGGTAAATCTGCCTCAGGGTCTTAAACACATGTACTGTTCTACTTCTGAGAGGAAGTGCAGTGGGCCAGATAGAGTTTTTATATTATTAAGAGTGTAGAAAGGGTTTTGTCTGCAATGAGACTCTTATGGGAGTCAGGAAGACAACATGGTTCTCTCATTATAAAAGTGAAGTCTAAACCAATGAACTCAACTTTTAAGGGAATGAGGAGCTGCTCAAATAGAAATACTTGAGTAGACTTTTGTTTCTTTCCATACTGTCTCTGCAAAATACAGAGCTTCAGGAAGTCTGTAAAGCCAAGGAAACAGTTCTGAAAGGGCATTTGGATCTTTTTTGTCAGTGATATGACCACGTTTCATCCTTTTCTAGGGTACCAACCAGGCACTCCATTGTTAAATGGTGATTCCTAACTTGCAAAAGAGTGCTATCTTCACACAAGGGCTGCAGGAGCTCGGTGCCAGCAAAGGAGTCATCCCCAGTGAGTAACTGCAAGTCTTTTCAGGGAATGATATACTCAAAAGCTACCTTAATCAGTTCAAAATCACTCTATCTAAAGTTTTCAGTTAGAATTGACTCATAGTTTAAAAGTCATGGAAATATTCCCCAGAACTGGCATATATAGAGTGTATTAAACTTCAGTCCAGATGGTATCAGTACCAGGGCATTATTTACAGGAAGAAAGATTTCTATTCGCTAGAATCTGATAAGCTCCCTTGGTGGCTCAGCAATCTTTGATAGGTCTGTGTTTTCAGTTCTTTCTTCCACACTTTCTGCCTCTGTGCTTCCTCTTAGGGGGCTTTTTTTTACACAACGCTCTCTTAATCTCTTTCTCTTATAAAATAAACACTCAGTTTCAAAAATCCCACCTTCTATGGAAAGAATTTTATGCATGTTTTTCCTTCTACAAAAATAAATTCACCCCACCATTTTCCAGATTTTTTCATGTACAGTCAAGAACATGTCAAAGCTGGAAAGAATCAACTCCAGATCTGGGTTTTTAAAAGAGGACACAGAGATGCACAGAGTGAAATGCTCCCCAAAATCATAACACAGCTTCTTTGACTCCCATCCTTAGTGAATTGTCCTATTGCTTTTGTTGCTTTCTTTATGAAAATGATCTGTTCTACTATTTAAGAAAAATGTGTTGGTTGATTGGTTTTAGACTTTGTTTTTATGGAAATTGGGAAAATTGCCATCCTTCTTATGCCAGAAGGTTGTTAGTATCCCAAGTCACAAAGGACAAGATACCATCAGATCCAGAAGACCCTATTGTGGCCCAGTTCTAGAAAGGACATGGGACACTGATGGCTATATTTTTCTGGCAAGAAACCATTGGGACTTATGCTTCAAAAATATTCCTATGTTAACAAAGTCAAGGATAGAAAGGGACCTATTTCTAGTACCTCCATTGTCCAAAACTATTTCCAGCGCTTCCATTATCCAAAAGCATCTCTACACTAAAGCTAAAATTATGTTTTGCTGTTGCTCTTGAAATAAATGCCAGAGAGGATTTTCGAATTGTATTCCAAGATCACTCTACTAAACTCTTTTTGAAACAATGCCTATCTTATCCCACTCTGTTTAAGCTTATGAGTTTAACAACTTCACAATATCCAAAGGTCCAAAATTTATCATTTTAATGATTCTAACCATCAAGTCTCATGTCTAGTTTTCCAAGTCACAACTCAGAAAATCATCAAGATACCATCAATGCAAAGTCCATTTCCCAACGTAAAATAGAAGATAATCAAATCCAAGGCACTCTCATTCCACTTGGAGGTCACAAAACAAGCTCTTCTTAAATGAGAGAGGGCTTAGAGGCCCCAAGACCTTGTGACCAAGTAGGATGGTCTAACCCAGATATTTCTGAGTGAATGATTATTGATACTTTTGTAAAAACTCATGCTGTGCCTCCCATGCATAAATAGCAAGGTAGAATTCTAAACCATACATTCTAGTTGGTTATTGGTCAGCCCCCCCAACTCAATTATTTTTCTGCATATCATTCCAGATATGACATTTTCCATAAACAGCAAGTAATACTACCTTCTCTATGTTCTTTTACAGGCACTAAGCTAAACATTTTATATTTATTATCCCATTTAACATTTACAAAAATCCCATTAGAATATGTAATTATTCTGATTTTACAAGGAAGGAAATTAATATCTAGATTAAATAGTCCTTCAATCTTAAAAGTAGGGTGGCGGAGCTGGATTTTACATATGCTTTTTAACTCTAAATCACCCTGCTTAGTACATAGTGCATAGTACATATCAAATATTTGAACTGAATACCTCCCAATCCTTCTAGCTATGCTTTAAAACTGTCAGTTTATGTATCTATCTTCATCAAGCAGCTAGAAATTTGTTGAGACCAAGGCTATTGTATTCTCTCTATCTAAAGTACAGAAGGTACTCAATACCAGAATGAATGAATGAATGAATGAGTGAATGAATGAGGTCTATGTAAATTCATAGTTAGCTGGTGTTACTAATTTTCTAGGTCTGCCATAACAAAGTACCACAGACTGAGTGGCTTAAATAACCGAAATTTATTGGCTTACAGTTCTGAAGGTTGGAAATCCAAAATCAAGGTGTTGGCAGTGTTGGTTGCTTTGAAGACAGTAAGAGAAGAAGTGTCCAATTCAGTCTCCCCTAATGAACTGACTTTAACTTGATGACCTCTATAGAGACCTTAATTCCAAATAAGGTCACATGCTCCTTTCCTTTCCTTTCCTTTCCTTTCCTTTCCTTTCCTTTCCTTTCCTTTCCTTTCTTCTTTCCTTTCCTTTCTTCTTTCCTTTCCTTTCCTTTCTTCTTTCCTTTCCTTTCCTTTCCTTTCCTTTCCATTTCTTCTTTCCTTTCCTTTCCTTTCCTTTCCTTTCCTTTCCTTTCCTTTCCTTTCCTTTCTTCTTTCCTTTCCTTTCCTTTCCTTTCCTTTCCTTTCCTTTCCTTTCCTTTCTTCTTTCCTTTCCTTTCCTTTCTTCTTTCCTTTCCTTTCCTTTCTTCTTTCCTTTCCTTTCCTTTCTTCTTTCCTTTCCTTTCCTTTCTTCTTTCCTTTCCTTTCCTTTCCTTTCCATTTCTTCTTTCCTTTCCTTTCCTTTCCATTTCTTCTTTCCTTTCCTTTCCTTTCCTTTCCATTTCTTCTTTGCTTTCCTTTCCTTTCTTTTCTTTCCTTTCCTTTCTTCTTTCCTTTCCTTTCCTTTTTTCTCTTTCCTTCCTCCCTTCTTTCCTTCCTTCCTCCCTTCCTTCCTTCTTATTCTTTCTTTCTTATTTCTTTCTCTTTCTTCTTTCTTTCATTCTTTCTTTTGTTCTTTCTTTCATTCTTCTTTCTTTCTTTCGAGTCACTATGTCACCCAGACTAGAGTGCAGTGGTGTAATCTTGGCTCACTGCAACCTCCAACTCCCAGACTCAAGCAATCCTCCTGCCTTCACCTCCTGAGTAGCGGGGACCACAGATGCATGCCACCATGCCCAGCTAATTTTTTTTGTATTTTTGGTAGAGATAAGGTTTCACCATGTATCCTAGGCTGGTCTCAAACTCCTGAGCTAAAGCGATCCATCTGTCTCAGCCTCCCAAAATCCTGGGATTACAGGCATGAGCTACTGTGCTTGGCCAATAAGGTCACATGCTAAGGTACTGGGGGTTAGGACTTACGCGTATAAATTTAGGGATGGGGACAAATACAATGGTGGGTATCAAAGATATTTTCTACATAAAGCACAGCTGGCCATAATATAGTCCAGCTGTTTGAAGGACATCACCTCATAAAGCCAGTGCCCAATGTAAGATGGAGAGTGAAAATGTGCGAAAACAGCAAAGTCCAGGGAGACATGTGCAGAGCCTTTGTGCTTCATAGATAGTCTAATCTCAGTGAAAAGCAAGCAATTAAATCTGCTGAAGGATAGATCTATTTATTTACAGTAGACTGTAACCCTTTAGCAGGCAACCTGAAGCACAGGAACATTTTAAGGCATCATTTTTGTAATCAGTCCTACATCACCCTTTCTGTATTGAAGTTGGCTCCCAAGGTGTAATAGAAATAATCATGAACATTTTCTGTCCTCCCCAGTTACTTTCTGCATATCCTCATTTGTCTCAGAGAAATAAATTCCACTCACAGGGCAACATTCTCTTCAGTGAATTCTGAGCTGAGAAGAGAAAATATATCTATCCCTTGTGCTCAGCCATGACCTCTGCTAGGTGTCCTTGTGCCTGTAAAGTAGTGAATCTCATAGGACCATTTATTAGCCCTGCTATTCTAAGAAAGAATATCTTTAGTCTGCCCTTAAAACTACTGCACTTCTTGGTGGTAATGAGAAAATCTGCTTTCATATTTCCTGAATTCCCATACCAATGAAAGAAAAAAAAGATACACAGGATTCCTGTGCTTGGCTCCCAGGTTCAGCCGACCAGCTATTATACATGGGCAGAAGAACTGTCCCACCCACCTACAGCAACCAGGCCCTCACACATGCACAGCTCCTCTGTTCACACTATGAAGAAAAGAGGCTATCAGGGATTTCAACCCTATCTGCCCCTCTACTCACATGTTTCCTTCACTTGTGTCTTTAGAGAATACTAAGTCCACAGGCACATCCTCCTTCTGTAACAGTGGCCCAGAAGATATTTCTAGAAGATCATCTTATCCAGTCCCCACAGTGGGACATCACCTGTCTTATCTTTCACTTTTTCCTACCACATGTTCCTCAAGGGGCAACCTTAAGGTTTCACATGATTCTGATCACATCATCTCCTCTGGAAATTGATTTCATTCCCCAGTCGATCTTACTGTTAAGTTTTTCTCCAATCTTTCAAATCCTCTTGTCTAAATTTAAATCCATTATTTCTATTCTTGTCTTTGCTGACTAATGAGATTTTTTTTCTGCTTTGACAAACGCCCAAAGTGTGCATGTAATTGCATTCACATTGTGTTTTCTCTCACATTTGTATAAGTTATCACAAATTTTGAAGAAAATTTTGTTTTAATTAAAATATATACACAATTTTATTCTTTCTCAGAAACTCCTTGCACATTTACTTTCCATAATATTTGTCTGTTTAGGAAAATGCAGAAGTAATATGAAAGCTGTTTCTCAGATACTGTTTAAAACATACAATCTATTATCAAAACTACTACCAAAAGTCCACTATTGAATGACTTTTTAATTGAAGCAACTTAGCCAACATAGAGATTATTTGACTACGATGCCATCTTCTAGGATGACATATTCCCAAAATTCTAGTTCCTTTAATAAACTACTGTAATTCGATCTACCCCTCATCTCATACATGATCAATAGAGAACAGAGAGAGGATTTAATTACATTGCTTAAAAAATAAAATGGTCAGCCCAGAGTGGTGGCTCACACTTGTAATCGCAGCACTTTGGGTGGCTGAGGTGGGTGGATCATGAGGTCAGGGGATCAAGACCATTCTGGCCAACATGGTGAAACCCCATCTCTACTAAAATACAAAACACTAGCCAGGCATGGTAGCATGCACCTATAGTCCCAGCTATTCAGGAGGCTGAGGCAGGGGAATCGCTTGAACCTGGGAGGCAGAGGTTGCAGTGAGCCAAGATTGGGCTACTGCACTCCAGCCTGGTGACAGAGCAAGACTCCAACTCAAAAGAAAAAAAAAGAAAGAAAGAAAAAAAGAAATAACACAGTCAATTGACAGATATTTACGAAGAATTTACTGTGGGTATAATACTGCTAGAAACAAATAAAGGTACAACAAAAATATATATTTTTATTTTCCTTTCTCTTTAATAATCCCAGTCTCCAGTGGCAGAAGTGTCTTTGTCATCCTCTTCCTGATCTTTCAATTTCTTATCCTATTTTTCCCAAAATCAATCACTACATCAAATGACCAGAGCTTAATCCATATGAGGCTCTTCCTAGCAAAAGATAAACACTTTGTTTCTCCCTCAACACCGCCCCCCCCCACACACACCCACATTGAATCTCGGTTTTCCACTACCATGTGTAAATTTCAGGTTACTCAACACTATCAATGCCCACTTCCCTATCTTATTCACTCCTGACCCAGGCCAGGCCTCTTTGTAAATACATTCACCTCCATAACCAGTCAGTTCCATGAGCTACTTCAGTCACTTTCACCACTGCCCCCTAGACTCTGTTGAGCACATAGAACTCCTAATCAGTAATTCTATATCAGCATTCTTCAAAAAGAGAACTCTTGGGGATACATAATGATTTTCCAAGGGATACACAACCAAACATATTTTTAAGAGAGTCATTTTCTCGATTCTCATCTTTCTCATATGTTCTTTTACAAAGTTGATCTATCTGAGAATGGTTTTAGATGACAGGCATCATGACAGTTTCCCCCACCTCACCTTTTTCAATTTTACATTTGTTCTTTTCTCCTCTATATAGATACACAAACATACACATACATATATACATAGGTACTTAGGTAAATAAAAAGTAAACAAACTCTTTCATTCCAAATTTTACTATATCTTAATGACTTGAAATATTGAAAACCTCAGGGTCCCAGAGAAAAAAATTTAAACAATGGCTTCTCTAATGAAAATTTCATACATCATTCCTAGGGCTCATGTTTGTTTGCTGGTTTTTATATTATACACATTTCTGTTAAGAGCAAAGTGTGGCCTAGAATTAAGGGATTTTGGCCTCTGTAGGGATGTAATGGATGTACATGTTGCACACAGTGAAGCAGAGGGAGTGATAATGAGTTTAAGAATCTCATGTCTCCCGTAACTCTACTATTTACAAACAGTGCATCTCTTTTAAAGGAGAGCCTACGAAAATAAGGCATAGAGTGTCTGTGTAATAAATTTTGAAAGCAGAGGAACTTTATTTTATTTAGGCAATAACTCCTAGTAAGGCTCCGTCATCTGTCTATTCTAAAGTGACATTAAGAAGTGAGATATCAGGGAGTGTGTCTTAACACATTTAAATGAATTGATATATGCTCAGATTTGTCTGACAGAAAGTTAAGTCTAGCTTACCTAAATGGTTTGATAGTGAAAACTGGCTTTGCCTATTTGGTTATCTGACAGATATGTTCCATAATTTGAATGCTTTAATCTGTCATGCCAAAGATTTGATGAAAAAATATTTAAAGCAAATGATATAATAAATGCAATTTACCAAAAAATTGCTGCATTGGCAAAGGTATAGAAATTAACAATGTTTCAATGTTCCCAAAAGTTTCCGAATATATCAGTTGTTTTTAAAAACTGCCTCCAAATGAAAGAGGAACCAGTACAATTAATAGTCAATTGAAATTAATAGTCTTAGTGAAACCCTTCCTTAAGCTCACCAGAAATTCAGAAACTAAACAAATATAAAGGCTATTCTGCAAATTCTTTTATCATTCTTTGCTCTCAACAAAATTGAAGAACAGATCATGATGAAAGAGTATTAAACTTATTTTTAGCGACAAATTACTGTGGATTTTGGTTTCTACCTCAAAAATGAATTCAAATAATTTTGAGATATTGTTGTTAAAAATAAACGGACCCCTTCCATTCCTATTCATGGTTTCCAGTCCATTCCATTCCCAGATTCATAGACTAGGAATAGAATTGATATTGAGCCCTCTTTTATTCCAACTATGTATTCCCAAGAAAAGGCCTATCCAGCTGATTTTAAAATGCATTTCTAAAAATCTCATGTTCAAGAATTTCTTATTGAAATGTATAATACATTTCTATATATCCAATTGTGTACTAATAAAAATCATAAAGATAGCTTACTCTTCAAGAAAAGTTTTTTAAGATTTACAGCATTCTGGTCACAAAGTAATTGGTCACATTTTTTATTTCAATTAGAATAAAATTTTATTAGAAAAATGAAATTGAAGCATAGGCTTAAGCAGCAAAGGCTATAGAAAACTGTTATTAATGAGGACCTTGTTTATAATTTTTATTTACATTTTATCAAAGTATAGCATCTAGTCAGCATTTATTCAGAAAATTATAAAAGTCTTAAGTGTATCTCAATAAATTTTCACAAAGTAAGCATGGAAAACACGTGATATGTTCACAAAGTGAAAACAGTACCCAGATTATAAACATTACTAGGACCCCAAAAGCATTTAGTGCTTCCTCTTAGTCATTATCCTCCAAAGGTAACCACTATCCTTATTTCTAATGTTCAATGATAAGATGTGCCTGTTTCTGATCTTTATATAAATGGAATCATATAGTATGTGCTTTTTTGGTCTTCTTTCACACAGCATTATGTTTGTCAAGTTCATCCATAGTCATATATTGCATAAATGTATTGTGATGAGTATAATATTTATTTTAAAATACTAACTTTACAGTATGTGAGAAACTACAGATTTGAACCTATTTAGACATGTAAAGAAAAATTTGGATATCATCTTGAAATTATGCAAGATTGTTTATTTAATGCCCTTGGGTTTCAATTTTATCATATGTAAAATAAGATTAAGACTTTTTCTTCAGAGTTGAAGTACTCCTTTTTCACTGCATCCATGCTAAAATCTATTTTTCTTTTTTTATTTATTGATTATGGCCATTCTTGCAGGGAGTAAGGTGGTATCGCATTGTGGTTTTGATTTGCATTTCCCTGATCATTAGTGATGTTGAGCATTTTTTTCATGTTTGTTGGCCGTTTGCATATCTTCTTTTGAGAACTGTCTATTCATGTCCTTAGCCTACTGTTTGATTGGATCGTTTTTTCTTGCTAATTTGTTTGAATTTTTTTGGAGATTCTGGATATTAGTCCTTTGTCAGATGCATAGCTTATGAAGAGTTTCTCCCACTCTGTGGGTTGTCTGTTTACTCTGTTGACTCGTCCTTTTGCCTTGCAAAAGCTCAACCGCTATGGAAAGTGTGAAGATTCCTTAAAGAACTAAAAGTAGAACTACGATTTGATCCAGGAATCCCACTACTGGGTACCCAGAGCAAAAGAAGTCATTATACAAATAAGATATTTGATACTTGCACACGCATGTTTATAGCAGCACAGTTCACATTTGCAAAAATGTGGAATCAACCCAAATGTCCACCAATCAACAAGTGGATAAAGAAACTGTGATATATATATGTGTGTATATATATATATACATACATACATACATAGTGGAGTACTATTCAGCCATAAAAATGAATGAATTAATGGCATTTGCAGTAGCCTGGATGGGATAGGAAACTATTATTCTAAGTGAAGTAACTCAGTAATGGAAAACTAAACATTGTATGTTCTCACTCATAAGTGGGAGCTTAGCTATGAGGATGCAAAGACATAAGAATGACACAGTGAATTCTGGGGACTCAGGAGGAAAGGGTGTGAAGGAGATGAGGGATAAAAGATTGCATGTTGGGTTAAGAGTATACTGCTTAGGTGATGGGTACCCTAAAATCTCATAGATTACCACTGAACAACTTACTCATGTAACCAAATACCACCTGTTTCCCAAAAACCTATGAAAATTAAAAAGTTTAAAAATAAATAAACAGAGTTGCTGAGAGGTCATACATGAAAAGTGCTTGCCACATCTCCTGACACATATATAAATAGCAGCTGTTGTTGTTGCCTTCCAACTCTTTGTCCCAACTTTAATAATATTCCCTCCAAATTATTTCTCCACACTGACCCCCAAGTATTATAACTAAAACTCATAAGTGAATGTGCTCCTTTCCTATGTAGATTAACCTTGTTCTAGCTTTTTATTACTTGGAGGATGTGGTCTAAGCACTCCTGTATGACTTGCAATGACAACCTATACAAGACCCATGCCTAACTCCTCTGTAACTTAGGGTTGCCAATACCACTTTCAAAAGATGGATGAAAAGATTAACTGAAAAATAATAAAAGAAAAATGAAAAGAAAAAAGAAAACCTTAATCTACGTATATAAAGTGCTTGTTCTGAAGCAGGTGCATAACAAATGGTAGCTATTTAGAAAAGAAGGAAGGAAAAAGAAAAGGGAGAGAGAAAGCAGGGAAGAGAGAAAGGAAAGGAAAAAGGATAGTAAGGTTATCAAATAATCTGATGTCGGTGTTAGAAGACCTACCTTCTAACTCTAACGGTCTTGATACCCAATCACAGCCCACGTGGATAGAAATGACGTAAGTAAAATTAATGCAATACATGATTTTATTCAAGTTTTTAGATGGGAAAAGATCTTCAGTTCTTTATCCCAGTTTTTAGATGGAAAGAAAACTTCAGTTCTTAGAGTTACATGATTTGCCGAAGGATTTACAGGGAATTCCTGGGAGAGTCAGTATTCTCATGTGACTCTGTCTGATTCCACAGCCATATTTTTTTTGCTACATTCCACTGCCTCTCTGAAATATTCCAGTTTTAATGTGGTGTCTCAAATATGTTCCACTCCTAGGAAGACATAATTTTCTCTCTGAGCCTCAGGGTCTAGCCTGTAAATTTGAGTTAATAATAATCATTGACTTTTAAATGAATTAATATATGTAAAGTGCCAGAGTAACACTCAATACTGGTTATTTTGTTGTTGTTTTAAACAATCAATTTGTCGGATTCCTGATTTAAATAGAAAAATTAGTGTATAAGCCTTTGACCTATATAGAACAGACATCTGAGGGGAGCATTATATCCCTTTTGCTTAAGGTAAATACCAACATTCGGATATACCCTTGGCTCTTTTCCTAATCCTTACCATAGGTCTTTAATATTCCTGTGAGCTCAAGCCCCAGTAACATGTGCTAAACAAATAGTAATTCGAAAATTAGTTATTAAAATTTCTTCCCTTAAAAAGCTTGCAACAACCTATGAAATTAGTACACATCTTAGAAAAAAATTAACTGTGTTTTCTGTGGTCCAACTCATCAAATACATTTGCCATTATATCTTACTTTAAAAATACAAATTCTCCCTTTAGTTCTTAAAGATGCTATGAAGTTCAGTTTAAAATATTAATATTTTCCATTAGTATTATTTTAGTAGTGATACTAATATGTGTAATTTTATGG
This sequence comes from Callithrix jacchus, assembly GCF_049354715.1. Lineage (NCBI taxonomy): Eukaryota > Metazoa > Chordata > Mammalia > Primates > Cebidae > Callithrix > Callithrix jacchus. The sequence goes on along the minus strand of NC_133503.1, from coordinate 122,837,283 downwards.
CTTTCCAGTTTAAAATGTGTTTTTACAGTTATTGCCTGTCATTTTTTCTCATATGAATATGTATTTGACCAGGCATACTGCAAATATAAAAATCAGTTACATTCATGGTGAGGTGAAAATGAACGGCTCATTTTGAATAATAATTTAAATAATTTTTATCTACATAATATGGGGGAGCTTACCAGAATAGATTTAATATTGTTCAATAGAAATTAATTGACTACTTATTATTGCCATACTGAATTAGGCAGATTGCACAATGATGTTAAACATAGTCCCTGCCTTTTGGCAGGATTCAGCCCATAGGGGAGGCACCTTTAAACTGGGATAGATTTCTCAGTAATAGATTCTTCGAGCAGGCTTAGCTCTTAATATACTTTGTAGCTAAATATTTATTTATGTTATCATCTGATAACTGTTTCTCAAATTGGCAAAGCTCTTTGAGAGCAGCATCTATTTCTGGTTTTGTTCAGCATTAAACTCCCAGTGCCTCACACAATTCAGTTTACGTATTAGGGATTTGATAAATTTCCTTATTTGTTCATTCTTCAAGTATCTATTGTGAGCACCTATGGTATTCTAAGAGCTTGAGATGTATGGGTGAAGAAAACAAGAACCCCTTGTGAAAGTGACATAATAAATGTATTGCTGTAACTAAGAAAGGAAAGTAATAAGAATTTAAAATAAAAGCATAATATAGTATGTTAGAAGAACATAATCGTTATTTTTTTTATAAGGCAGGGTAAGGAAAGCTGGAAGTTCTGATGGGGGTGGGGCAAGTTGCCATTCAAATAAGAGTGATGATACTGGGCATTACGAAAATGTCACATCAGAAAGAGATTCAATGGGAGCAGTTAGCCTGCAGACATCTTGAGAGAGAACATGGCAAACTAAAGAAACTGCACTGTTAAGGCTTTAAGGAAAAATAACACTGGCATATTTCAGGAACTGGAAAAAGGGCACCGTAGTATAGGGGAGATGCAGGCAGAGTAATAAGGGTGACTATGCAGAAGTTATTGGGACTGGGAACTGGAACACATAGGTCTTATTGGTGGTTACAAGGACCTTGGCTTTCATTCTGTGTATAACCTAGAGCTATTGCAGGACTTTGAGCAGCAGAGTTATATTACTTGACTTAATTTTACAAGAAACATCTGGTTACTGTGTTGAGAACATGTTAAAGGGGATCAAGAGTAAAAGCAGAGAGAAAAAAAGCAAGGATTTTTTTCGTGAGATATGCAAATGAGAAATTGTGATGATGATGGTGGCTTGGACCAGCAGATGAGTAGTGGCATTGGAGAGAATTGGTTCAGATTCTGGATTACATATACATACGTATATGAATCAATTTATTATTAAAAAGTGAACACACATATAAACACCACCCAGGTCAAGGAAGAAAATATTCTCAGCACCTCAGAAGGCCACTCATGTCCCTCTCAAATCACTTTACCCCAAAGGTAACAACTATCCTCACTTTTAACACCATTTACTTATTTTAAATCTTTATATAAATGGAATAAACAATATATATCCTTTTGTGTCTTTTAACTTTTGAAATTGATTGCATATAACTAAAGTTCATTTATGTTTGAGTATAGTGTTTAAGTGTTATTTATCCATCTTACTGTTGTCAAACATTGGTTGTTCCCAGTCTGTGCCCTATAAATAATGCTACCATAAACATTTGTATATGTATTTTTGTGTCAAATTTCCATTGATAATATTTTTGAAAGTGGAAATATTAGGTAATAAGTTATGGATATGTACAATTTTCATAGATAAAGTTCAGCAATTTCCCAAGGTGAGTTTTCATCAACTGAAACTTCTTTTTTTTAACTTTTTAAAAAATTATTATACTTTAAGTAGTTCTAACAAACTTGTGCAGAACGTGCATGTTTGTTACATAGGTATACACATGCCCTGGTGGTTTGCTGCACCCATCAACCCATCATCTACATTAGGTATTTCTCCAATGTTATCCCTCCCCTAACCCTCCGCCCCCTGACAGGCCCCAGTGTGTGATGTTTTCCTCCCTGGATCCATCTGTTCTCATTGTTCAACTCCCATTAATGAGTGAGAACATGCAGTGTTTCATTTTCTGTTCTTGTATTAGTTTGTTGAGAATGATGGTTTCCAGATTCACCCATGTCCCTGCAAAGGACAAGAACTCAGCCTTTTTTATGGCTGTATATTATTCCATGGTACATATGTGCCACATTTTCTTTATCCAGTCTATCATTGATGGGCATTTGAGTTAGTTCCAAGTCTTTTGCTATTGTGAACAGTGCTGCAGTAAACATATGTGTGCATGTGTCTTTATAGTAGAATAATTTATAATCCTTTAGGTATATATTCAGTAATGGGATTGATGGGTCAAATGGTATTTCTGGTTCTAAGCCCTTGAGGAATCTCCATGCTGTCGTCCACAACGACCGAATTAATTTACACTCCCACCAACAATGTAAAAGCGTTCCTATTTCTCCACATACTCTCCAGCATCTCCTGTTTCCCGACTTTTAAATGATCACCATTCTAACTGGCATGAGATGGTATCTCATGGTGGTTTTCATTGGCATTTCTCTAATGATGAGTGATGATTAGCTTTTTTTTTTGTATGTTTGTTGGCTGCATAAATGTCTTCTTTTGAGAAGTGTCTGTTCATATCCTTTGTCCACTTTTTGATGGGATTGTTGGTTTCTTTCTTGAAAATTTATTTAAGTTCTTTGTAGATTCTGGATATTAGCCTTTATCAGATAGATAGATGGCAAAAATTTTCTCCCACTCTGTAGGTTGCCTGTTCACTCTGATGATAGTTTCTTTTGCTGTGCAGAAGCTCTAAAGCTTAATTAGATCTCATCTGTCAATTTTGGCTTTTGTTGCCATTCCTTTTAGTGTTTTAGTCATGAAGTCTTCTCCCATGCCTATGTCCTGAATGGTATTGTCTAGGTTTTCTTCTAGGGTTTTTAATGTTTTAGGTCTATGTTTAAGTCTTTAATCCAATTCAAGTTAATTTTTGTGTAAGGTATAAGGACAGTATCCAGTTGCAGTTTTCTGCATATAGCTAGCCAGTTTTACCAACACCATTTATTAAATAAAGGAAAGGAATCCTTTCCCCATTGCTTCTTTTTATCATGTTTGTCAAATATAAGATGATTGTAGACATGTGGTGTTATTTCTGGGGCCTCTATTCTGTTCCATTGGTCTATATATCTGTTTTGGTACCAGCATCATGCTGTTTTGGTTACTGTAGCCTTGTAGTATAAAGTTAGGTAGCCTAATGACTTCAGTTTTGTTCTTTTGGCTTAGGATTGTCTTTGCTATACAGGCTCTTTTTCGGTTCCATATTAAATTTAAAGTAGTTTTTCCTTTTTTTTTTTTTTTTAGACAGAGTCTTGCTCCATTGCCAGGCGCCAGGCTGGAGTGTAGTGCACGACCTCGGCTCACTGCAACCTCCTCCTCCCAGGTTCAAGCAATTCTTCTGCCTCAGGCTCCTGAGTAGCTGGGACTATAGGCGCATGCCACCACGCCCAGGTAATTTTTGTATTTTTAGTAGAGACAGGTTTCACCATGTTGGCCAGGATGGTCTCGATCTCTTGACCTCATGATCTGCCCGCCCTGGCCTCCCAAAGTGCTGGGATTACAGGCATGAGCTACCACGCCCGGCCTTAAAGCAGTTTTTTCTAATTATGTGAAGGAAGTCAATGGTAGGTTGTTGGAAATAGCACTGAATCTCTAAATTACTTTGGGCAGTAAGGCCAATTTCACGATATTGATTCTTCCTATCCGTGAGCATGGAACTGTTTTCCATATGTTTGTGTCCTCTCTTATCTCCCTGAGAAGTAGTTTGTAGTTCTCCTTGAAGAGGTCCTTCACATCTCTTGTAGGTTGTATTCCTAGGTATTTTATTCTGTTTGTAGCAATTGTGAATGGGAGTTCACTCATGATTTGGCTCTCAGTCTATTTTTGGTATATAGGAATGCTTGTGATTTTTGCACACTGATTTTGTATCCTTAGACTTTGCTGAAGTTGCTTGTCAGCTTAAGGAGATTTTGGGCCTAGACTATGGGGATTTTCTAAATATACAATCCTGTCATCTGCAAAAAGAGACAATCTGACTTCCTCTATTCCTATTTGAATACACTTTATTTCTTTCTCTTGCCTGATTACCCTGGCCAGAACTTCCAATACTATGTTGAATAGGAGTGGTGAGAGAGGGCATCTTTGTCTTGTGCTGGTTTACAAAGGGAATGCTTCCAGCTTTTGCCCATTCAGTATGATACTGGCTGTGGGTTTGTCATAAATAGCTCTTATTATTTTGAGATATGTTCCATCAATACCTAGTTTCTTGAGAATTTTTAGCATGAAGGGTGTTGAATTTTATCGAAGGCCTTTTCTGCATCTATTGAGATAATCATGTGGTTTTTGTTGTTAGTTCTGTTTATGTGATGGATTACATTGATGGATTTGTGTATGTCAAGCCAGTTTTGCATCCCAGGGATGAAGCCAACTTGATCGTGGTGGATAAACTTTTTGATGTGCTGCTGGATTCAGTTTGCCAACATTTTATTGAGAATTTTCACATAGATATTCATCAGGGATATTGGCCTAAAATTTTCTTTTTTTGTTATGTCTCTGCCAGGTTTTGGTATTAGAATGATGATATTGGCCTTATAAAATGAGTTAGGGAGGAGTCCCTCTTTTTCTATTGTTTGGAATCGTTTCAGAAGGAATGGTACCAGCTCCTCTTTTTACCTCTGGTAGAATTTGGCTGTGAATCTGTCTGGTCCTGGGCTTTTTTGGTTGATAGGTTATTAATTACTGCCTCAGTTTCAGAACTTGCTATTGGTCTATTCAGAGATTTGACCTCTTCCTGATTCTTGGTAGGGTGTATGTGTCCAGAAATTAATCCATTTCTTCTAGATTTTCTAGTTCATTTCCATTGAGGTGTTTATAGTATTCTCTGATGGTAGTTTGGGTTTCTGTGTAATCAGTTGTGGCATCTCCTTTATCACTTTTTATTGTATCTATTTGATTTTTCTCTCTTTTCTTCTTTATTAGTCTGGCTAGCAGTCTATCTATTTTGTTAATCTTTTCAAAAACCAAGCACCTGGGTTAATTGAGTTTCGAAGGGTCTTTATTGCCTCTATCTCCTTCGGTCTGCTCTGATCTTAGTTATTCCTGGTCTTCTGTTAGCTTTTGAATTTGTTTGCTCTTGCTTCTCTAGTTCTTTCAATTGTGGTATTAGGCTGTTAATTTTAGATCTTTCCTGCCTTCTCTTGTGGATATTTAGTGCTATAAATTTCCATCTAAACAGTGCTTTGGCCTTGTCCCAGAGATTCTGGTACATTGTGTCTTTGTTCTCATTTGTTTCAAATAACTTTTTATTTCTGCCTTAATTTTGTTTTTTACCCAGTAGTCATTCAGGAGCAGGTTGTTCAGTTTCCATGTACTTGTGTGGTTTTGAGTGAGTTTCTTAATCCTGAGTTTTAATTTGATTGTACCATGTTATAAGAGACTGTTTGTTATGATTTCTGTTCTTTTGTGTTTGCTGTGAAGGGCTTTACTTACAGTTATGTGGTCAATTTTAGAATAAGTGCAACGTGGTACTGAGAAGAATGCATATTCTGTCCATTTAGGGTGGAGAGTTCTGTAGATGTTTATTAGGTCCACTTGGTCCAGAACTGAGTTCGAGTCCTAAATATTTTTGGTAATTTTCTGTCTCCTTGATCTGTTTAATGCTGACAGTGGGGTGTTAAATTATCCCAGTATTATAGCATGGTAGTCTAAGTCTGTTTGTAGGTCTCTAAGAACTTGATTTATGAATCTGGGTGCTCCTGTATTGGGTGCATACGTATTTAGAATAGTTAGCTCTTGTTGCATTGATCCCTTTACCATTATATAATGTTGCTTTTTTTTTTCTTTATTTTTTTTTTGTTTAAAGTCTGTTTTATCAGATACTAGGCTTGCAATTCCTGCTTTTTTGTTTGTTTGTTTTTTGACTTTCCATTTGCTTGGTAAATATTCCCCCATCCCTTTATTCTGAGCCTATCTGTGTCTTTGCACATGAGATAGATTTCCTGAATACAGCACAGCAATGTGTCTTGACCCTTTATCCAGTTTGCCAGTCTATGCCTTTTAATTGGGGCATGTAGCCCATTTGCTTTTAAGGTTAATATTGTTATGTGTGAATTTGATCCTGTCATTACAATGCTAGCTGGTTATTTTGCCCACTAGTTGATGCAGTTTCTTCATAGTGCTGATGATCTTTACAATTTGGTGTGTTTTTGCAGTGGTTGGTACCAGTTGTTCCTTCCCACGTTTTAGTGTTTTTTTCAGTACTTTCTAGTAAGGAAGGTTTGGTGGTGACAAAAATCTCTCAGCATTTGCTTGTCTATAAAATATTTTTTTCTCCTTTGCTTATGAAGCTTAGTTTGGCTGGATATGAAATTCTCAGTTGAAAAAAAAATTCCTTTCTTTAAGAATATTGACTATTGGCTCCCACTCTCTTCTGGCTTGTAGGATTTCTGCAGAGAGATCCACTATTAGTCTGATGAGTTTCCTTTTGTAGGTAAGCCAACCTTTCTCTCTGATTGCATTATCACTTTTTCTTTCATTTCAACTGTGGTGAATCTGGCAATTATGTGTCTTGGGGTTGCTCTGCTTGAACAGTATCTTTGTGGTATTCTCTGTATATCCTAAATTTGAATGTTGGCCTCTCTTGGTAGGTTGGGGAAGTTCTGGATAATATCCTGAAATGTGTTTTCTAACTTGGTTCCATTCTACTTGTCACTTTCAGATACATCAATCAAAAGTAGATTTGGTCTTTTCACATAGTCTCCTATTTTTTGGAGGCTTTGTTCATTTATTTTCATTCTTTTTTCTCTAATCTTGGCTTAACACTTTATTTCATTAAATTCATTTTCAATCTCTGATATCCTTTCTTCTGCTTGATTGATTTGGCTATTGATACTTGTGTATGCTTCATGAAATTCTCATGCTGTGTTTTTCAGCTTCATCAGATCATTAATGTTCTCCTCTAAACTGGTTATTTGGTTAGCAGCAGTTCCTCTAATCTTTTTTCAACGTTCTTATCTTTCTTGCATTGGGCTAGAACATGCTCCTTTAGCTCAGAGGAGTTTGTTATTACCCACCTTCTGAGGCCTACTTCTGCCAATTCGTCAAACATTCTCTGTCTATCTCTCCTCCCTTGCTGGCAAGGAATTGTGTTCCTTTGAAGAAATTGTGTTCTGGTTTTTGGAATTTTCAGCTTTTTTTGCACTGGTTTTTCCCCATCTTTGTGCATTTATCTACCTTTGGCCTTTGATGTTGGTGAGTTTCAGATGGAGTTTCTGTGTGGATATCCTTTGGATTAATGTTGATGCTCTTCCTTTCTGTTTGTTAGTTTTCCTTCTAACAATCAGGTTCATCTGCTGTAGGCCTACTGGAGTTTGCTGGAAGTCCACTCCAGACACTGTTTGCCTGTATAACTGGTGGAGGCAAAGATTGCTGCCTGTTCCTTTCTCTGGAAGCTTCTCCCAGAGAGGTACCCATGAGATGCCAGCCAGAGATCTCCTGTATGAGGTGTCTGTCAACTCTTGGTGGGAGGTGTCTCCCAGTCAGGTGGCATGGGAGTCAGGGATCCACTGGAGGAGACAGTCTGTCCCTTGCTAGAGCTCAAGTGCTGTTCTGGTAGATCCACTGCTCTCTTCAGAGCCAGCAGGCAGGAACGTTTAAGTTTGCTGAAGCTGCACTCACAGTGACCCCTTCCCCAAGGTGCTCTGTCCCCAAAAGATGGGAGTTTGATCAACAAGACTCTGACTGGCGCTGCTGCCTTTTTTTTTTTAGAGATAACCTGCCCAGAGTGTTCAACTTAAACTTCTATGAGCAAGGTATAAAGTGTTCCTATTGCTCTGCATCAGACTTTTTAAATTGTAGGCATTTTGTTGAATGTGTAGTAGCACCTCAGAGTTGATTTAATTTACATTTCCCTGATGACTCAAAAACTGAGCTCCTTTTCAGATGTTTATTGACCATTTGAAGATCCTCTTTTGTGAGATGCCTTTTCAGGGGTCTGCTCTGCTATTCAACTATCTGGCTTTTTCTTACTGATTTCTAGAAATTGTTTCTGCATTTTGGGAACAAGACCTTTGTCAATTGCATGCACACAAATATCTTCTATTGTGTGGTCTGCCTTTTCACTTTCTTCATAGTGTCTTCTGATAATTAGAACTTCTTTATTTTAATGTAGTCCAACCTTCTAACATTTTCTTTACTGTTATGCTTTTTGTTGAGCAATCTTTCCTTATGACAAGATTATGAAGATCTTCTTTTTATGTTATGTTCTAGAAATTTTTTGTTTACTATTTATATTTATATTTACTATCCAGCATGTAGTATGTTAAAAGAACATACTACAAGGATAACATCTCCAGGTAGACTTAATTACTCATTATGATGTAAATTAGGGGTCAACTTTCATTTTTTCCCTTATGGATATTCAGTTAACCCAGCATCATCTATCAATTGTTCCACCTCTTTTTTATACTGCAAACTTTGTGACAAATTTAGCATTCATGATTGTGTATGTCTGATTTTAGATCCTTTATTCTGTTCTATTGATCTACCATCAACTATTGTGGCTTTTAAGCCAAATATTTAATCCACAGGTATTCCATGTTTTTCTTCTGCTATAAGAGTACTTTGGATGTTCTTAGCCCTTTGCATTGCCATATAAATTTTAGAATCAGTTTGCTAATTTACATTAAAAAAACTGATGATATTTCTGTTGGGATTTCAATCTATAAATGAATTAGAGGAGAATTGACATCTGCATAATATTGCATCCTCCAATCAGTGAACATGGTATATACATCCATCAATTTATGTCTTTAATTTACATCAAAATCCTTTAAAAATTGAAGAAGACTAACATGTTTTATTTGTAGCTACATTAGTCCAATTTCATGCTGCTGATAAAGATATACCTGAGACCGAATAATTTACAATGAAAGAGGTTTGATTGGACTTACGGTTCTACATGGCTGGGAAAGTCTCACAATTATGGTGAAAGGCAAGGAGGAGCAAGTCATGTCTTACATAGATGACAGTAGGCAAAGAAAGAAAGCTTGTGTAGGGAAATTTCCCCTTATGATAATCATCAGATCTAATGAAATTTACTCACTATCACAAGAACAGCACAGGAAAGACCCGCCCCCATGATTTCATTACTGTCCACTGGATCCCCCACCCCCACAGCACATGGGAATTCAAGATGAGACTTGGGTAGGAACACAACCAAACCATCAGTCCACTTCTGGTCCCTCCCCAATCTTATGTCCTCACATTTCAAAACCAATCATGCCTTCCCAACAGTCTCCCAAAATTCTTACCTCATTTCAGCATTAACTCAAAAATTCATAGTCCAAAATCTTATCTGAGACAAGGCTAGTCCCTTTTGCCTGTTAGCCTGTTGGGTTCCCATGGTCTTGAGCATGTCCACTCCTGTGGCTTTGCAGAGTATAGCTTTTCTCTTGACTCCTTTCACAGGCTGGCATTGCCTGTCTGTGGCTTTTCCAGGTGCATGCTGTAAGCTGTCAGTGCATCTCCCATTCTGGGGTCTGGAGGATGGTGGCCCTCTTCCCACAGCTTCACTAGGCAGTGCCCTCATAGAAACTCTGTGTGGGTGCTATGATGCCACATTTCCCTTCCACACTGCCCTAGCAGAGATTCTCCATGACAGCCCCACCCCAGGAGCAAACTTTGGCCTAGGAATCCAGGTGTTTCCAAACATTCTCTAAAGTCTAAGCAGAGGTTCCTAAACCTCAATTCTTGGCTTCTGTGTACTGGCATGCTCAACACCACATGGAAGTTGCCAAGGCATGAGGCTTCCACCTTCTGAGGCAACAGCCCGAGCTGTACATGGCTCCTTTTAGTCACAGTTGGAGTGGTTGGGATGCAGGGCATCAAGTCCCTAGACTACACACAGCATGGAGACCCTGGACCTGGTCCATGAAACCAGTTTCTAATTGGCATCCAGGCCTGTGATGGGAGGGACTGCCGTGAAGACCTCTAACATGCCCTGGAGACATTTTCCCCATTGTCTTGGGGATTATCATTTGGCTCCTCATTACTTATGCAAATTTCTGCAGTCAGCTTGAGTTTTTCCTCATGAAATGGGATTTTTTTTCTTCTATCACATTGTCAGGCTGCAAATTTTCCCAACCTTTATGCTCTGCTTCCCTTATGAAACTGAATGCCTTTATCAGCACCCAAGTCAACTCTGGAATGCTTTGCTGCTTAGAAATTTCTTCCACCAGATATCCTAAATCATCTTTCTTAAGTTCAAAGTTCTGTAAATCTCTAGGGCAGGGCAAAATGCTGCCAGTTTCTTTACTAAAATGTAACAGGAGTCACCTTTGCTTTAATTCCCAACAAGTTCCTCATCTCCATCTAAGACCACCACAGCCTGGATTTCATTGTCCATATCATTGTCAGCATTTTAGTCAAAGTCATTCAACAAGTCTCTAGGGAGTTCCAAACTTTTCCACATTTTTCCATCTTCTTCTTAGTCCTCCAAGCAGTTCTAATCTCCCTGCCTGTTACCCAGTTCCAAAGTTGTTTCCACATTTTTGGGTTCTTTTCGGCAACACACCACTCTACTGGTACCAATTTACTTATTAGTCCATTTTCACACTGCTGATAAAGACATACCTAAGACTAGGCAGTTTACAAAAGACAGAGTTTTCATTTGACTTAGAGTTACACATGGCTGGGGAAGCCTCATAATCATGGTGGAAGTCATGAGGAGGAGGTCATGACTTACATAGCAGGCAAAGAGAGAGCTTCTGCAGAAAACACCCCTTATAGTAACCATCAGATCTCGTGAGACTTACTCACTATAATGAGAATAGCATGGAAAAGACCTGCCCCAATGATTCAATTACCTCCCACCAGGTCCCTCTCACAACACATGGGAATTCAAGATGAAATTTGGGTGGGGACACAGCCAAACCATATCAGTAGCCAAGATGCTACTGTAAATGGTCATCTTTTCATTTTATTTTCTAACTTCTTCAGCTATATAGAAATAGGTGAAAATTTTTATATGACCTTATATACAGAAACTTGCTAAATTAACTTATTAATTGTAACATTCTGTCTGTAGATTGTTTTGAGTTTTTGATGTATATTAATTTCTTTCAAATTCCTGTAGCTTTTATTTTTTATTTTTATAATTTCAACTTTTATTTTAGATTCAGAAGGCATATGCACACATTTTGTTATATGGGTATATTATGTGATGCTGAGGTCTGGGGTATGATTGATCCCAACATCCAGGTAGGGAGCATAGTACTCAGTAGTTAGTCTTTTTCCCCTGTATCTCTGCCAGATTTTGATATCAGGGAGATGCTGGCTTCATAGAATGCACTAGGGAGGAGTCCAGCCTCTTCAATTTTTCAGAATAGTTTCAGTAGAATTGGTTTCAGCTTTTCTTGTATGCCTGGTAGAATATGATTCCATCTGGTCTGGGCTATTTTTTGTTGTTGTTGTTGTTTTGTTTTTCTGTTTTTTTGGTGGGGGTTGGTAGGTTTTTTATTACTGATTCAATTTCAGAACTCAACATTGGTCTATTCAGGGTTTCCATTCTGTCCTGATTCAATCATGGAAATTTGTATGCTTCCAAATTTATCTATTCTCTCTATATTTTATAGATAATGTACATAGAGTTATTCATAACACTATTATAACACAAATGATCTCTGAGTATCATTTAGATTCCTGTGGGGTTAGTTGCAGTGTCGCCTTTGTTGTTTTCTGGTTTTGCTTGTTTTTATCTCCTTTTTTTCTTTGTTAATTTAGCTAGTGGTCTATTGACCTTGTTTATCCTTTCAAAGGAGCAACTTTTGGGTTTGTTGATTCTTTGTATGAATTTTTGGGTCTCAATTTCATTTGACTCCACTCTTATTTTATTTATTTATTTTATCCTTTTAGTTTTGGGGTTAGTTTGTTCTTGTTTATTTAGTTCCACTAGGAGTAATGTTAGATTGTTAAGTGGAAATCTAACTTTTTGAAATAGGCATTTAGTGCTATAAACTTTCCTCTTAACACTGTTTTTGCTGCATCCCAGAGATTTTGGTATGTTGTGTCTATGTTTTTCATTATTTAATTTCTGCCCTAATTTCATTGTTTACCCAAATCATGCAGAAGTAAGTTGTTTAATTTCCATGTAATTTTTCAGTTTCGAGAGATCTTCCTGGTGTTTATTTCTATTTTTATCCCACTGTGGTCTAAGAATAAGGTAGGTATAATTTTACTTTCTTTTATTTATTGAGATTTACTTTATGACTGAGCCTGTGATTGATCTCAATATATGTTCCATGTCCAAATGTACTTATGTGGTTAATGAGTAGAATACTCTGTAGATGTCTATTAGTTCCAATTGGTCAAGTGTTGAATTGAAGTCCAGACTTTCTTTGTGATTTTTCTGTCTTGATGATTTGTCTAATGCTGTCAGTGGGTTGCTGAAGTCGCCCACTATTATTGTGTGTCCGTCTAAGTCCTTTCATAGATCTAGAAGTATTTGTTTTATAAACCTGGGTGCTCCAATGTTGGAAGCATGTATATTTAGGATAGTTGAGTCTTCCTGTTGAATCAAACTCTTTATCATTAAGCAATTTCCTTTTTGCTTGGTCTAATCTTTCAATTAGACCAAAGATAAAGCTTTCAATTGAATTTTGAAATTCCTTAAGTGAGTTTTTAAATTCCAAAAGCTCTGAGTGATGTTCTTTTAAGATATGCATCTCTTCCTTTCTTTCCTGGATTGCTTTAGGAGTTTGTGTTGATTTTCAATCTCGTCTTAGATCTCATTAAGCTTCCTTGTAATCCATGCTTTGAATTTTTAATTTGTTATTTCTGAGTTTCCATTTGGGTTAGGGATCTAATATGGCTTAGCTCTGTGTCCCCACCCCAAAACCATGTTGAATTGTTATTACTAATGTTGGCAGTGGGTTCTGGTGGAAGGTGATTGGATCATAGGGGTGATTACTAATGGTTTGGCACTATCTCGCTAGTTCTGTCTTATGATAAAATTCTCCTGAGATCTGCTTGTTTAAAAGTGTATAGCACCTGTTCCACTTCCTCCCGCTCCCACTATGCAAGACAAGCTTGCTTCCCTTCCCCTTCCACCCTGATTGTAAGTTTCCTGAAGCCTCCTCAGAAGCAGAAGCCTGTCCTGCTGAACCATGAGCTAGTTAAACCTCTTTTCTTTATAAATTACCCAGTTTCAGGTACTTCTTTATAGCATTGCAAAAACAGACTAATACAGAAAATTGCTACCAGAGAAGTAGGATATTGCTATAAAGATATCTGAAAATATGGAAGCAACTTAGGAACTGAATAATGGGCAGAGGTTGGAACAGTTTAGGGGGCTCAGAAGAAGACAAAGGAGATGAGGGAGAGTTTGCAACTTCCTAGAGTATTGTTGAATGGTTGTGACCAAAATGCTGAAAGTAATATGGACAGTGAAGTCCAGGCTGAGGCAGTCACAGATGTAGATGAGGAACCTCTTAGGAACTGAAGTGAAAGTCACTCTTGCTGTGCTTTCCCAAAGAGACTGGCAATACTGTGACCCTGCTGTGAGAATTTAAACTTCAGAGAGATGATTTAGGGTATCTGGCAGAAGAAATTTCTAAGCAGCAAAGTGTTCAAAACGTGGCCTGGCTTCTTCTAAAAGCCTGTACTCATTTGCATAAACAAATAAATAATCTGAAACTGGAACTTATATTTAAAAGGGAAGCAAAGCATGAAAGTTCAAAAACTTTGCAGCCTGGCCATATGGTAGAAAAGAAAATCCCATTTACAAGGGAAGAATTCAATCCTGCTGCAGAAATTTGCATAAGTAAAGAAGAGCCCAATGTTAGCAGCCAAGACTACAGGGAAAATGCCTGGAAGGTATTTCAGGGACAGCCTGCACCAACTCACCCAAACCCTTCCTCCATCACATGCCTAGAGGCTCAGGAGGGAAGAGTGGCTTCATGAGCAAGGCCCAGGGCTCTACTGCCCTGCACAACTTCAGGACACTACGCCCCATGTCCCAGCTACTCTAGCTCCAGCTGTGGCTAAAATGGCCCCAGATACATTTCAGGCCACTGTTCAAGAGGGTACAAGCCACAAGCCAAGGTTTCCATGTGGTATTAAACCTTTGGGTGTGCAGAGGGCAAGAGTTGAGGCTTAGGAGTCTCCACCTAGATTTCAGAGGGTGTATAAAAATGCGTGGATGTCCAGGCAGAACTCTGCCAAAGGGACAGAGTCCTCATGGAGAATCTTTACTGGGAAAGTGAAGAGAGGAAATATGGAACTGGGGACCCCACACAGAGTTCCCACTGGAGCACCGCCTAGTGTATCTGTGAGGAGAGGGCTACCATCTTCCAGGCCATAGAATGGTTGATCTACTGGCAGCTTGTATCATGTGCCTAGAAAAGCTGCAAGTGCTCAATATCAGCCCATGAAAGCAGGTACAAAGGCTATACCCTGTGGAGCCATGGGGCAGAGCTGCCCAAGGTTTTAGGAGTCCACCCTTTGCATTGGTGTGGCCTGGATGTGAGATGTGGAGTCAAAGGAGATTATTTTGGAGCACTGGGACTTAATAACTTCCCTACTGGGTACGGGACTTGCATGGGGTCTGTAGCCCCTTTGTTTTGGCTGCTTTATGTCTTTTGGAAAGGAAATATTATCTGGTACCTATCCCCCCATTGCATCTTGTAAATAACTAACATGGTTTTTTTTTTTTTTTTTTTTAACAGACTCATAGGTGAAAGAGACTTGCATTGTCTCACATGACACTTTGGACAGGACTTTTGAGTTAATACTGAAATGAGTTAAGACCTTGGGAACTGCTTAGATGGGACTGCTTAGAAGAGATGCTTATATTTTGCAATGTGAGAAGAACATGAGATTTGCGAGAGACCAGGGGTAGAATGATAGGTTTTAGCTCTGTGCTCCCACCCAAATCTCATTTTGAATTATAATCCCCAATGTTGGAGATGGGGCCTGGTGAGAGGTGATTGGATTATCAGGGTGGTTTCTATTGGTTTGGAACCTTCCCACCAGTGCTGTCTCATAATAGAGTTATCCCAAGATCTGCTTGTTTGAAAGTGTGTAGCCCCTCCTCCTTCTCTCTTCTTCCTGCTCCTGCCATTTAAGACATGCTTGTTTCTTCTTCACCTTTTGCCATGATTGTAAGTTTCCTGAGGCCTCCGCAGAAGCAGAAGCCTGTACAGCCTACAGAATCATGAGCTAGTTAAATCTCTTTTCTTTATAAATTATCCACTTTCAGGTATTTCTTACTTTGTAGCAGTGTGAGAAAAGACTAATACAGACCATTGCTGGAGGTCTAGTGAGATCTTTTGGTGGTGTCACTGTATCCCAATGTTTTATGGTATCAGAATTCTTATGCTAGTTTCTTCTCATCTGGGGAGGCCGACATTTTTAATTTTTGTAATAATTTTCATGCAGGTAGAATTTTTTTTTCTTTTCCTATAATATTTGCTTATTTTTCTTTCCCTTTTTCTCCTTTCCTAGAGAGTGTGACACAGAGAATGCTGTGTTGCGTCTTTTGGCTTTGCTTCTACAGTTCTACTCACTTATTTTGGCAGATATTATAGTGGGGTGTGCGGTTTGACCTACTAGGTACCAAATGGCACTTATGGGTGAGAGTCAGCTGTAGCCAAGGCAGCTGGGTATTTACTTGATCCTTGTTTAGTGGGAGAAACTCTTTATTACATCAGGCAATGGGCTGATCTGAGGAATGAACAATGAGCTCCCTGTTCAGCCCCAGGTGGACAGGGGAACAACATAGGCAGGGCCAAACCAGGCAGGCCCACCTACAGCTCCCCCAGTGGCGGGCAGAAACACCAGCACCAAGGGAGAATCCCATGGGTGGTCACCAAGCATACAGAAGTGTGCCTAGGTGTGGAGCTGGGGGACGTCCTCAGCCCCATTTTCTCTGCATGGGGAGTATGGATAGCCTAAACCCCTAACCTTGAAGAGTGGGTGCTCCAAATGCCTAGAAATCTGCCTGAGCATGGAGCATAGAGAGCCCTGCCACACTATAATTTCTGCAAAGGTAAAGTGGGGCAGCTCAGGCTGCTTATCTTGGTGAATGTTTGCTTCAATTGCCTGGAGATCTGCCAGGGTGTGGAGCAAAGAAGGCACAGCTGCACCATGATCTTGGGACAGGAAGGATGGAGTGTTTTAGGTTGCTGATCCAGGCAAGCAGGTCCCCTGAATGCCTGTAGATCTGCCTGGCCATAAAGCAGAGAGGGCCTTGCTGCACCACAGTATGTGTGCAGGAAGAGTGAGGCAGCTCAGGCTGTTGACCCAGGTGAGAAGGTCCTCTGAATGCCAGGAGATTTGCCAAGGAAGGCATGGAGTGGAGAGAGCTCCCCTGTACCATGATCTGTATCCAAGAAGGATAAGGCAGCTCAAGTCCAGGTAAGTGAGTGCTCTAAATGCCTCTCCATATGCTTGAAGGTGGAGCAGAGAGGGCCCACTATGCTACCACTTCAGGGGAGCAGATCAAGGCACCTAGCAATGATACATGAAGACGTGCTCTAGGTCACCAAGCTGTCCTGGCTGCAAGTCTGGTTTCCCAAGAGAAAACACAGCTGTAGCAGCTCTCCTCCCACCCAAGGCCTGCAGCATGGGAGAACATTATTTCCTGTGTCCACTGCTGGGGCACTTTCCACAGTTCTGGTTTAGAATCTCCTTCCTCACTCCAGAGCAAGCACTCCAAACTCTGCCCTGAGACTAAAATGCCTGCGCAGCCAAGCTGCCAGGTAGCCCTAGAATTACTGACTTTGTACGCACCCATATTAAAAGTGGCATACTCTCAGCCCCAGGCCTGGGAAAATGCCTGCAGTCTGTTCCTGTTCTGGGAAATGCCTTCAGCTTTCCCCAATGTCTTTCCCTTATAGTCTCTAAACGTGTCCCCAAGTTAGCTCCAGGGTTTGGGAGAAAGAAAATGCTCTCCCTTGGCCTGGGTTGTTTGGGTCCCCAGTGGAAAGCTGAGTCACAAAGAGAGGTTCTTTGCCTCTCTCACGTACTGGGGTTTCACTTAATTTTATTAAACAGATGCCATCATGGGTTCTGTTTGTCCACATTCTCCTCCCTAAGATATAAAGTATCCTTCATGATTCCAGTGGAGTTCCATTTTCTTTCTTGAATTGAAGCCCACAGAGTCGAAACTTGTGCATTATCTTGCTCTTCATACTTGACCATCTTGGGGAAAAAGCTTTTAGTTTTTCTTGCCTACAAAACAATGTTTAATAGAAATAAGGTCTTTCCCATGTTTAGCTCAGAGGAAAGCTTTCAACATTTCTTCTCTAAGTATGATGTTTGCTGTAGGCTTTTTGTAGATATGCACCATAATCAGATTAAGGAACTCTTTCACCCCATTCTTAATTTCCTAAGGTTTTTATTATGAATGGAAATTAAGTTTTATCAAATTATATTTCTGTATCTACTTTTCTTTTTTATTATGTTAGTATTATAAATTTAAAAATTTTTCTTTGCAAATGGCAAATACTCTTGCATTTCTGAACTAAATTCCATTTGATCATGATATAATAGCCTTTTCATATATTGCTAGATTCAATTTATTAATCTTGTTTCAGAATTTTGGTATCTCTGTTTATGAATTAGATTGGCCTGATATTTGCCTTAGGCTGACTTTTCATATTTTGCTTTTAAGGTTATGCTGGCCTCATAAACACATTGGAATGCAGTCACTTTTTTTTTTTTTTAATTTTCTAGAAGACTTTGTATAAGATTGTCACTGTTTTGTGTGTGTGTGTGTGTGTGTGTGTGTGTATACAACAAAAAAATAATGTTTGATAGAATTTTCCCACAAGACTCTCTGAATCATAAGTTTTTGTTTTGATGAAGGTTTAAAATGCTGATTCAATATAAAAGTTATATGATGGGAAGAAAGAATAGCAGTCCAGCGATCCATTTGCTTTTTTTACTGGAAGGACATTTTGGTAGAGAGACAGATGACCTAATTAAGTAAACATGCTAATGATAGACATTCTCAACACCAACTCAGTCTACTGCGTTAGGCACCTAGCATATCTTTTCTGATAGACTGACCAAAGATGGGGAGAAATCTGTCATTTTCAAAATAATTTTTTTTCACTGCATTAAGAATTAAACTTTGCTATTTCAATTTTCTCTTCTCTTATTGGCTTAATTATAAACACCTCCAAGTCAGGCTTTTTTTTTTTTTGCTAGTGTTCACTTTTATTCACCCCCTCGGGGTCCAACATAATGGACAAACTGATGGAAAAAGAATCAGAAGAAAACATTCATTTCTGGAATAATATTTCCACAATTTCCATGTACTCATTAGGGGAAAAAATGAACTACTGAAGCAAAAGTTACTTGAAGGTATCTTGTAATTAGTAGAAAAAGCAAAACTGCTCAATCGTGAAGGTAAGATCAGTCCAAGTCTTTTCAGTTGCAACACATGCCTTCACCAAAATGTGGTCTCCCCAAGGAATAACCAAGAGATAAATAAGATACTTGAGTTGACAGTTTGATATGAGAAACAATTAATCTTTTGGTGGGTTATCTCAGTCATAATTCAGCAACTATTTCCTATCACTTTCTAGTAACACAAACAGTAACCAATATGTTGTGATGTTATGTTCTTAGAAATGTGATTCAAGATAGTCACAGTGCTCTTCAACATGCTTTCCTCTTTCCTTGATCATTTTTAAACTGGATAACTTGCATTGAAGTGACATGGAGAATGATTTTTTTTCTTTATATAACAAGGTGGGAAGTGGGGAACCCTTCCAACCCTCTCCTTTTAGAACAAATTCAGGGTTTCTCAAGTAAGTGTTAATTGATAATGCCATCAAACAAATAGTTTTTTAAATGAAAGCACAAGAAATCTCTCTGTTTTTCTGAAAAATAAAAATTATCTTTATTAATCCTCTTGGGTTGTGACATGGAAAAAATTATCAATATAATCTTAGCCTTTATACAAGTCTCCAAAACCTTCAGAACTGAACTGAATAGTTCTGATCCTCCATGGGCACAGCTCTTCCTTTAGGTCAGAAACTGTTTTAAACTGCAGGTATCCTTTCAATCTGTTATACACTCCACAAATAGAATTTTCTTTATTTCAAAGGAGAATTGGCTGTAACTGATTTGATCAGTCATATTTAGTTCTGCTCACATTCATACTATAATATTAAAGCATGGAGAGATATAATGGTTCTATGACTCTTAAACTCAGACTGCTATGATAATATATACTGCATAGTTTGCATACTCTACAATTCTATTGCTGTCATATACCCAAAGCTACTGTTTCTATTTCTAAAATGTCTTAGGACATGGGAAAATAATGTGCTTTATAAAAGACATATATTTTAAAAAAGAAAGAAAACTTACACTAAAGTATGACAAGCACCAGGAAACACTGTGTTCATATCTTTAGTATATACTCTATCCTCCTATCATTAGAAAATTGCAAGCTTGGTAAGTATTTAAATATGAAAAAATGAAAGGGTCGTGATATAAGGGGTACTAATAGCAAAATCTCGTCATGCATAAATGGAGTTTAATGGGATGAAATAAACATATTATGAATTATTAAGACAGGGTGGTTACCATTGCCTTACAGTATTACGAGGTGGTACTATTTACAATTATTGTCAATCCCCAATTTGTTATCTCAGAATGGATTTCTTCATATAACACTAGGTTATATTTGAACAAGTGACACAATAATCTATATAGGTGATAATATGGTTAAAAAACACTCATTTATTATGAAAAATATGGAAACACTAATAACTAAAAAATGTATAGACAATAAAAAGCATCAAGACTACTATAGTTCTGATTTGTTTCAAGAATGCTTTGATTTTGAAAAACAGAATTAATTTTGTAAGGAGATAGGGAAAAACTTTTCAGGAGATTCTGAAGGACAATTTTAAATGAGCTAGAAGTTGAGATAGTGGTCTCTGGGGATGGTTCCCTTTTAAAATATTTCTAAGAAGTCTGGAAAAAATTTATGTCTCTCAAAGAAAAAAGTTGTTTTAGAATGTTGAGAGAAACAGAAAAAGATGTATATGATCACCAGGAGATGAATAAAAAAGCAGAAAGAATGGTTTGGTCAGATAATTCCCCATGTTAGCTATCAGGTATTACTGTCTGTTCAAGGTTTCTTAACTATCAGCCTGAATTACACAGAGTACTCAGGAGAGCCATATGTATCCTATCAACGGTATGTATGCCTGATAGGAAAGTTGAGTCTAATTGCTTTGTCATACCTGCATATTTTTAGAAGAAAAAAAGTGATCACATAAAGTATAAGAGAACAAAATTAGGCTGATGCAGTGGCTTATGCCTGTGATCTCAGAGCTTTAAGCGGCTGAAGCAGAAGAATTGCTTGATTCCAGTTCAAGACTAGCCTGGTCAACATAGTGAGACTCTACAAAAATAAATAAAAGTGTACAAAATTACCAAAACCTAATCCCAAATAATAGATATGCATAAATTACTATATATGTAATACAATGAAATATATCGTTTTTAAAAAGTGATTATATCAAACGAAGGGAATAAAAACTTGATAAAAAATAAAGATAAAGGACAATAGATGATTATAAACTGTAAATTTTGTCACCAAACTTGGAAAACTTTGGAAAAGCAAAGAGATATTATTAACAATTATCCCAGGAAAAGTGCTCTGAATCAGACTGTCCCAACACATCAGGACTTAACAATTATAAATCACCAAAGTTACATATGAAATTAATGGATTCTGGAAGTATATGAAGCAGTAAATGAAGTAGATGAACTTCATTAGATTATGCCAAGGGGTCTTCTAAAGTAGTTGTGTAGTTTACCACATCTTCACCAAATCTTTGGTATTATAACACCTTTAAATTTTACCAATTTATAACATGTGCAAAATGTACCTCACTGTGGTTTAAGTTGGCGTATTCCTGATTACTAATAAAGGTGACCATCTTTGCCAAGGCTGTTGGCTGTTTATTGTTCTTCTTTCTGTGAAATGTCTATTAATGTCTTTTGCCTTTTTCTCTACTGGGTTGTTCATCTTTTATTATTGGTTTAAAGTCCTTTTTTATGTTATGAACATTATCCTTTTTCAGTTGTGTGTGTTGTAATTTTTCTTCCACTCTGTGACTTGATGTTTCCTCTGTTTTAAGGGTCTTTTGGTAAGTTTTTGCAGTCATATTTATCACTCTTTCATCATGTTTTATGATTTTGATGTGTTGATTAGAATTCATTCCTATACAGAGATTATACATTTACTTACAAAAGTAGTGAAGTTCTGCCTTTCATATTGAAATATTTTGTCCAGAATTGATGTTTGCACATGAAACTAGGAAAAAATCCTAGACAGTAGAGTGGGAGGCACCTGCTTCTCACTTAGTTACCATTCAAAGATCCTAATACATGTCCCCTGAGTATGCTTGGCACAGAGGACTTGTTCAGAGTTACGCCTAAGCAATCTAAGAAGAAAGCTTGATCTAGTGGCCTCTGATAGCAGAGTAGATTTTGTGCAGGGTGTCTAATGAGATATCTTATCTGCTATGTAGACCTTAACTTTGTTGCATTTTTCATATGCATGCAACCTGAACAAATCCAAATATCACCTAGGCAATGCAGATACACAATAGCAAATGTCCAATACTATGTTTATTTGCATCTCTAGATTCATGTTTTCTTGTTTTGGCTTCTAAAGATTTCCTTCACTTCATGAATGCATTTTTAAATGTGTGTTTTATGTTTCATCTGCATTGTAAGTGTTATTTCTTAAGTACTGTTTTCTGAACATCTCATCAGCTACTAAACGTCTACTAAAATGCTTTTAAGTAGCTATGCTAAATAAACATTAAGCCACAGTTTATGTTAAAGGTGTCAGCTTGTCTCTGTTTCACAAAAAGGACAATAATTGCTCAGAGACATTAAATTTCTTTGCCAAGGTGAAACCAATTTTGTTTCTGAGAACATTATTTTTTTCCCATTTCCGTCTTGTTTCCAGGGTCAGTATATTTCTTTCAAAATATAGTTCTCTCAGAATGTTTGCAATTTCTTTTCTTCGTTGTTTCTGAAATATTTTAGTGGAAGACAACTCTCTGGTAATCCTGGAATTGTATATGAAGAGAAAGAGTAATTGAAATTTTCTGATTATCAATAATAAACTGCTAATTACAATAGGACAGTAAGTACTATAAATTTAATCATAATTATCAATTTAAACACATTTTCGTGTTTCTATGCTTAATATAAAATGTAAATTCTGTCTTTGAAAATTAAATTTTAGAATTCAACACATTATGTATCTACTCAATTTTATCATAATTATTTGGAGAATTATTTTCCTTTTTCCCATAATCAAGTTACAGAAAGGATTTTTTCAAGGTTGGGGTTTTTTTAGAAACAGTATTGAAATTGATGTTTGCCTGCAGAAAATTTATTGGGGAATGTTCTCAAGCACAATATGCATTAAGAAAAAGGGAAAGCAGAATTGGGTAGAGGGAAGGGTTGAGCCATGAGGCAATAACAATAGAGGTCTTGGCTATTCTTACGGGGGACTATAGGTGAGATTTCCTTGAATTAAGGAAAAGAGACTGGGCTTTTTTTTTACCTCACAGTGCTCAATTGCAGGATAAGGAGTGTCATGAAATGGTCATATGGCATAACTTTAGGCAAAGCGGCACACTTTGGCTATGAACAAATACTGGAGAGGGAATTCAGCTGTAAGCTATGGCAGCTGATATTGTAAGCAACTGGGAAAAGCACCTTAGTCCTGACTGAGAGTGAGAGGAATATCCCTTGGAAAGAATATAAATACCATACTGTGGCATTTTTAAAATTTTAAACAAGAAATATGGTAGATGCTAAGCAATGAGTGTTTTCTGATACTAATTTTCTACTGAGTTACTTAGAGCCAAATAAATTTCTCCAATTACCTCAATCATAAGAAATTTAATTTAACAATCACAGAGAAAAAAAATGATTAGAAATTTAGAAATTAGAAAGCTTATGTGTCTTGGCTTTTTAATAAAGACTCAAATTTACATTTCTATAAATAAAACACTCATTTTTGAAAGGATAGTACTAAAATAAAATGACACTTAAATCAGAGAAAATTTTAAAGAATACTAAAACACTACTTTCTATGATATCTGTAGTGAATGCTGTAGTGTGCTACCAAGATTCCCCTTCAGGATCATTACATTTATCCCCATATCTTCCAGGATTGTTACCTATTGACTGCTTACAATAGTATTTTCTTTTATAAATTGCCTTTGGTAGAAGAAAGTCACCTGCCCAAAGCCACTCTACTTTGAAGGCAACTTTTACTTAACAACCAGTTAATGTAGGATTACAAACGTTTGGGCCCCATGCCTTGAATTCAGACAGCTCTGAAAGGTCATCAAAGTTCCAGAACTCCCTATATAAATAACCAAGACCTTTCTTTCAACTGCATGCCCATTTAACCTCTCCTTTTGCCCAATCCTGCTTCCCTGACTCCTTTACATACTGTCATGACTCATTTATATATCAACTTGACAGAGTTCAGAGATGCTCAGATAGCTGGTAAACATTATTTCTAGCTGTGCCTGTGAAAGTGTTTTGGAAGAGATTATCATTTGGATCAGTAGACTAAATAAAGAAGATCTACCCTTACCAATTTGTATGGACATCATTTAATCTATTGAGGGCCTAGGCATAACAAAAAGGTGGAGGAAAAGAAAATTTCTTTTCTCTTTCCTTAAGCTAAAACATTCATCTTCTCCTGCCTTCACATATCAGAGCTGGTTCTCAGGTTTTTAGACTCTGGGATGTACACCAGCCACTGCCTACCCCACTTACTCTACCCCTTGTCTCAGGTCTTTGGACTTGCACTGAATTATACCACCAAATTTCCTGGTTCTCTAGCTTTCAGAAGGCATGGTATGGGACTTCTCTGCCTCCATATTTGCATGAGCCAATTTCCATAATAAATCAGAAACTTCCTGAAAATACATTTCTCAATTAGAGCATTTTTCCAGGGAATTTAATAAAAGATAGTGCTAAAAGTAATCCTAGGAAGCAGGCTCTAAAATGGAATGTTGGAGCTGGATCACTGACGGGCCAGATGGCAATGAGGACCTCGTCCCTGGTGCTAGGTGGATTACTGATGGCCCCTGGCATGCTATAACAGCTCCACTCACAAAACCTTTGTCAATGGCAACCCAGTGAAAGGGAATGCATTGGTGTGGGTAATATCTTAGGTATTCAAGAAATGTGGGAAATTTAGTAACAGAGATTACAATAAAAGGAAAATTAATCAACAATTTAAGTCAAAGTATGAAAGCCAGAGGGCCTCCTTGGCAGCATTTAAAGGTCTCTAATCTTTTGCAACCAAAGTGCCAGAAAGGCAAAATATCAGTCCCAAAACTTAATCATAAGATCGCATATTTACAGCTAAATTCTCAACCCAAGCAAGTCTGCCACTCTAAGGTCAGGGTCCTAACAGGGATGGAATAAAACCATGAAACATGGGATGCCATGGTTGAAAGAACATGGCATTCTCAGGAGAAAGAGATGGACAATAAATAAGTGTATTTTTAAATTTATACAACCAAAAAAAATGAAGGATGGGTAGTCAAGAGTAGCTGCTCCACTAAAAAGCTGTTTATAGGCTCCTGTCAGTTTGGGCACCTAAAATTCAATGACTGAGAGAGATGCTGGGTCCCTAGGAGAAAGAAATTTACAACCCCATAGCAACTATATTTGGTAGTTCTCCCTAAGGGGACCTAAGCCATAAACTTGAGAAAGGAATATTCATATTTTCCTAGGACTGTTGGACACAGGATTCATGTTAACATTGATAACCAGGGGCCCAAAAAGTCATCATGGCCCCCTGTTAAAGTGGAGATATATGGGAGCCAGGTATGAAGTAAAATCCTGACCTAGGTATGGCTTACAGCAGGTCCGTCTACTAATTCCATGGTGATCACTGCTTTGGTCTGCAATGTGTAATTATACTGGACATACTTGGTAGTAGGCAGAACCTCCACAACTAGTCCTTGGTATATAGAGTAGAACCTACCACAGCCATATGCACACCTCTGAAACTCTCCTTTTATAACCCAAAAGAATATTTCATCCTGGTGATAATGGCAGAGGATAGTATCACACTGATAGATGGAAAAAAAATGTAGGAGTAGTGGACATCATCACAGCTCTATTTAAATTCATCATTGCCTAATGAATACTGTAAAGTCAGATGGATCATGAAGATGACATTTCACTGTCACAAACTTAACCAATTGCAGCTTCTGTGCCAGATGTGACATGTTTACCAAAACACATTAATACAGCCTTGGGTACAAGCTACAGCCATTGATCTGGCAAAGGTGATCTTTTCCATTCCTATCAAGAAAGAGGATAAGAAGCAATACATATTCAGTTGAAGTGGACAAACATATACATTGAGTCTTGCCTCAAGGTTATGTTAACTCTGTAACCTTTGTCAGAGTCTAGATGAATCACTTGGCTCATCTAGACATTCCACAAATCATCATATTGGCCCATTATATTGACAGCATCATGTTAATCAGATGAGATGATCAAGAATTGGCAAGCGTGTAGGAGGCCTTGGTTAAAACACATGTGCTCTAGAAAGTAGAGGATAAACCTTATAAAGATTCAGGGGCTTACAAATTTTACGACAGTACAATTTTAAGAGGTCGAGTGATGTGTGGTATGCCAGAACGTCCCCTCCTATGTAAAGGGCAAATTATTATGTCGCGGAATCCCTACCATGAAGAATGACACCTAGTATTACTTTTCAGGTTGTAAAGGTAGCATATTCCATACTTGGGAATACTGCTCTAACCAATCCACCAAATGATATAAAGGCAGTCAGCATTGACTACAGCTGAACACAAGAAAGAACTCTGCAGCAGTGTGCCAGCCTGCAGTGCAAGCAGCTCTGCCTCTTAGGCTGTAGGACCTATCAGGCCCCATGGTATTAAATCTTCTCAAAATTTGAAGCAATTCTAAAAAATGATATGGTTTTGCAATAATTAAATATAGGTAATTCTGACAGCACTGGTTCCTTAAACCTATCATGTTTCATGTTTAAAACTTGGCTACTGGAAAGAAACATTTCATTTTACATATTAATACTGATGTGATTACTAGTACCAAATCTATATGAAGACAATGTCTTGATAATGGATACAAATAGTGGTAAATGAGGGGATTTTTCATAGGCTTCCAGAAGCCAAAATAATCTCTTGGAAAAATGAGAGTTGATGAACTAGATAGTTATTTCCTCTGTATAAAACTGTAATCTTCAACTCTTCAACCTCCTTAGGAACTTCAAGGTCATCTAGTCTGGCACTTTAATTTTACAAATGAGGAAACTGAGGCAAAAAAAGATTAAAGATTTGCCTAATATACTTTCAGTTTAAATTTGACCAAAGCCTAATTTACATCCAATTATATTCCCATAAAACTAAGTCTCATCAATTCCATATTTAACAATTAAAAACTCAAATCAATCAAATCTAAAATGCAATCATATAAAAGAGATTCATATATTAAATCATAAAAAATAGAACAGGTGATTAAACAAGGAGTCATTTGTTCAGCCATCTCCTTATCTGGAAACATAGTTCACATGTCACATGGTTTTAAGCATTTATTTCTTCTAACAAAACCCTTTATACAAACTCATAATGACACAAAGTTGCTAAAATTTATATCCCCATTTCTCCTGATTAATTTATAGACTGAACGTTATCACTTTTGATCATTTTATGAGACTGGTATTTTTATGGCCAGTTTTTTTTAATATCACAGTGCAGTTGCTTCAGAAATCTCAAAATATCTTTTATAGTTATCATTTATTTCAAAAACACTGTTGGAGAAGACCATCACACAAAAACCTAATATAAGAAAGTATGAAAATAAAGGAAGGAATAAAGTTCCATGGAAGCATGGGGGAGGAAGTGTAGAACTTCCTTTAGAAGAAGTGGGGACTCTGTGACCATACCACCCTGAGTGTGCCTGATCCCATCTGTTCTCGTGAAACTAAGCAGGGTTGAGCCTGGTTAGTCCTTGGATGGGAGACTGCCTGGTAATATCAGTTGCTGTGGGCCTTTTTTTTAATTTAAAAAAAAAAATAGAAGAGGTGAGGAGTGTTTTATAGAAGTAACATATAATATTGGCCTTGAAATACGAATAGCGATTGTCCAGATAAGAGAAAGAGGAAAGGCCTTTTGAAAGCCAACAGAGCAAACAACATTTCAAGGACTCTGAACTGTGAAAGAGAAGGATGAATGGTTCTGTTCTATAGGAGCATAAAACACAAGTGAGTGCAGGAAGAAAAGGAAGGAGCAGAGGCAGATGATGAAGCTGAGAAGGTAGACTGGGAAAATATTGTGAAAGGATGTGCATGCTATGCTAAGACCTTCAGATCTGTCCCCACAGGTAACCGAAGTTTTAAGTGGAAAGTTTCAGTATCTTATTTGCATTTTAAAGTGGAAATACTAATATCAATGTGGTAGAAAAACTGGTGGCATGGAGATAAGTGACAGAAATATTTTAATAGTTCAAGCAAGAGATGTGAATTGTTACTTTGAGAGATAAGAGAGCAATAAAAATTAAAAACGGATTAATTTTCTGTCTTAAATGAGGGGGTAATGATGATGCCGTTAACAAAAAATGGGGTACAGAAATGTGAACATGAAGTCTTAATTTTAAAAGAAGATTGTGTAATTTGAGAATGCATTCAGCTCATGCAACAAAGAGCATGCTATCAGTGGCGTAACACAAGGTTTCATTTTTCTCATTAAACAAGTAGTTTGGAAGTGGGCAGCTGCTGGCACTTGTTTTGAACTTGGTAATATTTTGACTTCACTAAAGAAGAAGTATAGTTGGAAATATGTGCATGAAATGTGTTCAACATCATTAGCCATTAGGGAAATGCAAATTAAAACCTGGCAAATGTGATCATTTCCACTCCTATCAAGAAAGGGGATAAGCAATATATATTCACTTTAAATGGTCAAACATATACATTTAGTCTTGCTCCAAGGCTATATTAACTCTGCAGTCTCTGTCAGAGTTTATGACATGACTATGATGAGATACTACTATGCACATGTTAGAACTACTAAAATTCAGATCAAGTACTGGCAAAGATATGGAACAATTAGAACTCTCAAACATTGCTAGTGGGGATGCTAAATGATATAGTCACTTTGGAAAATCATTTGGCATTTTCTTGTAAGGTCTTACAAAGTTAAACATACATTTACCATATCACCAGCAATCCCACTCCTAGATATTTACCCAGGATAAATTAAATTTTATGTTTACCCAAAAACCTATACATGAATGTTTATAGCAGCTTCATTAGTAATCACTAAAAACTAGAAACAACTCAAATACCCCTCAGCCAGTGAACGGATAAATTGTTGTCATTTCATACAGTGGAATATTATTCTGCAATAAAAAGGAATGACTACTGAATATAACATGTGTCCATTATGTTTAGTGAAAAACAGAAACAATCACATGTATATGTGAACAGAAACAGGTATGGGATAATGGAAATGTTCGATATCCTGATTATGGTGGTGGTTATATACTTGTATCTATTTATTAAAACTCATGGAATTATATACCTAAAAGAGTAAATTTTACTGAATATAAATTATACTTCAACAAATGTGATATTTAAAAGGCTAAATTATAAGATATTTGCTTATTTTCAGGGAAAAAATGTATAGTCTTGTAAGACTAAGGTGCTAGTATATGCTGAATATGATGTGGAGGAAGCAGAATTAGAGACTTAGTATCCCATAGTGTTTAAAGATGTGCCTTCTTGCATTTAGCGGGAGTATTCAATGGACTTAAGAATTATTTTATCTTTTTTTCTTGATGCTGTGTAACCATAAATTTCTGATAAACTTTAACTTTTTAGGACCTTTTTACTTTCCAACTCTTGTTACCTTGAGCAACTTCTCAGTCAACAATCTGTATTTACCTTTATTTTAGTATTTATATTTTATTCCTTATCATATGTATGGCATACTATTTTACTAAATAAATCTATAATTTTATTGTTATAGACATATTATACTAAGTTCATCAAATATATAGAGATGTAGAATCTGATCACATATACACATATAACATATAATGCCATGATTTTTACATTCCTATTTTATCATAAAAAGACTTTCAACTAATGAAAAAATATGATGCATAGACATCATATGGCAAAATTATGATAGATATAGATAGATATCATAGTTTTGTATAAGACAGTAGTTGAGGACTTTGTATTCTTCTATTGCTAAGAAATAGCATTTTATCTATTTTCAAAATTTCCTGCACGCATTGCTAACGATAACCATTCAACTTCTCTAATTATGTCAAAATGGTATCTTGGAAGACAATGGTTCAATTCACTGTGACTTCGCAAACAGCATTAACTCAATAGAACTCTACGTCGGACCTTTTTCTCCCATTTTCTCATAACAGAATCTCCAGCTCATGAATACGAGACTAGCATACAATCAGAAGTAGGTTCAAGGACAACAGTGTTGAGTTTTCTGGGTTAATACGCGCTGGATTTGTGAAGTCATCTTTGCCCAAGTTCTCACCCGGTCTCCTGAAAGACAGTCAAGCCTGAGCACCATTAACAACACTGGTGATTTGTTCTCAGGTTAAATTTCTCTTTTATTTATGTATGTTTTGTGTGGTTTTGTCACGTTTGTCCTACACAATGATTTCTCTTTGGAGTCTGTACCACCTTCCTGCAGGCCTGGGGAAAACCCCAAACAGGGGCTGTGAATGTCCCTCAAGACCTACTTTCTGACCTCTTCTCTACACTGTACTTGACTGTTTAATTTCCTATTTAGGACAAATTAATTGTTGCATGCTCTAATGAGACTGCAAAGGATCCCGTTCCAGTCCACAATCTTGGAAGAGGTTACCCAGAGGTTGTCCAGATTGATGGTTCCAGGGTGGGTGACCTGAAAATGAACTTTGACTAAACTTTGCTCTTTGTGCACTTGCCAGTCTGCACTTGGAAAGTGGCAATTGTCTGTAGCAGACAGTTTAAAACTTCAGGCTAAGATTTTGTTTGGAGGTTTGCCTTTGGAAGAGGGAGAGGGGAAAAAACTCTTTGTCAGTCTTTTCAATACTGGTTTTATATTGTTTTTCTAAGTGTTTTATTCTTTTTTATATCCAAGCTACATTTTAGAATGGGAAGCATTAGCCCAACTAAAAACGTCTTTTTTTTTTCATTTTTCCTTGCTCCAGATGTAATAGAAGTTAGAATTCTTTTTTAACTTGAACTCAATCTACTATAATGCAAATCACATAATACCTTTTACATAAGAATTTTGATAATATGCTTACACATATTAATTGGATCCCACAACCTGTAAAACATGTATTAAACTCATTCACTGATTAGATATCATTTTTCTCTGGTTTATGTTGGCATTGAAGACAACTGTGTTGAAATGATTAAATTTCAACTCTGCAATACAAGACTGCAATCTAGAGATTCTTCCTAAACTAATTATTCATCAAAATGAATATTAGAGAACTTTTTCCATTAAAGTGCCAGTACAAAGTGACAGGACATTCTGAAATAAATTATTCAGACTCAGCTTACCCTGGCAGTTAGACTGGAGTCTATGTGTTCTATAAAACCACGTTTGGAATAACATAAAACTACTCTCCACTTAAAAAACATAAATAGAATAACAATATTATTTTAGATAATATTCTTCACTATGTTTCCTAAGGCAGTTGATTAAATATCACACTATTCTCATAAAGAATCATGAATAGGAAGTGCCATCTCCTTAAAAGAGATGGGAAAATTGACACTGGAAAATGGCTTAGATTGTTTCTTAAAATAATAGATTCAGAACAAGAAGCCAACGTTTCTTTTCTGGCCACTTTTCTTTTTTCTTCATCCTTGCATCCGTTATTTCCTGAAGTGACCTACAAAATCCTAGGTGGTACCCAACTATCTCCCTTAGTCTCACAATTACATTAGTTAAAAATAAACAAAGATGGAGGTGCCTTAATATGCCCCTGTATTGGGAGGTAGAAAAGAGTTTGCTGGTACTGTTCTCCTTGACCAAAGTCCCTATAAACATATAGGGGAGCATCATAAAAGATCACTACACACTTGGAACCAGACTGAAGTGGACATGAAAGACTCACAGTCTTCCCTTAAAAATTTGGGAAATCCCAATTTTAGCAACACCCTGGAGAAACCAGACTGTTTCACCTTCTTAGAAACATTCTTTATGACTTAGTTGAATTGGGGCTTTTTTTCCATAGGTTTTGGGGAATAGGTGGTTTTGGTTACATGAGTAAGTTCTTTAGTGGTGATTTGTGAGACTTTGGTGACTCCTCACTCAAGCAGTATACACTATACCCAATTAGTAGTCTTTTATCCCTCACCTGTCTCTCACCCTTTCCCTCAAGTCCCCAAAGTCCATTGTATTATTATTCTGCCTTTGCATCCTCATAGCTTATATCCCACTTATGAGTGAGAAGTTACGATATTTGTTTTCCTCCTGAATTACTTCACTTGAATAATGGTCTCCAATTCCATCCAGGTTATTTTATTACTTTTCATGCCATTATTTTATTCCTTTTCATAGTTGAATAATATTCCCTGCTCTGTGTGTGTGTGTGTGCGTGTATACACACATATATCCCATGTGACCTACACAAGTTTATATATATATATGTACACACATAAATTATCTATGTGCACACACATATATAAATTATATATGTATACATAGTTTATAGTTGAATGGTATTACATAGTGTGTGTATATGTAATACACACACTATGTATGCATATAAACACACTATGTAATACTATATCACAAGTTCTTTATCCACTCATTGATTGACAGACTTTTGAGCTAATTCCGTGTTTTTGCAATTGCAAATTGTGTTGCTATAAACATGCTTATGCAAGTGTCTTTTTCATATAACGACTTATTTTCCTCTGGGCAAATACCCAGTACTGGGATTGCTGGATCAAATGGTAGTTCTACTTTTAGTTCCTAAAGGAATCCCCACACTGTTGTCCACAGTGGCTGTACTACTTTACAGTCCAAACAACAGTGTAAAAGTGCTCCCTTTTCACCACATCCCAGCAAACTCTATTTTTTTTTATTATGGCCATTCTTGGGGAAGTAAGGTGGTATCACATTGTAATTTTGATTTGCATTTCCCTAATCATTGGTGATGTTGAGTATTTTTTCATATTTTTTTGGCCGTTTGTATATCAACTTCTGAGAATTGTTTGTTCATGTCCTTAGCCTGTTTTTTTTATGGAATTGTTTGCTTTTTCTTGCTAATTTGTTTGAGTTCCTTGTACATTCTCTATATTAGTTATTTGTTGGAAATATAGGGTGTGAAGATCTTCTCCCACCCTGTGGGTTGTCTGTTTACTCTGCTGATTGTTTCTTTTGCTGTGCAGAAACTTTTTAGTTTAACTAAATCCCACCTATTTATCATTGTTTTTGTTGCATTTGCTTCTGGCTAGAATCAATATTGTGAAAATGACCATACTGACAAAAGCAATCAACAAATTCACTGCAATTTTTATGAAAATATCACCATCATACTACACAGAACTAGACAAGACAATCCTAAAATTCATATGGAATTTTGCCAAGAAAGCATTGCCAAAGAAAGACTAAGCAAAAAGAACAAATATGGAGGCATTACATTACCTGACTTCAATCTATATTGTAAGGCCATAGTCACCAAAGCAGCATGGTACTGGTATAAGGGTAGGCACATAGACTATGGAACAGAATAGAGAACCCAGAAATAAAGCCAAATACTTATAGCCAACTGATCTTCAACGAAGCAAACAAAAACATAACAGGGGGGAAGGACACCCGATTCAATAAACGGTGCTGGGATAATTGGCAAGCTATATGTAGAAGAATGAAACTGGATCCTCACCTCTCACCTTATGCAAAAATCTACTCAAAATGGATCAGACTTAAATCTAAAAAATTCTGAAGGCCACATCAAAAAAACAATTCTATACATTGATTTAGGTAAAGAATTGGGACTTGTTTAAAAAAGATTTCTTTAGAAGATGTCAGAGCCCCATTGGACTACAGAGAAGATCACTATTATCTTTGTAAATATTATCCCTTTTAGGGTTACTGTGCACTCTTAATACCAGTCTTCTGTGCCCAGAGACAAAGTAACTGAACTGCTAAATCAATTCCTCAATGTTTCTCCAAGTTTTTTTAATTTATTTTCTTCTGGAGTTCTCTAATATCAACCAGTACCTATTGACTGGCACAGAGTTAGGCAGGGATCAAGGATGGCGTCTTTCTAGACTATAGTTAACCAGTACACACTCATCACCAAGGCTGGCCCATTAAAAAAAAAAAAAGTCATTCTGTAGATTCTAGCATCTCTTGAATTAAATTATCCTTGGGTGAATAGGATTTAGGAAAGCCTGCTGATGGAAACTTCTGACAATAAACTGCCCTCTCTGTTCTTACCATTAAAAATCCAGGATCAACATTGGAACTGGAACTCATGGGCAGGCATAAAATAGAAGTTTTACATATAGAACTCCAGAAGCAGTGTTCCTTCCAACTGAAAGAGTAATTGACTGAATAATCCATAATATGTTGGCCCAATCTCCTTTGTGAGAATAGAGCTTGATTGTTACATCCTAAGCTTAATCAAGGTGAAGTTGAAATGAAAGAAGCAGAATCAAATCCACTAATGAACAAAGATGATCTGGGTTAATATCAGAAATGAAAGTGGTAGAATGTGCTAGAAAAAAAATGATAGCCTTTTGGTCTTGGAGAGGGATAACATTTGCTAAATAGAATGTCTTTCACTGTTTTACATGAGGCATCATCGGCTCTCTGGGGGTGATTTCAAATCACACCAGGTGGTACTAACTAGGCTCGGAGACTAGAAATTGAAACACAGCTATGATCAGGTACTTATCGCAGTTTAGGATGCTACAGAAAATGATAGAGCAATGATCTATTCTCTGTTGCTTCCATTCTTCACAGCTTTCACTTTTATACTTTCCTCTGGAAGGCAATTTGGTTTTAGTGATGTTGTTGTTATAAACTTTTTTAAAGTCACTAACTTATCTTTTGGTAGAAATTTAAGATGGACTTCTACTGTTCTGTAAAACAACACTCTAGACTCAGTGGGAAAAA
Organism: Callithrix jacchus; assembly: GCF_049354715.1. Classification (NCBI taxonomy): domain Eukaryota; kingdom Metazoa; phylum Chordata; class Mammalia; order Primates; family Cebidae; genus Callithrix; species Callithrix jacchus. The sequence continues at coordinate 122,802,967 of NC_133503.1, read as the reverse complement.
AAGATTGACAGCTCAATGCCTTTTGAAGGTTTCTTCTAAATTGAATTTCATGTCAAGACTTTCAGCCATCTAAATTCTCAAATGATTCCATATAGAGAACTCTAGGTGCTCTTAACCTTCTCCACGGGCTATATTTCTCTTTCTTTCCTCTTAAAATAGTACTGGGAACAAAAGTACTAACAAAGCTAAGACCACAGTGCAACCAAGAAACATTAGACAAAAGCTAATTCCACTTTTTTTTTATCAGTGTCCCTGAACAATGATCACAAGCAAATGAGAGTGTAGCTTAGCTTAAAGTTAATTTCTTCATCACAAATAATTATAGTAAATTGATTTTGTACTATCAACTCTTACTATATTTTCAACTGATTCACTACTAAAACAGAAAAAGAGCCTGAAAGACAAAGGCCACACAGCATTACTAGAATGAAAATTATTTACTCTACAAAGCACATTTTTGAATTGTTAAATACAATAACTGGTTTTGAGTTAAATGATTGGCATACTGGAAAAATTTGGAAGGGGGAAAATTTGTTTCCCTAGAATATATCGGCCTATTAATTATTAAGGCAGACAATCCATATTCATACAAAGAAAGGTTGTTCATCTTATGTATATATACATAGTCATTTAAAAATGGCAATGATTAAAACTAAATACTAAATTAAAATGTTCAATTATCTATATTTTAAATAAAAAATATATAAAACTTCAGGTTCCTATTTAGAGACGACTTTTATTGCTAGGGAGCCACTGTGACGTCCAAGGATCTATGGACCTCTGTATTATCATTATATTCATTTTTAAATCTTTTTTATGCTGATTCTTTGGATAGTTTTTTTTCTTTCTTTCTTTCTTTTGTGGAAGGCACCTTTCCTTTATATTATTCCCAATAGTATTGAGGTGTGAAGCAAACACTAAGACAATTAGGTACAAGCTATTCATCAGGATTAGGTAAAAGTCAGAACTATTCAACCAAAATTAATAAGAAGGGATGTAACAAACCCACCTTCTTACAATTTATTTGAAAGTCAGATATTATCAATTAGCTTTATCAACTAAGAATGGGTAGATGAGAGTGACAACATTTTACCTCCCTTGGAGGAATATGTGATAATGAATGACTCACTCATGAAATATTTTAAATGAGCATTTCTTGAGCACTCACAGACTATATTTAAGCAACTCCAAATATCTAAATAAAACAGAAGAACTCAGTTGTGGAGCCACAGTTGGGTAGACACAAAGCCAATATCGTAGCATTTCACTAAGATAGAGTCATAACCTTCTGTCTGTTCATGTCATAAGAGTTAAGCACTAAATAATACTGGATTCCATTTGGTTAGTTGAGTACAAACAAATCATTTTTCTGGGTAAGTATATTACCCTTTTCTAAGGAACTCTTGGAACTCTCCATAGTTAATTCCCACCAATCCTTCCAAGATGGCTACCATTAGACCTATTGATCAAGAGAGGAAATAAAAGCAAAGAGAGAACTCTTACCCATGCCTCCGTTTACTTACTAGTAAATCACACTTCCTGCAGGGAAAAACAGAATTCTTGACCTTGCAACTCCTGGTGTGTTCAAGTTTAAATTCACTGAGAAAGTTCAAGCCGCTTACACTTTATATGAATATTTGATGTCATTTCTGACACCGTTATCATAAACATGGAATAAAGTGTCAAAAGCAAATTTGGCTAGTGAGATATGATTAATTTCAGTTATGAGTATAAATTTGAATGTATTAGTTTTCTTAGCCTTTCAGTTAAATAGACAATTAATGTCAAGAAAAAATAATTGTTTACATTAGTTAAAAAATTAGAATTTTGTGAAAAAATTATTCAACATAGCTACTTTTTTTCATTCATTCATTCATTCATTAAAAGTACAAATATGGAGCACCTGCAGCTGTGTACTAAAGCTAAATGCATAGTGACTAGGTACTGTGTGAAGGCTGAGAATATACACAAGAAGCCAGCAGATTGTCCCTGCCAGCATAGAACTCATAGTTTTGCAGAGGAAAACCACAAAGTCTATTTAAATGTCTCATGATACACAGGTATAAAGAGAGATATTAATGGAGTACACCGTGTGGGAACCTAATCTACCAGGGAAAACCAGACAACAACCAAGAAAGACATCTTAGTGACAAAACAAAGAAGGTATGCATGTATTAGAAAAGTATTGAGACAACTGATTTAGTGATTAAATGTGATAAGAGGCCAGTTAAGCCTTCTATTGTGGGGGTTGTGAGGGTGCTAGGGAGAAAGGAGGGAAAAGTTAAAGCAAAACTCTTAGATTTTATGGATGTGATCTAAGAAGCCTTTTATGGAGAAATAAATGAATTTAATGAAAATATAACTCATTGAATTTTATAGAACATGTAAATTACTTTTCTGGGGATTGGTGGCTTACATGGAGAAATGCAATAGTGTTTGCTTTAACTCCACTTTCAAGAAACACCTAGGGTATAAGTCATAGAATATCAATGTCATTTGATTCTAAGTGTTCCTTCACAGTTATACAGTAAAGTTGCCAAATAGGATGCAAACTGGGAAAATTAAATTAAATAGATATTAAAAGGGAAAAATTAGTGATAAGGCCCCGAGATCTGTCTTGAAATTTATAATGCACTTTTACATAACAATATTTTTAGTTGACACATCAAATAAAGAAAACTTACAAATTTGAGAAATTTCTATCTTAATATGAGGCAAATGAAATATTCTGCATTTAATAGGGAAATATTAAAACCTTAGAAATGAAAAATTCAAAAATGAAATAAATGTAATCTATCAAAACACATACATTTGATGTTTCTAATAGTTTTCTAGGGCTGCTGTAACAAAGTATTACAAACTGAGTAGTTTAAACAACAGAAACGTATTGTCTCACAGCTCTGAAGGCTGGAAATCCAGGATCAAGGTGTTAGCAGGGTTGATTCCATCTGAGGTTGTGAAGAAGAATCTGTTTCATGCCTCTCTCCTAGCTTCTGGTAGTTTGCTAGCAGTCTTATCTTTGGCATCATCTCAATCTCTGCCTTCAGCTTCCCATAGTATACCATCATGTGCATGTGTCTCCAAATTTCACCTTTTTATAAGGATAACAATCATACTGGATTAGGGCTTGTTCTAATTAGCTCATTTTAACTTGATTACCTTTGTAAAGACCTTATCTCCAAGTAGGGTCACATTATGAGGTACTGGAGGTTAGGATGTCAACATATAAATTTGGGGAAGGGCCACATCATTGTTTAACAAAATCTAAGTAGATGGAGAAGCATGTGTTCATGAAATGGAAAACTCAACATAGTAAAGATGTCAATTCTCCCTAAATTGAGCTGTATATATAATTCCAGTAAAAATCCCAGCAATTTTTGTATATGTGGAAAGGTACATATTTGTATGTGTGTGTGTGTGTGTGTGTGTGTGTGTGTGTGTGTGTGTGTGTATAGTTTTGCATATATACAAAAGTATATATTTGTATATAAAATTACATATTAGTATATATTTTTGTATATGTAGAAAATATATATTGTAAAATTTCTTTGAAAAGACAAATGAACCAGAACTACCAAAATAATTTTGAAAAAGAATAAAGTCAAAGAAATCATATTACCCAACATTAAGATTTATCATAAAATTACAATAATTAAAATAGTATAGTATTCATGCCGGGACAGACATACAGATGAATGACGAAACAGTGAATACAGAAATAAACCAAAACAAATCTTTCAAATTGATTTTTGACAAAATGTGTAAAGACAGTTCAAGGGAAAAAGGATAGACTTTTCAACAGGTGGTGTTGAAATAATTGGACATTCATGGGCCAAAAGATCAATCTCAAACGAAATGGCATATCTTATATAAAAATTAATGCAGAACAGATCACAAATATAAATGTCAAATTGAAAATTATAAAACTTTTAGAATAAAATATAGGAGAAAATTCTGTGATCGGATGTTAGAGAAAGAGTTCTTAGATATGACAGCGAAAGCTCAACCCATAAAATAAAAAAATGGATAAAGGGACTTATCAGAATTTAAAACTTTGCTCTTCAAAAAACACTGACACAGGAAAGGAAAGACACACTACAGATAGTGAGAAAAGATTTGCAAACCACCTGTCTGAAAAATAACTTGCACCAGGAACATATGGAGAACTCTGAAAACTTAAACATGTTTTTCAACAGGCTAAAATACTTGAGCAGAAACTAAACCAAAGAAGATACATGACAAGCAAATTAGTGTAGAGTTGTAGAGTATGTTAACTCTGTTCTTTCCTTCTTTATCCATAAATTGTATATTTATTTACTGTATTTGAGCTAATTTCCACAAATTTTCAATATTTTTCTCTTTATTTATAGTTAACAACTTTTAGATTTAGAGACAAGTTTACTAATTTATTTACTCGACGTTCTTACATCTTAGTCCTTTTCCTTAGGTTAAATTTTCTTCTTACTGTAGTAGATCCTTTGTTTGCTCAATTTAAATATATTTTTCCCTAGTTCCTAAATGAAAGTTAAGCTGGACAGCTATGTTTTGGTTGGCAGTGCATTTCTTTCATCATTTTGAAGATTTTTCTATTATCTTCTGTCTTCCTGTTGCTGTTAATAAGTCTATTGTTTATTTGGAGTTCTTTTATAGATAATTCTTTCCTGCTGTTGCTTTTAAGATTTTTCACTTGGTATTTGGTGTTTTGCAGCTCTACTGTGATGTATCTATTTAAAAGATGATTTTTATTTACCACTTCTGGGATTCCCTGTGATACTGAAAAATTCTCCCCAATATCTCTAGTTTTTCCTTCCAGGAGTCCTATCAGGTATAGGTTAAATTTCATTTTAACCTCCATGCCTTTTTTTATAATTTTCAAGTATATTACCATCTTTGCTGCATTATAATAATTTCCTCAGACCTGTCTTACAGTTCATTAGTTATCTTTAGCTATGTGTAATCTTGTACTAAAGCCTTCTATCAAGGCTTCATTTTTGATTTCTAGAAAATTCATTTGATTATTTTTCAAATATGTTTGGTCTTTTCTAACCATGTCTTTTTTCTTATTTATTCTATTTTTGTATGCTTAGTTATTTTTAAACATATGTATTTTCTATTATCCAAGTGTTCTAATATCTAAAAGTCTCAGGTTTTATCTTACAGTTTAATATTTCACTGATTCTCACTGTTAGTAAATATTATTTTTTTAGTGTAGTTACTTAGGTTTGGATTACAAACTCATCTTCAACAGGGCTTTTAACTGTGAGAATTGAGGTCCAGTGCATGGAATGTTCCTCAAAAAGAAGTTCATTTATCTCCTGTTAGCTACCATTAACAAAAGTATCATTAATTATTTCTTAACTTTTTAGTTTGGGAATTTAATCCTCACAGTTGCATGAAGGACCATGATTACATGTTCTTAAAAAAAAGCTTTTTTATTCTATCGAAATCCAGAGCAAAAGAAAATGGCTATTTTTTTTTCTATTTCTACTTTCACTGAAGTTGTAGCATTTTGAGCATCTTAACATTATACGAAGTTAAGAGTCTCGATGCACCTCTTAGGATGGATTTAAATCCCAATCTTCTATCTTCATTTGAGCATCAGAAATGAAGTCCTTAGATTTTACCACAACTCAATCTTCACAACCTAATTTATCACCCACTCTCACCTCTAGTAGTCATGACATCAGCTATTGGGGTTACTTTCCAGTGAGCTTAGCTGTGCCTTTAGATAGGTATTGGTTATTTTTCTTTTAATGGCAGTGGTCGCATTTGGTGGTTTTGTTTTCTTTTTACTCTCTAGAACAGTACTCCCTCAACTATTTTTTAATCAGGGCACATGTTTTGAATAATATTTACGTGACAACCTGACGTTAAATGGAAGAGAAGAGGCCTAGTTTTGCCACTGTCTAGCCAAGTTGCTTGACATTTCCATATCCATTTCCCCATCTGTAAAATGGACAGAAAAATAGCAGCTACTCTATAAAGTTGTCATAAAAATCAAATGAATTAGTATCTGTCAAGTGCTTAGAACCTACTTGGAATATAGTAAACACTGTTTAAAAACTTGTTATATAAAAATGAAAATAAATGAGAAAATGTCAGTAGTGTTCTATTATATTAATGTGTATAATTAAAACAAAGAAAGTTCATTTTACTTTAAAACCTGGTACTAATTGTGTAAATAAAGGATTAATAAGAACCAAAAGTGTTTTTATTTAAAATCACTAGGTTAACACACCTGAAGTTGAATGGTAACATTCACGTAATCCAACTCTCATCACTCAGTAACAACATTTCTCTATCCTATATATTCACCTTGTCACTGACATGTCTCAAATACCTGTAAGCAAAAAATTGTAGATAACATGTAAAGTGACTACTGCATCTTTCCATTTCCCACTCAGAGAAGCACCCAGAGTATTTAAGAAACACACAGATCCCAAAAGGATATGGTATTAAAGGATAAGAGGGGTTTCTTTTACCTTCCTTTTAACTTCCCAGGAACTACCACTTTGGCATATTGCATATTGGAGTCGCTATCAGCCAGCACCAGTCCAGGGGAGAGTAACTTCCTGAGGAACACTCTGAGATTTCCAACAATCCATATATAATGTGTATATTTGGAGAAAGACCCAAATTTCAAGTTATTTATATGAATATTTAAGCTCAAAGTTAACACCCTCTTCCTTTAACTTAAATGGGCTTCTAATGCTTGCATATCCATTTCTTGGTCTGGCTAGAAATGACTTGAAAACTAAAGCAGAGGCTGTCACTTCTTTTCCTAGGATCTCTATTAAAAGTTCTCTGTTTTTCAATAGAGTATTTTAGGGAAAGCTTACCTAAGTATCCATGTTAACGAGGAAAAATATCACTAATCTTCAGGTAAGATCTTACCGGTCATCAATAAGTTTTAAAGTCAAGGCAAAAAGAAACTAGTCATTATCACCAAAAAAAAAAAAAAAAAAATCTCACAGAGTTTAGTAACACCTCTCAGTAAGTCCAACACAGGCAATTTTTCTTCTTTCGTCGGCTCCAGTGATCATGTCCTCAGTTCAGTTGGCTTAAGTTTGCTTGCATTTAGGAGTCATGCTGTTGGAAAAAATGTTTATGTTTAAATATTAGAGTTCCAGTCAAAGGAATTAGATGCTCTCGCTATCGAAGTGTAGTGTTGCTGTGTCCCACAGGGAGAACGGCAAACTCGCACCTATTGTTCACTGACTAGAAGAATAAGCAGAATCATGTGCCCCACTTAAATATCCTTCTTTCCGTCCTTGGAATTAAGTTTGATCAGATTTAATCATTCTTTGTACCTATGATGATGGAAAAATTTGGTTTCACTGGTTTTCAACATATTTTTTGAAAATTAAAAGAGAAAAAGGAGAACAAGATTTGAATCAGCAACAATTCAAGATCTAACCTAGATTCCACAGAGGAATAATCACAAAAGAGAGTCATACAGGAGAATTTGACAGAAATAATATAATCTCTGGCTCACATGCTACTAAACTTGCTTATTGATGCTTAAAATGGCTGAACATTTGATAATAGCATTATTGTTTTCAGAATAGCAGAGTTGTCTTTTCATTTAAAATCTTTGAACATTTTGCTATGAGGCATTCTTTTAATACATCAGAAAAATGAAAATGTATGATTCAAAATATGTATTTCATACTGGTTTTCTATTTGTCCTAGGGAGCCCCAGAGTTCAAGATTGTACAAGATTCAAAAGAGACATTTGTCAGAAGACTTTAGTTTATTGGAACTAGAATCAATGATTGAAAATTTCAGGAAAGCATATATTAAGACACAAAATACAAAATAAATTTTTAACAATTAGAGTTGCCAAAGAATGAAATAGGTTCTTTTATGAAGTTATGAGTTTCCTATCAGTGGATGCAAAAATGGAATAATGGTACATGAAAGCGTCTAGTTACAGTAGGTTCTTATATGGTTATAAACTTGTATCACATTCAACGCGGATGATTCCTTATCAGAGCGCTACTAGGGGTGATTTGAATTAGCTAATTCCTAAGATCTCTTCGAATTCTAAAAGCCTTTATTATTTACAAGGAAGAAATGTTCAGTTATTTATAATTGTCCCCCTCTCATTGAATGTGTTGGATTCTTCCAGACATGGTCAAGGCAGACTGCAACATGAGAAATGGTCACAACACAGTTAGTCCAAGGTTAACTAATGAACCTTAGCCAAATCATAACAGTGGCTCAAGATTAGAGTGGGAATGGTGAATACAAAGCAAGAAAATATCCTTTGAAATCAGAGTAAACAGACTATAACCTAACATGGTTTTTATGTTTGCAGTCCTGATAAAAGACAAATTGGGATTTGCATTAGTCTGTTTTGCGTTGCTATAAAGGAGTACCCGAGACTGGGCAATTTATTTTAAAAAGAGATTTATTGGCTCATGGTTCTGCAGGCTGTCCAAGCATGGCACCAGCATCTGCTTGGTCTCTGCTGGGGCCTCAGGAAGCTTCCAATCACACCAGAAGGCAAAGGCAGAGCAGGCATGTCACATGGTAAGAGAGGGAGCAAGAGAGAGAAGGGGAGGTACCAGACTCATGTAAACAACTAACTGTTATGTGAACTAACAGCAAGAACTCACTCATCACCGTGGGAAGGGCACTAAGCCATTTATGAGGGATCTGCCCCTATGCCCCAAACACCTCCCTCCAGGCCCTACCTCCAACATTGGGAATCATATTTCAACATAATATTTGGAAGAGACCACATCCAAACATATCAGGTTTGCTTCAGTCACAATCTTTTGCTTATTCTGGAAATTACTGGCATGAACTTTATTCTACAGGAAATAAACCAAGATATTAGAAGGTCCCTGAGATCTTCCCCAAATTTGCATCTCTGAATAAGGCATACCAGGGCACATTTCATGTTGTACATTAATACGTCTGTTAACTTAAATAAATTGAGTTCAATTTTTTATGGGGAAAAAAAGGGAAATATTGTACACCATTGGTAAAAATGTAGATTGGTACAGCCATTATGGAAAACAGTATAAAGGTTTCTAAGGAAATTAAAAATAGAACTACCGTATGACCCAGGAATCCCTCTTCTGGGCATATACAGAAAGGAAATAAAATCCTTGTAAAAATATCTGTACTCCCATATTCATTATAGACTACTCACAGTAGTCAAGATATAAAAACAATCTAAGTGTCCATCAACAGAAGAATAGATAAATACACTATAGTGTGTGTGTGTGTATACATATATATGTACGTATACACACACACACGTACATATGTATGTATCTATTCTGAAGAATAGATACATTATGTGTGTGTATACGTATATAAATATGTGTGTGTGTGTGTGTGACATACACACACACACACACACACACACAATGGAATATTATTCAACACGAGGTCTATAGGTAATACAGTTGTACCGTATTTAGGATTCAAGCCAAATGAGTAGATTTTAGCTGCTGTGGCCACAAAAACACACAAAAAAGGGTAACTGTGAGATAAGTATGTTAATTTATATCACTGTAGTAGTTCTTTTATTATCCATATATATTCCATAACAACATATTTTATATTTAAATATATATATAATTTATTTAAAAAAAATAAAATTAAAAATGTTTTGAGTAAAATTGTATTGTCCTTTATTAAAACCATTAAGGCAGATGAAATAGGAAACAATATCATGAAATGCAAAATCACCATTAATTAGCTTTGCCTATTATAACTTTAATTTAATAAAAACAAAGATAATACACTGATATTAATATTATAAATATTAATAAAAGTTAGCTAATGAAAAAGCATATAGATAATAATTGCTATTTGATTAGAAATCTCAGTGATTCAAGAGGCATTTCTTAAGGAAGGTTTATTTCCTCAGGTTACTGAGGTAATGGTCTCCAATTATTGATCTAGCATCCTGTTAGTAATACATTTGAAGATGATCTCCAATATACAGGCATTTTTGATAGTTTATAAATTATATTTCTATTGTATTTCTGCATTAGCTGAATTTCAAAGTACAAAATACATTCGGGGTGAGTCGCCTTGTAACAAAAGTTGATAATTTAAATGATTTTTTGATCCTTTCAAATTTCTTTTTCTAGCTTCCTATCATTATTTAAGTTTATTATGTGGTAAAGAGATCTTACAAACAGAAAACTAGTTAGCTTGAAGATTTTTGTCCCTTGCACATGTATTATTAGGTTATCTTCAATCCATGTTGTTTTGTTTGTTTGTGTTTTGAAGGAAATGCATAAGCTTCTTATTCATTTAATGAGAGTCTCATTTTCTTGACAGAATCAGGAATTTCCTATGGGTCCTGGTAATGTTGATCATCATAGGTGTCTTGCTTCATTATTGCTACTATGACAAAATGCCTTAGACCAGGTAGTTCTGGAGTCTGAGAAGTTCAAGATCAAGATGCCAGCAGATTCAATGTCTGATGAGGGCCTGTTTCTTATAGATGGCACCTGTTTTGTGTCTTCACATGATAGAAACGGACAAAGGGCTAGGAGGCTTCCTTCAACCATTTTATGAAAGCATGAACCCCATTCGTGGGAACTCTGCTCTCATGACTTTATCACCTCCTAAAGGTCTCACCTTGTAATACTATCACATTAGTGATGAAATTTCAACTCATAAATTGTGGTGAGGACACATTCAGACCATAGCAACATGAAATGCCAATCTACTCACAGGAAGAAGTACATACCGTCTCATGACTTAGGGGATAGTATTTATCCGAGCTGAGGTGTCCTTTTTGGTGGAATTTTATAAATAGGAGATAGAATTTATTCTTCCTGAGGTGTCATTTTTGTTGCATAAATGCAACACAGAATCTTAACCCACTAGAATTTCCCTACCAAATGGATGTGTTGAATAATCAATAAGGGCTCTGTCCTAGTTCATATTGTGCCACTATAACAGAATGTGTCATCGAGTAGGTAGTTTATAATCAACAGACATGTTTTTTCCTCACATTTCTGGAGACTGAAATGTCCAAGATCAACATCCTGGCATCTGTGAGGGCCTTCATTTTTTTGTTCTTTTTTTTTTTTTGAAGAAAACCTTTAATTTTGGTTTCAGGGGTACATGTGTAGGTATGGGTAATTATGTGTCACAGTGGTTTGATGTACTGATTATTTCATCACCCAGGTGATAAGAATAGTACCTGACATGTAGTTTTTCAATCCTTTCCCTCCTCTGGCCCTCCACCCCTAAGTAGACCCGAGAGTCTACTGTTCCCTTCTTTGTGTTCATGTGTATTCAATGTTTAGCTCCCACTTATAAATAAGAACATGTGGTATTTGGTTTTCTGAATCTGTTTGCTATGGGTAATGATCTCTAGTTACATCCATGTTGCTGCAAAGTTCATGATCTCATTCTTTTTTGTTGCTGTGTATGTAGTATGCCATGGTGTGTATGTACCACATTTTCTTTATCCAGCCCACTGTTGATGGGCATCTAGATTGATTCCATGGTCTTTGCTATTGTAAATAGTGCTGTGATGAACGCAGGCATGCATGTGGCACTTGTTGGCCACATGTATGTCATCTTTTGAAAGTTTCTGTTCGTGACCTTTGCTCACTTTCTAATAAGGTTGTTTGTTTATTGCTTGTTAATTTATTTAAGTTTCTAAAAGATTCTGGATATTAGACCTTTGTCAGATGCATAGTTTTCAAATATTGTCTCAGATTCTGTAGGCTGTTTATTCTGTTGAAAATGTCTTTTGCTGTGCAGAAGCTCTTTAGTTTAACTAGGTTCCATTTGTCAATTTTTGTTTTTGTTGGAATTGCTTTTGTTGTCTCTATCATGAAATCTTTGCCAAGGCCTATGTCTAGAATGGTATTTCCTGCAAGGGCCTTCTTTCTGCAATATGACATGGTGAACAAATGCTATATCCTAACAATGCAGAAGATAGATGCGCCAGAGAGGTCCAGGGGATCCAAGTGGAGATACAGAGAAAGAGAAGGGGGCTGAACTCCTCACTTCATGAGGAATCCCCTCCTGTGATAATGTTATTAATCTATTCACTAGGGCAGAGCCCTGATGGCCTAAAAACCTCTTAAAGGTCCCACCTCTTAATGCTGTTAATTAAGTTCCAACATGAGGAGACAAACATTCAAACCACAATAGGCTTACTGGGAAAGACTGAGCACCATACAAATACCAGTATTAGTCAAATTAACAATCACCATTATTATTATATTAAGCTGACCATAACAGTTTTTATATGCAGGTCCACTTTGGAGAAAAGTTGTGAACCAGGCACTTCATCTTTGTTATGACTCTTCTTTTAGCAGGGTCTTCTGTGTTATCTCAGTGTCAGCTTCTTAATTACATCTAAATTGTGATAGCATGCTAAAAGAAAAAAGCTAGCCAGATCCAGATCCTTTTGTGCACTCGTTTATGGATTTATTTGCTGGTCAATTATTAATTAAGCACCTGCTATGCTTTGAAGTCACAATACTAAACACAAGAAATGCAACTGTGAGTAAGAGAGCTAGTTCTTCTCCTCCTGGAGCATACAATATCCCATTAGTTTACCGTTAGTGGGAACCTTCAGCTTGAAAAGAGTTACCCCTTGGAGGTCATCAGGAAGATTATTTAAAGGGAATGGCACAGAGCATTCAGAAAGTTTTCAGCAGATTACAATATGCACATAGATACATACATACTCAAGGCAAAAGTTCCATCAATCAGCACAAAAGTTTGTGTCGAGTATTTAAATCTACTCTTTCAATAATTGAAAAGAAAATCACCTAGGAAGCAATTTTTGGGGAAGATAATGATAAAGTCAGAGCATCAGTAGTCTCAGAGTTAGCCTATGAAAATTTTATGGCTAGGAAATAATTTTGTTGTAATTCACTATTACCCCACCCACCATCGTGTCTAGATTCACAGTGAGACTAAATATTTGCTGAAGGAATATAAGTTGAAATGTTTTCAAATTAGTCAAAATTAAAAATAATTCATTATGGATGGCATTGTGAAGAAAAAGATCAGATTATTTTAGTAGACCTCTAGGAATATACTTTGGAGCAGGGAAATACATATATCATGTGAAAGGCATGACAAAGCCATTCTTCCTTTACACCAGTGGCCAGTAAAGTTCTGTGATCACTGTGGTCACAAGAGCTGTGACCACTGATTCCTGCCATGAGGGCAAGCTGTGGTGCAGTGATTGCCTCACAGAGAGGAAAAGCGAGAGCAGGATTTAGAAAGGTTTCCACCCACCTAACCACTGCCTTCCTCTGCCACCCCAGGCTGTACAACTACCTCTCTCTCTCTTTCTCTTTTCTGTAAAGAGTAAGATAGTAAATATTTTAGGCTATGCAGGCCATACAGCCTCTGTTACAACTACTCAACCCTGCTATTGTTGCATGAAAGCAGTCATGGAAAAGATACATAATTGAATGTGGCTGTATTCCAGTAAAACTTTATTTACAAAATTATTGGGCTTGTAGGCTGTAATTCACCAACCCTTCCCTGTATCATGAAGATACAGATACTGTACAAAGTCAAAGAAAAATATAGGATTTAGTCACAAACTTTTAATAGACTCAAATCATCTAAGGACTTTTAAAGAGCAATGAGTAAAAAAAAAAAAAAAATCATAAACTACTGAAGAAAGTAATACCAGCTCTTAGATTTAACATAATAATTCACTGGATTTTCCTATTGATGTTTATCCTGTCCATGTGCCATCCTGTACATAGCATACATACTTGAGATACATAATGTATATATAATTTTGTGTAGTTTCTAAAACTAAAATTCTTGTGTAAATATTTTCTTGTCATTAAAAATTATTTTTATGACCAAATAATAATCCAACACATGGATGCCATTATTTACTTATACTTCCTCTAATTTTTGACAAACATTTATAAATTTTCTATTTTGTAAAAATAAAAATAAATTACCCTATGGAAACTACAGACATCTAAGAAATGTCCATGATCCAAAAACCAAGATCAATATGAGGAACTTGAAAATTCCCTTACACGTGGAAGACATTTGCCTTACTGTGTTTTCTTCTAAAAATCCTTTAAAACAATGACAGCAAAGGAATGTGAAAGACATAAACCCAAAAAGAAAAAGAGAAGAGCAAATGACAGCACCCAAGAGATATCCACGAGTTGGGAAAGAAAGACCGAGGACATTAAATGGTACCTGTGACTTATCAGGTACCTGTGACATTCAGAGAAAGCCAAAAGGCAAAAAGCCAAGTCAATCTGACACATAACATTTCCACTTTCTTATAATTTCTTCTTGTTTTTTAAGTTTGCTACTTTCTTCCCAAACTCAAGTACATTTTATCATGCTTCTCCTAAATTCTAGGAAATTTTGCTTCAGTATTCTACTTTAGATCACACAAGAGATATATATTTTCCAATTTCTTTTTACATAAGTTAGGATATGGCCAAAGTGCTATTACAGAAAGACCCAAAATGCAGTGGCTTAAAGAACATAGATATGTTTTGCTCTCTCATGTGACAGGTGTGGGAAAAGCAGTGGTCAGCCAGCTGCTCCGCCCGTGATCATTCATAATGCCAGGTTCCTCCCATTGGGCTGTTCAACCATCCCGTGGTCATTGGAATCATCTGCATGGTTAAGATGAGTTGCCACCAAGCCTGGGTCCTCACCAGTAGATAGGGTAGAGAAAGCAAAGAGGAGGCATGCCCAGTGCCGTTAAGAGTTAAAGTTGGAAATAGCAGAAATCATGTCTATTTACAATCTGCTGCTGAAAACTTAATCACATGACCACACCTAAGTGAGGCAGAGGCTTGGAAATGTAGTCAAACTTAGCAAGCGAGATAATTAATTTTGTAGAAAGCTAACAGTAGCCACCATAGTTGACTTTCTTTCTTAAACGGTTGTACTTCACAGGCATCTAGTAATTTTCATTTGTGAGCTCATATACTCCTGGATATACCAGTTCCTCTATTTCCTAGTGTTCTTTGGTGAAGGGCTGAACCCCAGGTGTTTGTGGGAAATGGGTGAATGCTTGATAATAGTTGTGAGGCAGCACCTGCCTTCTCCACTTCCCACCAACAGCAAGGCTTAACTCCTGCCATCTTACCCTTCAGCTAACTCCCACATCCACACAAGCACTGTGACCACTGATTCCCGCCAAGAGAGGAAGCTGTGGTGCAGTGATTGCCCCACAGAGAGGAGAAGCAAGAGCAGAATTTAGAGAGGTTTCCACCTACCTAACCACTACCCTACCCTGCCACCCCAGGCTGCACAAGTATCTCTCTGTCTCTCTCTCTCTTTTTCTCACTCTGTCTTTCTCTGTCTCTCTCACTGGAGGAAGGAAATGGGGGTTTTGTATGAGTTATTTAAATTATTATGTTATGTAGGTCTTACTTTGCCATCAGTAAACGGGGGGTAATAATAACTACCAAAACCCATAAGGATTATTTGAAGATAAAATGGCATGCACGTGTAAGAATCTTGCTATCCTTCTGGAAACATCTGAGGCAATCAAACAATGTTAACTATTGTCTTCCCCTATCTCACAGAGTCTAAAAAAAATGTTAGGAAATCTGAAATATGGTCTGTGGCAAAGTAACTTTTTGGTGTTTTTGGTGAAATCACCTAACCGTAAATAAGTAGGAAAAGTCACAAAAATCTAGAAATAGCTAGAGGGTAGGCAATAAATTCTAGGAATCTCTTCTGGCCATAGTGCAACATCCAGGTTATTGTAGAGAAAGTCATGATCCATTTTATGTCCCAGTACTGTGTCCCAGCAAACTACTTTGCAAAATTGTTGTAGAAAGTGCTCTCCCTCCTTGTCAATAGAAAAGACTACAAACATCTTAGATCTCCATCACCTCTGTACTACTGCAATGTAAAGAAAAAGCAGTTTGGAATAGTCCATTTGAGAAACACACAGACAGAGACAGACAAATAGCACACTACTCTATTATTATTATTAGAGACAAAGTCTTGCTCTGTCGCCCAGCCTGGAGTGCAGTGGTTCAATCTCAGCTCCCTACAATCTCCACCTCCCAAGTTCAAGTGATTCTCCCACCTCAGCCTCCAGAGTAGCTGGGATTATAGACACGTGTCACTACACCTGGCTAATTTTTGTATTTTTAGTAGAGATGAGGTTTCACCATGTTGGCCACTCCTGACTTCCAGTGATCCTCCAACCTCAACCTCCCAAAGTGCTGGGATTACAGATGTGAGCT
Organism: Callithrix jacchus; assembly: GCF_049354715.1. Lineage (NCBI taxonomy): Eukaryota > Metazoa > Chordata > Mammalia > Primates > Cebidae > Callithrix > Callithrix jacchus. The sequence goes on along the minus strand of NC_133503.1, from coordinate 122,786,756 downwards.
ACCAACTAGGCCTTCTATATTATTTTGTCTGAAATTTTATTCTTCTTAAAATTTTGATGTTAAAATAGCCTTTCTCTTATGAAATGATGATGTCAGTAGATGTAACTGTGTTTTTTGTTATTTGAATGTTTTCCAAGTAAAGCGAGCTATCTTTGGTGACGTTTCCTATAATTTAAAAAAATCTACTGTTAACAAAACTCAACACTCTAGAAACTATTACTTATTGTATGTAGAAAGACAGATAATTCAAATTGATCCTGCGTGGAAGAAGGACAAATTCAATATTTTTTTTGATTACCTAATATTTTACAGGATTCAAAAGATGTTTAGTTTTATTTGCACTATGCCTGCTTTTTATAAATATCCTTAAAATAGTGCTATTGAAGTCTAATTAACTTCAATTTGTGGGAAATATCAGTAAAAGATGTTATAAACATACACATCTCTATGTTCCGGTTTACCTTTGCCTGTTATTGTCCTATGTTTCTGGCTTACCCACCTTTACAATATTGGACTAATTAGACATACAAAATTAAGGGTATACTGTGATTTCAGCTCCCTTTCTCTGTTTCTCTCTCTCTCTCTCTCTCTTGCTTGCTTGCTTTTGAAACTCTAGGAGTTTACTTTTTCTTTAGAACTTTTTTCAAGTAAATCTAATAACCAAAACAAATGTAATTAGAGCTACCTCATAGACTGATGATGATCAATGGTGAAGAGGAATGGAGAGCTCTGAGAGAGCAAGGTGCATCCTCACCAATTTGAGTCCCATATGACAGCCTCTGAGACATGACACCTGGGAATCCCTAGAGCTCAGTTTGAAAAATCACTGCCCTAGTACAGTCAACTATCATGCTGCCTCAATTGCTTTTTCCTCCTTCATTTCCTAAGGGTATAATTCTTGAGTGGTTTTAACATGAAAAGAATTACCTTTTTAGCAAATGACTAAAAGATTTTAAGTGTGGAGTATTTTTGTTTTTATTCCCAAATGTTCAGTTATTTTAATATCATTTGCCTCTAAACTAACACTATTAAATATAGTTAAAGAGGATTTCTTTCTCCACAATAGATGTAGGATTTATTAGAATAATTCATTATTCCCTAAAGACAGAAATACACGTATATTTCAATTGTTGTAAGTCATATAGTTATCATCTTTCCTTTTTTTTTCATACTGAAGCCTTATTTTGCACAATCAAAATTTAGCAACTTCATTAAATGCATTTCCTGGTGCACCTGTTTGGACTCTGGGTATCATTTTCTTTTCTCTAACACATTTTTATTCAAGATGTGTTGAATTTTCCAGAGGCTGTCTGAGGACTTAGAGACATCTGTACCCAACTGTTTGCTTAAACCAACAAAAAGTGTTGAAGCAAAAATCAAACTTTGGAGCATCAATTTAACCATTCCTTCTCAAGCATCTTAGATTTATGGAGCATGTCAGCCTTGATACCGCCACCATCATTGTTTGCTACTTAGGATAACTATTAAAGCAAAACTGACTGTACTCTAATGAAACCTGTCACTGGATGGCATGAGGATCACGAAGGGAGACGAATATACAGGAAATAATATAAAAAGCTTGGATTGGAATGGAATGACTATGAGAAAAACAGTTCAAGTACCAGAAATAGCATCATGCTACATAATTTAATTTATACAATTTATTGTGTACAAGTAATTAAGCCTATTAACTAAGAAGTAAGCATCCAACAGAAGAGGATGACCAAGCCTTTAGATTCTCAGAATGTGATTCAATGGTAGGATCCCAATTTTCTGAAAGTTTCCTTTTGCCATATATAAATGTGCAGTGACCATTTTACTCACTTTCTTAAATGAGCTTATAAATGTATATTAGAAAAACTTACGTACAAGAAAAAGGGGTAGAAATAAAGGGGTAGGCAAAGAGGAGAAAGTGTGAGAAGCAAGTGGAAGTTGTTTAAAATATTGTGATGAACTCTTCCTAAGAGCTAACTTTTGTTCTCTGAGTCTCACATCAGCTTTCCAGAATCAGATTTTTTTTTTTAATGTGTTGGAGTGAGAGGAAGCCAGTAAGGAAAATAAACACACAAGATCATGGCCAACAGGGAACAGGATGGATGATTTTAATATTTACATTAAGAGTCCTGTGAGGCCTTCAAATATATTTACATAGATTTTGTGATAGATTGATAGCTGTATCCATGTCCTTTGCAGTTTGGCATTAAAGTTCCTCCCATTCAGAAGTAGAGATTATTTCCCAGATTCTTGAATCTGGGCTAATCTTGTGACTTGCTTCTGCCGTTAGCACATAGTAGCAGCAATGCTGTATGATTCTGAGCCTAGTACTCAAGAGGCCTGAACACTTCTACTTACTAACCCTCCTGGAACACTGCCGCTGCTATAGAAAACAAGCCCAGCTTATGCTGGCCAGACAGGCGAGTGAGGCAACTCTAGACCAGCCAGACTCTAGCTAACCAACTTGCTGACCACCAGTACATGCGCCCAACCAAAATGAATTGAGTCAGGAAAAACTAGAACTATCCAATCAACCAACAGACTCCTAAGCTAAATAAATGATTACAGTTTTAAGCCACTGAGTTTTGATAAAGTTTGTTCACAGCAATAATTAAGTGATTCAACCTCCAGAGAAAATATCACCTTCATCATCTATATGCACGTTGAGTCATTCATTTATTCATTCCCTTAGATTTTTGAGCAGTGCCAATTATATACTAACTGTTAAAACACAAACTATTCAACAAGGATTTACTGAGCATCAACTTAGCTCTATAAGAACTTAGAATTCAAAAATGGGTGCAGAGTAAAAACAGACATTTGTGGGTTAAGTACAAGGGGGCAGCACAAGAGAATGTGGGGGTGATGGAACTGTTGTGTAAAGAACTGTGATGTTATTCACATGAATTTATGTGTCTGTCAAAACTCATAGAAATGTATATCACAAAGTGAACTTTCTTACATAATTTTTTTCAAAAATAATATATAGAAATAATTGAAAAGTCAGTTTAGATTTTTACAAATGAATCTACTAGTATAACAAATCTGAAAACTGCACTAAAGAAGGTAGAGTAGAAAGAAGCAGACCTAAGTAACTGGAAAACAGTGTTTTGACTAGATATGGTAAGTTAAAGACAAAATGAACTACACAAGAACATTGTATTTCTGTACTCCAGTTAATACTTTTCTTCATCACAGAGATAGGGAACAGTCATCTGGAAAAGACTTTATATGAATAATAAGGTTAAATAAATAAGTTGTAGGTATTAAGAGCTAGGCTTCTTACTGTCAAAGAAAGAAATTATAAATACATGGAAACGGTTTTAGAATGAAATTTGTGCTCAATTGTATGAGTATGAACTTATGCTTCTTTCTTTTAAAACATATATATCCAAAGAGATATAAAAATAAATATGAATATGTGTATTCCTGGGTAACTACACACAAATAGATTTCCTAGCTCTGTCTGCTGCAAGAGATTACAAGCAGTAATATCCCAGCAGGAATGGACACACTTAGCATCCACATCTTGGTTCCTAAGTACTATTCTCTAATAAAAAGAAGCAAGGCTTCTTGGAAAAACGGTTGATTCCAAGGCTGGGATAGACAAAATACAAACCAGACCTGGAGCATCTTGTGGTGCTGGAAAACAAGGATAAAGAAATACTAAATAACAATAATGTTAGCTTATACTCCAAAGAATAAACTAAATATCCTTGATTTCAGATTTTTACTTACCTAAAAATGTTTATGTATTTATAAATAAAATGGAGCAGAAGGGACACATTTTCTACTTACTTACTCATTTACTCTTTTTCAATTAATATATATACAAGGAATGAGGGAAATAGAAAATAACAATTAGAACAATAACTGCTGCAGGCAAGATCCACTGATTAATGTTAAAATTAGTGAGTAAGCATTGAAAAGAAACAGAATATTTGGATAACTTCAAATTTCTTTTTCCAAAATATATGTGTATTTAATTACAAAGAGAAAAATAGTAACTTTACAGTGGAGAAACCTGACAGACGTCACCTTAACCAACTGTCCAAAGTTAATCTCACAAGTAATAAAACATATCTACAAGCTGTACCTCCATATAGTGCACTGAAAATGATACATTACCTTTGTGATGTTTTTTCTAATAATGTATGGCTTAAATATAATCAAGAGAAAATATCAGACAACCCCAAAGTGAATGATGTTCTACAAAATACCTGACCAGTACTCTTTAAGTCTCAATGTCATGAGAGTCAAGGGAAGACTGAGAAACTGTCATAGATTGGAGCAGACTAAGGGGACATGACAAATAAATGCTACGTGGGATCTTGGATTTGATCCTGGAAGGAACAGAATGTTAGTGGATGATATGGTGTGGCTGTTTCCACCCGAATTGTAACTCCCACAGTTCCCACGTGTTGTGGGAGGAACCCAGTGAGAGGTGATTGATCGAATCATGAGGGTGGGTCTTTCCCATGCTATTCTCATGATAGTGAATTTGACTCATGAGATCTGATGGTTTTAAAAAGTGGACTTTCCCTGTACAAGCTTTCTTGTCTTATCTGCTGCCATGTGAGATGTGCCTTTCACCTTCTGCTATGATTGTGAAGCCTCCCCAGCCACATGGAACTGTGAGTCTAATAGTCCTTTTTCTTTTGTAAATTGCACAGTCTTGGGTATATCTTTATTAGCAGTGTGAAAACAGAGTAAGACAGTGGAAAAATCAGCATGGTCCAAACAGTCTTTTACTAAGTAAATTGTATTGTGCAAATGTTAATTCTTTTTGTTTTTTTTTTCATTTGCCAGTGTGCTCTGACATTAGGGGAAGCTGGATGAAGGATACAAGAAAAATTTTTGCTCTATCTTTCCAACTCTTCCATATGTCTAAAATTATCTCAAAATAAATAATTAAAAATATGTATTCATAAGAAATTTATCTACTAGTAGACACGACTAAAGCGTTTCAGAGTATACCTATGGCTTTGTATCCACCAAATTCAGATAGGTGAAGTTTTAATATATATTTATTTATGTCTACTCAGTTTGTCAAATGCATCAATTGAAATTTGGACTAGCTTGCCAGATTCGTTAGGTCAACTAGATAATGCTAAATCTCCATCTGCACATTATGTTATATAGACACTGATTTAAATAGATATTAGTTTTACCATTGTTCATTGCACTTGGCATTGAATCAGAAAAATATACTTTAAAAGCCCTATTTCATTCAAGCAAATGATACTAAAATAAAATAAACCAAGAGTATGTAAAGCATGACAGGCACTGTGCTTGGCAATAGGTTAAAGTAGTAGGCAAAACATACCTCATTTCTGTCCTAGTATAGCCTGTATTCTACCACTGAGACTATCCAGTTCTTTGGGTTTCTTATAGATCCTCTCAGATAATTATCAGAGTCTATAATAACATACAAACTTCTTAAGGGTAAAAATTCTGTATCTTCTACTTCCTCTAACTCCAATGGAATGTGTTATATATACAACTTAAATTCTCAATAAGTAAATTCAAAATAAACGGTTGGCTGATCCAGAACCAAGACGTGAACATTGCAAAGACATTTTTGTTCAGGCCTATAAAGATGCATGCATGCAAAAGGAAAAGGCAGCTTTTCCAAAAAAACTTATTTTATTGTTAGAAGAACACAACGTGAAATCTATCCTTTTATCAAATTTTTCATGCAATATAGTGTTGTTGATGATAGGGATAATGTTGTACAATAGACCTCTAGAACGTATTCATCTTGCATAACTGAGACTTTATGTTCATTGATTGGCGACTCCCATTTCTCCCTCAAGCCCCTGGCAACCACAATTCTACTCTTTTATCCTGTGAATTTGACAGGTTTAGATACCTCATATAAGTGAAATCATACAGTATTTATCATTCTGTGACTGGCTTATTTCACTTAACATAATACAATGTTCTCAGCCTTCATCCATAATACAAAAAATGTCAGCATTTGCTTTTTTAAAGCCTGAGAAATCCTCCATTGTTGTGTAACATTTTCTTTATTGAAAATAGATAAAATGGAGGATGGATAGTTAGGTTTTTCCTACATCTTGGCTATTCTGTCTAGTGTTACAATAAACACAGAAGTGCTAATATCTCTTTAAGATCTTGATTTCAGTTCTTTTGGAAAAGTACCCAGATGTAGAATTGCTGGATCATATGGTAGTTTATTTTAATTTTGTGAGGAATCTCCACACTGTTTTCCATAGTTACTGCACCATTTTGCAGAAATTAGAATAAGGGTTCTAATTTTTCCACATTATCACCAACACGTGTTGTTTTTCATCTCAGGGATATGACCTCCAAAACACTGGCAACTAAAGCAGAAATAGACAAGTGAGACTGTATCAAACTAAAATATTTTGCACAGCAAAGAAAACAGTCAACAGTGGGGAAAAGGCCTACCTAATGTGAGAAAATATTTGCAAATCATATATCAAATAAATTGTTGATTTACAAAATATATAAGCAATTCTTATAATTCAATAACAATAGTAATAACCTGGATTTTAAAATGAGCTAAAGACTTAAAACGGCATTTCCCCAAAAAAGATGTTAAAAATTACCAAAAGGTATATGAAACGATGTTCAACATCACTAATTATAAGAGAAATGCAAATCTAAACCACAATGAGATATCACCTCACACCTGTTAGGCTATTATTAAAAGACAGTTTTGAAAAATGTTCTCTACATTGCAGATTGCAGCAAATTGCTTAAATTGACCATCCAGTTTACCTATCACCATTTTAACTAGAAGACCAGCTGCAGAACTGTGAGAAACAAATTACCTATTAACATACCTACTTCTGCACAACAAAAAGAGAAGATTTGCTCTTCTCTTTGGTCATTCCAATTGTCAGATATTGATAAACATTATTGAGTAAGAAACAACACACACTGATTTATCTATTAGTACAACTGAGATCTATGATTTAAAGAATAAGAATACATTGAAAAATACGTTCTGTTATAAAAATTATTTCCAAGTCAGTTTCAGGTCATTCCCTACCAAATAGTTCCTCTCACTGTACCCAAAATTAGAATTATTTTGTGATGTATCATTTCTAGTTCTCTGAAATATATACCATGCAGCTAACTCACAATTTATGGAAATAAAGAATGACTGAATAAACCAGGGCCTCGGGAGAACGATTAAGGTGGTCTGAGAGCTTGAAATTCTGTCCTATGAGGAGGAATGGTTGAGATATGAGTTACATAATTGTTCCTTGGTGCCTGCAGGAGATTGATTCCAGGACCTCGACAAGTAATGAAATCTGCAAATATTCAAGTCCTTTATATAAAGGGGCATAGTATTTGCATATAACCTATGAACACCCTGCCATATACTTTCAATCATCTCTAGATTATTTATAATACTGAATACAATGTAAATACCACGTAAATAATTGTTACACTATAGTGTTATTATTTGTATCATTTTATTTTGTATTGTTATTTTTATTGTGTTTTTTTTCCAAATATTTTCAACATAAGGTTGATTTAATCCACTGTTATGGTGGGCCAACTGAACTTAGTTTACAGACCTAGGGAGGACAGGGTATTAGTCTTTGGGTATTATGCTTGTCATGTGGAAATGTAATTAGATCTGTTCTGTACTATGTTATTCAGAAGAGTAGATCAAGAACATAGAGGTGAAAATTACATGGGAACAGTTAGCTAAATAATTAGAAGTAGGCTTAGCAATAAATAACATAAAACACAAAATATAACTTAACTCAAAAAAGAGAGATTGTTTTTTCTCCCTCGCTCAAATAAACAAAATCTGTAAATAAACAGTCCAGGCTCCTTGGAAGACTCCACAATCAAAGACCTAGGCACTTGACACCTCAATATATGTCTTCTACCTCATGATCTAAGATGGCTGCTTAAGTTCTAGCCATCATGATTGTATTCCCTCTCAGTAAGAAAGAAAAAAACAGGGAGAGTGGGGGTAGGAAAGTTACACTCTCTCTCTTTAAAAGCATTTTCTAAAAGGTATGTACAAATTCTGTTTATATTCCATTAGCCAGGACTTAATAATATGTCTGTATTCAGCCGTAAGGGAGGCTGGAAAATATATCTTTATTCCAGCAAACCATGCATCTAGTTAATGATCAGTGTTCTACCACTTAGAAAGGAAAGGAAAAGGAGAACAAATATTGGGAAACAGCCAGCAGTTCTTTACTTGTCAATAAGCATGTTAATTCATTTCAATCTTTTCTTGTTTTAGTCTGCTTGGACTGCCATAACAATATATCACAGACTAGGTAGCTTAAACAATAGGAATTTCTTTTCTCACAGTTCTAGAGGCTAAAAGCCCAAGTTCAAGGTGTCAGCTGGCTTAGTTTCTCCTGATGCCTCGTTTCTAGGCTTTGGTGATAGCCACCTTTCTGCTTTGTCCTCACACAGCCTTTCCTCTGTGTATGCATACCTGTTGTCTTTTATTCTTCTTATAAGGACACCACTCATAGTGGATTAGATCCCCACCTCGTTTTTCAATAGTTTGTGGGATACAGGTGGTTTTTTGATACATGAATAAGTTATTTAATGGTGATTCCTGAGATTTTAGTGCTCCCGTCACCCAGGCAGTGTACACTGTACTCAACTTGTGGTCTTTTATTCCTCATCCCCCTCCCAACATTCTCCTCAAGTCCCCAAAGTTTATTGTGTCATTCATATGCCTGCGCATCCTCACAGCTTAACTCCCACTTATAAGTGAGAAAAATCATATTTGGTTTTCCATTCCTGAGTTACTTCACTTGAAGTAATGGTCTCCAGCTTCATCCAGGTTTCTACAAATGACATTATTTTGTTCCTTTTTATGGTTGAGTAGTATTATGGTGCATGTATACCACATTTTCTTTATCCACTCATTGCTCATTGTGCATTTAGGTTGGTTCCATATCTTTACATTTGCAAATTGTGCTGCTATGAACATGCATGTGCATGTGTCTTTTTCATATAATGACTTATTTTCCTTTGGGTAGATACCCAGTAGTAGGACTGCTGAATCAAATGATAGTTCACTTTTAGTTCTTTAAGGAATCTTTGCACTGTTTTCAGTAATGGTTGTACTAATTTACATTCCCATCAGCAGTGTAAAATTGTTCCCTATTCACCACATTCATGCCAACATCTATGATATTTAGACTTTTAGTCATGGCCATTCTTGCAGGAATAAGGTAGTATCTCTTTGTGGTCTTAATTTGCATTTCCCTGATGATTGGTGATATTGAGCATTTTTTCATATATTTGTTGGCTGTTTGCATATCTTCTTTTGAGAATTGTCTATTCATGTTCTTTGGCCACTTTTTGATGGGATCATTTGTTTTCTCTTACTGATCTGTTTGAGTTTCTTGTAGATTCTGGATACTAGTCCTTTGATGGATGCACAGTTTGCACAGATTTTCTCCCATTCTGTGGGTTGTCTGTTTACTCTGCTGATTATTATTATTATTATTATTGCTATGCAGAAGGTTTTTAGTTTAATTATGTTCCATTTATTGATTTTTGTTTTTGTTGCATTTGTTTTTAAAGTCTTAGTCATGAATTATTTTCCTAAGCCAATGTCCAGAAGAGATTTTTTTAAGTTATTTTCAAGAATTTTTATGGTTTCACGTCTTATATTTTAGCCTTTGATCCATCTTGAGTTGATTTTTGTATAAGGTGAGAGTTGGGATCCACTTTCATTCTTCTACATATGGCTTGCCTTTTCCCAGCACCATTTATTGAATAAAGTTGTCCTCTCCCCAATTTATGTTTTTGTATACCTTGTTAAAAAGCAGTTGTCTGTATTTAGCTTTATTTCTGGATTCTGTACTCTGTTCATTTGGCTGATGTGCCTATTTTTGTACAGGTACCATGCTGTTTTGGTAACTATAGCCAAGTAGTATAGTTTGAAGTCAGGTAATGTAATGCCTTCAGATTTGTTCTTTTTGCTTTGTCTTGCTTTGGCTATGTGAGCCCTTTTTTTGTTTCATGTGAATTTTAATATTATTTTCTAGTTCTGTGAAGAGTTATCACAGGAGTTGCATTGAATCTGTAGATTGCTTTGTGCCATATGGTTATTTTCACAATATTGATTCCTTCCATGAGCATGGGATGTGTTTACATTTGTTTCTGACATGTATGATCTCTTTCAGCAGTGCTTTTTAGTTTTCTTTATAGAGACCTTTCACTTCCTTGGTTAAGTATTTTCCTAGTTTGTGTGTTTGTATGTGTTGTTTTTGTTGCAGCTGTTGTAGGAGGGGTTGAGTTCTTGATTTGATTCTCAGCTTGGTTGTTGGTGGTATATAGCAGTGCTACTGATTTGTGTACCTTAATTTTGAAACCTGAGATTTTATTGAATTCATTTATGATATCTAGGAACCTTCTGAAGGAATATTGAGGGTTTTCTAGGTGTATAATCATATCATCAGTGAACAGCAACAGTTTGACTTCCTCTTTTCCAATTTGGATGCTCTTCATTTCTTTCTCTTGCCTGATTGCTCTGGTAGGACTTCCGGTACTGTGCTGAATAGAAGTAGTGAAAATGGTCACCTTTGTCTTGTTCCAGTTCTCAGGGGGAATGCTTTCAGCCTTTACCCATTTAGTGTGATGTTCACTGTGCGTTTGTTATATATAGCTTTAATTACTTTGAGGTAGGTCCCTTCTATGCCTATTTTGTTGAGTTTTATCATAAAGGGATGATGGATTTTGTCAAATGCTTTTCTGCACCTATTGAGGTGATCATTTTTGTTTTTAATTCTGTTAAAGTGGCATATCACATTTATTGACTTGTGTATGTTAAACCATCCCTGAATCCCTGGGATAAAGCCTACTTGATCATGATGTATTATCTTTTTGATGTGCTGTTCGATTAAGTTTTCTAGTATTTTGTTGAGGATTTTTACATCTATGTTCATCGAGGATACTGGTCTGCAGCTTTCTTTTTGTTGTCGTTGTTATATTATGACCTTATTTAACTTTAATTACCTGTTTAAAGCCTCTATCTTCATATATAGTCACATTCAAAAGTATTGGCTCAAGCCTGTAATCCCAGCACTTTGGGAGGCCAAGGCGGGTGGATCACGAGGTCAAGATATTGAGGCCATCCTGGTCAACATGGTGAAACCCCATCTCTACTAAAAATACAAAAAATTAGCTGGGCAAGGTGGCGCATGCCTGTAATCCCAGCTACTTGGGAGGCTGAGGCAGGAGAATTGCAAAAACCCAGGAGACGGAGGTTGCTGTGAGCCGAGATAGCGCCATTGCACTCCAGCCTGGGTAACAAGAGCGAAACTCCGTCTCAAAAAAAAAAAAAAAAAAAGTATTGGGAGTTAGAGTTGTTACCTATGGATTTTTGGCAGAGTGGAGGGAATTCAGTCTACAGTACTCTTAATTCTTCTCCCACCTGCAATGTTGTCAAGAAGTTAATGGACACTGAAAGAGACAACAGGAAGTAACAATGAGATGGAAATTCAAAAGTTTCGATAACCTAATCAACATCGAGATGTACTGACATATATTGTAAATAAAACAAGAGGCTTTCCCATAAAAAAGTAGTAATGGGGTTGAGGAGACAGTAGGGGATGAACTTTTTTCCAAACCCAATTGTATATTGTTTTCCCTCTAAGTCCATATCTATTTCTACATCTATTTCTATAGATCAAATATCAGAAATCTGACTGATATGCCTAAATTGGAAGAATAATTTAAAAATGTGTTAATTACTTTTACTGTATACTTTGTTCAGTAACTAAAATTCATTTAGCTAAGATATTATAGTGTAACAACGATATCTGAGAGTTATTTAATTTCATAAACACATTTGCATTATACAATTCTGTCCTTTTCATCAGTGAGCCAAACTTAGCCGCTACATTTCTGTGCAAACTGTCCTAATTAGGGCACATGTATCACCGTTGCTTATGGATTTTCTGGCTTCAAGCCTATAAAATTTTATTTTTTAAAAGTACTATAACTCAAAATGGTTTACAGACTTAAATATAAGACCAAAAACTATAAAACTATTAGAAGAAGACATAGGATAAATGTTTCATCACATTGGTCTGGTCAAAGACTTTATGGATAAGACCTCAAAAGCACAGGCAATGAAAGCAAAAATAGACTAATGTAGTTATGTCAGCCTAAAACATTTCTATACAACAAAGAAAATAATCAACAACCTACTAAATTGACAAGAGGTTAATGTTAAGAATATATAAGATACTCAAACAATAGCAAAACAACAACAAAAAATAATCTGATTAAAAAATGAGCAAACTACCTGAAGACATTTCCAAAACAATGTCTATTTGGACACTGGCCTAACAAATATTTTTTAAATGCTCAACATCACTAACCATCAGGGAAAAGCAAATTAAAACCACAATGAAATACACCTTCCTCCAGTTAGAATGGCCATTACCAAAATGACAAAAGGTAACAAGTATTGGTGAAAATGTAGAGAAAAAGAGACTCTTATTGTACTAATTTACAATTATACTCTTGATATAATTGTAAATTAGTACAGCCATTATAGAAAACAATATGCAAGTGTCTCAAAAAATTAAAAATAAAACCACTACATCATCAAGAAATCCCACTACCTGGTATATATCTGAAGGAAATGAAGTAAGTACATTAAAGAGATAACATGGATTCTGGTGTTTATTGCAGCATTATTTATAATTGTGAAGCTATCAAATCATCTAAAATATGAGCAATAAATGGAAAAAGGAAATATAAAATATATATACTAAAGATTATTATTCAGCAGTTAAAAAAAAAAGAATATCCTGTCATTTCTAAGAACACAGATGAACCTGGAAGACATTCAGTAAGTAAAGTAAGCCAGACACAGAAAGACAAGTACCACATGGTCTCAATAATGTAGAATCCAAAAAAGTTATTCATAGAAGTGCAGTAGAATAGTGGTGACCAGAGGCTGGGGAGACAAGGCAAGACGAAAGGAGAGGAAAAGGTTAGTCAGTGGAGAAATAAACTCTGATGTTCTATTGCACAGTAGGCTGACTATGGCTAACCATAATGTATTACATATTTCAAAATAACTAGAAGAGAATATTTTGAATGTTCTCACCACAAAGAAATGATAAATATTTGAGGTTAATGCCTCAATTTGATCATTATGTATACATGTTTCAAAACATTAAATTGTACCTCATATATACATGAAGTTATTATGTGGCAATTAAAATAATGTAAAACTTTAAAAAAGAGAAGATGACACACAGAGATGCAGGGAGAAAGCCATATGAAGAAAAGAATACATTTTCTTCACCTAAATTCATTAATTTGTTATCAAATTAACTTATTTAATCTCTCTCTCCATACAAGTACATGCATACACGCACACACACACACACATATATATACACAAACATTTTTTCCTGAACCATCTCAAAATCAGTTGCCAGTATTATGGCAAACTTACCCTAACTACCTCAACAGTTTCCTATCAGCAACAATACAATTATCACACTCAAGAAATTTAGAACTAAATAAATAATGTCATCTAGCATAGAGCCCATATTTACATATGCCAGATTATCCTCAAAATGTCATTTGTAGCTTCCTTTTTTAACTCTTTTATCCAAGATTCAATTAACATTTATCCTATGTGACCTGCTAGTGATTTAGGGGGAAGCAGGGCCAATCATTCCCTTCAGAAAAATGGGGAGTACCCTATCTTGACTTTCTAAGGAACCAGGGTTCCCAGTCTCCAGGTGTAGGGAGATGGCATTTCTCATCACTTCTATAAAGAGCTAGCACTGATGCTCAGACTTGTAAACTGATGGGAAAATTGTTACCTTTCGGTCCCCCAACTAAGACTGTCTTGGCCTCAAAAGCCACAGAAGAGCAGGGTCTATCAGCTGGTACACACCAAACAGGGCTATTGACTGTTCTCTGACCCAAACATACCCTCCACAGGCTGCAAGAATCTCAAGGAATTTTGCACTTGATTTCTCTGCGCATGAGCTCCAGCCTTCCCCATGTGCCTCCACAGCATTCAAACAGAGCTTTCTACATGACACACCTCCACTAGACTGAATTCACTGATAGCAGTTGTGGGGGATTTTCCCTGTTCATCTTTGTATTGAGCCTACTACAGTGCCTGACATACAGTGGGCCCCTGATAGATGTTTGCTGAATTATAAATGAAAATACACACATTTAATGACTGCCATTCTAACTGGCATGAGGTGGTATCTCAATGTGGTTTTGATTTGTATTTCTCTAATGACCAGTAATGATGAACTTTTATTCATATGTTTGTTGGCTACATAAATGTCTTCTTTTGAAAAGTGTCTGTTCATATTCCTTGCCCACTTTTGATGGGGTTGTTTTTCTTGATAATTTGTTTAAGTTCTCCATAGATCAGGAGACAACAGATGCTGGAGAGGATATGGAGAAATAGGAATGCTCTTATACTGCTGGTGGGAGTGTAAATTAATTCAACCATTGTGGAAGACAGTGTGGCAATTCTCAAGGACATAGAAATGGAAATACCATTTGGCCCAGCAATCCCATTACTGGGTATATACCCAAAGGATTATAAATCATTCTATTATAAAGACACGTAAGTTTATTGCAGCACTGTTCACAATAGCAAAGACTTGGAACCAACACAAATGCCCATCAGTGTTAGACTGCATAAAGAAAATGTGGCATATATACACCATGGAATACTATGCAACCATAAAAAAGATGAGTTAATCTCCTTTGCAGGGACATGGATACAACTGGAAACCATCATTCTCTGCAAACTGACACAAGAACAGAAAACCAACACCACATGTTCTCACTCGTAAGCGGTTGTTGAACAATGAAAACACATGGACCCAGGGAAGGGAACATCACACACTGGGGCCTGGGGGGTGAGGGGCTAGGGGAGGGATAGCAGGGGAGAGGGGGATTGGGGAGGGATAGCGTTAGGAGAAATAACTAATGTGGATGATGGGGGCGATGGATGCAGCAAACCACTACCATGGCACGTGTATACCTATGTAACAAACCTGCACGATCTGCACATGTACCCCAGAACTTAAAGTATAATAAAAAAAGAAAATATATACATTTATTATCTTCCAAATGACTCTATGAGGTAGTGTTCCATGCTAATAACAACAGTGTACATTCATAGGCATTTATAAATTTTTATATATTACAAATATGCAGTTTTAACACCAATGAATTTTTTCCATTCCAGCTCGCAGGGAGTAAAATGCCAGTGTTTTCACTGCCTTCTTGCATATGTTGGTAGTAAAATATTCACGACTTGGAGAATTATGCAGTGTGTTTTCAACAGCAGCTTTTGAAAGCCACTTTTTCCATTAAAATTGTCAGTTTGGTAATACAGCCATGATTTCAAAGCAAAGGAGCATTATGGCACAAATCAAAGATAGATTATGTATTTTATGTTTACATATTCTAGGACCTTTGCAGTGTAAAGTTGTCAGATTTTTTTTTTTAGACTCTATGAAAGTCTCATCCATTTTGGAATTGGAATTCATCGCCTTTATTATGAACCAAATAAAACCAGTGTATAATATATGTGGCATTGCTAGGTATTATACTTGCTCAATTCACTAGCAACTGCCAGGGAAAAGAATAGCAATGAGAATTGGAAAAAGCCCTTCCCTCTTGCTTTACTTTTTAGCAAGTGGACCCCTGTGTATCTTCTAGCTTCCTTACATTTTGGAAAGATATACAGATATCCCCAAAATGTCTGTAATTACAGCTAACTGCTAATCAAATAAACAACTCACAAATTTATAACCAAGGGACCTTAAAAGAAGAGGAAGCTCTAATGCTGTTTTCTTTAATTAAGAAAAAATACACTAATATCTCTGACAATTATCTGCAATAGAAAACTATTACTGAGTTTGTGGTGAGAGGAAGGAAGAATTGCTTGGCAGTAAGACAGTTTGTGTCCTAATTACAGGTTGCAAAGCATACTTGGGCATGCTTAGTTTGCAGGGTAAAAAATAAGAGGAATTAAAGCTGTTAAAATAACAGTATTTGTCCATAAGTGGTGAGATTCTTCAGTAACATATGTAAGTGACAAGATGATAGCCTGTTTAAATACAGTTAGATAATATCCTTTGGAGATTTTCATCTTTAGCAATATGGTGGCAAATGAGGGCTGTATAAATTAAACCGATACTGAAACAGTCCTGCAGATTCAAATTAGATGAGAACTATTTTATTTAAGTATTTCCTCTGGTTTCCACATCTCCATAAGGGGAAAAAATGAACTAAAGAATGGAGAAAATTATGTGTAATCCTGATTAAGAATGTGGGCCCTGGAATCACACAGCCTGAGTTCAAACCCTGCCACTGCAACTTACCCGCTCCTTAAAGCTAGGCAATTAGCCTGTCTGCTTCCTGCTCTCCTTATCTCTAAGTAAGAGGAACAAATACTTTGGATACCCCAATGTCATGTTCCTTTCGCACAGAAGGTAAAAGAGTTAGCCACTTACTTTCTAGAATCCTTTCCAGCTGGGATATAATGCTGTTCATATGGAATCATTATGGCTAGTGAGATATATCTCTGGTTGGAAACACTGAGGAAAACTTTGCTGCCTGTAGAAAAGACAGAGGTAGGTGGCTCTACCTCTTTCTCTATCTTCTTGCTTTGAATGTAGAAGAGATGTCTTAAATTATGGCGATCATCTTGCAATTAGAGGGAAAGGCCTGGAGAATCCCAAATATACTGGCCCTGACATCATTTAGCCACAGAATAACTATCCAAAATTCCCTATCTCAAAACTGCTTTTATGAAGAATAAAAAAAGCACCTATGTTTAAGCTATTCTAAGTTAAGCTCTCAGTTATTTGCAGCTATAAGCATTTCTAACTGATACAATGAGATTAGTAATAGGACCCATTCCACAGAGTTTTTTTTTATAAAGGTTAAATAACACACAAAGAGCTCTTAGTGCTTAGCACATGTGCCCAACACATAGGGAGAACTGAGTAAACTACTATTAGCTGGTTGTAGTAGCAGCAGTAGTAGTGTTGTCATCATTATTATTAATTTTAAAACCTGCCTGGGAAAAAGAATACATTTCCAATAGGATATCTCTATGTGTACTGCCTTTGGAGTACAGATATTCAAGGATTCAGTCATTCTTCAGGTTTAGTTGTCTCAGAAGAGAATCTAGTGCCCAAAAGGACTAAGGTGGCTGCCAAAAGAGCATTGCCTGCAACCATGGGTTACGTAAGGCATTGAAGAATCTGGGCTGGCACTAAAATCCATTGTAGAAGAAAGAAAAATAAGCTAAAACAGAGCATATGCAATGTGGAGTTATAAGAAATTTAGTTTATATAAAATATGGAGTTAAAGCCTATGAAAATAAAATACATATATCAAGAACAAGACAAATCAAATGCAATTACACATCAAGCAGAAAATGACAGGTAATTTATTATATTAATTTTTAAAAGTCATTGACTGTATTTTAGAAAGTTACTTGTTCAATAATTGTTAAAGAACGTTCATCTTCCTCTCACCTCAGTGTTAAAAAAAAAAAAGTAAATGTTTGCTTCTTACCACCACAAATGTAATGCACGATAATTATCAAAAGTACATGCAGCTTCACTTTGGCAAAAGATAAGAGTAAACTTCAGATCTTGAAGATAGTTATCAGATAACCAAATGGCAAACTCCAGGATAACAAAACAAAGGAAGAGAGAGAAAAAAAGTCATCAAAATGTGGCACTTTGTTTCTGAGCAGTGAGTCCACCTCTGAATGACAAACAACTTGTACTTCGGTCAACTTTACTGTGGTATTTCCAAGACTATGCTCAGGTTCTTTTCATTATTGCAGGTGAAGGGAATAGAAGGCAACAGCAGCTTAACAACAGGGTAGGAAAAATAACTAGTGAAAACTGCCACGGTCCTGCCCACACATTCCCTTAATAACCGCTTCTGTTTTAAATGTCCTGTACTAGTCTTTGCCACCAACTGGCAAGATACTAGATATAGATTTGTTTCCAAATGCTTACAGTCAAGTTGATAATGTACAGTTTGAAATAAACAATATTATGTAATTCCCCAATTTATTAAGCTGGTTTTTCTGAAGCAGAATAGACTATTTCCTGTCTTCTGGGTAAACACTGTGCAATTCAAAGCTTTGTGCCACACTGGCCCATTAGAGCTATCCCAGTCTGCTGGCAGCACAACCATAACTAACACAGTGCCCCTTTCTCCTCCCTTCTTATTCATAGTGATGTAAGGATGAATTGTTAGCTTTAACTTTGAGCTTCCTGGCCTTGGTCCATTTGTATCACCACCCTGGCATTATTTAAACACAGTGTGCTTCATATTTATGAGCTTACAAAATTTCTGGTCTCCTGCTTCTGCCTTTCTTAAGAACCATCAAGGGAAAAGGGTGTGACCATAAAAGCCAGTGTGTAACAAACCTCATTCACATGCAGGCAGTGTATTGGGAACCTTAATTCTATTAGAGCATGGACAATGAATGTATTTGTGTTAGTTACTTTCCCATTTTGAGGTTAAACAAACCAGTGAATGGGACTCCGGGTGGCAGCAGAATGAGATACTACATTGGATGATGAAGGCAGACAAATGCCAGGGAGCATTTTAAAAAACAAGAAGTCTCTTTCCTGCCTTCCCATGACTTTTCGGCAATTTGGATTCTGTAAATGGTAATGAATAGCTCCAGTCCTCCAATATCTTCATTCAGCAGTTCGGTTCCGAGGGTCACGTGATGCATTTATCTCTATGGCTGCTTCTAAGAAAATGTACCCCATTCAAAGAAGGTCTGAATTAACTAAGTGTGTTCTGTCTACTCTTAAACTGATACCCCTTCCTGAATAAGGTCCTAATTTGCAATAGTTGCCAGACTGAATAACTCGCTGCAAACCTCCTACCAATGCCACCACAAGACTTGTTTCCCACCAATGTGATTAACTGAATACAGTTGTGTTTAAAACACCATGTGCATGCACACACACACGCACATAAGCACACACACGTGCCACACCTTTGAAATGGTGTAGGCTCCCACACAAGTCCTCCATTGCAGCACCCATCTGCTGTTAATAAGCAGCACTTACTCTGAGCAGGGGGAAAGGGGCTACCACAAGCTGTCTCTATCACCTGCCCAAAGCTTTCACCTTACACACAGTTACTTAATACCCCTGGGATCCAACGTGATTCTTAAGTGAAACTGGAGGAATGTGAACTCAACTTCCTTATTGTTCTGAAGATTAACATCTTTAGGTAGAGCATCTGATATGGGATAGGAAGACGAATCTCGACGGGCACTAGAAATTTGGCAGTACTGCTTAACACACTCTATCATTAACATCCTGCATTGTGGGCCTGAAACTATGTTGACTCCAGTAAGCATCATTTGACAACTATGAGAAAAGCACTAAGAATTAAACCCTTCCAAATCAAGTAGCTGTTCACTGGTCAGACTAAATACTGACAAGAGCAATAAGTATAAACAGGTTAAATATGGATAACATGATATTTGATTCTCTATGTGCCAGGGTTTAGAAAACAAGCCCTCAAGTCTAGTAGGAGTTGCTAAAGATAAAATAGTCTACCTCTTGCCTCAAGAACCTCCCACCCAATACAAAGGGGTACTCATTGTATTCTTACAATCTCACTAAAGAATGGGAAATATAATGCAAATAACATTGTATTAGTCCATTTCCACACTGCTCTAAAGAAATACCCAAAACTGGGTAATTTATAAAGGACAGAGGTTTAATTGACTCACAGTTCCACATGGCTGAGGAGTCCTCAGGAAACTTACAATCGTGGCAGAAAGGGAAGCAGCACCTTCTTCACAAATTGGCAGGAAAGAAAGCTTGTGAAGGAGGAACTGTCAAACATTTATAAAACCATCAGATCTCATGAGAACTCACTCACTCTCGTGAGACTAGCATAGGTGAAACTGCCCCCATGATCCAGTTACCTCCCTCCCTCGACACATGGGAATTACAGCTCAAGATGAGGTTTGGGTGGGGACACAGAGCCAAAGCATATCAACCCCGACTACTTAAGAGTAAAATTACTAATATGTTTTTTCTGACTCTTGGCCCTCGATTGTTCTTACCTGGTTGGCATTCAATAAATACTTTTGGTATTTCTGAAGTTTCAAAAAGTTCAGTAGCTATTTACATTAATAAAGCTCATTTTCCAAGGAAGGAAAAATTAACCATTTGGGTATTGTCATGGTTCAAGTCAAATTTCTATCCATCAAGTTTACTAATTACATAAATATTATGAGGACATAGAGAAAACACCAATTGATATTTGTCTGCAGATAGTCGTGTGGAACTTGCGCCACTTTTTGTTACCAATAACAAGTGTTTTAACCACTTGCTTTTTCAAAAACTTGAACAAATGCATCATTTTCTCAATGGGCCTAAAAGAAATAAATATAAAAATTAGACAAGAAAACTGGGCAAAGGTATGAAAATATATATCTCAAAAAATAATAGAGCCCTTAGTTTCATATCAAACCTTAGGGTTCTTAGTATTTTGTCATTTTTTCAGTTTCTAAGGACTATAGCAATAGAATATTCGCTATTAGAACTGTGAGTAAAAGAGACAGTGTAATGAGCTAGCTAGTAATATTTAATCACATTCAAGCTTAAAAATGAGCTAGGAGACATATGATAATTAAGATTGATTTAAAGTTTGTCATTCAATCCAGTTACTTTTAACAAGTTAGAAATGTATTTAACAATAAACCCCACCAGGAAAGACAATAAGATGACCCAAGTTGGTACTATTTTTCTTAAGTGAAAAGACCAGATCAACAGAAGCCAGTGAACAAGAGTCGCATAACTCTTACTTAAAACATACAGTTGTCTGAAACATGCAGTCAATTTGTATGAGAAATGACTTTATATATCAGTGGCAGAAAACCCTCACAAATGTTTAGGGTTAAAACATCTGAGTTCTCTGGCTTCTGGACTTGACCTATCACTCTAAGCCACAAACTTTTTCAGAAATGCTAATAAATATAAATTCATAATTGTATAATGGTGGACAATATAGAAACAAAAGTATTTAAAACAAGTTTAAAGAAGCTTATACCCACTTTATAAATCTCAAAAGGCATTAAATAGAAACTTTTCTACATGTCTTTTTCTACTTCCCACCTCAAAGACAGCTGTTCTTCCAGCCAAAAAAGATCATATAATGTTCAGCTGCTGGCTATCTTCTAACTGCCAGGTGTTTTTTTACTGAGAATTTGGAATCTACATTACAATTCTTCTGTATCAGTGAATTAAAATCAGATGCCAATGCTTTCTCAGTATGACATATTTCTCTTACAGTTAGATTAATAAATTTAAATTTTTATGTCCTTTGGGACTGGGACAGTATTTAGGCGCCTCTCTTTCTATGACATGTAACAATAAAACATGAACTTTGAAGAACCTAATAATTTTTCATTATGATAGAAGTCCTAAACAATAAAATCTTCTTACATAGAATATAGGCAGAGCATGAACAGTGACTATGGCAGTTTTTGTTTTCCAACTAAGTCAACCAACAAAGGAAGGCCTGTACTCATCAGAATGAGAAAGTATTTCAGCCTCGGTTCCTATTTAGCGCTTGACCTCAAATGTGACTGACAAGTGGAGTGGTGATTTGGGAATGTGATCAGACACCTGTCTACTGAGGAATGGACTGAAGCCAACAGCTCATTACACAGAAACCTACTAAACAGCCATTGTAGAACAACGACTTTTCATCACCTGGGTCAGATACAAACCAATAACCTAGAGGTGAAAGGCTGTCCATCAAATTCTAGTTCCCACTTCCCAGGTCCATTCAATTCCATCTATTCAATTTTGAGGACTCTCTTCTATAGGTTTGTGCAAAAGAGGCCATGTGATTCAATAGAGTTCAGACTGTTATTATTTATAGGATGAACTGAAAGGATTATAGATTCGATCACAATTAAGTTCTCCCCTAATGAATCTGCAGGCTTTAAATAATCTTCTCAAAGTGCACATCACTTTTCTTTTCTCCTTAGATAATCTTGAGAGCAGGCACACTGGGTGATTTCAATGGTAGATACTCTCAGCCCTGAAGTGGATTTGACATGTAGACGAGGCTGTTAAGCCGAAGACTGAAGTCCACACTACTTGCAGTGTTCCTGATGTCTGAGCACGTATTCATGAATTAGCAACCCAAGTGTTTAATTTTCATGCAAGTACTTATGTGTTTACTAAAGATTAGCATTTTAATTAGTCTATATTTTTCTCTGAGACAATTGACATGAATAGTATTTGCAGATACCTGACGAATAAGATGCAAAGTAAAAAAAAAAAAAAAAAAAAAAAAAGTTACACAGTTTTATACAGTTTTATTTAAAAATTCTAATTAGCCATTGCTTTACCATGAAACAAAATGACATGAAGTATAAGTTAGGTAACCACTGAGTTTATATTTGGTTGGCTTAGTTTGAGGTTTTATTTTTTAACTTTATTTATTTATTGGGCTTTTTCTTCTCAATGATAGTACTCCACAGAGTTCAGCAAAAGTCTTTTCTGTCAAATCTCTTTGTGTTGAGTATTTGGGTCATGCTTCGAATATTAAGCATTTTGTTTCCTTCATGTTAAGTTCTTATAGTGTAACATTATGAGTGGCTTTAATTTACCTAATTTCTAAGAGACATCAAAAGAGAATGATTGAGGTATTTCAGTTCTGTTTAAGGCTTTCTGCTACAATTGGGTAAAATCTTTATTTTAAGTTTTTTCACGAAACACATGAAAAATGTAAAAGTTGTTAAAAATATAAGAGTCTAGAAAGACAGAGGGGCATCAACTGAAAATGCCCACAATAATGATTGTTGCATGAAATTTAGTCACTTAGGATTCCTTCTAAGGTCATTCCACAGATCCAAATGCAGCAGGTCTGAAACTAAATGCAGTTCTCATGTGACTACAGCAAATCAACTCACACATGACTTCACTTTCTCCGGTTATCAGGTCATTAAAATGGAAAGCTTTTAAAAATTCCTCTACTTTTTCATTTTTTTCCAGGTACAACTTTTTATTCTACTTCTTCCTTCATAGATATTTTTCATTTTGTTCAATATTTCCTAGTTTAACATATGTAGTATAGTCTTGTTTTGATTTATTCCTCCATAAAATAATAGATTTGTACTTCCTTTCTCAATACTTTCTGGTAAATTTTCTAAAATCACATATTTGGGAATCATTACCTTATAGTCACAGATAATTTGTTTCAGATGGCCTAAAATTTATGCAATGACTACAGATGTTTAATACAAAAAAATTGAGATTGAAAAAAATGTATCTTTAAATTTATCAAACATAATTTTTTGCTTTGTATTATCTTTTTTCCATGCAATGGTTAATTTCAAAGAAAAGAAAAAAGAAAGATGATTTTAAAAATTACCACCACAGAGATGAGTACAGAAGTAGCCTATGATGTAAATGTCATATAGACTTTTAAAAATGCATGATAGAATCTGATCATCATCATTGGCATGGTTATGAGTAGCTGTCATACCCATATATTTTATGGTATTATATATAACCATGTGGTGTTATTATAACATGTAACATGACATTTGACAGACATTAAATGGCTCTCTGAAGAGAAAAGGGCAAGGAGACAAGATATATTAAAATTTTCATGAAAAATAAAATAAAACAAATGAAAGGGCAAATGATTTAAAAGGGAATCGCTATTATGATCTCTCTTTTCTTTTATAGAATCACTCAGAAAACAAAGCCTCCAAATTTGGGCTCATCAATATTATTTTTAAGCACTTAAGGGAGTGGGGAAATTTTCAACCCCCATATGCAGACCCTCACTATTTTACAAAATATAATGACCCCCTGTCTATCTGGCACTAAAAGTGAATAAGGTTTCCATGTAAGTGAAAATATTTCTTGTACTTAATATTTATTTACTTTTATCTCTTCATGTCTTCAGCTATAGCTATTTAATACTATCATATTCCTTTGTCTAGTAGTCAATTTAATATTCCAAATTCAAATTCTAACAGGCTAGAAAACAAGATAAACTGACATTGAAATTGCATGAGGTAATGAAGCATTATCTTTGTCTTTAATATGTGAAATATGGTGCAAGACATCGTGGCATCTGTATTTGCTTCTTAAAGGTTTTTTGTTGTTGTTGTTGTTGCTTTTGGCTGACTCTCTTGCTCATAGCTGTATCAACCATTAGGTTTAGTAGCTGAAGGAGAGAGCTCTAGAAAAAAGAGATGGTGTTACTGTATTCGAACCTTCTAATGACTTTATAGGACAAAAAGAACTACTACAGTTAAATTCACTGCATTGTATTCTGACCACTTGATCTGGTCATTTTTAATCCCAAATTAGAGTCAACCACACTATGAATTTTTATGCTACGTTTATAGAAAATCACTGGTTAACAACAGATTCCTATCTTAGTATTAGAAAAGAAGTCTGGCTCTGATTGAGGTCACCTCTTACCTGCTCCTATGCAATAACTTTCAAGACATTGAAGAATTGGAACGTGGGCCAAGAAAATGTAAAAGACACCACCAATGACAAAGCATGGTGTGTGCAAACATTCTGCACTTGCATATATTAGAAAAGTAATAGCCATATAATTTAAATATTTTGAACTATCTCTGCAAATGAATATCAAAGTGCCAGGGACTCAAAACCAAAACTCATATCAGACAGCCCTTATGCCCTAGGCATTATGTGTTCGGTAAAGGAAAGCATAAATGATTATTTCTTTAAGCACAAATAATTTATTATGTAAGATGACCAAGAGCAATTCACAAGGTTCCTTGCAATGAAGTACTTACCCAGTAGATAAAGACATCTGCCAAACAAAATGAATAAATGTTTAGTGATTCAAAAACAACTGAATGCCTTATGTAATACTACTCTGTGACCAGACTAATGATGTGTCATCTTTCTGACTCAGTTTATTCTTCATCTCTCCAGCCAGGGCTATTTAGAAAGGGACAATGCTGGTATTGGCTACTTTGCCTGGCTGTATGAAGAGTGATCATGACTGATACTATTTCAAAATGTTGTGAATTTAATATATGGAATGAAATAATATATGCAAAAGAGCTTTGAAAATGTATTGACCATTATAGTAGTGATTAAAATCAGCATAAAACAAATTATCTTAAATAAAATTGACTTTGATGCAGACATATGACAGGTGTAAATATTTCACTGTTTTATAAAGTTCATATGCAAACATTTTTAATTTCAAATGTTATAAAAGTTATTTCATACAGAAAATATTTACCCCCAAAAAAGTATTGATAAAATTTTGAAAATGAATCCTAGTAATTATAGCAATAAGAATATAAAGGCAAAAAAATGTGTGTGGATGTAAACTTCTTAATTATGTCTCCAAAATCTTCATGTGCCTCAAAAATGAGTTCAGGAATTTTAACAACTTAAAAGAAGTTGTTTTTTTCTCCCAACATGGCTGATTAGCAACATCAGATGCCAGTTCTTCTCAGTAGGATTAAAGTTACAAGTGAATGGAATTATCTGAATAGAAAACTCTGATGGAAGAAAATGAGGCCCTGTTGCAGTGCTTGCAGGAAGAAGCTCGGGAGCAGAAAAGGAAAGCAGCAAGAATCTGGCAGAGATGGACCCCCGAGGGCCCTATGGAAAGGGTAGGAGGATGGGGGGACTTCTCTGATGTCCTCACCCTTGCAACAATCTGCTGCGCCCTGAAGTGTTGGGAAGCCCCACTACTTTTGCAACCCTGGGCAAAAACTGTTGGTGGTGACTTGGGAACTTCACAGGGACGTAGAACCAGGTGTTCATCATGCACAAGGGCACCTGTACTTCCCTCAGGCCTGAATTGAGATGGTGGGCACCATACTGGTTGTGCACCCAGGGTGGTTACTGCCCTGCTATTATTAAAAAGTCAACATTGACAGATTTGGGGAAAATGTGGAGAAAATGGAATGCTTGCTTATATACTGTCAGCAGGAATGTAAATGAGTAAAATTTCTATGGAAAACAGTATAAGGATTATTCAAATAACTAAAAATAGAACTACTATTCAACCCCACCATCCCATTACTGGGTATCTACCCAAAAGAAAAGAAACCATTTTATCAAAAAGACGCTTTACTCTTATGTTTATCACAGCACCATATACAATAGCAAAGACATGGAATCAACCTGAGTGTCTATCAACAACTGACTGGATAAAGAAAATGTGTTTCGTGGACACAGGGAGGGGAACATCACACACCAGGGCCTTTTAGGGAGTCTGGGGCTAGGGGAGGGATAGCATTAGGAGAAATACCTAATGTAGATGACGGGGTGATGGATGTAGCCAATTACCATGGCACTTATATACCTATGTAACAAACCTGCATGTTCTACACATGTACCCCAGAACTTAAAGTACAATAAAAAAAAGAAAACGTGTTTAATATACACCATGGCATACTATGCAGCCATAAAAATGAATAAAATCATGTCTTTCACAGAAACATGGATGAAGCTGGAGGCCATTATTCTAAGTGAAATAACTTAAAATCAGAAAATCAAATACCACATGTTTTCACTTATGAGTGGGGGCTAAACAATGGGCACACATGGACATAGGAAGTAGAATAATAAACACTTGGGGACTCCATGAGAGGGGCAGGTGGGAGGGAGTGAGGGCTGAAAAATGACCTATGTTCTAAGTGCCTGGGTGCTATGTCCACTATTTGGTTAATGAATTCACTAGAAGCCCAAACCTCAGCATCGTGCAATATGCCCATGTAATAAACCTGCACATGTGCACTCTGAATCTAAAACAAAATAAAAAAGAAATTGCTTCCAATAAAAAAAAATAAAGAATACCTCCATGAAAATAAGATAATCAAATTTCTGTTTCTACAGGAACATATGAATTCTTCCAGTGCATATTTATTCTGCAAAATATGCTACGTGTCCCTTTCCACTGACTCCTGTTCATTTTTCAGATCTCAAAATAGTTATCATTCCCAAAGGCAACCTTCCCTAGGGTGCCCCTCCAAGAACAGTCTGCATCACTCCCATGGAATTTCTTACATCTTAAGGCAACTGCATCTTTTTTCTCCACAAAAGACTGTGAAAGCTCTGCAAGCCTGAGTCTTTATCTGTCTTGTTAGTGGTGCTAAATAAATACTTGCTGAATTAAACAATAGGCTCTGTGAGAGGCAATGGGAGTGCAAATATAGCATGGTTCCTGACTTCAAGGAGCTCCCAATCCAGTGAAGGGGGCCCACGCTCAAATGGACAATGGCAACACCCACGGAAAGTGAAATAAAAGAGGATGTCCTGGTGCTGAGAGAGCAGATGTCAAGGAAGCCTGTCTGGACAGAGAAATGGAGTAGAGAGAACAAAGCACAATTGGCAAGTCACAGAATCCATTTGGACTATATTCTCCTCAGAAGATAACTCTAGAAAATTTTAAATTAAAATCATAAGTGTCAGCATAAATATTTAGAATAAGTTACATGAAAACTGAGTTTCCAAAAAAAGATTCAAGATGGCTGACTCAGGACATCATACACCCACTCTGTCCAGAAAGAAGAGCCAACACAATCATACCTTGAAGAGAATATCAAGGAGAGAATCTAGAGTCTAAGAAAGAATTCACAGAAAACACCTGAAGCATAGAAGTCAAAGAACGCAAGTAGGCAGGCTTAGCCAACATCAGCTGGGACCCCCAAGGGGCTCAGAATTGCAACAAAAGTGTAAGTGAGAGCTTTGGAGATCCACATCCTGGCCACAGACTGCTTCAATCTAAATTCAGAAGAGCTTCTCTATCCACACAAACCTTCATACTAACATGGTTGGTGATCTGGAGACTCTACAAAGGCATTGCACCAGACAGGAAACTCCTACAGGGTCACACCTACACAGACCTGAATAGCTGCAACAGAGCATCATTTAGGGAGCATAGCTGTCATGAGACTGAATTCTGCTTTGAGCAGCTCCCATATCTCCACATTCCAGAACTTCCCACTGATATTCACCACTGTCCACCTGGTGGGCTGCAGTGGCAGAGCTCTGGCTGAACCCAAAGATCCTACAAGGTCCTCAATGCTCTAAACCACAGGAAATGCTATTCCCCAGGGAAAGGATGGTGCAGTGCACTGAAAGGCAGCCCCTCGGATGAAGTAAACCAAACCACATTCTTTTCAGAGGCCAAGAGCTCCCTTTCTGGGAATGAGAAATGACTCTGTCACCAGCAGTGGCATAAATTCTGAGCTTGGCTTTGCAAGCAAAGGTTGATATGCCCTTCCACTAGTGGAGTGGCCCTTGTGCTTGAGCTCTCACATAGAGCTCTCTCTGCTCTGCATACCCACTCCTGCTGCTGCAAGATGCTGGGGCAGGAAACCCAAAAGGCTATGTGTCTGGGGCAGTAAGTGGTGACTGTGACCCATTGATGACATGACCTCCATGCTTGGGCTTGCATGAAAAGTCAGAGCCCTTCCTCCCTCTGAGTGATACTGTGGCACTGATGCCACAGAAAATAGGAGAGTCTGAGAGCAGTGTATCTGGAGCTGTTGGAGGTGACCATGAACGGCAGCTACTGCCAACACCAACCTATACCACTTGAGACCCAGAGAGTCATCCTGTTACTGCTATTGCCGTTACCCATACCACACTAGCTGCCCAGGAACCTGAGGATATTCTTACCCACCTAGCCCACCATTTCCATTACCACCATTCAGGCAAGCCACTTGGATACTTAAGAATTAGCTGCCAAAACAGGTGCCAGCATAGACCACCCTGGGACACAAAGATAGGCATGCTCAGCTCACTGCTGCCAACACAGAGGCCTAAAGTCTGGCCCACCTGACTTCCAAGTCCCCAGCACAACTTTACCACAGCCTGCAGTAGTAAGTGCATCATAACCTTCTGAGGGAATCACAGAAAGTGCTACCACTGTTTATAGCCAAAGAATCCATACAAAGACTACACTATTCCATGCAACCAGCCAACACTACAGATACGTCTTCAGGAAAAAGTCCTCCCCTACAAGAAAATTCAAAAATAGAAAAAAACTGATGCACAGATGCACAGAAATCCACAAAAGGATATAGAAAACATTAAAAACAGGGAAATGTGACTCCTCTGAAAGAACACATAATTCTCAGCAATAGATCTTGATCAAAAGACATCACCAAAATTCCAGATGAAGAATTCAAAACACTGATTTTAAAGAAGTTCAGTGAGATTCAAGAGTTCTGAGATGAATATAAAGAAATCAGAAAAACAATTCAGGATATGAGTAAGATCTATACTAAAGACATAGATAACTTTTTAAAGAACCAGATAGAAATTTTAGAACTGAACAAATAATTGAAGAAAATACAAAATATATTTGAAAGCTTCAACAATGGAATAGGTCAGGCAGAAGAAAGAATATCAGAACTTAAAGATAGTTCTTTTGAAATAACCCAGTCAGATAAAAATAAAGAAAATAATAAAAAAGAATGAGCAAAGCCTTCATGACATTTGAGACAATGTAAAATGACCAAATACACAAATTATTGGTATCCTCAAGGCAAAATTCTGTTCAAACAACAGGATTAGAAAATCAATTTAACAAAATAATAAATGAAAAATTCCCATGTCTAGCAAGAGATTTAGACACTCAGATGCAGGAGGCTCAATGATCAATGGGCAGATACAATGAAAATTGGTCTCTATGGCACATTGTTATCAGACTGTCTAAAGTCAATGATGAAGAGCAAATTCTAAAAACTACAAGAAAAGAGTGCCTAGTCACATATAAAGTAAACCCCATTAGATTCACAGTGGATTTATCAGCAGAAATCTTACAGACTAGAAGAGAATGGGATATTTTTAAAGTTGTGAAAGAAAAAAAAAATTGGCAGCCAAGAAGCCAAGAATACTATAACCAACAGAATTATATTTTATAGATGAAGAAAAAGTAGTCTTTCCCAGACAAGCAAATGTTGAGGAAATTTATTGCAAGAAATGCTTAAAGGACAAACAATAGGAGAAAAAGGAATAAACAATATATAAAACAATCTTAAAACAATTTACAATATGATAGAAACACAGTCTCATGTATCAATAATAACCTTGAATATAAATGAATTAAATTCTCCCTTAAAAGACACAGAATGGCTGAATTTTTTTAAGCATGATCGAACTTTGTACTGTTTATAAGAAACTCACCTTAGCACTAAAGACTCATATAAACTGAAACTAAAGGAATAGAAAAAGTTATTACCTGCAAAAGAAAATCAAAAGTGAGCAAGAGTAGCTATGCTTATATCAGATAAAAAGACTTTATCTCAAGAACAATTTTAAAAAGACAAATAAGGTCATTATACAATAATCAAGGAATCAATCTAGCAAGAATATGTAACAATTGTAAACATACATGCATCCAACACTGGAACACTCAAATTCATAAAACAAAGATTCTAGATCAAAAGAAAGAGATAAACTTCAATACAATAATAGTGGGGGATTTCAACATTCCACTGTCAGCATTAAACAGATCAGCTAGACAGAAAGTCAACAAAGAAACATTGAATTTAAACTGGACTTCAGACCAAATGGCCTTAACAGACATTTACAGAACACTCTATCCAATAACTACAGAAAATGCATTTTTTCCATCAACACCTGAAACATTCTTCAGGATATACCATATTTTAGGCCACATGAAATGTCTCAAAAAATTTTTTTAATTTGAAATCATATCAAGTGTCTTTTCAGATAACAATGGAATAAAACTAGAAATCAGTACCAAAAGAAACTTTGGAAATTATACAAATACATGAAAATTAAACAACATACTCCTGAACGATCGTTAAATCAATGAAAAAATCAAGATGGAAAAAGTTTCTTAAAACAAATGAAAATGTAAACACAACATGGGATGTTTGTGTTTCCATTTTCATTGGGATACAGCAAGAGTAGTGCTAAGAGGGAAGTTTATAGCAATGAATGTCTACATCATAAAAGTTTAAAAGTTACAAATTAGCAATCCAATAATGCACCTCAAAGAACCAGGAAAGCAAAAATAAACCAAACCCAACATTAGCAGGAGAAAATAAAGAACAAGGATCACAGCAGAACTAAATGAAGTTGAGACCAAAAAACAATACAAAGGATCAATGATATGAAAAATTGTTCTTTTGAAAATATAAAAACCATTGGTAACTACTAACTAGACTATCCAGGAAGATGGAAGAACCAAATAAACAAAATCAGAAAGAAAAAAGGAGATATTACAACGGATATCACAGAAATACGAAAGATCATCAGAGGCTACCATGAACAACTATATGCTGGCAAAATAGAAAGCCTTAAGGAAACAGATAAGATTCTAAAAACATACTTCTATTAGGACCAAAACAGGAAGAAACAGAAAACCTGAACAGACCAGTAACGAGAAGTGAGATTGAATCAGTAATGTAAAGTCTCCCAACAAAGAAAAGCCTAAGACCAGATGAATTAACAGCTAAATTCTGCCAAATGTACAAAGAAGAACTACTACCAATCCTTTGGAAACTATTCCAAAAAGTTGAAGGGGAGGGAGTTTCCCATAACTCATTCTGTAAGGCCAGCATCACCTTGATACCAAAACGAAGCAAGGATACAACAGCAACAAAAAAATAAAACTACAGGCCAATACCTCTGATGAACATAGACAAAAAATCCTCCTACCAAACTGAATCCAACAACACATCAAAAACATGGTACAATACGATCAAGTGATTAAGTGGTACTTATCCAAGGGATGTAAGAATGGTTCAATACATGCAAATCATAAATATAATACATTAGATCAACAGAATGAAGGAAAAAAACATATGATCATCTTAATAAATGCAGAAACAGCATTTGGTAAAATTCCACATCCCTTCATGATACAAAGTCTCAACTAACTAGGCATAGAAAGAACGTGTCTCCGCATAATAAAGACCATATATGACCAACCCACAGTAAGCATCACACTGAATAGCGAAAAGCTGAAAGCCTTTCCTCTAAAAACTAGAAAAAGACAAGGGTGCCCGCTTTCACTACTCTTATTAACATAGTACTGGAAGTCCTAGCCAGAGAAATCAGGCAAGACAAAGAAATAAAAGGCATTCACATTGGAAAAGAGAAAGTCAAATTGTCCTCTTTACTGATGAAATGATCTTATATCTAGAGAAACCTAAAGACTTCACCAAAATTCTTTTAGATTTGAAAAATGAATTTCATAGTTTCAGGATACAAAATCAATGTGCAATAATCAGTAGCATTTTTATACACCAATAATCTAGCTGAGAATAAAAACAAGAAGGAAATTCTCTTTATAATAGCTACCAAGAAATAAAATACCTTGGAATACATTTAACAAAGGAGAAACATCTCTACAAATAAACTATAAAACACTGATGAAAGAAATAAAGATGACATAATGAAATTGAAACACATTCCATGCTAATGGACTGGATGAATTAATTTTCTTAAAATGACTATATTGCCCAAAGCTATCTACAGACCCAATGCAATTCCTATTGAATACCAATGATATTTTTCACAGAATTAGAAAAAAAATCTTAAAATTCATGTGGAACAAAAAAAAAGCCTGAATAGCCAAAGCAATCCTGATCAAAAAGAACAAAGCGAGAGGAATAGCATTACCTGACTTCAAAATATATTTCAAGGCTATAGTAACCAAAATAGCATGATACTAGTGTAAAAATAGACACATAGACCAGCGAAATAGAATAGAGAATCCAGAAATAGAGTAACAAATTTACTGTCATCTGACCTTCAATAAAGCCAACAAGAATTTACATTGGTGAAGAAACAGACCCTTCAACAAATGCTGCTGGGAAAATTGGACAGCCAAATACAGGGTAATGAAACTGAACCCTATTTCTCACTGTATACAAACATCGACTCAAAATGGATTAAAGTCTTAAATGTAAGATCTGAAATAAAAGCACTAGAAAAAAATCTAGGGAATCAGCCAGTGTGGTGGCTCATGCCTGTAATCTTAGCACTTTGAGAGGTCAATGTGGGCAGATCACAAGGTCAGGAGTTCTAGACCAGCCTGGCCAATATGGCAAAACCCCATCTTTACTAAAAATACAAAAATTAGCCAGGTATGATGGTGTGAGCCTGTAGTCCTACCTACTCAGGAGGCTGATGCAGGAGAATCACTTGAATCCAGGAGATGGAGGTTGCAGTGAGCAGAGATCACACCACTGACTCCAGCCTGGGCAACAGAGCGAGCCTCCATCTCAAAAACAATCCAGGGAAAACTCTCCTAGATATTGATTTAGGCAAATAACTTATAACTAAGACCTCAAAAGCACAGGCAACTTAAACAAAGATAGACAAATGGGGATTAAACCAAAAGGCTTCTGCACAGCAAAAGAAATAATCAACAGAGTGAAAAGATAACCTGTTGTAGAAGAGAAAATTTTTTTAAACCCTTAATCTGACAAGAGACTAACATTTAGAATATACAATGAACTCAAACAACTCAATGGGAAGAAAAATAATAATCCCATTAAAAAATGGGCAAAGGATATGAATAGCTATTTCTCATAAGAAGACATACAGAAGGCCAACAGTTATGTGACAAAATGTTTGACATCATCAATCATCAGAGAAATGCAACTCTAAACCACAATGAGATATCATTTTACCCCAGTAAGTATGGCTATTTTAAAAAGACAAAAAATAACAGATGTTGGTGAAGATGTGAAGAAAAGGGAATGCTTGCACACTATTGGTGGGTAAATAAACTAGCATAAACACTATGGAAAACTACATCAATATTCCTCAAAAATATAAAAATAGAATTCCCATATTATCTAGTAATCCCACTACTGGGAACCTACCCAAAGGGAAAGAAGTGAATATATCAAAGAAATATATATATATGTGTGTGTGTGTGTGTGTGTGTGTGTGTGTGTGTGTGTGTATCTCAAAGAAAATATATATTTCTTTGAGATATATATATATATATATATATATATATATATATATATATATACCATACACACACACACACACACACACCATATTGTCTATTTATCCATTGATGAACATTGGACTGGGCATGGTGGCTAACAATCTAAAATCCTAGCACTTTGGGAGGCCAAAGCAGGTGGATAGCTTGAGTCAGGAATTTGAGACCAGCCTAACCAACATGGTGAAACCCTGTCTCTACTAAAAATATAAAAATCAGGCCAGGTGGGGTGGCTCATGCCACTTGGCACTTCAGGAGGCCAAGGCAGGTGGATCACCTGAGGTCAGAATTCCAAGACCAGCTTGACCAATATGGTGAAACCTCGTCTCTACTGAAAATACAGCCGGGCATGGTGGCACATGCCTGTAATCCCAACTACTCAAGAGGCTGAGGTGGGGGAATCTCTTGAATCCAGGAGAGGGAGGTTGCAGTGATCCGAGATCATGCCACTGCGCTCCGGCCTAGGTGACAGAGTAATATATATATATATATTAGCTGGGTGTGGTGGTACACACCTGTAGATTCAGCTACTCAGGTGACTGAGGCAGGAGTCTTGCTTGAACCGAGGAGGCAGAGGTTGCAGTGAGCCAAGATGTCATCACTGCACTTTAGCCTGGGCAACAGAGTGAGATTGTGCCTCAAAAAAAAAAAAAAAAAAAGACAAATATTGCATGTCCTCATTTATATGTGGGAACTAAAAACTTTGATCCCACAGAGGTAGAAAGTGAAAGGATAGATAACAGATACTGAGAAGGGTGAATGGAGAGGAAAAGAAAGGATGAAAAGGCATGGATTAAAAGATTAAAATATATAATAAGGTGAAAGGAATGAAAGAATAAATTCAGTATTTGATAGCAGAATAGGGAGATTATAGTTCATAAACAGGTATTGTACTCAAGTGATGGACATGCTAAATACCCTGACCTAATCACTATGCATTATATACATGTAACGAAACTTCAAATGTATCCCATAAATTTGAACAAATTTCAAAAAATAAAAATAACGTTGAGGGGGGTTGCCAAGATAGCTGATTAGAAGCAGCTGGGTATGTGACTCTCATACAGAGGAATGAAAGGGTTGAGTAAATACAGTAACTTCAACTGACACATCTAAATACATGCATTGGAACTAATCAGGGAAACAACTTGACCCACGAGAATGGGGAAAAGGAAAGCAGGATGATGGCCCATCCAGGAGCGATGCAGAACCAGGGGAATCGCCCCCTGCCTCCACCAGGGAAGCGATGAGTGAGTGAGCAACCCCAAAAACCCATGCTTCTCTCATAGATCTTCACAACCCTCAGGTCAGGAAATCCCTTCATGAACCCACTGACCAGGGACTTCAGTTCGACACACAAAGATACATGGAGCCACACAGCTACACATGGAGGCCCAAGAGACTTAGATACCTGGGCATTTCAGGCTTCCCAGAAAAAGTAGCTAGCACTCTAGCAAAGCAGGAGGTTAGACCCACATGCATACCTCTAGGAAAGGGGCTGAATCTAGGGGGCTGAGCAGCAACAGTCTGTAGGCCCTATTTCCACAGTACTTCACAGGATAAGATGCACTGGCTTGGAATTTCAGCCAGCCACCTACAGCAGTATTGTACCTACCTGAGAGGAAGCTCCGATGGAACGCAGTGGGCCTCCATCTTTGCTGTTTGAGTGATTTAGCCATTCCAGCCACTGGGCTTTGAAGAGTCCAAGCTGACCAGGGGCAGAAGCCATACCTGAGCACAGCACGGGCGTTCTATGAAAACGTGGTCAGGCTGCTTTTTTAAGTGGGTCCTAGATCCCGTTCTTATTCCTAACTGGGTGAGACCTCCCAGCTAGGGTCTCCAGCCACCTCCACCACTTTTTCCTGGCCGACAAAGACTTGAAACCTCCCCAGGATGGAGCTGCTAGAGAGAGAGGTGAGCCACTATTTTTGCTGTTTGGATGACTTAGCCATTCCACCCTTCAGACTTTGAAGAGTCTTGAGGTGACCATAGCTGCTTTGTCAAAACATGGCCTATCTGTTTTATTAAGCAGGTCTCCAGTTGCATTTCTCCTCACTGGCTGAGACCTCCCAGCTGGAGTCTGCAGCTACCTCCTACAGGTGCATTGGGGCTGGTAAAAGATTCAAACCTCCCTAGAATAGAGCTCCTAGAAGTAGTAGCAGGCCACCATTGTTGCTGTTTTGCAGCCTTCACTGTTGGTACCTTCAGGTACTACAAAATCTGAAGTGACTGGGGGCTGGAGTGGGCCCCCAGCATACTGCAGCAGCCCTAAGGAAAAGTGGCTAGACTGTTACATGGGTGCCCATTCCCATATCTCTTCACTGGTTAGGTTCTCCAGGCTTGGCCCTCCATCCACCCCTCACTGAGGGTATCAAGCCAGTGAGCAGCTTAGCAATTCCCTGGACAGAGCTCCCAGGGGCAACTGAAAGCCTCTCTACCACTACCTCTGCAGTGGAGCTGGCCTTGCTGCCTTCAGGCTGACGAAGGACCAAAGACCCTAAATGCTTTATCCACACCTCCAACAAGCTGCAGCAAACCCAAGCAGAGGAGGCCAGTCCATCTTCCATGGGTCCCATCCACCCCCAACTGCTTGTCGACAGTCAAGAAACCCCCAACTAGCACCCACAGCACAGATCCTCCATCCAGGCCTGATTGCACTTAGTTATTGCTGATCTGCATCTCTCTGGGGTGGAGCCACTAAAAGACAAGCGAAAGACCCTTGGCCACAACCACTACTAAGGTCCCTTCCTCTACTGTCTCCAAGCAGCAGAAGGAACAACATAAACACTGAGATAACCCCAAAGCTGCAGTGGGCAGCACAGGAATGCCAAGCCACAATCTACAGCCAGCACTCAAGGTGCAGAGGAACCCACACTTTCAGAGCATTGAGAGGAAACATAGCTGCAACAATGAAAAAACATAAAGGAAGTACATGATTGAGCAAGAGTCTACCAACCAACCACTATGTCTAACTGCCACCTACTGGATCACACTTCAAAGCTTCAATACCAAAAACACCATGCTAACATATCCCCTCTGAAACCAAAGACATGAAGTCAGCTTCAAATAAAGACCCTCCACAAAGCCTTGACCCTGTGAAAACATTCAGAAAAGAAGTCTACTGACTGTACTTAATCTGCACTGCAGTTAAAGAAATACCCAAATGCAGAGATAGGAAAGACCCAATGCAAGAACTTTGGTAACTCAAATGGCCAGAGTGTTGTATGTCCTCCAAACAACTGCGCCAATTCAGTAAAAGTTCTTTTTTTTTTTTTACTGCATTTTAGATTTTGGGGTACATGTGAAGAACATGCAAGATAGTTGCATAGGTACACACGTGACAGTGTGCTTTGCTGCTTTCCTTCCCTTCACCTATATCTGGCATTTCTCCCCATGCTATCTCTCCCCAGCGCCCCACCCCCCACTGTCCCTCACCTATTTCCCCCAACGGACCCCAGTGTTTAGTACTCCCCTCCCGGTGTCCATGTGTTCTCATTGTTCAACACCCACCTATGAGTGAGAACATGTGGTATTTCATTCTCTGTTCTTGTGTCAGTTTGCTGAGAATGATGGTCTCCAGGTTCATCCATGTCCCTACAAAGGACATGAACTCATCGTTTTTGATTGCTGCATAATATTCCATGGTGTATATGTGCCACATTCTCCCTGTCCAGTCTATCATCGATGGGCATTTGGGTTGGTTCCAGGTCTTTGCTATTGTAAACAGTGCTGCAATGAACATTCTTGTGCATGTGTTCTTATAGTAGAATAATTTAGAATCCTTTGGATATATACCCAGCAATGGGATTGCTGGGTGAAATGGAATTTCTATTTCTAGGTCCTTGAGGAACCGCCACACTGTCTTCCATAATGGTTGAACTAATTTACACTCCCACCGGCAGTGTAAAAGTGTTCCTATTTCTCCACATCCTCTCCAGTATCTGTTGTCTCCAGATTTTTTAATGATCGCCATTCTAGCTGGCATGAGATGGTATCTCAATGTAGTTTTGATTTGCATTTCTCTAATGACCAGTGATGATGAGTATTTTGTTGGCCTCATGTATGTCTTCTTTTGTAAAGTATCTGTTCATATCCTGTGCCCACTTTTGAATGGGCTTCTTTGTTTTTTTCTTGTAAATGCGTTTTAGTTCTTTGTAGATTCTGGATATCAGCCTTTTGTCAGATGGGTAAACTGCAAAAATTTTTTCCCATTCTGTTGGTTGCCGATTCACTCTAATGACTGTTTCTTTTGCTGTGCAGAAGATGTGGAGTTTGATTAGGTCCCATTTGTCTATTTTGGCTTTTGTTGCCAATGCTTTTGGTGTTCAGGTCATGAAGTCCTTGCCTACTCCTATGTCCTGAATGGTTTTGCCTAGATTTTCTTCTAGGGTTTTTATAGTGTTAGGTCTTATGTTTAAGTATTTAATCCATCTGGATTAATTTTAGTGTAAGATGTCAGGAAGGGGTCCAGTTTCTGCTTCCTGCACATAGCTAGCCAGTTTTCCCAACACCATTTATTAAACATGGAGTCCTTTCCCCATTGCTTGTTTTTGTCAGGTTTGTCAAAGATCAGATGGTTGTAGATATGTTGTGCTGCCTCTGAGGCCTCTGTTCTGTTCCATTGGTCTATATCTCTGTTTTGGTACCAGTACCATGCTGTTTTGATTACTGTAGCCTTGTAGTATAGTTTGAAGTCTGGTAGTGTGATGCCTCGTGCTGTGTTCTTTTTGCTTAGAATTGACTTGGCTATGCAGGCTCTCTTTTGGTTCCATATGAAGTTTAAGGTGGTTTTTTCCAGTTCTGTGAAGAAGGTTATTGGTAGCTTGATGGGAATAGCATTGACTCTGTAAATTACTTTGGGCAGTATGGCCATTTTCACGATATTGATTCTTCCTAACATGAACATGCAATGTATCTCCATCTGTTTGTGTCCTCTCTTATTTCGTTGAGCAGTGGTTTGTAGTTCTCCTTGAAGAGGTCTTTTACGTTCCTTGTGAGTTGTATTCCTAGGTATTTAATTCTCTTTGTAGCAATTGTGAATGGCAGTTTATTCTTGATTTGGCTCTCTTTAAGTCTGTTATTGGTGTATAGGAATGCTTGTGATTTGTGCACATTGATTTTGTATCCTGAGACTTTGCTGAAGTTGCTTATCAGATTCAGGAGCTTTTGGGCTGAGGTGATGGGGTCTTCTAGATATACACTCATGTCACCTGCAAATAGAGACAATTTGACTTCCTCCTTTCCTATTTGAATACCCTTTATTTCTTTTTCTTGCCTGATTGCTCTAGCTAGAACTTCCAGTACTATATATTGAATAGGAGTGGTGAGAGAGGGCATCCTTGTCTAGTGCCAGATTTCAAAGGGAATGCTTCCAGTTTGTGCCCATTCAGTATGATATTGGCTGTTGGTTTGTCATAAATAGCTTTTATTATTTTGAGATACATTCCATCAATACCTAGTTTATTGAGGGTTTTTAGCATAAAGGGCTGTTGAATTTTGTTAAAGGTCTTCTTTGCGTCAATTGAGATAATCATGTGGTTTTTGTTTTTGGTTCTGTTTATGTGGTGAATGACATTTATAGACTTGCGTATGTTGAACCAGCCAAGCATCCCCGGGATGAATCCTACTTGATCATGGTGGATAAGCTTTTTGACGTGCTGTTGCTATCGGCTTGCCAGTATTTTATTGAAGAATTTTGCATCTATGTTCATCCTGTATATTGGTCTGAAGTTTTCTTTTCTTGTTGAGTCACTGCCAGGTTTTGGTATCAGGATGATGTTGGTCTCATAAAATGATATGGGAAGGATTTCCTCTTTTTGGATTATTTGGAATAGTTTCAGAAGGAATGGTACTAGCTCCTCTTTTTGTGTCTGGTAGAATTCAGCTTTGTGTGTCTGGTAGAAGCTCTTAATTGCTGCCTCGACTTCAGATCTTGTTATTGGTCTGTTCAGGGTTTGGAGTTCTTCCTGGTTTAGGCTTGGGAGGAGGCAAGTGTCCAGGAATTTATCCATTTCTTCCAGGTTTACTAGTTTATATGCATAGAGTCGTTTGTAATAATCTCTCATGATGGTTCGAATTTCTGTGGAACCTGTGGTGATATCCCCTTTATCGTTTTTTATTGCATCTATTTTGTTATTCTCTTTTTTCTTTTTTATTAATCTGGCTAGTGGTCTGTCTATTTTGCTGATCTTTTTCAAAAACAAGTTCCTGGATTTATTGATTTTTTGAAGGGTTTTTTGTGTCTTCATCTCCTTTAGTTCTGCTCTGATCTTAGTTATTTCTTCTCTTCTGCTAGATTTTGATTTTTTTTTTTATCTTGCTCCTCTAGCTCTTTCAATTTTGATGATAGGGTGTCAATTTTTGATCTCTCCCTCCTTCTCATGTGGGCACTTATTACTATATATTTTCCTCTAGAAACTGCTTTAAATGTGTCCCAGAGATTCTGGTATGTTGTGTCTTTGTTCTCATTGGTTTTGAAGAACTTCTTTATTTCTGCCTTCATTTCATTGTTCATCCAGTCAACATTCAAGAGCCAGTTGTTCAGTTTTCATGAAGCTGTGCAGTTCTGAGTTAGTTGCTGAATTCTGAGTTCTAACTTGATTGCGCTGTGGTCTGTGAGACTGGTTGTTATGATTTCTGTTCTTTTGCATTGCTGAGGAGTGATTTACTTTCAATTACGTGGTCAATTTTAGAATAGGTGTGATGTGGTGCTGAGAAGAATGTCTATTCTGTGGATTTGGGGTGGAGAGTTCTGTAAATGTCTATCAGGTTTGCTTGTTCCAGGTCTGAGTTCAAGTCCTGGATATCCTTGTTAATGTTCTGTCTGGTTGATCTGTCTAATATTGACAATGGGGTGTTAAAGTCTCCCTCTATTATTGTGTGGAAGTCTAAATCTCTTTATAAGTCATTAAGAACTTGCCTTATGTATCTGGGTGCTTCTGTATTGGCTCCGTATATGTTTAGAATCATTAGCTCTTCTTGTTGCATCGATCCTTTTACCATTATGTAATGTCCTTCTTTGTCTCTTTTGATCTTTGTTGCTTTAAAGTGTATTTTATCAGAGATGAGAATTGCAACTCCTGCATTTTTTTGCTCCCCATTTGCTTAGTAAATCTTCTTCCATCCCTTTATTTTGAGCCTATGTGTATCCTTTCATGTGAGATGGGTTTCCTGGATACAGCACACAGATGGGTTTTGGCTTTTTATCCAATTTGCCAGTCTGTGTCTTTTGTTTGGGGCATTTAGCCCATTTACATTTAGGGTTAATATTGCTATGTGTGAATTTGATACTGCCATTCGATGCTAGCTGGCTGTTTTGCCCATTCGTTGATGCAGATTCTTCATTATCAATGCTCTTTACCATTTGGTATGTTTTTGGAGTGGCTGGTACTGGTTGTTCCTTTCTATGTGTAGTGCCTCTTTAGGAGCTCTTGTAAAGCAGGCCTGGTAGTGACAAAATCTCTGAGTACTTGCTTGTTTGCAAAGGATTTTATTATTCTTTCACTTATGAAGCTTAGTTTGGCTGGAAATGAAATTCTGGGTTGAAAGTTATTTTCTTTAAGGATGTTGAATATTGGCCTCCACTCTCTTCTGGCTTGTAGGGTTTCTGCTGAGAGATCTGCTGTGAGTTTGATGGGCTTCCTTTTGTGGGTAACCTGACCTTTCTCTCTGGCTGCCCTTAGCATTTTCTCCTTCATTTCAACCCTGGTGAATCTGACAATTATGTGCCTTGGTGTTCCTCTTCTTGATCAGAGATCAAGAATATCTTTGTGGTGTTCTTTGTATTTCCTGGACTTGAATATTGGCCTGCCTTGCTAGGTTGGGGAAATTTTCCTGGATAATATCCTGAAGAGTATTTTCCAGCTTGGATTCATTATCTTCATCACATTCAGGTACACCTATCATACGTAGATTAGGTCTTTTCACACAGTCCCATATTTCTTGGAGATTTTGTTCATTCCTTTTTACCCTTTTTTCTCTAATCTTGCCTTCTCGTTTTATTTCATTGAGTTGATCTTAGACCTCTGATATCCTTTCTTCTGCTTGGTCAATTCAACTCCTCTCTAAGTTGTCCATTCTCGTTAGCATTTCATCAAATCTTTTTTCAAAGTTCTTAGTTTCTTTGCATTGGATTAGAACATGTTCTTTTAGCTCACAGAAGTTTCTCATTACCCACCTTTTGAAGTCTGAGTCTATTGTTTCATCACACTCATTCTCCATACAGCCTTGTTCCCTTGCTGGTGAGGAGTTGTGATCCCTTGTAGGAGAGGTGTTCTGGTTTCAGGTGTTTTCCTCCTTTTTACGCTGGTTTCTTCCCATCTCTGTGGATTTATTTACCTGTCATCTTTGTAGTTGCTGATTTTCAGATTGGGTCTCTGAGTGGACATCCAGTTTGCTGATGATGAAGTTATTTCTGTTTCTTAGTTTTCCTTCTAACAGTCTAGCCCCTCTGCTGTAGGACTGCTGAGGCCCACTCCAGGCCCTGCTTGCCTGGGGATCACCTGCAGCAGCTGCAGACCAGTAAGGGTTGCTACCAGTTTCTTCTTCTGCTGTCTTTGTCCCAGAATAATGCCCGCCAAATGTCAGTCCGATCAGTCCTTTGTGAGGTGACTCTTTGGATATACGAGGGTCAGGGAGCTTCTTGAGGAGACAGTCTCTCCATCATAGGAGTTCAAGTGCTGAGCTGTGAGGTCTGTTGTTCAGTCAGAGCTGCCGGACAGGTACATTTAAGTGTGCTGCAGCAGAACTAATAAAC
This sequence comes from Callithrix jacchus, assembly GCF_049354715.1. Classification (NCBI taxonomy): domain Eukaryota; kingdom Metazoa; phylum Chordata; class Mammalia; order Primates; family Cebidae; genus Callithrix; species Callithrix jacchus. The sequence continues at coordinate 122,743,960 of NC_133503.1, read as the reverse complement.
TCCCCCTTTTTTTTTTCCCCAGGTGCTCTGTCCTTGGGACTTAGGGCTTTATTTATGAGTTTCCATTGTGCTGCTGCCTTTTTTTTAGGGCTGCCCTGCCTGGCAAGGAGGCAGCCTAGTCACTGTCTGCCTGCAGAGGCTTTGCTGAGCTGCTGTGGGCTCCGCCCTGCTGCCATGTGAACTTCCCTGCAGTCCTGTTTATATGGTTGTGGTTAGAACTGCCTTAACAATGGTGGCCCACCTCTGTAATGGTGGACTCTCTCTGTAGTGGCACATTGCCTTGGTAATGGCAGGTTGCCTCAGCAATGGCGGGCTGCCTCAGCAATGGTGGACTGCCTCCGTGGGGTGGAGTACCTTGGTAATGGCAGATGCCCCTGACCCACAGGGCTGGACCATCCTGGGTTCAGCTGTGCTTGCCATGAAACTCTCAACCCAGAGCACTTCCAATTGCTGTTTTTTGTGTGTGGGGGGTGGGTGGGAGGGTGGTGGGACTTGCTGAGCCTGATCACCTGGCTCTCTGCCTCAGAGCCATTTTTTCTAAGTTGTACTGTTGGCTCTTCAGTCGCATGCTGAAAAGGTGCCAGGATCTGTGTGGTTTCCTGTGTGGTGACCCACTGGGCCGGCTGAAACAATGGCACTGAGGTTAGTGGCACTTTTTTGCTTGGGAATCTCCTGGCCTGGCTCCCTGTTTCAGTCCCTGTTTAATCAGATGAATGGGCAACTCTACCTTCCTGGAGCTCCAATCACCAGCTTAAAAGGGCAACCAGACCAGTGTATATTGTATGGAGAACCGCTGTGCTGGGGCACTGGCAAAACAGCCACACTGGTGACCCATGGGGCTCCTCTGCCTGGGAATCTCCTGGTCTGTGGGCAATAAAGAAATGCAGCATCCACTCTCCCTCTGCGCTTTCACTGGGAGCTGCAATCCTGAGCTGCTCCTAAACGGCTATCTGGGATCCTCCCCTCAGTAAGAGTTCTTAACCAGACTGAGCTGGCTGAAATGACAGAAATATAATTCAGAATATGGATAGAAACAAAGATCACTCAGATTCAGGAGATGGCCAAACTAAACCAAGGAAACCAAAAGTCACAGCAAAGCCACACTGAAGCTAAAGGACAGAATATCCTACATATATATATATAACTAACATGTCTGACAGAGCCAAATAACACAATAACGCTGAGGAATAAATCTCAGAACTTGAAGACTAGCTCTCTGAAATAAGACAATCAGACAAAAAACAAATGAAAAAGAATAAAAAGGAATGAGCAAAATATCCAAGAAGTATGGAATCATGTAAAGTGGCCAAATCAACAAATCTCTGGCATCCCAAAAAGGGTGAGCAAGAAAGCAAACAACTTAGAAAACATGCTTCAGGATATTGTTCACAAAAACTACCCCAACCTTGCTAGAGAGGCCAACAGTCAAATTGAGGAAATACAGAAAACTGCTACAAGATTCCACACAAGAAGATCATCCCCAAGATACTAATCATCAGATTTTCCAAGGCCAAAATTAAAGAAAAAATGTTAAAGGCAGCTAGAGAGAATGGTCAGGTCACCTACAAAGGGAACCCCATCAGGCTAACAATGGGACCTTTCAGCTGAAACCCTACAAGCCAGAAGAGATTTATGGCCTATATTCAATATTCTTAAAGAAAAAAATCTTCAACCAAGAATTTCATATGCAGCTGTATTAGTCTATTTTCACACTGCTGATAAAGACTTACTCATGACTGGGTAATTTATAAGGAAAAACACATTTAGTGGACTCATAGTTACATGTGGTTGGGGAAGTCTTACAATCATGGCAGAAGGTAAAAGGCATGTCTCTCATGGTGGCAAACAAGCGAAGAGAAATTGTGCAGGGAAACTCTCCTTTATAAAACCATCAGATATCATGAGACTTATTCACTACCATGAGAAAGACCTTTCCCATGATTCAATTACCACCCACCAAGTCTCTCCCTCAACATGTGGGAATTCTGGGAGTTACAAGTCAACATGAGATTTGGGTGAGGACATAGCCAAACCATATCACCAGCTAAACTAAGCTTCCTAAGCAAAGGTGAAATAAGATCCATTTAAGATAAGCAAATGTTACAGGCATGAGCCACTGCTGGGTGAAGTGGCTCATGCCCATAATCCCAGCACTTTGGAAGGCTGAGGCAGGTAGATCACAAGGTCAGGAGTTTGAGACCAGCCTGAGCAACATGGTGAAACCCTGTCTCTACTAAAAATACAAAAATTAGCCAGGCGTGGTTGTGTGTGCCTGTAATCCCAGCTACTTGGGAGGCAAAGGCAGGAGAACTGCTTGAACCCAGGAGGTGGAGGTTGCAGTGAGACAAGATCATGTCACTGCAGTCTGGCCTGGGTGACAGAGTGAGACAAAACCAAACAAAAAAAAAGATAAGCAAATGTTGAGAGAGTTAATTACCACCAGATGTACATTACAAGAGATCTTGAAAGGAGCACTAAATACAAAAAGAAAGGACTGTTAACAGCTAATACAAAAACACACTTACATACACAGACCAGTGATACTATAAAGCAATGACACAAACAAGGCAACATAATAACCAGCTGACAACACATGACAGGATCAAATCCACACATATCAATACTAACCTTCAATATATATGGGCTGAATGCCCCACTTAAAAGGCACAAAGTGGCAAACTGGATAAAAAAGCAAGACCCAATGGTATGCTGTTTTCAAAAAACCTGTTTCACATTTAATGACACCACCATCTAATGGCTCAAAATAAAGGGATGGAGGAAAATTTAGCAAGCAAATGGAAAATAGAAAAAAGCAGGAGTTGCAATTCTAATTTCAGACAAAACAGACTTCAAACCAACAAATCTCAAAAAAGACAAAGAAGGGCATTACATAATGGTAAAGGATTAAATTCAGCAAGAAGAGTTAAATATCCTAAATATATATGCCCAACACAGAAGCACCCAGGTTTATAAGCATGTTCTTGGTTACCTACAAAGAGACATTATGCTGGGTGAACCTGACGTAATCAGATGATCCCTTAAAAGGGACTGGTCTTTTTTCTGGGGGAAAAAAAAGATTTAAAGAATGAAAGGGATTTAACACCAGGGAGATTATCTATTGCTGGTTTGAAGACAGAGAAAGTCAAGCAGCAAGGAATATGGGGACCTCTAAGGGCCTGAGAACTGCCCCACCTGACAGCCAGCAAGGAAATGGAATATTCAGTCTTGTAAGCACGAGGAACTGAATCCGGCTGCAACCACGTAAGCTTAGAGGAATGCAACCTAGCACTTTGATTTTAGTTTGTGAGACCCTGGGCAAAAACCTGCTCATGTTGCATTTGACTTCTGACCTACAGAATTGTGAGCTTAGAAAATAAGTATTTTTTTAACTACTAAGTTTGTGCTAATTTGTTACCCAACAAGAGCAAACTAATATACTTGAATATAGGTTGACTCATACTTCATTTTTACCCCATATCTGAAAGCATTAGTATAACTTATTTGTCTTATTGATCAGAATTGGGTATATCAAGTATCACCATCAAAAGCAATATAGAGTTTTTACAGTAAAGCAAATTACACTAGGCCATAAGAAACTGGGGAATCCATATTATTATTGCAGTAACAGTATGTGTCAATGTATACATCATATCCTAATGTCTTTAATACAAAAGGCAACATTCCAGTATTTTTTAAAGTCTCTAATTGTTCGGCACCTAGCCAAAACTTTGGTAGTTAAATGTTTTGAAGTGATCTCTTACCTTCACTCTGTACCCTATCATAATCTACGCTATTCTCTAATGTAATCTACAGAACAAACACTGAAAAGCTACAAGTCACACTTAATGTAAAATGTGTTTCTAGAACAGCGACATAGCGGGGGCTCGTTAGGTCCCTCCTAATGAATTGACAAAATCCACCATTCAGAAAAGTTCTTATTTGTTTTACACTTAGAAGTAAGGAATAATAAATAGAAACAGTAGAACATTTTCATTTCTGTTAAAAGAATAAAAGTATTTTTTAGGTTTTTATCTTGGTCAAATGATCTCAGTTTTTCTATATGAGAAAATGCAAAAACCAATATACTAATGCATATATTAGTATATGTATAAGTTTATATATACTAATACATTCTATTGAATGGAGAAGTATTTCTTATGCATAAACACATGGTCTCAACACACACCCACATGGTAGCTCAACAAAACCTAGATGAAAGAGAAATGACCATGGAAAACTTGAGCATATAAGCATTATTTCCTTTACACAAAGCATGCTTCATTTCTTTGGGACTCCTCCAAAAAATGAAGCCATCTATTTAATTGGCTTAGTTGTGTTACAAACAAGGTTACTTTTCATAGTGGCAAGTTCATGCTTTCTCCCTTGGTACAGTAGTTCTGAAAATAAAAGAACTTTCTTTAGTGAGCATCTTCTCTATCAGTTAAAAACAGTGTAGCTTCTGGTTAATGACCTTAACCTGTCTTCCTCATTTGCTGGTCTTTTATGGGGATTAGTGGTTCTTGTAGTTGAGTATCTATAGTAGCTTATCACCTTTGACAATGGAAAAATCAGAGGACTGAGAATCCTCTTTTGAAAAAATAAACACAACTATTATCTTTACGGTGCACGTTTAGCATACGAGTACACTATGATCTCTTCATACAAGCTTCTGGAATAAAAAATGACTTTATGCTGGCTTTAAACTAAATTTAAACTATAGGTTCTAACCTGATAATGACAACCAGGCCAGCCAAGGAAATGCCCTGTTGCATGCAGACTAACCTTTCAGCAATGTAGGTGAAAGAAGGAGAAAGCAATCCCATTTCTACACTGTAAATTCCCTTTCATTTGTCAAGGAAATGGATGGAGCCCTGCTCAAATCCCCTTCAGATGTCACCCATTCTCTGTTGAATCATGCTATTCTTGTAAACTCATAATATGACCCCAGAGCTACTCTACACATAACTTGGAAATCCTTCATACTGTAGTAACACTTTCAACTCCATGCTTGAATGAATGTCAAAAAGGAAGCAAAATGGGACTAGGGTGGGAATTAAATTTTTCTATCCTTTTCAAATCTAAATTGAACCTAAATCATATAGACCCTTTGACGTGTATTTTTGAATCCAAATGAAAATTCTAAAACATTCTCCACATTAAATACTAGCTAATTTTTTAAAGGAAGTAGAAAAAAATTTCTACTTCCTTTAAAGAGAGAAAAGATTTCTTCTTTCTAAAATCTTTAATGGAAGAATGACTGGATTGATGTGCAGCCAGGGTGACAGGAGACATAGCAAAGGTATTACAGCATTATCAGTTTGAAAATCTACCACTGAGCATTGCAAACCTGAAGAGGCTGTAAGAGCCTCACAAAGGCACTCACAGAAATCCAGGAAGGCAGTTTGGGATTCAAGTCTGATTCATTTTTTTTTCCTCTATTTTCTTTCCTTTTAAACCTAATAGAAATGATACCCATTATGTGTTCATGACCGTTTCCCTGAAATTCTGGAGAAATCTGTGGCCAGAAATGAACTTTCAGTAACATTGCTTCCTGGTAGAACTTAAAAGAATGTTTCCATGTCTCCAGAACATTCTAAGGCAATGTGTGAAACAGTGGACTTTATTCTGGAAAAAGGAGAATCAGAAGTAAGCCAGCACCAGGAAGATGATTCCCTAAAGAACTGGGTGATTTCACTAATACATCAAAGTATAACAGCATTACTTTATAAAGAGCAACCTCTTTAAAAGAATATGCTACCTTAAGGGAAATCACACCAAAACAAAAAATCATAGATTTTCACTCTGCTTCTCTGTGCCAGGCCTTTGTGCATCTAATCTCATTTAATTCTTACAATATGTCTAAGAGGTAAATAGTATTGTTTCCACATTATACAAAAGGAAACTGAGGCTCAATGAGGTTAAATAACTTGTCCAAAGTCATACAGCCTGTAAATGACAGGTGCAAAAGTTTAGATTTTAATCTCCTGCTCTTGATCTTGTAAACTTCCAGAATAAAGATTTCACCCAAATCTAGCCTAATATCTATAACAGAAGACCAGGCACTACCATTTCACAGGGCATCACATAAGATAATTAGAGGAATATGTCTATTCTTATGGTCAGAATAGGAAGAAATGCCCAAAGTGGAATAAATTACACCAAAAGTAATGATGTGGAAAGAATCAAAGAAAATCAATTGAAAGAAATGAAAAAATATAAATATGCAATAGCTAAAAATATCAATAAATAATTACAAAATAAAATGTTTTAGGGTCCAAATTGGCTCCCGCCGGAGGTCATGGCGCTCACGAAGGCGAGGTCATCAGTTCAAGGCTAACCTGAGCAACCTCATAAGCTCAAACTGATTGGCAAAAATAAAATAAAATAAAATAAAATGTTTTAAAAAGCAATGAATATGACATTGTATCTTAAATTCCTCTCCTTTAATTCTTCTCTTCTATCATATTACCTAAAAGTAAGATGACTGTATACTTTATAAAGCTGGATTACTTTTGAATGCAAAAGGAAGCCCTATTAAAAATGATTCTAGTTCAACATAGGTAAGCCAGGACTCCTAACCACTCTGCCAATGAAGAAAGAAGAGAGGTTTTATTCTACGGCAACCAGTTGCTTTTATAATAGGGCTGATAATAAGCAAAACATAAACTTCTTGTATCTTTAGTAACTACCAAATCTCCCTACAATTTCTAATTTTCCCCCTAAACCTGGCTTCCTCTAGCTACCAAAATGTATCCTTTAAAGAAAAAGATATTATGAGGTATTAATCACTGGACATATTACCCTTTCAGGAGTATTTCTATTTTAACACAAAACTATGTTTCAAGCTAAAGGAGTGAATTTTTCTTAACTGTAAAATATCAGATATAAGCCACACAGGTGTTTGGGGAAGCCAAAAGGCTCCTCAGCATCTGTGAAAATATGCTACCCACATGTAAGAAAAGCCCTGATAATCAATTCACCACCAGCTAGAAATATAATTGAAACGACTTGAGGGATAATGTCTTTGTGAAAGACCAAAGTTGTCTGGAAACAGATATTGGTGAATTCAGTTGAAATTGTGAAATATAAGCAAGTGAAAATTCTGCATGTCTCAAACCTCAACATTTTTTTCTATTGACAATGTCAAAAGTTTTCATCAGGAGAAGAGTCATGTGCATAACTCTCTTTCTTGTAAAAGAAAGCCTAAATGTCCCACCAAAATGAATCACCCAATCTAGAAGAGGGTTCTTTCAAATGAGGAATTCCAAGATCAGGTTAATTATAGACACAAGAGAGCGAGTATTTACCTAGAAGAGGTACAGAGCTGACTTTGAGACATATTTAATTAAATTCAGAAATTAGTGATTAAGTGAGTATATAAGTGAACATAAATAAATCTACTACTAGAAAGAAATTAAGTCAGATCTCAGACTGATCTACCCAGATATTCTGACACAAAGTTATGTACTCTTTCTATGTGCAAGATTCAATCTCAAGCTCTGAAAAGTAGAAGTGGTACCCAGAGAATAATAACTATTAAAACAAAACATAAGAAAACTGCAATCAATAAAATGATTCACTTAAACTAGAAAGATGAGAAAAATATATTTATAAAAAGAAAAGCAATAGAGAGAATTTGGTATTTACAGATGGATGCATTATTGAAATAGAAATCAAGAATCATTTCTGAGCAGAAAGATGAAAATGCTTTAAAATGGGCTAAGAATGTACAGAAGATTGAGGAGAAATGGGAAGAAAGACAAAAAGAATGTCTGTTGTTTTTGTTTATGTTTAGTAACTATAAATATGAATGCATCTATCATAAATGCTTAAGTAAAATCATATGACAGAGAATTACTAACAATAACATTTGAAGAGGAAGAGAGAGGATTTTCAAACCTAACAAATAAAATTGCACAAAGTTATAACAAATAGAGAAGAAGAAGGAATACCTTCAAAATACCTTAAGATTGATAAAGTAATACAGAATAAGCAAAGGAAATGTGACTTGAAGCAGCAGATAAGCAACAGAATCTATTGGAGAAAAAAATCCAAGCATGACATTTTAAAATTAAGTGTAATTAGATGGAAGGATGGCAAACATCAGAAGTGGCAAAGGTAAATACACAAGACCATGCACAAAAAATAATGATAATAAAAGAACAAAGAGCAGACAACAGGGGGAAAAGGAAGAAAAGAAATATGAAGAAAACAAAGTAAATTTTTTATTCAGAAAACTCTACCCTAAAACTACCCATTTCTATACACACACTCTGTAAAGAACCAGACACACAACTCTTTTCCCAGACACTGAGAATGTCTTTGCCCCCAGACATAACCCCTAACCCTCCCTTACAAAAATTCTCCTCCTTGTGCGACCATCTCCTGGGAAAAGCAACTGTTCAGGCAGCAGTGACTGGGTTGGTCCTTCATTAGGATAGTTCCCACAGGCATGTGTCCTCGCTAGTCATACACAGGAATCCCATATGGCACAATCTGGATCTCGTGGAGGTAAAATCTGCATAAAGTAGGACGAGGCCAGGGCCAGCACAAAAGCAGACATGCATGTAGCTACATTGGCTTCATGCCCTCTGACCCAGCTCTGTGTCTGTTCCCACACTTCGTACAAACCCAAGCAAGTGTGTCCGAGTGCCTGTAGGTAGCAGCAGTCTGTCACAGGATGAGGATGGGGCTGAAAAGAAGCCCAGAATTAGTCCCCCAACAGTGTGCGGATCGATTTTAAGGCAGTGACCTGTCATCCAAAAAGAAAACCTACGTGTGGCTGCAATTAACCCCGTTAGCATGTGTCTAGCATTGTCCTACTGCTAAGCAAATAACCCTGCAGGGAGATGACCAGAGCACAATATTCTTCTGATACCTGAAGATAACAGACTAGCTCAGTTGTCTGCTATCAGACTGGACTAACGGACTTCAAGGTTTCCTTTGTGCACGTATGCCAGCATGTGTGTGGTTTGCAGTAGGTCTTTGTTGCTTGTTATTGCTATTGCTTTCTTTGGTCATCATTTTTTTTTTTTTTTGGTCATAATTTTAAGGCTACCCACCTTGAAATAAAGCTATGCTTATATCTGCAATTCCTGGAAAATAAACAGATTGCCAAGGGTTATATGTCAGTATATGTTATGGTACTGTAAATTATTTAAAAATATTCCTAAGCAAGCATATTATCTAACAAGTATTTCTTAATAGAAGCCATAGGAACACACACACACACACACACACACACACACACACACACACACAGTGGACACCACTTCCCAGCTGCTCAGTGTAAGAAAGCAAGGCCAAAGTTATCCTCCCAACTTGGAAGTCAGCTCTCTAGATTGTTACAGTGTTTGTGTGTTGCTCAGTACTCCTTGAATGAAAGAAACGAGAAACATTTAAAAAGTGTGAATTAATCAATTCTTGGTACCAGTCAATTACTCCATAGTTGGCACTTTTATAATTACAATTCAAAAATGCATGAAAAATTATGACTAAAGCCCATGTTTTAATTCAGGGGTGGGCATTTTATTTTTGAAACAAAAATGCCTCCTTAATTTTTCTAACTTTTCTGCCTACATTTTAAATACTTCAATACAATACAGCTTCAAAATTCTTTATTAAACATTTTTTTCTCTTATGGTTTAAAATAGAATGGAATTTTGATGGAAAGAAAATTTTAAGCCTCCTCCAGCAAGCTTTTTGGTATCTACTGCATGTTTGAAAAGCAGTAAGGACTCCATGGAAGGGCATTTAATTATTCAGGAACAAGGAGAAACAGCCATCTCTCCTTACCGAGCATCCTGGGCTCCTAGGATATGACATGGATCCTCTAACTCATACACCCTCTCAGTTTCTGGATTCTCATCGAACAGATTATCTTTCTGAAGATGATTTGGCCTCAATTTGCCATTTGTCTTCAAACATGACACAAAATCCAGACAAACTGCCATACCTGAATTTTAAGACGTACCACTCACAAAATAGCAAAAGAAAGCTGCTGCATGGGGTACTCAAAGACAACAGAATTCATTTGCTATGCAGCTGTAAGCACAAGCATAGTTATCATAAGTGCCCATTAATGCATCCCCCATGTGCTGGACACTTGGCAGGGCTGCTAATCACAGTGTCCTGCAGCCCACCCTGCCCGTCCCACTCCCCTCTTCAGTGGAAGTGCTATACTGGCATTCTTGTTTTGCCAGAATATGTTCGACCCACTCCAACATGGGTGAAAAGTAAAAGCAAAAAAAAAAAGAGAGAGAGAGAGAGAGAGAGAGAAAAGACAGGGGAGTGGATGAAATAAAATGAGGATCATTGTTTTTTAACATACTTAATAATAACATCTAATTTGAAATCACATAAGGGGATATTTTGGGTTTTTTTTATTGTTTTCTTCACTGAACCACAATTATATTTTTAAGGAAGAATAAATTGTATTCTTAAATATTCTATTGCTTTAAGAAATGTTAAGTATGTTATCTACTAACTCTTTCTAATGCATTTTAAACATATATTAGTGACTCTTAATCTGAGTAAAAGTATATGATATATAGATTGCTATCACCTTTCAGAAGAGTTCTGCAAGATGTTTTCTAAAAATGATTTCTAAACTAATATTACTTCGTTTATCAAGTAACCAAAATTTAAAAACCACAAGACAGCATCTGTAAATAGAAAAAAATTCTGCACCAGGGACTACACTATACATTTTTGCTAAGTTGAATGTTTCAATATAAAGTTTGTGAAAATTTCAGATGCTATAAGCCCTTTTACACAAAACTGAAAGATACAGTGTGGTTATGCTCATAGACAGCATAAATTATGAGAGAGATACTGTGATTGTTCCCCATCAAAATACATCTCTTTCACTGCAGATGTCCAGAATTCTCAGTAATATTATGTTTTGTTTGGTTAAATGATACTCGCTCCAACTGTCTGCTTTTAAGATATAAACACCCAACTGAGAAGGCTCTAAGTGACGCGCTAACACCTACATCTTTATGTGTGGCCTGAGGGCACTTCTTTTCCCTCAGATTGGAGGGATCTGTAGAAGAAGGGAGGAAGACCCAACCCTGAAGTACTGAAATTCATTGAGAACAAAGGACATCTGCCTCACCCTTACACTTAAGAGGTATTCCCTAGTTCTCTATTTAAATTACAGGGTGGCCAGGGCCACCCTCTGTCCCTACAGAGAACAGGGATGCTTAAACATAGAACTCCGAAGGACTATGTGTTTGTAGTATTTGTCACCTTACATGTTTTACAGTATAGAACTTATACACCGTTCCAATTTAACTTTTAAAGCCATTCTATCTTTTTTAAACAGATGTCCATCTGTTTGCAGTGGTTTGCAGATGAAAATGAGGGCCCCAGTGGTCTCCTCATTAACGGTGACTTTCCCAATTTCTGACTCACTGTAATGCACTCAAACCATGAGAATTTCAGTCAATTAGCTTCATAATCTGCCCTAGATTGCTCAGTTTTGCTCTTGAAATTTTCTTCATTCTATCAATGTTCTTTTAACATTTTAACACAGAGCATTTCAGAATAGAAAAAATAAAAGTTAACTTCTTTTAAAGCAAACTGTAAAGTCATACCCTCCCTAAAACCCCATACCTGACACAATTAACAGATTGATTTTAAGGCACTGAAGGGTGCATTCTTTCTGTGACACTGCCCTGACGGCTTTTGCAAATTCAGAAGGCAGCCATCTCTCCCAGCCTCCCATCCCATCACCTCAGCAACAGAAACCCTCGGATGCACAGGTCACTCCACTTGAGGCTTTGACAAGAACACATTCCCCATGGGTGGTCTGGCTTTTACAAGTGTTTGGGCACAAATACATTAACGTGACCTTTTTTAAAAGCAGCTGATCTATGCATTCATGGAAAAATCATCACACCAGTTCTCTGCTTTCTAAAATATTGTCCTTAAAATCTAGCAATGCCAAACACTGCACAGATTGTTGTTGATTCCTGAATTTCTATCATGCTTCTACCAAACAGTCAAAAGCCTGTGCATTGTATTCATGTTTTCAGCTCTGCTGTTCTTGGAGCATCTCCATGCTTTGCTGCACTGCAATGATATTTAGTGTCCTGTCAGTTCCCCGGTGGCAAGGAGTGCAACCAAATGGTTTTGCTACTTAATCGGCACAAACTGCAATCACTTAGAAACCAGACGCAGGAAGGGCTATTCCTGACCACAGTGTCAAAAATGCATCCAAATACGTTAAGTGGCTTAGACTATTCGCAAGCAGTGTGCTCCTAAACTTTTGTACTGATTTTTAAAAATAACATTTCAAGAACCAGCTTTATACTGATAAATGCAAAAGAAGTTAATTCAATCTAGTCGAGATATTGGGCATATTTTTCACATAACAGGTTGTTCAGAGTCTCAGAAAGTATTAAAATATTTTCTTCATGATTGGAAGCAAACATTATTTGCAACAGCTATAACCTGAAGGTGAAAATGCCTAATTCACTCACAGATTATTAAAAAGCAGCAGGACGTACTCAAAATGAAAGGCCCTTAGTTCTTCAGATTGAGGTGACTAGTTAAGGAGAGAAACAGCAGGACTTTCAAAGGTTTTTTTTTTTTTTTTTTGAGGTCTGAGTTTTGAGAAAGTTGCAAAGGCTTCCTAAAGTTCTGGTGGTTCAGGGAAGAAGCTACCAAATTAATTTGAATGCTTTTAAAAGGAGGTAAAGGAGAACGAGTGAGTGGTGAATTGTTCACAAAGCCCCATTAATTAAAATGTATGTGTATTTTTAATGTGTATTTGTGTGCTTTAAACTGACTTTCACAAAATGCAAATATGTGGGTCAACTTCAAAGGAAACCTAAAGTGAAGAACAAATGGACACAAAAGCCTATTTTAGATATCTATCCACCAACCCTGGAACTTCCTGTTACCAAAAAACAACCCAGCCACCTCCTGTCTCATAATGCTATGTGCGTTTCATGCTCTCCTCCTTGTTCCTGGAAATGTCCATTCTTTCCTCCTTTGTTCTGTCCAGCCTCTGTTCTTACTCTTTCCTCCCTTCCCCGTAACCTCTGCCATTCTTCAGCAGACTCTTGCTCTGTGCCATGACCTTGCCCATGTTCATTCAGGTCAGAGCTTCTTGAACTTCTCCCTGACCCTGACTCTTGTTCTGGCTCTATTCTTGTCCTAGAGCTGACTGCCAGAGGGCTTCCTGGCAGGCTTCTCGGAGGACTGAGGGCAGAGTCAGCCTGGCTAGACATCCTGATCCATGCACTTAAGCTCCTTATTGACAGCATCTTCCCAGAGGTGGAAAGTGTGAGTTAATTTTGAACTTGAAAATTTTGCATGGTTTCCAAATGTTCTGAATGTATTCTCCTGTTTCATGTGATTATCACTTTGCAGCATGCTGCTGGCTACCTAAATCCCATGCAAATCGCTTGCAAGATGTAGGCTCAGTGAAAAACACTCTCCCACATGTACAATTAGAACCAAGCATTATTCCCTACAAATCTACCTCTAAGAAATGAAAAAGGGAGGTTATTATTATTTTTAATATTAATAGCAACTATTAACCGTTAATTTAGCCCAAATCATCTGCAAGGGAAATCTGTGCTGCTTGCTTGTTAGTTGAACGGAGTGCATGATAATGTTCTGTTGTGTGCTATGTGGCATACTCAGTTGCTAGGTTACCCAGAGCATCAGGAATTCAGGGAACAATGTACTTATATCTTTTTCAATTTTGAAAAATAAAATAGGTATTGACATAAAATACAGTGTGGCACTGAAGTAATTTTGTAGTGGAGAGATCAGAGGAAGGGGGCCTTTCATCTCAGTGACAGCAGTTTACTCCTCGTTGTGACTTACTGAGGGCAGTGGCAGGACAGCACAACAGGATGTCAGTCTCTGGCAGAATGCTTGTGGTCCCTGTACCCCAGCAACTGTTTCTTGAGTCAGGCTCCCCAAAGCCATCCAGCAGCTGCTGTTCTGAGCTATGTCAACTGGTCCTACAGAAACCCTTGACAGGTCCAGTGATGTATGAGTGTGCAAGGGAAAAGCCAAGCCTTTCATGTTAAGAACAAATATTACAGATCTGGCTAAGGTCCTCAGTTGGCCGGGGCCATGCCAGTAGCTTTTTTTTTATGATTATTATTATTATCACCTTCGTATTCAGAGATAATGTCATAATTTACAGTCAGGCATTGTGTGACCCAAATGATTGATGCCACTTAGACATGAATTGGTGGGGTTAATAATGGTCTTTTAGTGAGGCCCAGCATGGGAGGAAGCTCTCTCAGAAAGGCTGCCTTCACTTTGATATTCTGCTCAAGACAGGAAGGTGGACTTCTAGAAGTCAACACTCCATCAAGCTCTACTTCTGAAAGCATCCCCAAGGCCCTGGTGAAAACTAGGGGTGGGGAAACCTCAAAAGCTCCTTTCTGTTCTTTCCACAATTACATTTGCTTGTGTTCAATCTTCAACGGCGGATGTAATCACAGAAGCTCCATTGAGGTGTGCACCATTAATTCTCTGATGAAAAAAGAGCTACCTTAGGAAGATGTTCTTCAAGGAATCTGCCCCCTCCCCAGCAGCATTATTCAGTCAGAATCAAAACTAGAGTAGGTTATGTCCATGTTCTTTAATCTATTCATCATGGCATTATACTGAGCACCTACAACTAGACATTATGCTAAATGCTGAGAGAAAATCAACAGTGATTAAGATGATATTCTAATTTTTAAAATGAATAAAACCAACTAGCCATACTGTAATAAATTTAAAGAAAGAAAAAGCAGGATGGAGGAGATTAGCATTCATTTTATACCTATGTAGTAGATACTACAATGCAATTAGGCAAAACTTAGGAAAATTGAAATTGAATCTAAGAAATGTTAAGTATCTTGCCCAAAGTCACACAATGGGTAGAGAACCAAGATTCTAACCAAGATATTTCTGAGTCTTCTTTCTCCTACTCTACTTCCCAGTGTTCAGATAACACTATGTGGTGAGAATTATTTTTCAAACTCTAATACAATGCACCACAAAAATTGAGAAAAGATGACTTGTGAACAAGGCCACCAGAGAAGGCTTCTTGAAATGCATGGTGAAAGTGAACCTGAAGAAGGAGAGAATTTATAATGAGAAGAAAGTGGGCTATAAAAATCTTGTTGGGACTTATTTTTTTCTGTCTGGAAAGTCACTACACCTTTGTTTCAGCACTGCCAAAAAGGAGACCTACTCTCTAAAATGATTAAACCTGGACAGCTTGCACCATTAAGTAGCAACATTTATTTTTCTCAAACACTACAGTTCACCTGTCTCACTGAAAGACATTTTAAGCCATCACCATATAAGCATCTTTCATCTTGAATTTCCTTTTTGGCTTTATACCTACCTCCAGTAATATCTTTCCTCCAAAGAGCCTAAGCACTTAAAAACAGATGATATATATCATTACTATTTTACCAACAATGTCATTGAATTGTATCCACTATGTCTGACGCTGTCCATCTCTGGAATTACCACATGTACTAGTGATAAAGATTATTCCTTATGAACAGAAAAAACACAGGTGCACTGAGCCTTCCCAGGTAATAAAATAAGGCAGAATTGCTTCATATATATACAGTAGATGTGCAATAAATACTGAATAAGATCAACTCTAACAACACATCAACATCTTCAAAAGCAACCTTGCTGAGGGTCCTACTTCTTTCCATTCTGAGTCTATTAATCCTGGTCAGTCTTCAAGGGCCTTCCATAGCCATCATAGGAAAGCCTAAATTCATCAGCATGGCATCTAGGGTCTCTCCACAATTTGACACTAGTTTGGAATCACATTTTCCAAAGTCTCTTCCCTGTGTGAGTCTAAGTTAGGTGGATACAAGAGAAAGTTCCCAAGGAACTTCCCAAGGAAGCAAAAGCGAAGCAGGAGCTATGATGTCATGCAGGTGAGTGGTGTTGGTGCCAGCCTCCATCACCACTCACACACTTTATGCCAGTCTACTGGATTGCCTTCTGCACCTTCTGCAGGGCACTTATATCAAAGTTGAGGGCAGTGATAGATGAAAATTCCAAATTGCTCTCATGGGTTCCCATTTGTCTTCTCTCTCTCCCTCTTCAGATACAGCTTTTTTTCAGACTGCTGATCCTGCTGACCTTCTGGCCAAGCCCTAGAAGCATAGCCAATAACCTTCCATAGACTTCTTCAGCTCCTATAATTGTATGAGGTCTAATCCCAGTAATAAACTTCTCATTTCAAATTACTCTTACTGTATCTCTTTCCTTGATCACGCTCTAATGAATATGCTAACCTATATACCTGCAATGGACTGAGTGTCTATATACTCCTCCAAAAATCGTGTGTCAAATTATAACCCTCCATATGACAGTATCAAGAGATAAGGCCTAATATTGTTTGGCTTTGTGTCCCCACCCAAATCTCATCTTGAATTCCCATAATCTCCATGCATCTTTGGAAGGACTCAGTGGAAAGTAACTGAATCATGAGGTTGCTTACCCCCACGCTGTTCTCGGGATAGTGAGTTCTCACAAGATCTGATGGTTATTTTAAGGGGAATTTTTCCCTTTTTGCTTGGCACTTCTCCTTTCTGCTACCCCGTGAAGAAGGTGCCTTTCTTCCCCTTTGCCTTTTGCTGTGATTGTTAAGTTTCCTAAGGTCTTCCCAGCCATGAAAAACTGTGAATCAATTAAACCACTTTTTTGAATAATTACCTAATCTTTGTTATTTATTCATAGCAGTGTGAGAACAGAATAAAACATGGTCTTTAGGAGGTTACTATGTTACATACTAGGTTAGAGACTACTGTCCTTATAAAGGAACCCCAGAGAGCTCTCTCTCGCCCTCTTTTCATCATATGAGGATACCCTGAGAAGTCAGCCTGCAATCAGCAACCCAGAAAAGGGCCCTCACTGAAACCCAATCGCTCTGGCACCTGAATCTCAGACTTCCAACCTCCAGAAACCAACTTCTTTTGTTTATAAGCCACCTAGCCTATAGTACCTCATTGTAGCAGCTGAAATAAGACAGTACCCTTAATCATTCCATTCCTCCTTTTGTACAGCATAACTCAAAGAGAAGTTATCATTCCAGTTTATTCTATTGCTTCCCCCTAGGATGCCACTCTTTGCCTCCCTACTGCTGTGGTTTGAATGTGTTCTCTCAATTCACTTGTAAATTTAATTTCCAATGCAACAGTGTTGTGAGGTCAAACTTAATAAGAAAATATTGGGTCATACGGGCAAAGTCCTCATGAAAGAATTAATGTCTTTATTTTGGGAGTCAGTTATTGCAAGAGTGTGTTATTATAAAAGGGAGTTCACCCTTCTTGCTGTCTCCCACGTGCTTGCTTCCACCTGTTGCCTTCCACCCTGGAATGACTCTTGCCAGATGCCAGCACCATGCTCTTGGACATCTTCACCTCCAGAACCATGAGACAAATAAACTTCTTTTCTTTATACATTGCCCAATATTCTGTTATAGCAGCAGAAAACAGACTAAGACACTTATATTTGAGATGATATTAATAATAATAGCCAACATATACATAGATCTTTACATTCTAGACTTCTTTAGCTCCTGTAATTATATGCACACCTAACAGATAAGGTACTATTGCTATCCTGACTTTAGAAATGAAGAAAGGGAGCCTCCGAGACATTAAAATTATCTTGCCAAAGATCCCACAGCTAGTAAGATGTGACAGCAGATTTTGAACTCAGTCAGTCTGATTCCAGAATCCCTGCCTTTAATAACTATTCTGTGCTTTCTCTTACATACCATATAGCTTATATCTAAGGTATGCTGTGTTGACAAATAAAGCCTCAAATCTCAGTGGTTTAACATAATAAATTCAACTTTACACTCATGCAAAATTAAATCTGTACCAGGCATTCTCCTTACCATCTGGAATCTGGCCCCTAAGATTGCTGCTGCAGAGAAAGAAACGACCATAGGATTTTGCAGGTCTATTTTAAAAGTCAGGCCTGCAAATGACTTACATCTCTTCCACCCACATCCCATTGGTCATATCCCAGTAACATGGACCTGACCTAACTGCAAGAAGGCCTAAAAAGACAGGTATGTGAATGTGTACCAAACACCAACTGTCTTTTTCATGCTTATCCTTCAAAATTCATCCTTCTCCCTGGAAGCTGTCTTCTAAGCAGAATGAATCTCTATTTCTTCAGTACCTAAGGCACTATGGCACATGTTGGCAAATCTATTTAGTAGCATATATCTTTTTAAAAATACCATTTAACTTTATTTTTTTATCAAAGTAAGAAAAAAGAAGAATATGCACATTGTTGAAGTCAGTTAAGCATGCCTCTTCAGGCCCATAGTTCTGCAACTCAGTTGCCATCCCAGTTCTTCTTTTCTCTTCTCTCCTATATGGAATCACTGTATTGTATTTTTCATGTTATTATCTGAATTATACCTTCATTTTGTTAAAGCAAGTCTCAAATGGCTTCTGCAAACATTGAAGGCAAATTTTCTGAGATTCTGCCTATAAAACACATTCATTCGCCTGTGTACTTAATGTATTCTTTGAATGTATATAGAATTCTGAGCTTCCACTGTTGACACTGAGAAGTTTGATGATGTTATAATTCTTGATTCTTTGTAAGTGAGCTACTTTTCCTCACCTGCATTTTAATGAATCTTCTTTATATGTGTGTTGTCCTGAAATTTCTTTAGAAGTTTGGCTGTGGATCCTTCATAAGCTCTCATGCTGGGCACTCAGTGGGCTCTTTCAGTGCTGGCATATATGTCTTTTAATTCTGGAAAATTTTCTTATATTATGTCTTTGTTCAGTTTTTTCTATTTATATTCTCTTTCTGAAAATTTTAAGATATTGGTCTTTCTGGATTGCTCTCTCTCTCTCTCTCTCTCTCTCTCTCTCTCTCTCTCTCTCTCTCTCTCTCTCTCTCTCTCAACAGGGTCTCACTCTGCCACCCAAGCTGGAGTGCAGCCCTGTGATCATGGCTTACTGCAGCCTCAACCTCCAGGACTCAAGCTATCCTCCTGCCTCAGCCTCCCTTGTACCTGGGACCACATGTATAGAATTCCACACCCAGCTAATTTCTTTATTTTTTGTAGAGATGGAGCCTCCCCATGTTGCCCAGGCTGGTCTTGAACTCCTGGGCCCAAGCGAGCTGTAAACCTCTGCCTCCCAAAGTGCTAGGATTTCATGTGTGAGCCACTGTGCCAGGCCTTAGACTGGTCTCTTAATATTTTTAACTTTTCTTGATTTTTGCACATTTCCTTGTCCTTTTCCTCCACTTTCTAAAAACTGGCCTTAACTTCTGCATTTCCTATTCCTTTTAATTATTATTTTGGCTATCTGATGTTTAATTTCCAAGAGCTGTTTTTTGTTGTTTTTTTAGTATCTTTTTAATGGTTCTCATCAACATTTTCTTCTTCATAGCGACTGCATGTGTATATATTTCTAAATTGCCATTTTCCATGGGGCATCATTTTTAGCTAAGAATTTTTCAAATATGTTATTTTTAATTGCTGCTGTTTTGGTTTATGTGTTTTAATTGAAGCAGTATTAAGGACCATTGCAGTACTATTCAGAATAATATTTTTTAAAGAATAAAATGTTTAGACAAAAACTTTCTGTCACTAATCCCTGCAACTGTGTAGACCAGTCTTACGTCTCCACAGATATATATGGGATAACTGTGAATATACCCTATCTGTGACAGGGTATATTCTTTATATGTGTGTTGTCCTAGGGATTTTATCAGTGGCTCTCAGGTGGAAGAGTACATTTCTTCTGTTTTCTGCTTTGTCTATATTTTCCTCTAAGTTCTTTTGGTTCTCTCTCTCTCACTCTCTCTCTTTCTTTCTCTCTCCCCCTCTCTCTTTCTCTCTCCCCCACCCTTTTCTCTTTTCTGCTTTTCTTGCTGAAGGTTTTCATCAGGTATCTAGTAAGTTGTTGGCTGTTCACATTTAAGAGTGAAACACTAAAAGCTGTTTGGAAACTGTATGCGAAGGTGGAACTTATCAATTGGTGGGTTTCACTGCTGGCTGGAGACAACGCCCTTTGGAGGGGTGACTTCTAAATATCAGTCTCTTTAGATAGACACAGACCAACACTCTCTACTAGTTCGATAGCTGTGGAGAAAATTCTCCACTCTCTCTGGAGGATAGAGTTCTGATTTCAAGTGTTCTTACAGCCAAGCAGCTCAAGGAGGGCTTAACATTCAGTCTGAAGGCTTTCCTTTAGTCCTCCTGATTTTAATATATAGTGTCTTTCTTCTCACCATTCATTTCAGCCTCTACAGTTCAATTTTTCACAAAATAAAACCAATGCTTCCTGTTGCCATTGGTGAAGGAAAAAAAACCAAGGAGCTCTAGATACTTGTTATAGAAGTGTCCAACCAATTCTCCATGTTTTCAACTCCATGCCTTATTCCTGTCTTCAGTGATGCCAAGTGTTTTTACTTTCTGAGTCTTTCTGAGATTTTCTAGCAAAATTTCACATTTCTCATTGGCATTACTTTCTATAGGTATTTAGAATAAGGTTTTGTGTCTCCGGGAAATTTTATGTCCATTTCTATCTTATACAAAGGGCTTACTCTATTACTGTATATTCTCCCATGCTGTTTATGCTTATTAGTTCACACATTTTCTCTCATTTTATTGGTATTGCAAGAGGGTATGAGGTAAACAAATATATTCTATCCACTGTCTAACCAGCCTGTGTTCTGTCCAGGTACATACTTTCTTTACCCCAAAAGAGTGTCAGTTCTTTGAAGGTGGGTACTGTAACTCATTCTGCCTTTTATCTTCCATAGTGTCTTGACGTAGTAGATGGCAGGATCTCACTAAATGTCTATTTTATTGGAGAGCTGGAAAATAACCTGAAATTCTACCCAGAAGCTCACAAAACCTTTTTCCCTTCAAGTTATTTGAAAAACATTTTTTTTCAACTTTTAAGTTCAGGTGAAGTTTCATTAAATAGGTGAACATGTATCATGAGGGTTTGTTGTACAGATTATTTTATCACCCAGGTATTAAGCTTAGTACCCATTAGTTATTTTTCCTTATTCTCTCCCTTCTTCCAACCTCCACCCTCTAAAAGGCCCCAATGTGTGTTATTTCCCTCTATGTGCCCATATATTCTCATCATTTAGCTCCTATTTACAAGGGAGGACATGTGGTATTTGGTTTTCTGTTCCTGCATTGGTTTGCTAAGAATAATGGCCTCCAGCTCCATCCATGTCCCCACAAGGGACACAATCTCATTCTTTTTTTTATGGCTGCATAGTATTCTATGGTGTATGTGTACCGCATTTTCTGTATCCAATCGACCATTGTTGGGCACTTAGGATGATTTCATGTCTTTGCTATTGTGAATATACACATATAAACATACACATGCATGTGTTAGCCATTGTGGAAGACAGTGTGGTGATTCCTCAAAGACCTAAAGACATAAATACCATTTGACCCAGCAATCCCATTACCAAGTATGTACCCAGTATGTACCCAAAGGAATATAAATCATTCTATGTAAAGACACATGCACTTGTATGTTCATTGCAGCACTATTCAGAGTAACATTTTTTAAAGAATAAAATGTTTAGACAAAAACTTTCTGTCTTTAATCCTTGAAACTGTGTAGATCATCTTCTTATCTCATGGTTTAGATATTTGTGTTGACTCTTTAACAGTGACTTTTTAACCAAAAGCCTAAAACAACAAAATTTACAGTGAAATGATCGAAACATCTCTGGGTATTTTAAAACATTAAAGACAAAGCCTGTCAGAATTTCAGGGTAAATGGAGTTATATGCTGTGACAGAAAAATGTAGTTCTCTCCCATTGCACTCTCAATCTTTAGATTTCTATTGGCATCCTCCTCCTATTGTCACTGGAATGATTCTGCCATCAAAAACACTTAGAAGGTAGTGACCTAATCATCTCTCAGTGATTTCTTTAGACAATTGTATAAATATTGATTACTTACACAACTAGGAATAAGATAGTGTACTCAAAGAGATGACAATTTAAAAGGACAAAGTATAAATCCACATCTGTTTTCTATGACACAAATAAAGATTATTTTTAAATCGTTAACATTTTCTTCTTCATACCATCTGTGTGTATATATCTTTCTAAATTGCCATTTTCCATTGGGCATAATTTTTAGCTGAGAATTTTTCAAATTTGTTATTTTAACTGCTTCTGTTTTGGTTTATGTATTTTAATTGAAGTTTTAAATTTTGTGCTTACACCCCGTGGAGTAATAACCACAAAGGGTAGAATTTTGTTAATTGAAAGAATAAATTTAAAAACAATGCCCTAAATAAATTAGACAACTAGGTTATAGATGGGATTTCCAAGAGGCATACAGATATATGTGTTAGTGCATCCTTAAATACATGCAAATCTTTTTCTATAGTAGCAACAGATAGAATGGTAATATAAAAGTGCAAACTTCTTTCCAAAAAAGCATTAAATTCTTGAACTAGTTAAGTTATAAAGTGTTTCTAAAGAAAGAATTTCACAAAGATTACAATGTCATTACTTGTTCCTAATCATTGAGCAACCACTATATGCCAGATACTATTCTAAGGACTAGAGAAAAAGAAACGACCAAAAATAAAATAACGTGACTTTAAAGAATTTACAATCAAGAGATAAACACATAAACAGTTACAAAACAATGTGAAAACTCCTAGAGAACGGCTAGGCATGGAGTTCTACAGAACTAGAGAAGAGGAGAATTTTCAGTTGAGACTTGCAAAATAGTTAGACATTATCCAGGAGAGAAAAAACTGCAGTGGACATTCTGTAAGGAGAGCCAAGTGTGCAGAGCACACAGAAAGGAACCATTTAGTGTGGAGAGCAGTGAACAGAGTGAGGGTCAAAGCGGGAGGAGAGAGCCAGAGAGGGAGGCAGGGCCAGACTATGAAAGACTATATATGCCGTGCTAAGGAGCTTAGACAAGAAGCATCAGGAAATATGTAGGGAATTGTATGTGATGGAAAAATAAATCAAATCCCTATTTTAGAGAAGTCACAGTGATATGAAGGAGGAATTGCAAGAGGACAAGAAGAAAGGTAAAGGGTTGTTGCACTACTCAGGAGACCAATAATAAGGGCCTGAACTGAGGGACTGGAAGGCAAATTCAGACTGTAAGAGATGAAATTGACCAGAATTGGTGATTAGTAAGATGAAGGTGTGAAGGAAAATGAGTTGGCCGGGCGCAGTGGCTCAAGCCTGTAATCCCAGCACTTTGGGAGGCCGAGGTGGGTGGGTCATGAGGTCAAGAGATCGAGACCATCCTGGTCAACATGGTGAAACCCCATTTCTACTAAAAATACAAAAAATTAGCTGAGCACGGTGGTGTGTGCCTGTAACCCCAGCTACTCAGGAGGCTGAGGTAGGAGAATTGCCTGAACCCAGGAGGCGGAGGTTGCGGTGAGCCGAGATCGCGCCCTTGCACTCCAGCCTGGGTAACAAAAGCGAAACTCCATCTCAAAAAAAAAGGAGTTGAAGATGACTGTGACAGTTCTGGCTTGGGTGCCTATATAGATAGTGTTCATCACTGAGACAGGACACAAGAAGTTGGTGGGTAAGAGAAAATGTAAGGAGTTCAATTTCAAACATGCTCTGTTTAATGTGGTAAGGTCATCCCCAAGTAGAGATTCAAGTAGACAGTTGGCTTTGTGTGATCTGGCCATAATTTGCCTCTCTGGTATGCTTCATTTTCTCCCATTTTACCCGCACTCCACTTAACAGTAACTTTCCACCATTACTGGGATACTCCAAGTCTGTTGCACTTTAAAGCCATTGAGTTTCTTGTTCCCTACCTGAGAACCTGCATGGCTGATCCCCTTACTTCATCCACGTGTCTATTCAAAGGACTCTTGAAAACAACTACCCTTGTCACCCCATATGAAACAACTTCCAACCCATATGTCACTCTCTAGCCCCACATTATTTTCTTTAAACATTTATCACTGCTTTAAGTTACATTATGCATTAATTTTCTCTCCTGCATTTCCTGATACTCTCTAATAGCATTCAACAGTTTAAAAATAAAAAAAGTGAGTTGGACTGATCCAAAGCATATAAGGTGGCAAAATATCTGTGTAAGAGAAATGAGAGATATGACAAAAAAAATGCCAAAATGTTATTCAATGACATTCATACTGGATTTAAAAAGAAGTAAATTAGGACACTGACTCAATTTGATTTAGAAGAAAAGAAAAGAAAGAAATTTGCTGGTTCATATAAGGGAAAATTGCAATAAATGTCTCTTTAGATATATCTCATCTTTGCTTGAGATGAAACCTATCTTTATCTCTCAGATCTGTTTTTCTCTGTGTGGGCTTTGTTCCTGGCAGGTCCTCCCTAAGTGGTAGCCAAACTGATCAGCAGCAGGAACTGGATTTGTAAGCCTGTTTCTGATGCTGATCAGTTTGGCTACCTCTTACTCAATAAAGCCAACCAAATCTGGATTGACAGGTCCACCACTGAATCAGTCACTCTGGCTAAAGAAATAGAATATTTTGTTTGGCCAGGTTTGGGTCACATGCTCATTCTTGCATCCAGATGGTGACATCAACCTCCCCCAAACCATAAGAGTAAGATTAGACTAGGAAAGCATCTGTAAAGGGATACTGAGCAAAGAACACATGTGTACTTTAGAATGTAGTACTCTTCAGAAGCAATGGGATGAAAAAGAGGAATTCTAAGGAACGTTCAGGTGTTTGAAGACCTCAGTGATATGAAAGGAAATTGTTGAGGAAGGGAATGAGGAAATGAATAAACCAACAGGATACAGACTGAACAGACAGTGGCAACACCTAATAAATGTGAAGGGTAACCTGTGAGTCAGTATATAGCAGCACAAAAGAAGGACAGGATGATAAAGCCAGGTGCTAAAAACCAAAAGGAATATAATTAATTAAAATGTTTAGAGTAAACCCCAAACCCATTGCAACAACCTGTATTTTAAAAAGAGAAGAAAAAGAAAATAACAAATGCTGGCAAAAGTGTGGAGAAACTGGAATGTCTGTGCACTGCTAGTGGGATTGTAAAATGGTACAACCACTACAGAAGACAATATTGCAGTTCTTCAAAAAAATGAAAAATAAAACTACCATATAACCTAGGAATTCCACTTCTGGGTACATATCTAAAAGAATTGAAAACAAGTTCTCAAGGAGACATTTGCAGACCTGTGGTCATATTATTCACACCCATATTATTTACAATATCCAAGAGCTGGAAGCAATCCAGATGTTGACAGATGGATGGATGGGTAAACAAAATGTGATATATGCATACAATGAAATTTTATTTGTCCTTAAATGGGGAAGAAATCCTGTCACATGCTATAACATGGATAAAACTTGTGGATATTATGCAGGTGTAATAAGCCAGTCACAAAAAGACAAATACTATATGATTCTACTTACATGAGATATCCAAAGTGGTCAAATTCATAGAAATGAAAAATGGAGTTGTGGTTGCTAGGGTTCTGGGAGAGAGGGGAGAGAAACGGGAAATTTTTCTTTAATGTACATATAATCAGTTTTGCAAGATAAAAAAGTTCTGTAGATCTGTTGCATAACAATATAAATATTCATGAAGGCATGGCCTTCATGAATAACATTAGTAGCCTTATAAAAGAGGCCTCAAAGCGCTCTTTTGCTCCTTCTACCATGTGAATACACAGCTAGAAGCCTCTTTGAACCAGAGAATGGGCCGTCACCAACCAGCACTTTCATCTTAAACGTCTCAGCCTCCAGAATTGAGAGAAAAAAATTGTTATTATAGGTCACCCAGTCCATGGTGTTTTGTTATAGCAACACAAACAAACTAAGACAATGAAAAATGTAGTGAATAAGAAGAGTTTTTTTTTTTTTGAGGCTAAAAATAATGTATATGCACCCTTATACATTTTAGGGAAGGTGTTGACTATAGCCAAAATTTGCCTGGTTACATTTTTTCCATTTCTTCCATTAACATTAATCTCTCTTCCATAAAGAATGTAGTTTGTATGATGACATTGTAGTTCCCAAAATAATTGGTAATTTAACCATTTAGATTAGGGATTATCATTCCCATGTGTTACATGATTAACACATGTAACTAGAAAAGTAATAATGTATGACAAGTTGTTTTAGCCAAGAAGCTAGGTGATTAAACTAATTTTGATATATTAATAGTGTTTAATAAAAGTTACGAGTCAATATACCGTTTGGTTAATATTATAATCACCACAGACAGAAGTGAATAGATTGCTCATCACCGGTGACTCTCAATCATCCCATATATGCATGCATCATATCATCATGTTCAGGAGTATCGGATAGAAATGGTCTTACCCACTTCCTTTGGTTTCCCTAAGAAGGTATTTTCCCCTAACCACTTGTACCTTTTTGCCCCACAGCACCTCTCACCTCATCAGGTAGAGAAACTTACCTGTAACAGATATAGAGGTCAGAGGCATGGGTGTCTCTCGTCTCCCACAGCAAGCCAACATCTTGCTCTGCTCCTCCATGCTGGAAGTTGTACTGCAGCAGGTCCCATGTGAGGTGGCCTGCTCTGATCCAGTGCTGCCTGTGACTGGATGAGTAGGTCAAATTTTGCAGTATGATAATAGGAATCCCACTATTGCCCACATTCTCCAATATTAGCCTTACCAATGATAAAGGGAACACTTGGGCTCTCCATCTGACCATCTTTTGTCTTATTTCTTCAATGACTCTGCACTCTGGATGAGATAAGGGACTATACACAAATTCCAGAAAGGTCTGCTTTTAACAAAATATATTTTGGGATATCAAGATTTAATCCAGTTTGCTCTAACATAAAATGTGATTGTCTTTTTTGATTCAGATATTAACTACATGGATAAATATAAAGAAAAATGAAGTATAGGTCTTAACTAACCAGCAGAGACAGGAGCTTGAGAATGCAAGAATGTTGTAAGAAATAGGGCTCTTTCACTTAACTCTTTTAACTATTCTCCAAATATGATAAATCTATTAGTATTAGCATCCCAAACTGCAACTGTTGTGTTAAAATTTAAATAATAAATATAGATTTTTTTAAATCCTTAAATTTAATATTAACTTTACTTCTGTATGGAGAAGTAAAAAAAATTATCCAGACAACTGACTAACATTTATTTCTCCAACACATTCACCAAACACCAACTGATCACCTAAGTACACTATGTATACAAACCCTCGTGGTTTCTACTTTTAAAGAGCACAAATAAAACTGAAGACATACCTGGGTACAAGTACCTAGAATAAGGAGGTATTTGCTAAGTCTCATAAAAGGTGAAAAAAAATTGCATGGATGTTTACAACATGTAGAGGTCTCTTTCAGAGGAGAAATACCTGTGCAAACTAGGTGGCATTTTCATCGGAATGTGTAAAACAGTGAGCAAACATGAAGTTTGGAAAGCACAAAGCAAAAAGCTTCTGGGGAGAAGTGAGAGATAAAACTGGAAAGGTATTTTGGGGCCATAACTGGAGCAGGGCTTGAATCCTAAAAAGAGTTAAAAATGATTGGAAAAGGGGCTGTGTGGGATGAGCAGTGAGTCAGCAAGAGATGAATAAAAGAAGTGCTGAGCAGAAAGGACAGCTCAGTTAAAGTGAACAAGCATAAATTTGTGGCAGACTCAATCAGTGCAGCTTTCTCTAGCAGCACTCTTCAGCCTAGCTAGGAAATATTTAGAAGTTCAAGGTCCATGGGAAATTTTAGGCAATAAGTGAAGGCACTGCTGAGTCGGCTGACCATGAAAACAAGCTAGACGGAAGAAATAAAGTTGGAAGTTAACAGACAAGAAGAAAAAGAGCAGAGTCAGGGTTGTGATGAGAAGGAAGACCAGGATTAGTATGAGAAAGAAATTTAGAATGGCTGACATTAAAGAGATTGTGGAAGAGGCAAGATACTCAGAATTGGAGATTCATAGATGATGAGATCCAAGGATGGAGAGGAGTTGGGGATCATTGGTGTCAAGGAGGTAAGGAACTGTGGAGTCACCGATATGATAATAAAAGATAGGTTAAATTCACTGGGTAAGGAAAAAAAGTACCATAGAGTTCCAAATACCATAGCAGCTAGGAGAAAAGGAAGGCTGCATGAGACAGTCTGAAAGAGAAGAGATTGCTGAATTTCAACAGCCAGAACAATAATGAGGAATGGGCAATGGAGAAGGAAGATTAACCCTGTTTCTTCATCCTGTGTTAGTGATAAAGGAAGGGGAAAAGAGAAAGTTGTCCTAGGAAGAATTTCCTGGGAGGTAACATCATTAGCAAGAAAGCCAGGCTCACTTATAGAAGAGATGTAGAAAGAACATTTATGAAAAATAAATGGAAGATACAGGAAAAGTTTTATAAAAATAGAGGGAAAATAACAGAATAACCACAGGACCTGGTAGCACAAAAAGGCAAAGGCTGCCTCTAGGACTCATTAGGATTATTTACAAATATTCTGGTTTACAAAGCAGATACAGATATGGGCTTTCATTAGCCAATTGAGCATGATCAAGTGACATGTGTCACTTCCAGTGGAAGCTTTACATGCTATGCACAGTTCACCACATCTCTTGACCTAAAGTAATTCTAGAGTCATGTGTCATATGGAGCTTTGGTCACCGGGGTCTCTGAGTGATGCAAAAAAGCAGAACCCCCTTGCCGACCCTTTATACACATTTTGCATGAGTGAAAAATAAACCTTTTTTTGTTTAAGCCACTAAGATTTGGGAAGTGTTTCTTTCTACAGCCTGACCTACTTTGATTAATAGGTAATTCAAGTAACTAGAGGAGAAAAGCACTTTCAGAAAGTGCTTGAAATGTGTTCTTCTCATGAGTCTACCTATTTTACAACAATATTTTAAACAAAATTTTCTTCAAGATACAAAGAAGAACTATGAGAATTTAGGTAACAATACTCCAATATTAGGATCCTCTAGTGCTCACTGATGGTTTAAGATCAGCAGTAGCAACACCTGGAGCCTGCTCTCTCCTTCCTCAGCCTCTACCCCACCCCAGTCTGTTAGCTCCATTAAGCCTAAGCCAAAGACTCCAGAGAGAAAGCAGGGGAAAGAGATCTGGCAAAAGATCTCTCCTGATCTGGAGGTGAAAGAAATCGCAGACAGAAATAATTTGTGCTGAGGCAGAGTCCAGAGAACAGAGAAGTTAGCCAGAAATTGGGCTGGGGGTTCACTAGACATAGAATCTAGAAGCTCAAGGTGAGAAGGGTAACTAGGACTCAGCTAACCAATATTGGCAGTGATTAGAAGACTTTAGTGACTGCAGATTTTGAGAGCTGCTAAGATCAACAAATTCCAATATTGGATGACTAATCTGCTGTTTACTTTGGATTTGCTTTTTTGTTGTTATTGTTGTTGTTGTTGTTTTGTCTTTATTGGCTTTTTACAGAGTGGAAGATGTGATGAGCAGGATTTGGGGGCCTATGAGGGCTCCATTTACACCTGTCATCACCTGTAAAAATTTTCACCAGTTTACATTTTAGTTTTTTAAGATACCCTGGCCATGATGATACAGAATAGAGGATCTTATTTTCTGGATCAAAGAAGCACAAAATATGTATCCTCCTTTTTCCATCATTAATCAACTCTCTTCTACCTGCTCTAATTGCTAGGCTTGTGGACTCTTGCTCATCTACCAAACAAAGATGTTTGATGAAATGTTCCCTTCTGCTATGGGGTGATTCCAGCAGGAAGAGGCAGACTCCTAAGCAGCATAGTCTCACTCAGAGCTGTCACTTGTGGCTGGTAATATACTATACATTAATGACTTCGTGACATTGTTATCCCTTTTCTTAGCTTCTCAAAGGACACCTGGCTTAACTGAATGACTAGCTTATTTTATCACTCTGTAGGTCATCCCGACCCTTAGAAACAGAATTAAAGAGGGAGGGAGCACCATGCAATTGTCACACCATTACTCCTAGCCCTGGAAATGCAATGATAAAGAAGTTCAGAGATGCAAAAGAGACTGCTGGGAAGGTTGGCTGCCTTCTTAGATCTGATAAGGATAATTCCAGAGCCTATAACTTCTAGTAATAAGGCTTCAAATTGACAGCATTTTGATGTATGTAAGTTATTGACAGAGTTTTCTTTACATTACACTAAAGGCTCTCAGGAGTTAACAGGATAGGCCACAGTCTAGAAGACAAAATGAGAGTCATTTATCCATTTTGGTGAGATGTGCATCAGTGAGAAAAAAAAGAGATGGAAAATTTTGCATTTGAACATTCTGAATAAAGCATCACATATCTGTTATTGTTGCCATTAGACTAGTTTCCATTTATTTAGCAATTTCAAAGCCAAACACTGTACCACAGGGTTTCTTTTGTTGACTTTACATCTTCTCTTTTTATAAATGAGTGGGGTCTGCCACCTTAATTATATAGAATGATATTTCTTCTCTCTTTTCATTTAAATTCTGTTTCAGCCAGGCATAAGGTACTACTTCCATTTAAACAAATTGGGTTAATGGAGTTTTGATAACTTCGCCACTTTTATTCAGAATAGGCCTAAATTAGACATATGTGCTGCCAACCAGAAAGGAGTTTTATTTGGAAATTATGGCTTTGGATAGATAAGATTTTTTCCAACTCTTACATAATACTTTCTTTTGACTTGCAATCACTTGTTGTAGCCAATTTTGTAGTATGAAACCTGGACTATGGTTAAGTTTTACCAAAGCAAGAAATTATAGAGAATCGACAAATATCTGCCCACAGTATGGAACATTTCCTCTTTTACTATCAAAAATGCACCCGGAAGAGTGTGGGTGTGAAACCTAAGTAATTCCAGTTCTGCCATAAAAACAAGAAAGAAAGGATACTTAGGAATTCCAGAACATAGTTGTGTGGCAGGACCTTGTTTTCATGAAGAAATAAATTGCTTTGTTTACCTTGCCCCCTTTTGTTGCATTAGAAGGATGAAATGTAAGTGTTTCCATTCTTCACCAGGGAATATTTGAAAATTAAGTCTTCCATGAATTTGAGAAAGGGAGACAGCGCATGAATTTGATTCTGATTCTAAGGTTTATGGACCATCAACATCTATTGAGAAAAAAAAAAAAAAAAAAGGAAGAAAAGTCTTTAAGAATAAAGAGAAGGAGACTAGATGGAAAAGTGGAGGACAGGGTTCACCAGATGGGCTGCTGACATCATGGGCCTGATTCTAGCAAAGTTAGCCGGAAGGGAGATGGCCTATTGCTTAAGAGGAAACAGTGAGCAGAATGAAACAGGAGCTTTTGTTTATGACTGTCTTAGCATGTCCTGGATTATGAAGAGAGAAGAGCCTTCACTGCCAACCACCCAGAGCCACCCAATCCACTCAAGCCAGAACCACATATGTTAGTTTTGTACCACTGCTGTAAGAAATTACCAGAAATGCAGTGGCTTAAAACAACACAAATTGAATCTGTTACAGGTCTGGGTGTCATGATTCCAAAATAAGTCTTAAAGATTCTGGCAGAGCTGATTCCTTCTGGAGGCTCTCAAGAGAATTTATTTTTTGTCTTTTCTAGCTTTTATTCCTTGCCCCATGGCCTTACATCACATCATTTTTCTCTCTCTGTAATTACTTCACCTTCTACTTTTGAATATCTACAGTCCCAGTGTAAGAACTCTTGTGATTATGTTTAGGGCCCACCTGGATAGTCCAGAATAACCTCTCCTTCACAAAATCCTTAACTTAATCACAGGTGCAAAGGCTCTGACCAGGGACAATTGTTAATGACCCCATGGATAGAATAACATTGACCATGTGTTGAAAAAAAATTTACTTCAACCCTACAAAGTCAATAATTAGAATAATGTCCAATGATAAAGCCAACTTTGAGTCTTAGTGGATTATAAGAGAACTATCTTAGTGTGAAGTTCCAGGATCTCCCTAGTCTATTATTTTGTTAATTTAATTTAACAGAATTAATTAACTATTGCAAATACCTGCAAATTAGCTGAAATAATGCATGTTCTAAAGAGAAAGACAAACTATTCTTTTTCTATAACTGGTTATTGGAAAAATTAAATCATTTAGTGCGCACCCAGTCCAGTTTGTGGCACTGTTGCACATTAGGTGTGGTTGGCCCAGCAGCAGTGTAAAGCTATTCACAGATTCCCGTGGTTCTCGAATACCTTTCTAGCCAGGAGAGTAGCAACATGTTCCCTGCCTTGGAGAGGTGTAAATCTGAAGCACAAGTGGGCTAATGTTGCAATAATATGAGACCCTTTTCAAAGCTCAACAGCCAAAAAAGATGGGAAAAGGTTATGTTTGAAGACAATACACAGCACAGGTGTCTTACAGTAAATTTTATTAGGTTTTTAAAGAGAATTATAGATGATAATGGATCTGTGGGATAATACATAGTCCCGGAGGAACTACAAAGCTGTGATGCACGTGAGGGCCTCCACTAATGCCATCAACAGTGAAAGTGCAGGCCCAGCAGTTTATGAATAGTCAATGTATTCAAAAAAGAAATTCAGCTTCATATTAACATTGATATAATCTATGGATATTTAATTGTCAGTAATGATTTTATTGATTTTCATATTTTAGTAAGCAAGCAAATAAAATGCCTTAGAACCTCAGAGATACTATTATAGAAATAAAAGCATTTTTCTATAAGTAGGCTATTATAGTGGCTTTTCATTCATTTTTTCATTCATTAAATAAATATTTTCTAAGCATTTGCTCTCCTGTGCATGGATATACGTAATGGTTATCACTTAATTATTTATAGTTTTATAATTTATAATACACTTTCCAGGTAATATCCCACTTAATAGCTGTGAAGTGAGCATTTTTACCATCATTTTATGGAAGGGGAAACTGAAAGTTCACATTATCAAGGATCTTCCCAAAGGTCACCCAGTCTTGGGAAACAGGCAGAGCTATAATTTAATATCAATTCTCCATTTCCAGAGCCATCACAGAACACTGTTTGACTTCTCCCGGCCTTTTGAAATCTTACTGTCTGCAAGGAGTCTTACAATACAAGGTAAGAAACCTCTATACCACAGTCTCAAGAATATGCAAGTATTTTTCCAGGCTCCTGACGATCATAAATCACACTTTCTATAGAATTGTCCCTTTCCAGTATCTCTCCTTAGACCAAAAGTTAACCACCTTTGCAACTTTCATCTAAAGTTTTATCTCTCAATTAACAGTCATTTTCCACAATGGAGCACAGCTTGTAATGAATTCACGAAATTTACTGCCTGTATTACAACAAGGAGAAAAACACTGAAGCCTCTCTGAGGTCTATATCTTAGGCAGCGCATGATTTACTCCCCAGTGGGAAAATTTACTCCTGCATGCTAGCTTTGCAGCAGACAAGGTTTGGATTGTACCTTAGAAAAGTTGCAAAGGCCTTTGAATTGCACCTTTGTGAGGTCCTGTAAGTAATCAAAATTTAAATGTTAAATCCATGAGGGGTCAAGCTCTGTGATATAGAGAAACTGCAGAAGTTGAAAAGAAAGGGGAAGTTACAACTAATGAGAACAAGGAAGACTTATGGAGAGAGCAGCCATGGAGCAGTGCATTGATGTCTAAGTTGACATTCAATGGAAGATTGTGGGGAAGAGATTCCAAGAGGATAAAATGTCGTATGCAAAGGCAAGAACAAGGAATGAGCTGGTTCTATTCTGGGTTCACTAAGTAGGCAATGGGATAGTAAAGTAGGAGATAAACTAAGGTAGTAAAAGAAGCTGGAATGAAAGTTCACCCGGTCTTGGGGAACTGGCAAAGCTATAATTTAATCTCAATTAAATATTCAC
Source organism: Callithrix jacchus (assembly GCF_049354715.1). Lineage (NCBI taxonomy): Eukaryota > Metazoa > Chordata > Mammalia > Primates > Cebidae > Callithrix > Callithrix jacchus. The sequence goes on along the minus strand of NC_133503.1, from coordinate 122,710,161 downwards.
TAGCAATAGAAGTTACTGAAAGTTTAAGACAAGGGTGATGTACTCAAGGAGACACATTTGGCAGAAAGGCAAGATGGATTTAAAAACCTGAGAGCTTTCCAATCTTCCTATTTCTCACTAACAAATATAGACTGAAAATAGCAGATACTCATCGTCCTGGCTGCATTCACACTAACAGCATAGAAAAGTGAACCAATCCTGGGTCATGAGATATAAGGAGATATCTTCTGAAAGTTATTGAAAGGTATCTGGGAAAGCTTTTCTCCCTTGTTAAGAAAGACTCATGAAGAGAAATCCTCCCTCTCCCTCTCCCTCTCCCTTCCTGCAGCTAAAAGTTCTTGTGTGAGAATCTGATGCTTGGAGCTGAAGTAGCTATAGTGTGACCATGAAGGGAAGGTCAGGGAAGTCGTGGAAAACCATTCCAGAGGCCTGACATTGCAGAACTATTGAAGCAACCATGGAAACTCCTGCTGAAAATCTTCTTTATGTGAAAGGAAAATTAAATCCTGATGTTTAAAGCTACTTTTAGTTTGTTTTTGTGTTAGTTTCAACCAAAACTAGCTTCAGCCTGACACCAGAAGCTACAATGATGCTGGTGAAAGGTAGCAATTTCCAGGATGGTGCTAATGAATTTGGAAGTAATGGGATGCTTGTTTGTTTGTTTGTTTTTGTTGTTTTTGTTTTTAGAGACAGGGTCTTGCTCTGTCACCTAGGCTGGAGTGCACTGGAGCAACCATAGCTCACTGCAGCCTTGACTTCTTGCGCTCAAGAAACACTCCTGCCTCAACCTCCTGCATAGTTGAGGCTACTGGCTTGTGCCACCATGCCAAGCTAAATTATTTTTATTATTTGAAGAGATGATGGTAAGGCTAGGTTTCCCAGGATGGTCTCAAACTCTTGGCCTCAGCCAATCCTTCTGCCTCAGTCTCCCAAAGTGCTGAGATTTCAGGTGGGGATGTGTGCAAGACATGAGATAAAATAAAGGGAACCCCATGGACTGATTTATCACATTGTATATAAGTTTCCTGCACAGTGAAACTAGAAATCATCAATCTGTAATTGATAAGTTTTGTTTATAATCTTGGCAAGTGAAATAAATCTACATAAATGTAAGGTTAAGGAAACCTGATAACAACCAACTCTAACCAAGAATGTAAACCTAGGTGGCAGGGATGAAATATGATCATTATAAGAAAGTTGTAATTTAGTAAATTGTGTTGCACCTAACTGAATTACAAAATTGTTCAGATTGGAGTACAGGGCCAGGAAACTACAACAAAAAGCCAGAAAAGGATGAATCAGCATTTATATAGCACATTCAAGGAAAGGGTCCTATACCTGGAGGCTGTGGGAAGTTCTATGGCCAGACGTGGAATATGTCGACTTCACCAAGCAATTGCCATCCTTTAGGCATTGTTAAGGGGTAAGGGAAACAGTTGGTCTTCTACTTTGAAATACTGAATCAGTTCTCTCAACTTCAACAAAATAAGTGTACAAGAAAAGAAAGTGAGTGAAACTCAGACCATGGTCTTTTAACTGGTTGCTACAGAATGATAATTTCAGTAACAAATAGAGAATTCTGAAAGGTGAGGATGGGTTGAGACAGTAAAGCTGGTTTGGGTTATGTCAAGTTTTAGAGGCAAGTAAGAATACAGATGTGTGGACCTTTGGAAGGTGACCGGAAACATCCACCTTCTAGATGACCAGAACTCCAGGTCTGAAGTCCATGGGGAAAAGCTGACTATTTTATCTGAAGCTGTATAATTCGTCAGATTGCCATGAAAACTAAACAGAAAACCAAGATGGAAGAAGAAACTCACATCTGCTGAGTACCTACCACATGTTTGGCACACCTAAGAATTAAACATGTTATACGTTTAACCTCACAACAATACTATAAGGAAAAAGATTACAAATGCCATTTTTAAGAGAGCAAACAAGGGTTCTGAAAACTTACATGTACTTGCCAAGGTACAAGAGGTAGCACAAACAACATTCAAATGCCAGTCAAAAACCAGAAGCTTTTGTAATCTTTCAAATGTACATACTAAAACACGTAGTTGTAAAACTGCTAACACCCTCATTCTTACTTTAATTTTTATCATTACAAAGTCGTTTTTACCAGAATCAAAGCATAAACATAAATTTTGTTTGAAGAGCCTAGAAAAGGCTTTATTCATTCAATTTTACATTTGAAGAAACATGCACGAGGTCTTATACAAAACCATTCAGTGAGTTCCAATCCGAAGTCCAATACTAACATTCGATAAATGTTATTGAACCTCTATCATATGTGAGAAATGAAAGCTACTAAGATCCCACTCTCAATAAACTTACAGTCTTGTTGTATATATATATATATGTGTGTGTGTGTGTGTGTGTGTGTGTGTGTGTGTGTGTGTGTGTGTTTATAATACCACAAAGTATATGGTAAACTATTGGAGTCAGATATTTACATTGTTTCAAATAATGATCTTCCCCAAATATCATTCTAGCATTTAGATTGTTCCCCATAAATGAGTCACTGAAGACTAAAAGTCTAATAGTAAACTTCTCTAAGAAGTATATTCAAATAGCTATTATTTTCATGTAACGAATACAATATGGTATATTAGACCATTCTGGCCTGTTATAAAGAAATATCTGAAACTGGATAATTTATTTTAAAAAGAGGTTTAATTGGCTCATGGTTTTGCAGGCAGTACAGGAAGCACAGCTGGAGAGGCCTCAGGAAACTTTCAATCGTGGCAGAAGGAAAAGCAGGCACATCTTACATAGCCAGAGCAGAAGGAAGAGAGAAGGGGGAGGTGCCACACACTTTCAAACAACCAGATCTCCTGAGAACTCACCACTGTTATGGGAACAACAGGGGAAAACACACTCTCATGATTCAATCACCTCCCACCAGGCCCCTCCTCCAACACCGGCAACTACAATTCAATATGAGATTTGGGCAGGAACACAAATCCCAACCATATCATATGGAATAACAAGGTTTTTATGGAGTATTTGTTTTCACCCATCATGTATTTTTCTATATAAGTGTGCCTATTTTATTACATCATCAGTAAGTCATTGGTTCCACATGTCAGGTAGCAGGCACCTGAAGTATGCTAAACATTGTATTAGTCTCCTGAGAGAAAAGGAGGAACAGAGCATTGTTCTCACTCCAGAGGGGTTCATAGGGTCACAGGGAGAATGCAGCTTAGTTAGTTATCACATTGCTCTCTAGAAACATACTCCATAGTTTACAGTAAATTGTGCAGTTACACTAAATACACATTTCAACATTTTTTTTTAAGTATGCTTTTTGATCCAGGGAAATTACAGACTTCTGATTAGAAGCAGTATTAATAAAATGCTAAATCAAATTTATCCCTTTGCAGAAAACTAAAATATCCTGAAATATTTGCCACAAGGCTAGGATAAAAAATATTATACAAGAAACATTTTTTTAAAACCACAGCATCTTTATACAATGTTTTGAAGTAATCCTTAATGAATGTGGTCATATTTTTTAATTGGAATGCATCCACTGTACAACTTTTAAAGATAAGAACAAGTATTCAAATGTCTACAAATGTAAGATCAGAAAACTAAAACAGAAAAAAACAGGTAAACAAACAATAACAACAGATTTTAGAGGTCAGGTAATTAAAGAGCAGGATTTTGTGAATCTATTCACTATGCTAATATTTAAAAACGTAACCAAGCACCTCCAAGTTATTGATAAATACTCCATAGATATTTCATATCAAATGTGATCCTAGTATTGAAGAAAAACACTTTTAACTGTAGTGAAAAAGTTCTTATAGTAACAAAAAAACAATGTCCCATGGTGAACTCATGCCTCTTTTGTAAATGGGTTCTAATACTGTTTTTAATGTTCTTTTGAAGAGAGAAATCCAATGAAGCGTCTAATAAAGGCATTTGAAATATTTATACAGTGAAGTAGCATGACAAATATTCTTCCCTCTTTTCTCTCTGTGTCCTCTCTACCCCTCTTTCATTAGACTGACTGCCTTGAATATCTTATGATACTGGTTGAATTTGCTCAAAATAGAAATACAAAAGTTGGATAAAAATTATCCACCCTAAGTTGTTAAGAGAGAATAACACAGAAAAAATAATATGTGTTTAGCATATGGAAATGAATCCTTTAAAGTATGAAGTTTAATGTAACATTGGGAAACATCTCTTTGTCCAGACACTTCAGAATACCCTCAAATCATTCCTGCATATGCATGAATATGCCACCCTTTTTATGCCACCTTTTTTCCAATAAACAAGGAATATCATCCTCCAAAAATATAAAAGACTGAAAAATGAAATAGGGCTAACAATAAGCTCTGTCTATACAACACACTCAAAGAGAACCAGACAGGAAAATTGAGTCACCGTGAGCATGACTGCCATATTTCTTAGATTTCCTAGGACAGTCCCAGTAATAAATATTCTGCCCATTGTTGTAAAAAAAAAGTTTAAATACCTAGGAAATGTCACTATGTTGGCTAGTTTCCCAGACTACCTCTCATACCGGGAAAAAAAAAATTCTCTGTCATCTTAAGTATTCCAATAGAGACTTAAGAAAATTTCTTCACTATATGTGAGCCACACAATAAAAACTATTGTTAAGAAAACCAGGTGTCTGGCAAGATGGCTGAATAGGATTAGCTCCAGTCTGCAGCTCCCAGCAAGATCAACATAGAAAGTGAATGATTTCTGCATTTTCAACTGAGGTACCCAGCTCATATCACTGGGACTGGTTTGACAGCAGGTACAGCCCACAGAGGGAGAGCCAAAGCAGAGTGGGGTATCACCCCACCTGGTAAGCACAGGGAGTCGGAGAACTCCCTCCCCAAGCAAAGGGAAGCTGTGAAGGACTATGCCTTGAGGAAAAATGGTGCATTTGGCCCAGATACTATGATTTTCCCATGGTCTTCCCAATCTGCAGACTGTGAAATTCCCTTGGGTGTCTATACCACCAGGGTCCTATGTTACAAGCATTAAACTGGGTGGCCACTGGGGCAGACACCAAGCTAGCTGCAGGACTGTTTTTTCATATCCTAGAATGCCACCTGGAATGCCAGCGAGACAGAACCATTCACTTCCCTGGAAAAGGGGCTGAAGCCAGAGAGCCAAGTGGTCTTTATCATCAGATCCCACCCCCATAGAGCCCAGCAAGCTAATACCTACTAACTTGAAATTCTCACTGCCAGCATAGCAGTCTTAAGTTGACCTGGGATCCTTGAGTTTGGTGGAGAGAGGGGTGTCTGCCATTACTGAGCCTTGAGAAGGCAGTTTTCCCCTCATAGTGTAAACAAAGCCCCTGGGAAATTCAAACTAGGCAAAGTCCACCATACCTCAGCAAAGCCACTGTAGCCAGTCTACCTCTTTAGATTCCTCCTCTCTAGGCAGGGTATCTCTGAAAGAAAGACAGCACCCACAGTCAGGGGCATATAGATAAAACTCCCATATCCCTGGGTCAGAACACCTGGAGGAAGGGGTGTCTGTGGGCACAGCTTCAGCAGACTTAAACATTCCTGCCTGCCATCTCTGAGGAGAGCAGCAGATCTCCCAGCACAGTGCTCAAGCTCTGCTAAGGGACAGACTGCCTCTTTAAGTGAGTCCCTGACACCTGTGTCTCCTGACTGGGAGACACCTCACAGAGGGGATCAACAGACACCTCATATAGGGGAGCTCTGGCTGGCATTTGGCAGGTGCCCCTATGGGATGCAGCTTCCAGAGGAAGGAACAGGCAGCAATCTTTGCTGTCCTGCAGCCTCTGCTGCCCAGGCAAACGGGGTCTGGAATGGACCTCCAACAAACTGCAGCAGACCTGCAGCAGAGGGGCCTGAATGTTAGGAGGAAAAGTAACAAACAGAAAGGAATACCATCAACATCAGCAATAAAGACATCCACACAAAAACCCCATCTGAAGGTCATCGGCATCAAAGACCAAAGGTAGATAAATCCAAGAAAATGAAGAAAAATCAACACAAAAAGGCTGAAAATTCCAAAAACCAGAACTCCTCTTCTCCTCCAAAGGATCACAACTCCTCACCAGCAAGGGAACAAAACTGGATGGAGAATGAGTTTGACGAATTGACAGAAGTAGGCTTCAGAAGGTGGGTAATAACAAACTCCTCCAAGCAAAAGGAGCATGTTGTAACTCAATGCAAGGAAGCTAAGAACCTTGAAAAAAGGTTAGAGGGATTGCTAACTAGAATAACCAGTTTGGAGAAGAACATAAATGACCTGATGGAGCTGAAAAACACAGCACAAGAACTTTGTGAAGCAGACACAATTATCAATAGTCAAATCGATCACATGGAAGAAAGGATATCAGAGACTGAAGATCAATTTAATGAAATAAAGTCTGAAGACAAGATTAGAGAAAAAAGAATGAAAAAGAATGACCAAAGCCTCCAAGAAATATGGGACACTCAGATTTGTTACACAGATATACTCGTGCCATGGTGGTTTGCTGCATCCATCAACACATCATCTACATTAGGTATTTCTCCTAATGCCATTCCTCCCTAGACCCCACCCTGCTACAGACCCTGATATGTGATGTTCCCCTCCCTGTGTCCATGTGTTCTCATTGTTCAACTCCCACTTATGAGTGAGAACATGTGGTATTTGGTTTCTTGTTCTTGTGTTAGTTTGCTGAAAATGATGGTTCCATATTGCTCGAAGTGGCTCTAGTCCCTACTGACTGCTAGGCCAGAAGAGAGCAGGGCTGTCTTTCTGTAAGACCACGGTGCATGTGATCTGCTTATTCCCCTGTTCCCTAGCCCTCTCCAAAACCCCTATCTGGCCATTCCTGCAAGAGCATGTGCACAGCACAGCCTCTGCTGCCCCATCTGAGTCCTTTGCCAGTGTCCTAAGACCAGTTAGCCCCCCAACCCTAGCATAGTCAGTGCTCAACCCCAAGGGGCCAGAGGACAAAGACACAGGCTCATTCCCAATCCACAGGGTTCAAGCACACAGATCAGGAATACTGAGCTGAGATTTGTGGTGGCTGGAAGTTAAGTAGGAGAAAAGACCTCACTCTTACTAAACTAACAAGACTGAGGTGTGGGTTTGTGGACCAGCACAGGAGCTGGGCATGTCTCCCCCTCAAGGTTGGTCCAGGAAGAATGTAGCCTGTTTGCCAGTACAGCCTCTGCTCAAGGAAGCCCCATAGCCCAGAACATCTAACAGCCCAGTGATCTGGACACAGAAGATTTGAGACAAAACCAGCTAGTTGGTCCAGCAGCTGGTATAGACACTAGAAGGAGACCTGGTCAGAGGTGTGCAACATGGGCAGCCCCCACAGCCATCTGCTGAGCAAAAATCCCTGGATCGTGGGTGCCACACCAGCAGGACACCCATGGGGACACCACTATGCCTGGGGACCTTACACTCTTGACTTACTGCATCAATAGACCAGCCACAGGCAAATCCTACAACATGTTCTGACTCTGCCAAGCACAGGGGACTAGTGGGCCTGGGAGCAGCTGCAGATCTGAACTTCAGCTTGGGCCGCCTCTAAGGGATGGGAGAGCACAGGCCACCAGGACCCTGCTAGGGGCTAAGGAAATGTGAGTGTGGTGCCAGTGATGAGAGGGGGCTCCCCTAAGACCCAAGAACACATTCAGCAAAAGAGCCATCTCTCACACCAACCCCCATCTTACCTACACCAGAGCACTGCATGCAGCAAATGTATTGAAATACAAAAGGGTCACGCAGCTGATGAGCCTATCTGCTGGCCCTTACTCATAAGCACTATCTAATAGATCACAGCCTGAATTTTACCACCAAACAAAAATTCTTAAAACACCTCACTTGTGAAACCAAATGCAGGAGGCTAGCCACAAATAAAGATTCTGTACAAAGCCTTGACCCTTTGAAAGGGTCCATAAATGTAACCAATTGACTATATTTAACATACACAACTGTAAAACCCTCAAAGGAAATAAAGAATATAAAAACAAAAAGCTTCATCCAAATGACAACTTCAAAAAGATAAAGAAACACCAGCTCTCTCAGATGAGAAAAAAAATCAGTGCAAGAACTCTGGCAATTCAAAAAGGCAGGGTGTCTTCTTACCTCCCAGTGACTGCACTAGGAACCCAGCAATGGTTCCTAACAAGATAGAAATGCTTGAAACAACAGACATATAATTCTGATTCTCATAGCAAGGAAGTTCCACAGGATTCAGGAGAAAGCTGAAATCCAATCCAAAAAAGTCAGTAAAATGACCTAAAAGTTAAAAGATGATAGCCAATTTAAGAAAGATGAAAGTGAATTTCTGGAATCAGAAAGTTCACTACAAAAATTGTATAATACAACCTGCAGCATTAACAACAGAAAAGACCAACCTAGGAAAGAATCTCAGAGCTCAAAGACTGCTCCTTGGAATCTCACAGGCATATAAAAAAAAAGAAAAAATAATTTTAAGAAATGAACAAAACCTCAAAGAAATGTGGGATTATGTAGAGAGACCAAACCGATAACTGCTTGGCATTCCTGAGAGAGAAGGAGAAACAGTAGACAACTTTGGAAACATATTTAAGGATATAGTTCATGAAAACTGACCCAATCTTGCTAGAGAGGTTGATGTGCAGATTCAGTAAGTTCAAGAAGCCCCTACAAATTGCTACAAGATGACCATCCCAAGACACATAGTCATCAGATTCTCCAAGGTCAATGCAAAAGAAAAAAAAAATCTTAAAAGTAGCTAGAGAAAAGAGTCATATCACTCACAAAGGGAACCCATAAGGCTAACAGGGGACCCCTCAGCAGAAATTATACAACAAGGCAAAAGAGATTGGGGAACTATTTTCAGCATCCTGAAAGGAAAGAAATTCTAAGCAAGAATGTCATATCCAAACAAAGCTTCATAAGCAAAGGAGAAATAAGATTCTTTCAAGACAAGTGAACACTGGAAATTTATTACCACTAGAGCAGCTTTACCAAAGGTCCTCAAGAGAGTTCTAAACATGGCAACAAAAGAATTATACCTATTACAACAAAAATACACATGACTACATAGCCCACAGCCGTATAAAGTAACTACACAATCAAGTCTACAAAACAACGAGCTAACAACACAATGACAGGATCAAAGCCTCGCATGACAATATTAACCTTGAATCTGAACTGTCTAAACATCCCACTTAAAAGGTGCAGAGTGGCAAAGAAGAGTGCTTTCTTCGAGAGACCAGTCGACATGTAGCAACACCCACAGGCTCAAAGTAAAGAGATAGACAAAGATCTGCCATGCAAATGGAAAACAAAAGAGCAGGGGTTACTATTCTATCAGATACAACAGACTTTAAACCAACAACAGTCAAAAAAGACAAAGCAGGGAATTACATAATAACAAAGGATTCAAGTCAGTAAGAAGACTTAACTGTCCTAAATATATATGCAACCAACATTAGAGCAACGAGATTCACAAAACAAGTACTTCTGGACCCATAAAAATACTCAGCCACACAAGTATATCAGCACTTTACTGCCAACCTCTGAAATTATTAAGGAAGAAAACTAACAGAGAAATTCTGAACTTAAACTCAACATTTGATCAACTGAACCTCATAGACATGTACAGAACATTTCAGCCAACAACCACAGAATATACATTCTTCTCGCCTGCACATGGAATATACTGTAAGATTAATCACATGCTTGGCCATAAAGCAAGCCTCAATACATTCAAAAAACCAAAATTATACCAAGCATATGCTCAGACAAAAAGAAGATTGCTCAAAAACACAAAATTACATGGAAATTAAACAACTTGCTCTTGAATGAATTTTGAGTAAACAACAAAATCAAAGCAGAAATAAAAAATTTTTGAAACAAACGAAAACAGAGCATAACATACCAAAATTGCTGGGATGTAGCAAAAGCAGTTTTAAGAGGAAATGTCATAATGTTAAAAGCCTACATCAAGAAGTTAGAAAGATCTCAAATTAACAATCTACATCACACCTAGAGGAACTAAAGAAACAAGAAAAAAGCTATATCCCCAAAGCTAGCAGAAGAAAAGGAATAACTAAAATAACAGCAGAACTGGATGAAATTGAGATGCAAAATAATCCATATAAAAGACCAACAAAAACAAAAGTTGGTTTTTTAAAGCATAAACAAGAATAATGAACCACTAGCTAGATTAACAAAGTAAAAAAAGATAAAAGATCCAAATAAGCACAATCAGAAATGTCAAAGATGACATTACAAGCAATCCCACAGAAATACAAAGATCTTCAGAGACTATTATGAGCACTTCTATGCACAAAAACTAAAAATCTACAGAAAATTGATAAATTTCTGGAAATGTACAGCCTCTGAAGACTGAAACAGGAAGAAATTGAAACCCTGAACAGACCAATATCAAGTTCCAAATTTGAGTCATTAAAAATTATTAAAAACCTGCCAACCAAAAATAAAAATAAAAAGATCTGAAACCAGATATATTCACAGCTGAATATTACTGGACATACAGAGAAGAGCTGATATCAATCCTGCTGACACTCACAGCTGATTCTACTAGACATACAAAGAAGAGCTGGTATCAGTCCTACTGACACTATTCCAAAATATTGAGGAGGAGGGTCATCCCTAACTCATTCTATGAAGCCAGCATCATGCTGATACCAAAATCTGACAGAGACAAAACAAACATGAAAACTTCAGGCTAATATCCTTTATGAATCTAGAAGCAAAAATCCTCCACAGAACAATAGCAAACCAAATCGAATAGCACACCAAGAAATGAATTCCCTATGATCAATTAGGCTTTATTCCTGAGATGTAAGATTGGTTTAACACAGGCAAATCAATTAACGTAATTCAACACATAAACAGAATTAAAAACAAAAACTATATGATTGAGGGACAGAGCAAGGTGACCAAATAGAAGCCTCCAATGATCATCCTTACCACCCCAGGAACACCAGATTTAATATTTATGCAGCCAACATACATATGAAGAAAAAGTCTCATCATCACTTGTCATTAGAGAAATGCCAATCAAAACCACAATGAGATATCATCTCATGCCAGTTAGAGTAGCGATCATTAAAATGTCTGGAAACAACAGATGCTAGAGAGGATGCAGAGAAATAGGAAGGCTTTTACACCATTGGTGGGAGTGTAAATTAGTTCAACCCTTAGAGCAGATAGTGTAGCAATTCCTCAAGGATCTAGAACCAGGAATACCATTTGACCCAGCAATCCCATTTGGGTATATATTCAAAGGATTATAAATTATTCTACTATAAAGACATGTGCACTCATATGTTTGCTACAGCACTATTTACAATAGCAAAGTCTTGGAACCAACCCAAATGTCCATCAATTATAGATTGAATAAAGAAAATGTGGCACATATACACCATGGAATATTGTGCAGCTATAAAAAAGAACAAGTTCATGTCCTTTGTAGGGACATGGATGAAGCTGGAAGCCACTATCCTGAGCAAACTAACACAGGAACAGAAAAACAAATACTGTAAGTTCTCACTCATAAGTGAGAGTTGAACAATGAGAACATGTGGACACAGGGAGGGCAACATCACACACCGGTGCCAGTCAGGGGGTTGAGGGGATGGAGAGGGACAGCATTAGGACAAATACCTAATGCATGTAGGGTTTAAAACTAGATGACAGGTTGATAGGTGCAACAAACCACGGTGGCACATGTATACCTATGTAACAATCCTGAACGTTCAGCATATGTATCCCAGACCTTAAAGTAAAATGAAAAATAATAACAATTTAAAATAAATAAATGAATAAATTTCAATTTCAAGATAAGAGTATCATGGGTATTTTCAACCATAATGATAATTCTTTGTTTCTTAATTTCAATTGTGAATAGTTTTATTATTCTTAATATTGCTTGGACAACTAAAATAATATAAATTAATAATTTCTTGCAAAATAAAAAAACTATCTACACACACACACACACACACACACACACACAAAACTTTCATAAGAACCAAAAATCAGATGAACAATCACAGTACCTACTTTTAACCTCATATTGCTGAAAGAAGCACTGAAGAGGGTAGAAAAGAGTCTTGAATTGCCAATGCAATTGGCATTTCCCCTGTCCCTCCAGCAGTGGCTGTGTGGGGCAAAGAATCTGTGCACTTGCGGGAGGAAAAGCACAGTAATTTTGGGACCTTGGATTAAACTCAGTGCTATCCTTTCACAGTGGAAAGCAAAACTGAGCTGAATTCAGTCAATGATCAGTCATGGAGGGAGCATTTTGACCTAACCAGGGAGGAATTGCTTAACCAGCTGTTGGAACTTAAGTTTCAGGAAGCCTCAGAATTTCAGTGGTCTAAAGTGCTCTGGGTCCTAAATAAACTTGAAAGGTAGTCTAGGCCACAAGGACTACAATGCCTAAACAAGTCTTAGTGCTGTGCTGTGTACAGAGCCAGTGGATGTAGGGTTCATATGACCTAGTGAGACATCAGCTGGGGCAGTTAAGGAAGCACTTTGTGCCACCCCTTTCCTAACCCCAGGCAGCAGAGCTCACAGCAATGAAAGCAACTGTTTCCTTACGCTTGAGGAGCAGAGAGGGCAGAGTACAGAGGACTTGCAACTTGGATACCAGACCAGCTGCAGTAGGATAGGGCACCAGGAAGAGTCATGAGATTCCCATTCTATACCTTACTTCCCAGATGACATATCTCGACATGCCCTGGGCCAGAAAGGAACCTGCTCCCTTGAAGGGAACGACTCAGTACTGGCAAGATTTATCACCCACTGAATAAAGTAACTTTGGACCTGAAAAACAGCCGTGATAGCAAAGTATTATACCATGGGCCTTGGATGAGCTCTGAGACATGCTGGCTTCGGGTGAGATCCAGCACATTTCCATTTGTGGTGGCTATGACAAGACTCTTTCTGCTTCAGAAAACCAGAAGGAAAAGTAAAAAGGTCTTTGTCTTGCACCTTAGGTACCAGCTCAGCCACAGCGGGGTAAAGCACAAATGGGCTCTTCAGGCCCCTGATTGCAGGCCTTGGCTCTTGGATGACATTTCTGGAACTTCCTTAGGTGAGAGGGGAGCCCACTTTCCTGAAGGATGAGTCCTAGGCCTGGCAGCATTCAAAACAAGCTGATTGAAGGGCCCTTGGGCTTTAAGAAAACATTGGTGGTAGCCTACCAGTACCCTCCATGAGTATGTGGTGGTGATGGCAAGGAAACAGTGGCAAGGACTTTGTCTTGTGATTTGAATGCCAGCTTCACTGCAGTTGAATTGAGCACCAGGCAGATTTCTAAGGCATTTGACTCTGGTCCCTGGATCCTGGAGCATCTCTGTAACAGCATGGGGCTGGGGGAACTCACTGCCTTGCAGGGAAGGACACAAGCCTGGCGGGCTTTACCACCTCTAATGTAGAGCCCTAGGGCCTTGAGCAAATATAGGCAGTAGCCTGGTAGTGGTTACTGTCAGCCTGGGGTGAGATCCAGTGCTGTGCTGGCTTCAGGCCTGACTCAGTGCAGTTTCAGCAGTGGTGGCTACAAAGGTGCTTGTGTTAAGTTACCTTCCAGCCCCAGGCATCTCAGCACAGAGAGAAAGAGAGACTTCATTTGTTTGGGAGAAAGTAAGAGAGAGATTAGAGTCTCTGCCTGGTAATTCAGAGAAATCTTTCATATTGTATCCGAAATCACCAAGGTAGTATCTCCATGAATATCCAAGAACCACAGCGTTATTGGGCTTGTGATGTCTCCTAATGCAAGTGTGGCTTAGCTCACAATACCAAAGTCCTTTCGAGTACCTGGAAAGCGTTCTAAGAAAGATGGGGAAGAACAAGCACAGACTAAAACTACAGTAAAAACCTAACTCTTCAATACCCAGACACTGACAAACATCCACAACCATCAGTACTATCCAGAAAAACATGACCTCACCAAATGGACAAAATAAGGCACAGGGACAAATCCTAGAGAAACAGATACGTGATCTTCCAGACAGAGAATTCCAAACAATTGTTTTGAAAAAAACACAAGGAAATTAAAGATAACACAGGGAAGAATAAATTTAACAAAAAAATTGAAATGATTAAAAAGAATCAAGCAGAAATTCTGAAGATGAAAATGCAATGGACATACAAGAGAATGAATCAGAGTCTCTTAAGTAGCAGAGAAAAAAGAATTATTTAACTTGAAGTATGGGCATTTGAAAAATACAAAAAGAAAAAAATAAACATTAAGAAAATACACAGTCAAAGGAGACAAAAAAATAAAAACAATGAAGTGTGACTACAAGGTCTAAAAAATGGTCTCAAAAGGGCAAATCTAAGAGTTACTGGCTTTAAAGAGGAGGTAGAGAGATAGGGGAAGAAATTCTATTCAAAAGAATAATAGCGAAGAAGCTCTCAATCCTAAGAAAAGACACAAATATTCAAGTGCAAGAAGGTTATAGAATACCAAGCAGATGTAATACAAAGAGAACTATCTCAAAGCATTTAAAAATCAAACTCCCAAAGGTCAAGGAAAAATAAAGAATCCTAAAAGCAGCAAGAGAAGAGAAACATATAACATACAATAGTATTCCAATACATCTTTCCAGTGGAAATCTTAGGCCAGGAGAGAGTGGCATGACATACTTAAAGTGCTGAAAGAAAAAAAACTTTTATCCTAGAATAGTATACCTAGTGAAAATATCCTTCAAACATGAAAGAGAAATGAAGATTTTTCCTAAACAAACAAAAGCTAAGGGATTTCAACACCCTAACTGTCCTGGAAGAAATGCTAAAGAGAGTACTTCAATCAGAAAGAAAAGAGTGTTAATGAAGAGCAAGAAATTTTCTGAAGGTACGAATCTTACTGGTAATAGTAAATACACTGTAATTGTGGTGTGTAAACTATTCTTACATTAATTTTTAAAACTGAAAGATGAACCAATCAAAATAACTACAACTTATCAAGACACAGACAGTACAGTAAGACATAAATAGAAAAAAAAGAAGGGGAGGGTTTAAAAAGTGGGAGTATAAAGTGTAGAGTAGAGGTTTTATTAGTTTGTTTTTATTTTTTTGGTTTTTTGATTATGCAATCAGTGTTAAGTAGTCATCAATTTAAAATAATGGATTACAAGGTAGCATTTGCAAGCTAGGCCTGGCAGTATTCAAAACAAGCTGATTGAAGAACCCTCGTGCTTTAAGAAAACATTGGCAGTAGCCTAGCAGTATCCTCCATGGGTATGTGGTGGTGGTGGTGGCAGGGAAAGAATGGCAAGAACTTTGTCTTGTGGTTTGAGAGCCAGCTTCACTGCAGTAAATAGAGAACCAGGCAGATGTATAAGGCATTTGATGTAACCACAAATCAAAAAACATACAACAGATACACAAAAAATAAAAAACAAGAAATTAAATTATATCACCAGAGAAAAAATGACCTTCACTAGAAGGAAATCAGGAAGGAAATTAAAAAAGAAAAACCACAAAACAATCAGAAAACAAACAACAAAATAGCAAGAGTAAGCCTCTACTTATGAATAATAACAGTGAATGTAAATAGACTAGATTCTACAAACAAAAGACCTAGAGTGACTGAATGAATAAAAAAGCAAGATCTAATGATCTGTTGCCTGCAAAAAATGCATTTCATCTATAAAGACACACATATATACTTAAAAAAAAGGATGGAAAAAATATATTCCATGCCAATGGAAACGGAAAAAGAGCAGGAATAGCTATACTTATATCAGACAAAATAGATTTTAACACAAAAACTGTAGGAAGACACAAAACACAAAAATATAATGATTAAGGGATCAATTCAGCAAGAGGATATAAGAATTGTAAACATATATGCACACAACACTGGAACACCTGAATCTGTTAAAGCAAATATTGTTAAAGTTAAAGAGAGAGATAGACCCCAATATAATCATAGCTGGAGACTTCGACACTCTACTTTCATCACTGAACAGATCTTCCAGACAGAAAATCAGCAAAACAACTTTGGACTATAGACTAAATGGGCCTAATAAATATTTACAGAATGTTTATCTAATAGTTTCAGGATAAACCTTCTTCTCCTCAGCACAAGGATTATTCTCAAGGATAGCCTATATGTTAGGTCACAAAATGAGTCTTAAAACATTCAAAAAGATTGAAATAATATCAGGCATTTTTACTGGCCACATGGAATAAAACTAGGAATCAATAACAAGAGAAATTCTGGAACTATGCAAATACAAGAGAATTAATATGTTCTTGAATGACCATTGGGTTAATTAAAGAATTAAGAAAAAAATAAAACTTTCTTGAAACAAATAATAATAGAAACATAACATACCTATGTGATATAGCAAAAGTAGTTCTAAGAGGGAAGTTCACAGCGTAAGTGCCCACATAAAAAAGAAGAAAATCTTCAAATAAATAATTTAATTATGCATCTTAAGGAATTAGAAAAGGAAGAGCTAACCAAACTTGATATTAGTTGAAAAAAGGAATAAAGATCAGAGCAGAAATAAAGGAAATTAAAGCAAAGAAAACAATGCAAAAGATCAACAAAATGGAAAGGGGTATTTTTTGATAAGACAAAAAAACTTGACAGACCTATAGCCAGACTGAGAAAAAAGAAGAGAAGGCCCACATATATAAAATCAGATATAAAAAAGGAATAATTAAAACTGATGCCACAGAAATTCAAAAGATTATTAGTCACTACTATGAGCAACTATATGCCAGTAAATTGGAAAACCTAAAAGAAATGGATATGTTCTGAGACACACACAACTTGCTAAGATTGAATCATAAAGAAATTCAAAACCTGAACAGACCAATAAAAAGTAACCAGGTCGAAGCCATAATAAAAAGTCTCCACAAAGAAAAGCTTGGAACCTGATGGCTTCACCACTTAATTCTACCAAACATTTAAAGAAGAACAAATATCAGTTTTACTCAAACTATTCCATAAAATAGAGAAGAGAATACTTCAAAACTCAGTCTACAAGACCAATGCTTGCCTTATACCAAAACCAGGTAGACACATCAAAAAATAGTACAAGCAATATCCCTGATGAATAGTGATGTAAAAATTCTCAACAAAATACTAGCAAACTGAATTCAACAACAGCAAACATATTATTCATTATGACCAAGTGGGATTTATCCCAGGGATGCAAGAAATGTTTAAAATACACAAATAAATCAATGTGATGCATCATTTAAATAGAATGGAGGACCAAAACTATATGATCATTTCAACTGATGCTGAAAAAACATATGATAAAATTCAACATCTCTTCATGTTAAAAATACTAAATAGACCAGGTATAGAAGAAGGAACAAACCTCAACATAATAAAAGCCATATATGACAGACCCACAGCCAGAATCATATTGAATGGGGAAAAAACTGATAGCCTTTCCTCTAAGATCTGGAACATGACAAAGTTGCCTACTTTCACAATGTTATTCGACTTAGTACTAGAAGCTCTAGCTAGTGCAATCTGACAAGAGAAAAAAAGAGCGAAGGGCATCCAAATTGGAAAGGAAGAAGTCAAATTGTCCTTGTTCACTGATGATATGACCTACCTAAAGACTCCACCAAAAAATTATTCAAATTGATTTTTTTAATTTAGTAAAGTTGCAGGATACAAAATCAGTGTACAAAAGTCAGTAGCATTTCTATCTGCCAACAATGAACAACCTGAAAAGCAAATTAAGAAAGTAATCCCCGGGAGGCTGAGGCAGGAGAATTGCTTGAACCCAGGAGGCAGAGGTTGTGGTGAGCCGGGATCACACCATTGCACTCCAGCCTGAGTAACAACAGCAAAACTCCATCTCAAAAAAAAAAAAAAAAAAAAAAAAAAGAATAATCCCATTTACAATAGCTACATATAAAATTAAATGCCTAGGGATTAACCAAAGAAAGGAAAGAGCTCTATAATGAAAACTATAAAACACTGATAAAAGGAATTGAAGAGGACACCAAAAATAGAATTCAAAATAAAAAGATATTTCATATTTATGGATTGAATGTATCAATATTAATCAATATTGTTAAAATGTCCACACTACCCAAAGCAGCCTACAGATTTAATGCAATCCCTATCAAAATACCAATGACAGTCTTCACAGAAATAGAAAGCACAATCCTAAAATGCATATGGAACCACAAAATACCCAGAGTAGCCAAAGACATCCTGAACAAAAAGAACAAAATTAGAGGGATCATATTATCTGGCTTCAAATTATACTAAAGAGCTATAGTAACCAAAACAGCATGGCACTGGCATAAAAGAGACACATAGACCAATGGAACTGAATAGAGAACCCAGAAACAAATCCACACACCTGCAGTGAACTCATTTTTGAGAATGATATAAAGAACATACATCAGGGAAAGGACAGTTACTTCGATAAATGGTGCTGGGAAAACCAGCTTCTAGAACTGATAAATGATTTCAGTAAAGTTTAAGAATACAAAATTAATGTAGAAAAGACAGTAGAATGTTATATATCAATAGCATTTGAGATGAGAGCAAAATCCAGAACACAATCCCATTTACAATAGCCACACACAAAAAATAAAATATGTAGGAATATAGCTAACCAAGAAGGTGAATGATTTCTACAGAGAGAACTACAAAACACTGCTAAAAGAAGTCGTAGATAACACAAATAGAACAACATTTCATACTCATAGATTGGAAGAATCAGTATCATTAAAATGGCCATATTGCCCAAAGCAGGTTATAAATGCAATGCTATTCATATCAAACTATCAACATCATATGTCACAGAATTAGAAAAATGATTTTAACATTTGTATGAAACCAAATAAGAGCACAAATAAACAAAACAATCTTAAGCAAAAAGAATAAAGTGAGAGGCATCACATTACCCAGTTCATATTGTATCACAGGGCTACAGTAGTCAACTCATCATGGTACTGGTACAATAATAGACATATTAACCAAGGGAACAGAATAGAAAACCCAGATATTAAGCACACGCCTATCACCATCTGATCTTCGATAAAGTCAACATAAATAAGCAATGGGAAAAAGATTCTTTATTCAATAAATGATGCTGGGATAAGAGACTATTAATATTCAGAAGAATAATTCTGTACCCCTATCCATCACAATATACAAAAATTAACTCAAGATAGATTAAAGACTTAAATGTAAGACTTCAAACTACAAAAATCCTAGAAGAAAACCTAGAAATACCCTTCTTAACATCAGCCTTGGCAAAGAATTTATGGTTAAGTCTTCAAAAACAATCATAACAAAAATTGACAAGTGGGACCTAGTTAAACTAGAGAGCTTCCACACAGCAAAGGAAACTATCAATGGAGTCAAAAGACAAACTACATAATAGGAAAAAATATTTGCAAACTATGCATCCAACAAAAGCTTAATATTCAGAAAATATAAGGATGTTAAACAAATGACCAAGCAAAAACCAAATAACCTCATTCAAAATAGAGCAAAGGAGGGGAGGACTCAAGATGGCGCTGTGAGAACAACCCAGGATTGGAGCTCACGTTGAATCTGCAAACGGTGAGTCAGAGCTGCATTTCCAGACTGATCTTTGTTGCCCACAGAACGGGGAAACTCCCAAGTATAAAAAGACACGGGACGCCAGGCAGTAGGTCTGCCTGGCGAAGCTGGCAGCCAGGGCGGTGGTGGCCGGCCCTACCCAGCAATCCCCACACGGCATGCTTGTCCGGGTGCCTTGTTGAACCAGCAACCTGAGACTTGAGAGGGCTGGACTTGAGACTGAACGAGACTTGGACAGTAGCCCAGCCCAGGGGATTGCAGGGACAGATCGTTTGGGATACCCAGTGGGACGAACAAAACCGCGATTTCAAACTATCCAGAGCATACGGTCCGAGACGCTCTGTGGGGAAGGGGCGTCCACCACTACCGAGGCAACCCGCCCCAACTGAGATACACGCCCACTGCTGACGCAGCCAGCCGTTGCCGAGGCAACCCGCCCCAACTGAGATACACGCCCACTGCTGACGCAGCCAGCAGTTGCCGAGGCAACCCGTCCCTACTGAGATACACGCCCACTGCTGACGCAGCCTGCCGTTGCTGAGGCAACACGCTACAACGAAGAGACTCCACCACAGGGCATGGCGGAGACCACAGCAGAGCCTGCAGGAACAGGGCGAATCACACAACAGCAGGGCGGAGCCTCGGCAACCAAACAGTGGCTAGTCTGCCTTCTAGCTGGGCAGGACACCTCATCGAACATCCAAAAATAAAGCCCAAACCCCTCAACACAGAGCATTTGAGAAAAAAAAAAGGGGGGGGTTTTAATGAGCTCTGTTGCAGCAGAATCAAAATTAGCAGCCTAACAGCCCTGAAGGAACAACAGAGCGCACAGCTCAGCAATTAAACCCCTATAAAGTACAAACTGTCTCCTCAAGCAGCTCCCTGACCCCTCTATATCCAAAAGACTGACAGGCAGGCATCATCCTGGGACAAAGATAGCAGAAAAAGAAACTGGTAGCATCCCTCGCTGTGCCACAGCTGCTAGAGGTGCACCCCAGACAAGCAAGGTCTGGAGCGGACCTCAGCAGTCGTACAGCGAAGGGGCTAGACTGGTAGAAGGAAAACCAAGAAACAGAAATACTTCATCATCAACATTCTGGGTGTCCACTCAGAGACCCAATCGAAAAGTCAGCAACTACGCAGACGACCAGCGGACAAATCCACAAAGATGGGAAGAAACCAGCGCAAAAAGGAGGAAAACACCCGAAACCAGAACACCTCGCCTCCTAGAAAGGACCAAAACTCCTCACCAGCAAGGGAACAAAGCTGGACGGAGAATGACTGTGACGAAATGACGGAATTAGACTTCAGAAAATGGATATTGAGAAACTTTTGTGAGCTAAAAGATCATGTATTAAATCAATGCAAAGAAACTAAGAACCTTGAAAAAAGATTTGAAAAAAGATTCAAGGAAATGATAACAAGAATGGATAACTTAGAGAGGAATATGAATGAATTAAAGGAGCTGAAAAACACAATACGAGAACTTCGCGAAGCAAACACAAGTTTCAATAGCCGAATTGACCAAGCAGAAGAAAGAATATCTGAAGTCGAAGACCAACTCAATGAAATAAAACGAGAAACCAAGATCAGAGAAAAGAGCACAAAAAGGAATGAACAAAGTCTCCAAGAAATGTGGGACTATGTGAAAAGACCTAACCTACGTTTGATATGTGTACCAGAAGGGGATGAAGAGAATGAATCCAAGCTGGAAAATACTCTTCAGGACATTATCCAGGAAAATTTCCCCCACCTATCAAGACAGGCCAACACTCAATTGCAGGAAATACAGAGAACACCACAAAGATATTCCACAAGAAGAGCAACCCCAAGGCACATAATCGTCAGATTCAACAGGGTTGAAATAAAGGAGAGAATACTAAGGGCAGCCAGAGAGAAAGGTCGGGTCACCCACAAAGGGAAGCCCATCAGACTCACAGCAGATCTCTCGGCAGAAACACTACAAGCCAGAAGAGAGTGGGGGCCAATATTCAACATTCTTAAAGAAAAGAACTTTCAACCCAGAATTTCATATCCAGCCAAACTGAAATTCAGAAGTGAAGGAAAAATAAAATCCCTTGTGAACAAGCAAGTACTCAGAGATTTTGTCACCACCAGGCCTGCTTTACAAGAGCTCCTAAAAGAGGCACTACACATAGAAAGGATCAACCAGTACCAGCCATTCCAAAATCACACTGAATGCTAAAGAGCTTCAACATAATGAAGAATCTACAACAACTAACAGGCAAAACAGCCACTTAGCATCAAAATGGCAGTATCAAATTCACACATAACAATATTAAC
Source organism: Callithrix jacchus (assembly GCF_049354715.1). NCBI lineage: Eukaryota > Metazoa > Chordata > Mammalia > Primates > Cebidae > Callithrix > Callithrix jacchus. The sequence goes on along the minus strand of NC_133503.1, from coordinate 122,688,320 downwards.
CCTAAATACAAATGGACTAAATGCACCAATCAAAAGACACAGACTGGCAAATTGGATAAAAAGCCAAAACCCATCAGTGTGCTGTATACAGGAAACCCATCTCACATGCAAGGATACACAAAGGCTCAAAATAAAGGGATGGAGGAAGATTTACCAAGCTAATGGAAAGCAAACAAAAGCAGGAGTTGCAATTCTCATCTCTGATAAAATAGACTTTAAAGCAACAAAGATCAAAAGACACAAAGAAGGCCATTACATAATAGTAAAAGGATCAATACAACAAGAAGAGCTAACGATCCTAAACATATATGGACCCAATGCAGGAGCACCCAGATACATAAGGCAAGTTCTTAACAACTTACAAAAGGACTTAGACTCCCACACAATAATAGTGGGAGACTTTAACACTCCACTGTCAATACTAGACAGATCAACCAGACAGAAAATCAACAAGGATATCCAGGGCTTGAACTCAGACCTGGAGCAAGCAAACCTGATAGACATTTACAGAACTCTCCACCCCAAATCCACAGAATACACATTCTTCTCAGCACCACATAACACCTACTCTAAAATTGACCACATAATTGGAAGTAAAGCACTGCTCAACAAATGCAAAACAACTGAAATCATAACAAACAGCCTCTCAGACCATAGTGCAATCAAGTTAGAACTCAGAATTCAGAAACCGACCCAGAACCGCACTGCTTCATGGAAACTGAACAACTGGCTCTTGAATGTTGACTGGGTAAACAACGAAATGAAGGCAGAAATAAAGAAGTTCTTCGAAACCAATGAGAACGAAGACACAACGTGCCAGAACCTCTGGGACACATTTAAAGCAGTCTCTAGAGGAAAGTATATAGCAATAAGTGCCCATGTGAGGAGAATGGAGAGATCCAAAATTGACACCCTATCGTCAAAATTGAAACAGCTAGAGGAGCAAGATCAACAAAACTCAAAACCCAGCAGAAGACAAGAAATAACTAAAATCAGAGCTGAGCTGAAGGAGATTGAGACACGAAAAACCCTTCAAAAAATCAATAAATCCAAGAGCTGGTTTTTTGAAAAGATCAACAAAATAGACAGACCACTAGCCAGACTGATTAAAAATAAAAGAGAGAACAACCAAATAGATGCAATAAAAAATGATAAAGGGGAAATCACCACAGATTCCACAGAAATTCAAACCATCATCAGAGAATATTACAAACAACTCTATGCGCATAAACTAGTAAACCTGGAAGAAATGGATAAATTCCTGGACTCCTGTGTTCTCACAAGCCTAAACCAGGAGGAAGCTGAAACTATGAATAGACCAATAACAAGGTCTGAAGCTGAGGCAGCAATTAAGAGCCTACCACACAAAAAAAAGCCCAGGTCCAGACGGGTTCACAGCCGAATTCTACCAGACACACAAGGAGGAGCTGGTACCATTCCTTCTAAAACTATCAAACAATCCAAAAAGAGGGAATCCTTCCCAAATCATTTTATGAGACCAACATCATCCTGATACCAAAACCCGGCAGAGACCCAACGGGAAAAGAAAACTTCAGGCCAATATCCATGATGAACATAGATGCAAAAATCTTCAATAAAATATTGGCAAGCTGATTGCAACAGCAAATCAAAAAACTTATTCATCATGATCGAGTAGGATTCATCCCAGGGATGCAAGGCTGGTTCAACATACGCAAGTCTATCAACGTAATTCACCACATAAACAGAACCAAAAACAAAAACCACATGATTATCTCAATTGACGCAGAGAAGGCATTTGACAAAATTCAACAGCCCTTTATGCTAAAAACCCTCAATAAACTCGGTATCGATGGAACGTATCTCAAAGTAATAAAAGCTATTTATGACAAACCAACAGCCAATATCATACTGAATGGGCAAAAACTGGAAGCATTCCCTTTAAAATCTGGCACTAGACAAGGATGCCCTCTCTCACCACTCCTATTCAATATAGTACTGGAAATTCTAGCCAGAGCAATCAGGCAAGAAAAAGAAATAAAGGGTATTCAAATAGGAAAGGTGGAAGCCAAATTGTCTCTATTTGCAGACGACATGATAGTATACCTAGAAGACCCCATTGCCTCAGCCCAGAAACTCCTGAAACTGATAAGCAACTTCAGCAAAGTCTCAGGATAGAAAATCAATGTGCAAAAATCACAAGCATTCGTCTACACCAACAACAGACTTAAAGAAAGCCAAATCAAGAGCGAACTGCCATTCGCAATTGCTACAAAAAGAATAAAATACCTTGGAATACAACTCACAAGGAACGTAAGAGACCTCTTCAAGGAGAACTACAAACCACTGCTCAACGAAATCAGAGAGGACACAAACAGATGGAGAAACATTCCTTGTTCATGGTTGGGAAGAATTAATATCGTGAAAATGGCTATACTGCCCAAAGTAATGTACAGAATCAACGCTATCCCCATCAAGCTACCACTGACTTTCTTCACAGAACTGGAAAAACCACCATGAACTTCATATGGAACCAAAAGAGAGCCCGCATAGCCAAGTCAATTCTAAGCAAAAAGAACACAGTGGGGGGCATCACACTACCGGATTTCAAACTATACTACAAGACTACAGTAATCAAAACAGCATGGTACTGGTACCAAAACAGAGATATAGACCAATGGAACAAAACAGAGGCACCGGAGGCAACACAACATACATACAACTATACAATCTTTGATAAACCTGACAAAAACAAGCAATGGGGAAAGGATTCCATGTTTAACAAATGGTGTTGGGAAAACTGGCTAGCCATGTGCAGAAAGCAGAAACTGGACCCCTTCCTGACACCTTACACTAAAATTAACTCCAGATGGATTAAAGACTTAAACATAAGACCTGGCACCATAAAAACCCTAGAAGGAAATCTAGGCAAAACTATCCAGGACATAGGACTAGGCAAGGACTTTATGAACAAAACACCAAAAGCATTGGCAACAAAAGCCAAAATAGACAAATGGGACCTAATCAAACTCCACAGCTTCTGCACGGCAAAAGAAACAGTCACTAGAGTGGATCGGCAACCAACAGAATGGGAAAAAATTTTCGCAGTCTACCCATCTGACAAAGGGCTGATATCCAGAATTTACAAAGAACTCAAACAGATTTACAGGAAAAAAACAAACAAGCCCATTCAAAAGTGGGCAAATGATATGAACAGACACTTTACGAAAGAAGACATATATGAGGCCAACAATCATATGAAAAAATGCTCATCGTCACTGGTCATCAGAGAGATGCACATTGAGATACCATCTCATGCCAGTTAGAATGGCGATCATTAAAAAATCTGGAGACAACAGATGCTGGAGAGGATGTGGAGAAAAAGGAACACTTCTACACTGTTGGTGGGAGTGTAAGTTAGTTCAACCATTGTGGAAGACAGTGTGGCGATTCCTCAAGGCCTTAGAAATAGAAATTCCATTTGACCCAGCAATCCCATTACTGGGTATATATCCAAAAGACTATAAATCGTTCTACTATAAGGACACATGTACACGAATGTTCATTGCAGCACTGTTTACAATAACAAAGACCTGGAATCAACCCAAATGCCCATTGATAATAGACTGGATTGGAAAAATGTGGCACATATACACCATGGAATATTATGCAGCAATCAGAAATGATGAGTTCGTGTCATTTGTAGGGACATGGATGAATCTGGAGAACATCATCCTCAGCAAACTGACACAAGAACAGAAAATGAAAACCGCATATTCTCACTCATAGGTGGGTGATGAAAAATGAAAACACATGGACACAGAAAGGGGAGTACTAAACACTGGGGTCTATTGGGGGGAAAAGGGGAGGGCCAGTGGGAGGGGGAGGTGGGGAGGGATAGCCTGGGGAGAAACGCCAAATGTGGGTGAAGGGGAGAAGAAAAGCAAAGCACACTGCCATGTGTGTACCTACGCAACTGTCTTGCATGCTCTGCTCATGTACCCCAAAACCTAAAATCCAATAAAAAATTAAAAAAAAAAAAAATAGAGCAAAGACATGAACATACACTTCTCAAAGGAAGACACACAAGTGGTCAATAAACCTATGAAAAATTGCTCATCATCACTAATCATCAGAGAAATGCAAACCAAAACCATGAGATACCATCTCACACCAATCAGAATGGCCTTTGTTAAAAAGTCAAAAAAAAAAAAAAAAAAGCAGATGTTGGCAGAGAAAAGAAAAAAGGGAATACACTTGCTAGTGGGAATGTAAATTAGCTCAGCCTTTGTGGAAAGCAGTTTGAAGATTTCCCAAAGAACTAAGAGCTGTATTACTATTCAACCCAGAATCCCATTACTGGGTATACACAGAAAAGGAAAATAAGGCATTCTATCAAACAGACAGATGCATTTGAACATTTATCACAGCACTATTCACAACAGCAAAAACATGGAATCAATCCAGGTACCCACCAACAGTGGACTAAAGAAAATGTGGAACATACACACTATGGAGTACTATGCAGCCATTAAAAAGAATAAAATTATGTCCTCTGCAGCAACATAGATGCAGCTGGAGACCAAAGAAACAGAAAACCAAATGACACGTTTTCTCACTTATAAGTGGCAACTAAGCATTGGGTATTCATAGACATAAAAGCAAGACTAAGAAACACTGGAGAACATAAGGAGAAAAGAGGAAGGGAACAAGGGTTGAAAAACTACCTATTGGGTACTATGCCCACGATCTAATATGTGGGTGGTATGTTCAATCACACCCCAAACCACAGCATTATACAGTATACCATGTAACATGCCTATGCATGTACCCCTAAATCTAAAATAAAACTTAGAAAAAAATTTGAGAGTAAATTTCAAATGTCTGATTATAAAAAAATGATAGGTAAATGAGGTGATTGATATGTTAATTAGCTTGATTTAATCACATTCCATTTTATACCTACTGTATATCAAAAGATCACATTGTATTTACAACTATACAATTTTGATTTGTTGATCAAAAATAATATTAATTTTTAAAAGAATGGTGACTAAAGCAATAAGGGCGAGAATTGAGAAAAACAAAGAAGAAAAGATTTTTCAAGAACAAATCAAAACAAACACACCAGCAAAAATAAAAAATAAAAATTATGTACCAAAGCTACTCCAAAAAGATGGAAAGGTGGGAAGTAATGCATGTTAACTGAGTTTCATGTGCTCACAAACTACAACCAAATCCTTTCCCTTCATCACTCATTTAATTTTTTATTAGCTTCTTGCAGAAAGTTCAGCATTATATCAAGTCACATTGTATATCTCGCTTGTTTGTCATTTAAAGGTGGAAGAGAATAATGAGACAAGAAAAGTATCAGAAATAAGATTTTTGTAAGTGATTCTCAGTTAAAGCATGAGAAAGGATACGTTGTGTCTCCATGACACAAAGTAACCATTTGGTAAGTAAAAAATTCAGTCAGTCAGTTGTTTGATTTGCAAAGTACCACACTGAGGCAAAAATCATTAATTTCCTTCATGACTCTTGATGGGATATGCATGCATGTGTGTACATATGAAGGTAGTGTGTGTTTGTGCATGTGTGTATGTGTTCATATTAATCTGGCTCTGCCCCTAAGGAAAAATCAAACTAAGTCCTGTCTCAGGAGTCCTTCCAAAGTCATATAAGCATATGAATACAGACCAGAAAATTCTAGAAAAGACCACCACCCTTGAGGGTGTTAATATACACCAGGTTCATATCATCCACTCTGAGGGCAACCTCCAAAGCTTAGGCATAGGGACACCTCTCCATGGCCCCTAAAACTGCACAATCTAAGCGTTCACTAACCACTACCTGGAAGGTTCTACTCCTTCACAGAACATTGTTGGGGAGTGTGGCTCATGTCTGCTCTTTCACACATGCCACTCATGACCCTTCTTTGTATTCTGGGGAAGCCCCTCTAGGGTCAGAAGAAGCTACTATTACTCTCTTGAACTCACCTTAAAAGATGGGATTCTATTCCTCCCTCCTCTCAGGCATTAGTGTATTTGAAAAACAAAAGCAGAAAAGTCAGTAAGAGAAATCCAGTCAAGTCTCCTAAGATCTTTAGAATACTATGCTGGATTCCTCTTCCAGGATTGTATAAAGAAATACCTTTTTTTCTTCCTGTTAAAACTGCAATAGGATAAATAAAAACAGTGAGAAAAAAGTTGAAAAGACAGTTATATATTAACTTAAAACATAAAATAACTTTTCTTAGTTCAAGATGTCTAAATATCAGTAATTTCTTGTACAAACTAATATTTTCTTCTTCACAATTTATTCTACGTTTTACTAATTTTTATTAAAATGACTTTTAATTGATCAATTATTTGAGGGTCCACCTCTACCTAAACATAAAAATGTGTGACTTATCAACATTTCCTCAGAAGCCATTGTTATCTGGCTTCAACTCCCACAGACATTTTAATACTGTGCTGCTAGTGGGAGGGTCCTGCCAGCATCAACACACATAGAGTAGCCAGTAGCTGCTATTGGACTGTCATCTTAGTCCCATTGGCCCAACAGGCGAGGAGGAGATTGAAAGAAAAACAGAACCCAGGCCACCTGTATAAACTGCAGCTTTCTGCTTTCCCCAATTCATCTGAACCTCAGAAAGTCATTTTTAAATTAATTATAATGAAAAGGATTTGTCATATTTTCATTCTCTTTGATAACTTTATAGTAATTAATGCCATGACAAGAAAAAATCTCTGAAGACAATAAGTAAAAAGAAAGGCTAATTTTCCGATTTTTGCTAATATGAGATGCTTTGATTTCTCTCAAAAGCTAAATTATTTTCAATAATCCTTTAAATTTTTTACTTACTTCAGAAAGAAAACTTTGATTCTGTTTCAATCCTCTCAAGTGCCTGATAATTCCTCAAGTTAACAGTTTTAAGTTTATTTAGCACAAGGAACAGAAGTCTTCACTCAGCCTAGCAGAGGATGTATCTAACTTCCACCTTGGGGAGAAATCAAAGGAAGGGGCCACATAACTCTCAGATTGGGTAGCCCTTTGCTGGTGGTCTACAAATGGGGCCAACCGGTATTCATTCAGATTCAGATTGCAGAACCATAAGCCAATTAAACCTCTTTTCTTTATAAATTACCTAGTCTTAGGTACTTCTTTACAGCAATTCAAGAATGGACTAATACAGAGGGTGTCAGGGAACGCCCTCTCTCTCCCTTACTCTCGCCTTTCTCCCAGTTATCTTTGGATTTCCTCTGTTTGTCTTCTCTTAAATCCCTCTCCACATAGCACATGCCTCTCTTCTCCTGAGGAAACTTGAGTCCCCAGCCTGATCTAATGCATTTTGCAAACTCTGCCACCTCAGACTTCATTGAGGATTCAGAGAGGTCTGTCTCTACTAAGCTTCCTCTGAGTTAGTGGTCTTGGAAAGGGTGTGTACTTATAGGTCAACTAGAACATCTTCACCAGTAATGCTGCAACTCACTTCCCTCCTAAATAGTTGATGATACACACCTCTTATCACAGAGAGGGTTCATTTTCTTTCAAAAACCCCAGGGTCTGGTCTCCTGAGCAAGGCACTGCCTAATCTTCATGAGGAATGAAGCCTGGATAGATTCATCTTCAATGGCTCAGGCAGGAGCATTTTCATTTAATGTAGGTGCCCTTTGTAATAACAACCAGGCCAAGAAAGCCATGAGTTTTAAATATCTTAAGATTAAAGGTATTATTTCACATAAGTAAGTATCAAAGTTATGTTTATAGTTGATATACACATTCCTCATGTTAACAGTTATGTGATTTTTAATAATGAAATATTTTACTTTTTAAGCTTTTCTTTATTTTCTAGTATTTTTCATATTTGCATGCAAAATGTTTCTTTTTGTATGCAAAAAAATTACCTGAAACAGAACATGTTATACAATTTAAAAACTTTTTAAAGAAATAACTTAATATCACATTCATTTGCATACACTAGTTCCTAGCAAGATACACATGGTAGGCATTGAACAAACACATTTATGGCAGGTAACTTGGGAATGTTTTCAATTAAACAGGCAACATGAGTGAAAGTATTTAAACACTAAAATATTCCAACAAAATCATTCTCATCTTTATTTCTAATATCCATTATTAGCATGCAAAACTATTTGGCTTTCTTAAACTCTAAAGTTATGTTTCACAGCTGTGTTTTTGTAGCTGTGAAATTTAGTCCTCCGATTACATCTTAGCTATTTACATTTTAGCTGTGAAATAAAGATTTTGTTTTTAGCCAGCTAGCAAGAGTACTTTTGTTACATCAGTTTCAAAAACTGTCAAATCAGAAATAGCAGCTTTAAATAGATCAAAATGTACTTTGCTTTTTCTTATGTGATAATATCTGCTATGTACTAATTAGTTAAGTTGAACATTTAAACTACTTTATTATTCTTCCATAGAAATTCTATTACATTCTGAGCAAAGAAAACATCCAGTGTAAGGAAAATGGCACAAGGTCATTGCTGCTTCTTCATCGATAAAGTACACAAAAAATTCTCTCTTCCAAGGCAAAGTTCATATGTACATGAGCACAAACAAATATTTTACTAAGGAACAAACCAACCCAAGTGTAACTTAGCGTCCGTAGCAATATCCATGTGCAAACCAAGATGTAACTTGCTTAACTGGGCTATTTAGAGAATCTAAGGTAGTGATACACAAAGAGTGGTCCCTGGATCATCACCTGGGAGTGGCAAGAAATGCAGATTCTCAGGACCCAGGCCATTCAAATCTTGAAGCAAATCTGATTTTAACAACAACCTCAGGGGATTCACGTTCACAATAAATCTGAGATACGTTGGTCTACAGCTAGATAGTCTCAACAAGAATTTTGGACAAAATTCGCAAGTTGTGAGTTCATAGATGTAATTAGATTAGGTTGGTCACAAATACACCAGAATATTTGTATTCAAATTTCTCATTCTTAGAGTAGTCACATTAGGGAGCTATATCCTTATGACCCTGATACTCCATTGCTGGCACTATATTTGGAAATCCCCTTTTGGCCTCAAGAAGACTTGAAAAATTAGTGTCATTACTTTATAGTTTTATCTCCTTTTGTACCAAAAACAGCTTTTCATGCTGATTTTAGTCAAAAGACTAAGCCAAATAACACTGGACACTTTCCAAAATAAAATCATTTTCAAGTATAAATATTTTCTCTCCTTGAAAGTAATAAAAGATTGGGCTGTAGGCTCTAAAAATCTGAAGAAGAAATCAAAAGATGCTTGAACAATGGCAGCATAATTGTAATATAACAAGTGACTCCCATAAAAAGAGAAACTTTTATTTATGTGTACAACTAAGTTTTTGCATTTTTGTTTTTTAAATGGGATGTACCACTGAAGACTTAACTAATTAATAGAATGACCTGCTGAAGACTTAAGTGGTGCTTTGCCATTGCCACTGCAGCAAGAAGATGCCATGAAGTTTTCTACTCTGTCCTGCAGAGATGGAAGCTTCTGAGATGGAGAATACCCTCTAGCATGGTGTATCTTTGGAGGGTCTTTGGATGATACATGAAATAAAAGGGTGGGCACCAAGATCTGAATCATGAGAAAATCACCCTAATTCAAGGGATCATCCTGGCCTAGAGCTCTGTGCAGTGCAATGTGGCAAAAGGAAGCAGTGCCACAGGCCCTAGAGGATATCAGGCACCAGGGTTCTTCTAGGCAAAGACAGGCTATATCAGTTCATTCTCACATTGCTACATGAAACTACCTGAGACTGGGTAGTTCATAAAGAAAAGAGGTTTAATTGACACATAGTTCTATAGACTATACAGGAGACATTATTGAGAACTCCTTGGAAAACTTACAATCATGGCAGAAGGTGAAGGGGAAGCAAGCACATTTTAACATGGTAACAGGGGAAAGAGAGAGTGAAGGGAAAGGTGCCACATACTTTACAACAACTAGGTCTTGTGAGAACTCTATCATAAGAACAGCAAGGGAAAAGTTCGCCTCCATAATTCAGTCACCTCCCACCAGGCACCTCCTCCAACAAAGGGGATTACAATTGGCATAAGATTTAGTTGAGGACACAGATCCAAATCATATCATTCCACCCATAGCCCCACCCAAGTCTCTTGTCCTTCTCACATTACAAAACACAATCATGCCTTCCCAAAAGTCCCCCAAAACCTTAACTCATTCTAGCGTTAACTCAAAAGTCCAAGTCCAATGTCTCATCTTAGACAAGGCACATCCCTTCTGCCTATGAACCTGCAAAATAAAAAACAAGTTACTTACTTTCAAGATACATTGTGGGTACAGACGTTGGGTAAGTGCTCACATTCTCAAAAGGAGAAATTGGCCAAAACAAAGGGGCTACAAGCCCATGAAAGTCAAAAACCCAGCAGGGCAGTCATTAAACCTTAAAGCTCCAAAACCATCTCCTTTGCCTACAAGTCCCATATACAGGCTGCAATGATGCAAGAGATGGGCTCCTAAGGCCTTGGGAAGCTCTTCCCCTGTGGCTTGGCAGAGTACAGAGCCTGCAGCTTATTTCACAGGCTGGAGTTGAGTGCCTGCAGCTTTTCCAGGCACACAGTGCAAGCTGTCAGTGAATCTATTATTCCAGAGTCTGGAGGATGGTGACTCTCTTCTCACAGCTCCACTAGGCAGTGCCCCAGTGGGGACTGTGCAGGGGCTCCAACCCCACATTTCCCTTCTGTGCTGCCCTAGTAGAGGTCCTCTATGATGGCTTTGCCTCTGCAGCAGACTTCTGCCTGGTTATCCAAGCATTTCCGTATATCCTCTGAAATCTAGGCAAAGGCTTCCAAACCTCAACTCTTGCCTTCTGTGCACCAACAGGCCCAATACCACGTGGAAGCCACCCCAAGGCTTGGGACATGCAAACTCTGAAGCAATGACTCAAGATTTATGTTCGCCTTTTTAATCCATTGTTGGAGCTGAAGTGGCTGGGATGTAGGGCACCATGCCTTGAGGCTACACAGGATAATGGGGCCCTGGGCCTAACCACAAGACCAAGAGAAAGATGAAATTTTTCCTTCCTAGGCCTCCAAGCATGTGATGGAAGGGGCTTCTACAGGTATCAGTAGAGGAAGCAAAGCAAAGTGGTAAAGTGTATGGGTCTGGGGGATTTTGGGGTCAGACAAATCTGTCTGAAAATTTACTACCCAAGTAATCTCAAGCAAGTTACAGAGAGTCTCTGCATCTAATTTACTTCATCAACAGTAACAGAATTGTAGCATTTCAGCATTTACTAGATGTGATCTGCTGCTGCTGTTGTTGTTGTTGTTAAATTGAAGTATAATTGATCCTTAAACAATGTGAGGGTTAGAGACACCAGCCTCTCAGGCAGTTGAAAATTCACATATAACTTTTAAATCCCCCCAAACTTCACTACAAATAGCTTACTGTCAACTGAAAATCTTACTGATAACATAAAGTCAATTAACGTATATTATGTGTGATAAATAAATTGTATATTGTAGTCTTACAATAAAGTTACCTGGAGAAAAGAAAAGGTTATTAAGAAAATCATAAGTCACGGTGGCTCATGCCTGCAATCCCAGCACTTTGGAAGGCTGAGGCAGTAGGATTCCTTGAGAACAGGAGTTTGAGACCAGCCTGGGCAATGTAGCAGGACTCCATCTCTAAAAAGAAAGTTTTTAAATAGTCAGGCATGGCAGCACATGCTTTTAGTTCCAGATACTCAGGAGGCTGAGGTGGCCTGCTACATTGCCCAGGCTGGTCTAGAACTCCTGTTCTCAAGCAATCCTCCTGCCTCAGCCTTCCAAAGTGTTGGGATTGCAGGCATGAGCCACCATGATTATGATTTTCTTAATAACATTTTCTTTTCTCCAGCTAACTTTATTGTAAGACTACAATATACACTTGAGGCCAGGAGTTCAAGGCTGCAGTGAACTGTGATCATGTTACTGCACTCCAGCCTGGGTGACAGAGCAAGACTCTGTCTCAGAGAGAGAGAGACAGAGAGAGAAATTTAACAAGAAAGAGAAAATATACTTACTATTTATTAAGCGGAAATGGATCATAATAAAGGTCATTGTCCTCATTGTGTTCACGTTGCATAGGCTGAGGAGGAGGAAGAAGAGTGATTGATATTGCTATCTCAAGAATGGCAGAGGCAGAAGAAAATCCACATGTAAGTGGACCTTTGCAGTTCAAACCCATGTTGTGCAAGGGTCAAATGTATATATTAATACGGTTATATACTAATTCTATCTATACAATCATAAAAGACTCCCAACAAGAAATATGTTTGAATTTTATCCTGTAGGATGAGGGTAATTCTCCAGGTTAAAAAGAGAAACAGCATTTCAGGCAGAGTGAACAACCTGGGCAAAGTCACAGAAGAGTTAAAGTACATGATCCACCCAGGGATGAAAGAGAGTTTAAATACAATCATCATAAAAGGTCTGGGGAAAGAGGTGAAAATTATTACGAAAATGTAAAACAGGGCTATGGTGTAGCAGGCACATAACATGTAAGCAGTGGGGAGTCAACAAATATTCTACACCAAGGAGTAGCAGGATCAAATATGTATTTTATACATATTTAAAGATAATTGTGAAGCCATGCAGAGACTAGACTGGAGAAAGAGAAGTCAGTAGGATAGAGCATGTAGAACAGAAACTACCTGGTAAAAGTTAAACAAATACACACACCCGGAAAACCACAGGAAATCCTTGGTTTGAGAGGTGGGGAAGCCCAGCAACATATATCACTTTTTTTCCTATCTCCATCACATGCGTATGCCCACAATCACATGTATTTGTGGACTGATTATATAACCTCTGTGACCTTCTTTCCATTCATAAAATGGAGATAATAACAGGTTGTTGTAAAGATTGAATGAAAAGGTTGATCCATGACAAGTGTGTAGCACACAGTAAGGGCTGTATAAACATTGTTTTTTGTTGTTGTTGTTATTTTGCTCTGTCCTATTACATCATTCCTTTCCTTTTTTAGTTTAGTCATTATCCCACTCCCATTGTCAACTATTTTTATAGCACCAAAATTTCAATTTTAAGTTTTAGGCTTAAAGTGTGCATAGAGTTCTATGATGTCGATACAACTGAACACATTTTAACAGCGTACATCTTGTATTAGGAGAATTTTCAGACATGAAGGGGAGCACCCACATACAAAAAGAATCATCCGCTCTTTTTGGCACTAAAGGAGGAGGATGAGAAGTACACAATGTAGTAAAATACAACGTGAGATAAAACCAAAGATAATGAGAGAAGTCACAAAAAAACGCTTAATGGAAAAGCATTTTTGCTGGAAGTCAGGAGACCCATGCTCTAATCCATAATTCAATACTCAATGGACAGATTTCCTGAGGCAAGTTGCTGAACTTTGGCTAAGCAGAGAGATGTGATGGGTAGGCACTTCCATCTGGAATTAGACTGCGTGTATCACCCTCTGACTCTACTATTTAATCGCTGTGCACCTTTCGACAGGCTACTTTACTTCTCTATACTTCTGTGGTTTAATCTATAAAATGAAGATGATGATAACATTATCCACTTCCTACAGTTGCTGTGTAGATCAAAGAAATTAAAACATGTAAAGTTATTAGAACACTTCTTGCCACTAAGTAAACTCCTTTAAATGACCGCTATTTTAATATTTCTGAACCTCAGTATCTTTCAATGTAAAATAAAGATAATAATTGCCTTTAACTACCTGTCTTATAAGATTGCTGTGAGATAATTTGTATGAAAGTGCTTTGTCAATCACTTTCATGGTGTGTGTGTAATACATGGTGTGAATAATGGTATGTATAATATAATAACGAACACGAATATTAGTAGGTAACATATAATTCCTTCTCAGAGTATCTTTAGCCATCTTATAGATGGAAATTTCACTTGGAGTCCTTCCTACATGTGCCAAAACTAAAATGAAACCTTTACTTCTATCTTGTTGGAATTCCAATCAATGAGAATTTGAGACAATGGGAAGAATAACAAAAAATGTTACTGAGTTTATTTTTTAATAATCATTTAAATGGATTGTCTTAACAGATGAACCTGTAGGCATTGATGACCACATTCTTAAGATGATATTAGAGTAAATACAGAATATTCAGTCTTTTAAAAATGTTAACCGCTTGGGATGTCTGTTGACATTTTGCAAAGCAAACCATAAATGTACTTAAACCGATGAGTAAAACATTAAAATTAAAAATCAGCCCATCTTTTCTCCGAGTACCTTTTTCAAATGGCACAGAGAACTTTACACAAGCTCCAGGCACCTCTATATTTAATTCCTAGGGGCAACGGTATTCATCAGTGCATTAAGCTGCCTGGTCAGGTACTGCTGAGTCAAGGGACTCTCCTTGCTTGTGAATGCAGCACACAGGCCTTGAGATGTCATTACTCCAACGTTAAGACAAGGCAGTCATTTATGCTGCTTTACAGGAGAAAGACCCAAAGTTTAAAAAGCCAGAGCCACCGATTTATATTATGCTATTATAACACTCTTGAACAGAATCTCATTTTAAAAGATAGTGCCTGCAAGAGAAAAAGCTTCACTGGCTTAGTCCATGATCATGAAATTGGTGGTCATTTGAAAGGTGTCTCTTCTTTTTTTCCTTTTTTTACCATCAGTAGTTTAATTTTCATTAGACATCACAGTCTTGTACCAAGGCAGCATCAATTTATTTGTAGCACAAAGCACAAAGGTGATCTCTGAATGGAAAAACTACCGTTAGGTCACTGGACCGATGAGCTTCCCAGGGCCAGCACTTCTTAGCTTGGACATCTTAACAAAACAAGTTATGAGTACATGCTCAAAATTATCTTGTTTGCATAAGGGACTTTAAATTAGGTTATTTTGAGGAAATGACCACTTTCTGAAAATCTTCAAAGTGCGCCAGGAAACATGAAGCTTGGGTGTGTTATAATTAGTTGGGAAAATGGTGGATGCCTCAATCATTTTAGTTTGGCACAGAGCTGAACAAAGTCAAAAAGGGGCATTTATATCTATTGATTTATAACCTTTATAATGGTTACTTAAGAATGTATCCAAAGGAAATTCCTATTGTTTGTTTTACTATTTGTTTAGTTGAATTGTTAGTTAAAACTTTTTTCTAGTGACATTTGCCAGAGGGTGATGCTTAACATAAGAACTAAAACTAGGGATGACATGCAGCCTCACATGTAGCAACTGAATACAATTTTAATTTCAAAAAACAGCCTATTCTAGCAACAGGACTAGGATTAGATAATAGCACCCTTTCAATCCTAATACTGCCATCAGTCTTTACTATTGAGATTGTCCTTTCTTGACTCTGAACCACACCCAGAAGGTAGTCAATCTGTGAATGTTTATTTACCCTTCTTCTTACCATCCTGCACATTATTGACTGTTACAGCTGCCTTTGAAAGAGAGCTTTCAAATACCCATGGGGGAACCAGAGACTTTTTTAAATAAATAAATAAGGCTCTATCAACAAACAGTTGATATTTGACTTTGGAATTTGAGGGATACATTCATAACTGCATTTGTATCCACAGGCTTCCTTACTCTGTGGCTGAACTCAGCACCCAATCTATGTAGCCCAGCTATCAGCTTCTCAGGGTCCTAATGAGAAACAAACGAGGAAATCAAACACTCGAGCGTTGACCAAACAGACCAGAATCTGGAATTACTCTGAATCTTTACAAGTGTTTAGAACCACTTCACTGGTGATGTGAATTTGTCATCCTGTATCAAACGTCTGGGGACACTGTCGGCCAGTAAAGCTCCACTCAGATCTCAGAGAAGAAAGGAAAGGTCAATCTTTCAAGGAAAATTTAGGAACATATTTAGAAACAAGGAATAGTTCCACACTAGGAAATACATAGATGTATTACTCATACAAAAAGTAAATTTAAATCCCCTACTACATACTTGTAAGTTTATACATGCTGATCATCAACCAGCATCTTTCGCGAGTCTCTTCTATTGAACTCACTACAAATAAATAAGCTGAAGGGCAACTTCTGAAAGACTGTGAACATGTGTGTTTTTCTATATAGTTGACTGGGTAGGTTTTTACCTAGCTCTACACAGTATTTAACACCAGATTATAGATTAGCTTCTCAGAGGAAATAACTGTACACATTTATTATATATAATACAATAGTCATTCACAGAAGACCCCCATTGTACCTGACAACAATGAACCCAGTCCCTGGAATCAAGAAACTATACATCAGAAACAACTCAAATGGCCTTCAACAACTGTTAAAAAGATGAACCCTCTATGGTACATTCATGCAATGAAATACTACTCAGCAATGAGAAAGAACAAACTGTTGATACACCCAACAATACAGATGAAGATCAAATTCATTATGCTAGTAAAAAGAAGCCAGACAGAAGAAAGCTGCATACGGTATAATTCCATTTATATGACATTCTCTAAAAGGCAAAACTACAGGAACTGGAAATAGATCAGCAGTTTCCAGGATTTCAGGATATTGAGAGGCACTGACTACAAAGGGCACCACATAGAAGTTTTGGGGGGAGATGGAACTCTTCTGTTTCCTGCTTGTGGTCATGA
Organism: Callithrix jacchus; assembly: GCF_049354715.1. Lineage (NCBI taxonomy): Eukaryota > Metazoa > Chordata > Mammalia > Primates > Cebidae > Callithrix > Callithrix jacchus. The sequence goes on along the minus strand of NC_133503.1, from coordinate 122,671,751 downwards.
TTACATTACTCTACACATTGGTAAAACTCAAAGAATTGATAGCCCTGAAAAAGTGAATTTTACTGTATTTAAACTAAAAATTAAAAGCATAAAAGCTTCATATAATTTATTTCTTATCCTCTTGTATTCAAGAAGAAGAATTGTCTTTCAAATATTCCTATTAAACTCCTGCTCATCCCTTTGAAGAACTTACCCATATGATAAAGCCTCCTTCTCTTCCAGGAGTAGCCTCCATGCTAGAGTTGGCACGCATTCTTCCCCAGCAAGCTCTAATTCTTTCATTACATAGTTATGTACCAACAAATTTCATCATGGGGAGGATAATTGCATGTTAATCAATATTAATATTACATTAATATCACATGTATTCTTTTACAATTTGCTTTTTTCGTTCAATATTGCTTTTAAGATAGTCCATTCAGAAAGAGTATTTCAGTGTAGGAATATGCCAATACATTAATTCACTGCACTCTTGACAGATATTTAACACTCCATGTTACACTGCGCCACATTTATCTGTTATTATATCTCTTCTTCTTGCAAAGAAATGAGCAACTCCAGAACAGAAAGCACCCAGCATTCCTCTTCCTTTCCCTAATTTCTGGTACAGCTGCAAAGCACTGCCTGCCTAATGTATTTTGCACGGAAAAAGATGCTGTGTACCTGGCACACAATAAGTACCACTCCATAAAAATGTATTGAAAGAATAAAAGCTGACAAAATGTTATTTTAACTCTTGTGCTCTCTACTCACTTCTCCACTGTGTAAGATTTAAGGGGGAACTGACTCAATTCTCACCAAAAATCCCTTAGTATTCCAGTGTGGACGTAGAGATCTATGAAACAAGGTCACTTCACAATTCTCTTGCACAGAGGATCTCAAAGCACTACACAAACCGTGATTTTCTCCAGTGATTTTTTCCTCTCAATGTGCCTCAAGGTCAGTTCAGAGCAGTATTCAAAGCTTGAATACTCTTCAGCAGCTGTAAAGGGCCGGGAAATCAGAGTCTGGATGTAAATAGCAGTAACAAACTATTCTCAGGTCTTTTTTTTTTTTTTTTCCTGGAGGAATTTTTTTCTTATCTTTTCTTTTCACGGGTCCCCGTTTGCGCTCTTAGTGGCTTACCGGTCCTGTTTCAGGAGCAGGTCTTGGGCCACCACTCCGCCCCGCCCCCGTCTCCACTCCTCACTCTCTCTCCCGGCTCCTATTAATCAGATCTAACGCTGGGTGATCTCCTCTCCAGGTGTTCGTGGTTTCATTGTAGCCTTGATGTACAAGACAAATGCACACTGTACTCTGGGCTTACAAAACCATCTATCATCATCGTCTGGACATGACCAATACATAGTATGTTTCAGAGAAATTAATCTGGTGTTTAGGGGGAGAAAGGCATTTTCAACTCAGTCTCCATGCAGAACCTTCCCGCAAACCCTGCAGCGGCATTTTTCGACACTTTTCTCCTCTGTTTGGCAAGCCTGAAACTTGACCTTCGAGAGAATTTTTAAGGGTACAGCCTTCCTCCCTTTCCCTCGTCTGCTCCAAGAGTGCTCGCAGGCCTTCTTCTGGGAAGCAGCTGCTCTGGACCAGAGCTGGGAGAACCGCACCTCCAGGAGCGCGGGCGCGGTCGGGGAAGGGGGAGGCGGCGGCTGCGTTGCGGGGAAGGGAGGAGGCTGCAGGAGGGGGCAGGAGGTGGACGGAGGAGGAGGATCGGTCTGCATATGCATAAGGCACCCAGCACTGCCCTCTTCCCCGGCAGCTGCTCGGGCGGGGGCGAGGGAAGGAAGGGGAGGTGATGGGAGGAAATGAGGCTGGGGCTGGGCGGCCAGGACAGCCGCTGAGGCGGACGCGGGTTTGGAGAACGGAAGAGGTGATTTGCATGGCGCCTGGTGATTGGCTGCAGGCTGGGGGCTGGGCCTGAGAGGCGGCCCCTGAATGGTTTAACGGAGGAAATTACAAGATTCATTCGACTAAAGAAAGCCGGGGCGGGCCTGGTCGGCGCGATATGCAGCCTGTCCGCAAGGGGGCGAGATGGCCTATCTTTGTTCTGGTTAAAGGCTCCTTTTCCCTCCTCCCCCGCCCCCGCCCCCACCCCCCACACACAGACACATACGCAGAAAGTGCAGAGAAACCCTGTGATCCAGTCAACTGGCTCTGCCCCGTCTATTAAGAAAGATGAACACTCCTTTCTCTTCTATCTCCTTCATGGGAGACCACTTTTCATTTCAGATTATCACATCAATAAATATTCTTCGAGGAATAAAAAAGGCACTTTGCCAAAAGATAAGAGAATATATATGAAATGTGTGGACTGTGGAGAAAGACAATACATGAAGGCAGGAGAATAGGAACACACATGTAAATATGCACATAATCACCTCCGAGAACGCAAAGCACGGGAGGCAGAGACAAACAGAACACCTGGAGAGAATACGTAGTGCTCACAAGGTCCTCACAGACAGTGCACGCTCTCCCACACACCGAGGCATACACCCACTGACCGGCACGCAGTATCCCCTACACACACACACACACACACACACGCACACACACACACACACACACACACGCGGACCTCAGAAAAGGCATCCAAATGAATTCACACTCAGTGGAAAGACTGCCGAGAAAATACCAGAGAAGAATTAAAATGTTTCATCCCCTCCCCCTCCAAAAAAATACTCAAGCGAAATGACTCTATTTGCATAATACTAATATACGCAGGACGCAGACACAGTAAAGAAAAAAAGGCTCCATTTGATGCACACCAGAGAATGCGTGTATAAACACACACACACACACGCAAACGCACTCACGCGCGCCTGTGGGCGGGACACACCCACAGCCTATGTCCTCTGCCCACGGGCACAGGCAGAGCACCGATGCCATCAACGCGCTCAGTACAGTTGTCCAGAAAACACCAACGTGAGAAAAACGAAAGAAACCCACCCTACTCAGCCACGGAAGCACCATTCGAGAACCCAGGTTTTCTAAACACACACACACACACCAGGGCGCGCGCACACACACACACGCTTGTTAGACAAGCGAGTTGAGTTCGAAGAAATAATAGATGCACAATGGATAACTGAATGATGAAGAATTTCATCCGCTTAAACAATATTTTGAAATTATTTCAGCCTGATGATAGCTTTCTGGGTTGCTCCCTGAAAAATCGTTCCAAAGAAAAATAAAATATTTTCATTGATCCTGCTTTCCTTTTACTTTCTTTTTTCTTCTTTTCCTTTTATTTTTCAATGACCGAATACAGAGAGAATTCCCTTAAAGAAGGGTAGCCCTGTTTTTGTTTTTCGAGTCCATGAGCTTCCAGTTCATTTCCCAGGGAAGAAGGTGCCAGGGAGAGGTCCTTTGCAGCCTCCCAGCCAGACAGCGCCACAAAAGGCATTGTTACACATCCCAAATAACAAGGGCTGTCTATATATTTACAAATCTGTTCAAACATTTAACCTCTTAACTTGCTAAATATCCCCCTCTTCTCTTTCTTTCTTGCGTTCTCCGCTCTCCCGCCTTTCTGCTTCCTCCTCCTTTTCCTTTCTCTTTCTAAAAGAGGTAGGGGACGGGAAGCGCCTTTTCTTGAGTCCAAAATGAGTTCAGGGACTCTGGGCTTTACCTGACCCTATTCGAATGCCAATTTCGTTTTCAGGCAATTACCTGTCAGCCAAAAGATAGGGAATGGATCACCAGGGCTACCTTTTTTTTTTTTTTTTTAAGTATAAGCTTTTCTGTTGTCTTTCACTTTTTAAACTGCAGCGGAAAAGCATCCCCAAAATCGAAGAGATTTTCTAGACCCCTTAAAAGTTGCCAGTACCCCCAATCCGTGATGTCTCCTTCTGCGTTGCACCTCCTGCCCTTCCAGTGACTACTAGAGAGGACCTTCTAAAGACAGCCAGAAAGTTTCGGCTGTATTTGGCGACCTAGCCAAGGCCGGTGTGAGCCACACTCCTACTGCGGGCCAATGTGGGATGCCATCGTTGAGCATTTCTTACTGCTCAAACTTTTCTTATGAAGCTAATAACCTCATTCTCAGGGCTCATGTAAAATGTGAAACTACAGAGCAAAAGGGCCTTTAATGCAGCACAAGAGTTAGATCTCTCAAAAATTGGGGTATTCTTACTTTGATGCACAAAGGGAAAGTTGTGCCTGGGCAAGGTGGAAAGGCGCAGGCGGCGGGCTACCGACCCGGTGGGTGCCAACGCCCTACTCTGCAGGCAGGTGCCTTGGATGGGCTTCCTTTCAAAGGACCCACAAACGCCCTTACCCCAGGATCTTCCCGCTTCGCCCAGGACTCTACTGTGACGAAATTTAAGTGGCCTGGAGGGGCTTCTGCCTGACATTCTGGGTTTTCTTTTCGTAAATAAAAGAATTGCAAGCAAAATCCATTGCCTTTTAAGTTGAAACCGAAAGGGAGACCTCCCTTGGCACATTTTCTCTGTCCTAGAACAATGACTTTATCTATTTGTTTGTTTGTTTCTGAGTAGAGGAAAAAATGAAACTGCAGTTTAGCGAGACGTCATGTGTATATCAGATTTGTTCAGGTGTTCATAATATTTCAGCTTCTACCAGCTTTAGATGAGTGTTAGCCTCCGAGGTGCCCCACCTGGGATCAGCCAGATAGCACCTGAGGAAACCCAGCCCTCACCTTGGGACTCTGCCTTCAGCAAACTTAAGTTGGGGTTACACCCCTCGGTGGTCCAACAGCCCGGAGCCCCTGGGTATTCACCAGTCGCTGACTCTGAAATGCGCCGGTCTGCGAGGTAATAATGACCTTTGCTGGAGGCTGTTGGGGCTGGCACGCTGCGTCAAGGGCCGCCCCAGCTTTGGGCAATGGGAAGGGGGAAATGGATAACGTATAGGTTTACTGAAAACTTTTACAGATCCCAAATAGGAGTTGGAAGGAAGGCTAAGTGAGTTGAAGAAGAAGAAGAAGAAGAAGAAGAAGAAGAAGAAGAAGAAGAAGAAGAAGAAGAAGAAGAGGAAGAAGAAGAAGAAGAAGAAGGGGAGGAAGAAGAGGAAGAAGAGGAAGAAGAGGAAGAAGAAGAAGAAGAAAAAGAAAAAAGAAAAAGAAAAGGGTGTTTACTCTTTGTACCGTGACAGATCCGGGAGGAAAAACGGTGGCACTAGATTGCTGCGCGGTGCTTTCTGTAGAATGCCATCAATTTGCATGCTTGTGTGATGGTCAGGACATTTTCCCCCTATTGCACAAACCCCTTATGAAAACTGCAGGCAGTTTAAGAGTTTTCCTGTTCTTCCTGATCAGAAAAGATATTCATCCAGAGACATTATCTAAATCTGCAAAAGAATGAAGGCTGCTTGTCATTCGTCCTTCGTCTCCAGTAATGTGTGCCACCCAATTAGAAGCAATTTGAGCAATCAAGGCCGTTATGAGAGAAGGGGGTGTTAAAAATAGGTTTTCCATAGCCTCAGAACTCTAATTCGGAAGAAAATCTAAAATTACATATGTATCATTTCTTTACATAAAATAAATATATAATCTGAGTGTCTCCTGTTAGCTCTTATTTTTTCCTCCATGGTCCCTCCCCCATTGCCCTCCTTCCTTTTGGAAATTCATAACAGAAGTCAAGTGTAAAGCTCAGATGAAAAGGGATTAGAGACCCTAAAACAGTCCTTCTGAAACCTAACAAGAGGATCTGGAAGGGGCTTGGTGCGATCTTTCCGGGGGCTTCCGGCTGTTGGAGCCTCCCTGATAGTGGTTGTTATCTGATCTCATTTGTCGTCGGCGGAAAAGTCCCAAAAGTAGCGTCCCGAGATGGAGGTACCGCCATCCCTGGGAGCCAGGGGTGGCGGACTGAGAAGCTGGGCTCTGGTCACTTGAGGCAAGTCAGGCCAGCTGCTGGCACGCGCGTTCATCTTGGCGGGTTAGGGGATGCAGAAAAAGAGCTAAGAGGATGTGTTGGGAGAAAGTGGGCAAGTAAAACATGTTTCCAAGCAGAACACGACAGTAAAAAATTTTTGAAAAGCGAAGCAAAACAAAGCGTAGACCCCGTCCAATGTCCTCTAGCAGCTGCGATGTGTTCAGCTTGTCACATCTTACTCCTGTCCCGCATTCCCACGGGGTGAGCGCAGGGTGAATCCAGGTCGGGACCTGGGGCCCAAGTGCGCCAGTGGCACTTGGCATTTGCACCAGACCGGTTCCTTAGCATTGCGGTTTAAGAGGCGTCTTTATTGTCCCCAGCTCTCAGAAGAGAGTTGAAGAGAGCGGGTCGGGAAACCAACTAGAACAAAGTTGGCGAAACTTCTAGAAGTGCAGGGCCACCGCTTGCGCTTCCTGCAGGCCCCGGAGTTGGAACCCACTCCGGATCCTTGGATGCCTTTGGTCAGCTGGCTCAAAGTTCTCTGGAAATGAGTGGTGTTCAAAGTAAAACGCCTAAAACCTGAACCCTGAAAGCCCTGGCGGGCATGAGGGGCGGAGAGGAGCCGTCCACTATTCTAAGCCGAGCTCTGGGCCCAGAAGGACGAGAGTCGCTGAGGCGGGCAGGAAGTCCCCCCTGCGCGCCACGAGCGGACACCAGCCGCCTCTAGCAAGCTGACAACCTCCAGAGTGGGAATTAATCACCTGACAATAACTCCCTGCCAGAACCCAGTGTTCTGGACTGAGTTTAAGGTCAAAACAACTTTCCCTCCACAGAGGTTCTAAGGGTCCAGGATGAGTGCGTGAGTGGGGACGATTCTTGCCACAGATGTGCCACTGTTGTTCCAAAACCATAGCGGTTCCAGAGAAGGCAGCGACGCCTCCACAGGACAAGCTGAGGATCGGCATTTGGGTTTCTCAGAGTGTAAGTCACAGACCAAGTGTCAGGCAAATGCAGGGGGCCCACCACCTCCAGGTGATCCTTTACAGAAGTTTCTGATACATGGCTACAATTATATTGCAATATTAAAATCCTTCCTAATAGCACCTAATTTATTTCCTGTTTGTTCTGCTTGCTTTTATCTGGTTCATGAACTGAAACCACTTGATGGTTAACAAATGTGTCGATTTAACAATTCAAAAAGTATTTCCATGTTCAAATACTTTTCCCTTGAAAGTAATGTTAACATTTCTTGAATTTAAAGCTTCATGAAAATTGCTTTTAAATTTTTCTGTAAATGTAAATATATTGTATTTTCACACAACTGAGTTAGAAATAGGTGACTTTTTAAAATAAAGAGATAAGAATATTTATGGTAATGAAGTTTTCTGATTTACTAAATATAGAGATAAGCATTTCTTAATTTAATTCCTCCTTTTACTTCATAGCATCCCAATATGTTGAAGCAGAAATCAGAATAGATAGTATTGACAGGAAATGTATTCTTTAAAAGTCAAACTTGTCCTTTAAATTGGCTCTTCTCATACAGCAGTTCTAAAGTTTAGTATATGTGTATAAATATATGCATACAACATAATATAGTCTTTTCTCTGCTATTAACTAGCCAAGGAAATTTGAGTCTTTTATTCTTAGTATGTCACAGCTTTGTTAATTGGAGAGATTGAACTAAATAATCTACAAATCAAAAATTGTAAAGCTTTTAAAACATTTTGCTTCAATTATTCTGCAGTTATAAGGCAATAATATCTAAATTAAAATTTCCCTGGAATATTTTGCATAATTAGAACCAATAACACTCTGTGTTTTAGCTGTCTACAAAGACATCCTAACCTGATCCATCACTCCTAATAGTCTAAGAGTCCATTAATATACAGTAAGGATTAAAAAGAATTGTGTATCTCTATGCATCTATCTTTACTTTTATGTAAAGGAGGTCAGATCTTTCACTGGATACCCAATGAGATTCATGATTCAGAAAAGAACCATTGATTTACACTTGAAGACTTCCTAAGTGAGAACACAACCACCACCACAGCATTTACATTTTGGATATAAGTAATAATTTTTCTAGACACCCTGGAATGTACAATGTTAGAAAGATCAGTAAGCTGAAAATGAAGAGATTTTTAACTCTGGATCTTCCTCTAAACATCTAGTGGCTTTAAATGAGATACATTACCCTGCTGGGCCCTCATTTACCCATACAATTAAGAAATTGAATCAGATGAGCTCCCCAAGTCCATCTAGTCTACGAGTCCATAAAGTTCTGGACACTGTGCAGAGTTACTGGATTTGTCATTATTCAGTGTTTTTCAAAGCAAGCATCACAATTTAGGCATAAGAAGCTTTGCTTCTTTGTGATCTTTTTGGCACCTTACTGTAGCTCTTCCTTTGCACAGATGAAATGATTAGTTCTTAAAGTAATTTAAGGTACCAAACGCTATGTAAACTTCTCCAGTGGTACTGCTTATAGTTTTGTAGGAAATGACGTTCTCAGAAATAATGTTATCTACAGGAATTTCATGCCCCTAAAACAAGCTGAAACTTTCCTTCAGCTATTGAAGTTGGTAAATCAATACCTTTGACAATTTTATAACTTTCTATGGAAGACAGCTGGTTCATTTCAATGGTTATAAGAATCAAGAACTCCAAAAATATATACTCTCTGAGAGTATCCTTGAAGCCTTTTCTCCGGTAACGAAGAATCTTTGCTCAATTCTTCACCCCCTGTCCCCAATCTCACCTATACTCCCAGTATGCAGTCCTCACTTAGACCCATTCTTCCAGGCTGAGGCTAAGTTTATTTACTCTGAGCAACATTTTCAGGAATCATCGTCAGCATGTTACAACAATGAACTTTTTTTTAGTTCAGGCTTAAGTCTATGAAATTAATTTCTATTTTGATAATCACAAGACTTCCCTTGGAAATATCAGTGACTGTACAAGCCACAGGTAGATCAAGTGTAGGTGCTCCATCATCTGAATAGGGTTGGGTTATGTTTTCATTTGGAACAAGGGATTAAGTGATTAAACTGTGCCAGCAGGCCGGGCGCGGTGGCTCATGCCTATAATCCCAGCACTTTGGGAGGCTGAGGCGGGCGGATCACAAGGTCAAGAGATCGAGACCATTCTGGTCAACGAGGTGAAACCCCGTCTCTACTAAAAATACAAAAATTAGCTGGGCATGGTGGCGTGCGCCTGTAATCCCAGCTACTCGGGAGGGTGAGGCAGGAGAATTGCTTGAACCCAGAAGGCAGAGGTTGTGGTGAGTCAAGATCGTGCCATTGCACTCCAGTCTGGGTAACAACAGCGGAACTCCGTCTCAAAAAAATAAAAAATAAAAAAAATAAACTGTGCCAGCAGACATAGAACTTTTATCAAGCCCTTTTCTATCAAAGCTGGCACAGGGATAGTCAATCCCTGGCCCTGAAAGTCTCCAAGGAAAACTTGGAATGCTTTAGGAAATCATGTTCATAATTTAAGCCCTGGCATTTTTCTTCTCATCACAGAATAAAGGCTGAATATCGTTTTTGAAACTTTACCTTCTTTTCTTTATTTCAGTAAGCTGCTTAAGATCCTCTTGCATTCATTAACAGGAGTTTTGGCCCATTCTGCTATTCTAGTCCACAACCATTTAAGTGTTAAATGTTAGCAGATTACAAGTGACTAACAGTGGAATATTCACAATTCTACACACCATTATTTTAATTCCTTCCACAGCTAGCATTCACACAAGATAGTGTATCAAAAACCAGTTTGGGCAATATATTTTGCCCACCTTCTTGTAGATGTGGTTTCCGTAAGTGTCACATCTACTGGTGTTTCATCACCTCATTCCTCTCAGCATACCTGGCGTGTGTCTGAGAGAATGAGTGAAGTAAATGAATGAATAAATTTGGAAGGTACCCAATGTTTATTTGACTATTTAGACCTGTGGAAGAAGCGGCAGCTTTTTAGTGATTTCTAGCATGGTTTCTATATTATAAATGTTCTTAAATATAAATACGAAATGAACACAAGAAGACATTAAGTATATGTCATAAATCTGAAATAAAATTGCTAGGCAGTTCATGATCATAAAATTCTTTTTAGAAGTCTTCCAACAGAAGGAAACTGGATGAAGTAAAATCCAAACTTACTAGGAAGGCCAGGTTACATTGTCAAGCATTGTTCTTAGTGCTTTGTGTGGATTATTTCATTCAATACCCCCAAGAAAATCACCTGAGGCATGGATAATAATGACCATTTTACAGGTAAGGACAACCGGGCCTAGAGAGGTTAATCCTGCTTAGCCTCTTATGGTATTGATGACTGGCATTCTTGAGCCAAGGTTTAAATGGAGGCTGTCTGGTTCCAGAGACAAAACTCCTAGCAATTAGGTGGTACTTCACAGAATAGTGTTAAATTAATGATCATATAACTTGTGGAAGGAAGTATAGGAACACAAAATTAAAGAAAATTTCAGAAAATTAGCAGGTGCTTCAGAGAATCCAAAAACTATGCTTATGTTGCTAGTGGCAACAGAGAGGAAAAAAAAAATGAAAAGAAAAGGCAGCATGACATGGATTGTAGAGTCAGCTGAGCTGGGTTCACTATCTTAACTCCCCATTAATCCACTCTGAGATCTAGGACAAGTTACCTAAACCCTCAGAGTTAACCTCTCTGAGTCACTTCTTTAACCATATATTGGCAGTACAAATACCCTTTGGAATTGTAATGATTAAATATAATGGATACAAAGTAATATGTATAACAAGCATATGATAAATATAAGTCATTATTGTGTGGGATGTGAATTACAGGATTGAATTCTATTCTAATTGTTGTCTGAGGCAGCATTGGCTTTATTTTGGAAATCGAAATGCCAGTATTGTTAGGTTATACTCGCCCTAGTTGCTTCCACAACACCCTACTTCTGTTTTTCCCATCCTTACATTTTCAGAGAATTTTCTGTTACACTTAATATGTAACAAAACCAGTTATGTTCTTTTGTATTTCAGAGGTAAATTTGCACACAATGTCCCTGTCCTCATGGAAAGTACTTTTTTGAAGGTATAAAGAAGTCACATCTGAAGGAGGCCTGGAAAAAGAGGAAGACTACTATACTTATGTGAGAACTTGAAATGAGAGTGAACATGATTTTTAATCTGGTCATTAATTTTTCTGTGAGAGGAGTTCTCTCTGTCCATAATGATTATATTTATTTAATATTTCAAATTTTTAACAAAGTAAAGCATAAACATGATTTTTAAAACAGTATAGAATGATTTACAATGAATAGTCTCTTGCCCTAATTTTCTCCACCTCCATTACAGCTCCCCATTTTAAAAATCAGCTTTAATGTTTTTAACTGTCTCTGATTTTCTTCTGTTGCTGATTACCACCATATTGGTAAATAATATATTTACGCATTTATTTTTAATTTATTAATTTTGGACATGGTCATAAACTTCTGCCATAAGAAATGCAGATATAGTGTACCCTTAACATTTTCTACACCATTTCCCAATATAGTTACATCACTCTTTCTCTTTCCTATATTGTTTGTCTTTTTAATTTTAATTAATACATTTTCACATATATTTCTTGATCCATTAACTGCAAGTAACATCTCTTGATTTTACAATTTAGCTCTCCTCCTGTCACCACCCAAATAATATTCTTTGCATTCTGTTTATCTTATTACAATTGATGACCTTATATTCTGCTTTTTAATTTATAAAATTAAGATTTTTATACTTTTTATAAGTTCAATATAAAATTGAAAATCAAGAAAGTCTTTAAATTGTCGTGATGAAAAAATATTATTTATTGCACAACCATAATTGTAATTCCTCTTGTGCAGCCTTTTGTTTTTCCTAAAGTTTCCTATTGCCTTTCTTTTTTCTTGAATTGTCTATTACTTTTGGCTTCATAGGTTTCTCTGATTCTCAAGAATGGTATCAAATCCTTGGAATCTATTATTTATTTAAATGCCTCTCTCCATGAGCCATCTTCCTTTCTACTCCAATCTTGACAAACATGTACCCAAACTGCGCAAAACACAGGCTGAGACATCCTTTCTGGGTTGTAGCCAATATTTTCTTTATGGGATCTCATGTTATTCTTGGATCACCTCCTCTCTCCTCCCTACTATTTGCTCAAGTAACCTCTTAAGGCTAAGCATGTGGGAGGCAATTATTCTAAGTTATTTCCTGACTAAAAATGTCCTTTATTCAATTTTCAAATTCTATTGATAATTTGACTGTGTATGGAATTCGAGGTTTTAAATATTTTACCCTGAAACATTTTAAGACATTGATTCAAAATTCTGCTATGGCTAATGAGAGACTAATCCAGTGTGATTATCATTCTTTGTAAAAGTTCAGGCTTTCCTTCCCTCTGGAAGTTTTTAGGGTATTCTCTTTATCCTTACTGTTCTGTAGTTTCAAATAATATATCTAATGTGGGTCCACATTTTTTCATTGTTCTGAACTTTCAATAGATACTTTCAATTTAATTTTATGTGCTCTTTAGCTCTAAGAAAAATTCTAGAACTTTGTATAATACCTCTCTTTACTTACCTTTTTCTCTTTCTGAAATTTCTATTAGTTGAAATTAGTCTCCAAGATTAATCTCTTTCTCTTTTGCATTTACATTATATTTTTCACTTATTTTTATATTTGTTTTACCTTTTTTGATATTTACTTAATTTTATTGTTCAGCCATTTAATTGATGTATTTTTATCTGATAATCATATTTTTAAATACCAAGAGAAACTTCTTGGTCTATCATTTCTTTTAACAGCATCTTATTTTATATCTGTAGGTATATAGATAGATAACGTCCTGTTCTTGTTTTACTGATGCATTGTTGTTATGTTTTTAATATCTGGGATGTATGAATTAAAATTTTTAAGGTTTTTTTGGCTGTCATTTCTGAACTGTCTGTTTCCTACGGGATGTTGCTGTCTTCTGTCTGTTTCTTTATAATTTGTTTTTTGCCTTTAGGGGTTTTCTTGTTGTTTGTTTTGTTTTGCTTTGCCTTTCTCATTTATATTGCTGGCTTTCTTCAACTGACTAGAGATACTTGATTTCTGTTTGTAATTAGGAAATAGTAAAATGGATAACTGATAGCTCTCTGAACACTGGTGGGGTCTTATATACCGGCAGTTTAATTAATGAAATGTGATTGAGAAGCTGGCTGTGTATGGAGGAACACATTCTTGCCATAATTCAGAGGTCTTTGCTCTAAGATGTCAATACCTACGTGAGCATCCCTGTACCCATTTTAGCAATTTCTGTATAATGAAGTCCCTTTATTATATTTGTCTGGGAAGTGGTACAATGCCTATATACTACACACTGATGTGGGTGTGTTGATAGTTTCATGTGCAATCAATTAAATGACTGTTTTTAGTTACATATCTCTTATGCTTCCACACCCCTGGTATTTCTGAGTTGTAAGACTTTGAGGGTCCCACAAGGCAGACTGTCCCCTTTCAGACTATAGTCACCTGCACATGTTCTAAATAGTGGCTACTTCAGCTTTGGCTCATCATTTGCCACTCCTCCATCCATTTTTCAACTTCCAGAACTTAAAAAAAGAAAAAAACTCTCTTTTTCTGTTTTCTTTGTTTTATGCATTTAAATATTATTTTCTATAATTTTTTAACATTTTACGGAAGTCAGACTGCCATATTGAACCAGAAGCTTATGTTTAAAAATTTAAAACCCTTTCAATATTGTTTATACTTTACTTAATACTACAATAAATATATATTCCTTTTTATTGCAATTTTTAATCAATCATGAACTTAAATTTAATTTACAAAATAAATTACCAGGAACATTCAGCTAGTTCTAAATGTCTTTGATTATTTGAATAATCTAATAACTTGTTTTCAAACTTATGTTTCATAATGTGAAATGGATATGAAACATTTATTTCTAGGGGACTCTATGTTAGTATTAACAGCCTTAAGGCAACTTTGGATTATTGAAAATTATTTATATTACACATCCTTTTTAAAGCAACTTAAAGAAGTTAGAAATCTTGCTTGTAGCAAAAGCATACACAACAACAATTGGCATTCTACTACTAGATGTAAGTTTGTTTACCAACAAAAAGGTAATCTTAGATCCTTCCACAAAAGTATCTTCTGTACCCTCACAATGGTCAAATCATTATACCTGCTACTGAAAATTGTACACTTTCTTTGACCCTAAATCATATGCTCACCTTATATATCAGGTCTACAAGGGTTGTGGTCATGTCTGTTTTTCACCACTGCATCTCCAGTGCTAACATAACTTTTGCACATTGTGATCAATTGCTAAACATGTGTCTAGTAAATGTTGAATGAACTATGTGTCCAGACAAGGTTCTAAAACTGACAGTCAGGTTTGGGAAATCAGATATATCAAGATGGATTAGGAATAAGAGTCTGCAGCATTCAATAAATGTCAAAAGTGTCACTTGAACAAGTGCAATAATAGGTATTCAAAGCAGGGAAAGATTGCTTTAAGCCAAGATGATTGGAATATCCTGCAGAAAATAAGGGATAGGATTTGGATGGGTAGAAATGAGGGGGCAAGAGTTTTACATGGCATAAAGGGTTTAAGTCTAAATAATATCCAGCTTACAAAATGGTTGTATTCATTTAATATATTTAATTTAAAACAAAAGCATGACTTACAGAATTCAAAAGCAAGAACTTCCTAAAGAATTACTGAAGGGGGCCGGGCGCGGTGGCTCATGCCTGTAATCCCAGCACTTTGGGAGGCCGAGGCGGGTGGATCATGAGGTCAAGAAATCGAGACCATGCTGGTCAACATGGTGAAACCCCGTCTCTACTAAAAATACAAAAAATTAGCTGGGCATGGTGGCGCGTGCCGGTAATCCCAGCTACTCAGGAGGCTGAGGCAGGAGAATTGCCTGAACCCAGGAGGCGGAGGTTGCAGTGAGCCAAAATAGTGCCATTGCACTCCAGCCTGGGTAACAAGAGCGAAACTCCGTCTCAAAAAAAAAAAAAGAATTACTGAAGGGAGATCATATTTCTTTTCTTAGATCAACTCTATAAAATATACTGAATGGACATTTAGACATCATCATGGTAAATAAGTGCGTTCTTGAAACAAAGTTAAAGAGTTTCATATTATATCTGCTTGGCTTTGAAGCTGAATTAAAATATACTATTAATTCAATACGTGAATGGACCTTATTTGCAGTTGATTGCTTAGTAAGTAAGGACAAATATCTCTCATTACTGATTATTTTACTAAGTTTTGGCAATTTCAACTCATAGCTCATAGATCTTCCTAATGAAAAAAGAATGCTTGTGTATATTCATACTGTTTTACAAATACCCAGGTGCTTGCACTTTAATCAAATAAATCACTAAATAGATCAGGCACAAGTAAATAAACCTGGCTAAAATTCCCCAACACAGCCCTACCTGTAACAGATTGTGCCCCTCAGTGGTGGGTCAGTGCACATACTTGCAATCATATTATCAGGGTCTTCTTCAGAGCAGAGAGTTGGAAGTCACCATCAATTCCAATTTTACCCACAAGAGAAAGTGGCATCTCAACAAAGACAGAGTACCCCTGGTTATTGGAAGAAAGAATGTAAACAGGCAAAGAAAGGGAGAAAATAATAATAAAAATGATAAAATAGTAGTGATAGTAAAGCACTGTGGGTTGTTTACATGTATTAGTTAATTTGAGGGAACAAAAAAGAAAAAGAAGAAAAGTAGAGGGCGGGGGAAAATAAAATCTTCTGGGAAAGTTTTTATCTTAAAATGACATACAGTCTTCCTGCTGGTGTCCTTGAAATGTGATGAACCAGGCTCTCTGTCTTACCATATATATTGTTGCTCTGAAATCTTAGATTTTATCAGAAATCAGCCTTGCTTAACAGTTTAGGTGATAAAAGAAGTATTCACTGAAGTATTCACTAGAAACTCCAAGACAGCCAGAAGGAGATAATACCTAATGCCTTTAAATGTTTGGGTGATAGGCACTCAGTTTAATTGTATTGATAAATCTCAATGCAAATGCAGTATTTCTGCTACATAAAAACTCAGATAGCATGTGTTTTTAAAATTACTCATAAGCTGTATAAATCCTCTTCTAAAATAGTGCCTCATGCCCTTAAATGGAATTAATAATCAACAGCATGGTAGTAAAAAGTGCACAGCTGAGATAAGGGTCTTGGAAATGTAGACTCTGATCTCAGCTCAGGCAAGAATCACCACAAAGACCCAAGTTTTTCAAACACTCTTAAAGTTATCAGATACTCATATACCAGAGAACTGGTAAATCCCTCCCAGAATTGGTTATGCTTTTAAACTGACTTTTACATGTTTAACTTTGTTCTGATTTAAGATTGCCCTCTCCTTAATGAACTAGCTGAGCTCTAAAACTCTAGTTCTAAAGAAATAAAATGTGCCATTTACGGCCATCACACAGAGAAGGCATGTACCATTCAGGATGCATCTTACCTGTGTGAATTTTTTTTTTTTTGAGATGGAGTCTCACTCTGTCACCCAAGTTGGACTGTAGTGGCACAATCTTGGCTCACTGCAACCTCTGACTCCCGGGTTCAAGTGATTCTCCTGCATCAGCCTCCCAAGTAGCTGGGACTACAGGCATGTACCACCATGCCTGGCTAATTTTTTGTATTTTTGGTACAGACGGGGTTTCACCATGTTAGCCAGGGTGGTCTTGATCTCCTGACCTCATAATCCATCAGGCTCGGCTTCTCAAAGTGCTGGGATTACAGGCGTGAGCCACCATGCTCAGCCAGTAAATTCATTTTGAAAGGAAAAATTGTAACTATGTTCTAGTGGAACCCTACATACAAGCCAATATCTAAGCCACCTGGTCATTTTGAATTTCAAAAATGATGCCTCATTTTTTCTCTTTTACATAAGCAAGGCTTACTGTTGTTCTAAAACACATAAATCAAAGGCCAGTAAAAACTGGAAGCTAATAGCAAAACTGAAATCATTAAACCCTGCTCTTACAAAGTTTCACCCTCTCTCAAAAGCACTAACTTTTTAAACATTAGTATTTTCATGACTCAAAGGGACTGAAAAACCATTAACTCATTTTGCAGTGTCATCCAAACTGCCTTGCCACTCTTACTCCACCTATTGTTACTCCTCACATGTGTATGCTCCTCCAAATGCCAAATTGAGTGCCCAATTGTCCAGTCATTTTTAGACCAATAGTTTTTTCCTCTGGCAAAGCCAAACAACCATAAAAGGCTGATTTGGAGTGAGCAGCGTTGCCACAACTGTACCCATATGTGAGCAGTGCTTTGTGGTAATGCAGTCCTCCAGAATAGAAGCTCTGCTGCTGTGAGTGATGAAGGGTCTCTGGGCAGGGAAATTCCGAGCCCCCACGTGTAAAGAAGCGACACCTGGGAAGATTATGAGAGCATTTGCAGGCTGTGCATAGTACTAAAAGCTCTGTAGAATTGTTCCACTGCTGCTCTAGTTGGTAACAAATTGAAGCACTTTATAAAATTTGTAGCTCTTCGATAATTTTGAATCACTTTAAAGTGCTCATGCTCCAAACCATAAAGTCTTTCTTAACCACTGCAAACCTATAAAAGGCACATCATCAAAATGACAGTAATCAACTCCTTCAATTTTAGGTGTGAAATTGTTCTGTGTTTCTTCTCGTTGTTTTTGTTGTTCACCTAGAGAAAAAAAAAATGGTCGTAAGGACACAGGGCACAAAATCCTTCTTTTCCAACAGCAGCAAGTAATGGAATTCCTAAAAGTTATCAGATGAAGAAATATTTTTTTTAGATAAGCTGTCCGAAGGTAGGGCTGTGTGTGTGTGTGTGTGTGTGTGTGTGTGTGTGTGTGTGTGTGATCTGTCTAGAATCCTAAATGAACTGAAAGAGGCCATTAAAGGTCTAAAGAAGACTCTGCTGATGCAACTCTTTGGGAATGCCCTTGAAATAATATGTACTATGTTGTCTGGGAAAATAAGAGTTGGGATGAAAAAGGAAATGGATTATGCAGTCAAAGTAGCATGAGTTAAAATCACTTTCTTATAGCTTAAACCACTAACTGAGGAGTACTGAAACATGGTCATATTGACACAATTCTCTAGTGTGCTTTCGTCTTTGAATTATTAAGCCAATCCCATTCAGATTAGGTCCTTCAAGCTAATGAATTATATTAACTCTATTTGGTTCGTTCAAACCAAAGCAAATAAAACCAAATTTTAGTTTCTAAACAAAGGTATTTCATCAAACTAGTGTAATAATGTCTTCCATTTTCTGGGACAGCTGAAATTATTTTAACACAAACATTCCATTTCCAGGTTCAGTGCAACTCAAATTTAGTTTACTTTAAAGCATGCATAAAATGAACATATTCTTATACACTGAGGCTGCAGTGACATATATCACTTTTGCTCACATCTCTAGCTCATACAAGTTGGCAGAACTAGTCACGTGGCCCCACATAACTGGAAGACAGCTGGGAAGTGTGGGGAGCACTTACATATTTCGGAAGCAGTAACTATATCTGCCACAGCTTCTGCTCAAATCAGCAGATATACCCTACTAATTTTTAAAATCATACCATGTGTTCGTAGAGATCTTACTTTCAAGTCTTAGGTGTTCTTTTCAAATATATCATGCATTGAAATTTAACTTTCTATATTTATACAGTTGGTGAAATAAGGAATAGATTTATTTTCTCCACTAAATGAAAGCAAAATTTATAAGATAAGGGCAAAACACAAGCAAGCTCTTATTTATATTAGTTCCAGGGGAAAGAAACAGCTCTCCAGCTGAAGAGGTTATGACTTCTTCCCACTGCAGGTAGACTGTCATATACACACATGGGAAAGACAGGAGATGAAATTGTTCCAAAAGACTGTGAGTACCAGAGAAAGCAAACACTGTTCTTCCTTGTCCAATCAGGGAAAGAATGGCATGGCCTTCAGTGTTATCAGCCTGCAGGCTCAGGCTGTTCTGAAGACAGCATACTGAGTGCAGCCCTAAGCCACAACTAGAAGTTGATTTGCCTCAACACAAACAATCTACCATTTCTATGAAAATATATAACTAAAAAGCCAAAAACATACTTACATTTCATACATGGTATTAAGGCCTTATTTAAATATTTCTAATCTGTTGATTCAGTCAGTTTTGTATTTGTGGCTTACATGCTTCAATTAATTTGAGGGACATTTTAGTGACTGAAGAAAATTCCTTTACAAATCACCATTTGTTTTTGGGCCTCTGAACTTAAAACGAGATCAACAGGAGATATTTACCAAGCCAAGAAGGATATAATATTACTTGATCCAAAAAGCATGGATTCTATGAGGTTAACAAACTTGATGTAGAACAAATGGTGATAAAACTGTTTTATGTGAGTCTCCATATGAATTAGTGTGAACTGAAGAATTTATTAGAAAACAGCTATTATACAAACTGCAAAGAGCTCCAGCGGTTCTCAATGAGGGAAGATTGCTTTCCCAGTTGGAAATGGATAGAGTATCTTATTATTGTTTTTGTTTTTTAATTATGCCAAGTTTTTAGTGGGGGGTGGGCCTTCTGTGGCAATAGTGAATGGAGAGTCAGGGATACAAAATATCTTACAGTATGTGGGACAATCCTATAACAAGGAATTCCTTGTGAAAAATGCCAGTAGTGCTCCTCTGATAAAGCAGAACTCTATCATATATCCAGAGAAATGCAGATTAGTTTGGAAAAAGAGGTAAAATATATCTAGAGATTGGAGAAACTTGAAAAAAGGGTCAACAACATTTTAAGTCGGTTTTCATTCATAAGCTTAAAAAGTAATCTCGGACGATTTGCTCTTTCTGAACAATGCAGTCCTAGAGGCATCAGGTGGGCTGAGCAAGGTAAGCATCCATGCTGGTGGTACAGGGCCCTCTGCTACGGTTTCAGAGTATGTATTCTCCCCCAAATTCATGTGCTGGAACCTAAGATCCAATGCTTAGGTTAAGTGACAGTACTAAGCATTGAGGCCTTTGGAAGGTGAGTAGGTCATGAAGGCTCTTCCTTCATGAATGGGATTGGTGCCTTATAAAAAGTCTAGAAGGAAAAGGCTAGGTCCTTATGCCCTTCTGTTGCTTCTACCATGTAAGGACAGAGCATTTGTCCTCTCTAGAGGATGCAGCAACAAGCACCATCTTGGAAGCAGAGATTGTGTCCTCACCAGACACTGAATTTGCCTTGACCTTGCACTTTCAGCTCCAGAACTGTGAGAAATAAATTTCTGTTCTTTATAAATTACCCAATCTGTGGTACTTTGTTTTATTAGCACAAACAGTCTAAGACATTCCTCATGATATAGAGCAGGGAGTTTGAGCCAAAGGAAGTGAGAAGGGCATCCAGGCAGAAAGTAGCTCCAGTCATATTGTTGGAGCTGAAGTGGGTTAAGGAGCTCCACAAAGGGTCAGGAGTACCAGTCCTGTGCAGGGCATCACAGCCTGGGCAGGATGAACAGAGCATCCACACCATGGGGTACACGGTGCAGGTAACATGAGATTTGTTACAAACAGGGAGATTGCCTAGTAAGTAAATGTATAGAAGGATAACAAGAGACAGGCTTCTCACCATCAAAGAAGGGAGTTACAAATCTGAAAAAGGTGATAGAATAGATACTGTGGTGTTGATTTGGAGGAACTGGAGGTATTAATGTGAATTCATAGTTGTTAACATATAATGATGAATATGAAAATAAATGTTAATGTGTGTGTGTGTGTGTGTGTGTGTGTGTGTGTGTGTCTTCACATACAGTTGACCCTTTGTATCTCTGAGGGATTGGTTCCGGGACCCTGTGGGGTTACCAAGCCCCATGGATGTTCAAGTCCCTGATATAAAATGTAGCATTTTCATATTATCTACACACATCTTACCATATACTCTGAAGTATCTTGAGATTACTTATCATAACTAATACAACTTAAATGTTATATAAATACTTGTTACACTGTTTTGTTTAGGGACTAATGACAAGAAAAAAAATCTGTATGTGTTCAGTATGGATGCAACCATTATTTTTCTTTCCCAGATATTTTCAGTCTGCAGTTGATTGAATCCACAGATGCAGAACCCACAAATGCAGACAGCTAATTTTCCATTCCATGGCTCTGCCTTCTATCCACTGTCCACTGTGAAAGTCTAAAAACAATGACAATCGAAAAGAAATTAACACACCTAAATGCTCAACTTGTGGCTTTAAAAATATCATTATTTGCCAAAGGGAACAAGGGTTTCTTGGAGAAATAATTGACTCCAGCGTGCAGAAAGTGCCAGATGAGTCTGGAATGTCTTGCTATACCAAAAAGTAAACTATGCTTAAAGAATGATGAGGACATATCAAAGGGGTTTGGTGTACAAATTATTTCAAAACCCAGGTAATAAGCATATTACCTGATTGGTTATTTTTTGATCCTCATCCTTCTCCTACTCTTTACCTGCAAGTAGGCTGTAGTGTCTGTTGTTTCCGTCTTTGTATCCATGTGTACTCAATGCTTAGCTCCCACTTGTAAGTAAAATGTACTTTATTCTGTTTCTGTGTTATTTTGCTTAGTGTAATGAACTCCAGCTCCATCCACGTTGCTACAAAGGACACGATCTTGTTCTTTTTTACACTTGCATAATATTCCACTCTATGTGGTACATATAGTCTAGTCTACCATTTTAGACATAAAGTCTAGTCTAGTCTACTAGACTTTATCTAGTCTACCATTGATGGGTATTTAGGTTGATTCTATGTCTTTGCCAATGTAAATAGTGCTGTGATGAACATATACATGCATGTGTCTTTATGAAAAAACAATTTATATTCCTTTGGGTATATGCCCAGTAATAGGATTGCTGGATTGAGTAGTAGTTCTGTTTCAAGGTCTTTAAGAAATCGCCAAAGTGCTTTCCACAATGGCTGAATGAATTTACATTCCCACCACCAATGTATAAGCATTCTTTTTTCCTCACAACCTCACCAACATCTGTTATTTTTTGACTTTTCAATAACGTCCATTCTAACTGGTGTGAGATGGTGTCTCACTGTAGTTTTCATTTGCATTCCTCTAATGATTAGTGAACATGTTGATTTTAAATAATTACCTCACTAAAAAAAATCAGTATATTTTTATTTATTAGTCCATTTTTAAACATTATTCTTATGAAGGAGAAATGGTTTATCACTACAATTTCACACTGGGGAAAAGCTGAGGCAAATTACTTGCACAAGTCCACATAATTATTTAGATGTAGATCCAGGATCACATCCTTAGCTTTTAAACTCTTAACCAATTTTTAAAAATTACTTGCATTGAAAATATGTCAGCCATGTTCACAGACTCAGGGCATGAAAAAGTAGAAAATATTTTATACTTTAGGCATAGAAAAAAATAGATTTAGAAAGTAAGAATAGCACTGAATGCTCAGTACAAATATAGTATTACTTTATCTGATCAACATCAACTTGAATTCTTTTCCCACTATAACCTCACTCAATTTCTCTTCTGTCCCAGCCATTTTACTTTTTGATTGCTATTTTACTTCTAGAAAATTTCAGACCTTTTTCTTTGCAATTCATTCACAAACATAAATGAGCTTCGACATCGTTCTTCTTAGCTTATTTTGTCCCAGATCTCTTCAAGAAATTAATAGAAGTTGTGAACCTCTTACTTCACAAAAAGTTCGCACATAGAAATATTGGCATAAGATTTCAGGAGTTTGGTAAGTACCCTCCCTTCTTAATGTACTCTTTAAATGAACCCCTGTAATTCTGTCTGCCAGCCCTTGATTATCTTGATTTCATTTTCTGAGAACCCTATATGGAAAACACTGTATGGAAAGTCCTCACAGTACAGTAGAGGTAACTGGGCCATATCAAGTAGCATATATAGCATTTGAATCAATATGTCTTGCCACTTGTAGTATTTTTAACATATAAAAGAGCCTTCAAAACTCATTCACCTAACCTGTAAGGTTTCCCTTCAGCTTCATCCTTCCAATTAGCTTCTTCTATGTGTCAAATGTTTTAACCAAATTTCTACCCATCTGATAAAAA
Organism: Callithrix jacchus; assembly: GCF_049354715.1. Lineage (NCBI taxonomy): Eukaryota > Metazoa > Chordata > Mammalia > Primates > Cebidae > Callithrix > Callithrix jacchus. The sequence goes on along the minus strand of NC_133503.1, from coordinate 122,648,839 downwards.
TCAAGTCCAAGAAATCTACAAGCTCCTTTGGATACTCATAGAATTATTTTATTAATAATATCTATTCTCTTGCTATGTGATCTCTGGAAAGGAAGCTTTCTAAAAAACCAGTGTAGCTTCTAGAGTCACTGGAAGCCACTGTCCAGCTTATACTTATAACAATCAGGTTGATTATAAGTAGGAGTGTCACTGGAATTGGCTTTCAAAGTTTTCAATCTTCCCCTTCCTGCCTGTGTACCTCCTTGGTGACAATGTATATCTTCATCTCTAGACCATTCCTGTGCCTTTATCCTCTCTCAATATTAAACAAAGGAAAAACTACATGGTAGTCACATGGAGTTTTGGAATAACTAGTTACACATAACTGAAAATCAGGTAGGTGAGAACACTATGTCAGCCAGGAATTGACCTTTTTGTAATATTTATATTTCTAAATATGAAATAAAAATTTCAGCCTCTTGTACTTCTATGCACCAGCAGGCAGATGGACAAGATTATTATTGTTATTGGTTTGACCGATTGATCATTATAATGAGCAAGAGAGGGAGTGAGTTGAATTTATCTAATTCCCATTAGATGAATTAAGCATGGACAGATTCAGGTTTTGCAGAGCCTGAAGCATAACCAATTTTGGTAGTCCTCTTTAAGAAAAACAGGTTGGGCGCAGTGGCTGACACCTGTAATCCTAGCACTTTGGGAGGCCAAGGTGGGTGGGTCACGGGGTCAGGAGATCAAGACCATCCTGGCCAACATGGTGAAACCCCGTCTCTATTAAAAATAAAAAAATTAGCCAGGTGTGGCAGCATGTGCCTGTAGTCTCAGCTACTTGGGAGGCTAAGGCAGGAGAATTGCTTGAACCCAGGAGATGGAGGCCACAGTGAGCCACGATGATGCCATTGCACTCCTGGCTGGGTGACAGAATGAAACTCCATGTCAAAAAAAAAAAGGAAAAAGAAAAGAAAAATATATAATTATGTAAACACAATTAGATTAAAAAGTGGATATTTACTTCTAATGAAGTATCACATCAAATCACAATTATTATAACACTAAAAATAACACAAATGTCAAAAAAACCAGAAAAATAATATTTTTATTAGGTGACCTACCCCTGGCCCAGCATGACATGATGCTGGATGAATCAGCACACTAGGAGTTAGAAATATTCTAGAAGTCAGTCCTATACTTAGATGGCGGGCAATAACCTAACTGTACATGGGAGTGGCAGAACACCACATAAATTATACTTCACCAAGTCCAAATGCATCAGCAATTGAATTTCCCTTGGCTAAATGCCCAGCCATTCCAATCAACATCACCAAACCTCAGCTGCGTTGTAACTGGGGGAATGTCTGAATGGAATCACCACCCATCTTAACTACAATGTTTTTCAGGTAATGTTAACACTGTAGGAGACTCAGGAAAACAGCTGGTGCAACTGTTACAATTTTGCCAATAGCAAATAATTGTCTTCTTTTGAGATTGGCACATGGTCCAAAAAAAGAAAAAAGAAAAGAAAAAAAGGCCTTCAGTCCTGGAGAGCTGCAAGCCTCCCAGGCTCTCAGGCTGTTGGTTCCCAGAAAAATCCACTCTGTTGGCTATCTGGGTTTCTTTTTTTTTTTTTTTCCAAGGAGAGATTGGCACATGGTCTTGGCCTTGGCACTGAATGTGGGGAGAAACTCCACTGTAAGGCTGCCTCTCTTCTCTCTGCAGGAGAGAACGCATACCATCATCCGTTTTCTCTAATATGAGCACTACCTCTAAGCTTCTCTAGCTTTGCCTCTGGATAAATATATCCTCTATACACTTAGTGTCTTCTGCTACATGTGTTTTATTAGCAGCTAAAAGGATAAAGTTTTAGGAAAGGGACTCAGACTATTTTCTTTTCCTTCATCTTATGGATAAAAAATTCCTCTTACGGTAGTAGTATAAATTATAAAAGAGTTATAATTCAGATTCCCAGACTTCTAAAACAGTGTTTTAAATAATGTTTTATACTGCTCCCCTGCATCTGTGATACAGAATATCTCTTTTCTTTGTAGTATTATTCCAACTGAATTTTGAAGTTTTTGCCCTGAATAAGCTGTCTTTTGTTAACATTGAGCCAACTTTCAAGAAAGCTTTTGTCCTCCGTAAAGTTTTCTTTAAATATCAAATTTGTATTAATCCTTAATGAAGCACTTTCCATACTGTGTGGCAACTATTTCTCTAAACTAGATTATGAGCCACTTAGGGGTAAAGAATGTCTTGTTCGCATTTACATGCACAGCACACATTACAGTGGCAAACAGCAACCACTAAATGTTTGCTGGACAAACTAATGCACATCTAAACTAATGCACATTTGAATGAAGAATACACATCACTAAAACATCCACACACTTACTTTATAGAGGTATGACTATCAATGAGAACATTTGGAGCTTTGCCTGGCTTTTTTCACTTAACTGTTATCATGCAAGGCAATAGCAGTTGTAGAAGCTGATGGAGGTTTTAATTATTTCCAGATAACCTCCAAAGGTTAGGCAGTGGAACTTCTAACTCTTGCAATGTAAGAAAAATGCATAGCTCACTGCACCCTAAAACACAAAAGCTCACAATCAACCTTTTTGGGTTCTGTTAAAGACAGATTTATATCACTAACTTTCTGAATCCATTGCCCCGAGGTGCCATCTTCTCTAGTCTTCATTTTCTTCTTCACTAATAAGAGTTGATAAAAGAGTCTTTATCATTGGTTCTGAACTTTGGAAAAGGCTGGCATTTCCTCCTACCACTGGATGCCAGGAAGATTGTGGGAGATCTTTGCTTTTATTTCACTGGATTGTGGGAAATCTTTGCTTTTATTTTACTTGGTTCTTCTGCTTTGATTTCCTTTGCCTGAGGGTGCCAGAGGTATAGGATACCCATTCAGACTCTTAAATAAATGTAGAGGAAGATGTAAGAAAAACACCATGGAACAGTAATATTCTGGCTCTGCTTAGGAAGAGAAGCAAATTTCTGAGTTGTCAGAAATTGAATTTCTAAAGGATGTGGATCTCAGACTTCATATTTCAGGGACCAATATCAGCTTTTTATAATAGTAGATCAGACCTAGTATTAACATCGTTTCAAAGAAAAAGATATTTTTACATCACACACTCTACAAAAAAATCTCAGAATAAGAAATAATTCTTCATGCTGTATCAATTTATCTTCATGAAAAACATACTACATCGTACTATTCTTATTTTGCTACCAAATAGCAAATAACTCCATTGCATTTAGAAACCTGACTGAGTTCTGGTCTTACTCTCTCTGCATTTCTGAAATCTAATATTTATATAATTTTCATAAACATTTGAATAAACTTAAAAAAATTTTTAAATAAACTTTTTATTTTACTATTCTAAAATTATTTTTATTTTAAATATTCCTAATTTTAGAATAATAAAATAAGAACTTTATTTTAAAATAATTTTGTATTTATAGTTCCCCCCACCTTATCCATAGGGAACATGTTCTAAACCCCAGTGGATGCCTGAAACCACAGATAGTACCAAACCCTATACATACTATGTATTTTTCTATACACATGATAAGGCCTAATTTATAAAATAATTTATCATGGCCTTATCATGTGTATAGAAAAAAACAGTAAGAGATTAACAATTAATAATAAAATAAAACCATTATAATGACATACTAATAAAAGTTATGTGAATATGCTCTCTCTCTGTCTTTTTTTCTCAGAATAGCTTATTGTACTGTACTCACCCTTCTTCTTGTGATCTATCAATCTGATAACCAAGGTGACTACTAAGTGTCCATTGAGTGGGTAGCATGTACAGCATGGATACACTGGACAAAGGGATGATTCATGTCCTGGGGTAGGACAACAAGAGATTTTATCCTACTACTCAGAATAGTGTGCAATTTAAAACATGTAAAACTGTTTATTTCTGGAATTTTTCCATTTAATGTTTTTAATGGTTGATTACACATTAATCACTGAAATCACAGAAAACAAAACTACAGATAAGGGTGAATTACCAAACAGAAAAATAGCAAATATAGTACAGAGAGCTCCACATCCCCTAAACCCCAGTACCCATATTATTAGCATCTTATATTAGTATGGTACATTTATTACAACTAATGAACCAGTTTTAACACATTACTATTACCTGAAGTTCATTCTTCATTCACATTTTCTTAGTTTTTACCTAATGTCCTTTTTCTGTTCCAGGATCTTATATAATATACCACATTACATTTAGTTGTCATGTTTCCTTAGTCAATTCTTGGCTTTAGATGTCTCTGAATTTTCTCGTTTTGGGTATTCTTGTCATTTCTGAGTAGTATTGGTAAGGTATTTTGTAAAATGTTCCTCAGTTGGGATTTTTCTGATATTTCTGTCATGATTCAAGTGGTATTATGGGTTTTTGGGAGAAATACCACAGAGGTAAAATACCATTTTCATCCCATCATATCAAGAGCACAAACTATTAACATATCATTGTTGATGTTAACCTTGATCACTTGGCTAAGGTGATGTTTTTCAGGATTCTTTATTGTAAAGCTATTCTTTTTCTCCTTTCATACTGCACTTTTTCTAGGAAAGTCACTTTGCATTTCTCACATTTAAGAAATGAGGAGTTACCCTCGCTCTCCTTGAGGGTGGAATATGTATGCAACCTATGTGGAACTCATCTGCATTGGGGATTTATCTATTATGCCCATTTATTCATTTATTCAACCATTGATTTCTATCAGTATGGACTCATGGATATTCACATTATGCTTTGGATTATAATTTAGTACCGCTTTATCGTGCTGCTGAAATTGTTCCAGTTTGGACATTGGGAGCACTTTTCAGTTGGCTCCTGTGTCCCTTTGACATAGTCTTCACATTTTTTTTTCCCTCTGTTCTTTGTTGGGTTTGACTTTGGTTCTGTCTTTTCTGTTGGTGGTAGTGGTTTTTGTTTGTTTTATTTTGAGCACTTCTGTATATTCTGGCACAAGATGGTCCATGCTCATCTTGTATATTTACTGCCCCAATTCTAGAATTGGCCATTTCTTCAAAGAGCCCTGGTTCATTTGTTGACTAATGGTTTTAGAAACCAAGATGTGATGGAGATTGCGGTGAGCCGAGACTGCACAACCGCGCTTTAGCCAGGCAGAAGCAGACCCTGTGCCCCAACCCTGAAAAAAAGGAAAGAAACCAAGATACAAGTGCCAGGAATAATGCCCTGTGTAGGCTTTTTGGATTGGCTTCTTTCACTTAGCAATATGCAATTAAGACTCATCTAAGTCTTTGCATGACTTCATAATTTATTCTTTTTCATTGCCGAGTAGAACTCCATTGCATGGTTGTATCATAGTTTGTTTATTCATTCACCTATTGAAGAACATCTTAGTTACTCCCAGTTTTTGGTGGTTATGAATAAAGCTCATATAAACACTTGTATGCAGAAGTTTGTATTGACATAAGTTTTCAAAGAAGTGGAATAAATGCCTTAGGAGTGTGGTTTTTGGATGGTATGGAAAAACTTCTTTTTTTTCCAACTTTTAGGTTCAGGGGTACATGTGCAGGATGTGCAGGTTTGTTACATAGGTAAACATGTGCCATGATGGTGTGCTGCATAGATTAGCCCTCACCCAGGTATCAAGCAGAGCATCCATTAGCTGTTCTTCCTGATGCTCTCCCTCTTCCCATGCCCCACCTTCTGACAGGCCCCATTATGTGTTGTTTCCCCCGATGTGTCCATGTGTTCTCATCATTCAGCTCCTACTTATAATTGAGAACCTGTGGTTTTAGGTTTTGATTTTCTGTTCCTGCATTAGTTTGCTAAGGATAATGGCCACCAGCTCCATCCATGTCCCTACAAAGGATATTGTCTCATTCCTTTTTGTGGCTGCAAAGTATTCCATGGTCTATATGTGAGGAGGAAAAATAGAATTTAGAATAGACGTTAATTAAAAAATAATAAAAAGTTATAAATAGCAGAGAAGCATTAAACCACTCCTCCCAGTCTAAATTGCCTACCGTTAGCTAAAGCAGAGTCAGCAAAGCCTCCGCCTTCTGAGATAAGGTACCCAAGCATATCTTTGTACCTGCAGCTCACAAGCATATTTCTGTATAAAGACCTCTTTTCTTCCCACCTGCCAGTCGTGAGAGGGAGATACCATGTAGAAAGTGTATGAATTCTCGAGGTTGTATACTTAACACAAGTCAATGCCTAAATGTCTTTGTTTAAACCTGTTTTTTCCCCCTACTTTGTCTTTCTGCACCAAGACTTATATAAGCAAGACATTTTCCTTTGGGCACTCCTGGCGGCCATTACGGGCAGTAAGGCCACCGTCAGCCAGAGCTCCAATAAAGAAATTTTCTTGTCTCTTGATCTCTCTGTTCTTCTCGGCCTGAATTTCCACAACATATGTACCACATTTTCTTTATTCAGTGTACCATTGATGGGTATTGAGGTTTATTCCATGTCTTTGCTATTATGGATAGTGCTGCAATGAATATATGCATGTATGTACCTTAATAATATTAGTAGAATGATTTAGGCCTGGCATAGTGGCTCATGCCTGTAATCTTAGCACTTTGGGAGGCCAACACGGGTGGATTGCTTGAGCTCAGGAGTTCAAGACCAGCCTGAGCAACATGACAACATCCCATCTCTATTAAAAACAAATACAAAAATTAGCCAGATGTGGAGGCAGATGCCTGTAGTCTCAGCTACTTGGGAGGCTGAGGTAGGAGGATTGCTTCAGCCTGGGAGGCAGAGGTTGCAGAAAGCCAAGATCACACCACTGCACTCAAGCCTGGGTAACAGAGCCAGACCCTGCCTCAAAATAATAATAATAATAATATAATAATAATAATAATAATAGAACAGTTTATATTCCTTTAGGTATATACGCAACACTGGGATTGGTGGGTCTAATGGTATTTCTGTCTCTACGTCTTTGAGGAATCACCACATTGTCTTCCACGATGGTTGAACTAATTTATACTCCTATCAACAGTGTAAAAGCATTCCTTTTTCTCCACAACCTCGCCAGCATCTGTTTTTAGACTTTTAAAAATAGCCACTCTGACTGGTTTGAGATGATATCTCATTGTGATTTTGATTTGCATTTCTCTAACAATCAGTGATGTGGAGCTTTTTTTCATATGTGAAAAACTTTTCTTTATAATAAACTGCTAAATTGGATTCTAAAGTGACTGTACCACTTTACATTTCCACCAGGAACAAATGAGAGTCTTGTTCCACATCCTTGCCAGCAATTGGTATTGTTGGGCTTTTGGATGTCAGCCGTTCCAACTGATAATGTAGTGGTGGCTCATTCCTATATTATATATATGCATACATATTTTTTATTTATAAATATATGATTCAGTAAATAACTGAATCATTACATATAATAACATTATAGTACATCAGCAGAGGCAGCATTAGATTACTACTCTTTCCCAACTCCTGACTCCTCTAGAAAAGCTTAAATGTTAAGGCAGTAGGAATATGACCCAGAGTAACAGACAGATTTTACACTGTGTAGATACACATAAGAACTGAAAATTCTTAACTTTTCCAAGAGTAACATAAGTCTGATTATTTAACACATATATTATTTATATTCACATACTATTTAAAACTATTAAAAGACTTATCCAAAAATGAATGCCAAATGTCAAATAGTAACAAATCTTATAATTAGACATTGGTCTAAATAGGACCCAAATAATAGCTGCTTAGAATCTATTTGTCTTCTTTATTATTAAAAATAGCATACATACTCCCCAGTTGCCAAGTAATCAATCAAGAATTGAGTGCTATGCTTTGAAGGATTACATGATGTTGCTTTTGGTTTATGATATACAGGCGTTAAGAAGAACCAGGCTGTGTAGTATTTAGAGAAATAATATGAGCAACTGCTCAATTGAAAGTTAAAATAATTATTGACCTTTGATCTTACAGTTACTCTATTATTTAGTTGGCATAACTTAAAACCAAAGTTATCAAACATACCACATTCAAGAACAAGCAAGATAATTTTCCAAGTTTAAACTGATTGATTTAACAAGGTTGAAAACAATTCTTAAAACACTGATTGAAACATCATTTTGTACATTTACAAGTCCATTCTTCAACATCTATTTGGTAATCTCAATCAGTATGATTAAGATTTTAAATACTAAAATACCATTATTAAAATTATAAAGTTTTATTGTAGCCATTTTAGATTTTCATATTCAGCAAACACATATTAGATTCACTTTGTTTTTTCTTTCAGGAGTGGGCGGGAGTAAAATTAAGATTTCAAAAATAAAGATATTTTTATGTACGATTTCATGTTTGCTGGGTTGGAGGAACTCCACTATTTTAACAGTCTATTCCTAGCATCATTAATTTTAGCTTTTTCTCAGAAGTATGATAGTCATATAGAAAACTGCACATATTAAAACTCCATAGTTTGAATTTTTAAAATTGAACACAACTCTGTAGCTAGCACCTAGATTAAGAAGCAAGATAGTTCCAGCACCTCAGAAGACCTCTGCAAGCTACTTTGCAATCATTACACCAACTAGATTTCCAACAGCATGTGTGTTTTGCCTGTTTTAGTACTTTGCATAAATGGAATTGCAAAGTATCTTTTGTTGTGTGTTTTCTTGGTATAAATGTTTGTGAGATTCATCTACATTGTTGCGTGTAGTTATAGACTATTTCTTCCTATTGCTATATGCTACATATACTATACAGTTACTCATTTTGACTCTACTACCATTTATCCATTTTGATGTCACCTCTTTTGCTGTATTCTGTTGTGAATGCACTACAACTTACGTATTCATTCTAAAGTTGAAGGGCATTTGAATATTTCTCCATTTGGGACTAATACTGCTATTATCTATGGCATAGTACATGTCATTTAATAACTTGCATGGAATTCTGGGGGTAAATGCCTACCCGTGAAACTGTTGTGTCATCAGGAAACATGCTCAGTCTTAGAAGAAAATGACTAAGTTTTTCAACTGAACACATATAGCAATTAGGATACATAGCAATATATAGCAATTGCTTAGAATGTATAGCAATTTACATCCTCATTTACATTGTGAAAGTTCTTCACACTCTTGCCCATCCTTGATATTTTTCCTCTTTTGTTTCTTATTTTACCAATAAGAATGAGGTTGAAGGTATTTTCCACCTTTCCAAACTTAGCCCTTTTGTTAGATGAACACATTGTTAAAAGTACCACATTGTATTTTTAATTTTCCTGGTGATTAATGGAGTCATGCATGTTTTCATGTTATTGACCATTGAGATATCCTCATTTACGAAATTCCATTTTCCCTTTTCTGGTGTCTTTTAGAAATATATAATTGTTTGTAAGTATATTTTGTAGATTCTGGATATGAGTTCTTTAGGAATTTCTTTTTTTTTTTTTAATCTCATTATAATGTCAGTTGTTTTACCCTCTTGACGGTATTTTGTGTGTGTATTTGTGTGTGTGTGTGTGTGTGTGTGTGTACAGAGGTTAATTTTTATATAGTCCATTTAACCAATTTTCATTATTAACAGATTTTTTTTTAGTCCAGTTTCCCCAGTTTTGCCTAGTCAAAATCACATGTAAGTTAAACTTGTAATCTGTCTGTAATTGTTTGTATGGTCTGAAAAAAGTGTCAACATATACTTTTATTCTATATGAATATGCAACTGATTCATCATGATTAAATGAAAATATCATTTCTTGTACTTACTTGCAATATGACCTTTGTAACAAAGAATAAATGCTTGAGGTAATGGGTACCCCATTTACTCTGATGTGATTATTATACATTGCATGTATATACCAAAACATCTCATGTAACCCATAATTATATACACCTATTATGTAGCCACAAAAATTAAAAAAAGAATAATAAAGTAGGTGTTTGTGTATGTATAGGTCAGTTCCTGGAATTTCTGGTCTGTTTTTTTTTGGTCACGTTTTCAAAAATCACTTAGTGATAGCACATTGACTTTATTAGAAGAGCTTTAGAATGTATCATTTTCTCTGGGTTCTTCTTTTTCAAAATTGCATTAACAAATCTTGGATTTTTGTATTCCAATGAATTTTTAAATCAATTTATTGGTTTCCACAAAAACACCTGCTGGGCTTTGAGACTGAACTGAAATTGTGGATTTATCTGAGGGACTGACATCTGCACAGTAAGACTCTGTGCTATATATCTCTCCATTTACTCAGAAATTCTTCACTTACAAAAATGATTTATAATTTTTCAGTGAGGAGGTCTTGGATCTTTTACTGGATTTAGTCTTACATATTTGGGGGATTTTGATGTTATGGTCAATGGCAACATTAAAAATATTGTTTTCAGTCAGTCGCTGGTATGTGAAAATATAACTAAATTTTTAATACTGACCTATGTACAATACATAGTCATACTATGTATGTATAATACTGGCCTTGCCAAATAGTTTAATTTGTCTATTTTGATGGTGAATTTAAAATACATATTTCAGTTATACATACATAATCATATTGAATAGTGAATTAACGACAGTTTTGACCCTTCTAAACTTAGTATTTTGTTTGTTTGTTTGTTTGTTTGTTTGTTTGTTTGTTTGTTTTGGTCTTGCATTACTTTACTGCCTAGGACCTCCAGTACAAGATTAAATGGAAGTGGTCATAGTAGGAATTCTTCTCTCATTTTTGAGGACAAAAGAAAAGCCTTCAATAACACGCTTCATGATTAATGTTTGCTGTTGGTTTTTAGTAGATAGTTTTCCTTCAATTAAGGATGCTTCTCTCTAGTCCTAATTTTCTGTAAGTCTTATTGTGAATGGCTATTACATTTTGTCACATTCTCTTCCCAAATCATAAGATTTAGTTTAGCTCTCTGATTTTTTTCCACTCAATCTGATAAATTATGTTAACTGGCTTTCAGATGTAAAGCAAATCTGGATTAAGTCTCACTTGGTTTGATGCATATATCACTGAATTGGATTTGCTAATATTTTTACTGAGTATTTACATCTGTAACTGTGAGAGAGATTGGTTTTGAATTTGTTCCTTTCTTGTAATGTCTCTATCAGGTTCTGGAGTCAATATTACCTGCCTTATAAAAAAAGTAAGGAAACATTCGCTCTTTTTCTATTCTTTGGAAGAGTTTGTGCAAGATTCGTATTATTTTTCCTCAATTATTGGGCAAAATTCACAGATAAGGCCATCTTGAGTTATGAATTTTCTTTGTACCAAAGTTTTAAAAAAATGGATTTCCTTTATTTAATAGCTAGTAGACTATTAAGATTTTTCTATTTCTCCTTTTTCTGCTTTGGTAATTGCCTTTTCCAATAGATGTTTCACTTTATTTAAATTGTCAAATTTATTGATATAAGGCTGTTCATAGATGAGTATCATAAGATGAGTATCTCTTATCCAAAATGCTTACAACCAGAAGTGTTTCAGATTTGGGACTCTTTTTTTTGGTTTTGGAATATTTTTGCATTATACTTACCAGTCGAGCATCCAAATCCAAAAGTCTGAAATCCAAAATGCACCAATTAGCATTTCCTGTGAGCATCACGTAGGCACTCAAAAACTTTTGGATGTTGGAACATTTCAGATCTCAGACTTTCAAACTTAGAATGTTTTACCTATATATTCTTCATTTTTCTAAATTTTATTATAAATATTTCAAGTAATAAAAATTCTTGTAAGGTTGGATTTTACAATGAACACACATGTATGCTTCACTTGGATGCTACCATTAATATTTTATTACATGTTTTAAAATGTATCTATCAACCTGTCACTCATAATTCTAGCAATTTATCTTATTTCAGTGGGAATTTTTAAGTAAATTACAAATATACTTACCCCTAAATATTTTTGCACATTATTAACTAGAGTTTAATCTGTTCATTTTTTTTCCCTCATAGTTTTTTCTTTTGTGTAAAATTCACATTAGATGACATGCACAAATTTTAAGTGAACATCCATTGAATTTTGACAGAGGCACACACCCATTTAACTCTAATCCTACCAGGATACAAAACATTCTCATTCCAGAAAGTTTCCTTATGCCTCTTCCCAGTCAATTCCCACCTCTACCATTCCCCAAAGTCAACCACTCTTCTGATATTTTCCGCCATACATTAGTTTATTCTGGAAATTTATATAAATTGAATTTACAGCATGTGCTCTGTTGTATAAGATTTAGTTAAGCATATTAAAGATTCATCTGGGTTTTGCCTAAATCAGTCGTTTGTATGTTTTCATTGCTATTATTCCATTGTACATTTATACCAGTGTGTGTATATATTCTACTACTGATGGAAACCTGGGCTTTTAGTCTGAGACTGCTTTAAACAAAACTGCTATGAACAGTCTTGAACGTTTTGTAGATATGTTTTTCTCTTGATTAAACACATAAATGTAGAATTGCTGGGTCACAGGAAAGGTGTAAATTTAGTTTTACAAGAAACTATTACAACTTTTTGTAAATTAGGTGTGTCATTTTTAAAGCAGTTGCTCCTCAAAGTATGAAAACTTCTGTTGCATCATATCCTTGTCTTCATTTTGTATAGTGATATTTCATTTTGGTCTTAATTAGCATATCCCTGATGACTAAAGATGTTGAGTTATACATCTTTTAAAATTGTATTTGAATGGAAGCCTGTCTCTGAAAGGAATATTATTGGGGGAATAAAAATACCCCAGAGAAGCTGGGGACTTCCTCTTCCAATTAAGGTGAAATTAATAGGGGTCAGATTCACTCTTCACTGTGTAACTAAATAAATTCCATATGAAACCTTGATTGTTCCAGCTTACTGACTTGATTGTCCAGTCACAGCACAGGGGAGAACCTAAACAGAGCCCAGTAGTCTTCCTGAATTAAGAATCTGGTAAGGCTAAGACAACTAGAATTGACAGAAAAGAGTACGGGAAAGAAAAGCTTTGGGTGAGAAAGCTCTATAGAGGCAGAGGGTTCCGTTACATCTTCAGCTGAGTTCTGACCATGGCATGCATTTGAGGAAATTTCTCAGTGTTGGGGAAAGAATCACCAAAAAGGAACAGGCAAAACAATCCTCTGTAGTCATACAAGGATAGGAATAGTGTAATTCCTGTTCTCATTAGCCAAAGTAGGAAAACCTTTTAATACCCGGAGCATTGGTAGAGTACTCCAAAGGGTATTGCCTCAGTATGGGTAAAAATTAGCATGAAATGAAAGTCTGATCTCACCTCAAGCAAGCCTCAAAAGAATCAAAACTGCCTCCTTCGTTTCCTGGTGACTTAATTGGATCCCAGCCCAAAGCTCAAGAATGCAATTAGGCGCTGGTTAACGAAGGTTCTGAGAAATGTGTCATTAGGCAATTTAATCATTGTGCAAACATCAGAGTGGACTTACACAAACCCAGATGGTGCAGCCTACTACACATCTATGCTATATGGTATGGCCTGCTGCTCCTAGGCTACAAACCTGTGCAATCTGTTATTGTCTTGGATACTGCAGGCAACCGTAACACCATTTATGTATCTCACCATTGCTAAACACAGAAAAGATATAGTACAAATACAGTATCAAAGATTAAAAATGGTATACCTATATAGGGTACTTACCATGAATGGAAGTGTCTTTGGATGGATCAGTGAGTGGTGAGGGAAAGTGAAGGCCTAGAACATTACTGTATACTACCATAGACTTACAAACACTGAATATACAGGCTACACTAAATTTACTAAGATATTTTCTTTCTTCAATAAAAAACTAAACTTAGCTTACTGTAACTTTGTTACTTTATAAACTTTCAAATTTATTTTTAAATTTTGGGCTCTTGTAATAGCTTAGTTTAAGACACAAACACATACAGCTGTACAAAAGTATTTTCTTTCTTTATATGCTTATTCTACATGCTTTTCACTATTTTCAAAAGTTTTTATTTTTATTTTTTACTTTTTAAACTTTTTGTTAAAAACCAAGACATGCACACATTACCCTAGTCCTGCACAGTGTCCAAATCCTCAATATCCCTGTCTTGCCCTCTACCTCTTGTTCCACTGAAGGTTTTCAGGGGCAGTACCAAGCATGGCACTGTCATTTCCCATGATAACAATGCCTTCTTCTGAAATAGCTTCTGAAGGACCTGCTTCTTTTCTTTTAATAAGTAGGACTATACTCTAAAAGTATAACAAATACATGACCCAGTAACATAGTAGCTTATCATTGTTATCAAGTATTACGTGCTGTGTATAATTGCGTGCTAGGCTTTTATATGACCGTCAGTGCAGCAGGCTTGTTTATGTCAGCATCACCGCAAACATGAGCAATGGATTGGACTATGATAATGGCTACATCACTAGGTGACAGAAATTTTTCAGCTCCATTACAATCTTATGGGACCACTGTTATATATCCAGCTCATTGTTATCCAAAAGTCATTATGTAGTACATGACTTTATTTAAGGAAAAAGATATATCCCATACTCAACAGGCAAAACTCATAATGTCTGGAAACTGGTCAATGATTTTCAGTGATTCAAACAAGCAGAAAAATATGACCCACAATGAAAGAAAAATCAGTCAATAGACATAAGATAAAGTATGTAGACAAGAACACTGAATCTGCTATTATAACTATATTTTATATGTTCAATCAAGAAAGTAGAGGAAAGCATACACGTATTTTTTAAAGACCTAAATTGAACTTAGTTCTAAAGGTTTTTTAAAATGTCTGAGATTGAAAATTCACTGAATTAGTTAAATACCAGACAGGATGCTGCCAAAAATAAAAAAACAAATTGAAAACATAGTATAGCAATAAAAACTATCCAAAGAGAAACACAGAAAGAAAAAAGAAACATGGAAAAAATGAAAAGAGTAACAATGAGTTGTGGGACAAATTCAGACAGACCAAAAAATGTTTGTATTGCTTTACAAGCTAGCAACAAATACACCTGAACAATCACACATGGAATTTCTAATTCTCAAATTGGAGAATTGGAGTGACAAGACCAGGAAAATGCTCTTCCACTCAAAACACATTTGTTAAAACTGAAATCCACAACTTCTGTCAAGACCTTTAATATTCCCAAGCAAAATCAACACCTATAGTCAAAGAAAATTATTAATATTACCAAGTTTACTCCATGTCTGATTATGTAATTGAAAGGTCTTTCATGTTTTTATACAGGTAGTGCTTTACCAAACATTTTATGTAACCATCCTAGGCACTTTTAAGAATGCAGCACCTTTCAAACACATCCTTTTGCAGAAAGAGATGTTGAGAAAATTGTAAAATCCAACAATGCACTGTACCAGATTTCTCCTTTTTCCTCAGGAGGTAAAACTAGTCTGTCTTTAACTTGGCCTGAAATGAAAACCCAGTGATCAAGGAACCTGAATGAACCCAAGTAATAAGAAACGTAAAACTATACCAAGGATCATCATAATTGAATTGTAGAGGTTGAACACTTTTTCATGTGCTTAATGGTCAACTGTGAAGTCCCTATTCAAATTTCTTACCCAGCACCTAATCTAAATTTTCAGTTCTTTATATATCCTGAATACCAGTTTTTTGTCTCATTTTGCAAATATTTTACTTCAAGCTGTAACATGTCTATTTTCTTAAGTTTTTTTTGATTAGCAGAAGCTTTTAATTTCTATGAAATATTTTATTATTAAAAACAATTTGGGGGGGTGGGCATGGTGGCTCACACCTGTAACCCAGCAATTTGGGAGGCCAAGGCAGGTGAATAAGCTGAGGTCAGGAGTTTGAGACCAGCCTGGTGGAACGTCTCTACAAAAAAAAATAGCCACACACCTGTACTCAGGAGGCTAAGGCAGGAGAATAGCTTGAGCCGAGATCATGCCACTAGGCTCCAGCCTGGGCAACAAAGAGGGACTCCATCTCAAAACAAAAACAAAAGCAAACAAAATACTCAATTTTATGGTAAATACTTTGTGTCCTAAGAAATCTATATCCATCACTAATTGCCAAACTATGTTGTAGCTTTTACATTTGGCTCTTGATTTTTGTGTATAGTGTAAAGTAAGGATTGAGGTTCTTTAAAAAAAAAATCATGGACATTCAATTATTCTAGCACCAATTGTTGCAGACTCTCCTTTCCCAATTGTATTACTTTGACATCTTTGTCAAAAATTAAATGAGTGTGTAAGTATGAGTCTATTTCTGAGCTCTCTGGTCTTTTTCATTGATCCATTTGTTCACCTTTATGGCAGAACCACAATGTCGCTTTATAATAAATCTTCAAATCCTCTAACATTTCCTATTGCAAAATACTCTGGACAATCTATGTATTTCACATTTAAACATAAACTTAAGATCAGATAGAAAATTTTTATTTAAGAGTTTGGTGAAACTATTATTTGTATTGTGTTGAATTTATATAACATTTTGAGTCTTCCAATCCATTCATATGAAACACATCATTTACTTATGTCTGCTTTAATTTCTCTTAACGTTTTGTAGATTTCAGTGTACAGGTCTTACACATTTTGGTAAAAAGCTACTTGTAACTTGTTTTTTGACACTATTCTAACAAAAATTATTTTTTTCAAGTGTTCATTGCTTGTATTCTGTCTTTTTAAATGTCTATAGTCATCTCATATTTTTATTAGCTTTTTATTGGCATTGATATGGATTACTTGTTTTCCACTTTATCTCTCACTGAGCCAATTTTGTAAGAATATAATCAACTTCATTACTCTTTTGGAACAATCATTTTTAGCTTTATTAATTTTCTCGACTATACACTTGTGTATTTCATTGTTTTTTGCCGAATTCGTCCTTTAATTATACTTTCCTTAGGTTTAATTATCTCTCATAGCTGCTTGAATGGGAAACTTTACATTTTGTTCTACAATGGGTTAAATAGCATCAAAATTTGATGTCATGTTCTTTACGTTTCAGTTCAAAATATTTCATAGTTTCTTTTTATTTGCTCCTTAACCCATGAATTTTATAGAAATAGAATGCTTAAAGACAGTTAAAATTCTATCTTTCTGATCATTTCTAGCCTAATTCCATGGTGGTCAGAAAACATTACAAATGATTTCAGTATATTTACATTTCTTAATCTATTTTTTATTTGAATGTCCCAGAATGTGGTTGTGATGGTTAATACTGAGTGTAAACTTGAAGTGTACAAAAAGTATAAAAGAAAAAGCAGGCAGAAGAAAGTGGAATAATACTTGTACTTGCTGACTCTGCTGATAATCATTTTTGTCCCATGTTGGACATTTCCTGCCCTTGAACCTCAGACTCCAAGTTCTTCAGCTTTTGGACTCTTGGACTTAGACCAGTTGATTTGCCAGGGTCTCTTGGGCCTTCAGCCACAGACTGAAAGTTGCACTATGTGGTGTCGGTTTCCCGACATTTGAGGTTTTGGAACGCAAACTGGCCAATACAGTGGTCATATTGAATGTGATCTATTATAGGTCAAACACTGTTAAGAATTTCTATGGTCTTACTTGTGTGTGTGTGTGTGTGTGTGTGTGTGTGTGTGAGTGTGAGTTCTTTCAGCCACTGAGCTGTGTTAAAGGTGAATGACCTCAACTATGATAAAATACATCTCTTCAGTAATGGGTCTTGGCTTAATGTAGACCTTGTTCTAATAGAGTAATTAAATTACTTTCTTTTGGTATTTTACTTTTTTAGTTTCAATTTTGTGTGCATTTTTAACTTTAGATTTGACTCTTAAAAGTACCATATAGTCATACAGTTTTGTTTTTAAGTAATTTGAAAATACTTTTACTTGGAGTATTTACTCCATTTACATTTAATTTAATTTCTGATATAGTTATGCTCATTTCCACTACTTTTCATTTAAGTCCTCTTCTGTTTTCATCTCTTAATATTATTCCATTTCCTTCTTCTATTTACTTGTTATAGATTTTTTATGGATTATCTTAGAAATTACAATGTACATTATTGTTATCACAATTCAAATTACACTCACTTTCATACTGCTAAAAATATATTTTTAACTTCATTTATCCTTTCCTTTTCCATTGTGTAATTTGTAAACTTTAGATATGCTGAATTTTAAAATAACACAAGGCATTCAATCATTGCTTGTCCATTTGCTCAAATATTTGTCTTTCTTGTCAATTTTCATATCTTCATCTATGATTATTGCCCTTCTTCCTGACCACGCATCTCCTTAGTTTTTTTTTTAAACTTTAAGTCATTCTATTAAAAGACACAGAATCTAATATTAGTGGTTATTTTCTTTTAACACATTAAAGATGTATTTCCAAATGGAGAGTGATATTAGCAAGATGGCAAAATAGAAAGTCCTAGACTCTCCTTCCCCCAACAGGAACACCAGCTCAACAATAATACATAACCAGTTCCCTTTGGGAGACATACAGAAACCAGTTAACAGGCTCCTGCAACCCAAGCAAGAGGAAATCGAATGCCTCAAAGCTGGTAGGAAAATTTGTGGTACTCTCCTTCATGGTTCAGTGTGGAGCAATTGGGAGAAAACTCCCAGTTCCCAGATTCTTCCTGAGGAGGGAAAGAGAAGATTGAAAGGTAGAATGTTTAGACTTTTCAGGGGGCTGCCCTGAGAGATCGGTTCTGTTTCTCCAGATTCAGAGCAATGACAGGACCTGCATACTCTTCACCATCTAATCCTTATTGCTTTTACAGGTGTAAGTTTTTAAGGTAATTAAAAAGAAAATTGGCATGACTATTTCTAGTTGTTGGGATCACTGGTATACCACAACTGAATACATTCTATCCAGACAACTTTTTAATTTTGTTAAATGGCAGGCAACATTTTTGTCTTAATATACTTAGGATAATACAGGAATTACAGTAATAAACTCGATTTCCACCATCCTTAGTAGACAAATGCATACAATCTGTTAAAAAACACAATTATACTACAAGAATTCCTTATAGAATGCTCCCTCAATCTTTACTGAATTCTGTATAATACCGTCTTTTGAACCATGTTATACATATTAAAAAAAAATAATAATTAAAGAGCCATACCTTAAAACTGAAAACTGGATGGAAAAGAATCTACGTTTATTTAAAATTTGAGGCCAGGCTCAGTGGCTCACGCCTGTAATCCCAACACTTAGGAAGTCTGAGGCAGGTGGATCATGAGGTCAGGAGTTCAGGACCAGCCTGGCCAAGATGGTAAAACTCCATCTCTACTAAAAATACAAAAATTAGCCGGGCATGATGGCATGTGCCTCAGCTACTCTGGAGGCTGAGGCAGAGAACTGCTTGAACCTGGGATGTGGAGGTTGCAGTGAGCCAAGATCACACCACTGCACTCCAGCCTGGGCAACAGAGGGAGACTCCATCTCAAAACAAACAAACAAAAGTTTGAATTGAAGTTCCTACCTCTACATTTTTGGTGTGCTATCTTTGCTGTAAGAACACAGAACAACAACAACAAAATCTCATAATATTGAGATTGACTCAGTATTTTTCTTTAGAAATATCAGTATCATAATTTTAATTAATTTGTTTAAACTATGAGTAGAGAGAGGGGAGAGTAGCATTTACAACCTGAAGATGTAAATTACTGAATGATAATGTTGATATTGTTAAAGTACATAGATTGTTCTGCTGTGTCTGATTCAAAGAAGACATCCAAAGATAATTCTTTGGTAAAGGTTTATTTTTAAATTTGTGCACAGTAATAGTATAACAACAATTTCATTATAGCTTAATGCTGACAATACTAAAATATCTAATAAATGCATTCATCTCAGGGTTTAAAATCATCACCTTGGTGTGGAACATGCTTAACTATAGAAGATGCAAAAATCTGCCACTAGGGTTACTACAAAACTTTTACATCCTTGACCAACATTCTGTATATTTGACTGAGGTGAACTAATTTTAAATTTACTTTTCTGGCATACCAAATTGTCCAATTTTTACTAACCAAATGAAATAGAACCCTTTTGATTTTCTTCCATTTTTTTCTTTTGTAAATAAAAGTGCATAAATGTGGTCATTTGTCAAGATGCACTCAAGGAAAACTGGTCTGAAATGAACATTGTCACAGTCATTAATAAATGGATCTTTAAGGAGCGTACTGATTCCTTAAATTATTATGAGGACTTAAATTATAAAATTGACTTCTACACTTGGTCTTTTAAGGAAAGAACCACCATCCAACACTTGCAGGTATTGACGAATACAGAAAACATTATTCAAAATTTCAATGATGGAAATTTCTATATGTGCACTTTTCAATATAGTAGCCACTTTTTAAGACACATAAATGCCTCTAGACAATGGGTTTCTATGTTGCCATACTAATATGGTGTTTTCTTATAAACAAATGAGGTGTGGGTGACTTAAAATGGTTCCCAACTTTTTGACATTTCTTCATTGAGGGGGAATTGTCTGCTTCCCCTCCCTTTTAACCTCAGCTGGTCTTTGATTGCATTGAAAATAGAGTACAGCTCCAAATCCAGGCCCAGCTTTAAGAGGAATGGCAGGCTCTACCTTTGCCTCTGAAAGCTCTGTACCATCCGAATATCCAAACTGGAGTGACCCACATGAAAAGATTCTGAGAAAAGGATTAGGAGGGGAGGTTGAGCCCAGATTCCCAGCCAACTCCACGAAATGATCAGGCATGTAAGTAAAATCATGCTGGACCCTCCAGCCCAGCCCAGCTCAGCTGAATATCATTGAGTAACATGTCTCTACCATGCGGAGCAGAAGAATCATAGAACTAAGTCCTGCCTAAATTGCTGTCCCCAAAAATAAAATAGTTGTTTTAAGCCATACAGTTTCAGAGTAGGTTTGTTGTCTGTTTTGGTTTTTGGTCAATAGATAACTGGAATAGATGGTAATCAATGACAATAGCTTTTGGAAAAGAAATCAACATTTTCCAGCTGGGTGTGGTGGCTCACCCCTGTAAATCTCAACACTTTGGTAGGCCAAAGCAGGAGGATCGCTAGAATACAGGAGTTAAAAACTGGCCTGAGAAACATAATGAAACCTTGTCTGCATTATAAAAAACTAGCCAAGCGTGGTGGCACACATGTAGTCTCAGCTACTTGGAAGGTCAAGGAAGGAGTATCCCTTGAGCCCAGGAGCTAGAGGCTGCAGTGAACTCTAATAGTGCCACTTCCTTCCAGCTTGGGTGACAGAAATCCTGTCTCAATACAAACAAACAATAAAATAACATGAGAAAAAAAAATGTTCAAAAAATACTTTTCCTGCTCTGCAGCGTTGCTCTTTTAAATTTTAACTACTAATTTTTAAGTTGTAATGATTTCTTTTTTATTTTGTTAGAAATGAAGTCTTGCTATGTTGCCTAGGCTGGCTTTGAACTCCTAGCCTCAAGAGATCCTCCTGCCTCAGGAAGTGGAATCCAAGGTGCTAGGATTACAAGTGTGAGCCACCAGACCCTGATTAACATTAAAAAAATTTTTTTTTGGTTTATTATAATTCAGTTCTTTCTCAATATTTACTTTAAATATCTGCCACTTATCCAAAATAGGTCCAAGACCAACTATAATGTTAGAAATTTAAATATGTGAAAAAAATACATTTCATGTTTAGAGAAATTATTAACAGAAATGAAAAACAAGTAAATATACACATAAACACGATTACAGTAATTCTTAGTTCTTATCAATGCTATCTAAAGTAATTCACAGTTTCATTTGTTTTAGTCTTTTGGAAATTTATACTCATTAGTAAATTGGTTCACTACAGAATTACAGAAAAAAATGCATTTCAAATAAATAATATGTTAAACCTAATTTTTATAGAGAACTATTTAAAAAACACATCCATCATTTTTAATACTTCAGCAATGGGTACTTGATATATCCAAACCTTATTCAACATTTTGTATATTTTTAAATTGTTATAAGATATATTAATCCAAATTTGTCTTCAGTCACATTACCCTTAGTGTAATTCTCTTTATGTACCAAATTATCTGACAGATTAAAGAAATATGGGTAAAATCTGTCTGCCAAATGGACACATCATATTGTTCTAGAATCTTACAAACACTGAATCTTTAAAAGTTCTACTGAAATAAAATGCAAACCTCTCCAAATTAAAAGAGCTTGACAGATTATAAGCAGCAGACTCTGGGGATTATAGTTATATGCATTACTGTTTATTAGCAAACACTCAACATTTTATTCAACGGCTATACTCCTTCCTGTACAACAGAAGAACTGAACAGAGAAGTATATAATATTATCTATTTTTTTTAACTGTGGTGATCTCAGCTGGTAAAGTCCCAGAAATCAGGTTGTTCTGCCTACCAATGAACCACAGTAATATAAGAAAAAAATACTATCGTGGTCCTCATTTCTTTCAAGACATAACTCAGAAAATCGCCTTCTCTGTGAGGCTTCCTCTGGACACCTAATTTAAAATTTTATCTCTACCCTTCGACTTAATACTTACCCTTTGTTGACTTCTCCCCCACCTCCTCATTTGGTCCCATCATTTTCTAAGATATTCTATATTAGACTCTTTATCTTAATTTATTGCCTGCATTCTCCCCACTAAATGCTAAGATCTTGAAGGGAAGAGATTTTGCTGTTTTGTTTATTGCTATAGCTAGGATATGTGGAACAGCCTATGGCACATTACAGGAACTCAACAAATACTAAAAAATAAGGAAAACAGTACAGACGAAATTATTCCAGATGAAGCACTCTTTGTGAAGTCATTTTCAAATAACAATGAATGAATGCCTTCCAACATAATCGGTAACCATTCCTAAAACCAAACATAGCTGTTTGTTTTTCTCATAGCACAGACAATTCAGTTATCATATTTAGAAGTATACAGCAACACATTTAATGTAAAGTCTTAATTTTAAAAATGCAAAAAAACCCAGCTAATTATAGACAGAAATGGGATGTTTTCTGATTTGTAGATTAGCAGTCTGCCTACAAAATTATGCTACTACTTCATTTAAGAAAATAAGTTGTCTTTTGCCAAATGGGAGAAATAACAGTAACTAAATGTAGGGAGTAATGGGAGAAAAAAAGATTCAAAAAATTAGGATGGAAAAATATACATTCTGATACATTAAAAATAGGCCTAACATGAATAGTTCATAGCTAAAAAGGGAGTCCAATGATAACAGAAGACAAATATATAAAAAGGCTCTACCTGTTATTTTCCCCCAAAAAGAAAACAAAAATGTGAAAATGTTTACCACTTTAAAGAAGAAAAAGGTTGACATTAGCTTTTGTTTTAATCCCAAGATATCGTCAAGCAAGACATTAGCTTTTTGACCACCCTTAGAGTCCACATCAGAGTTTTCATGGCATAGAACAAGCTCAGATCTAATGCCAAAGTATGAACATATTAAGACGGATAGGAATTAAAAGATGAGACTGTACAACTATTCGAGACACTGGGTTCAAGCTCTAGTATAACTAGTGTGTTTAAATCTGATGCCTTAAGCCACCTAAATCTTTGTGAAGACACAGTATGATCTGCATTCAAAAATCACTTAGTTTTATTCAGCTGAATAAAGTCATATACCTTGATAGGCCATTTTCAATTATGTGATGGCTCAGAAACTGTGTATAAATTCAGAGAATGTTGAGACCTTAGGCTTCATAATACCGAGAATTTAATCTTCATTTGAAAGAAAAAAATCTATCCAGTGAAGTTCCAATTATAGTTTTCATAATGAATTTTATTTATTGCTTCCTGGACCTGTCAATTCCATTAATGGATGAATATCTCTTCTGAATCATAACTCAAGAAGAAATGCCACTATTTTACCAATGATACTTATATCAGAAATAATAAGACAATGAGCCCATTCTGCTTGCATGTATTGGTTGTTTTATGCATATCAATTGGGATTCTAGGGGAAATACCAAATATAATAAAAATACGGATATTAAGATAAAATTATATGCTCTTCATTTCAGACAAATCAACAGGGCTAGGAAGAAGAAATATAACTGATTTTATAGTGTAATGGCCAGCAAGTGGGGGAGGAGGAAAGACAGGAACTAATAAATTGTCCAAATCCTACAAATCATACAAAAGCAAGATTATAAGAGCAAACACATATAATAAAAATAACTGACCTTTGAAGCATATTATATTGACTAAAGTACAACATACAAAATAAAAGAATTCTACTGGTCTAATTTGGGGATATTAGTATATTATTTGATTTACATGAAGTACAAACCTTTTTGCATTTAAAGAACATAGCTCTTGGTTCAAAGACAAATTGCATAAATAAATCAGTTTGAAAAGCAAGAAAACTAAACAAAACCTCTTACTTAAAATAATACTTGGTTTGCCCAAACCAGAGTATACTTAGAGTTCAAGTTTAAAAATAATGAATCAATAGAACCTTAGACATACATATTATTCCATCCAATAATGAATTCTGTATCTTTTACCCCGTATTACTCCACTGTACAATCTTTGAAACTCAATAACTTCAATTTTACCTTTTAAAATGATTATAAATATCATGTGAGATTCTTTTCTAGTCTAGGTGAGAACTTTAAGATACAAGATAAATGTTAAATCTTGGTATCATCTTATTATAAAACAAAAACATTTTGATGATGCTGATATATCTCAAAATGTATTTGAAATGCTTCTTTTGGAAATACACAAGAAATGTCATTAGGATATATTCACAATTCATTTCAGTCAAAGGGTTTTATCCAGCTTAAGCAGTTATTACTCAATTTTTAATGTTTTATTTTATTTTAGATAAAGGGTGTACACATGCAGGTTTGCTAAATGGGTGTATTGCACAATGCTGAGGTCTTTTAGTGAAACCATCAACCAAATAGTAAACATAGTATCCAACAGGTAGTATTTCAACCCTCACCTCCTTCCTATCTCCCCTCTTTTGGAATCCCTAATGTCTATTATTTCCATTTTTATGTCCATGTGTACTCACTGTCTAGCTCCTACTTATAACAGAACATCTGGTATTTTATTTTCTGTCTCTGAGTTAGTTCACTTAGGATGATGGCCTCCAACTTCATCCATGGTTGCTGCAAAGAACACGATTTCATTCTTTTTTATGGCTGCATAGTATTCTATGGTGTATATATGCCATATTTTCTTTATCCAGTCAACCTGTGATAGCCACTTAGGTTGACCCCATGCCTTTGCTATTGTGAATACTGCTTCAAAAAACAGACAAGTGCAGGTCTCTTTTTGATAAAATAATTCCCTTTCATCTGAATTGATACCTAATAGTAAAACTGCTCAGTCAAGTGGTAGTTTTAGTTCTTTGAGAAATCATCATACTGTGTTCCATAGGAGTGGAACTAATTTACATCCCTAGCAGTGTATAAGCATTCCTTGTCTTTTAAAACATCAGCTATTTCCAAAAGACAGGAATTTGCTATATTAAAATTTTCAAATGAATGTGAACCTTAAGCCCTGAAAGTTATAACAAAAGGATTTCAAATTTGCTTTCAATAGTAGTAACAACATTGAAACATAAAGAAAGCCTCCTAAGAGTTATATAGAAAAGCATTTATTCATTTATTTAAAAAGAGAAAAAAACCACCCTTGCTTATCTCTTACACAGTTTAGAATCTTGACCCTTCATTTTAAACTTTAGATGTAAAAAGCATCAAAAAGAATTTTACTTTTTCATTTCCCTTGAATGTTTCATTCAAAGTATCTCAATTTTGGCCTGTAAAACAAAAATATTTCTAATTCTAGAAAGTATAAATTCAAAACAAGTCCTATTTAACAAAGGCACACATGATACCTGTAGACCTGGTTTGAGAGGGAAAGATTCTGATTTTTGGATATGACAGAAAAATAATTTTAATTTGGGAGAAATCATTAAGCATCCATAAAACTTTAAATACACTTACACATAAGCAACACAAATAAATTGCTTACTCTGCTGAACTTTCAAAATGTATTTTAATCTCATTCCAAAAAGAAATAAAATTTCTAGATACAAATACATCTCATTCAAATCACTTTTTAACATACATTCTGCAACTTAAAATATAAGGATTCAATATTTTCATCTTTTATAATCTCAATATATTATATATTTAATATATAATATATATATATATATATATACACAATACAAACAGGTAGACAGCAGGTTTACAAAGTAATTTCTTCAAAGTCTGATCAGTATTGATAAATATTTTTAGACTATTAAAAGCAACCATTTAGGATGCTAGAATAAAATAAAATATGGCAGGTCCAATCTTAATGGCAAGATTACAAGTGTTCATACGGCCAATCATTTTAAAAGAACTCTCAAGTTGGGTAGAATATGTTCTAAAATAATACTCTTGCTACTCTCAAGCAGCAGTAGTTGTAGCTATTAAGCATATTCATCTCCATTAAATTTAAAATAACTGCAGCTTTCTTTACTGTAATATACAGTAGCTATCTCTTCCTTTCTGTTGGATTTTATCATTTCAAGAGTAACTAATATATTACCAACAGAAGAGACTTTAGCCCCTTTCCCTCCCCTAAAGCATGGCTCAGTTTGAAGATTGTTCTACAGGCAGCCACTATAACTATCAACAGTACCATTATACCATTAAAAGCAATCAATAACTAGAGTCACATGAGATGTTTCAAAGACTGCTGGAGGTTTCTGTAAACCAAGGTAATCAGAAGTATTACCCTTGTAGATAGCCCTCTCATACCAGTAAATACAGAGTTAAAATTCCAATGCCACAGTGTAACAGTTAACAATCTATTTTGTAATTTTAAATATTATAACATTAATTCACCCTGAGAATATAGAGGACACATTTAATACAAAATATTCTGATATGTTTTTTTTCCTTTGTATTTGCTTTCTTCTGATTTTCATCAGCCCTTTAAGGGCACAAATATTTGAATTTAAAGTGTGATATGGATATGCTTTTTTGTCAACTGAGATTCATGCCACAGTCAGATATTGGTGATAGAAAAGTCCAAAAAGGCTTGTAGAAAAGAGGCAAGCAGCAATCCACCAGGTCAGAAAAGACAGAAGTCCTCGAAAAAGAAGAGGAGTAAAAATATTTTTTAAGCTGCTCAAAGCCACTGTTATTTGTGTAACAGTTACTTTCATCTTCCCTTCAGCTGATGGTAATTCAGAGTAAACAGAATTGGAAAGTAGACTATTATCCACTGGTAAGGTAGAGATAGATTCTGGATAAATACCCCAGGAATGATTACCTAGAAAATTGAAGACACAAAATTTGAAGAGTAAGTAATTCCAAAGCTTTTTATTACAAATGAATCTTTACTATATTTGAAGTTAACAATAAGTTTAGTTTAGTGGCACAGAAAATCATTTTATGTTGAAAATAAAGTAAAATAATAATCCTTCTAGATAACGTAAATAATTAATCTATCTGGCCTCATCAGTAAAGGTACACACAAAAGCAAAACGTCTGACACACTTTTAATTAACTGCACTAAAAATGGGTAAAATAACAAAAACAACTTTCTCACTGTATAAGAAATGAATCAGCTAACTCTACTGGAGTGACAGGGACAGACTGAATAACTTCTCAGAAATCTTTTCTACTTCTAGAATATGAAAATAAATTTCTTTCTCAGAAACTACCTTTGATTTCAATGTGAAGACCTATTAATAGCTTCCGGAAATTTTTTTCATCATATACTTTCTTACATTGGATAGGACATGAGTCACTTAATTTACAGTTCAAATACCTATCCCTTTACATTCCACAGATTCTTAAAGGGCATTTATACCTATTATCAGGTCTATGAAATCTACTAAGTCCATCCACTCAAAAAACATTTTTCATTCTTTTGGGTTTCTTAAACCCCTACATGGCTGACTGCCTGATCTAAGCAAGGGGAAATGATGAATGCAACAGATACTTCGTGAATAACACCACATGGGGACTTGATAGCTTAGTGAAGAGACTTGTAGAAGTTTGTTAGTTCACTGAGAAATCTTCACCTTTTCAATGTAAGTTATCTGAACTAGAACTTACCACAGCATTCTGTAATTTATGTAGGTTTATAATTTCCTTGTAATAATTTAAATGTTAGGGAATAACAAACCTTAAATCATCCTCTTATAACACAAAAGTAATTAAGATCAACAATGCTTACTAAAGTTACTGGGTAAATCTGAGACTTAACCTTTAGTAAACAATTCTTGAAGATAAAACATAAAGCTGTAAAACCATGGGCCTAAGTTTTCAAAATGAAGATGGTAAATCACCTTCCACAGCCAAAACTTTCCCATGGTTCTTCTTACAACTTTTAGAGAGAGAAACAATTTACTGAGCTGCGTTTGTTTGTTGGTGACCAAAAGCATTATTAATTAAAGGTAGAAAGTAAAAGATGCTTCCTAAGTTGCCAGGGCATGCCTACCTAGTGTTTTCAAAAGCAGAGTTGTGTGAAGCAGCATTACCAGAGGCGCCACATACTGCAGTGCAATGACACAAAGATAATAAAAGACTCGAGCCACCTGCAACCAACAACATTCTTAAGTGTCTAATACAACTGACACATTAAAAAATAATCCTTTCACAAGAAGGAAGCTAAGTGTTAATAAGTTGTGCTTTATTATAAATGTCCCCAAAATGACTTTGGAAAGGCTCAATTTGAAGACAAGTTTTTAGAATGTGAGAGTATTAAAATAGATTCCTTAAAAACAATTCTTTTTTTGAGACGGAGTTTCACTTTTGTTACCCAGGCTGGAGTGCAATGGCGCTATTTCGGCTCACCACAACCTCCACCTCCTGGGTTCAGGCAATTCTCCTGCCTCAGCCTCCTGAGTAGCTGGGATTACAGGCACGCACCACCATGCCCAGCTAACTTTTTGTATTTTTAGTAGAGATGGGGTTTCACCATGTTGACCAGGATGGTCTCAATCTCTTGACCTCGTGATCCACCCGCCTCGGCCTCCCAAAATGCTGGGATTGCAGGCGTAAGCAACCGCACCCAGCCCCTTAAAAATAATTCTTAAGTGATGTATATATATTGGAGAAAATAACGACTATAATTCAAATGGTATACATTTACTTATATTTCAAAGATAAAACAATATGCTTAAATCTGTAAGGACATCTACCTAAAACATCAAACTAAATAACAGTAGTAGGCAGAGTCACATATAAGCATAAATCCCTCACAAATAAAAACAGTAAGTCCCCATTCTACACGAACATATTTGAAGTCAAACGATGGAAAATATAAAAATATATAAAAGGTAAAACAGCAAAAAATTGTTTAAATCTTAGTAAATGCCCCTAACTATGGAGGTGAATCAAAAACTGAAGCTGGCTGGATGTGGTGGCTCATGCCTGTAATCCCAGTACTTTGGGAGGTGATGCAGGAGGATTTCTTGAGCCCAGGAGTTCAAGATGAGCCTGGGCTATATAGAAAGACCCTGTCTCTACAAAAAATAAAATAACAGTAATAAAACAAAGGAGCTAAAACCACCTCTCTATAAAAAAAGATACAATCAGGTTATTGGTCCACTATAATGCAGATGGATTCCTTGTTCTTTCCTTCTCTGGAAGCCCCAAATAAATTTAGTTCTTACACTTCGTGTTAAAGTACACGGAGTAATATTAAAATGAATAAATTCAGCCACTAAAAGTATTTCCTACTCTTTAAGTCTTAAAGTCTGGACAATATGTTATAATGTCTTTCAAATCAATTAGAGGGGTCCCATTCAGCAATATTAGGCATAACACAGTTTTGTACCTCCCACTGTATGACACAAAACACTTAAGGCAGGAAGAGGAATTAAGAACCCTTCTTCACTTGGTACCAAAATTAGATCAAGGTCTCTGATATCTGTCAGCTGAAGATTGTTCTGTTTATTTACAATAAGAATATGAAGGGTTGAAATACCATTTAATAAAGAAAAACAATTTTTTTTTGCAGTGTGGTTTTTGCTATTTTTCATTTTGACTAGGGTATAAAACTTACCATTTTCTGTAGCTCAACTGTACTTATTCGCCCTGCTTCTTTCTTCATCTGATCCACACATTTTTGGGCTAAATTTAAATAAGCTTGCAGGTGACTACGCATCATGGCCAACCGCAAAGCACACAGCAGGATTATTAACCAGAGTCGCAGAGTATCGAATGTGGCTTCTGTCATTCTACAGATCAAAAAGTTGATATGGTGCTCTCAAAGACAACAATATGCTGGCATGCTCTCGTTATAAGTTAATGCTCACCATATAAGAAATCTATACTTAGCAACAGTTAGAGACATAAAAGAATCTCACTCTGCCATAGACTTATCTGTATGATACTTTCACTTAAATAATAGAACCAGACAAATGTGTCATGAAAGCGTAAGAAGTTAACAGGTATCTAGAAGAAAAAAGTAGAGCAACACATGAGATTCTTTTCTATATACCCTCCTCCATGGATAAAAACTGGCTGTGACATGAAAAGACAAGTTGGGTGGTCTTAAACTGGTGACTAGGGGAAAGAAAGAAAACTGCAGGGATTGCCTATAGGATGAATCAAGTCAATCACCCATCATCATTGGGTACAGCTTTGCCTGATCATAAACATATTTGGATGGGATCTTTCACTCTGCTGAGCTTTTACTTTGAACCACCGGAAAATCAAAAATTCTGATATATTATGAAGAAATCAGATGCCTGAGATTTCTCTACAACAATTCATTTAACTTGCTATGCACTGAAGCTGGCTCGGTTCTGAGCAATTCCTCAAGGCTAAGGTTAGCATTCAGGTGAAAATATGTGATCTAAGGACATCTTTTCAGAAACCAGATCACTAGTGAGGGTTCCTTAAAGAATTTCAAAAAGAAGGGATAACTTATGATGTCCTTTTGGTGTTTAATGTTTTTAAAAGACTATGGGTTTCTTCTCTGATGAAGAACTATACCGCAAGTAATTTGAATGTAGTGACTAGACCACCCTTGGCATCTAGTCTAATATCTATCACCTATCAGGCACTTAATATGACTGTTGCAATGCACAGACTGAGTTGCCAGAAAAAACCTGGAACTCAGAAGGGTCTCCCTGAAATTCTTAAGAACATGAGGGAAGAATGGACACATATAAAGAAGAAGAAATGGGAAAACATTAAAAGAAAAAAAAACCTTGGAACTAAAACTACAATATAGAAAAACCTGAAGTGTAAATTTTGTTCCAACTGTTTATAAAATGGAGGTAAGAAATGGGGATTAGACAAAGGTTTTACTGTATATACTCTCTATTTCTTTTTATTAAGTCATGAGGGTACACGGACATAAAATTCCAATGGAAAAGCATTGTTGGCTAAGAAAGATAAAGGCATAACATTTTATCAACATGTTTCCACTACAATGAAATTAAGGAGCCATCATGTGAGAGTGACATACATAAGACGCAAGCCTACCCACAGCCTTGAACCTTTCCTGGGGACCTATAAACAACATTGTGCTCCCTGGAGTTGTGCAACAAGAACAACTAACTGGGCGCAGCCTGAAGACAGATTTCACAGCCTTTGAGGATAACAGGTAATATGAATGAAAGGAACAGAACAAGGTAGTGAACCAGAAAATTATTTGTTCAGTTTATGGGATCAGGATTTAGGATAACAGTCATTAAATAGTACTTTCTACTTAGATTATTAAAGTAATATAAATATCCAATAAGTTGATCTGATAGAATATTTCAGGAAGGAGCATGAGGAGAGGCCTTAAAGTATATACGTAAAGAATAGGGAGAAGAAATTATCCTAAATTCCTGATGTCATTCTAAGCTTTCCTGTATATGTTCTCTGTGTTCTTTTTATGAAGTTATGAGCACACATAGACTCTGTTTACCAATATTTTATTTTGTCAATACTTTATCAGAACACATCATAGATTCAACTACATTTCTGGGTTGAAACTACATTGTACCATGTTTTTTGCTTCTGATTACACAGACCTTTCAAGAAATTTGTCTATGTGACAGAAAAAAGTTGTCACTTCATTTTTCCTTCATCCTATTCTCTTTGATGGGCAGCCATTTTTTTTTTCACAATCTACCATATGCACTTTAGATTTTTAACAAAAATTAAAACTGCCTGTCTAATCGCTTAATCATAAATTCAAATTAAAGAAGAACAAAATAGAGCAGAGGTAAGACTATAATTTTATTTGAAATGTTTATGAAACAGGTCGGAAATGGGGATGGGACAAAGGGGGAAAAAGCACAGAAAGAGGACCTCAGGTCTTTATGTACAAACATTTTTCCTATAATTTAATATGCACACAAGGGAAAAGTTCCTTATTCCCATTTCCACTAAATAAAGTATTCACTACTAATAAATCCAGATGAAGTTTAATTAGGCTGGAATTGGGAAGTGAATGTTGGTGTAACTACCAAGTGTTTTATGTACACCAGTTCTGGCTGAACAACCTCAGTCAAATTATTTAACCTCCGAGTCTATTATTCCATCTATAAAACAGGATGAAAATAGCAACAAATGGACAATTACTATAAGAAGATACAATATGTAAAGTATCAGTATTTCACATAATGACTTGTATGTGATAAGTGTATCATAAATTGTAGTTTCCTTATTTTCTCAATTTAACTAAGGCAAACATAAAATTAGAGAGCACAATTACAGGAATATGAAATCCAGTTTCCATGACCAAATTTCAAGGAAGGATTGGGAATGCTTTCAGTATCTAAGACATAAATTAGAAGTTTCTCTGAGATTTTATCTAAAACCCTAGGATCCTTAGAATTACTTTTCAATACTTAGGAAACGTGTCTAGGTAAAATTACCATTAAGGTAATTAGTTGTGTGTGTGTGGGGGGGGGACACATTACTTTTTCAGTGGCTATTTCCCTGGTTCAATAGGATTAACTCTAAAAAAAAAAATTATCATTGTCATCAATGATTTTATATGTACACCAGGATATAAAAGAAGTACACAATATAAAATGTCCACTGCAGAGTCAATGACTAGTCAAGTATTTGTATTTTAATTCTGATGAGGCAAAGCAGTGAAAAGAACGTTTATTAAGCACTTAATTCCAGCTGGTTGCATTACGTGTGTTCTTTCATTTAATTCCAATGATAACCTTGTGAGGTCGATACTATTATCTTTATTTTCCAGATGGGGAAACAGAGGCTCAGTGAAGTTAAATAATCTGTCTCAAGTGAAGGTTTTAGTGAGGAGGAGAGCTGGAGTTTGAACCAGTTCTGTCTGAACCTTCCTATTACTCTAACAGTTCTACAAGGTTAACATATCAAGTCTAGCTACTAATGCCTATTAATAAACTGTTTCTGTTTCCTCACCATCTTCTTCTGCTAAAATGCAGTTGCCTAACTAGAGAAATACAAACTTGTATTAGATAATAATATTAAGACATTATTTTTAATATTGTTAGGTACAATAATATTGTTATGTAGAAAAGTATCCTTATTTATTTTTTAGAGATGCAAACAAAAGTACTAAGGGATAAAACTTATGTCTCTAATTTACTTCAAAAATCTTTATCAAAAAAAAAAACCCAAAAAATTGATGAAGCAAATATGGAAAATGTTAACAACTGTCAAATATAGGGGCTAAGTATATGAGTTTCTATTTATACTACCTTTTTTTCTCCATAATTTTGATAAAAGAAAGAACTTCAGAAGGTATCTAAACAATAGGCACAATGACAACAGAAAGATGACAACGTAAAGAAGAGAAAAAACAAGTGTACAAGGCAATATTAGTGCAAGGTAATAATCATTAACATTAACACAGATCACAAAAATGTTAAATGATGGTCTGTAGTTTCAATTTTATAACATATCTTTTAGCATTTCTATTAATGTCTGAAAAATACAGTGTCCTGATTTTATCACTGAAAAACAAATACAGTAAATAACATTTAGGAAAGCAGTTCTGATGATAAAAATTAGCCCTCAAATGCTCATACTTACAAAGGGATACTTTCTTTACCCAGTGGTGGGTTCATAATGTAGTCTTTGGTGATTGGTTTTACCCAGAGCAGAACCATAAATAAAGGTGCCAAAAAGTTGATATGAAGTAATGTTCTGAAAGTATGTAAGAAATAAATATAAAAATTAAGAAACAGCATGTGCTAATAAACTATAGAAACTCGGGTCTTACTAAAACGGAGGTAAGAACTAATTTGCAGTATTCTACTACTTACGGTAAAAAACTGTCATCATCACTTTATATTTATCATATAGTCATTAACATTGATTTGAATTTGTGAGAAACTATGCCATTATCTTAATTTTTCAAATGAGAACATTTAGATACAGCAAAGTTAAACGACTTGTTCATGGCAATAACAGAGCAGAGGTAAATATAGGACTAAAATTCAGATTTGTTCACTTCTATTTTAGTGTTCTTTAATAATCCCATACTTTATTCCTGATTCAATAAGCAGGTATTTAATGATTCTATCTTTATATAGTCAACGAATCTAATGGATTTTCAGTACAGGAGAGTCATCTGATACTTTTTAGTGCAACTGAAACAAAGTATCTCCTCATTATCTACAAGTAAATGACAGTAATTAGTCATGTACCTAATACTAGAAGGCACATGGCAGATGGAACCTATGGTAAAACCTGCAACTAAGGAACCTTTCAACTGTAATGTAATGTATAATTTTAAATTTCCATCATTAAAATCATAAGTGATTCCACATTTTAATTTCTTTTTGAATGATTATGAACACACTTGAAATAATTTCTTTATCCTATATATATCTCTCTCAAAAAAATTTACATTACTCCTGACAAGTCAATATACCTAATATAGGAAAGGTTTCAGGTCTGTGCTATAACTTCATTGTTAATTGTCCAGGTTTAAATCCTACAGAGACAGATGGCTGGTGAAAATTTTTCTTATTTTAGAAAATAGGCAAATTCTTCAGATATTTTATTACCACAGACTGCTTTCATTATTAACCACACTTAAGAGCTAAACTGGAGGGTTGAAATTACACACAAACACCATATTTTAAAGTATCACTACACAGGCAAATGACAGTGATCTGTGTGAGGAAACAGGGCTAGGTCAGGAAGCCAGGAACACCTGACAGGCAAAGGTAGAACTCTTGCCCTAACCTCTGATAGAAAAGCAGGTCCTAGTGCCTGGCCATGAGGGTGAAGAGAATGCTGCTCTTTGTGCCAGTCATGTTAACTCTCACAACAGAACTAGCTTGCCCACACCCTTGTATCAAGGCAGTGTGCTACAACACAATGAGGGGCTGCAATAAACTGAAAATAAAATAAAACCCCAAATCCCTAGAGGAAAAAAATCTTAAAATGAAGCCACATTTTACTAAAAAGGACACTAAAATGTACACTCCACCCCCAACCACCACTAAATGCTTTAAATGTTTTTATAAAGTGATTCTTTCATCCCACAGCCTGGATAAACCATCGGATGTGGGGGAAGAAAGAAGTAGTATTAGGTATGCAGTGTTGCTAGGGAACACTCTAGTATCAAGGAGCAGCCCACAGCGGTTTCAGTAGCTTGTGAAGGGCTCCCCTCCACCCACCCTTTTCAGCTTATTTAAATCATAACACTGGGGTTAGTGGACTGAAGTGTGTGTGTAGAGAGAGGGGGGAGAACCAGGTTTTGTCTTAAAAGAAGCCATTAGAAAGACGGGTGGTGGGAGAAAAGCAGGATGTAGCCAAAAGCATGCTGAGTAAAAGGAGGAAAAAAAAAAAAGGTTATGAAGGAGTGTGTAGTGGGGGGTGATAATAAGTAAACACACGTACAAAGCATTTATGTAGAAAAATGGAAGTGAGGTGAAAAAAAAGACAGTCAAAATTAAAGGAAAATGACATAGGTAAGAGAGTTAAGAATGTGAAAAGACTAAAGAATCAGCATCATTAAAAATAGTGTTAAAGAACAGAAATGTTAGGAAATAAGATCACCCAGAGAAACTTAATGATTATAAATACACATATCAAAATAAAATATTCTCAAGTTGGGCTTCTACTGCAAAACAAAACGATGAGACAGGAACTTTGATCTGAATATAAGTTCAAGTAGATATAAGCCTGTCTTTCTGCCAAGATGTCTACATCAACAAAAAAAATCTGTGACAACCACAAAGAATATAGTAAATGGGCTTTGAACTACATATAAAGATGGAATATCACTTCTCCAAACTAACATAGAGTTTTAGAACTATAGTAGAATTTGGTAGTTAGAAGTAATGTACAATATGTAACACTGTATAGTATTAATCCCAAAATAAAATGATATATTATTTTAATAAGAGCCTAAATAGCAGATAAATAACATAAGGAAAACAAACAACTCATATATACAACTTGTAGTTTTGAAATGTTTTTAAATAAAATTTTACAT
Organism: Callithrix jacchus; assembly: GCF_049354715.1. Lineage (NCBI taxonomy): Eukaryota > Metazoa > Chordata > Mammalia > Primates > Cebidae > Callithrix > Callithrix jacchus. The sequence goes on along the minus strand of NC_133503.1, from coordinate 122,612,531 downwards.
TAAAAAGTTAATTTAAATAGATTTATATAAAAATTTAAACAATATTTTAAATCAAAATGATCTGATTTTTCTAAGGGAAATTTCTATAGATCCTGTTTAGTTGCAGAGATTGCAATAGAAGCCCCTGAATGGGAAAGAACATACATTTTGATACTTTCATTTTAACAGGTAAGACAAATTTAGTAATCGGTGTATCTTTTAAAATATATGACTTAAAACTTAGAAGCAAATAGAAACTTGCTTATAGTTGAAAGAGGAAGTGTGACATCAAATGGTTATTTAGTAATTCTCAATACAATAATTTATGATTACATTACAATAATATACCTTCGTTAAGATGAAAAACATATATTTATCTGCATGTGCTTATGTACATTTTCCGCTTACTGTGTAATTTTTTCTGTTGCCAAATTCAGGGCATCCAGATGCATTTGAGCCAGCCGTAATCCAGGAAATGTCAAAAAAGCCCCAATGAGTGAACAGAAAATAGCCAGGAAAAATTTGAAAGTAAGTTTTGAAACAGGACTCCTAAAAATAAAATTTTTTAAAAAGCCGATAAATATTTATAATTAACTTTCAAAGAATTTCCTTTCTTCTAATAAATTATCTTACAAGTCACAATAACAGTAAAACAAAGCAAATTTCTACAAAAAGATTGCTATTATTCAAGTATCTATAATGAATTCTGGTGAACTGTAAACTAAACTAGGCATCTCTTTAGTCATGGTCACAACAACCTAACCTACACATTCAACAGGGAATTGACATATGACATGGATATAAACTTAATCTCTGGAGGGAGAAGAATTAAAGAAATGCAAATTTACATAAGAATTCTATGAAAGATACTAATTTTATATAAAATTTTTATAATTCTATATAAAATTATGAGTAAGGATGTTTCTAGAAGTAACAGTCCAATTGTTTAAATTAGTAAAGAGTCCAAACTCTTTACTAATTTAAAACCAACTATTCATAGTAAATACTGCTTTATTAAAAATAGAAAATGTTAAATTTAATAATGCTTAATTTTTCAAAAACTTACTGAGATTCTAAACCTTGCTTTTCAAGAAACTGCATCGCACTGTCTGAAAAATTTGTAAACCCTGTAAGAAAAAAAAAAGATTACTCTTATCACAGATGTGAAACACAGACTCTTTCTGTGGAAATAAAATGCTAGAAAATAGAGCATCTTAAAGTTTGAAGTGACTAGCTTAGCTCTTTCATGTGTTAATTAGTATGCCATAATGCAATAAAATTTGGTTATTAGCAAGAACAGTCTTTGAAAACATCCCTTTGATATCTGTACATTCCATGAATGTGCATAAAATTTGCATTAATTCTTTAACTATGTGAGTAAACTTTAGCATTACAGAAGCTTATTTAACTGTAAGGAAAAAATGAGACAGTATTATTGGAAAAAATCAATTAAAAACTTACTAAAAGAAAAGCAAAAAAAGATCTTAATTAAGAACAATAACGGTTAATTACTTAGAACATTAGAGTATATACTTCAAACTTAATTTTAAGTATTTATCAGATATAAAACTTAAATACTGAGGTCAAAAATATTAACACTAGATAAAGCAAAGTTGATTTTTAAAGTTGTATGAAACTAGTACCTGTTTCAAGTCCAAATTCCAGATAATTTTCTGTTACAATCAACACTGCCATTGCTTTGACAAAGAAAAAAAATCCAAAGGTGACACAAACAGATCTTTCACCACCATCTTCTACTTTAAAATAGTGTGTAGTTAATGAAAATAGAACTTTGCTGCAGAAGGAAAAGTTCAGGAAAAACCACAATAACTTTATGGGAGCTATACACAATAATCTTTATAGGACCTGATTCCAATAAAATTTGACTACATTTATTTCGATTCTACAGTGTGCTGATCTACAAGATACTCTTTAAAGGACCTGAAAATCTAACAAAAATCTAGAGTCTTCTGGAAAATAAGACATAAAAACAAAGCGAATCTAAGTGGAGTTGATAACATCTTTAAATTAAGGAAAAGAGCACCCAGAGACTAAGTTGTAGCTAGGGAATATATTTCTAGTTTATCTGACTCAAATTTTACTAGAAGATTATTTCAAGATTTTTATGCAGTATGTTCTCAGTGACACGAAAAGCCAGGGTAGAGGCTCTTCTTGAGAACTATCTTTATTAGGCATGTCTGTTAAACCAGTTTACATTTATAATTAAACACATAACACAAGACTTATCTGTAATAATCCAATAAGTTAAAATTTTAGAATTTTACTAATACCTATTGTTGATCTGTGGTATGAAACTAAGTGTCTGAGATCATCACTTCACATTAGTATTAAAATCTTTAGAGAAAACAAGTTCCAACTAAGTATTCAAAAACAGCCAAAGTTTCAACATGTTCACCTATTAAAATATACTGAAGAGATTATCTTATCTGAACCACCCCAAAACACACAAATATTGATTCAATCAAGATTAAATCAGTGCATGGCCCAAAGCTAGAACTCCGATCTCCATTATACAGCAAATAGTTCTCCTTGAAATCACAAAACAAACAAAATAAAGCACTTGGCAAACAAACCTAGAAAAGCAACCTTTACATAAACTTTATGTCAAGCATGGAAAATAACAGTTATCATTTAGTACTTGCCACACACTGAGCATTACCAATTAACTTTTAATTCTTACATTAACCACATTATTATTGCTACTTTACAGACATTTTTTAAAACTCAGAAACAACAACAACAACAACAATGTGGGCCGGGGCAGTGGCTCACACCTGTAATCCCAGCACTTTGGGAGGTCAAGGTGGGTGGATCACCTGAGGTCAGGAGTTCAAGACTAGCCTGACCAATATGGCAAAACCCTGTCTCTACTAAAAATACAAGAGCCGTGGTGGCACACACCTGTAATCCCAGCTACTTGGGAAGCTGAGGCAGGAGAATCACTTGAACCTGGGAGGTGAAGGTTGCAGTGAGCCAAGATTGCACCATTGCACTCCAGACTGGGCAACAAAAGTCAAACTGTCTCCGAAAAAAAAAAAAAAAAAAAATCTGTGGCTGAGAGGCAAACGTAAAAACCTCAAAATCACAGCTAGTTTAAAGGAAATTGAGATTTAAAACTAGATAGTCTTGATCTAGAATGTGTGTGCCTATCAATTGATTATATTGCCTCTAAAAAACTCTACACAGCTCCTAAGTAAATATGGTGCCTTTAGCAGTAACACATGAAAATTTTCAAAACAGAACTGCCCTGACAGAAGTAAAGAATTAAGACATTCTCATAATCAGAAGAATCCTTATTCAGGAAGGGTTGGGCTAAAATAAGAACTCTTACTGCTTCTTAACAGGATGTTGTCTTTTGTTGACCTATTTAAAAACGGCTAATATAGTCATTAATGCTTTCCTATTCTTATGGTACCTAGGGTACTGGATAAAAATGTAGAGTTACAGCCACTTCAGCTATGGGCATGTACCTCAAAGTAAACCAACCTGAAGATAATGAGAAGAACTTTTTAACATTATTCAAGTGGAACTTGAAGTAACTCTCTACTAGAATGTAAACTCTAAGAGATCAAGGCTTCTTGTCTCTTGTTTATTGCTGTAGTCAGACTACCAAGAACAGTGCCTGGCACATAGTAGGTGCTCAAGCCATAAGGAAATCTTGCCATAGAAATATTTTACACAGTTTAGGTAAGCTGAAATAGTATTAGTTCTGTGCTTTAATCATTAACTAGAAGTTTTGAATAACAACACTTTACCTCAGATAATTTACTTGAAGGCCAAAACAATCAACTTCTTTAGAAAAAGTTCTAGTCTGAGACCTGTTTTTACTGGAGATAGATAAAGTGAAAATTATTTATTACTCATCTTTGTAAATATAAAGTATTTTCTGGGTTTTATAAAGGTTAAGACTTTGTTCTCCTAAGGCTTAAAAGTGGCTAGTGTCCCTTTAAAATGTAAAAACAAACACCATGTCTAGGAACGGCCAATCTTTAGCCACCAATTCCTGGGACAACCAGACCCTCAGAATAATGAGTGATAGAAAATATCTCCTTTTCACACAAATCTCTGCTTTTTTCTCAAATACCATGATTCAAGATAAATAAAATACTTTCTCAACTTTGTTTTCCTAATTACATATTTGGTAATAGCATTATTTTCTTTGAAAAAGTATGGTCTTACATGCTACCTTATAGATCAAATCAACTTTCATGGGCTAGCCTGGGTAGGGATAGGAACATCATATATAGATAGCATTATTTCTCTAAGAAAGGATTATTTTATTTGCAAGCATTTTATAACACAATCCACATTAAGTTGGAGTTACTATCTAAAAATTACTGTACTGGGAACTGATTGCAATTTTTTAATATATCTCTTTATGGACTATTATAAAGGTATTACTTATAATACTGTTATTTTGTAAATTAAGTACCAGTTTATTTCTAAGACAATACGAAATCAGATAATAAAAGCTAGATGATAACCCTTGAACTTTCTGATTAAAAAGACCTCTGCAGGTTAACATATTTGCTATAATGAAAATATGATTTAGGACCTCAAAATACTTATGTAGAGCTTCAGCATACACATTCTAAAGACATTTATTTACCAGTAGGTTATTTTCATTCCGACTGTCTTCTTACATTCACCATAACTCAAAGTTACATATAATGGCCAAGTATTTGAACAATTCTCTTCTTTAATGTAATATGTAAAAATACTTCACAACAAATATTCACATACTGCCCCCAAATATTCAACACCCTCTTGCTAAATTTAACCGTAATACTCTGGTTACAGAGTAATAAAGAAATCTGAAACTCTACTGAAGTAAAAAAAATAAAATAAAATAAAAAGCTAATCTACATAATAGACAGTTTGTCCAGGGTATTTAGCATTGTGGGAAAGCTAAATTATTTTTATAACAAGGAATATAAATCTTTATGTCTATAAACTTGCAAAACCAACAATCTCTGTATAGTATAAAGAGTAATATTTATATTCAAGTTCTTTTTTAGCAATGATGCAGTATTTGGTGATGTTTTCATGTGTCACTTCTTCAAAATTCTTTCTAAAATCACCTAACATTATTTTACAAACTTGCACTAAACATATTTGTCAATCTTCTCCCTAGTTTAGCTAACAACTACAAATATTCATTTATAAACATTAAAAGCATACTGAGACACTGCAGAAGTATTCTGTAATATCGAGGTAAAGTAGGATTGTCAAATTTATAGGATGCCAATTTCAATTAAGACGATTAATGGGAGTTTCACAAAAGCACCTTTAGTTTCCATGTAATCCTAAGAAAAAAGTGTGAATTTTTCTAACTTTCTACCACTTAATTGCATACAACTTACCACTATTCTTTTCTTTTTCTATAGGAACATCATTCATTTATGGTCTTATCTCACAGACAAACATTGGTAGTCTACAGCTGCAGTAAAAAGAGTTTCTTAAAACAAAACAACAACAAAAAAAAGGAGAGTGAGGTGGGCGGATCGATCAAGTCTGGGAGGTTATGGCTGCAGTAAGCCATGATTACACTACTGCACTCCAGGCTGGCAAGAGAAACACTGACTCAAAAATATAAAACAAAATAAAATTAGAAAGATTATCCTAGTATTGCAATACTAGGATCCTAATAGTAATCAACAGTCTACAGCTAGGGAACATATAGGTAGGACCTGCCCTACCGTCAATGCAAACCCATCTGATTAGGTAAAACTAAATTGTTTGTAATGAAAACATGCTTCCGATAGGAGCCAGCTATATCTGTTAGGCAGAAAAAAAGGTAAAAAAGCATCCATCTAAATTGTCCCACATAATCTAAACCTTGGAATAATTTTATAATTAACCAAAATAATACATATACTATAGTTTAACTTTACATTATTATTTGAGGTAGTTTAATAAAGAAAAACTACAAAATTATGACTTCCTTGTTTAAACTTTCTAACTTCTCATCTCCTCATAGGAGAAAACAAAGCATTATCCATAGAATACTCTAGGACACAAGTAGTTTTAAAATTGTGCAATTTTTAAAGCATAACCTCACTATATTTATGATTAGTAAGAGATAATAATCGTTTAGTAATAGTGTTGAGACTGTGCTGGCTCATGTCTATAATCTCAGCACTTTGGGAGGCTGAGGCAGGGGGATCACCTGAGGTCAGGAGTTTGATGCCAGCCTGGCCAACATGGTGAAACCCCATCTATACTAAAAATACAAAACTTAGCCAAACACAGTGGCACACACCTGTTATTCTAGCTACTCGAGAGTATGAGGAGGAGAATCACTTGAACCCAGGAGGTGGAGGTTGCAGTGACCTAAGATCATGCCACTGAACTCTAGCCTGGATGACAGTGAGGCTCCATCTCAAAAAAAAAAAAAAAAAAAAAAAAAGTAATAGTGTTGAAGGCCAGATTAAGTGTGAAAAAGATGAAAGCAAATGATAAAGAACAAAAGATCTGATTTTAAATAAACAGGACTACTAAAGCATTTTTCCACACAAATTGTAGTTTTTCATTTAAAATTAGAACATCTAGGTGGCCCATCAATGATAGACTGGATAAAGAAAATATGGCACATATACACCATGGAATACTATGAAGCCATAAAAAAGATGAATTCATGTCCTTTGCAGGGACATGGATGAAGATGGAAGCCATCATTCTTTGCAAACTGACACAAGAACAGAAAACCAAACACCACATGTTCTCACTCATAAGTGGGTGTTGAACAATGAGAACACATGGACACAGGGAGGGGCACATCACACACCCGGTCCTGTTGGTGGGTAGGGGAGCTAGGGGAGGGATAGCAGGGAGTGAGGGGATGAGAGAGAGAGAACATTAGGAGAAATACCTAATATAAATGACGAGCATGGATGCAGCAAAACACCATGGCATGTGTATACCTACATAACAATTCTGAGCGAACTGCACATGTACTTAAAAAGTATTAACAAATAAAATAAAAAATAACAATAAAGATACAAATAAAAGTGGCAATATGCACATTTGCAACAATAAATGATATCAATCTCCTATACTGAAAAAAAAACGTAGAAAATCTGATCAACTTTTTATTTAAAGTTAGGGAAAATTTTACAAGTCTTAGAAACTTTATCTAACCTCAACATTTAACGCATAATTTATGGAACACAAAACACTATTTAGTGTTTAGAATACAGATGCTCAAATTTTCACTCCAGGATATTCAGAATTACATGTTATTTATTCATTTGTCTCTTCTCCAAAACAAAACAAACAAACAGATGAACAAGAATCCAAAGCCGGTGGTTTATTTTACTAGTATGGGTTGAGTACCCCTTATCTGAAAGGAATCAAGTGTTTCTGATTTTAAAATATTTGCATGTATATAATATCTTGGGAATGGGACTCCCAAATTCTAAACATGAAATTCATTTATGTTTCATGTATTTCTTATACAAACAGTCTGAAGGTAATTTTATACAATATTTTTAATAATTCTGTGCATAAAAAAAAATTGACTGCATTTTAACTGTAATCTCTCACAGGGGGCCAGGTGTAAAGTTTTCTACTTCTGCTGTCATGTTGGTAATAAAAAAGTTTCGGATTTTGGAGCATTTCAGATTTTGGATTGTAATGCTTAACTTGTATCAAACAATATAGGTCCATCCATCTTTCTTGGCATTATAAGAACTTACATATTGGAAGAGGACAAAGAAAGTTGAATACAGTTAAACTGCAAAACCATAACTGATCATGGCTGATTTTAAGATACAGCCATGATCTCTAATAGCCTAAATGCCTTAAATCCAGGTTTGAAAAACACTGCTTCATTTTTACTGAAAATGTTTACTAGAATCTATAATGAGACAGTTTCCAACATCTTTACTTACACTGAAAAACCAAATAATATCTTTGGCCAAAAGAGGTATCGAATCATCAGAATAAAATCTCCCCCAAATTATACCTACCACTGAACTTTGTTATTCCAGAATATGAATACTGAAATTACAAAACACATCAACACTAAAGGAAAACAAAATTACATGCAATCTAATTCAGACATGAAGCATGATCTTGCATTTATCACTAATACTTTATAATCCACACCACAAGTGCCTAAAGTGGTATAATTCCTGCATTCTATCTTCATATTGCATACTGGATAAATCTTAAAAAGCAAATATTTATTGAGTTCCATATTAAAACAAAACCTCCCAATAACCCATATGTAATACTATAATCTGGCCACACCCACACGTTCAAGCTTTCATTTTGTAGTCCCCAAATCTCTCCCTCAATCAGAATAGTGTATTTACCATCTCCTGATTGTCATAACCGCAGTGTCTTAGATCATAATCTATCAACTGAACTGCCTTTTTCCCTTCCTCATACCCAATCAAAGGCTCAACAAAAGCTCCACATCCTTCATGATACTCACCATTACCTTCCCTGCCGAGACCATTTTTTTCCTCTTTTGAACTTACTATATATCCTTGCTAATGTTATTCACTTTCCATGCAGTCATATATTATCTTAAACTATAGTGTGACAAAGTTGTAAAAAAAGCATTATCTAGACTTAAAGTGTTCAGCTAAACACTGTACTAGTTCTACTCTTACTAAACTACGTGATCTTCCACATGAAAATTAATTTCTCTGAGTCTCAGTTTCTTCATTTACAAAATATAGCCACTATAATCCACAATCTCACAGGGCTATTTTGAAAATCAAAGATTAAGTCAGCAACAACTTGATGTTTTCTAGATAACTGAATTAAATATTTAACATGTAACACCAAAAATAGGCAATGTACACATAAACATATGGACCAATACAATACAAACAGATAATCATACCATTCCTGATCTTATTTAAATCTTTAAAATTCTGCCCGGCGAAGTGGCTCAAGCCTGTAATCCCAACACTTTGGGAGGCCGAGGCAGGTAGATTGCAAGGTCACGAGTTCGAGACCAGCCTTGCCAAATAGTGAAACTCTGTCTCTACTAAAAATACAAAAATTAGCTGGGCGTGGTGGTGCACACTTGTAATCTCAGCTACTCAGGAAGCTGAGGCAGGAGGATCCCTTGAAGGGATTCAAGGGATTGCAGTGAGGCAGAGGTTGCAGTGAGTTGAGATCGTGCCACTGCATTCCAGCCTGGGCGACAGAGTAAGACTACATCTCAAAAAAATAAAAATAAATAAAAATCTTTAAAATTCTATGATAATTTAACTTAAGAGGTACTAGATTAAGATGTATGTAGGCAGTGATGTGGTATGGGCTGACTTCTATATAGGTGGCAACTGGACTCACAGCTCTCCACCTTGATTGCCTTCCTATGCAGCCAGACCACTCTGACTCCAGCAGAAGACTAAGATTTTGCCTCTGAAGAAACTAAACCAGAGGCACAGGGGAGTTTAGATTTAGTCAGCTGCATTGGAAACAGGATGATTAAGTGAAAGTCTACACACTCAGAGGTAGTACTCACCTTGGAAACGTGTGTAGCAGGTTTGTACACTCCAGGCAGGAGATTAACAGATTCTCCTCTAGAGAAACCAAAAGACTTCAAAGAAAAGACCAATAGACAATGACATTATGGGCTACCTAAGATAAAGCTGGCTTCAGTATTACCAAGTTATTCTTTAGTGAAACTAAATAAGCCTTAATTACATACAGAGCTTCCAATCAGCTTTTAGTGGTCATCTCTTAAAAATGAAAGGAATCCTCAGACATTAAAAAAAGGGACTGGAAAACATTTTCTATAAAAGACCAGAGAGTAAATACTTTAGGCTTTGTGGTCCATATGCAGTCTCTGTAGCATATTCTTTTGCCTACTTTGTTCTCCTAATACTTTAAAAACATTAAAGAACTGCTTGAATCCAAGAGATGGAGGTTGCAGTGAGCCAAGATTGAGCCACTGCACTGTAGCCTGGTGACAGAACAAGACTACTCCCTCTCAAAAAAAGAAAAAAAAAAAGTAAGACAAAAGCTGATGAGAGGATCAATCCAGAACATACAATATCTGACTAACAAAAGTGAGACACAGAAAGAAAATAGGAGAGGAGGGACAGAGGGAAAAAATTCTCAAAGACATAATAAAATAAATTTTCGAAACTTGATATTTCCAAATTAAAGAGCCTACTAAAAGTCAAGTAAAAGAGATGTTCATGAGGTACACGATCATTAATCTTCAGAAAAAGACAAATCAAGAGACAACTGTAAGTTACCTCAGAAGAAAAATAAAGCAAAACCAGGTATATGCAAAAGGTTAAGTATCACCATGATATAGTAATTCTTAATTAGCAATTTTCAAGGTTGGGGACAATGGAGCAATGCCTTCAAAATTATGAAGAAAAATATTGATAATCTAGAATTCTATATCCAACCAAATGCCAAGAACAGATGAGTATAAAATTAAAACACTTTCAAAACTGCAAAGTCTGAAAATAGTTACCTATCTCACATGTGCCCGTTAGCAGAAAATTCTACCAAAACATTTCAACAAATCAAGAAAGAAAAACATTAAATTCTAACAGAAAAGTCAAGGATGGGTAGGACAATGTCCTCAGAAGAAAGTATTTTAAATATTTTTACCTTCAAGCTGAAGATAAGCTTCCAAATGATGAACAGGTTCAATTTTTAGGTCTAAAATGGTAAATTTCTCTCAGATTTAGAATAACAATTTAATAACATATACTTATAAAAGTACTTTTATGGGCTGGGTCCAGTGGCTCACACCTGTAATCCTGGCACGTTGGGAGGTCAAGGTGAACAAACTGCCTGAGCTCAGGAGTTCATAACCAGCCTGGGCAATGTGGTGAAACCCTGCCTGTACCAAAAATACAAAAAATTAGCTGGGCAGTGCGGCACGTGCCTATAGTCCCAGCTACTTGGGAGGCTGAGGCATGAGAATCATTTGAACCCAGGAGGCAGAGGTTGCAGTGAGCCAAGATCATGTCACTTCACTCCAGTCTGGGTGACAGAGCAAGACATTCTCCCGTCTCCATCAAAAAAAGTACCTTATGTTTCAACTTAATTTATAAACTGCTTTAAAGGCCCAATTCTCTTATTAAGAAAACACTGTCTATACCCTAACATCCTGTGATTATTCAAAGATATCTTATCAATGATTTTTTCAGAAGAAAATAAATAGAGATCATATTCCAAGAAGAAATATTTTGTTACCCATATACAAATATGATAAATAGTATCCTATGGAATAAACAGATTTCTCAAAAAACGTTCACAGATTTATTATTATCTTTTTAAAACAGAACACATTTCCACTAAATTAAGTGATTTTTATGTTAACTGAGCTTTTCTATTCTGTGAAAAAAAAGATTCTTTTCCTGACCACTGCTATTAAATAAAATCCCTATTTTTTTCCTATTCAAATAATTAAATCTTCCACATCTGTTTTGCCATAAGGCAACTAAAATACTCAAAATACATTATACTTCACATTCTATATTGCAAAGAAACCTAGAAACTATACCAAGAATCTATTACAGATACACTGAAAACTAAGAATAAGACCTACTAAATAAAAACCTTTTAAAAATAATCTGATCCTATCTTCCAATGTTAAAAAATATTTAACTTAATTTTTAACTAAAATATTTTTCATACTTTCTTAGATACAGAGGTTCCTTTAATTACAGAGAAAAAGAACTTAAAATTCCTTTAGAATATAAGCAAAAAACTACTGTGCATGTTTAAAACGCCATTCCATAAAAAAGCTTACAGCCAGCCTCAACCTAACTGGACTGTAAAGAGAAATAATAGCCAAAAATTTCTGAAAGCATAATACACAAGCTTTATTTAAAATACAAAAGAATCTATCTTTTCATTTCAGAAAATCTTTTATTTTCAGAACAAAATTTTAGTTTCAGAAAAACATTATCACTTTGCAGCTAAAAAGGTCAGACTCAGTTATAAATTAATAAACAGAAATGTCATATTACCCCAACTCCCTATTTAACTCTAGGTTTTTGTCTTGAAATCTCAGTAATATGACAGCATTAGTGTCACCAAAAAAATCTCCAAGTTCATACAAGAAGCAAACTTTGACATAACACACTATATACCCGTCCCTTGGCTCAAATTCAGTAACTCTTGAGTTTCCATTCCTTCTCTCACTAGAACTGAAATCTTATGCAGTTTAATAGTGTCTTGTTTTTCTTTATTAATCTAAAGCAGAACATTTTTGTAAATGAAAGAATATAGTAACTTAGAAACTTTGAAGGAATTTAGAAATGGTGACTCAGTTGTACTAGTTTGCTGCAGTTGTCTATATGCCACAGCAAACAAATGCAACATTTGTGGACCTTTAATTTACATGCAGATCTGAATATTAAATCGGAAAACTTTAGAATTCATTTTAACTTAAACTAGTCACAGCTTTTAGCTTTGAATAAAATTTGTATGCCTGGTAACGAACGAAAATTAAAATTTTTACATAGCCATGAAAACATACATAATAGGGTTTTGTACCTTAAACCTCCACATTGTAAAATACAAGCACTGTGGAAATGTGACTAATGATCCAGGCCTTCAACCAAATATAATAGGACTACTGAGAAGCTTTATCACTCTTTGTAGAATAGCTTTCTTCTCACTCAAATTCACAAAACTGACTCAGTATTACTCTCTGTGCTACAGCTTATTTCTTAGAAAGGTTCTTAGAAAAAAAATCTATGCATTGTGGAATATTTTCATTTTTAAAAGTTTTACTTCCACCAAAGGACCTCTGGCTTTGCAAGCAACATTTTTACCTTTTTCCTTTTCATTTTTTCATAAATGAAAATGATATGCTTCATATTCATAAAATCAGTACACATTTCTACAGTGAATCTAAGACTTCATGGGCCATCATACACGAAAAACATTTACTAGAAATACTCCATCTTTATTGCAAGGCTTTCTTTACCTTTTTCCTTCCCCTATCATGTAACTTGACATAAATGGAATTGGAACACACAGACTTGGTCAGAGAAAATAGAATTAGAAATGGGAAAGAAGAGTAGAGTTGAGAATTAGTTTGGGTTTAGAAGTGAGATTCTAAGCAGGTGTAATAGCTGAAATGAATGAACAACTCAGGTGAAGCAGAAAGCAGAGCTGATGACAAGAGAAGACTTGGTTCTAGGTTTCAGAGTTCAATGTTTTAGGGACATAAATTTTAAAAGTCATTCCTGTGCTTTTTGAACTTTCAAGATTCTGTATAATCTTGAAAAACTTTGCTGTCCTATGTATGTCAAATATAAGTGATGGCACAAATAAAACAAAATGGCCATGGAGGCCAGGCACGGTGGCTCAAGCCTGTAATCCCAGCACTTTGGGAGGCCGAGGCGGGTGGATCACGAGGTCAACAGATCGAGACCATCCTGGTCAACATGGTGAAACCCTGTCTCTACTAAAAATACGAAAAATTAGCTGGGCATGGTGGTGTGTGCCTGTAATCCCAGCTACTCGGGAGGCTGAGGCAGGAGAATTGCCTGAACCCAGGAGGCGGAGGTTGCGGTGAGCTGACATCGCGCCATTGCACTCCAGCCTGGGTAACAAGAGCAAAACACCATCTCAAAAAAAAAAAAAAAAAAAAAGGCCATGGAAATAGAAAAAAATGTCTTCCTTTTAAGTGAACTGATTTTTAAAGTTTTATGTGTCTAATTTGGGGACCACTTCACAAAAAACATTTCATCAGTAACAACTGCAGAGAATTTCTGAATTAACTGAGCTATGTATGACTAAGAAATTAAGCAAAGCTATTGTCCTATGTAATCAATGGAGACATGTGTTTGCCTAATAGAGGTTACTTCTGCTAGATTCCAACCATCCAGTATGAAAGGAAAAACAGGTTATGCTATAACTAAAGATAAAAGATAGGCTATAAACATATTTCTCTCTGGTGTTAATCTGGATAGCTGAAATTTAATTCTTGACTCCTATATGCATTTAAAGGTGGTAGGCAACTTTATCTCATGCTACAGGTTTGATCAAAAAAACAATCACATACCCAAGCATACACACAATTTTACTGGCTTCTTCCCCACCCTCTTTGTGGAGAATCAAAGCTGGCAGAAAGTAGTTTGGCCTGTAAGCTCTTTAGCACTTTCTGTCCATCTGGGATAGGGAGACAGCCAGCTACAGGATTCCTGCAGAGATGTTACTGTTTGATGCCTTTCACAAATGCATTACTTAAAACAATGCAGTCAGTTCACTGCTAAAGACTGCGTGGGACCTTTGCTCTCACATGATTAGGCATTATAGAGTAAAATCAAAGATAAAATTTACTCACATAAACAATATCAATAGCTATTAACAAGTATATTTTTCTAACTTCTCTGGTAGGTATGTATCAAGGGCTCAATCACAATAAAATAAAAATGCATATCAAGTATATGCATTCCCGCATATGTGTAAACCATGAAGAAAGTGAAGAATATTCAATAATAAGTAATAGTGGCAGGGCACAGTGGCTTATGCCTGTAATCCCAGTGTTTTGGGAGGTCGAGGCAGGAAGATGGCTTGAGGCCAGGAGTTTAAGATCAGCCTGGACAATACAGTGAAACCCTATCTGTACAAAACTTAAAAATTAGCTGGGTGCAACTGTAGACCTAGCTACTTTGGAGGCTGGGGCAGGAGCCCAGGCACTCAAGGCTACAGTGAGTTAGGGCTGTGCAACTGCATTCCAGCTCGGGTAACAGAGTGAGACCTTGTTTCTGGGGCACGGGAAAAAAAGCAATAGTTTGGAGATCATCAGAATTCATTGAAGTATGAAAAAAGTAACATGACATATAATCAGCTAGTCCTAATTATCATGGTAAAATATTTTTAATGTGTTTTATATGACTCGATGTCTAGGGATAGGTCTTTATTCTGATTGAATGGTATTTTCACATATTTAATACTATAGAACTAAACAGGAATATTTTATGTGCTTAAATTTAAAATCTGCTCTTGGAGTTAGTGCAACACTGGATATCTAAGGATGTTTCTCAACTGACACACATGATTAGTATTTCTACCTAGTACACTACATACTTTGTGAAGATACTGACTTGTAAGACTTTGTTCTGGCTCTTCTAGTCTAAATTATAACTAATCAATCCAAAAGAGGCAACAGAAAGGTAGTACGCTGGTGATGAAATGTCAAATTATGTATTTTAAATGATATCCACTCAACAGGTTTAAAAGACGGTGATGTAGTCTCCAGTTAAATATTAAGATGTAAGACATGCACTTCCTCTGCTCATTGTCACAATCTAAGTAAGCCACATAAGAAAGTCAGAACCCTCATGAACAGAGAATAGAAAAAGACAACAGTAAGTAAATAAATAAATAATCAACAAAATTTTGAAAGATGGTAAGTGAACAGACAAGCAATAACCAATTGATTTAGGTTTCAGCTTTCTCTGCTGTGCTTGATCTGCAAGGGGAGGAACTCAATAAGAAAGCCAATTCATCCATCAGAAACCTGGTAAAAGTCAAGAACTGAAGACACAAGGTCCTTTGATACACAGTGGGGAGGAATGGATAAAATAGGAAGACTGATTAAAGTCTGTACTGCAGTTCCTAATACTTCCCAGATCTAGCTGGTTTTGGTGGTGTGTGCCTGTACTCCCAGCTACTCGGGGGTCTGGAGTGCAAGAAAAACTTGAGTTCAGGAGTTAGAGGCTGCTGTGAACTATGATCATACCACTGCATTACAGCCTGGGCAACAAAGCAAGACCCCATTTCTAAAAAAAAAATTTTTAATGCAGATTAAGCATATCAATTACTTTTTATCTCTTCCTAAATTCCACTGAAATGATGGTAAAGGAATCTGCTTCTATGGACATAAATAAAGTAAGAGAAAAAGCAATAAAATTTTGGAAGCTAGAAAGCAGATTCAACAGAACAGAACAAGGAAGCTGAATTCGAAAGTCCAGAAGAAATCTGACTTTAATTCAGATGAGATTGGGTGTGTCCAAGGTGGTATGGCTGTAGACACAAATAAAATAATTCAAAACAATTTTCTATAACTCAAGAACATGAGTTCACAGACTGGTAAAGTCCTAACACAGGGGATGAAAACAGAAGAGTTTGAAGTTGAAGTAACGACATGTACAAATAAACAATGCAAATGAAAAATTAAGGCAAGTATTCATCTGTGAATGTTTACATGATCATAACATAAACATGGAATACTGTTCTAAAAACATGACATCACTACATGTGGAAGATAAAATAAATGGAAAATGATCAGTGGCAGCCCAAGGATATGCTTGGGCTTAATCCTTATTTCCAAAGTAAAATGCCAATAGTTAAAGCCTAAAACTAAAATCAAGGAATGGCCTTGAGAGTACACGGAAATATTAAAGTAAGTATCAAACAGAGAAAAGCTAGAAGTTGTCTCTGAAGAGATGAAAAGGAAGAAAAGATTAGGGAACATATTTAATTCTAATAAAAATGAGAAAACAATATCTCCCAGTAGTAAAAGATACGAGTTTTCAGATTTAAAGGGTAAATCTAAAACTTAGCGCAATCGATAAAAAAATCAAAAACCAAAAGAATAAAAAGAAAAACCTTCCAGAAGGTGTACACATGAAGCTTTTTTTTTGTATATACAAAAAGCAAAAGGGCAACCAATTTTTCAAGAGACTTCAAGATTCTGAGGAAAACCTATTTCTTTCTTAGAAGTTTCTACTGAGCCAACATTTTCTATCAAGCGTGAGAGAAAAAACAGAGGTAATTCCAGGCAAGCAAGATTTCAAAAGACAATTCGGCACCCTTTCTAAGGACACCATAGGAGAATGTACGCTGCCAAAAAAAAAAAAAAAAAAGAGAGAGACAGAGTAAACCAAGGAAAAGGAAATCATAAAATCCAGAAAGGGATAGAGGGAATTCTTAGAAGACAGTGAAGAAAGTCCCAGGATACTAGCTATGCCGGAAGTGTAGAAAAGGGGGGGCTCCAGAAGGATATATCCATGCGGAAAGAAAAAGCAGAAATGAAGTATCTGAACTATTGAGGTTCTACCAATTCTTTGGAAGAGTTCATAGTTTCCACAATTACAAAAATAAAAAATTATTTAAGGAAGGTAATAATACACTTTAATGCCTGGCTGTAAATAATATTTTCATAAGTATGACATGGTAAAACTGACTAGAAATTTCACAAAATGTTATCTCTATTTTGGGAGAAGGGAAGAAAAGGGAAGAGGAAGAAAGGTACAATAATATATATATAGTACCATTATCACATAATATTTAAATACAAAGAAGGAATTCCCAAAAGAAATGCCTAAAAAAGGTGAAAGCAGCTAGACTTGGATAAGAAAGAAAAACGAGAGCACTAGCATTTTTCTTATATTTAGCTTTTTAAATGATTTGTCTCTATTACTTTGAAAATATTTTCAAGTATATAAAAAATTTCAATAAAGCAAAGTTATCCAATGACATAAAATCTTTCTCAAATCAGAGATGAGATCTAATGGTGTTATCTGCAAAATAAATTAATATTAATGATGTTTTGAAGGATACATTGCAAAAGACAAAACAAGCAGGCACCAGACTAAGCTGATATTCATTTCCTGTGTAGGCTTCATAAAATTGTAGTAGACTTCAGTTACTATATACACAACTGTAGCAGCCACTGTGAAATCCACCAGCCACTGGTATTCTGGAAAGTAATGTAACACTGCAAAAAAAAAAAAAAAGGTTTAAAATATGTTTCACTTTAATTTTTATAAATAACTTATGAGGATTTATTTATAATTAAAATATGCTAGACTTTATTCATTTGCAACATAAGATTTATAAATATATAAATCTAAAAATGCAGGTAACAGACTGAGGATGTCAGCACCCAAAACTAAATTTTAGTACCTCACAAATTAAAATAAACCTTAAAAGATTACCAAAAGTTATTTAAGTTGTTGGTAACGTATGATTGCAATTTATTGATATTAACTGACACAGCTATTTTTTTCAGAAATTATAAGTGTTTTCTTTTAAATATGTATGATACCCTAACTTCAGAAAACAACTTAGTCTAGAACATAACCACTTTACTTACATTGTTCACTTTTGTGAAGAGTTAAAGTTTATTTTACAATTATTGGATGTACTAATTGTAAACTAGTAATTCTGTGAAATACTACAGATTAAAATAATAAACTAGGAAGGGTGCGATAGCTCAAGCCTATAATCCCAGTCATTTTGGAGGCCAAGGTGAGAGGATCACTTGAGGTCAGAAGTTCGAGTCTAGCCTAGCCAATGTGGTGAAACCTTGTTTCTATTAAAAATACAAAAATTAGTTGGGCATTGTGGAGGGCGCCTGTAGCCCCAGCTATTTGGGAGGCCGAGGCAGGAGAATTGCTTAAACATGGGAGGCAAAGGTTGCAGTGAGCTCAGATCATGCCACTGTACTCCAACCTAAGCAACAGAGACTCCATCTAAAAAATAATAAGAAAATAATAAACTAAATATACCTTTTATACCCTCTTTTGTTCTACAAGAAAAGTTTATAAAATGTCTGTTGATTTTCCATAAAACCATAACCCTTCAACAAACTATTCCATTCTTAAGAGTCTACACTGAAATTAACATTATTTGAAAGTAAATATAATTCCATCATCCGTTGCATCTCAGTTGTTTTAAACTTCTTATAAGGCATAGGTATTCTGGTTTACTTCTACAGAGTGTAGTCCACAACATCAACATCATTTTTTAGAAGGCCTCCTAAAACTGTGGAAGTAAATCACGTACATAACCATCAATTCAGAAGTTCTCATGGCAGATAATAAAACGATCTGCATTGCTTTGGACAATTTTTAGTCATAAAATATAATAAAATTATACTTGAAGATACAGTAATCCTTATAGAAAAAGTATTTTGAAAATATCACATAAAATAAGACCTACTGAACACAGTATCAAAACTAACCAAAATTTATACCATTTCTATAAGATGATCATAACATTTTAATAATCCAAAATTCTTTTATGATTGCTTTTTAAATTTGTATTGAGTTATTTTAAAACTCTTAATCTGCTTCAATTTACTTTAACTTTAGGTTAACTGCTTCATGTTTTCTGAGAGTGCCGTGGTATGATCATAGCTCACTGCAGCCTCAGATTCTGGGGCTCAATCTTCCCACCTCAGCTTTCCTAGTAGCTGGGACTACAAATGCACACCACCACACTTGGCTAATTTTTTTATCTTTTATACAAATGTGGTCTCACTATATTGCCCAGGCTGGTCTCAAACTCCTGGGCTCAAGTCATCCTACCATGTGGCCTCCAAAAGAGATGGGATTACAGACATGAGCCACCACACCCAGGCCTACTAAAGTAGGTTTTCTAATTGTGATTGACCAACAGCTTCTGAACATAAACCAGAAAGATTCATCCTGATGTGGTTGCAGAATGCTTGCCCTCAATCCCCACCCGCTGCTAAGAAAAAAAAAATCACCCATGCTGAGCTTTCTATCTGGAAGGAGATAAGAGAAGTGGATGGGAAGGACAGACCAAAATCTATTTAAGGTTTTCAACTTTATCATCAATAATTGAAATAAGCATTCTAATTCTCCAAACCTGCTCATACTCATAGAGGCTTCCTCCATGGAACTCATTCATAGCAAACAGCCAACTGACATTCAAAAGTTCTAATGCTCTTTAAAAGGTTCTTATAATAAATAGCTAATACAAATTAAGATAGATTTTTCACAATAATTATTGAGACATCAGTAATATATACATTCCATGAAAGTACAAACTATGTATTTCCTTGACTATTTAACCCGTGTTATATACTTTGTGCAAGCAGTAATACAATTACATATATGCCTTTTAATAAAATATTGAAGTCAAAAGAAGACAGAAAACCCTTTATTTTCTCACCTAAACACATATATACAACATGCATTCACAAATGATTACATAAACTTGTAAACATATATGAACATCTCCCTGCTATTCTGATTAACTGGAAATGCTCTTGATATTACATGACCAATTGATAAATGAGTACCATTTGCAACTAGTTCTCAAAATTCTAGAAGTGAAATAAAATACTCTATCAACTACATGCTAACGCTATAATACCCTAATTTTAATTTTTTTTAGTTCATTAAAATAGCCTAGTTCTCACTGACTGCCTGTACCACATTCAGTGGTAACCCTGTCCAAGTTTTTAAACTCTTCTTCCTAATGAGTTGAAAAAAACTGTTGACAGTTAGCCACCTCAGAATTGTGAGAATGAGGTAATACAAGTAAAATATTCTAACAATGTCTGATAATCAATAATTTTAAGATATTAAAATTAATTAGCTAACAAATTATTCAATAAACATTATTAGTAAAAATGTTAAAACTACTAAAAGTCAGAAAGAATGTTTATATTTTCTTGTATTTATACAGGTCTATGAACATTTTATATTAAGTAAGCACATATAGAAGTAGTGAAACAAATGTGACAACTACTAATCAAAAAGTCAATGTGACTTTAAATGTTTTAAATGTTGAATGTAAAATAGTTAAAAAGAGAAAAGAGAATGACATCACCAGTCTTAAGAGTCTAAATGATATTAGATAAGTGATTTATATTGTTCTTCACTGACATTTTTTAGTTCTAGGACATCCTTTATATACACATTCAACTTTTACAGATGTAATGATAAACTTTCACGTATTTTGAAACCACTGTGTATCATAAAATAATCCTATATGAGATGCTACATCTCTTAAGATTTTTTGATAGCAGTATGATTTAACCCAAGAAGGGTCAAATTACATAATGACACCTTATATGATATTATCAAAATTATTTTTAAAAAACATGCATCATTTTATTTCCTTTATCACATAAACCAGTGGTTCTCAACCCAGGTCAAAAATCAAAATCACTTGGAGCACTTTTAAAAATGAAAATTCCCAAAACACACTCTAGATTCACTAAATCTCCAAGGATGTGAGTAGGAAATCTTTATTTCAGAAAAATCTCAAGTGATTTTGATATATCCCAAAGTTGAAAAACCAGTGTTTTAAATTATTTCACCTTAGATGCCTTTTCCTTCTAGGATTCAAATAATTTCATATAAATATCATTTTAAACTAGAATCACTGTAGTCATTATATAATTACAGAAATTGAGATACTAAATTACTGTAATTTATAGGAGGAAAGCTAAATGACCTATTCAGAAATAACAAATGGGTAAAAGTAAATCCTGAATAAGTAAACTTTTCTGACTTCTAATCCAGTTCATTATTCTAAAACCACTTTCCTTTCTACTATATGTGAGAATAAAAGTGAATTACTCTAAATATAGGTAATTCAACAGAAATACAGTTGACCCTTGAACAACAGTCTGAACCACGCGTGTCTACTTATACGCAAATTTTCTTCCATCCCTGCCATCCCTCAGACAGCAAGACCAACCCCTCCTCTTCCCTCTTTTCCTCAGCCTACTCAAAGTGAGTATCACAACGATGAAGACTTTTATGATGATCCACTTCCACTTCACTTTCTCTTATGATTTTCTTAATAACATTTTTTCTCTAGCTTACTTTAATTATAATAATACAGTATATAATACATATAACATACAAAGTATGTGTTGACTGTTAATGTTATTGGTTAGTCTTCTGGTCAGCAGTCGACTGTTAGTATTAGGTTTACAGACAGTCAAAAGTTGTACTTAAATTTTCAACTGCATAGGAGTAGGCACACCAACCCCTGGGCTGCTCACAGCCTGACATTTCAAATTCAGTTTTGCAAGCCACATTAGAAAAGAACAGACTGGTATAAATAGTAAAAGGAAGTCTAGAACTCTAGGATAATAAGAATTGACTGTGACCTCAATCTAATAAACAGACACTTAACAAACTTGTGTAAGCCTCTTCTGAAAATAGGAAAAATAATTCAAGTTAGGTGAACAAAAAAAGAAATGTAATTCAAATGAAGTCATTTGAGCTTTTAAGTTCTTAGAAAGATTTCATATTCTGTATAATGAACTTAATGATTAAAATGAGAGTACTTTCACTACCATAATATAAAACTGAGATTTATAGAACATTTTAGCAAGATTTCCCTTACCTAAAGTATCCACTTCTGTAACTGACTTTGTTTCTAGATGAAGGTCAATATCCTTTGGAATGGTTAATGGCTTACTTTCAATGTGACCATTATATTTCCTATAAAAATCAGACAAGTGACACAAAAAACAAGTTACCTACACTGTTATCCAAGTGCTTGTTTCAAACTAATTACAAATGAGATTTTAAATTTTACAGTGAAAAGAAAGAATTTCTAAAACTTCATCAATAAGGAGGCAAAGTACTCAAAGGTAGTTTTTAAAAGGGTACTATAAAATTTGGATATAAATTATCATGTGAATATACAGATTACCAGGGAAATAATTACCTAAATTAGTGACTGCAACAAACCTTTTTTTGCTAGCTTAGCATTTCACACCCATTTCTCCTACTCTCTTTTCTCTTTAGGTACAAGAATAAATGCAAATGAAGACAAAGTGTACTTCTCCTTGAAGTGACATGTATAAACACACACACACACATACATACATACAAACAGACCTGTAACTATATGCAAGTCAAAGTTGAAGAATTATATTAAGATTTATGTGTATGAGAAATTCAGAAACATGAAAGACTCACTTGGAATAGCTTTTACTAAAAATTACAGATGAAGGAAAACAAATTCTTCAGGTGCATTTGTATGATTCCCAAATTTAATTTTTAAAGACAAACATATAGAAAGTAATAAACTAAGATTTCAATTTAGTATTTTTTTAGACACACAGTTGCCCAGGCTGGACTGAAATTCCAGAGCTCAAACAATTCGCCTGCCTCAGCCTCTGCATAGTTGGGACTACAGGTATACACCCCCATGCCCAGCTTCAACCAAGTTTTAATAACATTAATTTCAATATTGAAAAACAACTTTGCATTTATCCCTGAACAAAATGGGAAGCCTCAGTAAAAATAAATTCATGTTGATAAACCAAACAATAAATCTTGTTAATAGGAACAAGGCAGCAATGTTAATGTATCTTTCTGTAACTATAAGGCATGTTCAACGGAAAAACATTATTGTAAAACAGAATTATTCATTACAAGGCATTATAATGAGAATTCAGGCCAGATGCAGTGGGTCACACCTATAATTCCAACACTTTGAGAGGCCGGGAAGATTGAGGCAGGAGAATCACTTAATCCCAGGGGAGACCAGCCTGGACAACACAGGGAGACCCTGTCTCTACAAAATTTTTTTTAAAAAAACTAGCTGGGCATGGTGTTGCATGCCTCTAGTCCCAGCTATTCAGGAGGTTGAGGTGGGAAGATCATTTGAGCCTAGAGGATCGAAGCCACAGTAAGTCAGAATTGTGCCACTGCACTTCCGCCTGAGTGACAGAGCAAGACGCTACATAACTAACTATATTTCACAAATGTCGAACGTGGTAGCTATTAATAGGTGGAAGTGAAACAGCTAAAAAGAAACGAAAACTAAAAACTAACCTGGATTCAAATTCTGGTTACTAGTATATAACCTTACTAGTTAAGTGAACTTGGGCAACTAATTTAACATCTCTGATCAATAGCTTCTCATCATTAGCTAACATTCATGGTTGTTTTGTGGATTAAGTAGAACGGTACTATTTTATTGAAGAACTTAACTACTGGAATAAAAAGAAGTAAGGTTTACTGTTAATATTCCAATGAGCTTCCAGGTATATTTGGAATGATAAGTGAAAAAGGATGATAGTAAGATCGAAAAAGACAGTCTTTTCAAATTTCCAATTTTATGCCAAATAATCATTAATGTTGAAATAAAATTTTTTAGCTTCTATAAATTTATTACGTTAGTTTAACATTTTTATGATATATATGAAAAGTATGGTTACAATTTGTTGTCAATCAGTCATGATTTCAGAGTCACAGGGGCCCTAAGAAGTCCTCTTGGATCCCCAGTTGTGAAAACAAAGTCCATTCAGAGACGTAATCACACATTTCCCCTAAAAACTCTATTTAAATAGAGATACAAAATTTTAAAGCGGAAAGTATTCTTCAAAATGACTATTGTTTTGTTTACTCTTTCCATTTCACAGATGAGGCTACTATGGTCTGTTTTGTGAGGTTTATTAGTAGACAGTTCTCTTCATAAACTTTAAACATGAACAGAATATTCAAGAGCTGATGAGACCTACAGAGTTATATTATCCATCCCTTTTAATTTTAAAATGAGAAAAATTAAGGCCAAAAGCAGGTTTGCCCAATACTACAACACACAGTAGCAGCAAAACCTGGAAAATAACCCAAACCAACTGATATCTTTAATGAGTTGTAGGATAAAGATACGGGTTATAAGTCTCTCCTCAATCAACCCCCAACTAAATTTTCTTTAGTATGATGGCTATATTGTTTTCATGATTTAAAAAAAGAATAAAGTTAACCATTCTTGATTAGAAAATCACTATTTTGTGTGTATATATTACTACGTATTAGATTTTCATGGGTTTTGATCTCAAATTTATCAACTGCTTACAACATAATTGGGACATGTTTCTTTAATCAAAGCATAAAACTATATTTATATAAAGTGTGCTAAATAGTTAACACTTTACAAGCTCAACAATATAACTTACCTATCTTTTTTGCTTTTCCCTTTTTGCTGTTTCCCTGCAAGAATTCTTAATTCTTCTTCTGTAGGATGTTGATACCACCTTAAACTAAGCAAAAAAAAGAGTCCTTTTAAATAAAGCACTTAAAATCACCAGAATTATTCTTTATCCTATAAATATTTATTAAATTTCATATTTGTGAAGGCACTGTTGAGAAATATCAGGTGAGAAATGTAATCCGAAACAAATACTATCTCTTAAATTTTAAAAGGACCTAGATAAAAATCTAGTAAACATTTACAAGGTCCTTACTAGATGCTAGGTCCTGAAATGCCATTTGTATGTATAATTCTTACAAGTGGCAATGTATTAATACATATTAAGATTATACAGGTTTATTATTAAAAGTAAATGAAGTCTGCAGCCAAGTGGGCAGGAGCATATTAATTCTCTACTAACCCCTCAGTTGAAGGAATTGAGACTTATCTTAAAAAGAGACTTATTTGAATGAATTTTCACATTACAGGTAGTCTTTCTTTTCCCTTTTTAATTTAGTTTGAGAATTCTCAAACTTTATGTGTAGAAGAATTAGAGAAAAACCATTGTATTACAAAACACTTTTAGCTATATCTAACTTTTCTCAGGTAAGAATCCAACAACAATTGGTTGTATTCCTCTCTACCACGGTAAAAATACTGTAATCTGAAGTGAAGAAATACTCAAGATCCGAAAAAATCATTTACTGCCTCCCAAGCACCAAGTGGCTCATCCTAAATTTCATGTCTTGCCAGTCGTCCCAACTATCTACCAGTCACTTAAATATCTTATTTTTAATGTGCCCTCACCACGTTATTAATTCTGTCCCTCAACTCTTACAATTCTAAACTGTCATATTGCAGAGACCTTAGCTCAGACCTTAGTTCAGTGTATCTTCCTCTGAACATCTGACTACTGCATCTGACTACTGCAAAATTCTCTCACCGGTCCCCTCCCTGCCTTCCTGTGGATACATTACTGATCAAATCCATCTGAGCTTACCACTAGTTACTGTTTTTCTGTTTTTGTTTTTATACCTTACAGAAAGGTGGCATCTTTACTTATTTTTCCATTATAGAAATCTTATTAAGACCTATGCCTGTTTAAATCATTTCCAAGGTTCCCCACAGGGTAAAGCAATGAAAAAGGCAGTTAGGCAAAAACTTTGACAAAGGCCCTATCGTTATAAAGGAAGAAATGCAGAGCTAGTGTGCTAGACCTTCCAATTCTTCAATTACAAAAATCTAGATTCTTTTAAATTTAAAATTGCTCAATTGCTGTTCATTTGTTTTTTTGTTTGTTTGTTTGTTTGTTTTTTGAGACGGAGTTTCGCTTTTGTTACCCAGGCTGGAGTGCGATGGCGCAATCTCGGCTCACCGCAACGTCCGCCTCCTGGGCTCAGGCAATTCTCCTGCCTCAGCCTCCTGAGTAGCTGGGATTACAGGCACGCGCCACCATGCCCAGCTAATTTTTTGTATTTTTAGTAGAGACGGGGTTTCACCATGTTGACCTGGATGGTCTCAATCTCTTGACCTCGTGATCCACCCGCCTCGGCCTCCCAAAGTGCTGGGATTACAGGCGTGAGCCACCGCGCCCGGCCCTGTTTGTTTGTTTTTTAAAATAGAAACAGGGGCTCACTTGGTTGCCCAGGCTAGTCTTGAACTCCTGGCTTCACAGGATCCCCCCTCCTCAGCCTTCCAAAATGCTGGGATTACAAGCATGAGCCATGGCACGCAGTCTCTTTGATTTGCTGTTTTAAAAATACTGCAGGCCAGGCATGGTGAATCATACCAGTAATCCCAGAACTTTAGAAGACTACAGGACTGTCTGAAGCCAGGAGTTTGAGACCAACCTGGGCAATACAGTGAGACTCTATCTCTACAAAAAAATTTAAAATTAGGGCCGGGCATGGTGGCTTACGCCTGTAATCCTAGTACTTTGCAAGGGTGAAGAGGGGGGATCACAAGGTCAGGAGATTGAGAACATCCTGGCCAACATAGTGAACCCCCATCTCTACTAAAATACAAAAAGTTAGCCAGACATGGTGGCATGTACCTGCAGTCCCAGCTACTCAGGAGGCTGAGGCAGGGGAATTTCTTAAACCTGGGAGGCAGAGGTTGCAGTGAGCCGAGATCGCACCACTGTACTCCAGCCTGGTGACAGAGCGAGACTCCGTCTCAAAAAAAAAAAAAAAAATTAGCCAGGTGTTGTGGCAGGCACCTGTGGTGGGGGGAAGAGGGTGAGGTGGGAGAATTGCTTGATCCTGGGAGGTCAAGGCTGTAATGAGCTGTTATTATGCCCCTGCACTCCACTCTGGGCAACAAAGACCCTATCTCAAAAACACAAAACAAAACAAAACCCCAACAACTGGAGAACTGGCAATTTGGGTACTGACAAAATATTTGATGTTAAAAATTATTAATAAAAATTTTTAGGTATGATAATGGGATGTGGCAATTTTTCGAAATCTCATTATTTTTGATTATACACTGAAATACCTATGCTGGGGGAAGAAGAGATAAAACAAGTTTGGCCACCAGCTATTAATTGTGATGAGTACATAGGAATTCATCATGCTATCTACTCCTTGTATACTTGAAAATTTCTATTAAAACACATATTACAAGGCCCACATGTGTATGGGGGTCATGCACTATCTCTTGCTTCTAGAGCCTTTCATGATCTGACTGACCACTGCCTACTTCTCTGGATTCACCTACAACCATTCCCATTTGAAGGTGACACTTTCTGGCTTGACTAAGCGACATTTTCTTCCTCACAAATTCTTTCATCCCTTTGTGCTTTTTGCATATATTCTTCTCTCCTTATAAACACCTATGCCTCTACTTGGCAAACTATTAATTTATCTCTTAGTGTTTACAAAACAGTCTCCTTGTGATATAATAATAAATATATCTGCTCTTTATCCCCAGTTCTTGGCACAGAGTTTTAAATATAAAAACAAGAGTAGCAGAAATATATTTGTTATGCTAATGAGGTAGGTCAAGGTGGGCCCCAAATAGCTGCAGGATGGAGCTGTTTACCAGAAACACCAAGCACACAATTAGAGGGTTAGGAGTTTCAGAAAGTTGACCTCCAGGGGTGAGAGGGGCCTGGAAATTGAGGTAGATCACTGAAATCGATTTTGTATTAATGAATTAAAATCATACTTATATAATGAAACTCCAGAAAAACTCTGGACATCAAAGCTCAGAGGAACTTCCTGTTGGTTAACACATTGATGTACCCTGCCCAGAGGATGACATCATCAGACTCCAGAGGGAAAGGACATAGAAAGTCTGTGCTCTTTCCCAAATCTTACCCTATGCACTCCCTTTAAATAAAACTGTAATAATAAATAAAGCAGTTTCTGAAGTTCTGTGAATCATTCCAGTGGATTACTGGACCTGAGGGAATCATGGGAATCCTCAAATTTGTAGCTTATTAATAAGTCAGAAGTGCAGGTGGCCTGAGTACCCTAAAAACTTGAAGATGGCATCTGAAGTAGGGGCAGTCTTACATAGAAATTTGCCTTTAACCTGTGGGGTCTATACTAATTCCAGGTAATTACTATCAGAATACAAGTACAGTATACCCAGTTGGTGTCAGATAAGTTGGGTTAAAATGGAATGTTTCCCTAAGTGAAAGATTCCAAAAGATTTTATGGCTTTCTTGCTGTTTGTATACTTCAAAGCTAGTACAGTTACTGGCATATGGTAAGTGCTCTAAAAGGATGACTGAACCAAAATGATTTCAGTTGTTTGCTTAGTTTAATGAATTTAAGATAAAAAATATATACATCCCAACCAAAAAGTCCCTAAATTACAATAAACAGGTATGGAGGCACTTCCTGAATTTCTACTGAAGTCCAGAATTTTAACTTACAGAATTGATTCTCGTTATTCACGGTAGTTATGTTTTATAAAGTCACCGCGAGCACTGAACGAACCATTGCTCCGAGGGGAAATACAGGGTTAGGTTCCTGTGAGCCTTGGGTCATAACATTTTCATCAACTGATCAATACCCAAGCTTCTTTTATGTATGTTTCTGTTTAAAGATATCTTATTTAATACATATCATTGACTCACTAACATTAAATTCACAGCCAACAGTGTAACTCATGCCTGAGCAAAGCTTATCTAATACCAGTAGTCATAAGTACAGCATTTGTTTGAGTTCTATGCATTCATTCCAGCAATATTTTTCCATGAGGCAGCCTTCTTGTGCTTAGGAATACTAAACAAACAGTACCTTCGACACTATGTTTGGGGCCTTTTTAAACAGCAAGATCACCAATGGAAAGCAAAATTGTTAAAAAAAAAATGTGACCCTAAACAGATCATAAAAGAGAGATTTGTTTATAATATGACAGCTGAAACAATAAGGCAGACTGTTGCCTTGTTGGACCTCAACCAGGAACATACATATAGGGCCACTCAAATTTTTTGTCACTGTCTATGTCCATGAATTACCACAAAAGCAACAAAAGCATTGATCTTGGAATTACAAACAAATACTAGCTAGTAGGGAAATCACAAAACAAAAATCCACAAATAATGAGGATGAGTGCATAACATTTAGAAGAACACTTATGAGCAATAACTCATTTAAAAGAACATGATCCAGAAACTCAGGTATAAAGACTAAAATTAGTTGTTCAGCTTTGAGAAATAATAATTAGTGAAAGAATTCTCAGTATAAAAAAATAGGTTTCATTTAAAGCCCTATAATAATTAAATATTTTAAGATACATTTTCTAAGAAACATTTTCTTTTTAAATATACTCATGTTTGTTAAATCTTATTTTGTAAGCTCATTTTTCTAAAACAGCTTAGATTTATTACATTGCTTACGGAATAACTCAGAGTCATCTTTATTAGCAAGAATTATTGTTCAAAGTTGGAATCTAAGGATGCTCAATATTTTCAGGGTCACTTCTAGTCTGTTACTCATCTACCCATTCATTCATTTATCAGTCACTTAAGGAGAACCTTCTATATTCAGATACTCTGATAGGCAGAGAAGATATAATCACACCCAATTAAAGCCACAGCCCTTGCCTTTTTGATGGTTTTATTCTAGTTGGGATATGGTTTTATTCCAGTTGGGATAGAATTTAACCAATTAAACAGTGAAAAATAAATTGTAATGCCACATAAAACAATGAAACAAGTGGTAAAATGTGAGAGACAGCCTTAGATAACAGGTGAGATAAACTTCTCTGAGAAATTTAACCAGCAACCTAAAGAATGAGAAAATAGAGGAAGAGTATTCCAGACAGAGAACACTAAGTCTAAAAGCATAGAGGCATGAAAGAACACAGGACGTTACAGTAAATAAAAGCCAATGAGGCAAGAGCTTCAAGAAGAAACATAGAGAGGCTGAAGAGATAAGAAGGGAACAGATCACAAAAAGCCTCATAGGTCACAGTATAGACTTTAGATTTTATGCTAAATAAAGCAATGTATATAAACACTTCAATTCACACTTTAAGATCATGTTTGTTGTTCCGTGAATTAGAGGGAGACATGGGGAGTGAATCAACAGGTTTTGCTGATAAACTAAAGGAAAAGAATGAAAAAAAGTAAGCAATAAAGGATAATATCTACATTTCTGATTTGAAGATAATGATACCTTTTCTGATATAGAAGAGATCAGGAAGAAATCAGTAACTTAAAAATGCTGAGTTATAAGTACCCATGAGACATCACGTAAAAATGTCAAGGGGAACTGCATATTAGAATCTGGAGTTCAGAGATAATTTGAGGTGATTATATAATTGTGGTATCCAAATCCGTAAGGATTAATAAAAGGAACTAAAAGATGGTATAACACTAAGTAGTTAATGAAAAAGTGAAAAAGTAGAGTTTATGTAGACAACATATGAACAAATTTGGCTACAAAGGGAATTAGAGGAACAGCCCAAGACTAAGGAATGGATATGGAGTTGCTTTGTTTTTTAAGGGCGAGAGAGGTAGGGCTGTGAATTCATTATCTGTTGTTACTTTAAATGGGAGATCTTAAAAAAAAGTGTGTGTGGTAACAGGAATAATCCAACTAAAAGGGAACAGGTGATAGAATATATTTTACAAAGTTAAATATAAAGAAGAGGGGCTGCACATTTCACTAGAGTTGTGGTTTCACAGTATACAGATGAGAGTGATGGACTCTGGTTTCAGGAGCTTAGGGTGAAGCTGAGACAGGGATGCTTAAGGTTTGGAGAGAAAGGATTTAGGTTAAAAAAGTTTTCTGAGAAGTATAGCATACAAACACTGCCAGGAAATATAAAGCAGCCATCTAAGGTCTGTGATCACAGATTCCAAGTAAAATCTAGAAGTACAGTTCCACAGTTTTCTTTAACAGTCAGTGCTGCAAATATAGTTTGATTCCATATGGTATGGTTCCCAGCTACTATATTTTGTATTCTGGTCTCAATTTTCAGTCTTTTCCTTTGCTATTAGGTGGTATGTCTATGTCAGAAAATGACTGCCTGCTTGCAACTGCTGCACTATGCATGCCGTTCTAATATGGGCTTGGAAGACAGATACAGATATAAAAGTCATTAGAACGTAGCAAGTTAATAATGGTCACAAAAAAACAATTAGAGAAAAATGCTTTATGATAATATGGTAAGCAAAAGAAACATGATATAAAACTACACATACAATACATAACAAGCATGAGGGGAAAATATAAACAGAAACAATTAGACAGAAATACAAAAAAAATTACGTCCTGATTGTCTTTGAATGATGGAAATATAGTGCATTACCTCTTAATAAAAGGAACTAAAAGATGGTATAATACTAATTAGTTAATGAGAAAGTGAAAAAGTAGAGTTTATGCAGACAACATATGAACAAATTTGGCTACAAAGGGAAATAGAGGAATGGCCCAAAAGTAAGGAACGAATATGGAGGTGCTTTGTTTTTTTTAAGGAAGAGAGAGGTAATTTTACTTATCAATTTACTATATTTTTTCACATTGTAGATACGTACTTTTTTGAAATGGGAAAAAAATATATTTCTTAGAAAACAGAGAGTAAGTATTAATAGAATCTCACTTAAAAACTCAGCTGGATATGGGGGCTCACACCTGTAATCCCAGCACTTTGGGAGTCCAGGGCAGGTGGATTGCTTGGGCCCAGGAGTTTGAAACTAGCCTGGGCAACATAGCAAGACCCTGTCTCTAAAGCAAATAAATAAGCCTCTCACATTTAAATTAAATATAAAACTTTCAGTACATAACTTTTACCGTGGCTATTTGGTGGCTTTTTCACTTATGCTCGGATTATCTGCCGTGACTCTGATAATAAAGCCAATCTAGTATTGTACTCTACTAAATAATTAAAATAATTTTTCAAAGATCATTCTTATATAAACCTCTAATATAAAATATTATCAGACAACTACAACTCTTACTAAAGTAAAACAGTTCAACAACACTGAAAAAATATGTAGCAGAAAATATAGAACCTACTGACCTAGACTTTATTTTTAAAATTTAAGCAGTATTTATAGTGCTTTTGAAATTTTAAGAAATAAAACTTTTAGAAATTTAAAATGGATACCAAAATGTGAGCAAATAGAGAAAGCAGTTTTAATAGCACAAGTTAAATAAGCTTTAATACAAAATCTCATGATATACAACAGAGGTCACTGTTACAGACTCAATGTTTATGGTCCCCACCCCCCAAATTCTTGTGTTGAAATCTGATCCCCAATGTGATGGTATCTGGAGGTAGGAACTTTCAAAAGTTACTAGTTCCTGAGGGTAAAGCCCTCATTAATAGGATTAATGCCCTTTTAAAAGGAGGTCAGAGAACTAGCTTGTTTTCTTTCTACCAGGTGAGGATACAAGAAGTAAGCGGTCTGTAACCTGAGAGAGGGTCCTTACCAGAACCTGACCATACTAGCCTGCTGACCTCAGGCATACAGCCTCCAGAACCAAGATAAATACCTGCTGCTGATAAGCCACCCAGTCTACAGTACTTTGCAATAGCAGCCCTAACTGACTAAAACAGTCACTAAGGAGCTTTAGGCTCCATTCTAAATCTCTATTAATTTTAACCAGTGGCAGGAGGCTTAAGTGAAAACAAATATCACTTAAAACCTAGACAATCTTTCAGCATAGGTAGCTAAAATACTATCTATTATACGTTCTCCTGTTACTTATTAGAAATTCTGATAGAATACCACAAACATTCTGGAACTGGATGTTAGAAAAGCTAAGGCGAGGAGAGCAAGGACTCAGGCATTCCATAAGGGTAGTAGCTGAAGGTTTAAACCTTTCCCTTAAGTCATAGGTCCCACCTACTGCGCATTTGAATAGTAGGTTTCTCTCACCAAAGGGAACTTGCAGATTACTGGATCAGGCAACATGCAATAAAGAACTAGAGCAATTGAATACGCTCTAGTTCATATTCAGGCAAAAAGAATTAGAGCAATTGAATACGAAGGTGTTATAACACCCTCTTTAACTGATACTGGATGAGACAAAATCAGAATAAATCTGACCATAATATACTTTCAATGAGGGACATACGAAGGGAAACAGCAAACAAAAGTAGACTTAGGAAGATAAAGGAGTGGAGAAAAATGCGTGTGGTTTGGACTGAAAATTAGGAAAACAGAAAGCAGGTTCAGAAAGGAAGCTATTATGGAGAAAAAGCAGTATCCTACTCTTCCTGCAAAACCCACTATTCAAATGTACAAACAATATAACCTAACACTTACCTCTCCAAGAAAAGAGGGGCCAAGCAAACTTCAAAACAAAAAGGAACTTTTATTACAATACAAAGTAGTGAATACTTTGGCTACAAATCAGTGGTATGTGGGGGATAAGAATGCCCTTAACTGATGTGACTAGCTGTTAGAACAAGTGTTCCTTTTATGAGGGAAAGCAGTTCACAACAGAGAAGCAACTTCTTATGAGTTTTCTTCCCTTTTAGGAAGGAAAGAAAAAGAGATAGGGTGAGAGCATTGGGTTCTTAAACTCTACTTAATACTTAGCATGCTTTTGGTAATAAAATGCTGATATGCCTTTTGATTTAATTTAAATTAAAAGTTGACTATGCTGTCATGTAAGAACACAGTTCACAGCAAGTGAACTGCATACTACTTATATCCTGAAGGATATATTCTAAAAGACAAAGTACAGCTTGAAAAAAAAACAGAGAAAGAAAATAATTTAAATAAATTACTCTGTAAACTGTCAACAAAACTTACAGTAATTGTAGAAAAGTTAAATGTATCTCCCCGACCAAATTTAAAACTCTATTCAAGTATGACAGTTCCAGGACAAGATGTGGAACTGATGAGCAGCCACAAATCACATAAATACTAGACTGTGAATCAGACTTCCAGGATAAGAGGTATGGATCTGTTTCATTTATCAATGTGTGAAATTGAGTAAATCATTTAAAACTTGTTTTGCCGTTTGTAAAAATGGAGATAATATTGCCTGTGGCAGAAAGTAACTAGGTACTCACCAATCTTGCTTTTTATATCATAGCACTTTCGTCAGAACAAGTTGCAGGGCTCCAGCCTATGTAACATAAGCAAAAATGATGTATCTACTTCTAAGTTTGACACCTTAGGATCTCCTGAGAGATCCACATCCTACTCTCTCTCCACTCACCAGTTGGCACAGCAATCTAACAGGGGACTCCAGGGTAGCAGGAGGAAAAAAGGAGCCATAAGGGACGAAGGATGGATAGCTTGGAGGATAGCTGAGCCCTTGTGTCATCATTTTGTGAAGGACCTACCTGGAGAGCTGCCCAATCCCTTTCTGATTCCCCATTTGACCCTGCTTCCTGTCTGAAGAAACTGAGAAACTTGCATTAATCTTATAATACTGAGATTTTAGTTGTAACATATCAACACATCTCCCTAGTTCAATAAACAGATCCAAATGAAAAAAACATTTTAAAAACTGTATCAGTATAAAGCTTTAAATAATTATAAAGGTAATATTAATGGAATTAAACCAGACTAAAGACTATACACAGTTTCTTTTTTAAAAAAGTTTAAAAATACAATCTTAAAAATAATACTAATAGCAATATATATATTATTTAACAAGAACTAGAAAATTAGTACATTTTTTAGTATTAAAAATCAACAGACTGCTAATTTCTAAGTAAAAGCTGCTTATTCCTTCAAGTATAATTGCTTATTTCTTCAAGGTATTAACTCTTTCAGGAAAATGGCTTACTCATTAAGTCAGCATACAATTGTCCCTGGGTATCTGAGGGAAACTGGGGATAGGTGGGGGACCAATACCCACAACACCCCTTCCAGGATACCGAAATCCAAAGATGTTCAGACTCCTTATATAAAAGTTTTCATCTGCATATAAACTACACACATTCTCCTTTATATATTAAGTCATCTCTAGATTTCTTACAATAATACAATGTAGATGCTATATAGTTTTTATCATGTATTTTTTTTAACTTAAACTTGTACTTTTTCTGAATAGTTTTGATCCACGATTGGCTGAATCAAGAAATATGAAGCACAAACTGCACTAGAATCAGATGCCACTTCAAACTCTCCATTTCAAAGGGAAAAAAGTCAATGAGAGACAGGGGCAAATTAGT
Source organism: Callithrix jacchus (assembly GCF_049354715.1). Classification (NCBI taxonomy): domain Eukaryota; kingdom Metazoa; phylum Chordata; class Mammalia; order Primates; family Cebidae; genus Callithrix; species Callithrix jacchus. The sequence continues at coordinate 122,577,272 of NC_133503.1, read as the reverse complement.
TGACAGCAAAAGAGAAGCCATAACTAAAAATAATGAACATTTATTTACAGTTTAGGACTATCAATGGGATAAATGAATATTAACATGATATAAAAAGAAACAAATTTCTTCTGTCATACTCATGATTAATCTTTCATGTTATCTATTTACTTGAATAGTTCTATTATATAGTTCTTTTCAATATAGTCACTCTCAAGCCTGCCTATTCAATATAGTCATTGCCATGCCAACTTACACTATTCATAGTCATGATCCTCTCTCCTTAAATATCCTTTAAGCATTTTATAGACCCTAAAGAATGCCCTCAGATTCTCTATCTTTAACCCAACTGTATCATATTATTTAAAATGCAAACTGTCATTTCTGATCAATAATATTTTTACATAGGCAATTTACAATTTTAGATTTTTTTCAGTATTAAAACAGAATCATTATATATTACAAAAGGCTCATAAAACAATAATTATGCCAAAAGGATAAAGTCAATAATCTTACTCAATCGAGATAAATGACAACATGACCTCAAAATTTTAGGACTTAACTTTAAAAAAAGGTAGATGATCTTAAAAACGTAAAACAAAATTGGGAAGAAATAAAACTACCTATAGCAGAAAAGTACCCATTACTAGACTTTCTCAAAATCCTTAGAACCTAATATAGCATTAAAGACCGCATTAATCAACACAAATATGTTTATAAAAGCAAGTCAAGATCACAAAGAAAACCAATTTCATGTTCTTTTTAAAGAGTGAGTTTACCCTCAAATTATCTATGTATACCTATGACACATTCTTCTGAGAAAAAGGTTTTAAATATAAACTCTTCCAATATTAATAAAGATAAGGTTTTTGATGTCTCAAGGCTTTAGTTTTCACTGGTGAGTGTAAGTTTTATAGAAATAAATGGAAAGCAGAATATGTAACAATATAAAAATGAATGTACACTAAAAGGGGATAAGATTGCCAAGATCTTTACAGACAAAGAGGAGATATGGAAGTGACATCACATCATAAGCATAGTTTAGAAACCTGCAGTTCTCAAGAGAAAATAAGCTACCTTAATGTATGTTATGTAGTTTACTGAGATCCTTTTTACTTCAAATTAATGATAATTTGCCCAGCTGATATTTATCTTTTCATGATCTTCAAAGACGGTTTTGGTAAGCGAAATCAGTAAGCAAGATTGCACAGGCATATTAAGCCTAAACAGTAAAAAACTAGTTAAAGATGATTGATTTTCACTTATTTTAGACTTTACCAAAACTTGAGTCATTTTTTTATTTTGCTCCTAAAAATGTGCATTTGTAAAAAGCTCTCTCACACATTCATTATACATACACACACGTATATCATATTGTTCCAAAAAAATTTTAAAGCAGTTTGAATATTTTTCAATATTTAAACACCAATATGGAAAAAAGTAGAAAGCATAGAGAAGAATACAAATACTTAAAAAAAAAAGTAAATTCTGTAAAGAAAATTTAAGCTTTGTAAATGGGATACCCCTGAATGAAAAGCACATTATTACTAGAAGAGCTAGCCATTGCTTTTCTAACTTCAACAGGCCCAAGCAAAAGAAAATGGACATACAAAGCAGTAACAGAATTTGATTATTTAACTGAAATGAATAATTGAAGTAAATAGTCACAGTACCAAATTTATCACTTACCTTTCACAGTGACACAAGATTTTGGCATGCTTTTCTGTGTGCAGACTTTCCTTGATTTCGCCTCACTGTATCTTTATCTATACTTTTTTAATCTACTTTTTTTGGGGGACGGGAGGTACATGTTTCAGCAAGGCTACTTAGCTCCTTTATGAAAGAAATAGGGATTGTGAGCTTATAGTGTAGTAGACAAAATTAAAACCCTACAACATAACTTTTTCCCCTCCTTGCTAAATTACACAGTTTAAAATTCTTTGCAGTAAAACTAAAAACTGTTAACATTCATATTATAATAAATTCTGGACTAAGCCACCAACAGAATGTATGCTTTCAGTATTTTCTTAAAACAATGGTAAAAATATTGAAGCACTTGGATTTACAATGTCTCACCCCCTTGTTGACCAAATTTTTTTAAGGTAATTCGAGAAAATAGGTAGTATTCTCAGTGACCACAGAGAGGAAAAACAAAGGTGGAGGTGAGAGGAGTGAATTCTTGTCTTTGATCCTATTACTTTTGTGCTAAACAGGTAAACTACTAGTATCTCAAACTAACAGTAATAAGGAAGGTATAGCCAGGCAATCCCAGCACTTTGGGAGGCTGAGTTGGGAGGACTGCTTGAGGCCAGGTGTTGGCAAATAGCCTGCACAACATAGCAAGGTCTTGTCTCCACACAAAAAAAAAATCTTTTTTTTTTTTAAGAGAAATAAGAAAGCTAGATTTTTCTTATGACTTTGCTTTGTTTTATCTTTTAGAAACAGTAACTAGGAAGTTAATCAGTTTGGTAAACTAGAGATCGAAAATGTCAGTTGAAATCAGCCTATCCTTGCCTTACCTGCCATTACAGAGTAGCCATCGAGCAAGAGAATAGTGAGGTATAATCTTCTGCATGACACTGGCCATCACCATGGTAACAACCAGCTGTATACCTATCACACCCTGTGTAAAAAAAACAAACAAGTTTAATAATGAATGAATTTGGATTTAGGGACATTGCTGGAAAACTTTCTGTACATTTTGAAAAATTACATTTTAAGAAAAATGAGTTTACTATTAAAATACATTACTCTTGGCTCTCCATAGCTGCAGGCTTCACAACTACAGATCAAAAATATGGAGAAAAAATACAGTTAAAAAATACAATTAAAAATATATTACAAATTTAAATAATAGAGTATAAAAACTATTAACAGAGCATTTACATTGTATTAGGTAATATAAGTAATCTAGAGATGATTTAAAGTATACAGGAGGATGTGCATAGGTTATATGTAAATACTATGTCATTTTATGTAAGAGACAAAAATGGCCCTTACATAAAAATTATTTTGGTATGGGGTAGTCCTTGGACAAATCCCCTGTGGATACTGAGGGACAACTCTTAAATTCTGGCAATTAGGTATTCAAGATCACACAGTTTAATATAAATTTAAAATGAATTAGCATATACATCTATAATCTATTCTCAAGAAATGTTCTGCATAAATTAAGGATATCAAATTGAAGTGGAAAGTGATTTCTTCATCCTTCTCCAATTTACTCGACACACTTAAAATATAAGCTTGACAAGCTTTAAAAATAATATGCCTGTTTTTAATTCTAGGTGGTAGTCATCATAAACCATTAACAATACTAAGTGTGATGGCAGAACTGGCCTGAAAGTCACGAATAAAGAAAACTGAACTGATGCTGTTACCACCCACTTCCAGTCAATGGGTCTTAATGTCCAACAATCCTCTTAGTTTACCCTCATCAATCCCCCCCATATTCTCCATGATGGCTAATTCAAACCTTCCCTCTCCTCATACCTCCAATTTCCTTCAAACATCTAACTCTCCACTCGGTAGAGGATATCTACTTTACAGGGAAAACAGATACAATCAAATGGGAACCCTCTCATTTCCCACCAATAAGCTCACAAAATCACTTATATATACATATGTCTTTTCCCATACCCCCAGAAATACGAGCATCTCCTATAGAAAGCAAATCTATCTGTGCTTTAGAGCCTACTCACTTTGATTTTCAGGAATTTCCACCACTGAATAGCCTTCCTCTCTTCTTTAATATATTTTCTATTTTGAATCCCTTCTATCAGCATTGTAACACTTGTAAGTCTCTTTTGTTTTTTCTAAAGAATAACAATAATTTCCCCATTTGACAGCCTTCTCCCAACCTCATATTCAGAGCCACTTTTCAAGACTTGTTCTCACTTGTTTCCATTTCCTCATATCTCCCACACAGTATCCATCTAACTTCTACCTCAGTGTATTCCACTGAAACATGTACCATAAAGGAAGATCATTCCATCTTGACAAATTATTTTTCCTCAACTTAAATCTCAGCAGTATCCTAAATGGTATACCACATTCCCTGTTTTATTACCACATTGATGATCAATCCTTTATCCTCCCCTTTGCTGGCTTCTTCTCTAGCCAGGCACTCTAAAAATAAAGTTGAATTCTTATCTCAAACCTAATAGATCAAAAAAGCACTTAAAAATGTTAAGGCTGGGCATGGTGGCTCATGCCTGTAATCCCAGCACTTAGGGAGGCCAAAGCAGGCAGATCACCTGAGGTCAGGAACTGGAGACCAGCCTGGCCAACATGGTGAAACCCCAGCTCTACCTAAAATACAAAAATTAGCCAGGTGTGGTGGCATGTGCCCATAATCCCAGCTACTCAGGAGGCTGAGGCAGGAGAATTGCTTGAACTCAGGTGGTTGAGGTTGCAGTGAGCCGAGATCATGCCACTGCACTACAAGCTGGGCAACAGGAGAGAGACTCCATCCCACCCCCCTACCCCACCAAAAAAGCTAAAAAATTTAAGAATGAAAAACAGTATGGCCTATTGATTTAAGAGAATGGATTCAGAACCCAAACTGCCTAAGTTAGAAGCTGTTCTACATCACCTACTAGCTATGCGACTTTGGACATGTTATTTAAACATTCTGCAAGTCTATTTCCGCTTCTATAAAATGGAGTTAGTAATTCCAACTACTTCATCAAGCTGTGGTTAGAAATTATGCCTGATGTCTACGGCCATACCACCCTAAACGCGCCCGATCTCGTCTGATCTCGGAAGCTAAGCAGGGTCGGGCCTGGTTAGTACTTGGATGGGAGAAATTATGCCTGGTAAAGAGTTATGTTAGTACTATTTGTTTTTTTTTGTCATTGTTATTATCACTACTAGTAGAAGACAAAATTTTTCATATAATGTCAAGAATAAAGACTTTCAAAAAGAGACAGCAGTCTCCTAAATGATAAAAGATCCAGTTGAAAAAAAATCAAATTTCTGCATAAAGAAACTATATAATATAAACAATGTAAAAAGATTAATTGGGGAAAAGTATAAGTCATCACAATGAGATAACTTACTTAATAAATATTACAGAGATTTATTATAAATTAATTAGTAAAATATCAATTGCCTAATTAAAAAAAATATGTACATACAGTTCTCAAAATGTCTTCATTTGAAAAGTGTCTGTTCATGTCCTTTACCCACTTTTTGATGTGGTTGTCTGATTTTTGCTTGTAAATTTGTTTCAGTTCCTTATACATTCGAAATATCACACCCTTGCCAGATCCATAGTTTGCAAATATTTTCTCCCATTCTGCAGGTTGTCTGTTTACTCTGTTGATAGTTTCTTCTGCTGTCCAGAAGCTCTTTAGTTTAATTAGGTCCCATCTGCCAATTTTTGTTATTGTTGCAATTGCTTTTGGCATCTTTGTCTGGAAGTCTTCGCCAGGTCCTATGTCCAGGATGGTATTTCCTTGGCTATCTTTCAGGGCTTTTATTGGTTTTTTACTTTAGATTTAAGTTTTTAACCCTTCTAAGTTGATTTTTGTACATGGTGTAAGGAAGGGGTCTAGCTTTACTCTTCCACATATGGCTTGTCAGTTATCCCAGCACCATTTACTGAACAGGAGTCTTTTCCCATTGCTTGTTTTTATTTGCCAAGATCACATGGTTTTAGTTGTGTGTCATTATTTGAGTTTCCTATGCTGTTCCATTGGTGTGTGTGTCTGTTTTTGTACCACTACCATGCCATTTTGGTTACTATAGCCTTGTGGTATAATTTGAAGTTGAGTAATGTGATGCCTCCAGCTTTGTTCTTTTTGCTTAGGACTGCCTTAGCTACTTGAGCTTTTTTGGTTCCATATAAATTTTTAAATAGTTTTTTCTAATTCTGTGAAGAATGTCATTGGTAATTTTGATAGGAATTTGAATCTATACATTGCTTTGGATAGTATGGTCATTTGGACAATATTAATTCTTCCCTTCCATGACCACAGAATGTTTTTCCATTTGTTTGTGTTATCTCTGATTTCTTTGAGCAGTATTTTGTAATTCTGGTTATGCAGGTCTTTCACTGCCTTGGTTAACTGTATTCCTAGGTATTTCACTCTTTTTGTGGCTACTGTGAGTCAGGCTGCATTCTTGATTTGCCTCTCAAATTCGTGTTGGTGTATAGAAATGCTTCTGATTTTTATACATTAATTTTGTGTCCTAAAACTTTGCTCAAGTTGTGTATCAAATTAATGAGCTTTTGGGCAGAGACTATGGGGTTTTCTGATATGGAATCATGTCATCTGCAGACAGGGATAAAAAGAACAAAGCTAGAGGTATCCTGTTACCCAACTGTTTTTTAAAATGTCTACAAAACCAGACTCAACTATGGTTTTATTTGTGGATGTTTTAATGTCTTAACTCTACCAACTAGGTTAAAGTTCAGTTCATTTTTCTATTAAGCTACCATCAAAGGTAGCATTTTTTACCCTTTTCTTTCACATTTCCTATCTCTTGAATTTACTGTCCTATTTTATGTGTAGTCTGTGGTACAAGTTCTACAATCTCCATACGATGGATGCCATTACAAAGAACTCTTTCAGGCAGAACAAGACCAAGAAATATATTAGTAAGTATTCCAGAAGGTTGGTCTATTTGAGATTATAGACTTAAAAGCAAGCGATCATTTTGCAGTCAGGGAAAGTTTTGTAGACAAAGTGATTATCAACCTACCCTTAAAAGAAGTGACAGCAGTACACAGAATCTTCAAGGTCATAATTTAGTAAAATCTCTCACAAACACATATAACAATTTATTAAGAATATGTATATGATTTCTGCTCCTTAACAGCAAAAATTATGTCTTAGACACAACTACTAGTCAACAGCTGTTAAATGTTATTTCAGAAAGACTGACCTGGAAGATACATATGAGGAGTGTATAAACTGGGGAAGGAGTCATCTTGCCCAACTCTCCCCTTCCTCTAAATCACTAAACATGATAAAATACTGCTGACAGATCTACCTTTAAAGATGTAAATTATGGGCCAGGGGTGGTGGCTCAGGCCTGTAATCCCAGCACTTTGAGAGGCCGAGGCCAGTGGATCACGAGGTCAAGAGATCAAGACCATCCTGACCAACATGGTGAAACCCCATCTCTACTAAAAATACAAAAAAAAAAAAAAAAAAAAAATTAGCTGGGCATGGTGGCAAGTGCCCGTAGTCCCAGCTACTCAGGAGGCTGAGGCAGGAGAATCACTTGAACCCAGGAGATGGAGGTTGCAGTGAGCTGAGATTGTGCCACCACACTCCAGCCTGATGACAGGGCGACACCCCGTCTCAAAAAATAAAAGATGTAAATTATGTTAAGGAAAAAAAAAAAAAGCCAGTAAAGTGGATTGACTAGAATTAGGAAATACCAACTAGCTTTCTGTAATAATCCAGAAATAAAGAAATAATCAAGAAATAATGAAACTTTAAATTACAGTGGTATCTTTGGTACCCAGAGAGAAATACATTTTAGAGACACTGCTGAAGAACTCAGAGAATGATCAAACCTGAAAGCAAGGAAGAAATTAAAGAGACTGACCCTAAGAAAGGCAAACATCATAGTATAGCTGGTACATTCTCAGTGTTTCTCAGTGTTAATGTTTGACTAAAATAATGTTCAACACAAAAAATGTAACTTCACTCTATCTCTTTACTATGCCATTTCCCTCTTCTTAAATGAGGCTGAAACAATTTCCCGAAAAGCCACCTGAAATCTGTGTCAAATAAATATATTATTATTATATTCTTCTATATAATGTAAGTCAACAGATATATCCTACAATGTATCTGCTCTTAGGTGACTAAATACGTGATACGAAAAAAAAGGTCACTTATACTAGTACAGGAATCTATATAATCTTTTAGAGAGATACTTTTTAAATTATGTGGAAAATATTTCACCACAGTTGGTCCTTTTCATGTGCATTTAAAGTAGAATCCTCAGAATGTACCTTCAAAGTAGCAATTATTTTAGAGAATTGTAATATCTTAATATCTTTAAGTAATATCTTAAATCAACTTTTAAGATATTACTATGCAATTGACGATTACAGTGTACACGCCAGGGGTTCATGTATTAATGTAAAAAGTATCCAGTTCATTAACTAAGAAACAGTCATTTAAAATTCAAAATCAAACCATTCTATTAACCTATTTCATCACACAACTTAGTGTCAATGTATAAGTTTATACAAAAGCAGAACTTTGAAATTTTCAAAAATCAAATGTCCTGAATGTTTTTCATAATTTTTAATAAAAGGAGAATGCTTAAATAAATTTATCCATAAACTTAAACATAAATTTCACAATAGAAAACTGGTCAAATGGGCAGAGATCCAACAAAAATGCCAAATCTATCATGGCTGAGGTCTCAAACACACAACCATATGGGTCATTGATTGAAGTAGCCTTAATGGTTTTATTAACGGTTTCTGTCTGGATTCATTGCCTCTAGGCACTGATTCTCTTGATAACTGGAACTGGGGAAAGTCATTTATAAAACAGCTCATAAGCACCCAAGAAGGGTGAAACATTGGGGTAACTTAGGTTTCAACCTTTCCACATCTATTAACCTAAGGCCACGAAAAGCAAGAAAAAGTTATCAGCCTTTATCTCTAAAAGAATGATCATTTCAATTTTTGTCTTGGCAGGTTACAAAACTCCTTTTTTTTTTTTCAGTTGGAGTTTCTCTCGTTACCCAGGCTGGAGTGCAATGGCGCAATATCGGCTCACCGCAACCTCCACCTCCTGGGTGCAGGCAATTCTCCTGCCTCAGCCTTCCTAGTAGCTGGGATTACAGGCACGCCACACCATGCCCAGCTAATTTTTTGTATTTTTAGTAGAGACAGGGTTTCACCATGTTGACCAAGATGGTCTCAATCTCTTGACCTCGTGATCCACCTACCTTGGCCTCCCAAAGTGCTGGGATTACAGGCGTGAGCCACCACCCCCAGCCAAAACTTCTTACCAAGAAAGATTAAAGAAATAAAATGTACCAAATGACAGTATTTTGTCTTGCTTTATTAATACTGAAAATAAAACTCTAAAAACTTAAATACAAAAATGCTGCAATTTACAAATTTAAACTTTGAGTACTGTGTCAATCTCAGGAGTTGACATTTATGTTTCATTAAACTAGCTCTCCTGACGACAGACTGAAACAAAGCATATATTGTTTATTATTGAAAGGCATATTTGCATATATACTTGGGACTCAGACCACCCCAAATAGTTTCAATTATCATCTCCCTAAATAAGTTAGAAAAGGGAAAATAAAAAAGAGGATATTACACAATGACCTTCCTATTCATTTGTTTTTTGACTGTTTACATGTTTTAGTGACAGCAAGATAATTTGAGACAGACTTCTTAGGGATGTCATATAATTTATACTCCAAAAGAAGATGTAAACTGTCATTTCAACCCAGGTTCACGTGAAACTTAGAATTCGCACTAGATGTATTTAAACAAACCATCTTTGAACAAGTTATGTATAAGGAAAACAGAGTCCAAACAACAAGAATCACTCAACTACCAGGTTACTGGCACTCAGACAATTTCCAACTCAATGCTTTTTTCACCAGTCTATTTGGTGCATTCAGTGAACAATTATCACACAACAAACTACATGTGTAGGGCACCGGACCACTAACAATAGGGGAAAAGCACACAGCCCCTGCCATCAATAAGCAAGCCAGTCCACTAGTAGAGTAAATGAACCATTACAATACAAAGTAATAAGGGGACAAGAAGAGGTTTCTATGAGAACACAGCAAAAGGAGATATTGAAAGCAAAAAGGCGTAAAAAGGCATTTTGGAAGGTAATGCATGAGTCAAGACACAGTGGACTCAAGTTTTGTGAATCATCAATGATATCTGACTCACGTGGAAAGATACAGATAAAAGATCAAGGATGCCATTTTTACACCAATCCTGTGTCCGCAAAAGAGAAAAACACTATAGGACGAAAGAGTGCATTTCACAAAGCCAATCAGCCCATTCTTCCCACAGGAGTCTTGCTTCTCAGTGGGCGGTGGGATGTTTCCATGCCTTTCAGGTAGTCAAAAGCATGCTTTTCTTATTTAAACATGCAAAAAACTGAACATCACCCAGCAACTGCCATTAGTTATCCCTAAAAGTATATCTCCTACCTAGCTATTACACATCAAGGCTAAAAGCTCTCTCATAATGTCAAGTCATTTCTGTTGTCCCCAAAAGTAAAAAAAGTCAGGTAACACTATATAAAACAGAGCAGAAACTTTGATTCTGAGAGAGATCTGTCTGCTTACAATTCGGGGTTCCACGAGGAAAACACAGAGGTTTCTCCCAAGGTTGTGGTACCTCCTCTGTTTTTCCTAAGGACACCAGGCTGCCAGAAACTGCCTTAGGTCATCTCAAATGGGCATCAAGGGTAGTAAGAGAACAGACAGAAGCAAATGGAGAAACAATTCAGTCAACTGAGAAGAAAACCAGTTTTCCTCAAAAAAACAAGATCCAAGCATACAAAAAAGCTTATAAAGTCCATATAAATCGATATACAGCTTACCTACCAGCTTTTAATTAACCTTTTAACCATGAGCTCTTTTAAAGAAATCCTTTTAAATCTCTTATTACCAGACTCTAGCCAAGATAAACAGATGACACCTCTGGCTTTTAAGCCTCCTTTTTTTCCCCAATAAGCCTTTAACTAAGATTATGACTTAACCGTAGATACATGAGGTATTTCCAAAGAAAAGCAACGGGGACTGCTTGCTTGGTTAGGGATGAAATCATAACCATAGGAGTGAGAAAATCGTCCTCATATACTGAATCTGCCTCATATACTCAACTGGGCCACAGGAACAGCTGAGTCATGAGTCATGGGTCTGCATGTGGTCAGTCTGAAAATCATCTCAAAAAAGAAACAATCTTAGGCTTTACTATAGTGATGTTATCTATAGGATTATTTGGGGAAGTTACAAATCTTGTGACTTCTGGCCATATGACTCCTGAGCAATAAGAGATTATAAAAACAACACCTATATCTTAACAGAACTCAAGTTCCTCCCATAATCCTAATCTTGTTGTCTTTCGTTAGTCTTAAAAGGCAGCTTCAATTGTGGGGGGAGGGGGGGATTAATTTTAGGAAGGAACTATTTTCATCCTTGCTTCAAAGTTAAACTATAAACTAAATGCCTCCCAACATTAACCCCGCCTATGCCCAGAATTGACCTAGGACAGCTTGGAGGTTAGAAGCAAGACTATGTCAGATTTATCTTAGTCATAATTTTGCAAAGGTGGTTTCAAAAAGAACTATATATCAATATAAATTACATAACAAATGATTTAGGATCTCAAACAATGTTAAAAATCACTGTAAATCCAAATTATGTCACCACAGAAATTATATCTATAAATAGAAAAAGCAAATGAAAATTCAACTAAGAACATGCTGTCTACCTAATATGCATCCAATATCTTCTTGGCTATTATCAGCCACTTGGCACAAAGATATTTGTGTTTCACTGTTATATTCCAAACACTTAGAGCAATGTCATTTAGAATAGTTGATGGCTCACAGTAGGGCACTTGATTGTTTGTTCAATGAATGAACAGGGCTAATATAAAAAAATTTGCCTTAACATAGCTTAAAACCCAAGATTAACATTTTATGTAATAATAAATAGACATTAAAATAATATTTGAGCACAAAATTACACAGTACTATGAATATGGGTTGTAGAAATTTTTTAATTGAATAAAGTTTCATAGGGTAGATGAAACCTAAAGATAGAAACTAAAATCGCATAAATAGAAAAGTAAAGAGAAGGGAATTTCAGGTTAAATGACAAGTGTGAACACAGAAGGTATTTGCAACAGCATAAAGCCTAACTAAACCAAAGCAAACTTAGTAAATATAGAGGAACTGCGAAAAATAGGATGACGACTGAATTTTTGCTCACTGAGTCTTTAAAACCAAGAGAAGGTATATAGATGAAGTGCTTAATAGAGAGATCACCTAGAACTTCTAAACAGGCAGTGATAGGGAGCTAAAATAATTCATGTAACACAAAATGAAAATTAGAAATAGGGATACATTAATCCATTAAAGAGAAAAACTAAGAATAGGATAAATATAGTTGAAACTAGAGGAAAGGATGAAGAGATAAAAGCTACTTCAGAAGAAAAATCAAACTCTAAATGTGACTGAACATAAAGTAAAACAACTGTAGAATAAAACTGAGGAAGGTCTCAAAGGTTATTTCAAGATGCTTTAGTTTGGGTGATTGATAGAATACTAGAACCACTGACAGGAAAAGTTGTAGACTGAAAGAAACTCACAAAGAAGGCTGACAAGCTTCAGAAAGGCCTCCCAAGGAAAGCACCCTGGGTGCATCCTCAGCTTTTCAGAACACACAGAAAATAGGCTTTCGCTAATACATAAAGGATAATCAATCTTTATGTATTGACAGACTGGTAGTAATAAGGTAAGAGTTTTGTGCTGAGACCAGCTCAGTCGTGGAGACCCCAACCTCGGCGGCATTGAAGGAATTAAGAAACAGACACAAAGATAGGGTGCAAAGGTGGGTTCAGGGGGCTGACAGAATTCCCAGCTGAAAGCCTAGAGCAGATTCTGACCCACGTATTTATTCTGCGCATTCTAGTGATAAGTTTAACAAGCGGATGCTCTGTGTTCTTTCATAGATTAAAGGTAAACTAACCAGGTAGCCAGTGTATGTTCACTATAGGTTAAAGATAAACCAGAAAGCATTCTTTACAAGGGAACAATGGAGGCAGAGTCATATACCCTGTGTTCAAAGAACTAGTTCATCTGGTGTGAGACATATTTATATTATTTACTGTCTTAGAATACCCTGAGCAGTTTTCTGCTTTGGGGGCTGGCTCCGTTTTCCTTGCTGCCATTCTCAGCAAACAATAGAATTTATCACACACGTCAGAACCTGTTCTCAGCAGTTTTGTCAGTTAACATACAGTGAAACAAACTATAAAGTGGATGAGATATTTAGGTTTAATAAGTGTTCCATTCAATTATTATCTTAATGATACATTGGAAGGCAAATTAGAAACAGGAGGCTTGGTGAGTAGTGATTTAGGGCAGAAAGCAGCAAATAAGGAGTGATGAAAGTCTAATGAAATTTACAAAATACCACCTAAAACATAGAATACTCTCAACCCCAAATAATTTGGGGTAAATACATTCAATTCTAGCTATTATAATTGATATACTCTTTCTTTAGATAAAACCTATCTAAAAATTACTCTCTTTTGATATGTAAATACCATTAATTTGGCTACAATCTAGTCTACCATGGGTCCTGGCAGGAGTAGCTAACTCATTTCTTTCATCATATGTGGATTTTATCAAACACTTTAAGTGTCAAACACCCTTCACTGCCACCTACAAATAAAATATGATAAATAGTATGGTAGAAGTCAATGACCAACGTTATGGGAACACTCCAATAGAGTGATTAAATCTATGAGATAGGTCTGGCAAACACTGGTTTACAGAGGTGACATCTGAACTAGTTTGACAAGGTTAAAAAGAGTATTCCACCATCAGAACAGGAAAGGACGAGAAGGTCAGGCAGCTATACCTACCTATACAAAGAGAACAAATGGCATGATCCGGAAATAATGTGAAGTTCCACATGGCTAGATTTTGATATGGGTTGCACACAATGGATTATTCTACAAGTACATGGAAATAATCCCAGGATCTAAAGCCTGGAAGTAAACAAATATATTTTGGAGAAATGACTCTGCCACAATAATGGGAAAAAAAAATTGAAGGAGTAAAAGTAACTGGAAGCAAGAAACTGAATTAGAAATCCACTGAAATAGTCCAAGCATTACCATAAAAGCTTGAACCAAAGCAGCTTCTAAATCAAAAGCAAAATTTTTTAAATTAAAATTTTTAGAGAAAAAAAGAAATTAGGCATGAGATTAGTAATTATCTCTGCAAGTTTCAGTAAGATAAAACTTAGGTAATTATGTAAAAATAAAATGGAAAATTTTTTTCCATTTTAATGGCATAATTAAGCAATATTGGATAAATTAAGCAATAAAAGAAAAATCTGATGGTTGCTAGAATACATTTATTTATAATTTATATTTATTATAGGAGAGACATGTACACACAGCAAAAGGGAAGAAACCAGTGTTAGGGAGGTGCTGAAGAGTTAATTGAAGTGGGAATTTAATTGCTTAAGGGTCAGAAACAGATGAAACCAAAAACATAAAAAAGTTTATCTATCACAAGATCTGATACATCCTACTGAATTGAAAGCACAAATAAGTAGAGAGATGTATTAATTCTGAAAACAGAGATCTTCACAGTTTATATGAATTTAATCAAAGCAGTGGAAAAACTAGGTCAAGGTTCTAGATCTCCTACCTTCCAGTAGATAGACTTATTTTGAAGAACTCATTACAGATTATTTCAAAATTCTTGGATCATCTAAGAACCATAAGGGTAAGGAGTTGAGCTGTAAAAGAAAGGAGAGGAGGAAGGGGCAGCTAAAATTTGTGAAAATTTTGACAAAAGAGGAACATAAGAATTGACTGAATGATTGCCAAGCACCTGCAAATCTGCATGATCCAGCAGCTTAGGTAAAAACATCAGAAAAATGATTGATTTCACAGGGTGTGGTGGCTCGTGTCCATAATCTCAACAATTTGGGAGGCCAAGGCAGGAGGACTACTTGAGGTGAGAAGTTCAAGGCCAGCCTGGGCAACACAGCAAGACTCCTCTCTCTACCAAAAATAAAAAAAAAATTAGCTGGGTATGGTGACATGCGCTTGGTTATTCAGAAGGTTGAGGTGAGAGAATCACTTGATCCCAGGAGGTTGAGATTGCAGTGAGCCGCGAGTGCAGCACTGTACTCTACCCTGACAGAGTGAGACTCTCTGTATCTATAAAAAAAAATTTTTAAGGAAAAAAAAAAAAAGACTGAACAATGTGTGGGACCTTATATAGATTACAAGAACAGGAAAATCCGGAATAATGAAGTGGCTAATCAAAAGAACCAAAGAAAGCACCAAAATGGACAACATGTGAAAGAAAAACTTGAAGACTAACCACACCAAGATCAGGGACTTAACAGGAGGAAAAAAAATGTCATGTCATAAGATAAAATCCAGGATTATCACTCTGGCAGTGTGACAAAGAGGTATAGAAACTTGAAAACAAGGGTCTGATGAAACTATGTATGTGGCATTGATGGACCCAAACTGGGTTTTTGAAGATGGTTATTTTCAATAGGTTCTTTAATAGAACTGAGGGCTGTCTACAGTTAACTCAGAAAAGAAAGTCTTCCATATAAGGCCAAAGCTGGTAAAAGCAGCATAAAACAATCATGAAGAGATCAGCAGACTTCCTTCTCATAGAGCATCTCTAGTATCCCCTACTGTGGCCTTCAGGTTTTCAAACATAGCTGTAGCCCTTACAGACACAGTAAACTGGATTGGAAGTAAAAAATGGGGACCCATACTAAGGATGAAATGAAAAGAACAGAAGGATTTGGTAGAAAAGTAGCTAAAGGATGAGATCACCTATTGATAGCTAATGAAGATTTATTGATTGAATCACATGAAATCGCTAATACTTGTCTTGACCTTCAAAATGGCAATTTCATATAGTTCATCTTAATATTACAAATAGAATCACATATAAAACATAATTGTTAACAACTATAATTTGAACTCAAATAGATAAATTTCCAAATTTAATTGTTTACAGAATGAGTTTGGTTTGTCAGCACTAATATTTTACAGCACAAAACACATTTTTAATTTCCTTAAAAAGGGCAAGCTAATTTTTTTTGCCATTTTCTAACTTGGAAAAATAAGAAATTTAACGTCCTTTCAAAGGTTAAAAAGCATAAATCCTCAATACGATGCCAAGATATATTCTAAATTTTTTTAAGGATTAGAACTACAACAGTAGAATGTGTCAATCTGATGTAACTACTTCAAAAATACCAGCTCCAGACTTTCTGGAAAGATGATGATATAAAGTCATTTATCAGATTTTTATTAAATTTAGAAATAAAAAGACATTTTCCTCAGTATAAATGAATGATAAGGCAAATGGAAGACCAACAACAAAAGGGCAAGGAAAAAGATAATTTTTCATATGAATAGAGCACATTCTAATTAAACCTAAGTCATAAACCATTTTAACATATTGGAATTCAAATTAACAGTTGTTTATTTTAAATAATAACTTTCCACGGTTAAAAGAGGTTGAATAAATAATGCAACGTCTCATATAAAGCAATATCATAATCATTAAAATGTTGACAAAGAACAAAATATTTTTAAACATGTTAACAAGCCACTTTATCTCTAGCCAAAACATGCATAAATGTTTCATTATAGTACAAAATAGTAAAAAATAAAAAGTTCAATAGAAGAAAGCTTCCTAAAGTCTGCCACTCTGCCACTCTTCCTTAACTATAAGAGTATTTTCTGACATTATAGAAAATATCTCTACAGGTATATATTCAAAGAAGTCATTAGCCAAAGCTAGACATATTTGACATGTACAAATCAGCTTGCTCAGACCAACCCCTACTCAGTCTTCAACATTCATGTCCACTATAAAACGTTCCTTGACTTTCCAACTTCTACTAAAGAACATATGCATAACTCCAAAATAAACTGTATTATATTCAATTGTGACCACAAATTTAAGCGTCTCTCCCCCTCTGAAATTGCTTTCATCTCATTTCTTCAGCCTCCACTTCCCAGAATGGTGGGAGATGGCAGATACTCAACACAAATTAAATAAATCTTTATCTTTTGATAAAATAAATAGACATAGCATAAATTTTTCCCACTGTTCTTCATTGCAGTCAGGTTCCTACTGTGTGTCACACACTAAATGTTAGCATAAAGAAAAGTATTCACTTTAAGAGTAAAAGACAATATATTGTTCTGTCTCTTTTCTCAAAGGAAGGAGTATATCTGTTTTTACAAGATAATCTTCTCAGTTTAATGTGGTAGCTTTGTGTTACAAATACTTCCCTTTTAAGGCCAGGTGTGGTGGCTAAAGCCTGTAATCCCAGGACTTTGGAAGGCGCTAAGGCAGGCAGCTCACTGGAGGACAGGAATTCCAGACCAGACTGGCCAACATGGTGAAACCCCATCACTACTAAAAACATAAAAATTAGCCAGGAGCCTGTAATCCCAGCTATTCTGGAGGCTGAGGCATGAAAATTGCTTGAACCAGGGAGATGGGGGTTACAGTAAACTGAGATGACACCACTGCACTCCAGCCTGGGCAACAGAGAGAAACTGTCTCAAAACAAAACAAAAACACCTTTCCTTTAAACAAACTAAAAATCAAAACTTTGCTAAGTGTACTAACAAAACTTCATTAAACAAATTTAAAATAAAAATTTCAGTTTAAATTTTAAGCCATACTTAAATTTTAAGCCATTTCTTGACAAAAGTCAAGAAAATTAAATGTATACCCCTAATGTTAACTGTTAGGTAAATGCATTCACTGTGATTTTTTTTCCAGACAGTCCCACTCTTGTTGCCCAGCCTGGAGTGCAATGGCATGATTTCAGCTCATTGCAACCTCTGCCTCCAGGTTCAAGTGATTCTCTTGCCTCAGCTTCCAGAGTAGCTGGGATTACAGGCACTTGCCACAACGCCCAGCTAATTTTTTTTTGTATTTTTGATAGAGATGGGGTTTCACCATGTTGGCCAGGCTGGTCTTGAACTCCTGACCTCAGGTGATCCACCCACCTCGGCCTCCCAAAATGCTGGGATAACAGGCATGAGCCACCATGCCTGTTCCATTGTATTTTTACATACAATGTAAAATAAATCTCCAAATGATCTCCAAAAAACAAGCAGATCTTATTGTCTATGATTGCAATATTTTAGCTAAACACAATATTAATCATTGGCATTCACAGATTTAACATTTCTAACCACCATCAAAGGCTGTGTAATTATTGCTAATGGAATGAATAATAATCCTTCCTCATAAAGATAAAATGACCTAATATTTACAAGACCTGAAAGGAAATCAGAGTTCCAAATTAAAGGAGTAAACCTAGCTGATCACCCATCATATCCATCTCAATTAGTGTAGTTTGTGGGAATTTCTCCCTTCAAGAAAGACTTGTGAGCCGGGCGCGGTGGCTTATGCCTGTAATCCCAGCACTTTGGGAGGCTGAGGCGGGTGGATCACAAGGTCAAGATATCAAGACCATCCTGGTCAATATGGTGAAACCCCGTCTCTCCTAAAAATACAAAAAATTATCTGGGCATGGTGGCGTGTGCCTGTCATCCCAGCTACTCAGAAGGCTGAGGCAGGAGAATTGCCTGAACCCAGGAGGCAGAGGTTGCGGTGAGCCAAGATCGCGCCATTGCACTCCAGCCTGGGTAACAAGAGCGAAACTCCATCTCAAAAAAAAACGAAAGACTTGTGAATGCCAACAGTTCTACAGTTTAAAAAAATAATCTCTCTCTCAGATACATGGCCAATTCTCTGTTTTTAAATGATTCATTTTCTTTATAATCTGAAACACTTTCTTTTCAGTGGCTAACGAGAAAGAACTATGATGACATTAAACACTTCTGATATGAATGATTAAATGGGCAGCTCTCTATTAAAATCAAGAATAAGCATTAAGTAAATATTAGTTGAAATCAAATTAGAAAAGTTTTCATCTTAACTAAATGTCTCAATTAAAATGTCTCAATTGTACCCGCAGTACAATGAATGTTCTTAAAGCTTGCTTATCTGTTCCTACTGACTAGAAAACATATTTTGTTGTCAATTATTTCTAATTTCAGTTACTGAGGCTCCTTTCTACTTTTCTTTTTCTTAAAGATTGTGATAAGAATGCTATATTCGACTTGCAATATCCTACCCAAACAACTGAAGTGTCTAGTAATAACTGATACCATGAAGATTCACTGTCCTGATGTTAACCTCACAGAGGAAGGAAGTAGTAAGCATCAATTTAAACATAAGTAAAGTTCTAGTAACAAATTTAACCATGAATAAAACAAATCTTTTGAGAAAAAAAAAACGCCATGCTTTCTCTCTTGACCAAGAGCGAATGCAGAAACAAATGGTTCTAGTTATGGTACATGAATACTTAAATACATATCTCCATCAACCATAAGAATTTGAACAACCACTTATGCTCATTGTAAAAATGCCAAAATCTCCAGAAATAATAAAAATATTCAATAATAGTCAAGTTAATGAAGTCTTGGCTTCAGTAATAGAATCTTGCTGTACGACTTTTTCTTTTAGAAGTAGAAAACAGGAAACTGTGGCATTGCTTTTTCTAAGTGGTTCAGCACATTGGGGCAAATGGTGGCAATTACCAAGTAGAAGAGAACAAAAATCAGCTAAGCACTGTGTGAAGGGCAGACATAAGATAGCTATATAAACAAATAATTTAGATTAGTATATCAAAGGGCTTCTAATTACTTATCACAAAGATAAAAGTACTAATCTGACTTTAAAAACAGCCATAGCCTTACAGTATCAAGTACTCCTGGCATTAACTGTTGGCAGTCTGTAATCATGTATTTATAAAATGGAGCAAAATAGTTTGTTGAACTTCCTTCTTCATAAGCCACTTATACTAGTAGAGAAAAATCTCCCTTTGTCTCTGTAGTGCCACTTACTATTTATCTCATCCCCTCTTCACAATCGGAACCTGTCTGCTTCCAAAAATGTCTCTTTTTCTTCTAGAGGCTTTCTGTGATAAATTAGTAAATACCTGTGAAGAAGTAACATGGGAATATGACCTTTGAAATTCTCCTAGCACTAAAATCCCTTAAAGGGACTATATCCTGAATGTATAGAAGAGAAGTCAAGGTACTCTACAAGATTACATTCCTCTTTGCAACCTGAAGAAGAAACAAAGTTCTAGTTGCAAATAGGTAGCCCAAGTAGAAAGAAGAGCCTACAGGAAAAGAACTGGGATAACTGTGAGACAGGCTTGGAACAAGTGTGACTCACTAAATGCTTAAACTGATAAGAAATTCAAGCTCAGCACAACTCCTCATCCTCAATTTCTCAAATTGCTCTTCAACTCATCAGTGTTACTAGAAGTGCATCTTCAGGTCTATGAAAAAACAAGGCTTTGGTGTAAAGGAGTACCTTAAGTGGATGCAGTTAAGGTAGAAGGAATATGAAGGAATCTTATGACTTACTGCAGCAGTAGCAGACGTGTTTGACACCTAGTTAGAAATGTCAATCAGTACTGCTATGCCTGATAGTAATGATTAATTTCTTAATACTATGTGAGATAAATTAGGTATTAACTAGGTTCAGGAACATTTTCTAAAAATATCATTACTAATTATGATTTCTATAGGAAAATGTTTTTGAATTTCAAACACTGGATTGAACTTGTGAAATTCAATCGTTTCATAAGTTGAATCTTACTGAAGATAAACAATAGTCAGACTGGCACAACAGCACAAGGGACAAGAAGCCTGGGATAAAATCCGAATTCCATCATCACTAGCTGTGCGATTTTGGACAAGTTACCGTGAACTTGCTGTGCCTCCCTTTCTACATCTATAAGATGGGACATTTCAAAAAACAGAATTTACTTCATAAAGATTTATATAAGGCCAGGCATGGTGGCTTATGCCTGTAATCCCAGCACTTTGGGAGGCAGAGATGGGTGGATTGCCTGAGATGAGGAGTTCGAGACCAGCCTGGCCAACATGGTGAAACCCTGTCTCTACTAAAAATTCAAAAATTAGCTTGAAGTGGTGGCACATGCCTGTAGTACCAGTTACTCAGGAGGCTGAGGCAGGAGAATCTCTTGAAGCCAGGAGGTGGAGGTTGCAGTGAGCCAAGATTGCGCTACTGCACTCTAGCCAGGCAACAGAGCAAGACTCCATCTCAAAACAAAACAAAAACTATAACCAGCCTATTTTTATGTTTTTTAAGAGTCAGGGTCTCACTCTGTTTCCCTGGCTGGAGTACAGCAGCATGATTACAGCTCACTGAAATTTCAAACCCCTGGCTCGAGTGATCTACCCACTTCAGTCTCCCATGTAGTTGGAACTACAGGTTCTTGCCAGTATGCCTCATTAATTTTGAAAACTTTTTGTAAAGAAAGGGTCTCGCTCTGTTGTCCACATTGGTCTCAGACTCCTGGCCTCAAGTGACCCTCCTGCCTCAGCTTTCCGTGAGTCACCATGCTAGGCCACTTTTCACAATATCATTTTTAGAAATGATAGCAGTATAATTGATTTTCATAAGAAATTTTTTAATTAAAATAAGATACTAAGATCCCAAGTCTCAATATCAAAGTAGCAAAAATTTAAATTGTTTCAGGTTTTCTAAATCTTATAGTTCACAGCCAAAATGCAAAGATATTTAAAGTACTTTAACAACAGAACTACTATGTCTGTTTTATATAATTGAAAGATGTGAACATAAAAATCATTAAGTGGGGTCCAAAGTGGCTCCCGCCAGAGGTCATGGCGCTTGCAAAGGCGAGGTCATCAGTTCAAGGCTAACCTGAGCAACCTCATAAGCTCAAACTGATTGGCAAAAAAAAAAAAAAAAAAAAAAAATCATTAAGTGAGTCATGTTCTCTAAGAACTGTAATAACTTAAAAGACTAAAAATATGTGGCATATCCTGGAACCAAAGAGCAATTATAGCAAGGTTGCAGGATACAAAGTTAATATATGAGTCAACCACTTTCCTATATACTAGTAATGAACAAGTGGAATTTGAAATTAAAAATACTACTTACATTAGCACCCAGAAAAACATGAACACTTAGTTATAAATCTAATAAAATATGCACAGATCTGTATGTGGAAAACCATAAAACTCTGATGACTGAAATCAAAGAACCAAATAAATGGAGAGATATTCCATGTTCATGAAAAGGGTATTATCAAGAAGGCAGTGCTTCCCAACTTAATCTACAGATTCAATGCAATTTCAATCAAATCCCATCAAGTTATTTTATGGATATATATATTTTTAAAAAAACATTCTAAAGTTATTAGAAGAGGCAAAAGACCCAGAACAGCCAACACAATACTGAAGAACAAAATTGGAGGACTGACATTAACTGACTTTAAGATCTACTAGAAAGCTAGCACAATGAAGACTGTGCTACTGATGAAAGAAGAAATAAACAGATAAACAGAATGGAACAGAGGGGCCAGAAATAGACCCATATATAGTCAAATGATCGTTGTCTAAAGGGCAAAGGCTATACACTGGAGAAAAACACACTTTGGTTTGAAATATGGTACTGAAACAACTGGACATTCATGTGCAAAAAAAGATTATCTAGACACACACCTTAAACCCTTCACAAAAATTAACCCAAATAGGACATAGACATAAACATAAAACACAAAGTTATAAAAGTCCTGGAAGATGACATAGGAGAAAATAAAGATAACCATGGACAAGGCAACAACTTTTTAGATGCAACACCAAAGGCATGATCCATGAAAGAAATGATAAGCTGTACTTCATTACAATTAAAATCTGCTCTGTAAAAATAATGTCAAGGAAATGAGAAAACAAACCAGACCAGGAGAAAATATTTGCAAAAGACATATCTGATAAGAACTGTCATACAAAATAAAAAAAATTCTTAATTAAAACTCAACAATATGAAAACAACCTTATTTTAAAAATGCATCAAAGACCTTAACAGACACCTCGTCAAAGATATGCTGATAGCAAATAAGAATATGAAGGCCAGGCACAGTGGCTCATGCCTGTAATCCCAACACTTTGGGAGGCCGAGGCAAGTGAATCACCTGGGGTCAGGAGTTCAAGACCAGCCTGGCCAACATGATGAAATCCCCTCTCTACTAAAAATATAAAAATTAGCTGGGCGTGGTGGCAAGCACCTGTAATCCCTGCTACTCGGGAGGCTGAGGTGGAAAACTGCTTGACCCTGGGAGGCAGATGTTGCAGTGAGCCAAGATCTGTTGCCCACACTTCAGCCTGGGCAACAGTGAGACTCCGTCTCAAAAAAAAGAAATACATATGAAAAGCTGTTCTACATCATATGTCATTAGGAAAATACAAATTAAAATAAGGAAATACTATTACACACCTATTAGAATGGCCAAAATCCAGAACACTGACAACACCAAATGCTGAAAAGAATGCAGAGCAACGGGAACTCTGAACCATTGCTAGTAGGAATGCAAAATGATATAGCCTCTTTGAAAGACAGTTTGCTGGTTTCTTATAGTCTTACCATATGATCCAGAAATTGCACTTGCTGGGTTTTACCCAAAGGAGCTGAAAACGATTGCCAACACAAAAAACTGTAAATAGATGTTCATATCAGCTTTATTCATAATTGCCAAAATTTGGAAGCAACCAAGATATCCCTCAGTAGGTGAATGGATAAACTGTGGTACATCCAGACAATGGAATATTATTCAACCCTGTAAAGAAATGGGCTCTGAAGCCATGAAAAGACAGAGGAACCTTAAATGCATACTCCAAAGTGAAAGAAATCAACCTGAAAAGTCTACATACTGTAAGATTCCAACTATATCCAAACCCATAGAATGTACAACACCAAGAAAGAACCCCAAAGTACATTATGGACTTTGGGCAATTATGGTGTATCAATGTATTTTCATCAAAACTGTAAGAAATTTACCATTCTGGTGAAGGATGTTGATAACAGTAGAGGCCATGCATGTGTGGGAACAAGGAATAAACAGAAAATCTCTTGTATCTTCCTCTTAAAATTGCTATAAACCTAAAAAAGTCTTTGAAAGAAATTTTAATGTGACACAAAAATAAAATCGATTACATGAAATTTCACATAATCTACTACTATCTTTACAAAACACATTTCTATTATTTTTCTGATAAATTTATGGAAAGATTTATATAATTAAAAACAGTATGAGCATTGTGTTTGCTTTTTAGATACACTGTACTACAATATTTCTTAGGAGCAGTTAATAAGTATGTACTCATGGGTACCAGGCACATGGGCTGAATATCTATGAATCCAAGTTTGCTACAATATCACCTCCTCATTGAGGCTTTCCCTACATGCCCTATCTAAAACAGGTATTTTCTATCCCCTTACTCTATCTTTGTTAAATGCATCACAACTACCATATTACATGCCCATTTCATCACGAGATTATCATCAGCCTCTCCCAGTAAATGAGGGCCAAGATTCTCTCAGTTATATAAACAGTTACATCCCTGTTGCCAAGAACAGTACCTGGCATACAGATACTGAATAAATAACAAATGTATGATTTGAAATAAGAACATTTTTTAAGGTTGGTGAAACAAAAGGCACAGTCATTTAAAACCCAAGAATATTCATTTCGCCATGACAGTAAGGATTTCTTTTTTTCTATAACTCAAGAGTAAGTGGTATACAAAAAGTAGAAAAGCAGTTTATACTTTATTTCTACAAAGTTCCTTTGAGACAAGTTGTATTCATTCTTACCAACATGGGCAAAACCCATGTTAACAACAGTAAGAAAATAATAATTTCTCTCTTAGAGATGAGTACTTTAGAATAACTTCTGATTTTTTGAAATCAACTAAATTAACTTTAAACTTCTGTCCCGGAGCAAACAAAAAAACTAAATTATTTTAAAAAGTGAATCAAAGCCCAAAATATCAACCAATCTTAAAAACCAACCTTGAATCAACTAAACACTAACCAAGAGAAAAGTCAGTCTATAACATTATTTCAAATAGGCCTCTGTAGTAGGAAAGTAGTGAAGGAAAGCAGACAGAAGAAAATAAAGTTGGAGAACTGAGAAGAAATCTAGATGTTTCAAACCTAAAAGTTAACCTTAGTTGTTAACTGCTAATACCTGACTGAATCCATCCTTTAAATTGCACATGTCAAATTATCACTCAGCTAGCAAAAGGACCTCCAATATCTCCATCAAAGTCTCTTATACTTGCATTTCTCTCTAATAGAGGTTTAAGGTTCACCAATTTAACTCTTAACTTCATCCAGTGCTAGAGTAAGGATAAAAATAAAAATAAAAAAAGAACTTAATTGTAGAACTTACTAAAAACACAATTCTAATATCCAGAATCTACAAAGAACTTAAACAAATTTATAAGAAAACTACAACCCCATCAAAAAGTGGGCAAAGGACATAAACTGACACTTCTCAAAAGGAGACATTTATGTAACCAACAAACTATGAAAAAAAGCTCATCATCACTGGTCATGAGAGAAATGCAAATCAAAACCACAATGAGATACCATTGTCATATCTCATCACACCAGTTGCAATGGCAATTATTAAAAAGTCAGGAAACAACAGATGCTGGAGAGGATGTGGAGAAATAGCAATACTTTTATGTTGCTGGTGGCAGTGTGGATTAGTTCAACCACCGTGGAAGACAGTGTGGGGATTCCTCAAGGATCTAGAACCAGAAATACCATTTGACCCAGCAATACCATTACTGTGTATATACCCAAAGGATTACTAATCATTCTACTTAGAAACACATGCACACGTATGTTTACTGTAGCTGTACTTAATAATAGTAAAGACTTGGAACCAACCTAAATGCCCATCAATGATAGACTGGATAAGGAAAATGTGGCACATATACACCATGGAATACTATGCAGCCATAAAAAAGGATGAGTTCATGTCCTTTGCAGGGACATGGATGAAGCTGGAAACCATCATTCTCAGCAAACTAACACAGGAACAGAAAACCAAATACCACATGTTCTCACTTACAAGTGGAAGTTAAACAATGAGAACACATGGACACAGGGAGAGGAACATCACACACTAGGACCTGTCGGGGGTGGGGAGGACAGGGAAGGAGAGCATTAGGACAAATACCTAATACATGCAGAGCTTAAAACCTAGATGACAGGTTGATAGATGCAGCAAACTACCATAGCACATCCTATGTAATAAACCTGCATGTTCAGCATACGTATCCCAGAACTTAAAATAAAATTTAAAAAATTTTTTTAAAAGGCCAGGTGCAGTGGCTCACGCCTATAATCCCAGCATGTTGGGAGGCCGAGGCGGGTGGATCACGAGGTCAAGAGATCGAGACCATCCTGGTCAACAAGGTGAAACCCCGTCTCTACTAAAAAATACAAAAATTAGCTGGGCATGGTGGTGCATGCCTGTAGTCCCAGCTACTCGGGAGGCTGAGGCAGGAAAATTGCTTGAACCCAGGAGGTGGAGGTTTCAGTGAGCCGAGATCGTGCCATTGCACTCCAGCCTGGGTAACAAAAGCGAAACTCCGTCTCAAAAAAAAAAATTTTTTTTAAAGACAATTCTAAAACTCATGCCACCCTCAATTTTATAAGCCCAGAGAAGTGTTTTTTTGTTTTGTTTTGTTTTGTTTTGCTTTTTGGTCTTCTTTTTTTTTGAGACAGTGTTTCACTCTTGTGGCCCAGGCTGGAGTGCAAAGGCTAGATCTTGGCTCACTGTAGCAAGGGATTCTCCTGCCTCAGCCTCCTGAGTAGCTAGGATTACTGGCATGCACCACCATGCCCAGCTAATTTTGTATTTTTAATAGAGATAGGGTTTCTCTATGTTGGTCAGGCTGGTCTCAAACTCCTGACCTCAGGTGATCCACCCACCTAGGCTGCAATTACAGGCATGAGCCATTGCACCAGGCCAGAGAAGTCCTTTTTATCAAGTATCACAGGGGATTCCTATTCAAACTCAAGTTTGAGAACTAGTATATTAACCCACTTTTCAAAACTCAGTTGAAGTCACCTACCACGGCAGGCCCCAACCTTTTTGGCACAAGGGACCAGTTTCACAGAAGACAATTTTTTCACACACAGCGGGGGGTGGGGAGAACAGTGTGGAGGGAGAATGGCTTCAGGATGAAACTGTTCCACCTCAGATCATCAGGCATTAGATACTCATAAGGGGCACCCAACCCAGATCCCTCGCATGCACAGTTCACAATAGCGTTTGCGCTCCTATGAGAATCTAATGCTACCACTGATCTGACAGGATGTGAACCTCAGGTATTAATACTCGCTTGCTGTGTAATGCAGGTCTTAATAGGCTGCGGACCAGTACAAGTTCACAGTCCCATGGGTTGGGAACTTGTCACCTACTACATGACCCAACCCCCCTCAGTTAGAATTAATTTATTTCCTCTGTATTCTTTGAACATATCACATGTGCTTCTCTTAAAACATTTACTATACTCTTCCCCAAACTCCCCTTTACTTCCCTCAAAAAGAAAAGTTCTCATTAAATCCAATTGATTATGGCAAAGATTTACAACCTCCCCACAATCCACTCTTCCACACCTGCCCACAAACCATCGTTCAATTCCAGCAGTAAGCTACTACAGGATGATACACAGACACAAGCCTGCAATTCCAGGAGCTAGCTCTAATCTACCTATTACCCACAAATTAGCTTGAATGATAGAAAGATTTCTATCTGATCAAAGTTGGTCTGTAATTTTCAAAAAGTAAAGTGCAATAGAGCAAATGGCTTTGTTCCATTAGTAAATTTCCTATAAACTGTCTTTACAACAACTTGAAAGCATAAAAACAAAGCATGAGTTCAGTATTTTCGAGTCTGGATCATAATTCTATTCTCCTTCACTCATAATACAAGAACCTTATTATATGCACAGGTATCTGCTGAGATTTGGTCTACATAATGTATCAGAGAATGAGAGCACAGAATTAGTTATCACTGATTAAAACAAGAATTAAATCAAAACATTCCAAGATTGCTTTCTATTTTGGAGCAGTATTTAAGACAGTAGTGAAAGACTTGGCCAAACATACAAAGGTTCCAGGTATTACCTGTATGTGACTTACGAAAACATAGAAAAAAAGAATGATAAAAGATATCAAACTTGAACCAAAATGGCATGGAAACTCAGCAGTGGAAATCAGACTAAATTTTATTCAATCCGAAACATGTAACTATCCTGAAAAATGTTCTGAGTAGTCATGGAATCATAATGTAAGAAAGTGCTTTAATACCCCTCAAGTTCTCTTATCTAGGAGGGAGTTGGAACTCTTATCAACATTGAGTGACTTTTCCAAATCCATACAACTAACAATGTGCAGAATCTGGGTCCTCTGAGTTCAAGACCAATGTTCTTTTAATAATATCATTAGGCCCCATCAATGCAAAACAAGTTCCGATTTCAATAAGCTGAATCCTCAATAAATTCAGCCCATGTTCACTTCATTTAATGGTTAAACCCTTTCCTTTGAAAAATTCCAAGCATTAACCACACTTGCATATACAGACATTATCAATTTCATAGCTGGGAAAGATAAAATTCAGCCAACAGAATTAACTCAGAAATATAAGCAATTCCAGAATAAAGACAGCCAACTAATTAGTTCTAAAGTTACATTCAGAAAAACTGCACAAGATTACATTAGTTTCAAACATAACTACCTCTTTTGAACTGACAGGATGAGAGGGGTTCTACTTCTAGTATTCCAGAACACTGAGAACAAGTTCACATTTAGCTTTTCTGTATGATGATTTTAAGTATTTTAATCATACTTTCTCTTCAACTTTTCAGACCAAAAAGTCAAAATTTAATCTCAAATTTTAAAAATGAAAATATGAGTTTTAGTTCAGACTGCCAAGCAGCTATTGTTACCTTAGATAAATCACTGTCAATTTCTGGACCCCAGATTCTTTTTTCTGTAAAAATGGGGATGGAGGCCAGGCGCAGTGGCTCAGGCCTATAATCCCAGCACTTTGGGAGGCCGAGGCGGGTGGATCACAAGGTCAAGAGACTGAGACCATCCTGGTCAACAAGGTGAAACCCCATCTCTACTAAAAATACAAACATTAGCTAGGCATGGTGGCCCGTGCCTGTAGTCCCAGCTACTCAGGAGGCTGAAGCAGGAGAATT
The DNA here is from genome assembly GCF_049354715.1 of Callithrix jacchus. Lineage (NCBI taxonomy): Eukaryota > Metazoa > Chordata > Mammalia > Primates > Cebidae > Callithrix > Callithrix jacchus. The sequence continues at coordinate 122,548,378 of NC_133503.1, read as the reverse complement.
GCTTGAACCCAGGAGGCGGAGGTTGCGGTGAGCCGAGATCGTGCCATTGCACTCCAGCCTGGGTAACGAGCGAAACTCTGTCTCAAATTAAAAAAAAAAAAAAAAAAATGGGGGTGAAGAGTGAATAATTAGGCTTTGGTTCCTACCAGTTCTGTTTTCCCTATCCTCATCTAATTTCACTGATACAAATGAAAAACAACTCTCTTACTACAAACCACATTATTCACTGATGTTAAAAAAATAATAAATAAGAAAAAAAAAAACCTTTGAAGAGATAGGTTATCTGGTAAAGTACACCAGGAACTACATTCTTTTGAAGGTCTTTGTTTTACACTCAACTAAGTTTCTAAAAGTCATTCAAAAGCCAACAACAACACACATTAACTGAACGTTGGCAATATTTGGCCCTGAAAATACAGGGCAAACTGAAGCTAAATTCCAGGTCAGAGGCTCCTGCAGGTGAGGGTTTCATATCTTCTATACAATCAAGAAACTGACTGTAATGAACCCCACCAGAGTACTGTGATCTCGAAAAACAGTAAAGGTTAAGAAACCCCTTGCCCCTGTTTGTGTTCTGAAAAACTGGCTTATTGCAAAGAATCACCTTTCCTGTAGAACTCAGATAAGACTGAGGGTTGATCCAAACCCCCCATCCCCTTGTTTAACTAGGGGAGCCATAACAAGGCCATAAGTGGATCCTTCTAATTTCCATCTTTTGCTTCGTAAATGACATGCTGAAGTACCTGTCCCACAGATCAATCAGAACAAAATACTTACTAGCCAAACTTTAAGTTCTCGGCCCCCTTCCCTCGTTCTGAAACAACATATACAAACCTCTCTTAAGAGCTCCTCCTCAGAATAGACGGCCTCAAGGTAAAACATAATCTGGTTACTGTCGGAGCATACCCACCTTTTCATCCCAATTCCTTACATTTTATTTACTCCTCCCTATAAAAGACAAACCCTTTCTACCTAACCTTTAAGACACTTGCAAATCTTATGGTCATTCTTTCTACTGCAACAGTTCCTTCAACCTTCCTCCACACGCTTGCCATATTCCTTTCGAATAAAGTTTGTCCCTACTAAACTCGGGTTTTTTATTTGACACCTTTTCAATTATGAAATGGCTAAATGTAAAGAATAACGCGACGTTGCCGTTCTTTAAATGACAGGTGTTGATCCTGTACAAGGGGACTCGTTGTGTCCACTTGGAAAGGCTAAAAGCATTTTTAAAATCTGAAGTCCTTGGCCACTGTTCTGCGACTGGGTAGCGGGGCGCAGAGGTGACTGACCCGTCAAGGTCAACTCTGGGATCACCTGGCGCCACAGGTCATACAGTGAATGAGCCACGAACAGGCAGGCTACCCAGTCCACACTCGCTGACAGAGACTCCCCTACCTCCTGCCCGCTAGTCTTCCAGCCAGGCAGGCCTGATGCTGCTTCCTCAAGGGCTCAGACACCCTGGGACAGGTGATGGGTCCTGCTCAGCCGCTCATCCCAACGTTTCAACTCCATTCAGAGCAGAGCAGCCGACAGCTCTTTTCACAGGACTGACCTTCCGGCCCTTTCGCTCCAATGTTGTCGCTCCTGCACCCACAGAATAACTCACCATGGTACCTAGGATAGGTCGTGGACTAGACACCTTGGAGTCGCCGGGACAGTCTCACACCTCTTCCCTCCGGGTCCTTGAACCGGGAGCCTCTCAAACAGCGAGAGAGAGGGTCTTCCGGCTCTGCCGGAAGTTCTACGTGCGCGGGACAGGAAGTTCCTCCCAACTTCAGCGTTACGTCGACCCCACGCCACGCTGAGGTGAAGATACGCAAGACGTCCTCTAAAGCAACTTCCGTGGGTGCCAGGTTATGGGCTGGGGGCGGTGCTGACCTTGAGAGCGCGTAGGAGGCGCAGGCGCAGCACAGGTGCGTGGGCGGGCGGAGCGCAAGTGGCTGCGTTTACCAGGACCCTGAGGTAGGTTGGGTGGTTTCAGCTGGTGCTCATCCTCTGTCTTAGAGGTGACGGAGGAACACATTGGTGTGGGGAGCGGGAGGGGCGGCGGAGGGCCGCGCGTGGGAGTGAGGATGCGCGATGGGAGTCGACTCCAGACCCAGGTGATTTAGAGAAAGTAAAGACCACGTTTGGCTGTATTTTCCTCAGCTTAACTGACGCCCTCTTTTTACCCTCTCGTTTTCCCGACTCGATCCCATGTTAGCATGTCCACTTTTCCACAGACCTGTTCCTCTGTTGCTTCTGATCCCTGCCTTAATGGGTACCCTAGCTCTACCCTCCCTCAGGGCAATGGCGTCTTATAGTGAGAAGTTTCTTCGCTATTCACAGGTGCCAATTGAAGTCAGAAGAACATCTACCAAGAGCAGAGAAACCAGGAAGAAAATGCTGCCTGTTTAACACGTTCCAATATGGACGTTTTCCATGTAGATATATATATATCAGAGGCAAATAAGTGAAACCCCCCATATACCTTTTAATTTTGTGTTTTTTCCAAACTCTGTTCCAGTCAACTTTCTCTCCCTTTTTATTTAATTATAATGAGACATCGTACTGGAGGCAGGCTTGAAATGGATATATAGAACACTTTAAACCCAGAAATTTGTCTCATAACTTGGGGATCTTTACTTAAGTTGTAGCTATCAGTAATTTCATCCATGAGGTCACTTTCTACCATAGTGTGACGTTTTGTTACAAAATTGGAATTAGTAAGGAAGTTTTGGGAGAAGTAAAGAAGGTTGAGTAGGCAGACGTAGTTACAGATATTAAGTTTTACCCTCCTTATCAAAGTACCTGGAGGGTGTGGTATCCAAGCTATAAATGGCCCAAAGACTCGGAATCGGAGTTCTCAGCAATCTAAAAGAAGCATGCACACGGCAGTTGCTTTGTATCAGGAAAGGGGACACAGACTGAATGCGTGAGGCTTTTTTGTTTGTTTGTTTTTTAAGTTTAAACTTGGTTTTGTGGGGGGACGAACAGCATGACAATTAAAGAAGATCTAGGAATCATAAGTATTGACAGAACAACTGGAGGGGAGGTGGAACTGGAGAATAGTTTGTGAAACAGATCTTGCTGAGGATGCATCCAGAACTTCCTGAACGGTTCCTCTTCTGCTATGTAGGGACAAGGTTGTAAATAGACAAGCCACAGGGCGTTCTGCAAATGCTAAGTGTGGTAGAGAGGGGCTGGAATTGTCTGTTGGTGTATCTGTGGGAAGCAGCTACTATCCTTGGAGAAGAAAACATGGAGAAGGTAAGTGGCTATCAGCCTGTTAGAGACAACACATTCTGTGAAGTTGTACTCTTTCATTTCTGGCACTGTGGTTCTTCTATCTGTCCTAAACCTGGCAGTCTCATTGAGGTTTACAAAGTATCTCCCTCTTTGTGACAGTAAAACTAGAATTATCAGGATGGAATTCATTCCTGCTAGAGTAAAACCATAAGACGAAATAGCAGTTTTTATTATCTGCATATCATTTTTAATAGATCACAGAGTTCTGTGTTCCTTATTTGGTGTATGGCAAGTTGATAAATAATTCTTGGTTAATATTCTTTAACGTTCTGTTTCACACATTTCTATATTACATTTGAAAAATCTTTTTAATGCTTAAAATGCATATATGTTTTAAGGTAGTGCCATCCAGTCTTTCTTATTTTGTAGAATAATATTGCTATCTATTGGTTGCCTGCCTTAAAGTAGAATAATTTCCATTTCCATTACTTAAAATAAGTGGGTATCTTTAACAAAGTTACAAAGGGGACAATAATGAAAGGGAAGAAAAAATAGAAGATGGAGAGTAAAAGAAATTCAGTAGTTTCAGCAAGGAAATTAGGAGCATAATCTTTGAGAAAGTCTTGGTTGCTTCCTTTAGGGCTTTATCATCAGTCGAAATGTCCTGAGTGAGAACTATTCTCAAGTGCTTTCAAGACCAACAAAAAGTTACACTACCCACAGTGACCTGGAACTCTTTCAGCCATTAAGATAATATAACTTTTTTGCAATTCAGGCCATACTTTTTTGCAAAATGTTATTAGTTTTTCCTTTAAGACATTTCTGCTTTTTCTGAACAAGTGTGTCATATGCTTTCATTGTAATTTTTTTTTTTTTCCCTAACATATACTGTTTTCCTAATTAGACTATAAATTCTGCCAGAACTGGGACCTTGTTTTGTTTTCCTGCCTTTCCCTTAAGAAATATAATTTGAATGAATGTTGTAAACATTTAAATTGCCCTTAAAGCGCTTTACGGCAAAGATGTTATTTGTAGTAATACCTACAATGGTAAAAAGTTTGTTGCAGTATTACGTACAATAATAAGGTTGATCAATTGTTATATGTTTAGTGGAATATTATCTAGCTCTTTTAAAAAGCCACTGAACTAGTCTTTCTAATGGAAAATGTTTATTTTCTAAGTTAAAAGAGCGTTTTAGGCCAGGCACAATGACTCACTACTGTTACCACAGCACTTTGGGAGGCTGAGGTGGGAGGATCACTGGAGCACAGGAGTTAGAGACTAGCCTAGGCAATATAGTGAGACCTCATCTCTACAAAAATTTAAAAATTAGCTGACTGTGATGTTTGTGCTGGTAATTTCAGCTACTCAGGAGACCGAGGTGAGCTGATCACTTGGGACTAAGAGGTAGACGCTGCAGTAAACTGAGGTCACATCACTGCACTCCAGCCTAGGCAACAGAGCAAGATCTTGTCTCAAAAAACTAAGAAGCATATATAGACTGCATGTTTGTGTCCTCCCTCCCTCCACACAAAATTTCATATGTTGAAACCCTAATCCCCAATGACATGATAGAAGGTGGGGCCTTTGGGGGACAATTAAGTAATGAGGGTGAAGCCCTCATGAAATTAGTGCCTTTACAAGAATAGACACTAGACAGGTTGCTTCCCCTCTTTCTTGCTCTTCACAGTGTGAGGATACAAGAAAACAGACAACTAACTACACATCAGGAAGGGGGCCTGATTTGTGCCAATCATGCTAGCACTCTCTTCTCTGATTTCCCAGCCTCCAGAACTGTGAGAAATAAATTTCTGTTGTTTAAGTCACCCGGTTTATGGTACTTAGGTTATACCAGCCCAGATTAAGATAGCAGGATCCAAAATTGTGCCCAGTATGATTGCTTTGACATGAAAAAAATCCTAAGCACAGAGAGTAAAAAGTAACCAAAATATATCAGTCACCACTGCTAGCATTGACTCTCTAAAACAGCTTTTCTATATTGGGTTTTTTTTTTTTTTTTTTAATCTTAACACTGAGCATAGTGGCTCATGCCAGTAATCCCAGCACTTTGGGAGGCCGAGTTGGGCAGATCATTTGAGGTCAGGAAGACCAGCCTGACCAGCATGACAAAACCCCATCTCTACAAAAAATACAAAAATTAGCTGGGCATGGTAGCACACCCCTGTAGTCTCACCCACCTACTTGGGAGGCTGAGGTGATAGGATTGGACCTGGGAAGCAGAGGTTGCAGTGATCTGTGATTGCATCACTGTACTCCAGCCTGTATGACAGAGCAAGACTTCATCTCAAAAGTAAATAAATAAATAAATATGATTTTTTGTTTGTTTTCAACATTACATTATGCTTTTTAACATTCACTATATTACTGTCATCTTTCAGGTTGGAAAAAAATGTTTTAAATGTTATTCTGAAGTACATTGCAACCTTTAACAATTCAGTAGACTTCCTCTGAAGTTTTATTTTCATGTAGCTTACCACAGTTATGTTTAGGAATATGCCACATATCTGATTAATTGGTGAAATATTTCTTGCAATTTTACACAGATTGTACAATGCACGTTTTCAAGGACCACTAACATACATAATGGGAACTTGACTCCATTTGATACTTTTTGGCATCAAGAAAGTCTTTAAGCAACCAGTGCCACCAAGAGCAATAAAAAGACAAAACCATCTGAAAGTATCTATCTGTTTAAAACTTTAATTAGCTTTATTCATTCATTAAATATTTTTTGAATATCAAACTGTATCAGTCACTCTTCTACACTCTTGAGGAAATAGTAAATAAAGCAGATATTTTCTCTTCTATGAGGAAATTTTCATTTTAGTAGCAATAAATCATAAATTAACAAAAATAGAAGATAATGGTAAGTACTAGGCATGAAATTCAAACATGACTATTTTAGATTAGGTGATTAAGGAAAATAAAGTACCATGTAAGCTGCTATGTAAAACTCGGCGAAACCGTTGCTTGCAAGAAAGGACAACAGTGCAAAGAATCTAAGGCATGATCTAGCTTAGAATACTTCAGGAGACAAAAGAAGGCCTTTGTGATTAGAGCATAGTGACTTAACAGGAGAATACTGTAACTTTAGAGGCATAGGAAAGGGCTAGATCATGTTACCTTTGAAAGATAGGAAAGAATTTAGACTTTATTCTTTGTGCAAATGGAAAAAAAATTAGAACATTTTAATACAAAGAGTGATAAAATACATTTTTAAAATCCACTTTGGTAATTTGTTTTTTAATTGGAGTATCTAGTCTGATTACATGTAACATAATTACTAACATATTTGGATTTAAATTTTTCCTTGTTCCTTTTCTATTTGTCCCACCTCTCCTAGGTTCATTTGCTCTTTTGCCTTTTGGATTTCTTTTTGGATTCAGCCTGTAACATCTGGTATTCCGAGGGAGACTCTGATCCAACTGCCAAACAGCCCCAACCCTGCTTAGCTTCTCAGATCAGATGAGAACAGCATATTCAGGGTGGTATGGCTATAGACCTTTTAGATTATTTTTAATTATTCCATTTTTCCTACCCCAAAGCTTGACAGATATCTTTTATTTTCTTTTAACTATTCACCTCAGGTATTAAAACATGGAACTTGGGTTTATCATCTTCTAAGGTAATTTGGTATTATACTTCTTCCAGGACAATGTAAGGACCTGAGAACACTTCATTTACTTCCACACTCCATATTACATACTTTGTATATTCTTAATATGTATTTCCTAAATTTTCATTTTTTTATTTTTAAATTCTCATTATTTAAAGAATTTAAATTTTGAGAATAAATTTTTATTATTTTATTATTCTCATTATTGTTTTTTATTCAATATGCAATTTCCCAAAGATTTACTTTTATTGTGTTTTGTGGTTCCTGGAATCTGAGCTTCCATCTGAAATCTTATTTCTTCTTCTTGAAGACATACTTTAATTATCTTTATATGTCTACTGGTAACAAATTCTTTCAGATTTTCTCTCCTGAAACTGTCGTATTTTACTTTCATTTTCTAAGAACCTTTTTGCTGAATAAGCAGCTGTTTTATCATTTCAAAGATAGATTTTATTCCTTCTGGCTTCCATTATATCTTATGAGACATTATGTCCTTTTTTATTTTTCCTCTTCAAAAGTGATCTCTTTTTTTGCATGGCTACCTTTAAGAGGTTTGTCTTAAGTTTGATGTGCCCACATGTTGCTTTTTGTTTGGTTGTATTTTTTGTCTTTTTTTTTTTTTTTTTCCTCTTTGAGATTTGTAATGTTTCTTGAATCTGATGTGATGTCCTTAGACTGTTTTAGAAAATTCTCAGCTCTGTTTTATCAGGCATTGGTCTGCCTTCACTCTCCTTTCTCCTCTTCTTTTGGTACTCCACTTAACATGTGTATTTGACAATTCACTTTGTCCCTTGTATTTTCCATTTGTTTTCTTCTCTCTGTTTCATCCTGAATATTTCTTCTTAAATTTCAGTTCACTATTTTAATAGTCACTAATCTGTTAAAAATTTCTTTTGAAACATTTATTTTAGCTATATTTTTGGTTGTTATCAGTTCAAACATTTCTACTTGATTCTGTTTTATTGTTTCCAGTTGTTTACCAAATATCTCTATCTTTTATTTCCTCAAACATTCTAATCACAATTACTGTAAAACCTGTATCTAATAACTATGGTGTCCATTATTATCTGACACTTTTTGTGTTTCTTGTTGTTATCACATTGTCTTGCTTTTATGTCCCTTTTTTATGTTATTTTATAATATTTGCTTATTTTATAAACATTATAAATATATAAAACTATGTTTAGGTTATGTTTTAATTGAATGTCAGAACTGTTTTGATTGAATTATTTATGAGGAAACTATGCTTTGTAGTCCAATATGATGGTATTTTCTAAAGAAAGTATTTATGTCTCCTGGCAGGACCTTTGGACACTAGTAATCCAAGATCATCTTAATCCAGTTAGTGATAGATATAATTACAATATAGACAGGTCTACTTCCAGTTCAGCAGAAATTTCTCTCAGAGTATAGACCTTTGAAGTCCCAACTCAAGCATGCAGAATTTACCAGCGCAGGCCTTAAACTCCAGTTTTTGTTTTTTTAATTCTATTAGTTAGAAGCTCTGTTCACCTTTTCAGCCATCATCTCATGAATTGGAAGATACTCCAGAGGAAAAGCTACTGTAAATGCTGCATTCAACAACTGTTTTTTTCCTTCTGAATATTTCATTGTCTTATGCTCTCAGATGTTTGTTTTATTTTTGTCCAAGCTGAGGGTGGTGCTTCACGTCTGTAATTTTAGCACCTCAGGAAGCCAGGGTGGGAGCACCCCTTAAGGCCAGGAATTTGAGACCAGCCCAGGCAACATAACAACACCCTTGTCTCTTGGAAAAATAAATTCATATATTATATACATATATATATAATATATGAAATATATATAATATATATATTCTCCAAATCTTCTAATTGTTCTTCAGAAGAGGTCTAAATTAGCTAACCCATCATTACTAAGAGGAGAAATTAAAAAAAAAAATAAGTACACCTGAACTGTTTACAAAAATTAATCATATAAAAGTCTTAAAATTTCAAAAGATTGCATTCACTTAGATCATTTTTTGTAATCGCGGTATAATTAAGTTAGAAATAAAAAATGACAACTCTAGAAAACCTCATATATTTAGAAAATAGTCCACTTGATGGGTGAAATTCAAAGAAAGAATTTCATTGATAAATAGAAAATATTCAGAACTGAACAAAGACAAAAATACTCTACTATTTATACCTGTAGAATGTAGCTACATTACTTTCAAGAAAATCAAAAGCCTTAAGTACTCAAGGAATACTGAAAATTAAAGATTAAATAGTCTAACCTAAAGGATTAGGAGAGAATGGAATATAGAAGGAAAAAATAAAGTTTAAGTAATAAAACAGAAAGCAAATAGTCAATACAGAGGGGTAACAGAAGTTATAAAAAGAATTTATTTTTTACTTGATACTTTGTACATATTTATGGGTATAAATGTTTTGCTACATCTTCTATAATGATCCAGTCAGAGCAGTAGTGTATCCAAAAGTTGTGTCTTTTTTTTTCTTGAGATGGAGTTTCGCTCTTGTAACCCAGGCTGGAGTGCAATGGCACTATCTCCGCTCACCACAACCTCTGCCTTCTGGGTTCAAACAATTCTTCTGCCTCAGCCTCCCAAGTAGCTGGGACTACAAGCATGCGCCACCATGCCCAGCTAATTTTTTGTATTTTTAGTAGAGATGGGGTTTCACCATGTTGACCAGGATGGTCTCAATCTCTTGACCTCGTAATCCACCCGCCTCAGCCTCCCAAAGTGCTGGGATTTTAGGTGTGAGCCACTGCGCCCGGCCAAAAGTTGTATCTTTTAACAAACTAACAACATTGACAAACCTTTGACAGGATTAGCCAAGAAAGAAGGAAAAGACACAAAGATTATTAAAAGTGAAAATGGGGACATTTCAATTTTATAGAAGACCATTCCATGGTATATAAGACTGCCTCTTATCAAATTTAAAATTATCGTATTAGGCTTCTGTAACCCTGCTGTTAAATTTGATAAGGGCAGTAAGAATTAGAGCCCTGTCATATTCACAAAGAAAGACAAAAATTCCAAATAAAACAGACCTCGGAAAATGTGTTTTTTTAAAAAAGATAATATATCATGATCAGGTGGAATTTAACCAGGAATGTATTTTATTATATTAAAAGATTAGAGGAGACTGGCTGCTGTGGCTCATAGCTGTAATCGTAACACTGTAGGGGGCCGAGGCAGGTGGATCACCTGAGGTCAGGAGTTTGAGAGCAGCCTGGCCAACATGGTGAAAGCCCATCTCAACTAAAAAAATACAAAATATTAGCCAGACTAATTTTCAATGGAGGGCATCTGTAATGTCAGCTGCTCAGGAGGCTGAGGCAGGAGAATCGCTAGAACCCGGGAGGTGGAGGTTGCAGTTAGCCGAGACTGTGCCATTGCACTCCAGCCTGGGCGACAGACCAGGAGAAAAACTATCTAGTTATCTGAACAGATGCAGGAAAAGTAAAGTATTTGAAAAAATAACAGACATCAATAAAACCTTTGGGCAAATTAGAATTGTGTAGAACTTCCTTAAGCCAATAAAACCTACAGCAACATATATTTTAAGATGAAGTATTTGAAGCAGACCCTTAGAGTCAGGAACAAGTACTACATTGGAGATCCTAGCGAGAATTATAAGGCAAGAAAAACGAAATATTAAAAATTGGAAATAAACATAACTTAGTCTACTGGTAAATTATTATTAAAGAGCTTTGCAAGGATTCTGGATATACTATTGATACGGTTTGAATCTGTGTCCCTACCCAAATCTCATGTTGAATCGTAATCTCCAATGTTGGAGGTGATTGGATCATGGGGATGAGTTTCTCATTAGTGGTTTAGTACCATCCTATTGGTACTGTCCTTGAAATAATGTGTTCTTCGAGATCTAGTTGACATTGTGTGGTATCTCTCTCTTGCCCATGTTTCCCCTTTGCCTCCCACCATAATTGGAAGCTTCCTGAAGCCTCCCTTGAAGCAGAAGCCACTGCTTCCTGTACAGTTTGCAGAACGATGAGCCAGTTAAACCCCTTTTCTTTATAAATTACTCAGTCTCTGGTATTTATAGCAATGTGAAAACAGACTAAAAACACTATCAATATGCAAAAGTGAATTGCATTTCTCTCCAGCAGAAATGAACTGTTAGAAAATGTTTTTTTGTAAGACTATTTACTATATTCCTTTAAAAAAATGAATCACCTATAGGTAACTTAAAAGATATAGTAGACCTCTATAGAAAAAGAATTACAAAACTTTGAGAGACATTAAAGAATTTCTGATTTTAAAATTGCTACGTTCAGTTATTAAAAGACTTAAGTTAAAATGGCAGTTCTCCCCTATGCAATGAAAGTAATTGCAATACAAATCCCAAATGAGTTTTTCAAGAAGCTTGACAATGACAAACTGATTCTGAAGTCTGTGTGACAAAGAGCAGAATTCATGATACTCCAGAAGCAGATTTAAGATAGAATTGATTTGTAGACATTCACAACAGCAAAAAAATTACTCAAATATCCATGAAAAGATAGTGTTTATCCATGAAAAGATACACAAAAAGTGATGCATTTATATAATGGAATATATTTGGCCACAAAAAGGAATGACGTAATGATACCTGCTTTAACATGTATAAACTTTGAATACATTATGCTGAAATAGAGAAGCCAGTCACAAAAGACCACATGATTCCTTTTAAATATAATGTCTAAAGTAGGAAATGTATTGAGACAAAAGATTTGTGGTTGTTTAGGGCTCACAAAGTTTGGGGGCATGGGGGCCCAGGGTAGCGATAGCCAAAGTGTGCAGAGTTTCTTTTTGAGGAAGTAAAAAGTGTTCTAAAATGTATAGTTGCACATTTCTGTTGGTATACTAGAATACATTCAGTTGTGCACTTTAAATGAGTAAATTGGTGTATGAATTGTACCTCAATAAATCTGTTAAACCTGTAGTAATTAGGGTATTGTAATACTGGCTTAGAGATAGAAAAATTGATGTATAATGAATCTTGATTGTAAGGACTCCTGATTTATGACAGAGATGGCACTGCATACCAGCAGGAAAAACAAGAACATTTCAATAAATGGTGCTGGATATTCATATGGAAGAAAAATGAAATTGGTCCTCCCTACCTAACACCATATAGAAAAAGTAGTTTCAGATGACTTTAAGATGTAGGTGTGAAAGGAAAACATTAAACCTTCAGAAGAAAGATTGCAAAAATATTTTATGATCTTAGGGAAATGTAATATGCATAAAGAAAAACATACGCATTCAAATACATTAAGGTTTTAAAAAACTCTGTAAAAGACACCATAAACTCTTGGAATAGTGGTTAATTTCAGTCATGTACCGGAAGATGAGCTTGGAATACTTCACTGTGCAAGATAGCAAGGAAGCTATCATAGACTACTAGGGTGTTATATCAAATGGACTCAGGAGACAACTGAAAAGCATCCCTCTGGCCATAGATGAGACTATTTGAGTATCAAGGACGGTAAATGTAATTGATTGGAATGCATCAAGTGTCTTTAAACCTATTAATTCACTATGATTGTAAAACAAACAGCATTTACTTGGTCAACAGAAACCAGTTTGTTTTTTTTTTAAAGTAAGTAGGCACTTATCCTGCTTTTTCTATGTGAACTGTTGGTAACCAAATAGTAGCTGAGGATAGGTTTCTTTTAAAACATGTATTCCAGCTAATAAGTGGAAGAATTATAGAATTTGAAAATTGCCATTTTGAAATTCCTAATGAATAAATGGATTTATTTATTGTATGTCACCAGCTGCTAACATGACAGACAAGAAAACATGCTTGTTAATGGAAAAGCACTGCTACTGATTTAAAAAATCTTACCAAAAACTTGACCCTGATACTAATCAGGTCTTTAGATCCATTCAACTTACAGGAGATAAAACACCAATGAAACCTACAACCATGTAATGTTTTGGAATGGAAAATATAAATGAAAGCTCCAATTGTGGAGAATATCAGGACAAATTTCAACAAATACATTGCAGGAGAAAGAGAGAGGGAGAAGGACAAGTGGAGAAAACCATGGATTACAAGAGACTTACTTCAATATGAAGCAGCCTGTGACCTTGCATTAGTTATCTTACTATATAACAAATTACCCTAACTTAAACCTAAAAATATTTATATACTTTCTTAGGGTTTGGATTCCAGGGGTGGCCTAGCTAGGTATTTTTGCCCAGGGTCTCATAAATTTGCAGTCAAGATGTTGGCTGGTCTGTAGTTTTCTGAAAGTTTTACTGGTGTTAAGAGGATCCACTTCCCAGAGGGCTCATTCATAGAGCTGCCTGAGTTTTCTCACAATATGGCAGCTAGCTTTCTCCAGAACAGGGGATCCAAAAGATAGACAGAAACCATGATCACTCAAAGCGATTACCATTTCTTCTACTGTATACTGTTAGTCATAACCCTGATAATATGTGGGAGGAGATTACACAAGAGCATGAATACTGGGAAACTGGCTGTCACAGTTTGGCCCCAATGATTGACAAGTCTTGATTTGCAAAATACATTCATCCCCTCCAAAAGCTCTCCAAAGCTCTCATCTTATTATACCATTAATTCAAAGCCTAGAAATATAAATCAGATCCAGTTATGGATGACACTCATAGGTATACTTAAGTACAGCTCTTTAAGAAGAGCTCTTTTTGATCTGAAGACCCAAATGCTAAAGACGTAGCTTCCATATGAATAGGGTAATAAATGTAGACATGTATATTTAAAAAGTCAGAACACTGAAGGTGCATAGGTTCACAGAAATTCTGAAACCCACCTGGGCACAGATTGGCAGTTCCTTGGTTAGGATTCAAGGCCTAGAATTTTCTTAGCTCTGCCTTTTGGTATCTTGGGACTTACTCGTTGAGTCACCCTTTCTTTTGCTTGTTTACAGTTCTGCCTACTCTCTGCCAATAGAAGCCTGGATGTCCCACTAGCCTCTTTCCATATGGTACTCTGTGCCTTTCAGTTCAGGCTGGCAGTATTCCTGCTAATAGACTTCTCTTAAAAACTTTTTGGCACACTGTGAATTTTGAGTTTAAGTTCACTCCATTAGACAAAAGCAACAAACACACATCTCTTCCACATAAATTTTTTCTACCTCAGGCTTTTGCCAATGAAAACACCCTTAAACTTTTTTAAAAAAACCTGTGATGTTATTCAGAGATTTTCTGAGACACATCTTTTGTCTGAATGAAAATACTCTGAGGCACATCTTAAGATCTTTCTGAGGTATTAAGGGACTTTATAACCTCAACTTCATGTTTCATTGGCAGTGCCCTGGATTTGCTTTTTGCTCAGAGACATTCCCTAATTTTAGCATCATTTGTCATCTGCACAGGCTGGGAATCTTCAAATCCGGCAAGTTTTGACTTTTTTTTTTTTTTTAATAGAGTCAGGTTTTTGCTTTGTTGGTCAGGGTGACCTTGGACTCCTGGCTTCAAACATTTCTCCCACCTCAGCCTCCCAAGGTTCTGGGATTTTAGGCATAAGCCACCATGCCCAGCCATGGCTCGTCCTTCCTTTGACTTTCTCTCTCCTCACACATTTTACTATAAGCAACAAGAAGAAAAACGACATGAAATATTTAACATTGATTTTTTTATATTTAACATTTGGCTGGCAATCTCCTTCGTTACATCTACCAGTTAATTAGGCATATTTTCTTCTTTACACATAGCTGTGAGTAATGAATTTGCAAACTTTTTGCTACCATGTACCAAGGATCTCCTTCCCTCCAGTTCCCAGTAAGAGTTTTCTAATCTGTTAAGATGTCACCTGCAGCCTCCTCAAAGTTATCTATTATGCTTCTATAAAAAATGTCTTAAAGGCTCTTCAAAGTTTTATTAACACTCTATTCCAAGTTGTACCTTCTGCTCACTGCCAGTTCCAAAACCACACTTACATTTTAAGTTTTTGTTAACACCCCACTTCCAAGTACCAAAATGTATCCTAATTTTCTATTGCAGCATAACAAACTGCCTCAAAATATAATATGTAAAGCAATAAATATTCCTTATCTCCTGTAGTGTCTGAAGATCAAAAATCCAGAAGCAGCTTAGCTGAATGGTTCTGGCTGAGTGTCTCTTGTGAAGTTAATCAGTGAAAGCATCACCTGAGGTTGCAATCATCTGATGTTTTAACTAATACCAGAGGATCTACTTTCACATGCTATTGACAGGAAGCTTTAGTTCTTCACTGGCAATTTAGCAGAATACCATGCTTCCTTACCACATGTACCTCTTCATAGAGCTTCCTGGCTTCCCATAAAACAAGTAATCCAAGAGAGAAAGAAGCAGAAGCCACCATGTCTTTAAGTCCTTTTTGACATAGCCCCCAAAGTAACATATTACACAGATATGTGACCAACCTGTCGGTCACTGATATGGTTTGGATATGTGTCCCCTCTAAATCTCATGTTAAAATGTGATTCTTAATGTTGGAGGTGGGGCCTGGTGAGAGGTGTTTGGTTCATGAGGGTAGATCCCTTATGAATGGCTTGGTACTGTCCTTGCTGAAATTAGTAAGTTCTCAGTATGTGAGTTCACACAAGAGTTGGTTGTTTAAAAGGGCATGTCATCTCATGCTTTCTTTCCCACCATGTGTTATGCTGCTCCCCTTCCCTTCTCCCATGATGAAAAGCTTCCTGAGGCCCTCACCAGAAGATGCTGGTGCTGTGCTTCTCCTACAGCCTGCAGAACTGTGAGCCAAATAAAGTTATTTTCTTTATGAATTACCCACCCTCAGGTATTGTTTCATAGCAACACAGAAGAGGCTAATACAAGACACATACACCAACCCAGACGCACTATGAGAAGGGATTATTGGGTGCCATTTTGGAGGTTGTCCACCACAGGATTTTATCTGTATCATGACTCAACTTTCTTTTTCTTAAAGAGCACATTAACAAAATGTTAAGTAAGAAAACAAATCACAAAAGAATTCTGCAATAGAATTCCACTTATATAAAGGACCAATGAAAGTAAACATCTTCAGAGTACAAACATAAGTAAATCTATAAATTAAAGCAAAGGAATGATAAGCACAAATTCAAGGCAATGATTTCCTCTAGCTACAGAAGGAAGGGGATGAAGTAAGGAAGAAGTGAACAAGGAGTTTAAGAGTATGATAATTGTATGTATTGGTTTGGCCAAACAGTCCAGGTTTGCCTAGCACAGTTCTAGTTTGCTGATTTCCTGGTGTAATGACTAATAGCACTGTCACTCCCAAAATTGTTACTGTTTGGATAATAAATTATATGCATCTCTTTTACAGTAAAAGTAACTTTCTTCTCCTTAAACTGGATGGAGGGCATGTGGGTTTTATCATTCTTCCTTATATCATACATGTATTTTTAAAATGTCATTTAAAACTAGTCAATATTTTAAAATATAATTAAAAACTTTAGTCAGTGACAACACAGTAAAACAAAATTAGTATTTAAGAGAAATAAATGTAAATAGGATCCCAATGAAACTCTTTTCATATGCCTGGCATTGAATTAAGCTTGTTACTGATAATACTTCATATTCATAGCAAGACTTTTAGGTAGGTATTATTATCTCAATTTTACACATGAAGAATCTGAGACACAAAGATTATATATAATTTAACCAAAGTCATATCATATGTGACAGGGCAAAATTTTAACCCAAGCAGTGTAATATCAGACTACATGCTTTTAACTACCATGCCAGAGTCTGTAATGGACCTTCTTAACCTTTTTTTGTTTGTTTTTGCCAGGGATCCCTTTGACAGTCTGATGAAATCTATGGAGTCCTTTTTAGAGTGATTTTTTTTGTACATCAAATATAATATACAAGATTATAAATAAAATCAATTATACTATATGGTAATAAGAATATTTAACAAATGTATACTATACATGTGCTTTTTATTAATGCATTAAGTAATTAAATAATAAAATCTAGCAGGTCTCATGTACAATTTTGAAATAATACTAATTGTATCTTCAGATATCTACAAATATAATAATGTGATAGGAAAATGTGATCTTTACAAGTGAAAAAGTCACCAAAATATTTGGAACGATTCTGGGGTTTTTGCTTATGTTCAGAATGAAAAGAAATACTAAATCTTAGAAGTTTGCAAAAATTTTAAGTATAATATTTGCCCACCCCAATTCCTGGCCCTCTACTTTATGATCTTATTTCATAGGCTTTCTGACATCTTTTGCTTGAAAGAGGTCATAATCTCCATTCCATTTTCTATTTTCTTGTTTGGGATTACACTCAAGACGTGATATACAAATAGATTAGTTTCTCAGAAAATATTTTTCCACATTGCAAGCTTGAGTGGGGGCTGACAAATGGGAATGTGCTAAAATAGCCACATGTACATATAGACAATGGGAAGCTTGGAACTGCGTTAGCATTTTATACAGAAGATTTAAAACTAATTTCAGCTGGGCATTGTGGCTTGGACCTATAATCCCAGCACTTTAGGAGGCTGAAGTAAGAGGATCACTTAAGGCCAGGAGTTTAAGACCAGCCTGAACAACATAGTGAGACCCCTATGTCTCACTAAAATTACAGAATTAACCAGGCATAGTAGCTCACAATCAGGAGGATGGCTTGAGCCTGGGAGGCTAAGGCTGTAATGAACCACGATCATGTCACTGCACTACAGCTTGGGCAACAGAGTGAGACCCTGTTTCAAAAAAAAAAAAAAACTGGTTTCAAGCATGTATTGCTACATTGCAGTTCTCCACAAAGGAATTATTGTTGATAACACAATGCCCTCAGTACACTATTTGTCAATACCTGTAGCAATGCAACAATCAAAAAAGAAAATTTAACAGAATCATGTTAAAAGTTTATTGGGATAAAATCAAATCATCTGACAAGTTTTTGACTTGCCTTTCTCATGATTTAATGTCCCAGCAGAGCAACTGTGGAACCTAATTCTGAACAACAAGGAGGAATTGCTTGGCTAATTGGAAGTGACAGAAACCTTGGGAGAAAGCAACCACATACCAAGAATAATTGTAAGAAAGTAACATGGGCCTTAAAGGATAGTGTCAAGAAACCTGAAACTCCCCAACGAGGTGAGACTTGCAAAAAATACTAAGGGAGGATGAAGAGCAGGCCTTTTGAAATTCTGTTCAGAACCAGAAGATGATCAAGAAAGGGAAAAGCCTACTAGCAGCTTCTAGTGTAAGGTTAGAGCTGACAGAGAAAGAACTCCTTAACTGTTATTTGCTTCATTCTCGACAAAGGAAACTAGAAAAGTGGGTTGACATAATAGAAGGAACATGTGTTCGTGGAGTAAGGCAAACCCTCCTGTACTAGGCCCTTCTAGACCAAACCAAAATGGAGTCACTCATAATAAAACTCCAGGTCACCAAATCAAAACTAAGTTGTTTATCTGACCTTCCAAGAAATCGGGAGGGAGAAAACAGCCAACTCTTCCAACAGGCCGGTTTTAGTCAGCATGATAAGGAAAGTCTCTCTTTTTTAACCCTGTAAGTAAAGTAAGTTTTCAAAATGATCAATACACTTTTTATTCCTTAGTTCTGCTCTCTTTAGCCCTTTTCTGCCCACTTCCTCTGCTCAGATAATTGCGATGTCTGGTTAATTATTGAAGCACCTATTCTATTTTATAGAATGAGATGCTGCTCAATTCTAAAATCACTAGTAAAAATCAATTAGAACTTTAAATTTGTTGTAATTTTGTCTTTGAAAACATTACTAGTTATATTACTCCGGGTATCTTTTTTCTCATCTGTAAAATGGACATAGTGATACGTTTCCCATAGAATTTTTCCATTAATAGAAGTAATACATTCAAAACACTAAGCCAGGCTCACAACAAATAGCAACGTGTTAATATTACTCAAAAGCATAATATAGATATTGACAGAAAGCAATACTGTTCCTAATTAGGGGAAGAAATTCTAAGAGAGTACCTAACAGTTTGAATTTAGATTATAACATTTTCTCTGAGTGTTTTGCATTACAGGATTTGGGGAAAAAGTACAAATGGGATCGAGAACAGTGGTACCCATCTTTGAGGAATTATGGAAAACTAATACAACACTAAACATGGGAAAATATCTGCCTACAGGTTGAAAAGTAGACATCTCAATCCCTGAATTTTTTTGTTTTTGCTAAGTGACTTTTTTGTCCATTGGTGTCATTTAACCAAAAGAAGAAGAAATTTAAAAAAAAAATCATCTGAAACAAAGGAATAGATTGAATTTTCTTAAAATGGAGACATAATTCTTCAAAGCTAAGGTGCTGAGGAAAAAACAGGTCTTGAATTTCTTCAGAGCTTCAAGAGGCAAAGCTTGAAAGAAGGAAAAAATTACATTCTTATGTAAGATGTAGGGGGTTGAATGGTGGCTCCCCCAAATGGTAAGTCTTCCTCCTAATCCTAGAACCTGTGGATGTTACCTTATTTAGATTAAAAAGTCTTTGCAGATATAATTAGGGACTTTGAGATGAGGAAATCATCCTGGATTATCTGGTGGGCTGAAAAGCCAATTTTATGTATTCATATATGACAGAAGCGAAGAGGAGGGGATAGTTGTGACCATGGAGGCAGAGAATGGAGTAATGTGAAGCTGGAGAAGGCCAACAACGGACTTTCAATCCTCCCACAGAAGTACAGCCCTGCTAATGTGTTGATTTTGGATAAGAGAATAAATTTCTGTTGTTTTAAGTCATTAGTTTGTGGGTAATTTGTTACAGAAGCCCTGCAAAATCAATACACAGAGTTTAAAGAGAATCCAGTAATATCTCTAAGAGACTTGTCTATTAGTCAGGGTTCTCCAGAGAAGCAAAACCAACGGAATGATACATGTTGTTAAAACAAATTAAAATGGAGACCAAGCCTGAAGAATCCCTGTGCAGACAAACCCAGTTAGGCTTCATAAGTTAGCCTTACTTGATTTGCAAACATAATCTAAAACTTAACTTGAGCTATTTCCTGTAAATGAATATATTAAAGAAACAGAACTTAAGCTCTATCAGTCAGAAGCAGCTTTATAATTATGTAACTAGGGACTTTACAAGAGGATGACCAAAGAAAGAAATGATATAACTGTAACCAATCAAATATTTTCTTTGCCTTACTTTCATGTTCTTTCTATAAAAGCCTCCATACTGCATTCCTTCAGTGGAGCTCCCAACCCACTTCTGGTTTAGAGTTGCCCAATTTGGGAATCACTATTTGCTCAAATAAACTTAAAATTTATTTATCTCAGTTTATCTTTTTTAGATAGGTAGGTAGATAGATAGACAAACAGACAGCTAGATAGATATAGATAGATAGATAGACGATAGATAGATAGAGATAGATAGATAGATAGATAGATAGATAGATAGATAGATAGATAATGGGAATTGACTCAATCACAGAGACCCAAGATCTGCCATCTGCAAGCCAGAGTACCAAGAAAGCCAATGGTGTAATCAAGTTCAAAGGGTTGAGAACCAGGGGAACCAGTAACTTAACATCCAATGTAAGGCCTGAGAATGTGGGGTAGGGATGCTAGTATAAGACCTAGAGTCTGAGGACCGCAGAACCAGGACCTCTGATGTCCAAGAGCAGGAGAAGATGGAGGTCCCAGCTCAAGAAGAAAGCAAATGCACCTTTTTCCTGCCCTTTTTGTTCTATTTAGGCAGGCCTCTAGTGAATCAGATGATGTCTACCCACACTGGTAGAGCAGAACTTTAGTTAGTCTATGGATTCAAATGCTAATTTCTTCACAAAGGCACCCAGAAATATTGTTTTGTCATCTATCTGGACATCTGTTACCACAGTCAAGTTGACACATAAAATTAACCATCACAATTATGGTTTGGAGGGAATAGAAGATAATTAAATGGGTTCTGGAGGGTAGAGAAGGTCTGAGGGACTTCTTGGCAGGACTTTGTGAACCAGAATGGAATGAGCAAATTGCAGACCCCACAGTCTCTGCTCTGACAGAGATTGCCAGAGTTTAAAAAGGACCTGATGGGGTTACCACAAGTTACCAGAACCAGGAATTCATGTGGCAGCCAAGCTAATATCCAAAGATTCCCCAAAGACTATTTCATGTGATCAGAATTGACAACTGTTTCCCGCTTCACATGTAGCAGGAGTCACAGCTATCTGTATGCAGGTACTTTACTCAACCCTATCTAAACTAGTAATAGGAAAAAGTCCTTTTTCAGTAATCCAAGTAGTCACAAACCTTCAGAAACACAGAAGAGATTATGGACATCTACAGGGGTGCCAGTGATATAAAATGACAATCCATATCACATGGAAACCCTTCCAAATAAATAATCTTTATTTGACTAGGATTTTATTCATTCAACTGAGGTTCTCTAATACCCCTGATAACCCAGCCAGGACCATGTTGATCCTAGGCAACAATATAAAAGGAAAAATTTAAGGATGCTCTGGGAGCATCTGTAAGAGAAAGCAGTAATCAATCAAATACACCACAGGTTTATCTATACTAATTTATTTCAGTTTAATTTAATTTTCTTCCTGATAGAGTTACTAGGATACTCACCAATAAAATCCATAGGTAACATTTATCTGGGCCCATGAAGTATTAGTGACTTCTTAAAAAAATAATACCCTTGTGAGTAAGTTGGAGGGGTTGGGGAGGCTAGATGATAGTACTGTCAGAGAAGGGCTTAACATCCAAAGGATACTGACTCCTAGATGGCAGTCAGCCTCTCCAGAGGTTATTAATACAGATTCACAATCCTGGGTCATCTTGTATTTCATTGACTTAAATGAAGATAGAATACGTATTTATCAAATTTTTACCTGATTAAAAATCAGGAAGGATACTATTTTTTCCAAACTTTGGAACAGTTTGATGTTGGCTCTGGGCTAAATCCTACATGGGCATAATTAGAATCAATAAAATTTTGAGTCTATGACAATATAGGCAGAGTCTAACAAACTAGTAGGATTATTATGTTTATTCACTCATTTAGATATCACAAACTTATGGAATATCTACTCTGTGTAAATGTCTATGTTAAGCTTTAGAATATGAATAAGGCCTATGGGACTGCAGGAGTTTAAAATCTGGCGAATAAAACAAACTTGTAAACTGATAAAATATAACATAAATATTAACTGTAAGGCATCATATTTAGTAAAAAGTAAGAAACAATTAACTATATTTAATTGTATGATATTGACAGGGACCATCACATGTGAAATGCCTTTAGACATTTAGCAAGCTGAAAAAAATAATATTTACCATAAACATATATTACTGGTGCAAACATAAAAATAGTAGTTTTGTGGAAAGTTATCATGTACAAGCTATACTATTTAGTGCAGCAATTTTCTTCTAAGAAACTACTTTAAGAAATAATCTAAAATATATTCATAATGTTATGTATTTAAGGAAGTTTATAATAAAATTATTTATAATGGCAAAAAAGTTTAACATGAATGATTAAAAAGATATACTATAGCCATGTGATGGTGTCATAATCACAAGGAGTTATGCCTCTAAAAAATGGGTGTTTGAAATATTACGTCACATTATAGAATAGCATATTATAGTTGTCTAGAAACCTGAGAAAATGATATTTTACCGTAAAACCTCTTGAATGTTTTGAATTTTGTGCCATGTGCATGTAACACATTCAAAAAATAAAAACAATTTTAAAGGATTCAGCTTAAAATTTTAAAAATACATTTACAGATTGTTTTTAATGACATAAAGAAATACTCATGATAGTTACTAAGTGAAAGGCAAGGACATTACATCATTTCTTGCAGTAGATATGAATAATTGGAAAATGTATAGACTCTGGCTATATACTAGGAATATTTTCTTCAGTATTCTGTACCATAAGAAATCTAGAACTAGTTTACATAAAAGCAAGCAGAATGATGAAGAAGCTCACCTTAAGAATGGTTGAATGAAAATATAAATGTTTAGCCTGGAATATATATATATATATATGTGAGATCATGATGACTGTCTTCAAGTATCTGATGTCCTGCCATGTGAAAAAGTGATTACACTTCCATTGGAAGGTCTCCGAGGATGGAACTAGACCCATTGGTAGGAATTATAGCAAGCCATTTCAACTCAGTGTCAAAATACTTGCAGACTTACTCACTTGTTTATATGTCATTTCAGTTCAATGTCAGGAAGCACATCCAAAAAGAACAGTGCAAAAAATGAGTGGCTTCCCAGTCACTTGAAAGATTCAAGCATAAATTATCACTTACTTGATAGGACATTATGGAAGAGATTCAAGCATCAGAAGTGTGGTTTTTGGATGTGATTCCAGTTGTAGAAGAAGTCATTTAATCCCCTTGGAACTTAGTTCTCTGCGAAATGGGGAAGTTGGACTAAAGTACCGCCATTTCTTTTGGAGTTTTAAAATGTTTTGATTCTGCTTTGGTGTAACAATACTTTGCTGTTTACCAGATTTATATATCAGCTTTTTATCACTTGAAATAAACCACACTGGGCAGGTGCAGTGGCTCACACCTGTAATCCCAGCACTTTGGGAGGCAGAGGCAAGCAGATTACTTGAGATCAGGAGTTCGAGGCCAGCCTGGTCAGCATGGTAAAACCCATCTCTCCTGAAAATACAAAAATTAGCCCAGCCTTGTGGTGGGCACCTGTAATCCCAGCTACTTGGGAAGCTGAGGCACGAGAATTGCTTGAACCAGGGAGGTGGAAGTTGCAGTGAGTTGAAATCAAGCCACTGAACTCCAGCCTGGGTGACGGAGTGAGACTCTGTCTCAACAAGAAAAAAATAAATAAATAGATATATCACACTATACTTGAGGATTATTGAGATGTTTAAAGCATTATTTGCAAAAATGCAAAACATGATAGACGTGTAAAGCATTATTATATTTCAACATAATTGACTATTAGAAAAACGCAAATTAACACATCAATGAGATATCACCACACACCTGTTAGAATGGTTAAAATGAAAAGTACTTATGATACCAAGTGCTGACAAAATGCGGAGCAACTAGATCGCTCATACATTGCTGATGCTAATGTAAAATGATACCACCACTCTAGAAAACAGTTTGGAAGTTTCTTATAAAGCTAAACATTCACTTACTATACCACCCAGTAATACAACTACTGGATATTTTTTCTAGAGAAATCAAATCTTGCACATAAAAACATACACAAAAATGTATCAGCTTTATTTGCAATAGCCCAAAATGAAACAATCAGATGTCCTCCAATTGATGAATGACATACTGGGATAACCATATTGTGAAATACTATTGAACAACAAAAAGGACACACTATTGATATCCAGCAACTTGAGTGCATCTCAAGGCTATTCTGACTGAAGTAAAAGGCAATCTCAAAAGGTTATGTATTATATAATTCTGTTTATATAACATTCTCAAAATGGCAAAATCATAGCAGTGAAGAACTGATCAATAGTGCCAAGGGTTAGGCTTGTGGGGAAGGTGTGACCATGAATGGGCTAAGACTTCAAAAGCACAGGCAACAGAAACAAAAATTTAAAACTGGGATTATATTAAACTAGAAAGCATCTCTGCACAGCAAAGGAAACAATCAACAGAGTGAAGTGCCAACTTGTAGAGTGACAGAAAGTATTTGCAAACTATTAATCTGACAAGGGACTAATATCCAGAATATACAAGAAACCCAACAGGAAAAATAATAATAATCCCGTTAAAAAGCGGGTGAACGATCCGAATAGACATTTCTCAGAAGAACATACAAACGGCCAATGGATACATGAAAAAACTGCCCAACATCATTAACGATCAGGGAAATGCAAATCAAAACCAGGGTGAGATACCATCTCACCCCAGTTAGAATGGCTGTTATCAAAAAGGCAAAATAATAGGTGTGGTAGCATGTGTCTGCAATCCGAGCTACTCAGGAGGCTGAGGCCAGGAATTTGAGCTGTCATACACTATGATCACACCTGTGATACTTGTGTTCTAGCCTGGGCAACATAATGAGACTCCATCTCTTAAAAAATACTAATAATTAAACATTTTTAAGAAGACAAAAAATAAATGCTGGCCAGGATGTAGAGAAAAAGAAATATAGATGATTGGTGGGAATATAAATTAGTACAGCCATTGGCCAGGCGCAGTGGCTCCTGCCTGTAATCCCAGCACTTTGGGAAGCCGAGCTGGTAGAATCACTTGAGCTCAGGAGTTCAAGACCAGCCTAGGCAACATACTGAGACCCCATATATACAAAAATTTTTTTCAATAGCTGGGTGTGGTGGCATGCACCTGTAGTCCCAGCTACAAGGGAGGCTGAGGTGGGAGGATTGCTTGAGCTTAGGAGGTCGAGGCTGTAGTGATCACTGATCACACTGCTGCACTCCAGTTTGGGTGACAGAGTAAGACTCTATCTCAAAAGCAAAAATAAAATGGATTTTTAATAAGATGATCCTTAAGGAAACTAAAATGTTAGCTTTCCTTGGACAGTATAACTTCCCCTGTTAATGATATTACCAATATTTTCATTTTTTCTCTCTCTTCTGGATATGTAAAATTCTACATTTCTTAATTCTGCAAGTTGAAAGTGATCAAAGGTGATATGTATCACATCCATGCCAAAGCATGTAAGAGTCAGTGTATGATTTGCCCATCCATACTGTCTTTTGTGGCACAAAAAGCCCTGAGACATCACATTGAAATGGATATACCAGACAAAGTTAGCAATCTGGAATGTTGAGTCACTATGTGAAGGGTTGACCCGGAGAAACTCCTGGACTCTCGGCAGATTTACCTGAGTAAGAAACTATCATGTGATAGGCTTCTCAGATTTTGGAATAGTTTATAACTATGAGCATTATTCCCTAGCCTATCCTGGCAAGCAGAATCTGTACACTAACTTCGTTTGCTGTGTTAAAAGTTTTCATGGCCTTTTGTGCTCCCATACATTAGATGAACAGTTTATATACATTTTCAGATTTTCCAGTAAGAAAGTATTTAATATGATAAACATTTCAATTAATAATTTGTTCTATTAGTCTCTAGTACCAACTTAAGATCTCAAATTTCTAACCTAAATGAACAATAATACTTTTAATTAGGTGTATGACTTTATCTTAAAATTTAACTTTATCAACTAATAAAAATGATACATTTGTTTACGCAGTCTTCTTTTTAAAAATATTATTTTAAAAAATATTTTATAGAGACAAGCCTTCTCTATGTTTCCCAGGCTGGTCTCTAACTCCTGGCCTCAAGCAATTCTTCTGCCTCAGCCTCCCATAGTACTGGGATTACAGCATAAGCCATCATGCCCAGCTATACAGCCTTCTAAGTTACTAAATAACATAGATGTGCTTGATCATGGTTCCTGGAAAACAGACCCTGAGATGGAGATTTGCATGCAGGAATATTTATTCAAGAATGCTCTTATAATCAACGCTAGTGAAGTGCAGGACTGAGTAGAGGGAGAAGTTAGCTGTGATGTACTTACAATAAAGCCTAAGCTGAGCCTAAGGGTGGCGTTAAAGCTAGAGTGGCGCTTTAGAGGCATCACAAATGAAGGCAGAGGGGTAAACCTCTGTGTGTACATCAGTGACCACTCATTTATCTTATTGCTGACTCCTTGAAATGAGTGTGACCTTGAGTAAGGCTGAGAGCAATTCCTGTGTGGAACTGATATTTTGAGAGTTGTCAGCCAACGTCATTCCCAGAAGTTGAGCAAAGAAGCTTTTCAGCCCTAAAAAGGAATCTGGTTAGTATAGCTGTGTTCAATACAACTGATAATTATAAAGAGACATGTATCTTTCTGAAGTTGTTAGATGATCGACGCCACCACCACCACCACCATCACCATCATCATCACATTTACTGACAACTTTGGTATGTGCCAGACACTTGTCCCAAGTGCTTTGAAATAATATATTAACTTATGTAATTCTCATGTTAACCCTATAATATAATCTTAAATGCCTTGTCCTCATAAATAAAAATCAATATAAGTGCTTTATCTGTAACACATTCCAATCCAGAAATGCTTTACTAATGACCATTCAGAAATTTCCATTGTAAGGCATTCTAGTATGAGCAGCCCCATTTGGTGATAGTCATTGGCCATGCTCATGGGTTGCATCTTCTAAATAATTGATGGTATTATGATGTCTGTAATTTACTTTCAAATAAATTATCATAGATAATATGATATTATGTGTGGTTTTATATGTGTTTGATATTATGTGTGTTAATTTAGGCAATAAGTGCACTTGCTTGCCATAATTAAGAAGTCACATTCCCAGGTGTGGTCAAAAAATATTTAATCAAAAGGCCACACTCCAGAGGAAGCTATGTCAATTGCTCTAGTCATACTTATCTTGAACAATACTATAATTTTTTTAATTAGCAAAATGAATATAAGCAATATGGCAATGTGTTTACATTGGTGAAATTAGCATTGTTCAAAGTATATGTATTGGCTAATATATTTTGACAGTCTACCTTTCCAGAATAGGGTGTAAAAATCTAGTAAGTATCATAATCTTTATTCTCAGGAATGGCATCCAAGGTTTGATTTCTAAAATTTGCTGTATCTAGCTATTGATTTCATGGATTCTGGTTGCCTAAATCCTGCCTCGATATTGCCATGTTTGCCTTAAATGAAGCTTTCATATATGTTGTAGCCATATATGATAGTCAGCCTCCAAGTTGGCCCTCAGTGACCTAACACCAATGATCCTTAGTGTTCATCTCTTTTTATAATCTCTTCCCACATCAAACAGAGCTAACTTGTGTAACTAAATATTCTGGAGAAGTGAAGACTAATTTATCAGTCAAGCGAAAGAGTCACCTTGGAAGCAAATCGTTTGTTCCCAGTCAGGCCCGAGGTGACAAGAGCCTTGGCCAACATCTTTATTCATGAGAGATCCTGAACCAAAACTACCCAGCTAGCCTACTCTCAAATCCCTGACCTACAAAAAATGTGATATAATAAATATTTACTGTTGTTTCAAGTCACTAAATTTTGGGGTAATTTGTTGTGCATCAGTGGATAACTAATACATGAAAGAGCTGAATGGTAATTGAGTTTATTGAAGAGATTATATGAATTGTGTGTATGATTCCCTGTCAATAACTGTTTATTTTTATTTTTTATTTTTATTTTTGAGACAGAGTCTTGCTCTGCCTCCCAAGCTGGAGTACAGTGGCACGATCTCAGCTCACTGCAGCCTCCGCCTCACAGGTTCAACAGATTCTCCACCTTAGCCTCCTGAGTAGCTGGGATTATAAGCATACGCCACGACATCTGGCTAATCGTTGTGTTTTTTGTTTGTTTGTTATTTGATTACTTTTCTTTTGTATGTTAGGTTCTGGGGTACATGTGCAGATCATGCAGGATTGTTGCCTAGGTACATACATGGCAATGTGGTTTGCTGCCTCCATCCCCCCATCACCTTTATCTGGCATTTCTCCCCATGTTATCCCTCCCCAACCTCCCCACTCCCTGCTATCCCTCCCCTAGCGCCTCCCCATGGGTGTGATGCTCCCCTCCCTGTTTCCATGTGTTCTCATTGTTCAACACCCACCTATGAGTGAGAACATGCAGAGTTTGATTTTCTGTTCTTGTGTCAGTTTGCTGAGAATTATGGTTTCCAGATTCATCCATGTCCCTACAAAGAACACAATCTCATCTTTTTTATGGCTGCATAGTATTCCATGGTGTATATGTGCCACATTTTCTTTGTCCACTCTATCATCAATGGGCATTTGGGTTGGTTCCAGGTCTTTGCTATTGTAAACAGTGCCACAATGAACACACGTGTGTATGTGTCTTTATAATAGAATGATTTATCATCCTTTGGGTATATACCCAGTAATGGGATTGCTAGGTCAAATGGAATTTCTATTTCAGGATCCTTGAGGAATCACCACAGTCTTCCACAATGGTTGAATTAATTTACACTCCCACCACAGTGTAAAAGTGTTCCTATTTCTCCACATCATCTCCAGCATCTGTTGCCTCCAGATTTTGTAATGATTGCCATTCTAACTGGTGTGAGATGGTATCTCAATGTGGTTTTGATTTGCATTTCTCTAATGACCAGTGATGATGAGCATGTTTTCATGTTTATTGGCCTCATCTATGTCTTCTTTTGAAAAAGTGTCTGTTCATGTCCTTTGCCCATTTTTGAATGGGTTTCTTTTTTCTTGTAAATCTGTTTTAGTTCTTTGTAGATTCTGGTTATTAGCCCTTTATCAGATGCATAGATTGCAAAAATTTTTTCCCATTCTGTTGGTTGCCAGTTCACTCTAATGACTGTTTCTTTTGCTGTACAGAAGCTCTGGAATTTTTAGGTCCCATTTGTCTATTTTGGCTTTTGTTGCTGATGCTTTTGGTGTTTTAGTCATGAAGTCCTTGCCTATGCCTATGTCTTGAATGGTTTTGCCTAGGTTTTCTTCTAGAGTTTTTATGGTGTTAGGTCTTATGTTTAAGTCTTTAAACCATCTGGAGTTAATTTTAGTGTAAGGTGTCAGGAAGGGGTCCAGTTTCTGCTTTCTGCACATGGCTAGCCAGTTTTCCCAACACCATTTATTAAACAGGGAATCCTTTCCCCATTGCTTGTTTTTTGTCAGGTTTGTCAAAAGTCAGATAGTTGTAGATGTGTGGCATTGCCTCTGAGGCCTTCATTCTGTTCCATTGGTCTATATCTCTGTTTTGGTACTAGTACCATGCTGTTTTGATTACAGTAGCCTTGTAGTATAGTTTGAAGTCAGGTAGAATGATGCCTCCAGCTTTGTTCTTTTTGATTAGGATTGTCTTGGCTATGCTGGATCTCTTTTGGTTCCATATGAAGTTTAAGGTGGTTTTTTTCCAGTTCTGTGAAGATGATCATTGGTAGCTTGATAGGGATAGCATTGAATCTATAAATTACTTTAGGCAGTATGGCCATTTTCACTATATTGATTCTTTCTAACCATGAACATGGAATGTTTTTCTATCTGTTTGTGTCCTCTCTCATTTCCTTGAGCAGTGGTTTGTAGTTCTCCTTGAAGAGGTCCTTTACATCCTTTATTAATTGTATTCCTAGGTATTTTATTCTCTTTGTAGTAACTGTGAATGGGAGTTCACTCTTGATTTGGCTGATAGTCTGTTATTGGTGTATAGAAATGCTTGTGATTTCTGCAAATTGATTTTGCATCCTGAGACTTTGCTGAAGTTGCTTATTAGTTTCAGGAGCTTTTGGGCTGAGATGATGGGGTCTTCTAAATATACCATCATGTCAGCTGCAAATAGAGACAATTTGACTTCCTCCTTTCCTCATTGAATACCCTTTATTTCTTTTTCTTGCCTGATTGCTCTGGCTAGAACTGTTTTTATTAGAGACAGATCATGTTGGCCAGGCTGGTCTCGAAATCCTGACCTCAAGTGACTGGCCCACCTCAGCCTCCCAAAATGCTGGGATTATAGACATGAGCCACTACACCCAGTTCTACTTTTTAAATATTTGTGTGTACAGTGGAATGTGGTCCAAGACTTGTTTTATTGTAACTTAATAGCCAACCCTTTCGTTCAACAGTTGGTGACTACCGTTATCTGTCAAAAAGAACAAAATAGTTGCGTGTGACCAAACTGGCTTAGATCATTTTGCAAGAGACTTCTATTGATTTTTCTATGATTAAAAAAATCAAGCCTCTGATAGCTTGATTCAATCCACTTCCCTTTATCACCCTCTTCACTTGAGTCCAGTCATCTGTCACTTGATCTATTATAATAAACTTTTAATTCATTTGTGCATATTTATTGATATTTTTCCATCCCATTGTCAACATTAAAGTTAGAGTAGTCTTTTCAAAATGCAAACCTATTTATGAAATTTCCTCCATTTAAAATATTTAGTGCTTGGGCTGGGCACGGTGGCTCACATCTGTAATCCCAGCACTTTGGTAGGCTAAGATGGGAGGATCACCTGAGCCCTGTAATTTGAGACCAGCCCGAGCAACATAGTGAGTGATCCCATCTCTAAAAAATAAAAAATGTAGCTGGGTATGGTGGCACAGCACTGTAGTCCTCGCAACTAGAGAGGTTAATGTGGAAGCATTGCTTGAGCCCAGTAGTTTGAAGCTGCAATGAGCCATGATCATGCCACTACACTCCAGCCTGGGGGACATAGTAAGATTCTGTCTCTAAAAAAATTAAGAATAAAAAATATATAAAATCTTTCAGTGCTTGAAAAAAAAAGTTAATAAGTTAACATGGCCTATAAAACCTTTCCAGCCTTGTCTTGTACTCTTTCTTTCCCTCTCTGTGATCCCACCTCACACTGACCTTTTATCAGTTACTAGAACGCTTTCTGTTCCCACTTACCACAGAGAATTTGTACACAGTATTTCCTCTGCCTTGAAATCTCTTCTTTTTCCTCATTGTCTAGTTTAAGGCTGTGTATCCTTCATATCTAGTGCATATGTCAGTTCCTCAGCAAAACCTTTCCTAATCTCCCTGATTTAGTCTCGTAGCATCATACATCCCTCCTTCATATACCAGTCACTTTGCAATTTTACATTTGCTTGTGTAATTATTTGATTAATGTTCATGTTGACTGCTAGGCCTTACATTCTATGAAAGCAGGTACCATAACTGATATTACTCACTCATGTATGCCTTGGAGTCTACCACAGTGCTGAGAATGTAATGCATATTTGAAAATATTTGATGAAAAAACAAACAACTGACTAATTTAATGAGTTTAGGTGGCTACTAATGTCACTTCAGAGTGAGAAAGCCTAGTTTCAAATTCTGGCAGTTCCTAACTGCAATGTTGGGGACGATTTAATCTCATTTTTCCATATATTTGTTCTCTGTAAATTGGGAATAATAATTATGTTATGGAATTTTGAAAGGATTAAATGAGCTAGTATACACTGAGGGCTTAATGCAGTCCTTAACACGGTAAGTACTTTATGCCTGTATGGTAGCTGTAAGTATTGTTATTAACATCCTTAGTCATTTCGTCATACTAATTCCTTAGGCCATGGCCACCAGTTCCTTAGGTAAATTCATTCTTTACTTGTAGATACCA
Organism: Callithrix jacchus; assembly: GCF_049354715.1. Lineage (NCBI taxonomy): Eukaryota > Metazoa > Chordata > Mammalia > Primates > Cebidae > Callithrix > Callithrix jacchus. Next base: position 122,516,465 of record NC_133503.1, on the reverse strand, counting down.
AATTTCAAGTGTCTGTGTAAGAAACAAGAAGCTATGTCAAAGACACAAATCGAGGGTGGGAGCATATAATTATTTTTAGGTGGTCCAATTTTGACTTAGGTACAGGGATGCTAATGTTAACCCCAAATTACTGATGTTTATTTGGTATTTACTATTTATACAAAGAGACTAAAGGAGCAGGTTTTGTATTTAATGAGAGCCTCAAAGAGTTCTATACCTACCACAAAGAATTGAGTCCACCATCTCTTCATAAGTATGTTGCTTTGGCTATTAATTTTTGGGATTCCCTTATTAATCTTTATTTGAGCCTAAATAATGGTAACATATTAACATTATATAAAATGCTATTGATCTCTTTGGGCTATAGACCTTCCACACTAAGGCTTTAACTTTAAAATGCTAAAGCAATAGGTTTATAACTTTTGAACAGTATATGCTATAAACTATTGAGATGATGCTTCTTCTTACTAAACAATAGAAATGTCCTTCATGCTCCGTGCAAAGGCAGCAATGATTGGCTTTTTTAAGTTGCTAATGCTTTTTACAGAAGTCATGATGTGAACATTTTATTGTATTCAGGGTTTCCACTTACAGACAAGTCCATTGTAAACTGCCATTGATTTAGGCAATAGGTCGTAAACCGAAGAGTTGTTTTTGGTTAAGTGTTACCAATGATGCATTCTGTTATTTGTTTATTACCAACCACGGAAAACAACACTTTGTACTTTGCAAAGAAACTGAGATCACCCAGTCCTTGCAACTTAGGTCATTTCAGACTGGGTGGAAAAAAAAAAAAAAAAAAAGAACTCTTTTCAACTCTTTGCCAGTTCCTCCTGGCTTTTTGAGAAGGAGATACCTCTGAAAGAAAATAGATCAAAGTTACATGGGACTAAGGGTAGATCAGACAGCTATACTTTGTAGTCTGTTGAAAACAGAACTAGCTTTACTGGAAAAGAGATCTTGTGTTGTAGCTATAAGGGGCAGAGGGAAGGTTAGAGGGAAGGTTACTAACCTAAAAATCCAACCACCATCCCTCTACTAGTTTGTCAGACTTTTAAATTCCACCATCAGAAATTTATTTTTAAAACATAATTTAAAAAATTTTAGAAGATACTTCCTTAAAGCAGCCACCTGTGGAAAAAAGTGAATTCTCTATCAAATCCTTTTCCTGAAAGTGAATTTCCTGAAAGCACTGAAACTAAGAGGTAACACTGGCTCCTGAAAGTTCAGATTTGACTGTAAGGATGCTGTGGAGAGAAAAGGTTGGAAGAGCACAGACTACTTTTGAGGAGAGGATAGCAGGAAATCTCTAGCCATGGAAAATAGTGATTTCAATGTGTAAAGACTATGAGGGAAAAGAGAAAGAGAAGTGGATTTTTTAAATTTGCTGTTCTGGATATCAATAATAGAAAAAAGAAAACATGTTACCTATTATGAAGTAAAGGGAAAGAGACACTCAGACAAAATTGGAGGGTCATTATCTTGTCATACCTAGAATGTGAGAGCAACTTCACTTCCCTAAATATTCTGGTCTTCAATTTTTGTCTAACTATTATTATGCCAAGTTCATTCTCCATTTATAAAGTGATTAGTATATACAAAGCCCCTTGAAAATGGTTAAAAATTTTTAAGTTTTTGGTGTTGGGGGAGCTCTCCATGTGTACTCTCTCCTAGCAAGTCTCTCATCAATACACAAATCATTTACCTGTTAAACTGGACATAATAGATTAAGACTCTCTCCATGATAGGTAAGGAAGCACAAGTCACTTTGTTATCTAGTAAGGAACCAAGGAAAGAAAAGATAGGATGAATAGACAAGGAAGGAGGCTGGTACAGATTTATACATTTAGTTTTTATTATGTGCTTGGTGTTTGCAGTTGAACTAGAAAGGAAAAGCTATGTATGAAAAAAAAAAGCTGTCACCTCGTGCTAAGCAATGGAATTTTGAGGCAGGATGAAAATTTGCTAATGGGTATACGGGATATAGAAATGGAAGGAACAGAGTGGTTGTACCCATTTAAACCCCACCAACAATATACAGAAGTAGTAGTCCTGATTTTGAAAGTATGTAATGATATATGAGTATGGTTTTAAATTTCAGTTCCCTGACAAATAATGATATTGAATCTTTCTTCATTTGCCTATTGGCTATTTAAGTATCTATATTTATGAAAGACCTACTTGAATCTTCTTCTGTTCATTTCTTAAAACATCGAGTTGTCTTTTTCTTACTGATTTGTAGTTGAATTTTATATGTTTTGGGCACAAGTTGTCAATAATTGTTTTATATTTTTATTCTTCTAATCGGTAAATTATTGCTCACTGTCTTAATGATGTATTTTGATAAACAGAAGTTTTTAATTTTAATGAAGTCTATTTGATCAAACTCTTATTTCATGGTTAGTGCTTTTTGTATTTAAGAAAACATTGCCTATCTTAAGGCCATGAAGATATACTGTTTTCTTCTAGAGTTTCATTGTTTTATTCTTCACATTTAGATCTGTGATCTATTTTAAGTTAATATTGTGAATAATGTGAGGAAGGGGTCAGGGTTGATGTCCAATTGATCCAGAACCATGTATTCAAAAAATCATTCACTCTTTACTGAATTTTAGCTTTGTCAAAAATCACATGATTGTATATGTGTGGTAACTTCCCCCAAATATTATTTTAAACATATTAATTATTTGAATGAATAATGTACTCAATTGTTTTTGTAAATAAAAAAATAAATACATGGGAAAACTAAGTTCAAAAAAGCACAAAATGTATATCGTGAAGAATAGAAGTAAGTATACCTTCTAGCCTGTTCTCCAGTACTCCATTTCTTTCCTCCAGGAGCAATCACAAGTGTCAGTGCCCAGATATGCCTAATATCCCTACTTAACTTTCTGGGGTCCTAAAAGAGAAAGCCCTTTATCCCAAAGTCTACTCACTGATTCTTATTTAAGGTCAATTCTGACACTGAGTTTCCAGGGGTTCTGGTACTGTGTTCCAATATAGCTGTATTTTTTTTTTCTTTTGAGACAGAGTATCGCTGTCACCCAGGCTGGAGTTAGATCTTGGCTCACTGCAGCCTCTGTCTGCCTCCCAGTTTCAAGCGTCTCTCATGCCTCGGCCACTGGAGTAGCTGGGCTACAGGCATGGCCATTGCACTTAATTTTTGTATTGTTGGTAGAGACAGGGTTTTGCCATGTTAGCCAAGCTAGTCTTGAAGTCCTGGCCTCAAGTGATCTGCCTGCCTCAGCCTCTCAAACTGCTGGAATTACAGGCATGGGCCACTGTGCCCTATAGCTGGATTTTTAAAGTCCAATTATACATGAGCTTTATTTTATAAGAAGGATTTAATTTATTTGTATTATATTTATATATTTATATAATTGTGATTTTATTTATTTCTGCCATTTTATACTATTTACTACTTTTTTCTTTTTTACCATTTGTAAAATTAAGATTCCTTTTTTTGTACATCTGATTTTTCTTCTGCTCATAAATATTTCAATTTTAACCACCATTTTACATATATTATTCTTCAACTCCTATAATTAAGCAGCATCTGTGTCTTGCCCTTGATAAATTTCATTTCCTTTTGTCCACTTTCTCCTACTACTGCCATGTTGTATCATTCCAGGTGATAAGAATTTGGAATTTATTTTATTAGTTTTATTTTCAGTTCAAATAATTGTTTAGAGTGAATTGTAGGTATTACTCATTTTTTTTGTCTTCATATAACCTCTGTGGTTACTCCCCTAGAACAAACAATCACCATCTCTTCTTGGACCATTCCTGTAACCTCTGACTGGCTTGACTACTTCAGTTCTTTCCTTCTGTACCGCTTCCCTTATCTTCTCCATTTGCCACATAGCAAGAGTGATCCTTTTAAAACAATGCAAATTGTGGTAGTACATCCCTGTAGCCCCAGCTACTCTGGAGGCTGAGGGAAGAGGGTCGTGCGAGCTCAAGTGTTTGAGGCTGTAGTGTGCTATGATCACTCCTGTAGATAATACACTGCACTCCAGCCTGGGCAACACATCAAGACCCTATCTCTTAAAAACAAAAATACAAGTCACATTGTGCCTTAACTCTCTTTTGGCATGTCATCACATTTAGAACAAAATTCTATGTCCCTAAGTCCTTACCCTGGCCTTCCCAGAAGACTTTAATGATTTGTCCCCTCTTCCTTCAGGGTTCACCCTGCTTTGGGCACTGGGACCTTCTCAGTCCTCAATTTACCAAACACACTCCTGGATCAGGGTCTTTATACTTAGTGTTCACTCTGCCTGAAATGCTCTTCCCTCAGATGAGCACTTGGCATGCACATATACTTCCTTCAGGTGTTTGTTTAAATGTCGCCTCCTTAGAGAGGCTTCCCCTGACCAACCTATTGAAAATAGCCTCCTCTGGCTCCACTTTACACTCTAACTCCTTACACTGCTTTATTTTATTCTTAATACTATTTATCATCATTATCAAACATATATCACTGATTGTTTATTTGCTTGTTTCTTGTCTGTTTTCCTTACAAGATTGAAAGCTTCATGAAGGTAGGGACTCTGTTTTGTTCACTGTGTTATCCTTAGTGCTAAAAACAGTGCCTGGCACCTAGTACTATCTGTTTACATAATATCTAAATCAATACATACATGAATGAGTGAATGAATAATGAATGAACGAATGGAAAAATTCCAAGTCTACTCTCAACTTTGCAGGAATTCTTTTTTGAGTATCAATCTGATTGTGTGCCTTGTATCTTTTGGGGTTTTATGGATTAATTAAAATTCTCGTCTGCCGATAGTACCTATTCTGATTTCTTAGTAAAGTTATGATATTTTTTTTTCTGAGGAATTTTTTTTCTGAAGAGATAAACAGATTGATGAGCTCATCTTGATCTAACTTGTCAGTATATTTAAATCATTGGTTAGGATAATTTTTAACATGTTAATTTTAGGGCTCAGAGACTCTTTAACTTCCTCATATTACAAATTTTAAAATGAAACCTGGAGAAGTGGTTCAGTTTACCCTAATCCTCCTACAAAATACAACTATAAATAAATACTATTTCTGTGTATCAGCTAAGTACTGTACAGGCTCCATTGTGAGGCATGCAGGAAACTCAACAGCTGTCAGAAAGAAAACATGGAAATGGTAGAAGGATCTCAGAAATAACTTAGCTGTAAGGATTGGACTCAAAGAGGGTAGCAGCATATAAATCATAGTACTTAGCAAACTCAGGCTGATGTCTCGCCTCAAGAGACTCCATCAGTTGATAGGTGAACTGCAGAAATGGAAATCTCCAGTGTGGTCATTTTTCATTAGGAGAGGGGGAAGAATCTTGGTTCTGGGAAATCTACCACATGATAAGGAATTCGCGATTCAAGAGACAAGATTTTGGCCCCGAATGAGGGGTTGGCAAGGGTTATACAGTTCAATAGAGATCGAATCAGGAACTGAAGAATCTGCCTGTGTCTTCTTAGTGCCTCCACATTACCTTGTCAAATTTCCCCAGAGACCTGATGGTAAAAGAGAGTAAGGTGATACCCCCAGGGAGCTGACCAATAGCTTTAAAGCAGATAGCCTTCTGCCTTGAAATCTCTTGAATTACCTTTAAATTAAGTGAATATGACATCCTAAACCTTAAAATGTTTGTGTTTGCTTAAATATAAAGATATTACATGAAATTGCTGCCATTGAGTATAATAGACTCTTCAGAAAGATATATCATGTTCATCCTACAGCTTTCCATACTCTGTGTCCTCTACAATTTGAGAAATATGAAGTTGAAACCATGAGATAGTGTTCAGATTTCTTGGCATGACATTCAAAGCTGTCCAAGAGCCAATTCCTATTTCTAACCTTGTTTCATGCCCCTCTGAAATTTATGTTCTAGTAATTCTGAATTGCATATATTAATTTTTCAATTTATTTGTATCACCTTTGTTGCATCCTTCTGGGTCTTGCTCATGGTGTTATTTCTTCCTGTAATAACCTTATTTTCCACATTCCCTATTTGATTTACTCCTTCCTCATGCTTTAAGACAGCTTAGACATATCCTTCAGAGAGGTTTCCTTTCCTCCTCTTTGTGTCTCTCCTTTCTTCTCTCGTCCTCTTCTGCATAGACTAGAATAAGTGCTTCTCCTGGCCATTCTCATTGTTCTTCACTTCGTTGTGTCAGAGAACTAACTACACCTTATTAAAAGTGTTTTATATTCTGTTTCAGTTACCTATTTATTGCTTAAAATGTAATACCTTAGAATAAGTTCATTGCTATTTTCATGGTCCTGTGAGTTGGTCTCCCTTGCATTCTCTCATATGGTGGCAGCCAAATGTCAGCTGGGACTGGACAACCAAGAGGATTCTTTGCTTGTGTGTCTGGTGCCTCCATTGGAACAGCTGAGATTTTGCCCACAGTCTTTCTTGCCCTATGGCTTCTTCATAGGCTAGCTTGAACTTTTTCACATCATAGACTCAGTGTTGTTGGATTTTTTAAGATAGGATTTTTTCTAGAATTCCAAGATGAGACCTAGAAGCTGCAAAGATTCTTATCATGTTGCCTAGGAAGTTTTAAGACATCACTTCTGTGAAATTCTATTGGTCAAATTTTATTGATCCACTAGCCCAGATTCAATAAGAAGGGAATTTAGAGCTCACATCTTGATAGTATGAGCAGCATATACATACAGTCCATAAAAGAACTGATAGAAATTATGTTCAGACATTGCCTACCACCTATTTTAACTCACCAAGAGCATAAATTGTGTTTTTAATTTACCAGCATCTAGTAGCTTTTCAATAAATGTTTGTCAAGCTTCACAGTTATATAGATTGAATAAAATCATGAATGAAAATGAGTAGGAAAGTCTGTAGCTCTCTAGAAACTCAAGGCCTGAATCAGTTCAGAGGATACTGTATAATCTGTTGACCTACAGAGATGTCTCTGAGTATGGTCCGAATTGAGTCAGGGAAAAGATGCGGTTGAATCTTCAAGCTCTCTATGTCTCCTATGCTTTCTTAATTATAAGAAACATCTGAAGGACTTATGAATTTTCTTCCCTTGCCTGGAGTTTCTAAATGGGCACATCTGGAGAAACCCTATGGACTGTAAAGTTTATGAGGGTAAGGATTTGTGTCCTTCTTCACAAATATATTCTCAGTATCTGTCATAGTGGCATCATTTTGTAAGTACTCCATAACAATTTGTTAAATACATGAACATGCAGGATTATAAAACCAACAACAATTAGAATAGAGAAAGATTCAATTTTGTGTAGCTTGAAGCCTATACAATTTGCAGACCTACTTTAAAATAATTTGAATTTCTAAATTTAAAGATGGGGTAAGAAAGTAAATATTTATTTAAAATGAGAAGAAATCAGAGCAAATTATAAATCTTAAAATTTTTACAAATTTACAAATCTTAAAAAACATGACAGTTCCACAAACATAACATAATCCAGAAAATTAACATTATATTTTTGTCAGCTAATTTCTTGGCACTCTCCTATAATGCCTTTCCCCCTGCGTTTCCTTTCTTTACAATTTTACATTTCTGATGACTGGAAGACTAACCCACAAACTATGTTCTAAGTGTGTATAGCTTGATTTTTCTCTTCTATTTACCTAACTTCCAGTGCTAGGCACAATGGGGCAGATTCACATCATGGTGTAACTTCAGCCTTTGCAACTTTCCCTGGTGTGTGAGCACAGTGAGAAGAAGGATTTCTGCAGACCTTTCCTGCATCCAGGGAAACTAGGAAGAAAAGTTAACTAATCACAATTGGAACCACTTAAACAGATTCCCCTAAATCCAAATGAAGTGAATGCCTCAACTCAACTTCCCCATGGCCAAATCCCAAAAATATCCATGGTTACCCAATGTCACCTGTCTTGGCAAATGTAACAGAGAGGAATCTGGAGCAGAAACAGAAAATTGTCAAATAATTATTTTAACAAATATTTAAAATTTTTAAATTATTTTACATTTCAAGGAAGAAAGGATAGCCATTTATATTAATACATACATATATTAATACATACAAGCAGAGCCTATCACTGTACAGATTAAGAAGAGTTTGAAAACAGGGGGCCTCTGGGGAAAGGTCATGGAGACTAGGGGATAGGAGATGAAGAGGAGAGGGAGCTTTTCTTTTCACTATTTACATTCCTGTAAAGTTTGTAGTTTTATTATTTTTATTGCTTGTTTACTATGTAAAGGTATTACTTGTTCAAGTTATGAAAGAAAAGATAATAATTAGTTATCTTTTAAAGTCCATAAGGAAAGCATAAATATTATACCATGCAGCCAACTCTCTGTACATTTTCCTGCTGTTTACCTATTAACTTATTTTCCTGCTTTATTATAGGCTCAAATGCTTACTATTTTCTCAATTTATAATGATATTGCCCTGCTTTCAAAATAACTACTATTTATTTTATTTATTGGTAAGTGCTGCCTCCTGCTACATTTCCTTAAAAGAGTTTGTGTATGGCAGGTATTATTTCTTCTTTAACTGATAGAATTAACTAATGAAACTATCTGAGCCCAGATCTCTCTTTGTGGAAAAGTTTTTTATTTTAAAAAATTCAATTTTTTTCAATTGAAAGACTATTCAGATTTTCTTTTCTCTTTTCTGTCAGTTTAGTAAGTTCTCTATTTCAAAGATTTTGTCTGTGTTATCTAAGTTGTTGGATTTATTGGCATAAAGATATTCCTAATATTCTCTTATTATCCATTTAATATATTTAGGATCAGTACTGATACACCCTCTTTTAATCTTGACAATGATAACTTGTGTCACTCTCTCTGTTTTTAAAATTATTCTTTTTTACTTTGTTTCTCTCTCTTTTTTATTCTGTTGTTTCACATTTCATTTTTTCCCATTCTTATTTTTATTATTTCCTTTTTCCACTTATTTTGCATTTACTTTTCTTTTTCTAGCTTCTTAACTTGGAAACTTAATTTACTATTTCTGTAACTTTCTTCTCTTCTAATATACACATTTATAACTATAACTTTTCCAGTAAACCGTGTTTTATCTGCATTCCATAAAGTTGATATGTTGTATTTTCAGTATCAGTCAGCTTGAAATACTTTCTTTTATTAAAAAAAGATTTTTTTAAAAACAGCGGTACTCTTGGATGCTTGAAATATTTTCTAAACTCCATTATTATTTCTTTTTTGAACAGCTGGGGTAGTTAAAAATATAATGTTAATTTCAAATATTTGAGTTTTTTGAAAGATATTTTATTATTACTGATTTTTAATTTAATTTTATTGTGGTCAGAGAACATTTTTAAGACTTTAGTCTTTAAACATTTACTGAGATTTGTTTTAGTTTTATGGCATCTATTTCAGTGAACATATCATGTGTACCTTAAAATAATGGACATTCCAAGACATAAAAGTCCCAAATTTCACTATTCAAACACAACCCCACACTATTAGTATTTGGAAATAATGACTACCTTTTTTTTTTAATGCAGCTTATTAACATATTTACAGTCAGTATGCTGATTATCTTATAAGCATTTCCTTATGCCATAAGTTTTATGTAGCATAATATTCTATTGAATGTATGCTATTGTTTGAGGAAAAAAAGAAAAGAATGTATATTCCTGCAGTGGTTATGCATAGTGTTCTATGTCAATTAGGTCAAGACAATTGGCAGTGTAGTTCAGACTGTTGACCTAAAGGAGGAAAAAATGAGGCAAACAATATAAGTAGAGAGTTTATTTGGGCCAAGTTTGAGAAGTGCAGCCCGTGAGCACAGATTCTAGTTGCCCTGAGTATATGCTCTGATAAGCAGTAGTTACAAGTCAATTTTAAAGGAAAAGAAAAGGCAGTTTCTAAATTGTTTACCAAGAATTTACATTAAAATAACATAAGTATTGATTGGCTATACATTGTTCTTTGCATCACAGATTCCAAGAACATGAAGGTAATGGGTGAGGCAGCTAGTCAGTAACAAAATGCCTTTAAACAATGCCCCAGGATACGGGTGCATAAGATGGACATGACTGAAGTTCCATACTCAAGTATGTCTGAGCCTGATAAATTTTGCGTACCTCACGTAACTCAGACTGCTCTGAGCTACTTTTCTCAAGATCTACATCTTTATTGATTTTTCTAGCTGTTCCATCAATTGCTGAAAGAGGGATGTTAATATCTTCAACTATGACAAATTTGTCAATTTTTACTTCATGCGTTTTGAAAATCAGTAATATGTCTTTTTCTCTTTTTGAGCCACAGTTTTGCTCTTGTTGAACAGGCTGCAGTACAATGGTGTGGTCTCGGCTCACTGCAACCTCCACTTCCCAGGTTCAAACGATTCTCCTGCCTCAGCCTCCCAAATAGCTGGTATTACAGGCTCCCACCACCACACCTGGCTAATTTTTGTATTTTTCGTAGAGTCAGGGTTTCACTAGGTTAGCCAGGCTGGTTGCAAACTCCTGACCTCAGGTGATCCACCCACCTTGGCCTCCCAACGTGCTTGGATTACAGGCATGAGCCACTGCACCCAGCTGTTATATGTCTTTTTAATGAATTGATCCTTTTATTATTATAATTTATCTTTAAATTCCTTTGTCTTAAGGACTGTTTCATTTGATATTAATATACTCACATCAGACTTCTTTAATTATTGTTTGCCTGGTTTGTATATTGCCTCACATTTTTACTTTCAACCTAGCCCTGTCTTTTATTTAAAGTACATTTTATTTTGACAGCATGTAGTTGGATCTTGGATTATTTTAATCCATCTTGAAAATTCCTACCTTTTAGCCAGAGTTTTAACCAATTTATATTTAATTTACTATTAGTCTGGTTCTATTGAATTCTACCACTTCACTATTTGCACTCTGTTTGTCCCATCAACTATTGGTTTCTCTGTGTCTACCTATCAACAATTTTTAGGGTAACTGAATATTAATTCCTTAAGCTAGTAAGACTACAGATTCTTATGCAGTGTTTAGCAACTGGCCAAAAATTAAATAAATAAAAATAAAAGAAAGCAAACATCAGCAACAAGAAAACCACAAACACAGGAAATTCACTTAGTGGCTCCTCTTCAATTTTTAAATCATATTCTCATGCCTTCAGATGGTTGCTTTTATATTTTGTCATTGTTATCTGTGGAATGGTTTGCTCAATTGGAACTCCTCTTCCATTACCAAAATTGGAAACTAATTTTTAAAGCTCATAACCGCTCTGTCATAATGCCCCTCACTTATGCTCTCACTAATGAATCTAGGAGTTTAAATGATATCTACCATTTTGCAGCTATAAGTTTCTGTAGCAATTCATTAGTAGATCTGTATTTCTTTAATGGATCACTGCTAGCTCAGAAATTGACTATTGGTAGAATCATAATGAGAGGTTGGTATGTGTATGTGACCATCTAAAATGTTGGTAAGAAAATTAATAAGCAGTAATTCTTTTGTAAATATAATTTAATTTTTAAAAATTGACATGTAACAACTGTATATATTTATGAGGTACATAATGGTTTCAATACTTATAATGAATAGTGAACAGATTACTGTAACTAGCATATCCCCATCATCTCAAACATTTATCATTTCTTTGTGTTGGGAACATTCAGTATCCTCCTAGCTATTGAAACTATATAATACATTAATGGTAAATGTAGTTATCCTATAGCTGGTAAAACCAAAAATGAAATTCTAAGACCCCCAACCATCTAAATGGACCCTTTCTCTTGGCCAAAGGCATTCCAAAGTTAACCCGAAAATCTATTTCAGACCATGATAGAAGAGGGGGTTGGACATACCTCATTATACCCCTCTAGCATTAACATCAATTCAGACCTTAAGTCTGGTAAGATATATTCACAGTCTATTTTCTCTGAAGTTTACTACCTACAGGCTTCATCGAAATGATGAAGCCTTGGTCTCCACAACCCCTTATCTTAACCCAGACATTCATTTCTAGTGATAACTTTCAACCAATCAACCCCCATCCCACCCCTCGCTGCTTCCAGTTGTCCTGCCATTCCAGATAGAACGAATGTAATCTTACATTTATTAATTAATGTATCATGTATCCCTAAAAAACATAAGCTGTGGCCAGGCAGGGTGGCTCATGCCTGTATTCCCAGCACTTTAGAAGGCTAAGGCAGGTGGATCACCTGAGGTCAGGAGTTCAAGGCTAGCTTGGCCAACTTGGTGAAAACCTGTCTCTACTAAAACTACAAAAATTAGCCTGGCATGGTGATGCATGCCTATAATCCCTGCTACTTGAAAGGCTAAAGCAGGAGAATCACTTGAACCTGGGAGATAGAGGCTGCAATGAACTGAGATTGTGCCACTGCATTCTAGCCTTGGAGACAGAGTGAGTCTTCATCTCAAAAAAAAAAAAAAAAGCATGCTGTGACCTGACCACCTTGGGCATATGTCACCAGGATCTCCTGCTGCCACATTCTTAACTGTGGCAAAATAAACTTTCTAAATTGACTGAGACCTGTCTAAGACATTTTGGGTTCATGAGTGGTATAGAATGCTAGAACTTATTCCTCCTAACTGTGATTTTGTATCCTTTAATAAATCTCTTCCCATCTTTTCCTTCTCACCTTTCCAGGCCTCTACCAGCCTTTGTTCTATAAGGTTGGTGCAAAACCTGTTTTATTAGGTTTGCACCAACCCGAAATTAACTATTTTACACTTCCACATATGAGTGAGAGCATGTGGTGTTTAACTTTTCATGTGGCTTATTTCATGTAACATAATGTCCTCCTGTTCATCCATGTTATGGCAAATGACAGTATTTTATTCTTTTGTTATGGCAGAATAGTATTCTGTTGTGTTTTTAAAACATATTTTCTTTATCCATTCACCTGTTGTTGGACACCTAGGTTGATTTTATGTTTTGGTTATTGTGAATAGTATTGTAATAAACATGGGGGTGCAGATGTCTCTATGATACACCAATTTTCTTTCCTTTGGGTAGGTGCCCAGTAGTGGGAATGATAGATCAAATGGCAGTTCTATTGTTTGTCAGAATCTACATACTGTTCCCCATTTTGGCTATACTAGCTTACATTCCTACAGTGTATAACAGTTTCCTTTTCTCCACATCTTCATCAGCATTTGCTATTTTTCATCTTTTTGATAGTCATCATCCTGACTGAGATAATACCTCATTGAGGTTTTGATGTTTAGTTTTAATGATTTTTCATACATTTACTGGAGATTTGTATATCTTCTTTTGACAAATGATTGTTCATTGTTTCTAGGCCTTTGGCTAAGATCAAGTGAGAAATGTCTGTTCAGATCACCTATCTATTTTCTAATGAGATTGTTTGCTTTATGCTTTTGAGATGTTTGAGTTCATTGGATATCCTGGATGTTAATCCTCTGTTAAATGAGTAATTTGCAAATATTTTCTCCCATTCTGTAGGTTATCTTTTCAGTCTGTTGATTGCCTCCTTGGCTGTACAGAAGCTTTTTGTTTGAAATAACCCCATTTGTTTATTTTTGCTTTTGTTACCTATGTTTTTGAGGTTTTATTCACAAAATCTTTTCCCAGACCAATTTCCCAAAGTGTTTCCTTTGTTTTTTTCTAGTAGTTTATAGTTTGGGGTCTTACATTTAGGTCTCAGATCCATTTTAAATTGATTTTTTAATAGAGCAAGAGGTGGGTGTTTAGTTTCATTCTTCTGCATATGAACATCCAGTTTTCCAAGCACCATTTTTTGTAGATGTCCTTTCCCTAATGTATGTTCTTGGTGCCTTTGTCAAAAGTTAGTTGGCTGTAAATATGAAGATTAATATCTGGCTGTCTATTCTGTTCCATTGGTCTATGTGTTTTTGTGCCAGTATGTGCTATCTTTGCTACTACAGCTTTGTAGTACATTTTTGTTCTTTTTGCTCAGGAATGCTTTGGCTCTTCAGGGTCTTTTGTGGTTCCATACAAAAGAATTATTTTTTCAGCCAGCCGTAGTGGCACTTTAGGAGTGCTCAATTGCAGCACCTTAGGAGGCCAATGTGGGAGGATCAATTGAGCCCCAGAATTTGAGACCAGCTTGAGCAACATAGTGAGACCCTGTCTCTACAAAAAGAAAGAGGAGGAGGAGGAGGAGGAGGAGGTATAAGAAGTAGACGATGAAGAAGAATGGGAAGAAAAGAAGAATAGAAGAATAGGAAGAAGAAGAGGAATAAGGAGGAGGAGGACGAATAGAAGGAAGAAAAAAAGAAAAAGAATTTCTTCTAATCCTGTGAAGAACATCATTGGCATTTTGATATTAAATCTGTAGATCACTTCGGGTAGTAATAAGCAGTATGTTAAGTGTGTACCTTTTTGGGTTTTTTTGTTTGTTTTCTGTTTTTCTGAGTCAGGGTCTCACTCTGTCACCCAGGCTGGAGTTCAGTAGCACGATCTCAGCTCACCTGGGCTCAAACATCCTCCAACCCAGCCTCCTGAGTAGCTGGGACTAAAGGCACACATCACCAAACCTGGCCAATTTTTTTTTTTAAGATGGATTCTGTCTCATTCTGTTGCCTAAGCTGGAGTGCAGTGGCATGACCTCAGCTCACTGCAACCTCCGCCTCCCAGGCTCAAGCCATCCTCCCACCTCAGCCTCCCAAGTTGCTGGAACTACAGGAATGCACCACCACAGCTAGCCAAATTTTGTATTTTTAATAGAGATGCAGTTTCACCATGTTGCCCAGGCTGGTCTCAACTGGGCTCAAGTGATCCACCAACCTCAGCCTCCCAAAGTGCTGGAATTACAGGCACAAGCCACCACACCTGGCATGATTTTTTTTAAACCAGAGAAAATTATCTTTAAAAATAACAGTTAAGGTGAAGTTTAAAAGAGTATTTCTCATCCTAATAATGCTTCTTGGTATATTTCTCCAATAAGAGCTTTTCTTGTCCTTTCCTTTTTCACATTAGATGAGATCTAAACACACATCAAAACTGGGATGCAGTAATAGGTGAGAAAAACCTATGCTCTTTCCCTGTACCCAGGCATTAAATTTGACTCCTAGCACTTCTGGAAAGTGAATGTTTTTCTATTTATTTCCTGACATGTACCTAAACTATATGGGATCTTGTCCTTTTTTGTAAAGAACAATAACGTATTTCATTTAATTCAAGGACAACTTTCATCCAGCCTCATCCATTTTCCAGGTTAATTTTTGCTTTTCATTCTTCCAGGATGCTTAAAATAAGAGTAAATTCCAAAACCAACTCTGTTTATAGTAGAGCAAGGCTGAGCAAAGCATAGCTGACTACGTGCACAATGTCGGAGGCCAAGCAAACTCTTCAGCCCTCATTTTTCTGGGGACCCAAAGCAGCTTCTGTGTTCTTGCCCTAGGGCTCACCCTTAGTGCCTTCTAGGTAAAACTGCCTTGGCTTCCCTCTGCTTATCAGGGAAAAGGTGATTGGATTGAGTCGTGTTTCACCTGAAGTATTTTGGCCCCTTATCTGAACCAGTCATTACATCTTGAGGCAGTTGTAACTAGGACTGCTATAATGATCTGACAAAAGACCTATTCCTCCAACATTACCAGTCATTAACTCTCCAAGACAAGATGTGACATGCCACAGCCCTCAGACAGTTCATCCAGAAGGAGTCTCTTCTTGACAAATATAATCCCTCTTCACCTTTGTTCATGACAATTTTATTTCTTCCACGGTGTCAAACTATCAATTTTTCCAAGTCAGCACTCCCTAGTTAAACCAAGGGACTTTTTCCACTTCAAAGGGAAGTGCTGCTATCTTTTCACTTTTGATTGTTCCTTACTTTAATCGTCTTTGCTAAAATAGTAGTTTTAAGTAGATATGTATTTAAAGTAGTAAATCCTGATGCCTTATTTTTGCTGCAAATTTTACAGTTTTATGTATAAAAGTTTGCTTTAATCATATGTCACTACGTCATGTTCAGTATGCACAAATAAAAACTTGTTCTGCTGATATGATGTCAGAATGAATAAAAACTAACAATTGGGATATTTGCCTAAAAGTAAAAAAGAAGCAAGCCACTTGGTGTCTACCCTTTAGTTCCTAACTTTATATGAGTAACTTTGGCTACCCTGAAAATTATAAAATAATTTCTTCTGTAAAAATAGAACCATTGCTTCAAAGTACCTCTATGCTTTCCCTCCAATGGCTAAATCTATACAAAACTATAAAGCTGATAGCAGAATTGAAAACAAGCAGTTCTCTCTAAAGTTAGAACTGCAATTCCCCTGGAGGGTCACCTTAGATAGAATCCAGGTGCAACTGTCTGCAACGTAGTGTTAGATTCTGAACAGAAGTAAAATAGAGTATGATTCCCTGGCTTAAAATGTACCCAAGCAAAGAACAGAAGAGTACAAAATGTTTCATTTGTTACATTTTAAGCCAGAGTCAGGGGAAAGATAAGTGACAGAGAACCTGATGGCCTTCCAGTAGTCTGAGGTGACAACTTGAAGAATGGTCAAGGAAAGGCATTCCAAGTCAAGTTCCAGAACTGATTGAATGGATTCAAGAAAAGTGGACTGTGAAATTGCCAGATGCTATCTAAAGGCATAAGGGTATGGACTCTTGTACTGGACCTGTATTGTCTCCAGATAACCTTCTCTAGATTATATGATCTCTGGATTTTAGAATGGCAAAGTTCAATGAGTTAATCAAAGGTTAGTTTAAGATGAAAAAGAAAATAAAAGAGAAAAAACTAAGAAACGCAGAAAGGGGTAGTGACCTTAAGATCTTGTTTGATAAAGAAGGAACTCTTATCTCTCTTGAAGACATTCACATTCAGTCTACCATAGGATTTCTCCGGATTGTAATGAATGAATGACAGCTGAATGAATGAACTCTGAAGAATTGGAATCAAGTGCTAAGATCTCAGTGATGGGTGGTACCTAAAGAGGTGAGGCTAAGAGGAGACAGAAATCCCCTGGGGGAGAGAGAGAGTAAGAGTCACTGAATCTAAGGGAGTAAACTCATAAATAGCATTTAAAATTTATTATTCGCCTGTAGATAACTTTTAATTCTTCAGTTACAGAGAAAAACCCACATTTTGAGTTTACAAGGATTTTCTTTTCTTAAAGGCATTGTTAGATGTGTCTTACTTCCCCTATATATATAATTTTAAAAAATAATAGTCTGGATTATAAACTAAAAGTCTAGTTATAACTATGTAACCATTTTATGCAATGTGATATAATTATTTACTAATTGTTTCATATTCCCTCATTTTTGTTTTTTCCTCTCTTAATTTGATCTTCAGTACCTCCAAGGTTGAACACATATGCAATACTTACAAGCCTCAACTCTGAAGGCTATTAGAGCTGAGTGTAATATATATATATTTTTTTTTGAGATGAGTCTTGCTCTTGTTGCCCAGGCTGAAGTACAATGGTGTGATCTTGGCTCACTGCAACCTCTGCCTCGCAGGTTCAAGCGATTCTTCTTCCTGAGCCTCCTGAGTAGCTGGGATTACAGGCAACTACCACCATGCTGAGTTAATTTTTGGTATTTTTAGTAGAGACAGGGTTTCGTCATGTTGGTCAGGCTGGTCTCGAACTCCTGACCTCAGGCGATCCACCTGCCTCGGCCTCCCAAAGCACTGGGATTACAGGTGTGAGCCACCGCATCCAGCCAAGCTGAGTGTAACTCTTAGACTCTCTTATCTGTGCAGCCTTAAGCAAATTAGTAACCTCCCTAAGTTTCAGTTTCCTCATGTGTAAAATGGGAATAATAAGAATATTTTTCCCTTAGGGTCGTGCCAGGGAATAAATAATGTAAAGTGAATAAAATAATGTAACATAAATAAAACATTTCCAGTTTGTGGTAAACAGTACAGCATTTTAAGTTTGCTGATAAGGGCTTGTCTACCTTATTTCCTCCTATCATATGTGCACCCCGCTCACACCTTTTTTTTTTTGAGATAGGGTCTTGTTCTATCACTCAGGCTGGAGTGCAGTGGCACATTCTCAGCTCACTGCAACCTCTGCCTCAAGCCATCCTTCTACCTCAGCTTCGTTAGTAGCTGAGACCACAGGTGCCCACCACCACCACACCCAGCTAATTTTTGTGTTTTTTTGGTAGAGATGGGGTTTCACCATGTTTCCCAGGCTGGTCTCGAACTCCTGAGCTCAAGTGATCAGCTCTGTTGTAGAAGGCATATTGTGTAGAATGTATTCTATTTATTTATTATCACATCATTTGAAAACTTCAGGACTAACTTTAACAGAATTTGACGTTCCGTTTATTAGGGTCTGACTGAAACTAAAGATTCCAAAATGCAAATAATCCCTCTGGGCAGCTGAAACTAAAGCACAGTATGAGTTCCATATGACTACTCCTAGAAGAGGCATGCCATAAGCAACAAGGCTCAATGGAAGGGAATACCACACAGTGGTTTCTGAGGGTCGGGGACTCCAAGTGGCAGTTAATTTGAATTGACTGCTTCCCACTTGGGTAACTCTAGGTGTATATTCCAGAGGAATTAGCAGCAGCAAATTTATTCTTTTTTAATATAAACTTCTTTTGATGACACTGTATTCATTATGAGGACATGAGCATGGGAAAGTAAAGCTAAGCTGTTAAGCAGATGAAAACATTTACATAGCTTCACATAGTTGCAAATACAAAGCTAAGGAGAAGTAGATTGAATTACAGTTTCTAAAGAAACTGTGGGACCCAGCCACTGAGCTTCCTCATCGTTCTCCATGGTTCCTGAACCTCTACACCCTCCTCTTCCATCCTCCCCCCCCAGCCTGGATAAACAATGTAAAAGCAAATTCCAGTGTTAAAGTTGAACTGTGATTAGTGTAGCTGAGTCATAGAATAAACTGGAAAGAGCCATTCAAAGAAAAAGAAAAGCGTATACCACAATTGAAGACAAACATCACTCAATCTGTAACACATTTTCAAGAATTCATATATGTATTTTTATATGTAAGATATGTAAACATAATATGCATAAATATAGTCACTAGGAAATCACCAGAAATTTAAGATAACTTATATGCATTGTCAAAATCTGTGATATGTTGTATTTTATTTAGTGCATCCAAATACCCTAATTATTACTAAATGGAAACAATCTGATAAGCTGCAAGCTATCTCTAGAAAATTGGGCATGAGACCATGTTAGAAATCTTCCAGGAATAGAAGTAAACAGAAAACAACTAAGACTAATTGTTTGCATATTTTTAGTTAATATTAAACTAAAATGTACCATGTGGTTTTAAAACCTTTAAGATATCAAACAAAATTTCTTTGTTTTAAATGTAAAGAGTGTCTTCTCCAAAGTATTCCTAAAATAAAACAGAATACTAATTATATAAATAACTGTGATAAAGCTGTGTTTCATGTTATATTTGTCTGGCAATAAATGAAGAATTTCAGTCTTTCATTTGACATCTTTTAGAAGTATTACATTTACCAATATAAGTAATCAATCATTTTTATTTTCTTATATGCTTTCATAAAATAAACTGGTGGTTTTATTAAGCATTTATTAACCGTATTGTCATGTTACAGATTTAATATTAAATATATTGCTTGTGTGTCGTGAAGACTTGAAAAATATATTCTAAATGGAAAGAAATAGGCAATTTCTTGAAAACCAGAAGAAATACAAAACTAAAAAATACACATGTTCAGTTTTACTAGGATTTGAATATGTATTCCAAAAAGCATGTGGTGGAAACTTAGTACCTGATGCAACACTGTCACGAGATGGGACCTAATGGGAGGTGTTATGTGAGGTGCGGAATTCTGTCATACCAACACAAAACAAACCGAGACAACTTGCCTTAAAATCTAAGCAGCAGTTTTTCAGAGAGGGAGAGAAAAACAACAAAACAAAACATTTTTCTCCCTCAATCACAGTTTAAAAAAAGAAAATTAGTGGCTGGGCACTGTGGTTCACACCTGTAATCCCAGCACAGGGAGATCACGAAGTCAGGAGATTGAGACCATCCTGGCCAACATGGTGAAACCTGCCTCTACTAAAAATACAAAAATTAGCTGGGCGTGATGGCGTGTGCTTGTAATTCCAGCTACTTGGGAGGCTGAGGCAGGAGAATCGCTTGAACCTGGAAACCAGAGGTTGCAGTGAGCCCAGATCGCGCCACTGCACTCCAGCCTGGCGACAGAGCAAGACTCCGTCTCAAAAAAAAAAAAAGGGGGAAGTTAGTTATCTGGGGCTAGCAATGGGAAGCATAACAGAGACAACAACAGAGATTTAGTTGTTTGATCCTGTTGCTGTAAGAGTTAACACAGCATGTGTGAGATCTCCTGGCCCCTCAGCTCTACTGTACTCTAAGGCACATGTAGGCATGCAGTGATAGACGGCTCTGGTGCCATGTGATCGAAGACTTCAAACGCCAGAATACAGAGATTGCCCATAATTTGGTAAGCAGTGAAGAACAAATGAAAATTTAAAGGAAAAGAGGGTTCTATGCTTAGGAAAATAAATTCTATTTTTTTTTTTTTTTTTGAGACGGAGTTCCGCTCTTGTTACCCAGGCTGGAGTGCAATGGCGCGATCTCGGCTCACTGCAACCTCCGCCTCCTGGGTTCAGGCAATTCTCCTGCCTCAGCCTCCTGAGTAGCTGGGATTACAGGCACGTGCTACCATGCCCAGCTAATTTTTTGTATTTTTAGTAGAGATGGGGTTTCACCATGTTGACCAGGATGGTCTCAATCTCTTGACCTCGTGATCCACCCGCCTCGGCCTCCCAAAGTGCTGGGATTACAGACGTGAGCCACCGCGCCCGTCCAGGAAAATAAATTCTAATGAAAGAATCCAAATAATTTATCGTGAAAAAACTCGTAACTAAATGAATTTGAAATGAAGACTTTGATAGACAGCATCTAACTCAGACATGTACTAATAATTATATAATCAATAAAGGACTTCACAAATGGAATCCTAATTGGTATGTCAGAGGTTTTTTAGATGCAAGTAAAATCTTACATAAAGAAAAGCTGAGGTTGCAGCAAACCTGGTCAGTAGTTTTCAAACATTCTTCTTTTAATAGTGAGCATTTAAATTAAAAAAATAACAAAAAAGAAATGACTATATGCAGTATCTTGTCAAGACCAATGAGAAGTATTTCGTTGAGTGCTTCTCATAGAGACAAGGGCACCCAACAAGTTTCAGTATGGCCCCATAGCTTTGGCTTCTCTGCATATTTTTTTTTAAAGGAGACCAGGCCTCAATCTGTTGTCTAGGCTGGAGCTCAGAGGCACGATCATAGCTCACTGCAACCTGCGATTCCTGGACTCAAGCAATTCTCGCACCTCAGACTCTCGAGTAGCTGGGACTATAAGTGCGTGCCATCACACCCAGTTAATTTCTCTGCATAACTTTAGGACACTGCCCAACACAAGTAATGAGGGCTAAAAAGATGCCTTCTTCAGGTACTCTATATTCCCTTGTCAATGATAAATCAGACTGGCCTTTTCAAAGATGCATCCTTAGATCTTTGCAAATCTCCAAATTACTCAATACCACCAAAGTATGTAATTATTCTTCCCCACTCTAATATAGAATATTATAATTTTATCAGAGCAACTACACATACTATAAGTTGAAAACTATAAAAAAACATTATGAAATGCTAATGCTAGGTAATTCTTTGGGCTTACTTGTTGCCTACGAGACTTTTACCTTCACATCAACCTTGCATAATGATGTTACTGTTCAGACAGTCTTTTTTAATGCGTAGATTTTTTTGGTTCAATAAATAGATTTTTCTCAGCTTTACTGAAGTGTAGTTGATAAGTAGAAATTGCATATATTTAGGGTGTATAATATGATATTGTGATGTATGTATATATTGTAAGATGATTACCATAATCAAGTTAATTAGCATATCTATTTCCTCACATAGTTATCTCTTTGTGTGTATGATGAAAATACTTGAGATCTCTCTTAGCAAATTTTAAGTATACAATGCATTACTATTAACTATAGTCACATACTATACATTAGATCTCCGAACTTGTTAACATTATAACTGCAAGTTTATACTCTTTAACCAACATCTTCCCATTTCTCACTCCCCCTAACCACTGGTAACCACCCTTCTACTCTCTGCTTCTATGAATGTGACTCTTTTAGATTCTACATGTCGGTGAGATCATGAAGTAATTGTCTTTCTGTGGGTGGCTTATTTTACTTACCATAATGTCTCCCAGGTTCCTCAATGTTGTCACATATGTCAGAATTTCCTTATTTTTTTAACAGTGAATAATATCCACTGTGTGTGCTTTGTGTGTGTGTGTGTGTGTGTATCACATTTTCTTTATTGGTTCATCAGCTGATGGACACTTAGATTGATTCCATATCTTTGCTTGTGAGTAATCCTGCAGTGAACATGGGAGTGCAGCTATATATTCAACATATCAATTTCATTTTTCTTTGGATATATATTCAGTAGTGAGATTGCTGGATTATATGGTAGTTCTATTTTTAATTTTTTTAGAAACCTCCATACTGTTTTCCATAATACCTGTACTAATTTATATTTCCACTAATTGTGTATGAAGGTTTCCTTTTCTCTACACCCTAATCTACACTTGTTATCTTTCAACTTTTTGATACTAATCGTCATAACAGGTATTTGGTGATATCTCATTGTGGCTTTGATTTTCATTTGCCCAATAATTGAAGATATTGAGTAACTTTTCTTATATCTCTTGGTCTTTTTAATGTTTTCTTTGGGAAAATGTACATTCAGATCTTTTGCCCATTTTAATTTTATTTTTAATTTTTAGTTTTTATTTATAACTTTTTAATGACAAGGTCTTATCTGTCACCCAGGCTTTACTGTAGTGGTGAGATCATAGGTCACTGCAGCTTCAAATGCCTGGGCTCAAGCAGTCTGCCTCATGAGTAGCTAAGACTACAGGCACATAGCACCATGCCCAGCTAATTTTTTAATTTTTGGGAGATACAGGATCTCACTATGTTTCCCAGGCTGGTTTTGATGTCAGCCTCAAGCAGTCCTCCCTCCTCAGTCTCCTAAGGTGTTTGCATCATAGGCATGAGCCACTCAGCCCATTTTTAACTCAGGTTATTTGTTTTTTCTGCTATTAAGTTGTGTGAGTGCCTCATGTATTTTAGATATTAAATCGTTTTATGGCTATATGGTTTGCAAATATTTTATCCTATTCCATAGATTTTTCATTTTACCAATGTTTCCTATGCTGTGCAGAAACTTTCTAGTTGATGTAACCCTGTTTGTTTATTTTTGCTTTTGTTGCCTGTGCTCTGGGTGTCATATCCAAGAAATAAACCCAAAGCAAAAATAAACTCAAAGCACAGGTCTTATATTTAAATATTTAATCTGTCTTGAGTTGATTTCATGTATGGTGTAACACAAGGATCTGATTGATAGACTGATTTTTGTTTTTTTTCTTTTTTTGGCATTAGCATATCCATTTTTTCCTAATACCATTTATTAATGAGACTATTCTTTCTCCCCATTGTGTATTCTTAGAGTCCTTTTTAAAAATTAGTTGACCATATAATAGAGTCTTTTGCATAGTCTTTTCTGTAATCCCATTTTTGGTTTAATGCTGGATTTAGTATTTCACTTCAAGATGTGCATAAGCATAATAGAAACTAAAGAATTCAAAATGTTATTCTCAACATTAGAAACTATCATAGAAACATGGCAAATGGTTTCATGAAGTTCATATTTTCAGTTCTTTATGTTCTTTAAAGGTGTGATGAAATTCTTATTTTTTTGATGAAATTCTTGCATCAACAAAATATTAAATCTGAAGAAAAAGGTTTTCCATGATAAAGTGAGTACACACATGCATGCATATGCACACACGCGCACACACACACACACACAGACATACAGATACACAAACAGTAAGAACCACAAATAAAGAGTTTCTCTAAGGAACAGAAAATGCTACACAGATGATTCTTAATCACTCATATTAATCAAGGACAGATGATCTTTATTTTAGTTAATTGCTTTAATTTTCTACGCAGCCAAATTTTTTGCTGACCCTTACTGCTATGTAATTTAAACTTTGTGTCTTCTTTTTTCCTTTGCATCATCCTCTGAGAGGAGAATTAGTAAATACAAAAAACATAAAATTGGACAACAGATCTAGGTAGGGCACAAAAGAAATTCTCAATGGTTCATAACCTGTGTAACCAATAGGTGACTACCCTATTTAATCTCATAATTCTTTTGTGAACTAGAATGGGAATATGTAGTTTGCTAATAAGGAAATAGGCAAGGAGAATATATTCACTATGCTAATTCCACATGATTTATCCAATGTCATCCTGAGCTAACGCTCAGCATAGAATTGAGTGATTATTGAGATAATCCAAACAGAGCATTGGATTACTAAAGAAGCATACAGATCTCCTTCTCAGAAAAATTTTAAAAAGCTCATATTGGCTTTGTATACAGATAATTTTTTTTCAAAAGATCTGATTATTAACTTTGGAAAAAATAACTTCTTTTGAAATAGCATCAGGTATTTCAATTCTAATTCAAAAAATGTGGTGTTGTTTTTTTTTTTTTTTGGTCTATTAGCCTCAGTGCTGGATAGGTGCTGAAGGCAGCAACACAGAGACCTTACCTTCAAGGAACTTTACATCTAGGAAAGAGTACAAATGTATGGAAATAGGTATAAAATGCTTATAGCAATGCTAGTGCTACAAGAGAGATGCAAAACAAAGGAGTGATTGTATTCAGCTTAGAACCTGATGAAGAAGACAGTGATTGGGGTGAATCAAGGCAATATGAGTTCATCATTACTGAAGCTACATAATGGGCACATGGGGGTTCATTACACAATTTTGTTTATGTCTTTATATATTTAATTTATTTCATAATAGAAAATATTTCTTAAAAAGACTTCATGAAAGAAGTGGCGTTTGAGATAGGCCTTGACAAAACAGCACTCCTTTGATAAGCCAAGATAACTTCTATAATAAGCAGCAGTCCTATATCTTAGTGTATCATAAATGTAAAGCTTTTAGAATGTAATGTCAATAAAACGTTCAGCACTTTAAAAAGAAAAAAAAAAAGAGGCCTGGCATGGTGGCTCATGTCTGTAATCCTAGCACTTTGGGAGGCTAAGGTGGGAGGATTGCTTGAGGCCAGGAGTTCAAGAACAACCTGGCAAACACAATGAGATTTTTGTAAAAGAAAAAGAGAAAAAAAAATCCAGGTAGCTGTGTAGTTGGAAATGCCCTAGGCTGTTCAAGTTTAATGCTGTACTGCTTAGCTGGCACATAAAGCATCTATTGAAGTATAGGGGAATGAGATAAAGCTAAGAACTATTTTTGTTATTATTGTTTAGATGATTTTGAATGTTAAATTTTGACATTTAAAATTATTACAGCAGTTAATAGCCATTCTTGACTTTAGCATGATTTGATTAGAGCTTTGATTATGGGGGAAAGAAAGAGACTGAAGTGAAGCCCATTTGAATTCAAATTCCAGTTAGGAAGATGTTACAGAGTTCAAGAGAGGTTATGCAATGCAGAAAATAACAGTGACAGTAGAAAAGAAAAAGAGAACAGAAAAGAGAGGGGCTGTAGAGGGAGAACATTAGGACAATGGATTGAATGGTGAAGAGAGGAGGGAGTAGAGAAAAGAATCAAAGATAAATTCAATATTATGCTCCCAGTCTGGACACACAGAAGTAGGGACGTCAGGGTCCAGATTAGTGAAGACAAGTTAGGTTTAGTCATAACTAGTCTGAGGGATGAGGAAAAGGGCACCTAGATAGGGGTGACCAAATGACACAAAAATATTATCCTTCTGAAAAAGTAATGAGAGATATAAGGTACAACCCAAGGACCAAGGTAATAAAACTGTATTGTGTTAGGGATTTTTGTTAAATAACTAGATTTTAGCTGTTATCGTCACAAAAAGAAGTAACTGTGAGATGACAGATATGTTAATCTGCTTCACTATAACAGCCATTGCATTATCTACGTTTCTACAGGTATCTATATGTATTCCATAACATCATGTTGCAAACCTCAAATATACACAATGACAGTTATTTAAAAATTAAAAATAAATAAGTGAGAGGAAGAAAGAAGAAACTTGTGACTTATTCACTTGGAACATATCACTGAATATAAAATTGCTGAGCAGATGATTGAGTAACGAAAATAAAGAGGGCTGTAAACAAAATCTTGGAGAATGAAGGACTTGGTTTTATATGAGAAAAGAAAAAGACCTAAAGACAGAAGACAATTCAGACAATAATAATAGTACTAACATCTTGTGTTTACTCAAGTTTGGCCTCCCAAAGCACTGGCATCACAGGTGAGAGCCCCCATGCCTGGCCTTAACCACTGTGCTTTATGGCCTTTCATGAAACTGTATTATATAGTAACATATATGGGAGATCTCTAAAAGCTGTGGGATACAAGTATAAGACATGACAGACTAAGACAATGGTGGAGTAAGCATTTAAAAATTTAAATGGTTTAAAATAATACAAGTTTATTTCTTGTTCAAGCAACAGTCCAATGTGGATGTTCCTAGTTAGGTAGCTCTTCTCTCAGCAGCAATGCAGGGATTCAGACTCCTTCCATCTTATAGCTCTGTGCTCCCCTATGCCCTTGAAGTTCTTTCTATTCAGTTAAAGAATAGAGAAGCAAATGGAAGATCATGGTAGGAAGGCTTTATGGGTTAGCCCTGAAAGTGATGTGTATCACTTTGCCCACACACCATTAACCCAAATTCAGTTGCCTGGATGTATTAAAATGCAAGGCAAAACTAGTTAGAATCTGTCATGTCTTAAATTTGTATCACACAGCTTTTAGAGATCTCTCATATATGTTGCTATACAATATAGTTTCATATAAGGCCATAAATCACAGTGGTTAAGGCCAGGCATGGTGGCTCTCACCTGTGATGCCAGTGCTTTGGGAGGCCAAGGAGGTAGGAGGGCTTGAGGCTAGCAGCTCAAGACCAGCCTGGGCAACATAGTGAGACCTTCTCTGTTTAAAACAATTTAAAAATTAGCTGGGCATGGTGGTGCACATCTGTAGTCTCAACTAGTCAGGAGGCTGAGGCGGGAGGATCTCTTGATTCCAGGAAGTTGAGGCTGCAGTAAACCATGTTTGCACCACTGCACTCCAGCCTGGGGAATAGAACAAGACCTTGTCTCTAAAAATTAATAATCAAATTAAAAAGCACTGTGGTTAAAAGCATGAGCTCTAGAATTAAAATCACTCAAATTTGTGTCCTGGCTTCACTATACTATTTTGTAGCACAGGGATTACCTAGAGTAAACTAACCCATATTTTTCTGTATCTCATTTGTAAAATTATGATAATAACAAAATCTAAACTGTAGGGTTGTTATAAAGTTAATAAATATTAAATGGTACTTATTAAGTAGTTTATAAATGTATAAATTGTTTATACATAATAGTGCCTAGCATGTGTCTGGCATGCAGTAAGTATTCAGTAAAAATTAGCCATCAGTATCATATTAGGATTGTAGCAATTTAATGGTGGAATAAGCATTAAGTAATGTGAAATATAGTGAGGCAACAGCAGGGACTGGAGAAAAAGTCATCAATTTGTCTGTTAAGTTACATGAACAACACAGAAAATTCTGCTTTGTTGCAGTTGTTTAACACCATCCAAATAAGAAGGAAAAGAGATTGCACTCCAGCCTGGGTAACAAGAGTGAAACTCCGTCTCAAAAAAAAAAAAAAAAAAAAAAGAAGCAAAAGAGGCAGGATTCCCAACTACCATCAATTTTCAGTTCACATATTAAGAACTGCAGAATAAATGATCTGTGAGAAAAATCACAGGATATTGCACTAAAGTTAAATGAGAAGGTTCATATAGGGTCTTATTCGAAATGTCTTATATTGAAGTATGTAAACCATATTATGGAGAAAGAGTGCTTATCAATTTAAGATTAACTTTCTATCCTGCCTTCTCTCAGGATGAAATCTTTTAGTAAGTCACAGCTAGTGGATCTGAGTCCGTTAATTTTACCTCAGCAAGTAGTTGACTGTCATATATATATATATATGTAAAACCCAGATATCCTTCAATAGGTCTATGTGGTAAAACAAACTCATCCATATCATGAAATACTACTCAGCAATAAAAAGAAAATGTTGATACACACAACAACCTATAGTAATCACCAGAGAATTGTACTGAGTGGAAAAAAAAATGCCAAAAAGTTATATGCTGATTATTACATTTATGTAACTTTTTTTTTTCAATTGTGACAGAGTCTTGCTCCATCGCCCAGGCAAGAATGTTGGAGTATATATCTATAAAAATATATATTATATATATATATTAGTGTAAACATCAATATTGCCCATGGAGGTTTCTTGATTTTTTGGAAGCTTCACTTTCTTCCTTATCTTTTATTGCTCTCTCCCCAGGTCTGCCGCATAATGTTTCTGTTCTGTCACTCTTACAGTTTCTTGGTAAATGTCCAAATATCTTGCCTGTTTTTAAAAATTTTGTCTTAAAATTAAACCTTTTGTTGTCACATGGCTGTAGATTCACATGGAGTAAAACATAACAAAGAGATCCAGTATACACTTTACCTACCCAGTTCCCTTCAGTGGTAGCATCTTAGGAATACAATATAGAACAATACCACAACCAGAATATAGACATTGATACAATCAAGATACAGAGCACTTCCACAACCACAAAGATCCCTCAGGTTGCTCTTTTATAGCCACCCTTACTTCTCTCCCATTGACCCCTTCCTCAAGCTCTGGCAACCACTAATCTGTTCTCCAGTTTTATAATTTTGTCATTTTAAGAATGTTAAATAAATGGCTATGCATGATGGCTCATCCCTGTAATTCCAACACTTTGAGAGGCTAAAGTCAGGAGTTCGAGACCAACCTGGCCTTCACGGCAAAACACCATCTCTACTACAAATACAAAAACTACCTGGATGTGCTGAGATGCACCTGCTACTGGAGAGGCTGATGCAGGAGAATCGCTTGAACCCAGGAGGCAGAGGTTGCAGTAAGCTGAGATTGTGACACTGAACTCCAACACTCTTGCCTGGGTGACAGAGCAAGACTCTGTCACAATTGAAAAAAAAGTTACATAAATGTAATAATCTGTATATAACTTTTTGGCAGTTTTTTTTCTACTCAGTATAATTCTCTGGTGATTACTATAGGTTGTTGTGTGTATCAACACTTTCTTTTCATTGCTGAGTAGTATTTCATGATGTGGATGTACCAGCTTGTTTTACCACAAAGACCTGTTGAAGGATATCTGGGTTATTTCCAGTTTTTGGCTATTACAAAGGAATCTACCATAAATATCAAAGTACAAGTTTTTGGGCAAACTCATGTCTTCATTTCTCTAGAATAAATACCCAATAATGAAATTGTTGGGCTAGAAAGTATTTGCATGTTTAGTTTTTAAAGAAACTGTTAAACTATTTTCAAGGTAGTTGTACCATTTTTCATTCCCACCAATGATGTATGAGTGTTACAATTTCTAGTCATTCTTGCCAACATTTGGCGTTGTCACTATTTTCTCTTAAGTCATTTTGATAGGTGCTTAGTGTTACCTCACTGTGATTTTTGGCATTTCTTTAAGGACTAATGATGTTGAGCATATTTTTTTATCTGCCATCTGTATATCTTCTTTGGTGAAATGTCTCTTTATATTTTTTGCCTATCCCATGCTTTAATTGGATTCCTTGGTTTAAAAATTTTTTTAACATTTTCATTTTTAAAAGAGAGATGGGGTCTTGTCATGTTGCCCAGGCTGGTCTCAAACTCCTGGACTTAAGCAATCCTCCCACCTCAGTCTTCCAAAGTGCTGGATTTACAGGTGTGTACCACCACACCTGGCCAGATTCCTTGCTTTTTTAACCATTGAATTTTAGTAGCTTTATATATTCTAGATACATATTTTATCAGGTACATAGTTTCAAATATTTTCTAACTTTCAAAGGTCAAGAATAAAGGAAAGATCCTAAAAGTATCAGAAGAAAAGAAATGCATAGCATACAGTGGAGCTCCAGTAGTTCTGGTGGCAGAATTTTCAGTGGAAGTTTTACAGACCAGGAGAGAGTGGCCTTACATACTTAAAGTGCTAAGGGAAAAAAGTTTCCCTAGAATAGTATACCCAGTGAAAATATTTTCCAAACACAAAGGAGAAATCAAAACTTTCCTAAACGAAAGCTGAGGGATTTCATCAATATTAGACCTATCCTACAAGAAATGGTAAAGGGATATTTTCAATCTGAAAAATAAGGACATTAATTGGCAATAATAAATCTTCTGAATGTGCAAAACTCACTGGTAATAGTAAATACACAGAAAAAATCCAGAATCTTATAACATCAATTGTGGTATATAAACTATTCATATGTTAAGTAGAAAGATTAAAAGAGGAACCAATCAAAATAATGACTACACCAACTTCTCAAGACATAAGTGATATAATAAGATGTAAATAGAAACAACAAAAAGTTAAAAAGTGATGGGACAAACTTTTTTTTTTTAAAGTGTGGAGTTTATTAGTTTTTCTTTGCTTGATTGTTTGTGCAATCTGTGTTAAGTTGCTATCAGTTTAAAATCATGGATTATAACATATTATTTGCAGGCCTCATAGGAGCCTCAAATAAAAACACATGCAATAGATACACAAAAAATAAAAAGCAGGAAATTAAAACATACCACCAGAGAAAAATCACTTTCACTAAAAGAAAAACAGGAAGGAAGAAAAGAAAGAGACGACCACAAAACACCAGAATACAAATTACAAAATGGCAAAAGTAAGTCCTTACTTATTAATAATAACATGGAATTTAAACAGACTACACTCTCCAATCAGAAGACATAGAGTGGCTGAATCGATTTAAAAAGAAAAAGACCCAGTGATCTGTTGCCTACAAGAAACACACTTCATCTACAAAGACACACATAAACCAAAAATAAAGGGATAGAAAAAGGTATTCTATGCAAATGAAAACCAAAAAAAGCAAGAGTGGCTGTATTTATGCCAGAAAAATAGATTTTTTTCTGGCAAAAATAGACCAAAACTATAAAAAGAGAAAGGAGACAGAGATAGTCATTACATAATGAAGATGGGTCAATTCAGCAAAAGGATATAACAATTATAAGTATATATACATCCAACACTGGAGCATCTAGATCTATAAAGCAACTGTTATCAAAGCTAAAGAGAGAGATAGACCTCAATATAACCATAGCTGGTGATTTAAACACCTCACTTTCAGCATTGAGCAAATCAACCAGACAGAAAATCAACAAAGGAACATTGAACTGAATGTGCACTAGAGACCAAATGGACCTAATAGATTTATAGAACATTTCATCCAATGGCTGCAGAATACACATTATTTTCCCATGCACATGAATCATTTCATAGATATACCATATGTTAGACCAAAAAACAAGTCTTAAAACATTCAAAAAAATTGAAATAATATCAAGTATCTTCTTTAACTACAGTATAATAGAACTAAAAATCAATAACAGGGAGGAATTTTGGAAACTATATAAACACACGGAAATTAAACAACATGTTTCTGAATGACCAGTGAGTCAATAAAGGAATTAAGAAGGAAATTGAAAAATTTCTTGAAGCAAATGATAATGGAAACACAACATATCCAAACCTATGGCATATAGCAAAAGCACTACCATGAGGGAAGTCTGTAGCTATAAGATCCTACCTAAAAATGTAAAGAAAATTCAAATAAACAATCTAATGATGCATCTTTAAAAACTAGAAAAGCAAGAGTAAATCAAATCTCAAATTAATAGAAAAAAAATAAATGTCAGAATAGAAATAAGTGAAACTGAAATAAAGAAAATAAACAAAAACAGATCAAGACAATGAAAAGTTGATTTTTTGTAAAGATAAATGAAATTGATAAGCCTTTAGCCAGACTAACAAAAAGAGAGAAGTCCTAAATAACTGAAATTAGAGATGAAAAAGGACACACTACAATCCATACCACAGAAATTCAAAGAATCATTAGAGGCTACCATGAGCAACTACATGCCAATAAACTGGAAAACCTAGAAGAAATGAAAGCATTCCTAGACACATGCAACCAAGATTGAACCGTGAAGAAATCCAAAACCTGAAGAGACCAATAACAAGTAACAAGATTGAAGTTATAATAAAATGTCTGCTAGCAAAGAAAAGCCTAGGACTTGATGGCTTCACTGGAATTTTACCAAACATTTAAAGAAAACCTAACACCAATCCTACTCAAAAAATTTTATAAAATAGAAGAAGAGGGAATATTTCCAAACTCATTTTACAAGGCCAGTATTATTAAAAAGTAATTGAGGCTTTTGGCCATTATAAGTCAGGATAATACCCTGTTACCAAAAGTAGGCAAAGAAACATCAAAAGAGAAAATTACAGGCCAATATCTCTGATGAACATTATGCACAAATCCTCAACAAAATACTAGCAAACCAAATTCAACAATGCATTAAAAAGATAATTTCTCATGACCAACTGGGATTTTTCCCAGGGATGCAAGGTTTGTTTAGCTTATGCAAATCAATCAATGTAATACATTATATCAACAGAATGGAAGACAAAAACCATATGATCATTTAATGATGATTACTGAAAAAGCATTTGGTAAAATCCAACATCTCTTCATGATAAAAAGCCTCAAAAAGCTGGGTATAGAAGACACATACCTTCACATAATAAAAGCCATATATGACAGACCCACAGCTAGTTTCAATGGGGAAAAACTGAAAGCCTTTCCTCTAAGACCTGGAATATGACAAGGATGCTTACTTTCACAACTGTTATTCAACATAGTACTGGAAATCTTAGCTAGAGCAATCAGACAAGAGAAAAAATAATGGACATCTAAATTGGAAAGGAAGAAGTCAAATTATCCTTGTTTGCAGATGATATGATCTTGTATTTCAAAAAAGAGACACCACAAGAAAACTATTATAACTGAAAAATAAATTCAGTAAAATTGCATGATACAAAATCAACATACAAAATTGTGTAGTATTTTTATATGCCAACAGTGGATAATCTGAAAAAGACATTTTAAAAATAATCTCATTTACAATAGCTACAAATAAAATTAAGTACCTAGCTATTAATTAAAAAAGTGAAAGATCTCTACAATGAAAACTACAAAACACTCATGAAAGCAATTGAAGATGACACCAAAAAAATGAAAAGATATTCCATCTTTATAGATTAGAATAATCAATATTGTTCAAATGTCCATACTTCCTAAAGCAATCTACAGATTCAACACAATCCCTATCAAAATGCCAATGATATTCTTCACAAAAATAGAAAAACAATCCTAAAATGTATATGAAGTCACAAAAGTCCCAGAATAGCCAAAGCTATCTTAAGCAAAAAGAACAAAACTGGAGGAATCACATTGCCTGATTTCAAATTATGCTACAGGGTGATAGTAATCAAAACAGCATGGTACTAGCATAAAAACACATAGACCGGTGGAACAGAATACAGAACCCAGAAACAAATTTATACTTCTACAGTGAATTCATTTTTGACAACCGTGCCAAGAACATGCAATAGGGGAAGAAAAATAATTTCAATAAATTGTACTGGGAAAACAACATATCCATAGGCAGAAGAATGAAGCTAGACCCACTACTTCTTATCATGTGCAAAAATCAAATTATACTGAATTAAAGGCTTAAATCTAACATGCCAAACTTTTAAACTACTGAAAGAAAACATTCGCAAAACTCTTTAGGAAATTGGAGTAGGCAAAAGATTATTGATTAATACCTCACAAGCACAAGCAACAAAAGCAAAAATGATCAAATGGTATCACATCAAGTTAAAAACCTTCTGCACAGCAAAGGAAATAATAAAAAAAAGTGAACAAACGTTCCACAGAATGGGAGAAAATATTTGCAAACCATCCATCTGATAAAGGATTAATAGCCAGAATATTTAAGGAGCTCAAACAAGTCTACAGGAAAAAAAAATCCAAGAATCCTATCAAAAAATGGGCAAAACATCTGAATAGACATTTCTCAAAAGAAGACATAAAAATGGCAAACAAGTATATAAAAACATGGTTAACATTAGTGATTATCAAAGAAATACAAATCGAAACTACAGTGTTATCTTATACCAGTTAAAATGAGTTTTATTCAAAAGGCAGGCAATAACATGATGGTAAGGATGTGGAGAAAAGGACACTCCTGTACATTGTTGGTGAGAATGTATCAATGTATTAGTACAGCATCTATGGAGAACAGTTTAGAGATTCCTCAAAGAACTGAAAAAAGAGCTATCATATGATCTAGCAATTTCACTATTTGATATATATCCAAAAGAAAGAAAATCAGTGCATCAGAGAGATTTCTTCATTTCTGTATTTGTTATAGCACTATTTACAATAGCCAAGATCTGGAAGCAACCTAAGTGTCCATCAACAGATGAATAGATGAAGAAAATGTGGTACATTATACACAATGGTGTACTGTTCAGCCATAAAAATGAATGAGATGCTATCATTTGCAACAACATGGATGGAACTATAATACATCCTGTTAAGTGAAATATGCCAAAGAATGAACAACTTTGAATGTTCTTACTTTTCTGTGGGAGCTAAAAATTAAAACAATTGAACTCATGGAGATCAAGAGTAGAACGATAATTACCACAACTTGAAAAGCATAGTTGGGAGATAGAAGGAAGTGGGGATGGCTAATGGGCACAAAAAAATACAGTTAGAGTGAATAAGATCTGGTATTTGATAGCACAACTGAGTGACTATTGTCAATAATAATTTATACACATTTGACTATAAAAGAAAATAATAGGATTGTTTATAACACAAAGAAGTAATAAAAGCTTGAGGTAATTGGTATCCCATTTACCCTGGTGTGGTTATTATGCATTGTATGTCTATATCAAAGTATCTCATGTACCTCATAAATATATATACCTACCATGTACCCAAAAAACTAAAACTAAAAATATATTTTAAAAGGACAAGAAAAAGAAAAATAAATGCAATTTTATTTTTATATGTTTATCATATTTCCTGCAATCTTGCTGAACTCACTTTTTTCTAAGAGTAGTTTACAAATTCGTTGGGATTTCCTATGTGGATCATGATGTCACCTGCAAATATAGACAGTTTATTTCTTCCTTTTCAGTCTTTATAATTTTATTTCCTGTTCTTGATTTATTGCACAGGTTAGAACTTTAAGTTCTAGGTTGAATAAGAATCGTAAGAGTGGACATCCTTGCCTTTTTTCCTAATCTTAGAGGGGAAGCAGTCATTCTTTCATCATTTAGTATATTATTGTAAGTTTTTGGTGATTGCTGTTTATCAAGTTAAGAAGGTTACCTTCTATTCCTAATTTTCTGAAATATTTTTTCTCTCTCCCTTTCTGCAAATGTGAATGGGAGTTGAATTTTGACAGAAGTCTTTCTGTGGTAATTGATATGATCTGTGATTTTCTTCTTTAGTCTGTTTAATAGCATTGATTTGATTGAATTTGAATATTGATTTTTTTAAAAAAAAACTTACTTATTTGCCTTTAAGTTCTGGGGTAAATGTGCAGATTGTGCAGGTTTTTTACATAGATATACATGTGCCATGGTGGTGGTTTGCTGCATCCATCACCCCATCTACCTATTAGGAGAAAGATAGCATATTTCTCCTAATGCTATCCCTCCCAAATCCCTTACCTCCTGCTATTACTGCCCTTGACCCCCATCCCCCAGACCCTGGTGTGTGATATTCCCCTCCCTGTGTCCATGTGTTCTCATTGTTCAACACACACTTATGAGTGAGAACATGGGGTGTTTGAGTTTCTGTTCTTGTGTCAGTTTGCTGAGAATGATGGTTTCCAGTTTCATCCATGTCCCTGCAAAGGACATGAGCTCATCCATTTTTAGGGCTGCATAGTATTCCATGGTGTACATGTACTACATTTCCTTTATCCAGTCTATAATTGATGGGCATTTGGGCTGGTTCCAAGTCTTCACTATTGTGAACAGTGCTGCAATAAACATACATGTGCATGAGTCTTTATAACAGAATGATTTATAATTTTTTGGGCATATACCCAGTAATGGAATTACTGGGTCAAATGGTATTTCTATTTCTAGATCCTTGAGGAATTGCCACACTGTCTTCTACAATGGTTGAATTAATTTACACTCCCACCAACAGTGTAAAAGTGTTCCTGATTTTTAAATATTGAACCATCAGCTGGGCATAGTGGCTCATGCCTGTAATCCCAGCACTCTGGGAGGGTGAGGTGGGTGGATTACTTGAGATCAGGAGTTTAAGACCAGCCTGGCCAACATGGTGAAACCCTGTCACTACTAAAAATACAAAAATTAGACAGGCATGGTGGCAGGTTCCTATAATCCCAACTACTCAAGAGGCTGAGGCAGGAAAATTGCTTGAACTCAGCAGGTGGAGGAGGTTGCAGTGAGCCGAATCATGCCACTGCACTCCAGCCTGGGCAACAGAGTAAGACCCAGTCTCACAAAATAAAATAAAATAAAATATAAAATAAACATTGAACTATCTTTGCCTCCATTGAAAAACTCCACCAGATCATTGTGAATAATGTTTTTTGTATATTGTTAAAATTGATTTACTAATATTTTGTTAAGTTTTTTGCATAAATATTCATCAAGGATTTTGGTCTGTAGTTTGCTGTTTTGATATTGTTTGTACTATCTGTGTCTAGTTTTGGTGTCATAAAATAAATTGGGAAATGTTCTTTTCTATTTTCCCAGTACAGATTATATAAAATTGATGTTAATTCTTCTTTAAATATTAAGAATTACTCTCTAGTAAAGCCATTTGAACATGGAGGACTTTTTTAGGAATTCTAAATTACAAATTCAATTTCCTGAATAGTTACAGACCTATTCACATTTATTTAATATTAGATGAGTTGTGATAGTTTTGTTTATCAAGGAATTGCCAAATTTATGTGTGTTGTATTTCTTTATTATCATTTTGACATCTATATGTTCTGTAGTGATATCTCGTTTCATTTCTGATGTTTGTAATTTGTGTCTTCTGTTTTTTTTTTCTTTGCCAGTTTTGCTAGAGATTTGTATATTTTATTGATCTTCTCACAGAACCAGTGATTTGCTCCATTGATTTTCTCTGTTGGTTTTTTTTTTTCAACTTCATTGATTTCTGCTATTATCCTTATTCTTTCTCTCTTTCTGCTTGCTTTGAGATTATTTTGCTCTTGGCTTTTTAGTTATTGAAGTGAGAGCTTCTACTGTTGATTTGCCATTTTCCTTTTTTGTTGTTGTTGTTTTGAGACAGAGTTTCACTCTTGTTGGCCAGGCTGGAATATAGTGATGCCATCTCGGCTCACTGCAACCTCCACCTCCTGGGTTCAAGCAATTCTTCTGCCTCAGCCTCCTGAGTAAATATGATTACAAATGCCCGCCACTATGCCCAGCTAATTTTTTGTATTTTTAGTAGATACAGAGTTTCATCATGTTGGCCTGGCTGGTTTCAAACTCTTGACCTCAGGTGATCCACATGCCTTGGTCTCCCAAAGTGCTGGGATTTCAGGTATGAGCCACTGCACCCAGCCTCCTTTTTTAAGTTATGCATTTACTGCATAAATTTTCCTCTAAACTGTGTTCCACAAATGGGATGTGTTATATTTTCATTTTCATTCAATGCATTTTTAAAAATCTTTGTCAGAAAATTCTAACATTTCTGTCATCTTGGTATTGGCATTTACTGGTTGTCTTTTTCATTCTGTTTGAGATCTTCCTTGCTTCTAGTGTGAGTAATTTTTAATTGCAGCCTGAACATTTTTACATTATTTTATGAAACTCTGGATCTTCTGTAAACTTTTTGTTTCAGCTGGCTTAATTTTTTTATAGTGCTCTGGCAGGGAAAGTGAGGGCATCATCTAACTACTTCCAGCTGGAGGTAGAAGGTCAACTTGGCATGTTGGCTCACACCTATAATCCCAGCATTTGTGAGGTCAAGGCAGGAGACCAGGAGATTGAGCCTAGGAGATTGAGACTAATCTGGGCAATATAGTGAGAGCCCCCAACTATACAAAAAAAGTTTTTTAATTAGCTGGGTATGGTGGTTCATACCTGTAGTCCCAGCTACTTGGGACGCTGAAGTAGGCAGAAAGCTTGAGCCCAAGAATAGGAGGCTGCAGTGAGCTATGACTGCACCATTGCACTTTGACATGGGCAGTAGAGCAAGATCCTGTCTCAAAAAATAAAAGAAAAAATGAGAGAAAGAGAAAGAAGGAAGGAAGGAAGGGATGGAGGAAGGGAGGGAGGAAAGAGGGGAGAGAGGGAGGGAGGGAGGAAAGCAAGAAGAAAGGAAGGAAGGAAGGAAAGCAAAAGAAAAGTTCTCCACTCAAACTCTGTCAACACCTGAGTGGGAGAGACTCCTTGTCACTGATTGGCAAAGGTAGGAATTCCAGCTCCCTAAGGTGGCCTCCACTGATACCCTTATGGTGATAGTTTCATTACCACGGGATAACCATGAAAGTTTGGCTCTCCACTAGAGTTCCTCTGATGTAGTCCCAGCAGAGAGGGGAAGGAATAAGTCATTACTGGTAGGTGGGGGTGACAATCCAGGCTCTCCATTCTGTCTCTACTGACATGATGGGGATGGATATGCTCATCACCTAACTGGTGGAATGAAAGCTAGCTCTGTACTTGCCTTTTCTAGTATTATCCAGGCGGGGATGTTAGGGATCCCTATTACAGCCTTTCAAGAATGGAAATCTAGGCTCCTCACTTGGCCTTTACTGATGGAGGTGGGGGCGGGGTGACAATTTTTTGAGGAGTTCACTGGAGTAGAGTGATTATTCCTTATATAAATTATTAGTCTTGCAAAGCTATTCCTCTTCTGGTTCTTTGGTTAGAGATAGCAAGTTTGGCTGGAAGGGTGATTTTTTTTTTTGGTCTGTGTCCATTAGCATTTCCAAGTTTTCTGCTTCTTTAGCTCTAAGTCTGGAATATGTGAGTCAAGAAGAAAACCTAGGGAACTTAACCACTGAGGCATTCCTCAGGTCTTGTGATTTCCAATCAGTCTGTCTTCTTCTCTCTACCTTCCAGAATTTTCTTATGTTTGTCTCTTCTATCATATTTATGGATTTATTTATTTATTTATTTATTTATTTATTTATTTATTTTGAGACAGAGTCTCTCTCTGTTGCGCAGGCTGGATCGCAATGGCATGAGCTTGGCTCACTGCAACCTCTGCCTCCCGGGTTCAAGTGATTCTCCTGCCTCAGCCTTCTAAGAAATTGAAATTACAGGCATGCACCACCACGCCTGGCTAATTTTTGTATTTTTAGTAGAGACAGGGTTTCGCCATGTTGGCCAGGCTAGTCTTCTGACCTCAAATAATCCTTCCACCTCGGCCTCCCAAAATGCTGTGGTTACAGATGTGAGCTGCTGCACCTGGCCATATTTATGGATTTTGTTTGTACTTATTGGGAGAAATAGGGGAAATTTCATTTTCTCAGAAGTAGAAATCTCCTGCCTATTTTTTATATGATAATCTTGTAGCTATTTTTACATGACAATATTATCATCTGTCATTTTCACACTTTACCAAAACCCCATAGGTTTATTTTGTACGAATTTAGAAACTAGTATTCTATTAAAGTTTCAATTGAAAATTTTAAAATAAGGTCTTCACTAAATGAAAGTCTGGATCAACTTGGAAAGTTTTTATACACACACACTGTATATATATATATGTGTGCCCGTGAACAAAGGACAAATTATTATTCAGGAATCCATGGACAATGTGATCATAAATAGACCACAAAGAAAACCCTGATAATTTTTAAAAATAAAAATTATTCAGACCTTATTCTTTACTATAAAACAATAAAATTTAAAAATAATAAGAGAAGATTAATCAAAAACAAGCATTCAAATACTTGGATACATGAAATCTCATAATCATTGAATTAAAAGGATATCAAAAGTGCTGTTTTAAAACAAATATAAATATACTGTTTTTATATGTTTTCTGCATGTTTTAAGACTTTTTGAAACTAAGAAGTTTCAAAAACTACACTGTGAGAACTTCATTAATATGAATACTCTTTCATTCTGCTGTCTTTGCTCTGCATTTGTGAAGGGAGGGCATTTCATGGACAAGTTTGGCATTTGTCATAATGAGAACAACTTCTGTGGTGACACTAACTGGAAGAATTGTGTGCTTTTTAGTGGTTTGGAACATCACTCTTGGCAGTACCTTGGAGACTTATTTTTTAGCTAATTTATGCTCATGAGGTCTGGGCTTCAAGAGCACGTGTCCATTCAAACCACTTATACACTTTAATATAGTCTCTTATAATAGGAGTTATTCATGTGGGTATTTGAAACCTGGTGGCATAATCCTCTCATATGATAGTATACTTTTGTGAGTCAGAAGTCAACATTAAAAGGCTCATAGAGTTACTTTAGGTTCTGTCTGATTCATTACTCAGCTAGTCATTGCAAACTACAGGATACTGTTGTTGGGGGCAGGTGAGAAGAAAAGTGCCAGAGCTCTGCTTTTAGACAGAATTAAAATCTTTAATCTGTAGGACTATCCTGCTCGGAATAATATGTACCCTTTGGTGGTAATTCAGGATTTTAGTGCTAAACCCAAAAGAAGAGGGCAACTTGACTTTTTGAAAATTTTAGATGTGAGAATAAATAGTAACGCTATGGAGGAATTTTAACAGGTAAGCACCCTCTCAATTTAAAATAACACATTGTTACTAGCAGTGATTCAGGTAAATACATATTTTCCACTTGGGCTTTTAGTTTCATATGTGTTCCTTTACTTTGTCAGTGTTAAAATGCACTTCTCAAATATTTGATTGTTTCTGCCTCCTTCTCCTCAAATTTCTGTGGCATTTACCACTTTTTTAAAAAAATCTTGCTTTTTTTCCTCTTTATTTTGACCAGGAAGCCTCACTATTCAAGTAACAAATTAACAGTTTTTATGTGGTTGGATAAGAGAGGGGTCAAGAATATCTTTTGAGAATCTAGAAACATAATCATTTTAAATCTTGCAACCAAAAATTATTCTCAGGGTATATAATTTTAAAAATTAGGTTTACAAGGCTCATTCAGTTTTCCTTAGTCATTGCTTTCACTAATATTATCAAGATAATAAAAGTTCACCATGGACAGTTAAATGTTACACTTTTAAGTTTTATTTTTTGCTTGGTGTCTTTCATCTAGTTTTTAGATGAATGTCTGCATTCAATGCTTGAGAGCACAGACCTAATGAACCACATCCTTAGAAGTTTTTCCCTTCTGATAAAGTCCAATAAACTGTTGAAGTACTACCGCCTCGATGAACCAAAATTTTTTATCCTAATAATTAAAATAACTTGGGAATAGAATAAAGTATTGGTGTATCTACCAAGTTCATCTCCTAAGATGAGATAAGAAAGAAAGAATAAAAGTTTTTTGTTAAATTCCCTTTGTCAATCTTCACAGATTGGAAAAAGAAAAAGGTGTACTTTGGAAAGCTGATATTAAATATTTTACAGACCACATATAACGTATTTATCTTTATGTCACAGGATTTAAATAGAGATAAGACATTGCAAATAAATAATATCCAATCAAAATATTTGCCACATTTTCTAGTTTAACCTATCCCTTCTCATCCTTCACACTTTCCTTTTCTGCTTTTATAGTATATCATCTAACAAATACTATTTTATATACTCATAGTAGTACATCTTAGGATGAACGTTTTGATTTCAACTTCAAGGGGAAAAAATAAAAGAATTGAGTGCTAGAATTTTGATAATAGAACATATTTTCTTAATATTGCATTCCAATTCTATTTTGAGTTAACAACATTTTATAAAAGACTTATATCTCAAAAAATATATGTTTGAGGCAAAAATGGTAGAGGTTTGTAGATATGATAAAAATAAAAGGCATTCTGAGCCTGAAAGACTACCTCACATTAAAACATTTGACTAAGGCTATAATGTATATTATATTTTATTGAGAGGAAGCCTGTCCTCAAAATGACCCAGAACTGTTAATCTCCCACACAGAATTACTAACTTTCCGCAAAAAAATTTCATTATGTCAGTCTCTGTTTTTCTGCCCTAGTCACTACAATTTGGGGTTGAAAACATGTTAAAAAACTAATCTGTTCTGTCTC
The DNA here is from genome assembly GCF_049354715.1 of Callithrix jacchus. Taxonomy (NCBI): domain Eukaryota; kingdom Metazoa; phylum Chordata; class Mammalia; order Primates; family Cebidae; genus Callithrix; species Callithrix jacchus. The sequence continues at coordinate 122,474,300 of NC_133503.1, read as the reverse complement.
TTTAAACATCTTTCCCTCCTCTTTCTTGATTAGCCATAACTCACCTGTATTAGGGTGTCTTTAAATCAGTGATTAGGAGCCTCTTGGCTTTTTCTGATTGTATTTATTCCTGTGTACCTTTCACTGATCACCAAATTTTATATGTAAGTTGGATGTTTAAATATCTATAGGATGTAAGAAAAAAGAACACACGGAGTATCCCAGAAAACAGATGAAATAGGCTCATACCAAGACACGTCATTAAAAAATTTTAGTACAGTGGAGATAGTGTTTCAGAGAGAAAAAATAAGTCACATAAAGAGAATTAAAAATCAAAATTGTTAAATATTTCACACTGGTAGAGGAAGTTCAAGGTCATTGGAGGCATCCCTTTAAAATTCTGAAAGAAATGACTTATAACCTAACATTTTATACCAAACCAAATTTTAAGCAAGTTTCAAAGTACAATAAATACATTGTACTTTGGCAGGAAATTACTAAAAAAATTTTTCATTATTCCCTTCTCTCAGGAAGCTTCTGGAGGCTGAGTTCTACCAAATGAGAAACTAAGCCAAGATATAGGAAGGCCTGGCAAATCAAAAGCAATTATTTTTAATCCAAGACAGGGATGAAAGTAATAACTATGATGTTATAAAGGGAGATACTAGGATGCAAAATACAGGCATACAGGGTGATGCATACATATTGTAGCATGGCAGAAGATTCTATGAGAAACACCATTAGAGACATAAAATTGGAATATCTGATGTGTATGAACATTTTGAGAGGAGATTTAGATGGTTGTGAATTATTTGCATGGAATCAAAAAAATACATGGAAAACTAAGCAAATAAGAAAAGATAATTGTTAAGTTCTAGACAAGGCTTGGGCCGGGCATGGTGGCTCATGCCTGTAATCCAAGCACTTTAGAGACCAAGGCAGGTGGATCACCTGAGGTCGGGAGTTCAAGACCAGCCTGACCAACATGGTGAATCCCCATCTTTAAAAAAAAAGTTCTAGACAAATAGAAGTTAAATTGTAAAGGAAGAGCCATGTTTTCCTTCCTGGCCCAGCTGAGAATAGTGTTTATATTAGTATAGACACACCAGCTCTCTTTTGGTAACTATTTCCACAGTGCATCTTTCTTCCATCTTTTTACTTTCAGCTTATTTTTGTCTTTGTGAAGTGTATCTCTTCTAAACAGCTCATAGTTGGATTGTGTTTTATAAATCCATTCTGTCAATCTCTGCCTTTTGATTAGAGTGTTTATTCCAATTACATTTAACAGAATTAATGGCTGTCATTTGAATATTTGTTTTTATGTCTTTGTTTCTCTATTCCTCTATTACTGCCTTTTTGTATGTTAATAAATATTTTCTAGTATACCATTTTAATTCACTTGTCATTTCTTTTAGTTTTTTTTGAGTTGTTTTCTTAGTGGTTGCCCTTAGGATTGCATTAAAATCTAATTTAAATGATCTAGTTTGGATTAATGCCAAAACTTTTCTTCAGTATAGCTCTGTATCCTACCCCTCTTTAAAGCTGTTATTGTCTTATAAAATACAACTTTATTCCTATGAGCCCATAAACACAGCTTTATAATTATTACTTGACACAGTTGTCTTTTAAGTCAGATAGGAGACAAAAAGAGATACAAATAAATATAAATTTATACTGGTCTTTCATATTTAGTTATGTAGTTAACTTTATGGGAGTTCTTTATTTCTTTGTGTGGTTTCAAGTTATTATCTAGTGTTGTTTCTCTTCAGCCTGAAGTACTTTCTTTATATTTCTTGTAGTACATGTCTTCCAATCATAAATTCTTTCAGCTGTTTATCTGAGAACATCTAGTTTCCCTTTGATTTTGAAGGATAGTTTTGATGAACATAGAATTCTTGGATAACAATCCCTTGAAATAATGAGTCATTTTTATTTCAAGAATTTTTTCTTTGGCTTTTGACAGTTTGGACTATGAGATATCTAAGTGTGCAGTAATTTCAATTATTTTACTTGGAGTTTGTTGAGCTTTTGGGATGTGAAGATTAATAATTTTCATCAAATTGGGAATGTTTTGGTCATTACTTCTTCAAATATTCTCTCTGCCTTTTTATCTCCCTCCTTTCCTCCTAGGACTTCCATTATGCCTATGTTAGATATTTGATGGTGCCCCACAGATATCTCAGGCTCAATTACTTTTTCTTCTTTATTTTTTTCTTCTATTTCTTAGAGTGAACAATTTCCATTTCAATTAATTTATCTCTTCCTTTTTTTTTTTTCTTTTTGAGAGGGATTCTCACTTTGTCACAGAGGCTAGACTGCAGTGCCACAATCTCAAAGTGATCTAAAACTCCTGACCTTAGGTAATTCACCCACCTCGGCCTTCCAAAGTGCTGGGATTGCAGGATTGCACAGGTCCAGCAAATTTATCTTCAAGTTCACTGATTTTTTTTCTTCTGCAAACTCATATCTGTTGTTGAGCCTCTAATAAATTTCTATTCTAGTTATACTTCTGAACACTAAAATTTCTATTCAAATTATTTTATAATTTCTATCTCTTCATTGATATTTTCTATTTGACAAAACATTCTCAGGCCTTCTTTTAAGGCTTTAGATGTGATTTTAGTTCTTTGAACATATTTAAAGTTTCTGTCTACTAGTCCAAATTTGGGCTTGCTTAAGGACAGTTTCTATGAACTATTTTTCCCCTCTGTATGGACATACTTTCCTGGTTTTTTACCATGTCTCATAATTTTAATTGAAATCATTTTAAAAGATAGATTTTTGCAATTCTGGAAATCAGGTCTCTAGTACCTCCAGAGTTTATTGTTGTTGCTGTTTGTTATTGTTGTTTTTCACTACTTGTTTTGCTCAGTGACTTTTCTGGACTGATTCTATGCAGTCTTTATGCCTATATTTAGCTGCTGCTGTTTCTCCTTGGTTAGCTTTGTAGTCAGGTAATGATTGGACAAATATTTGCTTAAGTGCCTTAAAACAAAAGTCTTCTACTCTTCACCTAAGGTCTCCACGTGTATGGGGGGGCTCCAGTAGGTTATAACCTTGCCTTAGCCTCACTTCCTGATTGCATAGGGCCTCAGCATCAGCCGGAGTTGAAATATAATGGTGTTTTCAGGATTTTTTTCTGGATATGCACATTGTCCTGCCTTCCAGATTCTCAGGAATATGCTGGATTTTTCAAATGCCTCATGGAGATTTTATTTTCTACATATTCCTTTTAAGTCTTTTGGCCTTCCTCTGCCACTACTGGTATCACTGGCTCAGGAAATTGCAATGTAAAACAATTTCCTCTGATTGTTTTTGACAAACACCTTGGGGATAGGGCTTTTTGCACTAAGCAAGCTCTGAGACAAGTCAAATAATGACAAGCCCTGCAAATAAAGATATTCCAGGAATTTCCAGATATGTCAAATAGTGATAATTCTCTGGGAATGAAATTTTTTTCAGTAGATATTATTTTTAGAGCAGTTTTAAGTTCACACCAAATTTTAGTGGAAAGTACAGAAATTTCCCATAGACTCCTTGCCCCACACATGCATAGCCTTCCCCATGACCAACATCCCCCACCAGAGTAGTACATTTCTTACAATTGATGGACCTACATTGACACATCATTATCACCCAGAGTCCTCAGTTTACATTAGTTTTCCTTCTTGATATTCTATATTCTATAGATTTGAAGAAATTTATAGTGACATCTATCCACCATTATAATATCATACAATGTATTTTACTGCCTTAAAATTATCTCTATTCTTTCTCTATTCATCCCTTTTATCTCCTCAACTCCTGTCATTAACTGATTTTTTTGCTATTTCCATAGTTTTCCTTTTCTAGAATGTCAAGGATTGGAATTACATAGTGTTTAGGCCTTTTGGATTAGATTTTTCAAGTTGTAATACGCATTTAAGTTTTCCTCCATGCCTTTTTTGGTTTTGTTTTGTTTTTATTTAAGACAGAGTCTTCCTCTGTTGCCCAGGCTACAGTGCAGTGGCACAAACTGGGCTCACTGCAACCTCTACTTCCCAGGGCCTTCCAGGCTCAAGTGATTCTTATGTCTCAGCCTCCTAAGTAGCTGGGACTACAGGCATGCACCACCACGCTTGGCTAATTTTTGTGTTTCTCGTAGAGATGGGGTTTTGCCTTGTTGGTCAGGCTGATCTCAAACTCCTGGCCTCAAGCAATCCACCTACTTTGGCCTCCCAAAGTGATGGCATTGCAGGCATGTGCCACCATGCCTGGCCTTCCTCCATGCCTTTTTACAGCTTGATAGTTTATGTCTTTGTTGCTCTGAGTAATATTCCATTGCCTGGATGCACCAAAGTTTATTTATTTATTCACTTGCTGAAGAACATATTGGCTGTTTCTAAGTTTTGGCAATTCTGAGTAAATCTGCTCTAAATGTCCATGTGCAGGTTTTGGTGTTGAAGTAAGTTTGTAACTCATTTGAGTAAATGCCAAGGAGTAAAATTGGTGGATCATACAATAAACATATGGTTAGTTTGGTAAGACACAGCTAACAGTCTTTCAAAGTAGTTCTATCATTTTACCTTCCTTCCAGCTATGAATGAGAGTTCTTGTTGCTCCACAACCTCACTAGCATTTGGCATTGTCATTGTTCTGGATTCTGACCATTCTTATCGATGTGTAGTGCTAACTCATTGTTGTTTTAATTTTCACATCCTTGCTGACATATGACGTGGAGCACCTTTATGTATGCTTATTTGCTATCTGTATATCTCCTTTGGGAAAATGACCATTAAGATCTTTAATCTATTTTTTAATCACATTGTTTGTTCTCTTATTGTTGAGTTTTAAGAATTGTTTGTATATTTCAGATAACAATCCTTCATCAGACTGTCTTTTGCTAATATTTTCTTTCAGTCTATGGCCTATCTTTTAACTGTCTTGACAGTGTCTTTTGCAGAGCAGGAATGTTTAATTTTAATAAAACCCAGCTTATCAATTCTTTCTTTCATGGACCATACCTTTGATTTTGTATTTTAAAAGTCATCGGTAAACCAAGGTCATCTAGCTTTCCTCCTATGTTATCTTCTAGGAACTCCAGCTCTCAAATCACTTGGTCTTTCTGGTGACCAGCTCCATCCTGAGGCTATCTAGGAGCCCCACCTCATAGCATACACTCGCAAGTCTTAGAAAGGGGCTTATTAATAATAAAAGGAATTTCTATCACACAGGAAATTCCAAGGGTTTTAAAGGCTCACGCCCAGAGCCAGGGACAAAGGCCTGAGCCCTTAAAATCCTTGGAATTCATAAGTTGGAGATATAGAAAAGTCAATAATGGAATCCTAATCCAAACCAAAGGCCTGAGAATCAGAGGAGCCAATGCTGTACAACCCAGTTTAAGTATGAAGGCCTGAAAACTAGGGGATAGAGGGAGGAGGATAGAGATGGTGTAAGTATAGAATCAAGTCTGAAGGTCTGAGAACTAGGGCAGAAAAATGGTGTCTCAGCTCAAGCAGAAAGAGAAAATTCACCCATCCTCTGCCTTTTTGTTCAATTCCGGCCTCAATTGATTGGGTGATGTCCAACCACACTGGCAAGAGCAATTTTCCTTACTCAGTCTATGGATTTAAATGCTAATCTCTTCCAGAAACATCATCATAGACACATCCAGAAATAATGTTTTACCAGCTATCTGGGCATCCCTTAATTCAGTCCAAGTGACACATAATATTAACCACCACAACCAGCAATCTGCCTAATGCTTCAGATGACTCTCCAGTTAGATCACCTGACATGAATTGTGATCTCACAGGCCACAGAGAAAAGATTTTGACCATAGTGGGAGGAAGGTTTGTTGAACTCCCTGGCAAGGATTGTGTCATTATGGCATCTGCTTTCTGTGTTGGTGTATCCTCCTGATTTCTTATGTTGCTCATAGGAGCAACCCAAAACAGTTCCTTGACCCATGTCTTAGGAAAGGAGCCTCTCTTCTCCTTCCCCTCAGCTCATTTCTGTTACCAATGAAGTACAAAAGGTGACTGGATCTATTCAGCACCCTTGTTCCCTCAGAAGTTACTCTTTGGCAGGACTCATATGGATGCAGTTTGCTGGTGAACAGGTAGAGATTATCATTAGCATAGACCTGCTCACTGTCCGTGTGTACTATGGCTTAAACCTCAGATGTCGCATTGCATTCCTGGACTCAGACTTCCTCAGCACCTACCTGGACATGCTAGACAGCACAATCTGGAAACACTGAGAAGTTGATAGTCAGTGGAATAGACTTTGACAAAAGGGAGACATGAACTGTTAGATAATTTTTTCTCTTTTTTAAATGACCTTGATGAATACATATCACAAGACCAATCTGCTATACCTACTGCAAAGCTGAGACCAGCTAATTAATGCATACTCTATTATTTGTTCCCTTCTTTTCCTTTCCTACTTTATTTTTCCCACACTACTATGTTCCTGGGATGACACCACAAATATATATATATAAAACATAAACTTCTGCCTTGAACCCAGTTTTCTAGGGACCCCAAACAAGGAGATTGTGATATTTCTGCACATACCTATAAAACTATTTTTCTTTTCAAACTGAGTATATGCATGTTGATAAAAATAAAATACAGGTTTTTTAAAAAAGGATGGAAAGGAGGAAAGAAAGATACTAAAGAATATCCTACATCTAAATGAGAAAGTATGCTGAGAAAGAAGAAATCTAATCCAAAAAACATAGGATTCATCAGAAGGGTGACAACAAGAAGTTTTGGAGTGATACCTAAGGCATAATCTAGGAGGGTGGGGAGAGAAAGAGAGGGAGACACACACACACACACACACACACACACACAGAGAGAGAGAGAGAGAGAGAGAGAGAGAGAGAGAGAGAGAGAGAGATACAGAGAGAGAAGGCTTGAATGAAAAAGGACCTGAACAAAATGAAACTGATAAATTTTCTGATGTCTGTTATTTTGAAAAATAACGTCCAGAAGGTTTAACCATGTGGCTTTTAGAATGTTAGGGAAGAATTCGCTATATGTACATAGAGAACCAAGCAAATTTTAAAAAGAAGCAGTTATTAATTTCAGAAAAGCAAATGGTGTTCATAAAGGAAAAGTAATCAGAACACAATGTAGCTTAAGAGTGCATAAGATTACATAATTACAGTAAATTGGACACTGAATGCAGATTAACCAAAAGTTATAAAAATGTAACAGGCAATGAGCAGAAAGGACATGATGGAAGAGAGCTAAGTCCTCATCTGCTGTCACAGGAAGTCAGTGGATAATGTCTAGTATGAATAAATGAAAAAACTGCCACGAAGGCATATTATTGAGAAATATATAGTAAAGCCATGAGAAACAATTCAATGAATTGAAAACAGTTGCCACTAGGACAAAGGACTTATGCTGATCGTGGACCTGCTGCTTTTCATTTTAAGTATTATAGTTAGACTGATTTCTTTTCCTAGTCATCTAATTCATTTATACCATTTTTCTTTCCTTAAAAAGATGATTTTTAGAAAAATTTAAATTTACAGAAAACTCGAGAAGATAATACAGAGTTTCCATATAGCCTGTAACAATTTCCCTTACTATTGACAACATACTTTAGCATGACACATTCCTTACAATTAATGAACAAACATTAGTATGTTATTATTAACCAGTGTCTGTACTTTATTTGAATTTTTAAAGGGTTCTTTTATTTTCTTTTGAGATAGAGTCTCACTCCATCACCCAGGCGGGAGTGCAGTGGCACAGTCTCAGCTCACTGCAGCCTCCACTTCCTAGGTTCAAGTGATTCTCAAACCTCAGCCTCCCAAGTAGCTGAACTTACAGGGCATGCCACCACCCCTGGCTAATTTTTATATTTTTAGTAGCGATGAGGTTTTGCTGTGTTGACCTGGCTAATCTTAAACTTCTGACATCAAGTAATCTACCCGCGTTGGCATCCCAAAATTACATCTTAGAATTACAGGCGTGAGCCATTGCACCCAGCTGAAATTTTAAGTTTTTACCCCATGTTCTTTTGTGTTACAGGATTCTATCCAAGACACCATATTATATTTAGTTGTCTTGTCTCTTTAGGCTCCTCCTGGCTGGGACAGTTACCCAGATATTTCTGTTTTTCATAATCTTAAAATTATTGTTATAGGAAATGCTGGGCAGGTATTTTGTAAGATAGCTCTCTGTTGGAGTTTGATGTTTTTCTCATGATTATGTTGGGGTTATAGGTTTCTGGGAGGAAGACCTCAGAGGTAGAGTGTCATTTTTATCATATTATATCAAGGTTACATATTGTCAACATGGCTTATCACTGTTAATATTGGACTTGATCATCTGTCTGTGTGGTAGTGTTTGACAGATTTCTGCACCGTAAAGTCACTGTCTCCCATAACCCACACCCACCTTTTCCTGACTGTACCCTCCAATGACTTTTAGAATTATATAAATGTATTACTTTCATTAAAACTAATGAAAATATGTTGGAGTTTTCCAGATGTTTTATTTCTGAACTACGTGATATATTCCCAGAACTGTGGACAGCAGCATGCAAAGGTGTAAGACAAATAGCCAACAAAGAGCCATAGTGACGATGGTGGAGCACGTGTCCAGGGAGAGGCAGAGCAGCCTGCGGGATGCCAGTATGACCTGAATGCAAACCATCATCAGGCTCAAGAGTAGCTATGGATCAGAGGTGCTTGGGTGGATTAGACAATGAGGGGTTGTGTCCAAGGGCCCAGACAGAGGGAGGTGAGATAGACCAAGATGCCACAAAACACCAAGTTAGATTGGGTAGAGATAGTTCTTAGGCAAAGGGTTTGAGTTTCAGAAAGTTAGAGATCTAACTAGATAATAGTGAGTCAAGAATTTAAGCAAAGAATCTTAATAATAGGGTTAGAACACTCCTGAGGAAAACAAACGAAAGAAAAGTTGCTATTCTAAAGACATTTTGACTCAGGTCAGAAACTATTTCTGAACATAGAAACCAGCTTCCTGTATTATCTACACTGAGGCTTTCAGCTGGAGTCCTTGAAGCGAGACTGGATCCTTTGACTGGAGTAGAGAGTGTGGAAGCAGCATTCCTGATGTAGTATAAATCATATCTTGGTGATGTATGTCATAAAGCTTCAATAAAATGACACAGTTAACATTTTATGTGTTTGATAAATTGAAGCTGGTATTCCTCCATCTCCAGAAGTGTATAAACCACTATTTTGAGCCAGAAGGAATAAAAAAACCCATTTTCTTCTGGGATATTTTTCTAGAACTGATGGCCTCTACAACAATAATCAAAATTGCTTTCCTACATAGTTTGATAAGGGACAGTGAAGGGTGGCAGTGCTTGCTGCCAGACCTTTGTCTAATCAAAATTGCCCCTTCTGGGCTCAGATGTCATTCCTATGCAGAAGGAGACAAATAATCCCCATGTGATGTCCCCTCCCTCACTCCTAGTTGGTTTACCCACAGAAGTCAGAAACAGTTTTTCAGACCAGTTGTCCATCTTCATAGGAGAAAAGGCTGGCTGTTAATTTAATTTAAAAATTAAGTAGTTATACTTAATTGGACTCTCAATTGTCTCAGAACTCTATGAGGGATCGGGGGTATGAGGTAAAGAGAGCTCAGAGCCTGCCCTCATAAGTTCACATTCTAATGTGCAATTTCGGCAAGCATACAACCCTGTTCCCCAGTGTAATCAGTCCTCTGATTGGGATAATCACATAACATTATGAAATCCCTCAGAGGAGTACCTAATGCAGTAGATACTCCTAGAAGAGTTATGTAACCCAGAACTTGCTAGAGTGATGATATTGTGAAAGAAACACAAATCTGCTTAGATTAAAAGAGATTTTCTTCAAAAGACTTATTGTAACATGGAGAAGGGGACTATTGCAATAGGGAAAGTGCATTGACTATAAGATCTGCAAACGTCCGAGAGGTCATGCTGAAAGGAATTTTCCTTTTACAGAGAGATAGAAAAGACTAGAAGGAATCAGGTATGGGGGAGTGGGATGAGCAGGTAGCACGATCGGACAGTTAATCGGGGAATGCTTTTCTTGTATCTGCTGATTATCTGGAAAGTCTGCTCAACAGGGACTGTCCTGTGTTCCAGTACTCAATGGTGGGGGAAAGTTTAGGAGTTTTCGGGAGGGAGAGAAGCCTGACTACATTTTGGTCAAGTTCAGTATTTTGTCCAGATTGGTCAATGTGGACAGCTTAGGCAAAGAATGGGAATGGGAGGGGCTGTATCAGGCCTTGTCATAAGTTAACAAGAAGGACCTCAGTGAGTTTTATCAAAGTCAAAAAAGTTAGGCTGGTTCTTCACAGTAAGGCTTGTCCTGGAATACAAAAGTATGCCTGGGGGTCAGGGAGTAGTAATTATCAATTGTAGCTGTTTTCCAATAGCTCAGAGATCAGGGAAAGTTCCATACTGTCGATATCTAAAATGCTATTAAGCAAATCAGGGATAAGATAAGCAGCCACAGGATAGGACAGATATCCACAAGGATAAACAGGGTAAAACCAAGAAACATGAGAAATTGGTGCAGTTTTCTCCGAAGTAGGAGACCGTTAGCAGGCTAATGCAGCCATTTAGAAAGAACCATTCACTTGAATCGAGTGGTAGTCAAACACCCAGTTCAATGTTGTCCTGTGACATGGAATAAAGCTGTCATAAAGGGAAATCTAGGTAAAGTGAGCCATAAAACTACTGAAGAGGCTTACCTTAGTTGAGGAAGCAGTCAAAGCAATAATCAGATCAAGAAGTAGGGCATTCATTTTGCTATGTGACAAGATAACAGATCTCGATATCCAGAAGGCCAAGAAGCGAGACCACATGAAGCAGACAAATTTTAAGCCAATTAGACAACTGTGACTGCACTGCAATGTCATACTTCACTATCATGTTTATATTGTCACTATCAACAGCTTTGAATTAGGAAACACATTCTTATGACCAGTCACATTTAAAGAATTAACAAAGTATTATTAGTACTAATCCAGAACTTTAAGTACATAACTGGTAGAGATCAAATATCTCCCTGCCAGATTTCTTCTTTATATACAATCTGACAGTTTTCTCAATAACCCCATTCTCATCCTCAGATGCTGTTTTTGGAGAATTTTTTCTAAATATTGCACCCAAGATATGAGCTTTCATCATCCCAAAAATACCACAAAATCAAGATTATGTTTTCCAAACAAGTAAAACGGATTTTCACCAATATCTGTTTAACATAGTTAATGTCAACAAGTATTAATATTAAACCAGTAGAGTTTTATTTATTTATTTTTTTACTGTTTACAATAATGAAATTAACTGGGAAACAGTCATCTCTCTTACCATCGAACAGATTTTGCAAATGTTGTAGCCCCTAAGATTAAAGTTTCTTAATAGACCTTCTCTCTTCCATTCGTCTATTCAATAGTTATTAAGTAACTGTGATGTGCCAGGAAATGTGCTAGGTTTCAGGAATACAAAAATGAGGGAGATAAGACACTATATTCAAATGTTTCACAAAAATGAAAAAGAGAAGCATCCACATATTTCTAATATAGTGTATTTGTATTATGCACTAATTTACAAGCTATGATGTGAGCCCTTTCAACATCTAAAGTCAGATTGCACCCTGGCTTGTTTTTACACAGCTGGGGAGCAAGGAATGCTCTTTGCATTTTTAAGCGTTATTTTTTTTTTTAAACAACAACAAAGAAGTTATGTGGCCTGAAGAAGTGAAATATTTGCCAGCCACTTCTCACAGAAAAAAATTTGCTTATTCCTGGGCTAGACCAGTAATTCTTAAGTAAGTGTGTTCCTCAAAGTCATCTGTGGACTTCATTTGTTATTTTAATTGTACATGCTACATGAGATCCTGGAACTGTTTTTTTGCCAGATTTGGGGGATTCTTATGTGAACTGTGGTTGAGAAGTTCTGCTTTACACACTTTCCCTTAGTTCTCAGTCTCTTACCTGAGACTTTATAGAGACTTTTAGCAAAGGTTTTCTTCATTAACACAACTTACCCTGTATATCATAGAATATTCCTCTCACCCTATTTCATGTGCCTTAGTAGGATAGTCCCATTACAAGCTCTTTTATAATAACATCTTAATATAGTTAGCTCTTTGAAAGGCATAAAACATTCATATCTGTTACATAATTTGATCCTAATAATAATAGGTCCTAGAATTACTACTTTACAGATAAAGAAACTAAAGTTCAGAGAAGTCAAACAGCTCAAGGTCAGATGGCGCTTCTAACACCGACTCCATTGTTCTTTCTTGAGGCTGCCTCCTACTTACTTTATCCGATTCTCCATTGAAATAGACTACAGTCTATTCTTACTACCCGGTAGCAAAATTTCATTACATTCCATAAATCTGTTAGCTAAAGAATGTAATTCCTGTTTAACTTGAGAGGCTGTATGTCTTAAGGCAGACTTGTGTTACAATAATTCCTCTAATTTGCAAGCACTTTTTCACATATATTATGTACTTGAAATAAACTAGACACTAACTCCTTCTTGGGTATAAATGGAGAAAAAAGTATCTCTCTAGAGCATTATTCAACATAAAGCTCATGAAATAATTTGCAGAGGCACAAGGTTCATCCTGCCTAAGCAAATTAAACAATTTTGTTAACCCTGATGTCTTTTCTTAGAAGTGAAATTTATGATAACTGTATTGGCTCTGTATTACATAGCACCCAGAAATCTTTGTTTGCTCTCAGCTAGAGCTATTTATACCACAGGATATTGATATTCTGCTACTTAATAAAAAAGTGCTACAACTAAAACTAAATATAAATGCCACATTCTTTTGGGTATGCAAAGAGAAAACAAAAGAAAATAATACTCAAAGAATTATTTTAAAACATTTTGAATATATTTTCTCCATTTTTTCCCAAAAGTCTTTAATTTTTGACTAATCATTATATTCAGAAGATGTCAGAGGAGGTATAACTTGAACACATTCTTTATTAGATTGTATAATTTGTCCAATTTCACTTAAAAGTAAATTTGGATATTATTGATGGTGGGATTGAAAGAACAACATATTTTTACCCTATATTGGCATATCCTGATGAAGATATTTGATACTGCTACGTAGGAAGTGTCATGATATGCACTTTTCTGTCCAAAGACGGGTGGAGGAATCATCTAGGAATAAATTTGGAGATTCATGTTGTTAGGGAAGCAGGAGCTTAGAAAAGCTGAAGTAATGCCATTTTAAGTAAAACCCCATCTTAAAACTAGCAAGGCATGTTCCTTGCCAGTAACAATCCATGGTCCTAAATGTTTATAGCTAAGGAATCAGCTTAGTAATGCTTACAAGGACAAACTCCTGTAACAACAGAAAGTCCAGATGTTCCAATACCCATGACAACATATGCTTTCAAGATAATTATAGTTATGCTTTGATGTACTTACACTCTAAAATGTCAAGGATATAGTTTTTTTTAATGAATAGAATAGTAAATTTTGTCATGCTGTCAGCCCACCCGCATGTAGACACAGCTTAGTTTAGTTTTTACATTTTTCTTTTCTATATAAGAAAAACTTAAAACAAAGACAGTGCGTTTCTCCCCTTGGTTTCTGAGGATGCCCTCCTCTGTAACAGAGTAGCTTTCAATAAACTGTCTCTTCTCACTGCACTCTGTGACGCCTTGAATTCCTTTCTGCTATGCGAGATCCAAGAACCCTCTCTTGGGGTCTGGATCAATACCCCTTTTCTAGTAACGATGTCAAAGGACACAGTGGAAAGACAATTCTGGAATGTCATTGTGTGCAGAACAAGAAGCTAGCTGGCCAGAGAATTGCCTTAAAAAAAATAGACTATTTTTAGAGAAATTGGAAGTTTACAGAAAGATTATAAAGGAATTATACTCCTTCCCCCATGCTCTCCTCGCCCCTATACTGTTTTCCTCTTATTAACATCTTGCATAGGTGTGGTACCTTTATTACTACTGATGGACCAACACTGATACATCATTGAGCACACTTTTTAGAGACAACAAGTTCCAGAGGTACTTAAGTCAACAAAGCTATTCAGGGATAATAAGTAATTAATAACGGCATTTTGAAGAGCATATTGGAGGAAGTAAAGTATTATGAAGACTTTTTACTAATTCAAACCAGTGCAACATGAGATTCACTTTTCTGGGAGCTTCTAGGAAAGCAGGTTCCTCCATTTTCCGTGGTAGCTTTCAAAAGCTAGTTTTCTCTTTCTTTCTTTTCCTTTAATTTAATTTTGTAGAGACACAGTCTTACCTCATTGCCTAGGCTAGACCTCTCTTTCTACAGTCGTTTTGCCAGGACAAGAGAAATGAACTTTAGAATGAAGATGATGATGTACAAAACAGAGAGACCAATGAAACAAACAAAAAACAAAATAAATCAATTTTATTTTGATGTCTTTAAGTCAATGAATCAAACTTGTCCTGAAGCTTACACTGTACCACTTAACAATCTGTTGAACCAGTAAATCCTCTTTATTGTTTAAGCTTGTTTCAATTGGATTTTCAGTGCTTGCAACATAAAACATTCTAAATGATATATAATCATATTAAAGGTAACTGCATAGTTTTGTCATCCTCTTGAATGTTCCTATCAAACATTGTTATTGATAGACATCCAGATCAACTGCTACAATCAAAAATCTGTAAACCAGTGGCAGACTAGGCAAGCTGCAATCCACATGCAAATTTCTTCCCTAATTGTCCATGTTTGTGTCTGGGTGTGCTGTCATATGTGTATTTACACACAATTGTTGACTGTGCTGGGAAAGATCTTGACATCTGAAGGAACCATGAGAGTACAACCAAAGGCCCAAGATGTAAGGATATTTTGAACATTCCTTACACCACTTACCTTCACAAAAAGGCATAAGAGAGCTCACTGCCTAACACAATTTGGTGTGAAAAATAGAGGGGATTACATGTAGCATGAAACTCTTTTTATAAAACTATAAACAAAATTCTTCAACTACTATATATAAATTCCCAACAACTACATAAAAAGAGAAGCATTGGAATTATGAAATAAGAGGCCGAATGATGGCTCTTTCCAGTTGAGATGGAACCACAAGGTTAGTTACAGGTTTTTGCCATGGTCCTGACTTTTGTCTTGTGTGGTGCTTTTGAAGATGCTTATTACATTATTATCTAAAAAAAATTAAATAACATCTTTAAAGATTTTAGGGTAAAGTTGTGCAAAATGTACTCATATAGTTTGTTTCCCTTTTGGAATTAGACAATTTCAGAAATTAAACACAGTACATCAATAAAGGGTCCTAAGTAGCAGACATGTTTCCAAAGAACTTCTCAGATATCTCATTTTCTGGTTCAGCTCTTCCTTCATTCACAGCATAAAGATATTTCATTGATTTGCCTGTTTGCTTAAGTTGGAACATGACAGGTAATGGGTAACCACATTAGATTAGTCAGATCAAATCCCATGCATTCTTCGCTGCTCTACTGTCTCCTAGGGAGCCTAGGAACTTTTCAATGATGAATGCTTTGAAATTCTTTTATTCTTGGCAAAATTAACTGATGTAGTCACCTTAGTTCTTTAATTTATAAATTATAAGTCACTTTTTCATTTATAATGCCAAAGTACATTCTAAGAACAGTTTAGACCAAAACTTTTGACAAAACTAATTAGCTCAGTTTGTCTATACAGCAGATTAACTACAATAAAGAGTACATCTGGGTCTCTGACAGTCTGGCCACCATGTAGATGATGCATGGATGTTAGTGTTGGTGGTCAAGACCTGCTCTTCTTAGTGTCTAGACAGGTTCTAAGATGGGAAGACAGCAGCAGGAAGACAACAGACATATAGTCCCAAACCAAATTTCATCCACCTACACTGCCACATATGTTATTGGTATTGGTTATGAAACAGTCTTTTCAGCCACATCTGCATGTGAGGATAGTAATCAATATCAGCATAATTTTCTTTATAACAGATAACTACAAATGCACATTCATATATACACACACACACACACACACACACACACACACACAAGCATACATTTAATTTTTTTCAGAAATCATCTTTCTTCAATAAATCATTCTTTTTTTGGCACCAAATACCAAAAACCCTTTCATGTGCTCTCAAACAAATTATTGTTTTTCAAATATAGGGGGTAATAAACACAGTTTTTAGTATTGTAATAAAGTCATATATGAATATTCATAAAGTTGTGTCATATATTTTAGGCAAGCAAATGATAGACTTGGGATTTGTCTTTTGACATCCAAGTATGAAAACTACTCTATTTCATTTATGAAATGGTTACTATTCCTCTAATGCTAACTTTTAATTTACTTATCAGTGGTGAAACTATTCTTTTTTAAGTTAAGAATAAAGTTGTTGAGCAAAAAGTGGATTCTTGCTGAGAAATGTGGGAGGTTCAGGAAAGACCTGCAGTATGTTGTGACTTGGTTTAACTACTAAACACTAATACAGCTTCAACAATAACTCTCAGTAGAAGGTTTTATTTCTTTTGAAATACATATGAGAAGTTTGGATATTTTCTTCTTCACATACATTCGAGTCAGTTATTTTATTTTAAAAAAATATTTACAGTTCAGGTACATTTAAATCCTTTAAAAATTGGTGTTTCAGAATGATAATACAAATTTAATTAACTTAAATGTAGTCTACTTTCTCGTGGCTTGCATGTCTGAAAGTCTTAGCATGATTATTAGAACTTAAAATTGAAAAAAGTGTTCTAGATTTGTACTGAAGAAAATGTAAAGGCCTTTTCAATATGTCTAGTTAATAGATGTGAACAATAGACTTGTACCTGCAGTGCATGAATGAAGGAAAGTAGCTTATGTGGGGTGCAAGAACAGGATCACTGAGGGTCCTGTGGGTCAGAAATGGAATTTTAAAACCTCTCCACTGCTTCAGAAGAAAACCATGTAAAGAATAAAGTCAGTAGGATGTGCTCTGAGGCTGGGGAGTGAGCTAACAACCTGATGGCAATCACCTTCAAAAGCCGTGCAGAAGTGTTCTCGGCCCACTCTCTAATGTATTCCAAGGCTGGGGCATGGCTTCTCCACCTACTGATCCTCCATTCTCACAAAAATACAACCAAAGGACTTTGCTAACCCTGAAACTGGTTTGGGGCCCCTGAAGTTAAAGTGTGAAGTTAAAGAAGCTCTAAGTCTAGACACCAATAAATAATGACCTGAGCCTCACAAATCAGCATTTTTGCAAACTGCAGCAGGATATTTTTGGTTTCTTAAACCAGCTAAAACTTCAGGCAGCCTTAGTTCATGGAAATTGTATCACCTCACCTCAGACTTTTTAGGGTTGTTGAACTGGAATAGCATGATTATGTTTAAGGAAGTCAACTTTTTTGTTTAACTATGGGAGACAACATTTGTCCCTAATCAGTAAATTAATAATTATAAGTATTAATAAAAAGTGATTTAGGAAGGGTCTCCCTCCTTAATAGGGTTTATGTCCCACTGCTGTTCAAAATGCTTTGCTTATGCAACACTGTAACAGTTAGTGCTTCAGTGGGGGTCAAACAGAAGTATTTCTTAGTGATTAATAAATCAAAGCCATTAAGGATTTGTGGTTTTCGTGGATAAGTATTAAATGAAATGAATAAGATCCCTTTTAACTTGGAGGAAAGACTGAAATGACCTGATGTGGAATCACTAAGGTCAAAGTTTAGATACATCCAAATATGCTGAAAATTAAATTAAGAGGAATAATTTAAATTTCTTAAAAACATGAAAACATTTATGTTTGCCTGATAGTGATTTTAAAGTTAACCCTCACAGCAAAAACATTTGAGGTAATATACTATCTCATAAGAGTGATCATTAGCTTCTGGTAAAATGAATAGCATAATCCAATTTCTGGCAAAAGATGGTCAAACATTTGATATTTTGTATTTTCATGGGAAAAATACTCATTTCTGGATTACAATTGAGTTTGGAGAGATCTTTGAAAAAGCAAAGTGCTTTCAATCATGCCTTAGGGTGTTAGTTTGATTTAAAAAATAGCCCCTCAGGTAAAATTTAGATATATTTTCCAAGAAAGTCATATCAGCATATTTTCTAGCAAATTCAAACAATTGCTTAGAAGTACACTCATTGGTATTAGCAATTATTAGTAATAATGGTGACTAAATATTTATATGAACAATGAGTGCAATTATTCACCTTTAACATTTACTTGCAATCAAGCAAGTATACTCTTCACCTAATATTAAACTGTGCACTGGTGAGCGAACATTTTTAATTTAATATCCTTATTCACATTTTTATTGATGCTTATTTGTATATTTCTATTGATGTAATAGTTTGCAAGAAAAAGAGCTCACGTCTCTGCCTGAAGGTGAAATCTTATGAATATGCAAATAATGTTTTGATGAGATAAAGTTTTTCTTTGGAATGGAACTGTTCTCTCTTAAGGTATACTGAATATTAGCCATAGCTTAGGACACAAAGCTCGTGAAGACTTAGTTTTTAAATAAAAATATCTAAGAAATAGTTGCTTTCTAGTTATAAAAAATGCTATATTGTTGAATTGGTCTTCTCAATTTAACTTAATGCTTTGCTGTAAAAAAAATGCAATTTAATTTTCACTGTATAGAAGAGTAGTGAACCAGTAATATGAAAAGATATATGGATTGTCTGCCCTATATGTTATAGTGTCATTCTTAAAATGCAAATTCTGGAGGCACATCTTTTAACAGTTTTAATTTAACCTGGTATGATGTGTCCAGATGACTTAGAAATGTTCCTTTGGTGAACTCTTCAGAATAAACCCAGTTTTTTATAGTATCTTGTTCTGTAAAAATATTCCACTGATGTTCAATTTCAACTCTAGACAAAAATCCTGCACACAAACCCCAGTAAAGTATTAGGTTGAGAACTTAGTGAGATAGAAGCACTGGCCTCTGAAGCTATTATTGGTGTCTAGACAGGCTGATTGTGTTCTCTATTCAGCATTAGATTGGCCCTCAGCTGGAGAGGACTGCCTCATTTTCACCTTTTCTCCAAACACCATACCAGTGGTTCTCAAACTTTGGTTGGTATCAAAAACACCTGGGGATCTTGATAAAAATACAAAGGTTCATGCCCTATCCTAATTTAATGAGCCTGGGGCAGTGTTCTTTCTGGCTTCCTGAGATTCCCATATACACCAAAGTTGGGGAACCACTACACTAAACAAAAGCTTAAAGGAAAATATTATTAGGAAAATAAAAAGAAACCTATGAAGTAGGTTAAGCAGTTCAAAAATATTTGAGGTATGGCTACAGTTAAATACTATGATTTTTTTAAAAAAGAGAAAAAATACTTAGTATAGTAATTTACTAAGCAACAATGAAGTCATTTCTTTCTTCCTCGCATTAAGAATTTGCAATCCTACTGAGCTTTAAACTAAAACATTTAAAGTTAAAGAAAGAGATTAGGCCCTTAGAAGTAATCCAAGATACTGAGTGTAAAAGTGAGGCAGAGATCTGGAGAATTATGAAAACACCAATCCGGATAAATTAGGACAAGAATATGACGAATTAAAAAATGTGAAACCCAGTTGACCATATTTCACCCTTCTTAAGGAAAAACTGTGTTAAAAAGAAATGTAACTAAAGAAGATATATAGATGGCAAATAAGTATGTAAAAAGATGCTCACCATCATTCGTCATTAGAGAAATACAAATTAAAATAGAAATGAGATACCACTATACACCTATTAAAATGGCTAAAATAAAAAAAGAAAACTGTCAATACCAATTGCTGGCAAGGATACCAAACCAAGGAACTCTCATTCATTGCTGATAGGATGCAAAATGGTACAGCTACTTAGTAAAACATGTAATAGTTTCTTACAAAGTTAACATCGTCTTACCATACAATCCAGCAATCATGCTCCCAGATATTTAACTGATTTGAAAACTTATGTACACACAAAAACTTGTATATGAATGTTTATTTGTAATTGCAAAAATTGGAAGCAATCAAGATGCCCTTTAAAAGATAAGTAGATAAGCAAACTGTTGTACGTCCATACAATGGAAAACTATTTAGTAATAAAAAGGAATAAACCATTAAGCTATGTAAAGACAAAGAAAAATCTTAAATGCATATTGCAAAATGAAAGAGACCATTCTAAAAAGCTATGATTCCATTTGTATAACATTCTGGAAAAGGCAAAACTACAGAGACATTAAAAAAAATTAGTGGTTGTCAAGGGCTTTTGGTAGTAATGGTTGGGGGATGTTGATTAGGAAAAGCACGGGGGAATTTTTTCAAGTGGTGAGCTTCTTTTATCTGATACTATAATGGTGGCTACCTGAGTCTATGCATTTGTCAAAACTCATAGAATTAATTTTATATCAAAAAAATGAAACAATGTATGTAAATTTAAAGATATTTCAGAGATTGGAGGATCTCAGAATGAAATGCAACTGTCACATAAGAATCTAATTGGACTGCAATTATATGAAATAACCTCACTAAAGGTAGTTGAAGAATCACTTGCTGTCCTAAGGAATTTGAAAATGAGAGGAATCCGTAAGACTAAAGGCAAAAGCAACTGTTCATAAGCACGCTATTATAGTTGACCAAGTAGATTTTTCTATGAGGGTATGAGTACATATACACAGCATACATGTATACTGGAATTGAACAGTTAAGTAAATGCATGATCGCTCTGGTTTGAATATGTCCCCTAAAGTTTATGTGTTGGAAATTTAACCCCAAATACAATGATGGTCAGATATGGGACTTTCAAGAGGTGATTATATCATGAGAGCTCCATCTTCACAAATGGATTAATTCTCTTATCATGCGAGTAGGTTAGTTGCCACGGGTGTGGTTTCCTTTAAAACGTTGAGTTTGGCCCTCTCGTGTCTTCTCTGGAACATGCTTCCTGGCCACGCGGTGACTTCTATCATATGACATAGCAAGAAAGCCCTCACCAGATGTGGCCCCTTGGTTCTGGACTTCCCAGCCTCCAGAACCATGAGTCAAATGAACTTCCATTGTGTGTAAATTATCCAGTTGGTGGTATTCTGTTATAGTAACACAAAATGGACTAAAACAATGATGGACGGTAGTAGCCAGGTTTCTCACCATTGGAGTGGGAGCTTACAGATCAGCAAGGGTAACAGTCCAGAATGATCCATATGGTAATTAATTACAGTTGGGACTTCAATATGAAATCATGTTTAGCTTAATGTAGACAGATGAATAAAGGAAAATAATTAGAGGTATGTGAATATACATGGGTTAGTATACACACATATATTTTCTCACTTCAGCTTTCCTTTAATCAAAGAGCCTAGAGGCAAGGAAACCCCAGAAGAAACTAGCACACCTAGTACACAGATCTTTTTTTTTAAATACCATTCTCCAGTGAAAGGAATCAGGGCTCCTTGGAGAGATGACTGATTCTAGAACTGAGGCAGAAAATATACAAGATGAGTATAGAATATCTGGTAGTTCCAGAAAGTTAGGAAGTGCTCAAGAAACAGAAACAGAAAACCACAATGGGCATATATCAAAGAGCCACAGGAACTAGTTAGAGAGGTTTCTGCAGACTTTACAGGAAACATAGAGCTGGCATCTGCTGGGCTTCTCTGGAGGCCAAAGAAAGTTTACAATTATGAAGGAAAGTGAAGTAGGACAGGCATGTCACATGTTCCTGCTATGTGATTTCTGGTTTCTTTAAAACATTAAATCCATGAATTGACACTTCCAAAGTTATTTAAAGAAATTTGTCATAGGCTTTGAAATTATGAAGACAGCTCCAAAAATATTTCGGGTAGTTGCAACAACTTTGAACTAAGTGCCTTACTTCTTAAGGTGAAAGCTCTGAAGAAAAACATTCATTTGATGTTTAAGTTTTGGTAAACTTTATTTTAAACAAAACAAAATGAACATTATAGTGAACTTACGTAAGGTATTAATAAATGTATCTAGCATAAAAAAAGTGAAGCAGTTATCCAAATAATTGCTTTATTTGATCACTTCTGCTTGGGCTTATTTCTTTTGTATTTTGTAACAGATATATATTCACAATGCAAAATGTAAAATACATGTATAAGCCTTGTTATAGAAAAACGGAGGTTCCCGCCTTCTCTTTCCTGGTTCTATTTTCTCTTCCCCAGAAGCATTTCTATCATTTTCAGCTGATATTTTGATATTTACCCTTATGTCTCCAAATGGGATGCTTGCCTAGCCTCTTGTTTTTTTCACAGTTGGAGGTTTTATCTGTAGATCTATTGCAATAGAAGTTGAAGATCTAGCTTACTTCCCTCTTTATGTCCCTACAACACAAACACAACTTTTCCATTTCTTCATTCTTTATGTATATTTATATCCCAACTTAGTGTTTACATTATGACCATAGTAAATTATACATATTATACATTGTCGCATGTCTGCCTGTTTCATGTAGTACATATCTGTGCCACATAGTCAACAAGTATTTTTTTTCCTTTCCTGCACAACTTTTTGACCTAATTATTTTATATTATTATTTGTTTTTTTTTCTGACTTGTTTATACCTAATTCAAGCCCAAACTCTGTCAATTATCTAAATTTCTCTTAAGTATATTAAGATGCAGTTTACATTCTATCAATTTCTTCTCTTATTCTCAATTTCATCTTATGGAAGAAATCTTTCCGGGTGTGTTGCTTTGTCAACCCTGCACGATGATAGTTTGGAATCCTCCTTTACTGGGATCTCTGAATTTCCTTTGCCTTATTTTTATGTTAATTATCCTGTACTATTCTTTTGTTTTGTTTTCTCACCTTTTTAATAGAGCAAATCCTCAGGCATTCTTCTGGGAAAAGGTACCTGGGCAATAATTGAGATCTTATGTGTCTGAAAATGTCTTTATTGTATCCTGAAATTAGATAGGTAGTTTTTCTAAGCATAGAGTAATTTTTGCTTTATAGTTTTAAACACATTATTCTATTGCCTTTGAGATTGAAGTATTGTTATTTAGAAATTTAATGTCATTTCCATCTCTAATCTGTTTTGTGACATGCACCCTCTTATCAGAGTTTCCTGTAGCCAGAAGTTTTCTCAAAGTCTGGTGTGCGTCTATTTTCATCATTTATGCTGATATTTCAACGAGTTATTTCAGTCTGAAAAATTGCATGCTTCAGGTCTGAATAGTTGTCTCATACTGTTTGTTTAATGATTTCCTCCCCCTCTTCTGATAGCAGAATTCTAAGATCACCCCCATGATTTCTGCCCCATGCTATGCATGTCTTTATAGAAATTCCTCTCCTTGAGTATGAGTGAAACTTTGAACTTCAAACCAATAGAATACGGCAAAGGTACCACCAGTGGAGGCTGGAAAACTGGCTAGCCATATGCAGAAAACTGAAACTGGACCCCTTTCTTACACCTTGTAAAAAAAATTAACTCAATATGGATTAAAGACTTAAATGTAAGACCTAAAACCATAAAAACTCTAGAAGAAAACCTAGGCAATACCACTCAGACATAGGCATGGGCAAGGACTTCATGACTGAAACACCAAAAGCAATGGCAACAAAAGCCAAAATTGACAAACAGGATCTAATTAAACTAAAGAGCTTCTGTATGGCAAAAAGAACTATCATCAGAGTGAACAGGCAACCTACAGGATGGGAGAAAATTTTTGCAATCTATCCATCTGACAAAAGGCTAGTAACCAGAACCTACAAAGAACTTAAACAAATTTACAAGAAAAAAAAAAACAACCCTATCAAAAAGTGGGCAAATATGAACAGACACTTCTCAAAACAAGGCATTTATGTGGCCAACAAACATATGAAAAAATGCTCATCATCACTGGTCATTAGAGAAATGTAAATCAAAACCTCAATAACATAGTATCTCATGCCATTTAGAATGGCGATCATTAAGAAGTCAGAAAACAACAGATGCTGGAGAGGGGTGGAGAAATAAAAAAGCTTTTATACTATTGGTGAGACTGTCAATTAGTTTAACCCTTGTGGAAGACAGTGTGGTGATTCCTCAGGGATCTAGAACCAGAGATACCATTTTACCCAGCAATCCCATTACTGGATATATACCCGAAGGGTTATAAATCATTCTACGATAAAGCCACATGCACACATATGTTTATTGCAGCACCATTCACAATAGCAAAGACTTAGAACTAACCCAAATGTCCATCAATGATAGACTGGGTAAAGAAAATGTGGCACATATACACCATGGAATACTATGCAGCCATAAAAAGGATGGGTTCATGTCCTTTGCAGGAACATGGATGAAGTGATAAACCATCATTCTCAGCAAACTAACACAGGAACAGAAAACCAAACACTGCATGTTGTCACTCATAAGTGGGTGTTGAACAATGAGAACACGTGGACACAGGGAGGGGAACATCACACACTGGGGCCTTTCAGGGAGTAGGGGGACAGGGGAGGGATAGCATTAGGAGAAATATCTAATGTAGATGACAGGTTCATGGATGCAGCAAATCACCATGGCACGTGTATGTAACAAACCTGCTCATTCTGAACATGCATCCCAGAACTTAAAATATAATAAAATAAATAAATAAATAAAAATAGAAAACAAATAAATAAAAAGAATATGATAAAGGTGATGAAATAGCACTCCCCATGATTATACAATTTTAGTATGTTATATGATAAAGGAGAGAAATTTTGCAGTTATAATATAGGTCCCTATTCAGTTAATTTTAAGTAAGCTAATTAAAAGAGATTGTCCTGGGTAGACCTGACCTGGTCAATTGAACCATTTATTTATTTATTTATTTATTTGTTTGTTTGTTTGTTTGAGAGCAGGTTTTGCTCTGTTACTCAGGCTGGAGCACGGTGGTGCAATCATGGCTCACTGTAACCTCTAACTCCTGGGCTCAAGTGATCCTCCCATTTGGGCTTCCCAAAGTGATGGGATTACAGGCATGTGCCACCACAGCTAGCAATTGACTCTTTTAAAGGAAGGTCTAGAAGTGAGAGTTTCTCTCTTGCTAGCCTTGGAAATGCTATCATGGATTCTAAAACTGAAAAGAAATGAATTCTTCCAACAAATGCATGAACTTAGAAGAGGACCCTTAGCCTCTACTTAGACTCCAGCCCTAGCTAACTCCTTGATTGTAGCCTTGTGAGACCTTGAGCAGAGAATCCAAGTCAATGTATCTGGACTTCTTGCCAATGGAAACTGAAAGGCAATAAATACGTGCTGTCTTAAGTTCTAATTTGTGGTAATTTGGTAGGCAGCAATATAAGACTAACGCATCTCCTCCATTCACACACACACTTTATTTTTGTTATTGTTCTCTGATTCTGAGACTCCTGTTATTTGGATTTTGGATCTCCTAGGCTAATTATCTTTGTTTTTTAAAAATCTGTTTTTGATATTCTATATCTCTGTTTCTCTGTTCCACTTTCTGGGAAATTTCTTTAGAAATTTTTATCTTCCAACTCTTCTACTATGGTTTGAATGTGTCCCCAAAGTTTATGTGTTAGAAACTTTATTCTCATGCAACAGGGTTGGGAAGTGGGACCTATAAGAGGTACTTAGGTCATGAGGGCTCTGCTCTCATGAATGAATTATTGTCTTATTAAGGGAATAGGTTAGTTATCTTAAAAGTGGACTCCTGATGAAAGGATGAGTTTGGCTTTCTTCCTTTCTTTCCCGTGTGCCCCCTTCCACTCTTCAGCCACGTGATGAACTGTGAGAAGGCCCTGTTCAGATGTGGCCCCTCAATCACGGACTTCCCAGCCTTCAGAACCATGAGTCAAAGAAATTTCTACTGTTTATAGATTACCCAGTTTCTGGTATTCTATTATAGCAGCACAAAACAGACTAGCAAAATTTCTAATCTGTCTTCATTGCTGCTATTATACATATATTTTAAAATTCTAATAGATTTTTTCCTCTGAATATTCTCATTTATTAAATAGTATCTTATTCTTATATTGTGGTTGAAATGTTTTTTATCTTTCTGAATATAATAATAATGAGATTTCTGATTTATTTTGTTTTTAGAGTTTTTTTTTTCCACATAGGTATGTGTTTGCTCCAAGTTGCATTTATCTGTTGTTTTATTTTGGTTCTTTTACCCTTCAAGATAAAGATTTCCTTAAAATTAAAAGGTAATGAGCCTCTCTGAGTGTGTTGGCAAGGGCTGGGAGTAATTGAGGCTAGAAGTGGGGAAGCAGCTTATCCAATAACAGTTTTACTTTGGGGCATTCTACCTTGGCTGTTTTGTCGGGGAACTTAGAATGTCTTGAAACCTTTTTTCTTAAGATGGTCAGATGGTGGGGAAAGATTTTCCAATCTCCAGGCTAACAGCAAAAGTCTGTCAACTAGTATTCTGAGAGCCGAGTAGGTAAAGAGGAGTAGAGTTTTTAGCATTTAACGTGTGTTATTTTCCCTCAGTATCCTATCCTCACCTTCAAGCCCCACCAGCCAAAAGACTCTGTTTCTTACCTTGCCCAGAGACTAGATCTCTGATCCTCTGCCAAAGTGAGATGGTAGGGAAAGAAGGAGAAGAGAGTGGTGGTTGCCTGGATGCTGGGAGTTGGAGACATCAATGATGGCTCTGACTGCTGTTTTGGACTTTCAACCAATCTTCCTATTTTTCCAGTGACTTTCTAGTGCTGTAATTCCCAGAACCTTGTGCAGCCTCTGGTGTAAAACTGAATTAGTCCATAGCTTTTCCCTTTGCTGACTTTAAGTTCTGTATTCTTAGATCTGTTACGCTCTTTTCTTTTTTTTTTTTTGAGACACAGTCTTGCTCTGTCACCCAGTCTGGAGTCCACTGGCGTGACCTCAGCTCACTAAAGCCTCAAACTCTCCAGGCTCAGGTGATCCTCCCACATCATCCTCCGAAGGCACTTGGACTACAGGTGCAAGTTACCAAGCCCAGCTGATTTTTGTACTTTTAGTAGAGATGCAGTTTCACCATGTAGCTCAGGCTGGTCTCGAACTCCTGGACTCAAATGATCCACCCACCTCAGTCTCCCAAAGTGCTGGGATTATAAGCATAAGCCACTGTGCCCAGGCTGTTATGTTCTTTTTACCACTAATTCACTTGCTTCTTCATTTCTATGTTGTTTGTCTTCTTGTGTCTTTGTTTTGTTGTGCTCTTTTGTTCTCTCTGACCTTATTGATTTGTGCTTCTTAAAAATGTGTCTTATTGCCATTTCTGGGGTTTGAAAAGAGAGTAAAAGTAGACGTACGTGTTCAGTTTGCCATATTTACTAGTAAGTCTGTTAATATTTTACTCGAATAATTTTTTATTTTTCAGGGGAAAAGATAATTCAGGTAACTGCTTTGGTGGGAAAACAAGCCAAAAACCTGCCCTATGTTTTCTGGGATTTATATGAGATAGTATATTCCCTTTTTTTTCACCAAAGATTTGACTTAAGTCAGTAAGTAAGTTGATTAATCAGCTTCAGAGAATAGTTATTTTCTCTGGGAAGATTTTAAAAAAATTGTCAATAAATATATGGACTTTGAAAGAAATAAATACCCTTTCACTGATAATTAATTTTTCATGCTCACATAAACTCAGCAACTTCCACCTGCAAATAGATTATTTTAGAAGACTGTTGCCTGAAGCTGATGCTTCTTTCTGTTAGCACTGGCTTCATTTCATTGTTGACAGCCTAGTCCGTCAAACTAGAAAAGCCTCTGACAAAAGTGACGAAGAACCAACATTGCGTCTTATTTTGTTTTTAGTACTTGTTTACATAGAAAGTATCCAAGACAGAATTCAAGCTAATATGTAGATGTGAACGAATGTTCATAATGTAAGGCATTATCTCCCTAAAAAAGTTATCATTTGTGTTTGGCAAGTTCAAAGTTGAGAACATCATCAAAAAGATGGTCACGCTGCTATTGAAAAATGTATGTCTCTAGAAGCATTTTAAACACTGTTGAAGTTTCCCAATATTCCTAACCTTGGTAGAGATGACTCTGCAATATTTTGTTTATGTTTTTGCTTGAAGAACTCTTATGAAATTCACCTCCCTGAGCAAGGAGTCCCAATATTGTATTTGAGGGACACTCTCTAAGTTATAAATCTTTCGGTGTCTCTGTGTAATGTCACTTTTTTTTGAGAGGCCTTTCCTGCGCATCCTATCCAAATAGATCCTGGCCTGAAGCCTACAATTCTCTCTTCTACTTCCTTTATAACACGTATCTGAAATTATGCTGCCTGTCATTTGCCTCCCTTTAACTGTCTAGATATCCCCCTACCAGAGGTAAACTACACAAAGACAACGGCCTTGCTTTTCCTGCTTTCTTTGCACCCCAGCTCCAGTATGATAGTCTTTGCATTTCTTCAGCCTGACTGCTTTCCCCAGCTGTTCATACTACTTGCTCCCTCACATTCTTCCTGCCTCAGTTCAAATCTCAGCTTTTCGGAGAAACCTCCTTAACCTCAGCGTCCAAAGTCTAATGACTGTTTTCTTCAAGGTCTTCAGTTGCGAGAGATCAAAGGTGGCTTCAGTTGGTCAAGCAGAAAAGAGTAATAAAAAGATGTTTTGTTGGTTTACTGAATTATTGAGGGCTGGAGAGCTAGGCTTGAGCTCAGCTTCCAGAACTGCATCTAAAGCTATACTGCAGAACTGATCTGATGAAGGGGGTAACTCTAGCTATCAAGGGCAAGTTGGCTGTTTTGTGCTGTATATTATCTTGTAGTCCCAGCCATCCCAGCTACTATTACAGGAAAGAGGGAGATAGTGAGGAGAAAATGGGAAAGAGGGCTGGAGGAAGGGAAAGAAGGAGGAAGGGAGGGAGGGAGAAAGAGAAATTATCTGAACTATCCTTCCCTTTTGCATCAGTGGCCTCTGATTTAAATTCTAGCATGGCTATATTTAATTAGTGGAGACCAAGTCAAATACTTTTCTCTAGCTGGAAAAGAGACAGATAAATAACTCCTATAGGGGGATCTATTCTTTGCCTAATACCAAAATTCATGCATTGGAGCATTCTCAAAGCATTGAAATGTTGACAGATGAATCCATTCACATTATTTCATTCATTTCCTTCCTACCTCTTGCTAGAATATTTAAATGCCTTATTATTTATATTTATTTTTCTTTTCACTAGAATACAAGCACAAAGAGGATGGGAATTGTATTAGTTTCCTATTGGCTGTTGTGATAAGTTACCACGAATTGAGTAGCTTAAAATAACACAATACTTATTATCTTAGAGTTCTGTAGATCAGAAATTTGACACAGGTCTCACTGGACCAAATAAATGTGTTGTCAAGGCTGTGTTCTTTGTCTTATTGCCTCTCCCTCCACTTCAAAGCCAGCAACAGTGGGTTGAATCCCTCACATTTTCTTTTCATTTATTTTCTTACTTACTTTCTTTTTTTCTTTTTAATGTAGACAGAGTCTTAATATGTCACCCAGTCTGAAGTACAGTGGCGCAATCTCAGCTCACTGAAACCTCCACCTCCTGGGTTCAAGCAATCTTCTAGCCTCAGCCTCCATTGTAGCTGGGACTATAGGCACATGCCACAACACCCAGCTAATTTTTAGTAGAGATGGCGTTTCACCGTGTTGGCCAGCTTGTCATGAACTCCTGGCCTCAAGTGATCCAGCCACCTCGGACCCCGAAAATGCTGGGATTACAAATGTGAGCCACCGCGTCCAGCCTATTTTTTATTTTTAAAGACAGGGGTCTTTCTATGTTGTCCAGGTTGATCTCAAACTCCTGAACTCAAGTGATCCTTTCACCTCAGCTGGGACTACAAGTGTGTGCACTGTAGCTAAGAACTCTTGCCATTTAAGGTAACTATTCTTAGGTTCTGAGAGAATCGTGCACAGACATTTTGGGAGTCAGGATTCTGCCTACCACTGTGACCTTTTCTGTCTTCCCTGTTTAACCCCAGTCTCAAACAATGTGTGCCACACATTCAACAACTATTGATGGGAAGAAAGAACCTAGGTAGTAGCAGAGTTGGATCAGCTTCTCTGTGCTCTCTGTGCCTTACATTCATTCAGACTTGTCTGGGGCCATGTCTGATAATAGAGAGGGAAGTTTAGAAGGCAAAATTCTATCAACAGCCCATACAGGAATGGCTGACAGGGATGCTTCATCCAGAATCATTTGACCTGAATGTTGGGTCCCATATTTTCTACTTGTCCTGGCCATCTGAGCCAATATCATTGGCAGTCAGATGTAGATCATTGAAAAGTCCTTGGAAACTTGGAGTCCCAATAATGAATGGGAGTCCTGAGACAGACCAAACACACTCTTATAAACCAATTCGAGGTACTCTCAATTCAATGAAACCATGTTATTGTCACTGCTGAGACAACAGAACGTGTGTATTTAGTATCTTCCTCAACAAAACCCTTTAAAACATCCTCGTGCACATGCCAAAGTGTGTGAGTAGACTGAGGCCACACAGTTATTATGGCATCTCTTCCCAGAGAGTCAATTTGAACCACAGTAAGTACTTTAAAGCATTGCTTAAATGTAAAACAAACATGAGGTCAGGCACAGAGGCTCACGCCTGTAATCCCAGCACCTGGGGAGGCTGAGGTGGGTGGATCACACAAGGTTGGGAGTTCGAGATCAGTCTGGGCAATACGGCAAAAAATTGTCTCTATAATAAATACAAAAAACAAAAATTAGCCAGGCATGGTGGTGAGTGCCTGTCTCAGCTACTTGGGAGGCTGAGGTGGGAGGATAGCTTGAGGCTGGGAGGTTGAGGCTGCAGTGATTCATAATGGCGCCACTGCACTCCAGCCTGGGCAACAGAGCAAGACCTTGTCTGAAAACAAAAACAAAAACAATAAAAAACATGAACCTGTTATGGAGTAATATGTAATAATTGCTTAAACTTTTAAGGAAAACAACCACAAGATTTTAAATGCATTTCAGACTTCCTGCCTTGACTTACCCTCAACAGTCCTCT
Organism: Callithrix jacchus; assembly: GCF_049354715.1. Lineage (NCBI taxonomy): Eukaryota > Metazoa > Chordata > Mammalia > Primates > Cebidae > Callithrix > Callithrix jacchus. The sequence goes on along the minus strand of NC_133503.1, from coordinate 122,443,412 downwards.
TGTTCTCTACCACCACTGGTGTAATTCTGTTGATGGAGTTTTGCCACTCAAAACTTTCTCCTATACTGCCAGTTAGGGGTACTTTGGAAGAAAATCTTAAAAAAAAATAAAACTCTTCTAAACCTACCTAAAATATCAGCTATCTGGCTCATGATATGGTCTGACATAGGACAGTCTTTCTGTCTGTTCTATGTCAGAGCATATAAGAACATATAACAGTCTTTCTATCTTTTGGGGGCTAGAACTACCACTCTTGAAAGACTACTAAGAGGTGGTGTTTTGTAGACATTATTTAAGGTTGATAAAATTTGAATTCTTGCCTTTTGACTTTCTGAACAGCACCGTGGTAGTTGGCAAGAATAAGTGCCTTATGAAAGGCAATTGAAAGGGAGCCAAGAAGAAAGATGTCAATCCATTTTCTAAGAAAGATTGATATCATGTGAAAGCACCTGCTATGTTCAATTTAAGGAATATTGAAAAGACAATAGTTACCAGGATTCAAGGAACAAGAATCACACCTGATGGCCTTAAGGGTCATGTGTTTGAAGTGGGTGTTGCTGATCTGCAGAATAATAAAGTTGCATTTAGAATATTCAAGCTGCTTCCTGAAGATGTTGAGGGCAAAAACTGCCTAACTTCCATGTCATGGATCTTACCCATGACAAAATGTGTTCCTTGGTCAACAAATGGTAGACCATGACTGAAGCTCATGTCAATGTCAAGTCAACCAAATGGTTATTTGCTTACTCAGTTCTGTATTGACTTTACTAAAAAATGCAACAAATACAGAAGAGCTCTTTTTAAAAAACTATATATTTTATTGCATTTTAGGTTTTGGGGTACATGTGAAGAACATGTGAGATGGTTGCATAGGTACATACATGGCAATGTCGTTTGCTGCCTTCCTCCCCATCACCTGTATCTGGCATTTCTCCCCATGTTATCCCTTCCCAACTCCTCACCCCCTGCTGTCCCTCCCCTAGGTCCCCACTATAGACCCCAGTGTGTGATGCCCCCCTCCCTGTGTCCATGTGTTCTCATTGTTCATCACCCTCCTATGAGTGAGAACATGCGGTGTTTGATTTTCTGTTCTAGTGTCAGTTTGCTGAGAATGACGGTTTTCAGGTTCATCCATGTCCCTACAAAGGACACAAACATCATTTTTTATGGCTGCATAGTATTCCATGGTGTATATGTGCCACATTTTCCCTGTCCAGTCTATTATCAATGGGTTGGTTCCAAGTCTTTGCTATTGTAAACAGTGCTGCAATGAACATTTGTGTACATGTGTCCTTATAATGGAACAATTTATAATTCTTTGGATATATACCCAGTAATGGGATTGCTGGTTCAAATGGAATTTCTATTTCTAGATTCTTGAGGAATCACCACACTGTCTTCCACAATGGTTGAAATAACTTCCACTCCCACCAACAGTGTAAAAGTATTCCTATTTCTCCACATCCTCTCCAACATCTGTTGTCTCCAGATTTTTTAATGATTGCTATTCTAACTGGCATGCGATGGTATCTCAATGTAGTTTTGATTTGCATTTATCAAATGACCAGTGATGATGACCATTTTTTCATATGTTGCTTGGCCTCATGTATGTCTTCTTCTGTAAAGTGTCCATCCGTATCCTTTGCCCGCTTTTGAATGGGCTTGTTTTTTTCTTGTAAATCTGTTTTAGTTCTTTGTAGATTCTGGATATTAGCCCTTTGTCAGATGGGTAGATTGCAAAAAAATTTTCCCATTCTGTTGGTTGCTGGTTCACTCTAATGATTGTTTCTAGGTCTGTCCAATTCAGAAGAAGATGACAGAAATCATAAAGAAGTGCAGACAAAGGACTTGAAAGAAGTGGTCAATAAATTGATTCCAGACAACATTGGAAAAGACAAAGAAAATGCTTGCCAATCTATTTATCCTCTTCATGATGTATTCATTAGAAAAGTAAAAATGCTGAAAAGTCCAAGTTTGAATTAGAAAAACTCATGAAATTCTGAAGTTAGTTGTTCTGGAAAAGCTACTGGGGGCAAGACAGGTGCTAACATTGAATAAACTGATGGATATGAGCCACAAGTCCAAGAATCTGTTTAAAGGTCAGACTTTTAATAGTGGCAAATTAAAAAGCGTATTTGTCTGCAGCCAATTAAATTGACAAAGCTGTTTTCCTCATGGGAGCTTGGTGTGCAATGACTGCAAACCGCAGGTTCCTTGTTATGTAGCCTGTTTCTTGTATGGGTTGTCTCTAAGGGACCTTGGAGACAGCTCTTTCCAATGTATGTTCATGTCTCTGAACTTATGCTCTCCAGTGTAGGCTATAGACAGGTATGAAAGGTGCCTTTTGAATGCTTCAGGACACCATAGCCTGGGTTCACATTGGCCAAGTCATCAAGTCCATCTGCACCAAGCAGAACAAGGATCATGTGATTGAGGCCCTTCACAGGGCAAAATTCAAGTTCCTGGCTGCCAGAAGATCCACATCTCAAAGAAGTGGGGCTTCATCAAGTTCAATTTGAATGAATCTGGCAACATGGTGGCTGAGAAGCAGCTTATCCCAGATGACTATGGAGTCAAATATATCCCCAGCTGTGGCCCTCTAAGCAAATGACAAGCCCTGTACTCATAAGGGCTTCCACTGTGTAGCCGTCTCCTAATGCTAACAAGTAAGTCCTACTTTCTATCGGAAAAAAAAAAAAAAAAGAATCCTATTTGTGTGGAAAAAAAAATCCAAATTCTTTGATAAGGTTTCTAAGTTCACAGATTTCTGGGTCAATGAATTTGACACCCAGATCCTTAGGCAAGAATGCAACATTTTCCTTTGTCACTCCTCGATCTACTTTTCTCTAGACACCCAAACCCCTAACCAAGAGTTTTTTATGGTGGCAGTGTCATTCCACCATAGAATTCTCAGGTCTCTAATCCAGTGCCTGACAGGAAATGCATACTTGATATTTGTTGGCATTACATTCTGCGATGCCCTCCCCAGACTCCATGTTCTAAAATGACCTCTCATTTTTTATTGCTCTTCCTTCGTTTTCTGCCCTGCAATCTCACCATAAACATAAAACTGAGCTATTGCTAACTAATATCCTCCCATAAGAGAGGGCCAAGAAAGTTGATTATTCATTTAAGTTAACTCTTACTAAAATATGAATGGCTGGAAAATATATTAGCTTATATTTTGAAAGTAGAAAGAAATTCAAATTACTTCATTCAGCAGGGTAGGAATTACATGTTTTGTTCATTCTCAGGTCTCTAATCCAGTGCCTGATAGGAAATGAATATTCAGTATTTATTGGCTGACTGGGAGAATATCTGGAGATGGTAGCTTTGAGTAGGGAAGGTATCTTGGTAGTCAAGTTTTTCTTTCTCTGCCTATGTTCTTACTTATTTTGGCAGACATACAAATAAGGCCAATAGTTTTGTATTATTGATTGTTTTTCACTACTTCTAACTAAAGATTTCCCTTATCTATGTTGTTGCATAATTATAAATATATGTTAGGATTTCGTTTTTTTCAGGAATGAATGTTTTGACTTAGAAATTTCTCTTCCTGCAAAAGATATTTTAAAATTTTTCTTCTAGAACTGTTTGGACATACCCTAATAAAAGAATAAGCTCATGAGTGGGGAATTCCAATGCGATTCTTTATAGCATTTAACACATGGCAAGTGATCAATAAACACGGACTGAAAAGAATTTTTTTTTTTTGAGACAGAGTCTCACTCTGTTGCCCAGGCTGGAGGGCAGTGGTGTGATCTTGGCTCACTGCAAAGTCCACCTCCCAGATTCAAGCAATTCTCCTGTCTCAGCCTCCCAAGTAGTTGACTTACCGGCACCTGCCACCATGCTCAGCTAATTTTTGTATTGTTAGTAGAGATGGGATTTCACCATGTTGGCTGGGCTAGTCTAGAACTCTTGACCTCAGGTAATCTGCCTGCCTCAGCTTCCCAAAGTGCTGAGATTGTAGGCATGAGCCACCACATCTGGCTGAAATGAATTTGAAAGGCAGTGTGATAAGGTACAGAACCTAGAATAAAACTCCAGGTTTCCAGTCCAGACTGAGCCAATTGTGTGATCAAGGACAAGTCATTTAACTACTTTGGTGAGTGGTTTTTCTCTCATTATTTCCACATCCTGCTTCAAGCCTACTAACCTGTGAGGCTTCAAATCCTCAATTAAAGTTGTACTAAATTGTTTTTGAAGAAGATAAAAATGTCAACAATGGTACAAATTATACAGGTTATAACTATTGCAGAAGGAGTTTTAAGATGCAATATATAAAATATCAGCTACGTGGTTGCAATGAGCAATGATAGAATTTAATTTTATTATATTTTCAGATGAGCTCATCTATGTTGTAGGTAAAAGTTAAACACAGAAAATAACATGGCCTCATGCTTAAGGGGAAATGTGTAATAGCATCCACAGGGGAAATGGAACAAACGAGACATGGCTGTAGCAGTGACCTTGCTTGCCAGGCCTTTTCTGCCCATGTTCTCCTTCCTTTGGTCGTCGTCTTCTTCTGGGGGTATACTTTCACTGGCAAGGAGCATAAAAAGCTATTGCAAAAAGAAACTGGTAAAGTAATAAAATACTGATCCAGTGGGCAAGGGAATGAATTCTATAACTACAGAATGGTGTGTGGGAAAATATGTACAGACAGGAGATGAATAAAAAGAGGCACTGTGCATGTTACAAACTTGAACAGGAATTTTTAAAAACCTTATCATCTCACTTTTCCCTGCCTTATTTTTCTGGATAGATTTGACAGCTCAGAATTCCTCAGTGACTCTTTTTAAAATTTTCACGTATTTTTGGTTCATCTTTTTTTCACATCCTTTTGCAGTTTTTAAGCTCTCATCCTAACCTTAAAAAAAAAAAAAGAAAAGAAAACCAAAGGAGGATCACAGGGCTGGGGCTTGCACGTAGCTCTCTGTGTCAGAGGAGCTGCAACTTTTCTGCACTTGTGTCTCTTTGTCTGTGTAGTGGGCACAACAATACCTGTCCCAACTATGAAATGAGACGTGACTAGCAAGTGGGAGGACATGTGCAAAAATTAACATCTTCAGTGGCATCATCACTATCTCCCCTCTCAAATCTCTCCTCAACTAGTTACAAGACTAGTTGCATTCCTTCAAGACCCATGTCTTCTCATGCTTTTCCAGGGCTGCATCCTCTTACTTGCCCGCCCTCTAAATATTATTTTGTCCATGCTGCCATCCCACTTTATTTTTTCTGTTTCTCTCCTGCTTTTAGTTTAAATGAACTAAGAGCTTATCAGTATCTACAGCCTCTGTATTAGTAATTTTTTAAAGCCACATATACCTCCATTCCTGTGTGAAATTAAAATGCCTATTCTAATTCTTTCTTACTTTTTTTGTTTGTTTTGTTTTTGAGACAGAGTCTCCTTCTGTTGCCAGGCATCAGGCTGGAGTGCAGTGGCGGGATCTCAGCTCACTGCAACCTCCCCCTTCTGGGTTCAAGCAATTCTCCTGCTTCAGCCTCCTGAGTAGCTGAGACTACAGGTGCACACCACCACACCCAGCTAACTTTTGTATTTTTAGTAGAGACGGGGTTTCACCATGTTGACCAGGATGATCTTAATCTCTTTTTTTTTTTTTTTTTTTTTTTTGAGACGGAGTTTCGCTCTTGTTACCCAGACTGGAGTGCAAGGCTCACCGCAACCTCCGCCTCCTGGGTTCAAATAATTCTCCTGCCTAAGCCTCCTGAGTAGCTGGAACTACAGGCATGCGCCACCATGCGCAGCTAATTTTTTTGGTGTGTTTTTAGTAGAAGCGGGGTTTCACTATGTTGACCAGGATGGTCTTGATCTCTTGACCTTGTAATCTGCCCGCCTCGGCCCAAAGTGCTGGGATTACAGGCGTGAGCCACCGTACCAGGCTAATTCTTTCTTAAATTGGAACCATTTAAAATTTTCTTTAAAACCCATTAATCATATTTACATATTTTTAAAATTAAGCTTTCTTATTAATCATATTTACAAATAGGAAAGCTTAATTTTAATATTCTTACATATTCACTATAGTTACTGATTTCCTCTTTGTTCTAACTGCCCTCTTTTGAAATTGCCCCTAAAAGAACACTGTCCGTGTTTACAGAAACAGAGTAGGATAAGGAGAACAAATTCCCCAAACTCCTAAGCATTTCTGTAGGAAACATACTTCCTTCACACTGTCCACACCAACTCAGTATCATGAAAACGTTTTTTTACTTTCATCTCTACAATGTGAAGAAAAAGTAAAAACCAAAAGTTTGGTTACCACACTACTTCAAGAATATAAATTTTTTGTTAGATAAGGATCCTGAAATACTTCCTACAACATAGTCCCTACTTTTCCTTGTTTAGTCCAGACTATTGTTTTAAAGAAAGCAAATTAAACAAAGCAAATGGTGACACTGGACTGGAGTTCTCTGATGCAAAATTCTAGATCTCAGGGGATCTTTTAAATATGTCTTACCTAGTTGCTATTTATCATCAAACATACCCAAATGTTTGTAGTGTGTGAATATTTTAAAAAGAACCTAGCATAGTGTCTGAATACAGTTAAGTCAATAGTTTGCAAACATCCCTTTGTTTCTTTATATGTATTTAGCTATTGCTATACCTTTTTCAATGAATGAAGCGGACCTGAGCACACACAATAAAGGAAAGCAAAAATTACCAGGTTTGGACTTCACTTCACAGCTGGAAAGATTCTGTTGAGGCTGCCAGCAGGGAATCTTGCGTATTAATACTCTACCTGGAAGAGCTGACATGTTGAAAATGAGATTAACACCTTCCTGTTTTACATTAACTAAGGCTAAAGTGTCATTTGCCTTATCAGGAAAAAAATTTAATACTGAAATGATAGGGTTGTGAGCAAGGTATAGTTTTGAGAAAATGTTAAAATATGAAGTAGGATTTTTGTAGTGGTGGTGGTGATTCTCTCAAGATAAATACCGTCTACAAATAAAAGCCAAAATTACCAGGATGACTCAAAAGCTGAACATAAACACATGTAGCACAGCAACTCCTTTTCTCCTTTTCAGGCCAATGCTAATTGACACAGTAAATAACTTGTCAGACTGCTTAAGAAATAAAAATAAATAAATACACTATGTTGAAGAATACTGATGCTTACGTATTTGTTGCCAATTCACACTAGCCTAGAAACAGAAGAGCTAATATAAATGATTTATTCATTCAGATATAAGATAGCACTTTTTAATTCTCTCACTTCACAATTCATCTAGTTTTTTATTTACTAAAGATGAGCATTTAGATGAAAAAAATATTAAAAATTCTAATGTGAGGAAGCCTCAAAATCATTGTCATGTATATGTGGAAGTGAGGTGGGAGAAAAGGGCCAGGAGTGGCTTGACACCTCCTTCATGCAGACATGCCCATAACAGGTACCGGTGGCCTTTTCTCAGGCTCAGAAGGCTGAGATACCATCCATATGTACATCATCTTCAGTTGACAGAGTCACTCTGCTATTCCAGGCTCTCTTGCAGGAGTGGCAGAGAAACTAGAAAGGACAAATAAGTTCTTTGTGCTCTAGGCCTCCTGGTCTGGTGTGCAGACAGAGGTCAGCAGTGGCTAGAATACAAAACCAACTCCAGTGGGTGAGAGAGGAAAGACATAAACACCCTCACTAGGAGCCCTGGGGGAGGGAGAGTAACTCTTCTGGGAGGATCGGGGAAAATTTCCTAGAGGAGATGTGGTATAAGTTGGATCCCACATACGGGTAGGGTTTTAACAGGTGGGAAAGAAAAATGGTGGAGAGGGCTTTCTAGATAGAATGGACCAATTTATTATATTTTGACACCACAATCACATAGGGAATTATGGTGAAATAGACACCCAAAATATATCAAAGGAAAATATGTTGTTATGGAGATTATAGTTAGTAATCCACTTTTCTGTTTTTGTTTTTTTTGGTTTTGTTTTTTTAATGAAACAGAGTCTTGCTCTGTTACCAGGCTGGAGTGCAGTGGTGAAATCTCTGCTCACTGTAACCTCTACCTCCTGGTTTCAAGTGATTCTCCTGCCTTGGCCTCCTGAATAGCTGGGACTATAGGCACGCACCACCACACCCAGCTAATTTTTGTATTTTCAGTAGAAACGAGTTTCACCATATTGGCCAGGATGGTCTCGATCCCTTGACCTCATGATCAGCCCACTTTGGCCTCCCAAAGTGCTGGGATTATAGGCGTGAGCCACCTCGCCCGGGCCTGTAATCCACTTTTAAAAAAACTATACATGTATACTGAATATACAAGTGATAAGAAAGAGGAATAAAACCAGCCTTTATTCTGCTTGCTAAATGTCTACTATTCAAGTTTTAAGAATAACACACACTGGTAGCTATTGTTTCTATTCATTTCAGAACTTCTAATTGCTGCTATGGGGTCTCAATGAGAAAGAAGGGAAGTGGGGAGGGGGCAATGAAAATGCATGAGATTTTCAGGAATGCCAACAATGTGAAGTTGGAATCCTACTCTAACTACTTTTGTTCATCCTTCCAAAGGTGACAGTGGTCTGTTGTGTTCAAAGAGAGCTGGAAGAGGACAAGCAGTTTTAAGGTAGCACAAAGGAAGGCAACTTAATGCCTCCCTAAAGAGAAACCACACGGGCTGTACTGGCGAAGAGGATAATAATGGCAACAATAACAATAAAGAAGAGTGTCGAGGTGGGGAAGGAGTCCTGATAACTTGGAATGAGGTGGGAGGAAGAAGTGGAGGTAACCTTTGCAGGTGTTCATGGAGGATTTGTAAGGCATACAAAAATAAGGACAACTGAAGCTGTGAGGCGGGATACAGGAACATATCCAGTGAGCTCCCAGGAATAATGGAGAGCACACATTGCATCATCAGGATCACTGAGACCCGAATCCTCTGGGGAAGTCATGTCTTTTATGTACTAGATGTTTTGAAGCTTGGGCTGGGGTGGGGGTGAGGCGGGGAGAGTAAAAGAGGAGGGGAAAATCACTGGGAAAAATTAAGCAGTCTGAAAGGAGGGTAAGATTATGAAGATAAATGTTTACATCTCTGCTGCATTGTATCCCTTGAAATGAAACTATTTTTGAATAGTGTTGCATCTGTACTGTAAGAACGTGGGCATTGTGAACAAATTGACTGTCTCAGATGATTTGACACATTTTGATTTCTGCTTAGGAAAATATCTGTTAATCCTATTAGATAGGAGAAGGAGAGGGTCCTGAGCAGGAATGCAAAAGATCAAATCCTTCCCCATCTTGTGCACACTCTCCCAATGCCAAGGTATTAAAGTCTCAGCTATTTCCAAAAGACCCCGTGCCTCATACCTGACCTGCTTGGTGTTACATCAAAATCCCTTCTTCTTCACCTTCCCATCTTTGCCTGGCACTAGCTAAAATCATGACAAAACTGGATGGCTGCCCTCTCTTTCTGGCAAGCTAAAGCAGAAAACAGATCTTATTTTATGCTTTTCTCCTCATGTAATTTCGCTTCCTTTCTTCCATCCTTCTTCCTATTCATTTCTTCCTTCTCCCTCTCTCCCCCCCCCCTTTTTTTTTTTTATCTTCTTTATGTGGTTTGCTGTTTGCTAATATCCAACTCCAGACCATTCTTTGTGTTTGGCAAAGGAAGCAGTTTTATTGTTTGGTAACTCCAGGGGGGATATAGTGTCTATGATGTTGCCTGGGCCAAACCTCCCCCAGGAAGGTTAACTACCTCTACCCTACTCTCAAAAGGGAAAGGATGGCAACCACACACTTGAGCACCAGCCATTATCTTTCGTGAGAAAGTGGATCTGTTCCTGCCCAGAAGTACCTTTTCTTTCCACAATGGTGTAACTCAGTAATGCAGTGCAATTAATTTATTGGGACCCGGACCAGTTATCTGGAATCTGAATCTATAGAGTGCACATTAAGAATAAGGGAAACAGAAGACAATTTTTTTCCCCTAACTACTTTCTGAGAAAAGGTTCTTCTTGAAGCAACACCCAAATCTGATCAAAGGGTCTGTTCATCTGTCTCAAGAGCCAATGCTGAAGCCCAGCATGGAGCTAAAAATATGCACTCACAGTCCTAGAAAATTGAATTCATTAAACTCTACCTACAGGTCCTCACCCAGAATCTGCTCCGTGCCAAAGCAGCGTGCTGCTGTTAATCCTCCTTTATAGATTAGGCAGTAAAATAAAGAGGGTGGGGCTGAAATGCAGGGGAAGTCTGCACACGTGTTTGGAAAAGAAGAAAAGGAAAAGCACAGGGAATTCTTGTTCTCTCCTTCATGTTCTGAGTTGCCAGGGTTGTCCAGACACCACCGAGAGACACAGGGTTCTTTAGCGTTTACTGTATTTTCACTTCCACTGGGTAAGTGCTACATGTAAAATGGGAATTTAGAGACAAGATCAAATAAATGCCTTTCAAACTGTGGCACACTGCTAATTTTGGATCCCCTCCTTCTTTGTGTGTTAAGAAGGAAATAATAATAATCATAGCTGACATTATTGAGCATTTACTATGTGCCAAGCACTGTGGTAAGTTGTTATTTACATAATCTCATTTTATTCTTTGAGATCTCTGAGCTAGGTGCTTGTGTTGCCACCGTTTTGCAGATGATGACATTACAGTTTAGAAAGGCAAAGGAACTAGAGCAAATAAGTGGCAAAGCTGGAACTTGAACCCCAAGCTTCCAGAGCCTTGCTCTTAACATCTATGCCATAAATATGCCATCTCTAAATACTTCCCTTAAAAGTATGTTTTCTGGTTTTCATTTATGATTTTGGTGACTGCTCCTTAATAATAGTTCTGCTATTATCTTAATCTTTACCATTTTCTGCAATCAAGTGATGGGGTTCCTTGGAAGCCAGAAGTATGTTCTTCCTCACCTTTGTATCCCCTGCAGTTCTTAAAGCAAAGTGTCTTGCACAGAATAGGAGCTAAATAATTATTTGTTGAAATGCACTTTACATTATCTCTGTATCTAAATAAAACCCATCTAAACAAGTCCACTTCCCAAACATTGGGGTTTTCCTCCTCTTTGTAGCCATCCCTTTATTCTTGTTTTGTTTTTGAAAGGTTGATTTTGAACTGGAGGGACATTGCAGTTGTCTTGTCACTTAGCGGGATTTGAAAGTGAGAGTCTGTGTAGTGTTTTAGCCTGCCCTCAGCAATCAGGCCTCACACTCGCGAGGCTCTGATTGTAGGAGTTGCCTTATTTGCATTGATGAGGATGAGCCAGCTGCTAGAGCATACAGAACTGCACCTGACACAATCACCGAGTTCAGGATTAGCACGGGGAATCAGGAATCCACTGCGCTGGCTGCGTGGCAATCTCAGCCCTACATTAGAGTCACTCATGCAAAATGACCCAAATTTCAATGAGCACAATTAGCAATCCAAAGATGCATGTTAATTTGGGGGCCTAATATTTTCTTACATTTCCCTAAATTAAAAATAATAAATACACTCTTTCCTAGACAAGCCTGGGCATGAAAACAATTCGGGGGATTATGAGTTTTTTTTAAATGTGCAAACCTCAGAAAATGTGGATTTGTTTGGGTAGCTAGCCACCACCTACCCCCCCCCGCCTCGAAGTATTAAATTTGGCATCAAATAGGGTAGAGCTTTGTCGTATCATGCCCCTTTTTCAATTAGTAGAAAACAGCTATTTATAAGGATAAAAATAACAATAGCTATAATAGGCAGAAAAGAAAATTTTAAGCATTAAAGAAAGGATTTAATATTTTATATTATGTATTAATATTTCTGAGACTAGGTTTGTTTGGGTCACACAGAATTACAGATATACTCAACTATTTCAGGATTTACTAAAAGTACAAGAGATTGTGTTGAATTTTTATTAAATAGAGTTTATAAATCAAATTGAACATTCTCCAATTCTGGGCTGTGTTTCCATAGGTTTACAATCTATAGGTAGTGAAATGCTCACCTATACTTTAGGAAATAAAAACCACAACATTTTGCAAAGATTGAATAAATGATCATTCGAAGCAAAAGCATGCAGTTCAAAAGCTAAACCTCCCATTGGAGAACAGAAAATTTAATGAGCTTTTAATGGAATGCAATGCTCAGAGTAGTAAATTATTTGTTAGTTGACGATGCAATCAGCATGCTGATTAAGGTTGCTTGGTTTTTTACTAAACATTAACTGAATGAAAACGGGTAGTCCTTGTTCTGCTTGGGGGGCTTTAAGGAAGCAAATGGACTTTCAGAACAGAGATTGTCAATAAAGGTGAGTGCACTCCAGGTGTCATTTGAATATGATGATAAAATACTAGTGATAAATATTTAAAAGCATTTTAAATCCACAATGTTCGCCTAGGGTATTATGGACTCTGTTTAAAGAAACAGTGGGCCTTAGCAGGCCTAACAACAATCCCTCTATCTCTCTCTAGAAAGAAATATCTAGATCTACTTTCTTTTATTGCAAAAGAAAAAAGAGGGGTGGGTATGCTTTGAAAATATGAACCAGCATGGATGCAGAGACCAGGAACGTTTGGGAGTTTGGAATGTAAACCTAAAGAGAAACAAAAAGGACAAAAATCAAAACAAAGAAAAAATATTCTGACAGCAAATAAAAGAGACATCTGTTTCTCTGGATAGATAAAGATAAAAATTTAATTAAGCAGTTTCAGTATTCCAATGTTTAAAAAGAATTGCTATTAGAGTATATATATTTAAATTTACAAATGATGGCATTCTGAGGGCAAGAAATATTGTAATATTGGAGTTATATTCTGTCTAGTTTAGAGGTTCTGAAAAGGAACAAAAGAAAAAGAACAAAACTTGGAAATCCATCATGTAATGCTTACTTCTGTTAGGTTGTTGATACAGAATTTATTTTTAAAATCATTTACTATATATTAATCGATATGTATATTAGTAATAAATTATTGCTTCTGAGAGAGATTTTGTTACTGTTTAAATTGCCAGATTTATTTCTATCCCAAAAGAGGGGTTTTTGTTTGTTTTTCTCCCTACCAATTGAAGAATCGTGGGTTTGTAGGTTAATTTTCTTTGAACAGCTACAAAGTTTTATTTCTATAAATCCCAATTAGTTTCATCATCGGTGATTCTCTGTCAATGATCAGGTACCCTTAAAATCCGATAAATAACTACCTCTCACTTTTAACTATTCCTGTTTATGACCCAAGAGGTTAAAAGCCTTTGACTGGCATTTGACTTCTGACCTCATATAAATGTTATCTTATCAGTTCCTGCTTGTTAACTTGTATTGAGTGCTTGTCCCTGATGGCTTTTAGATAAAGGGTTGTGGGGTTTTTTCCTTTTTTTTTTTTTTTAATATATTTCCTACAGGAACTAAACCATTTGCTTTGTTCTTTGCCTAATGCAGTTAAATCTGCACAGTAACCTGCTATCAATCTGTTAGAAAGAGCCAAATATACTTTTATTTATTTCCTACATTATTTTTAGTTTGGCTGTATGGATGGGTTTTATGATAGAAAATATATTTATTATAATTAATAGTAATAATTACTAGTGATCTTAATCTTTTAACATGTTTGTCAGGAAGCTGGTTAGCTTAGTATTTTCTCTTTTTAAAAAATATTAAAAATTAAAAAAATAGTTTTGCATTTTGCACCAGCATGAGTTAGAGAGATAATTTATGGAAATCTTGTCTCCCCAGACTTCAGAAGTCTGGCAAATGAGAGAGTCATCAGTAAGATATATCTTTTTTAAAACATCGAATCCAGACCATGAACAGTGAATTTTCTAACCTTTAGGGAGAAAGGTGGTGGCCTGGCGCCTTCCTTTGCGCTTCTGTCCTAAGAATTAAGAAGGATTTTGGCCTTTTATTCCATTAGCAGCTGTGTGTGTTGTTCACACATTCAAGAGTGTATGTGCGTGAGTCTAGTCACTATGTACAAACCTAAATACATTTGAATGTTTGCATTTTAATCTCTTTCCATACCTCGATGGCATCGTGAGGGTATTCTAGGCAGATGTTGGTGCCTCAGAGGCTGCCTCATTTGCAAATGACCTACAATGTGATTTCTAAACAAAATATTACATTAATTTTCATGTGGAAAACAGGCAGTAAGGAGGGGGAAGAAGGAAGAGGCAGCCATCTTGGAGTCGTTTTGCCTTTTAGCCTCATTCTTTCGCCTCCTAAGGCTCGACAGTTAGAATATTATCTTTATTTTTAATTGGCCCTCAACATAAAGCAAGAGGCATATACAAGAGACCTTTGTATTCATGTTTGGTATAGAAGAAAAGTTGTAACCTCTTTGGACTTTAAATAATAACTGCTACTATAGACAAACTCTACCTATTATTCTCTAACCTTCTAAATAAATATACATATAAATGAAGCATATGCCACAGCTTGTAGGAGACCTGTACAAAACTTATTAAGGGAAACAAATGTCTATTTGGACCATTCATTTACTGCTATCTAAAAAATTAATATGTCAGTAAAGTTATCTGCCCTCCCTCCTCCCCATTCTTTCTTTTCTCCCCAAACAACACTCACTCACACACAAACACACGCATTCAGACACTCCCACTATGGAGAAAAGGCAACCCTGGAAACTTTTTTAAAACAGGAATTCCCTTTCTCTTAGATCATAGGAATTAAGAAAGAGTAAAAAAAAAAAAAAAAAAAAAGGAAAAAAAAGCTTTTACTTTTTATTTTATTTAATTTTCTGTGTGTGGAGAGCTGCAATGGCTCCATAATGTCCCAATCCTGCTTTCATCACGCTCATATTCTGGCAACACACAGGTTTAATGCAATTTGTCCTAACTTTTCATTTCAACCATTGCTTTTCTCAAAGTGGTCAGAGTTTAAAGACTGCAAAAGCAGAGGGAAAAGAAATACCACGGCAGGGGGAAAAAACAAACCAACCCCCAAACTGGTGCTGGTATTCAGTGCATTGACACATTCTCAAATGTTTTCTCTGTAGTTATAATACAAAAGCGCTTTCTTCCCTGTTTTGATGTGTTAAAGACGGAAAGAGAGAGGACACTTCGACATGGTAAAATAAGTATTTGGAAAGCACAGGGAAAGTATTTCTCCTTTGAATGTCTAGAATGTGTCAATAACGTGTAGATACTCTACCATTTAATATTAATTAAATTTTTTAAAATGGAAAAGAGATGAATAGTTAAATTTAGGCACATTGTCTCTCCACTTTTAGCTTATCAGTGTTGCCTCTGTTTTGTGTAATTAGAAGTGCATCCAAAGCAAGTCACTTTCCTGTCTCTAAAATAAGGATAACAAGAACACAAAGTCCCCCTGAGAAGGGTGTGAGTGGATCAATAATACATTATTGTCTAATTCTGATATTTGGCAGAAGAAACCATAAACCTTTATTCCTGTAATATAAGAAATCTGAACTAATTTTCCTAGGCAATATTATTTGCAGATTGTTTTACTGGGTAAAACAAATAAGTATCTGAAAGACAAATGACCTGATTCTTAAACACTGTCTCCTATCTAAGGACCAAATTCTCTGAGTTGAATCCCAGAGTCCTTTACAATTGTACTGTGTACCCTGGCTTTTTTTAAAAAAGATTTTAAAATGTAAGCCAGATGATTTCAAAACTGAGGAAAGTTATGCTACCATTTTTATTTATATCTAACTTATGTTTTAATATATGGTCATAAGTTTTAGTATACCTAGAGTAGAAAGAAGTGTTTACTTAAACCAGTTTCTATATCAGTAAAAGCTAACTCCCTCAGAATATTTTTGATGTAATCATTTTAAATCATTGTAATTAGAAGAACAATAAGATGACGAGAAATCAAGGCCCTCAGTTTTTCTGTATGGCTGTATCATCCAGCTTCATAAAGTTACTTAATGATGTATTTTAAAATATCATTTATATGATTGTAAACTTACCCTAATTATATACTAAGAAATGTAGTCCATTTGATTTCTTCCCATTCCTTGCCTCAAAAATCAAACCTGCTCTGTTTGGAAAAAGCTGAGGCTTCTGTGCTATCATGGACCTGTTTGTAGTTCAGCAAGGAAGTTGAGGTCATAGAGTCAAAAATATCAAAATTTTCAGGACCCCAGTTATTGCTGTAAGGTTTTATCCTTTCCTTTGTGAAGGCTGATGCAGATGGATTTCTAATTTCCTTTGGTTTCTGTCCTCTTGTCTGTGTGTTTTCTTTATTTGTATAAATTGCATTGTCCTTTCTATAAGAATGTTTGAGCACAGTCTCCCTGATAGACTCTCATTCTCACTCCCCTCAGCTTGTTTGAGATTTAGAATGGGGGTGCTTTTCCTTATTTTAAAAGCTTTGTAATTTAGACTCCAAGAGCCAGGACTGTTTTTCTATCCATCTGGACCTGCTCAAAGGTCACACTCAAGATCATAACCCATGTTCACATCCTTCTTATGGGAAAATGATAAAATAATATCCACAGCCATCCTATACTAGGGGCATGGCCTGGACACACACCTTGCCCTCTTCTCCCTAGCCTCGTCTACCCTGAAGAATAAATGCACCCATCCCCGAAGCAGATGCTTGGAAGTGACCAGTCAGATGCTAGCAGGTCAGCTGGCTATCCTCTTGGCCAGAGGGTCCATAAATCAGAGAAATGTTGGTATGGTTGAAAGAGGAAGGTAGTCCAGCCCAAGGGAAGCCACGTAAATCTCTCCTGGAGCTTTGTTCCCAGTAGGGAGTGGGGGTGAGAGTTGGGGTAGCTCAGGGCTGCGGGCTGTTATTGATGCCCTGGCCCTCCTGCAGTGGGTGCTAACTTGTTGTGCGTGAGAGCCGCCACCATCCTTCCCAAACATCGGGCTCTTGGAAAAGTCAAGCACAGTTGAGCCCTGATTTTCATTTAATAGTCAAAACCAAGATGCATTTGGGCTATGATGATAGGACAGCTCCCTTGAAAAGATTATTTGAACTACAAAGGCATTCATTTAGGGCTAGCAATGTTGCAAAAGGGCCCGCTAGAAATTAGCAGCCTGTCCTGGTATTTGGAGAGCAAGAGTGACAACTTATTGGAAGTTCTCAAGGAATCATTTATATTTCACACTCCACTAGGCAGCTGATTTGAGATTGTCTGTTAGCATAACAAAGGCTCTGAGCCTGTGAACTTCAGAAACCTTTCGACCTCTTAGCTGCTGGCATGAATAGCCCCCAGTCCTGCCTATAGAGATCTCCCAAAGCTCCCCTGTTCGTGGCTAAATTGTTAATCAGGGTAATTTAATATAGTTTTCAATATGCCTCATCTCTTATTGGGAAAGGTATTCACAGCTTCCCTACCCCTGAAAAAAAAAAGTTCTTTTATTCAAGTGTGAGAGGGGCAGCTGCAGACAGACCCCCACCCCTTGCTTCTCCCCCCACTCCTTCACAGCAGCAATGTTCTGAGCAGCCACCATAGAGAAGGGCCAGAAAGAGAAACTCAGAAGGACGATCCGATCCCCTGGCATGCACTCTACCCTGAACCTGAAACTCCAGCCTATTTATGCTGGGAACCACCAAAACAAAAACCTGAGGATCAGCCATAACTACTGAAACCTCAAAACCTCAGAGTCACACACACACACACACACACACACACACACACGCACGCACGCCACACCCCCTTCTCCACCCTCCCTTCACCACCACTCTTCCCCTCCCCCCTCATCTCCCAACGAAGCTTCTCTTGTGGTTCTGGACCAAATACACCAGACCTCAAGGCCTGCTAATTTTCATTTCTCTCACTCTGTCCAGGCAGCCCACACTGTCCTGCACGCTCCTTCACAGAGTCACACTCGGCCTGGCCCCTGCTTCCACTCCCGGTGTCATACACACTTGCTCTCGCCTGCTCCCTCGCACACTATCAATTCACATGCACATTAGTTAGCTGAAAAGAGCTGAAGCACAAATATATTCATTTTAATCCAGTTAAGACCTAAGAGGTCTCATAGGATATTATTCAATAGTTTAAAAACTAAGTATAAAACTCAGATTTTGCTACACTGTTTCATCTCACAGAGGCCTACAGTATGCCTTTCTTTCACTTTACACCATGTACGTATTCTTAAAAAAATAAAATAAAATCACGTAAAAGAACAATCACAAGCAAAGTACCCAGCTTCAGGCAGGCACTTTGCTTAAATATTATCATGTTATCTTTTAAATGACTGTTTCTAGTAGCCATGTGCACGTGCAGAATAGCAATTTTATACAAAGAAGGAAAAAGTATGAAGTTACTAATTACATTTTTTAATTAAAAATGGAAGGATACAATCTCTTAAACTTATTTTCTCTTTCTTTTCCATATGAGCGTTTAAAGGCATCTCTAAAGCATATGTGAGTGTTTCTGGGTTGCTTTGGTGGTGGTTTGCTGTGTAATTGGTCTGCCTTTGTGCGAGTTGAGGCTCTGTCTCGCTTCTTTCTGGAACAGCCATTTCTCGCTTGTGCCCCGTTTGGGTTGGTTGGTTTGTCTCTCAGCCTCCTAAAGTTGGATAAAGGCAGGATGTAGTGCCTGAAGTATTTTCTTTGATTTTTCTCTAGTTAGAGTAGTCCCTGATGGGGGTTGGGAGATTTCTTCACTCACTTGGGTTCCTAGTCTAGAATCTCAAAACTACTGGGAGGTGGGAGAGACCAATTTCTATTTACAGCATCAAGGAAAGGATTATTAAACCTCCAAAATCAGAAGTACAAATATAGATTTATACTTAATAAAATAACGCAAAACAGCCCAACTTCTTTCCCAAAATAATTTTTCTTGGAATTAAAAAAAAAGATTAAAAAATAGATTTACTGCTCAATTTTAATATCTAAACAATGCCTAAAGATGACATGTTAAAACAGAAAATAAAGTAATTGTATCTGGTGGTTATATTATATGGTAATCCTAAAGTCTGCATTTTCCTCTAAAAGAAAAAAGGGAATCTGACAGTTTTAATTTCAATGTTGTGGACGTTTTTAGATTATAAATGTTTTTGCCAATAATCTGTGTATTATTCATTTTAATGATGTAGTTTATTCTATTTTGTAAGTGGTGATTTTCATTTTCTCAGTGTTTTAAACCAAAATATTTTAAAAATATTAATTGATAGTTATATATTGGTGAGTAAATATGGCTGATTTCTTTTTTAAAAGTCCAATAATATGAAATTGTTTATATATAAATATCACAAATTTAATTTTCAGAAGGTATTTACAGGAAAAAAATTATGGCTTTAAACCCAAGAAAGAAAAAATATACAATTTGCATTTTTTCAATCCTTTTGCTTAACATTTTTTTATTAGACTTTTTCCTCATTAGAATTTATGATCCATGTCAATCATTACACTTTCACATCTCTGATTTCCCTTAAATTTTCTGACAGAGGTTAATAAATATAAAAGAGTAAAAAGGACTATTTGCTCTCATCTAAGATGCTCAATATTTTCAGATTATTTGTATTTGCATTGAAATATTTTCCATGTTCTTAATTTAAATGATTAAAATTTGACTGAAGTTAATTCTATTTGGAGCTAAGATGTAACAGGGGTTTTTTTTTTTTTAAAGCAATTAAAAAATGTGATTTTGCTAAATTATAACGTTTTATTTGGCTTGAGCCATCTAACACCCTCTCCAACATGGCACAGTTTGGGCTTATATTTGTGGAACAAGAAGGGTTGGGGGGAGAAGGATGTATATTTGGAATGGTGTTTGACAGGGAGAATGAACGCAGACACCAGAACAATTATATTACAATCCCGTTGGGAATGCCAGCACCAAATTTAGCCAGACTGATGGGGTACTGTCTAGACGGTCCCTTTTGTGTATCAGCTGTTTTTTCCCTGCTTTATTGCACTGCCTGAATGTGTGAGTTGAACATGCATATGGATCCCAAGCATAACCATTCCTGCAACCATACATTGCTATTAAACTTCCTTTCATTTGGCTAAGAATCAAAGGTTGTGTATTCCTACTATATTCCCTTTACAATATTTTGTAATTAAAATGCAGCTTCCAGATTAGTGGCTTAACAAAGGTCATAAGACAAAGTAGAAGGTGGCTAGGCTCTTTCTTTATATGAAAAAAAATGTGCAAATGAACTAGGTAAACATTTCTATCTTCTTAAACATGTCTACCTCTTTTCTATATGAGTAAAAATAAGCCAGAAAGAAAAGCATTAAAACAATGAGAGGAAAGAGGCACAGTACATGTAAATTACCACCCTTCCTTTTGAAAAGGGCAAAAGATAGAAAGAAAGAATATTTATTTAATGTTTACAGTGTAATTAATGACAGTGTGTGTGGTTTTCCTTTTTTTTCTTTCCCCCTCTTTTTTGGTAAACCAAACAGAGTTCAGTAATCAGTTCTTGTGAAGTCTTAGAAATAGATTTTCAAACTCTTTTAAATACATGCTTACACAATTGCCTTTGTGTTGATGAGTATATAGGAAATCCTAGAGACAGTTCAGATCTGGGCAACTGTCCGGATTTTGTTTTGTTTGTCAAGATGGTGCAGAAAGGGTAGGGCTTACTTATATATGAATGCAGTATCCACATAAACCATTCATTGTTCAAAGGAGCAGAAATGCACCCCTAAATAGGATGTGCACTCCAGCGATGGGTACTAAGGTTGGATGCCTTTGCTAACAACCAAGAATTTGAAACGGACTCAAATTCATTATTCCAATTAGAAAGTGAGAAATAGAATAATGCATTAATGCTAATGAATGTAGGTATCAGATCCGCCTCTTTCCGTAAAAGGTTATCAGCAACTTTTGTCTACAGTCACCAAAAATTGAAAGGTATGAGAAATTGGAGTCCCACAGGATGTAAGTCATTATAAATAAAATTAGTTTCTTGTAGTAGGTTCAAAAGTGAATCCACTGTTTCAGGAAAGAAGATCCCACATTTCACAGCACAAATAACTTTTGTTAATATGTACACACAAACTTTGTTTGGAAAAGGAATTCTACTTTCCATTTGCTGAAATTGTTTTCTTTTAGAAAAGAGAGGAGGCAACAGTTTTACCATGAAGAAAAGAAAATCAAAATTAAAAGTGATAAAAAATGTTTGCAGTTACATTCTTCTTTCATGCAATAAATTTTGTCTGACTAAATGATAGAATTCAAATTTTTTTAAATAATAATTTTCAATGCTTTACTGCTGAAATTTAATAACTACCATCTACCATGGACAAAGAAGATTTCATTCATTGTTTGAGGACTGGGTATTGAAGAGAGGTCTGTAGAAAAGAGAAAGTGAGTTGTATTCTCAATTTTACTGAACAGGATAAGACAAGAAGCGATCTATTTTTTGGTTTGAAACATTATATCAGCAAATCAACAATCATAAAATATGACCAGTGACACAGGATTGGGGAAATTCCCTGTTTAAAAGAGAAGATGAGATTGAACAACTGACATTAAGCATGGAGACCTTGAGTAGGCACTTGTAGGCATTGATATTAGCAATGTCTGAGGCCTAACTTTGGTATGACTGAGAAAAAAAATATAACCAAAGGCAGGGGCAGAGAGCAAAAGAAACCAAGACTGAGAAATAGAGAAAGCAACAGGAAAATGGTGGTGGGTGGGTGGGTTGGGGGTGGGTGGCATGCAGGGGTAGTGAGGGAGAAAGAAAGAAAAGGGGAGCAGAGAATGAATATTCTAAGCATTGTTTTAATCTAAAACAGAGACGCTTCCAGGAGAATGAATTTCAATGGAGCTGAGCCAAAAATAATTATAGAGATTTTCTTGTTTTGTTTTGTGAATGAAGAGCATCTCTTTTCTCTGGAGATGCGAGAGTGAGAAAGAACCAGAGCCAAGAGATTGAAGTGATGCCCCTCTGCCCCTTTACTTCCACACACCATAGTGGCAGACCTTTCTTTCTTCCCTTTTCCAAAAGCTATTGGCACCGAATTGTGCTAGGAAGAGAGGGACGTGGCAGCAGCCCTCAAACCTTAGCTGGATTTTCTATTCTAACAATAGCTTGTTTACTTGATAAGGCTGAAGTATTGAAATTGGAAGCAAGATTGGGGTGGGGGGCAGGGATACATATTTTAGGTTCTAGAAATAAAATTGAGCTATTTACAACTAAAAATATTCCCCTCTTTAAGATACTTGAAAATTCCTTTGGGGTTTGTTTTACCAATTACATTTGTTTCCTTGTTTTTCATCATCAATAGCAAGCCACTAAAGGAAATAAAGTATTCTCTCAATTTTCCTCCATTTTCTCTGTGATGTAAAATCTTTATCTTGGAACCTTTTTTACAGGGAAAAATTGTCATTTGTTAAAATAGCTTGAGCTATGACTGAATTGTTGTGAAAGCAATATTATATACTCTTCATGAAAGCAGGAATAAAAGGCTTTACCCTAATAGGAAATACACAGGATTGGAGGAGAAACCCACTAACATTAATAGACTTTTGTGACAGAGTAATCATAAACAACTCAGAATTAATACCTAAAGACTATTAATTTTCTTAAGTTAAATTGACTTACATAAAAGTCACACCAGTAAGTACTGTCAAAACCTGGATATTCTCTCCAAATCTCTTATTTTAGGTGTTATGTTGTGTTAAAAGACCTTGTTGTCATTTTTATAATTCAGAGATATTAATTCTACGAGTAGGTTTAAGGTATCATTTTTGTCTTTGTGTCGCCTGAGTTTTTTTTTTAAAAAGCAATATATTTCAGAAACTTAAGAACCAGTTCTTCTACATCATATTTTACAACTTGTAAAAATTAACATTTATTCTTATAAATATTTGACCCACTAAATTTTAACAATTTAGTGACCCAGTAGAAGAATAGCATAGAGAACTGTAAATTTAATGGCTTAACACCAAAACGACCTTGATATGAATTAAAAACAAGAAAAAGTATTTATGTTATATTTGGAGTCAAGATTATTGATAGGCTCAAGGATAAAGCTCCCAGAAAAGTAGCAAAACTAGATATATTTTCCTTTAAAAGTTTTACATCTTAAAATCATTTCTGTTTTTCTGTCAAGAACTATTAATATACAGAGTAGTTTAGCAGTAAAGATATATGATTTTATTACAGATACTTTTTTTATTTTTTAAAGATGAAAAATGTCTTCATGTACGTGGGACTTTATTTAGGGATTTCCAAACATGTTTTAAATGTCACTGTGAATATATTGTGTAAATCTGTGAATATGAGCTTTATGAATCCACATTTAATTTAATTAATCATATTGATTCACTTGACATTTTTCTCCTCCTGAATCCCTCCTCCCTCCTTTTTTTCATCTCTCTATTAAAAGCATTTCTTTCACAGTGGTAGACTAATTTTTGAAGCAGATTTCACAAAATAAAACTGACAATGGTTTTTTTAAGACCTTTTAAAAGCATTCAACTTAGATTTTTTTTAGAAGTGGTTAAATGAATATTAAAGAATTCAAAGTACTTAATCACACTAATCTTAACATTATATTTAAAAACCCAATGCCCCAAATGAGTAGATTGACTTCTTAAAGACAATAATTATTAATATTAAATAACCAGAATAATCATAACTATGCTGTAAGCCAAAATAAATGTATGAAGTTAGCAACAAATATCTGTTTTTCCAAGTTTTAAAATAAAACATTACCTTTTAAAAAAATAGCTTGCAAAATAGCAACAGATTTTATAATATTTTTTCATCAAAAACCTCAATAGATACAATTTCAGAATTTATGTTGGGTTATATTACATCATTAAAATTGCTGAGAGAAAATGTTAGTCTGCTAAAACATTTAGAATATGGTATATAATAATTTGTTATTAATGGCAATGTAATATATCACACTCACATGTACATTTATTATCAAGCTCTACAACTGATTAGAAAATGAGGAAATAAAGATAGATTTACAATGAGTAAATGTCCCAAAGATATTAATGATAAGAACTAAGCAAAATGAACAGAGAGCCTTTTGTTTGTGCACCAAGGATGCTATATTTCACAAAAGTATATGGATATATATATACAGGTATGTGCAATATAGATAGATTTGTCATTTTCTTAAACACTCATCATCATATAATAAAATGGGTTTTTAAAGATTCTATCTTGACCAATTCTTTTCTAGCCCCAAATTACTAAACCAGTGTTAGAGTTTAGTAACTCAAAGTACTAAACGCAGAAAAGTTGCATTTCACTTGAAACAACCATGGAAATTGCCCCAAAGGTAGTCTTATTGTTTGCTCTTTTCATTTTGTAGTTGTATGGAGTCCAGTATACGGCTGTATACTGTAGGGAGCTGTAGGGAGCAGGAAGTAGCAAGAAGCAATTGAAAAGATTAGGATGGAAACTTCCTCGAGCTTCACGGGCTTGTTCGCTGGCCACAGATGCCATTATGGTATACAGATAAGATACGCTTAATATTAAGACTTTAAAAAGAGCCTCCACACTCCTGAAAATTCAGAGGCAAAGCTGAACCTCTTTCTTTAGACCATATACTTCACTCCCGTTGGCCCAGGAAGCCTGGCTAAAGATAGTCTCATCCAGCTCACACACTTGGGTTTTGTCATTTCATGTCATAACCTCCACATTCCTTAAATGTAGTTTTAAAATGTGTTAAACGGAAATGCTGATATAAGCCTAAATGTAGCTGCACTTGCTGTTTCTGCTCTAACTTCATTCATGGTAGTGGATTTAGTTAAAAGGCCCAGAACAGTCATGCTTAACAGTAAAGAAGCAAAATCCTCTTGGCTTCAATGAGGGTTAGTTGTATGTAAGAGCAGAATGAACACTATAGATGTTTGAGATAAATACCGTCTGTGGAAATGTACACATTTCATTGATGTCCTCTCTAATGTATAGAAAAATATGCCGCATTATAAATAAAGCCCTGTTTGCTTTTTTCCCTATATTAAATGCTATTTTATATATCTTGAACACTTGGAATATGCAGTAACATTTATGATAGTAATAGCTGACACCAAATAAGAACTCTTAGTGATCCTTGGTGTCTATTTAATCATAATCAAGGACTACCTGGTAAGCATTAAGTGACAATAAAGGGTATTCTTTCTAAAATATTAGATGAATTGGTAATAGAGAAAATGGTCACTTAGACAGAAAAGTCAACAGAAAATAGCAGTAATTATATGTGCCTTGTACATGAGCATACTGTATTACATTCAATGTGCCATTGTACAATGTGCTATTAAGAAAGAAAAGTATGGTACCTCTCTTTGGTGATACAGCTGCATTTGGAAGTTTCCCAGAGCACAACATTTAGCTTTTCCAAATGCTTTTTTGGTGGAATTTCCCCTCCCAGTTAAAAACTGGTTTTCAACACACAACTGCATAATTATTTTTCTGCAACTAACTATAATTACTTGTTTTGTGCATCTCTACTAGAGTGATTCAGTGTTTGCTGTTCTACCTTATAAAATGTATCTGCATTAAAGGCATGTGAAAAGGAGTATTGACCTATATAATATATTGCTATATTGGTAGGGGCACACAGCTCTAATTCTTTGTAAATGGCACAAAAGTCTATATTGCTTTGCATTTTCCTTTTTGAATGCGATGTGAGTTTTCCGACTAAAGCATAACACTGGAGGTATCTGAAGACAAGAAACCTCACAACATAGAAATTATGTAGTACACAAAGAGTCTCCCTCTCATATAGAAGTATAATGGGAAACTGAATTAAAAAGGCTGTTGGAGGGATTTGTTGATAGTGACATCATAGAAAACTCTGTAATCAGTGACTGTGAGATTTGTCAAGACAGAAAATCAAACACAGATTTTTAAATCATTCAAGAATATCTAATCATTTTATGTCATTCACAAAGCTCTCCACAAATAAAAATGAAAATTAAGTAAAGCCCCTCCTGCCAGTCTTCTTTTATATACAAGTGGTTCTCTTTCTGTCTTTTCCTTCCAACTCCTATTTGTCTATCATTCTTTTCTCTTTCAATTTCTCTTTAATCCTTGTTTTCCCATGTCCCTCCTTAGTCTTACTTCTTAGTGATGCTGATAAAAATAAAGTCTATTTAAAACAGATGAGTCAAGGCCAAAAAATAAATGACTGATGTGTGCCTTATCATTATTTTGAAAGTAAAACTACACCTGTGGCATTGTCTTCTTTAAATTTTTTATAATTTTAAAAACAAACTACAAAGAAAATGGAGAGCTGAAGTACTGTTTAATGTCTCTGAATTTATTTGTAAATATACATAATGTTAAATGCAGTGAAGTCTTTATGAGACTACTTTCGTACTTGCTGATCCCAGAGTGCAAAAAGAATTAGCTTATCCAGAAAAACTCAAAGTCATAATTAGTCTTGTGAGTTACAATAATAGGGTCTCATCCTGCATTTCTTTCTCATATGGTACTTCCAGTAGGAGTTCTGAATAAAAAAGGACTATGGGATTGGCCATTAATAATGGGATACCTGTGAAATATGAGCATTTTCCTATAGTGCCAATCAGTAAAATTAGAAATCTGCCTCATCTTGGCCTTACACCCTTCAGTTAAAACAATAACATCAATAGATTTTTCCAATTCCAAAAAAAAAAATTCTTAGTTTTAAAAATACCTCTTGAAATTAGAAAATAAAAATGCATTTCCCCCTATCTAAATATATTTTACTCTTAGCTTAGTTATAAATATGACTGTAATTAATTTTCATTTAAAAAAGTAACATCTAAGCTTTACATAGTTTCCTCAAACAAATAGAAACAAAAGATTAAGTAAGGAAAGAATCAATGAAATTCAGTGGAAAATTATCTTCATTCTCAAGGATCTCAGATAAACTTGCGATCCTTTTTTCTAATTTGGCTATTCAGGTCTCTCAAACACTGTTGACTGACTAGGCTGACAAATTCATTTAATATATAGACCCAGCCTAAATTAAAGGGGGGAAAAGTGCAATAGCTTGCAAACCCTAAGATGTTAACATTTTGTGAAATAGAAATAGTCCTTTAAAGGATTACATTATGATGAACTGCTAACTAGGCTTAGAAAAATAGGCAAAATGCAGTTATAGTTGTACACTCATCTAAAGCTCAACACTGCACAGTTCTAATAACCCTAAAAATTTAGACAACAGTCCATCATCAAGTGAACAGATAAACAAATCATGGTATAGTTCAACAAGGGAATATTACCCAGCAATACAAAGGAATAAACCACTCATGCATTTTACACATGGAAGAATCAACATAATTATTCTGAGGGAAAGATGCTAGACAAAAATGAGCACAAATCATTTATTTAACATTCTAGGAGATTCAAACTAATGTATAGGGACAAAAACACATCAGCATTTATCTTTGGGGAGGGACAGGAGGCAGGAATTACAAAGAGTCACGAGGAAACCTTGGGGGTGGTGATGGATACATTCATTATCTTGATTGTGGTAATGGCTTCACAAGTGAATACATAGAGATATATTTAAATTATGTAGTTAAATATGAGCAGTTTATTACATATCAAATTTAGGTCAATAAAGCTGTTAAGTCCCGGCACGGTGGCTCACATCTATAATCTCAGAACTTTGGGAAGCGAAGGTGAGAGAATTGCTTAAGTGCAAGGGTTTGGGACCAGCTTGGGCAACATAGCAAAAACCCATCTCGACAAAAAAAAAAAAAAAAGCCAAGCATGGTGACACATGCCTGTAGTCCTAGCTACTTAGGATACTAAGATGGGAAGATCACTTGATCCCAGGAGTTAAAGGTTACAGTGAGTCACGTTTGTGTCACTGCACTCCAGCCTGGGTGACCTTGTTTCTAAAACAAATATGTAGAACTGTTAAATATAAATAGACTGATTAAAATAGATTTAGCAACGAATCAGAATGGATGCTAGCTAATAACCAAAAATTTCAAACTTTAGGTTTCAGAGTTATCTAGGCAACTGGGACCATGCATAGTTGAATGTAAAGAATTTGGATATTCAGACAGCCTTCTTCAACCCCTAGTTGATGTTTATGAACCCTGTTTTAGTTCAAAACCATTTTCCATGTTTTCCTGTTAAAAAATATACAGTCTTGAATGAGGTGAGCATCACAAGTTTCAGATTCTTTCTCTAGCAGTACTACAAACTGTGTGATTTAGGACAGGTGACTAAAGTAACGTCAGAATATGACCAATTGTTTGAGACAGAGGTAAGTTGAAAGATACTTTTTTTTCTAGAGAAAATAGGATCTCTCCACCAAGCATTTTGACTTCATAATTGTGTGTTCTGTCACAACATCTCTAAAGATTTTTCTCTTCCCTTTCTTTACCACCACGTGTGACAAAAATGGAATGGCGATGTTCACTGGAGGATGTTGTTAGCCAAAATGAAGTTCCCTTTATATTTGCCTCTGGTGGATATCACTACATAGGCTGATAAATTTCAATTTGTTTCAGCAAAAAATTTATTAAAATCCATAATGAAGTGCAAAAACATCATATTGAGACTTTTCTGAAATAAAACACTATTAACTGATTTACCTAATGAAGTGTCTTATTTGGTGCAGAGCACATAACTGAGATAACTCCAGGTTGTTATTTTTATTGTTCTATTTTTCACTTGCGACTAAGTTTTTAGGTGCATAACTTGAGTTAGATCAGTCCCCATCTCAAGGGAGGAGAAAATAACTTGTAAGAACCTCAGGGACTAAGTTAAAAGCCAACAAACATATGGGAAAAAAGACTGGAAGCAAATCGAATATATGTGCACATTGACATTTTACTAAAAGAATATGCTTAGAACTTTGGGTTTATTAAACATATGTCAATAAAATTGAAACCAAAATCTATTTAGCAAGTGGAATATGTTTGTGAATGCAGAAATGCATGTGTTTTATATTACCTGAAAAGCATATTTTTCCATCTTACCATATTATGACTTAAATTTATTGTTCTGATTTTAGAGATTCTATATTTAAAATGTGTTGATAAAAACATTTTTATTTAGAGAATTAGGTATATTTTTGATTTTTAAAATGTTTTTCTTTTTGCCAGGGTCAATTCTCATACCTCATAGTTAGGTTTCTGAATGTAAGATTTGCAATAAGAAAAATGTATCATTGACCTTGAAATAAACGTCTAACTGGTCTTATGTTGATGTGTAACTAACTCCTGCATGTTAAACCTTTATACAATAAGTATGGTTATAGTCTTTCTTCTGGATGTTTTAGCAAGGTGGAAAAAATGAGAAAGATTCAACTTATTTTACTTTTCCTTTGTCCTTTGCTCATGCTTTCTGTTTTTCATTTTACCGTCTTCTTTCCTCTCACCTTCCTTCACTCCTGTCACTTCATTATTTAACTAATAATTTTTTTTCTGCTATTTATGTTGGTCAGTGACCCAGACATTGACTTAATTCTGAAGTGAAACTGATTTAAGCAAGTCCCTTCAACTATTTCTTGACTATGGTTAGGATTAAAGAGCTCTTCAGATACATGAACTATTCCTTTTTGTACAGTATCTGTGATATTGTTTTCTTTTGTTTAATCTCTTAGCTCAGAATTTTAGTTTTAACCAGAACCAGTTCAGTGATGAAGGATTTCAAAAGACTTTTAAAAGATTACACCACTCCCATCCTACCTTATTTCCGATGTTTCATACAATCTAATGAAATAAGTACCCTTTCTTTCCTTTCAGACTATGTGAGAAGGGATCCAAAATCAAGCAGTTTGGAAGCTGATACACAAAGAGTTTGCCCTGTTCTTGGCTTCCTAGAACTGGGGACTCTTTTGCTGGAAAAACTCAAAAGGGCCTTTTGGTGTTGAGATGAAGATCTCTGTCCAAGGTGATTTCTTTTCTCGGTGGAATCATGTCTTGCTGTTCAGCTGTGACTTTCTGTTGCTGAGATGCTCAGCTCAATTAACTTCTCATCCCTTCCCTGCTCCTAATCTGTGGGGAGATATGAATCAGCATCATATTTATGATATGTTATGGCCACATTCTAGAAGTCTATGTTTCTTATTAGCATACATTGGCAAAAATTTGCCCTACCCATCTCATTGGATTCTCTTTAGAATCCAGTGTGATAATTTTTGTGAAATCTTTCTGCAAACTATAATGTATGGTAAAAATATAAGATGGTTTTACCGAAAACAACAGAAGACTAGGAACTAATGTGGTATGTCAGTATCAACCACGTACATGTTAGTTGATTCAAGCACTTCATAATTTTATTAATAAAACCTGACATCACCTTGTCTGTGCAAATACACTTTTTATTTTATTTTATTTTTTTAGCTCATAGAGAATCAGATCATTAGGTACTATCGGTGAGTTGCTCCTTATGGTATTTTACCGTGTTAATGTTGGGATAACTGTCAGTGCCGAACCATTTGGATGTAGAAAATATTATAATTTAAAAAATCTTGTCTTCTCAGAAGAAATGTGAAACAAATATCTATGGTCAAGCCATTTAGATGATATATTTAACAGGTTTTATCCTCTATTAAATTTCCACATACCTATTCTCCCAAAAACATAAAGGCTTTCTGGCCAGGTGCAGTTGCTCTTGCCTGTAATTCCAGCACTTTGGGAGGCTGAGGTGGAAGGACTGCTTGAAGATAGGAGCCAGAGACCAGCCTGGGCAACAGACAGAGACCCTGTCTTTACAAAAAAATTTAAAAATTAGCTGGGTGTGGTGGCATGCACCTGTAATCCCAGCTACTTGTGGAAACTGAGGCAGGAAGATCCCTTGGGCTCAGGAGTTCAAGGCTGCAGTGAGCTATCATCATGCCACTGGGTAGCAGAAAAAAAAAACTTTCCTTTTTCTCTGATTGACCCATTAACATAAAGTCACTTTCTACTTCACTATTATAAATAATTATAAATAGAATGAATTTACTAATTAATTGCTATGAAAATCATTATTAATTACTCTTAACAACATTTTATATAATCTGTTCATAATTCTTCATCTTTGAAAAGAATTCAGAGCTACCCCTGAGAACAATGAAACAGACAGTATCAGTTATGGACAATAATCAGAACCAATATATAAAAGTATTTAGCACTTCAAAATGAAGAGCTAGACAGACCTTGCAAATCTTTATGTTTATTTTGTCTGGATCAGATTAAATTTCTTGAAATTGAAAAACAATACAATCTTCATATTCTATTGTGTACATTTCTTGTATTTATCAACTAGCCAAACGATGTGGTGACCCCACATTTTTATCTATACAAGTTTGTAACATTTGGTAAGACAAAGAACAATTTTATCTACTTTCATTAAAATTTTCACAAAAAATTAAGAGAAGGTAGTTTTCAGAGCCTAAGAATTGTTTGCAAGAAGTTACGATTGGAAAACAAAACATTTTATTTTATTATTATTTTATCTTTTATTTTTGTGGGTACATAGTAGGTATATATATTTCAAAACATGAATTTAATTTATGCCTAAAGAAACTTATTGCTTAGAATCTGCCAATTTCCATGTATTTACTTTAGCTAAAATGACATCCTTTACTATACACATTATCTGTAACTAATTATTTTCACAGACTGTTTACTATCTAAGGAACAACATATCATGCCAACATTTTGTCTAATACAATCGCAAGCAGCAAGAACAAATTGTACAAAATCTTGTATCTAAAGAAGCAAAATTCTACTAAGTGAGAGGCCAATGTAGCCTAAGCAGATATCAAAGCAGAAACAGATAGTTATATACGAGACAAAGGCAAAGTTCTTTGCCTTAAGATCTCCTAGAATGAAGTTGAGGTAGAGGAGCTAAAAATGACAAATAATTAGACATACATTTTATCTTTTTCCAGAACAGTTTACTCAGTTTTTCTATTATATTGACCAATTGTGACTCAATACAATCGTCTCTAACTGTGGATACAGTTGAAATATTTTACTCCACTTCTTAAGACCATGTATCTCAAGGAAGATGCTGAAGGACATCTTTCAAGATGCCATTGTATAAGAACCTGCAAGTGTACATCTAGTTTGTGAAAAACGACCTGGACAAAAATAAGATATCCTGCAGAATCCTTAAATCCCTCTGCTGATGCTGCCTGGTTTCTGTCTGTAATTCTGGTTGGTTTCAGTAGTTGCTAATCCTTGGTTTTTCTCTTGCCTTAGAATTTTGTATTTTCCTTATGACTCCTGGTAGTCAAATTTGGCTGCCTTTTATCACTCACCTAAACTAAGGTCCCCTGGCACTTTAGTAGCACGCTCACTGCCTTCTTCCTGCAGTCTTGCTGTACCTAGTTCCACGTTGTGCATTGTCTGACAGCTGTGTCAGGTGTCTTATCTATTTTGGCACACATGATTGGTCAGTTCAGGAAAATAAGCACTTTATTTTTATACTTAGTTGACCACCTGGGAGGCCAATTAGGAAATAGCTGCATAAAGTAGTCAAAGACTATGAGGTTCAAAACTAAGGTGGCAGCAGTGAGGATGGAGAAATGAAGCATTTAAGAGCTATGAAAAACAGAAAATCTACAGATTTGATGACTGGTTGGGTAAAGGAGCAAAGGATAGGACAAAATCACGGATCATTCTTTATTTCTGGCTCAAAACATTGAGGTGATAAGAAGCCATTTATTTAAATGGCGAACAGAGGAGGAAGATGTGATGAATTCAGTCACATAATCGAATCATAGGTGTGTCTGTAAGACATCTAAGTTGTGATGCCTGGTGTTTAGTTGAATATTGGGTCTGCAGATGAGGCAAGAAACTTAGGCTTGGGATAAACATTTGAGAACAGAGTATTTTTAAAAGGACCCGATGGTCAAACGTTTTGTTAAAGAAAGTCAAGAAATCACATATAATAAAGAATAAAACCGATCGGATTAACCACAAGATGCTATTGATGAATATGGCAAACTGAGTTTTAGTGATATGGTGGGGGTCAAAGCTAGAATTTAGTGGATGGAGAAATAAATTGGAAAGTAAGGGAACCAAATGTCCTACCTTACAGTAACAGGCAGATTTTTGTCTCATCTCAGAATTAAGAACAAAAATTACTTACATATTTTCTAAAAAAATTAAAATGAGATATTCTACCTCTTTTTCACATCTATTCTCTATTTTTCCCTGCTAGGTATGTCTGCTGGTGTTTATTTTAAAGAAATAACGTATATGAAATGTTTAGCACAAAGCTTTACATAAGATAAGTGCTCAAGTAATGTAACTATAGCCATTCCTAATTATCTAAATCTAATCCACTCCTGGAAACATGTGAGAAGGCATTTTTTTGCATAGCAGAAGCAAATAATTTATATTGTAAATGGGAAAACTAATAATGCATCCTTAGTACATGCAAAAACCCCAATTTCTCTACTAATCAATAAAACTCTCTTAAACATGTATTTAATAATCTACTAAGACTTTATGCATTATAAAAGCACTTAATACTTGATTATTTAACATTTAATGAACATATTAGTGAATACATTTGTGAAAATTATAGACAGCTTCAGATATGAACTGCATTTTCCGCCTACACTGCAATTAGAACATGTATTCTAATATAGACAAACAAGATAATATAAGATGTAAAAATACAGATTAATGTAATTCACATAGCTAAAAGAGGACTTTTTAGAAAAATTGTTACTTTCCTGAAGACTTATGGTGAGAGAGACCTTTTCATTTAATAAAATGTAGCTCCTTTAAAGAAGGAAAACATGAAGCACCATCCTATCCTGATGATTTTCAAGAAATGAATGCAATGTACTCAATATTTTCTTGTACAACTCCCTGGCAATTACACGGAGAATTCTTATAGCAAATTTAGATTCAAATGCTAAATCTGGGGTACATGTTCTAAAAATTCCCTATTACTATTATGTACCACTATAGTGTAATCTGAGAGTGCAATTGGTATGGGATATGGGCAAAAACATAGAAGCAGAGCAATGGTTCTAAAATGGGGATGATTTTTACCCCTGCCCTGGAAGACGTGGCAATATCTGGGGACATTTTTGGTTGTCACAAAATAGAGGTCGGGGATGCTTCTGTACATCCTACAATGTGCAGGACAGTCCCTCACAACAAAGAATAATACCGGCCAAAATGTTGATAGTGCTGAGGCTCACAAACTCTGAAAGACAACAGTGTTCAAAGGTATGTTCTGTGTAAAGAACAATGATGAAGTAAATTTGGGTATAGGACAGGGCCAAGTTAGGGCCATTAGAATACTCAGAACTAATGTTGGAGAAATAAAGAATTGGGTGGAGGGGCAGTTGGTTATAATTTCATGGAGAGTCTTGAATGTAACATGAAGAATTTAGATTGCAAGCTTTATTTTCATTTTATGTATTATTTATTTATTTATTTTAAGAGACAGGGTCTCACTCTGTCACCCAGACTGGAGGACAGCTGGAGTGGGTGGTGCAATCACACCTCACAGCAATCTCCAACTCTGAGGCTCAAGCAATCCTCCTTCCTTAGCCTTCTGAGTAGCTGGGACTACAGGCTTGCCTCTACACCCAGCTAATTTTTCAATTGTTTTGTAGAGACAGGATCTCGTTGTGTTGCCCAGGCTGGTCTCAAGCTCCTGTTCTCAAGCGATCCTCTCACCGTGGCCTCCCAAAGTGCTGGGATTACAGGCATGAGCCACTACACTCAGCCAAAATAGAAGGTTTTAATGAAAAAGAGTGATGTGATGAGCATGAAGTTTGAAGATTTGTAGGCCACTTGAATATGTTCAGGAGAAGAGAGACTGGAATCATAAAAATCCATTTGAAGCTGGGAGTGGTGGCTGACTCCTGCAATCCTAGCAATTTGGGAGGCTGAGGTGAGCAGATCACCTGACATCAGGAGTTTGACACCAGCCTGGCCAACATGGCAAAACCCCATCTCTACTAAATATACAAAAATTAGCCAGGCATCATGGCGCTCACCTGTATTCCCAGCTACAAGGAAGGCTGAGGCAGGAGAATGGCTTGAACCTGGCAGGCAGAGGTTGCAGTGAGCCGAGATTGCACCACTGCACTCCAGCCTGGGTGACAAAACAAGACTCCGTCTCAAAAAAAAAAATTTAAAAATCCATTTTGAATGGGAAAAGAGCAGCATATGTCAGGACTGTCAATGGAAATATAGAAAAAGTATGGAACTAAACCAATATTTCAGGGAAAACCTCAATTGGAATAAGGAACAGATTGAATATTACAAAACCAAGAGCTGGAATAAATCAATATTATTAATGTGGGAAAATACACTGCAGTGGAACTTTTCATCAACGGTATAATAAATATAAGAAAGGGAGATGGTTTTAGTGGGGAAAATGAGAAAAAAAAGTTACATTCATTTTTTACCATGTTACACATCAGGTATGGATGAGACAACCAAGTACATGAGATAATGTTAATTAGTACAGGAGCTTTTGTCTAAGTTTTCTGATTAATCCTTTTTTAAAAGTAGGTACTCTTCAGATCGTAAGTCAACTAACCCATCTGAGCATTAACTGTGCAATGCGTCATACATTTTTTACATGCAACCTCACTTTTAAATTTTGAGGAATCACTGGAGAATGATATTACTACTCCCATTTTATGGATAAGAAAAATGAGGCTTAGCAAGGTTAAATGACCAAGGTCCCATAGCTACCAAATCAGTGAAAAGGAATTTAACCCATTGTCTTCTAGCTCTAAATCCTGGGCTTTTTACTAAAATAATTTTCTTTCAGTTGTCATGCCTGCTTCAGTTACTTTCACATAGTTTCCTACAACCACATCTTTATTGATTTCAATACGTCACTTCCTCAGCTATACACTCTCATACACACACATACTTTTAAAAAACCTTTTTTGTTCTTTGAAAAGTAATACTCGCTAATGTATAAATTTGGAAAATACAAAAAAGCACAAGTCAAAAGAATAAAAATCATTATTAATTCTACCACATAGAAATAGCTGCTAATAAATGTCTCTTAGATTATGATATAAACGTTTACCATTTTTCCTTTTTCCTTTTTTGATGGTTTTCATGATATACAGTGTTATTTCCAAAGTAAATCATGAGGAATTAGAAAGAGGATATTAAGGAGAAGCATGGTGCACAAGCTAGGGAATTAGCTCTCAAATCCATAAAGAAGAAACTTGTGTGAGGTGGGAGTGGGGAGAGAGAAGGGGAGAGGGTAATTTCCAGAATCTCCTTTTGCCCAAGGAGCACTAGGAACTTAATAAATCTTAGTTCATTTGTCATCTCTATGCTCAGCTAATGACAAGATTAAATTGAAGCTACACTTTCCTGAGTGCTTATCATTTGCCAGGCGCAGTACTAAGAGCTTTACTCACATTATCTCATTTTATCCCTGCAGCATATTTCCAACTTAGAGAAGAAGAAACTTAGGCTTAAAGAGGTTTTAAGAACATCCCTAAGTTCCACATCTAGTAAGCGGGGAAGTGAGGATTCAGAAACAAATTTGTCTGGGCACGGAGGCAGTATTCTTATTCTTTGCTATGCTGCCTCCTCTTGATGAAGAAAATCAGGTGTAAGTATGGAAATGAGGAAAGTAAATCAGAGAGGAGCTAAAGGAGACCTTGGGGTCTCTGGTATAGAACACATTCTCACGGTTTCTAGCCTCGGACTCTCTTTTCTGTTCTTTTGTAGGAGTGGGTGGACATTTTGGCCTCTGGGATGTGGTCCCAAGCTTGAGCCATGGGATGATTTTTGTCTACTTCCATCAGAAAGGAGTGTGCGAAGGAACACACATGAGATTACTGTGTGTCTGACACATAATAGGCCCTTCATATTAGTTTGCTGAATGCTCCACGGAAGGGAACTTCACCAAACTGAAGCTCATTTCTCAGGTGTAACTTTAATAACAAGCTGAGGCACAAAATCTCACTAAAGTTTACCAGCTATCTATTTAGAATAGCTGAATTTCAACAGATGTTGACTGACTCTTTTAGGAACTTACTATTATCTACTACATTTCTTAAAGTCAGAATACTGCTCTTGGGAAAAAAATACTATTAGAATAATATTGTGTGATTATAAGTTATCACATTTTGGCTGAAATTTAAAATAAATAAATATAGTCTTTTATTTTTGAAAAAATATTTGGAAAACATAGTCTTTGGTTTTCAGTTTTACACTGTTGTTGGAGTTGCTATGGAAAAGTAAAGAGTTTAGGTAAATAAAGTTTGGGTGCATTTTCTCAGCTAGTCCTCTAGCTTGGGAATGATCCACGTTTCTGTGGAAACATGCCTTTCCTGTGAAACTTGATGTTAGCCATTGCTTTTACATGAAGGCCTATATTAAGCTGGGTGCAGTGGCTTGCGCCTATAATCCCAGCTACTCTGGAGGCTAAGGTGGAAACATCACTTCAACCCAGGAGTTTGAGACCTGCCTAGGCATCGTAGTGAGACATTGTCTCTACAAAAACTTTTAAGGATTAGCCAGGTGTGGTGGTATACGCCTGTGGTCCCAGAAACTTGAGGGGCTGAGACAGAAGGATTCCTTGAGCCTAGGAATTTGCGGCTGCAGTGAACTATGATCACTCCATTGCACTCTAGCCTGGGAGACAGAGAGAGATCCTGTCTCTTTAAAAAACAAAACAAAATAGAATTAACTAAATATGAAGGCATATATTGGCATAGTCACTCAAAAGCATTTTTATACATAATTTTTGCATAAATAGCTACATTTATTTTAATGATAAATGTATAAATGCTGCTGTTCCCTAAGAACTTCACATAAAGGAAGATATTTATCTCTGGAATTTTAGCCACACTACAATTAAAATGCAATTAACAAAATATTAATACAAGTGTATTTGAAGATCAACTGCTTAATGGTTAGGTCTATATTATTCTCTAACGTCCTGAAAGTCAATACATAGTAGAGTCAATGAGTTAACCAGCCAATCAAAATTACAGTATCTATCTAGTTGTGAGACTATCATTAATTCCTTAATAAAATGCATGACTTGATGAGAACTCACGCTGCCTGGTCTTTTTAAAACTTTTAACCACAATGGGTTGCTACTCTGAAGTCTGAGATTATTGGACATTATGTTTTAACACTAGACAACTACCGTAACGCTATAGCAAGTAGACAGAATCATGGAATGTTAGAGCAAGAAATGACTATCTAGATCCCTTCTTGCCTTTTCCCTTAGAGATGGGGATACCGAAGACCAGTAAATACAGGAGAGTTACTCAATGTCACACAGTTAGTGGTAGAGCTGGGCCTGGAGCCCAGGGCTCCTGATTCCCAGGCCACTGTTCTCCACAACACCAAGTCACAGAATTTTAAGATCCAACCCAGGGTCTGATTTTGCAGATCCTGTGGGGAACTTGCCTTGCAGTCTGTGGACCCAGACTGTGTTCATTTATTCTTTCTCTAGACAAGGTAAAGTAGGAATTAAGCAGGTGAAGGCATAAAGGAGCAACTGAAGCTTGCACAAACTGAAAATTCTCTCATCATGGCAGATGCCATGGTGATTTTTTGAGACTGCTTCTGGCGAAGGTGAGCCACCCATCTCCTACTCAGAAGTGAGTGTCAGAAATGGCTAACACCAGCTTTGTCTTGAATTGTCTTGAAGACCCGGGGAGATGGATAGGTTTCCTTGCAGCTCCTGCCAAGTAAAAGAGAGTATTAAAAATATTGATATCTCAATTGTCATTATGCTGTTTTATGTTGGCAGTAGAAGTAAAAACAAAACAAAAAGCAGTGAGTTATCCCACTAATTTTCTACTGTTACTTTCAATATGAGTCTGCTTTAGTTATTCTTTTTACTTCACGCTGCATAATGAAAAGATTCTAAACTTTGGCCATTTGGGTAACTCTAGCAGCAAAGGGGAAACAAAGGGGAAAGTAAAGTTTTGGAACTGAAGTTTTACTTTGTGTCTAACTATGTAAGCTTATGGCAAAAAACTACAAACATACAAACAAAACTATGAATAAGTACAGCAGAAATATTTATTTCAGCTTTTGAAAGATTCACTTTTACTCTATGAATGGCTACTTGTAGTTAGAACAAGTTGTTACCCAAACTGCATCAATTCTCTATTAAAATACAACTACTTGTCAAATGGATTCTAGCATTTGCCTTTCAGCTCTGACAAAAATCGTTTTGACTGATTTAATGATATTTTTCAATCTGATTGTTAGATAACGGTCTTTTACAACAACCAAATCAAGTTGACCAGTTGGATTCTCATTTTTGCTCTTATTCACACTTCCTTATTACCTTTTCGTGTCTGAACAAGTTGCCCAGAGTCATGGAGCAAAGAGGAGTCAACTCTTTTTACAAGATGTTTGTGCTTCAGCTTTTTGAAGCACCAGAAGAGAACCGTACCTCTGTGTCTTTTGTGTGTCCGTAAACTGAAATTACTGATCTGCAATATAATAAACTGTTAAGAACAACATCCAGCCCAGTTTTCTTTCTGGGATGAGGAGTATGGATCACTAATGTATACAACATAATTTTAGAAAGCATATGGATAGTGAATAACACAATGAGAAAATTAGCCTCTTTCAGGTTTTTTGAGACTTCTAATTATATCAAGAAGAAAGTCTCAGTCTGGTGCTAACAAAGAAGTCTCTAACACTTTTATCTTCCTTTTTGAGAAATAGAAAACAAGCCTCAGGCTCAGCATCTTCAGCAGATAACTATGTTCAGCCAGAATTTAATAATACTAGATGGTTTTCATTAAAACAGAACTTTTTGGGTTACCAACTATGTGGATGACACTTTCTAAAATGGCAGATACATAAAGCTTCCTTTTAAAACAAGCTTAAAGTTAAAAATAAAAATAGAGTTAGTTTAAAGACAAACATTAAGTGAAAATAAGTGCAGTGAATACAGCAGTGCAAGTATTACATAATGGCTGTAGTCAGTGACATGGTAAAAAGCACAAAGCTGTGGGAATGACTATAGCTTGGGGAGTTGGCTATAACCTACTCCCTCACTGGACAGATGGGAAATCCAAAGCCCAGAGAGGTCAGTAAATCATAAGGGCTGCAGGACGTAGGCCACTTACCAAGTGGGTGTTTTCACTTTATTTGAAATGGAGTCTTGCTGTCACCTGGGCTGGAGGGAAGTGGTGTGATCTTGGCTCACTGCAAACTCCACCTCCTGGGTTCAAGCCATTCTCCTACTTCAGCCTCCTGGGTAGCTGGGATTACAGGTGCCCACCACCACACCCAGCTAATTTTTGTATTTTTAGTAGATTTGGGGTTTCACCGTGTTGGTCAGGTTGGTCTCGAACTCCTGACCTCAAGTGATCTGCCCACCTCAGCCTCCCAAAGTGCTGGGATTACAGGCGTGAGCCACCGCACCCAGCCAAAATGTTAAAAAACATTAGTTGAGCATCGTGACAGACACCTGTAGTCCCAGCTACTCCAGAGTCTGAGGCAGGTGGATCTCTTAAGCCCAAGAGGTTGAGGCTACCCTGAGCCATTATTGTCCCACTGCACTCCAGCCTGGGCAACAAAGTGAGATCCTGCCTCAAAAAAATAGATTAAATTAAAATAAATTAAACTAAGAACATGTATCACCTTTTCTAATTATCTATTTATTGAAGCCTGTCTCTTGTCAGAGTGGAGGGAACGAAGAGGTGGGCAGCAAAGTCAAGCTGGTTCATCAATTGATTGGTTGTTAAAATCAATTTTGTATATGGAAAGAGGTGAAGCAGAGTAAGACATTTAACACATTTTAAAATCCCAGCCAGACAAGAACTAATTTTTTATCCTTGCTCTGCCTCAGTTTTCTTTATTCAAATAATGGGACTAATTATGTTACTGGGTTATCTAAAGAAATAACTAACAGCAGTTAGGGAAGTACAAAGCGAAGGGTTGAAATGGGACATTAGGCTATGTATCCTAATGTCTAAATCACTCTGAGGTTGTGAAATAGGGACAGAGAAAACGTATCACCTTTTCCAACTAACATTGTCTCATCTTGAGGATTTCCATTTTCAGGCCCCACCCTCTGGCTCTGACATATTTATTTCTGATTCTGAGAGCCCAACTGAATAGTCGTTGGAGAAGTTTCAGTCCTTGGGAAATTCCAAGAACCATCATTCCATGCACAACATGGACTCTAAAATGGAGATTCCTGGCATCAGCTCACCAGGAAAGGGAAGACTGCTGTACCCTGTTAGATTTTCTTGCAGGGATTCATGAGCAGTCCTGTTTCTGTTGCAGAATATCTGAACAGAAACAGAAATGACAATCATTTTAAATTGGGGACCGCTTTTGAACCATTTTCACAAAGGCTTGAAATTCATCTTTACAGTTCCTTGACTCACTCATGAGACTGTCATTCATCCAATAGCAACAGATCATGCAGCCCACGTCATTTGAGAGTTTAAGTGTCCTATCTTTAGAAATGTCTCTCCTGGTAGAGCATCACACACTGGAGTCTGTTGGGAGATGGGGGGTGGCTAGGGGAGGGACAGCAGCGGGGTGGGGAGGTTGGGGAGGGATAACATGGGGATAAATGCCAGATATAGGTGAGGGAGGGATGGAGGCAGAAAACCACCTTGCCATGTATGTACCTATGCAACAATCCTGCATGATCTGCACATGTACCCTGAACCTAAAGTATAATAAAAAATAAAAAAATAATAAAAATAAATAAAAAATAATATAAATAAATAAAAAATAAATATCTCTCCTGTAATCTCTCCTGAAAAGAGGATGATGGGGTAGACTAGAAGCAGCACTATTTGTATGTGGATTCCTCTTTAGCAATCCATGTCAGTGTTAGTTAATTTGGTTTATATAACCCACAAATTGTTTTCAGGACTTTGCTCTTGCTTAGAAGGGTCAACTGCTTTATGTATATTGCAAATCTCCCTTGTTTCATCAGGGAGGAATCCAACACAAAGAACTATTTACTTATTTATCAACACCAAGTCACCCATAGCTGTGTCATAATTGGAATAAACTCCAATATTCAGCCTCCCATTTGGATGTTTCTTTTTATTTCTTTTTGTCATCATCATTATTATTATATTTTGAGATAGGGTCTTACTCTGCCACCCAGGTTGGAGTGCAGTGGTGCCATCTCAGCTCACTGCAGCCTGAACCTTCCAGGACTTAGGTGATACACCCACCTCAGCCTCCCAAGTAGCTGGGACTACGGACATGCACGACACACCTGGATAATTTTTGTAATTTTTGTAGAGATGGGATTTTACCACATTGCCCGGGTTTGTCTCAAATTCCTAGGCTCAAGCCATTCACCCGCCTTGGCCTCCCAAAGTTTTAGGAATACAGGCACCAGCCACTGTGTCCAGCCAGATGTTTCTTTTGCAATGCAATTCCCAGTAGCATTCTCTATCTCAGCTTTTACCCTATCTGACTGAGTTAAGGAAGTACTGTTATTTTAGGTCTGCCTATCCTGGTCATTTATGAAGGATATTACAGTGGTCCCACTTTACAGAAAAGAAAACAGTCTTCAGGAGAGGAAAGAATATACCCTAGTTGATGGAGGAAAAGCCAACTAAGTTAGTCATAAAGGTACTGATTCCTTTGGTTAAAAAAAAAAGTCATTTATCTTTGCTTCCAGAGTTTCAGACTCAATGATCTCCCATCTTTCATGTCATCCTCCATGACTGGCTTCTTGCCTAGTTCTCCTACTCATCAAGTGTGGGTTCACATTATTGGGCTTAAAATCACCTGGCAGACTTTTTTCATATTGTCCATAGCACACATACCTTTGCTCTTTAACCAATCACAGAAGAATTTTCTTATTCTCTGTTATCCTTTAAGTACTTAAAAAGAGCTTTAAATAATGTTCAAAGGAATCCACTATTAATTGCAACTTGAATAATTCATTTATTAAAAATTAAAAATTTGTAGTGAGATATTATAAATTGAAAATTGTTATTGAATCCTTTGTTTCAGAATATTTGCTTGAGGAAATGACCAAGAGTTTAAAATCTGTTCTAACATTGATCTCTTAGAGACATAATAAACATGGGAAGAATGAAGAGTATGGAATTGTTTGAAACTTGGTTTTGTCAGGGTAAATACCTTTATTTTGTATACATTTTCCTCTTCCTTATTCATGGTACAAGCAGATTATTGCATCAAATGTTAAATGGCTCCAGAACAATGAGAATTAAACTGATCTTAATAATGTGCTTTGATTTTGCCCACTCTGATAATATAAGGACATGACCTCCCTGGGAATGTTTGAATAAGAAAATATTTTTATCTTTCATTCCTCCCAAAATAGTGGCTTCTTTAATAATAATAAATATGAAATTTTAAGATGGCTTCCTCCATCATGACTTCAATTTATATGCCACTTTAGGGGGAAGCTGAAATGTCTGGGAGGTGGTTGCACTCATTAACTATATACATTTAACCTACGTTTGCTGAGTACCTGACATGTACCAGTCAGATGCTCTACTAAATGCTAGGGACAGGCAAATGAGTAAGACACAGGCCTTGGGCCTGGACCGAGGAGAAATACTTGTCAGAAAAATTAAACAAAGCACATATTTTAGTAAAGAAGTCAGGAAAGATTTCATGGAAGAGACCATGTTGGATATGGTCCCAGAAGACTGAGTTGCCATTTGTTGCTTGGAAGAGGTAAGAATATTTCACAAAGAAGAAAAAATTATGCAAAGGTGCAGAAGTATGAAAGTTGGACATTTTAAGCTCAGGAGGTAAATATCTCAAAGTATTTCAAGATAAATGACAACTGAAATTAGAGTTCTATGAGATTTGAAGCCAAAGTTCATCAGTAAATTTTCTTTTCTCCAGTGCTATAAGAAAGCTAGTTTGTTATAACAGAGATATCACTTTAATCTAATGCACTGTCTAATTGCTTCAGTGACCAGACTTAAATAATCTTTTCACAATATTCTTCATCCTCAATCTCTGGTGGGCCAAACAGATGCCAGTAGAGAAGTGAGCTGAAATTAGGAGATCTGAATAGTGACAGAGACTGGTCACTTTTTGCCAAAACGAGCTCATCAAAGAGCATGTTGTAAGATGCTTGAGCACTATAATGTAGATGCTATTCTAAAACTTCATAGAATTGGGCACTGAAGCCTAAAGTTAGTGAGTCTAAACC
Organism: Callithrix jacchus; assembly: GCF_049354715.1. Classification (NCBI taxonomy): domain Eukaryota; kingdom Metazoa; phylum Chordata; class Mammalia; order Primates; family Cebidae; genus Callithrix; species Callithrix jacchus. The sequence goes on along the minus strand of NC_133503.1, from coordinate 122,399,511 downwards.
TTGGGATTGAAAGTGGCTTTCTAAATTCACATGGAATCCTATATGTTAGGCAGGCATGTGATGATATAAAATTGGAGACCATTGTTCTGTTGTAAATGAATATATAAGAGAGTGAGAGGAGCTCTTTATATTAGCAGACATTTTGGCATGGTTTGACATGGTTGTACATTTTAATGTTTTTTTCACGTTCCTTATGATAGTTATTTACATATAGGTGATGAAGTATCACTATACAACGAATCATTCAATTTAGGTATCTCCATGAATTCATTCAAATAGACTTCCATAGAACAAATTCTTAAGCACTGGGGATGAGAAAGAAAAGGAAGAGAGAAAGGGAAGTAGGGGAGAAGGGGAGAGAGGAAGGAAGGAAAGGAAGAAGAAAGACAGGAAAGAAAGAAAAATATTCCTGCACTGAAGGTGCTCTTACTGTGGGATTGTGAAGAGTATGTTAACATGCTGAAAGGCAGTCTGAAGACTTTCTGAACTATGCTCATTTTTGGAAGGTACTGTAGCAGTGAGTATGGTTAAGGATCAAGATTAAGAGACATCACTTCAGTGGAAATTATACCTTTTATAGTCATTTGAAACCCATCTCCTTTAGAATGTGCAAACTTTTTTCTCATCAAATGTAGGATCAGTTAATCATCACATCTTCAGTAGTCTGGAAATGTCAGAATGCCATAAAAGTAGGTGTTCAAGAACATGACTGGAAAAATACTTCAATCCTCAGCCCACTTGAATGAAGCCAAAGAATCCACTGCCTATCTTTCCTATTCCAGCTGTACCTGTCAAAGTAATTCATCGGAATTGGTGCTCTTTTTGATGATGCAATAATGAACTAATATCTAATTCTGCTATATCTGATGAGTAAATTATTAGCTCATGTCAGAACAAAAAGGATGGACATTATCACTCAAAACTGACAACTTTACATAACACAGAGACCACCCATAGACTACATAGGATTTTCACAGAACTTCAGGAATTCTTGAATCACATTTTGAGAAACACTTTTCTATTGTACTTTATGATGGTGTTTGCTTCGATAGCGTATATCTGGGATGTATAGCCAGAAAGTTTATGCTTCTAGTAAGGCCAGAGATGGAAAATTGAGCTGTGCGGATCAGAAATATTTCAGAAAAGCTTCAGGCTAAAACAGTCAGACTTTGCTCATGGGAATTGCCTGGAAATAATTTTTGGTCAGTGCTATGGCCTGAATGCTTTTGTCCCCTGTGAGGCCATAGCAAGAAGGTGGCAGTCTGCATGCCAGGAAGAGAGCTCTCAGCAGAAACCAAATGGGCCAACACTTAAATCTTAGACTTTCCAGCCCCCATAACTATGAAAAAATAAATTTCTGTTATTAAAGCCACCCAACCTATAGTATTTTATTATGGCAGCCCAAGCAGACCAATATAGTCAGAATAGGGCTTTGGGGGGAAAATGTAGAAAGTAGCTTTTTTTCAATGTGATGTTCAGCATTCCAGCCATATGTGCATATCTTATAAGAGATGCTAAATCAGTTTTTGAATTACTTTTCAAGAAGCCTAAAATGAGTTTAGGTTTTCTGTGACTTTGGTAGATAAATATGCAATAGATGAAAAGTTCACCTCATTTCAAATTTTTTTCCCCTTTTTACCAGTCTCTACTACCAAATATTTGTCATCACTGCAATAGTCTCCAGTTGGGCACATGCTTAAACTACACACAGATACATATACACACACAGCCACCCACACACATGCACACTCCCATGCATATACTCCCTGATCATGCCATAAATTTTAGGAATTTGCCTTTCTAATTGCTACTGATTTAAATTCTGATTTAACAATGAAATGAAGCAAATGAAGTAATCTTTAGATTTTATTTCATCCAATCACCAAACAAGAACAATGAGCTTCATTTGAAGAATGATGATGAAATGGTCTAGATTTCCTATCTAGCAAGGAGATTTATAGCATAAATGACACCAAAAAAATGAACCAATAGGATACTATATATAATTCTATGTTAAAAAGGGAAAAATATTTTACAGAATGAGCCATTATTTTAAATCCTTTTGTAAATATGATTTAGTTCATCATCTTTTCTGATTGTATTTATGTTCAGCTCCAACGTACAGCTTCTGCTTCCTTTTTTGAAATGCCACCAACAGAAGTACCATTTTCATTAATACAACCAATGTTTACAGTGCCCAGAAATGGTGGCAGGAATATAGGAATCTTTTATTATTTGTAAACTAGACATTCCTCAAAGAGGTGCCCTATTTAGTTCTGGCTTAGCTTTTTGAACAAAATTATTTAAATATTATAATTCTTAAGTTCTACATAAAATTTTCATATTTCTATAATAATCATTAAGTAGATAAAAGAATATTATAATCTCTTATTTCTAAAAAATATAATTTTCTTACCTAAATGGATTAGGAATTAAATCATAGATTTATAATACAAAACAATTTTGTATTTTTAGGTCAGTGATGGGCTCACTAAATTCTGACAAACATAACTATGTACTGAAGGTTCACCCTTAAAAGGCTGAAATATTTTAACTGCATGAAATATCTAAGCAAGACATTGTTGTGTAGTGCTTAGGAAGAAGGATGTGGAGAAGACTACCCTAGTTTAAATCCTAACTTTACTAACCAACTACACACTTGGGAATGTCACCAGGGCTTTCTCTTGCATTGTTTCCATATTTGTTAAATGTGGATAATAATACATTTGATCTCACAAGTTTGCTGCAATGATCAAATTAGTAATGATTTTGTTACAGAGAACAGTAAAATAAAAGTGTTCACTCTTGCTAATGAGGTATTGCACAATAGCAAACAAAGGTTTGAGAAGGAAAAAAAATGCACTGTCTGGCACACCCAAATGGTAAGGAGCCCTTTCAGATCCTAAATTTTGGTGCACACTGGTACATCCACTGCAGGAACCAGATATTAACTACAAATATTATTGGGTCTTCCTAATTCAGCATCTTTTCTTAGTAATGTTTATAACACTTACAGATAATAAAAAGCCAAGAAGGATAATTAAGAATAACAGAGTAGAGTGCCTTTTGCTTTGAACTTCACCTATACTATCTAGAGTTCGCTACTCTTCAGAGTTGATACACTTGACATTTGACCGCTTTTCCCTCACCTGTTAAGCTATTGATCCATTTGATCATTCTTTCTGTCCTAATTTAGCCCAAACTTGGATTATTGTCTTTTCTCTTTGTGTCCTACTCTTTTCTCTTCTTTCAGCTTCTCACCATAATCCCACCTTTCCCAAACTCAAGGTTTTTTTTTAAGGAATATGTGTCATTCCACCTCACCTGGTTGCTTATATCCAGCTGTCCTGCTTCTAATAGCGTAAGAGACATACCATGTGTCATTGGAGTGAATGATGGATACTGCTCTGCTAGTTCTCAGTGGTAACAACCCTAGGTGATTCCTCACCAGTACCTTCAATCAAGGTAGGGAAGAATGGTTTTATGATAGGACATGCTGGTTTAAAGATATTGGTCTGGTCTTCCTGTTTAAAATCACGAGTAATAGAAGAGAGAACCATATATTTTTGGACCATAGCTGGTGACCTAAACGTAAGTTTCAGCAAGTGTTAAATACCCCAGAGCTATTCTAGCCCTTAAAGTGATTTTTCACTGCTCATTTGAAAACAAACATTAAGGAGGAGAAAAAGGACATGCTGAACACCAAGCACAGACTAAAGACCTGTAGAAACTCTCTACTTGTCCAAGCATGCTCAATGGAAGACTTGCCATATTGAATTTATACTTTATCAAAATGACTTCTCAGAATATACCTGTTGAAAAAAAGTATTTGTTCAGAAGGAAGTAATTTAGATGATGTAAGTAAGAAGGGCTAAAGACAGTGATTAGTCCATGCCTTTGTATTAGTCTCTTTTCACACTGCTATAAAGAACTACCTGAGATTGGGTAAATTATAAAGGAAAGAGGTTTAATTGACTCACAGTTCTGCATAGTTGGGGAGACCTCAGGAAACTTACAATCATGGCAGAAGGCAAAGAGGAAGTGAGGCAGTTCTTACATGGTGGCAGGAGAGAAAGAGCAAAGAAGGAAGTGCCATACTTTTAAACTATCAGATCTTGTGATAAACCACTACATGGGGCAAACTGCCCCCATGATTCAGTCACCTCTCACCAGGTCCCTCTCTCAACATGGGGGGATTAAAATTCAAGGTAAGATTTGAGTGGCAATACAGAGACAAACCATGTAATTCCACCCACTGTCCCTCCAAAATATCATGTCCTTTTCACATTTCAAAATCAATCATGCCTTTCCAACAGTCCTCCAAAGTCTTATCTCATGCCAGCATTAAGTCTAAGCCACATCTGAGACAAGGCAAGTCCCTTCCACCTATGAGTCTGTAAACCAAGAAAAACAACAAGTAACTTCCAAATACAATGGGAGTATAGGCAATGTTCCATTCCAAAAGGAAAAAATAGTTCAAAACAAAGGAGCTATAGGCCCCATGCAAATCTCAAATCCAGCAGGGCAGCCATTAAATTGTAATGCCCCAAAATAAACCACTTTGACTCCATGTCTCACATCCAGATCATGCTCATGCAAGAGATGGGCTCCCAAGGTGTTGGGAAGCTCTTTCCTGCAGCTCTGCAGGGTACAGCCCCTGTGGCTGCTTTTACAGGCTGATATTGAGTGCCTATGGCTTTTTGAAGCTCATGGTGCAAAATGTTAGTGGATTTACCATTCTAGGGTATGGAGGATGGTGGCCCTTTTCTCACAGCTCCACTAGGCAGTGTTCCAGTGGGGAATCTGTGTGGGGGCTCCAACCCCACATTTCCCCTTCACACTGCCCTAGTAGAGGTTCTCCATGAGGGCTCTCCCCTTGCAGCAGACTTCTGACTGGACATCCGGGCATTTCCATACATCTTCTGACATCTAGGCAGAGGTTCCCAAAGCTTACCTCTTGTCTTCTGCATACCCACAGGCCCAACATCATGTGGAAGCCACAAAGGCTTGGGACTTGCACCCTCTGAAGCAATGGTCTGAGCTGTGCAATGGCCTCTTTTAGCCATCGCTGAAGCTGGAGAAGCTGGGATGCAGGGTGCCATGTCTCAAGGCTGCACAGAGCAGCAGAGCTCTGCGCCCTGTCCACAAAATCATTTTTCCCTCCAAAGCCTCTGGGCCTGTGATGGTAGGGGCTGCCATGAAGATCTCTGAAATGACCTGGAGACATTTTCCCCATTGTCTCAGCTATTAACATTTGGTTTCTCATTAATTTTGAATATTTCTGCAGCAAGCCTGAATTTCTTCCCAGAAAATGGGCTTTTCTTTTATACCACATGGTCAGGCTGCCAATTTTCTAAATTTGTATGCCTTGCTCCCTTTTAAATGTAAGTTCCAATTTCAAACCATCTCCTTATGAGTACATATGACTGTATGCTTTCAGAAAAAGTAGGTCACATCTTCATGCTTTGCTGTTTACAAGTTTATTCTCTCAGATACCCTAAATCATCTTTCTTATATTTAAAGTTCCACACATCTTCAGGGCAGGGGCAAAATTCTGCCAGTCTCTTTGCTAAAGCATAGCAAGAGTGACCTTTGCTCCAGTTCCAATAAGTTTCTCATTTCCATCTGAGACCACCTTAACCTGGACTTCAATGTTTATATCACTATCAGTATTTTGGTCATATCCATTCAACAAGTCTCCAGGAAGTTCCAAACGTTCACACATCTTTCTATCTTCTTCTGAATCCTCTAAGCTGTTCCAATCTCTGTCTGTTACCCAGTTCCAAAGTCACTTTCACATTTTCAGATCATCTTTATAATAGTGCCTGTCTCCTGGTACCAATTTTCTGTATTAGTCTGTTTTCACACTGCTATAAAGAACTACCTGAGGCTGGGTAATTTATAAATGAAAGAGATTTAATTGGCTCGCAGTTCTGCATCGCTAGGGAGGCCTCAGGAAACTTACAATCAGAACAGAAGGTGAAAGGGAAGCAAGGCATGTCTTACATGATGGCAGGAGAGAGAGAAAGACAGCAAAGAAGGAGGTGTTACACTTTTAAACCATCAGATCTTGTGAGAACTCACTCACTATCGTGAAAATATGATGGAAGAAACCATCCCTATGATCCAATAGCCTCCCACCAGTTCCCTCTCTTGACACATGGAGGTTACAATTTGAGATGAGATTTGGGTGGGCACACAGAGCCAAACCATAACACCCTTCATCTCTTTATTTATTTATTTTGTTCATTGAAATTCAATCAAAATAACACAGAAAGTATAATATTGTGGTGTGGAAGAAAGAACTTTAGAATACATCATGAGGCCAGGGTGTGGGTTCAAGGTTTGTTATCTACAAAAGTCATTATCTCTCTGAATTTCAACAACTATTCATATGAAGATGTAATAATATCTACCTTACAGAAATGTTGTAAAAATTAAGTGAGAACTTTATATGTTTCTTTAAAAATATTTGTTATTTTATTGCTTATTGTATAAACAACAATTAATTTTGATGCCATGGATCTGAATAATTAAGATCCCAAAATGTTGTGTTCTATAAGGCAGGCAGATCATGAGGTCAGGAGATTGAGACCATCCTGGCTTACAAGGTGAAACCCCGTCTCTACTAAAAATACAAAAATTTAGCCTGGCATGGTGGCACACATCTGTAGTCCCAGCTTTCCGGGAGGCTGAGGCAGGAGAATCACTTGAACCCATTGGCAGAGGTTGTAGTGAGCCAAGATCATGCCGAAACCTGCACTCCAGGCTGGGCGTCAGAGCAAGACTCTGCCTCAAAAAACAAACAAACAAAAAAAAAAACAAAACAAAAAACCTATATGGATGATATTTTTTACTTTTTCCCCCCAGAACTCTATAATCTGCATGTCCTCTGCTCTGCAGTGTGTAAGTGCAAAGAACTCAAACACTGGAACATAAAAGATACGAATTCACACTCTGGCTAAGGCATTCTGGATTCACTTAGCAGTTAGTGCTAATCAAGTCTTGGATCCTTGTTTTTTCTTTCCATACTATGGAGCTAGCAACACCTGCTTTGCAGAGTTTTAGAAAGGATTATTGGTAATGTATGAAGATGCTTAGCATAGTGAATAGTAAGCAACCATTATATTATATGTTACATTGGGGTTCTTTTCTTTTTGGTATGCCTTCTTGTTATCATAAAAAATGTGGGTTTGTCTATGTTCAGAACTTCTTTGTGGGTCCTCAAGTATTGTGCTTAATTGGTGGTAAATACTGACAAGATTATATCTTGAAAAACGAGAGTCATTTGGACTGATAAACACTATGCAGCCATAAAAAGCGATGAGTTCATGTCCTTTGTAGGGACATGGATGAACCTGAAAACCATCATTCTCAGCAAACTGATACAAGAACAGAAAATAAAACACAGCATGTTCTCACTCATAAGCGAGTGCTGAACAATGAGAACACATGGACACAGGGAGGGGAGCATCACACACTGGGGTCTGTCGGGGGGAAATAGGGGAGGGTCAGAGAGGAGTGGGGAGTTGCGGGGGGATAACATAGGGAGAAAAACCAGATGTAGGTGATGGGGAGAAAGGGAGCAAACCACATTGCCATGTATGTACATATGCAACAATCTTGCATGTTCTTCACATGTACCCCAGAAACTAAAATGCAATAAAATATATATTTTTAAAAAACTATTTAAAAATTAAATAGCTCAAAGTTCTTTTCTTTTCAGATAACATAGCTGGAAATCTTTAGAAACTCAAGTTATGTAAGTGATATAGACATTTTAAGTGATGGTTAATGCCTTCCAGAAACTTACACCCTTGTCGGAGGCATTGTTTTCACTAGTATCTGTGTCTAACGAAATGATGTCTTTGTATAATGACTGAGTGGTGAGGTAAGAAAAGGAAAATGCTTTTAGAGATTAGACAGATGTCTTTAAAGTCATTCTTCTGCCAATGGAGATGAGCAGTGGGGAATCAGGTAGAGAGGAGGCAGAGAGGGAATTAAAATCTGCTAACTTCATATTATGTGCCAAGCGCAGTACTAGGCAATTCACAGCCACTGCTTTAGTTAATTCTCAAAACAATACTATGAGATGGATTGTAGAATATTGACTTTATGGCTAAAAAAATATGGTAACCTCAGAAAGGTGAAACAACCTTGTCTAAGATCACATACCCAATAAGTGTTGGAAATCGGATTTCAATCATTAACGGGAGATTAGAAAGCAAGTTTTATTCAATTTAATCGAAAAATTCTTCATAAAATTTGAGTATCCTACCTTCTCCTACAGTTCCCTATTTTCTCTCCTAGATTTCCTCATTTTCTTCTCTGTTGGGCCCCTGGTGTGTTCAGTACTAGTTTGTGGAACCTTCTGATCAGGGCAAGCCCTATAGCCGTTCTTTAGGTACACATGGCCCAGACGGTTTATCTTATTTTTCATCTGTATACTTTTAGCAAGGAGAAATACTGACAGCTATTTCAGATGTGTGAGTGTTTAGTATCAAATAGAAAGAAGTTCATTCAACATTAATTTATTGTAAAAATGTGGTACAGAATAGACCACAATTAAGATATACGATTCAATCATCTACCCTTTTACTTAACGAATATTAGTGATCATTACTCCCACCCTCTAATTAGTCACAAAACTTTATAATGCAGTTTTAGATAATCAGTACAGTCAGCTGCAAGCAGAAGAAAACCAAATTAACATGGCCTAGCAGAAAATAATTTTTTCATGTATCAAGAAGTCTAACGATAGACAATTCAAAATGGGCAGAGAAGAAGGGTGAAGAGAGCATGAGTCCGTCTCTTTTTAAAAGTGTTTAAGGAGTCCTAATTAGCAACTTCAGCTTGCATCTTGTTGGTCAGAATCCATCACATGGCAACTCCTCGCAGCAAAGAGAAACTGTTGTGGTTTTGAATATAAAAATTGTAAGGAAAAGGAAAATATTATCAGAGAGACATATAGAGGTCTTCCTAGAATATCAAGAATTTTAGTTCTCTGGTCTCTATAAAAGCAACTCAATAGCAAGAAAACAACCTGATTTAAAAATGGGCAAAAGGCCTGAATAGACCTTTTTTTTAGTAGAAGACAAACAAATGGCCAACAGGTACTATATATGAGAAAAACATTTCACATCACTAATCATACAGGAAACACTAATGAAAAAACATAAAATATCACTTCACACCTATCAGGATGGCTATTATCAACAAAACAAGATAACAAGTGTTAGTGAGAATGTGGAGATAAGAGAACACTTGCACACTGTTTATGGAATTTAAATTAATACAGCAATTACAGAATCAATAAGGAACTTCCTCAAAAACTTCAAAATAGAACTACCATATGATCCAGCAATCTCACTACTGAATACACATCCAGAAAAAATGGGAAATCGATATGTTGACAATACAGCTGCACTCCCATGTTTATTGCAGTACTATTCACAATAGCCAAGATATGGAATCAATCTAAATGCCCATCAACAGTGGAATGAATAAAAAAAAATATGGTATATATACACACAACGGAGTACTATTCAGTCATAAAAGAAAGGGAAATCCTGTTATTTGTGACAACATGGATTAATTTGGGGGGTGTTATGTTAAATAAAATCAACCAGACACAGAAAGACAAGTACTGCATGATCTGTTATATGTGAAATCTAAAATAGATGATTTCGTAGAAGTGGAGTGTATAAACCCCTGCACGGTGGCTCACGCTTCTAATCCCAGCACTTTCAGAGGCCGAGGCAGGTGGATCACCTGAGGTCAGGAGTTCAAGACCAGCCTGGCCAACATGGTGAAACCCCATCTCTACTAAAAATACAAAAAATATTAGCTGGGCATGGTGGCGAGTGCCTGTAATCCCAGCTACTCAGGAGGCTGAGGTGAGAGAATCGCTTGAACCCAGAAGGCAGAGGTTGCAGTGAGCTGAGATCATGCCATTGCACTCCAGAGTGGGCAATGAGAGTGAAACTCCACCTCAAAAAAAAAAAAGAAAGAAAGAAAGAAAAGAAGTGGAGAGTATAATGATAGTTACCAGAGGCTGGGGTGATTAGGTGATTGAGGGTGGGGAGATGTAGTTGGTTAAAGAATACATATTTATAGCTAGATCAGAGAAATAAGTTCAAGAGGTCTATTGTACAGCACGGCAACTATAATGATAGATTGTATCTCAGAAAATGCTTAGAGAGTAGATGTTAAGTGTTCTCACCACAAAAGTGATAACTACATGAGGTAATAAATTTGTTAATTAGCTAGGTTTAACCATTCTATAATGTATATATACTTCCAAACATCATGATGTACACAGTAAATACATAACATTTTATATGTCAATTTAAAAAATAAATTTGAATGAAAGAGAGAAATGTAGGGTGGAAAAAGTGTTGTGAGTAACTTTGAGGGAACTATTCATTCATCACAACACTGGGAAAAGGAAGCTACTAGTCTTGCCTGGGCTGTGTTTTACGACACAAAAGGACCCTGCTTCTATCACTTTTTCAAGGTTCTTGGCCCCTGGAGCAAAGATAATTTTAGGACTTATAAGGTTCTGATGTCCATTTTATGAGCTAGTGAATGTAAAGTGCTTAACCCAAACCTGGCACATAGTAAACCTTAATATATATAGGCAACAATAAAAATAAAATTGATATTTGTTGGTATCATTATTAAATACTGTAACACTCATACTTCTCTGTGACTGTAGTGAACCTTTTTACATTTTCTGCATATTTTTTGTCCCAGGAATACCCAGCTCCAGTTCTGGATATGTCCTCTGAGAAGGTGCTCATGACACCATCCACACCAGAAGTTGAAGCAGATACTGAGGGAAGGTTCCACGGCAGCTGAGTGTGGACAAACTAATCACTGAATTTCCTTGATGCAGAGCTGATAACCTCTCTGGAGTTGGATGGAGGCCTGTGCTGCCTTGAACCTCTGAGAGATGCCATACCAATTCAAGGCAAGGCCTTTATCGTTGAAACTCTTGGATAATGACATCTTTATTCAGGTGAAAATACAGAATGAATTTCAACTGTATGATATTGTTTATGTTCATCAGACATGTTATTTTCTTTACAAAGTCTGGTTTCAATAAACTGGCTGTGTAACTGATATTAAATAAACATGGAATTTTACGCATTCATAATATTTAGTTTCTTGTGATTTCAATGAACTATACTTTCAAGCATTGTCAGTTCATCCTTATTTACAAAGAAACGTTTGCTTGTAGCAGAGTGATGTAGTGACTTGCTTAACTTGATAAGTCAACTTTTCTATTCAATGTTTAATGTCAAGCTGACTTAAAAATGTTCTTTTAGGCCCCATTTACATTTCTCTTTGTATAACATGCATTATCCTATTTTAACTTAATACTGTGGCTATATAAACCAAAGACGTTCTAATTCTGTTTTTAATTTATTGTTTTGCAAGATAAATAATTTTCAATTCACTAATAAAGTTAAGGAGCGCATATTAAAAGATATATTATATGACCTATTGAAGTTGATCTATGAAAATTGACCATCTTAAAAGTAATTTTGTAAAATTATTTTGTACAAAATGGACTTTCTTGTATGAATTCTTGACCACAAATAGAAAACCAAAGGAAGTTGAAACTCCTACATCCTCCTACACACTGAAGAGAATTACTTGAATACTTTCTGACATCATCATTTTTGTGTTTCTTAGAAAAAGAAATTAGATGAATAGTAAACATTTCATTTGCACATACCTGCTTCTGGCTACCGATTTAAAATGAAAATCTTTTACAAAGTACACCTAGTTTTTTTCACATCTTTAAAGTGATATCATTTTATTTGTGGATTTATTCATGAAATGTTTTCATTTTGCCATCCTGGAAAAGAAATGTCATTGACCTTTTTTTTTTCTTTTTTGGAGGAAAGGCTGAAAATATGCCACCCTGAACCCATGCTCCTTCATCCTGTAGCCTCTTTCCATTCCAGGAACCCTGTAAGCACTCGTCTACATCTCATAAGCTAAGTTATGAAAGGGCAAATAAATATGCCAAGCATTAAAGTCCTTTTAACCTTAAAAGGGTTGATTTAAAACAGGCACTCCTGGCATATCATGACCAACTAAGGTCCACATGCCGGCATATGTTGGACATGCCGCCTTTACAGGGAGGCACCAGGAAGACGTTGGGGAGCAGAAAGTCAACCAGCTAGTTCAGAGCAAGTTTCAAATAACAGGGTTATGGTGTCTTCATACCAAGCATCTGATTTTTAGTTTTGAAATTGCAATGGTGGTGATGAGGAGGAAAAACAGTGAGGGAAGAGGGGAACTGATGAACCTAAAAAGCGTAAGTTAAAAAAAAAAAAAAAAAAAACAGACAAAGCCTGTAGGCATTTTAGTGACAAAATGCTGATTCTCACAGCCACACTTCAAAGCATCCTGGGATGAGCTGCCAAGGGCCAGCAGGATTATTTAAAGGCTTAGAATTTGGAATATTTAAAAAAAATATTTTAGAATATTAAAAAACGGTTTCTTTCTCTTTTATTTTTTCCCTGACCACTAGGCTACCAGAAAAAAGAAATACTTTCTATGCCATCTTTTAGATTGGGTTACTATGGTGGATGAGTAACCTCATCCATTCCTAGGATTCTTTTCTTTTGACTAGTTTCATTTTTCAGGCAGTGACCTTTCCCTGATCTCGGCACCAAACTCCAGGTCACCTTGCTGTAGCCCTGGTATAGCACTGAATAGAGAGTTGACCAGATTGTTGGCACTGGATAAGTGGTACTGAGCACAATCGTCCTCTTTCATACACAGGAGGGAAGTTTCCTTTCCTAGGATTGAGAGAACTGGCTGACTTACGCCCCCTTTTCATTATGTTGTCCAGTAATTTCCCCTCTGGCCATATCTGCAAACTGGTTGCCTTGCAGGAAGGTGACATGCATCACTGATGCAAAAAGAAAAACAAAAAGACTGTTTATTGGCATCAGCACAACTTTCAATGGCACTTCAAAACAGATTCATTTGATAGGGAAATAAGTCAGTTATTGACCCCAAATAATTAAAAAGTTTAATTGCTTAAATCTTAATCTGTGTTATTTAAATATTTCTATGCTTTTTTTTAAAACATAAATTATGCTCTCCTGAATAAAATAATTATGTGAATACCTAGCTATGCCAGTCTTCAATCCATCCCTAAATTACCCTAGGAAAATCTTCTTTTACCTCAACATGACCCTCAAACTACCCTAGGAAATATCTCCTCTTACCTCAATACGAAAACAAGTTTTTCCCAAGTTTTCAAATAGTCAGAAAAACATCATTTGATTAGACCTCAGTAGGAGACCTTAAATACCCTCTATCATTTGGCATCCATGTTGCCACATAACCTTGGCCCTACCAACATGATGGGCACTTCTGATGTTCTAAGATGTTCTGCTGTTTCTTTTCCAGGAAGAAACCTGCTTAATGGGCCCTAATGCTGAGATCCCAGGGCTACAGTATTTTAGTCCATTTGAGTTGCTATCAAAAAATACCTTCAACTCAGCCATTCATAAACAGTAGAAATTTATTTCTCACAGTTCTAGAGGCTGGGAAGTCCAAATCAAAGCACCAGGAGTTGTCATGTCTGATGAGAGCCTGCTTTCTGCTTCATAGAAGGTGACTTCTAGGTGGGTCCTCACATGGATGAAGGGGCAAACAAACTTTTTTGGGCCTCTTTCATGAGGGCATTAATCTCATTCATGGGATCTTTGCCCTTACAACCTAATCATCTCTTAAAGGCCCTACCTCTCAATACTATTGCATTGAGGATTAGGTTTCAACATAAGAATTTTGGGGGAACTCAAACATTTAGATGACAGCATACAGTTAATGGCAAACTCTGGCATGTCACATTGTAATGTAAGACCAGTGTATCAGCCCATCTCTTTTGAGTAAATCAAGGTGGTGATTTTGATGATTTCCAAAGCCACCCGTTTGTATTCTGTATTTGTTCCCATTATAAGGATGTCAGCACTAAAAAGCAAAAAAAGAAGAAGAAAAAAGAGGATCTCAATAGCTAATGGGAAACATTAAGCTAATCCCTTATCTTGCCATCCAACTTCGTCAGTTTTTGGAAAAATAGTGCTTCAAGTTATTTTTCTAATGAATAGACTCATGTCTTATGTTTGGGCACTTAATTAGGCTCAAGGGGGAAAAAGGTGGAAGTTTTAAATACTATTTTGCTATGCAAAATACTCATGAATATTTCCACTATTTCATATCAAATATACTTGTGATTCTAAGCAGCCTGGCTTTGGTTCGGCAGAATGCGACCATCAGTCAATGTTAGCTCCATGCAGCCGCATTGTTCCCTGTGTGCTCTAAAGCAATCAAACGAGTCTGCAAATGTTCTTCAAAGAATACATCTAGAATGTTACTTCGTTAAACATCTCCTTGGCATTCATTCTATTTTCCACTTTGAATTGCTGCATTTAGTTTTGTAATGACCTTCTATAGCTAGGAGGTTTTATTAACTCTTTGATCTTCTAGCTTTGGGATGAAAACAAAGAAAATATAAATGAGCACTTTGTGCACTGTCTTATAGAGGAGACCAGAAGAAAAAAGGAAATATGTTTTCATCAAAAAGATTGTTTTGTGTGGAGACTTTCAGCCCTTCCCGTTCTTTTCTCCCTTTGAGCAAAATGCTTATCAATGTTGTACATGTGTTTGTTTTAATGTCTTCTTTATAACAAAGTCTTTGTTTCTCTTCTCTGTAGCTCTGGTAGCTGAGGTTAGGGTCAGATATCTCTTTATGGATTTTCTTTTTAAGACCACTCCACTCTCCATCCTTGGTTTCCTCTAACCCTGAGTATAATTCTTGGGAAATCTGTCATTGTATTTATGAGATGCTGGAAGCCCTGCTCTGTTTCCAAGTATTCCTTTGTGTGTGTCTATGTGAGTGGTGAAGGGGAGGGCATTCTGAAGCTGGCAGTCACCTAATACTATGCTGAGAAAAAGACTGAGAACTCTTGGTATCCAAATCTCAATTCTGTAATTCATGGTAACTGTGTCTGAATATTCTGGAGCATTTGGAGTAGAACCTTACCATTCAGTTATCCTGCTTCCTAAGTCCTGAATTCATACCATTATTAACATATGGATGAAACACTGCCTTTCAAGTTGACTGTATTTTTATCGTTGTTACCCTCCTGTCTTCCTTTTTTTTTGCATACTTATCTGACTTTACCTTTCTTGGTCTTTATCATAACTTAGGAACAAAACTTTAGGTAAAAGATTAAAAAATACTAAAGTCCTACTCATAACTTGTAAAAGAAAAATAAATATAAATAAGTAAATAAAATACTATAAAATACCAGCATTTTATGATAAAAATTAAACCCAAAGGGTGGAAATAGTTACTCATCAGAACAAACCTTTTCTTTTCCCCAGTCTCATAATCAGCCATTTATTATAACAAACCCTTTCTTTAGCATCTTGAAATCTGAAACTCTTCTTTGTTGTTAAATCTAAAGCAATCTCAACTAAAAGCCCGGGAACTTTTTTGATTTGCTTAATCTAGACTCTAGAACTACAGGTGAACCAGTTGCGTGCTGATAATGTCTGGTTCTATTGCAGCGCCTTAGGTTGATTGGAAACGGAAAGCCATTATTCATCTCAAAGTGGCTTCATTTCATTTTGGCTAAGTTTTCCTTTTGTTTGACTCATTTAACACTAACTTATGGTAGTGATATGCTAAAACTATATAATTCTACTGGTCTCATCTGTTTTTCAGAGAAGAAAAAATAATAAGTGATAGTTTACTTAGAGACCTTGACCAAGTAAGGAAAACTTAACATTAGTACATGCGCCTTTTCGTTTCCAGTCAGCTTGAATTTGCTTTTCTGGGTCAGACAAAGCATGAGGGAAAATGATCAACTATTGATATGGGAGACACTCAGCTTTTCCTCTTGATGAAACTCAAATACCATTTTCACCTGAAAGAGGAGTGGCAGCTGGCTTGGCAAACCTTTCCGCTAGCCTCAATCGATGCCTTTCCACTGCTTTCTCCTGAGAACATCCCTTCCTCATCTTAGTAACTGCTCATATTGTTCTGTCCTTACTTATTGTGCTTTAAATTACAATTTCCCTAAGCTGAAAACTTGCTTATTTTTAGAATATGTTCTAAAAATATTTCATAATGATATTAATAACTATAAAATGCTAAAAACTGTGAGGCTGCTTCTATTTGAAACTTAAATTACAGATAAATAACTTACTTTATAAAATGTCTCAGTCTGGCAATTGTGATCAGAAAGCAGTTTAAATTTACAAACACTTTAAGAATGTTTCTAAATATTCTATTGAAAAGCCTTTTTATAACAAAATAGGTGATAGATCAGTCAATATTTATACACATGTAATACTTTAACTTCGGGTACAAAGCAAGATGACAAGCAAAGACATCAGCAAAGCGGTTACTGAATGAAAACATGATATAGATAAGAAATGCTGAAATTTGAGATCTTGAAATAGTAATTATTTTAAATGGTCCCAAAGAAATATGATAATATTGGAGAGAAAAAAAATCAAGGTACTTACAAATTTCTTCTATTTTTACCTTTTGGTGGTCTAAATTGTTTAACTCAGTATAACATATATTCAGAGGCTAATAGTATTTTTAATCTATTTGATATTTTACACTTCTTTAAAAAACTCAAAAAAACCTTATTAAATAATAATATTGCAAAGGTTATACACGGGTCTATTAAACAGCAGAAAAAAATGTTTCATAGTGTGCAATGACAATCTTGTGCCACTTAACAATGAATGGTTTCTGAAAAATGTGTCGTTAGATGATTTTGTCATGCAGATCTCATAGAATGTATTTACACAAACCTAAAGGGTATAGCCTACTCCACACCTAGGCTATGAGGTATAGCCTGTTGCTCCTAAAGTACAAGCCTGTAGAGCATGTTACTGTACTGAATACTATAGGCAATTGTAACACAATGGTATTTTTGTATCTAAACATAGAAGAGGTACGGTCAAAATATGACATAAAAGATGGGGGTTTGTCCATTCAGAGCCCCCCTCCCTCTGTACAGGGGGAGCCATTGTCTTCTTTCTTTTTTCTTGACTATTAAACTTTCCACTCCTTAAAATCAAAAATAAACAAAAATTTAAAAATTAAAAAAAGAAGGATACCCCCTTATAGGGAACTTACCATGAATGGAGCTTGGTGAATGCAATGTGAAGATCAAGGACATTACTGTATACTACCATATATTTTATAAGCAATGTATATTTGGATTACTCTATATTTATTTTTTAATGTCTCTCTTCAATAATTAACCTTAGCTTACTGTAGCTTTACATATTTTTAATTATTTTAAACTTTTTACATTTTTGTAATAAAAGCTTAAAACACAAGCACATTGTGCAGCTATACAAAAATATTTTTTATATCCTATTTTATAAATTTTCTCTTTCACACACAAATAGTAATTAAAGTATACTATACTAAATACATAAACCAGTAGTCATTTATTATCATTATTGAATATTATGTACTGTACACAGTTACATGTGCTGTATTTTTATATGACTGACAGTGTAGTAGGTTTGTTTACACCAGCATCATCACAAACATGCAAACCTTTCATTTGGCATTAGGATAGCTACAACGCCACTAGGTGACAGGCATTTTTCAGCTCCATTATAATATTATGCATTGACCATTTTATATACATTATATATGCGGTCTGTTGTTGACTGAAATGTTACGCAATGTTATGCAGTACATGACTGTATCTATTTAAAATTTTCACCATGTTATTTGGTCAAAGCAGTAAATTTGTTTTCTACTTTGCAAAATGTGAAAGAAAGAGAATTTAAGGATCAAGGGCCCTTAGGAAAAGTTCTGATTACCTTAATGCTTGTAAAACAAAAACAACACACAACAACAACAACAAAAAAACAAAAGAAACCTAAGGGACCACTGGTTAGAAATGGTGAATTAATTATGCATAATTATGTGAGCTTATCTTTTCTCTTTTCACTAACTTTACCAAAATGATAGCAAGAGAATAACAAATATAATTGCCTATAAGAAAAGAAAATGAAAAAGGAAACAATAGTGAACATGGAATATCTACAACCGTTTGGAAGACAAGCAGATGCAGAAGGCCAGGCAAAGCAGAGGGACATAGCCAAGGAGGTGCCAAGAAGTCCTGAGAGACAGAATATGGAAGGGATGGTGAAATCCAGGGATGAAAGCTAGATGAGTGGGGAAATACAGACCAGGTAACTTACCAGATCAGGGTCCTTCCTACACACCCACGCACACACACACACACACACACAAGCACACATGTACACACTACTTTTCACCATCTCCTCAGCAGGAAGGAGGAGGTTGTTCTTTGAAGAAACTGAAATACACAGGCTCTGGTTTCAAGTATCTCAGATGTAACAGAGGCTGAGGCTAAACAGGACTAAAATAAATGAAAGTTTAATACTGAACTGTAACACCTTCACCCACTTCTCTGGCTCTGCTCTCAAAATGCTGGCACCCAGGAACATACTTCCGTAGAAAGGAGACTTCAAGATATTTTTCTAGAGAAACTGGTTACTAAGGAAAAACCTATGCAAACTGATATTTGAGGTTTCCCTGGGAAAATGCTGGCTCACCAGCCATTCCCCCTTCAGTGAAGTTTAACCATCAGTAAGCCCTATTAACACATGTATATCTTTCACTGAGCTTTATAATGTCCAACTCTTAAATATAATTTGGGCATCTAAGGATAACTAGACAGATAGAGAAAGCCTCCAATATGAAAAACAGAGACCAAAATCTAAAAAGGAAGGAGAGTGACCCAAAGATCAGGAAAAAAAAATTCAAAATCCTTTATAGTTAATATCTTCAGATACATAAGAAAAATATTTTGTCCAAAAATCAAAAGCAGAATGTTATAAGAAAAGGAACAACAATAAAAGAAATAACTTTTGAATATGAAAAATGTATAACCTTAATAAAAAATTCAACATAAAAAGGAAATAAAGTTAAGAAAATAATTCAGAAAGTAAGACAAAGAACTGGAAACCAAGAGAGAAAAGACATAGTTAAGAATGATTATCTATCTCAATATAATTAATATGTAAAGAAAATATATCCTACTTTTAATGATCTTTATGAATTAATGACAGATATCTCATATGTCTGGTGTTATAACACTCATAAATTCTGTAATGGAAGAAAATGCCACAACTTACAGAGAAGGACCTTCAAAGATCTGAAAAACTGCCACGTTTAGTGTGGTCCAGATTTGAAAAAACACAATTCCCATGGGTTTAGTGATTCCAGACTGGTATAGGTCACTCCTAGCACAGGTACTGAGCATTCCAAGGAAGGCAATCAGTTAATCAAAAAGGATACTAGAGGGACTGGTTTAACTTTGAGAGTCCTGAAGCCACCTGAGACCACTAAAGAGATAATCAAAATTGTATCCTTCATTAATTTATCCATTAACTTATTGATTCTTTAAACATGTAGTTACTATCATCATTTCCTCTTCCCCAGGCCATGAGACACTAGATCTTTAACACACAAAAATAACAAATAAATGCAGCTAATTGTCCTTGCAACATTTTTCATCCTTCTATACTCTCTCCACTTCATCTTCATCTCACCCCATTCCACCACCTATGCCTGAAAAAAAGTCACCCTATAAGTATTTCTTTCTTTTTTTTTTTAAATTTTTTATTGGATTTTAGGTTTTGGGGTACATGAGCAGAACATGCAAGACAGTTGCGTAGGAACACACATGGCAGTGTGCTTTTCTTTCCTTCTCCCCTTCACCCACATTTGGCATTTCTCCCCAGGCTATCCCTCCCCACCTCCCCCTCCCACTAGCCCTCCCCTTTTCCCCTCAATAGACCCCACTGTTTAGTACTCCCCTTTCTGTGTCCATGTGTTCTCATTTTTCATCACCCGCCTATGAGTGAGAATATGCAGTGTTTCATATATAGTACCACCTATATAGTGCTATTCAACTCAGAAATATTTGGGATAAACATATACATATTGTGGCATATGTGCTGTTCACCAGCTATTCTCCTTGTGCACACAGTCGTATTGTTTCCTCTCCCTTTTTGAAATTAGCTATGACAGTGTGACTAGTTTGGTCAATGGATTTTGAGCAAAATTGAGAAAAAGCTACAAATCGTTGTTGTAGCTTTTCCCTTCTGTGGTGGTATAACTGGAAATACACCAATTGTTATTCTGTTAGACTGAAGTTAGGATGATATAAAATGAGAATGATGTGGAGCAAAATACCAAGTCAACCCATGGATAAGTAATGTGAGCAATAAATAATCTTTGTTTTATAAAATCTCTAAGATTTTGGGATTGTTCATATTATAGCACAACCTAACATATCCTGACTGTTCCAAATATAATACAAATATATATGGCTTTTTCTCACAGCCAGTCATCCAATACATACAATGAGTTCTATTTTTTTTTCTTTAGAAAGGAAAGAAGAAAAAAAGAGTAAAAAAGGAGTGAAGGAGAGGAAGAAAAAGAGGGAGAAAGAACGGGAATATTGCTTTATTCTAAAAAAGGGTATTGATAATGGCTGATCAATATTTTGTGTATTTAAAGTGGAGAGCTCTATAAATATTTATTAAGTTTACTTGTTCCAGATCTGAGTTCAAGTCCTGGTTGTCCTCATCAATTTTCTGTCTCATTGAGTCTAAATCTCTTTATGGGATTTATGTATCTGGGTGTTAGGATCGTTAGCTCTTATTGTTGCATTGATCCTTTTACCACTATATCTTTGTTGCTTTAAAATCTATTTTATCAGATGCTAGAATTGCAACTCCTCCTTTTCATTTATTTATTTATTTTTGCTCTCCATTTGATTGGTAAGTCTTTCTCCATCCCTTTGTTTTGAGTCTTTGTGTATCTTTGGATGTGAAATTGGTCTGGATGCAGCATACCATTAGGTTTTGACTGTATCTTTTGATTGGGGAATTTAGTCAACTTAAATTTAGGGTTACTGCCATTTGATGTTAACTGGCTATTTTATCCATTCATTGATTTAAATTCTTCTTTATGTTCATCCTCTTCACTTTTTGGTATATTTTTAGAAAGGCTAATACTGGTTGTTCCTTTCTATGTATAATGCTTCTTTCAGAAGCTCTTGCAAAGCAGGCCTGGTGGTAATAAAATCTCTGAGTACTTGCTTGTTCATAAAAGATTTTATTTTTCCTTCAGTTGCGAAGCTTAGTTTGGCAGGATACAAAATTCTGGGCTGAAAGTTCTGTTCTCTAAGGGTGTTGAATATTGGCCCCCACTCTCTTCTGGCTTGTAGGGTTTCTGCTGAGAGATCTACTGTAAGTCTAATAGGCTTCCCTTTGTGGGTAACCTGACCTTTCTGGCTGCCCTTCGTATTTTCTCCTTCATTTCAACCTTGGTGAATCTGACAATTATGTGCCTTGGGGTTGCTCTTCTTGAGGAATATCTTTGTGGTGTTCTTTGTATTACCAGGGGTTGAATATTGTCCTGCTTTGCTAGATTGGGAAAATTTTCCTGAATAATATCCTGAAGAGTATTTTCCAGCTTGGATTCATTCTCTCCGTCACATTCAGGTACACCTATCAAACATAGATTAGGTCTTTTCACATAGTCCCATATTTCTTGGAGACTTTGCTCATTTCTTTTTATCCTTTTTTCTCTATTCTTGTCTTCTTGTTTTATTTCATTAAGTTGGTCTTCGACCTCTGATATCCTTTCTTCTGCTTGATCAATTTGGCTATTCAAACTTGTGCATATTTCACTAAGTTCTCGTGTTGTGTTTTTCAACTTCGTTAGTTCATTTATATTCCTCTCTATATTGTCTATTCTTGTTAGCATTTCGTCAAACCTTTTTTCAAAGTTCTTAGTTTGTTTGCATTGGGTTAGAACAAGTTCTTTTAACTCCCAGAAGTTTCTTATCATCCACCTTCTGAAGCCTACTTCTGTTAATGGAACACAGTCCTTCTCCATTAGGGCTTGTTCCATTGCTGATGAGGAACTGTACTCCCCTGTAGAGGAAGAGGGGTTCTGATTTTGGGTATTCTCGGCCTTTTTAGGTTGGTTTCTTCCCTTTGTTATAAATTTATCCATCTGTCATTTTTACAATTACCACCTTTCTAATTAGATTTCTGAGTGGACGTCCAGTTTATTGATTCCCAGCACTGGAATCCGAGCAACCCACTGCGCTGGCCAAAACAGCAGCGATAAGACTGATGGTGCTCTTCTGCCCGGGAATCTCCGGTCTGACTTTCTTCTTGAGTCTGTAATAAGCAGCTCTGCCTTCCTGGAGCTCCAAACATTGGTCAGAAGGGGAACCAGTCCCGTTTACTCTGCAGGAAGAGCTGCGTGCTGAGACGCCGGCAAAACCACTGCGCTGGCCACAAGAGTCACGCTGGTGACCCGTGGGGCTCCTCCACTGGGAATCTTCTGGCCCATGAGCTACGAAAATTCGTCTGAAAGTGTGGGGTCCTCTCGTACTCCGTGCTTTTACTGGGAGCTACAATCCCGAGCTGTTAGCATTCAGCCATCTTGGATCCTTCAATGAGTTCTATTTTAAGCTTTTAGCCAGTGAGCATTAAGATACCATTCTGTGTTTTATTTGCTATATTGTTTGTTTGAATTTTATTATTAATTTTGCTGTGGTCAATAATTTTGAGCAATAATAACAGAACAAATGTACAACTGGCTGTCCTGGAAGTTTCACCTAAATTTCATATCAGGCTAGACATTAAAGTGTGAGCCTTCAAGAAAATGGAGGAAATAGAGACTGAAGGCTAATAGATAATCAGAGATTGGTGGAACACATTTGACGTTATGGAAGGCAAGCATCACTGCAACCTGGGAGATGTTACCAACAATCATATGAATAGTAGCTGGAAGAAACCATGGCCAAAGATGAGCCATAGTTCAGGTGTTTGAAGATAAAGGACGTTAGTTATCTCTTGCTATGTAATGACTTTCTCCAACCTGACAGCTTAAAACAACATTTTTTTATCTTAGAGATTTTACGATCAGGAATTCAGAAGTGGCTTGGATGGGTGGTTCCGGCTCAGGGTCTTTCAAGTCTGAAACTGTTTCTTGCCACATTGATCTCACCAGAGGATGCTTGAGTGTCCTCACAATAGTGATCTCCTCCTAAAGCAAATGATACAAGAGAACAGGATAGAAGTTTCAATGTTTTTTATGACCTAGCTTCAGAAATCACACTCTGTCATTTCCACAATACCTTATTAGTTGTACAAGTCAGCCATATTCAATGCAAAAAGAATCAGCATAGGACAAAGACAAGAGACAAAGATCATTGGAAGCCATCTCAGGGGCTGGCTACCACACTGGAAGAGTCTTATTCAGATAAAATGCAGGGATTGCATCTCCAAAGGGATACTGCAATGATGGCTTTGCTGTTTGCTGATTTAGTGTGATTTAGTGTTCTCATTCTAGAAACAAAATCTATCCCTTCCCATCTGCAGCTATCCAATGAGATATAATAAATAAACATTGTTCAATGGTATAAAATATGATTAAGACTTTTTATGAGCTACTGTATTTTAAAAATTTCTACTTTTTGTAGAGTTTCATTATTTGCATAAAATTGAAAATAATTTAAATGATTGAAATTTTTGGCATTTCAATTAAGTTCTTTTTTGTTGAAGATACTATTGTCTATTATGTAAATATCAAGATACATTAACCAAAAAGTTAAATTATATTTTTACTGAAAGATAAATCTTTTTTAAAATTTTAAGAAAAAGCAATTTATATTGTGTAGCAATTACTATCAGCTATAACTGTACACTTTTGGAATAATTATTTCCTCAGATAATTGTATCATGATTGATAAACAGCACCTGGATTTCCCTCCTTTTCTCATGTCTTTAAAATTTGAAACCTTTCTTGTTTTTTTAAATGCCAAATTCACTATAAACTTGTAAGAATTCCCATTTGAAGAAAACTTTGCTTTTTAGTATTCCACGAGAAAGATAAATACAATGAAATATTTAATTTGCAATTCATTAGTAAAGATATTACTTCCACCCATGTTTGAAATTAAATTAACATTTAAGAAAGCATTTTTGGCCAGCCACAGTGGCTCAAACCTGTAATCTCAGCACTTTGGGAAGCTGAGACAGGAGAATCTCTTGAGGCCAGGAATTTGACACCAGTCTTGGACAGCATAGCAAGACTCCATCTCTACAAAAGATAAAAAATTATCCAGGCATGATGATACTTGCCTGTAGTCCTAGCTACTTGGGAGGCTGAGGCAGGAGATTACAGTGAGCTATAGTTGCACTACTGCACTCCAGCCTGGCAACAGAGCAAGACTGTCTCTGAAAACAAATGTTTAAAGATTAAAAGAAAAATTATTTTTATTTCTTTTTTCAGAAAACATCCAGTCTGATGGTGACAAGAACATGACCATCAATTGGACACCTACATTCCTTTCTTCTCCTCAACCAAAAATATACTCTCTAGGCTCCAAGTTTACTGACAGTGCTCATTTCAAAAGTTATTCTACTTCGATTTGTTTGTAATCTGTAATATACTTCTCCACAGAAACAATGTGAAGCATAATGGCAAGGTAACCAAATTAGTCCTTGGAAAACTTCTTAACCAGAGAATTCCTCAATTTAGTATTTTCAAGCTATAGAATATAATCCCCTTATGTAGGAAAGCCTACAGATGAGGCTTTACTGCAAGGATGTGCCATAGTGTCTTGTGGTTTGACTGGGGCAAAAAATTGAAGTCTTCACCTTCTTCCTTTTCTTCCTGGTGACCTAGATATACCTACTTTTCTTCCCTTTACTCTTCCCTTTGGTTCTGCTTAGAATTTATCTCCTTCCTTGGTTCACATAGACAAACAACTTACTTCAATAATAATAATAGTTTAAAGTGCTTACCACATATCAGAAGCTGGTCCAAGCATTCCATGTGCATTATTTCATCTCATTGCTAGGTGTAAAGCATTCTATGTTAGCCCTGTTATACAGATGAGATAGATGAGGACTATAGAAGATGAACCTACGCAACTGTCTTGCATGCTCTGCTCATGTACCCCAAAACCTATAATCCAATAAAAAATTAAAAAAAAAATTAAAAAAAATAAAAAAAAAGAAGATGAATAACCTGGTAAAAACGATGACGTTAGTAAGTAGCAGAATAAAAATTTTAAATATTTAAATCTGGGTAGTTAGACTCTGGAGCCTAGGTTTTGTTAACCATGAGAAAATAGATAAATAGATAATTGTTAGCTGGTAGATAGATTGCACACACACACACACACACACACACACACACACACACACACAAATTTCTCCCCTACTAACGTGAAAATGAAACTAAAACCACCTACCTTATTTTTAAAATTTAGCCACAGAGGGTAAAGCAAAGCCTCATATATCAGCAATAACGTGTGCATCTCATCTCCATTTCATGGAAAAAAATAGAACTATTTTCAAAAAACATACTTTTTAGAATTGAGGCAGTAGCTCTGAATAGACAAGGAAAGAAAGAAATGCACTCTGACAATAGACTCTGGCCTAAGCATGGAAATCACAGCAATGTCTTAAAGAGAGCTGAAGGGAGCAACCCTTCTTTCTCTCTTCACCAGATGGTCTCACAGACCTTACCCTGGCCAGCCTTCAACCAACACTGGAGAAGATGAAAAGGAGGCCTTGGGGTACTGAGTTGCCAGGTAGAAAAGGAGCCCAGCATAGGAATACATTTAGGCTCAGGTGGTGAAGAGCAAAGAAGGTCGGAAGAGAGAAAAACACGAAGTAGCACATATTTATTTCTGCTGTTTCAAATAATAATTAAATGTATAAAGTGAAATTTGTAAATGTATTGTTTTACACAAAAGTTAACACTGAAAAATCTTGAGTCAATTAATGCTAATGTTACTTCATTTCTTTAATCCATTGCTGATAGCTGGGAACATCATGAACACCTCTTGAGCTAGTCATGAGTGACTTATGAGACTAAGCTGTTCTCAGTTCCAGAAATTAGAAATCTTCTTCCAATGTACATTCTTTCATCCTTGCCAGGAAAAGGGATGCATTTTTCCCACTAGGAACTGAACAAGGTCACCTTGGCCCAGGTTGTCAGGAACTAAAACAGTAACAAACACTTGTCTACAGAAAGAAGACAATATTCCTAATAAACATTTCTAACATTTCTTTAAAAAGAAAAGATCCACTAACTTGTAGAAGTTTAATGAATATTTTACAACTATGAGATAATTTGGTTTATTAGTGCAGCTAAGTAATTCTGTTAATGAATGAATGAGTAAATAAGTGATTGGTCCACGAAACAAGTAGTCAGTTGACTTACTCTAAATAGGCAGACCAGCAGTAGTTTTAATAGCAAATTAAATCCAGGTGGCAGCCTGTTGGGCACAAATGGAGACTGGGCATGTCTTTATAGAAGGAGGTGCTGATGTTGGCCACTGTAGGAGAAACTAGACATTTATAATAATAATTTTTAAAAACTGGCCAGGCATGGTGGCTCACACCTGTAATCCCAGCACTTTGGGAGGCCAAGGAAGGTGGATGACCCGAGGTCAGGAGTTCAAGACTAGCCTGACCAACATTGTGAAACCCCACCTCTACTAAAAACACAAAATTAGCTGGGCATAGTGATACATGCCTGTAATCCCAGAAACTTAGGAGGCCGAGGCAGAAAAATAGCTTAAACCCAGGAGGTAGAGGTTGCAGTCAGCTAAGATAGCACCATTGCACACTCCAGCTTGAGCACCAAGAGCGGAATTCCATTTCAAAAAAATAATTAAAAATAAAAACTTTTCATGTACTAACAAACATTGTCATTGGAGTCTGGAATTTGGAGATTCATAACTGATTCTGAAATGAATTAGTTTTTGACTTTGGAAAATTATTTTATTTTAATCTTTTTAAGTTTTTGCTTCTTTTGTAAAATTAGGAAGTTGAAAAAGAAAATAAACATTCCTCATCTCTTTGAGAGAAATACACACAATTTTTTGTTTGTTTTTGACACAAGATCTCTGTCACCCAGGCTAGAAGGCAGGGGCATGAACATGGCTCACTGAAGACTTGGCCTCCTGTGCTTAAGTGATCCTCCTGCCTCAGCCTTGTAGACCCAAGTAGCTGAGAGTACAAGTGTGTGGCACCACACCCAGTTAATTTTTTATTTTTATTTTTTGTAAGGACAGGGTCTCACCATGTTGCCCAAGTGGGTCTCTGACTCCTGGCCTCAAGCAATTCTCCCACCTCAGCCTCCCAAACTGTTGGGATTATAGGCATGAACTACCATGCCCAGCTTTTTTTTTAATGCAAGCGTTTCTAGTTCAGCAAACTGACACAAGAACAGAAAATGAAATACCGCATATTCTCACTCATAGGCAGGTGATGAACAATGAGAACACATGGACACAGGGAGGGGAGCACTACACACTGGGTTCTATTGGGGGGAATAGGGGAGGGACAGCAGGCGGGGGGAGCTAAGGAGGGATAGCATGGGGAGAAATGCCAGATGTCGGCGAAGAAGAGGAAGACAGCAAATCACACTGCCACGTGTGTACCTATGCAACTATCTTGCATGTTCTTCACATGTACCCCAAAACCTAAAGTGCAAATAAGTGATAAAATACCTATCTCAAGCTAGCTTAACCAAAAAATGGGGTTTAGCCTCTCAGATAGCTGAAAATTCCAGGGGTAGAGGGGGCCATTGGCCTAAGTGATTCTGTGGCTTGAATATCATTAGTACCTGTATCACAGGAATATTAATGCTCTCCTTAAGATGTTCATGCCCTGACACTGAAAACTGTGAAATGCTATCTTATATGGCAAAAGGGACTTTGCAGATGTGATTAAGGGTTAAGGAGATTATCCTAGGCCCAATCTAATCCACACAAGTGCTTAAAAGTGAAAAAGGAAGACCTAATAGTTGGTCAGAGAAATGGACATGATAAGGCCTCACTCCACTGTTGATGGCTTTGAAAACAAAAGAAAGGAACCACAAGTCAAGATATGTGGTGGCCTTTAGATCTTGGGAACAACCCTCAATTAAGGCAGAAAGTAAACAGGGGCCTTGGTCCTACAGTAGCAACCCAAATGAGCAGAAATTAGACTTTCCTTTAGCACTTCCAGAAAGAAATACAGCCCTGCCCACTCCTTGCTTTTACTCCAGTGACTTATAACACACTCTGACTTCCAGAACTGTAAGATCACAAACTGTGTTGTTTGAAGCCACTGTGTTTGTGGTAATTTCTTACAGCAGCAACGGAAAACCAACACAAGCTAGTGCTTTTCATCTCTGTATTCTGCATCTTCGTCAGTTCCTTTCCCAAGCCAAGTGCTTCCAAAATTTTCAATCTCCTTCTTATTGTCTTAACAGCATTTTTGGAAAGAAAAGTCTTCTTCCCCGGTAAATTCTGGAAACGTTCCTGGTCTGCTTTCCATTCACTAGAAATGGATCACATGTCCACTCTGGAGCAGTGACTGCTGTTGACATAAATCACATCCCTATTTCTAGAACTGAGGTCACCTCCTTTCCAACCACATGGTGAGATTGGGAAGAAAGGAATTCCATCAAAAATACCTGGGATCCAGATAGAACTGATGCTGGACAGCCAAAACAAGTATCCACTAAGAAAATGGACTTTGAAAAATTATCTGTGAAACAAATAGAAACTTTTCTCTGTCAGGATTTCTTAGACCCTGTAATATACATAATGAATATCCAAGAAGGGGAATATACTATTCCATACCCCCCAAATATTTTAGTTTTTGATTACTGCTATAACAAATTGCCATGCATTTAGTGGCTTAAAACCATGCAAATTTATTACCTTATAGTTTTGGAGTTCAGAAGTATACAGTGGGTATGTATGGCTATAATCCTTTCAGAGGCTTTGGGAGAGAATCTGTTTCCTTGCTTTTTTCGGCTTACAGAAGCTGCCTGCATTCCTTGGCTAGTGGGCCCTTGCTTCACCTTCAAAGCCAACAGTGGGGCATCTTCTAATCTTTGTCTCGCTGACTGACTCTAGTTCTTCTGTCTCCCTCTTATAAGAGCCCTTGTGATTACATTGGGCCCATCTGGCTCATTCCCCCAAACTCAAGATCCTTAATTTAATAAGATTTGTAGTGTTCCCTTTGCCATGAAAGGTAACATATTCTCTTGTCCCCAGGATTAGGGCATGGACATCTTTGGGAACCATTATTCTGTCTACCACATCAAACTTATTTTATGATGTAAAGCAGCCTGCAGTAAAGTATGGCCCATGAGCCTTTCATCTATTTTTATATATACCATGAGCTAAGAATAACTACCACATTTTAAAGGGGTTCTGTAAAAAATTACACGAACACCAGGCGCAGTGGTTCACGCCTGTAATCCCAGCACTTTGGGAGGCTGAGGTGGGTGGATCATGCGGTCAAGAGATCGAGACGATCCTGGTCAACATGGTGAAACCCTGTCTCTACTAAAAATACAAAAAGTTAGCTGGGCATGGTGGCGTGTTCTCAGCTACTCAGGAGGCTGAGGCAAGAGAATTGCCTGAACCCAGGAGGCGGAGGTTGCGGTGACCCGAGATCGCACCATTGCACTCCAGCCTGGGTAACAAGAGCAAAACTTCGTGTCAAAAAAAAAAAATTAGCTTGGCATGGTGGTGCATGCCTGTAATCTCAGCTACTCAGGAGGCTAAGGCAGGAGAATCACTTGAACCCAGAAGGCAGAGGTTGCAGTGAACCGAGATCATGCCATTGCACTCCAGCCTGGGCAATAAGAGCAAAACTGCATCTCAAAACAAACAAACAAACAACAGCAACAACAACAACAAAAATACAAAGAAGAACATACAAAGACCACGTGTGACCTGCAATACCTAAAGTATTTACTATCTGGCTCTTTACAGAAAAAGTTTGCTTATGTAAAGTATCTTACAGGATTTGTGCCTTTTGGAACAAAGATAAAGAAATAATAGAATAAATGATTGTTTCTAGTTGCTTTCCCCCTCTATCCTTTTATTTTATTTGCTAAATGAACACTTATTGGAAACTTATTTGTTTTAGGTGCTGCTGTAGGCACTGGGGATATAAAAATGTAAGTCGTAGCCCCTGCTTCAAGCTACTTACAGTCCATTAGAAAGAAAATCTATGGCCAGGAACAATGGCTTGCATGTATAACCCCAATATTTGAGGGGTAGAGGTGGGCAGATCGCTTGAGCTCAGGAGTTCCAGATCAGTATGGGCAACATGGCAAAACCTGGTCCTTACAAAAAAATACAAAAATTAGCCAGGTAAGATGTTGCACACCTGTAGTTCCAGCTACTTGGGAGGCTAAGGTGGGAGGATGGCTTGATCCTGGGAGGCTGAGGTTGGAGTGAGCCAAGATCACACCACTGCACTCCAGCCTGGGTAATAGAATGAGACTCTGTCTCAAAAAGTTAGATATAGATAATAGATATAGATACAGATAGCAGTAAGCGCAAAAGAGTGCTTTAGGCTGCTTTAGCAGGCTGGGTTGGGTTCAGAGGAGTGCAGACGATGCCTTTTGGTGGGAGCTTAGCCCGTGTCCCTTTCTCTGAGAACTGTCCACTCCAGGTACAGAATTGGACACATGCAACAATTTCTGCAAAGTGTGACCCTGCTCTTGCTCTGTGGTCACTGGTGAATAGGCTAGGATTGACACCCATTTTAACCTAGACGCTTTCCCCCAGGAATTTAAATTAGCAATCACGTTGGATTTTAGCTTGTTCATAAACCACTAATTCCTAGCATTATGACTGGCACATTTGTAGACCTCATTTTGTCTTTGTGGAATTAAAGAGTGCTGCCATATGTTCTCATTGCTCAGTTGTCAAAACTAGCTAGTATCAAAGGACTTTTGACTGTAAAAGACATTAGAAACACCTTAGCAACTGCTTTCACCCCTATGGAGTTGGGCTAGCACTGAAAAGTAAAAGTTCTCTCTGTAAAAGAGTGAGGCACAGAATACATGAGATTTAGGCTGACTAGAGCTCTCTCTCCTCTTAGTAATTGCATTTTGGATTGCGTTCAGGCCTACACTAACAGGCCTGGGTCTAACCCTATACTGCCCAGATATTCAATCCAGGACTCAATCCTCCATGCAAAGTTAATTCCTCGATTGCACTCCCATGCCACTGTGTCCATATTTTTATTTACCACTTAAACTGAACTGCAATGATCTCCTTACTAGTCAGCTTCCCTCATTGGCTTAGGAGTTCATATTGTGCCTCTGTATAGTAAAATTTAATCATATCTGAAAAAGGAAGGAAAAAACCAACGATCTAATAAAGATGTTAAAAAAAATTAGCAATCACAGATGCTAGTCAGTCTCTGTAAGTGTTGGGAAGGAATAGGAAGTTAGAGTAGCTACATTTGCCCTCATGTACTTAAAGATACATAAAAGTCTATGGGCAAAAAAATAAAAAATGTGAGCAGAAAAGCAGAGAGAAGAAGTGGTCTGAGACCATGTATTCCTGAATTAATAGAGTTTTTTCCATGCTCTAGGTCCTCATGACCACTATCCGTGGTGCTGGAGCAGATACCGGGGACTCCCGGTAGTTAGTTTCTGTTTGTACAGAGAGATCCAAGGAGAGTAGCTGCAGTGGCTGGATTGGCTGTTGTAGGAACACAGGCAGTGGCTATTTAGCAACTAGTTAGCAAAAGTTTCAAGATTTTAGCCAATGCTTTGGCTGTATCTGAGCATACCTGCTTATGTCTGCATTCTAAAGCCCACTTTCACTGAAAATAATTGAAATCCATTTTTGTTACTTGCAAACAATCTTCAAGAAGGGTAGGGATTTTAAAGAAGAAAGGAATGTATTCTACCTTGCAGGTCAAGGAAACATGTATAGTGTGAGTAACACCTGAGCTGACTCAGGAAAGTTGAGAAAATGTGTGCCAATGGGAAGTTAAGGAATAGAGTTCAAACAGCAAGAATGAGGGTAGATGAATAACATGGTTTATGCCTGCCATCGTGTTAGGGATCATGGGTGCAAAGACAAGTACAACAGATGTGGTTCCTACCTTCATGGAGCTTAAAGCCCGGTGCGTGAGACAGGCAAGCTTATAACTACAATACAATATCATAAGCATCTTTGAGAGAAAAATATCTATGACTGATTTCTAACAAAATATGTAAGAAGGGCACTTTATTCAGACTTTGAGGGTCAAGGAATTTTGTCAGAAACTTTATGATTAGTAACAAAGATAGCAGGGTGGCAGGAGTTGGGGAGTGAGGGAATGACTTCAGATGGAAGGAACATCATGTGCAGAGGCCCTACGCTACATTCCTTCTACTTAAGACACGTAGACTGCTGTCTTTTTCATGCATCGACCCTTCATGGATGGGCCCTTTTACGTGGGCTTGTTCATTAAACCAGGAACATAGCAGGAAGAATATCTGAGGAAGGGAAAGATGATAACTTCAGTGTTGAACACATCGAGTTGAAACTGTCAGTGAGCATCTGGCTGTATTTTTTTTTCAAAAAAGACATTTAAGATTTGAGTGTGAAACTCTGAAGAGTGGTGTGGATTGGAGAAACGACTTGGGAATAACCCACATGTAGATCATGAGTAAAAGCCCAGAGTGCATGAGCTTGCCTGAGTAGCAAATGTAGAGGAGAAAAAAAGCCAAGAACATAACTCCAAAGAACAATTAATGCAGAAAAAGAACTGAGAGGGAAAAAGTTTAAATGTGAAGGAAAATTGGGAAAGTAGAGAGTCACGGAGGCCAACCTACACAAACATTTCAATGAGGAGAGATGGTCAACTGTGTCAAATCCTGCTGAGTGGCGAAGTAAGACAGGTCTAAAAGTGTCTACTGGATGTAGCAGAAAGGAAATTTTGGTCATCTTGGAAAGAACAGTTCAGAGAATTTATGGGAATGAATGTCAGATGGCAATAGTTTCAAAGTCATTTGCAAAGAAGTAGGAGCTGCAGCCATGAGCTCTGTGTATCACTCAGGGAAATAATGAAACAGAGGTAGGCACATTTTTCAACTTCTGATTAAATTCTGGAAATGGAGAACTGTTAATTGGATATAATTTTTGATTCAAGATTAAAGTAACTTAATTCAATTCCATAAAAAAATGAATTTCTACCATTTAGGTTATCTGTTTTATTGTAGAATAAATTATAAATGAAAAAATCATTTTCTTTCAGTCATCAAATTAGTAATATCTAGGCACATTTATTAACAACATAGAGGTAATTTCCTAATCTTTTAACCTTGTCATTTGCATAACACCTCAGGGTTCAAAAATATTTGTTCAGCCTTAAAACTAAATTTCCAGGAAATCATTGTTATTATTATTTTCTCTGTTTTACACATGGGAACCTGAGGTCCAGAGTTTAAAGTGACTTTTCTGAGGTCTCTCATCACCTCAAAGTGGTATGGTTAACATCATTCATTCAATTCAATGAAATATTCCCCCAATACCTTATTGTGACAAGTGTTAGGAGATGTCCCTTGTCACCACCAACTCTCTCCACACTACAGTCATAGGACCTCCTCTAGGACAGACAGTACTGGATAGAGTCGAGCACAGAGGATAGAGTGAACCAAGAAAACAAGTGCAGCACTAATGCCTCGCTTCCAGAGCAACCTACCTCTTCCACCAAGGGCTGGGTTTGTGTTTTTCCTCGTATTCCGAGATTTCAGTCTGCTGTAGGTCTTAGCCCAATCCTTATGTAGTGTCATTCATGAGTTGCTCATTATTGGTATGTAGTGAGAAAAAAGAAAGCTCAACACAGATAGACCCTAGAAGCAACTAGAAGAAGAAGAGCCTGTGAAGAAAACTAAGAGAAGCTGTCAGAACTTTAGGAAGAGAATCAGGTGATACTGGTATCTGCTTCACTAAGGAGGGGAGATTCATTCTGTGAAAGAATTCTTGGCATTGTCAAATGTCACAAAGAATTTAAATAAGATAAAGTTTAAAAGTGTCTATTGGATTTTGCCAATAAAAGGTCATTGGTGACTTTGCCAAAGCAGTATGCACTGGCCAAATATAGTTGTACAAGTTACTAATTGAACAAAGACACAAACCTACATTTCACTCATGTAGCCATCTTAGAGGAGGAGACGTACTTTCTAATTGGGTCAAAGTTCTGTTACAGAGAGTTGAAAATGAAACAAAAGGAGAGCAAGAGGGCATATCCTGGGATCTAAGATCAGTTCTGCTGTTGGGCAAGTTTAAACAGCCAGGAACAAGAATTTTCACTGTGGCAGGAAGAGAGTAATCAGAAGAGAGGGGTTGGAGGAATAAACAGAAAGGGAGAAAAGAGAAAAGAAACTGTGATGGAATGTGGGTTCTGGCTTTTCTTGCTAATACTTCCTAGCTGTTTATTCTCTTAATCCTATGTTTGTAGAGCACCACATAGTTTTAAAGGTTGTTTTACATTGCATTTGATTCTTTGAAAACCTTAGGAGATGAGTAATGAAGCATTCTTATCTCCCTTCCACATGAGGAAACCTATGGGCAAGAAGTTCAATGCAAGTGGTGGAGACAGAGAATGTATGTTGTAATGGATCAAAGATGTATCTTGCTTGCAAATTCAGGTGCTCATTCTAGCACAGTCACTAGGAGCAAGTTACATCAAACCATGGGATCTCCGTTTGCCCAGTTGTTTAATAGAACACATAATGCATATTATGTAAGGATGTGAGGATAAACCAAAAACCTAGGACAGAGCCAGGCACAATCAACGTACATAATCTCGCTTCTCCCTTCTTCACCTGGAGCTCATATTCAGGTTATCTGACTCCAGGCTGATAGTTATAAAATTCATGGCTACTATGGTCATTTACTCATTTATTTGTTTTAAAATCTGTGTAGGCTTCAGTTTAATGAGTCTGAGAGAGTTACTCCTAGAAATTAAGTTTCTTACTGTTTTTGAAACAGAATCTCTCCAATTGTG
The DNA here is from genome assembly GCF_049354715.1 of Callithrix jacchus. NCBI lineage: Eukaryota > Metazoa > Chordata > Mammalia > Primates > Cebidae > Callithrix > Callithrix jacchus. The sequence goes on along the minus strand of NC_133503.1, from coordinate 122,364,552 downwards.
TCGTTACAATTTGGAACGCCTCTAAAAATTACCTATCTTTCTTCCTGCACATGTACTCAGAGGAGTAACAGAGTTTCATGGCTTTCAGGGAATAGAGATGGAAGAAAGCATTATTTTTGTGTTAAACTACGGTATTATTAAGCTGTAAGAATTGTTGCAGATTTTATAGCTCATATTTTATTGTACATCACATACGATTCAACTTATATGATTAGAGAACATGAATACTAGGGAGAAAATCAGCATGCATATAATCTAATAAATTGTCATTATAATTTTAAAATCCTTTGCAAAATCAGTAAATATGAGTTTAACTTATATAATGATACACAAGCACATTGATATGATGCTTTAGTGTATAAACATTGGCTGCTCATGGAGATGGATTCTGGTAACAAAGAATATAGCATCTTAAAATTGATGCTAGCATTGTATATCCAAATAGAGAATAAATGCAATCAGAATATTTTTCATATGTTTAGTATTATAGTGTTGCTGACATCATTATATATTATATTTGGTAATGTTAATCTCAAAATGCACAATATAGCTGTATGATCTGTAAAACGCAGATGTGATAATGTACAGCTTCATTTTGGTATTTATTATCAGATTATCATCATGTGTATCAATTTTAAAGAGTCTGATCTTGAGAACTATATTTACTTTTTCTTCTAATATTATACCACAGGGTGTGCTAGATATGGCTGTAGATAATTCTCTCTGCATTTCTGGGTCTATGTAAAAACCCTCTTGCAGGTAACCAATGAAACGAAAAAGAGACATATAAACAGTTGGTTTATATAGATTTTTCAAAATGCTGGTATTCTGATCCATACTATGTGTGGAATTTGTTTTAGGTTTTGGGAAAGAAAAATGGAAGTTACTACAGCTGTGAGTCAAGAAATTAATTCCAGGGAAAATAAAGAATACTTCCTTTCCTAAAAGAAAGCAACAAAATATGTTTTTGGTTTGGATGTGTTTCTTGATTTTGTGTCATTGGCTAAGAAATATACCTGTCCAGAAGAGCAACACCATCTAATGTGACATTATTAACCTATTTCATAACTGTAATATGCGAACACCCCTATTCACAATGTTCTAGTTTAAAAAGATGACTGATTACATACAGTGTTACTCTTCAAAATAGTAAACAAAGGATTTGCAAAAATGTGTGTATGTGAGTGTGTGTGTGTGTGTGTGTGTGTTTCATACAGTTTAGTGTCAACGAAAACTGTGTAGAAAAATGAGAAGTCTTATTTTTCAGGGATAGAAAAAGCACAGAACAGTTTTACATACAATAAAATCATTAGAAAGATTCTTGTTTAATAACAAATTCAGATATTCCATGGTTAAAACCAGCTCATCAGTGATTTCACTGTCTCAGAAACTGTATTTATATGGGTTGTATCCTTATTCCTTAACTCCACATTTGAATAGTGCTCTACCACATCTTTCCATTTAGCCATTGTTAACAGCTGTTATAGCTGAGCAGTCTGTATTCCTTTTCTCTGTTAAAAAATTGTAATGTTTCCTAATTCAAGCTTTTTACTAAGTGTTGCAATGCCATATTTATATTCACAATTTAATCCAAGAATGGCAAAAAACTTTTTATTAGAAGATAAAATGGGCCTATAACTTTTTGCCAGTTTCGAGTTAATCAAAACCCAACCTCAATGCCTCTGGTATTCAGTAGGCTACTAAAGAAGATATTGGACCCCCATGACACAAGTTTATCTAAATTACAAACCTGCATATGTACCCTTGAACTTAAAGCTAAGAAAAGTAAGATATTGAAACAAACTTTACAGATATCACTGCGAATAAAAACTTTCACAAAAAGAAATGTGTTTGTTGTTCTAATATTATGATTACATGCTAGAATCATAACTTGGGTTTTATATATATAAATAATATATATATATTCATATAATTTTATAATTTATATATAAATTTATATATAATATATAAATATATAAATAAAATTTATATGCATAATTATATATATTTATATATAATAAATATATAATGTATATAATTTATATAAAATTTATATATATAATTTATATATATGTCAGTTTTTTAGTAGATTGCAGCTAATTTAATGATCCATTCAATGTTATATCAGGCTATGTCAAACTGACAAAAGACTCTTTTTATAACCTCTATAATGCTTTATTCTAATGAGCATATTTGTTCATAAAAATAGAATAGATGCTTTTTCCTTAATTATTTTTTTCTTTACTTGGTATCCTTATTTGAAAAGACAAACAGAATACCAAAAAATAAAAATTAATGTGCTGACATTATGAATAATTTTTAGAAATAAAAGAGTCTGGAGCACTAATTATTGAAGACTGGTTAAGTAAGTTACAGTGCATTCATATAATGGAATAACATGTGGCCATTTAAGGAACATTGTAAAAGAATACTTATTGAAATGGGAAATTGGTTCTGCCAAGAAAAGTATAAACAGAATATATAATATGAATTTATAGTAAAGATATGCCAAGATCTTAGCAGAGATTTTATTTAGGCAGTCAGATTAGTGGTTACTAAAAAATATTTTTTTAAATCTTTTCTTTGTGCTTCTCTGTAGTTTAAAAATTATCTTCATCGGCTATTTAATATTTTTAAAATTAAATTAGGAGGATGTTATAAAGATATCCTCATTAAAAAGGAGAGGGAAAAACTATTAAGTTCGCTCTTGCCACTGATCATAATGTTGAGTTCATACCAATCCACCATCCTCTGCCATTAAACTCCCTCAGTGACAAGGATCACCAAGACTCCTTGGGAGCAAGGAACACTGGTATTAGTGGCAAAAGACCAACAAGAAATGGAATGCATGACTTTTTTCTCAAGCTCTTCATTATGAGTTTATACCTAAAATATTCTCAGGTTTGATTATGATTGTTCAACCTAGTTGAAGAAAGTCATCATCTGATCATCATTATTTAGTTTTTCCCCAAGTGTTGGGGCTTAAATATCCCCCCTTAATACTAAACATATACTAATCAAAATTGTTGTGTATAATGGTGTTTTTACAGAATGCATAAAAAGCCACTATCATCACTTTAAAGTAGTATTTTGTAAAGTATTTTACAAAGGCAAAAGCATTTTTAACTTATTTTGTGAACGAAGAAGAAAAGATCATTTCTGTTAACCTTTATCTTTACTCGATATTAAATCATCTGGCACATTTGTCATTTCCCCATATTTGGCATTTTCTGCACATTGTTAATGCTGATTCTATCTGGTCATCTGCCAATGGGAAATCAGGTGTCAACAGTCACTTTTGTGTTTGAGGCCCTACAGGAAATGAAGACATATTCTTTTGGTTCCAAAAAAATCCATAAAAAGGGACAAATTCTTATAGCATATTTAAAACATATTATTTAAGGATGCTGAACTTACACGTATAATTTTTTAAGTGTACAAGTTCTTCCATACTTGCATGAGCCAAAGAATAAAGACAGAACTGGAGCTCAAGAATACTTCCTTCAAATATTCGGGTTTTAAAAATCAAATCATTATACATACGGTTTTGGAAGACACAGCCTAAACTTCTTGCCTGTTTCCTAACAGGTACTTTTAGAATACAACTAAGAAAGCAATTCAAATAGTACTGAAAAATTTTTAAATGATACTAAAAGTAAAAATTAATAGAGAAATAATCTATTCATATAGGTCTAACCGATTTGATTTGAATTGCCTAATGATAAAAATGGAGATGTATGTTTCTTAGGGGGCCAGTACTCTGAGTCAAAGGCCATGCCAGTTCCACCCTCCATCAATAGTGTGACCTTGGGCAAAATCCAGGACCTCTCAGGGCTAAGGTAGCTTAGCCACACTTTACACAGGAATTTTAATCAGTTTATGTTTAATGGCAAGGGGAAGAATATTTAAGCTCCTAATAATCTATCAGGTGCATTCTAGCTGAAATTTATTTGTACACACACACAAACATACTATTACTATATATACATACATAAAACATTTATAAATTTTAACACATAAAGCTATACTAGAAATGAAAGCTTATATACTGAACTGCCCCAACCTTTCTATTTGCAGCCAGCTACCACCCCAGTCTAATGTTTCACTTTATATAAATTCATTTATTCTTTTACTCATTTCAAATATGTGATGATAGAACTATAAAATCAACATTTAGTTGCTCTGCATAACCCAAAATAGCAAATAATTTAAAAATCACTTCCACTTGACTTTAGAATCTATTACATGCATTGTTTTTCCAGAAAATTTACCTCATAATTATGTTGTGTGAGAATGAAATGAGTTTCAATTCCAAATTCACACATTGAATTCTGACTGCTGGGTGATGAGAAGAAGCGTACCCGGGTTAACATTTGCCATGTTGCCGTGGATAATTAGGACTGATTGCATGTGTTTTTAACTCTAAATTTGGCATCAACTCTTACGAGTCCAGGTTACCATTTACTGTTTTATATCCTTTTTGAGAACTTTGTCAGAATCTTATCTTTTCCTTTTACAAATTTTTTACGATGTGTGAATTCTGTATACTTTTCATATACTCCATATAAGCATTATCTTCTCCCTTTCTGTGAGAGTTGCCTAACACAATAAAAAAGTAGGAAATTCTTTTAAGAGAGAGCTCTCACTAAGCTTATTGTATTTATAAGATATTATTATATAAGAATAATTCTTAACTGCACCCCACCTCTCTAAACCTTCACTGTAAACTGAACTCTTAACTCAATTCTGGTCCACTCAGGTGAAGTCCACTCTTCCCGCCTAGTGACTTTCTCACTTCCTGGATCATCATTCACATCAGGACTTTGGACAACTCTCACTCCTCTCACTCTGTGTGTAGGTGCCCTTATTTTGTATCCCTGAATTTGTTTTTTAATTTTAGAATTCGTCTCAATCGACAACCTCAAAAGATTTGCTTTGTGTATGATAATACTTCGAAGACCCACTTCCCAGAGGTAGTATAATGCATTTTGACTACTGAAATACTACCACCTGGATTTACTAGTCCCTTTGTAAACTGAAACATTAATAATTGATTATGCCACAAAAGTTCAGTCTAATGTTACTTTTAGAACACTGTTATTAATTGGGACATTTCTAAATATAATATTTTTAAATGTCTGGGGCTTCATTTATGTATTCATTCAACAAATATTAATGACTGCTTGTTATAGATCAACACTCCCTGTTGCTATGGGAACAGTGGTTAACATAGCAGACCAAATGCCTATTCTCATGGAGAATATTTTCCAGTTGGTAGAGTTGAACAACAAACCAAAGGGAAAATGTCAGATTATGATATGAGCTATGAAGGAAGAAAAACAATAAGGTAATGGATAGAAGGTGTGTGAATTGATTTAGATTAGGCGGTCATGAAAGACAGTTGAAAAGGTGACATTTATGCTGACTTCCAAATGACCAAAAAAAAAAAAAAATGGCAAAACAAATGATCAGGGGTAAGATCTGCGGCATTAGAGCAGATGCAAAGTCTGTAAGGAGGTGTGAACTTGGCTTGTTAATGGTCAGACTCTCTGGTTGGAACGCAGTGAATAAGGGGAAAAGTGGGATGAAATGTGGTCGAGGAGAGAAGCAAGGTCCCAGTCACATAGGACATTGCAAGCTGTGGAAGAAGAAAGTAGGGGAAAGCCATCACATGATTTTATGGAGTGAGGCACACTCTAATTTCTATTTTTAAAAGATGATTCACTGAGTGGAGACTAGACTGTGAAGTGGCAAATGTGGAGCAGATAGATCAGTTTTAGGAGGTCTTTGGCATCACTCAGGTGAGAGACAGTGGTAGCTCAAACTGAGTGGTAGCTGTGGCAGTGCTGAGGAGTAGACATATCCAGGATATGTTGGGGGGTGCGGGTGCTAGGGGAGGGATAGCAGGGTGTGGGGGGATTGAGGAGGAATAACATTAGGAGAAATACCTAATGTAGATGTTGGGGGGATAGATGCAGCAAACCACCATGGCATGTGTATACCTATGTAACAATCCTGTACGATCTGCACATGTATCCCAGAACTTAAAGTATAATAACAAAAAAGAGAAAGAAAAAGAAATAACAACCTCATCAAAAAGTGGGTGAAGGATATGAACAGACGCTTCTTGAAAGAAGACATTTATGCGAACAACAAACTTATGAAAAAAGCTCATCATCACTGGTTATTAGAGAAATGCAAATCAAAACCACAATGAGATATCATCTTACACCAGTTAGAATGGCAATTATTAAAAAGTCAGGAAATAACAGATGCTGGAGAGGATGTGGTGAAATAGGAACACTTTTACACTGTTGGTGAGAGTGTAAATTAGTTCAACCATTGTGGAAGACAGTGTGGTGATTCCTCAAGGACCTAGAACCAGAAATACCATTTGACCCAGCAATCCCATTACTAGGTATATACCCAAAGATTATAAATGATTTTACTATAAAGACATTTACACACGTATGTTTATTGCAGCACTGTTCACAAAAGCAAAGACTTGGAACCAACCCAAATGCCCATCAGTAATAGACTGGATAAAGAAAATGCATCATATATACACCATGGAATACTATGAAGCTCAAAAAAGGATGAGTTCATGTCCTTTGCAGGAACACGGATGAAGCCAGAAACCGTCATTCTCATGTGGAGGGGAACATCACATATCGAGGCCTGTTGGGGCATGGGAGTCTGGGAGAGGGATAGCATTGGGAGAAATACTTAATGTAATGTAGATGATGGGTTGATAGGTGCAGCAAATCGCCATAACACGTGTATACTTATGCAACAAACCTGCACATTCTGCACATGTATCCCAGAACTTAAAGTATAATAAAAATAAATACATAAATAATTGGAAATTTTTTTTTAAAAAAAGTAACACTAATACAAATTGCTTCAGGATTGATTGAAAGTAAGGAAAATACAAAATTAGGCTGATTCTGAGATTTCTTGCCTGGATAGTGGTGCAGTTTGCTGCAGGGAAGATGACTATAGGAAAGGAGCACTGTTAGAAAGCACAGGGAACCTCATCAAGTTTTGGTTTGTTAACTTCGAGGTGCCTATTAAACTTCCGGCAAAGATCTCAAGCAGGCACTTGGACTTCTTTAAGTCTAGAAAGCAGGTGAGGTCAGAGCTAGGCATAGAACTATCGAAGCATACGTGAGATCAAATAAAATAATATACTTAAAAATCTTTCAAGTTTAAAATAGTACTCAATATGATTCTCTTGTTTTCTCTTTCACAGTGGGGGAGGTGGGGAGAATCAGAAATGGAGGCTAATTGTTCCACTCTAAATGTGAAGGTGTGTGGAGAAAACCATCTCTTTTTGAGGTAGTCCTTTTCCAAACTCATTTATTTTTAATTTTATTTTTTTCTTTGTTCAGATTTTTTACTCTTTCTCTTTTCACTTCAATAGATTTGGGGTACAGGTGACTTTTGGTCACATGAGTAAGTTATTTAGTGGTGATTTCTGAGATTGTAGCACACCTGTTAGCGGTGCAGTGTGCATTGTACCCATTGTGTAGTCTATCCCTCAACCCCTTCCCAACATTTCCCCACACACACTGAGTCCCTAAAGCCCATTACATCATTCTTATGACTTTGCATCCTCATAGCTCAGCTCTCACTTATAAGTAAAAACATATATTTGGTTTTCCACTTCTGAGTTAATTCACTCAGAATAATGGCCTCCAGCTCCACCCAAGTTGCTGCAAAAAGGCATTATTTCATTCCTTTTTATGTCTGAGGAGTATTCCATAGTGTATATATACCACATTTCTTTACCCATTCTTTAGCTGATGGGCACTTAGGTTAGTTTCATATCTTTGCAATTGCGAATTTTGCTACTGTAAACATGCATGTGCATGCATCTTTTTCATATAATGACTTCCTTTCGGTAACTATTCAGTAATGGGATTGCTAGATTGAGAGGTAGTTGTATTTTTAGTTCCTTAAGGAATCTCCATACCGTTTTCCATAGTGGTTTTACTAATTTACACTACCACTTGTAGTGTGAAAGTGTTCCCTTTTCACTACATCCATGCCAATATCTATAGTTTACTTTTTACTTATGGCCATTCTTGCAGGAGTAAGGTGGTATCTCATTGTGGTTTTAATTTGCATTTCCCTGATGATTAGTGATGTTGACCATTTTTATATGTTTACTGGCTATTTGTATATCTTCTTTCGTTGGTTCACACCTGTAATTCCTGCACTTTGGGAGGCTGAGGTGGGTGGATCATGAGGTCAAGAGATCGAGACCATCTCAGCCAACACAGTGAAACCCTGTCTCTACTATAAATACAAAAATTACCTGGGCATGGTGGTGCACCTGCAGTCCCAGCTTCTCAGGAGGCTGAGGCAGGAGAATCGCTTGAACCCCGGGAAGTGGAGGTTGCAGTGAGCCAAGATCAAGCCACTGCACTCCAGCCTTAAAACAGAGTGAGATCCTGTCTCAAAAAAAAAAAAAAAAAAAAAGTCTATTAATGTCCTTTGTCCACTTTTTGAAGGGATTTTTTTTTTCTTGCCTATTTGTTTGAAAAGCTCATTTAAGGATGAAAAATTCATCATGGAAACTTCATTTTGATGTGCTTATATGGTCAGAGAATAAGCACCTTTTCCTTATCTTCAGATTCTTAAGCATCTGTAGGAAAAGCTGTTCATGCAGTAGCTGTAAATATTAATGACATCACAGTATACCAACCAAGAACAAGAGTCAGAAATTCCACCAGCAAACATTCTTGTGTGATTTCCTGGAAGATGTTAGAAATAGAAAAATTTATTCAGAATTCCAATAAGCAGATAAATATTTACATGGTCTTCTGTAGGAAAAGTAAACGCATTTTGTGTCTTTTAAGTTGCTTCTTTGCTTACTATCACTAGAGGAGTGATATCAGGACCTGGCTTCCAAAAGATGTATGATGATGTAATAAATCGACAGATGACCTCTGTAATTCCTTGACACTTTTTAATGGAGTCTCTTAAGTATTGCAGGGATGTATAATGTGGTTATCCTACATAATCATACAAAAGATCATCATTCCATATTTTAAAATTCCACAAGGATTTTTGGGTGTATATTATCCAGGTTTTTAAAATGCCAACAAAGTGAATATTGCCATATTAAAAGTTTATTTATTTATTTAGAGACTGAGTCTCGCTCTTGTCACCCAAGCTAGAGTGCAATGGTGCGATCTCGGCTCACTGCAACCTCCGCCTTCTGGATTCAAGTAGTTCTCCTCCCTGAGCCTCCTGAGTAGCTGGGATTACTGGTGCACACCACCACACCCAGCTAATTTTTGTATTTTTAGTAGAGTTGGGGTTTCACCATGTTGGCCAGGCTGTTTTCGAACTCCTGACCTCAGGTGATCCACCCCCTCAGCTTCCCACAGTGCTGGGATTACAGGCTTAAGCCACCATGCGCCTTGTAAAAGCTTTTTAGAATATGAAAATGAGGTTTTATCTTTCCATGCATGCTTATTAATTGTAATGATTAATAGATCAGAATCACTTTAAAATTCTCATTTCCCCTTCATCATAACTGTAGATAGAGATGGACAAATAAACAAATGTCCAAGTCAGTGAATTTACCTAATGGTAGGTATGGATATTGTTCTTTGTTGCTGCTGCTACTGCTATTTAAAGTTTGTTTTGTTATCCTTTGTTTTCATGTAGTAGGAACTTTGTCCTGAATTGTTCCACTTGTGATCTCTGAGGATCTAGGAAGCTATAAAAGTGTCTAGTACAACCCAAGAAAACTGTCTTCGTTCTCTCCCCCAGCAATATGCAATCCAATCACTTTTGTAAAATGTCAAATAATAAACTTTGAAGTTATGGCACCTTCTCTCAATAGAAACACTTCTACAGAGTCACTATTCTCTCCTTTCTTTTAATGCACATAAACTGTTACTCCATATCAGGCCCTGTTTTAACCTAAAAAAATCATATTTCCCTAACAATCTCACTCATCAATGTTTCAAATTCTGGGAAAAGCATTCTTGTTATTACGTGACACGTGCAACATTTAATGTCTATTATTTAACTGCTGTTTATTTGCTCTTTGCATTTCAGATGAATTGTGACATTTTCTTTTCCATTGTCTTATTAATAATGTTCCAAATGCATTATGGGGAACATAGTCATCCTTAACTATAAGATAGAAAAATTCCAGTTCTTATTGCACAAATGGAAGTTCAGAACAAAACTAATAGATACATTTGGTAAGTAATTAAAATTCATTTATTTATTCAACATATTTATTAAGTCCCAGTTATTGTGCTATTGATTGGGGATATAAAGATGTGTATGATACAGTCCCTCTCCGAAGAGGCTTACTGTGTGGTGGAGGGAACTGTACATTCGAGAGAGTAAGCACACCAAAGTGTTACATGAAAGTGAGAGTAGTATAGGGAGGAAGAGAAGCATTTTCAATTCTGTGTAATAGATGTCACAGAAAAAGGTGTCTTTTTAAAGCTTTATGTTATTAAGAAAAAGAAACCACATTATCTGCATAATCCTCATTTGGATAACTTCATTTTTTAAAAGTTGTCTCTAACAGTATTTTTGCCTCTGTGATGCCGAAGCAATCTTTTGAAAAATAAAAATTTGAACAACTCATTCTTTGGTTTTACCAGGATGTACTCAAACCATTTGGTTGATAATTACAATAAATATTTTGGACATAATTCTGACATAGCCCAGACTCTTGCCTAGAAGCTTCAAAGTTTTTGAAATTACAATCACTGTCCAGCCAAGTGATTTTCCAAATATAATTAAATTCAATTCAACTATTGTTTGAGTGCTCACTTGTTGCTATGAAAGTAAGTTTATGTTTTGGGACACAATGTAAATTCTACTGCATTTACTTTCCGTGTAGGCCTAATGATTTTCATTGCAGTTTTTTTCTTCTGATTTTTCTTTTAGAGAATAAAAAACAGAATGTTATTAAATAATAAGAGGACATCAACAGGGTCTCCAAGATAAATGAAAGGAGAGTGGGTACAAGAAAGGGTGAAAGTTAATTAATCTATTTTGAAAAAAACACAAAATAAATTCTGGTTATTAATCTTGGAATTAGCTAAAAAATTGATTTTCTTATTTGAAAGTTTGATTGTCCTCTCTCTCACCTCTCATTTACCCCTCAACAAAGATCTCTGTTCCAACCAGTTCATTTTAAATTCCGCTTGACAAGGTCACAATAACCACCCGAAGTAAGTTCATTTTCCTTTTATTTTGAGTTTCTGGCAATATTTGACATCACTGCCAATACCCACATTCTTGAACACTGTCATCCCCTGACTATATGATTCTAGATTTCCTTTCACCTATTTGGTCACTCTTTTAAATTTTTCTTTTAAGATTATTTCTTAAATATTTGCATGCTTCAGTGTTTGGTCCCATGCTCTCTTCTCTTCTTACTTTATACTAGCAGTTCTCATTTTTTTTTTAGCTACTAATGCTTTTCAGAATCTGATAAAAGCTATGCACTTGCTCCAGAAAAATAAACATAGATATGTACCAAAAAGTTTTGTGCATTATTAAAGCTGATTTACTAGACAAGACACCTCTCTCTGTTCTACCCAATTTCATAATACAATCTTATCCACTTGCCATCAGTACTATTCATAGTTCTCAAATTTATGCTTCCAGCTAAGATCTGTTTGCCCCATGTGCCAGATTCACATATCCAACTGTCTAGTGGATTTCTCTCATAGGTTCCTCAGATACCTAAAATTCAACATGTCCAAAATGTAACTCCTTATTTTCTTCCCCTAAACACATGTGTGCCTCCTCCTTTGTTCCCTATCCTAGTACGTGGTACCACCATCAATCCAATTATGTACAGAAACCTCTCCTTTCATCCCCCATTGCTCTTCATCCCAACGTCTGCCATCCTCACCCAGGGCCACCATTTTCTCTCTTACCTCCTGTGATTGCCTACTATCTGGTTCTCCTACCTCCAACTTGTTTCTCCTACAATGTATTCTCTGTGTTCACGCAAATGAAAATATGATTGTGTCACTTTCCTCAAAACTTCACATCATCATGAGGAAGAAAATTGCAATTTCTAGGCATTTGTTCACCAGCAAGTAGAACAGTCTCCAAAGCGTAGTAGATTCTCGGTACGTGAGTTTCCTAGGCCTGCCGTAACAAAGTGCCACAAATTTAAAACACCAGAAATTTATTCTCTCACATTTCTGAAGGCCACGAGTCCAATACCCAGGTGTTAGCAGGGCCATGCTGCCCCTGAAGTCTCTAGGGGAGGATACTTCTTTGTCTCTTTCAGCTTCTTGCCACCCCAGACATTCTGCAGCTGCAACCACTCCCTCCGTCTTCACATGGTGGTCTTCTCTCTGTCTGTGCGTTCAAATTTCCATCTTCTTATTAGGATACCAGCTACCCTGAATTAAGGCCCACCTTAATGACCTCATCTTAACTTGATTACATCTGTAAAAGTCCTATTTGCAAATGAAGAGCCATTCACAGGTACTGGGATTAGGACTTTAACATATCTTTTGGGGAACATAATTTATCCCATAACAGTAAATAGGAGGAATATTTGATTTATTGATTTTATTTTCTCACATTGATTTCCTTTTGCAAGTCTAAGGACTTTATATATCTTAACTCATGTAACACTCACAATAAATCTGTGAGTGAGATACTGTTTGTCTCTATTTAACTAATGAAAAAAAACTGAGGCAGAGAGGTTAAGTAATTTGCCTAGGGTCACACAGCCAGTAAATGACACAATAGGAATTCCAACCCATGTAGTAAATATTTGGTGAATGAATGAATGAAATAATAAAATACTTTCTTACATAGTCTTGTAATAAGTATAAGTTGGATGATGAATTAGGACTTAAAAGTCTCTTGATGCCTATTTGCTGAATGAAAGAATGGATGTTTTATGAGGCTTTTTAGAAGCTACCTCACACGGGGCCTTCTGTTTTAAGGACTCTTTCCTCTTCCTGGTTCCTATATCAATGCTATAGTCATTCTGATCTTTTGTTTCCTTGAACTATTCTCACTCACTTTCCATTTTTCTCCATTTTCCCCAACTCTGATGCTTAATAAAATTTGCAGCTCTAATCTTCAGTATTCTTCTGGCCTTTTAATTTGGGATTTAAAATTGATGCCTTGGTATTTGATCTTGACTCTAAAAGCATTCTGCTTTGGCTTCCTGCTAACTCTTAGCACTCTTTCTTAACTCTAAGCTGGTATCACTGATCCCCAACCTGGCTATGTGGCTAGCACCCTGCTTCTCCATAAGGTGTTGGTAGAGTGAGGTAGGTAGATACTGAGCAAGAATGATCAGGCATTGGATTTAGTCTGTGCTCTGGAAAGAAGCATCAAAAAGTATACATAGGAAGGGGACAGTAATTAGAGTTCACAATGATGCCCCAGCAGCCATTCTGGGGATGCAAGACTCTGTAGAATAAACTGGAATCCTAAACTACAAGCAGAGTCAAGCATAGGCTACAAGAGATGAGTGAAATTACAGAGTATGTCAAACAAATATCGAAGACTGCAATTCTTCTCATGCAGCTTTAATTGGGTCACCTACAGGTACAGGATTTTTTCTTCTGGGCATTTTAAAGGGACTGCTGGCCTCTGACATTTGTACAAAGGTTAGACAAAATTCTCCTTATAGTCTTAAAATCTTGATAAAACCAGTAAAATGTATTTTTAAGAGTTTGTGTTCACCATAGACATATTATTTGAACTAAAATATTTGAGATTAAGAATTCTGATGGTAAGAGAGAGAAGAGTTTATAACCCTGCATGTTTATGTATATAAATAATTTTTTAGGATGATAAAGAACAAGTTGAACATCCTAAACTTGTTCAGGGAGAGAGATCCAAGATGGCTGATGGTTAGCAGCTCAGGATTGTGGCTCCCAGTGAAAGTGCAGAAAATGAGAGGATGCCACAGTTTTAGGCAAATTTTTGTTGCTCACGGACCAGGAGATTCCCAGAGGAGGAGCCCCATGGGTCGCCACCGTGACTCTTGTGGCCAGTGCGGCGGTTTCGCTGGTGCCTTGGCATGGCAGTTTTGGTGCAGAGTCAGAAAAGCACCATCAATTTTAACACCACTGTTTTAGCCGGCTCAGTGGGTTGCTCAGATTCCGGCGCTGGGAATCAATAAATTGGATGTCCACTCAGAAACCTAATTAGAAAGGCGGTAATTGCAAACAAGACAGATGGATAAATTTATAACGAAGGGAAGAAACCCGCCTAAAAAGGCTGAGAATACCCAAAATCAGAATGCCTCTCCCTCTACAGGGGATTACAGTTCCTCATCAGCAACAAAACAAGGCCTGATGGAGAATGACTGTGTTCCATTAACAGAGGCAGGCTTCAGAAAGTGGATGATAAGAAACTTGTGGGAGTTGAAGGAACTTGTTCTAACCCAATGCAAAGAAACTAAGAATTTTGAAAAAAGGTTTGACGAAATGCTAACAAGAATAGACAATATAGAGAGGAATATAAATGAATTAACAGAGTTGTAAAACACAACACGAGAACTTAGCGAAATATGCACAAGTTTTAACAGCCGAATTGATCAAATAGAAGAAAGGATATCAGAGGTCAAAGACCAACTTAATGAAATAAAACAAGAAGACAAGAATAGAGTAAAAAGGATAAAAAGGAATGAGCAAAGTCTCCAAGAAATATGGGACTATGTGAAAAGACCTAATCTATGTTTGATAGATGTACCTGAATGTGACAAAGAGAATGAATCCAAGCTGGAAAATACTCTTCATGATATTATGCAGGAAAACCTTCCCAACCTAGCAAGGCAGGACAATATTCAACTCCAGGTAATACAGAGAACACCACAAAGATATTCCTCAAGAAGAGCAACCCCAAGGCTCATAATCGTTAGATTCACCAGGTTTGAAATGAAGAAGAAAATACTAAGGGCAGCCAGAGAGAAAGGTCAGGTTACCCACAAAGGGAAGCCTATTACACTCACAGCAGATCTCTCAGCAGAAACCCTACAAGCCAGAAGAGAGTGGGGGCTAATATTTAACATCCTTAAAGAAAAGAACTTTCAACCCAGAATTTCACATCCAGCCAAACTAAGCTTTTCAATTGAAGGAAAAATAAAATCTTTTGTGAATAAGCAAGTACTCAGAGATTTCATTACCACCAGGCCTGCTTTACAAGAGCTTCTGGAAGAAGCATTACACATAGAAAGGAACAACCAGTTTTAACCTTTCTAAAAGTATACAAAAAAGTAAAGAGTATCAACATAATGAAGAATTTATATCAACTTATGGGCAAAACAGCCAGCTAACATCAAATGGCAATAATTTTAAATTTAAATTGACTAAATCCCCCAATCAAAAGATACAGCTAAAACCCATCGGTATGCTGCATCCAGAGCCATCATACATGGAAGGATACATAAAGAGTCAAAACAAAGGGATGGAGAAAGATTTGCCAAACAAATGGAGAGCAATAAATAAATAAATAAATAAATAAAAAGAAGAGGTTGCAATTCTCACCTCTGATAGAATGGATTTTAAAGCAACAAAGATCAAAAGAGGACATAATGGTAAAAGGATCAATGCAACAAGAAGAGCTGATAATCCTGGATGTGTACGCACCCAATACAGGATACATAAGACTTGTAAAGAGACTTGGACTCCCACACAGTAGTAGTGGGAAATTTCAACATCAATATTAGATAGATCAATGAGACAGAAAAATAATAAGGATATCCTGGATGTGAACTCACATCCAGAACAAGTGAACTTAGTAAATATTTATAGAACTCTCCACTTAAAACACACAAGATATGCACTTTTATCAGTACCACATCACACCTACTCACAAGTTTAAATGAAATATTGGTTGGCCATTGTTAAGCACAATTAGTGGTATAAGGGAGGTTTTCAATACCCATTTTTAGACTGCATTCTAGCCTGGGCAACTAAACAACACTCCCGTTCTCTCTCCCTCCTCCTCTTCCTCTTTTTTCCTTTTCTTCATTCCATTTTTCTCTTTCTTTCTTTCTCTCTTTCAAAAAAAAAAACAAAATCCCTGAGATCTCAGGATCAGCCCTGAACCTCACCATAAGAGATTTTAAGAAATTATTTTAACTCAGTTGAGGGAACAAGGGAACATAAAATGATGGCTAGAAAAGGAAAGCTGCAAGGAAGGAAAAAAAAAAGAACAAGTTGAAGATAACTTAAAATGTTTCTAATAAATCAAGAGAGATAAAAATCTGAGTTTTGAATTATCAGTAATTTTTATTCAAATGTTTTTTATTTATTCTTTTTTGCAAATTATTTTAAATATGTTTGTTTTGTTGGTTCTCATTGCTTAGTAATGTTTCACTGCACCAGTCAATTACAATAAAAATTTTATAAGTTTAAATAAATTATTTGATTAAATTAATAAAAGCATGTACTTTGAAAATTCAATTATTGCCAGGAGATTTTTAATAAAACATAGCAGTTCTCTTCCTCATCCTCTGTTTATCCAGGGTTCTCTCAAAGATGTATCCACTTTCAATTATTTTAGCTATTTCAGCCAACATTTAAACATCTACATATTTCTAAATAATATGTATACTATCTTTTGATTCATCGTTTTGAGACACTAGCTCTTGACTTTCTATTAATATACATGATGATTTTACATTTACACTGTCCTACTCTCTGTTTCTCCTCCCTTTCTCCAGATAGTATGATATTTGGTACTTATAATGACTGTCAAATATTTTCACAGTCGAGTGTCAGAGAGTACCATGCAATATTACATTCCCTTTTTTATTTTCATGTGTTTCTAAAGTTATTGATTGCCTTGTTTTTTTTTTTTCCACCCATTTAATTGTCTTTGCACCTATTGCTAATTTCCCTTACCTTCTAATAACTTTTTAATACAGGTTTCTACAGGCTTAATCATATCACAACATTTCTAAAAGTACACATTATTTCTTGAAGCCTTCATTCCTGGAAACAACATTCTACTTTCATCTGGTGGCTCTTCACACCCATTTCTTAGTTGTCTTTCTGTGCTTTTCCTGTCATTTATAGAAATTTCTTTGCCTTCTGGATTGTTTCTCATTTCCTGGATCTGATGTCTTCTCTTTCTGGATCTGCCCCTTTATTTTAATGGAATCTATGTTTTAGAACTTTTTTTCAGGTAGAAAAGAGACAAAGAGTATGAGTATGAGAGTTTTGAACATGCCTAACTTTAAAGTCACACAGCAAATTATGCACTGGTTGCCTTCCATATCTGGTGCACAATTTTTATCTTGATATGTCCAGGACAATCAACATTATCTGTAAGATTCTGTTCAATTCTTTCTTGTGTGGACATCCTGTTTTCTGTAACTCATGTAAATCTCTATATGTGAGAGAGAGAGAGAGAGAGAGAGAGAGAGAGAGAGAGAGAGAGAGAGAGAGAGAGAATGAGAGAGAGAGAGTGTGTGTGTGTGTGTGTAAAAAGAGATTTATTTTAAGAGATTGGCTCATTCAATTGTAGAGACTGGCAGATCTGAAATCCAGAAGGCTGAAAATTCTGGCAAGATTAAATGTTGCAAGTCTTGAGTCCAAAGTCTGGAGTTTAGAGGCAGAATTCTTTTTTCTTCTGGGATCCTCAGTCTTTACATAGCTCTCTTTTTAAGCATATTTTTTAAATTGATAAGTAAAAATTACATATATTTATGGTATACAACATGATGTATACACACACACACACACACACTGTGAAATGGTTAAATCAAGCTATTTAATGTATGCATTACTTTACCTATCATTTTTTAAAAAATTTTTATTGCATTTTAGGTTTGGGGGTACATGTGCAGAACATGCAAGACAGTTGCATAGGTACACACATCAGTGTGTTTTGCTTCCTTTCTCCCCTTCACCCACATTTGGTATTTCTCCCCACGCTATCCCTCCCCACCTCCCCCTCCCACTGGCCCTCCCCTTTTCCCCCCAATAGACCCCAGTGTTTAATACTGCCCTCCCTGTGTCCATGTGTTCTCATTTTTCATCACCCGCCTATGAGTGAGAATATGCAGTGTTTCATTTTCTGTTCTTGTGTCAGTTTGCTGAGAATGATGTTCTCCAGATTCATCCATGTCCCTACAAACGACACAAACTCATCATTTCTGATTGCTGCATAATATTCCATAGTGTATATGTGCCACATTTTCCCAATCCAGTCTATCATTGATGGGCATTTTGGTTGATTCCAGGTCTTTGCTATTGTAAACAGTGCTGCAATGAACATTCATGTGCATGTGTCCTTATAGTAGAATGATTTATAGTCATTTGGATATATACCCAGTAATGGGATTGCTGAGTCAAATGGAATTCCTATTTCTAAGGCCTTGAGAAATCGCCACACTGTCTTCCACAATGGTTGAACTAATTTACACTCCCACCAACAGTGTAAAAGCATTCCTTTTTCTCCACATCCTCTCCAGCATCTGTTGTCTCCAGATTTTTTAATGATCGCCATTCTAACTGGCGTGAGATGGTATCTCACTGTGGTTTTGATTTGCATCTCTCTGATGACCAGTGACGATGAGCATTTTTTCATATGACTGTTGGCCTCATATATGTCTTCTTTTGTAAAGTGTCTGTTATATCCTTTGCCCAATTTTGAATGGGCTTGTTTGTTTTTTTCCTGTAAATCTGTTTGAGTTCTTTGTAAATTCTGGATATGAGCCCTTTGTCAGATGGGTAAACTGCAAACATTTTTTCCCATTCTGTTGGTTGCCGATTCACTCTAGTGACTGTTTCTTTTGCCGTGCAGAAGCTGTGGAGTTTGATTAGGTCCCATTTGTCTATTTTGGCCTTTGTTGCCAATGCTTTTGGTGTTTTGTTCATGAAGTCCTTGCCTACTCCTATGTCTTGGATGGTTTTGCCTAGATTTTCCTCTAGGGTTTTTATGGTGCCAGGTCTTATGTTTAAGTCTTTAATCCATCTGGAGTTAATTTTAGTGTAAGGTGTCAGGAAGGGGTCCAGTTTCTGCTTTCTGCACATGGCTAGCCAGTTTTCCCAACACCATTTGTTGAACAGGGAATCCTTTCCCCATTGCTTGTTTTTGTCGGGTTTATCAAAGATTGTATGGTTGTAGATATGTTGTGTTGCCTCCGATGCTTCTGTTCTGTTACATTGGTCTATATCTCTGTTTTGGTACCAGTACCATGCTGTTTTGATTACTGTAGCCTTGTAGTATACTTTGAAATCCGGTAGTGTGATGCCCCCCGCTGTGTTCTTTTTGCTTAGAATTGACTTGGCTATGCGGGCTCTCTTTTGGTTCCATATGAAGTTCATGGTGGTTTTTTCCAGTTCTGTGAAGAAAGTCAATGGTAGCTTGATGGGGATAGCATTAATTCTGTAAATTACTTTGGGCAGTATAGCCATTTTTACGATATTAATTCTTCCTAACCATGAACATGGAATGATTCTCCATCTGTTTGTGTCCTCTCTGATTTCGTTGAGCAGTGGTTTGTAGTTCTCCTTGAAGAGGTCCCTTACATTCCTTGTGAGTTGTATTCCAAGGTATTTTATTCTTTTTATAGCAATTGTGAATGGCAGTTCGTTCTTGATTTGGCTTTCTTTAAGTCTGTTATTGGTGTAGAGGAAGGCTTGTGATTTTTGCACATTGATTTTATATCCTGAGACTTTGCTGAAGTTGCTTATCAGTTTCAGGAGTTTTTGGGCTGAAGCAATGGGGTCTTCTAGGTATACTATCATGTCGTCTGCAAATAGAGACAATTTGGCTTCCACCTTTCCAATCGGAATACCCTTTATTTCTTTTTCTTGCCTGATTGCTCTGGCTAGAACTTCCAGTACTATATTGAATAGGAGTGGTGAAAGAGGGCATCCTTGTCTGGTGCCGGATTTCAAAGGGAATGCTTCCAGTTTTTGCCCATTAAGTATGATATTGGTTGTTGGTTTGTCATAAATAGCTTTTATTACTTTGAGATACGTTCCATCGATACTGAGTTTATTGAGCGTTTTTAGCATAAAGGGCTGTTGAATTTTGTCAAATGCCTTCTCTGCGTCAATTGAGAAAATCATGTGGTTTTTGTTTTTGGTTCTGTTTATGTGGTGAATTATGTTTATAGACTTGCATATGTTGAACCAGCCTTGCATCCCCGGGATGAATCCTACTTGATCATGATGGATAAGTTTTTTGATTTGCTGTTGCAATCGGCTTGCCAATATTTTATTGAAGATTTTTGCATCTATGTTCATCATGAATATTGGCCTGAAGTTTTCTTTTCTTGTTGGGTCTCTGCCGGGTTTTGGTATCAGGATGATATTGGTCTCATAGAATTATTTGGGAAGGATTCCTTCTTTTTGGATTATTTGGAATAGTTTCAGAAGGAATGGTACCAGCTCCTCTTTGTGTGTCTGGTAGAATTTGGCTGTGAACCCGTCTGGACGTGGGCTTTTTTTGTGTGGTAGGCTCTTAATTGCTGCCTCGACTTCTGCCCTTGTTATTGGTCTATTCATAGTTTCAGCTTCCTCCTGGTTTAGGCTTTTGAGGACACAGGAGTCCAGGAATTTATCCATTTCTTCCAGGTTTACTAGTTTATGTGCATAGAGTTGTTTGTAATATTCTCTGATGTTGGTTTGAATTTCTGTGGAATCTGTGGTGATTTCCCCTTTATCATTTTTTATTGCATCTATTTGGTTGTTCTCTCTTTTATTTTTAATCAATCTGGCTAGTGGTCTGTCTATTTTTGTTGATCTTTTGAAAAAACCAGCTCTTGGATTTATTGATTTTTTGAAGGGTTTTTTGTGTCTCAATCTCCTTCAGTTCAGCTCTGATCTTAGTTATTTCTTGCCTTCTGCTGGGTTTTGAGTTTTTTTGATCTTGCTCATCTAGCTCTTTCAATTTTGATGATAGGGTGTCAATTCTGGATCTCTCCATTCTCCTCATATGAGCACTTATTGCTATATACTTTCCTCTAGAGACTGCTTTAAATGTGTCCCAGATTCTGGCATGTTGTGTCTTCGTTCTCATTGGTTTCGAAGAACTTCTTTATTTCTGCCTTCATTTCATTGTTTATTCAGTCAACATTCAAGAGCCAGTTGTTCAGTTTCCATGAAGGTGTGCGGTTCTGGGTTGGTTTCTGAATTCTGAGTTCTAACTTGATTGCACTATGGTCTGAGAGGCTGTTTGTTATGATTTCAGTTGTTTTGCATTTGCTGAGGAGTGCTTTACTTCCAATTATGTGGTCAATTTTAGAGTAGGTGTGATATGGTGCTGAGAAGAATGAATATTCTGTGGATTTGGGGTGGAGAGTTCTGTAAATGTCTATCAGGTTTGCTTGCTCCAGGTCTGAGTTCAAGCCCTGGATATCCTTGTTGATTTTCTGTCTGGTTGATCTGTCTAATATTGACAGTGGAGTGTTAAAGTCTCCCACTATTATTGTGTGGGAGTCTAAGTCTCTTTGTAAGTCGTTAACAACTTGCCTTATGTATCTGGGTGCTCCTGTATTGGGTCCATATATGTTTAGGATCGTTAGCTCTTCTTGTTGTATCGATCCTTTTACCATTATGTAATGTCCTTCTTTGTCTCTTTTGATCTTTGTTGCTTTAAAGTCTATTTTATCAGAGATGAGAATTGCAACTACTGCTTTCTTTTGCTCTCCATTTGCTTGGTAAATCTTCCTCCATCCCTTTATTTTGAGCCTTTGTGTATCCTTGCATGTGAGATTGGTTTCCTGGATACAGCACACTGATGGGTTTTGGCTTTTTATCCAATTTGCCAGTCTGTGTCTTTTGATTGGTGCATTTAGCCCATTTACATTTAGGGTTAATATTGTTATGTGTGAATTTGATACTGCCATTTTGATGCCCGTTAGTTGTTGTAGATTCTTCATTATGTTGATGCTCTTTAGCATTTAGTGTGATCTTGGAATGGCTGGTACTGGTTGTTCCTTTCTATGTGTAGTGCCTCTTTCAGGAGCTCTTGTAAAGCAGGCCTGGTGGTGACAAAATCTCTGAGTAGTTACTTGTTCACAAAGGATTTTATTTTTCCTTCACTTCTGAAGCTCAGTTTGGCTGGATATGAAATTCTGGGTTGAAAGTTCTTTTCTTTAAGGATGTTGAATATTGGCCCCCACTCTCTTCTGGCTTGTAATGTTTCTGCCAAGAGATCTGCTGTGAGTCTGATGGGCTTCCCTTTGTGGGTAACCCAACCTTTCTCCCTGGCTGCTCTTAGTATATTCTGCTTTATTTCAACCTTGTTGAATCTGACGATTATGTGCCTTGGGGTTGCTCTTCTTGCAGAATATCTTTGTGGTGTTCTCTGTATTTCCTGCAATTGAATGTTGGCCTGTCTTGCTAGGTGGGGAAAATTTTCCTGGATAATGTCCTGAAGAGTATTTTCCAGCTTGGATTCATTCTCTTCGTCACATTCTGGTACGCCTGTCAAACGTAGGTTAGGTCTCTTCACATAGTCCCACATTTCTTGGAGACTTTTTTCATTCTCTTTTGCACTTTTTTTTCTCTGATCTTGGTTTCTCGTTTTATTTCATTGAGTTGATTTTCAACTTCTCACATTCTTTCTTCTGCTTGGTCAATTCAGCTATTGAAACTTGTGCATGCTTTGTGAAATTCTTGTATTGTGTTTTTCAGCTTTTTTAATTCATTCATATTCCTCTCTAAGTTATCCATTCTTGTTATCATTTCCTCGAATCTTTTTTTATATCTTTTTTCAACGTTTTTGTTTCTTTGCATTGATTTATAACATGTTCTTTTAGCTCACAAAAGTTTCTCATTATCCACCTTCTGAAGTCTAATTCCATCATTTCGTCACAGTCATTCTCCATCCAGCTTTGTTCCCTTGCTGGTGAGGAATTCTGGTCCTTTCTAGGAGGCGAGGTGTTCTGGTTTCAGGTGTTTTCCTCCTTTTTGCGCTGGTTTCTTCCCATCTTTGTGGATTTATCCACCTTTTGTCTGTGTAGTTGCTGACTTTTCGATTGGGTCTCTGAGTGGACGCCCAGATTGTTGATGATGAAGTATTTCTGTTACTTGGTTTTCCTTCTACCAGTCTAGCCCCTTCGCTGTTTGACTGCTGAGGTCCACTCCAGGCCCTGTTTCTCTGGGGTGCACCTATAGCAGCTGCGGAACAGTGAGGGATGCTACCAGTTTCTTTTTCTGCTATCTTTGTCCCAGAATGATGCCTGCCAAATGTCAGTCTTTTGGATATAGAGGGGTCCGGGAGCTTCTTGCAGAGACAGTCTGTACTTTGTAGTAGCTCAAGTGCTGAGCTGTGAGCTCTGTTGTTCATTCATGGCTGTTAGGCTGCTATGTTTAATTCTGCTGCAACATAACTTATAAAAAAACCCTTTTTTTCTCAGATGCTCTGTCTGGGGGGGTTTGAGGCTTTCCTTGTGAGTGTCCGCCACGCTGTCCTGCCCAGCTAGGAGGCAGTCTAGTCACTATTTGCCTGCCGAGGCTCCGCCCTGCTGGTGTGAGGTTTGCCCTGTTGCTGCAGGCTCTGCCCTTCTGCTGCGGTCTCCGCCCTGCTGCCACGGGCTATGCCCTGCGGCGGAGTCTCTCTGTTGTAGCAGGTTGCCTCGGCAATGGCAGGCTGCGTCAGCAATGGGTGTATACCTCAGTAGGGGCGGTTTGCCTCGGTAATGGCGGGCGCCCCTCCCCCACGGAGCTGCGGCCTCAGGGAACCCCTCCACGGGGAGCGTTTGGAATCGCCATTTTGTTTGTCCCACTGCTCTACCCCAAACGCTGTCACCCTGGAATCTCCTGGGCTGGCTCGCTGTCCATGTCCCATTCAGTCTCAAGTTCAGCCCTCCCAAGTCTCAGGTTGCCAGCCCAACAGGGCACCTGGACGAGCCTGCTTTGTGCAAACCGCTGTGTAGCGCCGCCACAGCGCGGGCCGCCGCCACTGCACCAGCCGCTGGCTGCGCCAGCCAAAACCTCTGCCTGGCATCCCGCGTCTCCTCTATACCTAGGAAATTCCCCGTTCTGTGGGCAACAAAGATCCATGTGGAAATGCGGCCCTGACTCACCCCTTTCGCGCATTGACCGCAATCTTCAATCCTGGGTTGTTCTCACAGCGCCATCTTGAGTCCTCTCTCCCACCTATCTTTTTTGTATGATTTTAAGAACACTTAAAATCACCCTTTTGGGAAATAGATCCAAGATGGCTTAACAGCTCTGGAGTGCAGTTCCCAGCGAGAATAGCACAGAGGAACACCTGGGAAAAGAGGCAGTTATGAGTTCAGCTGCAGCAGACTTACAGGTATCTGCCCAGCAGCTCTGCACAGACCAACAGAGTTCCCAGCACAGCACTTGAACTCCTATAAGGGACAGACTGTCTCCTCAAGCAACTCCCCGACCCCCATATGCCCTAAGAGACACCTCATAAAGGAGATCTCAGGCTGACATCTGGCAGGGACCCTTCAGGGACTAGGAGAGCAGAGGAAGAAACTGGCAGCAACCCTTGCTGTTCTGCAGCCCCTGCAGGTGATCCCCAGATGAGCAAGGTCTGGAGTGGACCTCCAGCAGTCCTGGAGCAGTGGGGCCTGACTGTTAGAAGGAAAACTAAGAACCAGAAAGAAATAGCTTCAACATCAACAAAAAAGATATCCACTCAGAGACCCCATCCAAAAGTCACCAATTACAAAGACCACAGGTAGATAAAGCCAGTAAGATGGGAAGAAACCAGTGCAAAAAGGATGAAAACACCAAAAACCAGAATGCCTCTCCTCCTCCAAAGGATCACAACTCCTCACCAGCTAGGGATCAAAGATGGATGGAGAATGAATCAGATGAATTGACAGAAACAGGCTCCAGAAAGTGGGTAATAACAAACTTCTCAGCCAAACAAACATGGGCTAACCCAATGCAAAAAAGCAAAGAACCTAGAAAAAAGGATAGATGAGATGTTGACTAGAATAAACAGCTTAGAGAAGAATATAAATGACTTGATGGAGCTGAAAAATACAGCACAAGAACTTTGCAAAGCATACACAAGCTTCGATTTCTGAATCGATCAAGCAGAAGAACGGATGTTAGAGATTGAAGATCAACTCATTGAAATAAAATGAGAAGGCAAAAATAGAGAAAAAAGAGTGAAAAGAAATGAACAAAGCCTCCAAGAAATATGGGATTATGTGAAAAGACCTAATTTATGTTTGATAGGTGTACCTGAATATGATGAAGAGAATGAATCCAAGATGGAAAACACTCTTCAGGACATTATCCAGGAGAACTTCCCCATCCTAGCAAGGCAGGCCAACATTCAAGTCCAGGAAATACAGAGAACACCACAAAGATAATTGCTCAAGAAGAGCAACCCCAAGGCACATAATCATCAAATTCACCAGGGTTGAAATGAAGGAAAAAATGCTAAGAGTAGCCAGAGAGAAAGGTTGGGTTACCCATAAAGGGAAGCCCATCAGACTCACAGTGGATCTCTCTGCAGAAACCCTACAGGCCAGAAGAGAGTGGGGGCCAATATTCAACATCCTTAAAGAAAAGAACTTTCAACCTAGAATTTCAAATGCAGCCAAACTAAGCTTCATAAATGAAGGAGAAAGAAAATCTTTTATGGACAAGCAAATGCTGAGAGATTTTGTCACCACCAGGCCTACCTTACAAGAGCTCCTGAAAGAAGCACTAAACAAGGAAAGGAACAACCAGTATCAGCCACTCCAAAAATGTACCAAATGGTAAAGAGCATGGACGCAATGATGACACTGTGTCAACTAATGGGCAAAACATCCAGCTAGCATCAAAATGGCAGGATCAAATTCACATATAACAATATTAACCTTAAATGTAAATGGACTAAATGCCCCAATCAAAAGACACAGACTGGCAAATTGGATAAAAAGTCAAAACCCATCAGTGTGCTATGTTCAGGAAACCCATCTCAAGTGCATGGACACACATGGGCTAAAAATAAAGGGATGGAGGAAGATTTACCAAGCAAATGGAGAGCAAAAAAAAGCAGGAGTTGCAATCCTAGTCTCTGATAAAATGGACTTTAACCAGCAAAGATCAAAAGAGACCAAGAATAGCATTACATAATAGTAAAAGGATCAATGCATCAAGAAGAGCTAACAGTCCTAAATATATACACACCCAATACAGGAGCACCCAGGTACATAAAGCAAGTTCTTAACGACCTACAAGGAGACTTAGACTCCCATACAATAATAGTGGGAGACTTTAACACTCCACTGTCAATATTAGACAGGTCAATGAGACAGAAAATTAACAAGTCTGTCCGGGACTCTAACACAGATCTGGACCAAGCGAACCTAATAGACATCTACAGAAATCTCCACCCCAAATCCACAGAATATACATTCTTCTCAGCACTGCATGGCACCTACTCTAAAATTGACCACATAATTCAAAGTAACTCACTCCTCAGCAAATGCAAAAGAATAGAAATCATAACTAACAGTCTCTCAGACCACAGTGCAATCAAATTAGAACACAGAATTAAGAAACTAACTCAGAACCACAAAACTTCATGCAAGCTGAATGACTGGCTCTTGAATGTTGACTGGAGAAACAATGAAATGAAGGCAGATATAAAGAGAGCTGGCATAGCCAAGACAATCCTAAGCAAAGAGAACAAAGCTGGAGACATCACACTACTTGACTTAAAACTATACTACAAAGCTGCAGTAATCAAAACAGCATGGTAATGGTACCAAAACAGAGATATAGACCAATGAAACAGAACAGAGGCCTCAGAGGCAATACCACACATCTACAACCATCTGATCTTTGACAAACCTGACAAAAACAAGCAATGGGGAAAGAATTCCTGTTTAATAAATGGTGCTGGGAAAACTGGCTAGCCATGTGCAGAAAGCAGAAACTGGACCCTTCCTGACACCTTACACTAAAATTAATTCCAAATGGATTAAAGACTTTAGCATAAGACCTAACACCATAAAAACCCTAGAAGAAAACCTAGGCAAAACCATTTGGGACATAGGCAAGGATTTCATGACTAAAACACCAAAAGCATTGGCAAGAAAAGCAAAAATAGAGAAATGGGACATAATTAAACTCCAGAGCTTCTGTACATCAAAATAAACAATCGTTAGAGTGAACTGGCAACCAACAGAATGGGAAAAAATTTTTGCAATCTACCCATCTGACAAAGGGCTAACATCCAGAATCTACAAAGAATTAAAACAGATTTACGAGAAAAAAAAAAAAACCCATCTAAAAGTGGGAGAAGGATATGAAGAGACACTTTTCAAAAGAAGATATATATGAGGCCAATAAACATATGAAAAAATGCTCATCATCACTGATTATTAGAGAAATGCAAATGAAAACCACACCGAGATACCACTCATGCCAGTTAGAATAGCGATCATGAAAAAAATCTGGAGACAACAGATGCTGGAG
Source organism: Callithrix jacchus (assembly GCF_049354715.1). NCBI lineage: Eukaryota > Metazoa > Chordata > Mammalia > Primates > Cebidae > Callithrix > Callithrix jacchus. The sequence continues at coordinate 122,337,151 of NC_133503.1, read as the reverse complement.
AGGATGTGGAGAAATAGGAAAACTTTTACACAGCTGTTGGGAGTATAAACTAGTTCAACCATTGTGGAAGACAGTGCAGTGCCTCCTCAAGTATCTAGAAATAGAAATTCCATTTGACCCAGCAATACCATTACTGGGTATATACCCAAAGGATTATAAATCATTCTATTATAAAGACATATGCACACATATGTTCATAGTGGCACTGTTTACAATAACAAAGACCTGGAACCAACCCAAATGCACCTCAATGATAGACTGGACAAGGAAAATGTGGCACATATACACCATGGAATACTATGCAGCTATAAGAAACGATGAGTTTGTGTCCTTTGTAGGGACATGGATGAATCTGGAAACCATCATTCTCAGCAAACTGACCCAAGAACAGAAAATCAAACACCACATATTCTCACTCATAGGTGGGTGTTGAGCAATAAGAACACATGGACACAGGAAGGGGAGCATCACACACTGGGGTCTGTTGGTAGGGGCAAGAGAGGGACAGTGGGGGGTTGGGGAGGTTGGGGAGGGATAACATGGGGAGAAATGACAAATGTAGGTGACAGGAGGATGGAGGCAGCAAACTACATTGCCATGTGTGTACCTATGCAACAATCCTGCATGATCTGCACATATACCCCAGAACCTAAAGTGCAATTAAAAAATCACCCTCTTAGTGATTTTCAAGTATACAGTATATTACTATTTAACTATAGTCACCATGTTGTACAATAGACTCATAAAAGTTAAAAATTTTGAGGCTACATATCTGAAAATATTTTTCTAGTAACTTCGTTTTTGATTGAAAGTTGAGTGGAATATAGAATTTTAGATTAGAAACATTAGGTTTTTCTTTAGAATTTTGAATACATTCTTATTGCTTTCTTGCTTCTAGTGTTGTTATAGAGAAGATCAAAGCCATGCTTAATCCTGATCGTTTGAGTGGTCTGTTTTCCTCTCCTCTGAAGGTTATTAATTTTCTTTTTTGTCCTCAATGCTTTCAAATTTCAGAGACTTGGTGTTGTCATCTAGGCTAATCACTGAAGCTATATTAGTTTGGAAAATTATGTCCTTTAATACTTGGAAAATTTCTTAAACTATTTCTTTGATGATTTTCTCTTCTATTTTTTAGGGACTATAGTACTATATTTTTGGAGGTTGTACCCACCTGGAACAATATTCAAATTTTACTTCTTTTCCTTTAATATTTTCCATTTCTCTGTTGTTTTGAGCTTCTTTCTTGGGTATTTATTCACCTCTAGCTTTCAATCTGGACTTCTATCAAGTTTTACATCATAAACTAAGAATGGGAGACTATAAAAAGAACAATCAGCATAAAAATATTAAAAGCACAATATCTTAAATTGAAAAACTCAATAGAAGTTTAGTTGAAAGTTAAGTTTCTTACTTTTCTTACCTCTCTGAAGTTAATAATAACAGTTTTAGAAAATTTCTTCTCCCTGTAGAGCCTTTCCTTCCTTAAAATGCTTTTTTGCTTCTCTTCCTACTGTTAGATTTCGTTAGATGTCCAGTAATCCTTAGTTGTATGATCATGATTAAGAATTGAAGACTGAAATATTATGGCACTTTGAGCATGTAGGTGGAATTTCAGATATCCCTCTAAATTCTCCATCAATATCCTTCCTGGAGTGTAAATTTTTGGCATCTAGAGATCAGGGGGTAGAGTAGAAGGAGAAAACTAGACATCTCATCATTTAATATGCTGCTTACAGAATGTAGGTATAACTTTATTCTCATGTTTTTGACATGGTACTTGTGGCCCTAAATGTATCTGACATACCTCAATCTAGAGACCACCTTCCCACCTTCTACAGAGACACCCAGTGACATGGATCTACATATTTAGCATTTCTTTCATTATTATTATTATTATTTTTATTTATTATTATTTTTTGCCAATCAGTTTGAGCTTATAAGTTTGCTCAGGTTAGCCTTGAACTCATGACCTCGCCTTCGCAAGCGCCACGACCTCCGGCGGGAGCCACTTTGGACCCCCCATATTTAGCATTTCTAAATCAAATTTCCATAGATCGCAAGACACACCATCATTTCCTCTCTGAGAAAGAATTCTAGTTCTAATTGTAAATGCCATCAGCTGAAATGTGCATACCCATTTCAAAGATGTAAAAAGGGGAAAAATGTACACCTTAGCAATGACTAAAATATTATGTTGGCACCCCCCTCCCCTTCACACCCTATTCCAGAGGTACTGGGTACTGCTACCTTGTAAGCCTTAATTCTTCATTTTCCCCACTATTACCTTAGGATTCAGTTTTCTTGTATCTGCTAAGGCAGGCATACTTATCTGTCTGCTTTCCAGGTTCCAATTTTCTGTTCCTATAATCTACTGTTGTATCTTTCCACTTTTGCAGTTCACATATTTTTAAAAAATTATTTATAACAGTTTATAGCAAGATTTAAAAGGGAGTAAAACTTGCACTGGAACAATAATTTAAGAGGAGGATATATTCATAAATATATATAAAAAGAGGTGGCTACTAGTGAAACAAAGTAATACAAATGTAGGCAGATCACACTGAAGAAATCTTTGCTTCAGTTGTAGCTAAAGAGCATCCAATAGTGGTATAGTTAGAAAACAGTTGATACATAGAATGCTTAACTGACTCTCTCTAATCCCCAAATCATTCACGAAAAGGACACAAAGCCAAAGTTTTCTGGTCTTGTCCAGACTTCTTTAAAAAGAAGAAGTTTATATCTTGAGGGTTGTGATAACACTTGCCTTTTCTGGGATTTTATGAGAAAATATGAGACAGTGGCAATCCTAATTACTTTTTTTTTGCATAGCGCTTTACATCCTACAAGATGCTTTCATATGTGTTTACTTTTAATAAATGTGAGAGTACTTTGAAACACTGAAACTACAAGAAAAATAGAACATTTTAAAATTTCCTATATAATATTTCATATATGAAAATCACATCAGGGCCTTTTATATGTGAAATGGTATATAGGAATATAATATTGTATCACCATCAAGATGATCAGACAGGAAGGAAAACTAGTGTTTCTGAAGTTCGAACCTCAGTAAGCTCTTTCCAAATGACACAGACCAGCCTATGCGTTGTTGGAGATCTTGCTGGAGGTCCATCGCTCCCTCACATCTGCAGGTGGGCTAGGTAATTTTATCGTCTGGGCTGTCTACACCAGCCCTTGAAAAGTCACATTCAGTAGAATCTTTAAAAAAGCATCCATTTTGTTCAGAAGCTATTCAATCTGGAATATGATCTTTCTGTGACTTCCCACTACTTGTGGCGATAATCTTATCTTTCAGAAGAAATCTTGCAATAATATTATGCCCTTGGAGGAAAGGGGTAAGGGGGAAAAGTCCACATCACAGTGAGTGACTTAAAAAATATAAAAAAAAATAATTTAACAAAACCTTTAGAAAAGGCACAGAAATGTATTTACAAAACTGCTCTTTTCCTTTTCAAAGGGCTTTACTTGTCTTTTGTGGAAGATTTTGAAAAGACCAAGGGAAAAGTCTTTCTGCTTCTCTCTAATCTTCTTGAAGCTGGCTGTTTGGAGTAGGCTGACTTTGTAGTGGGAAAACATGGGCCTGGAATAGTTTAATCCTCCCCTTCTTCTATAAAGTCTGACCACAGCTTCCTAAGAGTTCTGGAGGGCAGTTTGTACCTATGTCCAAAAGAGAAGCAATTTATGTTACCACTAAGAAAATCCACAGGGTCTTTTCATGAGAAACAGTAGTTGCAATTGAAGTCACTGGGTGTTATCATACAGTAAGTACAAGCACCACTGAAGGTCTATGAAACCGCTGTGATATTTAGACAAAGATGTAACTGCTTCCATAAGGCTCCTCCAGCTAGTTGCAGAGTCATATCGGGGAGTGAGTCGAAGGCCCTTTTGACCCTGAGATTTACAATCACAGAGATCTCAAATTCAGACTTTGGACATTATTTCTAAATGAGGTCACACATACAGCTGCAGAGCTAAACTGGCAGGATTGAAAGAAGTTCATTGTGTCACTTTAAACTCATGCCTTGTCTAAAAGACATCACTGCTGACAGGCCAAAGCAACCCTCCCGCATTTCCCACCTGAATTACTGCAGGAGACTCTGAAACTGTCTCCCTGATTCTACTCTTGCACCCTACCTATTCTCCATAAAGCAGACAAAGTGATCTTTTTGAAGAGCAAATATCATAACCCTGATCACAACTTTCTGATGAATTCCCATCAAACATAGAAAAAGATAAATCCAAAGTTCTTGGTATAACCTATACCACCCTACATAATCTGAATTTTAGCCATCTCCTCTACTTTATTTCAATCAATTTCACTGCATTCCAAGCAAACTAACATTTCTATTATTTTTTTTAACATGGCAGGGATGTCTCTATCTTAGGGCCTTTGAACGTGCTAGTCCCTTTACTTGAAAACTTCCCATTATTTACATAACTTGCTTCCTCCTTTCATTTGGGTCTTTCTTCAAAAATAGTTTTCTTAGAAAGATTGTATAGAGAACACCTTATTTAAAAGAACACTTTTGTCACTATTCTTTCAGGATGCTTTAATTTTCTTTACAGCAAACACACACACACACACACATTTATTGTGCCTATTCACTTCTTGTCTTCCTCACAAGAATATGGACCCCATGAAGTCAAAGTCTGGCTTTGTTCACTGCCATGTGCCTAGAACACTACCTGGAATACAGTAGGTGCTCAATAAGTATTTGGTGAGTGAATGAATGATCATTGAATCATTCTGCATGTGGTATGCTAAGAATCAATCTATTTCTTGCGTATGTTTTGTGATAAAAACCTGGGAAAGTTGTACCATTTCCTGTCTTATATTCAGCTTCCTATCCCATCCTCCTCCACTTCAAAACATCTCCTGCACATGTATGGGACACTCCGCTACATGTATAAGACCTGTTCATGCTGTCTCTACTCAGCCACTCTCTGCAGCAAACTGCCATTACCTGGACACTGCTCTGGTATAGAACGTGCACACCAGCAACAAGTTCTGTCCTTGGAAAGAGAGACAAGGCAAGAAGACCAGGCAAGAAGACCAAACAGGCCAAGACATGAGTATAGAGTGGGTAGGAAATTCTGGAGTTCTGAGTATCTGCAGCCTGGTCTGTAGGGGGAGTATGGGCTATCATGGACTGGTGGTCTGGCATGGAAAGGGACATGGTTGAAGGACTAAACCTGTCTAGCCACTAGTCAATCATGGCTATTTAATTAGAATTTGAATTAATAAAGTTTAGTGAAATTAGTAATTCAATTCCTCAGTTGCATTAGTTACCTTTCAAATGTTCAATAGCACATGTGACTAGTAGTTACTTTATTACCCTGGATGCAGATATAGAACCCTTTCACAATTGCAAAAATTTCTATTGGACGACACTACTCTAAAGCATAGTGTCCTGGACCCTCTTGCCCAGTTTTAAGTGTAATATTCTGTAAGCTTTGTTAAATCTACTTGATTTATTCAGAGAACATTTATTTAGCACCCACTATGTTCCATGTGCCATATGAGTTATTGGGAAATCAGAAACCAACAAGACACAATTTGTCTCCAAAGAGTTCACCACTACTGACACAGAGTAATATGAGTGGACAGACCACATCGACGAATTTTCCCTGCAGTTGTAGTTAAGGAGTCTCAAGCAGAACGTGGAGGAAATGAGACACCGGAGAAATGGAGATAAAGAAACAAAAAAATCATCAAACAATATAGAAATCAAAGGAGCCCTTATTAGCTTGGCAACCCAGCACCTCTCACGTAACAGAAACTTCTGCCTGTTGAGTTAGATTAGATGTTACAAGAGCACAGAAATGACGAGAAGTGTCTCGTTTTACTTCAGGAAGGTTTTAAAATTTTATTTGGTTTTTTAGAATAACTGAAGAGATTTTTTTAAAGATCTACATCTTTAAACTTTTATTTCTCTGTGATTTAACTTTTTTAAAAAAATGACCTATTTGTAATTCAAAATTTCCTCCACTATATACTTCAAGATTTCTCAATTTTTCCATCAGTTCAGAACACACAGAAAATTAGAATTCAACCCTAATCATGCATTTTTCTGCTCAAATTGAAAAAAATTGTTTAAAAAAATTACCTTAGAAAGTTAAGCCTGAATTAATTTTTCTGAATTGGACTCATTTCATTCTTGCAATTTTGTTCATCTCACAAATATATAGACAGTTTTGTATAGATGTTGTGTGACAACAAGCACGGGTTTTTTTTAACAAAGTGCTTACCTAACTTCCAAAATTGTTTAAAGTCTTCCTTCTTACTGTTGCCTGACCATCATATCTAAAAGCTAAAAGGCCCTGCCAGGAGCTTTTCAGAAATCAAAACTAAGGAAATAATACGTTTCTCCAGGACCTCTGGGACTTTGGGACTTTGGGACTTTGTTAAGTTTACTGGATCATTAGTTTTGTTTATGCTTTAATTAGTGTTAAATTGTTAGCTTGATTCTTCATTTTGCATAAACTTTTGATAAGTGGCAGCTGTCAGTAAGGCAAGTTTGCAACATGTTATTCTGAAAGAGTAAAGACACATTTTCAAATACACTTTCTCCCTTGGGGAGGAATGCCCATACTGAGAGATCAATCACCATGCAATTGTTGTAAATCTCCCCTTTTTATCATAAATGCAATATTTCATCCGAAGATATTGTCTAAATAAACTAAATTGCCGTTTATAATCTATTAACAATTCCACCTGTGTTTCCCAGAATGCATTTTTGCCCTTGTCTGGTCTAGATTCTAGACTCTGAAATTTCTTCATGCTTCATGGAGGTACATACTGTATATCATAGTGCTATATATCTGTATCACCTTATGTATTTCTAGTTCGTCAATATGCACATTTCTATTATTGCAGAATATTTACTCAATCTCAAAGTGTTTATTTTATGAATTTTAAGTATATTTAATATGCACAGGCAATTAAATCCTTTAATATCATTTTCTAATGGGCTGACTATAATGAGTTTATTCTGCGGGAAAACAAATGGAAACATTATATACCAGTTTAATTCTATTTATATGACCTATAAGGAAGATTTATTTGAGGTGAAGAGAAATTGCCTTTAGAGAATTGGTAAATGTATTTCACTTTCAGTAGAATATCAGAAAGATAACAGTAATAGTTCCATGGTGAGTTCTTTGTGGAAGATTCATAAACTTCTCCAATTGGATCCTTCTTCATAAATCATGTAAATCCATAGAATATCATTGTTAGTGTCACATTCTATTAGGTAAATATTTTAATTTCCTTTCAGTATGGCATCAAAAGTTGAACTGATAGCCAAAATTGTTAGTTATCCTGAGCTCCAGTTTACACGATTCATAAAAAGTAGCTATGCACAAAGAAGACATATTTTATTGTAACATTACCTCTCATAGAATCAAAACGAAACTTTAAAATTAAAAAGTAAACAGTTGAGAATATCCTGTTATCTTAGTCTGTCTCTGGACATACTGACTATATGAGTTTCAGGATTTTTTAACTGATTTCTCAAACATCAACTTCTAAGAATTTAACATACATCTACATTTATAAGAGAGGTTCAGTATGTTGTTGAAAGAAAGCTTTATGTCTTAGCAGAAAACATCATACCAATTTTTTCAAGAAATAAATTCTGCCTTTGTCTACCTGGTTGAATCGGTTGATCAAAATTTATCTTATTTAAAAATCAGTTTTGTCATCTACATACTCTCACAGTGTGCTAATTAGTTATAAGATTCTTGTTTTCAACCTTGACACATCCAGAATTTTATTTTTTGAAGAACCCGTATTCAAGAAGTATAATACCCTTACTTTCCTATTAATGTTACTCTGGGTAACAAGTCTGCTAGAATTACCATTAGAAATGAATGTAACAAGAATTGTTCTGTCATTTTTTTTGTCTATATTACACAAATGAATGTCAAGCTTCATCTTTCAAGACTGTAGCATTCCGATGTTACTACTTTATTTTGTTTTGGAGAGGGGAATTGGAGGGAAAAATAAGTTATAATAATTATGGGAAAATACAAATGAAATAAAGGATTTTTTGGGTGTATTAATACAGTGGAACGAGGCCTGCCTGATACATAGAACATGCTTATTATATCTCAAAGAATGAAAACATAATACACAGTGTTTCCCAAACTTATTAGACAACAGAACACATTTTTTGAGATGCTTCTATTAATATTTTTAGAATAGGTGCTTAGCACATGGTAGATTCTCAAGAAGTGTTTGAATGAATGAACAAATGAACAAATTGAGTTTGAGAAGTGCTAACTGATAAGCATACAATTTTATGGAATTTCTCTAAGGTCAGACAGCATTTCTAATTTATGTTTTCAGATGCCTGCTGCGTCCAGTAGTTTCCTGTAACCTGTGAATACAAAATAAATATTTGCTATTGTTACTGAAAAAAGAAATTAAGAGATTTTGTTTTTTAATAGCAATATTTTTTTTAATGGCATATGAGGAGAGGCTCACTGCTCTTTAAGCCTGTTCACACACAAACTAGTTTTCAAGGATATATAAACATATGTTCACAGTTACCACAGAGAAGTGAGTTTGATTAATGGTACCAAAATGAAAGTGACGACTGCACCTGGATAGTACATTATTTATGGCTAATATTTTAATTATCAAAAATATTACAGAAACACATGATCATAAATGGGCAGCTGGAAGGATCTGATATACTGAAACATTCTTACTGAGGCCCTCCTTGGTGGAGAATAGATAGAAATCCCCTCAACTTCATGTCCATATTCTCTCTTTGGTGGCAAACATGAGTACCAGCTTCAACACCCTGCATCACTGCTCTGAGAAGACCATAGAATGGACCCAAGTGGATATTTTCTGGCCACCTTTATCTTTCCAGGAAAATGCCCTGGAGTGCACATGCTTCATTACGGCCTTGGCAAAACACCAGCATGCACCAGCTGTGTGTGGACTGCTCAGCCCCTGCCTGGTGGAGAGGAATAGAAGTCATCAGTCTTCCTCTGCAGGTTTTCATTAACTCTCTGCTAATCTAGAGCATTAATTCTTGGACTTCTGGGAAAACAGAGTTGTCTAATCCTAAAATCTTAAAGGCAAACATCTTTCTTTTCAAATCTACTTCTGGAATTTGTGGGCTTTTGAAAGTAACATTCACAGCAGATTTGAAATATCCACTATTTGTACAGGACAAGTCAATAATGGTGTGAGTTCCATCTATTACCTGTTATCTGAATGCACCAAATTAGAAGGAAAACTAGAGGGAGCTAGGATGGGGGGCAGGGTGGGAATCTGTTACTTCAGTTAGGTTTACAGGGAGTCCTTGTAAACAGGGTGCTAAAAAGTGTGTTGGCTTTTTTTTTTTAACCTTTTGTGACACACAACAGAGCTGTGAAATCAGTGAATTAAATAGTTCCAGTCCCCTGGGCACTCATGAGCAATAGCATAAAAATGGACAGCACCCATTATAACATTACTGTTATGGAGCAGATGGACAGCTTCGGTTTCAGTCTTTTGTCCTTACTTTAGAATGGGAAAGAACTGGGAAACGACTGTAAATTTTCTCAAAAGAGATGAATAGGAAAGCTGTTAACTTTTTTCTTATTAAAAAAAAGAAACTTGGAAAAATTCCAAATTACACATTTTGCAGCTCTTTGACTACAGTTCTTTAGCTTTTGATGCAAAACATCTGTAGGTGGTTAAGCATTTCCCACCCTCATTCCCCAAAACGGAATATCTCATTCCTGGCAAGACATCCAATGCCTGCAAAGACATATGTTTACCAAACCAGTTCATTGCCATATGTGTGCCAGTTTCTTCAGAGCGTGCTGCCTATGAGTTGATTGGCTTAGCTTAAGAGTCTCAGAAAGGAGAAATAAGCAGGAAACAGAGGTCGAGAAAGAAGTAAAAGATGGGAAGAGAGCAAGATAGAGGGAGAAAAAAGGGGGAGGGAAAGAGAATTATTTTTCATTATACTTTGAAAACTTAATCTCTTCATTTTGCAGTAAATGTTGATAAGTCATTTTGCAGTCATATCACAGTTACTTTTCTACTCTTAGGTAATTTCCAAAAACATTGGATGTCAAGAGAGTACCAAATAGGTGAGCCATCAGATTTGAGATACGTTGATATCTAGTCATCTCCAAGTTTAATTCTAGGATGAGTGGCAGAATTAGCTAATTAAACAAACATTAATAACCACTTGAGTTCAAATTTTAATTTTGGTTTTAGAAAAGCTTGGCATATTTTGAAATATTCCAAAATAGAACTTTAAATAGAATCTTGCTAGACCAATGACTAGTTTTAGTGACCAATGAGGAGGAAAATGGTTATTTACATAATGCCTAGGTTCATTGAAATAATTATACATTTTAAAATAATTCTGCAGAATAAGAAAAATTTACCTCTCTAGCAAACAAAAAAGGAAATTTTACATTTTAATTTTCAAAAGTTTCTGACCTGTACATTAATTAAAATACTCTAATTAAAAATATAAACTATAAATAGGGACTAACTGTTGGTCATAAATGCTTTCAAATGCCAATTTACCAATATGTTAATAATCTCTCGGAGCATATAGCAGTTTTCTTTAAGAGAACTTTTACATAAGAAAGATAACTTGAAGCTTTCAAAGAGGACCAGTGTTGGATATAAGCATTAGATATGAAACTGATATCATTAATTATTCAATTTTGACCCAGCCAAATTACATTATTTGTATTATGAAACTATCTCAGAATTGGCAAAGTTTTATCTCTCCTAATTTTTCTAACATTCATAACTATTTATAGTCAGGATGGACCTGGGTAAAGCTTTGAAATAGCAGATATGTATCACCACAAGCAACTTTTATATGTTCCCATAAAGTTTATGTTTTATATTTGAAAAGCCTCTGCTGTTTAACAAGATTTAGCTTCTTACTTTTAATCTCATATTGCAACTGCAAAAAAAAAGAAGAAGAAGAAGGATCTAGTACTGCTCTGGCATGTTGCAGTGTTGTCATGGATACACGAGTATGGTACATCACTTCCACCAATAAGTAAACAAGATTCTCAAAGAGCACTTGGGAGGACATACTAACCTTGTAGTATCGCTGGCCACACAGAACTTTAAATAAGCAAGTGGGTTGTGGTTTTAAAACATTGCATTTTATTAGAAAAAAGAGAGACGAATAGGCACTTTTTATATGTGTTTATTCAACAATTTTAAAGGAATTTAAAATTGTGTAGCTTGCTTTCAACTTTCATGTTGCCTGTCAATTGTTATATTATTAATAGATAATGTCATTAAGATGACCAGTTCCTGTTTTCTATGGCTCTAGTAGTACTTCACAAGTACTAATTACTTATAAAGAGAACAATAAGATGTTCTTTATGTTATTTGAGAGACTCAGTAGGTATTTGGAAGATTACTTTCTACATCACAGCTTTTAATGGTATTTTATATTCGTCACACTTTTTTGCTGTGTTTTATTTTTTGTTTCTTTTTTATTGCCCTCAAATCAAATTTTACTATGCATTACAGTCCAAAATGTTAAATTTTCCTTACAACGATGAACACGGATTTTCTTAATTATAGCAAATTAGTGTCTTATAATGATGAAGGAATCGTGATTAAAACCTTTAAACTTATTTTTCAAAAGAGAAGAAAAATACATAGATTATTAAGAATGGGCTATTTACTTCTATATATGAAACTTAGCAGAAATGAAAGTCTGTCCCATGATTAATTTTACCAACTCACATGATGGAGAAAATTCTAACAATGGAGATAGCTTAAACTTTAAATATTTTTATCAGACAGAGAGAATAACGTGCAAACATGTCTCTGTGCATCTTGAGAAAAACATGCACAATATTTTCATTTGGAAAGTTCTTCCTCTGTCTAGTTATAGGAAGGTCCCAATACAAGTCAGTTTACATGTATGGATTTCCACTGAGTTTGTTTGTTTGTTTATATAAATGCATCAGCAATTGGCAAAATTATCAAAACATTTATCTAGTAAGTTGCATAAACTTTGTTTAAAATAATGCATAAAGTTTCACAAATTAGGAAAAAAACTATTTTTTATAGCCAAAATCGAAATGACACATTAGACTAAAATAGTTTAAATTGTGTGCAACTTTAGAAATTATCTAATTCTAAATCTCACAGCAAAGAATAATCTGGGGAGTAAGAAAGGGAATGAGGTTAGTACCCTGATAAGTGTTAAAACGTAGCTGACACACAGATTATAAATTAAAAGACTTTGCAACAAATCTGGATCTATACAAAAAATTGCATGAGAAAATTAAGACCTGTTTCTAGTCTTTCCAAATAGATCTTTCTAAATTTAATCTGTAAAAGGCTGTTTCACTGCAGGCCTGCATGAGAACCACTGCAGTCCCTTGTGGGGTCTACCTTATTTCCATTTTCCAGACACATGTTTTCCCCTTTCTCAACTATCTTAAGAATTACAAGTAAGCAGGACTCTAAAATTCAAGTTCAGTGTGCACAGAGTTAATTTAAATATGATAACAAATGGCTCTGCTTTTGAAATGAATGTAGCCTGGCAACTTCAACTGGGAACCCTTCGGAGGGCCTCAATTATGTATGCAGCTTCTTTGAGAAATAGTTTCACACATCTGACCCAAGGAGCACTATGTTGTTGCCATGAAATAAAACTGTACGTAGGCATTGTTTCATTGCTGCACCCTCCACACTGCCGGCCTCCACTCCCTTCCCCCACCCCGCACATGCATGTACACACACATACACACACTCATATAAACTCCTTTATTGTCATTCCCCTTCTATTTTTCTAGTAAAGTGAATGCATCAATGTAATTATCATGAGTATAATGGCCCCTGATTACTTTTATTTCCTATAAAAATATTCTGATTCTAACTGCCAACCTGTTCCGGTCAAAATCAGGAGTGGGAAACCTACAAGATAAGTAAAGGGTTAAACCACCCACACCATTTCAATTTTTTTCAAAATGGCTGCTTTGTCTGTGTGCATACACCAATAGCAAATGTCCTTCTGTTATTGTACAGCCAATTTGATGTGTCAAGTATTCATATGCTAATAACTGTACAGTTTCTCACTTTTTCACAGATAAATGGTAAAGATTGTTACAGACAGTGAAACACAAGAATAAACAGCTTTTATTTCAGACGCGATAAATTACTTTCCATTCAAATAACATGCGACACACGCTGCTGACCATTTTGTTTCTATTCACTGTTAGTTTGCCTTCTGGGTGTGTTTTTTTAGAATAGTTTGAAAATATTTAACAGATATGGACAGAGTTGTTACTAATGACTTGATTGCATTAATTTGCTTTGTAGTCATTTCATCACTCGAAGTTCATTTTTATGCTCAGTTATTACAGTGGGAGAAAGTTTGATGGAAAATCTGACACTGTTTCCCTAACATGGTACAATCAAGTCTTTTTAAAGCTTGGTAATGACAGTATTTGAAGAATGGATATCTTCCTTTCCAGGTTAGCAGAAATGTCATTCAGTAAATAAAATCCCTTGCTAAGAGTATCACCTAAAAAAAGACACTTGAATGAAATGTACGTTGTTCTGTCAGAACAAAGTGAAATCACTTTGGTTTTCCAAGACATAAATATGTCCTTTTAGAAAGGCTGAGTAGGTTAAATATATATGATTAAGGCATACACTTATTGTTAGGGTAGACAAATTAATGCAGAGATGAGAGCGGGGGAGGGGAGTGAAGTATCAGAGATAATTAACCAGTCCTTAAAGAAATATTTTGAAAAGAATGTACCCCTGAACATGCATGCATTGATGACTGTTATAAATCGAAAGAAACATTTCTGATTTTTTTTTCTCATTAATTTAACAAAATGCACTTATCTATTGTCGAGTTGCAATACTTTCAGGGACTAAAATTAGAATCCTTAGAAATAAAGCTAATGATTCTTCTAGCTACTTCTTAAATCCACCTTATTGCGCCTCACTCTTTTGTCTGAGCTTTACATATGACCATTTTAAGTTGATATTTGGTCCCCTCTGACTGGTCCATATACTTGAATTGCTTGCTTGTATGGGAAAGCTTACAAAATAAATAAGCAAACATGAAGAAAAATAACTTGATTCCTTGCTAGACTGAAGATCACATGGAAAAGATTTTTTTTCCTAATTGCTCAAAATTAAGTACAAACACACACACGCACATGGATATACAGAGATGCAGACAAAGTAGGGAATTTTTAGGAGCACTACCCTGGATCATGCCTTGAGACATTAAGGATTCCAAAGGTAACTATGACATCAGGTCAATGAGGCTGCAGCTCCCTAATAGTGTAATCAGCAGATTGTAAATTTTTACATAATTCTAGGACAAAAGCTAGCTATTTAGAAGTAGTCTTATAATCTCAGGCCTTTTCTCTGAGCTCCAAAATACCAGAGATGACTATTGTATCATATCAATGAGGAATAATAAATGCAAGTGACCAGTCTTATATCAAACATGAACAATCAGGAGATTTTTCTACTAGAAGGCTACACAAATAAGCTCATAAAACTTATTATCCTTTCTTCCTCTCCAATGCCATTGTAAAAATACAAATTAATAGGATCAACTTCAAATATCTATTTTCATTCCTGCCTTTTATATATGTTACCTTTTTTTCTACAGGAAGAGTAGTTAATGGCAGATGAAATACTAATTTTTACTTTATGGGACACCCATCAAAAAGAGACTGTAAGTTAATTTATCAAAATTGAAATAAAGTAGGACACCAGTAACTATTTCAAGAATTAATTTAAAATGTGCTATATGCCACACATGCTGCATTACTCAGAATGTGTTATTAATTTAAATGTTTCTTAACTAATTATAAAGACTAAATGGAGAACTTTTTACCGGTTGTTTCTTTTCTTCTCCCATCTAGTCTCTTTATCTGTGTAAATACAATTAGGCCTCACTCAGAGCTCTGGGTCTTTGTCTTTTCCCTTTTAATTCCTGTCCTTAGTGTAATTAGCACCTTGGGCACAAACATAGAAATACACACAGGCAGTTTATTTTCACTGACTGTTTTGATATTGCTCCTATCGCTTTACCCTCAAACACCATTTTCACTTGCTTTGGGGACTTTCTAAGTGCAGAGGTTTAAATCACTAACTCAAATTTTCTACTGTGGACAGTTAATACAGGGACATACAGAACCTGTTCAGAACGTGTCAGCTGCGTGTGATATTTGATCCTTCATCATACACTCATGCCCATGAACTCCAGGCAAACTTATCTGGGTTAAAGCAGTGGCATGCTAACTTCACCCACAACGGTTTAAATATAACTGAGGTTTCAATTAAAAATAAATAGAATGGAGTGCCAGAATGCCGAGGTGCTGCTGATGAGCTGGAGGAAACAAGGCTTAGAAACGAGGTTTTTGTCTTCTTGCCTCAAAATGTATGGGGTTTAGGTGTATGTTATGAAGCATCCTGAAATGTACACTGACGGACTAATTTTGAGGTAAGAATTGTAGTTTTCTGTTTCAAGAAACATGGGAATTATTAGTGTTTTGGGTTTTTGAGCTACCTATACACAACTTTTCTAATTCATTTATACTCTCTGCCAAAAGTTTTCGGCCTGTTATTTTAAAGGGAAAAGTATTCCACAGACAGTGTGAGCAAGAAATGAAGGGATGGTTAGGTGCCACACAAAGTCACTGAGCTTCTCAATTCCACCAGTAAAATTATGTTCGAGAACTGTGGATGCACCCTCTGCTTTGAATTGCCTGCATCTGTCTGCGGCTACCAGCTGAATGGGATAGTGTGACACGCTCACTTCTTTTTCTTATAATCAAATCAACCATGAGGTGTTTCATGATATTTTTGGTGTAAATGACACTCCACATAACTAAATTTTACATACTCATGTTGTCTTGGGCTTTCACAGAGGTAGCAGTGTTTCTGAGTATGGTGTCAATATATAGTTTAGGCTATTATTAAGCATACAAAGGAAAATGGAGACTCAAGGCCATGATTAAAATAAATTATATGAAAAAACCTTACATTAGACCTAAAATATTGCATATTTTAAGCAAGGAACTTATTTTGCCTTTATCTAGAAATCAATTTAGTTTTGAATTCTATTCCTCTACAGGCTCTATATTACTAAACTATGATGAAATTGTGAATTCTTAATTATAAATTATGTCTCAAATAAATGAAATGCAGTGTGAATTTTAATCCCTGAATATTAATATAAGAAAACATAACCATTAAGGATGAGTCTACATGTTACATGAAACAAAGAATTGAAGCATTATTTGAATCTTGAAAGCACCAAATATACTTTTGAAATATGCAAGGGAGCCCAAGTTATCTGGATAAAGCTCTTACATATCCACTTGATTTGTATAGATACAGTCTGACTGCCTGCATCCAAGTGGAATCAATTAAGATTTCCAGTGGTTTGAGGTTTATTAAACACGGTGAACTTAGCAAACATGCATTCCCCTCAAGCTTTCGGGTTGGTATTTTCTGCAGAAATCTCTGAAGAATCAAAATCCTGACCTCTCATAGGCATAGAAGCAAGAGATCGGGTTCCTGTGCTGCTCTTCGCCATATATGAAAACTGATGGTTTTGGTGATGTGGGCCATAAAAGGGAAGTCATGTTTTTTCTACTATTCAGTCAAAGGAATGATGAGTACTGTGAGTCAACAACAAGCACGGATACAAAAGAGAGCAGGATTAATGAAAAGAGTGTACAGGACTTCTCTGATTGCTCCCACATTGATGCACCACCCTGGATAGCTCATTAGGGTACTTAGAAGAACACAAAGAATCTTTTAAATAAAGCTTCCTTGTTCCAAGAGTGTATTCACCACCTCACGCCTATCCAGGATAGGAGGGCTTTCTCTTTGGAGTCTGAATGAAACAACCTGTAGTCATTTGTATGGAGATGTTGCTAAACATATTTGTAACCTCAAAGAGGTCTTCATTCACCGGAACAGGGACAACCTCAGAAGAAATGGATTTTTTCCCAAGGGTACCATTTCTATTTAGCGTGTTAGTACCTTTGTAACCTATTGGATGGAGGACACTGTGGGAATAGCCTAGAGACACTTCTCCCTTTACAAAGAGAAAAGAAATCTAAAGGGATAGGAGCCCTGTGACAACAAAAAAGAAAAGAACAAAAGTGACTCATGTATGTCAAATGGAGCAGGCACCTAAATAAGCAATAATTACAACTTTGCCCACAATTCTCTCAGAGGGGGCAATCCCAGGCTGGATTTTGGCATAGGGTGATAATGTGTGAAAGTAGAAGTTCTCTCCAACAGAAGAAAAGCCTAGGAACATAAGGCAGAGCATCCATGACTGCATTATAGTAAAGGCAACAGGGCCTCTTTAGTCAGATGAACTATACTCAGTTGTGTCTTGGCTGTGCTGCTTTCTTCTTTTAAGTTTGAAGTTAAAATGCTACAGGATTAGTCTTACCTGCCACAGTGAACAATGTGGCTAAAATGATGCAAGCCAGGAGAGCTTTCCCGAATGAATGATGCTGTGCTGAATTTACAGTAGCTTGAAAATAACAGTAATCATTACAGATAGAGGGGGAGACATTCTGTAGAATTGTGTTGCAACGTTGTAAACTTTATGCAGTTAGCAAAAATTCCTGCAAAGGTTTCCAACTCAAAGTGAAAATAAAAGACTTAAATCATTACAGTGGACTCATACTCTGGATCTCGCATATTTTCACATGGGAGAAATCTCAAATGATAAAGCATGTACTTTTGCAAAAGCATCCTGTAGAATTTGTTTGGAAACTAAGTTTAGCAATGCTTTTGGGGGCTGGCTGCCCCAGTATACAGTGACAGATTAATCAATTCTTGTTTCTTCATTGTTAAAACCCAGCTAATGAATAGTGAGCCAGAGCAAACAGTGAGTGAGAATGCTTGATGAGGATACAAAATGTAGATACATACACTTTGTAAATCATCTTTAGGTTGAAGACATCTTGCAAACATTATTGTTAAAATAATTATTTAGGACAACATTGTTCAATTGCTCTCACTTTGGATAAGGTTCAAAATATGTCTAAAGGATGAAAGAGTGGGGCCTTATCTATAAAGAGGGTCTCTCTCCCCCTGGGCTCTGTTGCTGCTGCTGCTGCTGCTGCTGTTGCAGGAATTCCACTTTGCCACGCCACTAGCATGTCCTTTGCCTTCAGGAGGGAGAGGTTTGCAACTGAACAAGTGCTTTACATTAGCAAATGAACAAGCTACAAACTAATCAGTGGCACTTATTTATCAGCATATACCAACTTATACCAGCTAATACCACCTCCGCACACACACTCTCAAAGCAATGGAAACATGACAGGATAGAATATTTACTTGTTATTTTGCCATTAACATTTTACCATGACGAAAAAAGAGGCATCAATGAAGACTCCAGATGTTAACTTTCCAAATTTAAACTTTAGTAGAATTTTCCATTTCATATTAAAAAAATTATAATTAACTTATCTTTAAAATACGTTGCTGCCCAAATATTGGAAAGACTGGAAGATTAAATTCAGTGCTGATAAATTAAACATAATGTGTTTGTACATATATACTTGTAGTTACAATTATATAGACATATATACACATATAGGTACGTATGGATATGTAAAGATATGTAGATAGATATATAGATAGGTAAATATATATAAGTATATGTATATATGTATACATATGCATGCATATACGTATTGAACTATCTACCTATCTATATATAGCTGCACATTTTGTGTATATGCATACCTTTAATGTATATCTCATAACTTGAGTGCTTATATTATATTTTAGGCTTAGTATAATTCTAGACTGTGTATTTTGTCATATAAACTTTAAATAACTAGAGATTCTGTTTCAATGACATATTTTAAAGTCTTCAAAAAGGAAAAAAATCAGTATGCTTGTAAAAAGGAAGAAAATCGGCAACCATTGATTATTTTTATTAGGAAAATAAATCCCTACTGAGTTCCTAAGACTTGGATTAGTTGCTACTTGGTGTGCATGTTTGTGTGAGTGTTGGTAAGAAATCCTATTCTGACTAATGCCTGAACAATGGATATATATTAGGTTTTAGATATGCAAATGTTTATCATAATACTGGTATTGGAATAACTATAATACTAGCAACTGTAAATGTGAACTTCCTGCTATTGAAGGAGGCTTGTAACTTTAAAGGCTCATAATTGTAAAGAACCATGTGACTTTGAAAGCACAAATAAATTTCCCTTAGACCTTTCTTCTAGCTCAGTGGAAAAAAAAAAAAAAAAAGTAGAGGTCTTTTTTCATTATTATTTTAAAGAAATTCTATAGCTAGACTCAGAAAAACTGCCACATTATATTATGAATATCTGAATGCAGAACACTTCCACTGATAGGAGATACCTTCCTTAGTGACCTAAGAATCTGCACCAGAGGAAGCACTAAGAGAAAATGAGGAAGACTAATGGAGAAAAACATGTAAGCTAGATATGTGAGTGATTTGTTTAAAGCAGAAGGGAGAAAGGAGCCCATTCTCCCCCGCAAACACACAGCCCCAAGTTCTTCACACATAACTTTCTCAAGTATACGTCATGAGAGAGACACAACAGGATCACAGCAGGGAAAATGCTACACACCCAGAGCTCCATTTTTGGGGGGATAAGAAGAAATCCTGACGCCTTAATAAACTGACAGAGCAGCTGGAAACAGCTGAATGTTGTTAATAGAGAAAATTGTCTCAAGTTGTGCTTTTATTAAAATCAGTTCGAAGATTGGTAAAAGATATTTTAAATGTCTAAAATCCAAAAAAAATTTTTGATGTGTTCCCCTGAGGGGTGATTTTCCTAACTAATCATAAAGTTTTAAAAACGAAATTTAAACCCACTGATTAGAATAGTAGAAATGTCTTTCTAAGGATGGAAGCACATATACTTTGTAAGTGACTTCTTATTAATAATACATTCAAATATAAGAAGCTTTATAACATGCAAGGTCTTCCAACTAAAAGAGCTTTCCTGTAGGTATCTAATTTAGAGACAGCATTGTTAACAATGTTGACATTTAAGTGGCCATAGCTAAAGCGTTGCAAAGAACATTCCATTACAATGAATGCAAAAACCTACAACTTTTCTTGCTGTTCAGTTTAACACCATGTAAGTGTGATGGTTGACAGTGTGAAGGCTGAAACAACCTTCATAACTAGAAAGTTTACCTGATAATTTGAATCAAAGAGCCTCTTAGAGAAAAGCCTTCAGCAGAACAGGGATACAATGGAAATGGAAGATTTATGGCATATTCACTCAGTCTACTCTCCTGCGCTCTGTATCTGAGATCAGGGTTAGCAATACAAGCCCACACTTTCTCCTTCATAGTACTAGTCCACTCTCAAGACTCCAGCCCTAGTCTGCTACAAAACTGGCCTAAGCAGATTAACTCAACATTTCTGTATCTGAGGTTGACCTTACCAACCACAATGCCCTTACCTTTCCCTCTTAAAAAAACAAAAACAAAAAACCTTTTTTTCTGACTTCCCTGTATTTTATTTGGATCAGTTGAGAAGTACGATTAGTTTTTGATTTTTCGTAATAAATCATGTTTTAACCTTTTACCTATGACTGTCATTATATTCATTCTACGCCCTTAAAAAGTCATAATCAAACTACAGATATTCTAGAAGTTTTCCTATCTCTCCACTCCATTCAACTCTGAACTCCACTGACAAGTTAATCTCCCAGAGCTTCCCTTTTAAGTTGATAATTCTTTTGCTAAAAACACTAGATGTCTGTTCACTCTCTCCTTAGTCTGGAAAACAATGACTGCCTCAAGCAACATATTTCCTATTTCTTCTCATCACCAGTGCCTGACTAGACTTCACAATGTCTATTTTTTTCTCTGAAAATGCCTGGTCATTCCCAGCTCTCCTTTAAATAGGCCACTGCCCTCTTATTTCCCATCCTCTTTGCCTTCACTATCTCAGTTGAGTATCAATTCACCCATGGATGTTTTATTGACAATGTCAGTCTTGTCTGTCTTACTTCATACCTAAGTCTTCTTAGGGCACAGACAGACCTTGCAATTTAGAGATTACCTTGCAGGGGGCTTCATCCAAAGGATTATTTAATATTTCTAATTTGTTCATTTTAATTACAGGAAAACATTTTACACAGTGAGATTATAAAAAACAATGTAAAATAGAATTTTACTAATCAAATCACATATTTAACATAAAGTAGATCTTACTGATTGAAGAAAGCTTGTAATAAACCACTTATAAAATTTTTTAAAATGTGATATTAATAATCATTAGCAGAGATGTTCAGTTTCCTAGAAATTTAAATATTCACAAATTAGTTTTTTAAAGTATGGGGTCATGATTGATAATATTCAACAACATAATGATTTGATTAAGTTTGAGAGTTCAGCAAACACTTTATAGTGTTTACAGAAGAAATGTTTATGATCAGAAATAAATCTAATGTTTCTAGAACTTTTCATAAAAAAAAATTCACATTTGTACAATACTTAACCAGATTTTTAAAAATTTACTTTCAGATGCATTCTCTAAATTGGACTTCATAACATTTTAAGATATGTAATGAATAAAATTCCCATTTTAGAGATAAATAGTAAAATCAAAGAACTTCATCCATTCATTAACACATTTGACTCTCAACACTGAAAGGCAGTTCCTTTTTTTTATTTTAGAGAAGAAACAACTGAAGTTGTCAGAGTTTGAATAACATCCCCATAGTCTCTAAATTGAGGGTTTTTTTAATACTTCTTCCAACATATATCATGATACATACAAATAGCACATACAATGACTAGGAATAAAAATATTTTTTATGGAGTGTCTACTTTACATGTTAAGCTTTGTCAGTTATCCTAATGATAATCCTTTAGAGTCATTTTATTTAGAATGAGACCCTTTAATTACACTTAATATATAGCAGGAATACATTAGTAAATGGGAATAAAAGCTTGAAATGCTTCATAGATGACAAAGCAGAGGACAATTAAATAAATTGTTCAATCATAGTACAGTAAGTGGGAGACAGGATTTGAAACCAAGTCTTGACGTATACAAAGAAACAATTAGTACAAAATCCTCCTTATAACTTTAATCATGGCCAAAAGAAAATGTAAAATTCACATCCATTCCATAACTCTGCTAAAAATTTTTTCATAGGATTACAATTCTCACAAGTATAATTTCCATGATTTTTTTTTGTTTTGCATGAGACTTTTATAAATTACGGGCCATGAAGTTTTATTCTCCATTAGATATCATGTTGGGAAAGTAATAATTGGATTCTCTTTCCACCCCTGACTGTGCAGGACCAGCTAGATATTCTGATGTTAAAAATTACTCTGTCTGCTAAACTTTTTCACATATAACATCAGTTAGCTTATCATCCAAAGTTACAGTGGTTAACTATACCAGATTTTGTATTACTACGTTAGATATCAAAACAAACATTCGGCCTGTATACTGCATACAGAATCTTTGAGTTACAGAACACAATCTATAAAGGAGAAAACACTTCTTTTAAAACTATGCCAAATTTCTTGCCAGATTATGTGGGGTGCCTCTGTCTCCAGTAAAATGTATTTTGCTGTAGCGATTTCAATGACTGGATCACGCTGTATACATAGCTCCTAAGTAACCAAAAAAATTGTGTTTATGTGAAAAGACGTAATGCATACAAAGTAGAAAAAAAATCTTGGATGATAACCCAGATTCCCTCAAAAACTTGCTGCATCATCCTAAGCAAGAAAACTCTCTGAGCCTTCTTTTACATGATAAAATTGGTGCTAATCTCTATCTATATACAAATGCATGGTGTCCACCTTAGAAAGAAACATTAATGCTAAGAAATCCACCATGCCTCTTTAGAAAGAGCACCATGTCACAATTCGCCTTACTTAGCCTTCTAGTCAAGTCAGACACAGTTGAGTAGCTGAAGGTGCAGAGTAGAGGCTGAGGCAGGAAATGCTCTTTCTAAATCTTTCTATATCTCATTAAATGGCCATGGGTAGGTTCGATTTTTCTCTGTCCTGGTTTGCCCTTATGTGATATCAGCGAGCTATCTGATTTTTTTTTTTTCTAATTCTCTGAAACCTCGGAAACTGAATTGACTTGAAAAACTCCAAAAGGCTAATCAGTAATTTTATCGTATCCCTGTCCTACTTTCCCACTTCCCTAGGGCATTTTCTGGGATCACTACCAAATCAACTGCTTAAACATGAATCTCTGTTTCAGGGTCTATTTCTAGGGGAACCCAAATCATACAGTGCCAGCTATATAAGAGCTGATAATGGGTTGATTTATGTCCCCCTCTCTAGTCCCAAAATATATTGAATTCCTATCCCCACCCTCATCCCCAGTACCTCAAAGTGTGACCTTATTTGGAAATAGAGTTGTTGCAGATGTCATTACTTAAGGTAAAGTCATTGTAGTGGGCATTATTCCCATGTGACTGATGTCCTTATAAGAAGAACACAGAGAAGAGACATGGAGGGAGAGACACAGAAAGAAGGCCATGCATCAGCAGAGGCAGAGATTGGAATGTTGCAGCCTCAAGCCAAGAAACGCCGAGGAATGGAAGACCACTGCTGAAGATAGGAAGAGACCAGGAAGGAGTGTATCTAGAGGCTTAGAAGGATCATGGCCCTAAGAGAATAAATTGCTGTTGTTTTTGCTTTTGTTTTGAGACAGGGTCTCACTCCAGTTGCCCAGGCTGGAGTGCAGTGACACAATCTCTGCTCCCTGCAGCCTCAATCTCCCAGGCTCAGGTGATCCTCCCACCTCAGCCTCCCAAGTAGCTTTAGACATTTGCCATCACGTCCAGCTAGTTCTTGTATTTTTTGGTAGAGAAGAGGTTTCCGTATGTTGCCCAGGCTGGTCATGAACTCCTGAGCTCAAGCGATCAGCCCATCTCAGCCTCCTGAAGTGCTGGGATTACAGGTGTAAGGGTGGTGCCCAGCAAAATTTCTGTTGTTTTAAGCAATCTGCTTTGTGGTATTTTGTTATAGCAGCCCTAGGAAACTAAAATAGGCTGCAGTACCTAATTCAGGTGTTTTTCAAAGGTCATGTCATATCAACTGCTTATTGTCTCAATCTTAGCTTCTTCCTCTTATCTCCCACGAACCCCAAATTCCTTTGGCTTTAATGTTTACTTCAATTTCTTCTTTAGTTTGGTGACATATTCATCAGTATTCTCTGATTTACTAATCTTGATTTCCCATTTAATATTTACCTCTGCACTATACTTTGAATCAAGACAGTAGTTATTAACGGCAGTTAATAGTATGTATCAGAATTGCCTGGAAGTCTAGTAAAAATAGATTGTTGGACCTCCACCCCCCAGAGTTTCTGATTCAGTAGGTCTACATTCCACCAATAATTTGCATTTCTATCAAGTTCAGGTTCCCAGATGCTCTTGATTCTGCCGGTCTGGGACCATACCTCAAGAATCAGATTTAGGGAGTTGTTAGAACTTCCTGCTCTAAATCACCATCTCTGACTCAGCCCCACTCCTTAACACAGGGATAGCTTCTTCCACTCCCATTTTCCAAAATCAGCAGAGGATGAGTTCCAACGACAATACAGAATTTATATTCTTTTAAAATTAGCATCACATAAAGATCTCATGGCTTTGTGGTGCCAGAGGTTATTAGGAGCTCCTGGATACATCTCATAGCCCTGATAAAACATCTTAAACACTGCTGCCCCATTCATATTTCTTTTGTGTGTGTATAAACTCACGGGGTACAAGTGCAATTTTGTTGCATGCATAGATTGCATAGTGGTGAAATCAGGGTTTTTCGAGTAACCATCTCCCAACTGATGTTCATTATACGAATTAAGTAATTTTTCATTGCCCACTCTCCTCCGCCCCCTCCCTGTTGCAAGTCTCCATTGTCTATCATTCCACACATTATGGCCATGTGTACACATTATTTAACCGCCCTCGATAAGGGAAAACTTGCAGTGTTTGTCTTTCTATGCCAGACTTATATTTCTTGAACTCCTTCCTGTAAGTGATCCTCCTGCTTCCACCTCCCAAACTGCAGAGATTACAGGCATGAACCACTATGCCTAGCCCAGACTCATATTTCTAAAACACAAACATGATTAGGAAATGTATCTGCTTAATTATTTTTTTCAGGTCAAAATTAAAACTCCTTGACATGATATTTGCAATCTGTGATAATCTCACTGGCCTAGTCTTCCAAACTCATCTCCCATTTCTAGCCTATGGTGGGAAGAGTGCACACAGAGAAACAGTTTTTATTGAGCATTTACTAGAGGCCAGCATTGAGTCAGCTATTTATTTCTATTATCTCATTTTGTTATCACACAAATCTACAAGGAAGAAATTATTAATTTCAAGCAATTCATTTTGATTGAAAGGAGAACATTGAGGCGTAATCAGCTACAAGGATGAGTGAACGCAGACACTGCATCTGATCATCCCTCCCTGGATTCAAACTCAAGTCTAAGTACTTCCAGTACCCTTTCCATCCTGTAGTCTCTTTACTTGGAGTGACCAAACATCCCGGTTTACCTGGAGCTCTTCCTCTTTATTCCTATTGTCCCAAAGTAGTCAGGAAAAGCGCCCTTTCACTCTGGAAAGTACCGTTCTGATTTTATTGGTGAATTGCATGACCACTCTGCCTATACTCCAAATCTACCATGCTGTCACATGTTTCTGAAATACAGTATGCTTGTTCATGATTCCATTTCTTTCCCTGTGCTGTTTCTTCTGCTTAGAATATTCTTCCTTTCTCTTTGTCTCCTGGGAATAATATATCCCGTTCTCAGGACTCATCTTCTTCATTGTCTCTGTGAAGCCTCCCCATTCCTCTGGCTTCAGACAGGGGGTCAATATCCTCCTATGTGCTCCCCATACTCCCACATTACTGCTATTCTTTTATATATTTGTTGAATACTTAGTGATCTTCTCTATCAGCCTATTTCTTAATGTTTGGACTGTACCATAATTATCTGTATATCCACAGTGTCAACAATTTTATATGGTTCTGAGAAAATCTTAAGTATTTGTTGAGTAATGGGATAAATGAAATAATATATTTGAAAGATCTAGCAACTTGCAACAATTACTATAAAAAGTAGAATCAGTCTCTTCCAGAAGAAGTAAGCCTCTACTAGCTAGCTCTGATCTGCTGTACCAGGAGGCTCCTTAAGTTTTGAACAGTTGTTCAGATAGCCTCTGACCCTGCATCAGCACTCATACCCAGGCTGTCCTGTTTGGGGTCTGAGATATTGTTTCAAGTTTTCTGAACTGCTCTCTACTTCTACGATGTGCCTCATGCTCCATTTAGATATTTTCCCATATTTGCTTAGTCCTGTGGTTAAGATTCAAACTGCCTGGATTTGAATTTGTGCTTCACTATTTCTTAGATGAGTGACTATGTGAAACACTCTTAAGTTTCCTAAGCCACAGTTTCTCCATAAAAAATTAGTAAAATTAACAGTGTCTTATTTAATTAAGATAGGTTTTCTAAAGCACTTAACATAGTAGCTGGAATATAGTAAGAATCCACAAATGTTAGTTATGATTTTTATTAATAGTATTATTATTTCCTTCTTTATGCCTAAGCTTTCCTACCAGACTGAAAACCTTGTTTCCTCCAATAATAAGTTTTTGTACTTTAAGATTAATTAATTTTAGATATCTTAGTATATGTTGTATTCCCTGAATAAGTCCAACAGACTGTAAATGACTCTAGATATGCCACCACTTCTCTGGGCTCCTACTGCCTCCTTGCCTAGCACTACTGCTATTCCATAGAAGCTTTTTAAATGAACCTCTGTTTAACCGACTCATCAGATTAACTATCTTTGTATAATTCCTCTAGCAGACAGAGCCTGAGGCAGGGATTAAAGTTATGACACTAGGTATATATAAGCCCAGGGTAATAAAGATGAAGAGAAAGACAGAAGTGAGGCAATAAAAGACATGGAGTAAGGCAAATCATTATCATGATGGTCACCACTTCACACAGAGTTCAAAAGAGATGACAACAGTGCTCTGGGAAGACTTCACTCAGCACAAAGGGACTTCTTCCTAAAAAGGATATAAGGAGAAGCTTACCTTGTTGCTGTCCATGGAATGAAGAAAGGAGAGATTCACCTGCTAGATGTCTCCCATTTCTCATTTTCTGTTGGTCATGATTCAGGAGGAGTTGGGAGACATCTTCCAGCATTGCCAATTGACTTATAGACCCCCTGGTAACCACTCAGGAGGCCAAATCCCATGCTTGCAATGTGGTATTTTATCCATAGCTAAAGTGGAAGGGTGACTTGGAGCAAGTAAATACCACCTGAGAAAAAGAAGAAACGTCACCTAGGGGATCTGAGAAGATACACATGATTTGTGTCCAATATACTGATTCTCTGGGCCCTTGCATTAAAGTCTCAAAACTCATGACAAGTAAGCTATTTTCTAGAATTCTCTAGTCTTGTGCTTTAACTTGACGAATTACATGCTTGTAAGAATTGCTTATGTTTATTCTTAAATTGTTTCTGCCATTCGTACTTGTTATTTGAATTATACAATTATTTAATTCAATACCACATGCTAGTCAAATATGAGTGTGAAAAGAATGAAAGGTGTTTGTATGGAAACTAAAACAAGTATTTTGGAAGGACTTAGTAAAGGTAAGTCTCTTGAAAAAGACTGTGAAGACAGGTTTGCTAAGAGAGACAAAAGCGAAATATTTGCAAAGGGCAATGTTAAGAAGCCAGAAGAGTCAGCACTCATATAGTTTCATTCATGGCTTTGCATTCTTGCTGCATGGAAAAATCCTGTATAAAGCACGATCTATTTGGTATTGCATGAAAGACAGTATGGAAATCCAGACAGCACACTCATCATTGAAGAAAAGTCCTGGCTAACAACAACAAAAATATTGATCATTTTATAAACATTTTTATTAAAAATTACAAAGAACTTTTAGAGTTATAGATGCATTAATGTTTAAGATTCCTTTCTTTAACCAGCTCTTTTGATTTACCAACTATAACAGCATGGCTTGATTATGCTGTGGTAGCAAACAGCTCCCAAATCTCAATGAATGCTATGACAAATCTTTGTTGCTTGCTCACCTTAAATCTGTCCTCCATGGGTAGCATCTGAAGCACTTACTATATGAAGCATGTGCCATCCTGGGTCAACATGGAGAGAAAAGAGAAAAGATGAAGAATCCCGTGTAGGCACAGTTAATGCCCCCTGGGATTGATGCACTTCACTTCTGCACATTATCCAAAGTGAGCCACATGACTACACCTAAATTCAAGGAGAGGAAGCGTAATCCTCCCAAGTGCCAGAAAAGGAGAAGAGCTGTAAAAACCAAGGAGCCCAGTGGTGTTCACCACATCAACCTACTGTACCAGGCATATGGAGTATGAGGGCTTCTACTCAATCAAGTGAGGGAGGTTGAGGCAGAGAAATATACTGGTTTTTCTTTAAATAATTAAAAATGAATATTTAAAATTGTTAACTTAGTGGCTATATTGTCAATGCTATTCTTCATTTCTGGAAGCTTGTAACCAATTAATTTAGTGATATATATGCCTTATCTCAGGTCCAACTTCTTTGACCTGAGCCTACTTAAAATAAACAACAGCTCTAATCCAAGAAGTAGGTAATGGAGAAAGCTGGGGAGTAAGAAGGAGGTGTCACTCTGTTGGCTGTTGTATTCTCAAAAGAATACCTTGGTTAGCCGATGGATGGCTTCTTTATTAAAAGCAGTAATACTCTGAGTTATTACTATGTCTTCAGAAAGAGCAACAAATTGTGCCGATATTTAATTTTTTTAATTTTCATAAAAAATTGGTGTACTTTTCAATCTACTTACAATACATTGTGAGTCATTACTGGTAAATTATATAAACCAACTTATATTATAACCAAGTTATACTATAATATAAAAATGTCAGACTGAGGAGGTGTAGAGATCAAGTCTATTTACAGGGCTAAAGAAAAATCAACCACCATTTCCTTTTCCATCAGTCCAAACAGTAGCCAAGTGTGATACGGAGTTTGGAGGGATAGGAGGAGAGACTGTGTGGATGGAAATACCTTATTGGATGATTCTGATTGGCCCCTCTCTAGCTAAAGGCCTGGCAGTGGGTGGAAAAGTCACAGCACTTGGGAGAACATTGGCTTGACTACTTACTAACTGTATCTCAACCTGGAGCAAATTGCCTTCAGTCTTAGCCTCAGTTTCTTCATCCAATAAGCTTTTTATCTTATAGTGTTATTTTAAAGATTAAATAAGATAATAACCATAAAGAGCCTTAATGCCATGCTTAAAAAGTGGTTTGAAACATTGTAATAAATTCAAGGTAACAAGGGCTTAGTTACCATCAAGATCTTCAAAAACTAATCCACAATTAAATTCAATATTTAAAATAACACGAACAAAACACCTACTGTGTGTTTAGAATTTAGTCTTGTGTCTACTACTTAACTTCTGCTGCCTGAAATTTTTGTATCCTTTATGCTTTTTGTGCTCAAAATGATAGAAAAGTGGTTTACAAACTGTGTGTTACTGCCCATTTGTGGGTAATGGAAGAATTGTAGCAGGTTGTAACCAGCATTTTTAAGTGAAATAAATAGGACAGAAACAATCAGAACACATCACATGGTTTCTTAGTAAGATGTGTGTACATTGTAATAAATGGGTCATGATTTAAATATATTGCCTATGGTAATTTTTTTTAATAAAAAGCTTGTGTAAAATACTTCTTTAGAACAAGCCCAAATGAAATCTGGTACATTTTTCTACCAAATAAATCTGATTTTATCTCACTACCTTTTTAATGGAGAATCATAAAATATAAAATGTTTTAGCCATCCACCCAGCCAAGTTTTTCTTTAGTAATTCCAATATCATTATGTATCCTTTAGAATGACGTTTACACAGCTAGTATGTCAAGAAAAGCAAATGTACATGATACTGGACAAGAAGTGATTACGCAGTATGCCCAAGTTACTGTTGCGTGGAGGAGGTTGAATAGTGCTGCATAGGCACTGCCAAGGCACCAAGGAGATGGGGGATCCAATTAGATTTACACTCTGCAGAGGAGGGACTTGTCCCACTTAGGTGGCTTTAAAATGTCTCTCTATGTCGCATAAAGAACAGAATGCAACACCAGAGGAGAGAAAACACCATGTCACAGAGACAAGAGGCACAGAGACTCACTGAGCAGCAAAGCGAGTCCTGAGGCAATAAAGCCTCCTTGGCTGTGCCTAACCATTTGGGACGAGGTCACCAACCTGGGATCCACAGATTAGGCCAGCATAGATACATTTCTCTGAAAGACATGGCAGCAGAGACTGAGCACCGCATGCATTGTATAAACTCTATAGATCATTGTACATAATTGTTCAATCATCTATAGTTCTCATTTCAGCCTTTAGTCATTCTCAAGAAATGAAGAAATGCCATTTTTGGAATATTCTGAGTTGAAGAATCTCCCCACACATAGGAAACGGTTACTTATACCAATTAAATCAGAATTTTGATGCCCTGTGTGGACTAAACCAGGTAAGCAGCCTCTTCTCAAATCCTGCTTCAGTGAGGCTTATGTCTGCATGGGCGAGCTACTCATTGAACATGAATATAAAGGTGCCACCAGACAAGGAGTTTTTCTGGTTCATCATTGCACTGCAGGATGCCATGAAGGAGTCACAGGCTGTGGCTTCCATGAAGCCCGTGACAAATTTAATACCCTATTACTTGTGTCGTCTGCACTAGGACCTCATTTGGTGACATCACTGGGTACAACTAAAGTTGAAATTTGTGTGACATTTTTGCAGGTGTTGCTTTTTACCAAAGACATTATTTTACATAGTTTAGCCACAGTGCAGTGCTTTAAGTCTAGAACTAAACCTCAGGAAATCTAATGAGGTTGAAAAGAAAAGTGAAAGTTAACGGCTGCGGCTTTAACAAAGGCTCATCCTCCCTCAGGCTCTAAAGAGTCAGTAACTGAGTTCAGTAACTGAAAATTAAATTAGAAGAAATGCCACCTCTGCAGCTACTTTACCTTTAACATTAACAGTAATATAGAATGGGATGGAGGTGGGGGCTTCGGCTCAATAGAGCCATCAAGAAACTTTCAGAGCCTTGAAACAGGATGGAATCTGCTCTTACCATGTTTTAAGCTTCTCTTGGTCTTATATTTTGCCCTCTCTCTAGCCTTTATTTCCCTCATAGCCATATCCTTGTCGTATTTTTCCTGTTCTCCACTTTCTGCTGTTTTCCCCCCGAATACAGGTCTTCATTTCCATTTTTTTTCTCTTCCCCCACTGCCACATTTTTTTCCTGGATCCTCTGAGTTTGTTTTCCCTCCCCTCTCATATTTACATCTTTACAAGAACAATTTAACTGATGACAAGGTTTTTGTGATTGGCCCTGTTCCGAATCTGGGAGAAAACACTTAAGGATTCTCTAGGGCATAAGGGTTTTGACTTTATCTGGTCACATCAAATGAACAGGAACCACTTTCTCAGGATCGTATTATCACAGTAAGTGATAAGGATGTGCAGGAAGAACTTATGAGCAGTGGCTCACATTTTTTTTTAAGGCTATGGGGAGGAGTGGCAAGAAAGGAAAACAAATTAGCCTTTGTCAGGCTCCTCCCCATTCTTCAAATAAGCATCTCTAAAAGACAATCAAGCAAGGTTGTCAATTTGGCCAAAAATCAGTAATGCTTTAATATAATAAGATAGTACTGCCACCCATTTACTTCTAAACAAATTGCTAAAGAACCTAACTATATTATATAGCTATAAAGAAATAAAAGCTATTTTATCATAATTTGATTATGCTACAAAGCACTATGCTTAGCAATTCATGGATCTAATTTTAGTAGTAATAATCTCTTGCCCTGTTATGTAAATGGAAAAAGACTTTCTACAGGCTTCAGATAGAGATAAGCTTAAGATCGAAAGCACGCAAAAGCCATGGTTCAATTACTCTAAAGTGATCTGCATCATATGTTACAGTACATCTTTCTGTCTTTGCACAAAAGCTCGTATCTGCTGCAAATTAGCCATCCTTTTCTAAATGCTAAAGAAAGCATCTTTTCAAAGATGTCCTTTGAGAGTTAACTGATTCAAATTAAACCAAAATCCTGCAACTACAAAATAATAAGGGGCATTTAAAAATTTTTCAGAATGCTTTTTCCTTTCACAGCTTTTCCCCAATTTTACCACTCCTCCTCCTTTTTAAAGAAAAGACATGTGAAACTTTACAAGTACAATTAGTTTTCACTTCCAGTCCCACCCATTTTGTGTAAGGATAAACTACCAAGATGGTACCATTCCATGTTAAGTCTCCATAGGCCACAGAGATGCAAGCTCAGACCAGACTTCTCAGGTACTAGCCTGACCCCTCAGCAGACCTAACTCTGACCCACATCTTGGAATACAAGGCTCTGGAAATAGAACAATTCACCAATCCTTATCCCCCAGTCTCTTTAGTTGTTCAGTGAAATGAAATTTATAATAATCCAAAAGTTTGCTAACTCCCATAGCACCGGGGCTTCAGGGATAGATGGAGCCATGCATCGGAACTACCAGGCTTCCCTCTCAACGGGCCTGTTTCCCTGCATCTGTCTACAACTTAGTTTTATTCACTCCTACTGCAGATGGTGTTTTCCCATACTCTGGAAGACATAGCTGTGAACTACTGACAACTCTTCTCACATAACTTCACCATACAGGAAGGCATGTCCCTCTGCTTCACATGCGTGTAAAGGATATCCTGAGGGAGGACCCTCCTAGGTCCTGCTTAAGTCAGTTGTTCCCTCTATGTGGGCCCTCACCCTCACAACACCCACCAAGTCCTGGGAAATTTTCCTGAAATCAGTGGTCCTCACTAAGACTGATTGGGATGGGATTGCAATCCCCCAGAAAAAGAGGTGGGTTTTGTATCTAGAAGAAAGAAAGTTTAAAATAGTATATTTCCATTCTACATGGACTGTGGCTTTTCTCAGTTTAAGGCCAAAAGAGAAAAAAAAGAAAACACAAACTGCTGAACAGTTAAATGTTGATGCTCAAGGCTAAATGCATTGTTTTAGTCTTTTACCCTATAATTTAAAAATTACTGTTGTTGGAGGTGACAGATATCACAGATACCCTGATTGGATCATCACGCATTGTATACATGTATCAAAATATTACATGTACCCCCTAGATAGGTACAACTATGATATAGCAATAAAAGTATTTTTTAAAAGTTAAAAAATAAAATTATCACTATTTCCAAAATTATCTCCTTATCCTAGGATTCTATGCCTATTGTTGTTCCCAAGGGAAAAAAAAAATAGATAGATGATGATGATTGATAGATAGATAAATACAGATTAAAGCCTTTTCAATACTGACTTTTGGTGATCACGATACTAAATATTTCTAGGGAGCAGCAAGGGTGGGACATGATGTCTTCTGTTGATTAAATTAGAACTGTCATATCTGAATAACACATGAGAGAATATAGCATGCTTATTGCACAGGTATATTATTTTATTATTGGACTTTACATCTGTTACTTCTTTAAGATCTCTCCTTACCCAGCTTTCCCTAGACACTCTATTCCCAGCCCAGGAGGCAGCATACTATAAAGTGATAAATGCTTTGCTAAATTATCTGGGCTTTAAAAAAAATTCTGCATAAATATTTCACAGCAAAAGAAAATATCATCATAGTGAACAGGCAACCTAGAGAATGGGATAAAAGTTTTGCAATCTATCCATCTGACAAAGGGCTAATATTCAGAATCTACAAAGAACTTAAACAAATTTACAGGAATAAAACAACCCCATCAAAAAGTGGGTGAAAGTTATGAACAGACACTTCTCAAAAGAAGACATTTATGCAGCCAACAGACATATGAAAAAATGCTCATCATCACTGATCATTAGAGAAATGCAAATCAAAACCACAATGAGATACCATCTCACACCAGTTAGAATGGCTATCATTAAAAAGTCAGGAAACAACAGATGCTGGAGAGGATATGGAGAAATAGGAATGCTTTTACAATGTCGGTGGGAGTGTAAATTAGTTCAACCATTGTGGAAGACAGTGTGGTGATTTCTCAAGGATCTAGAACTAGAAATACCATTTGATCCAGCAATCCCATTACTGGGTATATACCCAAAGGATTATATGTCACTCTGCTATAAAGACACATGCACCTGTAAGTTTATTGTGGCATTGTTCACAATAGCAAAGACTTGGAACCAACCCAAATGCCCATCAATAATAGACTGGATAAAGAAAATGTGGCATACATACATCACAGAATACTATGCAGCCATAAAAAAGAATGAGTTCATGTCCTTTGCAGGGACATGGATGAAGCTGGAAACCATTATTCTCAGCAAACTATCACAAGAAAACCAAACACCACGTGTTCTCACTCATAGGTGGGAATTGAACACTGAGAGCTCATGGACACAGGGAGGGGAACAACACACACTGGGGCCTGTCACAGGGTGGGGGCCTAGGGGAGGGATAGCATCAGGAAAAATGCCTAATGTAGATGATGGGTTGATAGGCGCAGCAAACCACCATGGCACATGTATATCTGTGTAACAAACCTACCTACACATTCTGCACATACATCCCAAAATTTAAAGTATAATTTTAAAAACTGGAATTAATCACAAAGTTCAATCCTCTCCCCAAAATGCCATTCTATGTAATTTTCAGGAATATAAAGAGAAGTTACTATTTATAACTTAAGGAATTACATTATACATATATAATTTATATAAATATAAATTACAATTGGATTATAATTTAATGAATTTAATTTAATGAATTACAATCCAATTGTAATACGTTTTTTTCTACACCCCTCAAAAAGTTTTACTGCACTTTTATCTTGTATATTTATTGTTATTAATCTTTTCCCACACAACTCTAGATACACATTAACATTATAAACAATGTTGTCAGGTTGGGGAGCTTGAGCTTTAATTGAGGTCTTGATTAGATCACCAACTGGCTACATGGCACTGGTTAGGTTACTTACTGTTTCTGGTCCCCAGTTTTGTCATCTAGAACATAATATAAAACATGCAGAAGTCCTTAGGAAATTCTAACATGATATACAAAAATATGCTAAAAATGAGGTGTTTTATCAGTCAGGATTCAACCAGAGAAGCAGAACCAGTAGGTATATTTTAATGTGTATTTTATATTTTAAAAATACATATATAAAAATACACACCATGGAATACTATGCAGCCATAAAAAGGATGAGTTCATGTCCTTTGCAGGGACATGGATGAAGCTGAAAGCCATCATTCTCAGCAAATTAACACAGGAAGAGAAAACCAAACAGCACATGTTCTCACTCATAAGTGGGAGTTGAACAATGAGAACACATGGACACAGGGAGGGGAACATCACACACCAGGGCCTGTCTTGAGGTGGGGGGGTGAGGGGAAGGATTGCAGGGGGTGGGGCACTAGGGGAGGGATAGCATTAGGAGAAATACCTAAGGTAGATGACGGGTTGATGGGTGCAGCAAACCACCATGGCAGGTATATGTAACAAACCTGCACATTCTGTACATGTACCCCATTTAATACTTTAACTTAATAGTATTATAGTTCAATACTTAAAGTATTAAAAAAATTTAAAAGGAGAAAATAAAAAAAAATATGCATACATATATACATACATACACACATATCCATGTATATGTATGCACAGGTGAGGGAGTCATCCTCTGTTCTTATCCATCTCTGCCCCACCCATGCACATTCTAGCTGACAGGCAGCACCCTACACTATTCTTGTCCCAAACGAACTCGGTGTACATCCAGGGAGGCTTGCTTTTCCCCACCATGGTCCCATTCCATCCTGAGCTCTTCATCATTAGAAATGCATTAGTCTATTATGACCTAGTTATGGACAAAAAGCAACATCACACCACCACGATTTTGCTTTAGTTTTGAACAAAAGATGCCTTTCTTTTTCCTTCAGAAGTCATCCTGGGCCCTCCTCCTACTTTCTTTACACTGCCTTTCTCCCTTTAGGCTTTGGCTTTGAGGAAAAGGTTAACTGTGTATTTTTAAGTACATTCTCTTCTCCACTGTTTCTTTCTTCACTCTTCTGAACTATAGGGAGTGGACAGGTCAAAGCACAGTAAGAATGGGGCTATTTGAAGAATTTTTTTTAATGCATCCACAAAATGAATAGACCATTGGGTATTTCTTGGTAATTTTCTAGTGATTCTTACTAGTGGAAGCAAATTTTGACATTAAAGGTACCCAGGATCCTGATTAAAATGAAGTTTAACTTATTGTTCATCATCTCTCTAGCACCAAGGGTCATTGCCACAAGCTATAGCTTCAAGCCTTTCCCTGTGGCTCCCAATTCTGTATCTGAAGAGACAACAGAGGCCATATTCAGTGTCTCAGCATCAAGCCACCCTCCTACCAGCCCTACCATACTCTTGCTGCTACTTTCCAGGATCACAGTGAGTTCTTGTTAACTCCTCAGTGAACGAACCTCTGCCACACAGCTCTGTCCTAATACCCTGGGTCTCCATTCTACTGTACCAATTTTTCTGGTTGATTCTCTGCTTCAACCCTGACACCTAGAACTTTGACTTGCCCCTCCTACCAAGGCTGCCGAGGCTCATCAACTGCTTTTGAATGTCAGTTGCTGTGACTGGGTATTCACTACTTATGGCTGGATCCCCCAGAAGATTTCACAGAGGGTCCATCTGTTGGAATCAACCCTTTGTCATTATCAGTCAAAAACCAGCTTATGTCCTCTGCAACCCCCAGTCAAAACCCAGTCCTTTTCCACACACCCACAGATGCAACCACATCTTGCCTGCTTTTGGGTAAGTCTCACTCTGATTGCTCAACTGTTCAGAATGCCTCTGAATGTCTACTGTCAGCACTTTCGTCGGGAGCTTACTTTAAGGCTCTGTTTGGGTTCTCAGTTCCAGTTCTTATTATATCAGGCAGATCCATTTTAATGCCTATTAAACAGCTGTGTTTGATCATCATGAACATGTGACTTTTTTCCTAGAGACGCAAAATTCGTAAGAAGCTAAAGTATATGAAGAATAAATTTCACTAAATCTTAATGTTTCGGTGTTGACAAAATAATTGGATACAAAGCTCATAAAGACCTTAGTGAAACAATCATGGGTGTTGATTAGTTTATGCTAATTGTTAATATACTAACATTGTGTAGCTAGTATAGAAAACCCTTGCTCGCTTGCTTGCTTGCTTCCTTTTTCTT
The DNA here is from genome assembly GCF_049354715.1 of Callithrix jacchus. Lineage (NCBI taxonomy): Eukaryota > Metazoa > Chordata > Mammalia > Primates > Cebidae > Callithrix > Callithrix jacchus. The sequence continues at coordinate 122,299,823 of NC_133503.1, read as the reverse complement.
TCTTTTTTTCTTTTGCTCTTCTTTCTATTGTTCTTTTCTTAAGCATCTGGTTTTGAGCAAGAAATTGTGGTAAACATAGGGAATATGAGATGAGTTTATGTAGCTATAATATACACGCACAAATACATGTTACTGGCCCTTTGAGTTTTGACAACCTAGAGAATGAGACAAATGAAAAAAACAAATGATTATAGCTCACAGAAACGAAAGTGCATGATTTTGTCTAGAAATGTGGGCAGGAGGCATTTTAAGGAAACAAACTTGAGTTGACTCTTGAAGAATGATTGGAATAAATTCAGCAGGCAGACAAGGGAGAAAAGGACTTTCCAGGTAAATGGAATAGAAGAGAAGCGACATAAGGAAGAATGTGGTACATTTGGGGAACTGCAGGGAGTTCTCTATTGCTGGCATCTAGGATTGGTCCAGGGGCAATTGAAAAGCAGTGAATCTGAAAAGGTAGACAGGTCTGAATACAAAAAGTTCTTTGTAAGTCATGTTAAGAAAAAAGGACTTTATCTTGCAAGTGATAGGGGAGTTTGGGGAAGATTTTAAGCTGTAGGGTGACATGAATTTGTTTTAGACCAAAAGGAGGTATACAGAAGAGGAGAAGGCAAATAGAAAATTTCTGGAAAAGATCAAACAAAAAGCTACTGAAAAGCTAAGTAAAGGTAGTTGCAAAGAAAACAGAAAGGAGAGGAGGCTAGAGATAAGACATTTTGTATCTATAGAATATAATAGTAGCTACAGGTTTCGATGAGTAGAAGAAAAATGTGCAAAATAAGACAAGAAAATTAAAGAAGATGCATTTCTAAATGGGTCCCGAATCCGTCACTTATTTCAGCTGAGGTCTCAATCTCTTAAGTAAGTATGTGATCGTGGCTGTTCATCGCTTTCTTGGTGATATTCTTTTCTTATTTGACATGACTATCTTTACTGGAATATAAAATCACTAAAAGAAGGACTTCAATTTGTTCATGTTTCTAGCCGAAAATATCTTGGAATGAAGTAAGGGTTCAATATTGAATAAGATATGGTACAAATCACGATGGATCAAGTCAGTGTATCACACCCAGATTGTGGGTTGGGGGCTTCAATTCTTGCTAGGCTGAGGATGTGCCAGGCCTACACAACGATTATTCTTCTGCTTAGTCTGTTTTTGCGCTTCTTACAACAAAATATCAGGTAATGATAGAGTTTTGTCAAATTTCTACTTGATGTCCAATGACTGCCTTTATTTTTGTGCTTGCTCTTTAGAAAGTCTTCTTTTTTTCCTTTGGATACGTCTTTCAGTTCAGAATCATCAGCATACAGCAATCCCAAATGACTCTCTCAACGACTTTTAAGGATCCTCACAGCCAGAAGAACCTCTCAGAGGATCAGAAGCACAGTCTAATACCAGCTTACAGATTCCTTATTACATCCTTACACATGAATAAAACAAGCTAGACCTATTATGCAGCTATTTTCTCTTCATTGGTGACTGGGAACGGATCTAAAAAATTATGCAAACCCAACACCCCACCTTATATAACATTCTCTCCACAGCTGAATTAGTCAAGTTACAGCAACTGTGCCATCCTCTTGTCCAAAACATCCTGAAATTCCAGGACTACACAGTGAACAAAATTAGAATGTAGTCAATCCACAACATCCCTGACAAGTACCGTGCCAGAGCAATTCAATGTCTAGACTAGTTGTTTCAGTCAGGAGATTAACTGGCTTATCTTAACCCCAAGGGCAACCTTTGGCTCTCATCCAGGAAGTCAGCAGTTTTCAGGTTAGCCCCTGACAGATCAAGCCATCAGCCGTTTGCCTAATCCCAGCATCATACACAGAATTACAGAACAGGACTTTTTTTCCATGCAATTTGGGGTTTTAGCTGTTTTCTCTTTAAGGTTTAATATATGATATTAAAAAGCGTGTTTTTTTTTTCAGTTGTGTGCCTTTTGGAAACATCACAATTTTTTACCCAGAAAGAAAATTTTAATACATATCTACATTTATAAAATGTTTTCTTAGAAACACTGCTTTACAAAAAATTACCTAATTCTAGAAAACCAAAATATGTTCCTCTTTCTTCATGATTTACAGCATTGTTCTTCAAGGTCTTCTTTCTTTCTTAAATAGGCCAAAATAATATCAAGGCCCTGCATAAAAGTTCACCTTCGAACTGACTTGATTCATGACCCTTGTTAATTCTATCTGCTCAGAAATTCTACTTTAATTATTTTGAAGAGTTTCTGTGGAGCCACTGGAGTTTTCAACTTTGCCACTGTGCAATGGTTATAGGCAAGGAAATTTTAATATATATTCTCAAAGAGAAATTTACTTGTAACATTATAATATAATAATCACAATTTCAAATGCTTATTTAGGAAACGATTACAGTAGCTGTAATAACTGAGTTGTACTGTTTTTTAAGATCCTGACAATATTTCAAGGACTGAAATTGGTGTTGGGCTGAATTTTGTGCTATAATAGATACTGCACAAAGCACATTAACTGGCAACAGCATGTTCTCTGTAAGACAGATAGTACTCATTCAAGATGTCAGCAACTATCTCCTGAATGCCTATGTGCCAGGCACTATCCTAGGCTCTAAACAACAAGACAAATTATCAAGAATTTACATACATCATTTGAATAATAACTGATTGCCTAATATACATTATGACTGCTCTGTGTTACAGATAAAATACATGTATTATGTATGGATGTTTTATATATAACATTGCATATACACAGGAAAAGCTTTAGCTGGTATTTGAAAGAGGATGCTTAATGAAAACGTTTCCTCAGCTAATACTATATTTAGCACTGACTTGCCAGAACAGTATTTGTCAAGTCTGTTTTCATTTGTATAAATGGACTAGAATGTGTAGCTTCAGTCTCTTAAACTTTTGGAAAGCATATCTAAAACATTTAAAAATCTTGTGAAACTACTATTTTCACTGAAGTCAAAGCTTGTGTTAGAATTTTAAGAATACACTAAAAAATAACTTCTAACCAGTACTAGAAAATGTTATCAGATAGAGATGCTGAGCCCTTGCAGTTTTGAGGACCAGTGTGATGCAATGGAATGAGCATGGGAAACAGTTTAAATTTTGACTCAGTCAAACTTGTGCAAGCCACTTACCCCTTCTGGGCTTTAGTTCCCCCCTTATAAAAAGCAGAATTGGTGAAGCTGTCCCAGAGATGAGCTCTGCGCTCTCACCCTCCAGTTCTAAACATTCTGCTACCTTAGGAACATGGGAAACAGAACCCATTCCAGGACAGAGTTAGCTAAATAGAGTGTCATAGGAAACATAAGTAAATAAAGACTAGGATGAGCATACTTTGTACTGCTGTCACTATGAATGTTGAAATATCAAAATCCCCAGATAAAAAGTTCAAATTCTTTTTTAAATTTTCGTTTTTTCAAACATCTGCATGTTTGAAAATATGGAGATACTTTTTAAACATGCATTTAACCTGTTTGTGTTCTATAAACCAAGCTATTAAATCCAAAGATCAGTGCTGAATAAAGCTTCTACTCGGCTGGAGATTAATTATAGTTAACATGTTTTGACCCCTCACTCATTGCCAGGTATTATGCTAGGAGCTTACTTAAATTAGTTTGTACTTTTTAATGCTTGCTTTCAATAAGCATTAGTTCATTAATGCTATTTATATGATATATATTATTTGTATCCCTATTTTATAGAAAAAAGAACCTTGAACTTAAGCTAAATAACTTGCCCGAAATCACTCAGTAACAGCTGTGAAATTCTATCCCACATCTGTCCAGTTCCAAAGGACAGGTCCTACCTGTGACATTCAATATTACTGATATTCAATATAGCTGAATTCAAAAATTTACTAAATTATGTACAATGGTTCTTTTTAGAAGCAGAATGAAACTTATAATACATTCATCAAACATAATGCTATTTTATGGGAGTTTTATTGGGGCTAGCTAAGGGGCTTTATGGACTCAAAAATTGGAAACTGACTACTGCAATTAGTTGCTCAGAAAAAAAGCCAGGCTTGAAAGTCCTTCTTTGCATTGAATTTTAAATGTTCCACTTGGAATGAAACAGATGTTGAACTTTAGATTAGTTCAATCTGCATTAGATTTATCCTGTGCACACAGTAAGATAGCACTAACATGGGCACTTATGCTACTTTCTCTTTAGGGACACCTTTCCCCAGATCAGCTTCATCTGCAATTTAAAAGAGGTATTTTCAAAGAAATAGAGGATTTTACTTAAAAGCACAAGTATTAGTCTAGCGGGTCTGAGCCATGGTCCATCCAATATTCTGTCTCTACTAGGAGCATAAAGAGCCATGTCACACGAAACGCCAAAGACTAGGGATACATCCTGAGACTTCTTAATATCTTCCTGTCATCTGCGCATTTAGATTAACCTTTCTTAAAGCCTCTAGTTTTTGGGCGTTTGTGATTACAAACTTCCCAAGTATACTAGACCCTTTGAGTAAACCACCATAGGAAACACCTTGGATTTGTGGATTCCAGATCTCATGGTGCAAATATCTATGGTAATCTCTAACAGGGGTTCAACTTCCTCCATTTTTCCCAATGGGCCTTGTCAAACCTACCCAGGTTCATCATAGATTCAGTTGTCTACTGAAGTCCTATTCATTGTTAAAAGGGATATTAGCAAGTATTAGGTTTCAAAGACATACAACCTCAAACAGACTTTCTTCTTGAGATAATCAGAATTGAGTAAGTTTTTTTTTTTTTGAAATGGAGTCTGGCTCTGTTGCTTAAGCTGGAGCACACTGGTGTGATCTCAGCTCACTGCAACCTCTGCCTCCGAGTTTCAAGCAATTCTCCTGCCTCAGCCTTCCGAGTAGCTAGGATTTCAGGCACCCACCACCAAGCCTGGCTAATTTTAATTTTTTTAGTAGAGACGGGGTTTTGCCATGTTGGCCAGGCTGGTCTCAAGCTCCTGACACCAGGTGATCCACCTGCCTCGGCCTGAGTAAGAATTTTTAAAAGATTTTCTTTGGAAGTCAGTAGGTATTGGAAACATTTTACGTAAAGGGCAATAGCTCTCCAAATGACTACAGCTGGTGTGGAAAATAGCAAATGGGACTTGTGTGTCTCCAAATTCCCAAATAAATAATTCTAATTGTCTAAGTACATTAAATCATCTAGGCTACTTGGAAAATCCAAATCATAATTCTATTCGTTTTGTGAGTATAATTCAGAGAATTTTATATCAAAATTTAAAATGAGAACATAATACTATGCCAAAAAATGTGAGTACCTTCTCAAACTCTTTTAGTCAAAGTCCAACCAGGAGAGAAAATTTACTGGTTTTCCCTTTATCAGTCTTAAATTTATTGGTTTAAGAGGTTCAGCTACTTCTCACGTTTGATTTAGTGGGCAGTCTATGCTCAGCCACACTGCATATATCCTTTCCTACTTGATGAGCTCTGGCTATATCATCTCAGCCTTTGCCACTCTAGTCTGAGGAGACACACTAATTTAGTCTCTCCTCATTTCTTTGTTCTTATTTTAATTATAAAAAGTGGCCTGAATTGAATATTGATAGTTTTTAGATTTTCATGTTGGATACATTTTCTTAGTAGATTCTAACTAATGTTGGGAGTACTGAGAAATCTGGATTGAACTGAGTCCCTTCTTTGTTTATAATATATATAAATAAATTTTTAAAATATAAAAAAAAATTATAAATATATAAATCAATCAGAGCAATTGCAGTGGTCCTGACTCTGAGCTCCTTAACTTCTCTCCAGAATCTTCTTTTTAAAAACCATCTTATCTCTGTGCTTACCACAGGACCACTGGACTTCATGCAAATACCAGAAACAATCTAATAGACACTAACGTTTCCAGGACTACTTGGTGATTTTGAAGCGCAGTCTGTGAATTTTTTCTTGTACAGATATGCAGCTTCCAGGGGTCATTTTTGAATGAATATCTCAGTGCTTCAGATGTCTCCTACCCCCTTAGATATATTTAGCAGAGGATTAATCAAGCAGGTTTTCATAGCACAATGACCACTACACTTGGAGGTCATCCTGACTCTTTCACTAGCCACCTTAATGACTACATAACTTAGGTTTTGGGATATGTTTTCTTCCACTGACAAGCCAAGAATTAGGAAATGGTATTCAAATTCTTTCAGAGAGTCTTTGGGATTTCCTTGGTGCCCTTTCCCATGGCATTAGGAGATGGGAAGCAGGAGGAGTGACTGAGTGGATGGAGGTCTGGGTGCCATGCCTCCCCACCAATCCCCATGGCATCTGTTTTCCCCTGTTTCATGTGTTTGCCTTCCTCCCAAGACGGTTTAAATCAAAAATGTCTAGGAGGGAAAGGAAAGGAGTAAAAATGAGAAAAAGAAAGAGAGAGAGAAAGAAAGAATAAACAGAGGGAGGGAGGGGAGAGAAAAGGAAGGAAGGAAGGAAGGAAGGAAGGAAGGAAGGAAGGAAGGAAGGAAGGAAGGGAGGGAGGGAGGGAGGGAGGGAGGGAGGGAGGGAGGGAGGGAGGGAGGGAGGGAGGGAGGGAAGGAAAGAGAAAGAAAGATAGGAAAAGAAAAAAAAGTCTGGATGTTGTGGCTCACACTGATACTACTGACTCTTTGAGGAGGCAGAGATAGGAGGATAACTTGAGGCCAAGAGTTCAAGACCAGCCTGGGTAACATAGGGAGATCCCATTTCTACAGAAAAAAAAAAATTAGCAGGGCGTGGTGAGGGAGGCCTATAGTCCTACCTACTCAGGAAGCTGAAGCAAAAAGATCTCTTGAGCCCAGAAATTTAAGGTTACAGTGAACTATGATCTTACCACTGTACTCCAGTCTGGGCAACAGAGCATCTTTTAAAAAAATGGAAGCAAGGAAAGGAGGAAGACCAAAGACCATATACTATCTGGTAGCCCTGGGATGTGTAAACCTCCATCATTATAGACTTTATAAAACAGTGGTATTTTAAATTTGTGTTACATGTGTGTTACATATGTGTAAAATTTATATTCATTTCCCATCTAATTCACATAAAATTTACAATTCTAATTTTTCCTATCCTGTCTTCGTGATTTGCTGTATGCCAGAAACTTTGCTAAGGGATTTACTCATATATCACTTTTCATTTAATCTTTACAATACCCCTTTGGGGTAAGTATCATTATGCCCAATTTATGAGTAAGCAAGCTATGACTTAAAGAGGTTAAGCAATTTGCACAAGGGTTCAAACCCAGTGTTTTAGATCATTCAGTCTGCTACAACATAATACCATAAACTGGGTAGCTTATAAACAACATTTACTTCTCACAGTTCTGGAGGCTAAAAAGTTCAAGATCAAGGCACTGGCAGAGTTGATGTCTGCTTTCTGATTCCTCTCACCATGTTCTCACGTGGTATAAGGAACAAGGTAGCTCTTTGGGGCCTCCCAATATCACCACATTGGTGATTAGGTTTCATCATATAAATTCTGGGTAGATACAAACATTCAGACCATTGCACCTGCTAAGTGGCTTCACTAAAGTTCAGACACAAGTCTGTCAGACTCCACAGATTAAGTTCTCAAGCCTTAATACCTCTAAAATATTTCCCTGAACAGAAGCCATTCACATGGACAAATAAATACAACTCACAAATACAACTCTAATAGTCACATTGGAGTTGAACAAAATTTTTATTTCAGGGATTATAATTTAAAAATAAATAAGAGAAAAGGCTGTACAATTAAAATTTTGTTTTGCAGGAACTCAGTTTATAATTACAAACTAGGGTTGATTTTTTTTTTTTTTTTGTTTTTTGCTTACAGATATGTCTTAGTCTATTCTGGCTGCTATAAAAAATACTATAGACTAGGTGACTTATAAATAACACAGATTTATTTTTCATAGTTCGGGAGGTTGAGAAGTCCAAGATCAGGATGCCAGCATATTGTCTGAGGGCCTAATGCCTTGTAGGCAGCTATCTTCTCACTGTAACCTCACCAGATGGAGGGGGCAAGAGATCTCTCTGGAATGCCTTTGATAACACACTAATTATGTTTATGAGGGCTCTGGCCTCGTGACCTAATCACTTCCCAAAGGCCCCACCTTTTAATACTATCACTTGGGGGCTAGGATTTCAATTTATGGATTTGGAGGAAACATAAACATTCAGTTCATTGCAAATGGTAGATAAATTACCTTGCAGAGAAACAACAAATTGAACTGTCTACCTTGTGTAGGTAAAATTTTAATTGTTTTCTTTATTCTTTTCCCTAAATCACTGTTTCAGGACATATGAGGGGTTAAAAGAAGTAGTTAACCACCATTCTATAATTGTTTTGTATACATAGTTCAGAGAGCTATAATTGCATAAAAGATAAAGGCTATAAAGTTCCCTAGTAAAACTCACTCTGTGTGTATAATTTTGGCATGGATATATTCTGTATGTGCAATTACTCATGGATACAGAGTAAACACTTGTAATTTCACCAGTGATTGAGCAATTCTAGGTCATCCTCATGTGCTTCAAAATGATTACTACGACTTCAAGTGACCAGTTAGAATGAAAGCTAATTGACTGCTGCTTATTTAATCTTCTTCATATCTCCCTGCTCTCTGACCCTTTCATTCACATAAATATTACTGGTCCCCTCAACTCCAAGGATATTCCCAGACTATTCCCCAGAGTGCAGCATCATTTTCCCATCTATATCTACCTACCTTTTCTGTACTCCCCCTCTACAAACCTCCTCAGATACATCAATTTCCATAAAGGTGTACTCGTTTTCCAAATATGTTCATCTCTTCTTCCAGCAGCCCATTGTACAATATAATCCATTATGAAATACAAATATAGCTTTTGAATATATTCATCCATTTGTAATATAATTTATATTTTATTCATGTTAACCTTTTATATCATTAACTTCTTGTTGGTGCCAACTGGTTGATTGTTCCCCAAACATATCTCCTGTCCTTTCTAGCATAAAAATTTGAGGAAAACCACAATAATCAATTTCATGAGGAAGTCCTCAGATTTAGTAATTAACTGATATGAGTTTATTATAACAATTGACAATCCAAGTAAGTTATTATATTACACTATCCTAGAAAAGAGTAAAAATATTGATTAGAGCATTAATTGGTCACTTTATTACCCATTATTTTGTTAAATAAAAATAACTCCTAAGGTAACACTTTTATTTTTAAGTCTCATTGATGCCTCACAAGACCTATTCTGTTTTCCACAAGGAATTAACACGTTTCTCTTGAAAAGGTGTAATACATTTTATGTGGGGTAGAAAAAAAAATCTGTTTTAAGTATGATTTTAAATTTCGTTACAGTTTTGGTGCAACTAGTGGTCAAAATATTTACTTTTGATTATCTGAAATAATTATTTTATAATAATATATTAATGTGAGAGGAATTAAGTGTTTTTGTCTTTCCATTTTCCTCTCTCCATCTAAACTCGTCTACCAGCAAATGCATAAACACCTTCTTCACTTCCCAGATCTCTTTGTAGCTCATGAAACTGCTAAAATCGCAACCTCTTTTTCAAAGGATTCATTTTCAAAGAGCTGTCCTTTAACCATTTATCCTTTTTCCTCCAAACTCTAAGAATACAAATAATTATAGAAGAAAACCCCCAAAATTTCTATTAAGCTATTGGATGTCCAGTTGACTTCTCTTGCTCATAGCAAACATTCTTTATCTTCATCAATTAAAAGCCTTGCAGCTCCCATCCTGAAAATGACGTGAAACTGAAATATCTTAATCAATAGCAGTAAGCAGAGATTTACTGAAATATCTGGCCATTCCAGACTACTCTGCAGATAACATCAGTACCTCAGAAGCTCTACCCCCAAAATAATCTAATTTTTAGAATGTCATTCTCCATTTTATAAAAAACTGATGTAACCCTGAGGACCTCCTCCTGAGGTTTTTCTTGCGTAAATGGTGTAATGGTTTCCGCAGTTTGGAAACCATGAAAAACCAAAAAGAGTGACTATATCCACCTTTGTGAATTTATGACAAGAAAGAGTCTCTAAATTTAATCTTATGGCTATGTCCGTTTCAAGAGCACCCAAAATACAAAAGAAAGAGAGCCCAGTGGTAGAAAAACCTACACTCCAGGAGTACATATTTGTGGTTTGCCACCACAAAATCAATTTCCATTTCCTCCTACATTCAATTAATTGGAGACTCTTTCCTCCCCTGCTCTGGTCCCATGGCCCAGGCTCAGTCAAATATTTCCCTGACCACAGTGTTGATTCTGTAATGGGCATCTAAATTAAGCCAGGTCCTGTCAGAGCAATGGCTGGAAGTTTTGAAAGAAAATAGTGTAGAGGTTGCCTGTGAATAGAGCTAAAAGAGGAGAATGCAGAGATTAAAGCCTGTGAAAGAGATGTCATATTTTAAAAAAAGAATCATTTTTAGTCCTATATCCAGTCATATCTGCAATAAGAATACCTCTGGAATTTTCAGTTACGTGACTCAAGCTTACAGCAGATTTTCCCTCCTACCATATGCTACATAAAAGATCCTTACTGACTCCCTTTATTTTCTTAAGTTTTTAAATGAAATCATAGGAAAAATTTAAATGATCTCCCCTCTGTTCGATACATACACTCAGAATGACACCAGTAGTACATCTAGTACATTTTCTATAACAGCTACAATGGTTTCTGCCACTCCTTCTTGCTATTTTGTGGTTGGTGGTTTCCCACAGCTAGTGGCTCTTCCTACTAGACCATGCTGGGGAGAAGATAAGTGGAATATTCTTAGGACATTACTCATTCAAGTGGATAATTAATGTGGTTTGAAATGTGGTGTTACTGACCTCACATGTGCTCAAAAACAAGATGATAGTAATTTTACCTTCAAACCACTATTCTTGAGTATGAGAATTAAAACATAATTTAAAACAAAAAAACGTGGCATAAACACAAGAAATATCATTCTGTTTGTACATAAAATGTGATTAAAGAAAATCAATGTAATATGATAGTCATAGGAAAAAATGCAAAAGTTGTCATTTTATTTCAAATTTTTGACTAAAAGTTATTTTTCTCTTTGAAAAGGAAAATTGGTTTTATGTTCCCCTACTTGTCAAAGCCATTTAAATAGATCAGGTTAGAGGTCCTAATTACAAGTTGTTGACAGGCTGTGTTCAAACTGATACACAAGCTGACAGGTATACTATTTGTTTGTTTTAACTTAACAATAATTTATTATCCATAAAAGGCAGGAGATTAATGGTCCTAGAAATTGAAATCAGTTCTCTATTTACCAACTAAAGAGAATCTAATCTAGGAAAGTCTGTATTTTCATACCAATTTGTCTCATAGGTGAGAATGTATTTTATATATTACAACAATTCAGTCCTTGGCTTTACTCTTGAGATTGCCAACAAGGGTGCTAATTGCACTGGTGACTCTTGTTACATTCACATTAAGAATTACTCTGAGTTCTCAACATCATTTTGCATAATCTAACAGCTAGCAGATATACAATGACTTTATGTCGCTTCTAATACTACCATTTTGAGCCAGAAGACTCCATAACCCATTAGCAATTCTACAACCACTAAAGGCCTATTTCCTATGTCTTCCAATACAAAGCTATAATTGTTTTACATTTACCTCTAAAGAAGCATTTAATCTATTCATACATTTGTGCCTTAAATTTAGTCTTTCAGTATAAGCCAGTATTTACACAGTGTTGAGCAATTTAGAAAAGTCTCCAAATTAGGGTGATACTATTATTGTAGACAGACTTCAAATTTCAGGCCTTAGAATAATTTTAGTTAGCCAAAAGTCTTCAGCAGTTTTACACATAAGACCTCCACACACAATCACCATTGTGAGGCACTGTGTTTGAATTTAAAAGCAGAACTATAAAAGAAGGCAAAAACCTCAATGAGAAAAAAGCACAAAGAACATGAACAGGCAATTTACAAAAGAAGAAATACAAGGGTTTAGTAAACATGTGAACAATTAATTAATGACACTAGCAATAATGAAATACTGGATAAAATAACAGTGACACCATTTTGTCACCAACTACTCATCTATCAATGATGGAAAAGAACCAGGATACCTACTATCTCAGTATTCTGAGAGTGCAGGTAGAAATGTAAGGTATCACAGTAACTCTGTAGGAGAATTTGACAGTATTTATTTAAATGTATTTCACGGCCAGGCACGGTGGCTCAAGCCTGTAATCCCAGCACTTTGGGAGGCCGAGGCGGGTGGATCACAAGGTAAAGAGATTGAGACCATACTGGTCAACATGGTGAAACCCTGTCTCTACTAAAAATACAAAAAATTAGCTGGGCATGGTGGCACGTGCCTGTAATCCCAGCTACTCAGGAGGCTGAGGCAGGAGAATTGCCTGAACCCAGGAGGTGGAGGTTGCGGTGAGCCGAGATTGCACCCCAGCCTGGGTAACAAGAGTGAAACTCCATCTCAAAATAAATAAATAAATGTATTTCACTTTTAGGATCTTATCCAAAGGAAACAGTTGAAAGAGGTACAAACCTATCTAAACAAAAATGTTCATAATTACATTAAGCCATACACAGAGAGATGCATTGTTCTAGTTTTTGTTCCCCCTCATCTTCACAACTTCAGCACCAGATATAGTGTTTGGTATAGAAGTTCAATTTGTGCTTAATTAATTATGTATATTGTCAAAAATTATACTCCAACTAAATATCTAACATTAAGATTTTGAACAAAATAAGTTATGTTATAGTTTTACAATAGAATACTAGGGATCTTTAGAAATAATAATGTCAGTTAACATTTGTTAACTTGGAATGACATTTAAAATAAATTATTAAGTTACAAAATGGTATCATTCTAATTTTGTAAAAATAAATTGTAAAATATTTTCAGAACATAATCAACTCTATAGTATTGAGAGTGAATGGACTATGAAACTTAACCTTTTTAAAAACCATTTGGGTTTTCAAAATTTTATAAAAAGGTTGTATATTAATTATATAATTTGAATGAAATGAACAAGTTTTTATAAAATCATGTAGTTAAGAAGGATTTTCTCAAGATGGTACAGTAAGAACAACTCAGGATCACAGCTCTTAGTGAACGTGCAGAGGGTGAGTCAAAGCCGCATTTCCAGAAGGATCTTTGTTGCCCACAGAACAGGGAAATTCCCAGGTGTGGGAGAGACACGGGACGCAAGCGCAGCCATTTTGGCTGTTGCGGCCACTTCGGTCGGTGCCGCAGCACAATGGCACTCCACAACACTCCACACAAAACACACTGGTCCAGGTGCCCTGCTAAACCTGCAATCTGAGATTTGGGAGGGCAGATTAGCATATCCATCTGATTAAATGGGACTTGGACAGTGAGCCAGACCAGGAGATTCCTGGGAAGTGGTGTTTGAGCCAGCGCAGTGGCTCGCTGCACAGGAAATCACACAGATCCCGGTGCCCTAACAGCGGGCGACTGAAACACCTGGGAGAGAGCCATCGTTCAACTTAAAAAAAAAAAAAAAAAGGTGCTCTGAGGCAAGGAGCCAGGGAAGCAGTCTCTGTGGGTCTCACCCCCACAGGGACAAACAAAATGGTAATTCGAAATGCTCCAGGTGGAGAGTTTCACTGCGGGCACAGCTGAACCCAGGATGGTGCAGCTCAGTGGGGGAGGGGTGTCCGCCATTACCGAGGCAATCCGCCCCTACTGAGGTACACTCCCATTGCTGACGCAGCCTGCCATTGCCGAGGCAACCCGCCATAACAGAGAGACTCTGCCACAGGGCAGAGCCCGTGGCAGCAGGGCAGACCCTACATCAGGAGGGTGGATCCCACATCAGCAGGGCGGAGCCTTGACAGGCAAATAGTGACTAGACTGCCTCCTAGCTGGGCAGGATAGTGCAACGGACACTCATAAAGAAAGTCCCAACGCCCCGAGACAGAGCATCTGTGGAAAAAAAAGGGGTTTTAAGAGTTCTGTTGCAGCAGACATAAACGTAGCAGCCTACAGCCCTGAATGAACAACGGAGCTCACAGCTCTGCACTTGAGCTCCTATAAAGTACAGACTGTCTCCTCAAGCAGCTCCCTGATCCCTGTATATCCAGAGTCACCTCAAAAAGGAATGATCAGACTGAGAGTAGGCGGGCATCATTCTGGGACAAAGATAGCAGACGAAGAAACTGGTAGCATTCCTCACTGTTCTGCAGCTGCTACAGGTGTACCCCAGACAAGCAGGGCCTGGAGTGGACCTCAGCAGTCATACACTGGAGGGGCTAACCTCATCATCAACAATCTGGGTGTCCACTCAGAGACCAATCGAAAAGTCAGCAACTACTCAGATGGCAGGTGGATAAATCCACAACGATGGGAAGAAACCAGCACAAAAAGGAGAAAAACACCCAAAACCAGAACATCTCGCCCCTACAAAGAAGCAAAACTCCTCACCAGCAAGGGAACAAAGCTGGACGAAGAATGACTGTGACAAAATGATGGAATCAGACTTCAGAAGATGGGTAATGAGAAACTTCTGTGAGCTAAAAGAATATGTTCTAAATCAATGCAAAGAAACTAAGAACCTTGAAAAAAGATTTGAAAGAAGATTCGAGGAAATGATAACAAGAATGGATAACTTAGAGAGGAATATGAATGAATTGAAGGAGTTGAAAAACACAACACAAGAACGTCACGAAGCATGCACAAGTTTCAACAGCCGAATTGACCAAGCAGAAGAAAGAATATCAGAAGTAGAAGATCAACTCAATGAAATAAAACGAGAAACCAAGATTAGAGAAAAAAGTGAAAAAAGGAATGAACAAAGTCTCCAAGAAATCTGGGACTATGTGAAGAGACCTAACACCTACGTTTGACAGGTGTACGAGAAGGGGATGAAGAGAACGAATTCAAGCTGGAAAATACTCTTCACGATATTATCCAGGAAAATTTCCCCAACCTAGCAGGGCAGGCCAACACTCAAATCCAGGAATTACAGAGAACACCTCAAAGATAAAAGGTACATAATCATCAGATTCACCAGGGTTGAAATGAAGGAGAAAATACTAAGGGCAGCCAGAGAGAAAAGTCGGGTTACCCACAAAGGGAAGCCCATCAGACTCACAGCAGATCTCTCGGCAGAAACTCTACAAGCCAGAAGAGAGTGGGGGCCAATATTCAACATCCTTAAAGAAAAGAACTTTCAACCCAGAATTACATATCCAGCCAAACTGAGCTTCATAAGTGAAGGAAAAATAAAATCCTTTGTGAACAAGCAAGTACTCAGAGATTTTGTCACCACCAGGCCTGCTTTACAAGAGCTCTTGAAAGAGGCGCTACGCATAGAAAGGAACAACCAGTACCAGCCATTCCAAAAACACACTAAATGCTAAAGAGCATCAACAAAATGAAGAATCTTCATCAACTAATGGGCAGAACAGCCAGCTAGCATCAAAATGGCAGTATCAAATTTACACATAACAATATTAACCCTAAATGTAAATGGGCTAAATGCACCAGTCAAAAGACATACCGGCAAATTGGATAAAAAACCAAAATCCATCAGTGTGCTGTATCCAGGAAACCATCTCACATGTAAGGAGATACAAACACTCAAAATAAAGGGATGGAGGAAGATTTTCCAAGCAAATGGAGAACAAAAAAAAAAAGCAGGAGTTGCAATTCTCATCTCTGATAAAATAGTCTTTAAAGCAACAAAGATCAAAAGAGACAAAAAAGGTCATTACATAATGGTAAAAGAATCGATACAACAAGAAGAGCTAACAATCCTAAACATATACGGACCCAATACAGGAGCACCCAGATATATAAGGCACATTCTTAATGACTTACAAAGAGTCTTAGACTCCCACACAACAATAGTGGGAGACTTTAACACTCCACTGTCAATATTAGACAGATCAACTAGACAGAAAATTAACAAGGATATCCAGGGCTTGAATTCAGACCTGGAACAAGCAAATCTGATAGACATTTACAGAACTCTCCACCCCAAATCCACAGAATATACATTCTTCTCAGCACCACATCACACCTATTCTAAAATTGACCACATAATTGAAGTAAAGCACTCCTCAGCTGATGCATAACAATGGAAATCATAACAGTCTCTCAGACCATAGTGCAAGCAAGTTAGAACTCAGAATTCAGAAACTAACCCAGAACCGCACACCTTCATGGAAACTGAACAACTGGCTCTTAAATGTTGACTGGATAAAGAATGAAATGAAGGCAAAAATAAAGAAGTTCTTCGAAACCAACTAGAACGAAGACACAACATACCAGAATCTCTGGGACACATTTAAAGCAGTCTCTAGAGGAAAATATATAGCAGTAAGTGCCCATATGAGAAGAGTGGAGAGATCCAAAATTGATGCCCTATCGTCAAAATTGAAAGAGCTAGAGGAGCAAGATCAAAAAACTCAAAACCTAGGAGAAGACAAGAAATAACTAAGATCAGAGCTGAACTGAAGGAGATTGAGACACGAAAAACCCTTCAAAAAATCAGTAAATCCAAGAGCTGGTTTTTTGAAAAGATCAACAAAATAGACAGACAACTAGCCAAACTGATAATAAAGGAAAGAGAGAACAACCAAATAGATGCAATAAAAAATGATAAAGGGGAAATCACCACAGATTCCACAGAAATTCAAACCATCATCAGAGAATATTACAAACAACTCTATGCACATAAACTAGTAAACCTGGAAGAAATGGATAAATTTCTGGACACCTGTGTCCTCCCAAGCCTAAACCAGGAGGAAGCTGAAACTATGAATAGACCAATAACAAGGTCTGAAGTCGAGGCAGCAATTAAGAGCCTACCACACAAAAAAAGTCCAGGTCCAGATGGGTTCACAGCTGAATTCTATCAGACACACAAAGAGGAGCTGGTACCATTCCTTCTGAAACTATTCCAAATAATCCAAAAAGAGAGAATCTTTCCCAGACCATTGTATGAGACCAACATCATTCTGATACCAAAACCCGGCAGAGACCCAACGAGAAAAGAAAACTTCAGGCCAATATCCATGATGAACATAGATGCAAAAATCTTCAATAAAATACTGGCAAGGTGATTGCAATAGCACATCAAAAAAATTATCCATCATGATCAAGTAGGATTTATCCCAGGGATGCAAGGCTGGTTCAACATACGCAAGTCTATAAATGTAATTCACCACATAAACAGAACCAAAAACAAAAATTACGTGATTATCTCAATTGACACAGAGAAGGTATTTGACAAAATTCAACAGCCTTTAATGCTAAAAACCCTCAATAAACTCGGTATCGATGGAACGTATCTCAAAGTAATAAAAGCTATTTATGACAAACCAACAGCCAATATCATACTGAATGGGCAAAAACTGGAAGCATTCCCTTTGAAATCCGGCACTAGACAAGGATGCCCTCTTTCACCACTCCTATTCAATATAGTACTGGAAGTTCTAGCCACAGCAATCAGGCAAGAAAAAGAAATAAATGGTATTCACACAGGAAAGGTGGAAGCCAAATTGTCTCTATTTGCAGACGACATGATAGTATACCTAGAAGACCCCATCGCCTCAGCCCAAAAACTCCTGAAACTGATAAGCAACTTCAGCTAAGTCTCAGGATATAAAATCAATGTGCAAAAATCACAAGCATTCCTCTACACCAATAACAGACTTAAAGAGAGCCAAATCAAGAATGAACTGCCATTCACAATTGCTACAAAAAGAATAAAACACCTAGGAGTACAACTCACAAGAAACATAAGGGACCTCTTCAAGGAAAACTACAAACCACTGCTTAACGAAATAAGAGAGGACACAAACAGATGGAGAAACACTCCATGTTCATGGTTGGGAAGAATTAATATCGTGAAAATGGCTATACTGCCCAAAGTAATTTACAGAATCTACGCTATTTCCATCAAGCGACCATTGACTTTCTTCACAGAACTGGAAAAAACCACCATGAACTTCATATGGAACAAAAAGAGAGCCCACATAGCCAAGTCAATTCTAAGCAAAAAGAACACAGCGGGGGGCATCGCACTACTGGATTTCAAACTATACTACAAGGCTACAGTAATCAAAACAGCATGGTACTGGTACCAAAACAGAGATATAGACCAATGGAAAACAGAGGCATCGGAGGCAACACAACATATCTACAACCATAAAATCTTTGATAAACCTGACAAAAACAAGCAGTGGGGGAATGGATTCCCTGTTTAATAAATGGTGTTGGGAAAACTGGCGAGCCATGTGCAGAAAGCAGAAACTGGACCCCTTCCTGACACCTTACACTAAAATTAACTCCAGATGGATTAAAGACTTAAACATAAGACCTGGCACCATAAAAACCCTAGAAGAAAATCTAGGCAAAACCATTCAGGACACAGGAGTAGGCAAGGACTTCATGACCAAAACACCAAAAGCATTGGCAACAAAAGCCAAAATAGACAAATGGGACCTAATCAAACTCCACAGCTTCTGCACGGCAAAAGGAACAGTCAATAGAGTGAATCGGCAACCAACAGAATGGGAAAAAATGTTTGCAGTCTACCCATCTGACAAAGGGCTGATATCCAGAATTTACAAAGAAGTCAAACAGATTTGCAGGAAAAAACAAACAAGCCCATTCAAAAATGGGCAAAGGATATGAACAGACACTTTACAAAAGAAGACATACAAGAGGCCAAACATATGAAAAAGTGCTCATCACTAGTCATTAGAGAGATGCAAATCAAAACCACATTGAGATACCCTCTCACGCCAGTTAGAATGGTGATCATTAGAAAATCTGGAGACAACAGATGCTGGAGAGGATGTGGAGAAATAGGAACACTTTTACACTGTTGGTGCAAGTGTAAACTAGTTCAAGCATTGTGGAAGACAGTGTGGCGATTCCTCAAGGCCTTAGAAATAGAAATTCCATTTGACCCAGCAATCCCATTGCTGGGTATATATCCAAAGGACTATAAATCGTTCTACTATAAGGACACATGCACACGAATGTTCATTGCAGCACTGTATACAATAGCAAAGACCTGGAACCAACCCAAATGCCCATCGATGATAGACTGGATTGGGAAAATGTGGCACATATACACCATGGAATATTATGCAGCAATCAAAAATGATGAGCTCGTGTCGTTTGTAGGGACATGGATGAATCTGGAGAACATCATTCTCAGCAAACTGACGCAAGAACAGAAAATGAAATACCGCATATTCTCACTCATAGGTGGGTGATGAAAAATGAGAACACATGGACACAGGGAAAGGAGTACCAAACACTGGGGTGTATTGGGGGGAAGAGGGGAGGGACAGCGGGGGGCGGGGGAGCTGGGGAGGGATAGCCTGGGAAGAAATGCCAAATGTGGGTGAAGGGGAGGAAGGCAGCAAAACACTACCATGTGTGTACCTATGCAAATGTCTTGCATGTTCTGCACATGTACCCCAAAATCTAAAATGCAATAAAAACAAAAAATAAAAAAGAAGGATTTTCTAAGAATAACAACAAAAGCAGATGCCACAAAGGAAAAGATTGAAGTTATAAAAATGTTATATTTTTTTCTATATTATACCATTATTTACAAAGTTGGCCTTGAGTCAATGTTGAAAAAGGAGAGTCTTTGTCTTTTATAGATCTGTATTCAAGTGCTGACTAATTAAATGTCACACTGTGTGGGATTTTCTTCAGCATAATCACAAGTTGAGAAGAGCTAAAATAGGAGAACTGATTGGAGAAAGGCAAAACAAGATTAGGCATGAGTTGATGATTATTGAAACTGGATAATGAATAAATGGAGATTATGTGTGTTGTTGCTACTTTTGTATGCGTTTTAACATTTACTTAATATAAAAATTTTAATTCCATAAACAAAAGTGATACAGAAATTATGAACTGGGAAAAACTGCAAAAGAATAATAGAAAGTTAAATAGAACCTTAGCATATAATGAAATCATAAATTGATTAAAAATGTTAAACTGGCCAAGAACACAAAAAATTCACAAGGAAAGAAAGACAATGACAATAAGCATATGAAAATAATTATATGCCTATATGATAATATATATCTCAAAATCAAAATATTTCACTTAAAATGGGATGAAATTTTTCATCTGTCACTGTTTTGAAATGACAAAAATCTATTACTGATGAGTAAAGTAGCCATCTGAAATACTGTTGACAAGAGTATAAATTGTCAAAATTTCCAGTAATACATGTGAAAAATCTTTAACATTTTTACCTCTCCTTAGACCCAACAATTTATTTCTAGGAACGTAAACTTAAAAAAGAAAAAATCATGGATGTGCATAAAAATTTTTACAGAGAAATATATGTATGAAAGTAATTTTTACAATAATAAAAGAGATGTAAACAACCTAAATGTTTAAAAATAGGGGCATTAAGTCACAGTGTTGCATTTATAATGGAATTTTCTTCTTCCTTTTGTTCATAAATATACTCATTTTTTTCAAATATATTTACTGATTTCCTACTAAGTTTCAGGCACTGGGAATAAAACAATGAATACAGACACTTCCTCTACTTCAAGGAGCTTCTAACAGAAACAAAAAAATAAGTAGCAAAAGGGTTATGGAATAGGAAAAAGCTGGGGGTGGGGAGTGGCAGCCTCTCTGAGCAGTAATTAAGGAAAACCTTACTAAGGAGCCCAAAAGATTGAGACCTGACAAGTAAGAAGAAAACAGTGATTCAGTGACCTTGGGAGAGAGGATTACAGGCCACTAAAATAATTTTGTGAAGAACATTTTAAACATGGTAAAACATCTGTGGTAAATTAAGTGGAGAATAAGTAAATTTCAAAACCATATGTAATACAGTAATAATATCTATGAATACATACATTACACATAGAATCAGAAGGATATATACCAAAATTTTAAGTCTATTTTTCATGGTGAAAATGTGAGTGACTTTTTTTTTTTTTTACTTATCACTGATTCATAAGTTTTCTAAGATAAATATATATTACTTTATAATAAGAAAAAAACATTTTTATAAGATGAATTAAGAGTACTGCACTTAAAAATTATGGTTTTCAAACTTAGGTTTTCTGGAATTGAAGGTGCATGGGTATTGACACCATCGGGCACGTTGCACATCTTTCCTTAATATCGAATATAGTGGAATACTTGGGGTTGTGGGGAAGATTTAAATAAGTAGCAAGTAAGTAATTAAAATATCAATTTTACATTAAGGTAGTAAGAAACACGTTATGAAATTTAAAGCAACATTTGCTTGTACGTCCGTTTTCTTTAAAGAGAGAACTTTAAAAAAATTATGACTCTTAGAGGTTACTTTGGGCTAGATTTCTAGAAACTCACAGTATTTATTTACTATTGTCTTCCTGAGTGATTATCTTGAGAAAGGACAGAGATCCAAGTAACTGGTCATGTAAATTGTTAGGGAGCTGGCCGGGTGGGTGACTCAGGCCTGTGACCCCAGCACTTTGGGAGGCTGAGGCGGGCAAATCACCTGAGGTCAGGAATTCAAGACCAGTCTGTCCAACATCGTGAAAACCCTCTCTAGTAAAAAAAAACCCGCAAAAATTAACCAGGAGTGGTGGCAGGTTCCTGTAATCCCAGTTACTTGGGAGGCTGAGGCAGAGGCAGCCACTGCGCCTGACCCAATAATTTTCTTAATATTCATTCAACAAATATTTATGGAGTGCTTACTATGTCAGACAGTGTTCTAGGTAATGGGGATATAACAGTTAACAAATACTCCCATATTTACCAAAATTTAGAGAAGCTGCAAAAAACAAACAAACAAACAAAAAAGCAAAGATAACTAGGTCAGGCATGGTGGATCATGCCTGTAATTCCAGTACTTTGGGAGGCTGAGGCAGTATGATTGGTTGAGCCCAGAGGTGGGAGATCAGCCTGTATAACATAATGAGGCCCTATCTCTACAAAAATAAAAATAAAAACAAATTAGCTGAGTGTGGTGGTGTGTGCCTGCAGTCCCACCCACTCAGGAGGCTGAGGTGGGAGGACTGCATGAGCACAGAAAGTCAAGGCTAAAGTGAGCCCTTTGCATCACTGCACTCCAGTCTGGTTAACAGAGTGAGACTCTGTCTCAAAAAGAAAAGAAGTAAGACAACTAACAATTATTATTTACCCGAATTTTAAAAATAGAACTGTTCACAAACATGCAGTATATAAGCAAATTATTTCCATATTTATTTACATAAATTAAACCTTAGTGACATATTAGTGGAAATATTTTTCATCTTGCTGATTTCCAAAATAATAGTGCAGACCAGTCATATAAGATGATAATAATATTCTTTTCCACAAAAGAGGCATTGGAAGAATATGCAAGTTGAAATATTAAAAATCAACTACTGTATGTTTTCCTCATTGTAATTTCCTGGGTAGCCTCGTCCTCTGAGGGCTGCCAGAGAAGACAACACATAAAATGAAGTGACTTACAGAATGTTGGAAATCCTAGATGGTGATTGACTGGAGAGGTCATGGTGTATAATTTATCCAAGTGGCAAGCAGCTTGAGCAAGCTCTAATGTAATTTTGAGCTTAATTATTTGGAAAAAGGTAAATGGCACATGAATGAAATTCATAAGTGATACAAACCTGGGAGTTGTAAATGCCAATGAGAGGAAGAAACAGTGCAGAGGTGTAGGGAAGTGGCACATATCAGGAAGCAATAGCCCAGAGAAACTCTGCTTGAAAAATACACAGCAGATATGAAGAACTAATGTTGTCTCCTGGGCCTAGCAAATGGAAAACTAGAGCTAAAGGTTTGCAAATTGCACACTTACTCTTGTGCACATATTATTGCATTGTGTATACTTTCATGGTCAAGATCTGTAATCTTCTGATACAATCTTCTATTTAAAGAACCTACAGATTCCAATCATGCAACAAATACATTTGTTTAAGTAAGAATCAAGCAGAAATAATCATGGAGAATCAATTAAAAGAGACTTAGAGAGCAATGCAATGGGTATCATTGGATTCTATATTTTAAAAATCAAAACATGGTTATGATTGAGAGGTGCTTATCTCTAGTCATGGTTTAGAATCTACTTTTAAAATCCCAAATCCCTACCACTCAAATAGAGAAAGCCTCACATTATTCTAGTTCTTCCCAATCCTCATGTTCTTTCAGTCCAGTTCTCTCACAAAATAGTTTTTCTCAAGCCATGACATAGTGAGAATGTAATTCCATCTTCAGATGTCACTGTCTATGGGTCTGGGTTTATCCCTGAGGCCATTTATTTCCCTGTAGGCAGTATTAGAACACCCCACAACCCATTGTGGCCCAACACAGGGATTCAGAGGAGAACTATTTTCCCATAATGTTTTCTCTACAAAAAATAGCTTTTTTTTTCTAAAATGGTGATATGTAAACATAAATGTTTACTACTGTGAATACTATATTTTAAAAGGATATTAAATAAAAGGTAAATATAAAAATCCATTAGTACCTAATTACGATTAATGTTCTTTATCAACTCCTTTCTTCATTTTAATTTAACACTTACTGGTTCTATCTTCACACCTAACCACTTGGAACTTTTCCTGATGTTAGAACCTCCCATGACAGACACTCTCCTGTCTTTGGGATTTTGCTTGCCCAACCTCTCATCCGTACAGACTTCCCAATCCAGAAGACATAGGTTTGCTTCTGCTGTCCTCTGGGAGCCAGTGATGCTAACTCTCACTGCTCAACTGGACATTACTTCCTACTCTTGTGTCTTGGAGGCATCGGGAGGTCAGCTTTTTGTTCCACAAGGACTGGCAGAGACTGGAAAAGTGTGTGCATGTGTGTGTGCCGATGCGCACGTGCGTATGGTAAATACTGTCTTGAAAACTACCTGATTCTTTTTCTTCGCAGGAATTCACTCTTATTCCCACCCATTTAGCACTGGCCTCACAAACAAATACAATTCATCACCTTTCAAACCAATCCCAACTCAGAGAAATCTACTGAAATTGATATGTATCTAAAGAATTGGAGATATATCAAGGGTTGTACTGGTAAATATTTAACAATATGTTCTGGGGTGCAAGGAGGGGTGGGGGAGAGGCCCGACTTGGAGCATTTGCCATTTTTGTGGTGTAAATACTCCCACCATGACTAGTTTTAAGCTTCCCATGTGATGTCACTGACTATGGCATCAGGAAGAAGTGATAACTTTGCCTGTGCAAGCCAGTTCAGGCAGTCTCCAACACACCACTGGAACACTCAGTTTACTGGATGGAACCTTTTTTAAAGCATTAAACAGTACATAACAGGTTACAAAATACACATTCCAGAGCTTTGCTTCCTGCAGTGGCTATGGATTGCCTGAGTGCAAAGTTAGATATATTACCCCTGTATAAATTTTGAATGTGAAAACGCTGGATCTCGTTTTCAAGACCTAATACTGCTTAGTGCTATTAACCACCATCTACATCAAATCTGTCACCTCCCAACATGATTGCATGAAGCAGCACCCCTGTTCATCCTCCCATTAGCTGGATGGCAATGGTCCCATTGCTAAGATTATTTCAAATTAAAGCTGACAAAGTGTTCGAAAAATATACACTCAGGGTATCCTTAGTTGAAGGAAGTGGATAAATACTGGGAGGAAAATGATCTGGTTAGCAAATAAGAGTTCTTAGATTGTGTTTTCTGAGATTTAATATTAATGGGATAATCATGCGCAAAACTTTTCCTTTCAGACAAAATGAAAAAGGTAAGTTAAGATCCTTCAAGTAACTGAAATTGATAATTTGTTATTTATAGTTCAAATTCTTCCCCTTTCATGAAGACATTCCACAACATCTTGCTGCAAAAATTCCTTGTTTCACCACCCAGGTGATAAGCCCTTAGAGGACAAGGCAGACCAGACATCTTCTGCATACTCCACTAAGTCAAACATTCAGTACTTTCTTGATTGATTGATTGACTTCAGCTAAATTTGAAGGTTTTAAACTGAAGCAAGTGATTTTCTTAATCCGTAGATAGAGTTGCTGTATTCTAAACTTGAGGCTAGGGCATATATAATGACAAATCATTTTTTCTAATTTGCAAATTCGCTTGTATGAAGAGTTGCAACGTTTAAAACACAAATTACATCTAGTCATTTGTCAACACATTGTCTTTCCTGAAAAGAATAAAAGTGATACTATGAACATGGAAAATATAGAATTGGCAGCCTCTAGTCATTTTTTTCTGTGTGACAGATCATCCCAAAACTTCATGGTATAAAACAACTTCCAGGGTTCAGGTGGATAGTTCTGGTGTGGGATCTAAGTCATGAAGTTAGTCAGATGATGACCTCAGACAGCTTGTCAGTAGGAAGCTATACAGCCATCTTTCTCTCTCTCTCTCTCTTTTTTTTTTTTTTTTGAGACAGGATCTTGCTGTCACCCAGGCAGAGTGCAACAGTGCACTCTCCTGCCTTAGCCTCCCAAAGCACTGAGGTACAGGTATGAGCCACCACATCCAACCCTTGAGCATTTTTCATCCCTTCCTAGTATCAGTGTTTCTGTACGTAGTTTTGCCAAGAGGTCTCTCCAGCAGAATGAACTCAGAGTAGCCGTACTTTTTACATGGTGGCTGACAGCTCCAAAGATGACTGTCCTAAAATTAACTGGGGAAGCTACAAGGACTTTCCTTAGCTAATGTAAGAGATCACGTAACTTCGATTCTGCCATATTCTTTTATTATTTGCCATTACCTTAATGGCAAAAAAAGCAATTACTTTTGCTCCAACCTAATAGTTGAGGTAGTCTCAAACAAGAGGGAAATAAATTCCATCTCAATTGTTTTAATGTTGGGTTTTTTGGCGTTTGTTTTGTTTTGCTTTTACAAGACAGGGTCTCACTCTGTCACTGAGGCTGGACCGCATTGGTGCAATCATAGCTCACTGCAGCCTTAAACTCCTAGGCCGAATTGATCCTCCTGTCTCAGCCTTAGGAATATCTAGGACTACAGGTGTGCACCACCACACTCAGCTAATTCTTTTAAATTTTTCTTAGAGATAGAGTCTCACTGTGTTTTCCAGCCTGGTCTTGATCTTCTTGCCTCAAGCAATCCTCCAATACAGGCATGAGATACCACACCTGGTCCACCTTTTTTTAATTTAAAAAATACTGTACAATATTAAATTAGGGTGAACTATTTGATTTGTTTTGACAAATGTATAAATCCTTAAAACAATCAGCACAACCAAGATAACAAACTTAGGAATTGCTCCCCAAATTTTCTCATATTCCTTTTTAATACTCTCTCCTTTACTTCTTCCCCAACTCTAGGCAACTACTGATCTACTTTCTGTCAGTATTGATGCTTACATTTTCTAGATTTTATCTAAATTGAATCCTACAAGATGTACTCTTTGGCTTCTTTCCTGCAGTGAAATTATTTTTAAGATTCATTCATGTTGTTCACATCAGTAGTTAATTCTATGTGATTATGGAGTAGTATTCTTTTGCGTAGATATTTCACAATTTGTTTGTCCATTAAAATGTTATGGTTATTTGGATCATTTCCAGTTTGGGGCTGCTACAAATAAAGCTGCCATCAATGTTCATGAACAATCCTTTGAATGACTATATGCTTTCATTTCTCTTGGGCTTCATTTTACGGAGTGAATTGACTGAATCATACGGTAAGTGTATGTTTAACTTCTTAAGAAACTGCCAAACTATTTTCCAAAGTGGTCACTCCATTTTACATTACCACCAATATATTAGAGTTTCACTGCTCACCCACACTTGTTATGAGAAGATTTTTAATAATAAGTGAGTACTGGATTGCATTGTACTGTTGATTTACATTTCCCACATGACTAATAATGTTAAGCATCTTTCCATGTACACTAGTGTCATCAATATATCTTCTTTGAAGAAGTGTGTTTGAATCTTGCCTATTTTTAATAAGGTCTTTTTATTTATTATTGAGGTTTGAGAAATCTATGTATAGTCTGGATGCAAGTCTTGTCAAGTATAGGCTTTACAAAGATTTTCTTTCAATGTGTGGCTTGGATTTTCATTCTCATAGTAGTGGTTTCTTTCTTACTTTTAATTTTGAAATAATTGTAGATTCATAGGAAGTTCCAAAAATAGTACAGACAGTTCTTGTGTATCTTTTTCCCACTCTCCTCCAATGGTTACATCTTATATAGCTATAATAAATTTTCAAAACCAGAAACTTGACATTGGTACATAGTTCTCTGTCATATTATCAAATGTGTAGATTCATTCAACCTCAGCCACAGTCAAGATATGGAACCATTCGAACATCACAAATAAATTTCTTGTTGCACTACTCCTTGATAGTCACACCCACCTTTATCACCCACCATTCCTAACCTCTGGCAACCATGAATCTGTTCTCTATTTTCATAATTTTGTTATTTGTAGAATTGTTATACAGTATGTGACTTTTTAAGGTTGGCTTTTTTCCCACTCACCATAATTCCCTGAACCATCAAAACTGTGATGTGTATCTGTAGTACTTTCATTTTGTAATGTTAGTATACTATTATATGAATATACCACAATTGATTTAACCACTCATTTACTGAAGGAAAATAGTGTTGTTTCCAGTTTGAAACTGTTATAAACAAAGCTGCTATGGGCATTGTGTACAGGTTGTAGTGTGAATGCACATTTTCATTTCTCTGGGATAAATGCCCAGTAGTGTAATTGCTGGATTGCATGGTAAGTGATTGTTTAGTTTTTGAGAAACTTTTACACTATTTTTCAGACAGGCTTACCATTCTACATTTCTACAAGAAATTATGAGTAATCTAATTTCTCTGTATTCTCATCAGCATTTGGTGCTGTTTTTATTTTAGCCATTCTGATTTGCTCATTATGGTTTTAATTTGCATTTTTTTAATGGTTAATGATGTTAAACATTTTTTCATGTGACTATTTGCTTATATTTTCTTCAGTGAAATGACTTCATGTATTTTGCACATTTTCTAATTGTGCAAAAAAAAATGTGTTTTTTTTTTTTTACTGTTGCGTTTTGAAAGTTCTTTGTGTACTATACACAAGTCAATTGTCAGATCAAATGTTTTTAAGAGATTTAAATAACAAGGAAAACAAGTCAAGAAATAGCCATTTCCAGTACTTTCAATTACATCTGGTCTCACTTTCTTTTTTCCTTAAGCAGTTTCTTTAACTCTTTTGAAGCACAGGTTTGTGGGTGATAATTCTTTCAGCTATTGCTTGTATGAAACATCTTGATGTTTGAAAGCTATTTTTGCTGGGTGTAGACTATTAGGTAACTTTTTTTCGTTCAATACCATAAAGATGTTGCTACATTGTCTTCTCATTTACATTGTCCCAAAGAGGAATCTACTGTTACCCTTCCCTTTTTTCCTCAGTAAAAGTTACCTTTTTTCCTCTGGCTGCTTTTAAGAAATTTTTCATCACTGGTTTTGAGCAATTTGAGTAGTGTGATTTTCTTCATCTTTCTTGTGCTTGGGGTTCATTTAAATTTTTTGATAGTTTTTGTCAAATTTAGAAAATGTCCCATCTGTATTTTGTCAAGTATTTATTTGATTCTTCCCATTCTTGAGGGAGACGCTACACATATATTAAGCCTTTGGAAGTTATGACACAGATCACTGAGGCACTTTAAAAAAAAAACAATGCTTTTTTCCATGTTTTTCATTTTTAATAGTTTCTATTGCATATTTTCAAGTTTATCAATATCATTTTCTGCAATGCCTAATCTGCCATCAAGTCCATCAGTGTATTTTCTGTGTCAGATATTATAGGTTTTTAATCTTTGAATGTTTGGGTTTTTTTAAAATTTTTTATCTTCCCTTTCTCTAACTAACTCTTGCAACACCTGGAATACAGTTATAGAAACTGTTCTAATGTCCTTCCTTGTCTGCCAACTCTAACATTTCTGTCAATTTCAGGTTACTTTCAGTTGGTTTTTTTTTTTCATCTTTGTTATGAGTTGTACTCCTCCCTTTTGGAAACATGATAATTTTGGATTTACTACTAGACATTGTGAATTTTCCTTTGTTGGATGCTGGATAGTTTTTGGTTCTTGAGCTTTGTTCTTGGATGCAGTCAAAGTCCTTGGAAACAGTTGATTCTGTTAGATCTTGCTTTTGAACTTCTTTATATCGTACCAGAGCAACATTTAGTCTAAGGCCAACTTTTCCTCATTCCTGACCCAAGACCATTCTAAGTACCGTACCCAAGGCCTTTTGAATGATACAGTTGTCTAGTCTTGTTGGAAAACAACATGGTGTTCCTTTAGAAAATTAAAAGTAGAATTACCATATGATCCAGCAATAATACTTCTGAGTATGTACCCAAAATAACTGAAATCAGGGACACAATGAGATATTTGTATACTCATTGTATTAGTCCATTCTCATGATGCTAGTAAAGACATACCAGAGACTGAGTAATTTATAAAAGAAAGAAGTTTAATTGACTCACAGTTCAGCATAGTTGGGGAATTCTCAGGAAACTTACAATCATAGTAGAAGGCAAAGCAAACACATCCTTCTTCACATCACAGTAGGAAGGAGAAGTGCCAAGCAAAGGGGGAAAATCTCCCTATAAAACCATCAGATTTCATGAGAACTCACTCACCATCATGAGAGCAGCATGGGGGGATTGTTTCCATGATCTAATCACCTCCCTGAGGTTTCTCCCCCAACATACTCAGATTACAATGCAAGATTACATTTAGGTGGGGCACAGAACCAGACCATATTACTCATGCTTATAGAAGCATTATTCTCAATAACAAAAAGGTGGAAGCAACTCAAGTGTCCATTGATGGAGGAACAGATAAACAAAATGAGGTGTATACATACAATGAAATATTATTCAGCACTAAAAGGAAAGAAAATTCTGATACATACTTGAAGACTTTATGCTAAGCGAAATAAGCCAGTCACAAAAGGACAAACAGTATATAACAGAAAAATATTAGAATGGTATGTACCAGGGGCTGGTGGGAGGGGTTAATGGAGAATTATTGTTTAATGGGTACAGAGTTTCAGTTCTATAAGATGAAAAAAGTTCTGTGGATGGATGGTGATGATGGTTGCAAAGTATGAATGTACTTAATGCCACTGAATAGTACACTTAAAAATAATGAAATTAAGCTATATGTTTTGTATATATTACCACAATTTAAAAAAATAATTTTTAATTATGAACTTTTCTGCAGATTAAACTACATTTAATTGATTAAACAGCCCATCTCACTTTGTGTTGATTACACTGGCTGCTGGAATTTACTGTGATAGATATCAAGAAGAATTTTTGCCCATAATATTAACACCTCACATTAAAAAAAAAAATCAGTGTTATGCTGGGACTGTGAGCAAAGAGCAATGAGAAATGACCCAGAACCTGCCTGGTCCCAAAACACAAGGGCTAAAGAGCAGCCCATCTCTTGCTCTCTTGTCTATCACTTCTCCCTCATTGTTCAGCACAATATGAAAGTAAGCATAACACTTGTGTATAGTTAACTGACCTAGGATTCAGCATTGTATCTCCAAATTTTAGAATGAGTGATATGGACAGATTTGAACAACTCTTGTGCATTTTTCCCAGATATCAGATTTGAATATAGTATCAGAGCACTGTATGTATTTTATACATATGAAATTAGGACCTTACAAATTTAATATGCGAAACACACAAAACGATGTGGAGATTACCAAATAATATTTAAATAAAGACATCTTAGTTCTGGGGAAAGTGTGTCATAGTGATCTTCCTAGGGGTCCATGAAAATGTCCTTTGATGACTAAATTCCTTTGACAAATTGGATGCATGTATGGATGTATACTTTATCCATTATTTTGTGGATAAGATTTATCTTATTTTTTTATTTTTTTTGAAACAGAGTCTCGCTCTGTCACCCAGGCTGAAGTGCAGTGGCACAATCTCGGCTCACTGCAGCTCTTCCTCCCAGGTGGAAGCAACTCTCCTGTCTCAGCCTACTGAGTAGCTGGGACTACAGCCATGCACCACCAGGCCCGGATAATATTTGTATTTTTAGTAAAGATGAGGTTTCACCATGTTTGTCAGGCTGGTCTTAAACCCCTGACCTCAAGTGATTCACTCACCTCAGCCTCCCAAAGTGCTGGTATTACAGGCATGAGCCACTGATCTCAGCCTATCTTATGTGCTTCATAGGTAAGATGTACAGTATGCCAATTTGTAATGAATTGTGGTTGGAATGAGAGAGTGCAGAGCAATAGTGGAAACTGGACCAAATTGTTATAGAGAGACTTAACTACAATTCAGAAAACCAGAATTTTAGTCTAATTCTGTTGAGAGTAGGCTGCCTACATGACCTCAGATTATTTTTTGTTGCTTCCTAAGTGTTCTTCCTCTACAGTAAAGTAAGTATATTAAATTTGATTAAATGAAGTGATCTATTGTGCTGCCAACTATAATAGTCTGAGTTCTATTATCCTACCAAGTTGACCTAGAGAAGCTAGAAAAGATATGTGTACTAAGAAAGAAATAACCAGGAAAAGAGAAGGTACAGAATTCAGTTACTGTGCAAGTAACAGAATTCCCAACAAGGCATGACTCAAATAATAGGGGTTTATTATTTTATATGACAAGAAGTCTAGAAGTGAAAGTTTCCAAGTTGGTTAATTAATATCTCACCAATGTTACATCTCTGGGTCAGCTTTTTTAGGATTCTCTTGGCTTCTCTGTTATTGTTGCCAAAACTCCAAGCCCCCATCCTCATGAAATAAGATTTAAAAACATAAAGGAGCGTAAGGTTTTCCTCATGAATTTGTCTCTTCTTTTTTTACAAAAGAAAAATGTTTCCCAACAGATTTATTTTTATGTTCATTTGGTGAATGAGTCACATGACTGTCCTTAAACCAATCCCTGGCTAAAGAAAATAGAATCATGATGAAAGAGTTAGACCAATTATGACTCATGGGCATATGTGTACCTTCTCTGAGTCTATTTTCTGCATAGTATCTGAAAAGAAACCAGCGTTCTGTTAACAAGTAAAAAGAGAAAAGAAAAATATGAAAAATCAGAATAAAGATATGAAAAGCTTGAGTATATTAAAAAAAACAGGACAGGAACCAATTAAGAGATTTTATACTTCAATGTAGGCATCATGTAATTAAACAAAACCACCTCAGGTTTGACATATATATTTGGCTGGCTTGGGATTAGGATACAGATAGTGTGTTTGTATATAAAACAACTATCCTGGGCATCCAGGCAGATTTAGTCTTTGGTGGGAAAGGGTTGGCCCTGCCTGTGTAAGGATAGTGGGCCTTGGTTTATATAGTTTGCATAAAGAGATTTTCCACTGTGAGGAAAAATAACTGTAAGTGCTTTATGGCATTCTAGAGATAATACAGAGTGATGGAGTGGAGAGGATGGAGTTAGTAGGGTAAAGCAGAGGGTAACATTGTAATCTCAAACCAAAGTCAAAAGAGGCACCCTGATCTTCAGTCCCTCCAATGGTGCCAGTAGACAAGATGTGCATAGCATTCATTGATCCAGTCTTCTCTGTGTCCCTAGCAATCCATAAAATAACCTAAGGGTTGGAGAGGCAACTTATCTGAGAGTCCCAAAGGTCACTGCATTTTAAAATCCCATTTTAGCCAGTAAAAAGCAGAGTCCTTCATGAATGTGGGAATTTCTCAGCCAGACCCATCACTGTAATCTAATAAAACTGTTGTCACTGAAGCACTCTTTAGACTGTGAAGGCATATCAAAGTCTTAATTACACTTCTTCATAGTTGTAACATTACATGAAAATGAGGGCATAAGAATAAATCAGAAAAGATTTGATTTAACATGTTTAAATCAGATTTAACAGAACTCAGACCTATTCCAGCACATCAGGCACAAAGTCCCTAATCTTTCAGCCACTTTCAAGAAACATCGGCATCTTTGTAAAAGATCTAGTAAGATGAGCCAAAAGTTTTGAGAATAGACACAGCCACATGCAAGAAAATAGGAAGAATTGTTAGCAGAAACCAGTTCTCCTTGTTAGATTCCCATAGACTTATAAACAGCTAGGGCCTAAAAATACAGAGTGATTTCTAAGTGTCGGACTTTAGTGGTAACCAGGTCCATCATCCTATTAAACAGGACAGCTGGCTATCACCATCAAAGAGGAACCAAATGGTAGAATTGGCTTTAAAGTTGTCTAAACACTCACTTCATAAATAAATCCACGACCATAAAAAGTTTTTTATTTTAAAAATATTGCATCAGAAAATATTTTTCATGTACACCACTCATTTCATTTCTGAAAGAATCATCTAAGAAAGGGGATAAAATGCATAAATAAAGGTTAGATAGGTCCAGATTTGGCTTAGAGCAAGAGGCTATGCTCTTCTAAAACAGGTAGTAAGGCAGTCAAAAGTCTTACATATTTGTCCTTCCAGTAATTGAATGTGAGCTATGGTCTTATGAACGGTGGAAAATTTTGAGGTCCTGCTATAGTTATTCTGACACAAGCACATCAGGAGCCCATTTATCACATATACTTTCAAGAAGAAACAACACATGTGAATGTCCTTGGTTCCCCCCATAGAGGGAGAAGGGAGTTCTCTGACTACAGATGATATTAAGTATCTCTTAGTTAATTTGGTAATCTACATGCAAAATCCAGCCCTTAGGACCATTGCCTGGGGCGTTGTAACACTTTTTGAGAGTCTTTGGTCCTGTAACCCAAAGACTGGATTACACTCACCTGTTTGAGATTTTTGGGGAGCACTACACACTGGGGTCTGTAAGGGGGAATAGGAGAGGGACAGCGGGGGGTGGGGAGTTGGGAAGAGATAGCATAGGGAGAAATGCCAGATATAGGTGAAGGGGAGGAAGGCAGCAAATCACACTGCCACATGTGTACCTATGCAACTATCTTGCATGTTCTTCACATGTACCCCAAAACCTAAAATGCAATAAAAAATTTTTTTAATAAAAAATAAATAAAATTTTAAAAAGTACAATAGAGATATATAATGCAATTTTCACATGTTGCTTTTTATGAGAAGATATAAGCACTAGGGTAAAACTGATGAACAGAATTCCTCCTATCAATTGGATATAGTCTTCATTTAACCATTTGGAGACACCAAAGCATGAGAAAGACTGTTATTCTAAAATATGGCAGAGTATTTTTATCTGACCAGTAAAGTGTGTTGTGCTGGCTCAAAGTAAGAACTGTGACCCAACTGAAGGAAAGAGTCACACTTAAAATCTGGTTTGTAATGTGTCTTTCATTTCAGCAAATGACCTCCTTTCTGTCACATATCAAAGAAGCTGCATAGGGTCAACTGACCTCTTCAAAGTGGGCGAGACAAAAGTCGGTGCTGGCTACATCGGCAGCAGGGTTTCCAAGTTTGATTCTTTCCCCTAAACTGGGATGGTATAAAGCAGTCCCCAGCCACCTGGGTAAGAGAGAGCCCGCCCTTTGAGTATGTATAAGTCATTCGGGGCCATTTAAATAGCAAAAGGCATGAGTTTTTCAAATTGTTCAAATTAGGATACTTTCGAGGGTAAAAGGAAGCACTGTTAATAATTATGTAAGGACAACAGGCATAAATGAGGCTTGTCCTGAGAAAACAGAGGCATGTGGTCATCCTACTCATACAGAAAAATAAGGTCAGCGTTGTAAGAAATGTAAACAAATATGCAAAGTGTATCTACCAAAACTGTGCTCTATGGCCATTATATCGTCATAGAAACACAAATGAATTTGCAGGTGGAAATCTTTTTCCAAGACAGCACTGGTTAATGTCATTTGTGTCATGATCACAGGAGGTAAAAACTAGAGATGAGAGAGACAACTTCCACAAATAACACAGGAGCTTCTGCTAATAATTATAATGTAAGATTACCATGGGGAAAAATGATAATTGAGAAGGACAGAGCAGGTTAGGAGGTGTGCCTTTGCTGCCTCTCCTTTTGGTCACTTGTTCCTTTTTTGATGGCTACCAGCACAGAGGAGGAAAAAGAATCATTCTGGAGCAAGAGACTCTGTCCTCACTCCAGCTGTGTCTCTCATAGGAAGGAAAGCTACTCAAAGTCTCCCAATGGAACAGAACATGATTGTGGGGCTCCCACCAGAGCTATTTCAGTAAGCTCATATTTTTATAACCAGAACCACTTCTAACGAAAGAGAAGTCCAGGAGTTAATTTTTGTTTTAAGCCCTTTAAGTGTAAAGCTAATACTAATTGAGAAATCTATTTAGCAAATATTTTTGGGGAAAACTACCACACGGTTTTTACTGTTGTTGTTGTTATTGAAATGTTTCCCACTCACCCCCTCAAAAAAAAAGGGGTGCGGGTGTGGGGACAGAACAGAGAAAAGTGGTTTCAGTTCAGTGGAACACTAAAAAATGCACATGAATCAATTATGAAAAAGAGAAGGTCCCTTTGAATGACGAAAAGCTGATTGGAATTAAGATAGGCTTTGTTCCTATCTGGAAGGTACAAGGAGGGGACTTTTCAGCGGAACAGAAAAGGGGGATTTGGGACTGTTTGGCTGCTTAATGCCATAGTGCTTCAGAGCCCATGTGAAAATTTGCTGCTGGCTATTAATCATCATTGTGCCCCTGCAAAGAAGCTGTTACAATGATGACTATATGTCATTATATTCCCACTGTAAGTAACGAATCAGAGAGCTGGGAAAGTTGGATAAGAGCGGCTGGCAAACTTTTAAGCGGTCGAATCTATTTAAATAAATTTACATCACATTTGCTACTTTCTCTGGTATGGGAATCATACTTTAAAATGAAACAATATGCTGTGTTCATGGGGCCTGGTCTTTTATTCCCCTGTCTCTGAGCCTACTTTCCAGGTCAGCCTTTGCCAGCACTGACAGCACGCTTTTCTCATAGCCTCTCCTTCTCATAGCCTTTGGTTGCTTTCAAGTTCAATTTAGCACAATAAAGTTGTTATGCATGACAGTTTGGAGAGCAGAATAGGTGGTGTCTGAGCCCGCTGTGTCGCTACAAAGTGGGCCCATTCTCTGTGGGCCGGCTCAGTTACTGGAGCCTTACTGGTGGGATACAGCCATGGACTTCCAGACGTTCCCATCCTGACGAAAACAATTAGCTTCAAACTGCACGAAGCCTCGGGGTCAGCCTCTCTTTGACTGAGACTGCACCATTTAATATGCTGCAGTGAATTTCAAATTTATGTTGATTTATCCTGTTGTGTTCCTCTCATACACTTTATTTACAGATGTGTAAAGAACAGGGAAAGTTAGAGTCCCCCATGCTTCAAGAGTTTTATTCGAAATCTAAACCATTGTTTTATGTTTATTTTATCAAGAAATAGAGTTGAAACATGTCAGGCTTAATTCCATTAGGCTGAACTGCCCAGAACAGAGCCCTGGGGTTTGGAAGACAGAATCTGAAAGGAAGTGTCTCCTTAGCTAAGCATCATCAACAAGCTAAACAACAAACAACACCAAAACACCACTGTTGTCAAGATAGTTTTCTATTGTGGGAGACTACCCCTCCAAAATCCCACTCTGACCTAAAAGTGACAGATCTTTTAATAGAACCAAACTGTAATTTTTCAACCATTATAAGCTACCATGTATATCTGTGTATGTGCATATAGCTGTATCAGATCAATTAGTGTTTAGTATTCATTGACGTCCACCCAAGTGTTTACTGTCTTTGGAAATATAATACAAAATTCTGCTGCCAGAAAACAAGTATTATTCAATGTTGATGCTGCAGAATTGTCCTCCTGCAGAGAATATAACGTCTTCTCTTGTCCTCTGAAGAGAATCCTGTAACAAAGCAAATTTCGGTGTACTTTCAATTTCACCATCGGAGTAGTCCAGGCCAGATGTCTTCAGTCTCTTAGGTCTCCTGGTGAAATAAATCACAGTTGTCTTGATTACTGATCTCACTAATTATAGGGAACAATCATCAAATAAGCCTTCTTCTAGATTATAAATTCACTGAAAGCATACCTTAAAAGCATATTTCACTTTCCTAAAAGAGTTTATTATCTTTCTGTAAGCTATTTGTATTAAAATTTTTTCCCAACCCTGCCAAATAATATTTGCTTTAATTGTGTACTAGTGGAGAATAGTAAAAAAATAAAATAAAAAATATGCCATGGAGAGAATTTCCCCAAGACAATTTTCTTATAAAATTTAATATAATTGCAAAATATTTTGCAATTTGGATATATTTATCCAAATTACATCATTAAAAGGAGAAATCTGTATCTAGTTACAGCAAAGTTTCAGAAGGAAAGTCATTTGTTTGCCTTGGTCATCTCTCTCCTTCTGTTATTATTTGAATTTTATTTGGTGTCATTTTTAGTAAGGCATTTTATAAAGTCCTCATTTAAAATCATTCTTGAAAATACAGCTGGACAAAGAAAAACTGCCTTATGAGAGACTGTAAATGTGTCTGTGACAAAGGCACTATATCCTTTCTACTTTTCAGATGGGATAATTTCTTTGCCATTCAAATGAGTGAATACTCCAAAAATTGACCAAGTTATTTAACTGATAATATGCACTTAAACAGTCTTTATTTTTTCTTGAAGAAATATATCAGAAGCATACAAAAAATTTCTCCATGCGAAAGTAATGCGAACAGAAGATGGTGAGCTGTTAGTCTGGAAGGGTGCACCTGGAAGGTTATACACACATGCGCACACACACAGCACGTGTGCTGTAGGTCAGTATGGTACAGGCTATAAATCTTAGCATATATCTCTTGATCTAGAATCTCCAGTAGAAATACAGGATAACTTACCATAAAAGTTTGTTTCCTCATCTGAAAAGAAATTTCCTAGAAAAAATTGTTAAATTAATGAAAAGATATAAAAGAGTTTTGGAAGAAAGCTCAAAGGATTATATAACACATCATAAGGATTTTACAGAACATTTACAGAGACCCTGAATTTTGGACTGACAGATTTACATTCATATTCCTTGAGGAAAAAAATACAGTAGAAACTATTGTGAATTGGTAGATCACTGTTACTCCTTAGTGGAGCTACTTTTATTATTAAACTGATGTGAAAGATGTCTGATATGGATGAAGTTTGATATGGAAGATGATAGATCTTCAATATTCTCTAGAAGCAAAGGAAAGAGGAAGAGAAAGAAAGACAAAATGGAAGCTTATTACAGGGAGTGACTTTGAAAAGTGAGGCAACATGAAGATGAAAGAGAGAGAAGGTACTATTACCATAAATGGCATCAGCAATGTTAGCTAAATTTTACCAAGGTGTTTTAAGTCCTTTGGCTGAAACCTGTATTCAGGACATTATGGGCTTCAGGCAAATACGGTATTCAGTTTAACTTGCAGCATTACCAGTTACTTACTTCATGGCCTCAGGTAAAAATTTAAAGGTCCAGAAGCTTCTCTTTGCCCACCAGTAGAATTGAGCAATAATAATCCCAAAATATACAGGGTTGTTGCAGAGACAAAACAACATAAGTAAAGTGCTTGACACAACTGGACTGTATCCTTTCAATATTAATTTCCTTTACCTTCTCAATATTTTGATATATGTCTTGCAATTCTCATCCTCAGATTACTCTGTTGGTCAAAATTAAGTCAAATCTCCTGACATAAAATCTCATAGAAAAAGAGACATTCTTGGTAACATACCTTATCAGAATGGATTCTGGATGGTTTGGACCTGACATAAACTACAACCACATAACTAGCTTTTTATTTGGTTGTGTTTAGCCTTTGCTCATGCTAGTTTGATCACTGAAGCAAATTAATGAAGACCTGAAGAACGGTTGTTCATACTGTGGCAACAATATCTTCCCTTATGTTGACACGAGTCTAAAGAGATAATTTCATGATAACTACACAATAATCTCCACAAAAAGTTTCCTAGGGCCTTAGCTGTAAATCTGGGATGTCAAAAGTAAAAAGATCTTTGACATTATAAAAGAAGAATTCTGCTTATCAGTTAGTCCTGTTGCCCCTAAATAGCATGCTTTGGAGGAATAATGCCTACTTGGTCATGAAAAAATAAGCCAATTCATTGACATAACACTCATTTATCTATAAAAGACAAGTCTTCAGAGGTAGAGAATCATGTTTCCCAAGTAATAAGCTTCATTCTTGTGAAAAAGTCATGGAGCCATGGATAAGTGTGATAGTTGGGTTAACTTATCCCATGGATAAGTTCTCATTTGGTGATTGAACTTGGCTTTACCAATATAACACTTGAAAGTATTTGGCAAAACTTAACTCATGACAAAACATTCAGAATATGTTCTACCTCTACTTATTATACAGCATACATTTTCCAGCTACTAGCAATGATCTTGACCAAGTGATTGGCCAAAATTATTTTTTCTAGTATATGGCTACCTAATTGAATTCTTACATTAATTAGACAGTGAAATGTATTTTATAGAATTAAATATATATATGTAATTAGATATTATATCTGGCTGCAAGAAAAGACTCAACTCTATGTTGGAAATTACATAGAATGGAAGCATGATGAACATGTTTTACTAGGTATAGTACACAGGCATATTGGTTCTTCTATACAAAGTCTGCTATTTTTAATGTTAGTTGATTACATTTCTTAATGAAATGTTTTATGCATACTTAAAATATGCAAAACATGAAACAATCTTCTGACTCGCTTTTAAGCCCACCTTTCTTTGCAAATACTGGTAGAAAACCAAGAAGAGATTAGCTATATTCTATTTCTGCCTATTTCCCCATCTTTAAACTATAATAGGGCATACTTTCTTGTATCTTATCATCATTTAGGTGATTTTTTTCAAGACCTATAAATATTGAATTAAGCATATCCATGTTAAATCAGTCATTTGTGCATCACAGTATCTTTAAACAATTTTTTTTGTTTTTATGGGCAAGCTGTTAACAAAGAGATGTATGTGCTATGTTTTATATATCTGCACACTTTAGTACCATTTTTTAGATAAGCACCATAACTTAAGTTGTCTTCCACACAAAGTTCTGGCAAGCTTCAATAGATTCATTAGTGGGTTTTTCTTTACAACCAACGAAGCTCAAAGAGCTCCTAACAATGGAGCTAATCACTGCCTCTTCCCTGACCCAAGCTTAGGTTTTCCCTCCTTTCGCTTCAGACTCTTATTTCATTTCTGAGCAATTGGATTTCCGTGGCACTCCCAGAACAAATAAATATCTCCCTTTTCCCCCTGCTTACATCTTTTGTGTATATTTTTTCTATACGACTGCCCGTATTTAAACTAGTGTGGTAATGGCAGGGTTCTTCAGGTAATCTTTCATTGGACATAAATGGTGTAGCATTAAAATGCAGATAATGTTACCTCAATTAGAGAATGCTGTGCAAAACTTGAAAAAGACGTAGCTAAATGTTTGGACTAAACAAGTAAGTCTATGTTGTTAGGAGTGGGGCTGGGCAAGTTGCATTTTCAATAGATCCCTTAATGAATAAATGTTAGACTGTATCAACAGTCCTGAACAGGCTTGTGGTTTGTGTGTGCATGAAGTGTAATGGTATCAATTGACTGGCTCTTTGTGGTTGCCATAAAGTACTCTTGAATGTGTCAATGGAGAGAAGGCCAGCAGACAATGAAGCCATGACAGCTGAATGTCAGCAGCGACCTTGAACCTAAACTGGTTTCACCATTCCAGTGACTTTAGCTACAGTGAAGACATGCATTGGAGCTGGACCTTCGGCATTGCCTGTCATTTTCTGTGTTCAGATTCCAAGCACTTAAGTGACAATTTCACCACATTGCTAGACCCTGCTAATATGCATCAGTGAACGTTCACTTATTAGTGATGGGGCTAACGATATGTCCAGCATTTTAATCAGACTTGCATTGGCATTTAAAAAAACAAAACGCAAAGCAAAACAAGGCATCATTTTAGACTAAATGTTTTAT
Organism: Callithrix jacchus; assembly: GCF_049354715.1. NCBI lineage: Eukaryota > Metazoa > Chordata > Mammalia > Primates > Cebidae > Callithrix > Callithrix jacchus. The sequence goes on along the minus strand of NC_133503.1, from coordinate 122,258,959 downwards.
ATAAGCAAACTACTCCAGAGAAGATACCCAAAACATGTCTTTTCTACAGCACTGAATTCTTTGATATCAATCTTACATTGCATAACATTACTGCACATACATTACTACACTCTTTACTGCTGCAAATAGCACATGATTAGTTAATTAAAATATGGCATCAAGGAATAATTAATATTTGTAATGCAGTGTTTCTTTAATGAAAAACAAGAGAATTCTTCTAAAGGTCACATTTACAGATTAAATGTGTCTTTAACATAAATGGAATGTTATTAAGCTAGGCTCAATATTCAGGAGAGAACTACAAAGCCTTTTGTGGCAAAACACTATTAATGAATTCAAGAAACTGAATCCCGTTGCTAATGCTGGAGTTGAGCAAGGTTAGAAGCCCAACCACAACTGAATGTTCTTAATATGTTCAGTGTACTCTGCAGTGAGGAACTGAGGGCAAGGAAGGAAAGGAACTGCGTGGAGGGGGGAGATAAAAAAGAAAAGAGAGAAAGAAAAGGAAGATAGAGAAAGGCAGAGACATATAGAAAAAATGAGAAAAGAATTTGGTTGATGAAAAACATCTAACCATGGTTATGCAGAAAAGAGCAGAAATACTGAATATTGGCATGCAGATATTGTAGGAAGAATTTTGGTGTTAAAATGTTATTACAATTAAAGCACTATAAGCTGATTACAATTCATTTCATTCTAAGAAAAATGTAGCATTTGCTTAAAAATGAGCTATATAAAGGAAAATAATAACTTTGTAATTACGAAATTTACAAATTCAAATTTGTTATTGTAATGTCATTGTGGATTGATAAGAGATATGAGATAGGCACTTCATTTAACAAACACATCTGTGAGTTCTAATCATCAATTAAATCTGTTGTGTGATATATTACTTTTTGAAGTAAATAAAAGTTGGACACTACTATCCTCTTGTTTCTGTTATCTCATTTTCATATAATAAATAGTTAACTTACCTGATTGAATTTGTTCTTATGCATCTCTTAAAACATACAGCAGAAGAAAAAATGTTTGAAGGGATATTTGTGCTTCTTACTTAAAACAGCTGAATGGTGGCAAAGATTTTACCATACATTTCTAAAAAGATAAGGTCACATGTTTCAAACTATAAGAAACTTTCTTAAATATAAATATGCTACTCAGAGAAATACTTATTGTCCAGAAAATACTGGACATAAAGTTTACTGTTTATTTAGTATAACAATTACTCTAAGTGAATTTTATCAGACTATGCAGTACTATCAAAATAAAGATACATTATCATGATTTCACATTTCAGTTAAAATATTTATTATGTAAAAATCATGTAAAAAAGATTATTAAACTACCAAAAAATAACCTAGTGAGCACTAAAACAGATACTCAAATAATGACCTAACATCATCGACTTTCTTAGGAAAAAAATAGACAAAATTAAATTTAGTATACAATAAGATTCTTAGAGTCCTTAAAATCAAAGTGCAATGAGGAAAATAAATAGTGAAATAAAAATATTTTCTTGGATGAATTTTTATGTCTATGTTTTATAGAAAGAAAATTCTTTTATTAATAGATTCAAATATAATTCTTTCTAATCTTTATAGATGCATTTGCAAATTTGAACGTTCAATGTATACTTTTTACATTAGCATTATCACTTATAAGAGGGCTGATAGCATCAGTTGGTAGCTATAAAAATTATTTGCTTCATATGTTTATTTTTAGTTTAAGGTGACCTCATGATGTTATAATTTTTCCAATCTACAAGTTTTCTACCAGAAAAGAATTAGCATCACTGAGTGTTATTTTGAATCACTGAGATTTATGTGAATTATGTTTACTAGAAAAATATAATTTAGAAAATCTTCATATTTATATTGGCACTTAAAATGTATATAGAAGATAGTTTTATGAATACCAGAGAATAAAGGACCTCCACAGATGCTGTCATTCATTATGAAGTGGCATCTCTGCAAACTCCTGTTGGTATCTTACTTTAAGTGGACTCTTCACTCTGCTATATGGGAGAACTTTCAAGGAGACAAGCTCCAAATCTTGAAAAAGTTGATGGTTGAAATGAACAACTATTTTGCTGTTATGGTTATTCTTAAGTAGGATGGTAATTTGCAATTAATCCTCTGTGCATATATGGGTTATGGAATTTAAGTTTAAATACGAAAGTAGTCAGGAATGAAATTCAGGTTAACAGGTCAACACAATGCCTACAGCTGAGCCACTCATTTTTGTTGGCCTACATACTTCAGCAATCTTGATTAAATTTAATGTAAGTGGTAATGTCTGAAAATATATTCTTCTTCATGAAATACTTAAAGAGTATATTTGGTAAACATCTGGCTATGTTAAGAAAATATTCTGAATAAATATTTTTATTAATTAAGAAATAAGAGACCTTTGTATGAATAAATGTGTGACTATGATAGAATTTGTGGTACAAAAAGTTGTGCAAGAAACGTGTATTGAAACAGGTTTATTCTTGTGCTTTTAGGTACATTCCATAAAAATGTATGCCAAGTAGCTCTTCTTCAACATATGACCATAATGATCGATCAATCATTTTAGAGTATCTTTCACTCTTAAAGTCCCCTGAACTTTTTATTTAAAAAAATAATAATAATAGGGTAAGGGTGAACTCAGAATTACTTATTTTCAAATTTCAATGATTTATATATTTAATTTATTTGTGTATTTATGTATTTGTGTATTCATTCAGCAAATATGTATTTAGTTTATTACATGCAAGGTTCTGTTTTACAAAGGAAAAATAACAATGCATTTCTGTGTTATTTTTCATTCTTTTTGTTTTTAAGCATCTAGTTTTTCCACGTCTTCTCTACATTGCAGCTATGAGGAAAGACTCAAACCAGTTTCACGTGGTTTGGCTAAATGCGGAACCTTGGTCACAGAACCAAGTGGAAGCCCAACACAGGGCCTTGTCACTTTTCACAGATGATGAAGGGGCTCTGTGCCCCTGCCCCCATGTACCACCTCTCAGGGTCAAACAACCTTTCTTAAAGAACCTCTCAGCTCTTAATCTGTCCTGGACTCTACCTACATATTGAAATTTAGATTCAGTCACTAATCTGGGGAATTTCTCATTTTTCCGGACACAGTACTAGCAATTTTTTTCATATGATATTTTATGTAATCTTTAGAGTCTCTGTGTAAGGAAGAAATATCTGAGACTCAATAAGATGAGATTATTAACTCCATGTAAGGAGAAGCTGTAATTCTAATTCAGATCTCTTTACTCCATAGCCAGCCCTCTCAAGGATCCTGCATGTCTAGTAGTATCGATATTGAGTAAAAATATTAGTCAAACTGGAAATTGCCTGAAAAGATTTTTTTAACCTATATGTAGAAACCTGTGGAAAAGAGAGTAAGCGATGATATACACATCCAGTACCTACAAGCATGGGCTCAAACTAAAAGAATTCTGACACCCTCCACTTTCAGTCAATTTTCCCTCCAAGAAAGCTTTTCATTTCTTCCATAATAGTGGAGACCAGGAGTGATTCTTGGTGGATTGTGCCTCAAATTTTAGCAAAGCTTGAGGTTATGTTGCTGTAGCAGAAACTGGGTTGCTATTTGGCCTAGCCATGGTTCCATTCCTATATATGCTCCCTTCCCCTCTATATATCAGTTTTACACTGCTAGAGACCAAGGGATAGGTGAGAGCAGTGAAACAAGTTCTTTCTCCTTAGAGTCCTGATCAACAATGTCATCTCTTTCGAAAAATAAAGAACAATTCAAAAGCAATGTATCCTGTGCCCAAATATTCAATATTATTCGATTTTCAAATTTTTTTAGTCACATTTAAATTTTTCCATCATTATCTAACAAAATTTTTCAACACTTAAAGAAAAGTTCTCTCTTTGTATTGTAGCTAATGTTTTATATAACATCAAATTATTTTAAAAGAAAATTTAGTTAAATTCATGGTGAATACTTTCTAATCTAAATAAAAGTATATTTTTATTTTTGTTCACTGAAGTTGTAAATTTTTGCAAATTAATATTAAACTTTAAAAAACATATTTTTTAAATAAGATTTTATAACCCAAAATAGGGATTGTCAATTAAATGCATGTGATAGTAATATCCATAGCTCTATCTACTCTCACCTAAACTCTACACTTTCAATCCAGCAATATATTTTCAAACAGAAAATTTACTTGCATTCATTTTGTCAGAAGAACATATGTCATATTTACATGTGTTCCAATACAATAAATGTTTATGTCAAATTTTGCTTGGGGAATTTTTCTTCTCAATGTGAACTTATTTTACTCTCTTCAATTATACCGTCCTTTTAAAATAATCCAGTAAAACAATATAAACATGTATATTTTACAGTGTTATACTCAAGATGCAAGTTATTCCAGAGGTGAAGATTCTCCCGTAAATACTCTAGCAGCAGGTTTTGTTCCGCTAGTACATAACTGACATTAACTAACATTGGTTGGACAGTTTTAGAAATGCTTGGTAGTATAGTCACATTAATGCTGAAGTAATTATTAATAAACTCCTAAAAAGGAGTTCTGTTGTCCAGAAAGAAAAATGCAGTTTCATTTTACTTATTATCACAAAGTTATATTAATACTATTGTATAGCTAAGCACATTTGGAGACACCATGCAAATCTACCTGTCATGTTTAATTGTAAACTACTGAGGAGACTGCTAGTAAAATTAACAAATAAATATTGCAATATACAGTATTTAACTGCTTTTGTTCTAAAAGCATAAGAATTATCATTTATAAATACCAATTTAAGTAATTAATCAATGAATTCATTGTAACAAATTATCTGAGAACTGTTTGTGATGAAGTCAGCTACCTACAACAGGACCCCACATTTTAAGATGTAGTCATGTACTCATCTTAAAATGGTGACATCCATGATTTCAGAGTACTGAGAAGAATGTTGACTAGAAAATGTCCAATGCTTCTCAGAATTTCAGGGTCACTGTTGTTAGGATACGTACATACCATGGACCAAATAATGTCACACAAACATTGTAACCACAAAGAGTAAAAAAGTCAGTGGAACTCCACAACATAACACTGATTTGGTTGGTGGTATCTTCAGACACCAACAGAATAAAGGGGATTCACTTCTACCATAATGAAAACACTGGTTTTCTTTAGGCTATATAAAGAAAAAGAAGAAGGACTCATTCATATTAGGCCATGTAAATTCAAGTAATATCCCTTATTAATTAAGGGATAATATAGAAGTTATATCTGGGATGTGGAGTCTTGCTTTGTATGAAATTATAAGCTTTACTTATACAGTACAAAACCTAGTTTATAATGTGTTTCTTCATCATCATTATGTGACTATAGGTGTAAATTTACATTGGGTTAATGTAATTTATATAAAATGACTTGGCTTTCAGCTACTTCTGTAGTACACTTTATTTTCTGTGCCTTTATCATTAAAAAAGTATTACATTTAGTAATTAGGCTGCATTATACTTGGGAATACATCTTTTCATATGTCTACAGGAAGAAATTTCCAGAAAGTTTCTAGCTGAAATAATACCTAGCTGTCCATATTCCTATGTATTCCAGCATAGGCAAGGATCTCCCCATTGAGCTTACCTCTAAACCGAGTGATAATTTGCAAAAGTCAAATATTTCAGTCCCAATACAGGTATTGTACATTCCTCTCTTTGTAGTTTAAGCCATTAGCCTGTCTTCTTTCAACATAGAGCTAAAGTTTAAAAGCCACAGATACTTTATGAATCTTTCTTGGGTAGGCCCTACAGACACAAAGTATAGAATAGAAAGTACATTATTCCATTAAAGTGTTCTTGTTTCCTTTGGAATAATATCATTTAGAATGCACCTTAGCATATTAAGTGGTTGACAGATAGCATAAACAAAAATAGGTTTTACATTGCAGCTATACACAATACACCTTTGTACAATTGACTGATTGCTTACAACAATAAAGAATAATTGTAGCATTCTGCTGTCAAACTTTCTGGATAGTTTATAGTGAACTTCAAAAATATGATTCCTTTTTCACAAATGCAATTAATTTGGAGATAAAAGTAATGTGGTGCCATGAAACATAAATATTTCACCCCAAAGAAGAGATTGTTATCCCATAACAATAGATAAAGTTTCACATCCCAATTTTTTGAAAGAAAGCTATGGTACCACTTAAGTATGCAAGGAAATGCTTTATGTGGCAACGAGTAAAATATTATTAATATAAAAAAGAGAAAAGTATTTATTTACCAATTTTGACAGTTGTCATGGACATCACCATATCAAATGGCATTTTTGACAAAACAATTTGTTGGCTGATAGTTACAGGGGAACTGAAAGATTTTTTTCCCTGGGTATTTACAATATAAAAAATGCATCCTCAATGTAACTTTTCTGCTTAAGAGAAAAAAGAATGAGTTCTATAAAACAACCCTTCCAGTGCGCTTTCTATAAGAACAAATGAATGCAAGTGTTAACGAGGCCTAATCTTCCCTTTTGTATTTGTTTCTTCATTAAGCTCTAACTATGCTCTAGCTCTTGTACCCTGAAGATTTGATGTGAAGATGGTATGACAGGCTTGGCTTCTCCCGATGCAGCTGGCACTCCTGATGCCAAAAGCCAGAGCTTGTGGTAGTGGGATCAGGAGAGAGTCGTTCCCAGCACAGTTTGCCTGTCAGTTTCCCATCTGCCTCGCGGTGCAGCGCTCCCTCCCCAAGTCCTCTTAATGAGAAGTGGAGGACAATACCAGTATTGTTGTTTCTACTCACAATCTTGTGGAAAGAACAATCGCTGTTTACCCAAGCATTTGTATTACCCAAACTCTGTCGATAATTACTTCTAGAGTCCCTGATTAACTCTGCTCTCTGCCTCAGCACAAAAAAGCTATTGAGATAGACACCAGACAACTTTTCTATCTCTTAGAGCCTTTTAACAGTTTACTGAGTATGACTCAGTCTTTATATTTATTAGAAGAAATGTACCTACGTGATTTGCACTCAACTCATCAGGAGCTTGCTAACCATGTAAGTTGCACAGGTATACTTCAGAAGGCTTGAAAATTCACCATCACCCTCCCTTCTCCTGCTCTCCCTCAAAAAAGTTATAAAGAGCTGTCTCCTTTCAGTTGACATGGCCTTGTACCTAGGAGTCTATGATAAATGCAAGTACATTTCAAGTAACAATGATCTTTCTAGTCAGTTTATTGCTGTTAACTTTTTATGATAAAATATGTAGGAAAAAAATTTCTAGTTATTTAATTACTATGAGATTTTATGATATGCTTTTGTTTTCTAAGACCTAACAAAATGGAACTGTTGCTATGTCTATTTCAATGATACTGGTAATAATTTTAATCTGTCACATCACTTCTACCCCCCTTCACGTTCCCACCCCACATGCAGTCTGCTGTTAGCACTATGCAAAACACCATCATGAATATGCGTAATTATGGAGATTCATGGTAATTTTTCAGGGTTATCCGATGTGACGTTTGTAGGACAGCAGCATACATCAATTTAAACGAGAGTGACAAATATCTTATCCTTTATATTTCTATAGTATTTTTAATATTTTCTTGGTCCTTCTCCAGGGAGTAGTGTGAAATGGTAAGAACTTGAATAATAAAAATGTTAAACAATCAAATGCTTTACTAGAATGTTTTTTAAAGGCAAGTTTAAAAATGATTTTCTACCTGTTGAAGCTTAAAAAGTATCATATACTGAATTTTTCCTTATGCAATCCTTTTTATTGAGCATCTTACACATTTCCAAACCAACAAAACCGGACATTTGCATGTGCCATTTTACAATAAGGCTGAATTGCTTAATTACTTTTAAACTGACTGCTTGTCTGACAAAATTATTTGGCAAACATGGTCCACCAACTTTATTAAGCATAGACATTTGAAACAATAATCAAATGTGGTATTTTTGAATTTTGTTCTAAGTCTGTTGCACCTCTTAGAGACTTGCATATTATCTTTATCTCAGTGACTAATTAGGACTAGCTTGACAATTTCATATTTACAATGATTATCAAGTAGAAATCCTCTTTCTTGTTCAGTATGTTTGCCATGAATACTGTACAATACTAATTACATTGAAGATATAAAGAGCCCCACAATTTGATTGAGAGACATCTTGAGTTTAAAGGGAGTAAATGTGAATTGTATCGAGAATTTTAAATGGCAGAGCAATTAATACCTATTTCTCATGCAGTCACTAAGAAAGACGAAATAACTGTGTGCACTCCAGTCATTGTATCAGCCATATTTTTAAGGGTGCTAACAATAATGTCATTAAAAACTGGCTTGATTCAAAATGACCTTCCTCATTCTAACCAACTGAATTCAGAATTCCTTTTTCTCAAGCATATACTTTCAGGATTTCAGGTTGAGGGTCAACCCTTCACAATTAAATGTTCCTCAGTACTATATTGGCAACACACCATCGTGAATGCTCTTCATACAATTAGCAGGGCCTACTGTGGAAGTATACTGCTAATAGAAATAATAATGAATAATACTGGAGCATTAGTATGCCAGAGTAGGTTGGAGAAACCTAGTTTGCATGATGCATGTATAATTGTATGTTACATCTAAATATCACTGTATGTTGCTTTAGAAATAATTGCTCAGAAAAATATATTTAACACTTCTTCTCTTTTAGGTCCCAATTTGATTAACAAACAAGTTCAGTGGCATATTAAGCCTGTAAGTTAGCGATGTCTAAATGAATGTGTTCTGTATTTGCATGTTTTTTATAGTGACACTTTCTGAAGACACACAATTGCCATGTGTATATACATGTATAAAGCAAGTGAAGAATTGATGCAATCATCCAGATAATTCAAGGGAAAAACACTTTTGCCTCAATTATCTATTGCAAGCAAAAGTGAGGGGTTTATCCTAAATTGTTCAAATAATTGACTTGATTCTCTTCACTTTGCATGTGTAGACACATTTTACGATAATATTTATGTCAACATTTGCAATTTACATACATATAAGGCAGAAATATTTCTACACACAAGATGACCAAAATCTTTTCACAATAATTTCTACTCTTTGGTTGTCCCTAATTTTTGGTAGAGTCAGATTATTCATGTGCGTGTTCTATATGGTAATTGAATCAGGGCAAAACTAGACAGACTCATTATGTTCATTTATTAAATGCTTGGTTAATAAACCGATTTGTATATATGATACTGATATCTCACCATAAAAAGGTTCATTGATATATTTTATCTAAAACTTCAACAATATATAATTTCTACTGAGTATGATCATAAATTGATTTGAGGAAGTAAATATGATTCATATGTACATTTATAATAAAATGCAACATTAAAACAGAAAAATTTCCAAGAAATGTATCTTATATTGTACATATTTAAGATTTGTTATGAATAAGTTAACATTCATAAAGAAATCAAATACCAGAACACATTTTCAAAATTTCCATTGACACATTAAAAATTAAAATATATAGCAGATTTTACAGCGTTTGTTTCATATGCACTGACAGAAACAATAATATATTTAATTACTGACATTCGTATTATTTTTAACCTTATGTTTATTAAATATATAAAGTATATTTTAAATGCACTTTAAAATATATACTGTTTATTAATACGTGAGGAATCCTAGATTTCTTCTGGGCCTGCTTAATCACTATTTGAAGTCTTTATTCTGGTCCACATCGAAAATGCATTTCAGAAAACATAAAGCCCCTCTACCATGTTTCTTCCTATTGGTAGTATGTCAAAATATATTTTGTTTGAACTTGAGAATTAAATCTTGGTTTAGTTAAAATATTGCCAAAGTATTGGATTATAAGTGTTTGTCTGGACAAACAATTAATACCTAAATGTTAAAAGACACCAGAATACTTTATGGACCTATTTGGCAATGAAAGTGAACTATCTATGTTATAAATTTGGTAGATAGGGCTCATGTGTAGCATTCATTTATAATTTTCATGTTTTATATAAAAGTTCATAATTAATGCTTACAGTATAACCAAAATCTTCTCTGTTCTCATAAAAACACATGAAGCAGAGGCAAAATTAAGTATTTCAGAGTATTTTACTGCTCCTATATTGTTTTACTTTGTTCTAAAAATCAGGTGTCTATCTCTGAATTTTATTTATGAAAAATCAATTTCCAGAATTAAATGAATACATTTTATAAATACTGTGTGGGGCTTGATAGATATTTTTCTTTAGAATTGCTAAAAAGCAAAATGTAGTAATTTGGTGGCAAACATCTGTCTGGCAATCATATATGATAAATTCATAAGAAATACAGGAAAGATATTTATTTACTGTTACTGCTAAGCCAGACTTTATTTATCTTAGCCGATTTTTCATCTATGAGTGGAAAACAAACTTTCCTTCAAGAGGTCTGTGAACCGAATAATAAATGTCAGGTCTAAATCCTGTATGAAAATCAGTCCGGTTTAATCCTGGATATTCTTCAGCATGCAAATGAAGACTAGAGGTTTCCCTGGGCCCGCTGTCATACAGGCAGCCAATTTACAGACCCTGGCACTGTGTATGTGTTATGGGCTCGCCTGCTGCCCCTCCCCCCAAGCCTAAGACTTGGTCTCAGCTGCCTGCCTTTCACAGAAAACCACAAACCAAGGAAACATATCAGTAATAGCGCCCTGTAAATTAACTTGACATTTGATGCAGAAAAAAACCTAAAAGCTTACAAAAGACATTGAAAACAAAAGCCACTCAGGACCCACACTACATATATTGTGGATTTAAGAGATCTGGAAGGTGGTTATTCTATTGTAACTAACACACACAGCCTTCATCTTCTTTGTTAAGACAATTCAGTTATTCTTTGTTACAGGCATAGTATCCGTCAAACAAGAAAACAATATTTTCCACCAAAAAAAAACCCTAAAAGTCCAACTGATATTATAATAATAATTCAATCAATGGGTTTCTTTTACATTAAGAAAAAAAGCCATACATTACTAATGTTTAAAAAAAAGATAAAAATATGATTTTATGTTTCTGTAGTAAATAAGACATGTTGACATTGCTAAGATGTAAATAATGTAAGATGCATTGGAGAATGATGTGAATCTTGCTGAACATGAGGTATTCACAAATATTGTTGTGTCTTAAAATTTTGCCATTCAGGGGATTTAATTTTTTTCATACTTGGAAACCCCTGAATCTCTTTTACAGGAAAAAATTTTTTTGGTTCAAAGAAGGACTGTTGATAAAATATTAAATGGTTCTTTGACATCATCTGTGGTGTGGGGCTGGAGTGAGGCACTCAGCATATTTAAGCCATTAGACATGCAGGAATGTTAACATTATTATGCGTTATTGTGTCTGGCTATGTGTCCCCCTCCTTATTCTCAATCTCTCTCTCTCTCTCTCTCTCTCTCTCTGCCTCTCAGTCATTTTCCCTCCCTTCTTCCCTCCACCCCACCTTTCTCAGAGTCTCTCCAGCCTCTCCCGCCCTCAGTAGGGCCTGCTACACAGCATCGTACAAATATCTGGTCTTATAGTTTACAAGCACAGAACTGTACTGGTAAAAATGCATAATCTTAGCATCTGTGCTTCTTGATATTCATGGATTTATTTACAAGTCCCTGTGTTCTACTTTTTTTTTGCCTGTTTCTATGGTTTATATTACGGTCATGCCTATATTCTTGTGGGAATTTCAAATAAGAATCAAGATATAACTGGCAAATATTCTGCAATGCAGTCTGCATTTCCATAATTTAGCTGTTTTTTAAAAGAGACCATTTAAAGAGGTTTATGGACTTAAGGATATATGAAGAGTATTTTGATTGGCTTTTTTAGTACTTCTACTGCTTAAGGTTCAGTTTGTGCAAAATGGATGTAGTAAAATAAATTTATGAACATATATGTGCTTGTGTATATGTAAATGCATTTAGAATAAAAAAGTTCATAAATCTCAGTCAAATTTACGGATTAAGTTCACTATATTCACATTTGGTAACATTAGGATATTTTACAAAAGGGTTCAAAGGTAAGAGGCTAGCGTTTTATTTCTTCTTTAGATGCTAGCCTGCAAAAAGCTTAAATACGTACAAAGCAAGTATTCAGGTTCTTGTGTTCCCCCAGTCCTCAACATATATACCCCTCCCATATGTGCAGCCAGTTTAACAGCAGCTTTTAGTGACCATTGCCAGTGCCAAATAAATATTTTTTCTTGTTTTTCAAGCTGTAAAAACAAAGTCTTCTGAATAATTAACACCAAAACTAGAAATTTAACTTACTTTACAATAATTCTCTAATTATTTCCCACCTGCCCACTCCCCTTCCCCGCATAGAATTCTACCTTCATATTATTACTTATTTTTAGGAATTAATACTCACTAGTATAATATAATATTGAAATCAGAGACATCTATGTATGTTTGCTGTTTATAGCTCCAGTTTAATTACTATGTGTTAAATCGGCTAGACAGTGAAATGAATTTTATGAATATCTTTCAAGACAGCAATATTTTGGACCTGCATATGAGAGAAAATAGGATGTCAGGGGACACTACATTAAATGATCTTTATGCCAGTGTTCTTAAAAATTCACATTCTATGTTGGAAAATGTTAAATATGAGAACATTACGATAAAGGCTTCTTATAGTCCTAAAGTGTAGGATATATAAAATACTCAGATTTGCACATGTATAGTTGCAACACATGCTAAGCAGCATAGATTATTAAGCAAGATTCATTCCTTTATTGGAGAGGGAGGGGAGTAATTTACAGACAAGAGCTAAGCAATTCTGTTTAACACAACTCTGTCTAGTTGATTGTAAGGCATGTGTAGTATTTTTTTAAAGCCCATCATCAATAGTAAAGCAATTTACAGCTCAAGAAATTTTTTAGAAGATACTCGTTTTATTAACAGTCAATAAGATAGGTTGTGTGAAAAGATATACATGTATTTGCAATTCATATCGTTGCTGTGTTTCTATTGTGTTCTGAGCTTCCATCATGGCTGGGAGATGGGAAGCTGGCATGCAGTGCAGGAGGGTAAGACAGAAAGCCCCAAATAAATACTTAGAGCATTTTCTAATTATCTCTTATTATGACCACCCTTTGTTCCCCCAACCCACCCCGGGTGGAGGGGGGAAGTGGGGAGTGATAGAAAAAGGATGATTGTAAGTGCAGATCATATCCGTGCCATTAAATAATATTAATAATTCTTTTGGTCCACAGGATGATGTTTTCATTCTGGACTTTCAAGCTCCTCAGTCTACCCATTCAAAGCGATGACAGAAAAATGAATCTGAATGTGTAGGCATTAAACATTTAAATTCTCTACTCCCTGGTCATTATATCGACTGTCATATTTTACACCTTCCCCTCCCCCACTATGCTTTTGCTGATTTGACTTCATTTACATTGGCTCATTATGCATCCGGTCTTTGTTCTACTGAACAGAATACAGTACAGTGACAAAGCAAAACTTACATGTTGGCTGGAATATTTTTCTGTTTTAAAAATTAAGTTTCACTACTTAAATTTATGTTTAACTTCCCAATATTGTTTAAATTGGAGGCAAGTCTTTTCTTATACAATAACTATAATCTACATGCAATTATTTTAAGAGTAGTTAAAATTACCTCAAAATGTCATTAGGAAATGACATTTAAGACCTTTTATAACAAATACTCTACTGCTACCTAGGCAATATTATTATATTAGAAGTATTAGGCTGTTCTTTCTAAGCCTCTGTCTGAATTTCTATGTAGGCCCAAGGAGCAAGCTTTTATCTATTTTATATGAAGTTCGTTGTTTAGAGCTGTCCCTTATGGGTCTTGTTTTAATGTATCAAACAACAAAGGTAACATCAATCCTTAAAAAAAAAAGAGTGTGAGATTCCTGCTTTGCATTTCTTGCAATTAAAAAGGTTATCTGATTTACAAACCAAATTTTCATTAAATTAAAAGGAAGTCCTAGCTGACTGATCACATAGAAAAATATGAAAGTTACATTGAGCTTTAAATGTCTATCCCCATGACAGTACGCACTATCTTTTCATTTGTTACAACCAATGGCGACATGGGATTAATCTAATACAGCCTAATTAAACACTCATTCACACATGAGAGTTTTTAATGGTACTAGTGGCTAGTGGCACAAATGCTACCTTGTATCACAGTTAATATTTGCATTTATTTGACATTGAACTATAGATATTTCTGAATAAAAAAATGGAAAAAATAAAATATTGGGGAGCATGCTTTTTGAAAATGCAAGCAATTTCTTGTTCCCTACCAAGACAATTGCCACAAATACAATGTGGGTTTCATTTCAGATATTTTGACCAAGATGCTTTTCTAATTTTTGTCATTTATCAAAATATATAATCACAGTGACAGTGGCTACACATCTAGGGCACCATCTTGGAAGAAAAAAGCATCATGTCTTCTTGGTTCTGTTAATGACTCATTGTGTCAACTTTGGCTGGCTTCTCCCTTAACCTTCTTGTGCCTTGATTTTTTAATCTATAAAAAGGGAATATTTGTCCATTACCTACCCCTAGTAGGTTATTGTGAAGTTTAATTAGAATAAAAATATTGTTCCTAGACTAAAAGTATCTTATGAATGCAAGTTTTCATTTTTTTTCATTCATTAACATTTTTACTATATGGTAGGGAATGCAGTGTTGCAGATGTGTCTATACTCAGTCAATCTCTTTTTCTTAAGATTGGAACTTTGGATTCTAGAGTTAATAAAAATAATATCCAAATGCTTAATTAGATTTTTTAGAGGTGGGAGCAGTCACCCACATCTTGGCAATTTATATTATATAATCTTATATTAGCTGCAAGATGTGTTTCTATGAGCATAACTGGTTTTAGAAAATGGCTTCTGCAGTAGAAATTGTCAACACAGTAGCATTCAAAATGACTTCAAGCTTGTAGGAGAGCTAGAAATTAGACAAAGAAGTCCTACCCCAATGGAACCACAAGGTAAATAAAGTAAATTAAGTTTTACATCTGTAGTTACTTTGAAACTATCTTAAATTTTTTGTTGAGACCTAGAAATTTTAGATATTAAACAATATCTATCTCCAAGGCAGAAATCTATAAGATGGCATCATTTGCGCTTTAATCTAGACTTATCTAAAAGACATCCCAAACTCAACACCATTTCCAAAATACAAACTGGACACAATTAATTCCATTTTCATACGTACTATTAGAATAGCATTATTTAATTTATTCACACTTCAACTGAATCATCTGTTAAATAATGGGGTTGATGTAGATTATCAACGAGACCCTTCCAAGATCCATAATGAACCTGGCCAGTATTTGGACATTCTGAGAATTTTAGGCACATGCCAAAATTTAAATATTTTATTAATTACTCCATTTTTGTCCCTTTATATGATGAATGTTTATTAAATACTCAGTATATACTAGGCTTTTGTTAAATTCTTCAAACCGAAAAAGGAGCAGGTTTGGCAGCAAAGATAAAGATAACCTCACTAAATTCTGACTGGGATCAAAGTCTATAAGCCATCTAATGACTTGACACACAAATGTGCTTTAAAAATATTAGTGGGTATGATAGACAGTGTTAGTGGTAACTAATATCCTGTGTCTCTCCCCACAGAAGGCTTATAACTCCTGCCTTCATGAAGTCAGACTAAATATGTGAATTGCTTTGGCTAAGGAAATAAGTCATAGGTGCGTTGCAGGAGAAAACTGTAAGAATCAGTTCATATTCTTCCATTCCTTCTTCTCTCTTTGCTACGGTTACCATCAATGTTCTAGAAAGTTTCTGCTCCACCAAACTATGTCCCAGAGTAAGGACCGTAATGACATGGGACAAAATATCCAACTGATACATAATGGATACTGAATGAGAAAGAAGAAGGAGCGAAAAAAACTTTACTGCTAAAGTCACCAAGATTTGAAAATTAAATATTATCATATTATAACTTAGCCCAGTTGTTTTCAGAATGTGTTTTGGAGACCCCTGGGGTTACTGAAGCCCTCTCAAGAGGTCTATGAGGTCAAACTTATTTTCATAATTATATGAAGATGTTATTTCCACTTTTGCTCTTATTCTCTCACAAATGTAGTGTAGAGTTTTCCAAAGGCTAAATAGTGTGTGATATCACAACAGACTGAATGCAGAAGCTGATATAAGAATCCAGAAAAGTAATATGCACTGAATGTTTGTGTCCTCTGCAAATCCATATGTTGAAGCCCTAATCCTCAGTGTGATGGTATTTGGAAATGGGGCTTTTAGGAGGTAATTAGGTTTAGATGAGATCATTTTGGTGGAGTCCCTGTGATGGGATTAGTGCCTATATGAGAAGATGAAGAGCCCAGAGTCCACTCTCTCTCCTCCACGTGAGGACAAAGCCAGAAGGCAACCATTTGTAAACCAGGAAGAAGGTCCTCACCAAGAACCCAACCATGCTGGCAGCCTGATACTGAACTTCCTGCCTCCAGACCTGTGATAAATAAATGTTGTTTAAGTCACCCAGTCATAGCAGTTTGTAACAACAGCCTGAACTAACTAGGACAAGCAGTAAGGGATTTTCAAAAACGTGTTATGATACCACTTTCCTCATTTAATTTTTATTTTGTTTTGTAAACTTTTGTATTTTACCAAAAAAAGTTAACATATAATAGATTTATTATTGTCATTTTTAATTAATGAATGTTTTCAGATGTTCTTAAGTTTAATTTCAAATATGAAAAAAATCAATGCATATAACCAATATCAACAAAAACTCTTTAGAAGTCCTCAATAATTTTTAAAGTAAAGAAACCAAAACCCAGAAGTTTGAGAATTGTTGACCTGTCCTCTTCTGGCTGATGTAGTGAGTTCACCCAGGAGTAGCTTGCTAGAACTCATTAAGCCCTGTTATTTGTGGAGCTCTCTAGACAGAAAACTTTAACTTTAAAAGTATAGTTAGAGCCAATAATATGATTTAGTTACTTAACAGAATGAGATGGGACTTTTCACGCTATGTAACAAAAGACTGGTTGTTGCCCAATAAAACTACTATAATAATTGTTCCAGATCTAGTCAACCATCTCTTTGGTAGAGTTTGACTGAGTTTATTTTCCTCTTTATTCTGTAAAAGAGAGTAAATGCAATTTATTGCAGTAAGTATGAACATACATAAGCTAAACTATAAGTCGGCCTACACATGTATCATGTGTACAATTTATAGGGAAAAGGTAACAGGAGGGAATAGAACCAGTCTTGTAAGATGAGAAAGTTTCAAATCACACTTTTGATATCCACACACATCCTGAGTGCAACATACCATCCCAAAGCAGAAAATCTGAATTTAAAATATGTGGACCCATTATCTCTCTTCCAGGCCAGCAATTTCTTTATCAATTTATTCTTACTGGCATCGTGGTTCATAAATGGGTTTTCCATTGTTTCAATTGTTGATGTGCATTCCTTCAACTGGATCATAAGCTCCTTAAGAGTAACAATAATACCTTCTATTGAACTTGCCCCTGTCCCCACCAAGTGACTCCACCTAGTGCTCCATGTGAGCCTGGGACTCCATAAATGCCAGCAGATTAAGTAAAACAAGATAACATCTTTTAACTTCAGATCTCTTGGCAGGTAATAAAATAAATAACTGGTTAGTGGGGAGAGGTTTATTTTTCCTGTTAACTTAAATATACTTATCACTATAAAATCAATATTCTATGAAATACCAAAAGGTTATTTAAGGCAAAAATAAGCAGAACACATCTAGCACACATGTCCTATTGAATGTCTAACTGTATGTCCTCTATCCCACATAATTCCTTGATGGGCATGTGTGCTAGATGTACGTCCTCTATCCCACATAATTCCTGGATGGGTTCTGCTCTATCCCAACTCCCCTTCAGGGAAGTTTTCATTTAAATATATCCCTCCTTTCTATATTATCCAGTTGTAGAAACTCCTAAAGGAGTTTATTACTTTAAATCATAAAATATTTCTTCTATAGTTATAAAGTCACCAGATTTTGAAGAAATCCATGTAGAATTTGTGGGAAAACACCTTTTCTATTTAGAGGAACCAATCTAAAAAAAACTTTTATGAGTATGTGTTTATATATATAATTCATATTGGATTTGCTAGTTTATAGACATTATCTAAGCTGTGTACATTATCCCATCTGATCTTCTCAACTAACTTGTAAGATAATTATTATGCTTAACCCTATTTTAAAGCAAAAGCACTGCCAAGGGAAGAGATGTGTCCAAGAACACGTATCTAGTAATGGAAAGCAAATGCAAGTCCAGAATCAATTCCAGAGTCACAGTACTTTTTAAACTGTTAAGATATGAACCTAATAGAAAGATTTATTTTTATTCTTCTAATAAAGATGACAGTATTATTTCCCTAAAATGACTTCCAAATTGCATTATACAGACAAACTAATTGTTTTTCCACAGCTTGAGAGAATGAGAGCATAGGTGAGTATTTCTAGTGTAAATATAGGCAATTGGAATTTTTACAGATATTCCTGACGAAAATCACTCTTTCTGAACTTCAAAATGTTTATTTTTCATTTGATTCTTTGTTGTGTACCTTAATTGAATTTTCCTTTATTAAAAAAATCCATTAATAAATTTGAACAAAGTCTAAGTGTTAACTAAAGTAGATTGTCTTGGAAATAACCTAGAGATACTTCTTTAAATTAAAAAAAAAAAGTGTTATGGTAACACTTATCTTAAGATTTCTAGTAGGTTGGCTGGTAGTGACTTTTAATAAAATAGTTAATCCATTTGTATTTTCAGCAGCTATTATAATAAATAATTAAAGAGCCTTTCATTTGGATTTTCTTGTGAATTTTTTTATATACTTTAAGTTCTGGGATGCATGTGCAGAATGCGCAGGTTTGTTATACAGGTATACATGTGCCATGGCAGTTTGCTGTATCCATCAGTCCAACATCTCAGTTTTAAGCCTCTGGTGAATAGTTAACTAGAGTTTGTTTCTCATAAAAATTCTCTTAAAAATCAGTTTAAATCCTCTACCCCAATCTAGAATGCAGAGTAATTTAAAGTTAAAAGCAAACATTAAGCTCTATACCATGAGTAATAAGAGCAATGGACTACAAATTATTATTTTTGCTTGGTTTTTAATAGCAATAATCATAAAAGTATACATTTCCCTCCTTCTTTACAAAATTTGATATAAAAAGTTGCAAACACTCAAACTCTTTACAAGAGTTCAGAAAGCTAAAATGGTACTGGGAGATGAGGATAGGAAGGTTATCCGAAGCATTCCAGAACTGCTATTACTCACCCTTTTCCTGGAAAGGTTTGAAATCGTACCTCAGTTTCAAATGTCCAGTGATTGTCAGGGTACTCTAACGCTTATCTGACAGGAATATGTAAGTCAAAGAAACCTAGCAGTACAAATGTTATTTCCTCAGTATCTCAAAATTCATAGTACTATATTTCCTTGACATGACTTCATGTCTTTCAACAACGCTTTCCCCTGGTCCTTCCACGTGTTTAGGATGGTTGCTCTTGGGCCTTCCCAAGAAGTCTCTTAGTCTAGGAACCTCCTACATTATCCCATTTTCACATCCTAAAAGATGTCTTACTTGTTTGAGTGACCTGTATAAGCTCAACCACATTTACATGTATATGAAAACCACAAAGAATCCTACTAGACTCTTGTTCGTTACAGACTTATCATTCACAGTTTTCCCCCACTAAAGACTCCATAAAGACAAGGATCTTGTCTTATTGATCAGATGCTCAACATTTGTTGAATGAATTAAGCAGATGACAGAGAATGAACTCAATGGCCTACAATATGCAGTCTATGATGTCAGGTATAGATTTGAATTTAGTAGAAGTTGAGGTTGGTCTGCAGAAGAGTCAGCAAGTTATTGAATTAACTTAGGAAACGACTTGGGTAAATAGTTTTCTATGGTGGTATTGTGAATCTTAGAATTCTCAAAGACCTCTTCTCCAGCTTTGGTGAAATTTAAGGGCCTATCTTATACAACGCTTCTTTATGGGCACACCATAGTGCAGGAGTGAGGGCAGGGACTTTACAGCCAGATTCAGTTCAAGTCTCAGTCTTGGCACTTACCAGCTATATAACCTTGGGAATATAAATATCACTCACTTTCCAAAATTATAAGGCTTAAAGAAGACAGTATATGTAAAGACCGTAACACAAAGCCAAACATAGATGCTCAATTGTTATTTATTTTTATTATCATAACATTTCCAAGTGATCTCCAGGACTGTCAAACTGGACCTCTAATTTAAGATAAATACATTAGTTAATATAAGAATAAGACAATGTCTGAAGAAGAGTTAATTAGGTTTAGAATTCAGTTTAGAATAAATGCTTTACATTACAGGAAGAAATTGGAGCTGCTAGAGATTACAATATAAACATCTATAATTGACAGTCAGTTATGTGGAAATTTTAGCACTAGTTTTGATTAAGCTTCTGTGCTGTGAGACTCAAACTCAGTAAAAGCCAACAGGAATCAGATATGTACATTTCAGCATGTTGAAAAGATGCTGATATCACTTACCATTGGTGCCTGCAAAGCCGGCATGACTTCAAAGCAGAGTCTGTTTATTTTTATTTTGAAAGCATTTAAATAATCCACGACAATGAATTAACTACCTCCAGCTTAAACTAGAATTTTGAGAATTTTGTTTGCTTACATTTAAATATAGGCACAGAGGTTTTCTTAAGTTGTAGTTCAATTCTTCTTTTCAAGTTCAATTATCATGGGTGGTAGCATTTTCAGTACAAAGTATTTTACTGACTTTATCAATGAGCAGCATTTGTTGAAACAAATTAAGCTTTCCATATTGAAAGAGTCAAATCCTATAGTATGTCGAGCATTTGTAAGAAACTTGTGAGTCTGCCATTCATAGCCATCCGGTGTTTTAAATTCAATGCCTATGAAGGTAAGCTATGGAGAAATGACTTTCTTTCTTTCTTTTTTTTTTTTTTTTTTGAGATGGGGTCTCACTTTGTCGAACAGGCTGAAGTGCTGTGATCTGATCTTGGCTCAGGCAACTTCTGTCTCCCAAGCTCAAGCAACCTCCCGAGAAGCTGGGACTGCAGGTGCACACCACCATGCCCAGCTAATTTTTGTACTTGTAATAGAGACAGATTTCATACTGAAACAGGCTGGTTTTGAACTCCTGACCTCAAGTGATTCACCCACCTTGGCCTCCCAAAGTGATGGGATTACCAGCATGAGCCACCATGCATGACCAAAATGACCTTCTCAAAATCAAATTTTTAACTATTTCTATGGGACAGGGAGAAATATGAGGAAAATGTAAATATCTCTAGACATAGTTAGATGAAGTACCAACAATAAGAAGTAATAGATCTTCTTAAGAGGGAAATATGGAGGGAAAGTTCTCAGTCTTACCAGTGAACTGATAACCATGCCCAATGACACTTTCTAGCTCTGATCTAATTTGTCTTGCTGATTGCATGTTATATATTATTGATCTTTCTTCAAATTCTCTCCTATTCCACAGCAATACTCTTGAAGTTTACCTCCTATTTCTTCCACCATTTCTTCTCATTTTCATGGATTATTCTCTTCTAAGTTTTCATCCTCAACCTCTACTCCATTCTCAAATTACTCCAAGCAGGGTCAGGGGACCATCTGCAACAAAACAACATCGTTAATGCTTGCAAAAATCCAGACTCCTAGGCCCATTTCCACTCTCCTGAGTTAAAATCTCTAGGTATGGAAGAGAGTAAATTGTTTCCTGTGGTGGCACTGTGAACCTGAGAATTCTTAAATTCTCAATTCTCGTTATGTGTTCTCTGTGAAATGCAGGGGTCTATTTTATTCAATGCTTGTATTTGAGGCAACATGGTACAGGAGAAAGGACAGAGACTTTGCAGCCAGATTGCTTGGGTTCATATTTCAATTTCGGTATTTAATAACTTTGTGACCCTGGGAAATAAACATCACCCACTTTCTGAGATGGTGAGGTTTAAGAGATAACATATGTAAAGGGCTTTACACGATGCTATACATAGTAGATGCATTTTTAACAAGTTTCTTGGTGATTCTAATACAGACCAAAGCTGGGGAATCATTGGGTGACATCATCCATTGCCAAGGTTTCAAATTCACATTTAGGATGATTATAGAAAACTCTCCAGTGGCTTCCGATTGCATAAGGTCCTACGTCACCTCATCCTTGCATTCCTTTCTGGCCTCTCTTGCCTTCCTTTCTACAACAAACTGGTTGTACAGAAATTTCTAATGGTATTCTGTTTTGGATCTCAGCTTTCCTACTGACTCTTCATTCTTCCTCAAATAACTTTCCTCTGTAGTTTTCTTTTGCCAGACTCATCCAGTTCGTCTTGTAAGTCTCAGCCTAGATGTCAGCTCCCTCCCAGATCACCAGGTCTAGGTTTGGTGCCTCTCCTGTGAGTTCGCATAGCATCTGAACCTCCTGTATCATTTCTTGTATCACATTTTATGTACTTGTTTGGTTATTTGTTTCTATCCTCTATAAGCTATTTCTGGTTCCATGTCATGGCATTTAATATATGCCTCTTCAACAGGTGCTTTACTAATGTCAATTGATGAATAAATGAATGAATGAACAACTCACAGAGATAGGTTTCCCGATCAGATCTTTTCCCTAAGCCTTCATATCAAACTGGACTTGTGAAAAACTAAATTCCTTATCTTTCCCCAGCAAAATGGTTCCTTCCCCTCTCTGTTCTTTTTAGTGAAATACATAAAAATTTGCCCAATTTCTAAAACCAGACAGTTGAGTATTATCCAAGGCTGCCCTGCCTCCCTTATCCCCATATCCAGTCTGTTATATTGCACATTAGCAATAGCCTAGCTCAGGAGATTTTTCCAAAGTGTAATTATTGAGTTTTGATTCAAGAGGGTATTTTGACTGCACATGTTTACCTTCTTTCTTTACTAAAAACTCATTGAAAAAGAAATACAAAAGGGAGTAAATTTATAACAGTGCTGAGAACAAGAAGACCAGAGAGGCTGATGACTTTCTGTAACATGAGCAGCAGGTAGAAGCTACCATATTTATAGGCAAACAAAAGTGGGAGCCTCCATTTCAAACAAACATAGGAGAAAGCGCTAACAGAAAGAAAAGCACTATTCCTGGCCGTGAAGCCACAGAGAGATGCCAAAGGAACAGGTACAAAGATTGGGGGTGGGTAAGGAAGGTGACTGATTGAAAGACTGTCCACAGACAGTGTTACAAACCTCAACTGATCACAAGATTAACCTGGAGTTCTTGTTAAACAGACAGAATCTCTAAATTTATCCCTGAGGACTCTAGTTCAGTGAGTCTGGCAATATGACCCAGGAAGTTGGATTTTTAGCAAGGGTTCCATGTGATTTTTATAGGAAACAAGTTTGGGAAATATTGGAATATGGACAGCTCCTTGTTCAGGAACCCCATTCCTGCCTCTCCCACACAGATTCATATGGCATACAGAATTAGAATTTGCCCCACGTTCTGTGCTTTAAATCAGATAATTAACTTCCAAAGAGATGTTGAAATCATCTGGGATAATAACAGAGATAGTAGCACCCCCGGATAATAACAGAGATAGTAGCATCCCCAGATAAGGCTGTTCACATTCTGGCATTTGGGACTGTCAGAGTCTTTCCTGCCTGAGCATCTGAAAGTGAGTCCTGCCAGTCTGTGTGCCCACCACACACAGACCTACGGTGGGCTGCTTCCCAGGGTCCCTGAGCTGTGATGCAAATGGGGCATGCAGGGGATCTCCTTCCACTCAGGAAAGAGCCTTATTAGGGAAAACAAATAGGGAGTCAGTCATATTAATTCCCCAGACCCTCAGGCATACATGTAAATGAACACCTAAAGTCGCCAAACATTTGAGGAAAAAATTATAGCATCAAAGAGAGAAAAAAACTGAACAATTAGAATCTGACAAACTTTACAAAACAAAAAGCAGAGATGTGATGGATGTTGAGATGAACCACACAGAACCCTCTTCAGAAACTGACTTATTCTCCAGTTGCTGGGAGAGCTGTCTTCAGAAAGCCATAAGGGAATTGCATTGGCTGAAGATAGCCACCTTATCCAAGATCATACTCCTTCCTGATGGCTACCATATCCAGTGATTGATAAACATGGATATAAAATGTCCCGGCCTCTTTTTGCCAATGTGGAGAAACACTGAAGAGTCATCCCTGCAGGATAGTTCTCTAGGTGGCTGTGGATTAGCTCTGTTCTCCCCTATTTCTTGCTTAAGAGTAACTATAGAATGTGCTGGAATGCCACTTTCTGAGATGGGTGTGGAGAGAAGCTGTCCAGAAGAGCCTGGGCTCTGTCCCTATCTTCTACTAGAACAGGACGTCCTTCAACACTTTAGCCCAGTGATCATGTGATCCTGAGACCTAGGGTGGGCTGCTTCCCAGGCTCCCTGAGCTATGATGCAGGGGATCTCCTTGCAGCCCAAGTAGCTTTCTGAGCTTTGGCAGACCAACTCATAATGAATCCTAGGCTTCTGTTGTCCCTTGCTGCCTATCTGTAAGTAATAAACTTGCTACATGTAACTTGCCGCACATGAATATGTTCTCTGTCACCGGACAGAGATAAATTAGTAATCAGAGCACAGTGAACCTGCTTCACAATCTCAGCTTCAGAACTCCCTAAAGTTTGGATGAAAACTCCACCGAGATTGCATTGCAACTCAACTTTTCCCTCGGCTCAATCGTGAATCCTTTACTTCTCTTCCCTTCCTCAGGTGTTGATCCCAAGGATACTTCCTGATAAGGCTCCTGCATGCTAATCTGGAACAAGATAATATTTAGTAAATAGAAGAAAATATTTTTTTAAAAACTTCAGGGAGATTGAGATAACACATGTATAAAACAAAAACATGCAACTATGGAAAAGATGGGAAGAAAAATAAAGAAGTTTTAGAAATTTATAATATGATATTTGAAATAAAGAACTTAATTTAAAAAACAGAACCAAGTTGAGAGTACATTACAAAAAGTACAATAGAAAATAGTTGATAAATATAAGAAAAACTTAAGAAATACAGAGAGTTACTTTAGGAGGTCTAATATTCATACAACTAAGTAAGTCTGAAAACAATTTTTTAAAGAAAGGAAGAGAAATAATCAAAAAACAATTAGAACAAAATATTCAGACGTGGAGAAGGGTCATCTCTAGATCAGATGTACCACAACATGATAAGCAGAATGAGTTTTTAAAAGGTCTGCAACTGGACATTTTTTCCAAAATTTCTGAACACCAAGATTTCAAGATAGTTTTGTAAAAACTTCCAGTATGAAAGAATAGAAGTTTAAGCGAAATATAAATGAGAATGGCACCTCATTACTGATGCTGGAAGAAAATGACATGCTATTGGTAAGGGTGTTTTTCTTCTGGAGGTTTTGAATACAGGTAGAATCTGTCTTCCTACCTTTTACCTTTTTCAGCTTCTAGAAGCAGCCACTCACACTTCTTAGCTTGGATTCCTTCCTCACATCACTTCAGCTTCTTGCTTCCATTGTCACAACTACCAATGACTCTGCTCCTCTTGTTGCTTTCTTATAAGAACACTTATGATTACATTGGACCCACCAGATAATCCAGGATAATT
Organism: Callithrix jacchus; assembly: GCF_049354715.1. NCBI lineage: Eukaryota > Metazoa > Chordata > Mammalia > Primates > Cebidae > Callithrix > Callithrix jacchus. The sequence continues at coordinate 122,233,310 of NC_133503.1, read as the reverse complement.
AATGTATCATATTTGTGAAGTCACTTTTACCATATAAGGTCACATATTCACAGGTTCCAGAGATTGGGACATAGATATTATTGAGCCCATCACAGTCCCATCCTAACAACCTGTTTTCCACGTGTTGGTTTTATTTAGAAAAAGTTTAATGTTATTATTATTAGTCTGTCACTTAATTTTAATTCATTCAACTCATCTAAGTGGCTCCAAACAGTTAATAACTCCTTTCTGCCACTGTCTTTGTTCAGTCTTTTTTCATTTTTGGCCTAAAACTGTATCAGTGGTGAGCTGTTTGGGTCTCTCACCCAGTCCATACTCCTTCCTCCAACATGGTTATGGGACTGAATTTCCCAAAAAGCTGGCCAATCTGCTCCTCCCCTATATAAAATGAAATGTATCCTCATGGCCTTAAGAATAAATTATAAATCCATTTGTGTTTGCCCACTGGCTACCTCTCTCCTCCCTCATCCACCACCAGTTCCCAAGTGTACCCTCACATGTGCTTTATACGCTTTCCTGAATGGACCACATTCTCTCATTTCTTTTCTAGCACTTCTTTTTTTTTCCTGGAAGTCCCATCCCCATCGTCAGTCTGACCTCCTTCCAAGTGTCCCTCAAGACTCAGTTCATTCACACTTTATGTCTTTTTGTAAGCCTCACCTGACCACATTCCCAGCCTCTTCACCTCTCTCCTAACTTCTCTCCTACAGACTTCTTCATGATACTGAAAGACCTTCAACTGCAGCCCTCATGTCTCTGTATTATAAGTGTTGGTTTATTTGTCTGTCATTATAAATTGTCTGTGGAGATTCTTTGAGGACACTGACAATGTAATCTCTTTCTATGTCTTGGCAGAAGGGCTGGCACACCCTCAAAAAAGTATTTATTGGGTGAATGAATAAATTATGATATGCTTTGGCCAATTACCTTTTTATAGCTGTTTCTCACAATCCATTCTTTAAATCTATCTAGAGTTTTCCCAGATATCCCATATATGGACTAACTTTTATACACACACACAAAAACACACACCACTTCCTACTCTACTATCTATTCTAACCACTGAGTTGGCAGATATCCCTTAGCGTACATTACACACAACAGGTGCACAATATATACTTGAGGTAAAAACAGACTGAAGTTTTACCAAGAAACCACTGTGGAAAGTTAAGGAAAACTTGAGATTTCTTTCCAAGAAGTCTCCTTCAAATTTTACTCCTTTATATTATAAGAAAGCTAACCTGACCATCACAAGCATATCTTATGTTTGTACATCATGCCATAGTTTTCACAAGTTTTAAAATCAATGCTCCATTTGATTTTCAAGATGGTATGAGAAGAACAGGCTAGGTATATATTACCCCAATTTCAGAGATGCAAGAATAGAAGCTTAAGAGAGTTTGAGTTCTTAAACGGAATTCACAAAAGCTAGAAGTTGTAAAATGGAAAATAGAACAGTGGACTGATCTAAAGAGCTTGTGAAAATACTGATGTCTGATGCTTACTTCAAAACAGGTAAATCAGACTTTTGGGGAAAGAGGGTATCTCTGGCATCTGTATGTTTTGAAAGCTCACCAGATATTTCTACTAGGCAGTTGGAGTTGAGAAGCATTGAACTGGAAGCCAGGTGTTGTGATTTTACTTCAATGGTTTTTATTGCCAAGTCGCATGGGTGGTATATTATATCACCCAACTGGTGTTGGCATTAGGTTACTTTTGTTATGGTGCCTCAGAGGAGTGAGGGTAAAAATTTGTATTTGGTTTCACCAGTTGAATTAATATTTTCTAATGGTTTTTAAGGAGAGGGTAAGATGGCTAACATTTAAATAGCATTCAAGATTTGAGTTCTAAGCATGTATTTTCCTGGCAACTTGATAACTAATAACAAGGCTGACTGTGGGAAAGAAGGGAATGAGGTGGAAAAATGGAAAGGCAGGCATGGTACATGGCAACAAATGTGTTCCATGTCTCTTAGATACTGCAAGAGAATGATTCCTCACAAAATCCAATCCAAATGCTGTCTCTACAGTATTTAAAGAAAGTTCCTAACCCACATTAACTAGAGGCTTTCTCATATGCACAGGGCATATTGATGGTAGCTTGGTAGATCACTTAAAATATCAGTTCCTGAAAACCGAATGATAAACGTGTCTCCATGTCATTGTCACATGAGGCTAATTGTAGGAAACACACACCTCACAAGGGCATTCTAAGGAGTAAACAATGGTTACATAGCTCTTGGAACTACAAATAGCACTCATAAAAAATGTTACCGTGCACATGCTTTCTGCCAAGGTAAGCTGTAATTTACACTTTTACCCTAGGCATAACTGTTAGTTTATTCTTTTTTTCTGTTCACACCCATCTATCCCTCCCTTGGGCTTGGAAAAAGCCACAAGAGTTTTCAAGAAAATCATCTTTAAAACATATATTTACCCTCTTCTTGACCCCTCCAACTAGCTCTTTATTACTCCAGGGCATTTTAAATTGTTCTAAATTTGTTTTGGAGGTATGGGTGTACTCTCCTCTGTATCATAACCCCCATTAACTTCCATGGGAATCAGATATACATATATCAAGGTAAAATGAGGCTTTTGTATGTTTAAAACTGATTAAAATCTATTTGTAATAAAATTAAAAGTAAGAACGAAAATCTGCGGAAAACAGTGTAAAAAATATTAAGCCATGTTGTGCATAATTAAAGGAGTTTACATTTATGGATAACCAAAATGGCATACCACCCCCTGGCACTATTTCCAATATGTCCTCAGTTTCAAATTAATTACTGTAAAGCACCCTTATTTTAAAATGAAATGTGTGTAACTGTCTGACAAACTATGCTTGGCCCTGTGTGTCTTGGTTCTGTGTTATAAATACAGAAGAGCAAAAACACTGTTTTGACCAATATTAAGTCACCTCTGGGTAGAATTTGATTTTACCCGTTTACTGTCAGATTTTAAAATTATGTCATAAATACTTGCAAAATTTGCATATGTAAGTCTACCTCCATATATGCCCATGAAAATTGAGTAATGGAGTTCCAAACAGTCCAATTTTTTCTTATAAAACTAGATCTGTGTAGTGCATACCCTCTCTATGAACATTACTAGGAGGCAAATACAAACTTTACATACATATTTTAGTGATCCTTTGAAATGTTTGCTTTGAAATACAGATATATCATACATGCAAATAAATACACTAATTCATCCATGCATTTAATGATATGAAGTCAACACTAAACCCCACAGCAGTAAGAGGTGCAATATTAAAATTCATTTCCCACTTTACAAATAAACACTGTGCACTTCTCAGATAAAATGTGAGAAAATATGAAACTAGGTGTTTTTCAAACACAGTTTAAAATAAATGGATCTTTTACTGAACTACATGGTCATTCTGGAGCAATCTGGTAAGGTTTTTCTTCAGTTGTGCTAAGTTAGTGTTTAGTCATTGGGTAAGTAAATAATACTTTATTAAGTCATACTCTTATGAAAGGAAAGCATTAAATGCAGCTTTCAAAAGCACCCACAGAACATCTAGGAAGTCAATAGCTTGAGTGAATACGTTGTTCCCTTATATAGGAAATGACAAGGAAATTAGATTTGAAATAAGCATCATAAAGTTAACAGATATGTATGATGGCATACAGATGTTTTAGTAATGTGCTATTCTAAGCACAATATGATTTTCCATTCCCTAAGCATATTTGAATAGAGCCAAGTTAGCCTATTTGAAAATCCTGAAGATCTTCACCTTTTTACATTCTCTTAAATTTTTCACATTCTCCTTTGGAGCAGCTACAGTCTATCTCCTCAAATGAAGTGAGCGATCCAGTCTCAATCCGGAGCGTTTAATTAAATGCCATATACAATGGCAACTGTTTTATAGAGATGTCAGATGACTTCCTAACACTTTTGCAATAACAATAGTAATTTATACCCCTACTACAGTAAAAGAACTACGATAAATACTTTATAAACAGATTTGCCAACCCTAAAGTGAGTCTACAAAATATGTATTTTACAGATTTAAAAACAAAAACAAAAAAAGCAGATGTCAGATGATAACGTGTGAGTAGCAGAGCAGGATTCATATCTAAGGTCATCAGCCTCTAGTGGTGAGCTCCACTCTACATCCTGTGGAATCCCCCAGTGTTAGAATCTTATACACTTTACAGAGTGAATACCTACATTCAGGTCCTGCCACTGTTCAGGAAAATCCTATAGAGTGTGGCCAAGTCAGCTCAACTTTTTAATTTGGCTCAAGTTAAAAAAACCAATTGAAAGCTATCCAACAAGAGATTGATGGAATGAGATTAAAGAAATGAAGTCATGAGAGATGACACCTGAAACTAGACTCAGATCCCTACAAATTACAATTAAATGTTCACTACTCCTATCTTTCTCCAAAATGCTAAAATGGCACAAAGAATACACGAAATCTAAAGTAAAGACCAGAAACACATTGAAATCCCCAACTCATGGAATGACGATATTTCAGGAGAAAAAAATTTAATTCTTATCTAGGAGCCATTTCTGAAAAAATGAATATTTACACCTTCTTTAAATTAAGATCTATTTATAAATTCATTGCTTATCCTTAATTTACACCTGATAAATTCTTTTTAAACATCAGATCTTGACAACGAACTTATGGTAAAAAAGAATAACGTGGTAAAAATAAATAGTTGGGTTTTTTTTTCTGTTTGTTTTGTTTTGTTTGTTTGTTTTTTTAGCTAAAATGGACCTTAGGGAATTGGTTTGTCTAATCCCTTCATTTAAACAGAGGGAAAAAACAATTATGGGTATTTCGTTTAGATATAAGAGTATTACCATGACATCTTACTATATATGTTCTCATTTCATCCCAACATAAGAAGATTGTGTTGGGGATTACTTTTTAAAAAGCCATTACATTACAATATATCCTTTGTCTCATGACGTCTTCCTGGCCGGCTATATATGGCATAAGCATGATGTGATGACTACTCTGGGTCCAGTGTAAACTAAGTCAATGTCATTATTACTAACTTTTTCTATTTGGTTGCATATAAACATCCACAAATAACAATTTATCCTCATTTCTTTCCTTACTATAATCTCTGAAAAGATATGACCCCTGTTTTATTTGCCACTGTCAACAGAACTAAGACAGTGCCAGACACATATTAGGAAGGTAATAAATACTCCTTGAATGAATACAATGCCAACTTTTCTGCCAAAAATAAGAAAAGGTGAATCTTAAAACTGACATTTGCCTCTTTACCTTACATGGGCAAACAGTCCATCAACAAGTACTCTCAACTTTCCTAACTAGTTCTTCAATCTATTTCCACTACCATCCCTCTAGACCAAGCAAGTTACCAAGCTCTTGTCTCAACTACAGTGAAAAATCTATTCCCTGGCCCCTCTGAGTCCTCTCTGACTTGACATGATCAGATCTCCACATGCTGCAGCTGAAAGGGCCATGATAACAGAAGGCTGTTTGGGTCACCACCCCTTTTCATTTCTTAAGGCCACCATAACAAATCACCACAAACTCAATAGCTTAAGACAACAAGAATTTACTTTCCTATAATTCTGGAGGTCAGAGTCTGAAATAAAGGTGTCTGCAGCATTGCGTTTCTTCCAGAGGCTCTAGGAGACAATCTGTTCCTTGCCTCTCTCATCCTCTGATGGCTGTCGCCATTCCTTTACTGTGGCTATTCACTCCTATCTCTGCCTCCATCTTCACATAGCCCTCTCCTTTGAGCTCCTTCTCTTTTGTCCCTTATAAAGACATGCCATTGGATTTAGGGGCCACTGGGATAATACAGGATAACTCCATCACAAGATCCTTCACTTAATTATGTCTACAAATGCTGTTTTCCCAAATGAAATTACATTCACAGGTTCCAAGGGTTAGGACATGGACATAGCTTTATGGGAGCCACCATTAAACTTACTACACTTCTTTTCTCAAGATATTTCCACAATTGCCACTTTTTCTTAGGATAAATATCTATGTTGATAAATGGACTAAAAAATCCTTGGGTGGTTTGGCCCTTGATTCATCCTGTACCTCTTTCCCCATACCTGTCTAAACAACTTCAACTCTTCCTTTATTTCTGTTTCTCCCCTCAGCATCTTCCTCCCACCTGGGGCAGTTCCAAAGGCTTTTTCTTCTACAAATGGGACACTCCCTCATACACCACCATACTCAACCTTTTGCAGTCTTCCCTAGCACCTCTACCTCACCCCTAGACAAAGCCTGCTTGCTCTGTTATAATGAGTAGCAAATAGCTTTCCATAAAAACATATCTGTTTATAGTTATTCTTTCATGAGTATGATGATATGATGAATGTCTGGCTCCTCCACTTGTCTGAAGCTTCATGGGAGCAAGAATCAAACATGTTTATTTAGTTTTTTAGCATTTTTTATTTTTTACCTACCAATGTGTTTTAGAGACTAGCACAGGGCTTAACACATACTAAGAAAGCAGCAAATGTTTGTTTATAAATAAATGAATGAATGATTGAGAGAGTAGATTAATGAATGAATATATTTACATTCAACTTTATTCCAACCCTTTGTGGTCATTCTGGAAAAATTGGTTAACTAGTATTGATGGAATATTGCTATAAATCTTATTTTAAAAAGATTACATATACACCAAACTGACATGCTTACCAACTTAAACGGAGACTTGAGTCATTAACTCAGAATAGAACTGTACTCATATGTATCAAATCTTCAAATAAGCTTGACTTTGTTTTTTAGTACAGGCACAGCCTACAATTTCAAGTCTATGAAGAACCTGTCAGTTTATCACTAATCACTAAATTAGAGTTAATGGGATCTAATAGATCCTACTCTCCTGAAATTCACTATGAACTAGCAAACCCTTTCTTCTAGAAAGAGTAACAGATTTTGTATAAAATATAGCTCTCACCTTTTGTGATTCTGCAAGAACCCCATCCTAACAATGGTGTTAGCTGCGAGAAGACTGGCTCATGTTAAATCCAAAGTCATGGAATATCCATGCTATAGCAGGGGTACATTTTATTTTATGACTTAAATAAAAACACTTCTAAAATCACATATCCTGTGATAACAAGATTCAGAAAAGAGCCTAGGGTTATTACAACACATGAAATTCAACCCTGAAAAGAATTTAGTTGGTTTAAAATTATTTGAAGACCATATGAAAGTATGGAATCCCCTTCTAGCTTCAGCTTAATACCTACTATCACTATGGGGATACAAGTAGCTAGCAAAAAAATCTTTCTGCTTTGTGATTCATATTCCTACAGAGAATGTTTCCTAAACTCTGTGTTCACGGAATGAAAGACTATGACTAGAGTATATTTAGTTATTCATTAGTTCATGTATAACATACATCCCAAAGAATTCTCAAGGTTATGATAAATTAAAGCTGTCTGTATTATGACTCCTCTTACCATGAGGAAATAAATCTACCAGTATAATATATATAATTACTTTTGCATCCTGAAAATTATTAGAATGTAAATGTAGTCACTATGTATATCTACCAGTTTTTCTATATACTTAATTCTGAATGCTTTTTAAATGAAAGGCATTTAAAATGCTAAAATCAAAGAAGTACTCAGTGAACATTATTTTCATGTAAAAAGTTCATCAGAAGTTTCAATTTACTTAAAGACTGGAGGGTTTTCAGGCAGGAAAGGCAAAGGAACAAACAATAAATATATATATAAATAAAGACTGAAGGAAATGTTATAATCGTAAACAAATACCCTAAGTGATGCTAGCATATTCTGCTATATTTTCAAATTGTATAAATTTAAAGAATATTTCAGTGACTTTAAGATGAATTTTTACATGTGGCTCTCCATTTTGCTGATCATAAAATAACATAATAAGGATTAATTTCAAAAACTGAAAGATTTCCAAATCTAAATAACATAAGAAACAGAAAAAAGATGATCCAATAGAACAGCATCATAAGTATAAACTTCATGTAATTTGTTAAATAACCACTTTATTTCCTTTCCATTTTAACATTAAGGAGAACTCTCAGTATGACAGCAATCATGTTCATTCTGTTTGTCACAGGAAGTCGTAAGGGGAAGTAAAACTATTGTATATCACTTCTGGTTTCATTGACTAAGATTCCTTTTAAAATGTTGGTGTTTGCCACATCTAAAAGACAGACAGTTTTCCCAGGCTTACCCATCCTCTGACTCTGGGCTTCGGGGACTGGCACTTTTACTGGGTGGACACCATCAATACAGATTAGCCCAGATTTATTTCATGGACACTTTCTCCATTTTGACAATGTCACCATAGCTTTGCAGAAAGGACTTCCTGACCTAGTTTCTAGATTATTCCCAAAAATCATTTTGGTAATTGTTTTCCTAGAATAAAAGTCAATAAACTATTTGCTCTCTAAAATCTAGTTTTAAGTGTTTTTGTTTTTTTTTTAGAATTGCCTATATGACATCAATGAGTTCATTTGTGAGCACAAAAGTTTTATGAGGAAAGCTTCTTTGGTCCTTACAGCAACCCACTAGTACAGAATGGTATGCATGGATCAAGGGATAACAATATTTCTATGTTTGTAAGGCAGAAGATACATGGAATATCCTTTTAGAATTGTTTCAAATGGAATCAGGAGTGGATTTTTTTAAACAATATTTAAGCTAAATTTAAATATTCCTCTGTGCCTATGGCAAGTAAGGACTCACATATTTTTATCCAGTATATACTTGATAAATAGGTACCTAATAAGCAAAATGATTTCATGAGGCGTAAGAGAAAACACAAAATCATGTAATACAATGAATAACTTCATTATCCCAATCTAAATCATCCAAGCAGGACCAAGCCCAATGGCTTATGCCTGTAATCCCAGCACTTTGGGAGGCCGAGGTGGGCGGATCATTTGAGGTCAGGAGTTCAAGACTGGCCCGGCCAACATGGTGAAACCTCATCTCTACTAAAAATACCAAAAAAATTAGCTGGGTCTGGTGGTGCATGCCTATAATACCAGCTACTAAGGATGCTGAGGCCGGAGAACTGCCACGGAGTTTGCAGTAAGCCGAGATCACGCCACTGCATTCCAGCCTGGGTGACAATGTAAGACTCTGTCTCAAAAATTATTTATTTATTTATTTATTAAATCATCGAAGCTTGTAAAAGAAATTGAGGCAAGAGGAATGAAACAGATCTTAGTCTTTAGGTAAACTAAACTAATTTTGAATTAGTTATCAAAATTGTTATGTAAAGATGTAGCTTTAAAAAAAAACAAATTGAAACTAAAGAGACAGTATGTGGAGTGATTAAATACATGAACTCTGGATTTAAACTGCCTGGATTTGAACCCTGACTGTGCTACTTAATATAACAGCTGGGTAGTCTCGGGCTTGTTTCTTATCTGTGTTGTTTTCTTATCTGCAAAGGGAGATAAGAATGCCGATCTCGTAGGGGTGTTATGAGAATTAAATGAGCTAAAATATGAAATTCACTTCAAACAACTGTACTGACATGCTATGCATTCATTATTGCTAATGACTACCTGATTACAGATGTGGCCCCTAATCATATAGTGAGAGAATAGCAAGGGAATATCATAGTGAATGCCCCTTGCTCCACTGGTTGACTTGTCTTCAGTTTCACAGGTCAAGATTTTAAAACGTAGATAATAAAGGAATTGGAATACAGTAAGAGAAGGATCATAAAACTTCTGGTGCCTGGACAGTAGTTAAACGTTCTGACTGTAAATTCAGAGACCCATGTTTAAATCCTGCTCTGCTACTTACTAGCTGTGTTACCTTGGACAGGTTACTTAACTTCTCTGTGTCTCAGTTTCCTAATCTGCAAATTAAGGATAATAATTTGCAGATTAGTTGCACCTAAGTCATAAGAATGTTGTGGGGATCAAATGAAATCCCACACATAAGGCACTTATGACATAGCAGGAACTCAATAAACATTATCTCTTTTTATTAAGTCACAATGCAGCACACTAATGAAGACATGGCCTATATAGCACATACCTACATCAACCTTAAAATTTTCTAAAGTGGAGGGAACCAAGTAACATACTTAAAACTGTTAAGCAGTACATATAACATTACAACCACATTTTATGTCACTGCCATTATATTCTTGCAGATAAGCAAGTATGCATAGATATTTTCCATACAATATTCACAAAACGATTTAAGAGTGAAAGAGAAAGGGAAGATCAGTGATACCATGGAGTAATTCAAGACAGAAATATTTAATTTCAGTTTGAACTGAATTCTTAGCCTCCACATATTTCTCTAAAGGCAAAGAATTCAGTAAAAATAATATATTCCAAATGGTTTCTGTGGTTTATTCTATCCTCTCTGTGTGGAGTGTGAGAGGTCTTCATGGCCTGCCCACAGTTGTTTGTATCTGAGTGTCACACTGAATTGGGTGGGTCACGTAACTAGAAGACCTATGTAAGGCCTACATGAGTAGCTCAGTGAAACAAGACAGTGCTCACATAAGTTTTCAAATACAAAACTTCCTGACACTTCCCAAAAGAATTTGTGAAAGCAGTTCCTCAATCAGCAGTTCTCATTCATGTGTGCAATGGGTTCATAGAAAACTATGAATTACCTTTCAAAATTGACTTGACTTTGTTAGTTGATACCAAGAAAATATTTATTCACTCAACTTTTAATTTTCTGTGCTTGGGTTGATCCAGCCTTAACATTAAGTCCATTTAATAAGAAGAAAATGGACTCACAATTGAAACCAAGCTTTTGTACAATTTCATTGATGTTTCCAGAAGCAGGACAGCATGTAGAAAGATTAATAAACGAAGTAAAACTTAATTCTGCCAAGCAATATCATTAACTTTAGTTTTCATACTATGATTCTACCCTTTGAGAACCATGAGAAAGTCTCAAAGATATTAGCTATTATTTGTAAATAAACATTTAAAAGTCAGTAACTCAAGGCACTAAAAAGGTTCCACAGTAAAAGTTGCTAAAATAAAACTAAATTATTTCTCAATTATTTTCTACCCACAGATAAATCAGAACCAAATTTAACTGGAAATATAGAAATTCTAACAGTGTCACAAAATATGAGAGGAATGTTGGTATCTTTGTCTCCTAATCGGGCTCTCTGCCTCCTCCCAACTTCTAACTGTAAACACAGATCAAAGTTTGTTGGTAGAATCTCTGTCTTTCTCAGAACATACTCAGTCACATGGCTTTAACTATTTATTTTCTACATGCGACTCCAAAGTTCAGTACTTCAGTCCTCAGCTCACATGCATGTTGCGATACATTTTCTCTCCTTAGTAGACCTTTTCATTGTCTCAAACTTAACATCTAAAATTAGCTCCCACATGTAACTTTTACTCTCCTAACCAATAATCCCACAAGTTTTCTAGTCACTCAAGCTGAAAATTCTCCATATGTGACTTCTTTTCTCATACCCCACATGTGGTCAGGCCCGCAAAATGTTTCCTTTGGATTGATGTGCCCCATGAGCCCTGGCCCCCAGTATTCATACCTCCCACACTGACTTGCTTTGGCCAATGGGACATGAGCAAGTGAAGTACTAATAAGTACTTGCACATTGTGGCTTATGCCCTCTTGAAATGCTCTCTCATGGAAACTTGGACTACCATGCAGAGGTCATGCTACTCACCTGAGGAGATTTTTGGAGAGAGAGAAGCCCAGTCAGCTGCCACCTGTTCCAGCCATTTAGAGGAGGTGCCAGATATACTAGTGAAGAAGTCATCATGGCCCTTCCAACACCAGCAAACAACCAGTGAAGCAGAAGACAGCTGAGCTCAACCCAGATGGCAGGATTAAGACAAATAGCAAGTAGTTACAGTTTTAAGTTACTATATTTTGGGGTGGTCAGTACGCAGCAATAAATACCTGAAATGATTTTTGTGGAGCCATCCTAAAAACCTCAATTCCACAGGGATCTCTGCCCCAATCAAATGTTTATTGTACCTTCTGTGGACTTTTTTCTTGCTTCTTCATCATATAATGTATCATCTTGAACCACGGAACTTTTTAATACATTCATGTTTTCTTCTCTAGCACGACTCTAAGGGTCTTACTTTCTGAATCTAGAATATCATGGACCCAAAAGTTATTTGTTGAAAAAAGAAAAAGAGAGGGAGAAGAAAAAGAGGGAAGAAAAGCTAGTCAACTAAAACAGAAACAAATAAGTCAAACTGAACAAAAGTGAACATAAGGCCATGGGTAAAAGTAGAAGGAAGAGTACTGATGTTTCTGCACACTGGGCAAAGAAAAAAACATGCTGCACAGATAAATATGACCATAAAATGTGGGTCAAGGTAAATGCTCGGAACATTTTCTACTTTGCCATAAGATGATGGGTAATAAAACAGAAATAACCATCTTACAGAAACTTTTCTATTATGTACTGACATCACTTCTTTTCAACACATGCTTTTGTAAGTGAAGAAAATGCTATCAGTGTAAGCACTATCAATATATTTCCATATATATTTCAGGTACAAACTGAATTAAGGGACACTTGAGTTTGTGTTGAAGAGAAGTTACCAACAGTCTCATGTTAGGAATACAGTGAGTGATTCTAATTGATGACAGTTTTAGCATGGTAGTAGTGAGAACAAGGTAGGTTTTTTACCATTTCCCACTCCTATCTTCATCACTAAAATAGATTCAGGGTGTGCCACTTTCTCTTCTAATTAGTCTTTGGCATCAGAATGTTAATGCCTGAAAGAACCTAAGGAAAACAAAGTTTTGTAGCTTTAAGTCTCTGGTGTCTAGAATTGTCAGCTAAGAAAAAAAAAATTCAAATACTTCAGAAATTTTAGTGAAAATTTTATCATTTATTAGATGTCTTTTTAAAAACACCTTTAGAACAAGTGTTTTGTTAATTTGAAAATTATTAAGATATTAAGATACTGTAAATTTTCAATAAATACTCCTGAATTTCTCCTTGTGTTTTGCAAGGAAGGTTCTTTAATAGTAGTATGAGCTAGATAAACCTCACCTGCAATGCCACCATATGACTAAAATAGTATTAAACACAGGGGAAAGTTTTGGATTACATTTATGGCATGTCTAAATTATAATATAAATAAATTTCAATCATGTCAGCTTGTCTAGAAACCATCTCTGTCACTCAAATTAATTAAGTGGAAACAGGATAGAAGATGTAAGATCGTTTGTTCCCAGAAGTTTCCTTCATTTATCTACCAAATTAACAAAGACTTCACAATTTATCTACTGGAGCAGCATTCTGAAAAATTCAGTACCATATAAAGACCTCTTAGGGCAGTGCTGAGAGAACTTGATTTAGAGCCAGAAGACGGGTCCAAGCAGCTTTTCTATACATTCCCACTCTGGAGGGAAAGCTAATTAACTTCTCAGAGCTTCAGTTTCCTCCATCTATAAAATGGGCACAATAATTGATCATGGGGATGTGAGTATTAATATAGCTAATGTGAGAAAATACTCTGTGAAATCTATTGCATTGGTTCTCAAAGGGCAGTCCTTAGATCAGCAGCATCAGTATCTTTTGGGAACTAGTTAGAAATGAAATTTTTTTTTTTTTTGAGATGGAGTCTCGCTCTGATGCCCAGTCTGGAGTGCAGTGGCATGATCTTGGCTCACTGCAACTTCTGCCTCCTGGATTCAAGTGATTCTCCTGCCTCAGCCTCCTGAGTAGCTGGGACTACAGACGCGTGCCACCATGCCCAGCTAATTTTTGTATTTTTAGTAGAGACAGGGTTTCACCATGTTAGCCAGGATGGTCTCAATCTCCTGAGCTCATGATCCACCCACCTCTCGGCCTCCCAAAGTGTTGGGATTACAGGCGTAAGACACCGCACCCAGCCAGAAATGATAATTCTTGGAACTCACCGTAGATCTACTAAAATAGAAATGCCAAGGTGCCAGCCACCTCTGTTTTATCAAGGCCCCAAGGTGATTCTGATGGCTGCTGAAGTTTGACATTGCCACTTACTGGCTTAGGCAAAGTCCTTGATGACCTAACTCAGTGCCTAGTTTTCCTCTCCTGTAAATGCAGGTTTGAATTGTGCCTATCTCATAGCAATAATATGATGATTAAATGTGTTATCATCTGTAGGGTACAGAGACTAGTGTCACACAAGGGGCAAACATAATTTAAGAGCTGGTTATTATTTTATAATCCAAGCATGATGCTAGACCCTGGGAATATCGAGGTGAACAAGATGGATATAGTCCCTGGTCTCACAACCAAAGCAGATTCAATGAAGAAACAAATAAATAAGCAGCAGAGCAGAAGCCAAGACAGCTGATTGGAAGCAACTGTGGTCCACAGCACTCACATAGAGGAATGAAAGGATCAAGTGAATTCAACACTTTCAACTGAGGTATCTGGGTTCTTGCACTGGGACTGATGAGGCAAACAGCGTGACCCAAGGAGAGCAAAGGGAAGCAGCATTGGGCAGTGGCCCACCCAGGTGTGGGATGGAACCAAGGGAACCCTCATTCCCAGAGTGATTATGGGACCCCCACCCAGGAAACCACACTTCTCCCATAGATCTTTACAACTTGCAGATTAGGAGATCCCTTTGTGAGCCATTCCACCAGGGCCTTGGGTCCGATACATGGAGTTATGCCGAGTCAGCAGAGCGGCCACCCAGGCATACACAGAGACCACAAAATTTTGCATATTCCTGCCCTGGAATTCTGTGGCAAGGCAAGAGATCCATCCATGCATGTCGCTGAGTTCAGGGAGCCAAATGGCATCATTCTGTGGGCCCCATTTCCACAGTGGCTGGTAGGTTGAGACCTGCTGGCTTAGAATTCCAGTTGGCCTATGGCAGCAGGCTGAAGTCTGTTGGAGTTGGGATCGAGTTCCCCAGGGGAACTGCCAACTCTGTGGATTGGTAGGCTTAATTATTTCAGCCTGCCGGCTTTGAAGAATACAGGTGGTCTGGACGACAAAGGGTCCCCCACAGCAGAGCACAGTTGCCTTGACAGATTGTGGCCAGACTGCTTCTTTAAGCAGGATGCCAATCCATTCCTCCTCACTGGGTGAGACCTCCCTGTGGGGGCTCAGCCACTCCAGCAAGGGTTCTATAGACAAGGCTCTTATCTCTCTCCCTGGGACAAGGAGAGAGACTCAGCCTATGGATGTGTTGGTAGACTCAGCCATTATAGACTGCTGCTTTGGAGAATACAAATAGGAGGAAGAAGTGTCCCTTCAATGCAGTGCACTTGCTCTATCAAAGGGCAGCCAGATGGCTTCTTTGGGTAGGTCCCTGATCTCATACCTGCTGACTAGGTGAGACTTCCCAGCAGGAGTCTCCAGCCACATCCTACATGCATGTTCCGGCTGGCATAAGGTCAGTGCCACCCAGGGACAGAGCTTCCAGAGGAAGGAGCAGGCTGCCATAATTGCTGTCTTGCAGCCTTCACTGGCGGTACCTCTGGGAATGGGAAAAACCAAGGCAACTACAATTGGAACAGATCCCCAGCAAATTGTAGCAGCCCTATGGGAAAGTGGCCTGTTAAAAGAAAAACAAACAGAAAACAGCAACATCATCAACATCAACAAAAAAGACCCCATAGAAACCCCATTCAAAGGTCAACAGCCCATAAAGATGAGAAAGAATCAATGCAAAAATGCTGAAAACTCAAAAAGCCAAAGTGTCTTTTCTCCTTCAAATGACCAGAACACCTCTCCAGCAAGAGCACAGAACTTGGCTGAGACTGAGATGACTGAGCTGACAAAAGTAGTAGGCTTCAGAAGATGGGTCATAACAAACCTCGCTGAGCTAAAGAAGCATATTGTAACCCAATGCAAAGAAACCAAGAATCGTGATAAAACAATACAGGAGCTGAAAGCCGGAACTACCAGTTTAGAGAGGAACATGAAAAACCTGATGGAGCTAAAAAACGCAACATGAGAACTTCACAATGCAAACACAAGTATCAACAGCAGAATAGAGCAAGCTGAGGAAAGAATCTCTGAGCTTGAAGACTATTTTTTGAAATAAGACAGGCAGACAAGAATAGAGAAAAAGGAATGAAAAGAATTTTTTTAAAAAATCCAAGAAATATGGGATTATGTAAACAGACCAGACTTAAAACTGATTGGAGTACCTGAAAGAGAGGGAGAGAATGGAATCACATTGGAAAACATACTTCAGGATATTGTCCAGGAGAACTTCCCCAAAACTAGCAAGACAGGCCAACATTCAAATTCAGGAAGTGCAAAGAACCCCAGTAAGAAACTCAGTAAGAAGATCAACCCCAACACACTTAATCATCAGATTCTCCAAGGTTGAAATGAAGGAAAAATTGTCAAAGGCAGCCAGAGAGAAAGATCAGGTCATCTAAAAAGGGAAGTCCCTCAGACTAACAATAGACCTCTTAATGGAAACCCTCCAAGCAGAAGAGACTAGGAAACAATATTCAACATTTTTTTCTTCTTTTTGTTTCTGTTTTTGCAGATGGGTGGTGGCTTACCTCAGAATGGACTACCCATCATGACATTCTTAAAGAAAAGAATTTTCAACACAGAATTTTATATCCAGCCAAACTAAGCTTATTAAGTGAAGGAGAAGTAAGATCCTTTTCAGGCAAGCAAATGCCAAGGGAATTTGTCACCACTCGGCCTGCCTTGCAAGAGTTCTTGAGGAAGCACTAAATATGGAAAGGAAAACCCATCACCAGTCACTACAAAAACATATTGAATTACCCAGACCAATGACAATATAAGCAACTGCATAAACAAGCCTGTAAAATAATCAGCTAGCATCATGATGACAGGATCAAATTCACACATAACAATACTTACCTTAAATGTAAAATGGGCTAAATTCCCCATTTAAAAGACATGGAATGGCAAACCTGATAAAGAGCCAAGAACCCCATCAGTATGCTGTCTTCAAGAGACCCATCTCATGTCCAAAGACACACAGGCTCAAAATAAAGATGGAGAAAAATTTACCAAGCAAATGAAAAACAGAAAAAAGCAGGGGTTGCAATCCTAATTTTTGACAAAACAGTCTTTAAACCAACCAACATCAAAAAGACCAAGAAGAGGATTACATAATGATAAAGGGTTTGATTCCAGAAGAGCTAACTACTCTTAATATATATCTACCCAATATAGGAGAACCCAGATTCATAAAGCAAATTATTAGAGATCTGCAAAAAGACTTAGAATCCCACACAAGAATAATTGGAGACTTCAGCACCTCTCTGTCAATACTAGATCACTGGAACAGAAAATTAACAAAGATATTTAGGACTTGAACTCAACTCTGGATCAAGTGGACTTGATAGGCATCTACAGAACTCTCCTTCCAAAAACAATAAATATGCATTCTTCTCATCACCACATGGCACTTACTCTAAAATTGATCACATCATTGGAAGTAAAATATTCCTCATCAAATGCAAAAAAAAAAAACCTGAAATCATTACAAACAGTCTCTCAGACCATAGCACAATCAAATTAAAACTCAAGATTAAGAAATTCACTCAAAACCACACAGCTACATGGAAATTGAACAATCTGCTTCTGAATGACTCTTGGGTAAATAATGAAATTAAGGCCAAAATCAAGAAGTTCTTTGAAACTAATGATAATAAAGAGACAACATACCAGAATCTCAGAAACACAGATAAAGCAGTGTTAAGAGGGAAATTTATAATACTAAACTACCATGTGAAAAAGCTAGAAAGATCTCAAGTTAACAACTGAACATCTCAACTGAAAGAGTTAGAGAACCAGGAGCCAACAAACCCCAAAGCTAGCAGAAGATGAGAAATAACCAGTATCAGAGCTGAATTGAAAGAGAGAGACAGGCACAAAAAACCGTTCAAAAAAATCAACAAATCCAGGAGCTGTTTTTTTTGAGAAACTTAATAAAATAGATGGACCACTAGATAGACCAATAAAGAAGAAAAGAGAGACGAATCAAATAAACACAATCAGAAATGATAAGGAGGTTATTACCACTGACCCCACAGAAATACAAACAACCATCAGGGAAAACTATAAACACCTCTATGCACATAAACTAGAAAATCTAGAAGAAATGAATAAATCCCTGTACACATACACCCTCCCAAGACTGAACCAGGAAGAAACTGAATCCCTGATAGACCAATAACAAGTTCTGAAATTAATTGAGGCAGTAATTAATCACCTACCATCCAAAAAGAGTCCAAGACCAGACAGATTCACAGTTGAATTCTACCAGAGGTACAAATAAGAGCTGGTAATATTTCCACTGAAAGTAGTCTAAATAATTGAAAAGGAGAGACTCTTCCCTAACTCATTCTAAGAGGCCAGGATCATTCTGATAGCAAAACCTGGCAAAGATACAAAAAAAAAAAAAAACTGCAGGTCAATATCCTTGATGAATGTCAATGTAAAAATCCTCAATAAAATGTTGGCAAACTGAACCCAGAGCACCTCCAAAAGCTTACCCACCACAATCAAGTTGGCTTCATCCCTGGGATGCAAGTTTGGTTCAACATAAGCAAATCAATAAATGTAATTAAATGTGATTCATCACATAAACAGAACTAAAGACAAAAACCACATGATTATCTCAATAGAAACAAGAAAGACCGTTGATAAAAATCCAATATCCCTTCATGTTAAAAACTCAATAAACTAGGTATTGAAGAAACATACCTCAAAATAATAACAGCCATGTATGGCAAATCTAAACCAATATCATACTGAACAGGAGAAAGCTGAAAGCATTCCCCTTGAAAACTAGCACAAGAAAAGGATGCCCTCTGTCAACACTCCTGTTCAACATAGTGTTGGAAGTTCTGGCCAGGGCAATCCAGCAAGAGACAGAAATAAAGGGATTTAAATAGGGAGAGAGGAAGTCAAATTATCTTTGTTTGCAGATGACATAATCCTGTATCTAGAAAAACCTCATCATCTCAGCCCAAAAGCTTCTAAAGTTGATAAGCAACTTCAGAAAAGTCTCAGGATACAAAGTCAATGTGCAAAAACCTCTAGCATTCCTATACACCAACAACAGGCAAGCAGAGAGCCAAATCATGAATGAATGAACTATTCACTATTGCTGCACAAAGAATAAAATGCCTAGGAATACAACCAACAAGGAAAGTGAAGGGCCTCCTCAAGAAAAACTACAAATTACTGCTCAAATAAATCAGAGGAGACACAAATGAATGAAACTACATTCTATGCTCATAGATAGGAAGAATCAATTCCATGAAAATAGCCATACCTCCCAAAGTAGTTTATAGATTCAATACTATTCCCATTAAACTACCAATGATATTCTTCACGGAATCAGAAAATACTATTTTAAAACTCATATGGGACCAAAAAAGAGCATGAATAACCAAGAACCATTCTAAGAAAAAGAATAAAGCTGGAGCCATCATGCTACCCAACTTCAAACTATGCTGCAAGCCTACAATAACCAAAACAACAAGAACAGACACAGAGACCAGTGGAAGACAATAGAAAATTCAGAAATAAGACCACACACCTATAAACATCTGATCTTCAACAAACCTGACAAAAACAAGCAATGGGGAACAGAGTCCCAATTTAATAAATGGGGGTGGGAGAACTGGCTAGCCATATGAAGAAAATTGAAAGTGGACCCCTACCTTACACTTTATACAAAAACTAACTCGAGGTGGATTAAAGACTTAAATGTAAAACCCAAAATTATAAAAACCCTAGAAGAAAATCTAGGCAGTAGTATTCAGGACATAGGCATGGGCAAAGATTTCATGATGACAATGTCAAACGTAATTGCAACAAAACCAAAAATTGACAAATGTGATCTAATTAAACTAAAGAGCTGCATAGCAAAAGAAACTATCATCAGAGTGAACAGACAACCTATAGAATGAGAGAAAATTTTTGCGATCTATCTATCTGACAAAGGTGGAGCTGTCCACGTAATAGACATCTGTTAGATGTCTAATATCCATAATGTACAAGGAACTTAAACAAATTTATCAAAGATAAACAAATAACCCCATTAAAAAGTGGGTATAGGAAAGGAGTGGACACTTCTCAAAAGAAGACATACAAGCAGCCAACAAACATAAGAAAAAAGGGCTCAACATCACTGATAATTAGAGAAATGCAAATCAAAACCACAATGAGATACCATCTCAGGCCAGTCAGAATGGCTATTACTAAAAAGTCAAAAAGCAACAGATGCTGACAAAGTTGCAGAGAAAAAGGAATGCTTTTACACTGTTGGTAGAAGCATAAATTAGCTATAGTGTGGTGATTCCTCAAAGACCTAAAGGCAGAAATATCATTTGACCCAGCCATCCCATTACTAGGTATATACCCAAAGGCATATAAATCATTCTATTATAAAGATACATGCATGTGTGTGTTCACTGCAGCACTTATTCACAATAGTGAAGACATGGAATCAACCTAAATGCTCATCAATGATAGACTGGATAAAGAAAATGTGGTATATATACATCATGGAATACTATGCAGGCATTAAAAGAAATGAGATCATGTCCTTTGTAGGAACATAGGTGGAGTTGGAAGCCATTATCCTCAGCAAACTAACACAGAAACAGAAAATCAAACACTGCATGTTCTCACTCATAAGTGGTAGCTGAATGATGAGGACACATGGAAACATGACGGGGAAAAATATACACTGGGGCCTCTTTGAGGGGGATTTGGGAGACAAAGAGCATCAGGAAGAATAGCTATTGGAGAATTGCTGGGCTTAATACCTAAGTGATAGGATGATCTCTGCAGCAAACCAACATGGCGCACATTTACCTATATAACGAACCTGCATATCTGGCACATGGACCCCTAAACTTAAAATAAAAGTTGAAGAAAAAAAAAAGTAAAAATAAAAATAAAAATAAACAAATATGCAATGTAATTTCAAAAAGTGATAAGAAGTGCTACAGATTTTTGTGGTAATAAGACAGAATGGAGGAATTATGATGGGAAGGAAGACCTCTCTACAGTGATAGCATTTAATCTGTGAGATGAATGAGGAAAAAAAGCAGCCAAATGAAAATCTGGGGAAAGAGGACTCAGGTAGAGGACACAGAAGTGCAAAGGCCACGAGGCAGAAATGCACTGCCTTGTTTAAGAAATAGAAAGAAAGGCCAGGCATAGTGGCTCACACCTGTAATCCCAGCACTTTGGGAGGCCAAGGAGGGCGGATCACCAGGTCAGGAGTTTGAGACCAGCCTGACCAACATGGTGAAACCCTATCTCAACTTAGAAAAACTAGTGGGCGTGGTGGGGCACACCTGTAATCCCAGCTGCTTAGGAGGCTAAGGCAGAAGAATTGCTTAGACCTGGAAGGTGGAGATTGCAATGAACCAAGGTCACATTACTGCACTCCAGCCTGGGAGACAGAGCAAGACTCCATCTCAAAAAAAAAAAAAAAAAGAAAGAAAGAAATAGAAAGAATGGAACAATTATGAGGCAGAAAGTGGAAGGTGGCATGGTCCAAAATGTGGGCAACCTTGACAGTACCTGGGACCCTGTAGGACATTTAAAGAGATTGCTTTCATTCTGAGTGTTATGGGAAATCCTGTAGAATGTTTGATCAAGATAGTGACATGATCTAATCATGGAAGAGAAGATGGACAATACGAGGGGCATAGTAGAAGCACTGAGACAAGTCAGGTGGCTACTGCAATAACATGGGCAAGAGAAAATTGAGTTGTGGTGGAGGAAGTAGAGAGAGTTAACTGATTAGAAAGGATATATTTTTTGGAGGAATGGTCAACAGAATTTACAGATGAATTAAATGTGGTAGGGTCAGAGTGGGAGTGAGGAAGAAAGGAAACAAGGACATGTCCTATTACTAAATCTATTAGGCCTGGTTTATGAATCCTTTTAAATATCTAACAATTTAGTCCTAAGGCAAAGAACAAAACAAGAAACGCAGAGGGGATTTCAGCTCAAGTATGTAACAAATCAGCTGTGTGATCCTAAGCAAGTCACTCTGGGTTCTTTCACTCCCTCAAAGAGTCCAAGGTCACTGAGGCAAGACTTGAGAATTTCCTTACACTTGGGTAAGTAGAGCAATGCTACTCTCCCTGAAAGCCCTGGTGAACTCCAAGTCAAATCCAGTAGCTGCTTTCCTAGCCAAGAACAATCCTAAACAAAAAGAACAAAAGCGGGAGGCATCACACTACCCAACTTCAAAGGATACAATAAGGCTACATGTTGAGTCCTTGACATTCTCCCCTCTGCTCTCACAGACCCATTTCCTTTGGTTCTCCTTCTTCATCTTGGATTGTGCTGTCTCTTTTTCTAACCATGTTTATCTTTTCTCTTTTTACTCCCAACATATGATTTTGTAGGGTTCTTCCTTCAGCAGCCTACTTCTCATCCTACATCCATGGCTTCAACTACCTTTACGGGTTAACGACTCCCAAAATCTAAAGATCCAGGCCTATGCATTCAGTGACTTAGTGGGTTTTTACTTACTGAGTGTTTATAGTCACTTCAATGCAATAGAACATCTTACTCCTGTTTACCTATTTGGATAAATAGAATCAAGACTCATATACTCATTAGAATAATAATATTAAAAGCCCAAACTTCCACTTTGAAACTTCTAGAGCCTTCCACATAGTTGATATGTCACTGTCACTTCCTTTGACTTCCCACTGATTTTGCCTTAGTTCTGGCTGTCATCGTCTTCTACCTGGACCATTTCAAAAGTCTTTTACTTTCTCCATGAGCCTTCCTAGCATCTACATTGCAGTCACAGTGACATTTCTAAAATGTAAATACAGTCAATCTGATTGTGTCATTCTCCTGCATAAAATCCTTCAATGGACTGCACACCACCAATTCAAACTCCTTGGTATGGCATTCAGAAGCCCTCTATGCTCTGTCTCCCGCCCATCCATATAAGGAACTTACATAAGCCTTAATACAGAGCATACTTGGAGTGTTTTGGAAACAGGTGGGAGGCCAGTGTAGTTGGAGTGGAGTGAGCAAAAGGGTTACTGGTAGGAGGTGAGATCAGAGAGGTCATGGGAGGCAAGGGACAGGATTTCAAGGAGGGAGGGAGGGAAGGAGGCCAAAATGGCCACCAGCAGATGTGTCTGCCTCCTCTGAGACTAAACAATAATCTACCCTGGGCTTAATTTGAACTGGTCTCAGTCAGAACTCCCATCTCAGACCAGGATACCCTGAAAAAAACACAAAATTAATTTCACCATTTCAAAAGTGGGATGATAATCACACATACAAAGTGAGGTAAGAAAAACTGGCACAATGTGCATAAAGTTGGTATAAATATATAAAAGATTATTTATTCATTCATTCATTTAAAATTCATTAATGGAGCACCTACCATGCATTAAGCAAAATGCTAAGGATAAAAAGTGGCTGATAAACTGACGAATAATTACTGACCATTCATCACTGGAGAGTTAGAGTCTAGAAGCAAAATGACTGACAAGACAATGAACTGCAATGTCATAACATTAAAGAATGACACTGAAATAAGCGAATGTTCCCAACTCACCTAGGAGGCAGGACATTTATTTAAGTGATTCTTCCCACTTTTCCACTTCCTTTTAATTTATTCAAATCAGGTATTTCTAATATTCTTTATATAGCACCCATTTTTGAGGAGTGTAAAGCTAAATAAATGTGTTGGAAAATATAATGCTTACCACATTCATGAACTAGCCCAGAGGACATTTCTAAAACTTAAGACACTTTCTTAACAAAATAGCAAAGATTAAGGATCAGGGTTCTCTGTTTCTCTATTTGTGTTTATCACTCTTATCACTTATTTTTCACCTTTCTTGAAATGTCTGGTGTACTGAAGTTTAAGGAATATATTTTCCATGATATTCTGCAATCTCCCCAAATGAGCTTTTTCAAAATATTTGTTTTAAAGTTAACAATAGAAATATTATGAATTTTATAGTACATAAATAATGCAGATCATCTGGAAGAACATAAAAGTTGAGCTTAATTAACATAAAATTTCAATCATTCCCATCTTTTAACAAGTGCCTTATATATGCGAGTATGTACATGCACACAGGTGTGTGTCAGGGGTCTCTTTAACCTGTTTAATTATATGGTTTCTCACAAATTTCAGTTATTCCCATTTTTTAAGAAATGTCATATATGTGAGTACATGTGTGTGCAGTGAGTGTGCGCATGTGTGCATCATAGGTCTCTAACATCTTTCTTTAATCATATAGTTTCTCACCTAAAAGTGAAGACAGCACAATATGCACTCTGGTAGGTAACCCACATAGAATATTAGATTTCACCCTTGGCTTTCCATGAATAGTCTTGAAAGGTAACCTACTTTCAACTGAAGGCATCTCCTTTCAATTCTAAGGTCTGGAATTCTATTAACAAAGCTTCTATTAATTTGAGGTGTTTTTCTGATCTAATAATTTAAACTTTGTAAATGGCTCAGTTTTACAACATACATTTCCATTTTAATCTGTATACATTAATTTTGTTTAAAAGAAAA
This sequence comes from Callithrix jacchus, assembly GCF_049354715.1. Lineage (NCBI taxonomy): Eukaryota > Metazoa > Chordata > Mammalia > Primates > Cebidae > Callithrix > Callithrix jacchus. The sequence goes on along the minus strand of NC_133503.1, from coordinate 122,208,817 downwards.
CTGTCTAATGATTGCCATGGTACTTTGATCATAGGGCCGTCTTAGGGTGTAGGTGTATTCTGTGGCTTTCTACCTGTGTCTCCACATGCCCTCAAGCTGACTGTCCTTCCCAACTCCACGGTCATTCTCATTCCACTGTTCTGCATGCCTGTAAGCCTGGCTCTTCAGGGTTAGGCAACAGAGAAAGAGATACCCTTTTCAAGTGACTATTGCTAAAATGCTTCAAGGACATGCCCTAAACACATCCTTATTATAACAAGACCAGATTATTACATTACTTAGTTACTATTATAAGGACATAGAAAGACACAAATAGAACTTACTGAATTTTGATTCTATAGGTGATGCCTCTAATAAACTAAAAATAGTATTCCTTCAGATTTACGTCGTTTCATGGAGTTCACAGAGAATTTTCTTGTGCATTATGTATTAGGTCTTCATAAGCATCTGGATCTACTATCCCTCTTTAAAGATGAGGAAACTATGACTCACAGAGCTAGATCTCCTAACTCACACTATTCACTAAATCAAAATGAGATCCTTTGAAGTGGTAGGGAAAAGGAAGGCTAGGGAAAGCCTGGCCAGGACAGTAGGGAAGGAGAGGCAGAGTAGAGTTGAAGTTGTCAAAAAGTAAGTATCACCATTTGGCCCCAGACTCCCCAACCCCCAAGTTGGTGGAAAATATTTCCACATTTATATTACTTAAGAGATTGCTGCTTTCCTTTTGATTACAAGATATCTACTAAGAGAGGGGGAAAAAAAACTACTACTAGTAAACTAAAAATCAAATGTTTGTGTGGATGGCAAACTGTAATAAAACAAACCAAATGATTCAGTAATTTCCTTGACCAACTCTAATTTTTGCCTTTCTGTAGCAATTCAGTCAGAATTTTCTAGTGTAGACAAACATAAAATGATGTTCCTATAGTGCTCTACTAAAGCACAGGTTACTCAAGTAGAATTTAAAAGGAAATTGAGAACTAGGGCTACTTGTGGAATACTATACAGCCATGAAAAAGAAGATGAGTTCATGTCCTTTGCAGGGACATGGATGAAGCTGGAAACCGTCATTCTCGTTAGCAAACTAACACAAGAACAGAAAACCAAACACCATATTTTCTCACTCATAAAGGGAAGTTGAACAATGAGAACACACAGCCACAGGGAGGGGAACATCACACACCAGGTCCTGTTGGTGGGTAGGGGAGCTAGGGGAGGGATAGCATGAAGAGAAATATCTAATATAGATGATGGGTTGGTGAGTGCAGCAGACCACCAAGTCACATGTATACCTGTGTAACAAACCTGCACATTCTGCACATGTACCCCAGAACTTAAAGTATAACAACAACAACAAAAATAATCCGGGCTACTTATTTATACTAAAAACCAATTTCTACTTAATAAATGTAAAAGCGTAGTACCCATAAAAACAAGCAAACAAAAATGCCATAACAATAAGTAAGAAATTATTTGCCAACCAAAGGACACACGGCCATTTATTTATTTATCCATTCATTAATTCTTTCATTCTTTCAACAAATGTTTATTGAATATTTACCAAGGGTCAGAACTATGCTAGAGAGAAAGATAAATACGACATGACCTCTGCCCTTGAAGAGCTCACATCCAATGAGATCTACACCATAAAGTGAATAAGTGACTAAAGAGCACAGTAAATGCTGCAATAAAGTTATAAACCAAGTTCCATGATTGTACAAGAGAATGGAGCAGCTAACTCTACCTAAGGAGTTAGACGACGACTCCTTGAAGACAGGAGTATTTTAGCTGCATCTGAAAGTTCGCAGACATAAATATTTTAAAAGAATATGCTTGTTTAATGTAACTGAAGGTGTTTACAGTCAAGGACAGGGAGAAATAGAGTAGGAGCTTGCCTTTTCCTTTTTAAAGAAGAAATGTGTCCTGCAAGATGTTTATCACAGAATTCCTGCTGAGATAAGAGCCAAAACCAGCAAGGAGAACAGTAAGAGGAAGTATAGGCAGCTAGTGGATTAGGCTAGAGACATGTCTTGCATCAGGATTCATCATAATGCAGATTTGATTTGGAGTAGGACATGGCAACATCACCCAGCTACAAAGAAAAAAAAAAGTATAGCAATGCCATGGTGCCATGGAAGTGCATAGTCCAAAGCTCCTGGTAATTTAATGTCTTATAATTTGTTACAAATTTAAGCTAAAATGCATTCTTCCAAAAGACGCTAAAAAGATTTGGAGATATTCTGAGATGGTACTAGGCTTCAAGGAATGAAAACTACCTTTCAAGAGTCTAGTGAGTACTGGAAGAAAACACCAGTGTAATCTTTACTCTCCCACATTTGGCCCTACATTTTTTAATCCATGGATAGATATCCTTTAAAGAAAACCATTTATTTTTTTTTTTGTTTAAAAGTAGCACCAGTAATGTTTTATTGAAATGCATTACTAATAACAATGTTTCTTAATAAGTCCCTAAATGTTCCAAAATTGATTTTATAAGACCCTGGGACCCCAGCACAGTACAATTGTGGCATATATAAAACACATGTGGAATGCTAAGGATGAAGAAAAAGGAAATGTTTTTGGTATTTGGTGGAAACTAACAGAGGGCATTTTTAAATTTCTCTAATTTAAGAAATATGTTTTCAAAAATTCTTTACCTTTTTTGATCAGTTTTCAGAACAATAACTTTGTTCCCAAGAGTGACTAATGAAGATGCTTTTAAAAATCATTGACATTTTAACATGCTTGATATTTTTAATCCATTGTAGTATTTTACATACACTTATGTGTATATACTTATTTGTGACTGCTGACATTGCAACAATATTCAAGAATATTTTGGAAATAATCACTTATCCTCTACTCAGTTTTTTCCTTTTTTTTTTTTTTTTTGCTTATTTTCTTTTATAAGTATAGTTGTAAAAATCAGAATTTTTTAATGTTTTAATAATTTTAACATTCAAAGTAATTAGATGCTGAAAGAGAAAGCTGAGAAATCACTGACATGAAGTGAACCAAAAAAATTCTAGGTAGTCTCAAAACTGAAGAACAAGGCCTGAATAATCGGAAATAGCCAAAGGACATGTTGGTGATGGTGCTACTATAAAGACTAGTTCTTTATAATGGTTATATTTTAATACTTTGGAAATGGATCAAAAGCAGAGGTCACAGTTGAAAGATCAGAGGTGAAGTAACAGGGAAAACATAATAATGAGCTTTTACTTTAATCACTTAATGCACAAGTTTAAGTCTGATTTTCTTTAAACAAAGGACTATTATTTGAAGAACACCAAAAGACGTTGACAAAGAGAAGATTATTTGAAGTTTAAGTTCTAAACTCTTTTAAGGGTTTAAAGTATTGTGAGGAGACCCTTTAAAACATACCACCACTGTTGGGGACTCAGCAAAAGTGAAATGAGGAAAAAACCCTATTTTTAATATCTTTGAAAAGGAGATTCTTCCTTTAGAAGAGTTCTCCAGAGTTCACAGGTTGGAAAACCAGCCTATTATAACTGGTTTTGCATCTGGCAATTTTAATAATCCTTAGACTGACATGATGAACTAGATGAACTCTTATGAGCACTTCCAGACCTGCAAGCCTATGATGTCCCTTCCAAAATAAATCCTTGATGTACCACAAAGATCAGTTTGAAGTATCTGAGAATAGCTGAAATCTATGCCCTTTTTTCAATATCTTTTGGAATATTCTTGACTAAAACAAATTTCTCTTATAGGCCTTATAAATGTGATGATAATTTATGCAATTGAATTCTGTAGGCAGCTGAAAGATAAATATATATTAATCAATCTATTAGGCAAAATATTTTTAAGTAATCTCTAAATTTTCCAAAGTTGTATAATAGTTAAAACTTCACTTCCACTTAAATATCTTAAAAATATCTCTGATCTAGAAACTTCTCTTTGGATCACTTAAAATTTCTTGCTTTCTTAAACAGAATATTAAAATATTTTCAATCTCCCAGAAAAGTTCTCAGTTCAGTTCAGTTGCAGACATAGGCTGAGCTGCATTTCAATTAGTTGTGCAGAAGCTATACTTTTCCAAAGATGTATATAACTTACATTTACATAAATGTTCCCATAAAACTCAAATACTTCACACAAGACTGAAAGAGGAAACATTTTATTTTAATATGTATAGTGTAACCTCACTGAAGAATTTTTATTTAACTTTATTGTTGTCACTTAGAGCAGTGGTCCCCAACCTTTTTGGCCAACCAGAAACTTGTTTCCTAGAAGACAGTTTTTCCACAGATGGTGACTGGGGCAGGGGAGGTGGAGAGGGGTGGGTATACCAGTCTGTGTCCTACGAATTGGGAACCCCTGCCTTAGAGCAACTCATAAGAGTTGCTTTAAGAATCTCTTATACCTACATTGTAGATAGATAAAACCTTCTAAGTGGTAGTACATGGATAGCAACTAAAAAGTGTAGCTAGATGAATAAGTGAATAAAACATGTTCTTCAGATATAAACATTTTCACAGAAGCATTTATGAGTGGAAAGATATAGTATACAGGATCTACTTTGAAATCAAACAATAAAAATTAATCTATCATTAAACCCTTTGACGTTTAAATTATTCTATTATTTCTATCTTACCATTAATAACTGTACATTTTAAATTTTTTCCTCGTATTCTGAGTTTTTTTAAATATCTTGATTTGCATAAATTATAAATATTTTCATTTAAATGTAAATCCTAAATACTGTAAAGAAATGTTTCCCAAATCTTTTATTACACTCTATAGATTAAAAAATAAATAAATAAATATTCTACAATGAAAATGTCTCTACAGTACTGATAAGCATGGCAAGGGGGTGTTGGAGGAATTCTGTCAACTCAGAATTTTATATCCAGTGTAAATATCCATTTAAAAATCCAATGGAAAAGAATAAATAAAAGCCTCTGGCAGGTGTTTGGTCAAAATAATATGAAGTTAATTTATTATAAAAGCCTCTGACAGGTGTTTGGTCCAAATGATATGAAGTTAATTTATTTCAAGTTGTTAATATTGCTGTTTTTCCACATAGTCACACACACAGCAAATCACAAGCCACACTAACAACAAATATTAGGTAGCTTGGTGAAAAAGTAATTGCGGTTTTCTCAATTACTTTTAATTGCAAAGCAAGACAAGAGAAATTTGATTTCCAACATTGCTGAGTTCAGGACAACGTAAAACCAAATTTGGAAACCAAATTTCTAGCCTTCCACCTTCCCAAACTGCTTCTCCCAGCCCCCATCTCAGCAAGTGGTAACTCCAATCTCACAATTGTTCAAGACAAAAATCTTAGAACCATCCTGGGCTCCTCTCCCTTTCTCACTTCTCTCATCTAATCCATTAACAAAACAGGTCAGCTCTATCTACAGAATAAGTCCAGGTCTCTGACAGCTTCTCACCATCTCAATTGCTACCAGTTGACTTCAATCCACAATTACCTCTCTCTTACTGTAGTAGCCTCCTAGCTGGTCTCCAGATCCTGCCCCAAACTGGGACAGGATATTGTCAACACAGCAGCCCACAGTGTTCTTTTTCGTATAAAGGTCAGCCCACATCATTCCTCTCCAGTGATTTTTTTTTAGCTCAAAACTCTCCAATGATTTACTATCTCAATCAAAGCAAAAGCCAACTTGGGAGGCTGAGGCAGGAGAATCGCTTGAACCCAGGAGGCAGAGGTTGCAATGAGCCGAGATTGCACCACTGCACTCCAGCCTGGGTGACGAGTGAAATTCTGTCTCAAAAAAAAAAAAAAAAAAAAAGTGAAAGCCAGAGTCCTTAAATGACTTTCAGGGTCCTGCAGAACATGATGCTCCATTTTCCTCTGATGTTATCTCCTGCTCATGCTGCACCACCTACACTGGCCCCTTCAAACACTTTAAGAATGCTCTGCTTGGAGCTTTGAACATGCTGTTTCTTCTGCCAGCAGCACTCTTCTTACAAGGACGCTGTCTCTCCCAGAGAGCTACACCGCTTGCCTCCCTACCTTTTTAAATTTTCTTTAAATGTCATCATCTCAGTGAAGATTCCCCTCATGCACGATTTAAAATAGCAATCCCTCCTCCAAAGCCCTGATCCCCTTCATTACATAGCACTTGTTACCATTCAACATACTATATGTTTAACTTCTTTATTTGTTTATTGTGTTTCTCACCCCAACTAGAATATAAGCTTACCAAGGGAAGATACTGATGTCTGTTTGGTTCACTGCTGTGTTCTTGATATCTAGAAAAATGTCTTCCTTATTAAATGTTATAAATAAATGAATGAATAAACTTTGAAAAATTGATTTTCAAAGCACTTTAAATGTTCTTATATGCAAACATTTCAAATACATTACTGACTTATTTCTTTCACAAATCAAAGATCTCTTCTCTTTCCTCAGGTATATTTTTAGATGATCCTTCCTCCCACATTCCCACTTTAAGAATTCACTGGCCGGCCGGGCGCGGTGGCTCAAGCCTGTAATCCCAGCACTTTGGGAGGTCGAGACGGGTGGATCACGAGGTCGAGAGATCGAGACCATCCTGGTCAACATGGTGAAACCCCGTCTCTACTAAAAATACAAAAAATTAGCTTGGCATGGTGGCACGTGCCTTATCCTAGCTACTCGGGAGGCTGAGGCAGGAGAATTGCCTGAACCCAGGAGGCGGAGATTGCGGTGAGCCGAGATCGCGCCATTGCACTCCAGCCTGGGTAACAAGAGCGACACTCCATCTCAAAAAAAAAAAAAAAAAAAGAATTCACTGGCCTTGAACAAGCATTAAGATAGCTCCAAGGCATTATGTTTCTCAAGCAAGAGCTTGAAATTGGAATTTCTTGAAAATTCCAATTTGGGAGACTGGTTTTGGGTGTATTCTGAGTTCTAAGAATCCAGAAAGAAAGGAAAAAAAATATTTAAACACTCAAAATTCCATGTATATCTATCAATTCCCAATACTTTGCGGGTAATCAAATTTTATTCCTGTACCCAGTTCAGAAAGAGAGTTTATAAAGAACACTTTTTACCTTAAGAGGTTACAAATGCTGCCACAGTGCCATCATCGCCCTCTGATGCCAGCGCCACCTCTCGCTTCACGGAGCTCCAGCCGAAGGAGACGGAGGTTAGGTAAGGAGGTCTTTGTACCATGGCTCCTACAAAGCGGACTGCAAGCAAATCCACCGGTGGTAAAGCACCCAGGAAGCAACTGACTACAAAAGCCATTCATGAGAGTGCGCCCTCTACTGGATGGGTGAATAAAACTCATTGTTACAGGCTTGGTACTGAGGCACTCGGTGAAATTAAACATTAGCAGAAGTCCACTGAAATTCTGGTTCGCAAACTTCCCTTCCAGCCTGCTGTAAGAAATTGCTCAGGATTTTAAAACAGATCTGCGCTTCCAGAGCCCAGCTACTGGTGCTTTGCAGGAGACAAGTGAGGCCTAACTGGTTGGCCTTTTTGAAGACACCCACATGTGTGCTATCCACGCCAAACGTGTAACAATTATGCCAAAAGACATCCAGCTAGCACACCGCAAATGTGGAGAATGTGCTTAAGTATACATAATGATGGGAAACAGTTCATTCTCAAAAAAAAATCTCTTCTTCCCATTATTATTATTAGTTCTGAATGTTAGATTTTTTTTTCCCCCATGAGGTGAGAAGGTACCTAAATTTATGACTGTGAGTGGAAGAAGAGGGGACAGAAATCAGGGATTGGCAGTATCTCTATTTTTGTATGTGAATTTTTGATATAAATGCAGGGACAGAAAGCATTAATGTAAGTCAAAACGTTTCAGCAAACAAGTTTCAATGGTTCAACTTTATAATAATTATAAATTAACATGTTAAATTTTTCTGGACAATGCCAGCATTTGGATTTTTTAAAAAAACAAGTAAATTTCTTACTGATGGCAACTAAATGGTGTTTGTAGCATTTTTGTCATACAGTAGATTCCATCCATTCACCAAATGTTTCTGAGGTAAGTACATGTTTTTGATGTTGTCTGTCATCTGTGCTTTTCCTGTAAGTTTGCTAGGAAAATATATTAAACTATGTTTTTTTAAAAAAAGAGGTTACAGATAATTTCATAACTGTCCCACCCCCAAATTTGCCATTCCTTCAATTTTTGAGACACATAACCTGAGATGAATATACATGTTTGTTTGGCAAAGATCAAGCTTGATTTCAGGCTCTACCAGGACAGGAAAGGTAGCGTACACTTTTGCTTTCATACAGTGCACAGTGACAAGCTGTGATCAGTTTCCTCATCCAGATTTTCCCACTAGTGATCTTAAGTAAGTCATCTAACATCTCTAGACCTGTTTTCTCCCTCTCTTCAACTAAAAAACCAACAGTGTTGAACTGGTTGTTCTCTGGGACTGTTTCCAGTCCTAACAGTCTAAAATGTATAACTCTAAATGCTACTGTAAGTTACTATTTTGTTTATTCCATCAGAGTTTATCAAACTTGTCGTTCATGCTCCTGGATGCTTCTGTTTTTAAACCTATCATTTATTTGTATTATAATTTACAAATGCTATTTAACTTATAGCCATTTTCTGTTAACACAAAATGGTTTTGCTGGTCCTTATTCAAACAAAATCACATTAGGAATGTTTTGGGAAGGATCTTTTAAATATTTTCTTCTGTCTTGCAGCTATCACTCTTGATGGCTAAAGTCCTAACTGGCTTTTAGATTTATGATAATAATGAACGTTACTTACCTCGCTCAAAACTTAGTGTTACACCTATAGCAGCCTTTGACTATGTACCATGGCACGCCCTACACAATTAGACTTTAGCAATCCCACTTATCTTAATTCTTTCTTTTCTTTTTCTAACCTCTTTGTTATTGTTCTTATCTTTTCTTGCATAAAATTTTACTGCTTTCTTGTCAAAAATGCCTGATTCTCTCCTTCTCACCCAGTAATTCTGATTACCTTGAATATTATTATGTATTACTGAGGGAAGGTGTTCTCTTTCCAGGGTCCACAAAGGAGTGTAGTTTTAAGCACAAGAACTTCCTAGCGCCATGCCCCCCTCCCATCTCTCTCCATCCAGGAGATTTAACGGTTTATGTTTAAATTTCACAGGAAGAAACTAAGAGTCAATCACTCTAGCGGAAGGAACTCCTTTCATTGGCCTGGGTCTTAGAGAAGGTGGGGGTTCCTACCAGGTTAAAAGTCCCCTTCTTTCACACCCCTTCGGACTCCATGTTTGGATCCCCTTCCACGAACACTCCCTTCATAGTAGCTATTTTTCTCTATCCTGGATTTTCCCTCTGGAGTCCCCTTCAAACACTCTCTTGTGGAAGCCTGTCTTCCCCTCCTAAAATCCATCTTTCTCTCTCTTCCTTTCCACTCAGTGTGGAAGCTGCTTTCCTCTCCTAATTTCATCTTTCTGGATTCTCTCACTCAGTATGAGAGTTAGCGGTTTCTTTCTCTTTCTCTTGTTTCTCTCTCTTTAAATAAAATCACTTTGTACAAACACTTTTGAGTCCAGCATTTCCCGTGCATTGCGCCGTGGTCCCCTCTCTCATTCTTGAGAGAGTAGGAGGCCAGGAACCTGGAGAAACATCCTCTCAGGGGAGCTGAGGGCACCCTGAACCCCAATATTACAGTACTTGTACACATTGTCTATTCAGTCTTAAACAATCTTTTTACAAGAGATTGATAACTTTTAATTCCTCAAAGGAAGATAGGTGCCTACATAATATCTAACATTACCATTTGTGGGAACATACTTCAGAGGATTTGCTGACAAAGTCATCTCTATTCAAATTGCCTGATTACAAATAATATTCAATGAATTGTGTTAAAGGAAAATAAAACAAAAAGTCAGTGATTATTGAGGTAAATAATATCTTCATTAAAACACTAAATATCTTAATTTATAATTATTCTCAAATCCATGTAACTAGTCCCATTCATCTCTACTAGTCAGCTGTGCTTAGAATCCCAACTGCCTGCGGTATTGGCTGCTAGTGGCTCACAGTGTGTCCCTCCATCTGGGATTGCCCTGAGACAAGGACAGTTGCCTCTCCCAAGATTCTACCCCCTCCCTGATGACAGCCTGCACCCAAAGGTGGTCAACATGGATAAAAGCCTTGGCCCCCTGCCTCAGTTTGAGACAACTCGAAAGGGCAAGCCCAGTTCTGGCTCTTTCAATGGGATTCCTTATTCCAATCCTGCTTCCCAAGATGACTCCCAATAAACATCCTGCATGCAAATCTTCCTTTCAGGATCTTGTCTAGGAAACCCAACCTAAGGCAGCAAGCAATACAAACCCATTAAATCAAATATTAAGACTTACAGCCTGGATCATTTCTTTTTCTAAACTAGGTCTGGCAAACAGATTTCAATGAGAGTGTCAGTTTATATACACAGGTTAGATATGCTTGGAGTATCATCTTGAAAATGATTCCAAGGGTAAGTCTGCTGATTTGTAAAGAATATCATGATCAATTTAGGATGTCTTCCAAGGATGCAGAAGAAAACAATGATGGAAAAAGTGCCAGGGATCTACCACCTCCTAGTGATAGAAGACTCTATTGGTTCTGCCTGACCAGTACTACCTTTTCTGATACCAAGGCCCTGATTTTACCTTGGAAAAACACCCCTCTGCACTATCCCCACCAACTCACCCTCTCCTACTCCAAACACAAAACACCCTAGGACTGAAATCAGCATAATCCACCCACCGGCCATAGTGAATTTTCAAAAACAGGTATGTGAGGTAAGTCAGTCTGCTGAAAGTAAATCATTTCAGTGAACTTTCAGAAGAACTTTTAGCTATGATTTTTTAGGCATGAGAACATAAGCCTAAACATGCTATAATCGTAACCTGAGGAGAATATACTTCAGTATGAATTCTGTATAGAGGAAAGAAGAATTGAAAGATTGCAACAACCATACCTAGAGCCAGTCCCTTGGATTTTTGAGTTGCATGAATAAATAAATCATTTATCTTTGAATTAAGCCATTTTGACTGGTGTTTTGGTTTCTGGCAACCAAGAGTCCTGACTCATGTAATTAAATTCTTATCTAGTAACCCAGCTATGTATGAGGCAAGAAACTAAAGAAGGTGGAACAATACTAAATATTTTGACGAACATAAAAAGATAATTGTTCCCAATGTTTTATTTTAATTTATTCATAATCATTTTTATTTCAGAAATATTGATGGCTGCTTTTTTTCATGTAATGTGATTTCACACCTTTAGTTCTAAAATTCACTGGGAAATTCATACCAAAATATATATTTCAACCATTTATAATACCATTATATTATCATAACCCAGATACCCTATCCAGTGTTTCAATTTCATAAGCATAATTTAGAAAACTATAACTAAATGTCTAACCAACATTTATAGTGTGAATAATACCTGATGTGAGTCAAGTTTTAAACTGCTTCTAAATTGACTGTAATGTGGCAGGAACAAATAAATGAATTAGACCTGAGCCTCTCCACATAAGAAATCCAGACATATCCTATTGGTATCTCTCATATAATAACAACTGATACTAAATAAACACTTACCAAAGGCCAGGAACTATCCTAAACACTTGATAGGTGTTAATTCATTGAATTTCAACAATAATCTTTTGAGACTGATGTTAACAGTTTATCGGTTTTATAGAAGAGACAAGTAATTTGCTCATTGTCACACAAAAAGTAATGTGTCCCAGATTCAAATCCAGACTATCAGATCTCAGAACCAGAATATTCTACTCACACATAGTTTCTGTGACAGAACTCATTATAACATTTAGACTCAAGGTTCCATTTTCTTTATGCAGACATAGTTGTTTTCTTGCATACGAACCTGGCCTAATCAGATAAAGTCAGGCCTGGGGCAGTAAACATGGAACAGTCCAAACACCAGTGCCTTTAAATAATGTGGGCAAAATTTAAAGCAGTCCAAAAATACCTCTCTCACCAATAATAATTTGGTATTAATGTGTTGTTTCAGAAAAAAACAACTGTGTTTAAAGGCTCCTGCTAAAATAAAAATTAGTTTCCTGAATATGTAATATACTCATCAACATTTGAGGGTCAACTAATTATCCAGCTGGTTTTCTAGCAAAGCTTGGGAGAATTACCATGTAAGAAAGGAAAGGGGAAGTTCTAAGTTTGAAATGAGGCTGAAAGAATGGATATTGCAAAATTTTTTGTAATATGATTTCATATTTATATGTGAAAAGCTATATTCTATGTTATATATTCTAAATTTTTCAATTAATTAATAAAGTCACACCATGAAAGACTCATAAGAGGTGGATTAATATTTACTGAATGTGAGAATGTGCAAGTTCGGTGATAGATGATTCACCCACGCATTCCTCACCTTTTGGCTTCTTTCTCAAACCATTTTGTGGCTTCCACCTCCATGCCCCTGAGAGTATTACTTATATCTATTTTTTAATCAGCTAAAATATGTTTAATGCTACAATCATGATATCATATATTTCTCATATTATCAATAAATAAAGGGAGGTTTTCAAGTATTGGAGGTTAAAGTCTTTTAATAGGCTTTAGATTACATATATGTATGAAAAGGTAGATAGTGTCATTAAATGCACACACAACCTACTCTGGCCAATTACAGCAGTAATGAAAAAATGAGCACCAGGAAAAAACATAATGGCCAACCTTTTAATTTAGGGTAAGGAGAGTGCTATAGACTGAATGTGTCCCTCTCGAATTCCTAAGTTGAAATCCTAACTCCCAATGTGATTAGACAGTGGGACCTTTGGGAAATGATTAGGTCATGAGGGCAGAGTCTTCATAAATGGAGTTGTGCTCTTAAAAAGAGACTCCAGAGAGCTCCTCTGCTCCTTCTACCATGCGAGAACACAGTGAGAAGATGGTTGTCTATAAATAAGGAAGTGGGTGCTCTCCAGACATGGACTCTGTTAGCACTTTGATCTAGGATTTCCCAGACTCTAGAATTGTGAGAACTAAATGTCTGTTGCTTATATGCCACCCCATCCATGATAGCTTTTTACAGCAGCCAGAATAAACTAAAACAAAGAGGGATAGGTTAAGAAAAATTGCCTAAAATTCCACGACCTCTTTTACTTGTAAGGCTTCTTTTTATTTCAAGCTATATGCTTTATTCTTAGTCAGTGGCTCAATAGATTTTTAAACTAGAAAAGAAAACAAACAACAAAACCCACAGAAGATTACAGGATGTGAAGAAAAAGTGAGAAACCTAAGAAAGGTAGAGAGATAAACTAAAGTGAAGGTGGGGAAAGAGAGTTGGGACAGACCTGGTTTATACATGATATGATTTGGCTCATGTGCCCCACCCAAATCTCATGTTAAATTGTAATCCCCACATGTGAGTGGAGGAACCCATTGGGACGTGAAGAATGGCATAGCTATGAATCTCCTAGCCTGTTTTGTTCTATTTTGATCCTGGGGGCAGATTTCCCCTTTGCTGTTCTTATGATAGTGAGTGTGTTCTCGCAAGATCGGACGGTTTGAAAGTGTCCATTTCCCCCTTTTCTCTCTCTCTTTCTCTCTCCTGCTCTGCCATGGTAAGATACGCCTGCTTCCCCTTCACCTTCATCCATGATTATAATTCCTGAGGCCTCCCATTTATGCTTCTGATTAGGTCTGTAGTACTGTGAGTTAATTAAATCTCTTTTCTTCATAAATTACCCAGTCTCAGGAAGTTTTTTACAGCAGTGTGAGAACGAACCAATACAATACACAAGCATTTTTATAGTCTTCAGGCTCCCACTTCAGAACATCTACAGGCACATATTCCCTGCTTTTCTCTAAAATCGCGCTATAATCTGATACATTTTCCACCACTCTCATTCCCCGCTGCTTCTCCCAATTTGGAGCTGAGTTTCTAGCAGATGAAATCACATAAATAATTAAATATTTTTAACTATTAGCAACTTCATTTATTTATGCAACTGTGTCAGGCTCTGTAATGGCCACTGAAAATTTCACTGTGAACAAATCAGAAATATAATTCAAGCCATGTATGTAATTTTAAATTTTCTAAAAGACACATCTTAAAAAGATAAAACAAAATGGGTGAAAATAATTTTAATTACATATTTTATTTATCGCAATATATCCAAATTTTAACATTTTGACATTTAATCAATATTTTAAAACATTAATGGGACATTTTACTTTTTTCAAATCAAGTCTTAAAAATCTAGTGTTTATTTTACACTTATAGCACATGAGTTCGATTACCGACATTTCAGATGCTCAATAGCCACATGTGGCTAGTGCCTATCAAAAGACACATAATGTCTTGTTGCCTTTTTTTATGGAATTAAATTAGTCAGTGAATTCAGATATAGTCAACTTGATCTTTAATCAGCCATTTATTATCATTGCCTGAATCCATTATTTCATTAGGGTTTGCCAAATGGTGCTATTCTATTATTCCCTCCACATTTATTAGCTGGAATTTTTCTACAAAAAGAATTTTACCACATTAAATCTTTAAGTACCCAGAGGTACAGTTCTTATATAAAAGACAAAATAAATATGACTCTTCCCTTTTATTTACCAGTTTTCAGAATGAGTCGATTTCCTAGCATCCCTGAAAGATGACCTTTTTTTGGTACTATCATCAGCACATAGATTTTAATATACCCGATGTGTTTTAATCTATTGTAATTATTATTATTTTTGATGTTCAATTTGTTCCAAATATGTCCAGTGAGAGTTCTTTCCAGCTGGACGCTGTGTCGCTTTGACATAACCCAAGTGGTCATCAGTAGCTTTCCTATCTATTAGCATGAAAGATAAACCTGGTTTGTATTATATATATTTCCTGCCTCAGACCTGGAATTAGCCATTTTGGCAAGCCCCAGTGGAAAATGGCATTTAGAGACTACAATCTAGAGGAGAAAAAGCAAAACAAAACAAAATAAACTTTTTTTTCCAAGATGAAGTCTTACTCTGTCACCCAAGCTGGAATGCAGTGGTGTGATCCTGGTTCACTGTAATCTCTGCCTCCTGGGTTCAAGCAATTCTCCTGCGTCAGCCTCCCAGGTAGCTGAGATAACTGGCACACACCACCATGCTCGGCTAATTTTTGTATTCTTAGTAAAGACTGGGTTTCACCATGTTGGCCAGGCTAATCTCGAACTCCTGACCCTGTTATCTGCCTACCTCAGTCTCCCAAAGTGCTGGAATTACAGGCATGAGCCACTGCACCCAGCCTCAAATAAAACAATTTTTTTTTTTTTTTTTTTTTTTTTTTGAGACAGAGTTTCGCTCTTGTTACCCAGGCTGGAGTGCAACGGCGCAATCTCGGCTCACCGCAACCTCCGCCTCTTGGCTTCAGGCAATTCTCCTGCCTCCGCCTCCTGAATAGCTGGGATTACAGGCACGCGCCACCATGCCCAGCTAATTTTTTGTATTTTTAGTAGAGACGGAGTTTCACCATATTGACCAAGATGGTCTCGATCTCTTTACCTCGTGATCCACCCGCCTCGGCCTCCCAAAGTGCTGGGATTACAGGCTTGAGCCACCGTGCCCGGCCAAATAAAACAATTTTTAAGGGATACGTCAGGAAGGCAGGGAGAAGACCTGTCAATAAAGAGGAGAAGGGACATCCTAAAAAACTGGAGAAAAACCTAGAGAGCAGGTGATGTCAATGAAATGAGGAGAAAAGGATATTTTAGAACAAGGAAAAAGTGAGCTACAACAAATTCCACTGAGGTGTCAATGCAGATACTATGTTAGGGAGACACAGAGCTCAGTGTTTTAGACCTTTTCTCCTCTGTGTTTACACTCACTCCTAAGTAATCTAACCATTCTTTTGGTTTTAAGTATCATCTTCTGACTCATGGCTTACAAATGTATATATAAGTATCCCTGACTCTCCCTTGAACTCTTGACTTGAATAGCCAACTGCCTACTCATCATCTCTATTTGGGTACCTAGCAAGCATCTTGAGCTGGACACATCTAAAATTTGGACTCTTGAGTTCCATGTCTAATCCCAACTCTGCTTCTACCCTGGAATTCCTTATCTTAGTAAATGATACAATCATTCCCTGAGTTTCTCAAGCCAAAAACTTGGAAAAACTGGTTCCTCTTTCTCTTATCAGCAAATTCTGTAAAAATTCTGCAAATCCCTCATATTTCTCTACTCTCCAGTCCAATGCACCATCCTCTCCACATGTACCACTGCACCAGCAAGTTCCCTAAACAACAAGCAGCATATCATTTCTAAAATGTAACAACTCAGATGATCTCCCTCCCTTACTCAGAAACATCCAAATGTATCCCATTGCCCAGAGAATCCAAAGTCCTGAGCTTTCAGTTTGAACAAGATAAAGTAAACACATTTCATTCATCCTATTCCTCCCACTACTCACAAAACAAACCAGCCCTGGGCAATATTCATAACATAAGTGAAAGAAGACAAAACTGGAGAAAAGAAAGCAGACTGGTTAGGGACCCCAGGACTTGAAGAATGGCATGGGTATAAATCTCCGTTTGTTTTGTTCTGTTTTGTTTGCCTCCTGTATATCCTAGTCTTGGAAAGGAACACAACCTAAAACACCAGCAAGAACACACACACACACATGCATGCACACACATACACAAATCCCAAAAGGACAAAAAGCCCTATCCAAAGGATGAAGGAAAAAGGAAGCCCAGCAGGACATAAACATTTCAACCATACCTGCCCTATTCCAGGTGAACACCAAGAGAAAAGCAACCTTACACCTTTCCTTCCTCACCACATGCTGCAGCCTGGAGACTGTGGACAGAGCCTTATCTTCTACCTCTGCCATACAATAATGAAATGGTGTTACTCCTCCTTCCAAAGAAAGAAAGGAGCTATTGAAATCTTGAGAAGACTTCTTAGAAGCCTATGCATGTAACCCCAGAAACAACATAGCAAAAGGTTTGAAAATTGAACACTCTTCTGAAACACTGCCCAGAATTCAAGTTGGTCTCTGGGAAGCACACAACTAGGGCAGACCAGAATAACACTGCAAAGGCTTTAAAATCTAAATTGAATTTGAATTACAGCCCACAAAAGTAGGCTAAGATGTATATTCTTTATATAAACAGGTTGAATTATTGCGAAAATAGAAGATTTAAATAGAAACCAGAGTCTTATACTTAGTATTCATAATGCTCAGGATACAATATAAAATTACCCATTATGGCAAAAACCATGAAAATCTCAATTTGAATGAGAAAAAGCAATCAAAAGACACCTACACTGAGAAAACACAGATGTTGAAATTATCTGACAAGTTTTGAAAAAGCCATCTTAAAATGTTTCACCGAGTGTTTTTGAATTCTCTTAAAACAAATGAAGAAACACAAAGTCTCAGCAAAGAAACAGAAGATATCAGGAAGACCTAAATGGAAATTTTAGAACTGAAAAATACTGAGAATGAAATTGAATACTCGCCTCATTGACTGAAGAGCAAATGTATGACAGAGTTAAAAATCAGTGAATTTGAAGGTACATTGATAAAAATTATTCAATCTGAAAACAGGGAAAAAATATTTTTCAAAAAATGAACAGAGCCTCAAAAACCTACTGAATGATAACAAAAAATACAATGTTTGTGCCATCTGATTTCCAGAAGGAGAGAAGAAAGAGTACAGAGCTGAAAAAAAATTTGTAGAAATAATAGCTAAAATCCTCCTAAATTCAACAAAAGACATAAACTGCAGATTCAAGAAGTTGAGCAAATCTCTAACACAATAAAATAAAATTTAAAAACCCAGGCTCAAATACATTATAATCAGATTTTTGAAAATTAAACACTAAGAAAAAAATCTTACAAGCAGTCAAAGAAAAATATTTCTTTACCTATACTAGAAAAATTCTTAGAATAACAAAGGATTTCTCATTAGAAACCATGGGGAAATGGCACAAATTTTTTTCATGAGGAAATAAAAGAAGTATCAATCCATAATTCTATATCTAGTTAAAATTTTCTTCATGAAGATGAAATAAAGGCATTCTCAGAGTAAGGAAAATGAAGAATTTTTCACTAGCAGAACTGCTCTAAAAAAAATGGCTAAAGGAAGTTTATCAAGCAGAAAGAAAATTCGAAGTCCTCACCATGATGAGTCAGTATCTGGTGTCTTGCCTTCATCTCTCCTGGTGGCATCTGGGTAATGGCATAATACCTGAAACCACAGCAACCATATTATAGCAATGAGGGTCTAAGCCTGCAACCAAAACCAAAATCCTGAGAATGAAAGAGCTTAAAAAAGAACAAAGGGATTCCTGATTGCACCATTATTATCAGTGAATGAAGCAACTATGAATCTAACTTTGGTTTTCTTTTTATGTGATATAATAGATTTCTTAATGTTTAAGCTTTTTCAGTTGAGGGTTATTGTCACAGCTGAAATTACCCCCAACTGATATGGGATTTGGAATTTATTTTACTTTGTAGGAGTCTTTCTGGAGAAAATTAATTTAAATATATAGAAAATTTATTTACAGGCTGGACACGGTGGCTCATTCCCTATAATCCCAGCTCCTTAGGAGGCTGAGACAGGCAGATCACCTGGGTTCAGGAGTTCGAGACCAGCCTGGCCAATATGGTACAATGCTGTCTCTACTGAAAATACAAAAATTAGCTGAGAGTGATGGCAGGCACCTGTAATCCCAACTTCTTTGGAGGCTGAAGCAGGAGAATCACTTGACCAGGAGGCACAGGTTGCAGTGAGTCAAGATCATGCCACTGCACTCCAGCCTGCATGACAGAGCAAGACTCCATCTCAAAAAAACACTACAGAAGAAAATGTATTTACAAAGATGTTTGTTACAGCATTATCACAATTATATTTACAACAGTGGAATAGAAACATATGAGCATGGCTGAACACCATGGCTCACACCTGTAATCCCAATGCTACAGAAGGCCAAAGCAGGCAGATCACCTGAGGTCAAGAGTTCAAGACTAGCCTGGCCAACGTGGTGAAACCCCATCTCTACAAAAATACAAAAATTAGCAAGGCATGGTGGTATGTGCCCATAATCCCAGCTACTTGAGAGGCTGAGGTCAGAGATCACTTGAAACAAAGAGGCAGATGTTCAGTGAGCTGAGATCACGTTATTGCACTCCAGCCTTGGTGACAGAGTGAGACTTTGTCTCCGGAAAAAAAAATATAAGCATAGGGGAATATCCAAATGATTACTGTTATGCGGCCATTAAATTTGTAATTGTGAAAATCTTAATCGAATATGATAATGTTAGATAAAATAAACATATAACCATTTAAAGTCTGATAGGAGATACACTAAAATGTTGCCTTACAGATGAGTAATGGGATTATACATGTTTTCTTTTTTATACTTTTTTGTATTTACTTAATTAGCTACAGTTGGCATGTATGATTTTTATAAAAATTAAAAATATGCTTAAAGCATATACAAGACTATAATTGTGAAGAGCAGTAAACATGAAAAATATTTCAGTAATATTAGTAAGTTAAAAACATGAAATTTTACTAACAGTGCATGTGTACTGAAATCTATATACCAAAATAAATGCACCTTTTCTGTTAAGGTAGCGAGATTGTGTATGTGTGTGTGTGTGTGTGTGTGTGTGTGTAAAGCATTGCCTTTACAATGAATACTAATAAAATAGCCTAATCCAAGTTTTTCTTCCTTCTTTGTGAAACTTTTCCTAACCTTTCTCAACAGAGTGAATTGCTTTCTATATTAGTATTGTGTTCTTTACTTATTATTATAGTTTGTACTAATTCCAACACAATTAATGCCACAAACAGTGAAAGTAAATACATTTTAATATCTAATTTGATTAAAAAGTAATTAATACCACCCAAAGATATGAATGGATCTTTAACGCATATTGCTAAGTAAAAGAAGTCAGTCTGAAAAGCCTACAGACAGCATGATTCCATTTAGATGACACTATGGGAAAAGCAAAACTATAGAAATGATTAATAGATCAATAGTTCTCAGGGATTTGGGGCTATGAGGAAAGTTTATTAGGCGAAAACCAGGAAATTTTTTTTAGAGTAGTGATACTATTGTGATGGTAAGCACAGGATATTATGCATTGTCAAAACCAGTGGAACTTTAGATCACAAAGAATGAACTATAATATATGCAAATTTAAAAAATCATTTAAAGGAATGCAGGCTCTGACAAAATAATCAAATCATATTACAAATGTATTAAACAACTTCACTGAAGGGAGTGGAAGAAAAAGTTGCTCACCAAATTAACTTTGGAGTCTGTAACACTAAAGGCAAAAGGAACTATATGCAAGCACTTTACTCTAGTTGATAAAGTAGTTTAAACCATTATATATGTATACTGCAATTCAAACATTAAACAAACTGGTGGCAAATAGTAGAAGCCAGATTTCTCACTGCTGAAGTGAGAAATTACAGATAAGCAAAGGGAGAAGGCTAAGATGATCCATAAAGAGTGGATGAAAATTAAAAACATTAGTTTAAATTTTCATTTAGCTTAATATAGACACAGATTGGATATACACAGAAATATTCATAGGTATGTGTATTAATAAAGGTTAGCATATATGCATATATTTCCTTGCTGTTTCAGGTGAGAGGGCTTAAAAGCAATGACATCCCAGCAGTGATGAGCATACCTAGTGTGCAGATCTTCGTTTCTAATACCGTTTCCAATAAAAGGAACCAAAGCTCCTTGGGGGAATGGTTGATCCTAGAACTTAGGAAATAAATAAAATGAACCTGGAGCATCTTGCAGTTCTGGAATGTAAAATGTTTTACACACACACACTCACATACACACACACTAACGGGACTGTGTCAGAGGGACACAGGAGCCAAATGAAAGAGCTTAGTGGCCAAAGCTGGAACAATTTGAGCAACAAAATTAAGTACTATTGAATTATAATACCATACTGATATAAATTATTAAAACTTATTGAATAAATAAATAAATGGAAGAATAAATTTTGAGAAAACATTTCAAATAACATATGTAAATACTCCACCCTCAAGACATGGTACATAATTCCTCACTCTTTAAGTGTAGAGTATACATGGTGTCTGTCTTGCAAATAATACAATACCGAAAGGTGAAGAAAAGCTTAACTTTACAGTGAAGAAACCTGACAAATACTACCCTAGCCAACTAATTAACAGTGATAGGTCATGTTAATAATATGTATCCTTAATATGATGTGATGAGAAGGGCTCTTTACCTCTGTGGTCTTCTTTCCCAAAACCCATACCCACAGACTAATAGTGAGAGAAACATCAGAACAAACCCAACTGAGGCACATGCCACAAAATACCTGACCAGTACTTTTCAAAAATGTCAAAGTCTTCAAAACAAGAAAAGTCTGAAAACCTGTCACAGCCAAGAAGATTTTAAGAAAACATTATGATTAAATGTAATATGGTGTCCTAGAGGGTTCCTAGAACAGATAAAGGACATAAGGTTAAAACCAGGAAAATCTAACCAAGGTATAGACTTTAGTTAATAATAACATGTCATAATTGGTTCATTAATTTTGACTAATAGGCCAAATAAATATAAAATGTTAATAATAGGGGAAATTGTGTGTGGAGTATATGGGAACTCTCAGTACTACTGTCCCAATTTTTCTATAAATCTATGACCATTCTAAAATCTAAAGTTTATTTTAAAAAGTAATTAGCAATTTCAGCCAAATACTCTGTCCATGAGACAGGCAGGAAGATGTAGATGGAAAACTTCTGAACTCATAGTTAACACCAAGATCTTATTTCAAGGATTCTGCTTGTCATAAAGAACACTCAGCTACAGATTGTGACTGAGCCACAAAGCAGCCGCATAGCTTTGGGATCTGGATCAGTACCCTTAATCTAAAAATGAGGAGTTGAATAGATGATCTCCAAGGCCCAGACCTAAAATTCCAGCATTTTTATCAGAGCTCAATTCAAGATCTGTTTCACTACCTACCTACATTTTAGCAAAAGCCTCTTGACCTCCGGTAATCTCAGTTTTGTAGGCATTAAACTCAGAAGACTAAAATAAATAATCTTTAAAGGCACATTCAGTTCTACAAATCTTCAGCAACCACGTGTCACTGTTTCTGTCAACTTTAGTTCACTTTAGCAACCTGAGCCACCTCATAACACTACCAAATATTTCAGGCCGTAATTTAGACTGAAGCCTCCCTGAGGACATAGAGCAGTTTCATTTCACTCACAGTGGTATCCCAAAGGCCTAGGAAAGTGCTTGGCATTTAATAGACACTGAATTACTATTTGTGCAATACACAATGAATATTTAATTTTAATCATGCTTGCACTAAAGAGGAAACAGAAAACTACAGCTCCCAAAAAGACACCCAGAAGGAAAAGCCAAGAGGGTATGTCCATGAAACCAAAGAGCCTTACAATAATAACAATATCATTCTGCTGAAAAATCATAATCATTTTGGAAACTGGCTCTTTACGAAGCAGGGTTATTAATAAGGTTATAAATTCCTTATCACTTTCTTACTCAGGCAGAAAAACGGAGAGAAAATATTCAGAAGAAAAACACAACATACAAAGCCCCATCTGTAGTCATAAAGACTACCAGTTGTGTCTGCACAAACTTTACCAGAGGATTATACAATGAATAAAGTAATATTTTCCACATGAAAAGCATAGGCTGTTAGGAAGATACCAGACATATAGCTTAGTTGTGGATTTGAGAGCAAACAAGACAATGGGGAAAGTGATACATTAAGTTTAGGATAGTAAAAAATCATGAAAAGAGAGCAGGAAAGAAGGGAAAGAAATATTTATGTTTTACTATTAGTATTTCACTAAATCTATTTTAGACTTTGACCTCTAGCAGTGTTCTTGGTGCAAGCTTTAGCCCAGCCTTTTACATCAGAATGGCAAGGATGACAGAAAAATAAAGATTCCTGAACACCACTCCTGACCTACTGAATCTGAATCACAGGGGAAGAGGCCTGGCAATCTGAATTCTTAATACGCTCCTCAGTAATCTTACGTACAACTGTGCAGAACTGCTGCTATAGTGAGTTGTGATAATCTCTCTAGGAGAAGACATGCTTGTTTACACAAGGCACATAACTCTCTCAGATGATCAGGATCTCATTCAGCATCCTGAAAGTGATAAATACTCAAACATTTTCTGTAATTTTAGGAGCATAAAAAATAATAAAAGTCATAATAATAAAGGTTAATTTGAGGTCAATTTAAGCTCATGAAGATAAAAAAGGGCATTTTACTTTGAACTCACAATGTAACTAAATCACACAGATAAAGAAAAGTAATTTTTACAAGATTTGACGTGAAAACTTAAAATACTTAGTAATTCAACCAAAAACTTTACTTGAATTCATCTATTCTAACATTGCAACTAAAAAATATTGTGCCTGAAATGGTTTAATTTGAATGGCTTAATGACTTAATTTTAGGGTACAGAGTTGGATGGAGCAAAAAGTATGATTGGGTTGATGGCTGTGAGCATTTTTTTGTTTTTTCTTGTTTTTTTTTTTTTGAGATAGGATCTTGCTCTGTCCCCCAGGCAGGAGTGCAGTGGTGTGATCTTGGCTCATTGCAACCTCCACTTCCCAGGTTCAAGTGATTTTCCTGCCTCAGCCTCCCATGTAGGTAGACTTACAGGCACACACCACCACAGCTGGCTAATTTTTGTATTTTCGGTAGAGATAGGGTTTCATCATGTTGGCCAGACTGGTCTCAAACTCCTGACCTCAAACGATCCACCCACCTCGGCCTCCCAAAGTGCTGGGATTACAGGCATGAGCCACCACACCTGGCCACTGTGAGCATTTTTATTGAGCATTGCACTCATGGGCCATACCCACGAAGCAAAATTTATGTTCAAAGTAGTTGAAGTTTGATTAGAATTTGCTGTTTCTAAAAAACGTTCAAGTTACTCTTGGACTTCATTTTACTTTATTCTTTTTTTTGAGACAGGGTCTCACCCTGTCACCCAGACTGAGAGTGCAATGGCAAGATAATAGCTCTGTAGCCTCAAACTCCTGAGTTCAAGCCATCCTCCTGCCTCAGCCTTCTGAGTAGCTAGGACTACAGGTGCATACTACTACACCTGCCTAATTTCCCTTTTTTCATTTTTTGTAGAGACTATGTCTCCAATCTCACTATGTCACAAAGGCTGGTCCGGAACTTCCGGAGTCAAGGGATCTTCCTCCTTTGGCTTGCAAAAGTGCTGGGATTACAGGTGTGAGACACTGTGCTTGGCCTTGTTTCACCTTATTCTTTTTTTTTTTTTTTTTTGAGA
Source organism: Callithrix jacchus (assembly GCF_049354715.1). Taxonomy (NCBI): domain Eukaryota; kingdom Metazoa; phylum Chordata; class Mammalia; order Primates; family Cebidae; genus Callithrix; species Callithrix jacchus. Next base: position 122,184,553 of record NC_133503.1, on the reverse strand, counting down.
CGGAGTTTCGAGTTTCGCGCTTGTTACCCAGGCTGGAGTGTAATGGCGCAATCTTGGCTCACCGCAACCTCCGCCTCCTGGGTTCAGGCAATTCTCCTGCCTCGGCCTCCTGAATAGCTGGGATTACAGGCACGCGCCACCATGCACAGCTAATTTTTTGTATTTTTAGTAGAGACGGGGTTTCACCATGTTGACCAGGATGGTCTTGATCTCTTAACCTCGTGATCCACCCGCCTCGGCCTTCCAAAGTGCTGGGATTTCAGGCGTGAGCCACCGCGCCCGGCCTCACCTTATTCTTTTTATATGCTTTTAGCAAGTAAAGATATTATCATAAATGATACCTGGGACTCATGAAAACATGTTTAATTCATAAAAATGTATTCTGTGAACATAAGATTATTTAGTCCATTTACAACTGGAGCATCCTATAGACTCAAGTTTATCTAAAGAGTGCCAGTTTTGGAGACTTGGCTTTTGTTTTTGAAACCAATTCTAACACAATTTTTGTAAGTAGGTGAGGATGAATATACCCATTTTAACAATGGGAGACTGAAAATCATAAACCCCAAATATCATAGTGATTCATTCAATTATCTATCTGTTAATTCACCAGACTAGGCTTAATTTCCATTCTCATGTTTTTCCTTAGCATTAAACTAAGAATCATTGTCAAGTGATTCTCCTGCCTCAGACTCCCGTGTTAGCTAGGACTACAGGCATACACCACCACGGCAGTTAATTTTTGTATTTTTAGTAGAGACAGGGTTTCATCATGTTGGCCAGGCTGGTCTTGAATCCTGACCTCAAGAGATCCATCCACCTTGGCCTTCCAAGGCCCATTATTTTTCTTTTTTTTTTTTTTTTTTTTAATTTTTTATTGGATTATAGGTTTTGGGGTACATGAGCAGAGCATGCAAGACAGTTGCGTAGGTACACACATGGCAGTGTGCTTTGCTTTTCTTCTCCCCTTCACCCACATTTGGCATTTCTCCCCAGGCTATCCCTCCCCACCTCCCCCTCCCACTGGTCTTCCCCTGTTCACCCCAATAGACCCCAGTGTTTAGTACTCCCCTCCCTGTGTCCATGTGTTCTCATTTTTCATCACCCACCTATGAGTGAGAATATGCGGTGTTTCATTTTCTGTTCTTGTGTCAGTTTGCTGAGGATGATGTTTTCCGGATTCATCCATGTCCCTACAAACGACACGAACTCATCATTTCTGATTGCTGCATAATATTCCATGGTGTATATGTGCCACATTTTTCCAATCCAGTCTATTATCAATGGGCATTTGGGTTGATTCCAGGTCTTTGCTATTGTAAACAGTGCTGCAATGAACATTCGTGTACATGTGTCCTTATAGTAGAACGATTTATAGTCTTTTGGATATATACCCAGTAATGGGATTGCTGGGTCAAATGGAATTTCTATTTCTAAGGCCTTGAGGAATCGCCACACTGTCTTCCACAATGGTTGAACTAATTTACACTCCCACCAACAGTGTAAAAGTGTTCCTTTTTCTCCACATCCTCTCCAGCATCTGTTGTCTCCAGATTTTTTAATGATCGCCATTCTAACTGGCGTGAGATGGTATCTCAGTGTGGTTTTGATTTGCATCTCTCTGATGACCAGTGACGACGAGCATTTTTTCATATGATTGTTGGCCTCATATATGTCTTCTTTCGTAAAGTATCTGTTCATATCCTTTGCCCACTTTTGAATGGGCTTGTTTGTTTTTTTCCTGTAAATCTGCTTGAGTTGTTTGTAAATTCTGGATATCAGCCCTTTGTCAGATGGGTAGACTGCGAAAATTTTTTCCCATTCTGTTGGTTGCCGATCCACTCTAGTGACTGTTTCTTTTGCCGTGCAGAAGCTGTGGAGTTTCATTAGGTCCCATTTGTCTATTTTGGCTTTTGTTGCCAATGCTCTTGGTGTTTTGTTCATGAAGTCCTTGCCTACTCCTATGTCCTGGATAGTTTTGCCTAGATTTCCTTCTAGGGTTTTTATGGTGCCAGGTCTTATGTTTAAGTCTTTAATCCATCTGGAGTTAATTTTAGTGTAAGGTGTCAGGAAGGGGTCCAGTATCTGCTTTCTGCAGAAACTGGCTAGCCAGTTTTCCCAACACCATTTGTTAAACATGGAATCCTTGCCCCATTGCTTGTTTTTGTCAGGTTTATCAAAGATTGTATAGTTGTATGTACGTTGTGTTGCCTCCGGTGCCTCTGTTTTGTTCCTTTGGTCTATATCTCTGTTTTGGTACCAGTACCATGCTGTTTTGATTACTGTAGCCTTGTAGTATAGTTTGAAATCCGGTAGTGTGATGCCCCCCGCTGTGTTCTTTTTGCTTAGAATTGACTTGGCTATGCGGGCTCTCTTTTGGTTCCATATGAAGTTCATGGTGGTTTTTTCCAGTTCTGTGAAGAAAGTCAATGGTAGCTTGATGGGGATAGCGTTGATTCTGTAAATTACTTTGGGCAGTATAGCCATTTTCACGATATTAATTCTTCCTAACCATGAACATGGAATGTTTCTCCATCTGTTTGTGTCCTCTCTGATTTCGTTGAGCAGTGGTTTGTAGTTCTCCTTGAAGAGGTCCCTTACGTTCCTTGTGAGTTGTATTCCAAGGTATTTTATTCTTTTTGTAGCAATTGCGAATGGCAGTTCGCTCTTGATTTGGCTTTCTTTAAGTCTGTTATTGGTGTAGACGAATGCTTGTGATTTTTGCACATTGATTTTATATCCTGAGACTTTGCTGAAGTTGTTTATCAGTTTCAGGAGTTTTTGGGCTGAGGCGATGGGGTCTTCTAGGTATACTATCATGTCGTCTGCAAATAGAGACAATTTGGCTTCCACCTTTCCTATTTGAATACCCTTTATTTCTTTTTCTTGCCTGATTGCTCTGGCTAGAACTTCCAGTACTATATTGAATAGGAGTGGTGAGAGAGGGCATCCTTGTCTAGTGCCAGATTTCAAAGGGAATGCTTCCAGTTTTTGCCCATTCAGTATGATATTGGCTGTTGGTTTGTCATAAATAGCTTTTATTACTTTGAGATACGTTCCATCGATACCGAGTTTATTGAGCGTTTTTAGCATAAAGGGCTGTTGAATTTTGTCAAATGCCTTCTCTGCGTCAATTGAGATAATCATGTGGTTTTTGTTTTTGGTTCTGTTTATGTGGTGAATTACGTTGATAGACTTGCGTATGTTGAACCAGCCTTGCATCCCTGGGATGAATCCTACTTGATCATGATGAATAAGTTTTTTGATTTGCTGTTGCAATCGGCTTGCCAATATTTTATTGAAGATTTTTGCATCTATGTTCATCATGGATATTGGCCTGAAGTTTTCTTTTCTCGTTGGGTCTCTGCCGGGTTTTGGTATCAGGATGATGTTGGTCTCATAAAATGATTTGGGAAGGATTCCCTCTTTTTGGATTGTTTGAAATAGTTTTAGAAGGAATGGTACCAGCTCCTCCTTGTGTGTCTGGTAGAATTCGGCTGTGAACCCATCTGGACCTGGGCTTTTTTTGTGAGGTAGGCTCTTAATTGCTGCCTCAACTTCAGACCTTGTTATTGGTCTATTCATAGTTTCAGCTTCCTCCTGGTTTAGGCTTGGGAGGACACAGGAGTCCAGGAATTTATCCATTTCTTCCAGGTTTACTAGTTTATGTGCATAGAGTTGTTTGTAATATTCTCTGATGATGGTTTAAATTTCTGTGGAATCTGTGGTGATTTCCCCTTTATCATTTTTTATTGCATCTATTTGGTTGTTCTCTCTTTTATTTTTAATCAATCTGGCTAGTGGTCTGTCTATTTTGTTGATCTTTTCAAAAAACCAGCTCTTGGATTTATTGATTTTTTGAAGGGTTTTTCGTGTCTCAATCTCCTTCAGCTCAGCTCTGATCTTAGTAATTTCTTGTCTTCTGCTGGGTTTTGAGTTTTTTTTATCTTGCTCCTCTAGCTCTTTCAATTTTGACGATAGGGTGTCAATTTTGGATCTCTCCATTCTCCTCATATGGGCACTTATTGCTATATACTTTCCTCTAGAGACTGCTTTAAATGTGTCCCAGAGGTTCTGGCATGTTGTGTCTTCATTCTCATTGGTTTCGAAGAACTTCTTTATTTCTGCCTTCATTTCGTTGTTTACCCAGTCAACATTCAAGAGCCAGTTGTTCAGTTTCCATGAAGCTGTGCGGTTCTGGGTCGGTTTCTGAATTCTGAGTTCTAACTTGATTGCACTATGGTCTGAGAGGCTGTTTGTTATGATTTCAGTTGTTTTGCATTTGTTGAGCAGTGCTTTCCTTCCAATTATGTGGTCAATTTTAGAGTAGGTGTGATGTGATGCTGAGAAGAATGTGTATTCTGTGGATTTGGGGTGGAGAGTTCTGCAAATGTCCACCAGGTTTGCTTGCTCCAGGTCTGAGTTCAAGCCCTGGGTATCCTTGTTGATTTTCTGTCTGGTTGATCTGTCTAGTATTGACAGTGGAGTGTTAAAGTCTCCCACTATTATTGTGTGGGAGTCTAAGTCCTTCTGTAAGTCATTAAGAACTTGCCTTATGTATCTTGGTGCTCCTGTGTTGGGTCCATATATGTTTAGGATCGTTAGCTCTTCTTGTTGTATCGATCCTTTTACCATTATGTAATGGCCTTCTTTGTCTCTTTTGATCTTTGTTGCTTTAAAGTCTATTTTATCAGAGATGAGAATTGCAACTCCTGCTTTTTTTTGCTTTCCATTAGCTTGGTAAATCTTCCTCCATCCCTTTATTTTGAGCCTTTGTGTATCCTTGCATGTGAGATGGGTTTCCTGGATACAGCACACTGATGGGTTTTGGATTTTTATCCAATTTGCCAGTCTGTGTCTTTTAATTGGTGCATTTAGTCCATTTACATTTAGGGTTAATATTGTTATGTGTGAATTTGATACTGCCATTTTGATGCTAAGTGGCTGTTTTGCCTGTTAGTTGTTGTAGATTCTTCATTATGTTGAAGCTCTTTAGCATTCAGTGTGATTTTGGAATGGCTGGTACTGATTGATCCTTTCTATGTGTAGTGCCTCTTTTAGGAGCTCTTGTAAAGCAGGCCTGGTGGTGACAAAATCTCTGAGTACTTGCTTGTTCGCAAAGGATTTTATTCTTCCTTCACTTCTGAAGCTCAGTTTGGCTGGATATGAAATTCTGGGTTGAAAGTTCTTTTCTTTAAGAATGTTGAATATTGGCCCCCACTCTCTTCTGGCTTGTAGTGTTTCTGCCGAGAGATCTGCTGTGAGTCTGATGGGCTTCCCTTTGTGGGTGACCCGACCTTTCTCTCTGGCTGCCCTTAGTATTCTCTCCTTTATTTCAACCCTGTTGAATCTGACGATTATGTGCCTTGGGGTTGCTCTTCTTGCGGAATATCTTTGTGGTGTTCTCTGTATTTCCTGCAATTGAGTGTTGGCCTGTCTTGCTAGGTGGGGGAAATTTTCCTGGATGATGTCCTGAAGAGTATTTTCCAGCTGGGATTCATTCTCTTCGTCCCTTTCTGGTACACCTATCAAACGTAGGTTAGGTCTTTTCACATAGTCCCACATTTCTTGGAGACTTTGTTCATTCCTTTTTGTGCTTTTTTCTCTGATCTTGGTTTCTCGTTTTATTTCATTGAGTTGGTCTTCGACTTCAGATATTCTTTCTTCTGCTTGGTCAATTCGGCTATTGAAACTTGCGTTTGCTTCGCGAAGTTCTCGTATTGTGTTTTTCAGCTCCTTTAATTCATTCATATTCCTCTCTAAGGTATCCATTCTTGTTATCATTTCCTCGAATCTTTTTTCAAATCTTTTTTCAAGGTTCTTAGTTTCTTTGCATTGATTTAATACATGATCTTTTAGCTCACAAAAGTTTCTCATTATCCATCTTCTGAAGTCTAATTCCGTCATTTCGTCACAGTCATTCTCCGTCCAGCTTTGTTCCCTTGCTGGTGAGGAGTTTTGGTCCTTTCTAGGAGGCGATGTGTTCTGGTTTCGGGTGTTTTCCTCCTTTTTGCGCTGGTTTCTTCCCATCTTTGTGGATTTGTCCGCTGGTCGTCTGCGTAGTTGCTGACTTTTCGTTTGGGTCTCTGAGTGGACACCCAGAATGTTGATGATGAAGTATTTCTGTTGCTTGGTTTTCCTTCTACCAGTCTAGCCCCTTCGCTGTACGACTGTTGAGGTCCGCTCCAGACCCTGCTTGTCTGGGGTGCACCTCTAGTAGCCGTGGCACAGCGAGGGATGCTACCAGTTTCTTTTTCTGCTCTCTTTGTCCCAGGATGATGCCTGCCTAATGACAGTCTTTTGGATATAGAGGGGTCAGGGAGCTGCTTGAGGAGACAGTTTGTACTTTATAGGGGTTTAATTGCTGAGCTGTGCACTCTGTTGTTCATTCAGGGCTGTTAGGCTGCTATGTTTGATTCTGCTGCAACACAGCTCATTAAACAACCCTTTTTTTTTTCTCAAATGCTCTGTGTTGAGGGGTTTGGGCTTTATTTTTGGATGTCCGATCAGGTGTCCTGCCCAGCTCAAAGGCAGACTAGCCACTGTTTGGCTGCCGAGGCTCCGCCCTGCTGTTGTGTGATTCGCGCTGTTCCTGCCGGCTCTGCTGTGGTCTCCGCCACGCCCTGCGGCGGAGTCTCTTCGTTGTAGCGTGTTGCCTCAGCAACGGCAGGCTGCGTCAGCAGTGGGCGTGTATCTCAGTAGGGACGGGTTGCCTCGGCAACGGCTGGCTGCGTCAGCAGTGGGCGTGTATCTCAGTTGGGGCGGGTTGCCTCGGCAACGGCTGGCTGCCTCAGCAGTGGGCGTGTATATCAGTTGGGGCAGGTTGCCTCCATAGTGGTGGACGCCCCTCCCCCACAGAGCGTCTCGGACCGTCTGCCCGGGATAGTTTGAAATCGCGGTTTTGTTCGTCCCACTGGGTATCCCAAGCGATCTGTCCCTGCAATCCCCTGGGCTGGGCTACTGTGCAAGTCTCGTTCAGTCTCGAGTCCAGCCCTCTCAAGTCTCAGGTTGCCGGTTCAACAAGGCACCCGGACAAGCGCGCCCTGTGGGGATTGCTGGGTAGGGCCGGCCGCCGCCGCCCCGGCTGCCGGCTTCGCCAGGCAGACCTACTGCCTGGCGTCCCGTGTCTTTTTATACTTGGGAGTTTCCCCGTTCTGTGGGCAACAAAGATCAGTCTGGAAATGCAGCACTGACTCACCGTTTGCGAATTCAACGCGGGCTCCAATCCTGGGTTGTTCTCACAGTGCCATCTTGAGTCCCCTCGGCCCATTATTTTTCTTAGCATTAAGCCACTTCTTCATAGTCAAAGGTCTTAAAACCTATAAGAGTGTTGTTCGGTGAACAACCCATCTTAGTCTAGACCCCTGGCTACCTGGAAAGCAAAGTTTCCTAATCCTTATCTCAACAGAAGATTTTCACTGGAAAGTATAAAACAGGAGCAATGAGTAGTTTATTTTAATATAGTATTAAGTATTGGTTCAATCAACTTTAAAGCTTATTGTCTTAGTTAGAAAAGTGCAAAGAATGTGCAACTACTGTCCACCTAGAATAGAGTTCAAAGTCTGCCTTTGACTGAAGTGTAAGCTCTTTGAATTTCAGGGAGCCTGTCCTTTACTGTTGAATTCCACAGTGTCTAACATAATACTGTGTACACAGCAGAGCTCAATAAATATTTTTTGACTTGACATGATAAATTCATTTTATAAATTCTTAACTAATCTGTCGTCCTTGAAAACAGTTCAAGAAAGTTTTTAAAATAAGTTTACTATAGGGTCCCCTTAATTTTAAAAGACTCCTAGAGTCCTGAAATAAATGTATGAATAAAGAGTTATTTTTGATTGATTGATTTATTTTTTGTGTGGTATTTTTTCCATGGTACAAGAGTATATAGTCAGGGTTCTCCAGAGAAACAGAACCAGTAGGAGATGTAGATATATAAAAAGAGATTTTTTGTGTGTGGTATCAGCTCATGAGGTTATGGAGCTTTGAGAAGTCCCACCATCTGTAAGTTGGAGGCTCAGGAAAGGTATAGTGTCAGTCCAAACTCAAAAGACTGAGAACCAGGGCAGCCAATGGTAAAAGTCCTAGTTTGAGTCCAAAAGCCCAAGAACTAGGAGCACCAATGTCTGAGGGCAGGAGAAAGTGGATGTTCTAGATTAGCGAATCCACTCTTTCTCTGCCTTTTTGTTTTATTTGGGCCCTCAGTGAATTCAATGATGCCTACTTGCATTGGTGAGGAAGGATCATTTGTACTCGGTCTATGCGAGATTCAAATGTGAATCTCTTCCCAAACCCCCTTATAAAAACACCCAGAAATAATGTTTTATTAGCTATCTGGGCATCCTTTGGCCCACTCAAATCACCACATTAAATTAACCTTATGTAGAGTGGCATGTATCTGATTTTCAGACCATTCTTCAGTAAGCAAAATTTATGTTAAAATTAGTTGAAATTTGATTAGAATTTGCTATGTTTAAACTACAGGTTTGTAACTTTGATTAAATTCAGCATTTCTAAGTGATTAGGTAAATGAAATAAATGCTGAAATTTCTGAAAAAGCAATTATAACCAAGGAAAATATTTTTCACCTACTTCCTCAAGATGAAAAGGCAATATTGGAGTTATTCCAATTATAATAGTTAAAGAAAAAAGCCTGATTGATCTCTCTTGTATTGGGTGGTAATACCACATAAGAATACTTCAGACAGTGGAAATACAATAGTAGGTGCAAACAGTATGCAAATAAAAACCTCAGTAGCACATCTTTGAAATGAAGTTTATTTGCTCTTTGAAGAAATACTTCTATATTTTTTTAAATTTGAACATATGAGCAAATAGACACCAACTTTAGGTACTGAAAAACAGATAATGAAATTAATAAAGGTACAAGAATTTGGTAGTTCTATGTTTGATAATATAATTTTAGAGGTTTAATTTGATTTTTCTAAAAGTTGTGCTTTCATATTAAGATCTTATTATTTTTCATTCTTCATTCAGCAAGTGTACTATGTTCTAGTAAGAGGTTTCCTGTGCATCTATTATTGATGGGAGTATAAGCACAACCATTCTGGAAGACAGTTTTACTGGGACTCTCAACTTGTCAAATTCACATGCATTTTGTTCCAACAATTCCACCTCTAATTTGGTCTTTCATAACTAATTTGCACATGTGCATGCTGTTAGGTGTACAAAGATGTTTTCATTGCAATATTTTTTAATACTGAAAAACTAGCAATAACATATAGACCCATCAATAAGGAACTCGTTAAATAGATGATGAAGCTGCATGCTATGGACACAGGTTTCTATTATTTTCATTATCTTATTTTTTAAAATTTTAGATTCAGAGGATATATGTGCCTGTTTGTTACATGGGTATATGGCATACTGGTGAGGACTGGGTTTCTAGTGTACTCACTGCCCAAATGTAAACAATGTACCCATATTTTCATCATTTTATTCTCTACTCTTATCTGGATGTTGAATATTTCGCAATATTAATACTCTTAAAAAGTAAAAAAAAAATGAATTGTGATGTACTGAGTCTATGAAATTCCACATCACTCTAAAAGAATGGTGTAAATCTATTTGCATTAACTTGAAATTGTATCAATGACAGGTTGCTAAGCAAGTCACAGAACATATAGAGTATGATCAATTCACATAAAAAAATCAAACACATGTAGGGAAGGAATGGCGTGAGTATGAAAAGAGATCTGTGAGATATACACCAAATTATTTTTTATGGCTGCCTTTTGGATTTCAGATTGGAGTGGGGAGAGGCAGTATATTAAGATTTTGCATTTTTACTTTATGGATCTTCATACTTTTTTTTCAATAAGCACGCATTGCTTTTGTTTTGCTTTTTATAAAAATAACAGGAGGGAAAATAATGGGCTCTCCTAATTTGTCAGCCCACATTTTCTCTAAAGTGAATGACTTTTAGAAATTCAGATGGAAATTTAGAATAAAATAACTGGTCAGATTTAGAAAGCAAGATGTATATGCTATTGTAACTGATAAGACATGTGGAAACAGTTTGAAGAAGTGGATTAAACATCTGCATTTATATCTTATTCATTTGTTATGATTATAGCATTGATGTACTAATTGTTTATATAAATTACCTACATTGAATCTTTCAAGTGTTGCTAATAAAAACAAATAAATCAACCATTAAGAAGCACCCATTATGTATAATTTACTTTGCTTAAATTTAAACTGGATTTCAGTTAAACACAATGAACACTGGACAAGAAATTCCAGTTGTAACTGAGAACGTAATTTTGTCCAATTTCAGACAAGAGGATACCTCTGAAGTCGGTTGACTTTTCTTTCATACATCTGATAGGTAATAGTTTTAACCTGCATTTTACCTGTCAGAGATGTTGTTAATGGCAGGATCATGTGTGATCATATCTTATTCATCTGCTTCCGCCTAGTTCAGGGTCTGATACATAGACGTGTTCAGTACTTCATTAAATTGGTTTTTTCCCCTGCTACTATAGATTGCATTTTAGATATTCTCACATGAATTCTTTTTAAAGGACACTGGATCCAAAATCCTATAATAATACATTGTAAATTAACACTGATCTTGACCTAAGATTTCTAAATTTTGAATCCTGAAGTCACGTCTTTATAGCCAAGTTACAAATTTGGTTAATCCAGGGTAAAGATCTCATTTCATACGAAATGATGCTGCCACTTCACTCTCTATTCTCTGGCCATGCTTGCCTTCTTCCAGGCTCTTGTACTCACCAAGCTAGGTCATCACCAGCATAGGGTTCTTTCATTTGTTTTCCCTTGTTCCAAGACCTCCACATAGGTAGTGCCTCTATATGATTCAGGCCTGAACACAAACATCGCTTCCTTGGTGAAATTACTAACCAATTTAAAATAGCTCTCAACACTCCCAGCCAACTTCTACCCTTTCTAGTCTCTCTTGTTATGTAACCCTGACTTACTATTTTCAAAGCCTTTATTCATTACCTGAAATTATCTTGTTTATTTATTTGGTTCCTTTGATATTGACTCTCTCTCCTTCTTCCCTGGTCAGAGGTAAATGCCATAACAGTGGAGGCCTTTCTTGTATGGTTCATTTTGGATCTCCCATGCCTAAAATACTGAGTGCTGTACTCACAGATGGCATTCAAAAAATCTGAGAATGCACATAGTAAATATGAAACAGCAAGTGCACGTCTGCATTAATTCCTTCCTTGGCTCCTTGAATTATTTCTGTCATGGTAAATATTTTACATTTCCAAAGGATAGTCCCAACTTCCTTCAAAATCACTTAATTAACAGTCAGACCATAGCATACGATTTCATCAGCTTTCTCAATTGTAAAACTATTATACTACTATGCACCTACTTCAGAAGGTTGTCATGAAAATTAAGGAAGAACATCAAATCCATGGTATGTGGATGCAGAGGGCTCAGTTGGCTTACTCACTGGCAAACTGCGTAATTTAAATGTCTTTACAAAAAAGGTATCTACTAAGGCCAGGTGCAGTGGCTCAAATCTGTAATCCCAACACTGTCAGAGGCCAAGATGGACAGATCAGTTGAGCCCAGGAGTTCAAAATCAGTCTGGGAAACACGAGGAGACTCTGCCTGTACAACAAATACAAAAATTAGCTGGGTATGGTGGCACATGTCTGTAGCACAAGCTACTCAGGGGCTGAGGCAGAAGGATAGCTTGAGCCCAGGAGGTTGAGGCTATGGTAAGCTAAGATTATGCCACTGCACTTCAGCCTGGGCAACAGCTTATAAAAATATAAGGAATCAACTACTATTTCAAATCATGCATTTTGGGTAGGGTTGGAAGTAATGGCTGGTAGAATCAAAACTGTGCTGGTTATCAAGAAGTATAAGATAGGCTAAGCACAATGGCTCACACCTGTAATCCCAGCACTTTGGGAAGCGGAAGTGGGAGGATGGCTTGAGGCCAGGAGTTCAAGACAAGCCTGGGCAACATCTCTACCAAAAATTTAAAATTAAGAAATTAGCCAGGCATGGTGGCATGCGCCTGTAATCCCAGCTACTTGGGAGACCGAGGCAGGGAAATTGCATAAGCCCAGGAGTTTGGGGTTACAATGAGCTGTGATCACGTCACTGCACTCCAGCCCGGGCGACAGAGCAAGACTCTCATTTAAAAACAACAACAAAGTATGACAAAATAAGTGGCAAGCTTCCTTTAACACATGATCTCTGAATGTATGCCCAGCTTGGTGAGCAGTGTAGCCTTGAAGAAAAGCTGGGTCTGTCCTCACTCAGGAAAGTAGAAGTGGCTCATAAAAGATAAGACTGAAAGGCAACACCAAAATTACTTGAGTAATTCTACTTCCATCTATGAAAACCACATTATCTACATCACGGACTAAGTTTCTACCAATAAATAAAACAATGAATATTGAGCAAAGTCAATATCATTTGCCTTTTAAAATAACTAAATTTCCTAATTCAAATGGAAGTATGAACAGAGAAGATTCTACTTTGTTTGCATTATATAGGCAAATCTATATAGCTCTATAGCTCAAAAAGATAAATCAGGAAAACATTCTGATCTTAGCTATGTCAAGTGTGTCAACAAACCCAAGTGGCAAATATGGAATGGTATTTAGAAGAAAATGGCAGACCAAGCTAAAGTGGTGATTTGGTATCATATGTCCTGAACAAGATGAATGTCAAAATAGTGTACCTTGGCAGAGTGTTTAATAGGAAAAAATTAATGCCCATGCTCCAAAGGCTCCACAGCCAAAATGGAGTAGTCCATTTTAATTTTCAGAGGAATTTGGTGAACAAATGACTAGATATCCACCAAACCTGATACTAATGAAAAATACAGTGCATTCTGAAAAAATCAATATATAGTTTGCCTGAAGGTATCCCAAAGGAAACATTCAGTTATTGAGGTTTAAAATACGTTAGCCCTAGAATAATAAAATTCTTGAATTGCAGGCGTTTGCAAGAACAGCAAAGGGGTTAAAGACATTTTATATTTTATCAAAGCTTTAAAACTGCTGTGCAGAGTTTTTATGCATTTCCTATTTTTTCCCTGCTGCATCTTCATGCAAAAGCCATCACCAATTCCTGAGAGCATTGCTTTACTGTTTAGACCTTCTTAATTTGTTTTTCAAATAAAATATCCTCAGTCCCACTTCTACCTGGCTTCCACAGGTTCACAGGGTCACTAAAGATTGGGTTGGAGGATCTGGGAGTACATCTTGAGGAGCAGATATTTGTCACAATATCTCAGGCTTGTTAGTTGTTTTGTTTTGTTTTGTTTTTGGAAAATAAATACTTATTCAGCCAAGCCATTTTTGGCTTCAATTTTGCTTATAAATCTTATTTTGTCTAATGAAATGAAGAAAAATAGGGAATTCTCTATTTAAAAAATAAATGCAACAAAAATGTCAAAATGCAAATATAAGGGGCTCAGACTGTCTCTTAGCTCGGACCCAAAGAGTTGAAAATATTTCTAGTGATCTCTTCATCAAACTTCCCTGAAAATGAAAATGACTCTTCACTTTGGTCCACCATGAAGAAAGTCAAAACAGACTGTCTATCCTTCAAGGTGCCCATTGCACAAATTTCCCCAGAGAGATTACAGAAGTTGATTTTATAGGCCACAAATTCTTAGCAGAGTGTCCTGCAGCTATGTTGAAGTAGTAAATCTCAACAAGTGCTCTAAACTGAAGTAGTAGGAAAGTATTTGCCATGCTCTGGTAGGTTTTATCAGTAAATCACCTACAGATGATATGAGGAGTGAACTCCAAAGTCCTATATTCCTCATATATGTGCTGCTAAAATTGTGTTGAAATTTGCCCCCGAGATTTGCGCTGTCCTTTAGAAACTATGGTAGTGAAAAATAGCACAAGATTCCCAGTCTTAAGAATCATCACAATCCGTTTGAAAATCTTACTCGAATTCTAGTCCACTCACTATGGTTTACTTTAATATTATTAATTAATGAAACATAAAATATGACCATTTGGGGTCGGGCACGATGGCTCACGCCTGTAATCCCAGCACTTTGGGAGGACAAGGCGGGCGAATCATGAGGATCAAGAGTTCGAGACCAGTCTGGCCACATAGTGAAATCCGTCTCTACTAAAAATACAAAAACTTAACCAGGTGTGGTGGTGCATGCCTGTAATCCTAACTACTTGGGAGGCTGAGGCAAGAGAATCACGTGAACCCGGAAGGCGCAGGTTGCAGTGAGCAGAGATCAAACCATTGCATTCCAGCCTGGGCAAGAGTGTGAGACAGGGTCTCAAACAAAACAAAACAAAACAAAACAAAACAGAACCATTTCTGTGACAATTTTCAAAAAGAACTTCACTAAATACTAAAGAGAACGAAAAGTAAATTAAGGAAAGACTATAATTGCCGTGAATACTTGAAAGTGACAGCAGATCATTTTGCTTCTGAATTTTTATTGCATAAGAACTTCTTGTTATTTTACTTAGTCATTTGAGCTACACTAATCCATTTTCTCTCAGAAAAAAATATGATAAATGGAGTACATCAATATTATAAAATAACGGCACTGAAAATTTTAAAAATGAAGCCAAAAGTAAACTTTGAAATGAAATGTGAATTTTTAAAAATGTCTAATATAGATGCAGTAAGAAATAGTATGAAATCTACATGTTTTTATAGAATATATAAAAGTTTATACTAAATATATATAACTTTTCCTGAGTAATACATTTCATAGTATTACATAGAATACTGTCTGGTTATACAGTTGCTGCTTTCCACCTAATTAATGAATGACTATGATGTGGTATATATTTAAGAAGTAGCACTATGTAGTGGAAAGAACTGCTTTGAGAGCAAGCACATCAGTGCTAGATATGACCACTTTCTAGTGGTATGATAATGGGCAAATTGCTTTATCTCTATGAGGTTACTGTGAGGATTAAATAAGAGAATATGTGCAAAATACTTGATTCAGAGTTAGCCTCTAGCAATCAACAGTGTGTATCTCATTTGCAACTCTCTTTCTTTATGCTGCATGGACATTTATTCCATATTTTTAGATATTAACAGCTAACCAAAACAGTTGATGGTTTTGGCAGACACTTAGATTTTTAGAACAATGTCATACAGTCTTCAGTGAATATCACAATCTATGCATGAACCTGGCATATGTCAAAGATATACAATTTTTTCAGAGCAAGTTTGTTTGTTAATTAGGCAAAAAAAAAAAAATTAAGACCAACCTGTTAGTAGTTTTTGGAGTTAATGCTTTGATTTCTATCGTTTCTATTTTTTACAACCTGTTAACTCATTTATTTAAAAACAATGTATAAACAAAATTTAATGATAAATTTAATATTGTTATTTTAATAACTTCTAGAAGATACCTTCATATAATTAAACAATATTTGTAAGCTATTAGGAAGGGATATATAAGTAAAATGCATTGAACAAGTTGTCAATTAAAATCATTTTACAATTCAATGCTTGACTTAAAGCTGATTAATACTGCTATAGAAAAGTAGATAAAGTTTCAAGTAAAACTATGTAGAAGAAAGTAACACTCTGATATAAAAATACAGTGAACTCTGAGTTAATCTTACTTATTTACCTCAAAAGTCCCAAGATAGAACACTGAATTCAGAATAATGTTCTGGATGAAGTTCTCAGTGTCTGCTTATTTTTTAAAATTATGATAGAGTTTTTCTGATCTTTTAACACTCCAATCATTTTTGCTCCAGCAATACTTTTCTAGTTCTTAAAATACTCTGTGGAATTTACAATAAGGTTAAACACAACATCTATCTTTGAGGTCTTCCTCGGGCAGAAGAAGAAATATAAAAATATTAATTTTATATATCATGGCCTGAAGAAAGCCTAACAGCCAAAACATCACCTTTAACTCAGTTTCTATTTTTGAGTAGTTTATCAACCAAGCCCCTCCTTTATTCTTTGGTCTAAAAACCGGTTTGGGATTCACTGTCAGTATTTTAAATATATTCTGGCTCTTTGGGGTCTCATTACAAAGTCTCTCAATATTACAAACCCTTTTTCCTCCTCATTGTACAATAGCAAATGAATGCTAATCCAGTTACAGAAGGGACAGTGCAACTGGCTATTTATTTAGGTTCAAAATTTAAGATTCACTTTTATGGTATGTGTATTTTCAAACCATTCATTTGAAAAGAATATTCTTTCTATATTAAGTAATAAGCTGGGTCATAACCATATAGATACTCATTAATTCACAACTTGTCCTAAACCTGGGATTGTTCTAAAGGCAAATGCACAGAGTGCAGTTGGTTTAGAAGTATGGACTTGAAGGCTGGGCACAGTGGTGCATGCCTGCAATCCCAGCACTTTGGGAGGCCAAGGTGGGTGGATCACCTGAGGCCAGGAGTTCACAAACAGCCTGACTCACATGGTGAAACCCCGCCGTCTCTACTAAATACAAAAACAATTGCTGGGCATGGTAGCACATGCCTGTAATCCAAGCTACTTGGGAGGCTGAGACAGGAGAATCACCTGTACCTGGGAGGCAGTGGTCGCAGTGAGCCGAGATTGTGCCATTTCACTCCAGCCTGGGCAACGAGAGCAAAACTCCGTCTCAAAAAAAAAAAAGGTAGAAACTTGGTGCTTCACAATCTCCATATTCTGCCGCCAACCAGTAACTAAAACAAAATCTGGCTTAAATGACAAGAAACTTCAAACAATCAAGACATTCTAAATTGTTTATGCCTTTACATTTATTTTTTCTATCTACATGATGGTTTAAAAGTAGTTGGGGGGGGGAAAAAACAAGGAAATGAATGACTAAGTTGCCATCAAGGTACCAAACTCTCTTATACGTTCATTTTAGATGTGCTCTCCTTCACTGATTCTATTGTTTTGTTTTGGGGCTTGGGCATCAATTTGTTTATCGGTTGGTTGGTTAGTTGGTTGGTTGGTTGGATAGTTTCCTCCAGCCCAAATTACTCAACTCAGACCAAATGCTCAGAGCTGTTTGTCAGAAAAACAAATTTATAGCCATTTATTTTCAATACTTAAGTGTTATATTAATGTTTAATGAAATATTCACTCAAATTCAAGCCCCTGGATGTATTTGAGTCCAATTTTAATATGTAAGAGCACTGACTAAGCCACTCATTTTCCCCTAAAATACTTTATCATGAGATACTGGGTTACCAGATCTTTTAAACTTTTTCACAACAAAATAAATATTATTGCCAACAAGTCTGTCTTGAAGATCCCATTTGAACACTACTTATATATCAGAATTTTAGTTAAAGTACTTTAGAAATCCAGATCACAATTCAAGAGACAGGTTGTATCAGGCAGTGTCCAATCATGAGACAGAATCCACGAGTTACTTGAAAAAAAATTTAATATGAAGAATCATTAGCTATCAACAGATGGTATGGAACTATTGGATATCCATGTACAAAAAATAAACTGATTCATGCCTAACACTGCAAACAAATGCAAAACCAAAGTGAAGGATAGACGAAAAAGGAAAACCTAAAACTATAAAAATTCTAGAAGAAAACAGGAGAAAATATTTGTAAACTTAGGCAAAGATCTCATAGATAGAAAAGCGATGTATTAAAGAAAAAATTGGTACTTCATGAAAGTTAAAGATTTCTACTCTTCAAAAGATATGTTCAAGAGAATACAAAAAAAAAAAACAAAAAACAAAAAAGCTACAGGCTAGGAGAGAATATTGGCAAATCACATGTATTTGACAAATAACTTGTACCCAAAATAAATGTCAAAAACCAAAACTCCTTAACATTATAATCAACAGTCTACCTTTTTAAATGTGCAAAGGATTTGAACAATCACTTTACCAAAGATGATGCACTAAATGGCACTAATGCACATACAAAGAAAATTTTCTAAAGTGATGGATATATTGATGATCTTGATTGTGATGATGGCTTCCTCAATTATCAGGAAAATGTAAATGAAAACCACAAGGATATACCACTACATACTTATTAGAATGTCTAAACTTAAAAAGGGCCAGGCCCAGTGGCTTCCACCTATAATCTCAGCACTTTGAGAGGCTGAGGTGGGCAGATTATTTGAAGCCAGGAGTTCAAGACCAGCCTGACCAACACTGCAAAACCCCGTCTCTACTAAAAATACAAAAATTAGCTGGGTGTTGTGGCTCATACCTGTAATCCCAGCTACTCCGGCGGCTGAAGCAGGAGAATCCCTTGAACCTCCAGGAGGCGGTGGTTGCAGTGAGCCAAGATGGCGCCACTGCACTCTGGGCTGGGCAACAAAGTGAGACCCTGTCCCACAAAAACAAAACAAAGTTAAATTAAATTAAAAGACTGGACATACTGTGTTACTGAGGATGTGAACCTAGAGGTCTCATATACCGATGGTGTGAATAAATACTAATACGGTACAACTTTTAAAAATGTTTGGTGGGCTGGGTGCGGTGGCTCACGCCTGTAATCCCAGCACTTTGGGAGGCCGAGGCGGGTGGATCACAAGGTCAAGAGATTGAGACCATCCTGGTCAACATGGTGAAACCCCATCTCTACTAAAAATACAAAAATTAGCTGGGCATGGTGGCACGCACCTG
The DNA here is from genome assembly GCF_049354715.1 of Callithrix jacchus. NCBI lineage: Eukaryota > Metazoa > Chordata > Mammalia > Primates > Cebidae > Callithrix > Callithrix jacchus. The sequence goes on along the minus strand of NC_133503.1, from coordinate 122,165,967 downwards.
TAGTCCCAGTTACTCGGAGGCTGAGGCGGGAGAATTGCTTGAACCCAGGAGGTGGAGGTTGCGGTGAGCCGAGATCTCGCCATTGCACTCCACCCTGGGTAACAAGAGCAAAACTCCGTCTCAAAAAAAAATAATAAGTTTGGTGGTTTCTTAAAAAGTTAAACATACAACTACCATATAATCCAACCTTTCCACTCCTAGGTATTTACCCAGGAGAAATGAAAGCCTATGTTCATACAAATGTTCATAGAGACTTTAATTGTTAAAAACTGGAAAAATCCAAATCTCTATCAATTAATGAATGGATAAACAAATTATGGTATATCCATACACTGTAAGGCTACTCAGAAATGAAAAGAACTGAACTACTGAAGCACTGAACAGCATGGATGAATTATAAAATAAATATGCTGAGTGAAAGAAGCTAGGCCAAACACAAACAAAGAGGACATATTGTGTGATCAAATTTAGATAGAATTCTAGAAAACACAAACTAACCTATACCTAGGAAGATTAGAAGTTACCTGAGTAACAAGACTAGCAAAAAATACAGTCAGGATGGCTAAAGGTGACCCCAAGAAACCAAAGGGCAAGATGTTTGCTTATGCCTTCTTTGTGCAGACATGCAGAGAAGAACATAAGAAAAAAAACCCAGAGGTTCCTCTCAATGTTGCAGAATTTTCCAAGAAATGCTCTGACAGGTGGAAGACAATGTCCGGGAAAGAGAAGTCTAAATTTGATGAAATGGCAAAGGTGGATAAAGAGCGTATGATCGGGAAATGAAGGACTATGGACCAACTAAGGGAGGCAAGAAGAAGAAAGATCCTAATGCCCCCAAAAGGCCACTGTCTGGCTTCTTCCTGTTCTGCTCAGAAATCCACCCCAATATCAAATCCACAAACCCTGGCATCTCTATTGGAGATGTGGCAAAAAAGCTGGGTGAGATGTGGAATAACCTAAATGATAGCGAAAAGCAGCCTTACATCACTAAGGTGGCAAAGCTGAAAGATCAGTATGAGAAGGATATTGATGACTATAAGTTGAAAGGAAAGTTTGATGATGCAAAGGGTCCCGCTAAAGTTGCCCAGAAAAAGGTGGAAGAGGAAGATGAAAAGATGAGGAGGAAGAGGAGGAGGAGGAGGATGAATAAAAAAACTATTTATCTGTAAAAACAAAACAACAACAACAGAAAAGAATTTACCTGAGTAACTTGCAGAAGGCAGGGAGAGGCAGGAGGGCTGAATTATAAAGGAGCAAAAGGAAATTCTTTGGAGTTACAAATATGTTCATTTTCTTAATTGTGACTGTGTTGAAACTATCCAACAGGGTCAGGAGACCATGTCTGGAACTCAGGGGATTCTTTGGGCGCTTCTTAGGGCTAGCATGCCCAGTAGTAAAAGTTAATAAGAAGCTACAATTGGAAAAGGGCAGAATTCAGAACCATCACAAATGAAAATTTGGGTAAAGGACGTTGACCAGCTGAGGTCCTGGCTGAGAGAAGGCAAAGGAAACATGGAATAGATAGTGAGAGAAGCAAGTTATAACTATCAGCTACTGTCTCTGACCAGTTACAGAAATTAAAACAAATTGGCTTTGCATATTTTTTTTCCTTCATTTGATAATTTGGGAATTATCACTATAGCCCATTGGTTCAGTTCTGTTTGTGGAAACAGAAAGCAAAAATTCTGGAAGTGAGTTTTAAATGTAATTGTAAGAGGAGACACTACCACTTCCAACCCTGAATTCTCAGACCCATATATTCTGGCTATGGACGCAAAGCATCACATTTTGATCTTTGATTCAAAGCACATATTGCATTTCCTAAGGTAAAGCCCCATCCTTCAGGGTGTTATCTCTCATCTGAAGTCTAATTTAGTCTTCAGCAGGCAATTCTACTTTTATTGGGCCAACTGTTTTTAGATGATGGGATATATGGTAAGACCACTGAATCCTTGGACATCCCTGCAATTATAATGCCATGAAGTCATTTCCTTTTGATAGGAAGAATGTTGTAGAGGACACCACGACCATGAATACCATTGAAGGCATTCTCCAAGACCAGGTTTGATGGTGCTGGCAGGGAAACTAAATCTATACTTAGAATGCATTTCTTATTCCAGTGAGGACAGAATTAGAAACAAAAACTGAGTCCTTGGGGATAACCAGCCACCCTGGTTCTGACTGGTGACTGCTAGTTCCATCTGGTGCTAGCATATTAAGCAATCAGCAGTAGTGGTAACCAGATCAGCCTTAGAGAAGGGAAGTTGTTGAGTCCATGCTGAGCTTCCATTCCTGCCACCCATGGCCACTTAGTATATCAACTGATTGAGTAAGAACCAGGATGGCTAGGGAAAGAGGCTGCCTGACATCCAAACAATAAATGAGTAAATCTATCTACTTGATTACTGAGTGTTCTCTGCAGTGGATAATTTTCTATGAGTATTCATGTGGGACATAAATATCTTTATACCCTGTAACTATTCTTAAAGGTACCATTTCCCCAGACTTCCTTGTCCAGTTCTTTCTGAATCTCTGATCATCTGATCAAACCATTTTCAACTGCTTATAAATTCGTGTAGATATGTATCCTATGGGTGCAATTGTGTTCCCTCAAAATTCATATGTTGAAGTCCTAAACCCCAGTACCTCAGAATGTAACTGCATTTGGAGATAGGGCCCTTAAAGATATAATTAGGGTAAACTAAAGTCATATGAGTGGGCTCTAACCCAATATTTCTGGTGTTGTTATAAGAAGAGGAGATTAGGAAAAAGACAAGCACAAAGGAAAGACCATATAAATATACAGGGAGATAAAAATAAATATACAGGGAGATGTAAATATACAACATCTGTCAGCCATGGAGAGAGAACTCGTAGAAACCAATGCTGTTGACACCGCCACCCCGGACTTCTAGACTGCAGAATTGTGAGAAAATAAATTTCTACTGTTTAAGCTACCCAGTCTGCAGTACTTCATTATGGCAGCCTTAATAAACTACATCAGTGTAGTTCTACTCATCTCTCAAGTCAGACAAAATGGATAGCCAAATGGACAGCTTGAAATTCTACCCACAAGAAAGATTGCCTTTCATCAAATATTCCTGTAGATCAAAACATTCTAATTACTACTATGTTGCTGCAGCCCTTTGCAACAAATGTGCCCTAACTGTTTTTGGAAATTGTCCTGCCATTTGACCTAGAAAAGACAATCACCAGAAAGCTGTTCAAGAATGCAGGTGCTCCTTTCACTAATGCCCTTCTCTAAGCCTTTGTAAAGTGTGTGTCCTCTGGGCTGTCTGAGGTGATGTACTTAGGTAATAACTATGCACAACAGGCATGGCAAGTTCACTCCAATGTTCCTATCTCCATAAACCCTTGGCTTCTACTACTCCAAAGAAATTCTGGCATATTTTCATCATTATATATAGGCCACCATTGAGTCTAAGTTTTAGTCAACCAAATAGTTAGAGTCACTTCCAGCTGCACAAGCTAATACATTAAATTCAGAATCTCTCGTAAGAGTATCCATATCAATAAGTGTGGCCTAACCCAATGTTATAGTGCTTCCTCTTTGGTCCAATACCCTTAAGAATTCATTCCTGCCTGTATTTCCCAGATTTCTTCCAACATATATTAGCAAAACTCTGCAGTTATCTTGGTGCATGTGCTATTTCCTCCTTGGTGAAACTTCAGACTTGTATTCCTGGAACATACTGGGATATGACCCTAGCAATGAATCTAGTGACAACAAAGAATGATTGGGGTGGGTCTTGAAAAGAAAGGTCATTCCCTTGCAAAGCAACTGCCCTGGGTAGGGTTATCAGGGGATTTTCAATCAGGAGATGCCTACTCTTAGACATGAAAAGGCAACAGGAAATAAGGTTATTTTAAGGCTAACATATAAGCTCTCAGGTTATCTCACCATGTTTTAAACCAAGAGTTAGAAACCTGTGCTTCTCATTTGCTTTCTATAAATGTTCCAGGTTATTCAAAAGAATCCATCCCATACCAAGGTCCTTTTAGTTACTAACATAGCCATAGTGGCCAAAAGTGGCATTTGCTTAGTCTTTCAAAATGCTTGTTTCAGAAGATACTTAATTACAGTCAACTATAGGTGATCATTTAATTAATTTTGATGCTACTACATGCCATGGATTGCTAGTATTTCATATCCTATTGGTACAAAGTTCACCATTTTATTCAAGCCTAAGGACATGTCCAAACCAACTCCAAATCCCATTTTTATAAAATACTCTGAAAATCATTCCACTTTATTTAGTATATATCCAACTTATTTCCTAATCTATAAAATGTGATTGATACCAATAATTGTATAATAAAGGATGACCAGTAATAAATTGCAAAAATGTTTTGAAATGTGATAAACTCTCATGTGAATCACTGAAAAAGCATTTTTCTTACTTGTAATAAGTCTGGTATAGTGATTGAGAACTAACATTTAAATGATAAATCTCATGCTTATTTCAAACCAACAATTATGTGCTAACTTTCAAGGAATTTGTATCTAGCTAGGCCGCAGATTGACTCTGTTCTGATTTTAGATTAAAAAGTGCATTTTAATTTCCACTTTGATTTTGTATAAATTATTTTTTACTGTCCTAAACTTACAGCTATTTGGGAGAAAAGAACAAGGCCTGTAATCTTTTCCCTAGTTATCGCATTAGAGTAAATGGATTTTTTTTTTTATTTCCCTTCTTTCTAATTCCCTTTAGTAGGTAAAAGAAAGAAAAGAATTCTCTAGAATTCAACTTTTACTAAATAGTAAGTTTGCAAGCATCAATACTACTTCTAGAGCTAAAACAAAATAAAAATTACAAAAACTAGTTCTAGAACTGTATCTCTTAAGCACAAAGTGAGTTTGCAAGACAGATGATGCTTTTCTAAATTTAAACAATGTTCATAAAAGAAAGTTTAACTCTTACAAATCTGTAGGTTTTGTTCTGGAACGTAGATATTGGATAGATCCAGTTCCCTGAGAGTCATGAATATCACAGTGTAAACAAAATGTTTCGTAGAATATGACTCAGCCATTTAAGTAGGTAATAATGTATCAAGTTATACAAATTTTTTTGCTCTACTTACTTCAACCGTCACAATAGTAGAAAACAATGGATAATCTCTAATTTGTAAATTGACTTTTTTATTATATCAACTTATGTTGTAAAAGGTTTAGTATAATATATTTCATTAAACATTTCAAGTATGTTAAATCAAATTGATATTGACTACAGTAGCATAACTGAGGCATTACAAAATATTAAAATTACTACATCAGAAAACAGAATTATGTGGTTTAAGTAATTGTATAAAAATTGTGTAATCCAGTGGTTAATTCCCTGGCTGCATATTAAATTTATATTGGGAATTATTATTATTACTTTTTAAATGATGAGGCCCCATCTAAATTAGAAGCTTTTAAGGGTTGTGCTCCAATATCGGTAGTTTCTAAAAGTTTCTCAACTGAGGTTGCGAACTACTGCCACAGACATCTGTATTGACCTTAATCAAAAAATTATACTATTTTCTCAAAGTTTTTTTAAGAAATTATCAGTTGAGAAATCAAATGATAAGTTGAACTACTGTATAATAATCAGCTTCAGAGTGGCATATTTCCTATCAGTCAATTTTTCATGTAAGATTTGAAAAACATTAAACAATTTTTGCTCTTAAAATTTTATACTTGATTAAAATCAATCTCATTAGTACTTTTTTCTTTGTTGTTTTTACTGTTTACATTTTTTTTTAGTGTTTCTTCCATATACTCTAAAAAGTAAGATAGAAATTTAACTAAAATAGATAATCCTCTTTATTTCATTTATATATTTATAGGGGGTTTTTAGAGAATCCTGATAGAGTATTACTCAGTAGTTAAAAAGACTGTTTTTCACATTTAAACATTGTCACACATTAAACAGAGTTAAATAAAATAAAAGCAATGTATGCTATCCTAGAAAAATAATAATACCACTGTATAGCACTGTAACAAAGAATGAATAGAACTGAATCTTATTTTTATGAAGAAAGGCTTCTCTAAGAAGTATGCTTCTAAAAACTGAAAGCAACTATTATTTATGGATAACTCATTTTAAAGTTAAAATCACTGTGATATTCCAAAAGATAAAAAATTAACTTTTAATATTAACATATCAAAATATTAGATATAAAATGTTTATGAGATTACTTATAATAAAATATTACATTTCAACTATAATTACAGTAAAAATTCAAGAATTGGCATATCTCCATAAAACTTCTTTAAACTTAGATGTGAACCTTTCTACTTGTAGTAAGTCAATAAAAACCCCTGTCCTGAGGTTCTAATAAAATCTTACCTTAAGTCCTATCATCAGTGCCCCACATCACACTCACCACAAGATTATTTTATGCCTGATTGGCCTTGGCTCAGGATTGCTATCATGAGAGTAACAAATGGTCTGGCCATACAGATAGAATTTTGTTTTATGATATGATTTCAAAGATAAAACTATCAATTGCTTCCCAAGTTTTCCCCTTCTTACCTGAACTTCCACAATTAAAAACCTACCTCATAGGTTATAATGAGGGGTTAAATGAGTTAATGTTTATAAAACCCACAAAACAGTGAGGGAATGTTAACAAAATTTTCATTCTTTCAACCTACAGTATATTTTAAGAAATATGACATAGCTATGCTTTGAATGCATATGTCCTGAAAAATTTATATGTTTAAACTTAGTCCCCACATGCACCAGTATTAAAACCTGGAGCCTTTGGGGAAGTGATTAAATTAGGAGGGCTCCTCCTTCAGGAATAGGATTAATGCACTTATAAAAGAGGCTTCAGAGAGGTGCCTACTTGTCCATCCCTTTTCCTCTTCTGCCTTTTTTGCTATGTGAGGACACCCTCAAGAAGAGGCCATAGATAAGACAAGCCCTCACCAGGAACCAAATCAATTGGCATTGTGATCTTGGACTTCCCAGCCTCCAGAAGTGTGAGAAACAAATTTCTATTGTTTATACATTACACAGACTAATGGATTTTATTATAGCAGCAGGAATGGACTAAGACAGACATAAAACTATAATTTTCACTTTGGGGATTAGTATCTTTCAATCCTATCCCTAGAGCAAGGATAAATACAGCCAAATTGGAGAGGACAAGAAAAAAATGGGTATCTTCTAAAAGTGAAAAGGGTGCAAAAAGAGAAAAACAACTGTGAAGGTAACAGGCTCAGAACAAAAAGATCTACTACTAAAATACAAGATACAAATGTCCCTCCCTTCACAACTTCGCCCAGTATCAATTTGCCATCCATGCAATTGGGCAACGTGAAACTGCAGCAACACAGCCTGTTCAATTCTTCTGCAGAGCACACAGAACCATTAATTCATTTTTGTTCTTAAATTCAGAGGCTTAAAAAAAGTTAGCACATATTTCATTGAAAAATGCTTGAGTGCTAAATTTGAGTTATGTTATTTTAATTTTCTTTTCATCAAAGACACCTCTTCCCACACATTTAGACTTAAGGTAAAGCAAAGTTGTCGCATATATAACATTAGGGTTAATATGTTTAGATAGTTAACAATATCACATGTAGTGAACAGAATTTCAATGCAAATTTTCTTTCCATAAAATTAAAGGTAAAATTTCACAATAAAATTGATATTTTTGTCAAGAAATTCAAATATTGAAAGCATCATAAATGTAGATATAATTTTTAAATATGTAAAATTTGAAGCAGCAAGTATGCATGTTTATAAATTGTGCCTACATATACCATACAACTGAATGCAAAATGAAATGTTCAATTCATTTTGGAGATATTAGGGTGTTTTTCCCCATCTTAATTATTGAGATAGACAAATAAATCATAATGTTCTTTAATTGGCTTTTTTGTTTGTTTAAATATAAGCTTATCCTGATCCAGATTCTGTGATATGTAAGCATTTCTCCTTTTGTCACTTCTTTTCTTTACTTAAGTAATTTCTCCAAGCCTAGATTCTGCCTCTGAAACATGAGGCTAACATAAACAATAGAGTTTTCATGAGGATTAAATGTGATGTCTGCAAAGCTTCCAGCACAGTGGTTTCATATAGTTTCAATAATTTCTTTTCTTCTTACTTCTCATTTTCTTCTCAGTTCTAGAACAGTCAGAGTAATTTTAATGGATGATAAAAATGTTTGCTCAATCACACCCCTGATTCATTTCCCAGTTTGGTACTGGTTAACAAAATATTTGATGTTAAGAATTTTCTTCATTATATGCTATTGAGGAAACCCAGGACTTTTACTCACTTACCTAACTGCATAATGTTCCATCTCCATGTTACCAGGAGAAATTTCATGGTTGAGCTGCTGTAAAATTTTCCTTTAGCAGCCACAGTTGCTCCAAGATGGATGATAAAACTGAAGGGCTAGCTTTGGAACTAGAGAGAACCTGACAGCTTCACAGGATGTGTGATTTAACATAAATTCTGATGAGGATAAACAGCAAGAATGACAGGGATTTCAGAATAGGCAGCAATTACCAATCTTTCTCTTAACAGAATAACTGACTGATCATTAGGCTACTGTTGTTGCTGTTCTTGTTGTAGTTGCAGGAGCTCATTGGACAGTAGTTAGGGATTAGGCAGCATCTTCTAATTCCATGAGAACATTCTGGCCTGAAGTTTTAACTGATTCACAAATATTTGGAAATTGGCAAGGTTATTGTTGATGGTTCAAGCTACAGTTTAGACACTGGCTAATTTGTTGAGTGGGGAACCACATATTTGAAAGTTGGTCAAGTACATGAGGTTGTGAGAGAGTTTGTAAAGTAAAGCATAATTGTGAACTCTTTGTCTTCACAACAAAGTTCATTAAATCATTTGAGGCAAAAATAAATATCTTTTGGAGGGAAAGTGTCCATTACTTTCCTGTAAGTTCCCCAAGTATAAATTTTACAAAGAATAAACAATATTAATTTACTGAGCTTAGTTTTTGGCCAAAGATAATCTCAAAGGTTCCAAAATACTTAATGATTTATGTTTAATCCAATTTTTGCATACTTTTGACATTGTATTTTCAGAAAATTGTAAAATAGTAGAAAATGCTCCCAAGCCCAATAAAACTATAATTTGGAAAGCTTTCAAAAAAGCAAACTAATTTTAATTTTAATTTTAAAACAGTTTCCAACCCTCAAGAAACTGCTGGTTATCTCTGGAGAGAGTAACACAGGAGAGCAAGAGGTTTACTTTTTATTATTCAGTCTCTGTGAAACTCTGTTACTTTTGTTTTTGTTTGTTTGTTTGTTTTCTTTGAGACAGCCTCTCTGTCAAGCAGACTGGATTTTTTTTCCCATTTTAGCATTTTTTTTTATTGCGTTTTAGGTTTTGGGGTACATGCGAAGAACATGCAAGATTGTTGCATAGGTACACATATGGCAGTGTGATGTGCTGCCTTCCTCCCAATCACCTCTGTCTGGCATTTCTCCCCATGCTATCTCTCCCCAACTCCCCACCACCTGCTGTCCCTCCCCTATTTCCCCCCAACAGACCCTAGTGTTTGATGCTCCCCTCCCTGTGTCCAGGTGTTCTCATTGTTCAACACCCACCTATGAGTGAGAACATGCGGTGTTTGATTTTCTGTTCTTGTATCAGTTTGCTGTAATGGTGACTACAGCTCATTGTGACCTGAAATTCCAGGCTCAAGCAATCCTCCCAGCTTAGTCTTCCAAGTAACAGACTACGGGTACTTGCCAAAGCATCCAGGTAACATTTTGGTAGTATTTGTAGAGACGGCGTCTGGATTTGTTGTCCAGTCTGGCCTCCCAAAGTGCTGAGATTACAGGTGAAAACTTCTAAAAAACCATGTCCTGGACAGGCACTGACTATTGCTACTATTAGCCTTTAACCCCAGCTACATGGGAGGCTGAGGTGGGAGGATCACTCGAGCCCAGGAGTTAGAGTCCAGTCTGGGCAACATAGTGAGATCCCGTCTCTAAAATATAAAATTTCAAAAAAACCTAAACATGTCCATGTGTGAGTATTTTTTAATTGATTAATTAAAATTGTTAAACAAGTGGCACACACCTTAATCCCAGCTACTCCCAGCTACTCCGGAGGATTTCTTGAGCCCAGGAGTTGAAGACCAACCTGGGCAACACAGTGAGACTCTGTCTGAAAAAAAGTTTTGTTGTTGTTGCTAAACAATAATTTCAAGACTTAATGTGAGTTCCCAAAACTACATTAAGGATATGTGAATCTCAAAAACCAATATTTCTCAAAACTATATGATATAGGCAAATTATGAAAAAGAAAATTTTACTTGATAGGTTAAAATTTTTATAATACAATGAAATTAAAACACCATAAGATGTGAAAGGAACTATCCTGTCAATCTCTGTAGAGTTGCAGTTAGCACATAATAAGAAATTAGAACAATGAATTGATACCTCAAGCTCTCCCTTTCTTGTCTATTACCTTCTTAATGGTAAACCTAAAATTTCTTAGCCCCAGTTCCAATCATTACTGTTGAATAACTCTATTCATCAATCAATACTTGTGATAGCAATTCAAAAATACAAATTTCTACATTCACGCCTAATGCTATTTGTAGTAAAATGGACAGTTTTAAGGGGCTCTTAACATAGTGAGACAGAGTCTCACTATGTTACCCAGACTGGACTCTTAACTCCTGGGCTCAAGTGATCCTCCCGCCTCAGCCTCCCACATAGCTGAGATTATAGCCACATGACAGTCAGTGCCTATTCAGGAAATGTTTTCTAAAAGTTTGCACCTGTAATCCTAGCATTTTGGGAGGCCGGCCTGGACAACAGAACCAGACCCCCATCTCTACAAAAACTACTAAAACATAAGCCAAATATGCAGGTAAGAAATTATTTCCTATATAATGGCATTTGCAGCAACCTGGGTGGAACTAAAGACCAATTCTCCTGGAGTGAAGTAATTCAGGAATGGAAAACTAAACATTTTATGTTCTCACTCATAAGTGGGAGCTAAGCTGTGAGAATGCAAGGGCATAAGAATGATACAAGGGACTTGGGGGACTTGGGGAAAGGTTTGGGGGGCAAGGGATAAAAAAACTATACATAGGGTTACAGTGTACACTGTTTGGGTTATGGGCACAACAAAATTCAGAAATCACCATTAAAGAACTTATTCATGTAACCAAACACCACCTGTTCCCCAAAAACCCATTGAATTTTTGTTTTGTTTGTTCGTTTTTGAGATGGAGTCTTGCTTTGTTGCCCAGGCTAGAGTGCAATGGCACCATCTTGGCTCACTGCAACCTCTGACTCCCAGGTTCAAGAGATTCTTGTGTCTCAGCCTCCTGATTAGCTGGGATTACAGGCCCCTGCCACCATGCCTGGTTAATTTTTATAATTTTAATAGAGATGGAGTTTCACCATATTGGCCAAGCTGGTCGCGAACTCCTGACCTCAAATGATCCACCTGCCTTGGCCTCCCAAAATGCAGGAATGAGCCACCGCGCCCGGCCAAAACCTATTGAAATTTTTTAAAAAAGAAAAGTAATTATTTCCTGTAGCTCTCTCTTTGAACTTGGATGCATAATTATGGAAGTGAAGCATGTAAAGGATCATATTCATATCAGAGCGTTTTGCTCTCTACCCATCTGTCTTTTATAGTCCTGAATAGAGAACCAAGAGAAATCAAGTCAAGATTTTTTGCTCCTATTACACCCAAATAGGTTCATCAATCTCATGTAAATTGATAGACAAGTATATATATCCTGTTATAGGTTTTTTTAATGTAATCATTATGCTTTCATGTATTAAGGTGTTACTTTAAACATTACTTCCTCAAGTAAGTCTTGCCTGACCACCCATTCTAAAGTAAGTCCCCCTTTATATTTTGTTTATCATAACACGGATAACTATCTGATATTTTATTTTATTTACTTGTTTATTGACTATCTTTCCTTTTTAAAATGTAGGTTCCATAATCAGAAATCAGTAGGACCAAAAATAGTACCAGCTTCTCAATAAAGACTTATTGAATGAAGAAATAAGCTTATACTTTTTTAAAAGGAATTCCTATGAACTTGAGCATATAGTGGATAAGTTGACAATCATTTTTAATTTAAGTGTTTATGAAGTGTTACTTAAATCCCAATTATTTCTAGAATTATATGAACACTCTTCAACTAGTCTCTATTCCCTTTCATTCTTTCAACATAACATATTCTTAAATGTGGCAAGCTGCAGATATTTTGGGAGGACTTGTTTCAAATTGAACACACACTAACGGCTAAAATTTCAGCTGTCCTCAAAAGGAAATTGTAAAGAGTGACCATTTGCAGATGTAAACTAATCCATGGGTGACACCTGCTTCTTCCTTCTCCCAGTTTCAGTGTCCATACTTTGGCTTGTTATTCTCTGCTCTTTATACTTGCTTTGGCAAACTCTGCATATTTTTATTGTTCTAGTCTAATCACAAATGTCTATTATGCTTTCCAAATAGAATCATACTCCTAATATCTGGACTTTCTGATTAGCTGTATGATTCTGCAAACTCAACACTTCTGAAAGGAGTTGATTGTTCTTCCCACCCTTCTTCTTCTTGACACCAAGGCCACTACAGTCACTAAGACAAAACTTTGGATCAAAAAATCTATATGTTCTTCTTTTTAAAATGTCTCTATCACATGTGTTCTCTACTTTGTTCCCAACTGCAGGTTCCAACACCTTCCCAGATTATTTCAACAGTCTCCAGCTGTTTCCCTAATTCCCTACTAGGCCCACTGTGACTCACCTAAATATTGATTACAGTGAACCCTTCTTTAAATGCTGCTTACCTCATTTTGTTTTTGTGGTCATATTTTGCTTCATAAACACTTTTAAAATTCACTACAACTACCCTAGTCCAAACCATAATCTTTTCTTAACAATGAACCTCTGCTTCATAACTAGTTTTCCCTCAACCACATTTTTCTTACTCTACATCAAGGGTGTCCAATCTTTTGGCTTCCCTGGACCACATTGGAAGAGGAATTGTCTTGGGCCACACATAAAATACACTAATGATAGCTGATGAGCTTCTAAAAAAATCACCAAAAAAATCTCATAGTGTTTTAAGAAAGTTTACAAATTTGTGTTGGATTGCATTCAAAGTCATCCTGGGCCACATGCAGCCCATGAGCCATGGGTAGGACACGCTTGCTCTACATACTGCAGACAGAATCATCTGTTTAAAGTGTAAATAAATCCAAATATGCCACTCCCTTGCTTACAATCATTCAGTGACTTTCCACTACACTTAGGTCAAAGATCAAAACCCCACAAAGTCTGTCTACCTCTCTAACCTCATCTTAGTCCATCCTACCTTGATTTCCATGTATTTCTATACTCTAATTACACTGATTGTAAAGTTCCTCAAAATGAAAGCCTTCTTCCTGCCTAGGAGCCTTGACACATGCTGTCTCCTTATCTCTAAAGGGCTGCCTAACCCCTACCCTTTGCTCAGTCATCTACTCCTCCTCTAGTTCCCCCTGTCAAACATTATTTCTTAAGGGAAAATTTCTTAAATCCAATCCCTGTCCCAGACTAGTTACACACTGTCATAATTTCCTGCACTTCTCCATTATAGAATGTATCATAGCCATAATTCATTCATAAATTGTGTAACAGTTGTTTAAAGTCTAGCCTCACTACTAGAATATTTCATGAGATAGGGCAAGAATTGGATTTGGTTTACCACTGTTCTCCCATGCTTGGTGCAATACTTCATACACAGTAGCTGTTCAATAAATATTTGTTGAATATATGAAAGAAGAAATCTGAAATAACTGTCCGTAATTTCCATTATCAAGTCTCTCTGCTGGCCAAGTTTCAAGAATATAAATAATCTGGCCTTATCACACCTATCCGCAAATATTAGTCATCATTACTGAATATAAAACTCTTCTGTCTTCTCATTCCCAAAAACATGTTGTGCTACTTCATGCATTCAGGTCAGCGGTGATCGTTTTGTTTTTCTGACCCAAAGTGACTTTCTCCAAATAATTCTTCATTGGATACTAATTTATCTTTACGGTGGATTTCAATAATATACTCATTAATAGGTATCCCACAATTAGTGAATTTAGTCACTCCAACCTGATCTTAGGTTTCTTGAAGTAAACATCATTTCTTTTATTTATTTATTTATTGAAAGACAGTTTCACTCTGTCACCCAAGCTGGAGTGCAGTGATACCATCTCAGCACACTGCAACCTCTGCCTCCTGGGTTTAGGTGAATCTACTGCCTCAACCTCCCAAGTAGCTGGGACTACAGGTGCCCGCCACCACGCTCTGCTAATTTTTGTATTTTCAGTAGAGATGGGGTTTCACCATGTTGGCAAGGCTGGTCTCAAACTCCTGGACTCAAGTGATCTGCCCCCTCAATCTCCCAAATTGCTGGGATTACAGGCATGAGCCACCACACCTGGCGTGAGCATCTTATACTTTTTCTAAGTCCTCTTGCAAGGCTTTCTGTCTCTCAAGCCTACACTCCCCAACATGTAAGTAGCCCCTAGAATTATATATTCATAGGAGGTAATGAATAAATACTTGCTGGTTAGATTTAATATTGGTTCAGAAATTTTAAATTGATTTCCTCATATTTATCTCTACCTTTAATGTAGTTAAAAGCAGTATGGCCACTTGTACATTAGAGGTTTCTTTTGTAATTAAAAGACAAAAGCCTAAAAGTGACCCAGATAAGATATTTAATCTGAATTTTCTGCTTTGCTTTATAATAAAGTCTGTTGAAAATAGCACTGTATATTCAAATTTTACCAGAGTCCAGGGTCAGTTACAGTGTTTGTGACAGATGACTTGCAAAGCCTATTATATCTCTCAGGGTATCATTTGGTACCTTTTTGCATCAAAAGATAATTCACTGTAGCTTCAAAAAATGCATTCATATACTAAAATAGTACCTTAATAATCTTGAAAGAGTTAATGAGGTCAATCAAATGCTTAGCCCAACTTCCAAATCAAGAACATTCTCTCTCCATGTACAGAAATAGGAAAGGGCTGCACGTTTTGATGACTCTTTTTCTACCACCTGGTCTTAAGAATATATTTGTTTGTTGCTTATTAACTCAACATTTCACTGTTTGGTTATTTTTAAGAACCTTAGGATCTCATTGGTGGGAACATAATAAGAACCCGAAAAACATTTCATTTGAATTGCCCATCTTACATTTGTTATTTTGAACCCATGTTGTGTGAAATAAGAAAAAGACAAATTTTCAGTTTATACCACATTTCTAATTTCTGCTTGAAAATGCAACTAATGATATAAATTCTCCATGTAACTCTTAGATTTTAGGTTAGACATTTAGAGAGATTAACTTTTAAGTCACAGGAGTACTGTTTAGTAACATGAGATACATCTTTATACATAATTCCCAAGGGATTTATGAACTAAGGAGATTTCAAAAATTGGAACTAATGGAGCTTTCAGAAATGGTCCTAATTTCAAGGAGAAGGTTAAGCCAGGAAGACTCTTATTTCTTCTAACATTAGTTAAAATTTTAAGTATTTTAGGCAATTTATAAGTGGCATGCTTCTATGAGTTAGATATTTTAATCAAGGTGAAATAAAAATATTAAAATTACTTACAAAATATTTTTGTTTGGAATACATTAATAATTCCATGTTCTAGGATTTAGTTCCCATGTGTCCAGTTAACTTGGCCCTGTTCCATGGCTATTGACTATTCCCCATATCCAGAATAGGATCTCAACTATATATCCTACAAATGGCCTTGAAAGCTAGCTGAGAGGTTGCTTGCAATTGCATACTCACTTGCAAATAAATCAATGATCTTACCCTACCTAGGAAGGGTAATCTCTTCCTTCAATAAAGCAGGGCAGCATCAAAAGGACTCCCATATTGGGAGACGCAGTCTGTCTATCAAAATCAAGCCCTTAGATCCAGAGGGTAATAGCTGTCTCAGAAAGATCAATATCTCATTTAAATGTAGTCATTCTTTCATCCACAAATACTTATTAAGCATCTACTATGTGTCTGACACTGTTCTAGGTATAGCATATTTAACAGTGAATGAGACAGGTAAGTCCCCTGCTCTACAAACCTTATGAGTGTCTAAGCATTGGGAAGAGGTGCAGGGGAAAATGATAGGCAAAAAAGAATAATACTGGTTGCAAGGTAGACAGAACAAGAATTTGATGTCAAAACAATTTCAAGTTAAAGGACATGCCATACAAAAAGCCCACCAGGTGCACACTTTTCTTAGTGAACTATATACATATAATACATTATTTAGCTAACTAAATGGATAAGCTAGATAGATATAGATTTGTTTCCACATATTTATTCCAAGCAATCTTTCCAAGATCACACATCCCATGGTATTCCCTGGCCCACAGTGAACAAAGGAATTAGTGTCACATTTTCAAAATGACAGATTACCCATAAAGGTAAAATCGTATATGGTTAATATTAGGTAACTTTTTTATTATGGATGATACATAAGCCAATTACTAAAAATAATAAACAGAGTTAGTAATATGTTCTAAATGAATTTTTAAAATATTTGCTCAATTTCACTTGAGAATGTATATATACACCAATCATTCATCTAGCCTGAATTTTAACTCTGAAAATTCCAGCCAAATTCCTTGTAGAAATAAATGTAAATAAAGCAAAATAGTTCAATAAGTTCTAATAATAGAAGAGCAAATTTTACATAAATAGTCTGTTCCTGTTTGATAGATGGTGTATACACCTTCCAAAATTTATTTAGAATCACCAGGGGTTTTTGGCCAATTGTCTACTCACACAAATATGTTAAATAATAGAAAGTTCTTAAAAAATATATTACTGTTACATTACATATCAATTTACATTCCAAAAAATGTAATATTTCAAAAGGCACAAGTAAACCCCCATTTTATTGTTAATGCATCCATCTACATTGTATACATGCCTTCATATATACTCCACTGTATTAGAAAAATATACTCTCTTAAAGGCATTTAAATAGGCAGAAACACTTTTTACAAAGCATACAATTAATTTATGATCATGTCAGGTGTGTGTAGACTAGAGAATTAATGAAAAGCAAAACATCTTAAACAGTTTTTTAATGTTATGAATTTGATTTTTCAAGAAATATATGTCAATTATTTTCAAAACGGAATGATAGCAATACTTTCTAGAGTCTATCAACAGTATTTAAAATAAGCTACTTATAACTTTCAAATACTGCTTTTACTAGTCATCACTCGTCATTAAATGTAACTGTATATTCAAGAGCTTTCTAATAATAGCCTTTAATTAAACGAAGGACTGTTAGAGGGTTTCTGTTGCCCTTTGAAGTTCTTAATTATTACTTGTATCCAGCCTTTTATGGTACAGTTAAGGTTAAATTAAATAATTTAAATATACCTTGAAGAGAAATGTGAAGACTTTTGCCCATTTTAATTAAATCTCTGAATTTCAGTATTTGAAAATAATAACATATGTTTTGATTTTTTTTCATGGCCGAATGGTAAAATGCTCGCTATATTAAACAACAAAAAAAGAAATGGTAGCTTTGTATGGGACTAATCGCTAAGCAGATGCATGTAAATGAGCTATTTTCTATGCATGGCTTCCAAAAGTGCTAATTAAATAGTTGGTATTCAAGGCTATGCTCGCTCATTGTTTAGTGACACACAAATCCAGCGATGTGTGCCAGCAGACATTTTAAGTTGAATGTTTTCTCCTCTACGGTCTTTGTCATGAAATGGTGGCACCATGATGAGAACACTAGTGTAAGCAAAACATTGAAATATGCTTTAATAATGTTTTAACCATGTAGTGACACTAGTCTAGTTTTCTAATGAATTTTTAATTTCTGTTTTCTTATAAGGGTGATATGAGTTATCGCTGATGCATATTAAATCATATACATGAGTCATTTTCTCTAAATTTGCATAAAATGGCTAAATGCTAATGCACCAAATGGAGCTTACTATATGTGGTACAGCAAATATTCCCTTGAAGATTTTCTGCAATCAATCTCCTGTATTTCATTAGCAACCAGATAAGGTGTGGTCTGCAGAATAAAAAAGAAAAGTGTGTAGCTCATGAGCTTATGCAGCTTCATATGATTTCTACGTGGTGATTAGAGTGGATTCTGCAATTAGAATTTATGTAGGTAAAACACACACGTGCTTCCTTTAAAGGCACAGTGCAACAAGAGTTCTGAATACAGCCTTGCAATTGTTAAACAATGAAAAGGCACCATTCAATTATTGTGATTTTTTTTTACATCTATAATTAAATGAAGGAAAGCCATATTTTAAACTTAGTATCATTTGATCAGCATAACCCTTACTGAAATTTTACAATTTCCCTACAGTATTTATAAAAGAACTTTAAAAAATAACCAAGTGTAAAATGTTTTGTTAGCTGTTTCCTTTTTCCTTGTCAAATAATGGTGAAAAATTTTCTGGACTAATGTTTAACACTTAAAATTTTTTTTCTACCATCAGATACTCTTACTGAACTGGCATTAAGATTATATGCCTTAAAAATTGCATTAGGGTAACAGTATTATTGGGCAAACCAGAGATGTTTACTTGAAGGATAAGCTTGCTGCTTACTCACTCCATTCATCAACCCTTTTCTCATCCCCTATAGTTCCACCATCTGGAATATTTTTTAACCTGGTAAAGAAAAAATTGGGAAAGGGGATGGCTATTTAAAAATAAATGCTTTGCCCTACAGTTATTTTGAATTAGTCTTGATAAATAATTAAGGAATGCATAATATATTATTTAGATGCCATGGTCTTAAGAATTTGAGTGGTATTTCAAGTACAATTATAGTCATTTATTTATCAGTAGAAAATTTACATAATCACACTTCAAAATCCAGTGGACTGGAGAGATATCAGAAAGACATCCATGAATGTGGTAATGACTCCGAGCATTAGATTAAGTTAATAATGTAGTGATGCACATGATATTCTAATATCTAGCACTACAGTATTTGATCACTTAAAATGATAAAAGCATAAATATTTTTCTCTTTTCAAACTGTATTTTATGCAGAAGGGCTCCTTAGAGTATAAAATGCAATTTGAAAAACCAAAATGGAATTAGACAATCTCTAATGAAATAAATAAAGCTAGTTAACTTTTAATAAATAAAGCCAAAAAAATCTTCAATGGCCAAGAAAATAATTTTATCTTAATAATAATTATTGGCTAACAAAAGTAGTGTTCGCTTCATGTATTTTGAACTGACAATATAAACCTAAAGCTGAAGTCCAGAAAAATGACAGAAATTCAAGTCCTCTCTCCTGTCATTGAGCACAGTATGCAAATGGAGGGATTACCTAGTGGAGAGGTAACACACTCTCTGTTAGCTCAGTCATGCTATGGATTCTTCCTTAGCGGCTAGTCCATCTGAGACAAATTTGGCAGAAATATGTGCAGTATTTGTACTGTGCTGTTTAAATCACTGGAATCCCATGTCATATCTGCAAACTGAGATTTCAGACTATAATTGAGCATGAGTCTTCAGTGTGGAAATCTAAGCTACTCAGCAATTTTTAACTTTATTTAGGGAGAGCTAAACTTTTTATTTTTATATTAATCTACATACCTACAAATTGTCGTAAGAGTTACTTTATAAAACAATGTAAATGCAAATTTATCAATTAATTTCTATATCCTTGCTGTTAGGTATTTTTGCTACTGAAACCATACAAAAGGTATATATTACAGACCCCAAAGATGAATTCCTATCAGATTATTTTTCTTCCATCCATTTCAAACCCACTTGCCATGAATTTGTCATATTTAAAGCTTCTAAACAGTTTTCAAGCTATTCCACAAACCATTCAATACCCTCAACTGCAGCTTGCCCATATCAACCAATGCTAATTTAACTTTGTATGTACACCACATATTTCAAGGGTAACTCAATCCATTAAAATAATATATATTGGGTAGCAACTGTGTACAAACTACATACTTTCTAAAACTAAGGCCTAAAATCTATTATTTGAGTTTCTCCCAAAGACTGCTATATTCCTGCAAGTTTCAAGAATTCATAATTCTCATTGAATTAAAAATAAGGACTAAGTCCATTTTATTATTATTATACAAGAGATCTAACCCTGACAAGAAGTAATTCCATAGATTCTGAATTTCAATATTCAGAATAGATGTAATATTACATCTATTATTGTCTTCATGAAGGTTTTATCTCCAAATTAGTTATACAAAGCTTTTATTAGGCCAGTGTTGATAAATACATAAATTAATTATATTTGAGATACTTATTCAGTGAAAATATTTCTAAAGCATACTTGTTAGAAATTTTTCCATCCCAGTAAATTTCACTCATATGTATATATTTGTGTGTATAGGAAGACATTTTTTCCCTAAAAAAAAAAGATTTAAGAGACATTCTGGGTAATATTCTGTAGATACATTTTATGTGGTCTGATTCAGAGAAAGTATTTATTGTCAACCTTTTTTTTTTTTTTTTTTTGTAACGCACATTCCTTTTCTCAAGTGGTTCCTTTTACAGGTTTTCACCAATTATTGAAGTGATTAGCATGTATAGTTTTTTCCAATCTCCCACTAGATATTAATGATATAAAAATAAACATCTTAACCTTGTCAAGTTAAAATTTAAAACTAACAAAAGCCAAGAGCCAAGTTGCAGTTAAAATTCTCCTGATAGCTTGTTTTCCCAGGGCCAGTGACTATTAAAAGAAACTCAGAGAAAACACGAAATCTGTCAGACAGCTACTTAGTGACAGAATTAAATGAATATTGTTGGGTAAGTGTTTTAATAACGCAGCATTTTCGAAGCATTTCCTCAAGATTATTTCTAATTGGCCCTGTCATAAAGTAGTAGCAAACTGCTTTGAAACAGTAATCAGAGCGAAAGTAGTTGAGAAAGCCTGTGATAGGAAGTTGTTAATAATATGCTTCTAAATTTAACTGTGAAATACAGAGCTTGACCACTTTTGTAAAAGTGGAACTGAAAGTAAACGACCTCTGTAATGCAAATTGACCAGTAGCAAGAAAGCCACTACCTTTGGAGTCCCACTATTTCACCTGAGCTTGCAAGAGACCTTGTGCGCCCTTTGATTCATGGAATCAAAACTGTTTTGACATGTTGTCCAGTGCCCTTCAGTGTCACTGAAGCTTAGCCCGCGGACGGCGGTGCGTCCGTGTGCACCTGGAGGCCTGGACCCCAGTCCCAGAGCTCGTGCCCACGCAACAGCAGGACCACCGCGACCTCCCAGGACCAGTGACCGTCACCCGCAAGAAGGATCGGGGCGGCTCCTCCAGTTTCAGCCCTCTTCCCAAGACCTTTTTCCAAGACCCTCTTTCTTAGCCTCATCCGAGGGCCGCAGAGCCAGACCTGCGCCGGGCGAGGTGGATTTAGCCCAGTTAGAGTTAAGATGGTATCATTAGCTGCGCACAGCGTGACTTCCCGCTAATCCTCTCTGCAACTTACAACAAGTTTAAATGTCCATGCATGATGTTATTAACTGGCTTTAGTAAGTGCTTAAGACCCAGATCTCTTTTTAAAGTAATCTCTGAACAAGTTCTACTGTATCCACCCAACAAGGAGATTAATATTTCCAGCAAATCTGATGATGGGGTGAGATGCGCCCTGAGCCCCTGATGGGCAATGGGAGTAGAAGTGGGACTTGCCTCAGGGAAGGGCCCAGAGCGGCAAGCGCTTACCAACGCCGGCCACCGAGAAAAACGTCCCCGCCCCCGCCCCACCCCGAGTTTCCACGCAGGGAGACCCTTTTAGTTAGCAGCTTTTCACTAAGTTAAAAATCGCGTGGGGGGTAAGGGGAGGGGAGTTGGGGGTTACACAGTGTCTTTATCAATGATATTGATCACGTCCAGGGAAGAAGCCTGGGCAAAACTAGAGAAACCGAGTGTCAGCAAAAGAAAGCCTCTTAACCACAAGTTGCGTGCTGCCTAAGGGGACCTGTGGCAGGGGGTGGCCGCTGGGAGATGCCTGACCCTAACGGATGTCCAGGCGTGACTAAACCTCGACGCCACCCCTATTCACAAGCCCAATTCAGGGATTCCCAAGCAACCGCAGACCGGAGCTGGAGCAGAGGCAGTGACCAAGGTCGCTGGTTAGGGGCCGACAGGCGGGCAAAACAAAACAAAACCCAAAAACCCACAGAATAGCCTTCGCGGACGCAGCTCAGCTTGCCAGGCAAAGGACAGGCTCACTATCCGCCCCTGCCGAGCCCCGCGGCGCAGCGCTGGGGTCCCGCAGCCTCCAAGCCTCAGAGCGCGGGCGCGGGAACTTGAGGTAGCGCGAACTTGGGCCGCCTCCCAGCCCGCTACCCGGGCCGCAGCGCGCCCCCGGCCTTCCAGCCGCGCTCCAACGCGGGAGCGCGCGCGCCGGCGCACCAGCTCCGGCAGCTAGGGCAGCCCGTCTCCCGGGAAACACCAATCAGACGTCTGCTTTCCGGCGAAGACCGCTAGCCGCAGCAGCTGCGGGAAGACTCGGGCAGTTGGCGGTCACCGGGAGGCGTCGTCCTGCCCCGCGGCGGGCCAGCCGCCTTCGCCGCTGCCACTGCCTAGGCTAACCGCTTTTGCAGACAGTCACCGAGTCGCCTGTCTCCTCTGTGCACCACCCACGCCAAGTACCTTGCAAGGCGGATAAGCCTGGCTATTTTTAGATCTCCAGAATGCGCTGTGCCCGCGCTCTGCTAAAACCGAGTCAAACCACCAAGCACAGTGATGTGCTGCTCTTTGAACAAATATGGGTCCGAACTCCATATTTCCCCGAAAAAAGTCGATTATCTGCACTTTTTAAAAGCCCTACCCCCTGTGGTCTGACAGTTGGCTGAAAAGCAGAAAGCCACATGCTCCCACCTCAAACATGGTCATCACCTTTCTAAGGAAGTGCACTAACTCTCGCGGTCCTGATTGAGGGCAGACAGATATTCCTTAACATCAATCACAGCTATATACTTTCCATTTCTATTCACCACCTTAGAATTAATGCCACAAAGAAGTCGAACAGTTCCCAGAAAGGATGAAATGGGTTCTCTGAGCAAATGGGAATGGAGGGTTATGCTGATTTCTGTACTAGGTTGTTTAACTTGTGCTAAGAAAGCGATGAGCAGAAAAACAGGGTAACAAAGCCATCCATTAAAATACAGAAACACTGAAGAACTGCCTTACATGCCCCATTGCTGTAGGACCTGTTTAACTGTCTTGAAGTACTCATGTTAAAACAATCGACCTAGCATTATAGGTATCTTTTTACTCAATGGCTGATTCTAATTAGTTCTTAGTCTTAAAGGACACCGTGTCCTGTGTCACCCATTTCACCACTGCCACCTCCAGCACCCATCTAAATGCAACATATTATGGTATATTTTACTTACTGTAGCAAATTAGGGAGGAAAGGGTATCAATATTCTGAAACCACAGTGGCATTTCCAGATGTATAGATTCATAGAAAAAAGCTAGACACATAGTTACACACTCTCATTCATTTTCTAGCCACATTGGAAAATAAAGCCTTTGGCTTCATCTCTCCATTTTTAAAAAGTCGAAATTCCTAAAATGCTAAAATATCTTAAAATGTTTGTATATGTTCATCTATATCTCTTACTTATAATTTAAGTGGTTTCAACAGGCTACACAAAAATCAAACTAAAATTTTATATTTTTCCAAATAAAAAAAGTTATTTTGATTTTAAAAATAAACACAAAGAGCTTTTGTAGAGGAAAATTTACTGTTTAAGGTGACTTAAAGAAAAGTCACTTTGGAAAATATTCCATTTTGAATGTAAATAATGCATTTATCTCATTATTATACATAATAGTAACTTCATTAAGGGACTAATACTGGTGAATATACCCATTCACATTCAGCAAGGACCCTGAAGAAATCTTCCTGTATCTTTTTTAACCTTCATCCAATTTCCATTTTTGTTGTTCTTTTGTATTTTTGTGTGTGTGTGACTGTGTTTATCCTATATCCTTTATTATTCGATTACTGAGAGACTTTTCATTGTTAATTTTCTGGTAAATAAAGTAGGGTAAAGAAAATAAATGGGTTCTATCTTTATATCTACTTTTATAGGTATCATTTTATTGCCCTAAGTTATTTCATGAAAAGATTCCAGATGTCAAAACCTGCAGTTAACGTTCCTGTTTAGAAATACTCAAAATAATACCTTTGACATTGGCAACTCAGATGTATTATTCAGCAAAACAGCAATTACTCATTGTTTTGCACTTACATGTTAAGAACTATGAGACATTTGGTGACACAATAACAAAATTGCAAAGTCAATTACATTTAAAATAGACATCCTAATAAAACATACACAACCAACTCCATTTACTTTTTTTGACTGTTTTGTTTCCATTTTCCGACTGTTTACAGTCAAATAGATTTCGTGACTGTTAAATCGAAGGATAACTGCTTTACACACATTATCATGGGGGAAAAAGTTAGAAAGTAGGGGGAGGGGCGTAACATAAAAGGGAAGTGTATTCCTGAGGACACCAGATCTACCTAGGGAGGTGCCAGAACGTTCTTAAATATTTTTGGAAATGGTGTTCTTTTGCAATGTCAATCACAGTGGCAAACTTTGAAAGAGCAGTGTGCCATAATTTAAAACAAAATTTAAGCTAGATTCACATTAACAATTCTATGCAGAACTAAAGTAATAAAACCCAAGTAGCGTCCATTTATATTTAAGAATAGAGAACTTCAGGTAGAACTAGGTGTTTGTTTTATCGTATTTTAATTGCATAAGCAGGATTTTTGTAATTTGAACTTCCCAGTAATGAATTCTACCTCTTATCCCAGCCTGCAGCTTGAAGTTCTCATCAGAAAATTAAAATGTTTGTCTAGATAAAATAACTTCTAAATGAACTCTCTATTTCTTTTCGTTTCTTTTTGTATTTTCTGCAATGTAGCCCCTCGCAATGATATTAGTTCTAGTGTGGGAAAATATTATAATTGAGATCTGGTAAGTTATTTGCAGACTTTCCTTTACAGTTTTTCTTTACACTGTGCTGACATTTAGTACAGCCCTGGTGAGGAAAACAATACTACCATTCATAGCTCTAGACGTAGATTTCAATCGACTTAAGCGGGCACAATGAAACTTGGTCATTCACTGGTTACCCATATTGTGTTCTCAAATTTTCTCTCAGCAAAAGTATAATGACTCAGTATTGTATGGTTGCATAGACAAGGGCTCGGAACAAGAGACACTAGTTTTGTCTGACGGTGTGAGAAAGTCGTGAAGGGATCTTTTCTTCCAGATGGTGTTAAATTCAGCTGCCTTTTTAACATTGGCCTTGCACAGCAATCTGCTGCTCCCCTTTCACAAAGACTGCGCTTGGTTCCCACTAGTTAACATGCATACTCACGCAACCTGCAACTTCACTCCAACTGTTTTACAATGCAGTGGCATGCTAAATAAACTTGATCCGGTTTCTGCCAATGTTAAAACTAGCTTTCAAAGAACTACTTAACTGATATTTACACTTTTTTTTGACTTAAATGTACATGCCTTTGGAATATTTCAGATTTCAAAGAAATATCACCTTATTATAAGGTCAATGTAGAGATTATCTGCAACACCCTTCAATCCCATGCTTAGATACGGTACCTCTCTTTAACACACACAAATAAAACAAAATGTCAGAAGTTTGATGTGTAATAGAAAAAAGAAAAATTGGGACATGTTGCACCAAGAGCAGTGGAACAGCAAAAAATAAAATGAAAATAATAACATTGAAATGTATTTTTATTGATCGATAAGTTATGTAACATTAGTATGATACAAAGCAAGTTTGATATGACAATGGCAAACACAGAATTATAATATTGTTTATTTTCCTTAGATGTTATTTTAACATATTTACATAAAAGACCAAGATGTAGGCAAAAGCTTCAGTAATTTGACTCCATTGAGTGCTTTCAGTAAACAATAGGTTTCCCCAGCAAACATCTTATTGCCTTAATTGAACCTCCTTGAGAAAGAAAACCACACACTTTGTAATGTAAATGTTAATTGTAGTAGACAATGGTTCTAGGTAAATAGCACCCCTGGACATGAAGTAAACGAAAGGAATACAGGCACTTAACAATGAAAGGTTGTTTGCACAAACTGTGCTTCAAATGTAAATAAACAAGGGTCTTCTCAACCGTCACTATAGCAGTAAAACTTTGGCACGTGTACAGCAGCCAAATTGAGAATTTATGTATATAAAGTCTCAAAGACTTTCTAATTGAAAGTAACAGTGGTTTAACAGGCTGCTCCAGTCTGAAATCATATAAGGAATTGAAGCTACAAAGGAAATTGTACTACTTTAAAAAAAAAAAACTGTATATTTGGGATTGTCAGTAATCTAGGCCACATGCAAGATAATAGGATATTTTGGCTATTTTCTACTTGCAATGGTTATATTTCTGTGTAAATGCCTATACAATGTTTGCTAGGTGAATATAGAAAACTTAAGGACTTTTACAAAAAGGCGACAATGGGGACCTCCAAAGTACCAAAGTTTCTTCTAGGCATAGTGTTATTTTTAGATAAAATTAAAATGGCTATTTAGACCCATCTAGCTGAGTCTATTCTAAAACTACTTTTTATCATATTGTTATCATAATCAACTTCCTACAGGTTAATGACTTTAGAGTTTTACTTCCAGTGTATATCTACCAGCACAATTAGATCAAGTTTCTACATGTATCATGTTAAGAGGCCTCGTGAAATTATAATAACGACTGTTATATAGAGTATGTTTTTTAAAATACAGGCCACCCAAAACAAAAGCCAAAATGGGGTACCAAGGCCATAATCTCATGGACTGAGATTTTGACATGAGGGGCAGGTAGTCATGGGACTTTCTTGGAATTGCTTTCTACTAGCTTTCCTTGAATTCTGAAAAATCTCAAACGACGAAGAAAGCCAAACTTAATTATGGCCAGATTAAACAGTGGTTAAAAAATTAACAGAAACAGACAGTATGCAGCAGCTACAGACCAGTTGGTGTTGCCATTTGGGAAGCTGCAGATGGCTGTGGGTGGGAAATGCCTTTACTTTCTCAAGCGATGGAGATGAGTATGGTGTGTGCACTTGATGTTTTTTTCATACCCCCACCCCCCAACAGGGCTGTCTGTCATAGGCTGCCCGGCCCCGCTTTATCACTTGCCCCCGAGCGTGGGAATCGGAGCGTCCTGCCGTTCACATCTCCTGCATTCCGTTTAGCGGAATCAATTAGGCAAGACAGACCCTCAGATTCCCCACCCCCTTTCCATTTTTGTCAGGTCTATATACGTCCTAATTATTTCAGTTTGGGATGCCAGAGCTGTTTCCTGGATAGACCTGATCATCCTTAAACAAAAAGAGAGGAGGCGCACACGTGGGTTGTGGCGTAAATGTCACTTTCATTTCCAATGCTAGGCGCAGAGTAAGACAGAACATTTTTTTAACACTTTGACAAGAGGGGAGGCGATCTCGTCTCCATCATGTCTTTCTGCTTCAGTAGCTTCCTCAAGGAAACCCTCTTGGAACAGAGAAGCATCTGTCCTTGTATTTTGAATAGAAGAATAAAAATCAGCTCTTGCTTTTTTTTTTTTTTTTTTCATTTTGCCTGCTAGCTCTAAATCCTCAGTAGATATAAATTATTAACCTTCCAGTATAAACTTCTCTGAATGTCTAATTTCGTACAAATTGACATGCAGCCCAAATACATGTAAAGTAATTTTCAAGCACAATCTTCAAATTTTGAGGGGGAGGGGCCTCAGAAGGAAACTGCCCAGGTTCTACATATTATGGAATCATTTTTAAACTAGGTACCAGGCATCTCTGCAACAGCTTTCTGAGAAAAAAAAAAATCTCTCATATATAAACTTTTGCCTTAAAATAGAACAAATTGCACATGCATCTTTACTCATTAGCACTATACAATTCTCCTTTGCAGCTGCCACAACCCCTCTCAAGATATATCTGGCACCTTCATATTTTCGCATATGTGTGTCACTTAATTTCCTTTCATCCCACATTTAATCATAAGAAACAAAAACAAAAACAAAAAGTTAGATTCAATAAGTATTCCTGACCTTTCTGGTTTTTACTGTCTCTCGGTTGTAGTCTTTCATTCTCACACGCTCCCCGGCGATCTTGAAGGAGTTTTTACTTTCGGTTATCTAGCTTTATGAAGACCAATACACTCATACAGCTAGATAACCAAAGATAACAACTCGCTTCCCACACAGGCCTCAGTCTTCCTCTTGCCAGACTCCAGGTCCCGATCCTTTCTGGCAGTACTGAAGAGTAGTCGTCCAGGATACTTGCCACGCTTAAGATTCCTCTTTTATGTAAATATGACCTGGTTTCTGTTTGTGTGTGCGCGCTGCAAAACATCCAAATGAGATCTGTTGCCTTCAAGAGTTTATTCCGAACTTTTTTTTTCTTTCAGCAAGTAATCTCCGGCAGCGTTAGCCAACAATTCATCTATTAATATCAGAAAATAAAACCAGCTATTAAGGTGCAGCAAGCTGTTACGAGTGAGCAGCAGCATCCGTCCCTTCACAGGCCTCTATTTGCATTGTAAATTGCTTCTTTCTCAGGCAAGACTCTTTAGCCTCTCTCTATAGAGATGTATAAAGCCAACGGCAATTTCCAGCGCAGGTTAAGGAGGAAGAAAAAAAAACATCCCATTCTATAGAAGTGACAGCTGATTCAAGGATCTGCTCCTGATCCTTTTTGGTTAGGCACCATGAGCTTTTTACCAAGTGGTGGCAGCTTGATTGCACATATCTTGTGTGTGTGTGTTTTAGGGGGAAGATCCTCGATTTCACAGGGCTTCTAGGCTGGGAAGGAGAAGATGCCGTCTTGCTGGCCTGCTGCTGCCCCCGGTCTGAAAGAAGGAGAAAAGGGCCATCATTGGAGGGGCTTTCACTGCCAAATTGTGGACAAGCCCGGCAAGGTCAAAGGTTCGAGACCGCGGGAGACCAAGGTAATGATGATGTCATGAGAAATCTCAAGTACATGGTTATTGATATGCATCAGTGATCAGCCAACTGCCCCACGCCTGCTGCCTGAGCAGCGGCAGCGACAGCAGCAGTAGCGGCAGCATTGCAACAAGCCCTATTTTCTCAATCAACATCTCTTCCGCTAGCACTACCGACTGCTCCTGGAAAAGCAACCCGCGGCCTTTTACCTCCTCCGTGCTAGTGTAGATCGTTCTAATATCCAAAGACTGGAAGAAATCTCTCTCTAAGGACAGATAAAAGCATTTCAGATCTGGGGAACGTCTTTGCCTGCATTTCTCTTCTGGCAGATTGCATAGGCAGACAGATGGAAGGCACTTTGCTATTGCTTAAAGCAGGGCCTCGTTTTCTGGGGCTGGGAATCAGATCTGTATTACGCAGTGAGTCGATGTGTGATTACATTGACAATTTGCTCGGGTGGTGTATTTTTAATGGCTTCACAGCTCAGTTACGTTTTGTATATACATACCATGGCGATAGGGCAGCGTATTTTGTTCTGTAAGTTTAGACTGAATGCTCTAAGCAAGCAGACTTCATCCTGGTTTTTAAAAAATGACTGCATATGTAGGGTGTGTGCGTTAGAATGCAGCGCAGGTAAACATTGCAGCAATAGTTTCTAATTCTATACACAACTCTGCTGTAATAAAAATGCTGAGCCTTTGTCTATTGTTTTAAACATCAATTTTCATACAAAAGGAAAATATACTAGTCTTGCTTCTGAAACTATGAAAAAAGCATTGTTACCTCGTGAAGAATACATATAAAACACCTAGATGTTAAGAGCATAACCTTCCCCTTCCCCACCCCCACCTTTCTTCTATCTAGAGGGAATGTTGTTTTATTAATTAATTAGCCTCATTCCTTTTCTTAGAACTTTTCAAAGTGTGAATATGATCACTTCAAAGAGTCCTTTTCTTCTTCTCTCACCTTCGTAATGAGTAAACTATGTCTAACACATCTGTAATACGTGTAGTTGTAATTTTCAAATGTCCCTCAACAGAACATCTAAGGCAATCTACATAAGATTCATATTTACCAAAGGTGAACCTTATGAACTGCTTTTTAAAATTTTGACTTATGTTTGGTCATGTTGCTATTCTTTAAAATATATGCTATTAGAGAATTTAATATTTCTTAATATTCATTGCACACATGACTAGTTTATCACAATACTCTTATTTCTATAGATTGACTATTTTCCCCCAACAACTAAAACACTTTTGGAATTAACATACACTCTTTCCTTAATTTAGTGATAAGACATGAATTTGAACATGCTAACTGAATTACATACAGAGCACATATATGTAAACCCTATAGAAAAGACTGACAAGAAAATCAGAATAGTTAGAAAAAGCCTACAATCAAGAGTCTAAACTACAATATCACACCAATTAAAGATATGATTTAGTAATATAGATGCCAGCTTTTCCCTAGATTTTTTATTTATTTACTTTTTTGGTGAACATTCCAGTACTGATTAATTAGAAAAGACTAAGCTGTTGAAATTGTTCATCTATTTTTCTTATCAAATTATGGCACAAGAGGTACAATCAAAAATGGCTGCATTGGGTTATATATAAAATGCACAAGCAAACCAAAAACTAATTCAGATAAATACACCCCCATGGAGTTACTGTTCCTTCTTGAACTGTGTGGTCACAACATAAATTACTAAATAAAAATGTAACATATCACTGAGGCACATTCCACTTTAGACATTATGTAAAACGCAAATAAGCTTTGCTGTCTTGGAAGAGTAAGAGTATTGTGGCCTTGCTTTCCAAGACACAACAGCAGAATCATTAGTGATTTGGCATGTAACACATAAAGCAAGCATCTGGTCAGATGAGTTCCTTAAGTCGAAACCAAAGAAATCACAGAAATGTTTAGAATATCTTTTTGCTTTATATATACCTAAGTGGGGGTTGGTGGAAGCAAAGAGATGTCATGCATTTGTCTATGTATGTTTATCACCCCCATATCTGTGTGAATTTGCAAAGTAACATGGCTATATTTCCACAGTAAGCAACTAAATGCATTTTTAGAACCAAAGTACCCATCATAAAAGCCAAGACACTGAACATTTGAGATGCTTCTACAATTAGAAGTTATAGAAGATACTGTCTTAAAATAACATCTTCTAGGGCAATGCCACATAGTTATATCAAGTGACTCCAGGCCTGGTCCCCATGCCTGGTACATATAGCATAGACTCATCATGGGAGCCCCAATAAGTGAAAACAATCAACATTAGGATTATGGGCAGTCTGTTCATTAGCCAGATAGCCAATTAAACATTTTAATATCCACCATCTCTCAGGATATTTGGAAATGAAAACTACATAGTAAGGCTTAACACAGAGCATCTGATTTATTTTGAATATTGCCAAGGTATATATGATGGTTTATCACACATATTTCAAAGACTGTATTATTGTGCAGGATGAAACAACTGTGTAGCTCTAAAGATTCCTAGCAATGTCTGTCACACATTAAGAGCTACTATTAACACCTATATGTTATATCAGATATTTTTGCTTTCAAAAGGCTATTAAGATGAGCAGAATATCAGTTTTGAAATCTGCATACTGAAGGATATACTGAATTTAAACGGTTTGCCTGCTCATTCACGAATAAATTCCCATTAATGGCCAGTAGATTAGGACGTGATTGTCATGCTTGTTTTCTAATCTTTTTATAGGTCTCCAGATGGTTGCAACATGAATTGAAACATTCTGGTTTACTTGGGAATAAACAATCTCTGTTTAACTTAAAAGTGAAAAGTTATGTTTTCCACAGTACTTGGATCAGAATTATGCTATTTCATAAATTCAAACACTTTAGGTTTGTCACCAATATTTAGAACACCTCTGAATCCTATTCAGACTGCAAGTGCATAAAGAATTGGTCTATCACTGAAATCCCCTTTTAATATTTCGTTTGTATGATTCAAATGCATGTAAACCACAGTCCACTGGTACAGTGAAGACTACCATTTTCTACATAAAAGCCATTTAATTTACAGTGACTTGTATAGTTCAGGCAAGGTACTTGACTGGCTTACTTTCTAACAAAAGTATTCTATGATTTATTCTGTATCTCCAATTTCTTTTTTACAGGGAGCTATAGGTCATATTTGTATTGTGCTTGATACATAATATACAAAGGCTCCCTATAGGGGAGAAAGCTGCACATACAGAAACTGAGAGCGTGAATTAGGAGATATGCAACCCACTGCAGGCCTACCACCCAGTAAATAGAGTAAGATACTCTATTTTCTACATCACTTTGATTTTGTCAAATGTAAATTTTAAAATTACCTTTAGTTGGTTGAATTCTCTGTTCATGTTATGATTCTTTGCAGTCTCATCTGAAAAATAGTCAAGAAAACACATGATCACAGTTTATATATATATATGTATATATATAAAATCATATAGATATGGTTTCATTTAAAATATTGCTATTACCATGATTCCTTAAAATTCCAAGAATTCCATAAAACCCTAGTACAATGTATCCTGGGTCTCAGCACCTACAGGGTTAAATATGCTAATTTGCATTTAAATGGAGACATGCATGATAATGTGAATGCAAAATATGCAGAATATGGAGGGGTTTGGGAAATTAATTTTTCTTTCTTCTTTTATTTTTAGCTTGGAAGGAAGAGGGACTCTTAAAAAACATTAGGGACTTGAACCTTGTAACCTGCCATACAAAAGAGGAGAGTCTTTCCATGTAAGGATTTTAAGTATGGAACAAAGTCATTTTCTAAATGTTTAAGGAACTGAATTTCCAGGCCTTTCGAACAATGGGAATCCCTGGATAAATACCTACTCCATTAGAAAGATGCAAATAGTTTACTGTAAGGCCACAGCACAGTGAGAGGTGCATTCACATCTATGGCTCCTGATTGGCTCTTTCCTCCAGTAAATCAATGAATAATGTAAAACATGATTGCTGTAAAGTGGTGGATTTTTTAAAAATTCCCTTCCCCCATTCCCTCTCAATCCAAGATTCAGGAAGTCAATAATCCCCCAAATAGGTTTCTTTTCTTTTATGATTTTTTAATGCTTATTGTTATTTTAGACTAGAGGGGTGGGGCTATTGGTTTTGCAAAATGAGAGTATTGCCCTGGTTTAATTATGCTGACTGTGGGAGCTCGCTTCCTGAGACAGCGCCCTAATTACCCGTACCAAGGTGGAGAAAGGAGAGTGGTGGGTAGAGGTGGACACCAAGAAAGGGAGGAAACGGAATTCGACTCTGCGGTTCTGGGCCCAAGGCAGCCACAGCTCCAAAGGGGCCCCCGGCCATGGCCGTGACTTGACAGGGCCTCGGGTCTAACTTCTGATCAATTCCACTGCTGTCCTGACCCCTGAAGACAGTCCCCCATTCAAGCACCGCGGGTACATTTGCAAGATAAAACGCCGCAGACACTAATGCAAATACATTGCCGGAGTTCCCATCACCCAGGGTTCCTGCAGATAATTCCAGGCCACAGAAAGGAGTTCTTGCCTTCCTCAGCCGGGTCTAGACTCTAAGCAAACCGCAAAGACTCGGCTTCGTTTGGATACCAGAAGCGTCTTAAGCTGACCCTCTCCAAGTACCAATAAGTAACCACGGTGGTTGCTTCTTGATGAATCTGAACTTGGGATAACCCTGTAAAGCGGCCTCTTAACTCCCCAAATCCAAAAGGCAAAGAGAAAAGGGAAGTGGAAATCCACCAGATCTAGTTAGCTACTGTACTAAGTTTTCCACCAGGATCTAATCAGACCCTCGTTTCATTGCCAGGTAATTGCAACTTTGGAGCGGTTAAAGGGAGGCGAATTATTCAAAATGCTAATTCTGAATCCAGAAGTGCAAAACACAACTGCATTTTGCTGTAGGTTTAAAAGGGACCCCCCCCCCCACCATCATCAGAAATTACATACAAAATTCCCTTATCTAATGCGAAGATTTCCTGGCATCTCTCTGCGATTCGGGGTCAAGCCGCTGGATAATTAACAGTACTGGCTCAGAAAACTCACGAGATCAACAGGTTTAGCATCCGAGGCACACAATCAATTAGCTGAAGCAAAGCCCCGGACTGGCCCTCGGAGCGGCCCGCAGCGGGGCTCTGCGGACACTGGCTAGCGGGCGAGGTGAGGAGTGGGAACGCGAGGCCGCGGCGGGCACTGCTGGCCCCGCGCCGCCGGCGAGCTGCAGCCTGAGGGCCGCCACGATACTCACTTGATCTCCCTGCGCCAGGCAGTGCTGCCCCCCAAATCCAGCTGGGCAGGAACAGAGGCGCCTGCCGGAAGACAAGAGCCAGAGTCACTCCACGGCCGCAGCACACAATCAGGCTCCCTTCGGCGTCTCAAAAAAAAAAAAAAAAAAAAAAAAATGTTTTTCTCATCATTCCTCTCCTCAGTACATTTAAAACTGCCGCTCAATTCCACATGGTGATTCTTGGTTGATTGCGTCTAAAATAGTTTAAATGGTTCTTCCCTTCTGGGGAGAGAGAGAAGGGCGCAAAAGACCAAGGAGGAAAAAAAAGCCAACTTTTCCCCCCCACGCCAGGCACTTGCTCCCTGAGCCTCGGAGTGGAGAGTGAAGTGGTGTGTGCGAGGCTTGGCAAGTTTTTGGGGGGGGGCTGTCCAAGGTCTAGTCCAACCCCCTCTGCCGAGGAGGACGTGCTCTGAAACTCAACCAATTTCCCCACTGCTTTTGTTACTGATGAACTGAAGCCCTATTGTTCATCCATTGCCACGGTCTTTTTCAGTCCCCACACTACGTTCTGCGTTGCCAGAGATAATGAATTTGCACCCAAACCTCTCATAGTCCCCTCCTGACAGACGGAACAAATTAGAAATGTCTCGTCTGAAGGAAGGCAATGGCTACATTTTCCTATTGTAGGATGCAAAGCACACATTTCTTTGGAAACTTCTTTTGCTTTTTTTTTTTTAACCTTTTCTTCTCTTTTTCTTTTTTCTTCCAGTTTTTTCCCCCTCTTGATTTCCTAAGATTTTTTTTAAAGAATCGCCCTGTCGTTTTTCCAATGCACCGTTTTATGTAACTTGCGGGTCTTCCTAACCTTCTCCCCCTTCTTTCCTCTCCTTTCTTAAGGACTCCCTTTGCAATTTTATTTACAAACTTGGAGAATGACCTTTTGACTCGCAGACTTTTTTTAAAAAAAGAAAGGTCTTTTGGTTCAAGTCTCCCCTTCCTCACTCCTCCCCGTTTGTGTTGTGGTTGTTAAACGTGTTTGTCTAAAGACAAGCAATGCATTCTAAAGATTTTTATTCTCTAAACTCTAGAGTTATTCTAAAGGTACCAGGGACGTGCCATAGGGGCTATCTATTTGAGGAGGAAGAAAAAGCGTGTGTGTGTGTGTGTGTGTGTGTGTGGGTGTGTGTACGCGCGAGCGCGAGAGCTAGCGCGAGAGCGCGCGCGTGAGTCTGTCTGTCTTCCAGGGAGAGACGGAGAGATGTCGGAGGGTGGGGGTGGAAGTGTGCAGAAAGAGACGGGTGGGGGCTTCGAGGGGAAGGTGGGCTTCCTGCCACACAAGCGGGGAGGCTGTCAGGGGTGTGGGCGCGTGGGTGCGGGGGAGGCGGTGCAGGAATCCGTCCCACCGAGTGCCGTCTACCCCTCCGGGTCTGTTTGCGCGCCCGGGACTGGCCGCAGCCTGGGCGCGGGTGTCTTGAGCGCCCGGCGCGGTAGTTCCGAGCCTGCGCGCGTGCGACCGGGTACGGGAGGGGGAAGAGAGCCGTAAAAATTCAGAAGAGTGGCCCGTATGTAAATGTGGCCCGGGGGGAGTAGGGAGGCGGTAATGAGAGCCGCTGGCGCGCAGCCCCGCCGGCGGCCCCTAGCTTTCCCGCCAAGTGCAGCCGGAGGACAGACAGCCATGCGTGTCCTTGGCGGGAGAGCCCCCACCCGCCGCGCGCGCCCGCCCCCCGCGCACACGCACACACTCCCCTCGCAGGCGTGGAGCCCAATGGCCAAGAGCATGTCAGGAAAACAAAGCTGGGGCTGCGAGGTGGAACGCTGAAACCGCAGCCGCAGTGGCCGAGGGCAGAGCGGAGAAGTCCCCATCACGGCGCCCCTTTCTTGCCTGCTCGCAGCTCTGCCCTCCGGCCCAGAAGAGGCCGAGGACCATTTCTTAGCTGCCCAGGAGAAGGTGGCGAGCAGAGGAGGGGCGGATGTGCACAGGGAGGTGCCAGCAGCCCGGTGCGCGGTCACGCACACGCCGGCGCGCAGGGCTGCCGCGGGCGGAAGGAGGGGAACGAGAAGGCCTCGGCTGCGTCTCTGGGAGGCACTACTTCTGCGCCGAGGCCGCTTAGTTCCAAGTGCAAAACACCAGGCCATATCCGGCAAGGCAACGGCTACGGAATGGCTCACACCTCAAGACCCCTTCCCCAAACAATGCAATGGGAAGAACCTGGCTGTCCAGGGGAAGCCTTTGCTGGCCTCTCTTTTTAAAGGGGTGAACTCGAATCCCAACCTAGGACCTCTGGCCTACGTGGCTCTGCAGATAGTCCCAGAGGTAGCCATGGAAAGACTGATCTCTCTCTGCTCGGAGTGCCTGCCTCGGTGCTCACTAGCGCAAGGACCTACACACACACACACACACACACACACACACACCAGCACTCCCATCACATTAGAAAGCGTGCTCATGACCCTGCTGTTAATGAAGCGGACGCGCATAATGAGTGCACAGGTAAATAAGTACCGAAACGAAAAGCCTTCACCAGTCGGCTGGGCGATTTACCTCTCCCTACAGGGAACACTTGTAGTTATCGTGTTTTAGGAGTGATTTGCTGTTGTCTGTGGTCTCCCCCTCCTCTTCTTGTGGAGAGAAGCCAAAAAATATGTATGTTCCATGGTCAGAGTCTTCTTTCTGATAAGCTACCCGAGCATTGGTCTAAAACATTTGTTTTTTTCTGTTGGTTTTGGTTTGTTGTTTGGGGGAGTGTTGCTTTTCTGAGGGAAGCAAAAGAACGTGTGTTTGGTGGGGCTGGAAGCGCAGGGCAAGAGTCTGCAAGTGCGGCCGGAAGGCTGGCGAGTCTGAGCCGCGTGTTGCAGAAAGAAGGCGGCGGCTTGTCCTCCCCCGGGGACGGGCACTGGCCCCCTTGGCATCTCCGGCCTGGGCTCGGCTACTGCCGCCGCAGCCGCCCGCGCTCTCGGGCTCCGCCGGCTGCCGCTCCGTGTTTTCCCCCATCCCGGCTTCACGTTCAAGGTTTAGCTGCGAGGTCACGTCCATTGACGTCAGCTCCCTGTCTCCCTCTACGTCCGGCTACATTTACATACATCAAGGAAATTAGGGCATTAAAAAAATATGCAAATCCTGCGCGGAGAGGAGCGGGAGCATTCCTGGCGCGATCGCCTTTTATTGAAGCTTTTAATTAAAGGGGCCAGTTGGTGAGCCCCTGAAACAACCGCCAAAACCCCCCAAAAGAGAAAAATAAACGCTGTAGCCTTCGAGAACGGTTGTTTCGGCTCCTGTTCTGTAGGCGGCTGAGGACCGCCGGCTGCCCGGCTCGGAGAAGAACAGGTTAGAGGAGGCAGCTCCAGCCCGTGCATAATCAGGGCTCCGCGGCGCCTCCATTCTTTCCTCCTCCTCCTCCTCCTCCTCCTCCTCCTCGTCCTCCTCCACCACCTCTCCTCCTCCTCCTTCTCCTCCTCCACCTCCTCCTCCTCCTCTTTTTCTTGCTCTCGCTCCTGTTGGTTCCAGCGTGTATTATTTTTAATACTGATGCATATGTAAAAGTATATTTGCATTTTTTAATTCGCGAAAATTTCAGGTTTTGTCATTTTATTGGTTCCCCTTCTCTCCCCCCCCCTTTTTTTTGTTTTGTTTTTGGAGGTTTTTTTTGTTTTGTTATTTTATTATGTCTCTCTGTCTCTCTTGTCCCTTTCTGTCTTTTTTGGCGAGTGTCTGCTGCTGTCTCTTGCTAGATAATATACACAGTTGTCTCCCTGCTTGTTTATTTAAGGTTACAAATATGCACATCTGTCATGTATGCAATGCCAGCTGTATAACCTCCTGGTTTGGTCATAAAAGACAAGACACATTTTTTTTCTTTCCTGACATACCTCGATGGGCTGTAATGTCCATTGCTCAAGGCTCAAAGTTTGATTGTCTAATTAACTTCATATTAGCAGAAACACAGTTTGGGGCCAGTGCTTTTGAGATAATGTATGTATAAGTGAAGTGATTCCAAAGATTTCTAAAGAATTTTTGTGCTGATTGCCTGAGAGGTGTGGCTCTCCCCGCCCTATTGCTTTCTAGCATTTCTTATTGCAAAACATATATATATATATATATATATATATATATATATATATATATATATATATTTTTTTTTTTTTTTTTAAATGTTTAGACACAGCAATGGACAGCCTTCTGCAAGGAAGACATTTTCAACCATGTTGTGTGTTGTGCCTTATCGGCTGCATTCAAAATTTACTGTTTCATTTTTATCTTAATATGGCTGGAAACAAGGCACATTATCTTGGCTGAAAAGCATCCTTGATTCCTGACTTTGAAATGAAAACAAATACACAAATAAAACAGTTGACTATATTAAACCAGTTAATGTGCCTTAAAATATACAGGCCTTGAGTTAGATTTCAAGCAATGGGAATCTTGTTTATAGCATCGGATCTCTTTCTTGGCAATATAGCTATGCAGCATGATAGCTAGTGGAATATACATATATATATATATATATATAGCACTTTTTAAATTCCCCCAAAGCTATAATTTTAAAAAGACTCAATCTATAATTGCATAGCTTCAAAGAAGAGCAAATATGCACACATGCAGCTTATTCAATTAAACAAGTCCAAGTACATGCACAGGTAATTAGTTTTCTTATGAATGACTTACCTGCACAGATACTCAAGCCAAGATTCAGCCCTCCCCAATGGCTTTCATGTGTAAATATTCACATGTATTCCCCCTCATTTCAAACCTAAAGCTGTATGCCATCTTTCATGCTGGACTATCCAGCATCCATTTTCAGCACCCTTAACTCTTACGGCATTTCCAGCCTTACCTCTGGCTGTAGTTTTTCCAAACCTACACCGAAGTGCTCATATGATCTGTCACCCAATAAAAAGTGGTCAGATGGCTACACGTATAACATTAAAAATCGGAAACATACTCATCCTTCAGGTTCGCCCTTTCCTTGCCATATATAGCAAGATTATGTTTCCTAAAATAAATTTTCAGCACATTTTATGAATAATTGCAGGATTCCACAACTGGTTGCAGAATAGCCGATTTCTGGGGGGGGGCACCTGGCTTAGTGAAACAATTCGGCAGGTTCAATGTCTCTTTAAGTTTGGCTGCAGTTAAATTGTGCCTGACTGTTTGTTCCTGCCTGGAGTCTCTCTCGCACATACCTGCCTGCCTTTATGTAGAATCAGGACAAACACACCGGCCACGTAGCAGGGCATAGAGTGTCGGTGCATATATTTAGAAGGCAGTAGCAAGGAATGCGTGCGTGTACAGCTGTCTGAGCATGCATGTGTGTACAGATGCGTGTGTATGTGCGCGCGCGCTGTGTGACAAGGAACACAGAGAGGTACACCTCTTATCTCTGATCTCTCTGTAATCTCCTTTTCTGTTTCTAATCTCCCTCTTTGGCGCACGGTAGTGACCCGAAGCATGTGAACCGTCATCGTCGTGTGCGCGCTGTGGCTTACCCCGAGGGCCTGTGGCTCGGTGGCTCGCTGGCTCGGTGGGTGTTGGGGAAGAGGGTGGGTAGCGTCGCTGCCGCTGCCGCCGCGAGTCCCGGTGCTCTGTCCCAGCCCGGCAGTCGAGCGCGCAGTGCCGGAGCCCCCTCCCACTCCGCCCTCACCCCCATCCTCCCCTCCCCTCCCCTCCCTTCTGCGCCTCCCCCAACCCCCCGCCCCGCATTACCATATGGAGGCCGAGTCCCTGCGAATCACAGCAGCAGCGGGCGGTATTTGAATAAGCCCCCCAACCCCGCGCAGACCCCAACTCCGTGAGCTGCACGCCCTGCACTAAGAGCCACCACTCTGACGGGTAACCTGGCAGCGACTGACACCTCCCCAAAGTGCCCTTCACGCGGCGGAGAGACAGAGGGTCTGCTAAGGGTACTGAGCCTCCCACTTGCTACTTTTCTATTAACTTGACATAGAATCAGACAATAAATGAGAGGAGAGAGAGAGAAGAGAGGAGGAAAAGAAGAGAGAGAAAAGAAGAGAGGCGCTGTGAAGGGGAAAGGCAAGACAGAAGCGAGAAAGAGAGAGAAAAAGGAGAAAGGGAGCCCAAAGGGTTGAGACGGGGTAGGAAAACGGTGGGAGGGGGAGAAATATCCAAATATCTGAATTTGGACTTTTCAAGCTAAAATACCACCTCACTGAACTTCACAATCTCCAATGAGACACGTGTTTCTCCCCCCCCCGCGCCCGGCCACCACCACGTCACCGAATGATTAATTTGCCGTCTCAATCAGAAGTAATTATTTAGAATTGTATAACGGATATGGGACTTAACAGAAAGAAGCCCATTTTAAACATCATAGCGAAAAGTATATGACATTTAAAGATGATGTTGGCTACCTCACGGTAAAAATTAAGGCTTGTCTTAAAGATTCAGCAGTTGTCCAACTATGTCCTTTGAGATGATGAGACGGCGGCGGCCCAGGACAAGGAACAAATGTGTTCCGAAATATTTTGGACTTTAAGTGAAAATTTTTCTTTCTTCCTGTTTCAAATTTTATTGTAGTTCTTTTTCCTCTTCACGAATTTATTCCTTTTACCCAAATTTTACAGATAAAATGTGAATCTTTTTAAAAATTGTACTGTAAAATGTCACCACATTTTGACTGAAGATACGATTTTAGATGTTAATTTAAATACATAGCCAGTTCTATTTTGCATACTAACTCTGAATAACACCTGGTTTTGAATTTCGCCTGTTCAGTTCGGTCTCCTTCTCCCCATCCTTAAATCAGAGCAGTGATTTCCCTGTACAAAACAATCAGAATCATACTAAAGTCTCCAGTCACCTAGTCACCTATACGATGTACACACTGTAAGTGTCCCTTTCGGTATTATAAGCCAATCGCCCTTCTTTTGAAACACATACAAAAAGAACGCCTCTGATTAATAATGTCTTACTCGGTACACTGAGGCCGAAGGCCAGGAGCCGCAGGAAGCCAGAGAAGGGCCTAGAATTCTCAATACCTAGCATTTCAATGCA
The DNA here is from genome assembly GCF_049354715.1 of Callithrix jacchus. Taxonomy (NCBI): domain Eukaryota; kingdom Metazoa; phylum Chordata; class Mammalia; order Primates; family Cebidae; genus Callithrix; species Callithrix jacchus. The sequence continues at coordinate 122,124,692 of NC_133503.1, read as the reverse complement.
GATTCCAGAGATTTGCTAACTGCTAGGATTTCCAAGAGGAAATAATACTTGGCAAGCAACGCTTTGGGGAAGACAACCACATTCGAAATACTGGCTCCTTCCTTGGCCTGGGGAGGGGATGGCGATCGCGGTTACCCGGCATTTCTGCGTTCATACGTGTGTACAAGGTGGTATGTAGCCCATGCCTGTAGCCAGGCCCAGGTTTCTTTCTCCTCCTCCTCCTCGTCCTCCTCTTCCTTCTCCTCCTCGTCCTCCTCTTCTTCCTTTCTTCTTTTCTTCCTCCTCCTCATTCTTCTTCTTCTTCCTCTTCTCCTTCCCCCTCCTCCTCGTCCTTCACCTCCACTTCTCCTCCTCCTCCTCCTCCTCCTCCTTCTTCTTCTTCCTCTTCTTCTTCTTCTTCTCTTCTTTTCTTCTTCTTCAGCAAGAGTATTAAAACCAATCCACTCTTTCTGTAGCTAGCTCCCACGAAGCTGGGATTTTCAACCTCTCATTTATTTGCAAAGCCCTTATGGAACCCCGGTTGAATCTCCTGTCTTGGGATTTTACCAGGAGGCCCTCAGTGCCCCACCGCCGCCCATGGCACGTGAAGAGAAAGGAGGGAGAGTTGGCAGCCGCGAGAGAAGCGGGCTGGGAGCCTCTTCCGTCGGGGCCCTTGTTTCGCCATAACAGACCCGTCTCTCCTTTCTCTCCCCGAAAGTACTTCCTTAGGCCGGCATTGTCGCTGCGGTAGTAGCAAGGTGAGCACGGGCATGGTCCCGGGGCAGGGGTGGGAAGAGCTTCCCTGTCTCTGGAGCTCTGGTGAGTCTGCGAACCTGCAGGGAGCCGAAGGCTGAGTGGAGCCGGGGCCCGCGCGGGGCTCCTGGCTCCCGCAGGCAGGGGAACAGCGACACCTACTGGCCACACGGGTACCTCGCCTGGGCCGTCAGGGCTGCCCTGGGCAGGGGTGCCCGGCTCGATGGACTTGGAAGGCCGCGGGAAACTGCACCCAAGGCTCTGCGGACTGCTCTAGGCCTCGTCCGCCCTGGGGAAGACAAAGTCACGCTTTCTGGAGACCCCTGAGAGAATTGTAGGATGAAACTGAACACTCAGGCACACAAGCATTCCCCTTTTTTTCTGGGGAACCGGAGAAACCCGCAGACGCAGTTACCCACTGTCCCTTGTTTAATGAGAGAGACCCAAGCAAGGTCGGAGCCTTGACCTCCTCAGGTTCATGACCCAGGCCTCTTCCCCGCCATCCCCAGAGCGACTAAAGAAGATATATTTACAAATTAGGAAAAGAGTTCATTATCCTCCCTTAGGCGGGGAAATGTGCAAGTTAAGGATACAGACTCACATGCAGCGTTGGCGCCGGGCACGCGAACCGGCCGAGCCCTGCTGCTAGCCAGCCTCGAGCACCTTTAGTGCACCCTGCGACCGCAGCCAGGGAGTGAAATTTGGTAGCTTTTAATAATTATAATCGTCTTAATCACCCCTGAAATAAAGGCAAATTTGGGCTGCTGGTGATATTTTTGAGACCTACGGATGTGTATATATATATTTAAAGCCTGTATACCAAAGCATATATATATATATGCTACAAGTCTCTCTCTCTCTCTCTCTCTCTCTCTCTATATATATATATATATATATATATATATATATATATACACATATACACACATACACATGTGTGCATATATATATATCTCTTCTGCGACAAGGTTTCGGTGGTTGGCTTCTGTTCGGGAGGGTAAGAGGTTATGAAGCCATGGCAGTTCTAATGAAAACTCAGCTAGTTTGGGGATGGCAAAAAAGCGATTCATGTATTCCAGATTCACTTTCTCTTATCTAGTGTTTTCTGTAATAGCATATAGCCATTTCATATAGGAAGGAGATGTGATCTTTGGTCCCAGCAGCCGGTAAAGGAGGGGGAACCTCAGCTTCCGTTACTCCCCAAGATGCCTTCTTTTCTCCTTTTCAGGTTCTGAGGCTCACTTGGGCCTAAAAAAACCTGACTGAGTGTGATTCTGATACTAAGCTGCTCAAATAGTAAAAAATATTTATTTTCATTGAAACACTGGGGTATCTAAGCTAATTTCATTCCTTGAGATTTCTGTGGAAAATATTGTTTAACAAACCTTAGAATTAAAAACATTTTTTTCCATTCAGATTTCAAGAGTTCATCCTGGAAATTATTTTTCTTAGCTTTCCATACTGGTTAGAACTAGGGTCTAAGATGTCTTGCCTGGAAGGTCGGAGGCCTTATTAGGACTAAATTTTTGTCTTCATTCTCTTCAATCACAAAAGTTTGCTAATTCTGTTTTATTTTAAAACAATTGGAAGCTTTTATTGTCTCTAAAGCCAAGAGTTTTAGATCAGGTCTCCCTCTCTCCCTCTTAAAAAGAAATCACCAAAAGGCACAAGAAACCTGTACTTCAACTCTGTTCTGCAAGTATTTTTTTTCTTTTTAAATTTTCCTACAAGTCTATTCGAATGTGTCCTGATAATACAGGAATTCACATCACAGGAGAGAGTCTCAGCAGTTTGTATGATGTATGAATAAACCTGTATTATTAATGAATAGGGCTATATCCTACCGGCATTTTTTCTCAACAAATCCTGTTTCTCACTACATTTCAAAGCCATCTTTCTCCTTGTAAAATGGAGATATTCATAGGACAGGAAAATATTACAAAAAATGACATTGGACACACACAAGCACCCACCAACCAAACCCAGTTCAAAGGTGTCTTTGGGTATTGAAAGCACCTTGATAAATGCAGGAGTTGATTTTTTTTCCTTTCCTTTTAGCTTCTTAGGATGTAGCTTTATTTGTGACTCTTAGCTAGAAAGGGCTGTCATTGTTGATATTCTTTTGTCTGACTAACTAAAAATGTTGATTTGACATTAAAGAAGATAGAAAAATAGAATTTATGTTGCAAAAACTGTGGAATTTCTCTGCATACTAGTCACCCCCAAAGCATTAGCATATTAAACTCTAGTAGAAAAAAGTTTACTGTTTAGAACGGAAAATTAGGCCAGCAAAATAATTTCATATTTCACACAAAATATGAATAAGCATATTCATATAGGTAATTTGTGTACAGGTGTCGTGATGACTGTGTGAGTACGGGAGGAGACAAGTCTTTTTGTTCTGTTTAGGTTTCCCTCGATATATGTGTCTTTTAATTCCTCTTTTTTATCAAGAAAATTAAGGAATAGAAGGCAGGCCAAACTGTCATTAGACTGTGTCTGTGTTCTTTGTCACGCCTGCCTTTCCTCTAGACTGCCTGGGAGGGTTTGTGTCCTTTCCTGCTTCTTAGGTAGCAGGAAGGAAGGTATGAAAGCAAGGATGTGAATTCTGATCAGAAAGGCACATTATTGCATGTGAAAATGAGTTGGGTACATTTGACCAAATGTACTAAATTCCAGCTAGGTGGTTGTCTGGGGAGAGCAGACTTGTGTGTGGAAGCTAGCAGGCAGACTGAATAAAGTGGGGAGAGAGAAGAGGCTTCCTTCTTCTGGAAATCTGCAGGGTCTTACTGACGTTTGGCTTCAGGGAATAGAGCTCCAGGGACACCTGTGTGCATCTGGCTGGAGAGGTGTGTGTGTGTGTGTGTGTGTGTGTGTGTGTGTGTGTGTAGGGAGGAGTGGGCACTTCATCAAAAATAATTTGAAAATATTGGTTCTATAATTCTGTCGCTATCAATTCGAGCCAGGTGCCAAGGTCACTAATGTGTCCAGGTTCACTCCTGGAAGACGGCAACATTACTGCTTTTGATGGTAGGAATATGGCTTCTTTCATTTCTTTGGCTCTTTAAGGTACTTCTTTTGAGTGGGGCGAGGCTCTAGCTTACCCCTCCTCCTTTCTTGATCTCGGCAAACAAAACCATTCTACCACTTGAGCCATCTGCTGCAGGTGTAATGGATGGCAGGGGGCTGACCTAACCACACTCCAGTCTCTTCTAGGTCGTCACCGCTCTGCACCAAACAAATGAGACCTGTTTCACCACTAGGGTGCCGAGGTGGATGGTGGATGCTGGCCCCCGCCCCTGGCAGCGCTCAGCTTTTAGAAACCGGAGCCAGCTGACAGCACGGGAAACACACAGGCACAGCGAAAACGCCGAGCCGACCACGCACTCCCTCTGCCCCTCCCTCTGCTCTCTGTAACAAGGGGGACACGTACACAGCCTTTACACACTTAAAAGCCCTCGCGACTCCCTCTGAATTCTTGGTTACTTATGACGGGCTTCCTCACTGCACATAGTCCCTGTTTGTGTGTGTGTGTGTGTACGCGCGCGCACGCGTGAATGTGCGTGTGTGTTTAAAACGCTTATTGGTAGGTCATCAGCAGCTGATCAGATATGGTAATCCAATAATTTTTTTTGAATACATACAATTTTTCGTTCAAGGTAATTTTTTAAAGGAAAAATGAAAAACTATTAATTTTCTGCGCCAAGTCTAGGGTTCCCAGTGTAGTTTCCAGAGAACAGCAGATCTGCGCAGCCCCCACCTTACCAAACTTTCCTTTTCTAGGGTTAGAGAGGGGCTCACTTTCTCACTTCAAGACAGAGCAGCTGCTCATTTGCACGCGGGTGTGTAAAAGAGGGAGCTCTCCAACGCGAGACTTAGGAAGGGAAATCGGGTAGCTGGAGCACCCCCGCAGTCTCTCGGAACCGTGGCTGGAGGCACAAGGTGCCCTGGGGCAAGAGCCTGGGGTCGGAGCTTCCAGGCGAACAGCATCCTCTGGGCCCCGGCCCTCTGGCAGAGGCACTCCTTCACCCGCACCCCATTCTCATTCCATTTTGATCATTACTTGAATAGCCCAGGTAAGGGTACCCATCTCTGGGCTATGGGCGGGGGCTGGACCTGACAGGTACAGACTCCGCGGGCCCCCAGTGTACTTACCTCGAGCGAGGCCCTGGCAAATGTTGGCCCAGAAGCATCAAGTTTCCTCTCCCAGCCGTTGTGCCAGATTTCCCCTCCTGCCTTCTGCTCCTCTCGGCCAGCTTCTTCTCTCTCTCTCTCTCTCTCTCTCTCTCTCTCTCTCTCTCTCTCTCTCTCTCCTCTCTGTCACACAAGAGGATTACTTGTGACTTTTAGAGGCAAAAGCTTGCTTATTCAGAGGAGAGAGGGAGGGGGAGAGGGAGAAAGGAGGCGGGAGGGAGGAGGGGGGAAGAGAGAGAAGTAGAAGGGGGATGGAAGATGAAGAGGAGGTGGAGAATCAGAAGGTAGTGCGGGCGTTGGTAGAGAAGGAGGAGGAAGAGGAGGAGGAGGAGGAGGGATGGGAGGGGTAGGGTGGAGTACCCGAAGATGGGCTGGGATGGGACAGCGAAAATAAATCGCTCCCCACCCAGCTGCGGTGCGACGCCCCCAGCGTCCCGGGGGAGCCGGTGCGTCAGCTCGCGGCTGGCCAAGGCGGGGCCGTACAAAAGCTGGCGCCGCGGGACCCCCTTCGTGGGCTTCTACCCGAGCAGACCGAGAGCTGGAGGCCGCTCCACGCGCGAGCTCGAACTACGGAGGGCTCTCAGCTCGGACAAGCGTGGCTGTCTACCGGCTCCATGCTCCACGGAACTTTGATTTTACTCCCGGGAGCCAGGTCATCCACTCCTGCATCTCAGACAAGAGCCGGAGGCTAGTGCAGCTTCCGTGCGTCCTCACTGTGGCCGCGGGGCACCCACCTTAGTCATAGCCCCTGGTCCCTGCGCTGCTCACGCCGCCGTTTTCCCCACTGGCCAGGCTCCCTCCGCCCGAGCCCTGCGTCTCTCTGTTCACATGGGGAACCCCCTCACCTCACCTCAGCTTGTTTTTACAGAGGGTGTGTGTGTGTGTGTGTGTGTGTGTGTACATAGCGCGCGCGCTCCAGGCTAGAAAGAAGGTAAAATCCCAGCACGAAAAAGTAGCTTCGGTCTACCGAAGCCTGGACACGAAAAAGTAGCTAAGGTCTCCTGTAGCTTGGAGCCCACGGCCAAGTCCGACCATATCCAGTGTTTGAGATTACCGTTTGCAGCAAGGGCCAAGGCGGGGGTTCACCGGATCATTTCAACTGAGTTTCAATGCGGCAAGGATTGTTTATCATTATTGCTAAGTCTGGCAAAAATAGGCCAAAAATAAAGAATAGTTGTAGAGAAAGAAGTGGAGGCATTTTAGCAATGATCAGGAACCAAAAGTGGTTGAAATGGATTTCTCGAACAAGAGCATCCACCGTGGATAAAGGTGAAAGCGGCAGACTCGCACAGAACCGCTTCAATACGTGATGGGATTAAAAAATAGGACCATGCTTTTCAACATAGACTACCCATTAGTTCTCTGTTAAATGCATTAAACTAGCCCCATGGAATGATTACATGGCAGCTTTTTAATGTACAAACACCAGGATTCTACAACGGATGCATACAAACCGTTTATAGCACTCCCTCTATACACACAACGCACACGGATTCTACAACGGATGCATACAACCCGTTCATAGCACTCCCTCTGTACACACATACGCACATTCAAAGAGACAAAGTTTTAATACCAATACCCCAAACTTGTAAATATATATTTTCTCAAACAACTATCCCTAAATGGAGTAATTTTCTTCTTCATTTCCTTGCTGACCTGTGCGACATTATAGTTATATAGCAGGTTACCAGGATCAACATAATTCTGCTTACATTCATTGTGGATGGCACGTCATAAAATGCCAGGGGGGAGGGAACCTTGAGGGGCGTGGAGAAGAAGGCTTTTATTAACAATTATATTCTCCTCTGGCAGTTTAAATAATAACAATGATGTCACAGTAACCATCTCCCTACTCCCACTCCAGTGAAACCACTAGATGGGTTGGTGAACTGTATATTTGTATACTTAAGGGATTATTATTACTATAGAGTTATAAACCTATTCTGTGGCATAAAGAATCTCTGAAAGGTAGATTGCTGAACAATTTGGCATGTTTTAGCACCCATTTACCTGCTAAATCTTATTTCAGAGTAAGAATAAAATGTTGCTAGTTTGTGCCCAGCATAGTTTTGAAGGAAAATAGAACAAAAAGAAGTTGCTCTTTGAAAATTATGTTAGTTGCTGGAAAAAAAAAAAAAAAAAAAAGCCTCTCAGCCGGTTACGCACTATATTAAATGAACATCATATTTTACCAACCCGGGTTGAGTTTTAAAAATTCTTTCAGACAACAGCGATAAGAGAGGAAGTAAAGAGCATGTAGACCCCTACCCAGCCCGCACCCAAGTTCGCAGTGCCCGGAGCACACAATCTAAACACATCTGTACCCCCACCCCTACGCATTCTCGCTGTTTGGGGCTTGGTTTCTGAGGACAAGAATTCGTTCTCGATAGACCAGCCACACGTTGAAAAATGGGTATTTGTGTAAGGTCAACATTCAAGCTATATACAACATGCAGGCTATGTAGTACATTGGCATGGTGGGAACAGTTTTAATTGTTTAACAGTTACTTAATAATTAAAATGCCCTGCATGTTGAATATCATTTTTGAGAATTTGCCTTTCTTTCTTTAAAATTATTAGCCAGTGTTTTAATGAGGCCTCAGGATTGGGCTGCATGGAGGAAAGTGAGGGATTCAACAAGATACTGCTTTGATGTACAGAACAATTATATGAAAGAAAGTAATTTATTATTGAGGAGGACGAAATAAATTTGGGGTTCTGTTTAAGTAGAACTTAACAGTTGCAAAACTATGTTTTAAACAGACAACTTCATAATTTGCATTCCTTTTTCCCCTCTTAAAGCATATACAACCTGTGAGATTTACTCTTCTTAGCTAGTGAAACACTTGAAGGCTTAATTAGACACCAAGTAGCCACTGATGTACCAACCACGTACAACCTGCCTTCCTGGAAGGTGTGGAATCATTTATGAGTACTCAAGAAAAGCCCTCAGAGCTCAACTAGGTTCGATGGCGCTGGCACTGAGTGAGGAGTGTTCTTTAAGGTTATCAGTCTTTTAAGCATCACGTGGTTAGACAGGAAAGGTAACTTGAAAACACAACCTGATTCTGAGAGAAATCATTTTGTCCTGTTGGCATGAAAATGTAGTTGCACCTCCAAGTTCTGCTCAGGAACAGACGGCTGCATGTGGGGGCTGGTCCCTACCCAGATCAGTACAGGATCTTCAACTGGCAGACGAAATCCAGCAAATGGAATTCAGGAAGAAACTCATGTGCGTTTGGAAAAAAAGGTGGGGGAGAGTGCTGCTTCCTGATTCCTTTTGCTGAGGTCTCCTGTGATCATCAATGGCTTTGGCAGCAGCAGGGAAGGCAAAATATAATTCACCACGAAACAGTTTTGACCATGACTTATTTAATGGGGCTAGTTTGAACTTTGTTTTAAAAAATTTCCTGGCAGATGTTAGTCTTCTCCCTGGTTATCTCTTACATGATCTTTTTTTAAATGTCATTTATAGGTAGTCATTGCGTGGAGTTCTGCTACAATTAACACACAGGTACAAGGGCACTTCAGGGCCATGTAAATATCCTGGGTAAAGGATTGACCAGCTTTCCTGGTAACAACCTCTGCAAATGGAAGCTACTTCAGAAGGAGACATTTTTATTTGTGTGGTTGTTACTAAAATCTTTATGCATGTGAGTTTTGGGCTGAAATCACCAGTCCAAATTAAGGAGTTCAGATACACGCCACGTCACCTGTAAATAACCACTTAGACACCAGCCTCTGGCCACTGTCGTCATAGTTCTGCCATAACTCTCCAAATGTTTGTTTTAAATCTTATCACCTTTAATGAGTGCTCCTTTTAGAACTCAACTCAGAGACTCAAATTTGGCCTTTGAGTTGGTACTTAAAAAATATTCTCTTTTGTCATTTAAAAATAAGCCTACTCCCCAAATTGAGCGTTTCACTTTTTAAGGCTCAGACACTTACATAGGTCTCTCAGGTTTCAAACCAGCCCCTAGCATTAAATTCCATCATGGCAATAATTTAGCACCCACGAGTAAACTGATGCTTTGGAGAGGGAGATGTCATCATTCCTCAATTTTCTTTTGTACCTAATAAAATGGAAACTGACTGTATGAAATTCCCTTCTAGAGCTTACCAAAATTGGTAAAATGCTTTTTAAAATTCTACTGAACCAGAGCCCCATGGTCTTGCATCTCAGAAGGTGTTCCGGCGGGCTTTCTTTGGCTCATTTTTAGAGACCTGCTTTGGCGGACGGAGGCTGCTCGCAGGTAACGCTTCCGAGATGAAGGCGGGGCTCCCTGTCGCCTGCAAGGGTATTTTACCTAGAATCTCCTGATTTTCCGTCCAAACTCACACTCTCCCACACTCGTGGAGTGATAGGTAGGCTAATAAAAGGCAAATAGTCATCAGAAGGGAACCCCAGTTTCTACCAAAGGGGTTTTGGCTAGAAAACAGAGAGCAAGGGCTGCCCCCTCCTAGTCCCCTGTGCCTGAAATTAAGGTAGCCTAAGGCTACGGGTCACGGCCTCAGGTGAGCGGCTCGGGAAGGGGTCGCTCTTCCCAGGGCCCCCAAGCTAGTCTTGGGCCGCTCCCTGGGAGTGCTTCTTGACCTCCGCCGCCATTCCGCTTCGTCTTTTCCTGCAATAACACCTGCTGCCACGGATCGAGTACACCTGACCAGATGTAAAGAGAAACATAGGAGAAAAGAAAAGGAAAGCCCCACCCTTCTTAATTCCTTTTCGTAAGAGCCAGGGCTGCCAAATCCATTACATAATTCCGGTTCAAGCTGACACCTGTGCCGGCCCTGGAGCTGGATCAGGTTCTGGCGGCTGCTCCAACTTGGGACGCCAGCTCCGCAGCGTCCAAGCCAACGGCGAAGGGAAAGAGGAACGAAGTGTGGGATGGGGGACGGCCCCGCGTTGAGGGTTCAGGTAAGGATTGGATTCTGCAGGGAACGCTCTCCGAGTGGCTCCCTAATAATTTGGGACCGCGAGAAAAAAAATAGTCGCAGTTTCGAAGTCTCAGAGCTTTCTCAGGGGGCATTGGACGCCCCTCGATGCTCCAGACTGGGGCGGGCTCCCAGGGGTGCCCCCTCCAGCCCCGTCAAGAGCGGAGGACTCACCTGCCGCTGGGCTGCCGGAAGCCCTCACTCCTGCTCCCGCCCGCCCCCTGGGAGCTGTTGATGCGGACCTTGGAGGTGCCTATGGCGTGGCCTAACACGTGGACGCGGCCCACAACCCTCCCGCGCTGCTTCTTTTCCCGGAAGGCGGACAATGGCTTCATTAATCGGCCATCATTAAACTAACCCAAGAGAAGCCGGGTCCTGCAAGGACGGCGCGGCAGGCTAATTTTGCCTACGGCTGAACAGTTGGAGCAAATGGTGGTTAACACTCTGGATCCCGCTCTGGTAAAGGCCTGACCGTCCCGATCTTTGGGATCCGCACCAATTATCCCATGAAAAAAAGAAAAAGAAAGAAAAAAAAAGATCAGCTCCCAAACTCCTAGGAATCCACACTCTTCCTTCCCAAACTTTCTGCTCCTCGCTAAGGCAAAAGACCCGGAGCCTTGTAAACCCTTTTGTCAGAACACGAATTAATGTTTTTAAGATTTCTTTTTTCTCAAAAGAAATAAGAGCTCTAGAGGCGACCCTTCCACTCATTAGGACACTATGTCAAAGGGACTCGTCATGGCAATTTACAAATATCACGAACGTGGACGGCGCTTTTGGAATATAGCTCGGGCTTCGTTTCATGCAGTTCTTAAGGATTTCGTTGAGGCCCTGGAGACATGACTCATTTTCCCCAGTCCATAGTGGGAAATGCTTATCGGGATTTAGTTGAAATAAAATAAAATAAAAGCTATATTCAAAGCTTCGTGTGGACCTTTAAAAAAACAAAACAAAACAAAACAAAACCACTCACACTCAGCAAGAGGCAATGACCTTCCCTGGACATCGCAGGCAACGCCTGGCTCCCGCTCCCAGAGTCAATTCTGGGCGTCCATCTCCACCATCAACCCCCGCCCCTTCCCCATTCCTCATCCAAAGGCAAGAGAAACGTCTTTCATATTTCTTTCCTCCACCCATCTCAAAGACATCTGGGCATTTCCTTGTGCATCATATCCTAAACAAATATCCTCCCTTTACATTCGTGTGCGCCTAGGACGGTGTGGGCCTGCGCCCCTCTTCCCAGTGGCGACCGTGTTGGAGAAACTCGCCAGGACCAGTGTGCTGCGGGGGCCAGAAAGCGCGCTGCCCAGCCTTGGAGAGCTGGGGAAACCAGCCGGGCCCCGCCGAACCTGCGCTCGCGGAGAATGTTATCTTCACAGCAACTTAGCAAGCCCCACAGAACAAAAGTTAAAGCGTGATGGCACCATACCTTTCCCCGGGTTACTCAGGCGCCTGTCTCCCATTTTGAACATGCTGGAAATGTTGGATTTGGGGAGGCTTGCTTTGGCTGGATTTGGGTTGTCTATATAAGCCCTGCTGGAGTACTGTACTAAGGAGCGGGCCTTGATGGACTCGGGTGTTAATTAACGCGCGGCTAATTTGAGCTCAAGGAGAGGGAGGCGGCCGGTAGCGCCGCGAGCCGCGAGGGGGCAGTGACCTCTAGTGGACATGAGGAGATATGCAGCGAGAGTGAGTGTGTAGAGAAAACTCCTTCCTGCGCCGCAGCTAGGGTGTCTACTCTGAATCCAATGCCAGGGAGGGACACGAGTCCCCAGTTTAAGGGAGAAAAAGCCGTCAGCAAGTGGTGTCGAGCTTAGCTCTTCTGTTGTATCTGAAATGTAAAAGCAATTTAAACGTGCGCGCGCACACACATTGTTACTGATTTTTCCACCGAGAGGAGAACCTATGGAAAGGGTTTGAGAAGTGAGCGTAAAGAACTTTGGTTTCGGAACCCACAGAAAAACAGGGCTTTCAAAGCTCAGGAGCCACCAGCCATTCAGGGAAGGAGTCGGAGTGTTATTCTGTAAACTAAGTTCATCAATACTCCTAAGATTTTATTTTTGTAAAGAATTTTTTAAAAGCTTAAAAAGCTTAGTTGGGTCAAGAAGAAGAAAGCAATGGAACAAATGATGCGTGGAAAGGCCCAGATGCTCCTGAGTTCACACCCCTCAGGCAAATAAGAGGACAAAAATAAGAACAGAGGAGCCCCTTCGCTTAAATAAAACAAAATAAAAGGGCAGGAAGAAAAAAGTGACCTGTTTTGGTTTTCTTAACCTTCATTTATTTCATTAGGTAAACTAGTGCAAAGGTCGTTCTGGTTCTGCACTCAACAAAAGCAAACCCTGGACTTCGTAGTTCAGACCGAATACCACTTTTTTGAATAAACCGAAGCCCGCATTTCATCCTCCCCTGTTCCACAGACCTCAGCCGACTGTGGAAGCTGGCGAGGCCCAATAAAATCCCGCGATTCCACAGCCTCAGCGCTCAGGGTTCCACCGTCCAGCAGAGGCTAGCTGACCTCACCGACGGCCGCGCCCGCCTGGGCCCTTCCTCTTGGGTCTTGTTCTACGGGCGTTTGAGGATTTCTTAGTCCCTTTTCTCCCTGGTACTCTTCCCCCGAGGACTGAAGTCTGAATTACTAGCAGCTACCAACCGCTTGGAGCGGGAACTTGGAGGTGATCCCCTCCCCAGGAGTAGCCTGTCTGTCCCAGCTCTCCTCCCTGCCTGGCAGTTCTGCGGGCACCCGAATCTGTCCTCAAGGGTTGGGGGGAGGGGTGGATATGGGGGATCCGAGACGTTGCCTCTTCCCAAACTGTTAGCACAACCCTCTTGGGGCTGTTTTCACATCGCCCAGGACGGGGGTTCCATGCCTGGAACGCCTGGAGCGCAGTTACCCTGTTGCTCCCGCATGCACAGCGGGAAGCACATCTGGGACCCTAGGTCGGGGACCACAGCGTTAGTGACGAACAGCGGAGTCGGGTGGGTGGGCAGTCTCCCCAGGTGGACAGTATAAAGTTTGGACCGCAGGGGAAGGAAGAGCGGAACTGGATGTTGGGCGAGGCTAGAGAGCAATGTTTTCTCTCGGAACTTTTCCCTCTCGCCTTTGCGCCTTCGGGAATGGCCTGGGAGCTAGCAGAGGCCGGGAAGCTGCAGGAGGAGCAACGCCTCGGCCCCCAGGGCGGTGGCCGGGTCCGCTGTGGGCTCTGGTCACAGGAGGGAGGGACAAGGGTTAGCTCCGCCAAGAGAGGGAGCTGCTGTCCCCTCCTTTCTTGGCCGGAGACTTTCAGGGTCCTCCTGAATGGGATCGTCCAGGGTTGGAAATCAATGGTGGCTATACTCGGAACAAGGCTGTCAGTTCGCAGTGAGGGAAAAACCGTAACCTGGCAGGATAAGGAACACGCAATGAAAATGAACCCAGGGAAACCGAAGGTTTCTAAGAGCTGTATTTCACTGTGGACCGAAGAAAGGACTGAGAGCGCCTTACGGGAAATAGCAGTTATAAACCCCAAACATTAAATATACATTACAACAAAAATAAAATCAATAGCTATAACTGAATTTTAATAGTTTAAGAAATGATCTTTTCAGAAAACCAAACAGCAAGCAAAACAATGTTCAATTTTTAAACGCCCAGACGCGACTCGCACAGCAACTGCCCATGGGAGAGGAGTAGTTTTCCTTGACTTTCCCTACACTGCGCCCTGGGAGTTCCCTGTAACCCCGGAGCAGAAGAACCCATCAACTTTGGAATCAAATCAGAAAAACAAAACCGTGAAGACTCCCAGTCAAGGATCCACTAACGTTCCTGCCCCCCTGGCTTAACCTCTATGCCCCGGGAAGTGGAGCGAATCACTCTTGGCACCACTTGGGGCGCACAGAGCGGACGCCCCTTCTGTTGGCCAGCCAATCGCACACCTGATGCAGGAGGACCAGAAGTGGAGAACAAACTGTGCTCAAGTTCCAGCAGTCTACAAATCAGAGTGCCGATTAGCTTGGGCCCTTGCAAACTTGGGCACTCACCTTTAGCCTCGTAGCTGCCCTTTTCACCCTTCCACCAGAAACAAAGTGAATGCTCTTCTTTTTTCTGTAAGCTGGAACTTACCAAGGGCATACTGGAGTCTACCAGGCCCCGAGGACCCCATTTCAGGCCCAAGTGCGCCAGTTTTACCCTTGCTGGGGGTGCGCACAGCAGCCTTCAGCAACCAACTTCTAAGTGGGAGCAGACGAGGAGCAGCCTCACGATTTTTCTGCAGAGAGAAGGTAGAGAGAGCTGCGGGCGTTCGGTGTGGCCCTATGACCCCAGGCTACTATCCCAGGCTCTGGCACATCTTCACCAGAAAAGCAGCAACCGAGATTTTTCCCGGTTGACAATCCCCAGCAGCCCGGCCCTGTTATTACAGGGGTTGCCCTCTTTTCTAATGGTTCTTGTTCGGGGTTTTCCCTGAGTAAGATTTAGAAAAGATAGATTGGACTTGAACAGTTGACCTCCCAGAGCCTCTGAGAACCTGGCCCCCGAGTCTTCTCCTCTACACTCCTCCTCCCACCCCGACCCCGTTGTCCCTCAGATGCTGGTGCGGATGGAAAGACCCAAAGACGGAGAAGAACCGCTGGAAACAGGCACGACAATCTTTCCCAGTTTCTTGTGGAAAATTTGCACAGCACACACAAAATCTGGAATTCGAGATATTAGATGATAAGCTGTCCCTGGGATCGGTGTGGTAGGCAGAGGACGCCCAAGACCTGGCGCGCCTCCGGGCAGAGGAGCTGGAGTGCGCGACCCGAGGCCCCGCGCCCGGGCTCTGCGCTGGGATGGTGCTGGCTATTTCTCTCTGCTTCCAGCTATTACATTTCTTTCTTCCTTCCTTTTGGCTAGAGTTATACATTTTATGTGTGGGGCGATTTAGAAAATAAAATTGGACTATAAACGCTGCCTCAGATATAATAACCCGAAAACCCTCCCGTTCTTTTTTCCTGTGTTGTCCCCACTTTTCTTTTTCTCAAAGTGAAAAATTTTAGTGCTTGGGTGGAGAATGGGGAGAGCGACCGCCGGAGACAGAGGCAAGGAACAGAGATCTGAAAGCGAATTTTTCAATGCCTAGTTTACCCTTGACGTGGCATTCCGTCTTAAATGACCACGATGATGATAATCTGAGCAGTAATAATAGTCGATTTTCCTGATTTCTAGTACGGCTTGGAGAAGTCTTGGGAATCTAGCGGCATAAACTCAGATTCCTGTTATATAACTTTTTAAGGAGGGAGGAGGATATTGAAAACCTCGCCCAGTCTACGGGAATGGAGCCTTCAAAAACCCTTGTGAGGCCGGGAGCGGGGACTCACGTCTGTAATCTCAGCACTTTGGGAGGCCGAGGCGGGCGGATCATGAGGTCAGGAGTTCAAGACCAGCCTGGCCAACACGAAGAAACCCCGTCTCTACTAAAAATGTAAAAATTAGCTAGGCGTCGTGGCCCGTGCCTGTAATCCAGCTACTCGGGAGGCTGAGGCAGGAGAATTGCTTGAATCCGGGAGGCGGAGTTGCAGTGAGCCGAGATCTTGACACTGCACTCCACCCTGGGCTAGAAAGCAAAGACTCCGGCTCTAAATAAATAAATAAATAAAACCCTGTGAGCCGCCTAAAAAACCGTCCGGTGGGCATCTCCTCCCCACACTGACGCTGCCACCCTCACGGACCTTCCAACTTCCTACTGCTTCATATTCTTGGAGTTGCTTTAGGAGGACCTAGAGTGAAACTCCGCAGTGTAGCTCAAAGACACGCTTAAGATGACCCGGAGTGGACAGAGCATTGAGCTTGAACTGGAATTCCTGGAACACACGAAGGCTTTTGAGCTTGGCCCAGGCACTGAGGACTCCATACTCTTCTGACAAGGGCACCTGGGTGGAAAGAAGGTGGAGCGGATTTCCAGCAAAAACTAGACCCTGGAGAACCCTGCTCTATCCCACACTGTGAGCATGGGGGAATAATAATCTCCCTGCCTCAGTTTCCTCATCCGCTTTAGATGAATTTTAAGAAATTTTATTCTTTCTAAGATGATTTTCCCTATATATTTCTTGTCTCCCTCCCTCCTATTCCCAACCCTCCCCCCAAAAAACACATCGTAAATATATTCCCCTGCCGTGAATTTTAAAAAAACCACAAAAGTTTGCATGAGACAGAATTTACCTGCCCATAAAATTCTGTAGAGGAGGGATTTCTTTTTTTACATGACAACTTTTATTTCTATTGATTTAAAAAAAAATCTTACCTGGAAACAATTTGGCTCATGAGCAAAATAATATAGTTACCATTTACTTAATAATTTTTAAGCACTAGGCATTGAGCTAAATCTTTATATATTTTTTCTTGGTCTGAGAACAACCATGTAAAATAGTTTTAGAAAAATAATTTAAAATAGTTTTTGAATAGAAAAACTTTATGTTTTTCTTCTTCTCTTCATTTCTTCCAATTTGAAAACTGAGACAGAGATGTTAAATGGCTTTCACAAAGGTGTAGAGCTAGTAAGTGGCAGAGGCAGAGTCTGAACAAAACTACCAATCCTTAAGTGGGAGCTCTTAGCAGAGGCCAGCTGGGTTTTCAAGTGATGAAGCTATAACTGCTGAAGAGTAGCCCTTCAACCTACGGTTCTTGGTTTCTCATTATAAAGGAAAGATGTGTAGTAATTTGACTTTATATACCTTAAAAAAATAATCAGGAAAAACAACAACAACGCTGAAGCTAATCTTTAAATGTTACAGCAATCATGATATTGCTAGTTGTAATACTGTTATTCATATTTTGCAGCTGTTTATATATTATAGGATAAAGCAAATAGGTCATTAAGTTGGCATCTTACAGAACTGAAATTTTTCATTACAAGTAAAAAGGAGATACAGATGGAGGATTGTGAAAATCAAATAAAAACCTTATAGCCCCAGAAAGAGAAAAAAAAAAGGAGGAAAGCTATGGTTAAGAAGCAAGAGTAGAAGCTGTGAGTGGTTAAGATGGAGCTAAGTACCAGTACAGAAAGGTTGAAACAGACTTTTATTCCCAGCCCAATCAATGCTTCTCACAAGAGCACAGTGAATCCTCTGTTATGTTAATTCTGGCAATCTCTATCTCTTCTGTATCATGTCATCAAACCAGTGAAAGAAATTCAAACATTTTGCCACTCTCTTTCACAGTTTACTTTTTAAATCTCAGATTAGAATTGTGGAAGACATAGAGGATTAATATAAAGAGAAAAAACAAGGACAAGGAATAAAAATTATAAAAGAGTAAGTCCTGTGAAAGTTGTTGGTAATCGACAAATCATACCAACACACACACTCACACACACAAAAATTAAGTAATACTTAAATGAAATTTTATATTTTTAATAAATTTCTTTCGTTTTGTTAGTTCTGATATAGGATATCTTTGCATTTATTAAATAAGATAAAATTATAAAAAAGAGATTGTCTTCTATTTTACATTATAACATGCATAAAGTAAAATTTTAGAAATTTAAATAAATGTGTCAGAATATGCATGCAAACTATTCATCTGTGAGAACATGTACTTATTTGAATAAAGTGTGTTTTTACAATATATTTGGATTCTTTTCTGTTTCTCTTCTTCCTTTTTTCCTCCTCTGTCTCTCATCCTCATTTTTATCCTCCTCATCCTTTTTCCCTTTCTCTTCCTCCCATTCATTTTGTCATTGGAATCTATTTCTAAGATGCATGAGAAAATGAACCTCATTAGTTTATTTTTTCCTTAAAATGGTATTTTTGAAAAAAAAAAAGTAAAAGTTGTCACCTTTAATTGAGGATGATATGCCAGTTGGAATAGCACATCCTCTGACTGTTGCAGACATTCAGAACAACGTGTGCCATCCCAAAGAAGGTCTTCAATGGCAGCTACTTTTTAAGATGTTATTTTACAGTCACGTTAGATTTACTATTAGGTTATGATCGAATTAAAACAGCTGATAACCATAATGTTAATATTAAATACTAACATTTTAAAGCTATTGTTATGTTGAATTAGCATTGCCATTACTTTTAAAACCAAGGAAAGCACTAAGTCTGGTAAGACACAATCAGCAGTGAGATACAATCACAGCGCACACCTAAGAGAAATGTAATGTATCACAGCCCTAGAAAAATAATATTCATTTGCTTTGTAATCTCTCAGATTCGATTGCTACAAGGAAATATTTATACTCTCTTGCAAAAATACATGAGAACAATGGTTTAGGATGGCTAAAATTTTGAGCAAAAAATAGTTTTGTCTTTATCGCTTGTTATATATTGAGCTTTGTTTGCTTTTCTCCATCATCCACAAACTTAGCTTATCTTTCTTCTAATATTTTAGGGTCCTGCTCTTTGCTTCCCAAGATAATAACTAGATCATTTGATAAAATGAGCCCAGGCTAATGTATTGATGGTTATAAATGTGTTAATGTCCAAATCTTTGGCCACAATTCCTTCAAGCTTTTCAAATCACATATGAATCTTAAATGAACATGTTTGGAAGGAATACTCTTTGTTGTCTAACTTCAAGTAAGGGGCTCATAATGGTACTACATAAACTCGCTCTTTTAAGCCTGGTCTGTCATAAATGCTTAAATACTCATCAGTGCAATTATGAAGAAAGCCCATTGGAGAAAGAATTGAAACCCAGCATCTCTGAAACACAAGATAGCTGAATTTAAAAAAATAAATAGCAAAGACAGAATTAAAATTTAGACAGTAGAATACCCATGTATACTTCTTAGACATTAATTTTAAAAGATAATTCAATGACAATTTAAATTATTGGGCTTGTGCTAGAAAGAAGACTACTCTTCTCCTATGTTAAAACGACACTCACCTTTCTGTCCCCAGAACACTTGCTTCTTCCCTTTCTAACTGGTGTTGTCTATGCCTGGAACACTTCCCACAGAAATTAGCATGATTGCATGCTCATTGCATTCTCAGGAAGCATTCCTAGGCCAAACTGGTTCAACCCATTACCCCATCAGTCACTCTCTACCACATTTGTATTTTCAAAATAGAATCTGCAATAATCTGAAAGAGCTTTGTTTCTGTATTGGTTTACACTTTTTAATATACCTCTTTACTACATGAAACACCAAGAGGTCAGAGACTTTGCCTGCCTTACTCATCACATCGCAGACATCCAGTAAATATTGAATAAATGGTTAAATATGTCTGTTTGTGATATCTCTCATTAGCCATCCTTCATTTGTACTTAGTACGCATACAAAAAAGCACCAGTTCTGGTTTGTTTTCCAGTAACGATAGATTTCTTAACCAGAAGCTAAAGTGGTTTGGGAGAAGACAGACCCTGGTTTAGAAATTAATGGAGAGGAATAGCCATGTGAAAAGAATACTTGCTACGTACACCATTTCTTTTAGAAGATGACTTACTAGTAGCAAGGGATTGTGTTATATATAGGTTTTACAAAATCTCTATAGTAATCACTGAATACTTGCATTCATTTTTTCATTAATCCAGCAAACATCTATAGAATGGCACTCTATGATTGGTGCTATGCACACACACAAAATTAGCATGATTCTCCCACAAGTTAACTGTAACAAGTTAGAGTTACAGTGATAGTCAAAACCCTTTTAGGTAAAATTGCAGCCAGGAAAAATAAACTGCAGTGTATCTAGTTATTTTTCCACTTTCCTTCATTTCCCCCTTTCTTTAGGCACCCCTGGTATCTGGCTCTCCTTTCTTCTTCAATCTACTGTAGAAAAGTATCTGATATAATTTCTTACTAATGTGTAAAATATTTATATTGGCTGTGTCCTAGAGATACTTGCATTATACCAAATTAGGAACCAAATGATAAGCTCTCTAATTATGGACTTTCCAAACCAGATGGGAGAAGGTAGAACTATTATTATTAATATTTTAAAAGATGGGGCTTCACTATGTTGGCCAGGCTGGTCTTGAACTCCTGACATCAGGTAATCCATCCACTTTGGCTTCCCAAAGTACTGGGATTACACCCCTGGCTGGTAGAATTATTTTTATTGCCACAGTTTCTGAAATCACACCACCTAGGAAACTAATTAATTTGCTTATTCATTAACTTTGAGAACTTTACATTGAGCAACAAAAGGAGTTTTCTGTAAGATCTAATCAATGAGACTCCATAGACACTTCTAAAACCAAGTAAGTTTCTTCAATGCATTTAACATTTAGAGGGAAGATACTTTTAGTGTGCTCCTTTCTCTTTTTTCTTCCCTTTCCTTCTTTTCTTCCTCCCTTCTTTTTTTTTTCTCCCTCTCTTTTCTCCTCATTCTCTTCCTGATCTTTCTCCCCTTCTTGCTCTTCCTCCTTTTTCTCTTCCTTCTGCTTCATTTTTGCTCTTACTCTCTCCAGGAAATCCTGAAGATATCAGGAAATGTTGTAACAAAGAAAAAAAGAAGAAAGGGAGAGATTTTCAGGGCTTAGCCAGCATGACTGGGCAGTCAGAGGCAATGAAGAAATTGCTTCGAAGAAACAGGTTGGTCTTGGGGTCTATTCAGTTGTTATCCTCTCCCTTTGGCCTGTTAGGGAACTAGTTAGCAATAGAAGTGGGGTCTGTCCTAAGCTTGGATGCTTGAATTATTCATTAGTTAAAAGTAAATTACCATTTAGAGGCAGGTGACACACATTTTCTAGAACAATTATTATCACTAATCATCATTTTCTACAGTAATTTGTATGCTCTCATTATTAGCCCTTGATTTCTATGTAAATCCTTTCCATAAAACTGCCACAAGATGGGAGTTATTTTATTGGCTCTTTTTACCTCTTGATATATTTCTTAGCATTTTGGCATTCCTCATCTGGCACTTGATGGCTGGGTTTTCAGATTAGGCTGACTGTTGACATGCCCGTATAAAACATTCTTTCATTGAGCATATTGCATTTGTAGGGGAGGCCACCTTCTCCCACCTTCTGCCATATTGTACTCATATTTTTTTTACATCAATTGTCCAAACATTGACTCTCACATTTCCCCCCTTTTGAGTTTTCATTGTGCACCACATTTGACACTTTAACTACTTTTACTAGTTGCTCATGCCTTGTCACAAAGACTGAAACTGACACAGGCTTTGCCTAAACAGTTGCCTTGAATAAGTACATTTGTCATATGGATATCCCCTTCAAATCCTTTGGAACACCTTGGATACTTTCCTGCTTATCTTTTCTTACAGTTACATGGGCTCCAGGACTCCGCTACTTGAAGGGAACTATCACTCTTTGTAACATTTATTTCATACCTACAGTCAATTTGTAAACAAACCCCAGAAAGTGTTCTTGAGATTAGCTAGTTCATGGCAACTTGTGGCTTGTGTCCCTGTCTGGCTTCTGAGGGAATGACACAAAAAGCATTCCTTCTTAAAGACTCTGAAGAGTCTTTAAATTTAGTAGAATTATCAGAATTGCTGAAAATTCTGCTAAATTAAAAGAGCTCCACTTTGATCTGATATACTATCTAAAATTCTTACCTTTAGAATAAACCTGATTATACTGGTGAGGAGAGGGATGGACACCCTAGAAAGAGTCAATGCATTAACTTCCATCATTTACAGGTTAAGTGACTCTTAGTAAGTCATTCAAGAGTCGCTTAACCTGTATATGAGACCATCTCATTCAAGTCCTGGCTCTCTGATTTACCAACAGGGTAACCCTATGGCAAGTTATTTCACCCTCTGTGCCTCAATTTTTCTCACCTGTAAAAAAGCTTTAATGATTGTGCCTATCTCACAAGGTCGTTATGAGGATACAATGAGTTAATACCTGAAAAGCAATTAGTGCCTGGCATTTAGTAAGTGTATCTAGTGTCAGCAGTGAGTGTGATGATGGTGAGGATGATGGTACATGAATAGTTTTCTTGGAAAGACAAAAAAAAATGAAGCCTTAGTGAAATAGACACAAATATATATATATTTTTTAATATCCAAAATTGAGTAACAATGATCTGATGAACAGGTGATGTGATATTGTTTAGATATTTGTCCCCACCCAAATTTTATGCTGAAATATAATCCCAAAGCTGAGGTGGGGCCTGGTAGGAGGTGTTTGGACCACAGGAGTGGATCCCTCGCGGCTCAGTGCTGTCTTCATGATAGGGAGTTCTAGTAAGATATGGTCATTTAAAAACGTGTGACTCCCCGACTCCCGCACCAGCCTTACTCTCTCTCACTTGCTTCTGCTGTGGCCATGTGAACTGCCTGCCTGCCTTTGCCTTCTGCCATGATTGTAAGCTTCCTGAGGCCTTCCTAGAAGCTGCACAGATGCCAGCACCATGCTTCCTGTACAGCCTGCAGAACCTTGAGACAATTAAACTTCTTTTCTTTATAAATTATCAGTCTCAGGTATTTATTTACAGCAATGCACAAACAGCCTAACACAACAGGTATTTCCTGTGGAGAACAGTCCTAGGTAAGTACCTCTAAGAGAAAGTCCTAGGTGGCCCCAACATCCTGACATGATTGCTGAGGAGTGTATTGTGCCTGATCCTTCACAGTGGTGCGGACAAATGTTGTAACTAAGCACTGCTGCAAAAAGCATTCCTTGTTAAAGACTCTGAAGACAAGGAGGTTTAGTGAAGGGGTTGAGTGAGTTTTCCCTAAAGAAGTTTTGTAGCCTTAGCAGAGCTATGTTTTTCATGACCCCTTTCTGGAACCAATTGCATTCAATTCAAAACTGCCTCAGTTTTGAATTTTACTTGAAGGCTGGTTACCCCAAGCTCTTGCTGTCATATTCTAAATGCATTAAGCCTGTATTCTGGTTCATTGTTGAGTTTTGTCATTTTGGCCAGGAAATGTAACTGCAGTACTACTGACATTGTCCTGATAGTGTCTTTACGTAAAATACAATTTTCTTAAATAAGGAAGAGAAGCAGCTTCAAGATCAGTGACACTGACACTGTAAAGTGAGGGTTTTAACTTTAAGACCTATTCAAACAGTTATCTGTTTCTCCATACGTGTGTGTGTGTGTGTGTGTGTGTGTGTGCTTTAGAAACACAGTCAGAGAAAAACACAGGATAACATTCCACATCATTTTGAAGCTTCCAGAAATATGAAGCTCAGGATTACGTCAACGTAGAGTACTATTACAATATCCAACCTGCTCCTCCTCCTTTTGACATTTCTAGAAAAGCAAAGGAGCCCCTGCTGTTCGGGGGCGGCAGGAGAGGAATGTGCTCTAGCTGTGCACAAAGGGGTTTGCATTGTTACCTGGATGAAAATAATTTCTCTATCTTTACTTGGAAAAATATTTTTTTTTCCACGTAAAAGAAACACAACAGAAAAACATGTCATTTCAGGAACGTCGTGTTTCACAGACCCCTAAGTCATCACCATCACAATTTAAAAATCAATTCTAGCATGCTGAATTGAAAAAACTGGGAAGAACCAGTTAGAAGAGGTATAAAAATATAAAATCTAAATGTAAGAAAAAAAACACCATGGGAGGCTGAGGCAGGAAGATGGTTTGAGCCAGGAGTTTGAGATTACAGTGAGCTATGACTGTACCTCTGCACTTCAGCCTGGGTGACAGAGTGACACTCTGTTAAAAAAAAAAAAAAAGAAAGAAAAAAGCAACAATGAAGTCATTCATACACAATTGGTAGATTTTCCTTGATCTGATGTCTTTGTTTTTAGAAAAAAGTTACACATTTTTTCTAAAATAAAGTAAATAAAGTAAATATTTATATAAATAAAGTAAATAAAATGAAGTAAATAAAGAAAACAACCTGTAGTATTTTACACACTAAAAGCCTTGATTTTTGTGCAACTTTGAAGTACATGTTTTATTTTAACCTAGAGTTCCACTTTGGTGATATCACTTATGACAAACCATGTGTTACTGCTATTGCTATCATTTGAACTACTTGGTTCAGTTGGCAGCAGATGGGAAGTAAATTAGCCAAAGTATATGGCTGGACTCCTGTCCAGTAGGGACTAGCTGGCTTGGCTCTTTGCCTGCGCAACAGATGATATTTCTAACTCTTCTCAACAATGGGAACTTAACTTTTGTTTTTCTTTTCTGAGACAGAGTCTCCCTGTTGCGCAGGCTGGAGTACAGTGGTGCAATCTCAGCTCACTGTAACCTCCGCCTTCCAGGTTCAAGTGATTCTCCTGTCTCAGCCTCCCTAGTAGCTTGGACTACAGGCACCCACCACCACGCCCAGCTAAATTTTGTATTTTTAGTAGAGATGCGTTTCCGCCATGTTGGCCAGGCTGTTCTCAAACTCCTGACTTCAAGTGATCTGCTCATCTCGGCCTTCCAAAGTGCAGGGATTATAGGTGTGAGCCACAGTGCCCGGTCAACAGGAGCTATACTTTAGAAAAATTATTTTATTTTCCAAAGTACCAAAAATCTTGCTATTCACCTAGGATTTAACAACTATTTGTTTAGGGAAGGAACAAAGCAAAGAGCATATCACAGCCATCTCTCAGTCATGTCCTTTGGTTACAAATGGCTGACAAGACCATCTTCTGTTGCTCAGCCATTATCTTCTTTTCATGATCAAAGTCTTTTTTTTTTTATTAAGATGCAGTCTTGCTCTGTCACTAGGCTGGAGTGCGGTGGCACATTCTCGGCTCATGGCAACCTCTGCCTCCTGGGTTCAAGCGATTCTTCAGCCTCAGCCTCCCAAGTAGTTGGGACCACAAGTGCGTGCCACCACGGCTGGCTAATTTTTTTTTTTTTTTTGTATTTTAAGTAGAGACGGGGTTTCACTATGTTGGCCAGGATGGTCTCCATCTTTTGACCTCCTGATCTGCCCCCCTCGGCCTCCCAAAGTACTGGGATTACAGGTGTGAGCCACCGCGCCCAGCCCATGATCAAATTCTAACAGAATTTACACATTTAGTTACCTGAGAACTTAGTAAAAGTTACTTTTAGCTTTTTTGCTATGTTGTTCCTGTTTCACAGATACATGTATTTGATAATAAAAGAATAAGAAACTCATCAGTCAACTATTTCAAAATCCTTAATAGTCAGCATTAGAGGATACTGATCTGTAGGGGAAAATGCAAATGAACACACAAGAATATGTAATTCCTTCTTCCCCCATTCTTATTTAACCTCACATTTATGTGTAGCAATGGTGTACAAAATTACAAGTTATCTAGTTAGCATTGGATTCATGCACTTAAGATAGCTGAAGATTCTAACTTGCTTTAACAATTTTTTAAAAAGCCAACTTAAAGCACTCTGGCTTCTTTCAGCTTATGGAGAGATATTCTTGCTGGTATGACAAACTTACATTATTAAATTAGCTGAAATACTCTCAAACTAGTCCCCAAAGAGTCTGGGTAAATCAGCATGCAACACACGGGAGACTGGATTTGAAGGTAGAATACAACCCCCAATAGCAAATAATTTGGGTATGTGTAAAGTGCAAAGTGAGGAGCGTGTTTCTGCAGAATTACTCACTATGGGTGGAGGGAACCTCTTTTACAAAACTATGTAACCCTTAAGTACGTACGTGTAAGTTTATGTGGAAATACTGCATAGATTAAGAATGGGACATTATTAGCTGCTCAAAGAATTGATATAGAAGGCCGGGCGCGGCTGCTCAAGCCTGTAATCCCAGCACTTTGGGAGGCCGAGGCAGGTGGATCACGAGGTCAAGCGATAGAGACCATCCTGGGCAACATGGTGAAACCTCGTCTCTACTAAAAATACAAAAAATTAGCTGGGCATGGTGGTGCACGCCTGTAATCCCAGCTACTCAGGAACCCGAGGCAGGAGAATTGCTTGAACCCAGGAGGTGGAGGTTGTGGTGAGCCTAGATCGCGCCATTG
The DNA here is from genome assembly GCF_049354715.1 of Callithrix jacchus. Lineage (NCBI taxonomy): Eukaryota > Metazoa > Chordata > Mammalia > Primates > Cebidae > Callithrix > Callithrix jacchus. The sequence continues at coordinate 122,099,029 of NC_133503.1, read as the reverse complement.
CACTCCAGCCTGGGTAACGAGTGAACCTCTGTCTCAAAAAAAAAAAAAAAAAAAAAAAGAATTGATATAGAAATAATATTAACCTATCCATATGCATACAAAAGTATAAATAAAATGTAATTATTGTATTTCTTCTTTCAAAATTCAACTTTGATGGAATTGTTCTAAGTTAAGTAATTGAGGAATGAAAACCAAACATCATGTGTTCTCACTCATAAGTGGGAGCTAAGTTATGAGGGCACAAAGGTGTACAAATGATACTATGGACTTTGGGGACTTGGGGGAAAGGATGGGAAGGGGGAGAGGAATAAAAGATTACCATAAATAAATATTAATTAAAACTGAAAATAAATAAATAAAAATTTCAACTTAATTTAATTTTATTTTTATGCATATAAAAATAAAAATCATGGGCCGCCATGGTGGCTCATGCCTGTAATCCCAGCACTTTGGGAGATTGAGGCGGGAGGATTGCTAGACCCCAGGAATTTGAGACCAGTCTGGGCAACATGAGGAGACCCCTGTCTCTACCAAAAACAAACAGAAAAAAATTGACTAGCTGTGGTGGCACATGTTTGTAGTCCCAGCAACTTAGAAGGGTGAGGTGGGAAGATTGCTTGAGCCCAGGAGTTTGGAGTTATAGTGAGGTATGATCATACCACTGCACTTTAGCCTGGGCAACAAAGTGAGACTCTGTCTCAAAATAAAATGTAAAATAAAATATAAAATGAAATAAAATAAAACTATGATAGAAATTACTGGTTTTGAGAATTAATGAAAATATGTCAGCTACTTATCTTAGATAGAACTTAAGTCCTTATGTTTTCCATAGTGATCAAGGAGTTTATTCAAAACCAGAAAATATTATAATAGTTTAAAAAGTGCTTTTTGGTCAGGTGCAGTAGCTCATGCCTGTAACACCAGCACTTTGGGAGGCCGAAGCAGGTGGATCACTTGAGGTCAGGAATTCAAGACCAATCTGGGCAACATGGCAAAAATCCTGTTTCTACTAAAACTACAAAAATTAAGCTGGGTGTGGTGGCATGCATGCCTATAATTCCAGCCTCAGGAGGCTGAGGTGGGAGAATCACTTGAACCTAGGAGATGAAAGTTTGCAGTGAGCAGAGATTGTGCCACCACACTCCAGTCTGGGCAGCAGAGCAAGACCCCATCTCAAAAAAAAAATTATTTTTGAGTATAAAATATTTCAAATGTACAAAAAATGCTAATAAAATAACAGAATATCAAAAAATTTATTAATCACCATTCACCCTGGAAAGATCTTAATTTTTGTGTAGTCTTTTTAAAGAAAATAAAGAAGTAAAAATTATCCCTCCACCTTCTAATCCCATCTACTCTCCTTTTCTTCTTTCCAGAGGTAGCCACTTTCTAAAAGTTGATATATATTTGTCCTGTGCATTTTGGAAATAAATCTTTTACCACATATTTATGTATCTAGAAATTTGCTTTTTCTCCAAAACTTATGTTTTTAAGATTTTTCCATGTTGATGCATGCAAACTAACTTTCCATCAGTAGAGCAAATGAAAAACTATGGTTCATTCTTACAATAAATGGTATTAGGAATTACTACAGATAAAATGCACCTAAATGTATTAACATATCAAGCTATTTTTTAAACCAATTTAAAGGTCCCAACAGTCACGGAATACTTTATTTTACTTATAGAATTCATTCGCTACTTCATGAAGTATTTTTGGGAGTTGCTTCTGTGCCAGGTTCCATTCTAGCAGCTTAGGGTGCCACAGTGAACAAAACAGATGAAGCCTCATTTTGGCTAGTTTGCAACCCGGAGCATGTACCAGTTAGGTCAGCCTCTGGTTTTCTGCTAAGGGAAAGAAATATCGTGGTCAGGGTGGCATACTAAAGCTTCAAAATCGGTATCAGTAACCTCCCATCCTTTTCTGATTATTACCCAAGAGCCAAACAAAAAGGATGAAACCTTTCTGTGGATGGCTACATTCAAGGACTAGACTGCCTTACTTAGGTGGGTGGACCAGGAGAATGTAACGGTGATGGAATGAGAAATCCTTCTGTGTTGAGTTTGAAAATGCTTTTTCAAGGTGCTACAATATCAAATACTTGTAAATGACTAGGTGTATGGAATACCCATCAAATACCTTGACCTTTGGTTCATTATTGGGAGGCCTTTGAGACAGCAGGCATATATTCTGAACATAGATTATCTAGAAAGCTGAAAACATGAAAGCATTTGATTCAAAGACCATCCTGGTGTGATTAAAGTCAGATGATTAGTCCAGAATTGCAATACGATAACCTGTCCATAGCGATAAGGCATCAGTGGCAGTCCACGAGTGGACCAAAGGTCCAATATAATCAATTTTCCAGGGACAGGCAGGGACAATGCCTATTGAAGTGTAGCGAGTTCTTCATTGAAAGACAAACACATTTTTGGCAAAAGTCCTAAGTTTGGCATGCAGTGGTGGCATCTGCACCAGAAATACTGTCTTTTAATTTGTGCCCAGTCTATTATGATGGCTGTGTTGCTATGTGTGAAGCTGTAATAGATCCAGCTGACAATGGTGGCTCTCTGGAAAGCTCAGGCTTAGCAGCAGCTTGGTGCCAATCATTCTCATTTGAAAATGAATCTTTACAAAGGTATGCACTGAGTGACCCAGATTATTCAATAGACAACCAAAATTTGTTTTTAATTTGCTGCCCTTGAACAGGGCTGTCTTTATTCTGCCAGACCAGATGCCTGGGCCATTGATACAGACCAATAATCAGTAAAAATACAACATGTCTGGCCCTCAGAAGTATTGTGTAAGGCAAGTATAATGGCTTTCAATTCAACTCATTGTGGTGACAGGTCCTTACCACAGTCTTCCAGTATGTCACTGAAGCAGGACACTTACTACCTCCCAATAGATACCATCAGCTTTTAATTTAGTTAAATCATCAGTGAGTTCGGACCAAATATTTAGGAAAACCCTGTGAACAGAATTCCATTGAACTATTGGTTTTGCTTCATGTGGTGGAGTCAAGGATAAGGAGGTCCCCACAGGGGTAGCTACCACTTTTTCATGTAAAGCCAAAATGCTGCCAGGGCCAGGCTGCCTGTACTCTTGATATATCATTTCTATTTGACTCATAATGCCTGTTGGGCATTCCTAGCTTGTTAATCATCAAGTTGGAGTTGACCTGAACTAAAAGGGAAAGACCAGAGAGTCACAATGCTTGCACGGCTTTCAACAAGACCTGAGTAGCAGGTCAATAGCTTCCTTTTTTCACCTATGTGAGGCAGTGATGGTGTCTTGAGAGGGCCTAAAAATGGCCTCTCCTAGCATCTGGCAGTCTTTAAGTCTTTAACTGAAGCTGTGATTTCTTTTCTCTCCCTGGGTTTTTACTGTTCTTGACCACCCTAAAGGGAGCATGCATGTAGTGATTCCAGTATGGGTCCTGTCTGTCATTGACGGGACAGGGAAGTTTAGGCACATATCACCTTAATTTCATTAGGTGTATGTTAGGATAGGGATTTGAATATACTACTAAGTCATTGAACATACTAATAAGTCACAATAGTACATAGCAGCAGCGTAAATGCCCCACCCATAAGGTCACTTTAGTTTATCTTCTCTACTGTGAACTTTGCCTAGACTCCATCAATTGAATTCAGGTGCATATTTCCCTACAGGGTTACAGGTCGGGGAATCTAACACATACACATCAAGGGGTACAGAAGCAGTACACAGATCATGCTATTCCGCAGCAGAGAGGTTGGGTGGTGCAGGGTTGCTGGTGAGGCTAGTCTACTGGTGGGGATAGTAAGAGGAAAGAGAATTCTCAGCCTTTTCATTCCCCTTGACCCTTGACTCTAAGAGGGATATCTTAGCCCCAGTGCTGCTTTCTTCTCTGTGCACCTTTGGCATCTGGAGAATGCCTAGGTCCAGGGGTCCCTTTCTTTCTATCCTTGTCTATGTCACTATGCATTTTGTCTTGTGAGCTTTTGGTCACCCAGCATCCAGTGCCTCATTCTTGTTGCTAGGCAAGTTTCACTGTAGCAGAGACCAGGTAGTTGGGCATGGCCAGCAATTCGGCAAAGCTTTGCATTCACTTTTGCTTTTGAGAGGTTCATGGCATAACCATCTTCTAATGTTTGCATTTCATCTGAAGGTCTATATTGATGAGCAAAATCCCTGTTTCTGACATCACTTATTTCAGTTTTAGAAATTACTTGACTCCATAGCCACAGTCACACTATCTTTTATCTGGAGTTTTCTGTTCCTTTGTAATGTTAATATCCCATCCTCTGCCCATTTGTAGGAGAGTGAGCAACAACTAAGACACCATTTTTGTAGCTTGCTTCAATTTTACTTCTCATTGTTCAGCCTCATTCACAGGTACAGCAGTGGGGGACTCTTACCCACCTCCACCCATTCCCCATCTACCACTTGGGCAAGAACATTAGCTACTAGATTCCAGGGGGTCTTTTCATATCTTTGAATGAAAACTGTGGAAGCCTCGTCCTTCCTTTTTAAAAAAGAAACATGTTTCTGCCACCAACCCATCCCCCCGCCAAAACTTAGAAGCTATTAAGTAAGCCTGCTACTGTTTAATAGAGGTTGGCAGAAGACATGAGACTCCTGAGTCACAGATAAAAATATTTGTTTCTCATGGCACGCAGTAAACAGCACGAGCATCAACATATTTGCATTGATTCCCTTTATGCACAGTCCTGTGTGACATGGTGGTGTGATATGGCTCAGATGGGTGCTACATGCACAGCGGGTTTGTGTAGCAGAGGAACACTAAGATTGGGGAATTCGCCACTTTTATAACAAGGAGTAAGCAAGCCCACTCTGTCTCCGAGGAAGATTTTACCTTATCCTTCAAGGCTGCTCACTGCAAATCCAACCTTGAGAAATGACCTGGTTAACTAGTAGCCTGGTCTTGAGGCCAGGCTCAGTGGCTCACACCTGTAATCCCAGTGCTTTGAGTGGCTAAGGTGGGCAAATCACTTAGGGTCAAAAATTCAAGACCAGCCTGGACAAAACAGTGAAACCCTGTCTCATGCCTGTAGTTACAGTTACTCAGGAGGCTGATGCAGGAAATTGCTTGAATCCCAAAGGCAGAGGTTGCAGTGAGCCAAGATTACACCACTGCACTCCAGCCTGGGCAACAGAACGAGAAGACTAGTCTGGTCTTGCATTTGCATTCCTGGCAAACCCAACAAGATGTGTATCGATGGGAGAGACCCATGAAGGACTGTCTCCCAACAAAATACTTCTTCATAATAGTTTCATTTTCTAATTTTTTTGAAAACATTTTAAATTATTTAAAAAATCTGCATTTAGAAATTTTTAAATACTTTGTTCATTACTCTTAGTGGTTGGTTTCAGGTAAGGAAAATAATCACTTACTACCCACAGTTACTCCCTAGACCCTATCACCTCTGTGGGAGGTATGTTTATTTTTCACTAAGATGCTGCCAATGTGTAGTGCTATATAGTGTGCTAAATAGTCAGGTAAGTACTGAGTGTCTGATACACACACCGGTGTGTGTGTATGTGTATGTATATGCATGTACACATAACTATATATAAAAATCTATATGCAATGTGTGTAACAGTTATATGTATGTGTGTGTATAGTTTTAAAAACCCTTATAATCCATACAATAGATATTATTTCCATTTACAGATGAAGAAACTGACCAAGAGTGGTTAAAAAAATTTTTTTTCATAACTCATAGCTGGCCAAGGGGGCATTAAACACAGGTGTCAAAGTTTGTAATCTTTTGACAATATTATTATAGTAGTTTACTGTGATGCCATAAAGACCAAAATATTGTCTCAGCCCAAAACCTCATTAAGCTGATAAGCAACTTTGGCAAAGTCTCAGGATACAAAATCAATGTGCAGAAATCACAAACATTGCTATACATCAGTAACAAACTAACAGAGAGCCAAATCATGAGTGAACTCCCATTTACAATTGCTACAAAGAGAATAAAATACCTAGGAATACTACTAACAAAGGAGGTAAAAGATCTCTTCAAGGAGAACTACAAACCACTGATCAAGGAATAAGAGAGGACACAAACAGATGGAAAAACATTCCATGCTCGTGATTAGGAAGAATCAATATTGTGAAAATGGCCATACTGCCCAAAGTAATTTACAGATTCAGTGCTATCCCCATCAAACTACCATTGACCTTCTTAACAGAACTGGAAAAAAACACTTTAAACTTCATATGGAACCAAAACAGAGCCTGCATAGCCAAGACAATCCTAAGCAAAAGGAACAAAGCTGGAGTCATCATGCTACCTAACTTCAAACTATACTGAAAGACTAAAGTAATCAAAACAGCATGGTACTGATACCAAAATAGAGATATACACCAATGGAATAGAATAGAGGCCTCAGAAGCAACACCGCACATCTACAACCATCTGATCTTTGATAACTGACAAAAACAAGCAATGGAAAAAGGATTTCCTGTTTAATAAATGGTATTGGGAAAACTGGCTAACAGTGTGCAGAAAGCACACTGGGCCCCTTCCTGACATCTTACACTAAAATTAACTCCAGATGGATTAAAGACTTAAACATAAGAACTAACACCACAAAAACCCTAGAGGAAAATCTAGGTAAAACCATTCAGGATGTAGGGACAGACAAGGACTTCAGGACTAAAACACCAAAAGCAATGGCAACAAAAGCCAAAATAGACAAATGAGACCTAATTCAACTTAAGAGCTTCTCCACAGCAAAAGACATAATCATTAGAGTAAACTGACAACCAACAGAATGGGAAAATTTTTTCGCAATCTACCCATTAGACAAAGGGCTAATATCCAGAATCTACAAAGAACTAAAGCAGATTTACTAGAAAGAAACAAACAAACACATTCAAAAGTGGGTAAAGGATATGAACAGACGCTTTTCAAAAGAAGACAAATATGCAGCCAACAAACATTTGAAAAAATGCTCATCATCATTAGTCATTAGAGAAACGAGAATCAAAAGCACATTGAGATACCACCTCACCCCAGATAGAATGGTGATCATTAAAAAATCTGGAGACAAAAGATGCAGGAGAGGATGTGGAGAAAAAGGAACACTATTACTGTTGGTGAGAGTGTAAATTAATTCGACCGTTATGGAAGACAGTGTGGCGATTCCTCAAGAATCTAGAAATAGAAATTCCATTTGACCCAGCAATCCCATTACTGGGTATATACCCAAAGGATTATAAATCATTATATCATAAAGACACATGCACATGTATGTTCATTTCATACACTGTTTACAATAGCAAAGTCCAGGAAACAACCCAAATGCCCATCGATGATAGACTGGACCAAAAAAAATGTGGCGCATATACACCATGGAATACTATGCAGCCATAAAAAACAATGAGTTCGTGTCCTTTGTAGAGACATGGATGAACCTAGAAACTATCATTCTCAGCAAATTGACACAAGAACAGAAAACCAAACACTGCATGTTCTCACTCATACGTGGGTGATGAACAATGAGAACACTTGGTCACAGGGAAGGGAACAACACTCACCGAGCTAGGTTGGGGAGTGGAGGGGAGGGACAGCAGGGGGGTGGACAGGGAGGATGGGGAGGGATAACACCAGGAGAAATGCCTGACATAGACTACGTGGTGCAGGGTATGGAGACAACAAACCACCATGGCATGTATGTACCTATGCATCAATCCTGCAGAATGCAGGACATGCACATGTACTCCAGAGCCCAAATACACTATTAAAAAAAAAAAGACCAAAATATTTCTTAATATATATAATAAATTACATATTACAAAGGACTTGCGACATTACTTATTACATAATTAAAATAGCACAAGATCACAACTGAAGATTATTTTACTCTATATGATGGTTTGTAATAAAATGAATGCTGGTGTTTAGATATCTCTATGGGACCCTTGCTTGCTCACATTTTCTACACAAATGCACCTTTACATCCTCCTCATCAGCATGAAGAAATGCTGGGAGTAATACAAGGGTCACTGTCTGATGTTATCCAGGAAACACGGAGCAGTCATCCTTATAATGTGACCTTATAAATTAGGCCCAAATATATGCTTTCTAGAATGAGGTTTTCTTATATTCTTTCTGCTTGCTCTCAAATATTGATGTTTGCTTGGGTTGGGTGTGCACAGCCTTGTGGTGGTGATAGACAAAGGAGAATGAGCAAAAACCAAAATGGGAAATCTTTTGCTATCATAGAGTTTATTTTATGAGACAAATATTCATGTGGACAAAATCAAGACCTCTTTTCTACTGTTGGTTATATCAATCCGATTCATGGTTATGAACTCTCTCTCTATATTATGTGTGTTATATATGTATTATGCATATGTAATTAGAATTATATACACATATGAAATGCATTAAAAACAAATGGTTTCAATTGCTTTATGAAGAGTATTTTATATTTTAATGTTTGACATCTTTTTTCTTAATAATCAAGAGAATATTGCAATGGCCACTGTCCTCCTCCCATTTAAGCATTTTCTTCTATGGATCATATGTACTTTTCTCTGAAATTCACACACTAATGGAATTCCACTGGTAGCTTCAGAGGACTTAAACAGATAAGCCTTGCACTTAATTTCACTAAGGGCACCTGAAATTGCTCCTGGGCCTTTTATTTTTATTTGTGTTGTCCTTTATTTAACCCTCAAAGATGAGTGGCTGAATGATCAATTTCATAGGAAAGTGTTTTACTATTACTGGTTACATTGACTATCACTCTTGAATTGAAGCTTCAAATAGTTTCCTTGGGGTGAAAAATCAATGAATCTTCTTGTTGGACAGTCTAGAGACAAAAGATAAGCATTTTAGCTTTCTTATTCTTATCTTCTGAGGTTTAACATTATGTTGAGCAAGAGTTAGTAAGAATATGGTGTAAGACCCCAGATGGCAAAATAATCAAGCCATTTAATATTCTGCAATAAAGAATATCTTCATCCTTGAAGTAGTCAATTTATTTGATGTGTATTGTTACATTATATGATCAGCCTCGATGAAATTATATTAGATTACTGCTACTACTTTAGCATTTGTGTTAACTTAATCAGGATTGAGCTGAAATTTACCTCCCTTTATCTATGGTAATGCAACAGTACAACAAATATGACAGTGGAGTATGTTCAAAGTATTTAAGAAAACTAATATTCTTTGAATAGTTTATCTTGATTTGAATCAGGGCTCAATGAAAGCATAATGATTATCTGTATTGAAGTAGCCCTCACACACTTCAACAGGAGACACCTTAGCGTGGTAGTCCCTCCTGCTATTTCTTATATAATATTCTGAATTTGAGATTTCCCTTCACATAAGCATTTTAAAATTGAGGTAAAATTTACACATAGTGAAATGCACAGATCTTAAATGTACACTTAGGTGAATTTTAACAAACTATCCCAGTCAAGATATTTAACATTTCTGTCACTTGAAGTAAGTCCCTTTGTGCCTCTTCTAGTCAATTCCCACCCCCACCAACAGGCAACCTCTGTTCTGATTTCTATCAGCATAGACTCGTTTTGTCTATTCTTGAATTGTATATAAATGGAATTATACAGTTTGTTCTCTATTATGCTCAGCTTCTTTCATGCAGCATAGTCCTCACATACATTTTAATGAGTGATTTTTTAATAGTTGTTGTCATAATTAGCACTGAAATTAGTTACATTCTGGTTTATCTAATAAATAGTCATATAAGTTTTTAAATACAGAAGTTCAGTGTATCATGTCTTCTATTTCTTGATTTTATATTTATAGTAACTTTCTCTTCTATCTCAGAATCTACAAAACGCATTATTAAAAAGGTGGGAAGAAAACTGGGCTTTACGAAGGTAGGTCAGGAAGAGCTGTTGTCTATGTCCTTATATTGTCAGTACATTTAAAGTAGATTCTGGAGAGGACACACTGGTTAGAAGACAAAAATCATTTTTCTGAGTTCTTTTGTAGTCATTAAACTCAAAGGACAAATATCATTACTGGCTGGGGAATTTGGGAAAGCGATGGAAGAGTATTATCTTCTCTTTCTCTCTCTCTCTCTCTCTCTCTCTCTCTCTCTCTCTCTCTCTCTCTCTCTCTCTCTCTCTCTCTCTCTCTCTCATAGCTACAGGGCCTTGCTCTGTCCCCCAGGCTAGAGTGCAGTAGTCAATTATAGCTCCCTATAACCTTTAACTCCAGGACTCTAGTGACCCTTTTGCCTCAGCCTCCATAATAGCTGCGCCACCACGACAGGCTAATTTTTAATTTTTTGTTTTGTAGAGACAGGGGTCTCACTATGTTGCTCAGGCTGGTCTTAAACTCCAGGGCTCAAGTGATCCACTGAACCCAGTCTCCAAACCCTAACCATTGGGATTACAGAGTGTAAGCTATCACTCCTGGCCAGAAAGTATTATTCTTTATTTTTGAAAAAAAATTAATTTAATTGACAAATAATGGTTGTACATTTTCATGAGGAAAAGCATTATTCTTTTATTGCCAGTAGAACTCTGAAGTAAAGAAAATGTTTTTTTATTTTCTCAAATAATTTTTTTTCACATGCAAAGCACATAAAGCAGGATAGTAAATGTGAAGAATGAAAAGATAGAAAATGGTGAAAAATATTATCCTCAGCCTCCCAAATCTTACTTGGAAATATAGCTGATGAATTTGAAAGTACCACAAAGTAACAAAGTCTCCATGCAATTTCAGCTGATTGTTACGGATGCAGGAGTTGGTAAGGAAGACATGTTTTCTGTGTTCTAATACTATAGCTGGGTGGATCACAGGGGAGCAGCTTACAATGACATTGAGCAAGGAAGCAACAGAAATTCAGCCAAGATCTCTAGATTTATAGTCTTAATATTAGATGGCTGATAGGATAAACTGATTATTAACTAGGCAGAATAAATTAAACCTTATAGGATGAATTCTAAATTTATATTTGTGATTTAATTATAGAAAACTGCTTGCTTGAGTGAGGCTTGTTGGCCAGTGAATGTAATCAATAGAGAAGCAGACTGCTAAGCTTAAGGTTATGGTCCTGTCATCCAGAACTGACAGCTGAGGCCTCCTGTACTGGAGAATCTGAGAGGCAAGCCTGTCAGTCCTGAGGTTTGCTCTACACACTGGCATTTCCCAAAGGCCTCTTCATTAGTTAGGGGAGAGTTTCCTTCTATTTAGTGTGTGGCATTTGCTTTTTTGGAGAAGGCTTCTTTCCAAACTAAAACCTTAAAAAAAAATAAGTAGCATATTCATATAGTTCAAAAATAGAAACGATATTTAAAAGTATGTGTTGTTAAATCTTTCCTCTCATTCACCTCTTTCCACACCCCTTGCCACATTGGTAACTACTTTCTTCATTTCTGTTTTTTTGTTTTTGTTTTGTGTTTTTTTTAAATGGAGTCTTGCTCTGTCACACAGGCTGGGGTACAGTGGTACAATCTTGGCTCACTGCCAGCTCCGTTTCCTGTGTTCAAGCAATTCTCCTGCTTCAGCCTCCCAGGTAGCTGAGATTATAGGCATGCCACCATGCCCAGCTTTTTTTTTTTTAATTTATTTTTATTTTTAGTAGAGATGAGGTTTCACCATGTTGGCCAGGCTGGTCTCGAACTCCTGACCTCATGATATACCTGCCTCAGCCTCCCAAAGTGCTGGGATTACAGGTGTGAGCCACTGCTCCCAGCCGTACTTTCTTCATTCCTTTGTGTATTCTTCTAGGGTTTCTTGATGCAAATAAGCAAACACTGTTTTGGTCTCCTCCTTTTCTTACCCGAAAGGTAGCATGCTCTATACACTGCTCTATTATTGCTTGTTACCTAACAATATGTTCTGGAGTTTTCCATATCAGTACATAGAGGCTTTAGTTTGTTTTGTGTTTTTTAAACAATGGTTACATAGTATCAATTGGGTGGATGTCCCACAATTTACTTAAGCATTCCTGTAGGAATCTCTATCCTTTAATCATGAATATTACATGTAAGCTTTTGCATACACATGGGTTTGCATTTCCCAACAGGGCTCTCTCATTTGTAAAAATAAATGAGCACATCATACAGAATACTTATAGAAAAAAACATTTGAAGAAAGTAATTGTTTCTGTAACTATCACTTCTAGAAAAGTCTGTATTTTGATGTGATTAGCACCAGTAGTGAGAAGCTTTGGGATGAATACCTGCACAGCTTGGCTTTCTCTGTAAGTAGAGTATGTGCTTTGAGCATCAGCAAAGTAGGGTCTTACCAAATTATCTTTTGGGAATATGATATTCTTTGTCGACTTCTTTCACCATTATTTTACAGAGAAGCATTGTGTTTGCTTTGAGTAACTTGTGGGAGAATGGGGTCCTGATTTTTTAGTGATTAGCACCTATCAAAGTCTTAATGGACCCTCACAGCAACCCTCTGAGTTAGTAATAAACTCTGTGAGTTAGAGAAGACCAGTGCTTAGAGAGAATAAATAACTTGATGAATGCTACTTAGCTTCTGAGGGGCATAGTTGGTTTTTTGTTTTGTTTTGTATGAGACGGAGTTTCACTCTTGTTGCCCAGGCTGGAGTGCAATAGCTTGATCTCAGCTTACCGCAACCTCCGCCTACTGGGTTCAAGTGATTCTCCTGCCTCAACTTCCCAAGTAGCTGGGATTACAGGCATGCGCCACCACGCCCGGCTAATTTTGTCTTTTTAGTAGAGATGGAGTTTCTCCATGTTGGTTAGTCTGGTCTCGAACGCCCAACCCTAGGCAATCCATCCACCTTGGCCTCCCAAAGTGCTGGGATTACAGGTGTGAGCCACCACACCTGGCAGAGTTGGTTTAACTATTAGCCAAGACCTCTTAAAAGAACTGCACCCTTGTTACAGTGTCATTAAGCAGATTAAATAAGATAATGTAGGTCAAGTCCATTGTAGTGAAGGGGCTGTTAGTGTCATGTCCCCACTCACAGGCCTACTTCAGCGTCTGTTTCTTCAGGTTGCCCCTGCCATTGCAACCTTCCAGGCATTGGCTCTCCCTTGGTGGAGGGTGTCAAGGAAACTAACAAGGCCCCCACGTTTCTGGTCCTGGAGTGTTTAAGCAAAGTGCTCTCCTAACTATTTTCAATTCCATGCAGAATTATCCCATTAGTAGTTCATGATTCCTCCCATTTCAGTCTGGCCCTTGTACTGAGTTGCCAGATTCACAGGGCGAGTATTCCAGAAGTTGGGTACTAAAAACGGGTATGTGAGGGCTGGAAGTTCTTCCTCCAGTCTGAAGCAATCCAGACTGGGGAAGCGATAGAGCTGACAATTTGGCAGCCAAGGTTATCGGTAAGAACAGAAACTATTTTAAGGCCAGAAACAATGACCATTCCCCATGTTTGCCTAATTCTAACTCTTGACATAAGTTCCCAGGAAGGAGGCCAGGCTTGTGACAGAAGAGGTTAAAAAGCAACCTCATTTTTGGTGATGGTGATATTTGCTCTCAGGCAATAGGACAGTTGGAATCCAAGGGATATGCACAGTAGGGAAGTGAAGTTGGCTTCCCTCCTTCATCACTGGATCTTGTTTAGAAGTCAATCTGCAAGGATAACACATAGGAACGATGCCATAGAAATATGCAAACAAAATGAAAAAAGGGTTTTCTCAAATCACAAGATGAAAATTCAGATGCTCTGTTCTGAATAGGGTTCCTTTGCCAAATTCAGTAACTCTATTTAATCCAGACTTCCAAACATAATTGAAATTTTAAAAACCCTACACATCCAAATCAGGCCAGAATTAACTGATATTCTGAGTTTATTCTAACTGAATGTAAGTCAAGCTCAACATACTGAAAACTGAAGTGACCACCCTCCTCACAAAGCAGTGACCTCTCAATTTCCAGTGTAGACATTACTTGTATCCTAATCATTTAAGCCTAAAATTGTAAACTTTAACAATTCCTTAACTATCACCACTCCTCCCATTAATCTAACCATTTACTGAATTCTGACAATTTTCTCTCTCCTAAATCTTTCAACCTAAGATTTTTAAATTTGTGATTATATAATCAGAGGCAAACTAACTCTTCCAGTCTTGTCTCTTACTGCTCCCCTACACATAGCTATACTTTACCTAAACAGAAAGGCCCACAATGCCTGCAAGTTTCTCTCTTGCATTCCCATCTCTGTACCTTTGTATCTACTATTTCTTCCTTGTAGAATGCCTTCATCCAGGGATGGTGTCATAATTCCAGGGCCCAGTGCAAAATGAAAATGTGGAAGTCCTTGTTGAAAAAGCAAAACACAAGTTTCCCTCTGTTAAAGGTATTAAAATATAAAACCTTTCACTTTCCTGTGTATCTTCTCTGCTCAGGCACGTGACTATTGTCCTATTGGACTTTACTTACAACATTCAAACTCAACATAAAATTAAGAATTTCAGCATAATGATAGCAGAACATTAAACCATACACAGGGTAGGGCCATGTGGGACTGCAGGGGTCACATGCCCACAAACAGCCTTGAATTCATCCCCTTCTGGGCCTTTCTCAATCCTGCCCACCTTCAAAATCAAGTCAAAGGCTGCCTCTGTTGGGTGGATTAGGAAGTGTCCGTCCTCTGAGTCTCTGCTCTGCTCCCAGGATGGCCAAAGCACTGGTAGTACTTTGTAGACTTCCCTGAGAATGCTTTTTATCTCTTATTGGTTTGTAAGTTTCCTAAGTGAAAGGGCTGAATCTTCATTTATCCTGGAATCACCACGAGTTACATATGATAATTGCTTAATAAATGTTTGCTGAAAACGAATACAAGAGAACAAAGCAAAAAGCACTGCTATTTTGAAGCCATATGCAACATTTCCCTGAACTGCGTTCTTTTTGGAGAAGATCTCACTACCAATGCAAAAGTCCAGGTTCTCCAGCTGGCTAACTGGTGCTGTCTTGTTTTCCTTTTCAGTTTTTTAATTAATCTTGATTTTGATCTTTTTAAGGATAGTCTCCTTTAGAGATTATTGAATGTTAATAATGGATATATTTGATAGTCTCTAAAAATGTATGAATTCACTAATTTACTCAAATATTTATACAGAAGCCTATGTTTTCAACCTTTAGAAATTATTTTGATGAGAAAAAAAGGAAGTGCTTTTGGAAACACTTTCTATAGATTTCAGTTTAAAATGACTTATTTTATGGTACTGCTTTCTACAGTGACTTTTGGAAAATTCTGTACATTTAAACAGGTTATCAAAGATCTTCATGAAACTTCTTTGGTAAAGAAGTTGAACCATTCAATAAGAATCTTAAACTTCCCAGACTGGCTGAATACTGTAATACCCTAAGCACTGTTATCCAATTCACACCTCTCCCACACAAACACACATATCCATCTTTTGGTATAATATTTTAAGTTGAAAACTGAGAAAGCTCATTTGTGCTTGTGGCATAAGCTGCTTTAAAAAAACACAATAAAATGGAATAAATTTAAACAGCAAAACATTAATTTAAAAAAAATGCACCACGGACACTGCATCACTAAGAAAGCCAGTAACTTTACTGAATTGTCTGCAAAATACAAATTATACCTTATTTCCAGCAGGAGAAACTTTTGAAAATTTCCCACTTTTATTCACTACAGACAGCTGAATTAAGTCCCTTGAGATACACAGATGTGGTTTAACTTAGTTATAACATCTTGTCATCTAGTGGCGACAAAGTCCAGCTTATGCCGCTGTGAGCCTCTATTTGAATATTTGTTGCAAATGCTTGTATGCCCTCATTTACAAGCGATTTTAATTACTGTCATTTAATGGAAACAAGTCCCCAGAAAAAGAAAAAGAAGAAAAATGATACAGCAAACCATCTGAAGCAATCCAAGTCCTATGCCTACAGTGACCCAGGTCTACTTTGCTCAAAGAGAACACTGGTACTGCATTCAAACCACAACAGAATCCGTCACTTAACTGACCTCTCTGAATTAAACTGAGGTATGAATCAATTTGAGGTATGAACAGGGAAGGCAAAATGCAATACCAGATTATGAAAATAACCAAAATGGACAAATTTGATGTAGAAGATATGTGGCTTGGATTGCTCCACATCTTTGGTTAAAACATATTAAGAAAAGCCTTTAATTACATCTGTAGTCTGAAGCATTCTAACAGACACCAGTATTCCAGCAATCTTCAAAAGATCTGTAGTGGCAGGAAATTAACGCCATAAAAGTGACGACATCACGGCAGATGGCACAAACGAGAACAGATGAAGTATGCCATGCTTAGGCAACAGCCTTTATTGAGGGTTCAAGTGGCTTCTTCTTTAAAAAAAATGTTTTTTAAAGAAAGAACTACAAAGCATTTACTCTCTGGAAAAGCGAACAGCAAAATAAAGAGGGCAAAAAAAGCTATCTCTAAGTTAAAAGATGGGTATGTAAGAAAAACAAATACTTAAAAGTGTGAGAGGGCAGACATTCTTTTAACAAGTGTCCTGGAATTTTGTTTTTTCATTCTCACTTTAGTTAACCTTTTAAATGATCTGAGGATGACAGGTATTTTTATATTCATCATTACAAAATGCTAAATTCCACCTTTGGGAAAAAATAAGCCATTTTACTAAAAAACACAATTTTTAAAAAGGTTGAAATAAACAGCCTCCACGCACCAATGCATACAATATACAGGTTGTGCAGCTTATGTATATTGCATCACTGTTACCAGTATTCAAGCTTAATATTACCAAAAATCTTTTAAAATAGGATTAGATATAATAATACTTGCAGCCGTGTAAAATGCCACTTATGGTTCTTTTACTTGCAATGAAGAATGTTGCCTAAAATGTTACTCTAGGACCGGTAATGTAAAATAATACTCCCTCAGGGCTCTGCCCTAAAGTCCAGAATACAAAGGATTTACTGTGATTAAAAACCATACTAGCTTTGCAAATACAAGAAATGGGAAATTACAGATAAGGTATAAGAGTAAAGATAGACCAAGATTGTTTACAGAAAGTGACTCATCACAATCAAAATTGTGCTTCTTCTCATTAAATCATCTTTAAAAAATTCTCAGATTATCCCTTTGCTATCTTGCCACCACTGTATAAGAATTCAGTAGTGGGAACAAGAGATGACTGGCATCCATTTTCAAGTGATTCTGCTCTCTTCATGTTCTTATAAAACTATTGTCAGAACTGCTATAAATAGCCAAGGCTTCTGCTGGTACTTTAGCTTACTTTATCTTCAGCATTAAAAATTCACTTTTTCTTTGCTGCTGAGGCAAATTGCAGGTAAAAAAACTAATATGGCTATTTCTTCATATTTTCATATAATGACCCTTTCCCACCCACTGGTATCTACTGATATTGATATACTAAAGTATTTTGAAATGACAAAGAACATTTGTGACATGTTTGCATATTTTATACACATCAAGTTAGAAGGATGGGTTGTAAGGATGGGATCAAGTCTATGGTGAGGAAAATTATTTTCTTATTTTTTTCCTGTGTGTGTGTGTGTGTGTGTATGAGTGTGTATATTTTCAGGGATGATTTTGTTTTTCTTCTGCATAAATGTTATTCTTTCATGTTCCATGGATACCTTGAGTAGTGGGATATATATGAAATGGTTGATAGATTTTTTTTTTTGTATATAAAACATTAGTACAAGGCAGGCTAGCATCCTATATGGATACAACCAAAGGTGCATTGTGGTCAAATTGTGGATTTCAGATCAAGTTAAGAAAAATATAGCCTAGTTAATAAGGTCTCTTGGCTTCTGCCACCCAGCGGCAGCCTTTTACAATGAGAAACACATAGCAACTATGCAAGTAAAAGAGAAAAAATGGATAAGAAATGTCCTACATATGATATAGCAGTGTTGATATTACTGTCTATATCTTCTTTGCTGTGTATGTCAATGCATATGATTGGAGATGAATCGACAGATCTTCACATTCCAAGAGAAGGAAAATCTTTCCTAGACTGAAATATCTTTTAAACAATGTATATTGACTTTTTTATGGCACTCACTTATTAAAGGGTCTGAAAATTAATCCCTTATAGACAAATATTAGACAAGAGTCATTTTTTTTAAATTAAAAAAAAGGGACATAGAGAGGTTCTTTATGGGATTTCTTGAAATGGCTATTAAATCTCTTTATTGAAGAAAAAAATAGATGACATACATGCTTTATGCAGAAGTGACATTTGGGGGTCCTGACACACCGGGATTGTTCAACAGTCCTATATTGCTGACAAGATTGTCAAGGGTCAGTTAAAATAATTAAAAACGGATGACAAAGCAACTATCCCTTTTACCTGTTTCCTTCTTGTCTAGCACCCAGTCTTTCACATTTTTCTTCTGTGGGAATTTATAACTTATTCACCAAGTAAATTCCATATCACTTGTTTCTAGGGCCATATTTGCAGGACATGTGCCCCAACATAGCTTCTCTATTCTGGGCATATTTCTAAAAAGCATATCAAATTCTAGGCTGAAAACCAACCAGATGATTTAGAATATGGGCAAGTTAGGATATGCACTTACTGAATTCCAAGATGCATGGTGAAATGGTGAGATCAGAAAGGGGCCCTGCATTTGATAAAAATGCAAAAAACAAAATAAAAATAGCATGAAAGAAACTAGTATATACAATGGATGTCAATTGACCCAATAGATTGCTAATGTATTAAAAACAATTTAGGGTGTTGCAATGTGATATGTTCTAACCCCACAGGTTATCCTTTGACAGCTGACCTTAAACTTATAAAATGTATGCAGAGTAAAAGAAAACAGAAAGAAAATAGTTACTCAAATGTGCAACTGCACAAATATACCCCCCTCCCGCTATTAAGATAACAAAACTTCTGCTATTACCATAATATTATATATATTAGAAAGCTATACACAAGCATGTTAATTTCACAGATTTTTTTAAAAGATTCTTAATATTTTATATAATTAGAAATACACATTTCAAAAACAAAACTTCTACAAAGAGAAAACAGTTATCTTGGTTAGCAAAGCATGGAGTTCTTCATGGCTTAGGGTAGTGCTTTCTATACAAAAAGTCCTTTTTGGTTTTTTACAGGACTGTTTAAAATATTAGCGAAGCTATCAAGGGGAAAAAAACACATTTTGGCTTAAGTAAACTACAAAAAGCCACAAATGCTTTGCAAACTCTGTCTTACCTTTTATATGAAAATAAGCAAAATGTAATGTACATATTTTTATATTTTTATTTAATAAGAGATGCAGACCCAGATTTATTTATTTATTTAATTAAATACGTTAGCCCTCCAACGCCACATTATTTTTTAAATAGGTATGGTCCTCGTTTAATGGTTTTTGATCCTTTTTAATGAGTGCCATACGCCAATGATATGCTTGCAGGTTTGTGAGCATTCTTGGGATGTCAGGTGACCTGGCGTGTTCCTAACATTTACCAATGGCCACCCATTACCGGGTCTGTCCAAGCATCTATACATTTTTCTATATGTTGCATAACAGCTGCTCTCTCTTTCAGTAAAGATCTGCCGCTTTTGGCAAATGTTTCCTTTTGTCTATTTACATGTAAATAACGTTGAACCTGCAACATGACACTATCTATTGTAACATACATTTTGCAAAGGAGCACAACAGTGAAAAGAAGTTAGCCTTAAAATCTATTTTGTACAAGTGTTCTGTTGTACAACTCAAGTGCTAAGCTTATCTCAGCATTTCTGTTTATCTTTATACTGTATCACTGAGGCAATTTAAAAGTACTTTTACAAAACAGAGTACCTGACTTTTTTTTTTTTCCACACACGGCACATATAATGCATATCGACCCCCCTTCCCCATTAAGGTATAGCACACACACACACTGCAAGAAAAAAAAAAAACTATTAAGTAATAATCTGATCATGTTGCCCATCCTTCAGAAAGTCGCATGCGCTTGACTGAGGGACTTTCCCTTTCGTCCGGCGAAGGTCTGGTGAGTCCAATGGGGGAGTGGAATTCGTTCCGGTGATCCTCTCGGTCGCTCCCGTCGTACGAACTGCTACAGCTGCTCAAGCTGTCAACAGGAGATCTCCCCGCCTCGTGGCGCGTGTGTTGTGGGTATCTCGAAGGGGTGGTGGTACGGTCTCTAGGAGGAGAAACAGGTTCTGACTTGATGTTGAGGCTTTGAGTAGAAGGCAGGGAGAGATTTGAACTCTGAGATAAATGAGTGCTAGTGCAAGCTCTGTAGGAGGAAAGGAAACCCAGTTACAGATGAAGGAGGCCTGGAGGCCCCAGGAACTCACAATTACATCAAACATCAGCTTAAAGACTCGCATAGACACCAGAGCATGCCCAGAGTGAAGAGAATGTGCTTGGAAGCACTTAGGGGCATCGCCTTCTTGGAGCGATTTAGGATGCTTTTGTTGATTTGCCCGGTAGTAATTACGGTATTTAACTGGTCCAGGCCTTATGAATCATATTCCAGTCTCTGACAGGATCCCTTTACATATAGGTTACCATTTCAGAAAGGTTTAAGACACAATGGAAAAAGCATTTTCTGTGTTCATGGAATCTATACCTAGACTAGTTCCAAAATTAAATTTCTAAGCCTTTAGATACAGTGTTTAGCTCTGGAAATAGACTTCTTTGATTTACTAATGCTTGTGTTTGAATATTATTTTTAAGAGCTTATTATCGATGTAAATATTTTCCCTCCAATTAACAAGCACATAGTCTTCAGGGAAAGTGAAGGGAGTTCAAATTTTAAATGACTAGAGCTCAAATGCTACACAATAACTGTATCTGGTTAAAAGTGTGGGAGAATGGAAAAAAGGGAAAGGGGAGGGAAATTGAAAATTATCTCCAGAAAGTTTAAATGTTGATTTTAAAACACTTAGACTTTCTAGTCCATTAAAATCGTTAAGTAATTTGACTTTTTTCATCCTTTTGCAGTTACATGAGATGCAAATACTCTGTTTTCCACAATTACCTCAATTGTATTAATGTTAGTCACTTCCTTAGGGGGTACTTAGGCTATCACTCCTCTTATTTACCATAGGCATTAGTTGATAACCCTGGTGTTGCTGATAAAAAAGGATGTAGTGTGATTTTACTGTGTTTATAATCCTTAATCCTCATATATTCCCAAAGAGAATAACTTATCCTCCTTCCAAAATGTGGGAGAATTTAGATACTTGGAATTCTAGAGAAAAAGCATTAAGCCCTTAAGTGTAGATTAGCAATCACAATGACTTTGATCAGGGTAAACCACAGTAACATTGCAGCCATCAATTTTAAGATGCTTTTACTCTTCTTACACTCTAATTACACTGATTTCCACAGCTAGAGTCAGCATTACTTGACCATATTGTCAAGAGAGTATGGTACTCTCTTTTACTGAGAAAGAATCCAAGTAAAGAATTATCCATCCAGACACACCCATTTTAAACAAAGGAAAGCAAGCCTACTTACTAATGTATGTAATTACGCTGCTTTCCAGGGGAGAGAATTAGTTGGCACTAACAATGTCGTTATGAGCAGTGAGGGAAAGAGCATATATTTCAGAAAAAAAAAAGTGGAGTAACTTGGGGCTGGCTTTTTGGGAGATGCAATACAAACTCAAGATGTATAGAGATATAAAAGTAGTCAGAAACGAGTTTATCTTTGAGTGATGTTTTATACAAAAGCACCACCTACTGGCAAAGAATTACCTTCCTTCTCCTATTAATAAACAGATGAGCTAAAGTAGAGAATGATATAAAGGAGAGTTATTTGTTTCCTTAATAAGTGTTTCTTTCTCTAGCTTTTATGATCTTATATAATCAAAGCAGTGTTAGCATTTACATCAAGAAACTACATTGAGTATATATAATTTTCAAACACCTGTTTATCTTTGGAGCTATTTATTTGTAGCTAATTATTTTATAGTCTATATTAGTTTACTAATTTTTCAAAATTTTAATTAAATAAGCCTTGTTAAAATGGGGAGAGGAGACACCTGTATTTCAAAAGGATCCTTAATGGTAGACTATTTTATCTTGGTTCAAAGTTACTTAGTAATTCATTTTGATGTTAGAGGAAATCATCTTTTGATTTCTGGAATAAGGAATTTTCCTGGCTCTAAGAAGGACTATTTCACTAAAATTTAATTAAATGCTTCTACTATGAATCACACAACTGTTTAATAATGAATATGAATTAGGAGATGTTAGAGGAAATCATCTTTTGATTTCTGGAATAAGGAATTTTCCTGGCTCTAAGGAAAATTCTGTCTCCTACTTTGTAGGAGTACAAAGTCAATAAATGTTTTTGCTTGCCCTTTGACATACAGATTGTGTCTTCACAGGAAAAGTAACAGAAAATTAGAAAAAAAATTGGTGAGTTGGACAGTCTAAGCAGTTAATCTAGATAAAGTAAGGAAAAATAATACAATCAAAATGCTGTTTCTTTAATACAGTTTTTGGAAGCTGCTTTTTCACCTCTTTTCTTCATCTCCCTATGTTAACTGGGCTGTATAGGTTTAGCTAGGTATCTTCCCCATCAAAGATGTAAAAATTATTGGTTATCCGTTTCTACAAACAGACTAGCTTAAATTTATCTTTTGGTAGAATTTCATTTGACACTGAAAACACGCATTAAGCATTTTGAGTAGTTCTGGGGACTAAATTCACAGTAATGAAATGTGAGTGATATCTTACATTCAGCTTCATTATACTGTGACATAGGATACAAAATAGAATGGCTAGTCTCTTTTAACAAAGAAGTATTTTCTTGAAAAGAAAAAAGTAGCATTAAAATCACTTAACTGCATATATGCTAGGTTCAGATACAAGCATATTGGTCTACTTGTTCTCGAGGACAAAATATAGACACAAATAATTATAGACCTGGGTAATTGTGAAATGCTTCATATGTGTGGGTGGGTGATAAAGAGGTGGGTGGGAGACAGAAGCCAGATATGCAAGTTGCCCATATCAAGTCCTCTATGCAAATTTTTATCTATTGCAGATGCCTTTGAATTGGAAAAACTCTTACCCTTTCCCAAATTGTTCAGAAATCAAACATGACTGGATAGTTTTATTCAAGTTTTTTACTGCCTCCGCCTGGAAATTAGACTATCAAACTATATTTAACCCAACCTTTTATAAGTCATCTCTACTCAGAGTTATCTCTTTCAGTATGTACTGAACACCCACATCAACAAAGATGACGTATGGAAATGCTTCCAGAGAACAGGTTGCCTTTTTTATAGGTGGTAGTTTAGAAAAACACTAAAACTTAGTGTAACACTACATCAAATATTAGTATTTACAGGACTTTCATTAACTCTTGATGGCAAGTTCCACTGTCAGCCATCTCTCTCCCTATAGCAAATCAATTTGTGCTGCTTACTTAGCTTCGTTAGATGGAATCAGGTACTAGATGGTTTTTAACACTATAGCTTTGAAGACTTAGAGTTTCAAAGGACAAAATGAACCCTTTTCCATGGACAAAATATAAATTCTATTTATAGTTTTGTGATTTTTGAGAAAGAATTATGGTAACCATCTTGGGCTGCTGGAAATATCTACTTGGGCGGAGCTGAAATGTATTCCACTCTGCTACGAATACTCTTCCTAGCCAAAAGAATGTGAGCCCGCAACACAAATCTATGAGACTGGATGGGAAAATGTATCAATTCTTTTTTAATCGATTTACACTTAAAGAATTAAGGATGCTCGTGTAAATTATTATACTTAAGCATTGCAACTTTGGATTTTTAACAAAACTGTTTAACATTTAATGGTGTGAACGTGAGGTAGTCCATGTGAAGGAACTCCTTTCAAAAAGTTACTGTGTGTGTGACCGTGAGAGGGAACGTGTGTGTGTGAAGCAGAGAGAGAGAGGAGGGCCAACAGTGGAAAGACTGGAAGGGTCTTTCCATTGATTTGAGGGGTAAGGGAACTGATTAAGTGCAATTAAAACTCACAGACAAAACTAAGAGTCAAATTAAGCACAACGAAATTCAGCATTGAAAGAAACAGCTGAACAAAATGCTTCATCTTTGGCTGTTGTAATTCAGTTCCTTTCTAGTCTAGGGCTGTCATTCCTTTCTCATTTACTGCAACCTCTATTACAGGCAGCAGAGAATTAGATTTATCCTTTGTAAAGGAAAGGGTTTTAAAATTGTGGTACAGTTAAAAATATGTAAATAAATATGTGTTTATATGTAAAAATGTAAATTATCAGGTACTATTGAAAACAAAAAAAGCCACATTCAGGGAAAATAATATGGCTTTTGACACTGATAGTTTTTAGGGAAATCTAGCCCTATAATAGATGAATTTTGTGAAAAAAGGAGAAATAAGCAGTTATGTTTATTTTTGACAAGAATCATGTTCAGTGGTTTCCCTGCTAAGCCACAGCAGTAGATATTTTGTACAAAATATGTATACCTGTACATATTTATTAGTTTCCTGGATCGTATTATACGCTTGGTGATAATTACCTGAAAAATTTCCCATAATTAATGTCTACTTGAATAGTTAACATTCCAGAGAAAATTTGAGTGTCCTAAAAGCATAAAACTCTGTTGCTGATGAATACATAATGTATATTCAAAGTTAACTATCTTTCAAGAAGGCAGAGCAACAGTGTCACGTGAATTTATCTTACTATTTAACTGAAAGGTCAGATTTTCAGTGACAGTGATTAGTGAGTAGGATGAACATAAGCAAACCGTGTATGGGTGAATATTTCATAATCAGATCACTAATATATGCTAAATCAGTATCATGTAAACGCTAGTGGGTAGGGAGAGAGCACCAACAGATTTAAGAGGAACAAAATTATGGTATAAATCAGTGACTTTTATACTAGTCAGTGTTTCATTCTCACTATCTCCTTAGAAATGTGGATGTAGAACTAGTTAACTAATACAGCTGACTGACTAACAATAACCAAATGGCTCAGCAGAAAACTAAAAGTGGGCTATGCACACAGAATGTTTTTAAAATATAAAAGCTTGTTATCTTTAAATATTTTATATCCTCCTGGTGTTTTCTTTTGAAGATTAATTGCAATTTTGGGGTTATTAAACTTACAGTCAGGCTTTCAGTTTATGTTTTAAGCTTTTTTTAAAAAATGGCTTGTTTTACATGAAGTAGTGTGAATTGCGAATTCAGAGCTTTTAAAAGGTTGAACTTTTCCATAGATAAATGACAGGAGTAATTTCTACAATAAAGACATATCTTAAAAATACCACAAGGGGGCAGAAAGACACATCCTCTAACTTCATAAAACAAAAATTATTTTTATACCCATATTTAGGTAATTAGTATTATATGTACTAATTAGTATTATATACATATATTTTCATACAATATCTGTAAATACACTACTATGAGTACATTATAAATACATGAAGCCTGTGTATCAATTGACTAGTTGGTCCTATGTGTATTGGGATACCATTAGCCTAAACTATATGGTTTATTTCAAAAGAGAAAGATTCTCAAATTTCTCAAAAATTAAGCTTATACTATAAATGCCTTCTTATGTCCCACATGAACTGTGTGCAAACTAAATGAAAATTCTATCACTGATAGAAGTGGAAACAAAGGTAGCTTAAAACAGTAAGAATTTACCTCATTATTACAGAGCTCGCTGTCCTCTTAAAAAACATGTAAGATTTCAGCTACTTGAAAAGTATTGATGTGGAAATTACACGTGGATTTCAATAAAGTAGAATTTTATATCCACAAATGGGATATTAAAGCATCTATTTAGAGATTGCCATTTGTTATTTAAAATGTATTCTAAAATTATATTATAAAAATAATATTGCTTACCCCAATTGACTGAGGGCAGATGGTGGCATGTTATGTAGGTGTTGCTGTTGCCAGCCAGTTACTGAACCAAGGTGAAGAGCGCTGGCGGTGTTAAACCCAGACAGAGATGACAGGTCTGCACTACTCAGAGAGTACTCTAGATTAAAGAATAAAACAACAAGGGAAAATATTAAATTTAGAAATTATCAAATGGTAAATAAAATGAAAATTTTCAATTTCTTAAATATTCTATTAGGATTATTGTTATTATACCTTTTTAATTTTAGGGAGAGGGGAGATAAAGCATCAGTGATAATTTTAAAAGAAATATACTATAAACCAAAAATAACTATTCCATGAATGCTTTGAAGTAGCGTACTCTGCAATTCTAGTTTATTAGAACTACAATCTAGTATAAAAGTATATATATATTTGATGATGCAGAAATGTTAAACAATCTTGAGAAAGTGAGCTTTTTATTACATCAAAGAAATAGCTCAATTTTATTTAAATTGTTCTCTATTTTGAACTCAGGTTGGGTAAATAAAACTTTCAGTCAGTTAAGGAATGGGTGATGTGGCAGTGCTGTGGACAGCGCAAATACTAAATAAAGCTTCCTGATAGAGTAAAAGATAACTTTTTAATCTTGCTTTTCAATAAAAAGTATTTAGTGTACTAATTGCACGTGACAAAGCTACTCACCGGTACCATATGTTGTTGAAATGGCTGATGGATATCCTCCCATTCCTTGTCCTGGTAAAGTAGGAGTTGCTACGGAAACCACTGGGGTAGCCAACGACTGAGCCGACTGGGAGTTATTTATCCTTTGATTCTTTTAAAGTAAATAAAAAGACATTATTGATGGAATTTTTTAAAAAGTTAAAAATATTAGATTTCAGCATTAGTTTTGCACATAGAGAGATAACTTGGTACAAATCTCATGAAATTAATCATTTAACATGTGTCTCTATGAACTCTGCCAACCCTATCATTTACAATCCTTCAAGAGACCAGCTGTTGCCATAGTAACCCATTACATCAGTATCTCCTAGGCAACTGAACTAGTAACAAGTACCATAGCTTTATTATGGGTAAAAACAGACTATGTTGAAAACTGATGAAATATGTATACTGTACTTCCATTGTTTCAGTTTTTATTCAAATGCAAATTTTACAAAAATTAAAATCAACCATAGTAGTTTTTATGTTCAGTTCTACATACAGCAGAGAGCAAATGAGTAGGGGCTCATGTTACATTCTGACCAGCAGGTGGTGCTCTGACCACTTTGTTCAGATTCTTCTCAACTTCCCTCAAACTAGATGGCAAAGCAGCTAATGCGAATATTTAACTCCTTACAGTAAAGAGGTAAAGGATCCATCACACAAAATCATGAGAATTTAATTCCTAGAAGAAATATTTTAGTTTTATATAATGAAAGAACTTTTTTGCGTGTTTGAATTTTACTATAAATTGTCCTAAAATATTGAAAACAGAAAAAATATTGAAACATAAAAAAAAAAAAACTGACATTCTTTTCACCTGTGAGTGATACCAGAAATTAATGGTATTTAAACATAATCAATGGTGACTTCCAATATCTTTCAATTTCATCAAAGCTACCACCTCTACCTAAAAGTAGTTTTGCACATGCCATTTAAGGGAAGCGGTCTCACCACTTACCAAAAGCAGGTCGACATCCTCGGACTGAGAGCATGCGGAAGGAGTTTTATTAATTAGTGTCCATAAATATTTATAATTGGGCAAAATCTTTTCAACAAAAGGAAAAGCATCTTCCGATAGACACAACAGTTTAAACAGTTTTAAAACCCAGACTCCAAAGATAAATCCTTACAAAGACATTCTTTGTTTCCCTTAATGAGCTGTTTGTCTCAAATGTGAAGACAATCTATCCAGTTTTCAGCCCACGTCAGTGTCTCAATGTTCATTATTTCATCACCCCATTTTGAAAAAAAAAGACTGTATTTTGAAACCCCACTTGCTGGAGGACAGGGAGCTACACCTCACTGCCAGAGAGGGACCTGACTGATCCAGCACAGATTCCCTGGGACAGCATCAGTTTTAAGGGACCTAGAATAAATCTGTTGATAGAGATGGCCTGCCATGTGTGGCCCACACTGCTTGGCTGTTGCCCTGTAGAAGGTTATATTTATCAGACCCAGTTTTTACTGAAGGGAATGTTGCATATTATGTGATTTTTTTTGGTTGATATTCAAAATTAATCTGCACTGTGCCATAATAAGCTAATCAGCTCGCAGGACTGTTTTACCCTGAAGCTTGCCACAGAGCAGAGGAAAAAAAAAAGAAAGAAATGTGTGTGCAGAATGATCTAAATTTGTCTACTGAATCTTAGTTTTAAATGCTCTTGCTCTTAGCAAAGCTAATTTGTACAACACGGACGTAAGTCTCTTTGTTGTTGAATTTGGTCCCACAATATTATCTTCATCTTAGTAGGGTCTGGGGATATAATCTCTATTTAAAATTTATTATTTTTCTTAGACGTCACAATTTTTTTAATGTAAAATATAACCTTTGTTCTTAAAATGCCTAGGATTTTAACACAATTGCTTTTGAGAGATTGTTATGCTCATGAAGTACATATGTGGAAAGATGAACTGAGGCAGTGAGCAGGCATGTGATGTGTCAGATATTATCATTGCAATACATCTAAGAAAGGAGTTGCTAATTAACAGGAGAAAGTTCATTTAGAAATTATGTAAAGTATTTTCTCATTGTCAGCAAATTGAAGACATAAATATTGTAAAAATATTATGTTATGAAGTACCTCACTACCTATCATTATTTTGCTTATGGGACAGATTGACCAATGGTGGTGTCTGATTTTTTTCCAACTATATATTGAAAGCCTTAATAGAAAATGTTTTTCTTGTCCCAGAACACCAACCTAGTGAAGATCACTAGATTTTTTTTGTCTGCTTTTAAACACAGAAAAGGGAAATGCAAACCAGTTTCCAGAAATAATAGCTAAATACAAACAATGCTCTGTCAGTGGCACTGATGTGTTAATTTTCTGGGAGAATGTAAGTAATTCATCAAGTTAGACAAACACAAAAACAACAAAACATATACAAAACATTATCAATATTTATTTAAAATGTAGTTTTGTATTACCACTGATGGCATCGTATTCTTGCTGCCTGGTGGAATAAGAACTCGGAGATCTGGTTTACGGTTATTCATTCCTAAATTCATTGGGGGAGGAGATTTTGCTTGCATATTCTTGTTCAAGTTACCAGGTGAGACCAGCAGACCTGGTGAGTTTCGGGGATTGCCATACCCGTTCCCTGTCAACAGAAAACAATAAAGCACTCAGGAAGAAATCTAGGTCAAATATGTTTCTGAAGAATACACAACATGAGAATAAAAACAAAAGCTTAATGGTAAGACATACATTGCAAAACCATAGGATGACTGATTTAACCTCCACGGGACCAGTAACCCAATTAATTATTTAACAGTCCTCTGAAGGAAGATTGAAAACTTTTTATGAGAAGAGAGCCAATACACATTATCTTGCTCAGAAATCAGGATATACTTTTTTTTCCTGTCAAAAATATTCAGGAAGAAAGTCAGACAGTAGTTCAGGGTCTAAGAAAAGCACAGGACTGGTCCTGTACTTTAATTGACTAGCTTGGTGGAGGCCTGACTGGCGTGACTCACTCTTTCAGTTCATTGGTTTGGGTTTTATTTTGTGTGTCTGTGTCCTTAAATGAAGAAAGGGCATACTAGCAAGACTGTAATTTCTAGGACATGCAGGAGGAGGGGAAGCCGCTTACACATTTTGCTGTTCCGTTCCGCTTTTCTCTGAGTGAATTCTCTCTATGGTTTTTCTTCCATCTGGTTTGCCCTCTTCTCTAAGTTCAGTGTATAACCCTGAAGACTTGCTTTCCTGCTCACAAAGAACTTCAGAAAGCAAGACTCCTTCCCTGGAGCTGAAACGAAGTGTTGATGCCTCCGCTAAAGTGCTGATTCACCAAGGCACAGGAATAGCCATTAAACGGGAAGACTGAAAGGGTTTTCTTAGGTCTCTGATATTCAGCACCCTGCTAACAGAGACGTGGATATCCCAAGGTCTCCGTTTTTCATATTTCAAAATATGACCAAGAGAGCTAGGGAGGAGTTGATTACAGATGCCAGCAGGGCTGGCATAAGAGCGGACTCAGTGAGACGTCTGCTGACTTCCTCCACTGCCTCTGATGGGAATAAGAGAAACCAACTACCTGATTCAACAATTCTTGCTAGAAACTAGACAGTTTTTTTCTGACCTTTCTAAAGAAGACAGTTAAACCTCTTTGTTATTGTCATCATTACAAAACACAAGTATCTCTTACCCCTACATGAATGAGATTGTGTGCTACCCAGTGATGATGCAAAGACAAGTCCCCACGCTTGAAAAGCTCTGAAATCTCTTCGTGGTAATCCAATATATACTCATGGAAAACATAAAGACCAGTACAATGCAGTGTAGGGTGAAGGGCCTGCAGAGTAACCCAGATTAAGTGTTATTGAGTTCCCCAGAGAGAAGACGTTATCTGATAAAAGATTCACGGAAGAGGCAGGAATTGATGAGGTAGCCTTGAAGAAAGAAAGGCCATAGGAAGACATTCCAGGCTTGTGACTGGGTGGTAGGAAAGGGCTGAGGTCGGAATTTACAGAGCATGGTAAGGAGCACTGAGAGGAACCTGTTTAGAAGGGGTCCCAGAAAAGAAAGGGGTGTCAGAGACTCGAGAGGGATGCAGAGGCTGGGCTGTGGAGATCTTGAATTCCAGGCTAAAATGCCTTGGGTTTATATGGTGGAAATTAAAGTTTCAGAGGAGAAGTATGACACAGACCTCTAAGTGGTCAGAAAGATCTACTGGCATTGCTATACTCAGGAATTAGTAAGGCCTGCTAGGGTAGACCAGTCTAGAGACCACCTGGATGGCCTGAGATAGAGGCCATGAGGAACTGGGAAGGCAGAGCAAAGGTATATTTCAGGAGATATTTATGGGAACATCTTTAGAAGCAAAATATATTTGAGGCACACTGCATAAAGCACATTTGTTCTTCATATCCCATTCATTTACCTGTCTCACTTCATGCATGAATAAACAGGCTGTATATATAACAAATAACTACAAGATAAGTCTGTCAATTGGATTATGAATAAAATTATTCTAGTTCCTGGGGTAAAAAAAAGAAACAAACTGGACTCAATACAAAACATGTATTGAGCACACAGGAGTAGCTTTAGAAATGTTGGTTGAATCTGAATATAAATTCCCTTCTATAATAAAACTTCTGGAAAATTAGCCAAAATTCTCTAAAATTAGCCAAATTCTCTAAAGCTAGATAAATGCTACAAAAGCCAAAATTTTCTTTATGGTAAATTCAAACAGTATTCGGTGGCAAAAGCTGTGACATGAAACAATGCATTTACCTTTTCTCAGCAGAAGAAAAAACAAAGAAAAGAAAGTATGTTCACTTTAAAGAGAAATGCTTGACAAAAAGGAGTGCTTAAAGGAGTTTGATATTTAATATGTCATCCTGAATCATTATTGTGAATATGTTACGAACTTCGTCTGAATTAATAGATTCTACT
Source organism: Callithrix jacchus (assembly GCF_049354715.1). Lineage (NCBI taxonomy): Eukaryota > Metazoa > Chordata > Mammalia > Primates > Cebidae > Callithrix > Callithrix jacchus. Next base: position 122,067,657 of record NC_133503.1, on the reverse strand, counting down.
GGATAAAAAGGGAATGAGAACATCAAGGCAAAATCTGCACTATACTTTCCTGTCAGCTGAAGGTCAGATGGACAGACACACTGAAGACATAGATCACTTATCTATTAAGCCTGTGTGAGATCTGGTTTATATAAACAATCAAATGGAAAATTAGCTGGGTAATTTCAAAAGAAGGGGGGAAAAATGTCAGTTAAGCAGTGCAATGAAGCTTGAATAGATCAGAAGAAACTAAAACCCCAGCTCGGTAGATGCCGATACTGGTTTGCATGGAGGAGTTATTTTGCTAAAAGGAAGTAAAACCGCTTCGTGAAATGTGTTGTCCTGTGATAGGACAAGCACTGGGCCAGTGTGCGAAAATGGAAATGCTTCACAGAGGCCCTGAGAAAAGTTTTTTTTGGTTGTTGTTGTTTTTTAGCATTTTCTACAGTAAACGCTCTGAGAAATTCCAACAAAGCTTACGTCTTTTTGCCCACATTTTAAATAGTGATTCAGGGCAGCAGTCGGGAAAAACAAAGTAAACATACATTGTAGTTTTTCATTCAATAAATACCTCAAAACTAAAAAATTGATTTAAAAAGCCTTCTATTTTTCTCTTGGAATATTTCCTGTTATTTGGAAATGATGCCATTTTAGAAGATTAGTCACATATTTTTAAGGTGTTTACATATTGAAATGTAAAATATTTTGAACCAGGATGACACTTGTTAAATCCATATTTTTAGAGCATAAAGTTATTTTTAAGAACAAATATATTCTGCCTTTTGCTAGTGAATTTCTGCTGTTTTTAGCATACTGTGCCAGCCAGCATTTTGGAGCCGTATAATAACCATTTCTGTTTCCAGCCACCAAATTGTTATTCTTTGGGCATAATATAGATTCAGGAATGCAAGACTGTGGATCCTAAACCAGTGATATGGAAACCCATCATTTGAAAATCAATGATGAATACATGCGTGTGGTTTACTGCTAAGAAGAGCCTGCATTTAAACCGGCTGGGAAACCGCAGCCGCCTCCTCACTCAGAATGCTGTGGCCAGTGTCGAGCCTGTTGTCCCACCTTACGATAAATTCACCAAAGAGAATGGTCATATTTAAATTCAGGGGTCCGGGAGGTGGGAAACACCATCTCTCAACAACCTTCTAATATACAGATTCAACCTTTTTTCATGCTATGTTTTAAAATTACTCTCCGCCTGGACAATTATCAATTTAGACATGACCATATGCAGATGTCACATTCCTCTGACCACTTAAAGGCACAAAAATTATAAAGCAGGAGTGAATCAATTTCCTGATTATAGATTATAAGAAAATGAAGTACAGACCAACTTTAGAGTCAGTTTGTTTTATAGTTTCTTGATTAAAATATCGCTTTACATAAAAATAACAAATTTAAGCATATATGAGTTAACTTACATAAAGGATAACAGAATCACCTCTTCTGGTTACAAGTTTGTATGTACTCATATTAAAATTAGTGTCAATCGACAGAACTTGAATGCAGTGTTAGGAGAAAAAAATTCCTCTCCGCAGTTAACTTGCAAACACTTGCTGCATTTTTTTCTTTATTGACTCCTATTTTAAGAAGTTGTAAATTCAGAGAACATATTCCTGGCTTAAGATATTATGGGGAAGGCATTTTGCCTTGTCTCACAGAGCTCAATTGAACATGTATCTCTGAGTCCAAAGTTCTGAAACTTTTTTTTTTATTTGGATGTTTAGGCATTTTGAGTTTTTTGACTTGTTCCTTCTTCTTTTCTAGGACTTTCTATTATGAATACAAGCATGTAAGACTAGTAAGCGCAAACAGAAATAGTCCCTATGGACCATGGCTAATTCAGTCACTGGCATAACATTTTTTAATCTACAAAACTGTCATCTTCCATCATTCCCTTCTTCTTCCATCTCCATATCCAATGAGATAACAAATCTTGTTCATTTTTCTTCGAAAATGCCTGGCTCTACCTCCACTGCTACCATCTTTGGCTTTCATCTTAGCTCTAGCTTTCATTTTCAGTAACTATTTCAGCAACTCTTCATCTGGGGCCCTGGTCTCTAGTTGAAGGATTCTTAACCCGGGCTTCAGAGGAGTTTCAGGCCTTCAGAGGAATTACTTAAAGCTGTATGCAAACTTTTGTGCATTTGTGTGATACTAACCAACCTACCCAAGGAAATCTTTCTGAACTGCTACTTCCATCAGGTTCCTTTTCCATACATGAATGCTTAACACAGCTGAGTCAGTGCCCTGCCTGGTGCTCAGAACTGTCTACAGTCGATACACTCTATCTATCAAACCTAGTTTCCGATGGCCACGGCCTGCCTTATGGTCCTCGGAATACATGCAAATCTTTGCTCTAGCAGTTCAGTAACTGGCAGTATTTGCTCTCCTGTTTAACTCAAATTCCTCTTTTAAGGATCAGCTAAAGTTTCAACTCTTTCATGATGCCTTTCAGACAACTTCAGCCCACATTGAACTCACTCCCCTCTGTTGCAATTACAGGCAGTCATACTACACAAAGTACTAGTTCTTTATATGTTTCAGGTGCTTCACAAGTAAATATGTAGAATATGCTAGAAAAATTAAGAATTATTTAGGAAAAGCACTAAAAGGTAAGTTACTGAGGGACAATGAGGTGAGAACTGAAAATGTAATGAGTAACTTGTTAAATTCAGAGGGTTTCTTCTCTTTATGCTACTTGAGAAAATTTTCTATTTTAGATAGTGATTACTTGGTACTGATGATCAAGTACACTACTGAGACAAACTGCTTATCAACAATAGGGTATAAAAGCCAGGAAATCACATACGTGCCCACCTACTAAATTTGTTTATAGAGAGTTAATTAAAGCTTCTTTTCTACCTGTTGCACCTGTTAATCATTTCACAGCACATTACCTTAGCTAACTGCAAGTGGTAGAGTCAAACAAGTCAGACATTTTCCCTCATGAAAATAAAAACTTTAAGACTCGGATATTTTCTTCCACACTGACGAGTAGACTGCCATAGGTTGTTGCCATGAGTTGCCACTCTAGCAAGATAAATCTCAAACTAATTTACTCATACAGAACTTTTCACCAGGGGAAAGAATGGTGGCAAGGTGGCAATTAAGAGTGAATAGGATTTTATCAGATGGTTCGGAGAGAGACTTCGAGGAGAGAAGGAGCACAGGACGGAGAGATCTCGGAGTTGAAGAGGAGGGGCATTTCTCTGAAGATGAAACGTCAGGTCTTGTAGAGCAGACAGTTTTCGGAAGTTGAAGGAGAAGCCTTGGCCAACATGAACCTCTCAGATTGTGTTAACTTTATGCTGTATAGTGAACATATACAGTTATACTTTATAAAAGTATAAAGTCTAAAAGACTTTATACTCAACTTTTATCAAACTTTATACTCTATACTGAACTTTTACCAAACTTTACATTCTAGAAAATGAGCACCTAAGATAGCTTCTGAGTTGTTAGCTTTGTTAAATTTGTGTTTGGAAAAAAAAAAAGATGAAAAAAATAAGAAAAGAAAAATGATGCCAGTAGAAAGGAGAGACAAAAGGAGGATGGGCCACTGTTAAGAGAAGCTAGTTAGAATGCCCTGTTCTAGGGCATTCTAGAAGTGATGTCTGAATGAGGCAGCGCAGATGGAAAGATTTACAGGCAGCCGGGAGTTGGGGACAAAAAAAGACATGGCAGAGAAAACCAGGTTCTACTCAAGATGTTTCTGTTAAGAGTTCTCTGAACCCTACTGAGCCTTAGTTTTCTCAACAGAAGTATTTCCTTAGTGTGAAAGAAGCATAAAAGTAATCTGAATCAGAGGCTCTCAGGTACTCATCTGAGGCAGACATTAACAATCTGGCCATCCAACAATATTAGCAATCACGAACACTGTGTAAAGTGTTATTTACCAATAATCCTCACAACATTAAGCATACACATTAACTGCTCCAAAGAGTACTAGGCACTTGTAACGGCTATATAAGTGCTAGATGTTGTAAATGGGTGTAAAGCACTTTTAATCCTCACAAGGACAATCCTGTGGGGTACTAATAGTATCCATATGAGAAACGAGAAAATGAAGAAAAGAGAGGTCCAGTGACTTGCTCAATGTCAAACAGCTATCAACTGGTGGAGCTATGATTTGAACCCAAGCAGTATGTCCAGAGTCCCTGCCCTGAAGTACACTATACTGCTCCTTCAGAATCGGTCATGCTGTGAGATTGTGAAAGCCTTTCTATGTCTACTCTCTATTTCTTTCTCTTTTTTTTTTTTTTTTGAGACAGAGTTTTGCTCCTGTTGCCCAGGCCGAAGTGCAATGGTGCGATCTCAGCTCACTGGAACCTCCACCTCCCGGGTTTAAGTGATCCTCCTGCCTGAGCCTCCCGAGTGGCTGGGATTAAAGGCCTGTGCCACCATGTGTGGCTAATTTTGTATTTTTAGTAGAGATGAGGTTTCTCCATATTGGTTAGGCTGGTCTCAAACGCCTGACCTCAGGTGATCCACCCACTTCAGCCTCCCAAAGTTCTGGGATTACAGGCATGAGCCACCGCGCCCGGCCTGTTGAGTATCATTTTAAAATTATGGGGATATAAATGAAGAGAGGACACGATTGATTTGTGAGACCAGGAACAAGAGAGTCAAGTTTGTTCTAAGCCAGAGGTTATATGTATGTTTGAGTGACATATTTTAAGGTCAACTTGGGCTTAATAAATAGTAGTTTTGGTTCAGAAGACACTGAGCTCGCATAAAGAGGCACAGAATGGTGATGCTTCAAACCATATTTTTGGTCTCTTTCTGGATAAACAAATATTTACAAGTAGAAAATATTGGGTTAGCTACACTGGACACCAGCATAGTTGCTTTAACCTACAGTGTGTTATTTTGAGTGGATGATTAAGTATGCTTTTAAAAGTAGATTTTGTAATATTTTAGTCAATAATCTTCTCCCCTGTAATAATTCAAATGCTAAAGATGCTTACTTATTGTCAATTTAAGAGACCAGCTTCTATCAGAAATACTCAATGTTAAAGCAAAATGTCTGGTATTTTTTAGTATCTGTGATTAGTTGTTATCTGGGAAGTAACTTCTAACACATAACTGTATAAAAATTGCTTTGTTTGGTAATTTGTTAATAGTATCTGATTTTGAGGGATTTGAAGCAAACTGCCACAGGAAAACATTAAGCTGGATATATAGCTGGACCTCTGACATATCGGTTTGCTGCTTTTACTTTGACAAAACGTTTTACTCACTTAAAAATATTAAAACGATTTTTTGAAAACAGTTACAGCATACTGGCTTTTTAGACAGGAAACATCACATACATAATAATGTTCACTATTGTCAATTAACTTTATATTTGAGTTTTCAAAGTCTTAAGATTAGAAATTAGTTTCCAATATCAGGATATTGTTTTGTGTCTCAAATGACATACCTTTTTTTAATAGAAAATTACTTTGCAATTGTGTGTCATAAACTTGCTCATACAGTCCTCTACTCTACTGGAAGTGACAGTTGTAAAAAAAAATTTAGCGGAAAGATATGACCTTCTAGACTGCAGTCCTAGACTGAATGCCTGAAACCTTGTTACATGTACTAGAAGCTGTAAGTTATTCAGCTGTTGTGTATCAAAATCAGTTTTTTTTTCATTAAATAACTCTAAGAGAAAAGGCAACCACAAAACATTCAGGGGTCAGCAATCTGGAAACGATGAAAATTTCAATATGCTTAATGTAGAAAGGGAGCAAATCAGATTTCTGATTCTTATCTTGCTAAAGACTCCTGATTAGGGATTCTTACACACAAAATCAAAGCTCCACTTTTTCTGGGGGTTTCTTAGGGAAATTATATAATAATGCATAATGTTAAACTATGAAGAAACTCCTGTGAGACCTCAGTGCATTCTGTGGTATGTTCTTAGAAAAATACCCCAAGACTGCACCAAAGCCGAGAACTATTCTTGGCCATACCAGTTCGGAGGCATCAGACGTTCTAAAAAGATACTTGTCTCTTCTCTTTGACCATGTCACCTGATGCTGGACCAGAGCTTTATCTAGCCTCTTTGTCCTTGATATTTCTTGGGCTGTGTTGAGTGAGTCTGAGTGTGTGTGTGTGTGTGTGTGTGTGTGTGTGAAATTAACAGTCTATCTGTCAATGAGATAATGAGCTTTTAATGTACAGCACATACTGTGTAAGCTCTGGATTGTGAGGGAGCGATAAAGAATTTTTACTTATTACTAAGTTGTTTTTCCAAAGATTGAGAGTCCATAAAGCAGTTTGTGTTGGCAAACCACTTTCTCATTTGTCCTAACAGTAATGCGGATTTAGGCCTCATCATCCCAGCTTTTGACAGATGAGGAAACTGAGGCTTAAGAAGATTCTGTTACTTGACTGAGATCACCAGCTCAGCAAGGAAGAGAGCTTTGATTTGAATCCAAAATGCAGGTTGCTACCACTACATTACAAAAGCCAGATGTCTGAGATTTAGCATGCATCCTTGTATTTGCAAGTAAAGAAGAAACTGACAATCTGATGTTTCCAGTATAAAAAAAACACCCCAAAATATCATTCTCCTTTGGGTACTGTTTTACCAAAGGGATAGTTTTTAACTGCACCATAAAAATGCTATCGAACCATACTATCTTTAAAAAATTCCCTTTAACTATGAATGATAGATTTATGACTCATTTAATTGTTCACTTCTTGAGATTTTGGGGCTGTCTCTTCACTAAAAATGAGGGGGTGTCTTCATTATTGACACAATCACTCATTCTTTCAGTCATTTTTATAAACAAAAATATTGAGACAGTATAAATTAGAGAGAGCGTGACAGAAGAGAAAGAATAATTACTTATGGTTTTAACATTTACACAACTGCTGCGAACACATCATAAGTTCATAACGTTCAAAGTGAAATGTGTTGCACTGTACTGCACTGCTCTCACTTTCTGCTTCAGATTTATTAATATATCTGCTTTACTCCCACCCTGGAGGATAGGAGGCCCGTGCTGGACATCTCTGTGAAGCCTACCAGTGTGCTGCTCCCTTCACTGCACATTTCTTAAATACTACTGGAACTGAATTAAACTAAACATTAAAACCAGAAAGCCTAGAAAATCAAGAATGTAGATGATTATAATATCAACCATAGTTTATATTAATTAACAAGCACTTACTCTGGGGCAGAAACCGTGCTAGATGCCTCGCGTCAATTATCTCATTTAATTTTTACAACAATTCTGAAAAAGGGGAGTTTAGCAGACTTTTCAAGGGCAATAGTGCCATCTCTAAAATAACTCGTGTATCACATACTTTCATTGGTTGTTTTATTATTTTGACTATCTGCCTCTGGAATCTTTTCCCAAACTCCTCCTTGGGCAAAAATTTTGCTCCATGGTTTTACAGTTTTCACTGAGTTGCTTAATATTAGAGCCAACTAAAGATTCAGTTTTCTTGACTGTTATATGTAAATTAATGTCATAATGTTTGAATATGTAAACTGGTCATAGACTTAGTCTTCTCTTATGCTATATTATAGTGTTCTATGTTAGTATAGCAGGGCTCTTTCCCCCTTATACTTTAAATACAACATAATTGGTTCTTTGTCACAACTGGAGGTGGTGGGTGGACTCTAAAGTCAAGAAATTATAAAAAGAGGGCATAATGTCTAGTAAAATAGATAAATATTAAGTTCAATTTAAACAATTGAAATGGAGCAATAATAAATAGGGGCAGTGAATACTTAGCACCTTTTGGACATGTCTGTTGGTTATAAATTTAAACTGTTTACCCAAGGTTCTTAAATTTAACATAGCTAATGATCTTTTGAATATGATACTGTGTCATGACTACATATTCTTTGGATTGAAATTCAACTGAAACATACTATGTAAGTGTAACTGCAAAATTTAAGTGATTGGTAAAAGTTTGTCTAAAAACAGCAGATTATACTCTTGGCTGTCAGCCTTGAAGCCCCGAGTAAGAAAGTCCCTGGTAAGTAAAAAATTGATTTCCAGAAGAGGGGTTTTTTAACCACATCCCCCCTTCAGCATCTGCTGTCTACTGATGCACAATGTCACATCACTGATGATTATGAAAAAAGCATTCCTTTCTGTGTTATCTCTTATGCTGATGCCACAAATAGGGAAGAGGAACCCGATAGGTGTATAAAGAAAAAAGACTGCTATGAGAAAAAAAGACATTTTGAGTAAAACTAGTATTTCAGGGGAAAATATTAACTGCTTGAATTTTATGTTAAAAACAACCAAGGTTTTATTATCATTCACACTATTAGGTTAAATCTATAGCATATGAGTAAAGAAACCAATCTTCACGTTACTTTACTATGTACACAGAAGAATGGAGGATAAAAAGGATACAATTTGTGAAGTCAGAAATCAGGATAAACAAAAGGTTCTAAAATCTGCTAAAATGCTCTCTAGAAAGTTACAAAAAATTTTTCCTTTTTTTTTCCTCTGGAAATCAAACTATTTAAGAATGGAGTCAAACCAAAGGGTTCGAAGGCGTATTTTACAATATCCTGACTCAACCTTTAACAGTTTTCACTTGTCTTGTGTTTGACCTGCCTTTCTCACTTCAACATCAGCCCTTAGAGAATGGCACCGAGGTACTGCTTTTTCTCTATTTGCCAGGTTTTGTATATGGAAAGTGAGCCCTGATTTTCTTGGCAGTAGCTGCATACCACATGCTGTAGTTATCCAATTAGAGGACTATGTATTTTTTTTCCTTTACTTGGTTGGGCTAAAAATATCATTGTTACTTTATTTCATACATAGTAATAATAAAGCAATGCTATTAGGTCTTTATTTATGTTTTGGTCGGACTCCCAAGGTAAAAGCGCAAATGAATTCAGAATTTTTAATTCAGAACAATTCCAACTAATGGAACAATACTTTCAAAACAGAACCCAGCTATTAACCTAGGTTTTTTCATTTGCTGCTTAATAATATTTTTAAAAAATATAAAAACTATATCTTTATACTAACAATTAGTTTTCTTATTTGAGGGTAATTAAGTGTCTTTCTCCCTTTCTTGACTGAAGTTGTGTTTTCCTGGGCAACAAAAATGCAAACTTGTTAAAGTCAATCTTTTAAACTAAATTTTTAACCACTTCACTTATATTTTAAATCATTAAGTAATTGCAGAGAAGTCTTTCTGGCTGATAAGAAAGCCAGCCAAGAATTTTTTGATAAGTATTCTTGAAAACAAATACGTGCAAAACAATGGTACTGGTACAGAAAAATTAAGCATTGTCTGACCTTTCCTCTTTCCACTGAGTTCTATTTTGTAATATGCAAAGTTTTTCTTTTTCAATGCTAGATGAATTACAAAAATATAAGCAAAATTTTATGATTATATTATAATAAAACATTGCGTGTAAATGGATTGTAAAAATATTTGTTTCTTATCTCCAATCTGAGTAAGTACTAAGTTCAAAGGTGCTAAGTCACGACCTAAGGTCCTGCTAGATGGAGTCTTTCCAGAGTCTAGAAACCAGATCTCCTATTCACTGCTCAGTATTTATCCACAGCAGTACACTGCAACCATCAAGTCTCCACGTATTTAGCTGACATAAATTAAGCATTCCAGAAGTGACAATGCTTGATAACCAAATGCATAAAATAGTAAACAATTAACAATCAAAATAAGGAAACAGCTGTTAGTTTCTTTTTATATAAAATTATATCTAATTTACAATAAATGCCAATTAGAATTATTAACCAATATACATAAATCTCCTTTGCCTTATTGTCAAATAGCTATGTAGATTGTAAAATTATCTTAAATGTTCAAAGGGATTCCTAAAGGTTTTCCTTTTCTTTTTTCTCTTTCTTTTTTTGATCTCAACCATGAATCAATAAATCCTTGAGCATACTTGTCCTTTCTACTCAATAAAAGGCAACCACAATATCAAAGTGAAAACAAAGGATACTAACAGGATAGTGAATAATCCAACACAAGGCATTGCTGTGTTAATGGTTACTTCCATTAAATCTAATGATTACAAAAACAACCAAACTTCATCTTACAATCATCAATAACCACTCAGATTAGCACGTTAAAAGCTTTTATGTGGCTGGGCGCGGTGGCTCACACTTATAATACCAGCACTTTGGAGACCGAGGTGGACAGATTGCCTGAGGTCAGGAGTTTGTGACCAGCCTGGGCAACACGGTGAAACCCCATCTCTACTAAAATACAAAAAATTAGCCAGGTGTGGTGGTGTGCACCTGTAGTCCCAACTACTTGGGAGGCTGAGGCAGGAGAAATGCTTGAACCCAGGAGGCGGAGATTGCAGTAAGCTGAGATTGCACCACTGCGCTCCAGCCTGGGCGACAGAGAGAGACTCTGTCTCAAAAAAAAAGCTTTAATGTACAGAGTTGTGACAAAATGTAATTTTAAAAGCAGTGACTTTTCATTTAGGTTGTTGAGAGGAAAGGACTAAGTAGTGGATGAATAACCATCAACTGAAACAGAGAAATGTCACAGTTACTAATGTATTATACTTACTTGCTGTATATTTCTCTTCTACCCAAAGGTACAACCCTATCTTGCTACTTCATTATTACCTTTTGCCTTCATCTTTGAAAGTATTTCAAGTAAAGTGATGATAAGAGGTTCATTTTTTTAAGAGGTGATTTGTGATGGTCTGAGATACCGACCCACATTTCATTTACTGCTATATGTCAGCTCTTCAGGGTTTTCATTAAGAATACAAGAGGAGTTAGTGAAACTTTGCTTTATTGGCTCAGGGTAGTCAGCCATTTAATCAAATAGTTAATTAAACATTCATTGTATATTGTTTCAGAAGAATACATTATTTTTGTGAGTTACAGATCAAGGGTCTTTCTTTTTGTATTGAAAATTGCCTAATTTCTTTGAAATGTTCTTTCTGGTTTACATCAACACTATTAAAACTTGATGGCTAGAAGATCCATTTTTCATTTACTCAGCTAACAAACATTTACCAAGTATCTGCCGTGTACTAACACTAATGTGTTAAACTGGGAATACAAACTGAATAAGATACAGTTTGCCTCCACAGAGCTGAGTGTCCTAGGGAGCTGTGTCCAGACATTGCAATCGTAATGCAATCAGAAGTGGCATGTTGGTACAGGTTGCTATGTTAGCACAGGAAAGAGGTGCATAACTTCTCTGTTAGAGTCAGGACAGGCTTTTCTCAATTGGCTGAACTGAATTCTGAGGGATGACAGAGTGCTCAGTAGCATGAAGCAGGAGAAGAAAAGGAGTGCTAGGTAAGAGCAAGCGACCGTGACACTGCCAGTGGTGGCACAGTGTAGCAGTTAAGAGCACACACTCTAAGACTGGGTCCAGAGGCTCACACCTACAATTCCAGTACTCTGGGAAGCCGAGGAGAAAGGATTGCTTGAATTCAGAAGTTTGAGACCAGCCTGAAAACCATAGCAAGACCCCATCTATATAAGGAAAACAAATTTTAAAAATTAGGCGGGTGTGGTGGTGCATGCCTGTGGTCCAACTACTCAGTAGGCTGAGGCAGGAAGATTGCTTGAGACCAGGAGTTTCAGGCTGCAGTGAGCCAAGATCGTGCCACTGCACTCCAGCCTGGGTGACAGAGCAAGACACTGTCTCAAAACACATACACACACACACACACACACACACACACACACACACACGGAGGAACTGACAGCCTGTGTTCCTCCTTGGGCAATTGTTTAATTTCCCTGTGCCTCAGTGTCCCTATCTGCAGAAAGGGCAGAATGTGAACAATTGCTTTAAAGGACTATCATGAGAATGATACTTTTTGTAGAGTGCGCAGTAAGAGTAATTAAATGTTTGCTATTAGTAAAGTTGGAGGGCCGGGTTCTTGATGGCAGGGGTAGAAGGAAGAAGGTTAAGGTTGGAGAGTAGGAATGGGCCCAGACGTAAGAGATTCGCAGTTAATTTTGAAAGAAAAGCCAGGGCTGGATTTTTGGCATGTGAATGATGACCTACAGTTAGCTTAAGGTTTTTTTTTTTTGAGGCAGAGTTTCGCTCTTGTTACCAGGCTGGAGTGCAATGGCGCGACCTCGGCTCACCGCAACCTCTGCCTCCTGGGTTCAAGCAATTCTCCTGCCTCAGCCTCCTGAGTAGCTGGGACTACAGGCATGTGCCACCATGCCCAGCTAATTTTTGTATTTTTAGTAGAGACGGAGTTTCACCACATTGACCAAGATGGTCTCGATCTCTTGACCTCATGATCCACCCGCCTCAACCTCCCAAAGTGCTGGGATTATAGGCATGAGCCACCGTGCCTGGCCTAGCTTAAGGTTTATGAGAGAATAAGCAGTCCTGGGCAGAGTGAGCAGGATGCAATATAAAGCAGGGAGGTAAATTAGAGCTTCTAGAAACTTACTGGATGATGGGATGATGAGAAAAGGATGCCTCAGGCACTGCATGGGAAAGACACTACACTTTATGATCAAACTGAGCTGCAAAAGAGCATGCTTACCTTTTTGATCTTTTAGTATTTATAGGCACATAATAAATGTCCAATTTACTTTCTTCCCTCATGAGACTATTCCTTCTCCCCACTTTTTTTTTTTTTCACAAAGTGAGATGCCTTGATTTTGAAAACTACAAAGGCTAAAAATTATTTAACTTAATTGCAGTCTCGCCACTTGGCCTCAAGAGTTTCAAACTTTATCTGAAACCTTGAACTTCAATGACAACATGCAAAATTTGGAAGCTATATTTTGGCCTTTTTGCTTTGGTTTTCTTTTCTGAAAATGTGGCAACATTCTGGCTGGCCTTGTTTCTCCCTGGTGTTATGTTATTCTCTGACATCAGCACAGATATATTCAGCCTGACATATGATATTGGCTGGCATGAGAAAGAAGGGGAAGATGGCTGAGTTTATGAGCAGGGCATGACAGCTAAGCTCGATACTAAGTGACATCTGCAACAGGTGTTTCTTGGGACCGGAGTTAGGAAGGGCTTCTTCCTCTATTTTTAAAGTATGGGTAACACTTTCACAGCTATACAGAAACTGTGAAAACTACATGCTCGTAGCTGTAAATTACAATCAAGATATAATATTTATTATCACCAGGGTGGAGGAATTCAGTGTCTTTCTTTTTGTTTTTCTCCGTTTCTGAATTAGAAGATTCTCATGCCTACGGCAGAGGTCCCGAGGTAAGAGGATGTATCTGCTAAGTGCATAAGATTTTGTTAGTTCAATGATACTATATCCTGTACGTGGCAAACTTTTATGCCTACAGGATTGAGAGTCTTCTCTATCCCTAGGGGATCATTAAACTTAGCCAACTGTCTGGGAATTGACAATGACAGCATAATTGAACAACTGAACACTTTTTATTTCCAATAGAGGATTCTAAAGCATTCTAGCTATTAAGCAGTAAGAAGCCACTTCCATCAGAGCTGAGTAGGCATGTTTTCCTCCACAATTTTTGTTTTACTACTTTTAGTGACTTTCAGAACCACTACTAGCTGTTTCCATAATAGAAAGTAAACTGGTGCAGTGAGATATGGGGTAAAACATCATAACATCTAAACCATTTTTTTAATATTATATCTTGGTCTTTGTGACCCCCCAATTCTCAGTCTTCACCATTCTTTCTAACCATAGTGTTTGGCAGACAGTTGAATCCAAGAAATACTGGTCTGGATTTGATCTGGTTCTCTAAATTTTGAGGCTACAAACCACAAAGTACTTTTGAGGGAAAACAATTTCATTTCCGTGTCCAGCAAGGTACTACGTGAGTTTACTCACTAATTTGCCTCGACCTAATTTTTAAAAGATACATAAAATAGGAAACCAGTGCTATTCATCTTGTTTGCTAATCACTCTGCAGGTCTAATACTTTTTCTTCATTACTCATTGAATTAGTAAAGAGCCAGCATCAGAAGAGAGAATACCCACAAATAGACATATTTATAAAAATGTATTTGTATACCAATTTTCTTTATCTTCTTTCTTATAATTAGCAGGTTATTATACTTGACCCTGGCAAAATATTTTAATTAGGCTATCCATGGCTATTTCAATAAACTTGAATTTTTTTTGACATTTCAAACATAACCTTGTGTGTCATTCATGCCTGCCTCCTACTATTTTAAATGTATAGCATGTTCCAGCTGCAGAAATTACCATGGTTACTTGTTATGCCAATAGTGAACTGCAGTTGGCATTTAAAAGTATTGTGCTATCTTGCCTCTGCATTGAAAATGACATCAATATCTCAATAATCTCAATATTATGAATTAATACAGAAACCTGGAGAAATGTGCCTGAGACAATTATTGGTCATAGTGTAAGAAGTTCTTAGCTACAGGTCTTTAGGGTCTTTTAGGGGTTCTTTGGGGTCTTTTTTTGGTATGCATTATATCCATGTTCTCTAAGAGCTCATTTTAAGGCCAATGTGATTTTATTTTATTAATAGTATTGTTGAATAATTATAATCTTAATTCGTCCTTTTCGTACTCTCCTTCAGAAATGCACAGAAGTTCAGTTCTTTTTTGGGTGGAAAATGATTCACATTTAATGTGAAATGATTAACAGAGAACAGAAAAAGCATGGCTTGCTAAAGGTACTCTTGCATCCAAGGATGGTATCCAGGATTAAGTTGATTTGATCAGAGTCCTAATTCTCTGCTGATCAGTTGAAGTTTCATTAAGGAAGGTTCTAGTTAATAAATAGTTTTCTTCCAAGTTACTATTTACCACTCCTTCTTCAGAAAAGTGCTTTAAAAATTCTTGGGGTCATTTTTTCATGCCTCTCACAGATCTCTCAACTTTATTTGCTCAAAAGACTTTGTCCTGCAAATCACCTAGTAGAGGAACTCAGAACAATGATACATACTGCAGTATGGAGTCTGTGCTTACCTGCACTGGTGCCTGCACCAGATGTGAGGTCTCCGCCCATCAGACCACCTATGGATTAAAGAGGAAGATCAAAAGGAGAAAGGCTAAAGGCCCACAGAACAAAACACTTTACCTTTAGCAACCTCAGTATTTTGTCCTCTTGCAACAGTCATAAACTTGTAAAGTACGACCTAAGTCAGATGGCTGACATTTGTTTTATTGTGCCATGCTGTGCTCAAACGTTAAAAATACATTCAATCACTGACATTTTGCAGAATCTTTTTTCTAAGAAAGTTACATTTAAAAAAATCCAGTCTTTGAATGGTCTAGGTTTTTTTAAGGCATTTTTATTAAGTCTAGGTTTTCCCTAAGCAGATGTTTCATAGAAAGCAAAAGAAAGAGTAGGTCTATAATATGTTCAGATGACCTCACATTTGATGTTTAGTTCTTTGTAAATAAGCTTTATACCATAAATTCTGTGCAACGTTAATCGTCCAGAAATTTGATAGTTTCATCAATTTACCCACATTTCCTACTCAAATCTTATTGACTGACATAGTAAAACAAATTTCTCACTGGCCCCAAATTAAGAAACGTGTGCTTATTCACGGCTAACTTAAGGAAGTATGTTAAAATTTGGCAATGTTTACTTATGAGAGCCAAGAGATTTCAATAAGATATTGAATATATAAATTAATTTTCGTTTTGAAAAAAGCAAGATTTAGCCAAAAGAATAATAGTGAGACTATTATCTAGATTTTCTAATTTTTCTAAGTGATACTTTATAATTATTAGTTGGTTCAGGTTTTGGAATTAAAAGAAAATGTTCGTTAAACTTTTTTTTTTTCTTGAGACACAGCTTGCTCTGTTGCCCAGGCAGGAGTGTAGTGGCAGAGTGGCAGGGTTACAGTTCACTGCAGCCTCAACTTCCCAGGCTCAAGTGGTCCTCCCACTCCAGCCTCCTGAGTAGCCGGAACCACAGACACAAGCCACCATAATCAGTTAATTTTTAAAAAATTTTGTAGAGACAGGGTCTCTCTGTATTGCCCAGACTGGTCTTGAAATCCTGGGCTGAAGCAATCCTCCCACCTCAGCCTCCTGAAGTGTTGAGATTACACTGTGTGACCCACTGCATCTGGCCTTCATTACAGTTTAAGCAAGTGTTTATTATTTCTAATCAGATAATATTTTGGAAATAAAGTATCAGATTTTTTACAAAATGAACATGAGTTTATCAGATAGAAAAGTGATCTGCATTCGAGTATGATCTGAAAGGAATACATGTGGTTACTGAAAATTCATATAAAAAATTTCAAATGTATTCAAAACTCAAGAGAATGGCACAATGAAGTCCTTTGTATACATTTCCCAGACCCGAGATTTATTAAGATTTTTTATTTGGCTGAATTTAATTGTATTTTCTATATAAAGCTTCTGTAATAAAAAGTAATATATGTTTGGTTCTAATTGTAAGGCAGATATATAAATATTCTTCAGGAAAATTCCTCCATGAATAAACTACTTTTCCTACAGGTATGTGTATGTAAGATATATTAAAAATTTCCTATGGAGTACTTTTTAAAGTATGAAATGCAAATATATAATGGTTTACTGTATGTGACTTAGAAATACAATTATTTTTGATACTGCTTCTGGAAATATAAAGGAATGGCTTTGTTATATTCAGTACGCATTGGCTTGGTTCCTACTGTGAGTCTAGCAAATCAAGAGAACATTCTTCCCTTCAATGCTCTTTAAATCCAGTGGCGAAATGGACACATATTCAATACAATTCATCATAATGTGTTTTGATTGATCTAAGTATTAAGAATGGATGAACTTTTTCTGAGCAATAATTTATTTTCTCTTGGACACTGAATTGAACAACAGCAAGTAAAAGTGCAGAGACAAATTTGTGGCAGGTGCGCATGTATTTAATTAACCTCATTTCTGACTCAGCTTTGTTTTTATTTCACATGTCTTACAAATGATGCTATCTTATCATTTTTCCTTTCTGCCTTAAGTCCTTTGTGGGATAAGTTACTGTAAAATAAATAAAAATTGACCCATGATCGGGCGCGGTGTCTCACGCCTATAATTCCAGCACTTTGGGAGGCCGAGGTGGGTGGATCACAAGGTCAAGAGATCGAGACCGTCCTGGTCAACATGGTGAAATCCCGTCTCTACTAAAAATACAAAAAATAGCAGGGCATGGTGGCGCATGTCTGTAATCCCAGCTACTCAGGAGGCTGAGGCAGGAGAATTGCTTGAACCCAGGAGGCAGAGGTTGCAATCAGCTGAGATCACGCCATTGCACTCCAGCCTGGGTAACAAGAGCGAAACTCCATCTCAAAAAAAAAAAAACTGACCCAAATAATAAATAACTAAATGGGATAAATGCTATCAGAGAACACAGGGGAAGATTTCAAGAAGTGATAGCTTGCCAGTAGGAAAAGGGAAAATGGCAAATTTTAGGCAGGCAACAAGCGTAAGTAAGTGTGGAGAGAGGATATCTGACGTCCTGTTTGAGAGTATGTGGTTAAAATACAACCACAGGAGGAGATAAGAGACATAATGAAAAAGATAAATGATAAGAGTATGAAAGATATTTAAAGACATGCTGAAGAGTTTAGGCTCTATCATGCAGGAGACCTAGCTCTGGGGTGGATGGTAAGCCATGAAGGAGAGTAAGCAGAAGACCAGAAATCATTCTCATAGATAAAGCGCAGTCTTGGCTTTTGCTGAAAGTGGTTCCTGCCAATGATTTGTTAACACCACATCCTTCTGAGGACATACCTGTGTTACCTGCACTTGGAGGTCGATGTGTTACACCAGGAGACATACTATTCCTCTGCAGAGAAGGGTGAGCCAGTGGCAAAAGGTTGGGGTTTCCCAGTGAGCTGACAGGGTTGCTGTACACCAAACTGTTGTGGCTGGACACTGGGATGGAGACTGGCATCTCGAAGTTGGGAGGTGGAACAGCCTGCAGGAACAGACAAAAAAATAGGTAAAAGAAAAGAATTAATAACAGGAGCTCTTCAAGACAGCCCTTATTTTTCCAAGAAAAATTCTACATTCCACACTGCGTAGTGTCTAGAAGACCATTAAGACGAGTTCTCAAGACGTTCAGATCATAAATTGCTTTCTTAAAGCTTAGAAATCTTTCTTTGCAACCATTAAAAAACATTTCAGTTTTGTTTAAAACAAAGCCCCATTTCAGTAGACTCCATTGTCTTTGGATTCCATTCTATTAAGTATTAATTGTTCATTTGTGATATCCAAATCTAGTGCCAGAAATGACTGCAAGATCAAAGGTGCATGATTGTGATGACTTCACAGAGAAAAAGGATTAAAATACAAACCGAAGCCTTTGATTTAATTGCTTATTGAAGCATATTTATGTAGAAGTTTAATGATAGAAAATCATCTCGAAGCATGTGAATAGCACATATACCTTAATTATTATTTTTTAAAGTCTGTCTTTTAAAAGTAACTCTAAAGATAATAGGCATTTTAAGATACAGGATTCAACAGAGCATGTATCATTCAATAATTCACATTTTAAAGTGATAGTTCAGAAAACATTATGTTTCATATTTCAGTATGTATCTCCACTGACAAATGGCAAGACCTGTATCTCAGTTGTGGAAATTGGCAACTATTTAGTGAACTGAAGCTGTGTGGATGTCTGATTAGATTAATCCAGATTTCGATTATTTATTTTTGGGTAATTATTTTGTCAATTTAAGCATAATCATGTTTAGCTTTCTGCTGTACTAACTAGATGGACATAGGAACATAGTTGTAACTACTCTTTTTTATTTTAGGTATTACAAGTAAAAATACTCTTTGAATATAAATGCCAGAGAACTCATATGGTATCAGAGCATATGGCATTCTTAATATAAAATGGACATATATATGTGTGTGTGTGTGTGTGTGTGTGTGTGTGTGTGTATATATATATATATATATAGAGAGAGAGAGAGAGAGAGAGAGAATAGGATTTATAGATGGCTTTAAGGCATTCCCTCGGTGGTTCTCAATAAGTCATTGTGCAAATTGAAATGCGTATGTGCATGAGGCTCAGTTGGTTGGTTGTTGTTGTTGTGGTTGTTTCATTTTGTTTTTACTATTGCTTTCCCTTAGTGCTAACGTCCACTTTCTGTTACTGTTTGGTTGGCTGGCCTGCATCACACATCTTGCTACATAATACTTCTCTGTTTATCTTGGTGATGATCACAATACTTTTCTCTGTTTATGTTTATGCTCCCTTATTCTTTATTTCCCATTTTTCTTTTCTTCCATGTTCTGGACATGCCAATACTGACAACAGTAAATGCTTTACATTAAAAACTCTTTTCTTTCACATGTCTTTGAATTTCATTGTTTTATTTTATTTTATATTATATTTATTTTATTTTTATTATTGTTGTTGTTTTTAGACAGAGTCTTGCTCTGTCACCCAGGCTGGAGTGCAGTGGCACCATCTCCACTCACTGCAACCTCTGCCTCCTGGGTTCAAGCAATTCTCCTGCCTCAGTCTCCTGAGTAGTTGGGACTATAGGCACGCACCACCACGCCTGGCTAATTTTTTGTATTTTTAGTAGAGATGGGGTTTTGCCATGTTGCCCAGGCTGGTCTTGAACTCCTTAGCTCAGGTGATCTGCCTGCCTTGGCCTCCCAAAGTGCTGGGATTACAGGCATAAGCCACCACACCTGGCCCAATTTTGCATTGTTTTAGAGGGAAATAAAAATGTTCAGGTGACGTAAGTAATATGGTCATTCTTTATTAGGCTTTATCTACTGTAAACAGGGGAAATAATTTTTGGATAGACATCATGACATAATGGAATATAAATGTTTGACAAGACATCAAATAATGAACATAGCCTTGCATTTCCAGCCCCCTTTTAACAACAAAAATTAGTGTATGCTGTGAAGTCAAACTCTACAGCATGAACAAAATATTGCATTTCTTCATCAAAAGGCCAAAAAGATTGCTCTAGCACATCCAAGAAAACAAAGTAATGTGATTGTACTAGGTATATTCTCCATTTGCTCCATCCAGACTCACTCTCTATCCCCTTCACTCTGTGGTATGCCCAGGAGCTGACCCTCCAGACTCTCCTTGCCCTCTGGCTTCCTACTGCCAGTGGAGGAGGAACCAGCAACAGCACAGAGAGCAGGAGGGTAGCAAGGTCAGGGTATTTTCTTCTAGTGTCATCGTCCTTGCTGGGCCACAGGCTGGCTGAGGTTGCATTCTTTTAGCAAAGACCCCATCTCTTTTTGAGTTGCTCTCTCCTACGCACATAGATCTTTCTATGCTCTGGTAATTTTCCCCTCCAGTTACTCCTTTACACCTAGAGATAGGAACAGCTTCTAGGTTGTAAGCTCTAATGTACTTCATTATTCTCTCAGGTTTCCCTTAACTCTATCCATCTGTAAACAGTCCTTTTAACAAACTCTCTTCAATTACCTGTTAGAGTTTGCCATCTGTTTCCTGCGGCAACCTTGGGCGGTAATGGTAACTCTCTAGATCTAGAATAATGTTACTCTACAGGGGTGGGACTGTCTTTTTAGGGAGCAGTTTGGAAATCTGTTGGATTATCTTTGGGTACCACAGTGACTGGAGGGTGTGGCTACCACTGTGGCTCAAGCAGTGCCATATCTTGCCTACATCACTGCAATTACCATCCCAACAGATTTACCTGCTCTTGTCCTTGCCTTCCTTTGTATTTTCAACCCAGAAATCAGGCTGACCCTTTAAAATCTTAAGGCATGCCAACACTCCTCTGCTCAAAACCCTGTGAGAGCTGTCATCTTAGAGTCAAAACTCAAGATGAGAGTTTTTTTCTTCCAATGGTCAACAGGCCCTATAAAGTTCCAGCTTTTGCCAACCTCCTCATCTCATCTCCTAACAGCTTCTGCCACCCTGCCTCATTTCCATGGTGAACTGCATCACCTCCTTCAGGTCTCTGTTCAAAATCTGGCCCTTCTCTTGGAAGCCCACACTGACAACTCTATTTAATCCTGCAATGTGTCCTGCCCCTTGCCCATATCCTGATCTCTTTCTCCTGAACTTTTCCCTGTTGGTTATAAAATTATTTATGATGTCAGTTAAATAATGCCTGTTTGCTATGAGGCAGTGCAGAGCCTACTCTACTTCTTATTATATAAACTTAATATTTTTCTTCAAAGGAGAATTTTTAGGAAGACAAGTACTAACACAAAAGTGGAGCTATTTACTGTATCTTATTTGTTGAGCAGTATACTGTGCTGTATAATTGACATACACGTTATGATTTAACCCTTTCAACATCCCTTGACTATAGATGTAAGTCTTTCCTTTCAAATTGGTGAGATTAAGTAAGTGGCCCAAGGCCATCTAACTAGTGACTGAGTCTGTTGCTTTTGCTACCAAATCACTATACAACACGGTATAAGTTTTTGGATAGAAATAAAATATTGTAGTCAGAAATCGTTCTGTTCAGTGAATAAGGACTAGATATTAGAAGCTCACTATCTGTGGACCATGTAAATAATAAACTAAATCTGTTCTGATGAAATGTGCACCTACAGTGGAGTATCTAAGGTTTTAGGAAAAAATAAATCTTAAAGACTCCCTTCTTCCATATTTACTTAGAGTTGGTATTTTAAAGCCACCTTTGGACTACAAATGTTTTAATTTGAATTCACTGTTACTACTTATAAATGTTTATTTAACTGTTACTAGGTATCTAAGGCTCTGCTATAAAACTACATCTTCCATGAATGTGCTATAGAATGTTGGTTGTGATATAGAGAGCAAAGCCTATATCTCCCTCACCCCGGGTGATTACATGCACTTCCAAAATAAAGAGGATTATTAATAATTATGTAATGAGTTCTCAACTATCCTAACAACCAGTTCAGTGAAAGTCATTCTACTACTTCCTTCCTCTGACTATTATCCCCCAAAATTAATTCTTCAGTTTCTAGAATTCTGGATCATAAACAGTGATGATAATGATTATTACAAAATTCATTTGTGATTGGCTAAGCAGTCAGATATAATTAAGATATAAGTGTATACTTCAAAAATCCAAAATTCACAAAATATGCCAACACCATTTATATTCTATTTATCTTTTGCTTTGTTTCCTTATCTATATCCAGAACTGCTATATTAATTTTTAAAAATTTTATTTTATGTTAGATTCAAGGGTACATGTGCATTTTGTTACATGGGTATATTGCATACTGCTGGGAACTGGATTTCCCCAAATACTGAACATTGTACCCAGGAGGTAATTTTTCAAACTTCACCCTGCCTCACTACATTCCTCCCTTTCAGAGTCCCCCATGTCTATTATTTCCATCTTTATGTCTGTGTGTACCCGTTGGTTAGCTCCTACTTCTAAGTGAGAACATGTGGTATTTGATTTTTTGTTTCTGAGTTAAAGAAACTATCTATAATAATTTTGAAAGCCAATTATAAGCTTAAAACTGAATACGCCAAGATGATATTTTAGAGAATCAGAATGAACACTAACTAGCCCTTTTATCAGAAATCTCAGTTACCGTCCAGGTTATGTAATAAATTGCCATTTAACCAGGCAGGTCATTTAATCTTCGTTGACCTCGATTTCCTTATCTGAGGCATGAAATGGTGTATCCATGAAGGGATGAAGCTGCTCTAAACATTTTAGGGAATGCAAATGCTATAATCACATAAATATTTCTAAGAAATTGGCATTATTCTTTTTCTCCCTGACTTTTCAAAATTAGACAACTTGAAAGCATTTATGTTTAAACATTATTTTTGTCTAAAAAATGAAAGCCAAAAAGTAGTTTAAAAACACTACACTTGCAAAGATCTCAGGGCCACGCTCCAGCTTTTAAAAACACACAAGATAGGAAGAAAGAGAATTTGGGGTGATTAACTAAAACACTGTCAGAAGAACTGGCTATGTAATTTTCAGGGCCCAGTGCACAGTGAAAATGTGGGGGTCCTTCTTTAAGAAGTATTAAGAACTTCAAGACAATGACCACAGAATATTTAACCAAGTGCAGCCCTATGAGAACAGGGCCAGGTTGAGGGCCGATGAACCCGGTCCCAGCATTTAAAGACACAGAGGTGACAGCTAAAATCTTTTAGTTTCTATCCCTGAACAAAGTGATCATGGTTACTGTAGTGAGTCATGATCAGGAAAGTATCTGAACTCTTATCCAAATCCCACTATTTTCCCAAACCTACCACAAGGAAAAATCCAATAAAAAAAAAAAAAATCAAATAAAGCAGTTTAAGTAAAATACTTTTAGTTAATAAGCTTTCTTTCATTTAATGTGAATGATTGAACTGAATCTTCCCCCCCCCACTCTTCTTTTGCCACTAATGGACACCTTTAAATTTTGATCAACGACTACCAGTTGCTGGGCCCTAGGAGACGAAAAAAAATCACACAACTCTGATGATTCGTAAGTACCAATTGCTGGTTATCTAAATGTCCTCAAGGCTGCCTGACAATTCTATCATGGACTTGTTCATTCCCTCTCCATCCCCTATTCCTCACCATGTCTAACTTCTCAGTCATCTTTCAAGCACCTGCTGTCCCCTTCCCCAGTAACTACAGAAGCTAAACTAAATTTATATATAGAAGGCGGGCGTGATGGCTCATGTCTCCAATCCCAGCACTTTGGGAGGCCAAGGCAGGCAGATCACTTGAGGTCAGGAGTTTGAGACCAGCCTGGCCAACATGGTGAAACTCTGTCTTTACTAAAAATACAAAAATTAGCCAGGCCTGATAATAAGCGCGTGTAGTCCCAGCTACTTGGGAGGCTAAGGCAGGATAATTGCTTGAACCTGGGAAGCAGAGGTTGAGGGGAGCCAGGATTGGTTTACACCACTGCACTCCATCCTGAGGCACAGGGAGAGACCCCATCTCAAAAAATAAAAATAAAATAGAGGTCATTATATGGTCACCCGCTCAGCGTCATTCTACCCACCTACTGCCTTAGCTACACCTGGCTCCATCTGTAACTCCATCTTGTTTAGGTCCCATCCTTCTCCCCTTTCTCCAGAAGCCTTGCCATTTTATCTCCGTTGTACCTCTATGTTCAATCTTTTCCTTCCTGCAAGCATTTCTCTGCATGTAAATAATCTCAAGTGCTTTCATTTTAATTCCTCTTTTGATCCTACATACAGCATTATTTCTCTTTCTTCTCAGCCCTCTATTTTGAAGAATATATATACTGTTTCTTTCCACTTCCTCCCTTCCCTTTTACTCTCAGCCAATTTGCACCCGCCTCTCATTCATTCAGCCCCTTTCCTGACTTCTGCTGGTTCCTCAGACCGAGGTGTTTTTTTTCTTACTGTGAAGCCCAGCATGAACCATGGCAAACCCAGCATGAGGAAATGCTGGTCGACATAGTTCCAAATCACCCATGAATTATTTCTGTAATTGAGGAATATGGGCATAAATTATATATACCAACAGGTGACTGCAATATTAAATTTTCTATTTTAAAAGGAAAACTCTTCAAACTGGGTCTTCAAAATAGAAAAACAGTCTTGTAATGTTTTTAAAGAGGTGGAGACACTCTCTACATACAAAAGGCAAAGTGTCCTTGCCCTGCTATAAATGTTTTAGCAGCTGTGGAAACTTTCAACAAAATTGACTTCCAGCAACTGAGAGTGATGTACAAAAACTGGGCTTTTCATCGTGGAGACTGAAGCACTTACTAAAGAGATGCAGATTCTGCGGCACAGCTTGGAGCTGGGGGCTCCTCACAGCTATGCTCTATGTGGTTTTTCAGCCCCTGCCACACACTACTGCACCCTTAAGGAATCACGTGTCTTGAATATGAACTTTTTACATAACAGGCTGAAATCCTATGAGGGAATCTAGGTGTGTATCGCATGTCTCTCTCCCTAAAGTATGAAAAAAATGATCCAATGTGCATTTCTCCAGAACTTTAGGGGTTAAAACTCCACCTATATTTATGATTGCCTCCCCTGAATGATCAGCAGTACTGTATACAACTGTCTTTATTCCAACTAAGCAGGTGATTCTTACTATCTGACATGCCGAAGGTGTTCTGCATTAACATCCTACATTCACAACCTTAGTGCACAGCTGCTCACACCAGTGTATTATATGGCAAGAGAAACTCAGACCATCAGAACTAAAAATTGGCCCAAAGGAGCTGCTTTCTTTCCTTCTTCTGGGCCAAATAAAATCCCAATGGACATTTTATCATTTAAGAATTCTGGACATAACGAGTATGCATGGTTGCATATGATACTAAATACTCCATTTCATAAAGTACCCACTATATATGTGTGCAAATACTACTCAGTTTTCTGAAACCCTTAAGAATTTACAGCACTTAACTTTTCTTCATGATACAGTGTATTAATAATTCTGATTCAACAAAAGTTCTACTGCTGGTATCATTTCATTTAACAAAGAAGCAGATAGGTATCTATGAGGATAGAAATTTTAATATGCACACATTTTGAAAGTAAGTTTTTAAATGTTCAATTAAATTTAATACAGGTTTGAGTGTGCAGCTACTATGGTAAGTATTAATTTATCTTGTGAGTGCAGTTGTGAATTTGGCCTTGAGCTTTGTCCCCAAATATATGCACTTGTAATCACCAAAACATACTCTCACTTCGGTCTCTAATTCCTCAGGTTTAGGCTGTTTTGCTAACTTATAAAAAATGAACGTTTTTAAAAAAGGAATTGATTACCTATCAAGGAGCTTGTATACAATTAGGGTTCAGACACTAACGTTAGTTATTTAGAGGCATGTGAACCTTAGGTTTCATCCCCTTATGCCACAACATTAACATTATTTGATTGATCACAGAATCTAATAAAAAGTATATACTTTCTCCTATATATGTGTACAACAAAATAATACATGCAGTTATTTCTCTTAAATGTCTGGCAAGGCATATGATTGACTGTTAGAATGTTTTTCATTTGGTTAAAACAAAAATTAGCCAAATGTTAAAGCATGGAAAATGTTGGTGGCAAAGCAGATAATAATCTGATAAAGCTTTAAAATCACCCCAGCACACAAACATGTTGAAATCTTACCATTAGGTTTCATGCAGTCTGTTCCCTGCAGCGAGCATTAGCTTTAACCCTTCAGTGCTGTTGTTGAATTTCATGTACAAGGAGAGGGGCTGAAGTTTTATTCAGAAATCAGCTTGCATGTAGGTGATGATTGTCAGTTTACATAAAAGAACTGCCGATCCACTTGTGTATCTGCTCTCAGCAAACAATATGTAATCTATATATTTTATAGCAATCCTCAAACTTGTTTGGAAGGAGATTCCAGTGTTTCACTCGTGTATTGCAATTTGCATGGACTGTGTGTTTAAAAGATTGTGTAAATCCAGGGTGTGGCTCATAAATCTTTCTCTTCCTCCTATGAACTGTTCTACCTCAGAATGAACTTGTCGATGGCAACTCTGTTAGATTACATAATTTCAGCATCCTTTAGGGTTTGCTTTCTAAGTGAGCTGCCTGTGGGATAGATGGCTATTTTATCTGTTTGACTTTCCAAAGAGTCTTAGAGAAAGCCATCACTGAGAGGGTTAAGGTATGTTACTGCAGCAGTTATCAGCAGACCAGCCATCTACCTTTGGTACTTACAGGAATTTTATGACTCTTGATCATATTATCAAATTCTTCATTAATTTTTTTGTATTTTTCTTCAGTGC
Source organism: Callithrix jacchus (assembly GCF_049354715.1). NCBI lineage: Eukaryota > Metazoa > Chordata > Mammalia > Primates > Cebidae > Callithrix > Callithrix jacchus. The sequence continues at coordinate 122,041,088 of NC_133503.1, read as the reverse complement.
GTGGGGTGAGTGCATAAGAGGAGTCGGGATCGGGGCTTTCACAGCCTTTGTTTTCTTTCTTGTTCAATGCCTGCCAGGTTCAGAGAAATATCAAGAGTAAAAAAAATGAAGGGTGTTCCGAGTACTTACACACAATCTTTGCCTGCTGATCATTAGATCAATATCTTCGTTAATTTTCCTGTACTTGTCCTCAGACTCAGGGCTGTGACCTACTGAATCGTCCGCATCGGGGTCTGGGCTGTCACAGCCATTAAGGCCCTTCTTTCTCAACGTCTGAAATACATAATTTGCAAAGTTCAAACCTAGACAAAGGCTGTAAGAGACATTCAGGGGCATTAAAGAAGTTCAAGCTGTCCACTATTACAGGTGATTACACATGTGTGATTCTACTAAAGAAGAGAAACCAGTTAGAAACTGAGTCATTTCAATCGAGCGCTCATCAGCAGTTTAAAAAAATAAAAGGGAAAGATTCGTTTTGGAACTAAATTCAGTCAATGAACAGAGAGCCTAAGGACTAAAGTTTCATAACACAGAATTCATATACGCTTCAAATACCTAGTGAGAGGCAGTTACAGTAGAAAACAATTAAGGTGGCAAATTGCAACACTCTCTTCCCACAGAAAAGTTAGAAATCAGGACGTTACATGATTTCCAAACCTGTGATGAAGACAAAAGCTGAAACGTTGGAAACAGATCCAAGTGTGAATTTAAACTAAGGGTTGGCATTAGTGGTGTCTGTCCCCACAACCCCCACTTCTGGAGTGCTTGACAACTAAAGGGTATAAGAGGACCCAGTTAATATTCCCAACAAGCATCGGTGAGAAAGCTCAGACATTGTGCTTATATAAAGAGCTACTTTTGTTTGTTAGGGTTCTCAATATGTGAAAATCTTATCAAACTTTATAATACTGAGAAGTTCTCTTCCTACACATAGGTGGAAAGAAAAGTGAAAACAGTGAGCTGAGTAAGGAAGATGAACACTGAAAACAGGTAATCAAGTCATTAACTATCAAACCAGGAAGGGTAGCTCCTGGTTTTTCAGCTGAGTAGGAATCACCCTGAGACTGACACGTGAAAGTAAAAAGTAAAAAGTCAGTGCCTCATCTGGAACCTCCTGTCTCCTGGATGTGGGTCTGGTCTAGTCTCAGCTGTCACAGAATAATAAATACTAATGTAACATTGTAACAGAAAAAGTGTGAGTTAGGAGTCCCAAGTTTTACTTGTTTTTTTAAATTTGAGACAGAATCTCTCTCTGTAGCCCAGGCTGGAGTACAGTGGAGTGATCTCGGCTCACTACAACCTCCACCTCCTGGGTTCAAGCGATTCTCCTGCCTCAGCCTCCCAAGTGGCTGGGATTACAGAGGTACATCACCAAGCCCAGCTAATTTTTGTGTATTTAGTAGAGACGGGGTTTCTCCATGTTGGCCAGGTTGGTCTCTAACTCCTGGCCTCAGGGAGAGGCCTCAGCCTTCCAAAATGCTGGGATTGCAGGCTCAGCCACCACACCCTGGCCTGCCTTTTTTTGTTGTCGTTTAAACTGATGGTTGTCAACTTAATTGTATACAATTCGATTTACAGAGATAATGTTATGTTTTTAGGGATCATAAAACTTCTGATTAATCATACAGCTTGCCATGTTAATTATTAATAGACTAGCAACATTTCTGAATTTTCCTGGTACCACAAAGATCTGTTATAAAGAGATGCATACCTAAGTGTCTCTCATTAATGGAAAGTTCAGCAGAGCTCATCTTTATTAAAGGCAGAATTCACATACAAATAAAGCAAAAGCTGCGACATCAAGCTAAGGAATTCAAAGCCGAGATAACACCCCATCTTTAATTCATGCAATTGGGGAAAATAAATAAAACAACATGAGTTAAAAAGGGGGTGTCAGTCTTAAAAATCTAAACTCCTTGGCTCTTATCAATGTGTAACATTATTTAAAATTAGTTTTTGAGGCACTGAATGTTTTCACTTAAAAAAATCAAGAAAGCTATCATTTCTAATATATCTAGGATACACAGCGGCTCTGTAAATATTTATTAATGTTATAGTCGTACAATATAACAAATAAACATATGGTTACAGTTTATTATGTGGTAAAATGTTTGAATATTAAAATGAATATTTTGACACAGTATGATAAAATATACATTTACAATCTTGGGGAATTTATAATTGGTGGGGCCACCTGTCCCCTTATCATGGATCTTCAGGCATCATTTTTCATTCATCATAAGTACTGTTAGAAATTTTCTACAGAATACTATGAAGAACATCACAATACATTAGAATAAAAATTTTATTTACTAACTTAACTTCCCGTGCCTCATGCGCTTTAGTTATTATCTCAACCACAAGAACATTCTTCCAGTTGATAACTGTTGTATTATGATGTTTGTTTCTGCTTTGATCTCTGCATATCTTTGAGCTTTTAAGAATATTTTCTGAGTGCTCTGCATTATATTCCACATATTTTTCATAAGAATTCACTTGTACAGAGAAAAATAGGTAAGATCAAGAAAATATTATTTGACGTATTTTCAAAAGTTATCTGCCTATATTTCTAAAAGGCATGCTAAAAATGTTCTTTCTTTTTTTCTTTTTTAGAGACTGAGTCTCACTCTGTTGTCCAGGCTGGAATGCAGTGTGGCATTATCATAGCTCACTGCAGCCTCCATGTCTTAGGCTGAAGCAATCCTTCCACCTCAGCCTCCTGGGCAGCTGGCACTACTGCTGTGCACCACCACACCTGGTTAAAAATTATTTTTGTAGAGTCAGAGTCTTAATATGTTGTCCAGGCTGCTCTTGAACTCCTGGACTCAAGCAATGCTCCTGCCTCAGCTTCCCAAAGTGCTGGGATTATATACACAAACTATGGCAACCTGCCAATAATTTTCTTACATAAACCTTTAATTTGAAGTCTTCCACAGTTATTATTTAGGCAGTAGATTTTTCAGTGTGCACCCAAATCTTTTAACCAATAAATCTTATTGTAAAAATTATGGTTGTTTTGATATGCAGATTTCTGACAACAGAACGCAAGGGTTAGGAGAGGCCTATCAACTGTCATTACAATCCATCTGGCACATACATGTGTGCTAAATATTCTCACAAAGCTTTCAGGGGGTAGACACTGTGTTTGGTTTATAAAAATTCAAACATCAATTACACTTTGTTGAAAGATCTCCACAAATATTAACCCATTATCTCTCACAAGTCTTCCATGAAGAGTTTCGGTAAACCCGTGCCAGGTCTCAAACCCACATGGCCAAGCACGATGACCCAAGGTCAGACGATGACTGTTTGCTTCCTGTCTGGAGACAGTGTGGAGCCCACCCTTCCCCTGCCTGTTTTCCCACACTTGTAAAGTGATGGGTGCAGATTAGATCTCTCTCACTCATGTAACTGTAGTAGTAAACTGGACACTGAAATAAGTGAACTAGAAATTTTAAAAAATTAGGCTGAGGGAAAATTTCAAGTATGAAAATATAACTAAAATACTTATTTTCTTAGATGTCAAATTTTAGTCAAGAGTTGGAATGCATATTGGTCCATAAAACACATCAGTTTATGAATGGAAAAAAAAAACAATTAGGTCAGCAGCTCACTTTGTACCTGAAGAGTTATATAAACTATTAAACAAACAAGGCAGGTGGCATGAAGTCACAAAGGAAATGGCAGTGATGAGGAGCAGGAAAAACGTGGCTCATTTTCTCCCAATACATTCTTCTGTATCTGACTGCATTATCTTGCTATGAATATCGCCCAAATCTAAGTAATGATTCGAGTTAAATTGTGTTATTTAAAAAAGAGCATTTTGAGATATACAAACACAAAACTGAAGAGCAAATTAATATTGAGTTCCAAATTCCCATAATCACATAACCAGAAAGAACATCGAAAAAATTGTTCGAAAATATTATCCTCAGCTGAGTGCCTGTATAACACATTTCTGCCAAGAACAAATGATTATGGTGGAATTATAAAGCTCTGAAAATGGAAGTGATGGCACAAACTTGAATGCCATAGTGTGAATGTGCAACTATAAGAGCAGTTTTATCTTTATTATATTAAAAATCTACAGCTGTTTAATGATAACAAAAGAATTTCTGTTAGATTCAGCCAAGTCTGTCTTTATCACAGTAATGAATAGTTGATATGAACTAAAGGGCTGACTAAATGGATAAATAAGCATTATTCCTTCAGGCCCTTTTCTAGCAAAATCAGAATCTCTGCTGTTGGCCTTTGAAAGCTTCTCTGATCTTTTACAAGTGCCACTGGTCAGGTAATGTAGGTACTTCAGTTGTTATTCTTTTACAGGGGCTAGAAGTCCTAGATGTATATACTGTCTCTCAGCTGACTGACTATGGTTTAAAAAGATTTATTCTCGTATGTCAAGATAAGGCAAGAGACCTAAAACCACCAGCTTCTCTCGTTAAGTATCTAAAGAGACTCTTTCCTCAGAGAACTCAAGTAAATCTTGAGTAAGCCTGTATACTGAAGTCAGCTTTCCACGTCAGAGTGACACTGTTGAGGTAGATCTATCAATTACAGAGGCTTCTGGGAGATTTTCACAAGACAGCGATTGTCATACTGTGAGCTGAGAACAGCCGTTTCCTAGAGGAGTAATTGGATTGACAGAAGGTGACATATTCCAAGCAATAAATGGGAAAAAGAGTCCAGACAGGTAATCCAAAAACCACGTGGAATCTTTCCTCCCAGACATGTGGACATATGGACCCTGCATCATTACATTTGCTCACTGGAAAAACTTGAAATATGTACAAACTGATGATGATAGGTGACAGGTGCTTCAAAAATTCTAATGAAATAGAATTTCATTAGGGAAACAGATTCTATTTCATTACTGAAAGGAATATAAATGAAAAAGAATGCCACATGGCGCTCTCATTTCTTGTTTTAGGCATTATGTTATCAACTAGAAAATCCTTTTCCTAGGCAGTGATTAAAACTTATTTTTCCCTTCTTAAATACTATTTTGTTATTTACAAAAGTTTTTTCCTTCTATTCTTTTAAAAATGATCTCTTATTAGTAAAAACAAATAACTAAATTATTGACCTTTTTAATTATATGAAGTTGTATTTTTATATTAATGCTATTTAAGTAGAATTCAGCTTTTTTTCAGAGAACCACCATCACAGACTAAACGTTTTCAACCACTCAATTTCTTTACATATCTACAAAATCAGTCCTCAAGAATGTATATCGTCATCATCATCCTTTGCCTGTGCTGGGCCATTTTACAGGCAGAAAAACCTGGAGAAACCCCCAAATTACTCCAAGTAACCTTTGTTAAAAATCCAAGTAATCACACTTTCTTGCGTAAGTAGTGTGATCTTTATAGAGGGCTGATGTGTCCAGAACACATGCAGGAATTATTACTATTAGTTGCATGAAGGTCATGCTTACACAAAAGCCAAGAAAAAAAACAACATCAGCTTAGAAAAGGTAGTTTCTTTTCCTCTGATCCTAAATCATTTTGTGCTTGTCATTCACAGCTTTATGAAGATAAGCATCTACTCTTAACAAGGTGAATAATCTTTAGGAAGTAGTAAATTCACGTAGGAATAGGAAGTGCAGTTGAAATGAATGCTGCCTATAAATGGAGTTTCTAAGAATATTTCCTAAATGTGTCTCCATATTGGTGTGCTAGTACTCATGTTGCTGCTGCTTCCTGACCCTTTATCATCTTTGGAGTGGCTACCTTGAGGGTTGTGCCTAGTGACTTACTTCGTTTAAAATTTATTCGGCAAATGATTATTGAAAACCTACTACGTGCCAGATACTGTTTTGTGCGCTTACTTGTTAGGAAAGCAGCTAATACAAATTTAAAACCCGAAAGCTCTGACCTGACCTATAATATTGTATTTTTTTTGCCTTAGGATGGGGGATGATTAGATGTCAAGAAATTTCTCCACAGGTTTTAATAAAACTGTAAGCATTGTCTATACTATTTCTCCCTGTAGTAACATAGTCCCTTTTCTTTGTTCTTATTCTAGAAATGAAAAGACACATTAATATATTAAATTTAGTATGATCAGCAGGTAGACTTTAATTAGACAAGCAAATCATATCCAATACAGAGTACAAAAATTAGATTTTACTAAAAATTATTTACTTGAGGTAAAAATTTTAATAAAAAGTTGAAAATATAAAAACATACAATACTGTATTCCTCTAGGTTATTTATTAATTCTCATTCTAACCAGATATCAACTTCTACTGGGGAAGGGGTGGAGAGAGTTGGAGATTGCCATTATTTCTATTTTTACGTGCTCCCTCAAGAGATAATCTTAATATTGGAGCTCAATTTTTTTTTTTTTTGCTAAATCATTTTCATCTTCAAATAATGGAAATAAAAGACACACAAATTAAAGACTTGAAGACTTTTTATGTATTGAACACAAGGGAACATCCACCAACTGTTCGAAGGGACTCAAATTATTTGACATAAACATTCAAATGGTGTTAATTATTGATACTGTAGGCTGGATGAGGCCAGCAAGCATCATCTGGCCCTTCCTCATGCCCACAGGGGTGAACAAGAATGGTGCACACAAGCTGCATGACTTTCCTTCTGCATCCCTGCTCAAGCTGGGCTCTCCTTCAGGAATGAGCCCACCACTCTCTGTTCCTTCTTCAAATGGCCGCTGACACATTGTCTCTTCTCTTTAGACTTCTCTGATCATCTGGGCTGAGTCAGTTTCTCCTTCATTCATGCACTCATTTTACTCTACACATTTTTCCATTATATTCTTAATCACACATTAGTGATCATTTATGTGTTTGTCTCCCTCTGTTAGATTGAGATGTCCTTAACAAAAAGCACTTTGCTTTACCCACTTTAAAGTTTCACCACAGAGCAGTCTGACTTACTGTAGGTGCTCAATAAATGCTAGCCGAATGAATGTGAATGGAACACACATTTCCACTTCAATGTTAATGTATGTGGAGGTTTCTTGACTTGACCGAGGCTGTCTGGCTGACTAGAGGCAAAGACCGTAATAGGATCCAGACCCCTTGATATGTATTTACTAACTGCTACTATATGCCAGATGCTGCCTATGGTCCTCTGGATGCTAAGATGATTTTTCTGAACATACGATAAAGATGATTTGTTTATATGTTTTTCTTTTTGCTACCATGAGCTGGTGGAGGTTAGGAATAGTTTATTAGTCATCTCCTATCACCAGAACAGAGCACAAGGCCTGGCAAGTGGTCAGAGCTTACTAGATAGTTGCAGCATTCATTTCAAAATGAATAGATGAACAGAACAGAGAAGAATGTTCACATATTACAGGGAGGAAGAGTAGTCTCATTGCAGTATTTTGCAACTGCAATTTCTTTTTTTTTTTTTTTTTGGCCATTTCGTACTATGTTAAAACTGGGTGTTTTATTCTTAACTCACAAATTTACTATTTTTAAAATGTACAGTTTTTAAGGCAGAAAGCAGTGTAATGTAGGCTATGTATGATTTATACTATGTAGGAAACATTATAACTCACAAGTTTTACATTACTGAAAGCTTAAATTTTGGGGGTACTGGTCTAAATAGAGACCCCCAGAAAAACTGAGCAGTCAATGAAATATTTAATGCCAGAAAGTCATAAGCATACAATCTCAGTGATCAAAAGGGGAGCTGGAAAGAGGGCATAGAACTTTCAGCATGGAAAGTGAAAAAAGGGAGTGATATTTTAGGCAGAAGGTAAAGGTTAGAAAAGGAAAAACAAAACCTTTGCAGGAAAGAGCACAGGGAAATCTGTGAATGTGAGTCAGATACTATAAATCTGAATTAAGCATGCTTTCCAATTCTTGGGCAAAGTTCATCATTTTCCCCCATTCCTGGATGCTAGTCTACTGCTCCAATATTCTCCTGGGCTTTCACATTGGTCTTATTCTGGGCCAACCTTTGCCTGCGGGAATTCATGGAAAATCAGGGTGACTCTGGGGCCAATCAGATGATTCAGGCTTCCTCAGGACAGATCAAGGATATGGTGTTTATAAGGATTCTTCCACCAAACCTCTCTTGGAACCCAGACAGGGCATGCATCATGAGTTGGCCTAGAACAGGGCTGAGATGGGGAAGTCTGGCACACATTAGTTGTGAAACACTCCCTGAGATCCTCAATCCAGCAGAAATGTGAAGCGAAATACTAAAAAGAGAACATTCAACATATAACGATTGAAATATATGATAGTATATGCGGTTAACCCTACACACACACACACACACACACACACACACACATTTTTTAGGCGGAGTCTCACTCTGTCACTCCGGCTGGAGTGAAGTGTGTTGCCATTTCAGCTCATTGCAACCTCTGCCTCCTGGGTTCAAATGATCTTCACACCGCAGCCCCCCAAGTAGCTAGAATTACAGGTGTGTGCCATCATGCCTGGCTAATTTTTGTATTTTTTGGCAGAGATAGGGGTCTCATCATGTTGGACAGGCTGGTCTTGAACTCTTGACCTCATGTAATCCACCCACTTCAGTCTCCTAAAGTGCTGGGATTACAAGCATGAACCACCGTGTCTGGCCTATCCTAATCATCTTTATAATAAAAATTAAGAAAAGAAAGGCTGGCAGGGTGTAGTGGCTCATACCTGTAATCCCACCACTTTGAGAGGCTGAGGGTGGATCACAAGGTCAGGAGTTCAAGACCAGCCTGACCAACATGGTGAAACCCTGTCTCTACTAAAAATACAAAAACTAGCTGGGCATGCTGGTGTGTGCCTGTAATCCTAGATACTCAGGAGGCTGAGGCAGGAGAATTGCTTGAATCTGGGAGGTGAAGGTTGTAGCTAGCTGATGTCACAACACTGCACTCTAGCTGGGCAACAGAGTGAGACTCTGTCTCAAAAAAAAAAAAGGAGAGAGGCTTTTCCTTATATACACTGTGTATACTCAAGAGTATACTTTTTTTGAGTACTCACAGAAAAGTATACTTTCTTGAGTATGCAAAGCAGAGTATACACAGTGATTTCTTAAATAAGGAAGGAAAAGACAAGACAGACTATAAATTAAACAGAGGTTTAATTAAACAAAGGTTGAGAGAAGGAATAAATTAATGAAGATCAGAGAGCAGGTTTTTTGAAAGTATAAAATGTGTAATAATTGTAACTTTAAATACTAACCTTTTTTAGACTATGGCATTTTACTTGCAAATGGATTACAGGGACAAAAAGGCTGAATCTTGAGGCACTGATGCTTTGCAAATAGCATCTTTTATAAACCATTAATAACTTATTTTAACAAAAGATATAGATGTTATCCTGGGTCATCAAAGTAAGGTCAAATCATCTTTTTTATTTCCTAGTTGTAAATGCCTTTTTATTCACTTTGAGTCTATGCATGATTAGTCACTTGAAACGAGAGTCACTTACACCCTACATCTTTGCATTCACCAGTCACTTCAGAGCTATCTTTTGTAGTCACCACATTTTCTCATTTCTATAGGATTTCCCACAATCTCTTCTACTATATCATTTCTTTTCCTATTTAGTCTCTGGATTCCAGCCTATTCCTTCTTTCCCATTCCTCTCCCATCTTTCCCTTCCTAGCAAATGTCACAACCTACTTGTTCAAGCTGAAAACCCAGAAATCACCCCTGATTCCATCATTTCTTGACTCACCTATCATTACTTTTTCGAATTGGTCTCCTGTGCTTTGTCTGTTTGTTTTCGGACTCCCACCTTCCAGTCAATCTTCCTTCGTACTTCTGTCAGGGTCTTAGTAAAATGCACATCTAATTGTATGGCTGTTCTTACAAACCCTCCACCTGCCTCTAGGCTCATTTCCTCTTGTCTTTAGCATGCTCTGTGTCTTAGCTCGTTCTCACACTGCTAATAAAGAAATACTAAGATTGAGTAATTTATAAAGAATAGGTTTAATGGCCTCAAAGTTCCACACAGCTGGGGAGGCCTCACAATCATGGTGGAAGGCAGAGGAGAAGCAAAGTTATGTCTTACGTGGCAGCAGGCAAAAGAGCTTGTGCAGGGGAACCCTCATGTATAAAACCATCACATCTCATGAGACTTATTCACTATCTTGAGAACAGCATGGGAACGATCCAACCCCATGATTTCATTACCTCCCACCGGTTCCTCTCAAGTCAAGTGGGGATTATAACAATTCAAGGTGAGATTTGGGCGGGGACACAGCCAAACTGTATCACTGGGTTTTGGCCAAGGGGTGAAATTCATGTTATTTGCCAAGTCAGCTCAATCCTTTAAAAACACTCCTTTGACATATGCCATTCCGTCCTTGCTAGAATATCCTCATTTACTCCTCCTCTCAGTTACACAAATCTTAATTGTCATAAGACACCCTAATACCTAATACACTCACTTACTTGGTGAAGTTTTTTCCTAACTCTTCTAGAAGGCACTCAGGGACTCCTTTCTCCATGCCTTTGTACTGTCCTTGACCTTTTTGTTTTTTTATATGTGGTATGTTATATTGTAATTTATCTTTTAACATGTCTGCTTCACCACCAGGTAGTGAGTTCTGTAAAAAAATGGGCATCTCTGGTCCCCAACATAGGACTCGTTTAATATGTGTGGGCTCAACCAAGATTCTCAGTTATGGTTCACGCGATAAATGAATAAACAAACAAACTTGACAGCCAGACTTTCTAACAGTGACAGACTAATTGACATGAGTTGGGTGGTCTTGCAGGGTGACAGTACCATTTATTTATTTTAATAAGACTGTTACCTCAAAATGTAAGGAGTACACGTTCTGGTGGGTTAAAGCAGTCACTGGAATGACTTCACGATTGCTGCACAGGACATCCCTGTGGGAGCTGAGAGAATGGAGGAGGGAACACAGACTATTGTATCTGGGTCACAAATGCTGGGATTTTTCTGTGTTTAGACCTGCTCAGAGTCTGGAGTGTGATGGGCTCCCCAGCCATCTGTGGCTGCTGCTGCTGCTCTGTTACCACCAGGAGGACACATACATTTGAGAAGCAAACTTACTGCAATCAACACCTTTGTGCATTGTCTTCTCTATTTCTACGTCTCCCCTCAGAAACAAGGACGTTACCCTTGCACTTTAAAGAATCTGTTAGTTGGGAACTCTAGTTTATTCAGTTTATCATAAAAGCAGAGTATACACAGAACTTTCTATAAGGCACTGCAAAATAAAGACTTGAGGTTGGCAACTGATTTACTTGTGTCATGAAAATTTTGATCATACCCGAGAATTTATGATATCAAAATCCTCGTTTCTGAGCCAGTCAGGGACTCCAGAAATGAAGATTGAATTGTTTCCTTTAATTCCTGTCTCTGTCAGATTGAAGAGAGGTAAAGAGATCTATCTAATGGGCTTGACCCTGGCCTACTTTTCTCCTGGGCCGGCCCTTGTCCTGATGGGGAACATTCTCAATGTGGTTTTCATGTCTTACGTCACAGGACCAATATCACCAATAATAGTTTTCAATATGGGATAGCACCAAAAACACTGCAAGTTATTTTCTATTCTTCAATTTCTTAAATGGCAGGTAGAGAGATGTTTCAAGGACCAATTCTAAATTGTGAGCACAGATTTCATTTATGGTACTCTCAACTCCTTCCCACATAATACCTGATATTCAAATCTTTTTTTAATTGATTTCTCCCTCTCCCTAATAAATCAGCCTGCTGTTCAAGGAGTGGCTATAAGCTATTCACTCTTGAAAATTTTCATTTTGGTTTTGGTTATTCTATAAGGATCTGACAACAATGAGCTGGGAGGGTCTCTTGTATTCTTTCTCCCCAGTTAATATGCCCTGTGAAGACTCGCTTAGATGCTAATTGAGGGTTTTGCCTGAGCTTGTAATCTGCCATCCCAGAGACTGCCATTGACAACTGTTAACACATACTGCTTAAAACCCGTATTGTTCCAATATGTGTAAGAGAAGTGAAGTATCAGGAGTGCAGAGCATCACTGGGATTGTGGGAACAGAATACGTTAGCTTGTGGCTGCCTCGGGAGAGAAGAGTCTCAATGTATTAGAACAAAGCTCTGTGAGAGAAGAATCTTTGTCTTTTTCACCTCCGTATCCACAGCAACTCGAGTGTGCCCAGCACTTGGATGACATTCAATAAATATTGTTGATGAAAGAATAACAGAATTCAAGGCTGTAGCAACAGAGGTTCTTATTTAAAATGGAATTACAATGAAATCTGAAAACACATAGAGGGCACTTACTAGGTTTGTATACATGCTGGACATATATGCTGCTTCTACCCCTAGTAACACCCATTCCTTAACCCCATCATCCCCAATCCTCGTACATAAACTTAAATTAGAAAAAAAACATGTGGAAGAGAGAGTTAATAGAATTAATGTCTCTCATACTCCTTAGAACCATGTAATTAACATTTATTGCATATTGTTGTTATCTGTTTTCCTGCTTTTATATCATTTTCTAGATTATAAGATTCTTGCAGACTAGAAGTCTCTTGAGAACCTTCTATCCTTGGCAATTAGTAGGGTATCTGACAGTAGAATGTTGCTACAAATTGGTTAACTTTTCTGGATAGGTGTCCTATAGGGGAATTGTGACAGCCTGATGCTGTATAATAGAGAGGCTCAGGCTGATTAAGCAAAAGCTAGTGGCTAAGAATCCAAACGATCCCCCTTGAACACCAAACCTCTCTTGCCTTTCAGTCGTGTTTGCCAGGTCTGAGAAGGTGAGCAGTCTTGGTCGCTAGTCTTACTTGTATATTACTTGTCCGTTTCTATGTAAAATCTCTTCTGGGACTTGGATAATGCAGTATTAGTGTTTTTATTTTATTGGTTAATATACTGGCAAACCTTCTGCTTAACAGAGGGGATGAAAGGTATAATGGGTAGATGGTTGCTGGTCAGGGGCCAGTTGCTGATCTGGGGCCAGTTAAGACAGTAGACAGACATCCTGGGGCTTCGTCAGACCTGGCATAAGGACAGGAAAGCAGGATGTACTCCCTAGAGAACAAGAGGCAGAAACGCCAACTGGAAGTCAGAGTTCTGGGGAAAAGTCTCCTTGCGGTTCAACAGTGGACCCGGAAGCAGAAGTTGTTAGATTTATAGGATGCTGTCCATTGGTCAGAGAACTCTATTAACCCACAACTACATCATGCATTAAGAAAGTCTCACAGACCAAATTTCCAAAATGCATAACAGTAGACTTAAAATGCAAATAATTGGTTTTTTTTGCAAACAAGTTTCTACGTTTTGTATTTCCTATCACATTATAAATTACTTGCAGAGAAGGAAAGAATCCAATCCATTTATCCTCTGTAGCTGTTACCTCACTACCATTCACCTAATAAATGATTTTGTAATAAGTGGTGGATATTACGTTCAGTTGAATTGGGTAGGTGTCTGATGAAAGAAAGTTTGTAGGACTATTTGATAAGAGCTTCAGGTGCTTAAAAATAAATGTGCTTCAAAATTCTCAGGCAGTTTCTCAAGGCTTCTGCTGCATTTACCAAACACACAAACATCATTCCAGGGGCGTTCTTTGGTTAAACTAATCCTCCCTGCAGTCCTGTCGTAGTTCTGCATGCTGCAATGCCACTGTTCCATGCAAGGCTGCGCTCCCTGAGGGCAAGTCTGTACCTTGTATCTGGGTATCCTTAGGACCTGGCAGAATACTGGGCCCTGGGAATTTCATAAATTAATGCAAATTTTAAGTTTTCTAATGAAGGGGTCTTTATTTCCTTTCCTAATAATATAATTATTTCCAGCTGGTACCAGAAAAATAATCAGAGTATTTCTAGGACTGAAATCAAAAGTGCCAGTAGCACTTCAGTGTTAGGGTCCTCTGCTCAACTTTCCACTGGGACTTGCCCGCTAGCTCCTGGCTCATTTGTTACTGGGGATTGCTGTCTCTCGGACTCACACTGTAGTTCCTGGTGTTTTATAGTACTAATGTGAAGGATCCTTTTTCACTAGTGTAGGCAATTACGAATTGAGTGTAACTGTTAGAAGAGTACACAATCATGTACAAATACAATCTGAAAATACCTAATATACATTGCATTAAGGCAAACAGATTCTTCTTTCTAGATTAAATAATTACAAATAAAATATAATTCATAAGAATTATTCTGGAAAGTCTACTATTATTGATACTGCATGCTAATCAAGGCCTAGATAGACTAAGTTACTTTATTATTTTATGGGCAGGTTAATGTTTTTCTATATTTATGTTTCCAAATTAAATTAACTAATAATTAAAATCAAACTCATCTCAATTTATTTTCCTTATACTCTGAATGCTATCCATATATGAATCCACAATCCAAAATCATGGACCAATTCTTAGTTAACAAAATCTCATTTCCCATGACTGAATATGTTACGCAGATGATGATATTCTTATGTTTGCCTTGTCACCTTGGATTTCATGTGATGCTATAAAAGCTAGAGTGGCACTGAGAACTGTAAAATAGAAAGGTATAGAAAGAAGCTTTTTCTGTTTGATTTATATACATTTTATTTCTCATCTCATTTTATTTCATTGACTAGGCCCTCAGTATGACTTAAAGCAGAGATGGGGGCATTTTTATCTCATTTATAACTTTAAAAGGAATGAGCCAAATGTTTCACCATTATATACTTATTATGAAGGCTTTCTGTTGATATATTTTATAAACTTAATGAAATTTCTTTCTATTCCTAGTCTACTAAGAATTTTTATCAGGAATAGAAACTGAATTTTATCAAATGCCTCTTCTACTTTCATTTTGATGATCATTTTGTATTCTTAAAATTGTTAAGATAATTTCATTAATGAATTTGTTAACTGTTATGATGAACCTTCCCACATAATTAAAAAAAATTATTAGTAATTTTATTTTGAATTGACAAACAATACTTGTATACATTTATAAGGTATACTGTGCCATTTTGATATGTGTATACAATGTGGCATGATTAAATCTAACTAATTAACATATCTATCACCTCAATTATTTAGTTGTTCTTCTTCTTATTATTTTTTGAGATGAAGTCTTGCTCTGTTGCCCAGGCTCCAGTGCAATGGTGCAATCTCAGCTCACTGCAACCTCTGCCTCCCGTTCAAGCAATTCTCCTATTTCAGCCTCCCAAGTGCTGGGATTACGGGCCTGTGCCAGCATACCCAGCTAATTTTTGTATTTTTAGTAGAGGCAGGGTTTCACCATTTTGGCCAGGCTGGTCTTGAACTGCTGACCTCAGGTGATCCACCTGCCTTGGCCTCCACCACGCCCGGCCTCTCCTACTTATTTTTTTATGGCGAGACATTTGAACTTCATTTATTTTGAAATATAAATACATTATTATTGACCACAGCCACCCTGCTGTGCAGTAGCTCTCAAAACCTATTACCCCTGTCTATCCAAAACGTTGTACCCTTTGATCAACAACTCCTCATTCCCGCCATCGACAACCCCTTCAGCCTCCAGTAACCACTGTTCTACTTAGAAAATGTTTAAAAATAGGAATACCAAGAGCAAGAGAGAGAGATTATAAATAGATAGAAAGACACTGGAAGGCAGAGAGGAAAGAAAAGAGAAAGCAAGGGAGGGAGGGAAAGAGGGAAGGTATGAAAATGAGTGAAAAGGAGAGAACTTGAAGACTGTATGAAAGAGAGAGGAAAAAATAATGAAGTGAACACATCAAGTGATCCCTTGCTGGGAGAACTGTCTCTCATCATCTGGGCTCAGCACTTTAGGATCTAACATAAAGCTTTATTATAGGCCATCAGCAATTTTGTTCATCCTGATGTCCACAGCTGGCAGTGGCTTGGCACCTGTTGTCTAATTCAGCAAGGCCAAGTGGAGGCTGCCAGCCCCACGGGCACTCTGTCCTCTGGCCCCAGACAGTCTTCTCTGAACAGACTCTGTAGACCTGGCCTCCTGGCTGCCTGTTTTTGCAGTCATGATGGTTTCAATAACTTCAGGCATTACCTGTGGAAATGTACTGCAAGCCTGATTTTAAATTAGGTATTTAAATTTCCATAATTTATGAAATCTCAATGATTTTGTTAGTTCAGTGGTAAGCTTAAGAGTATCATTTGCAAAATCATTTCTTCCATATTCTTCATTAGGTAATTATAAAAACAACATTTCCTCTTCTATGGCACGAAGAGGAAATTAAACCAGTCTTCCATCACTAACAAAATATTAATTTTCTTAATATTTTAATTGAATCCATTCCTCAGCAATAACACCTACCATTTACCAAGCATGCACATGTGCCAGGGACTGAGCCGGAGGCTTTGCATGGCCTTTTTTTAATCCTCACAAGCTACTCTTGACAATGACTGCCATTCTACAGAGGAAGAAAAAGAGCCACACAGTGGTTCAAAAACTTGCTGAAGTTTACAAAGTTCGGAGTGGTGGAACCAAGTCTGTGAACCCATGCATGAGTTCCAGAATTTTCTCTCTTAGCTACTGAATTATTCTGCCTTTGCAAGGTTGTCCAACAATAAGGATTGCCTAAACCTTGTCTGTGTATCCTCTGAACACTTAACCCTCAGCTGAAATTCGTGAAATGCCTGACAAATCTTATTTTTTCATAAGGGAAGTGTGTGTAACAGAATTCATTTTCTGATGAACAATGTTATCTAAAATGTTTTTCCTATTCTTTTGCTATAATATCGACTAAATAAATGGGAAGGCCCTTCGCCAATATGTAGGTACTATCTAGCTAGCTAAAATGAAGTGTAGGTTATTAAGCCCCAAGGAAAAGAAAGGGTGCTAAATATTTCACTTCCTAACATCCCTAAGACTAGGAAGGAAGTCCTTCTCAATAACATATGGCCTGTACCTATCTGCGTAAAATGAAGCACAGGTTTATTACGATGATTAGAGTAATACTAGCAAGAACCTTAAGTCTCTGTGACTAACAGAAAGGTCCACTTTATTATTTTGGCACCTACACTCTTCAGATGCGGAAGCCAACTGCTTGCCTCTTTTCAGTTTGCTTGAGCGGATGGGCGATACAAAGGCTGGTAACTACAAGACTACATTTTCTCTTGGGTTGAGGAAATAGAGTGGGGAAAAGAGAAAAATGGATGCTTTTATGGAAAAACTATTGTTTCTCCCTGGGCAAAGTGAGGGATCATGGAGAAATCTCGTGTGTCCTGTAAAAATTCTTTCTCAAATTATGGGCACATAATCTCTTCCCTCTCCTGTTTGTTGAAAAAGATGAACATAACACCATACTACTTTATAGGCCAGATGAGAGGAAAAATAAAATAAATGACTGTTAAATTTCCCAATTTTTTCAACAGTTACGAGGAGGACAGAGCAAGATGTGATCTTCTAAAGTGAAAATTTCCCAAAGTACCAAGGAAAAGGAGAAACTGCAAAAGAGCTTCAAGTACCACAAAGACTTGGGTTTTGCATCTTGCCAGAAAATCCGCACTGTTAGTAGAAGCCTGGGGTAGGGCTGGCAGGACCTGACTCAGCAGAGAAAATGCCACCCACAGTCACTGACGGCTTCCGCAATCACGGAGCTCCCTGTTTTCTCTGGAGGTTTCCCACAGCCAGGCCAATACCCACGTCTCTCAGATGGGAAACTGGCCTTCAGGAAAACTGAAACTAAACAAAGTTGTATAAATTTTGTAAAAAAGTTTACAAAATTCTGTAAAAAAGTTTACAATTATGATGCTTGGCTTTTTACATGGGCTTAAAGTCCATTTTCTGTTGAATAAATAATATTAACCACATATTAACCACCTAATAGATGCCTCAGACAGCCATCACCATCATCACTCTGAATAGAATCTCACTTCTTTTTAAAAGATCACTGCTAAAAGATGAGGGGAAAGAGTATCATTAGAAGGAAGCAAAACATAGTTCAAAATCTGTTTCCATGAGGTAATGCACACTATCAACTAATCGTCAAAGGAATCCAGACTATACTGAGATGAGGCATGAGGTTAAGGCAGGTGGCTGAAAGAAGGTAGAAACTCTCCCCCCGCCCACTGCCCACTGCATTACATTATTGTCAAAGCCAAGCTGCTAGAGAGAAATCAATGAAAGTTTTGCTGATCTGACACAAGAACTTGGACAGTGAAATGGGAGCTATATATTTTGTGCTGGAAACTGCCAATCTCACATTAACTGCATGTATATGTTAATGTATGTAGGGGTGTGTGTGTGTACAGCATGAAGCCGAACATTTGAAAGTTTTCAGAATTATTTCTGGTTAGATGTACTTTTGAATAGATTTTATCTTTTTCCTTCCAGAAGGTAATATTTCAATACAGTAATTTAGGCCTCAGAAAAGTGAAGTTGTTTTCTGTTACAATGCTTGCAAACTTAATGCTGGTTTCTAATGAAAAACAAAGTTGTTCACCTAATCATAATATAAAAATTTGCAGGCTGGGCACAGTGTCTCATGTCTCATGCCTATAATCCCTGCACTTTGGGAGGCCAAAGTGGGTGAGTCATTTGAGGTTAGGAGTTTGAGACCAGCCTGACCAACATGGTGAAACCCTGTCTCTAGTAAAAATCGAAAAAATTAGCTTGGCATGGTGATGGGTGCCTGTAATCCCAGCTACTTGAGAGGCCAAGGCAGGAGAATCGCTTGAACTTGGCGGGTGGTGGTTGCCGTGAGCCAAGATCGCTCTGCTACACTCCAGCCTGGGTGACAGAGTGAAAGTCCATCTCAAAAAAAAAAAAAAAAAAAGAATTTGCTATCATATAATTCACTATACTTTTCTTTACTATAAATAAAATCTGCTGCATTTGTATGAACTCAATTGTGGAAAACACTTTTCCTATTTATTTTTATGCTGGTCAGCAAGCAGTTTGATCTTAGTAGTCAGACTCCAGGTGCAGAGTTCAGAACTACAAATATGTTGTACCTCCTATCAGTTAAAGTTGGGCTCAGATGGCCATCCCTCCCCAAATCAGTTTGTCTTGCTAAGTCTTCACAGTGTGGAAAAGGTGTGGCTCAGAACAAACACCAGTGGAATAAAAATGATATCCTTTTCCCGGCAGCAATATACATTGTGTGTATGTGAGTAGAATATTTAAAACACCTGTTCACCTGGAACTAAGCCACATGTGTAATACATTAGTGTATGCCTGGCTTATTTCCAAGAGCATGTATCCTTATTGCCATCAAAATACCAAGGGAGCCAGCTCAAAGATACTTAAAGTTTCACCCGAGAAGCAATACACAACATATAGATTTCACTGTTAACAATATCATCACACTAAGCACTGTTGACTGACTAGTACTTTAAAGAAGTCAGTTATTTATTTGTGTGTCAGAAAAGAAACTGGCAGCACAGGGACACTTGTGTTAGCTTTGCTAATTACTTCCATTGCCTTGAAATCTCAATCAACCTACCCTCTTCCCTCTCTCCCTACATCTCTCTCATTGACTCTTTCTCATTGCCTAACTGCTCTTCCTTGGATATGAAGTAGTACAAAGGGGACACCAGGGAATAAATTACATCCTAACGCTACCTACCAGAGTTCACTAAGAGAACTTGGGCAAGCCCCTCTATTTGACAGAGTTCCATTTATTATTTTTTTTCAACTCTGTTTTGACTATTCTTAATAGAATTACTTTTGACTCCTTGTGTTTTCCTTTTTCTAACTTTTCCCTAATTTAAAAATCTGTGTAGTGAGGACTTTATTTCTGAAGAATTTAATAATGTTATTACATAAGAAATATACATGTATTATATGATAATTTACAAAATGCAACATTTTATTTAAATGTAAGCACCAAATATACTAAAGATTTCAGTGTCCAAAGTGTGTAGTGTATATCTATCAGTGAAAATTTAAAAATTTTGCCTAAATTTACATATGCAAGAAGGAACAGCAAGAAGAGAAATAACAGCTGTATGAGCATATATGCTAATGACCATATACATACATAAGTTAATTCTTACAAGAAGACCAAAAATGAGGTTTATAATCCCTATTTTACTGCTTCAGAAGTTGAAGCGTGGTGGAAATTTAGAATGTTGCCCAAGATCACAAAGCTTATGAAAGTGGCAGAAACCAGGTTTGCCTGACCCTGAAATGTATGTGTCCCTCCTCCAGCACCACACTGTCCTTATGAAAAGGCGAGACTTTTGTTATATGGATGTGAAAGTGTAAGGGTACAGTTTTCATATTTGACAGTATTGTATTCAGAATCCTGACCTGTTTATGTGGTCATTAAAAGTGCACATGTCCTGAGGAGGGAGGATCTCTTGATCCCAGAAGTTCGAGACCAGCCTTGGCAACCTAGCGAGACTCTGTCTAAAAATAAAAAAAAAGTGCACATACTTCATTAGGAGCTTCTAAATTTATAGAGTTTAATTTATTTTTCAGTTTAATGTAAAGAAGCTTATATAGTTTAAAATAAACCTCCTGGGCCAGGCACAGTGGCTCACTGCTGTAATCCAAGCACTTGGGAAGCTGAGGTGTGAGGATCACTTGAGCCCAGCAGTTCGGGACCAGCTTGGGCAACATGGTAAAATCCTGTCTCTATAAAAAATACGAAAGTTCACTGGGTGTGGTGGTAGGCGCCTGTGGTCCCAGCCACTTGGGAGGCTGAGGCAGGAGAATCTCTTGAGCCCAGGAGGTGGAAGTTGCAGTGAGCCAAGGCTGCGCCACTGCACTCCAGCCTGGGTGATGGGTGTGAAACCATCTCAAAAAAAAGAAGAAAAAAAGGAAAAGAAAAACAACAACCAAACCAAACCAAAAAACCTCCTGAAGCCTCTATAACTTGCTTCTTTAACACACTGTATGTGATAACAGTCCTCAGTCAGAGAAAGGCATGTGCACCTTATTAGTGCAAACTAAAATGATATGCATATTTCTGAAACAACTTGTTCTAAGATATAAAGATGTAAGTATAGTGAATGCTTTTCGGCTTTTTTAGCACACACACTTATAAAAAGTAAAATATTTTGGCACTTCTACTTTTCACAACTGTTTCTGTCTTTTCCGGTGGAACCTCTCTTAAGAATTGGTTGTCATTATGCTAACTTACTGCTTGAGACCACGGAGTGTCTTTCTGATGCTGATTGTATCACATCTAATTCCACATCAGATATTTTGAGTGCTTGATTTCCCTGTCTCTTCTTCCCATTTTCCTTGCCATCTTTCTTATATCTTTGTCTTTACGTGAACATTCTCTTTATACCAAGCCAATATTTTTCATGCCCTTGTTTCGTTTTTCTTGTGACTTTTAGCATAATTTGTCTTTTGAAAGGTTGCTCACATATTTTTTATCAATTCATATCCATCTTTCTGAATTTGACTTGTTTGAGCCTAAAAATGACTACCTATCATGGCTGCCTATCCTGACCTTTTAAACTTCTTCCTAACACTTATTACTTGATGACATGGTATCAGGAGCAGCACTGCTGTCATTGTCATCATCATCATCATTATCATAAACCTTACCAAGTGTGGGACCTTGTTCTAAGCATTTCATAAATGTTCATTCATTGAATTCTCATAACAGCTAAGCAGAAGTAGTAATACTAACCTCTATCTACAAATGATGGGCATAAGAAGCAGACAGCCTAAGTAATTTGCCCAATGACATATAGCTAGTAAGCAATGGAGATGGGCTCAGAACTCAAGCAGTCTACCTCCAGAACTGATGATCCTCATTGCTTGAATAAAAAATCTACAGATAAAAGTGGGAGTGCATCCACACAGGCCACTTTCGGATATGAAGGTGAAAATATAATGACAATCTTGAATGCCTTAGTGAATAATTTGCAATATAATTCTAACTGCATTGATTACCGATAATGAAATGGCCATATTAATTTCTTTGCACTTCTATTTAATAATTCTTTACTGTCATTGTAAGCATTTGATCCATATAATAAGCAATAAGAATACTTTCTCTTGTTTAAGACAAGCTGCTTGCATTATTTTGGCTTCTATTACAGATAATACTGTAGACATTTCAAATCCACAATGATTCAGAGGCAGTCAAATCAATATCAGCTACATAATACATAAAGGATGGATGCAAATTTTATAACAAGGAAATTAATAATTAATTTATATCTGTTTACTGTAACAAAATTTTTTGTCAGCTTTTTCTGAAGTTTAACAATGCTTGAGCCAATATCTATAAATTATGTATAAATTAAATATAACTGTTTAAGATAAAAATGCTACTAAAATTCCTGTATTATTTCACGTTTATAAATGTTACAGAATCTATTATATGTAGTAATTTGTATATTATTCTCTCCGTACCATAGTCTAGCATAGTTACCATAGCTCATATCACTATTATATCTAGCAATATTAAATGTTTTTATTTCAGTAGTTAAAAAGAGCCAATATTTTTCATATTACAAAGGCTTTCCTGAAGAGTCAGAAATGAATAACATAATATCAAAGGTAATAAGTTCCCAAACTGAATTTATCCTGCATGGCACAAATGACTCAACAATGAAAATTTTGTTTCAAATGTATTCATATAAAAGGCTTTGTCCCTGGAATACAGCTCTAAGTGGCTCACTATCTAGGTTGAAAATGGTTTTGCAGGGTTGTATGTCCTATTTTTCCATGCCTGCAGTAAAGATACAATATGGGAATTCAGCTTGGTAATTACTAATACACCACACAGACACAATTACACCCTGTATGCTGCATAAAGGAATCACTTGTGGTCTGCATCCATTACAAAGAGCAGTAGGGGGCCAACATGCAAGACGACAAAATGCTTTACAAGACGGAAGGAGACCAGCAGAGTCCATGTACACAGATACAAGGACCTTGATTCTTCTAGCAATGATTTAAGCCTCTTTCCATCAATTATCGTCTTTTGTCTCAAGAGTCTTATCACCAGCAGCATTACAGGAACTGAAAATAACAATGCTCAGACCCGCATAACCCTATGAACTGTGCTGACATTTCCACACCCTGTTGCTATGTTTGACCTGGTTTACAGATTACTTAAGCAAAACCAGACAGAAAAAAAAAAAAGCATTACCATTCAAAACCGGCACATATATGTATAAGGATATAGATATATATATACACACATATATTTTTCATGGCTTATTCAGAATTCTGTTTCTTGAAAGTAAAAGTCATCCTACTCCAGAAATGCTCTTTTTCAAAGTAGTTTCTACTTCATTTTAAAGATTAAACGTGAAAATCTGCTTGAGTTAAAATTATAATTGTAAGAATGAGACTAAATATTGGTATATCAAGGGGATACAGGCCGAACAAGAGAATTTCATGTCTAAGGGAGCTAAGCTAAAATGAGTCAGCTGCTCTCTTAAGCTACAGTGAGTCACATGAATAATTTTCTTACTGTGAAACTCCTTAAAGTTTTGAGTTTAATTGCAAGCAGTAAGCGGTTTTTATTGTAACAGAGTTTCCTCTGTTAATTATTACACGATGTACATTATTTTACAATACTTTCATTTAAGATGCTCTTTTAAAATACATCTTACAAATATGAATTTTTAAGACCTTAGGAAAGTTAGTTTTTTATGGCAGTTTGTCAGCTTCCCTGAAACAAAGCCTTGTCTTTCAGAAAATGTTTACAACCTATGAGAAAAAAAAAAGTATCCTGGGGCTAAAATGTTTATTGGCACCTAGAAGTCTGAAGAGAGAGTCGGGCCTGTGGTTTTTTGAGGGCACTTTATCATTGCCCGCATTCTCAAAGGTTTCTCTGAATGAATAGAACTGGATTACTCAGCCTTCTATTCCACGCCTATTCCTCTCCATTTTCCTTGGCACGACTGAGAGCCAGGCTATTTTTAGTTAAGCAGTTTTCTATTTTTAGACAACTACCAGTTAGAAGACATTTGTTAGGGAAAAATTAAAAAAACACACACACACAAAGGGAGGAGGGAAAGAAGCTTCCTCCACATATTGTGAAGCAGCCTTCAACCTGTAACTCCAGGCATTTCAGCTGCTTTCAATCTTGGAAAAATAAAGAAAAATTCAGAGTTCAGGGTTTTAAAAATAAACCTACCCTCTGGCAAACAGACCAAAATACAACAAGCTGTTACTATGTGAAACAGTGACTACAAAAACAAAGAACATTCTCCAATGATTAAACTGCGAGAGAAGTTGAAGAACTATTAGGTTGTAAGAATGCTGCACAGGCATGTAACAATTTTCCAGCCTCTCAGCCAGATGTATCATGTTTTAGAATTTAGAAAGGGGGAGAAACAATCTCATCTGTAAAGTTAAACTAAGGATGTGGGATGCAACTTTAAGGTTGAACCTTTTATTAAGCTTAAAGGCAATTAAATTTCACTGGGTTTTTCTAACATTTGTGTTCTATGGAATGTCTCTAGAAATTACAACCATCTGTTTATAGAAAAACGATACATTAAAAAATCCAGTGCCAACAGAAAACAAAAAATAAAGGCTGCTACATATCCATGCTACCTATATGTGTGTATACATGTGCACTTAATGTCTATATAGCCTTACATTTATTACTCACTTTTAGTTTAAATGGAAAAAATGGTTCTCAGATTGGCTTAGCATATCAACTTACTCTATTTACTCAAGGCCATGCCTTCACCTAAAATCTACAGTAAGATGTTTTTAGGTGCTCACAGTTGTAATTGCTTTCCTTCTCCTCTGTTAGCCCACTGTATTCTGTCTATCTCTTATTACAGTTCAGATCATCGAGTATCATAATCACAGATGCATCACCAGTGACTAGCACAATGCTTGGCGGATAATCTTCATGTCCGTCAATATCTATCTACTGAATGAGAAAACAAATACTGTGTATCCACCATGGACTGCTACTGGTCCTGGAGGGCAGTGAGCACAATGCTTTGCACATACACTTTATAAATACTTGTGGAAAAGAAAATAAAATCAATTTATTGATCTTTATTAGATCTTAGTTGACATAAAATATTACAGATATTTATATAATAAAATATTTATTTATAAATAGTATACTTATTAGCATAAACTGAGATAGTAAATTAAGGATTTGTGTATTCTCGCTCTTTTGGTTAGCATTTTTTATTCTCTGAACCTTTTCTCTTGACTTTGAAAATTAACTTTTTAAAACGTCACAGTTTACAATGGGCTCTGACATCTATTATAACCTGCAATCCTCATGACGGCCCTGTGAGGAGTTAGGGTAGATAACATTAACTCGCGAAAAACCCAAAGCCCAGTGAGATTACATAACTCATCCTCGGTTAGAGAATGAGAGTCTGTGATGTTGCTACAACTGCAACTGAAGTTTTAATCTCCGTCTTCCTTTAAAATCTGTGGAGCTTTTAAAGTCCTATATCCTCGAAGTAAAATTTAAAAGATGAACTCTCGTAACAATGCTTCAATAATATTCTTTAGGAAAAGCACTATGTAGCTTTCTTTTTCCCCCACATGAAATTATTTCAGAACAACTGCAGTGAAGGAAAACCAATTGTGAAGGCTGGATGAAGATAAAATTCCACACATACCTAATTAAGGAAAATCAGAAGAAACCGTGTGCATGCATGATCTTTTGTTCCCTGTTAGAGAAGTTCACAAGGAACATAGCTTATTTCTACTTCCTTACTACTCATTTTTCCTGTCCCTTTTCCATTGTCTTTTCTTCCTCAGGGCAATTCCAGGCTCAGTCATCCCTCCATTTTCTCGTCTTTCTCCAAAAAATCACATAGACTTTAACAAATATTCTGCTCCTTGGAGTAAATACTGACTGAATATTCGGACTTTCTTGGTTGGGTTTCTCTGACCTGGCTCAAGTTCTGACACACGGTGGGCATGCCGTAAATGCCTGCTGCGAGAATGAAAGGTGAAGTAGCCATGTGCAACCTCTCCAGTTTACATGCCCTTTATTAGGCTGTATCTATTAACCATCATGCCGTTTATTTATTTATTTGATTTGATTTGATTTTGAGACAGTGAATCACTCTGTTGCCCAAGCTGGAATGCAGTGGCACGATCTCAGCTCATTGCAGCTTCTACTTCCCGGGCTCAAGCAATTCTCCTGCCTCATCCTCCTGAGTAGCTGGGATTAGAGGCATGTGCCAACATGCCTGGCTAATTTTTTTTGGATTTTTAGTAGACACAGGTTTCACCATGTTGGCCAGGCTGGTCTTGAACTCCTGACTTCAGGTGATCTGCCTGCCTTGGCCTCCCAAAGTACTGGGATTACAGGCATGAGCCACCGCTCCCAGCCCATGACAGTTTTTGAGTGAACAAGAACACTAGATTCACCAATTTCATCATTTACTGTCCAATAGAGGGTTTCTTTGATAAAGGACAATTTAATTTGGGAGCCATTAGTTATATCTTGCAATTGAGCACTTGAAACGTGAACAGTGAGACTAAAAAAACTGAACTTTTAATTTTATGTAATTTAAATTATATTTATATTTGTATAGCCACATGTGGCTAGTGGCTATTTTACAGATTAATGCAGATCTATACCTTTTGATTTGAAGTCTGGTTATATTATCTAAAGAAAATTCACATGACAGAAATGAGTTTATAGTTGTTATAGTATAAATGCTAAATATACCATTTATTTACAAATGTGTATGGCAACTTTGAAAGGGGTTGGGTCTCTGGAACTAAACACAGAATCAGTCATAAACTTATGTCCTACTGAAATAACTGAGGGTGAAGTTGGCTTTAGATTAGTAGTAGCTCATTCATAGGGTAACTTTGGTTTATTTTTCCATGAAATGGTTTCCTCCTTGATGTCATAGTGATGGGACTTGTGTATGATTAAAAAGTAATATGCATGCTTTTATTTTTTGGAAAATAAAGTATCTAATTCAGAAATTATAAAATAAGTTACCATTATTAAAATAATTTACTACTGTTAATTATTATATCTACTTTTTTGTAATTTTTTGTTTTTTTGAGACAGGCTCTTGCTCTATTGCTTAGGCTGGGGTACAGTGGCATGATCACGGCTCACTGCAGCCTCAACCTCTCATGCTCAGATGATTCTCCAACCTCAGTCTCCTGTGTAGGTGGCAGTACAGGTATGCACCACCACGCCAGCTAATTTATTATTTTTAGTTTTGCAGAGTTGGGGTCTCTGTATGTTGCCCAGGCTGGTCTTGAACTCCTAGGATCAAGTAATCCTCCTGTCTCAGCCTCCCAAAGCACTGTGATTAAAGGTGTGAGCCACCAGGCCTGCTATAATTTTTTTTTTAATGTGAGGAAGAAAACCAAACACCCATTGTTGTTTTACTATTTACAACATTTCTTACCCTAGAACAGTAGCTCTAAATAGTTACTGAGTTTATTTACTAAAACATAAAGATAAGAGATTTAACTGATATGAAGAGATTTTCAGAATTGAATTAACCTCCCAGCTAGTCATTAACTCTATGACCTTTAGAAATAATTGACAGATAATTTTTTTTTCTTATTCATAACTTCTTCCAGGTGGTTAAATTACAGAGTAGCACAGAATACACTAAATGTCATTGAGACATGACTGGATAGTATGCCAAATAGCTATAAAATGGGATATATTTCCAATAATATAATCTATTTACTTAATCTGTTGTACATATATACAGCATTTACCTAATTACAGTCCTTTTAATGACTGAGTTTGTTCCTTTTCCCAGAATGTCCTATTGATTATTTTGACCAAGAGAATAATGAAAAAGGTATGGCTACTACTACCTCTCTGCACCCACGACACACACCCCTAACCAATCACATCACACTTCCTGCATCTGGACTTGGACTCAGCATCTTCTTTAACTGTGTGTTCCAGGCAGCCAGTACCAAGTGATGGGCACCTACTAAGAAGTGAAATGTGCCAGAGTCCCACCTCACTGGATAGTGACGGGCCTTTTATGAATATATCACACTTCCAGAAATACTTAAGGCACTTCCTTTCAGGAATTTGTTTCACTGAATTTCAGCTGTAAGAACCTGTTCTATAGTATGATTCCAACCCTCCATAAAATTACGAAGAGGAAAGAGTCTACAGACAGACTTTCAAATTCCAGGCGGAAGGAAATCATGCTTGGAAAGGGAAATCTAGATCCTTGCTACTCCACCAGCAGCGTCAGCATCACCTGGTCGGAAATACAGTATCCTGGGTCCTGCCCCATAAGCACTGAATTTGATTCAGCGTTTGAGCAAGATACCCTGGTGATTCAGACAGGGCCACAGGCATTTCATTTGAGACCTGCTGATCCTTCTTGCCCAATACTGGCCAAAGCACTAACATGTTTCTCCCCTCTTCTCAGGGATCAAAATACTGTACGTTGGTCTGGAAATCCTTTACTTTCCAGCAGCAGCACAAGCAATACCTCTACTTGGTTTCCTGTGCCTTATAATTTATTTATTTATTTTTTATGCAAGACAGTATTTATTCATGCCGGCTGACTTGAAAGATTCTCACTTTTATTATTAGAACACATCAGACCTCACCAAAGAAAAAACTGTGTATTTAAAAATTTTGTTTATGCTAATGATCATCAGTAAGTTGATATATATTGAATGTCCACAATAGGCTAGACATTGAGCTGGCAGCTGGAGGTACAGAGATGAACAAAACATCGTCATGTCCTTAAGGGAAAGGAGAGATATTTGTAATTCAACAAAACAAAAACAAACCCCCCCAAACCAACAATGGTGTGAAGAAATTAAAATAATAAACACTCCTTAATGAAAAGAGCCATCATCTTAGAATTTTGCTTCTAGGCAAGGCTCAGAATTATTCCTAATACTTTACTTTTGAATATTTTTCATGACTATAAGTTCAGTAACTTCTCCTGAGGAAGTAAGAATGTCCTATACTTTGATTCTTATTTGATGCCTTTTAAAGCCAATGTAACTTTTACTTGAATGATGATATCAATGGCTAGAATGGAACATTTGGTTCAAATACGCTGCTTACCACCAAGTACCATATGCCATGAAATCCGGAAAATCATTAAAAATTGACAGTCATTATCCAAACTATATATTTTTCTCCTTTTATGTCCAGGTATGGTGGGAGTCAGGGGGAGAGAGATCACATGAGATCTTTGGTTTGCTCTAGTTCAAGAAGGTTCATGTAAAATAACAATGGTGATAAAATAGTAATGATTAATATTGATAAAGAAATTATATTACTTATAAAAGTCTACATTTTGAGCCCTGTCTCTTCTGCTTCTACTATTATTAAGTAATTATCTGCTGACTGTGTTCATACTAATGCTTGCAAACTATTAGAGCTGTGTAATAACAGAGACTAGAGACGTTCAGTTTTATTGTCTCACATTATTATTTGTTCAACAATGATTATTTTCTTAATAAATGAAATGTGAAGCAGCTCTTCATGTTTACAAAACATGCAAATTAAGCAAGAGCATTTTTTTTAAAAGAAATGGCTCTTCAAATTTGATCTATAAAAATCATTGTGGTGCAATTATGAGAGATATGAATACATTAAACAAATTTAGCTTCATTTCTTCTTTACGACTTTGGGGAACAAATAAAAATATTATTTACAAGTACTAATAAAAGTCTTTTAAAGATATATGAACAAAATTACATGAAAATTCAGGAAAATGAAAAACTATTTTAAAAACAAAATCTCTTTTTCTCCTTTTCTCTTGGATGCCTCAACATGGAAAGGTTAAATTTTGATGGAAAATACTAATACTTTGTTAATTTTTCAATACTATATATACTGAAAAGCAATTATATACTTGGCTTAACAGAGGGCAGGGCAGGCTTACTGAGTCACTAGCAGTAAGAGCTGTATAATTACGTTTTATGTTTTATAGTAAACCTAAGAAGGATTTGATGTATCTCAAGAATATTATTTCTCTAAATTTTTTCATAATGAAAAATTTTTCTGGAGTAATTAATTTACTAATTATAATGGTAAATACTGGTCCAACGTTTCTTAAAGTAAATTAAAAATAGTAATGACAGAACTATCATCTTTCCATTCACAAACTTCAAGTTAAAAAAAAAAAAGCAGTATACATCACCTAGCTCACACCGTTAATGCTCCCTGTCAGTCTGGACATATTGCAGATCCTAAGTTTACTGATTGACTCTGTGGTTATAGGTTGGGGGAAAGTGTGCTTTTAGTTTTATGGTAAGTGTTTAGTTCCAGATCAGAGTCTCTCAAAGTGAACATTTATGCTCTGGATTCCAAAATCACAGGGTACACAGTTATTCACTTCTGAAATGACTCCTCAAATTTGATTTTGAAGAATTAATTTTGGTATAAATTTGCAAACACAATTTGTTTAAATATCTCCCTCTTCGTATTTCAGTCTAGACCAGTGCTGTCTCATAGAACTGTCTGTGATGATCAATGCATTCTGTTCTATATCTGCCCTGTTTAATTCAGTAGCCACTAGCCACATGTGGCTGTTGAATGCTTGAAATGTGGCTAATGCAATTGAGGAACTGAATTTGATATTTTATTTAATTTTAATTCATTTAAATGTAAATAATCACATGTGGCTATTAGCTACTGTATTGGAGAGTATGGACCAAGATTACAAGAGTGTTTTTAAATCATGCTTGCATAAACTCTATCAAATTTTAGTGAATTGTTTCATTGGAGCTATGAAAACATTTTTTCATACTTTAAATGTGCAATGTTACACCATATGATAATCACTTGGTTATATGTCTGTTTCCTGTTTGTTTATTTGATAAATATATTCTGAGGAGCTAATACTCTGTAGACCTCATGTTAAGCACTGGGAATATGATGGTGAGCAGAACGTGTATGGTTCCTTGCCCTTTGGGAGTTTAGAATCTAGGGTGGGACAGGTAATTGGATAACAACTTCAACAGTGTTCTGATGGGAAAATTAGAACACATTATAAGTGTAATATAAGGAACCCATGTAACACAAGTTACAGAGGCTTCAAGGATGACTTTCCAAAAATATAAACTGGGACCTAACTTGAATGAAGGATAAGTAACCGCCAACCACAGTTCCAGTAAGGAATTTGAAGACAAGACAGAGCTTGGAGAGACTGAAGAATGTATGTATGTCCAGTGTGGCTTGAGTATGTATGTTCAGGGTGGTAGGGGCAGGTTGATGGCAGGGAAATTACAAAAAGCAAGGCCGAAGAGTAAGAGAAATACAGGGATCAGATCGTGCATGGCCTTTTGAGCCAACTTAAGGATGGAGAGTCCTTGAGGAGCCTTAGTTATATCTGTATCTCCAGGCATTTCACAGCATGTAACACAGAACAGGAATTCAACAAATTTTTATTCAATTAATGACTAAAAGAAAGAAAATCTGCAAGTGATCAGGTAAGTTAGTGTGGGTTTTTCTTTTAAGAAAGTTTCCTTGTATAATATGTATCTGTATAGCACACATAAAAATAATTTTGTACATCTGTATATATATTATTATACTTTAAGTTCTGGGATACATGTACAGAATGTGCAGGTTTGTTACATAGGTGTACACGTGCCATCGTGGTTTGCTGCACCCATCAACTCATCATTTACACTAGCTACTTCTCCTAATGCTATCTCTCCCCTTCCCCCTGACCCCCCGACAGGCCCTGGTGTGTGATGCTTCCCTTGCTGTGTCCATGTGTTCTCATTGTTCAACTCCCACTTATGAATCAGAACATGTGGTATTTGGTTTTCCGTTCCTGTGTTAGGTTGAAGAGAATGATGGTTTCCAGCTTCATCCATGTTCCTGCAAAGGACATGAACTCATCTTTTTTTATGGCTGCATAGTATTCCATGGTATATATGTGCCACATTTTCTTAACCCAGTTTATCATTGATGGGCATTTGAGTTGGTTTCAAGTCTTTGCTATTAGAATAGTGCTGCAATAAACATAGGTGTGCATGTGACTTTATAGTAAAATGTTTTATAATCCTTTGGGTATACCCAGTAATGGGATTGCTGGGGTCAAGTGGCATTTCTGGTTCTAGATCCTTGAGGAATCCTCACACTGTCTTTCACAGTAGTTGAACTAATTTACATTCCCACCAACAGTGTAAAAGTGTTCCTATTTCTCTACAACCTCTTCAGCATCTGTTCTTTCCTGAGTTTTTAATGATAGCCATTCTAACTGGTGTGAGATGGCATATCATTGCGGTTTTGATTTGCATTTCTCTAATGACCAGTGATGATAAGCTTTTTTTCATATGTTTATTGGCTGCATGAATGTCTTCTTTTGAGAACTGCCTGTTCATATCCTTTGCCCACTTTTTGATGAGATTGTTTGTTTGTTTCTCTCCTAAATCTGTTTAAGTTTTTTGTAGATTCTGGATATTTGCCCTTTATCAGATGGGTAGATTGCAAACATTTTCTCCCATTCTGTAGGTTGCCTGCTCATTCTTATGATAGTTCTTTTTGCTGGGTAGAAACTCTTTGGTTTAATTAGATCCCATTTGTCAATTTTGGCTTTTGTTGCCATTGCTTTTGGTGTTTTAGTCATGACGTCTTTGCCCAGGCCTATGTCTTGAATGGTATTGCCTACATTTTCTTCAAGGATTTTTATGGTTTTAGGTCTTACATTTAAATCTTTAATCCATCTTGAGTTAATTTTTGTGTATGGTGTAAAAAAGGGGTCCGGTTTCAGTTTTCTGCATATGGCTAGCCAGTTTTCCAAACACCATTTATTAAATAGGGAATCCTTTCCCCATTGCTTGTTTTTGTCAGGTTTGTCAAAGATCAGATGGTTGTAGATGTGTGGTGTTATTTCTGAGGCCTCTATTCTGTTCCATTGGACTATATATCCGTTTTGGTACCAGTACCATGCTGTTTTGATTACTGTAGACTTGTAGTGTGGTTTGAAGTCAGGTAGTGTGATGTCTTCAGCTTTGTTCTTTTTGATAAGAACTGTCTTGGTTCTACAAGTTCGTTTTTGGTTCTATATTAAATTTAAAGTAGTTTTTTTCTAATTCTGTGAGGAAAGTCAATGGTAACTTGATGGGAATAGCACAGAATCTATAAATTTCTTTGGGCAATATGGCCATTTTCTCGATATTGATTCTTCCCGTCCATGAGCATAGAATGTTTTTCCATTTGTTTGGGTCCTCTCTTATTTACTCGAGCAGTGGTTTGTAGTTCTCCTTGAAGAGGTCCTTCACATCCCTTGTAAGTTGTATTCCTAGGTATTTTACTCTCTTTGTAGCAATTGTGAATGGGAGTTCACTAATGATTTGGCTGTTTGTCTGTAATTGGTGTATAGGAATGCTTGTGATTTTTGCACATTGATTTTGTATCCTGAGACTTTACTGAAGTTGCCTATCAGCTTAAGGAGGTTTTGGGCTGAGATGATGGGGTTTTCTAAATATGCACTCGTGGTCATCTGCAAACAGAGACAATTTCATTTTCCCTCTTCCTATTTGAATGCCCTTTATTCCTTTTTATTGCCTGATTGCCTTGGCTAGAACTTCCAATACTATCTTGAATAGGAGTGGTGAAAGAGGGCATACTTGTCTTGTGCTGGCTTTCAAAGGAAATGCTTCCAGATTTTACCCATTCAGTATTATATTGGCTGTGGGGTTGTCATAAATAGCTCTTATTATTTTGAGATACATTCCATCGATACCTAGTTTATTGAGAGCTTTTAGCATAAAGAGGTGTTGAATTTTATCAAAGGCCTTTTCTGCATCTCTTGAGATATTATATGTTTTTGTCATTGGTTATGCTTATGTGATGGATTACATTTATTGATTTGTGTATGTCTAACCAGGCTTGCATCCCAGAGATGAAGCCAACTTGATTGTGATGGATAAGCTTTTTGATGTGCTGCTGGATTCGGTTTGCCAGTATTTTATTGAGGCTTCCTGCATTGGTGTTCATCAGGGATACTGCCTGAAATTTTCTTTTTTTTTGTTATGTCTGTGCCAGGTTTTGGTATCAGGATGATGTTGTCCTCATAAAATGAGTTAGGGAGGCATCCCTCTTTTTCTATTGTTTGGAATAGTTTTAGAAGGAATGGTACCAGCTCTTCCATGCAACTCTGATAGAATACAGCTGTGAATGCATCTGGTCCTGGGCTTTTTTGGTAGGCTATTAATTACTGTCTCAATTTCAGAACTTGTTATTGGTCTATTCAGGAATTCGACTTCTTCCTGGTTTAGTCTTGGGAGGGTTTATTTGTCCATGAATTTATCCACTTCCTGTAGATTTTCTAGTTTATTTGCACAGAGGTGTTTGTTGTATTCTCTGATGGTAGTTTTTATTTCTGTAGAAGTGGTGGTGATATCTTCTTTATCATTTTTTATCGTGTCTATTTAATTCTTCTAGTTTTTCTTCTTTATTAGTCTGGCTAGTGGTCTATTTTGTAGATATTTTAAAAAAAAACCAGCTCCTGGATTCATTGATTTTTTGAAGGTTTTTTTTTGTGTCTCTGTATCTCCTTCAGTTCTACTCTGATCTTAGTTATTTCTCGTCATCTGCTAGCTTTTGAATTTGTTTGTTCTTGCTTTACTAGATCTTTTCATTGTAATGTTAGGGTGTTGATTTTAGATCTTTCCTGTTTTCCTGTAGGCATTTAGTGCTATAAATTTCTCTGTAAACATTACTTTAGCTGTGTTCCAGAGATTCTGGTATGTTGTGTCTTTATTCTCATTGGTTTCAAAGAACGTAGTTATTACTGCCTTCATTTCATTACTTACCCAGTAGTCACTCAGGAGCAGGTTGTTCAATTTCCATGTAGTATTGCCGTTTTGAGCGAGTTTCTTAATTCTGTTCTAATTTGATTGTGTTGTAGTCTCAGAGACTGTTTTTTTAATGATATCAGTTCTTTTGCACTTGCTAAGGAGTGTTTTATTTCAAATTATGTGGTCAATTTTAGAGTAAGTGTGATGTGGTGTTGAGAAGAATGTATATTTTGTGGATTTGGGCTAGAGAGTTCTGTAGCTCTATTAAGTCTACAGAGCTGAGTTCAACTCCTGAATATCCGTACTAATTTTCTGTCTTGTTGGTCTGTCTAACATTGACAATGGGGTGTTAAAGTCTCCTACTATTATTGTATGGGCATCTAAGTCTCTTTGTAGGTCTCTAAGAACTTTCTTTATGCAGCCAGGTTCTCTTATATTGGGTGCATATGTATTTATGTGGTCAATTTTAGAGTAAGTGTGATGTGGTGCTGAGAAAAATGTTTTTTCTGTGGATTTGGGGGTGGAGAGTTCTGTAGATGTCCATTAGGTCCACCTGGTCCTGAGTTCAACTCCTGAATATCCTTACTAATTTTCTGTCAACTTGGTCCAGAGCTGAGTTCAACTCCTGAATATCCTTGCTAATTTTCT
This sequence comes from Callithrix jacchus, assembly GCF_049354715.1. NCBI lineage: Eukaryota > Metazoa > Chordata > Mammalia > Primates > Cebidae > Callithrix > Callithrix jacchus. Next base: position 122,005,895 of record NC_133503.1, on the reverse strand, counting down.
GCCTCGTCGATCTGTCTAACATTGACAATGGGGTGTTAAGGTCTCCTATTATTATTGTGTGGGAGTCTAAGTTTTGACTCTTTATCCAATTTGCCAGTCTGTGTCTTTCAATTGGGGCATTTAGCCCATTTACATTTAAGGTTAATATTGTTATGTGTGAATTTTCTCCTGTCTTTATGATGCTAGGTGGTTATTTTGCCTGTTAATTGATGCAGTTTCTTTATAGTGTGATGGTCTTTACAATTTGGTATGTTTTTGCAGTGGCTGGTACCAGTTTTTCCTTTCCATATTTAGCTCTTCCTTTAGGAGATCTTGTAAGGTAGGCCTGGTGGTGACAAAATCTCTCAGTATTTGCTTGTCTGTAAAGGATTTTATTTCTCCTTCACTTATGATTAGTTTGGCTAGATATGAAATTCTGGGGCTTCTTTTATTTAATACTGTTCAATATTGGCACCCACTCTCTTTGGGTCTGTAGGTTTTCTGCAGAGAGATCTGTTGTTAGTCTGATGGGCTTCCCTTTGTAGGTAACCCAACCTTTCTCTCTGGCTGCCCTTGACATTTTTTCCTACATTTCAACCTTGGTGAATCTGACAATTATGTGTCTTGGGGTTGCTCTTCTTGAGGAGTATCTTTGTGGTGTTCTCTGTATTTCCTGAATTTGAATGTTGGCCTCTCTTGCTAGGTTGGGACATTCTCCTGGATAATATCCTGAAGAGTGTTTTCTGATTTGGTGTTCCAAATCAGGAACACCAATCAAACATAGGTTTGGTCTTTTCACATAGTCCCATATTTCTTGGAAGCTTTGTTCATGCCTTTTTCTTTAAATCTTGTCTTCACACTTTATTTCACTAAGTTGATCTTCAATCTCTGATATCCTTTCTTCTGTTTGATCGATTCAGCTATTGACACTTGTGTATGCTTCACAAAGTTCTTGTGCTGTGTTTTTCAGCTCCATCAGGTCATTTATATTCTTCTCTAAACTGGATATTCTAGTTAGCAATTTCTCTAACCTTTTTTCAAGGTCTTAGCTTCCTTGTCCTGAGTTAGAACATGCTCCTTTAGCTCAGAGGAGTTTGTTATTACTCCCCTTCTGAAGCCTACTTCTGTTGATTTGTCAAACTCATTCTCTATTCAGTTTTGTTCCCTTGCTAATGAGGAGTTGTGATCCTTTGGAGGAGAAGAGGTATTCTGGTTTTTGGAATTTTCAGACTTTTTGTACTGGTTTTTCCTCATCTTCATGGATTTATCTACCTTTGGTCTTTGATGTTGGTGACCTTCACATGGGGTTTTTGTGTGGACACTCTTTTTGTTGATGTTGATGCTATTGATTTCTGTTTGTTAGTCTTCCTTCTAACAGTCAGGCCCCTCTGCTCTAGGTCTGCTGGAGTATCACCAGCAGAAGCTGCAGAACAGCAAAGATTGCTGTCTGTTCTTTCTTCTGGAAGCTGGTTCCCTAGAGTGGCACCTGCCAGATGCCAGCTGGAGCTCTCCTGTATGAGGTGTCTATTGACCCCTGTTGGGAATTGTTTCCCAGTCAGGAGGCACGGCAGTCAGGGACCCACTTAAGGAGGCAGTCTGTCCCTTAGCAGAGCTTGAGTACTGTGCTGCGAGATCAGCTGCTCTCTTCAGAGCCAGCAGGCAGGAACGTTTAAGTCTGCTGTAGCTGTGCCCAAAGCTACCCCTTCCCCCAGGTGCTCTGTCCCAGGGAGAGGGGAGTTTTATCTATAAGCCCCTGATTGGGCTGCTGCCTTTCTTTCAGAAATGTCCTGCCCAGAGAGGAGGAATTTAGAGAGGCAGTCTGGCTACAGCAGTTTTACATGTATATTTTTATAAGTATAAAATTAGAAGCTAATTAGATATAATGAATGCTCAAGTAAAGTAGACATATTTTCACATTTACATCCATTTCCAAATTTTGTGATACTGAGTTTGTAAGGAAGTTTAGTTTTGCTATTTGCTGCATTTGCTTTTCAACAAAAATTGTACTCAGTAATTTTCACCAAACTATGTAAGGGCACTTAGCTTGTTGATAACTTTCATCAGCATTGTGTAGCTATACAAGTTATAAACTATTTTAAGGTTTTTCCCATCCCAATTTAGGCCTTAATTATTACTGTGCAGAAAACACTTTGCTGCAGCAACTGTTCTTTGATGTCTCTAAATCAAAACAGAAGTCAGGATTCAGGTGACAGCAAATATAATTTAAAATAAATAAAATTTCAGATAAATATCCTCTCTCTCTCTCTTTCTCATGTCTCATCTTCTCTCTCTGTCTCCCCCCACCTTTTTCTCTTTCTGTCTCTCTTTCATACACACCACACACACACACACACACACACACACACACACACACACATTCTTGCCTCTAAAAAGAAAAGTCAAGCATCCTCTATTGAGAGAGTTGTGAATCAAAAGTTTTTTTCTGCAGGAGTTATATCCATCTCTGAGTTTCCTAGAGAGCAGCAAAGGGTCTTGTGTTTTATTCCCCTTCCACACTTAGTCACTGGAATGTGGGCCCAGACTGAATGAGTAGTTCATTAGAATCACTGAGTTCACCGAGGGGATGAGAGAGTCCTTCCTGGCTGGGTGCTAAGTGATACTCCCATATGGGTTTTGTGGTTACAAAACATGTCCTGGATATGGAGGTAACCTGTCTGGGAGAGTCCTGCCACTCCAAGGATCACCTGGAATGCTCTGGCAAAACACCTGACCTGGCTGAATAAGTTCTGTTGAATTGTTTAGCCTATGCTTTCATTTCAGCAACTTATGCTGCATTAATAGGTTATTGTTCCTTTGCTGTCCAATTGTTTCCAAGCTGATTGTTGCATATATGTTTTACATCCTTAACAAGAATGCCTGTCTCCTGCTGTTTCAGAGTCTCTTTCACAGTGCTGAGCAGGAGTGGAGCTTGCTAAATCATTGCTAAGTGAAGCATGTCCTGTGGCATCTGCATCTTCAGATCATCCTGAAGTACTCAACAATCACATCTTCTTCCAGGAAGAGAGCCCTACATAAACTGGTAGGATTTGCTCTCTTAGACAGCTAAGAGAACGAGGAGTGGAGCTAGTGAAGAAGCAGTGAAGGGGCAGTTCCTTAATGCTATCTGATTCCCAGCTGAATTTCACCAGTCTCAGAAGCTAGCATTTTGGGTAACTATCCCAGTATAGTTGTTGCAGAGTTAAGTAAAATGGACTTTCTTCAAAGGAAGTGCTTTTAATACTATAACTATTTTTGTTTTTTTAACCAATAGATTAAAAATTTAACACATTTACTAAATCTGGCATATTTATATATTGTATCTAAACAGATATTCAAGTTGCATTATAATATAATAATACTAAAAAAAAAGATCTCAGTCTGTCTGTTACGCCTTTGTGAGTCTTTGTGCCATTGTTGCAGTCGTGCTAATTATCAAGCAAGGACATGATAATTATGCAGAGCTTTTTAGCTAAAAGAAGGAATCTTGTTCAACACCCACTCACTGCACAATTTCCTTTGACCCTGTAGCAGTACTCTGGTATGGCCCAGAAATTTGTATTTCAGTTTAAATGTTGGAAATTATATTATTTCTCTCTCTCCCCATATCTTTTCTTCTTGTGAGTAAACTGTTTTTAGAAGGTTAAGGGAGAGGGGTAATAGTCCAAATGGGAAATATAAAACTAATGACCCTTCGTGAAATATATTATGCCCCTCATTAAACTTACTCAGTTAAATGTATCCCATTAAATTAAAATAAATAGGATTTAAAATTTTACCCAGGAGTAGTAAACGATCTTAACTTTCAACTTTATGTTAGATGCACTCTAAGACTGAATTCAAGTCCCTGATGCATCATAGGTCCTTGGCCTCCAACACAATTTATGTACTAGTGCTGCAGAGGTTTTCAAATTTAGTGTGTCTAAGAATCACTTGGGGAACTTTTTATAAATGCAACTTCCAATCCAGCTGCCCTCTTCTCCACCAAGTATCTTAATTTCAGTGATCAGCACTTTGAAAAATACTCCATGCCAAGGTGATGTAAATTTTATTAAGCTTAGCGGTTCCACCTTACTTCTTTTTCCATGATCTCTGTTATTAATAAAATGTGGAAAAGCCAAATATGTGAAGAATGTGTGATTCAGGGAGTCGAACAGGATGGACCCACAATGTGTTAGACTTCCAAGTTATGGTCATCCAAATAATTGAACCATTGAATCTCTAGATTTGGCCCAGGAGCCTCGAAGTTTCTTTTGGAAAGATTCAGAGATTTAACTATTGATGTTAAGAAAATGGAGCCGGTGCTTTACTCTTGTTTTACAAGTACTACTTAAAAAAAAAAGTATAATCTTGCAAAGCACTATGAAATTCAGTGCCTTTATTTTTGAGATGAAAAAACTTCAGCCCAGAGAGGTACTCAACTCATCACACAGCACAAAAGTGCAAGACAAGGATTCAAAAGAAAACCAATGAGTCTTAACCCAGGGCTCTTTTCGTGGCTTTTAAAGAAGTCTGACTTTCAAATATCTGACCTGTCAAAAATATAAAGTTTTCATACAATATATGAAGTGGGTTTTCTTTTGGTTGTTGTTATTAAAGAGACAAGGTCTCGCTCTGTCACTCAGACTGGAGTGCAGAGGCACAATCGAGGCTCACTGCAGCCTTGACTTCCTAGGCTCAAGCCATCTTCCCGCCTCAGTCCCCCAAGTAGCTGGGACCACACATGCACGCCACCACGCCTGGCTAATTTCGTATTTTTTGCAGAGATGGAGTTTTGCCATGTTACGCAGACTGGTCTCAAACTCCTGAGCTCAGGCAATCCACCTACCGAGGCCTCCCAAACTGTTGGCATTATAGGCATGAGCCACCACACCCAACATAAGAAGTTTTAAGTTGCAAGTCATATAGTATATTCCTAAGAAAAAGCCCCAGAAGATGAATTTTCTAGGTTTTAAATTCCTTTAAGAAAGCAAATTTTAGAAGCCAACATATTTTCAGTTGGCTCATTATGGTTCTACTGCATTTCACACCACATTAAGGACTAGAACAGCTCTAATCTAATGATAAATTGCAACTCAAGTTCTTGTTACCCTGACTTTTGTTATAATGGTTTTTGTAATGAGATGGAGTTTTGAGTAAACAGTTGTTTTGTTTTTTGAATTTATTTTATATATTTATTAGCGCACACACACACACACAACACCAATGAGATCTGACAACTAGCTCTGTTCGCCTTCATATTTTTGTACTTTCACATTTATATGTATATGCGAATAAAAAACCTATCTGAAATGCATAGGTAAATTGTATCAGTGATCTTAAATTTCAAGATCAAGGCAAGCACACAATTCAAATTATCAACGAAAAACTAAAACGATGCATAGTATTTTAACCACATATCACACTAGGTCTATTTATCATTCACTTTTGTTTCTCTGAAATTATTTCCCTGGCCTTGTTAGGCAAAAATAAAATAAAATAATCAAGCTCAATACTTCTCAAAAACTTTCAAATAAAAACAAGCAAAAAAAGAGAATTAGTCTTAGACAATTGAACAGGTAAAAGGGAGATGGATGTGGGAGGCATATTAATTTGATCAGGATTAGCACTACATTTTCTCACAATATGGAACTGGTCTAAGGAATGGCATGAATGATGTGTACTCTGGCAAACGGACTCTTGAGCATGTACTTTTGAAACACTTATTTTCTTTTCATTCTGAGAAAGCAGGCACAATGCAGGGAAGTCAGAGTAGACAAATAGATGAAGAAAACAGGCAGATGGGAACCATTCTTATTATACCTCTTTTTTTTCTTGGTTTCATAGCCTTAGTCATTGCTCATGAAGGGTACTACAAGTATTTAAAAGGATAGATGCTGAAAACGTTTAAAAAGTTTCAGCCAAACTGTATGGTATGTTACTTATGCTAACACATCCAAAACATTTTTGACTTTCAACATCATGCTAATTTATTTTTGGCACAATAAAACAATTTTTAAATATGACATTGATTAAACACTGAGCTAACATTTAGAAATTCATTTTCATCTGATTTCTGATTCTGTGTAATTAAGTTTTCCTAGATATATAAAATGATATAATTTTTAGGAAAAAACATTTCTAGGAGAATAATTGCCTTTACTCTTCCAGCAAGAAAGCATTCAGAATAATGAATTAGAAAGAAGAGACATAAATGGAAAAACTGAAAGTGTATGGTTGGGGTGAGTTCATTTTTTAATACCTTTTTTTTTTTTTTTTTTGGAGGATGCCGGTAAACTATTACATACCTAAAAGAAATGATAAGAAGTCTTTAAAATGTGGATGAGCTATTCCCTGGCCAGAGTTTCCAACCATGGTGTCTGGATACGAAGCTGTGGACAATGATCACTTGCAAAAGATGGGCCAAATCGTTTGACACTGGTACTCGATTTCTGGCAAGGCCCAGATCCCACATGGTCTCTATCACCGTTTCAGTCTAACTTTTGAGGGGAAGGGAAAAAGTGGAGTAAGACTTGAGATAGATTAATAATCCTGGGTCTATCTGTGGAACTATGAAAGTGTGTGTGACGGGGGAGGTCTAAATACCCCGTGGCTTGTGGAGGCCTGGGGCTCACCACGCATGCTCTCTCACCTCCACGATGTCTGAGTTTGTCCGGCTCTCATGCGGCTCATTGTACTCCGTGTACTTGAGAAGCACTTTGTCCATATCGGTGCTGGCATACTGGAACAGCTTGTTGGTGCTGTTGAAGATGATCAGCGCAATCTCACAGTCACACAGCACGCTCAGCTCGTAAGCCTTCTTCATCAACCCAAATTTCCTCTTCGTAAATGTCACCTGGAAAACAGAAAGCAGCCGAGATTTTTAAAAAAGTATTCATGCATGTGTGGTTTTTTCTCTTTCTTCACAAAACAATGGTGTGTAGTTGTCAGAGCCCTTAGGCACTAACACATTTAGAAAGAAAACAAATAAATCTAAAATTAAGTTCTACTTATCATTTGAAAATGTGTGATTTCTAGCTTGTTGCTGAATGTAAAACTGTAAATGCAAGATTTAATGAAGGGAATTTTAATGAAGGTGGTCATATTTCTTCGAGCAAGTTAAGATTTAAAAAAAAATTAATTTCAGCATGGTTAACATCTTCCACAATTACTAATTAGTTTGGAGCTTGTTTTTGACTATGTGCAGAGTGGATATGACATTATGAACTTTGCATTTTAGATCTGTGTTCAAAAAAGTCTTAAAATTGTTTAGTCTCATGTTATTTAATTGAAAACACTTGAAGGGATATAACAGTGTTCTCAGACAATGCTGTATTCTTTTTCTTTTTTTAAAATATATATATATTTTCTATTGCATCTTAGGTTTTGGGGTGCATGTGAAGAACATGCAAGATTGTTACATAGGTACATACATGGCAATGCGGTTTGCTGCCTTCCTCCCCATCACCTATATCTGGCATTTCTCCCCAAGTTATCCTTCCCCAACTCCCCACTCCTAGCTGTCCCTCCCCTTGTTCCCCCCCACAGACCTCAGTGTGTGATGCTTCCCTCCCTGTGTCCATGTGTTCTCATTGTTCAACACCCTAGAAACCCAAAAGGGCATTGGGAAGTCCTTAGCCATAATAATCTTAGGGTTTTGGTTTCATTTTTCTGCATATCTTTCTTCTCTCAGGCCAGAAACTGTATTGTCAATGCCACCTTTTTTTTTTTCTTTTAATCTAATATATTACCAAGATCCATAATTTCTTTCTTCAAAATATTTCTTAGGTTCACACTTATTTCCCAGGCGACTCTATCTCTCATGTCCTTATCACTTCAATTTTGGACAGCCTAGCAGCTTCCTGTCCTAGATGATCTCCCTGCCTGGAATCATTCCTTCCTCAATTCATCTCAAACTGCAAAACCTCACTCTTCCTGCTGTCTTTCTCCTGATGAGCTGTCTACAACAGCTCCCTCTCCCTAGCTTTGAAAACTTCCTACCTGCCAATCCTACCAAAGGCAAAAATGTATTTCACTCTTCCCAATTTCAACCCTCTTTTAATTGAACTATAGCTTGTTGCCCCGGTCTGGCTACTGAAAAGGCATGAACATTCTTAATTATAAATCTTTATATGGTCCAGTGTTCCCCCGCAGGTATTCTGTAGAGTACTGATCCTATAAAATACTCCTTAAGAGCAAAGTTCAATGGCCTGATAGGTTTGGAAAATGAGGGACATTGGTATATTAAAGGCTATAAACCTTTTAAACTTTGTTCAACCTGCTTTTGAAACCTATTGCTGACAGACCATTTGTTTCTTTGCATGTTTTTTTTTTTTATTTTGAGGAGTACTTCCTATTACTCTTCATAACTAGGTTTTTGAGACACATATTCTGGGAAAAGCTAATTTACTTAATTAAACTATTGTTTTCAGAAGGAACCATTTAAACTTTTTACTTTTTTCTTACCTTCAAATCCAACCCACTTTGTAGAGGCCAGCTCATTTTATCTACCACAGATCTGCATGTAATTCCTAATTGCATATTCCTACCCTTCAGATTTCTCTTCGTCTCCAGACACCCAATGAATGTCCTCTAGTTACACACCTGTCTAAACATCCTGGAATCTCAACCTCTCCAGAGCTCAACCTTGTTATCTCCAGTCTAGAATCTGTTGCCCTTTTCGGAATCCCTATCACACTGTAAACCCAGTTATCCAAACTGGAAACCTCAGAGAGAACACCCCCCTGCCCTCTCCCACTCCCTATCCTCCCCCACGCGTAAATAGATTTATGTTGGCAGAGACTGTGGGCTAGCAGACAGAAAGCCTGACCTCCCAGTCTTCTCATTCCTCCACATTTTGTTAATTATTGTTTTACTTATTACCTTTTATTTTTCCTAAATGTTATCAATCACATTTTATATTTTCAAATATGCAAAATAAACACAAAAATATTCAAAATATACCAAATAAAAAATATACAAAAATGTGTATATTTTCCTGTGAGATCTGTTTAACCTTTCTTCCACTACAGGGCATGTCCCACAGGGGCATATGCCATCTGTATTTTGCTCACTACTGTATCTCCAGTGCCTAGACCAGTAGAGATGTGTGGCATATGGTAAAACTCTGTGGTATAAAAACCTGATATGAACTAATATGAAGTCTTTAGAGACATTCAAGTTGATGTATGTTATATAGGTGGTAAATTTTCCCATGAAAATTTTGTGACAACTCACAAACAAAACTTTTTAACAACACATCTATTCTTTACTTAATAATAATTATATTATTTTATCACATTGGCATTGAAGGTAGCATGGTAGAAAGCAAAGAACACAGGGTTTGTATTCAAAGAACCCTAAATCTGAATGCTGAATTTGCTAGTCTTGCAAAATTCACTTAATTTCTTCTTCTCCTTCCCCCTCCCCCTCCCCCTCCCCCTCCTCCTCCCCCTCCCCTTCCTCCTCCTCCTCCTCCTCCTCTTCCTTCTCCTCCTCCTCTTCCTTCTCCTCCTCCTCTTCCTTCTCCTCCTCCTCCTCCTCCTCCTTTTTTTGAGGCAAGGTGTCCCCCTGTCACCCAGGCCGGAGTGTAGTAGTACTACTATAGCTTATTGCAGCATCCACTTCCCAGGCTCAAATGATCCTCCTGCCTCAGCCTCCTGAGTAACTGGAACTACAGGCATGCACCAACATGTCTGGCTTTATTTTTATGTTTTTAAAAATGTTTTAGTAGAAATCAGGTTTCCCTATGCTGCCCAGGCTGGTCTCAAACTTCTGAGCTCAAGCAATCCTCCCACTTTGAGCATTTCAGAGTGCTAAGAATTACAGGCATGAGCCACCCTGCCTGGCCTCACTGAATAAAGTTATTTCAGTTTGATTTTTCACATCTGTAAAACAGAGATTTATACCTAGTCTTAGGGCTGTGGTGAGATTGTATCCAATAATGTATGTACCGTATTGAGTATAATGCTTAGAGTAGGTACTCAATAAATATTACTTCCCACAACTTTCTTAGTTAACAGAAAAAGAACTAGCAAAATATGCTTGTCTTGGTGATTTGAAGAGTCTACCAATTATGGCTGAGGATGGTATTATGATTGATAGAAAGATAGAGCTGAGCTATTGAAAGATAAAGCTGAAGTGATCATCCTTTGGAAAATAAGGTATTTACTAGCCCATATCAACTAGTCAATATTTACACAGTTATGTTATTAACATTTCAACTTGGATAAAGCTTCTTTGTTGTAATTGTCAGTGTTTTGCCTTCTATTTCATCTTTATTGATTATCTTTCTAAAGTACTTATGATGAAATATAGCTAGTGTTTTATTTTCATGTCTGATTATCATATTACTTTAGAAATTTTTATTCTGTTTTATTCAGATGAGTCATAATTGATATCAAGGATGGGCTGAAAACTATCTTTTTGGAATGAATAAAAAAACATAATCATCAATTATATAGAGCTGTACTACATGTCTTTTAATATTTCTTTTAGATGCAATTTTGATATGAAACTATACCTGCATATTGGCATTTTATTTAGTAAAATAGGCTACAGAAAACATTCAATACAGAAGGCACTAATTCAGACTACTTTCATATATCTAAAACCACTTTTAATCAGACTTCATGACCACAAACTGTATGTGGAATGTCTCAACACAGGACGGTTTCTGTTGTACTCAGACCTCAGAATTTTGCACGTTACAACACTCAGGATCAAAGTACGTTTCAGTACAGATATATCATTAAAGTCACTATTTGTGTTTACTTTTAGCACTCCTCAATTTTTGTGTAACCAAATAGACTGCTAGATAATGCATACTTATTTAATAATACCCGTCAGAGAAGTCAGTGAAGATAGCTTCTTCTGCGATTTAAAACTGCAAACTGAAATGATGACTGTATTAAAGCATGCAAGAAAATACCTTCAAAATCTACTCTTAATTGCTCTAAATTTAATTCTGCCTTGTGTTCATATTCTTCACAGCATACTCAAAATGTATCTTATAATGCTTTTTCTCATTGTTCATAGTTAGATAAAATTATTTTTAAGCATTAGGCTTTCTAAAGAGATCTGGGATATTACTCTTCATTTAAAATATGCCACTCAATGACAAAGATTTCATTTCTGAGCTTTTATACTTAAATAATGCATTGTGATGATTACATTTTTCTTAACTTGATAATAGTTTGTAATGAGGACAAGTCCATATTTCATTTTAAATAGAATGTTCGGAACCTTAGGTGAGGCAGAAAGAGGCTATCACAGTAGTTAGGCAAAGAGTCGCTCTTTTCCAGTGTTTACATCAGTCAACGCGTTATTTAATTAACAGGCTTAATATGTGATATAGCATAGAAAGCAGAACTACTCTGTAAGTTTTTTATTTTATGTTTTTCTTTATCTTTTTGAATCTTTAAATAGCCCCAAATGTGATGATGATATGTTAAGTTTTATAGTGGCCCTGAGTTTTAAATCCTAGCATAAGATATCATATATCTTATGTTGATAATGGCTCTAGAACCTATTAGGTATGAAGAAAAACAGGAATTAGAATGGAGTACTCTCTGCATATCAAACATTATGCTAAGCAATATTTATTGAACATTCTCTACGTCAGACATTTGTGCTAGGTACTGTGGCTTCCATTACATAAAATAATATCTCCCTTGTTCATATCACTTCCTTTGGCTGGAGAAAAAAGTCAAAATTCCATAACGCTTAAAAGGAATGTTCTTTATTTGGAACAAAATGCATGACTTGGCCAACAGAGTTTATTTTCAGTCATGTCTAATAATGTGAATTCGTATTTTTATCTAGAGTTGGGTGAATTCAGTTTCTGTTTTCAGACCAACTTTTTCTCTAGACTGAGCTAGAAAAATAATAGTAGACATAAATTCAGTCAAGATGAGTATGAATTGAAATCTACCTTACTGGTCGTTTCTAATCTTGTACGTGGTAAAAGCTGATTGTGTATTACTCCCATCTCTCCCTTTCCACCTGGCCACTGGCATGCTCTCATCATGCTGCAAGGCTTAGTTTAAATGCCAACAACTGTCTTTAAGGCTTTCCTTGTCACATTCAGATAAAACTCATTCCTTTCTCATTGTAGTACTCCAGCACTTCTTACAAATCTTATTATCAGACTTACTCTATTACAAAGTTGGTTGCAGATTAGTTTTCCCTTCTGCCCAATTTGAATTCCCCAAAATCCTCCCTCAAGCCTCTCACAGACTCTGACCAGGGGCCGTTCAATGAACCTTTGCTGAATGAGTAGAATGTGGAATGGAAATACTCCATTTTGAAGTCTGAATGTTTCAATGTAATTTTATGTTAGAGTAGATACTTTTTTACTTGCCTTTTAAATAATTTAATCTCTCAAAAATAAGAGATTTTGGACACATACACCTTTATTTTACTACAAAGTTTACCTGATTATTACATAAATCTTAAGATAAAGTAATTATGCCATGTTGAAATTTATAATTAAGAAGGTAAATGACATCTGGAGAGAAATACATATATATGTAAATATGCTGTAGACTTCAAGAAAAGTTCGGAGAAAAGTTTTTTCTTTTTTACCCCTAGCCTGGATGACTCATGCAAGATGAAAAAGTCTGAAGATAAAAATTTAATTTTACAATCGCAGGATACAGAGAGAATGGGAAGGATCCATGGGTTCAGGATGACTGAGTTTGTTCAGCAAAAATGTACTGAACTTTCTGATGAGTTCCGATTTTCAAAGAATAAGCATTTGGAAAAGTGATAAAATCCTCATGCACAATTGGAGACTGGGTGGTAGTAATTTTGCTGCTTTAAATATGGCTGATGAACCATAATTAATTAGGCTGACTTAATTGACCAATGTTAAATTTAATGGAAAGTCTCTAGTAAAGTGCTATGGAGTTCAGTACTTTTCCCATCCCAGGCAACATTAGTTTAGAAGGGGATGTAGGAGGGCAGGCTTATTAGATCTGCATGCAACATAAATTTGGGTATTTGAGCGAACTCAATAGGTGATAGCATCTATATCTATAACTCCTTCTACAGCGTTCAGAAAGCTGGGTTACAATCAAGATGAATCAAATGGAGGTAATTTGAAAGTCTACATTCATATTTTTAAAAACAATGACAAAAGCTCAGGTTGGAGAAAATTATGGACTTTTGGGAAAGGATCTAAAGTTATAGTATTCTGTAGTGGTAATTACTTATCGTAGTGATCTTATTGTTTGTCAGAACCATCTTTGGTAGTGTATTCAGTTCTGAGGGTTACATCTTAGAAGGCACTGACAAAATTAGAATACCTGTAGGATGGTAAACAGACTGATGATGTAGGGTTGGAGAACGATTTTGCATGAACAACAATTGAGAGAATCTGGAATGTATAACTCAGAAAAAAATAGAATTAAATGTGAAATGCTAAACATTTTCTAAGGTATAAATGTTATGCCTATGTGAAGAGGCACATGGGTTATTGTGTTTCGTTCTGTAGAGCATAATTAGAAAGCATTGTTGAAAATCATTAAGAGGTTCAAAACAAAGGAAAATTTAGTGATGAGAACTAAGAGAGGACCTAGTCTCACCAAGCAGGAAGCAGCTCATTTCTGAATATATTCACATAGAGCTGCATATCAAGGAGGGTCTAGAAGGGGTTCCTGAATTAAGCAGGAAGTTGGACTAGAGACACTTAAAATCTTTATTCTAATTTTTAGACGTTCTTAACCTATGCTTAGCTATCATAGAGCTTTGAGTTAAGAGTGAACAGTTCAACAAGCATGCATCCTACAGAATGGCCTATGTTTTAATTACTCAATCCCACCAATACATTATCATTATTGCCTCTAATTTCCACATTTCAAGAAACAAAATAGCTTTTTGTAGCTAGAAGAGACATAAGAGACTGTAAAGAAATTGAGGAGACCAAATTAAATGATGTCCTGAAAATGCACAGAAAAATAATTATCCAGATTGATAACATAGAAAATTTATATTATTAAAGAAATTTTAAAGAAGCAGGATATATGCATCATAACTGGGCAGTGTAACGTAGAAAGAAAAGCGTTAAGAATTGAAAATCAAGTCCTGGCTCTGCCTTTTACGAGCTGTGTGCCCTTGGGTAAATTGCTTAGCTTACCGGAACCCCAGTTTCCTCACTTGGAAAATGGAGGTAATAATAGGCATCAAATGGAGTTTTATGAGAGGTCAAGTAAGGGAGATAATACAAGTGTAAATAACTTGTTGACTGTGAAACACTTTACAAGGCAAGTAGTATCTTCTCTGATGCATCAGGCTTAGTTGCTCCTTGTTATATACTGTAAAATGCTAGTCTCCTAGGACCTGTCAACTTGTGTTACCATTATTTACTTAAGTCTAGATTAGAGTGAGCTATGTCCTAGTATGGACAGAGGAATTATAGTATTTTTTTGTAATCCAAAATGAATAGCTGACAATAAATTTCTATGGATGCTCAGACTATGTTAACAAGAAGTTTGTTGCTGAAAGAGGGAAATTTCACATACTTGTTTTACTTTTTTGTCATTTTAACTTATAGTAAAAACTTACATTTGGTAAAATTGAGCAAAATGTGACTGGGTCATATTTTGTGTGTGGGTTTGTTGGTGCAAGTGAAGCATATCATATTTCTAATATTATTTTTTAGATAAGTGTTGCTTATTTGATGATGTTTTTCTAAGGAGTTCAAAGATTTTGTAATAAATTATCTCCCTACATTCGAAAGGATCTCTTTGAACATATTCTTTAGCACAGCTTATCATCCCAACTTTTCAGATGAATACTGTAAACAAAGACATGAATGGCCTTATCCAAGGTCCCTAAACTTGTTCCTGGATGGACTAGAAAAAGAACCATCTTTCTTTCTGTTGGTCTGAAGTGTTCCTTCCTTCTTTAGATAACTACAGATTTTAGGAGCTGAAGTTCAGCTCAGTAATGACATAGTCAACTGTTTATTGAGCAGTGTGCAAGCACTGTCATTTGTAACATTCCATTAAAAACCAGCAGAGATTCTGATGAGTGCAAGCACATTAATGCATAACGTATTAATTAATTAACGTAAGGACAGCTTTCTAGGTTAAAGTCAAAAAATAATACTAAGAACACTAAATTGAGAGCAAGTTGGTTTCTAGGTTCTGACAGTAAATCAAAGCTACTTTTGCATAGACTCTGCAGCCAACTCTGCCCTCAGACGTTCCAGCCATTCCCACTACAGCCGCTGAGAACCGCATGCATGAACTAGTGGGCACAAACTAGTTCTATATTTATGGATGTTTATTTTAATTTCACAAAATAGGAAGAATTTTGGTTGGTAGTAAATACAGGTCTGCATACAGCCAGAATAAAAAAGGTGGGCTTCTGATTTACACAGGCAATGTAAATAACAAGTTCTAAAAACAGAGAAGGAGTCCTGTATCATTTCCTACAGGGTAGGGAAATTAGTTTGACTACTGTGCAATGGAAAGGGCATTTCATAATCTTTCTCTACTCTACATGTCTGCCCCCTCCCTTACAGTCCCAGGCCCGGCCCCATTCATAAAGTCACCTCAGAAGAACTTTCCTGCCATATTAACTGTAGTAGTTCTTGCACCTTACAGAAAAGAGTTCTGAAAGAAAAGGACCTTTAGAAACAGTAGCTACCCACATATATAATAATAATTGAAGCCCAACTCCAACTGACTTCAGATGCATACTAAAGGAAGCAACAAACATCGAATTTATGGGTCCAAAGTACTTCTTTCCACCAATCAGAGTATTTTTAGCCTAATCTTAAAAGAATGTTAGGGTGCTCAATGAATGGCTAATGTTTTATTTTTTATTTTTGCCATTCTTTAACTCATAAATAGTAATTTATTTCTTTTAGGATGTGTTTCGGACTCATATACCCAGCTAATTCTATTTTCAAAGGTTTGAGGTTTTATTATTATTTTTTCCCTCCAAATAGAGTCATGATAAATATAACCCTCATTCTATGAAAATATTTCAGGTCGGCTCCTCCTCCTCATCCCCCCACCTAGATAATCTCTCAGTTTCCTCCCAGATGAGGAAACAGAATGACTAATGAGTGACAGATGGACAGTTCACAGATACAATACACTCTGTAATCCAGGAGCCACAGGTCTTCCTATGTGTTTAAAGGGTTAGGGCCGGAGTCAAGAGTCTGCAACGACAATCTTTAATTGGAAAAAAGGGAAATGCCCTCCTAAATGCTCTTTTTCCACCTCCCTTGTTCCTGACAGTAAGTAATGGCACAACTGTTCTAAAGTATTCCTCTTCAGCTTTATTTTGTTTAATTCAGTTAATTCAGTCTGTCATTAGAAAGGCTTGCAAGCTTTAGGCCTGATGATTACTCTCGGTGGGAGGAAGCAGTGCCACTGCAGACTTGTGTTCTAGACAAGCGCTCCTTTATACAATGACGGGGGCCTGCCATGGTAAATGAAAGGCTCTTTAAAGAGCGGCGAGGGACTCTTTTAAGCAGACTGCTACCACGTGCTTGTAACCCTCCAGCATAACTTGCGAGGATGAGACAGCAGTGTGTTCTGCTGCAAAGGGGACTATTGTCCTCATTAGCCTCAAGCAAATTGAGCCTCCTTTTGCTGAAATATAGTAGTATTTCCAAAGGATTGTCAAGCAAGAGTTTCTAAAATTCTGAACACAATAAAAGGATTAAAATAAGGGTCTTGAAGTGTGGAATTTAGAACCCTATCAACCCCTCACCCTATATCAACATCCCAAATCCCAAAATAAAACTCTAAATCTTATGCATTGCACAGTATTTGGAGGAAAAATAATAAATCACAATGAGATCAAAATTCAATAATTGAATGCACATTAATGAAATGAACATTTATTAACAAACTCACAAGAGTTTGAGTTTTAAAATTTGTGACAGTTGAATTCTGATACATTTGTCTACATGATGAAAAAGAAAAAGGATGACTGAAAATTATTAACTTGATCAAGATTTACGAGATTTTACCATGGCCCATTTTAAAGCCTAGGAATGTTTTGCCTTTTTAAAAGAGAAGACGAACACAGAGTGCTTCACATTTTTTATGTGTGCTGCTCAGGTCTGCCTGGTTCGTTGAAGGGCTGATTTACATTCTAAATCCAATCTGTATATTCTGTCATAAAATAAATACTTCTGTTTCTCCGTATCTCATCTACATAAGAGATATAATTTGAATCTGAGAAGAATTAAATAAACCAGATTAATATTTTGGGGGCATAAACATGTTTACTAGTTCAACAAAGCCAAATGTACCTAAGAGAAAGGTCAAAGGATACTTCATTCCCTGCTGAGCAAATGCTCAGGAAGCACATTTGTCTACATTTTCCTGTCATAACAGGAAGAGTGTAACTTCTTCCTTTCCACAATAGCTTAGGTTTTACCTCCTAACTCCAATATTTTCTCCCCCAGGGCCTTCCAAATCAATCCTTGCAAGACAGAAGGCTGTCTCCGTTACAGTTTCCAAACAGTTACATTTGTTGAAATGTTATTTAAATGTTAGTGATTTCTTCAGCTAAACTGTTCCAATTTAAAATTAAAAGTCGAATTTCCAAACATTTAGACTGGTTCTCTAATTCGTATTAATGGTCCAACATATTTCAAAGGAAACACAAATACATATTACTTATGAAATTTTAATTTATTTCCTTAATGATGTCATTTATTTATTTATTTTTAAATTTTTGCCAAAGCCATTATTCTCAGAAAGTATGCGTTTCCAAATTGCCTTCAACAAGAATACATTGGGATGTAAACTGTAAAAATACTTCTAACATAGTAATTTTTGAAGTAGTTTCATTTTGAACTTAAATGTTAAAGAAGTTCAGACTGCAGAGGACATGGCTTTTGAAACAATTAGCATCACGTATTTTAATCTACAGTTTGGAAGAAACTTCTTGGTTTATGTAGTCTATTTATAATGTTAATATTTTTAGTGTTGGTTTCTCAGTAACACAATGTCACACAGTTTGTTGCATTTGCAAAGCTAAAGGTGACTTGTAGCAGACAGATTGGTGTGTGCATGTATTCACAGAGGTGAAAGGGGCCATTCAGTGTCAACTTTCTACACAAAATGAGATACAATAAATAAAAGCATTAGATTTTTTTTAAAAATAACAATTTTAAGTAGAAATTGTATGAGATACACAAATTAGAACTGGAAACAACAAAAACCCTTGAGGCCCTCAAGTTCAAAGACTGACAGAATTCTAGAAGAGACAATTATTCTTTTCCTTGTAACAATTTTGGCCTCTCTCAGATTTCCTACAAAAGGAAAGTGAATGAATGACTGATGGCAGTGGGAGCATTATCTTTCAGGCAGTAAAAGAGTAGACCTAGCTGACACAAATATCACACACCAAATGGCATAAACAGTAAACCTGTGGCACACTATTGCTGTGATCCCACTACATGGAGGGGAGACTGTGAATTATTTTCAAATTACTAAGGGATAAAATGGAAATGAATGGCCTGAGGTCACAGCTGTTAAACATACATCTGAGCATTCTGCCTACTGTTTTTTTTTTTTTCTTTTTGGAAACTCTGAGAAGTACTATTTAGGTCATTTTCCCTTTTGGTTTTCTTTTTCAACCTCTTCAATCACCAGCAATTCCAAATCTTTGAATAAAAACTTTTCCCTTGGTAATTTTAAGATTAATAAAAGAATGGTTTAACTTATATGCATGAGGAGCTTTTAAGAAGGCATCCCCAACATGCAGCAATATACCCTGTAATTCAATTCTAATGGGTACGATGTCCTAAAATAGGACTATGATACACCCTAATTTTACTTATCTGAAATAAGTTTAGTATAATTTTTAATACAAATGTTGGGGAGGCAGGCAGCTGTTAAGAAATGAAACTAAGAGAAAACAATCATCAGTATCATCACTATTATGGGATATTTGCAGGCTTATTTTGGAATTAAAAACAGGAAAATCACTAATTTTTCACTGATTGAGCTTTTTATTCACTAGATCTGAAAGAGATTCCAGATACTTACTGATTAACTAGTACGATTCTTCTGTAGTAAACAAAAGAAAAACTAGCCAGTCTGGAAAATCTGTTTGTGGAGGTGGCAAAAAAAGTGCATTCAACAGTGGTGACTGTATCTTTCCTCTGTTCTCCAACTTATGTTTGGAACTCACTGAAAAATTATTTTTTGAAGCAATTAATTTCTATTTCTCAATTATCCAGTTACTCTTATTTAAAGAGTGAATATATCTCTCTTTCAACAAATTTTCTATTAGGTTATAAAAATAACTCCCAAATTTAGAACTGGAACTTGGTGAAAACTAGTAAAGAGTAAGAAATAACATTTTTTCTTTTTCAAGAGTCACTTGAGGGGATCTATACATCTCTTTTTATTTTTTTAGTTTAGTGTTTAACAGACCAGATTTAGTTTAAAAACACGTCAGTAGGTGGAAACTCAGAAACTGCATCTACACTGAACACATTTTTCCTGCTATTTTTCCTAGTTCATTTTATGTAATTTATAATTCACATAAAGAGACTGAGATAGCGACATGAGAAGAGGAAAAGTTAGAAAATGTAAAAGCTATGAACTCCGAATTCTTCTAGTCATAAGGGGATTCTCCTGCTCTATTAACAGGAGAATGTTGCTAATTGTCTTTAATTTGTGCTCCAGTTATTGCACTGATAATTACATGAAGTTTTGTTTGCTGGCAAAAACTATTAGTGTGCCAGATCTGATGAAAGAAAAGAAAACTTAAGACATTTAAATATATTTCTCCCTTAACTTACTATTTTAAGTCCTGTGTTATTTGACAAATATTTAAATACATTTTTATAACAAGTTGCACAAATAAATTTGGGTTTACCTCTCCTATCCTTTAAAAGTAGGAAAGCTGAAATTTTCAAATACAAACATATAAGTAAATAGGTTTAGGCTAAGCATGCCTAATTTTTATATATGTTTCTTCCTAATATAACAGATATAACAGATTTCTAAATATATTATTTGTAAAAAGAGTCATATAAGGACAAGACTCATTTAAAAACTGTTGAAGGATTCAAAATTACAGCTAGGTAAGAGGAATACATTTGAGTGTTCTATATCACCAAAGGGGGACTATAGTTAATATATCTTACAGTTTGGAATAGCTAGAAGGAGGATAATGGATGTTTTCAACACAAAGAAATGATAAACTTTTGAGATGATCAATATGCTAACTACCCTGATTTGATCACTATACATTATATGTATTAAAACATCATTGTGCACTCTATGAAAATGTACAATTATTATTTGTTAATTTAAAAAAATTCAAAGAAAGAAATGAAATTTAAAAACCCCAAAACCATCTGTGCATAAGAACCAGTTTGAATTTTTTAAACATTTGCATATATATGCTATTGTAAAATAAATTGAAAGTGTAAAATTAAAAAAATACTATTTCAGGGAGCATGATTAAAAATTGGTACCATGTGAAAGAGGGTAAGATTATGATTGCCTAACTGATGGAGGTATTTCAAGGGTAAAAAGAAAAAATGCCGACTGAAACTGTAGTGTTAGCATAAGCTGGAAGCTGGTAGTGATAAAAATGGTGAAAAGTAGTTAAAAATAATTTGGTCAGTAACATGTATTTGAAAATAGGTCCCACAAGTGTAAAATTTAGGAAACAACTTCTCCCCAGCCTTGTCATAAATCCTTCTCTGCAAATGTCCTGTGTGATCTTTCCTTCCTGTCCACAAACGATCCTCTCTGCATCAGCCCATTCCTGCTCTGATGTCATTCCCTAGCCCCTTGTTAGCTTCTGAAGGCTCCTTTGTGCTCCTGCTCTACCTGTTCCACTTTTCTCCATGTCCTCAATACCCTTTTTAGGTAAAACCCTCATGAAATGAAGGTTTACTTAGCACTCCTTATTATGCTACACAGCACAAGAGTTGTTCTGATAGAAATCACATTAACTATAATAGCTAATGGTTCAAAGAATTTGAGTCTTAATAGAAATAGCTAATACGTAAATTTATTGAGCACTTATTATGTCGTGGGTGCTTTACATTTATTGCCTGATTCAATTTTATCTCAATGACCTAATGAGGAAGGTACTAATTTTTTGTAATCCCCACTCTACTGATGAGGGAACTGTTGAAGTTCAGAGGGGCTAAGTAACTTGCTAGAGGGTCAAACAGCTAGTAAGTGGCAGAACTGGGACCAGAACTAAATTTGTGTGTCTCTAAAAACTGTGCCTCTTAGCCATTTGATTATACTGGATGTAGCATAATGTAATTGGGAAAAGCAGTAACATAAAACTAAGCTCTTAGCTATTATATTACACTAGATGCATCATGACATAATTTTAAAAAGCATGATTTGTTTTCTGTTGAATCTGAGAGATTTGGGCTCAGATCTTGGTCACTTCCCAGTTTTAACTGTACGATGTTGAGCCAATTATTTAGAACTTAACAGGACCTTCAAAGCTTTGCATGATCTGGGTCCTGTCTAGCATCCAATCTTTTCTCTCACTTCTCTACAGTTATACACCAGGCTCAAGTCCCACTGGAACTTCCTTCGGCTCCTCAATCAAGCTCTTTCCTCTCTTAAGGAGCTTTGCAAATAATGCTTCTGGGAATGCTGTCACCTGCCTAATTCTGACTCATCTTTTAGCTCATCTTTTAGCACTTTCTCAAGCCTTTCTCCAACCTTCATGTAAATAAAGTACCTCCTATTATTCTTTCATAGCCCATGCAAGTGAAGTGTTTGTTATATATTTTCATATTTCATGTCTGTTTCATTCGATCAGGGGTCCATAAGCTGTAACCTGCAAGCGAAATCCAAACGCCCTGTTTTTGTCAGTAAAGCTTTACTGGAGCACAGCCACACAAGTTCATTTACATATTGCATATGGCTTTCAGACTCCTAGGGCAGAGCTAAGTGATTGAGACAGAAACTGTATGGCTCACGAGGCTAAAAATATTTGCTCTGTGGTCCTTTACAGAAAAGTTTTCTGACCCCCCCGCAAAACAGAGGATAAGCTAGATGAGATTCTTGTTCACTACTGCATACCTAGTGTTAGGTACACCGCAGTCTAGTAATATTTGTTGATTTCACAAATGAATTATTCAGCCATAAAATGGGACTTATTAATAAAAATTAATTGGAATTATATATATCTATGTAGTTCTTGGCATATAATTGGCAACTACTTTTATTAAGTTGTCTGAAAATTTCTGTAATATAAATTAACAATTCATAATGTTATTTTTACATACTTGCTTAAGAAATCCATGTTGTTTAAGCATGAAACTAAGAAAGAAGTTTTTGTAAGCTTGGAAATGTCAAAAAAAATTTAAATAAAAAAGGCTGTCAATTTTTATTCTCACCTAAACTATTTTATGTATTGAAATTTCTGAATTTTAGCTGTTCCCTACTTCCATCATGAAAGACAGCTAAAGTAAAGGTAATATTCAATTTAAACAGCATTCTGTTCACAACTGTTTTATTTCTTAATGATATACAACTTATCACATCAGTGCTGTAATATTTCATTTCACACTTCAAGTCAGTATTTCTTTTTCTGGCAAAAACATACCTTGTTCTGTGTATAGCCAAATAAACAAGTGCAATAGCAGAGCAGTTTTGGACAACTTTTAAGAAAAGATGATAGTGAGCCATTGTGTGAGGTTCTACTAGACAGTCTATGGTGGGGCAGCTTCAAAGAAGGCACAACAGCTAACATTTTTCTTTGGAACATGTGAACACGTAGTTGAAAGAAAGTCCAGGTTAGAGGTGACTCTACACAGTATGGGATGCTATTTCACATTTGCTGGTTTTGTTTATCAGAAGTGACCTACATATTTTAGGCTTTTTCCCAAATGACTCTTAAAGCCTCTCTCATAGTAGGTGAGAGGTGCACAAGACAAGCATTTATATGTAAGATGTCTAAAATTATTAATAGTCATCTAAAATAATCACTGAAATATATATTCAAACATCACAGATTTCAGTTTTACTAATTCTGTTTAAAATTATTGAACTTGCAGGCCTACTATATCTAACGACTGGAGAAAAGAATAAATATATCCTAAATACTAAAGAATAAAATCAAGAAATCTATCTTCAGAATTCAAAAAAATGATGAGTCAAAGTAAGCTGAATATAAATAATTTTTCTTCTTCTAAACTTATTATGACTTCTAACATGAGAGTAACAGCAATTGTATTTGCAACTGCATTTAAACAAAGAAAAGATGTTCAATTATTAGCTCAAAAGTATGATGTTAAAATTCTTTTTTTTGTTGTTTTTTTCCTTTGTTGTTGTTTTTTGAGATAGGGTCTCACTGTGTTGCCCAGGTTAGACTGCAGTGACATGATCATGGCTCACTTCAGTTTGACATTTCGGGCTCCAGTGATCCCAAAGTAGTTGGGAACACAGGTGTATGCCACCACCCCACTCAATTAAATTTTTAAACTTTTTTTTAATAAGAGACCACATCTCCCTATGTTGCCCAGGCTGGTCTTGAACTCCTGGGCTCAAGTGATCCGCCTCCCAAAGCGCTGTGATTACAGGCATGAACCATGACTTCCGGCGTTAACATTCTTGTATCCCTAGAAATCCTGTCATTGGCTACAACATGGGTGAAACTAACTAGAGGACATTATGTTACGTTAAATAAGCCAAGCACGGAAGGACACATTTTGCATGTTCTCACTCATGTGTGGGAACTAAACATTCTTTTTTTAATTGAACTCAGAGATAGAGAGTAGACTGATGGTTACTATAGGCTGAAAAGGGTAGCTTGGCATGGAGAGAGGAGGGGATAAAGAGGGAATGCTTGGGTACAAAAATAGATAAAACGAATAATATCTAGTATTTGGTAGCACACAGGATGACTACAGTTAACAAGAACTTATCATATATTTAAAAATAATTCAAAGAGTAGAATTGGGATGTTCCCAATACAAAGAAATGATAAATGCTTGAGGTAGGTATACCTCAATTACCCTGATTTCGATCATTTCATTATTTACCTGTATCAAAATATCACGTGTCCCGTATTATATACAACTAGTATGTACCCATAATAATTAAGAATTGAAATTTAAAAAATCTTGTATTCCTGTGTTTTGTTTTTCTTTATAAAGCATAATAAAGGCTTATGAATTCAACCTGCAAAAATTTTCTTCTAACTTTGCAAGCAAAAGAAGATACAATGAATCTCATAAATCTAAAAATTATCTGGTATTGGTAATAAAGTGTAAATGCTAATTCATATGTTTTTGACTCTAGTCAAAATAGGTTCTGGTCCAATTAACAAGGTCTAACCAGTGTTACATGATGTTCAATACTTCAGTCTTAATTTCAGTTTCAGGCTATAGGCCAATTAAAAATTAGTGGTTTTCTATGGACGCAACTATTGCTTTTGGGCTTGGTTCACAGCAAGAAACAAGGTGCATAAAAACACTAAAGGAATCCACCATAAATCTTAGCATTATTCATACTTTAGTTCAATATGCAGCCAAAAATAGTTCAAAAGTCCTGTGTACCTTAAAAGAGATAATAATTTAGAGAAGTATAAACTTGAAAACCTGAAAGTTTCTCTACTTTTTAATGGCATACTGACTTCGATGGTATAAATAATAATTTCTATTCATCATAATTTACACACGAAACAACATTACATTTAAAAAAAATGAATCAATCAGTTCTAGTCCCATTTATATGTCCAAGAAGACCAAAAGGGACAACAGAGGACGTGAGCTTGTATATTTTTGGGGAAATTATAGTCTGGTGGCTGTTCCCAAGGATGTTATGTGCCTTCTTCAGTGTAACTGGGCAGTAGGCAAAACACTCTTCTCTTCCACAGTCCAAAAACAACTTCTCTGCAGCTTCCATGATCCATATGAGATGGGTGGGACCCAGCAGTACTGTAATTTCTCCCAGGACCATTATTTGATATTAACGTTAGATAAACTACTCAGCTGTCCTTACATAGCCTAACTAAACCGACTCTCTCCAAGTGTGAAGAAAAATAGAGTCAAATTGCAGGCATTCGTGATACACAAGTCTTTAATGCTGAATTGAGCATTTGAATGTGTAAAGTCTTCACAACAGATTAATTGTATCACACAGACATTATCATTGGCATTCCAGAAAAAAATTATATCACCATCTGCCTCTATGTTTATCAAATTCAGATTTACCATGATATGAATTAACTGATAGTTCTTGCCTATATGTTTTAAGTTATTAATATCTTGTGTGGGTGTCTTCTTTGTTGTTGTCAGCACAATGTTAAAATGTTTTGGATGTCTTTCAAAATCTCTTTTACTATGAATAAAAGGAGAGCCATTTTTATAGAGGGTATTTACCCTATATATTATAAACCTTTAAATGAATGACCACAAAAAGTCTAGTTCCCATGAATATAAGAATATATTTGTTTGATGATGTGTGCAATGTAGCAATGTTATGCTGATTAACTCTTAATTATCAAGCTATTCATGTCACACAAGTACAGTTCCCATTTAAAATTCATATTGAAGTGAAAAGTGAATAATCACAAATGTGTAAACTGTATTTCTGACAGATAAAGTGACTTTTTTCTCCTTTATACATATGAGACTATCAGCATTTTAACTGGCCACATTTAATTAACCCAAACTTCTCTTAATAGATGCTTACATATTCAAAATATTTTCAGTACCCTTAACATATGTAGAGATAATATAATTAATAAATAATGATACCAAAAGTTTACTCCACTCACCTGTCTGTTACGTTCATCCATAATCCTCGTAATCTGAATCTTTTTTCTCCCCATAGTCCCCGTTTTTCTTCTCTCTCTCGTTCCTGAAATTATGTATTTTTTCCTTCCTTTTCTTTCTCTTTCCTGTTTCCTCCAGACAAATCTCCTTCTTCAGCACTTGCACAGCTCAGTTCCCAAATTCCTGCATTCGTTCCTGCTGAACAAAAAAGAAAAATTAAATACCACTCTAACAGCAAGTCAGTTTCATAAGAAATATCATATTCTAATTCTATCAAGGAAGTAAACTATATGCAGCTAAAGCAATAAAACGAATAAAAATAACTATTTGTTAAAAGTATATGGTATATCAGAGACAGGAGCATATCAAGTAGAAATGGTTCATTTTTTAACAATTAAAATAATCTCATAAGTAATTTAACAAGTCATTTAAGTGATGCAAACTATGCTTTTTTTAAAGACTAACACTTGAAATGTATTTTTTGGTAAAAAGTTTCCTAGTCTTTTTAATGAAATTAGGTGACAGTTTCACCCTTCTGTTATGAAAAATTACCTAAATCAGAGAGTTAATGAACCTTTATGTACCTGTGTATGCTAAGTAGGGCAGCTAATTCATTTCTGAAGGGAAAACAATCTCCTGTTTTGACAGCAGAGGTGATAACGTCCCTCGTTATGCAAATAGGATGGACGATTATGAAAGTGCTATTTGATATATGTAAATGCCAACTAATTTAAATCTAAATCCTTTAATCTTACTTTAAAAAAATCACTGCATTGAGAACACTTTAAAAATAATATGGCATATTTAATCTTACAAGTACCTATCAGCAGTGAAATCTTTTCTTTTCTGAAAGCCCCTAAACTATATCTTAGATAACAAGAATCAAAAAGGATAAGCACTGACAGAAAAGAAAAGGTGCAAAATTAAGATGATTCTTCCATTTATAAACATATTTTTATAACAAGACATCAGTCCTCTAAATTTAAATATTTAGAAACAGACGTATCACATGTCTTCCTGGAGTAAGATAGAAAACTGAAGAAGCTTGATATTACATACTGGAGATCTCTGGGTCACGAATTAAAATTAGAGAAATGATCATCAGTAATATGAGATAAGCCCAAGAAATCCAGAATATTAAAAGTATATACTTCACGTTGTTTTAAATTACCTCTGAAAATGTTTGAACATAATGCAAATGAATTGCTCTGAAACGTGAAAGTTAACAAAAAGCATTCCACAATGGTTTCTTCACTTAAAAGCAACAGCTCCAATTATTCTATTTCGTTTTAGGTCAATGAATGCAACGACTTTACACAGTGCTCAGAATTTCCCTGTTTATTTTAGCTGGTGTCTGACAACGGACCTGATAAATTCCCACATGTATTATGTAATGCTAAGCCAATGTCCTGGCTATTTAATAGATTATTTGGCTCCAATTCAAAGTTCTTAGAACAGGAAGGCTGTTACATATTTGGTCTGACCATCAGCTGTCTTTTGATTTCTTTAATTTAATTTCTAAATTCTTTATCACCTTGGGTAATTTTGTTTTAAGTTTTTGGTGATGATTTAATTGCAGAAGCTATTATGACATAATCAGTTCTGGTGGATTAAGCGCTGCTTAAATACTAAGCCTATCCATTCTCTTTTGCCCCATGCCTCTCTACTAAACTGCAGTTCGGTTCTGCCTCTGAGAATATGTACGCTGAGTAACATTATGACCACACAGTGCTCACCAAAAACTATTGCTCCAGCTATAATTTTAAATGTTGGAGGTGATTCAAAATTTTAAAATTTTGAGTTATAGAAACAACACACATTTGAAAAAAATACATAAAAAAGAGTTATGGCTTATTGAAATCACATTAAAATATGAAAAACCCACAAAACATAATTGCATCATATATTCGATGTTGCTAATTATTTTTAGAAAATAATTCGATGTCCACCTAATTATTTTTAGAAAAAGTCTTAAATGTCACTCAATGGGGCAACTTTCCCGTGTTTCCTATGGTCTTACCTTAGAAGCAAGCAGCATGTTAAAATGATATTTCCCATGCATGTGTAAGACCCCAGAGATACAAACAAGCTTTCTCTATCATAGAAAGCCAATCCATGATTCCACAGCAAATGCATATAGGACAATTTCCTTTCCTTTCATCTAGCTGAGGCCCGTGGCACTATCGGCTTACAGGACTATGCCTGCCTAAGCGCTTATTCACTTCAAGGTGGAAGGTCAGGGTGAACAGATTAGAGTGTGGTGATAAGGCAGGAGAGACAAGAATATCTACAGAAACTGATTTCAAAATACAAATAACCAAACAAGCAGCGAAACATCCTTGGAGAAAAGTCTCAGAAAGACAGAGTTCCTGACGAACCACACTTAGAAGAGTTCCTCCATAACACCACCCCATATTTCACAACTTTGAATGAGACAATTTTTAAAAAAAGCAGAGCAAGGACTTTAAACAAAATTTTTAAAACATGATGGGAAAAAATTTGCAGAAGAGAATGTGCGTCTCTATCTATATAAGTGGCTGATAAAAATGCCATTGAATTTATTTTCTTTTTTGAAATATGGAAAACAGTGTAGAGTGAAGCAAGTTTAAATTTCAGTAGAACTAAACTTTTGTTTTCTGTATAAATAAATACTTCTTGAGGTATTGCCTTCTGACATTTCTAAAATGCCAAAGTTGGTACGAAGTACACGTGCAGAGTAATATGTGGTAATGATGACACTAAGTAACTGGTCACGGAGTAAAGTCTCTCAGAAACGTGGTTTAGAACATTTTATTATGGGTCACCACATTTCAAGGCTGTCAGTAAAAATTTAAAGAATTAGGAAAGCCAATAATCAGCTCACACATTGATTTCTTAGCATAACATTTTCTCTAACCTAACTTTTATGCAAAAACTATAAGGTCAGTTTTAAGTATTAATTTGTAGAAGGCCTAGAGAGGCGAAGAAAGAGATTATTTAACTTTAGTAATCTGTAAAACTATTTTGTGTGTATAGGAAAAGGAACATAATAGCTAACCTACATGTAGTAAGACTTCAAGTTATGCTGAGAACTTTCATTATGCACAATCAACCATAAGCTTAAAATAATTCCAACAGCCTTGCTGCTATTTTTTCCCACATGAAAGAAGCGTTCTTGGAAAATGACAGAGCTACATATAAATAATCAGTAATTTTTTTAAAAAAGAAGAATAAATGCTCTACTACAGTTATACTCTGTAGGGTTACAGTCTTCTGTATTTCTTTTCTAGAAAAAATGCCAACCCAGATAAAAGAAAACTAAAATGAAGCGCTTACTAAAAAGGGGAACTTCATTATGGCAGGCTTCTGTTCGTTTTGAGTTTGGCATAAGCGGGCAGATGAAGGCAAAGTGGTTTGAGACCCAAGTCGAGAAGAATTTCTTCTGGACAGATGCTAAAGATCATTCTCCCACTGGGCTATCTCATTTACAAACAAGTTCCCTTGAGTGACACACACCTCCCCCTCCCTTCCCTTCCTCCCTCCCTCCCTCACTCTTTCTTGCCCTCTTCCTCCCTCCCTCCCTCCTACAAATCTCTCCCAGTAGCACAGAAGAATTTTGACAGAATGGCAGGAAACACGCACACAGACTGGTCAGGGAAGGATATGATGTCAGCAACCACGAACAATAAAAGGTGTAAAGGTGCTTCCTTCCCTAAACTGTTCCAGAAGTGTAAAATGGGAACCAAAACTCTCCACTTCCTTCTCTGAGCAGAACCGTCTGAGTGTGCTGTGCTGCACAACCCACACACAGAGGCCTTGGAGAGGTTCAGATAAGGGACAATAAGGACAATTCAGAGCTGGGGCGTGATTTTTAATTTCCATCTTTAAAACACCTGAGAAAAAACCATGTCAGTTCTAGGTTAGTGTTTTATTATGACTGCTTTAAGAAATGAAAATAAGAAAACAAACATAAATTTACTTCACTGAAGTAGCAGACAGATAAATCTCAATTATTGTTTGCCAGGCCTTGCAAAAATAATCGTACACAGTTAATGCAGCCATATAATTGGAATTTACCCTTTGAGGCAAATGAAAAATTCTATGCAAGCAAAGACTCAAAATAGATAAATTAAAACTTTTGGTAAAAAAGAAAAAAAAAAAAGACTCATATAAACCAGCAAATGAAAAATAAAATCAATGCATGCTGGTAATATGTTAATCATTTGTTTGCTCCCACATTAAAGAAAAAAAATATACTGAGGGGGAAAAGATTCTTATGGTTATTGAGGCTCTTGGGTTCTCTAAAAAAAATTCAAACTAGGAACCAAAGTAAATAACACAAACTTTGCATCTATAGTGAAACTATTTAATCTCCTCACTATTAAGTTCTTTCTAACATGGAAATGGCATTCTACATAAGGGTTCTGTAAGAAGAAAACCACATATCAAGTGGATCTGAGTCATCATCAGATTTCAATCATCTTCCCACAACACTTTGATTTAGAAGTTAAACATAACCTTCAGTTATATGTTTTGATCTTAGAGTGAGACTGCCATGCCACATTAAAAGATGTGGGAAGAAATTAATTCTCTTCTGCTAAACTTATCTTTGCAAAGCGTGTATTTTGCTACAATAAGTACAATGCAGTCACTTAAATAAAAACAGGCTATGCATAATGGTAAAACATTGAAATATGTGATGTCAGTTTTCAAAGAAAAAATTCTGGTTTTCTTTTATTCGTATTAAAAATATCTTTTTCGTTGATTTAACATTTTCACTAACACCAGCATCCTCAAATAACGTTTTGCAAAAACTCGAAGCTGAAAACTGAGCACACTCTGTCACACCACACTAAATAATACTGTTAAATAAATACAAAATGATTACATCATAAGGGGCAAGACTGATCATAAAATGCATAAGCCCAGTTGCTGCAAGCCTGGTATCACTAAATCAAGTAATTAAATGATTCATTATCTTTTTAAGTGGAAAACTTTGCTCAATATATTGCATCTAGATACATTTAGCTTTCTACTTTATGATTCGTTTGAAAAATGGATGAAACATGCAATTATATTTTGGTTAAAATGAACAGGCAGAACTTTTACTTTTCTTCTATTAAGAGCTATTCTAAACTTCAAAAGGTATAACCAAATTATTATTCCTATTGATGTTTGACTGTGTGTTGTCTTCTGAGTTGAGGAGTATTTCCTTGGTCTTAAAGTTGCTCCATTTCTCTCTAAGCTTTCCATGTATTTTATAAATGTACCATTACTCAAGCTATGAGTAAAATGTGAGTTCATTTCCAAATCACACAGCCAAGACTCATTCTTCTAAGGGTAATAAAAGAACAGCCATTATTTGCCACTAGGTAAATACCATCATGCCATATGCTAATTAATTTTTCCAATTTTTTCCAATTTATTCCAATTCATCCAATATGATGAATTTCAAATCATCTTCAAGTCTCAGTAACATAGTACCACATATACAGATAATAAATAATGTTGACCATCTTTTCCAGTTCCTCACACCTGCCATGCTCCTTCCTGCCACCGGGTCTTTGTGTACTATGCAATTCTTTCTGCCTAGAATGTTCCTCCTTTCCTTTTGTGCCTCCTTAACTTCTCCTCCATTCTGTCTCAGCTTCAGTTTCACCTCCTCGGGAAGTACTCCACGCCCTCCTGATCACATCGAATTTCCCTCTTATAAGGTCTAAGCACTAAGTCCTCCTTTGTAGCACTTGACACAGTTGAAACTGTATGTTGCTCATCTTCCTCAACATCTGTTTTATCTGCTTGTTTCACTTTTTATCCCCTGTATATACCCTAGTGTCAAACACATAGAAAGAGCTAATAACTATTAGTTGATTGACTGAATTAAGATTTGTACCTCTCAACTGATGTATTTTCTTCAGCTTCTATTTTTCATGACCACTACTGAAAATATTTTACCATTTTTGCTTATATAGAAGCAGATTGATAACCTCACTTACTACATCATCACATTTATATTGCATCTCCTAGGTAGAATTAGAATAATTTACTGAAAACTGGAAGTTGAATGGATTTTGGGGGCAGAAAGATCAGGGTTGGAATTCTAGCTTGGTCCTTGGATGCTGTGTGACTCCAGACTGATTACTTGACCCCTCAGAACTGTTGTTTCCTTGCCCCACCCATAACTGAGAAAAAAAATTTTCATTTGTAGGATGGTTATGATCATGAGATGTGGTACTATATATGAATGCCGGGTACATAGTATCACTGGGAACATGGCCTACTGCTTGTACGCTTGCTTCCATTTTAAGGCATAAAGTGAAAGTTCTATCATTTAGTAAGGCTATCAAGTGAATAGTGTAATCCCTACATTTACCATGAAGATCTCACTTTCCAAAGCTAATAATTAGCAACTTCTAACAGATAATGCCTCATTTATCCTGTAACAATAATCACCAAATGAAGAATAAATTTACAGTGTTAAAAAAATTAAGAAGTTTCTCTTACGTATCAGCTACGGAAGAGCTTCAGGCGGCAAAAGCGGAAATAACTAGGGAAATATATCAATTTTCCCAATGACCACCGCTGCTGAAAACTCTACATTAATGCTTCCAGTCCTACTTTAATATCTTTCCCCAAGGACAAAAAGAGATGAAATGTATGTCAGAAATATAATAAGGCTAAAAAGGAACTCGTTTTCAAAACCCCTGCAATTAATTTAATAAGTGGGCCTAACCTGCCATTATCCCCGACGTAAATCATTTTATTTACACAGTGCCAGAATTTAGGAGACACATGCCTTTATACAATTGTATTGCATTATAAACAACTTAATAAATATGAGGGAAGTACAGTTCCCCTGTCATAGTTCTCCATGGTATATTTTGTCTTGGACACTTTTCACACTGCAGCTGAAACAGCATTCTCTATTCCCATGCCAAAATAAACTCCAAATGGTCTAAATATGTGAAGAACCTTGTGCTATCCAACCCTACCACAGCTTTTAGTCTTTTCACATCATATTAGGTAATTAATTCAGGATTCTATTACGTCTCTGTTTTTCTAATTTTTCACAACAGCGCAGCCATCATGTTTTATTTCAAAGGCCTCTTAGAGACGTGGCAGGGCTTGCCACAAAGGTAAAGCCTGTACTGTCTTACCAGAAAGCAAGAGCTACTATTTAGCATCACAGACTGTGTTCTGTTCCCCAGTTATAACCTCTCAGCAAGCACATGCAGCTGGATTTTTGTTGTTGTTACTGAACAAAGCAAGTTAAGCACTATACAACATTAACATCAGTGAAACAAAAAAGTCTGCAAAGCAAGCTAAGCTAGAAGTGGAAGATGTTGCTATTATACATTTTCATCTCATTATGACAAAAACATCTGAATTCCTGGGCATCTCATGATCCTGTTCATTATATTATTCATCTTTAATATATCATGTTTCATATTTAAAATGGAAATGCTCTAAAAATATTTTTCTCTTATGCCTATATGTGTTGAACACATTTTTCAGTCTTACTGATACATTTGTGTGTGTGTGCGTGTGCACATGTGTGCACAGTACATGGAGAAACACACTTGAGTCTTTCAAAATGTGTAAATAAAACGGTTAGAGGCCATTTTAAAATACCTGAGTTGTCCTGAGTATTATCACCAGTAAATAGTCACAATATTATTAAGATCATGGTGTGAATGCCTAATAGGATGCTTTCAGTAAAAGCTTTATTTTACTCTGCATTCAGATATTATGTTAAATGATTGAAAATTATGTCCTTGCAAATAATTTGCTTTTTCACTATTTATTTTCCAATTTATTTAACATTTAAAGGTGACCTTGAAATGGGAAAAAATACCATTGTCCCCCTGCCAATGTTACTGTTGTACATTAAAGAGAACATGCTAGATAAATCGTCTGTTATTTAAATGGAATGTCATTTATTTTTATCTCTAAACTTTACACATTTAGAAAGTTTACATAGAAATCTTATCTGCTAAAATATGTGATGTTCAAAATGCCATAATAGTATCTCTCAAAAACATGTATGATATTGCTATTATATGTGGCTCAACATGGAACTCAGTGATTCATAAATTTTTCTATTTCTTTTCATCTCTTTTGCAGCATCCTAATCAACCTAATTAAGGCTTTGTTCATCTGAAACCTCTGATGACAATTTGTTTAACTCTATCCCACTGTGGTCTTCTTATAAGGAGAATTAAATCTGATCTTCTGACAGCAATCATTAAATGATCCCAACTGGCCCCCATTAAGCCACATGGCTCATGGGCTTCCATACAATCAAGTGCCAAGTTCTCTGTTTCATTTACACATTATTCTTCACCTTGGTTTATTTTCTTAAACCCAGTTAAGCATGTGTCTTATCAAGTGGAACTAAATTTCCTATGTACTTCAGCTCAAGACAGAGTGCATCAATTGACTTTGTAGTCACATGGAAGCATCACACAGGACTTCTGAAACCATTCTCTATAGCTGCAGAGGGACTAGCGAAAAAAAAAATTACATTTATTTACTCATCCTGAAATTGACCCACATGTACATTCTCAAAATAATACACGTGTTTAAACAGTTCTGGCTAACATAAATCCATAATAACTTTTCATTTGGCCTGTTTATAACGATCTTTTAATAGAATATTATCTGCATTTAGAAGTTGGGCTTAATATTCCTTTTTTTTAAAAAAAAAAAAAACATTTGAAATTATCTCTTTACCTCCCTCTAAAAGAGCAGTACCAAAGTAAGACTTCTGAAGTTAACCTTTCTTACCCTTAATTTCTGCTCTAATTTTTTCACATGTGCTCAATTGTAAGTTCTGTAATGATGTTCCCAGGCCTTCCTACAAGTGCAGGTAGCCTCAGGATTTAGAGCTCATTGATTGTGTGCTACTCCAGGGAAATGACTGATTAAAAACAGCCTCATGAGGAGGAGTAGCTCCTATTCACAGCTGGCTCTTCTTATTCTAAAGTCTAATACCTATATGAAAATTTGACCCATAGATTTAGATTTTGAACAACTGCAGCAGTTTACCTAGAATCCTTTACTTTAGATGTCAAAGCAGAAACAGTTAAATTAATCCCACTATGACTGGTGTCTGACACAGGTTCTGAAGGCTTTACTTAATTACCCTATTTTCTTGTGAGTATAAACAAATACACTGCATTTTTATATCTATTTTAATTGTGGCTATCACTGATCATCTGTTGGTATTTGATGCAGGCTATCTGCCACAGTTCTCATAGCAGATGGATTAGAATGTATCTGTTCATCCTAATCATACATTAAAAACTGACGTTAGAATCGAGAATTGGAATGCATGCTGTGCATCTTATAGGACATTAGCCTTGATAGGACACGTAATTGTTTTTATTACTCAACCAACAGATGTAACTGCAAAGAAAAAAGAAAATACAATGGAGTTTTTAACATAGTGATATATTTGGAAACACCTAGAAAAAATATTATGTGCATTTTCTTTATGATAACTAAATATATACCTGATCATCTATTCACTTAATAACTGTATTCCCCTCAAAAGAGGAAAAATCAAAATATTTGTTACAAAATGCTTATGATCTAGAAAATACTTACCAGCCTTACAACGGACTGACTTTTAAAAATGTGTAATAAATGCATTAAAATTTTAGTAAAGCAAAACAGACGCTAGATGTTCAATTATGAAATATTTCTCACGTATTATAGTAATCTCCAATAAGATTTGATGTTAATTTTAGAGCATGCTTCTGCTAAAAAGGGCAAACCCTGCAACAGATTTAGTACAAAGAAGCTGAAAATATCCTGTGGAAAAAAAAAAAATCTGTAGAGAAATCAGCCAGCCCAAATCCTGCCATTACTCAGCACTGTAGTGACGTGCGGATGTTTGTAGTGGTTTGAGGAGCCAGCAGGGGTGGAAACTCTACATACTCGACTCCAACATGATTGCAATTGAACCTCATCAAAGTAAGAGCTCATAATTTGTCACAGAAAACAGCCAATTAACATATGTTAGAAAAAGGCTTCATAAAGATAATATATGATTAAAGACCCAGTGCAGCTGCTGAAAATCAAAACTATGCATTTAAAAAAGAAATCTCAGCCTGAGCTTCCGTATGGTTAAACTGATAATGGCTACTATGATTTTTTTTTTTAAGTAGAAAAATATAATTATAGTGCTTCTTATAAGTTTGGGGTTATGGCAAGAGAGAACCGGGTACTGTGGCACTATTTACTATGCCTACTTAGTTCTATAAATAGTTGAAGCCCTTGCCAAAACTCTGTAGTTACTTTGTTATAGTGCTATTTTAAAACACAGACCTTCATTGTGAGCTAAATGGCCTTCAGGATGCACTTTGTAGTTATAGCATTCTTCTTAAAACTATATCCTCCCTTTATCTGTGCAAAACTCCAGAACAAGAGGCCTCTCCATGACTATCCTGCTCACTGTAAAACATGCTGGGGTTGTGTAACGCACTATTTGAATACTTCAGAACTTCTGTCAGGGTGGTGGGCAGGAAGGGTGACAGCTAATTGTCAGAAATGAGATGAAGGCACACACATGGAGTTCAGATGCTCTAACAGGATGTAGTCCATGCTACCTGCCATGGCTTTGGAGCAGACCAATTACATGTAACATATTTGGTGTATTCTGATTGTAGATTTGATTTTTAGGTTGGACTACACCAGAATGAAACCCTGGCTAAATCACTGTAACGGGCTATACCATGAGCCAAAATCATGATGCTTAATATCACAGGTATCAATGACAAAATTCAGTCATTAGTCACAGAGATGTGAAGTTGTCAAGCATGATGCCACATGCCAGGGACATCACTGAAAACAAAATAGAAAGTCCCGGTCTTCATGAAGCTTACATTCTAAGGGGGAAAAGGGCGACACACAAGTGCATCAATATGATGATATTAGATACAGAAGGGCTATAGAGAAATAACCCAGTAGAATGGACAAAGAGGTGATGAAGTGGAGAAGGGCAGAGGTGGGCATCTATTGGGATGGTTCATAGGGAAGGGTTATTTGAAGAGATGACATTTGAGGAAGGCCCTAATTCACGATGGAGCCAGGCATTATTTGGAGGATGAATACTCAGTCATTGTGCCTGATTCTGGTGGTATATGCCTGGCCAAGTCACAGTTTTCTAAACCCCCGTCTCTTACTCTATAGAAGGGGAATAGTAACAACATGTACATTCTATTATGAGGTTGTGAGGCTCAAATAAAAGACAAAAATGCCAGGCATGGTGGCTCATGCCTGTAATCCCAGCACCTTGGGAGGCTGAGGTGGGCAGATCACAAGGTTAGGAGTTTGAGACGAGCCTGGAAAATATGGTGAAACCCCATCTCTACTAAAAATACAAAAGTTAGCCAGATGTGGTGGTGGGCGCTTGTAGTCCCATCTACTCCGGAGGCTAGGGCAGGAGAATCGCTTGAACCTGGAAGGTGGAGGTTGCAGTGAGCCGAGATCGCACCACTGCACTCCAGCCTGAACAACAGAACGAGACTCGGTCTCAAAAAATATAAAAAATAAAAAGATAAAACCATACTCAATTGTAAATATTCAGATGGATACAATTCAATTTCATATTCATTGTGTAAACTTGTTTCCTTCACTTTGATATTATATAATTTTATAAAATATATAAATTCTTTGAAACCCTAGGAATATAACATAATGCAAAATATTTCTAAATTGATATCAATTGAGTCCAAAAGCATATCTTTGGACTCCATTGTTATCATGAAATGTGGGTTTTCCATAATGGGGATGGCCACTAGTTGAAACAGCTCTTTTCATTTCACAATACTAACTATGGATAACACCACGAAGAATCTGATAAATACAATGCAAAATGTCTGCAAGTTTAAAATATAGAATTATATAAAAATCACACTTTTTTAAATTTGAGAAATAAACAATCTTAAAACTGTACTAATGTAACTTGTCAATGGTATGTTAATTTATTTCCCCTCTCAAAGGACCCAACTCCCAAGTAATCCCAGTAGAGCTTTGATTAAGATGTCAGCAATATTTTAAAATCCCAGTGTCTCATACTACTGGAAATATTCACATATCTTTGGACATCCCCACCTATAGAGTAAGCTATGTAGCCTCAAGCCAAAGAGATTAATTTCCAACTTGGAATGAAAAAACTGAATTATCTAGTACTTTAAATCAAAGCTTTTTTAAGAAGAAAAAATACAGGCCTGGCAGGGTGGCTCATGCCTGTAATCCCAGCACTTCGGGAGGCCCAGGCCAGCCTAGCCAACATGGTGAAACCCCCATCTCTACTAAAAATACAAAAAGTTAGCCAGGTGTGGTGGTGGGTGCCTGTAATCCCAGCTGCTGGGAAGGCTGAGGCAGAAGAATTGCTTTAACCCAGGAGGCAGAGGTTGCAATGAGCTGAGGTCACGCCATTGCACTCCAGCCTCGGCAAAAAGAGCGAAACTCCATCTTAAAAAAAATACATTTAAGGACTATAAATTCTAATAAATAGGACAACAAGTTCCCACTTTAATTTTAAAGGTCGTGAAATAGAAATGTCTAAGGACAAGCGATAGTATTTTAAGGAGAGAGTTAAAAATTTCCTGTATTTTCAGTTTTCCCTACTTTGCCATATTTTTGGAGGAAGTTGTAAATAAATTTGATTCTTTATTCCAAACCATTTTTTTGTAATTTCTTGTTTGGTGAACATAATTTATCAATTTTAAAATAAGGTAAGTTATATAATTTACTATGAAGCCTAAATGAACACTTAATCGATTTTCATTTACAAGCAATCAAATACCCTATAAAACAAACATAAATTTGGAAATTAAAAAAAAATCAAAACCATACATATTTTTCTTTTCTAAATGTATCATGGAATAGTTATTATAACAAAAAATGCATTTGATTTTCTTCTCAGTGTTAACCAATATTTCACACTGCATTCTCACCTCCCTCCCTGTCTATCTAGTAAGATGACCTCTGGGGTAGATTTGCTTCACCATCCAAAACCCAGTCATGACTGCATACAAACCAGGCATGGAAATATGAGTTTCTCCTCTCTACTTGCATCATTCCCCACTCCAGTTTTTCATTTCATCGCCTTTCTTTATCTCTTTTTCTACATGTTTAGAACTGAGGGGATATGGAGAATGAAACTGTCAAAGAGCTAGGAATAGAGGTGTTCTCAGACAAGCAAAATGTTTCCTCCACGCAATCCAGGCAGAGCAAGGACAGGCACGCTGCAGAGGGATGCTGCCCGAGGCCAGAGTGAGCTGAGATGGTTTCTAGGCTGAAGGCCTAGCAGGAGGTTCCTTATCTCAGCATGTCTACACATTCTGTCCCAGGCTGTTTTCAAGGATAGCCCAAGTCATCCTCGGCAGATAACACTAAACGGAAAGTATTACAGTGCTTCCCCTATAAAAAAGACCATGCACTATAGATCAGAAGCTACTAAAATGGATCCTATTTTATTTAGCCTGATTCTCTCAAACCTAGACTCTAAAGGAAGGCACTCTTGGGTGAAAGCAAGCTCACGACCTTCCTATCCTTAGAGATCCCAAAGTGCCTAAATTAGCATTCCTCAAAGTGGATTCCAGAGATTACTAGTTCCTAAGGATTTTAACAAGCTGTTCCTCAAAAAAAAAAAAAAAAAAAAAAAGTCAGGAAATCAAATACATTTGGAAGACTGATTTATTTGCTATAGAACTTTTCATATTCTTCTACATGCTGAATGCCAGAGTCTGGAGTATATCCCAATATATTTCAGATATCCTTTGGAAATGCTAGTTTCAAGAGAATAACAAGCTTCTTCCCTCTGAATACTGAATACACGGCAGTGCTGAAGTACCTCAGAACAATACTTGGCTCAGTGCTTGGTACAAGGAAAATATAATATATTGCTGAAGACATGATAAAACAATGGATTTTTTTAAAAAGTTTTATCAAAAAAGTGCAAACACAAGATCAGGAGCAGAAAACTTTCACTTGAAGTAAAAGTATTGATAAATTATTTTGTCATTAAAGAGTGAAATTTGTTTCCAAAGCTCAAAATGCTAAGCACAAAGCAATACTGAATAGCGAAAGGAAAGCTCCATTTTGAGTCAGACTCTCAGTTGGGTTCAATAGCTGAGTCAAGTCCTTTAAGTCTCATTTTCCTCAGACATAAGAAGGGAGCTGGTCCAATTTCCAAGACCCTTGTCAAGTCCCTAAATGGTATGCATCCAATAAAGGAGAAAAACAAAACAAAAAAATGAAGGTTGGAATGATTCTCGCAAGGGCATCATCCTAGAATAGTAAGTTTACAAGGATGTTATTGTCTGGATAAATGTAATTGTTTTTTCCACATTTTTAAATATTGAAAGGTATGTTCGCCTCAGCCTCAAGCAATATAGACAGTTAAGACCAAGGTTACATTATGCACTTGGGACCACTAAACATATTTAAAAGTTTAATACATACATAATAGCTAGGAAAATGCTAAGGTATCAAAAGCTTTACATATATTAACTCTAATCCTCAAAACAGCCTATGAGGAAGGAATTATTACAATTTCCATTTTACAGAAAAGAAGGCTAGAGAACAGAGAGGTTAAGTAACTTGCCCAATGTCACACAGCTAATGTTAGAGCTATAATGTGTATCCATGTCAATCCAGTCTCACATTCAGTACTCGAATCACATACTCTGCTACTTCTCTCTGCTACTAAGAAATACTCAAGGGAGTACTTAAAACTTAAAATTGTGTGTAGAAAATGTGATATTCAGGATTTGGTGAAATCTACAAATTATTTTAAAAATCAGTGTTCTTCAACTCATCTAACATTCTCTTATTCTTGATGGCAAAAATGAGTTTATTCCCTGTGCCAGCAGAGGAATAGAATGGAAGTTAGATATTTGTTTTTAATATTATCATTTACTGGATGATCATCAGGAGCTGTTTTTTGTATATTTGTTAGTTTTTTCTACTTTCTAGAAATGAATGTGGTTGTTCAGAAGGAAAACCAGGTAAATACATACTGTATAAATCAGTATATATTCTTCACAATTCCTGGAAAAAAAAAAACCCAAAACAGTTGTCTTTCTGTTAATGGATCAGGAGAGTCCATTTCATTTATGATGAAGTTAAAAATTACACAGAATTTTCATCTGAGAATTACAGATGAGAATTACACAGATATCTCATCCCCAAGGCTTGACACAGTCATCTTGCTTTCCTTCAGAGTACCCTGAGTAGGTTTCTAAACCACATCACACCAACTCTGATATGACCCTGGCCATTATCCTTATCCTCCTCCCCTTGCCACTCCTGCTCTTCCTTCTCCTTTATGCTCTTTCTCTTTCTTCTCATTATCTCCTCAAATTATGGTCCACTACAAATTCTTCTATTTCCAAGGATATTTCCACTTCAAAATTCTATCCAGTTACCTACTTCTTCAGAATTCTTTGTGTTTGAGAGCTCTTAGTTGAATTGTGCATTTCAAGCTCTTTAGGTACATTATTTTAGAAACAATTTTATGGCTATCAGCTTTATAAGAGACACACCTAATAAAATACACTAATTGTATGAAAACAGTTGACATAATTGGCAATATATTTATAATTGTTGGAAAATACTACACACTTTGGTACATTATAGACATTTACATCACAATTTTTTCAGTGTTTTGTGTAACCTTGCTCTATCAGAGCCTACAGAATGAGGAAGTAAATGTATATATTCAGCATTTGTCAGACTTTTTCCTACTTTCATAGGCAGAACACCATGTACCTATATATGTACATACATAGTACATCTATATTCATTTATAGAATTATATATGTTATTGTACTAGTTGATGAGAATAGTGAGTCAGAATCGTTCAAGAACTCCATAGGCAACAATGCCACATTCTATCTATCCATCCACCCACCCAGCCACCCACCCACCCACTTACGTACTACCAACCCACTATCTGCCTACCTACCTATATAAGACTGGGTTTAATTTAAGATGCTGGGCAGTTGATGGTGCAAAGTGAAAACTCAAAATGGCTGCCTCTATATCCCATGCTCTCCAAGAGGACTTCTGGTAAACAGGAAATCTCTGAGATTTGTAATTCAGTAAGAAAGAATCTGTTGGCAAATATTGCCTTTCAAAGTGAAGACACCTCTAGGAGAATTTTTATATCAGTGTCCCTCATGCCTGTTTGTAGGTCCAGTAATAAGTGTTCTGAAAAGGAAAGTTTGTGCATATTACTCTTAGATGCTAGAAAAGTGGACATTTCCATAAAGTAACTAGTTCACATGCCAAATTATTATTTGGTCACAAGCCTGAGGATTCTAAATTTCAAAATTATATAAAAGTGTCTGTCTTTTGTATGTTATGAAATAGAAAAACAATAGATATAGCAAAACCTCTACCAAATCCCTTTGAAAAAAATTAGTTAATATAAATATTTAGTGTTTTCCTAAATTTACTATGGAGAATTCTAGAATGGCCTTAAAAAATTCAACTGCCTGAAAATGGATCTTTATGAGAATGATAAATTTTGTCACGTTAGAAAAGAGAAAAAAAATCTTTACTTTTGGTTAGAAATATACATTCATATTTCCGTTAATCAAAGGTAACAGTAGAAATGCCAGATATAAATATTGGCACAAGTTATGCAAGGTCATACCAGTTTTCCCTCCTTCAGATAATACCGTACCCAAATTATTTCACAAAGATTCCACCTCTCCTATTTTTAAGGCCTGCCGGAAAAGAAGCAGCATAACCTTCCTCAGTATCCTATTTTGATGTTTCACAACTCTCACTCTCAGGAAATTCTTACTTATAGCTAATCCCTCACAGAATGCTTTATGTCCACTCCTCTTGTTCTGTCCTTTGTACAGAGAACAACATTTGGTGATCACATCCATCATGTCATACGCTTCAAGATGTGTATTGCTTTATGTCTATTCTTTTAATCTTCCCTTACGCTGGTCTTTATTTTTTCCCCATCTTTGCAGCTCAGTATTTCCAATCATATTTGCCTAGATTTCTGGAGTCCAAAAATATACATAGTCCTTGAAAAATGCTTTTGTTGTATATTTTTATCAAATAAATATTTTTATTTATCCACACACTGCATGAATTTTAAAGTAAATGTTTACCTTTTCACTTATTTCAATTTTGTAATATTTCCCTTGCCAGATTTGTTTCTAGCCAACTCTTCCACATTTTGTATTTAGAGAGTTTATTTTTTTTTCCTTGGCTTCAAGATTTCTGACCGTTTCTCTAGTTTACCAAGGTTATGCTGAGTTCCTATCTTTCAAGGGCCAGACCTCAAACACTCTTTATACAGGATTTGTTAGCATTTAAAATGTAATGACTAAATTATTTAATTCACTATTCCTTTAGCTACCATTAAAATCTGTGTATGGTTTAGATTATATTTTCCCAATTTATGGATGAGGATGTCATATGAAAGAAAATCAAAAGCCTTAGAAAGTTGAATTATTCCTTTCCTTTTTCCTTAACACTTTATTAACAAAGACAAAAATTTCCTCACAGGACCGGTTCTTGTATGATGCTATGTTGCTTAATACTCACATCCTGAACTTTTAAAGATAAATAACACATTGATTTCATGGCGATATTTCCTTGTGCATTTTTAAGTCTGCAAATAAGAGAGTTACCAACTGTGGTTCCCAGCGTCATCCTTCATTTAAGA
This sequence comes from Callithrix jacchus, assembly GCF_049354715.1. NCBI lineage: Eukaryota > Metazoa > Chordata > Mammalia > Primates > Cebidae > Callithrix > Callithrix jacchus. The sequence continues at coordinate 121,962,498 of NC_133503.1, read as the reverse complement.
AATGTTATCACTGTGATAGTTAACTCCTACTCTTTACTCAAAAATTCTTAAGACTAGCAGCCTGTGGTCCCGTAATGCCATTAAGTTGAAATAATTTTTGCCATTGAAATGATCTTAGGGCCTGGCACCGTGGCTCACACCTGAACTCCCCGCATCTTGGGAGGCTGAGGTAGGTGGATCCGGTTCAAGACCAGCTTGGGCAACATGGTGAGACCCTGCTTCTACGAAAAAATTAAAAAATTAAGTGGGTGTGGTGGTGCGTGTCTGGAGTACCAGCTACTCAGGAAGCTGAGGCCAGAGGATCGTTTGAACCCAGGAGTTTGAGGCTGCAGTGAGATGTGACTGCACAACTGCACCCCAGCCTGGGTGACGGAGTAAAACTTTGTCTCAAAAACACAAAATAAAAAAAAATTAAAAAATTGATCTCAGGCTTTAGTCAAACCATTCCAGGAGAAGTTCCGTGGCATTTGTTTTGTTTCTTAGTATCACTGGATTCAGTAAGTCATACATACTCGTATTACATTTCACGTATGTGGCTAAAAGCACGAGTTCATTTCACTGTTTAAAAAAAAGTGAAAAATAAAGCAAAGAAGCATTTCATTTTTTCCTTCACTCAACAATTTTTTTCTGAGTAACTACTACGTTCCAGGCGCTATTACAGGTGATATATCAGGGAATAAAACAGACAAAATTCATGCCTGGTGGAACTTACACACTCCTGAAGCACATTAAAAATGGGCATTTTATTTTATCCTTTGTTATTGTTTTTGGTTAAACTAGATAAATTCATAAAGATCATCTTTTAATTTTGATTAGCCTTATCCAATTTTAAGTCCTCACTATTTCTCAGAACTTTTATTTCTATGCTATTTTAAATTTCTCCTATTCTCATAATACATTTAAATTTCCATTCCTCATACAGATCTTTCTTTTGTCAACCAGAGATACTCCTTTTTAAGGCTTGTGATTTCAGATGAAGTGTTCTTCGACCATTTGTGCGATCCTCTAGCCTACATACTATATTTTCTAAGAATATCTTGTAATATTTACAAGTTCTTTGAAATCTGCTCTGTTAAAATTCATCTTTTCTATTGTTGAGTTCTTCAGATCTTTCATTCCTACCTGTGTTTGGGCCCTAAAATATTGAGAATCTGGCCAATTACCCAGTTTGATGAAAAACTAAACTCACTAATTAATAAAATTTTCCTAGCTTGTCTGAAAGGAAAAAAAAATCTAGTAAAGCAAGAAAGCTAATTCATTTTCGTATTTTCTGATGTTACGTATCTGGGTAATCGGTGACTGTAATATTTAGATATTTGTATTATATCAGGATAAAAGCAAGTAATTAATGACTCTCTAACACATAATAAAAGATAGCGGATTAGACACAGAGCACAAATACAGACATCAACCATATAGAAAAAAAAGAGAAACTAAACAGTGAAAAAAAATTTCCTAAGAATGCATTCACCTAACATCAGCCACAAAATTACAGTGAATAAAGAAATGAGAAATACTGTGATAATTTCACTGTCATAATTTTAATTTTCATTAAATATGTTGAAAAAATTTGCAGGAGGAAAAAAGTGAGATAAAGGAGAAAACATCTCCTAAGTGTAGCTGTGTTTCTAGATGGCTGCCAGTAAGTCAACTTCCTAGGGAAATTTTTCATGTACTTAGGAGAATCTAAATAATAATCTTCTTTAAAAAGATGATAGTCTAGGTTAAGAGAAAGCAATGTTTTATTTTCCAGAATCCTTGAAATTAAGCATGGGTTCTATTCTGGAACGGTGAAATGTCTGGACTGGAGAGGGCTCGTGCTAATGCTGACCACAACCATCTGCCCAGGAAACATACCGCCCCTCCTTCAGTCCTGCTCTAGAAGGAGAAGGATATGACTGGACAGAGGTCATCAGTGGCTACTGATTGGGAGCTACAAAAGATGGAGTTATTTTGGAAGATCCCGATATACAGGAGGTGATATCTTGTCAACCCTAACATTTTTCCTACTTCATTTTTTGGGAGAGATGAAGGACTTTATAAAAATCTCTCTAGTGGCTGGGCGCGGTGGCTCACGCCTGCAATCCCAGCAGTTTGGGAGGCCGAGGTGGGTGGATCACAAGGTCAGGAGTTCAAGACCATACTGTCCAACATGGTGCCCCGTCTCTGCTAAAAAATACAAAAATTAGCCGGACACGGTGGTTCATGCCTGTAATCCCAGCTACTTGGGAGGCTGTGGTAAACGAATTGCTTGAACAGGGACCCAGAAGGTGGAGGATGCAGTGAGCCGAGATCCTGCCTCTGCACTCCAGCCTGGGCTACAGAGCAAGACTCCTTCTCAAAAAAAAAAGAAACTCTCTAGATTTTTTGTGTGTAATATTGTTTGTGTATTATTTAAATATGGTTACCAAAAAAAAAAAAAAGCCCTCAAAGGTGAACCAACAAATTGTTGGAGTTAAGCTAAAAAAAAAAAAAAATCAACCTATCTCTAGAATTCTATTGAGACATTGCAAAAATGAGACAGACCAATTACTAGACAGACAATTTATGTTACACGATTACATTTAAACTTCATTTTTCATGTGTCTGAAATTCAAGTGTTTGTTTGTTTGTTTTGTTTTGTTTTTGAGACAGAGTCTTGCTCTGTTGCCCAGGCTGGAGTGCAATGCTGCAGTCTTGGCTCACTGCAACCTCTGCCTCCTCGGTTCAAGCGACTCTCCCTGCCTCAGCCTCCTGGGTAGATGGGATTACAGGTACCAGCCACCATGCCTGGCTAATTTTTGTATTTTTAGTAGAGAGGGGGTTTCACCATGTTGGCCAGGCTGGTCTCAAACTCCTGACCTCAGAAGATTCACTCGCCTTGGCCTCCTAAAGTGATGAGATTACAGGTGTGAGCCACTGCACCTAGTCTCAAGTTTCACACCTTATTCATATTTTTCTAAGGCTCAATTTCTCCACAACAAAGCGAGAGGTATTAACTAGGTAATATATATGTTTCTTCCATTTTTAATTAAAGATTTTGTTATCTATGATCTATTGAAACAAATATCTATGACTTACTCTAATCCAGAAAATTATCATGTTAACAGATTCTATTTCAAATTGGAAACACAGAAGAAAAAAATCTGAAGAAATAAATGTGAAAATTGGCAACAAAGTCTTAATTTGTGTTTGATTGTTTCTGTGAAACAATTTTAAATCATCCTAGAAAAAGAGGTAACATGAAATGAACATGCCCAGGTATGTTATTTCTATTATTTCAGTTGGGCCTTAATCTCAGGTAAGTTCATAGTCTCATGATTATACTTCATGTTATATTTCTATTGGCGAAATCAAGGCATTGAAAAAATGCACAACTTGTCCAACTTTACACTGCAAGTAAGCAGCAAAATGGGGTTTTGAGATAAGGGAGGCTGACTCCAGATTCCAAGCTCTTGAAAAGTTCTAAGGAAATATTTTTTATCATATTGTCTTTAAATTTTATATGTCAAAGTCCTAAATCAGTTGACAGTGACGTACATATATCAAATCCAAGTACATTCAATAATCAGAGTTTTATCTAAAAATACACCTCCAAGTTTTCTCATTAGATTAGAGAAGGCTGTTTTGTTTTGTTTTTGCTGGGCTTTTTGTTATCATCCTTTGAAAACTGGGAAAATATATCGCTATTCATAGTTTAAATATAGCACACCAAAAAATACTGAGTAAATCTAACCTTTTCTCTACTTCAAATTATATTTCTTAATGCACTTCTATTTAAAGTAATTTCAAAAACTACTCTTTTCCCCATGGTTAAGATTTTTAATAGTGTTAGAGCATACCTGCAAGTATATACTTACAACTTATAACAAGAAATACGGTATCTCTACTTTTCCACTTGGTCTATGTCTTGGTAATGTAAACATAATTAGGAACTTTGACTATATATTAACATGACAATGAATTGGAAATGGGTGCTGCTAAAGGTTCAATTTATAGAGAAATTGGTGAGAAATGCAGTATTCTGCAATTTACTGAACATGCTTTACCTAATAAATTTCTATGCCCTTCTAATGAAATGATTCTTAAGAGCTCTGTGTATGAAAATAATTCATCTTGTGCATTCAAAATGACCCACTGATGGTAAGCAACTTTCTAATACTTTATACTAATACTTATACACGGGATACTAAAAAACGTCAATGGCCAGACACAGTGGCTCACACCTGTAACCCTAGCACTTTGGGAGGCTGAGGCAGGCGGATCACCTGAGGTTGGGAGTTCAACACCAGCTTGACCAACATAGAGAAACCCTGTCTCTACTAAAAATACAAAATTAGCTGGGCGTGGTGGCGCATGCCTCTAATCCTAGCTACTCGGGAGGCTGAGGTAGGAGAATTGCTTGAACCAGGGAGGTGGAGGTTGCAGTGAACTAAGATCACGCCATTACACTCCAGCCTGGACAACAAGAACAAAATTCTGTCTCAAAAAAAAAAAAAGAAAGAAAAAAAAATGAAAAAAAGTCAATGACCAGTGAACCTGTTTTAATTCTGTAAGTTAATTAATCTGAACTGCATGTAAAAGTTTAAGCTAGAATGAACATTACAAATCAAGAACACTGCACGGCAACTGTCAGATCCTCCTGTGTCAATGGTGCCTATAATTGCTGTTGTCAACAGCTGCTTCAAATTGTCAAAAGACCCCAGAAACAATTCAGGAAGGAAAAGTTTTTAAATGGATCCACATTATGGAAAAAACTCTTCCTTTATAGTCACTGTTCATTTCCTGTATTGAAATATGACGTAGAAGCAACTGTAAGCAAGAAATTATGACCTATTTAGGGGCCGTTTAGTAAGACAAACTTTCATTATGTGAAACTTATTTCTTGTAGGCATTTCAGTACCGACATATCACTAAATCTGAGAGTACAACAGCAGTAGAAGCTTTGAGGAAGATCACAATTTTACTATTTATCATGTTCTTTTCCATTCATATACCTGAATCTTATGCATCGTACTTCCCTTCCTGTGTGATAAGCTTATCTGAAGTAGGAAACAATAGTGCATATGAGTCCTCTCTGTTGTGAACATCTCCGAAGCTGGTGATAAAAATACATATTTTATCTTAAATAATCCAAATAAATTTTAATGGTAATAATACTAATTTATGATGCTGATAATTTTTATAAAATACATAATAAAACAATTTTTTTGAACATTGACTTTTCAACCTATATCTTCTTGATATCTGCTTTCTGCTTATTAGAACTTTGTTAAAAGTGGTATAACATTCAATTACATATTTACACCTGTAATAAAAATAAAATATACTTCAAGTCCTTTGCTTTTTTTTTTTTTTTTGAGACACAGTCTAGTTCTGTCACCCAGGCTGGAGTGTGGTGGCACGATCTCGGCTCACTGCAACCTCCGCCTCCCAGGTTCACAGGATTCTCCTGCCTCAGCCTCCTGAGTAGCAGCGACAACAGGCACGCACCACTACGCCCGGCTAATTTTTTTATTTCTAGTAGAGACAGGGTTTCACTATGTTGGTCAGGCTTGTCTCAAACCCCTGACCTCAGGTGATCTGCCCACCTCTGCCTCCCAAAATAATGGTATTACAGGTGTAGGCCACTTCAACTACACCCGGCCTACTTCAACTCTTTACAAAAGTGCTACAAATATACCCATTCTCCCATGACAGGAGAACGACAGCAGCAATATCTTGGAGTACACTGTCATTTCAGACAGTAAAAAGAAAATCATTATAGGAATCACTTTATAATATTTTTGTTAGGATAAAAGAAAATTAAGCAGTAAAGTTCCAAGGAGAACTCTGTGCTCAACATGGTAGAAATATCATTCAAACAGTTTATCCCTGCAGGGAGATTACCTGTAATGCCACCAAGGTCACTGTCAAGTTGTATTAACGGCCGTGTTGAGTATGTCAGTCACATAAGTTAGAGCTACCTTCTTCTTTTTCTACTGCATAATGACCAGCCTTAATGCACACTGACAAATTGAGGTGAGTGAATATGTTTTTCCAAAATATAGATGGAAGGGTTCTATTCCACCACTTTTCTATTTTAATTGTACCAAACACATGGAATGGATATAGTCTGGCAGGAAAGAGGTTTGAAATATTCTACTTTGAAAATTGAACCATTTTTGAAATGGCACTTTGAATCTTAAAGGGAATTATTTGTGGCTGCATTGTGAATTTTCTTTCAAATGCACATTTGCTTACATTGCTGCAAAAGCACGAAAGATTTTTTAAATGCAGAAATGACATCTTTTTATATCGAAAATGTCACTGGAACACAGAGTTAGCAACAGAATGATTTAGTATTCAATAGTTAAGCTCTATTGCAGATTTGTAATTTTCATTTATCAATATTATTCATCATTTACAGAAGAAATGTGAAACTGTAGGCATATTGGCTTTTGAATACATCTACTGACTAGAGTGCAGCCGTCATATTTATGTACTTAGAGTAGAAATAGATTAACACATCTCCTTTACAGGACTTATATTTAAATAGAATAAATCACACCCTGAAAGAATAAATGATATTCTAGTATGTTATAATAAGACTTGCTCATAGGAGACATCTCTATTAAAAATTTATAACTTTAGCCTTAGAATACCAATGTAGTCCTAGTTTTGAGATTAGCAATCTATCATATTATCTGGAAATTTAGCAATTTCAATTCTTAATTTGCTATCAGAACTCAGCACTGATTTCTTTGTTTCACTTATATACTTTAATTCACCAAAACATTATTGAAATGACTGGGAAAGAAAGAAGACTTGAAGAAGCACTTCCCTGCTTACATCAGCTGACCTGGACAATATTTTAAAACTATATTTAGAAAAAGATCAAAAGAGCTGAGTACAGCGACAATTCTCTGTGCCAACTTCCTCTATTACCACTTTTCTTTTTTTCACTTAGTAACTCGACTATAAAATATATGTTAAAAAGAAAAAAGGGAGACAGAATACTCCCAGGACTGCTAGACAGAATTTTAACATGTGAATCTGGTACATAAAATTAGGATACAAGATCAGACAACAATCCATACCTTTCACATGAGACCACCATTTATATTTTGTTAATCTCATTTATGTTTACATAATTTTTGGTGATGACTTGGAACACATATGCATTACAAAGGAGTTCCTCAAATTTGAATTTGAGCACAAACAACAATAATCTAAATTATGAAAGTTAGATTCAAATAAATTCCACTTATAAAGTATGTAAGTAAAAAGTGACAATACACAGAGTGCAAACAAACTCCATTCAGCACACTTACAATTATAACTAGCAATGGGCACAAAATGCAACTAAAATTTATATATAATATTTTAGCTGAGATTTTAAATGTTTAATTGTCATCACTTTTTAAAAGATAACATAGAGTAATTTGCCATTTAAAAAATTCCTCAAAGGTAGATAGCAGAAAGAGGCTGTGGAATCTTCTTGATATGAACACTCAATATTGATCTGTATTTGAAAGACCAGTCATAGTGGCCAAAACTATTTTAGTAGAAGATAACAAAGCTAGTTTCAGAAAATTGGTTGAATGGCTACAACTTTCTGGTTATGTGCTGTCTCTTACTTTGTAGAATATTGGGTAACCTTACACGGATGAAAACTATGTCCTTAAGGCAAAAACTCCCATTTTCACACATTTCTATCTCTCAACATAGAAATGATAAGAGGAAATATGCTAAGTGCTTTACACATATTATTTAATTTTTATAATTATTCTAGTCACGATAACGTAGATAAGCTGAGGCATAGTTTGAAAACTCTAGTGGTGTAATTTCTCACTCTACACTGTTAACCAGTGATTTGCAACTAAGGTAAGCACATTATAACAAGAAAGGGCACCCTGATGAAAATAAAGTTTGGATTTTGGTAAAAAATTGACATTCTTGGGGTTACAAATTCCATTACCAATGTCATTCCTCTCTGCCAAAGAGTTGATTAAAAGATTCTCTATACTAATGAATAGAGTTCTCAATGTAGAAAAGTAGTATGTTTTCTTGGATGACACAAAAATTCTTCAATATTGGAAAATACTTCTTGAAATAATATTATTGTGCCAAATGCTTTAAAATATTTTCAATTTATTTGTTTCTAAATAAGTTAATTTAAAAGGAATTCATAAATCCAGATGCTCCAACTGTTTAACCCTTAAAATTCACATATCTAAGAGCCAGCACACATGATTTTGGCTACTCTGTTGAATTCTATGGGAAATCTCTCTTTGTGGGCCTGCAAAGACCGCAAAACTTGTTTGTCAAAAATAAACAAATAACTAATAAGGTCATATGCACATAATAAATATGCAGAAAATGAGTGTGATATTTGGCTAACACGCTGTTGTCTAAGGCTCAATTTAAGAATCTACAATGAAAGTTTGAACATATTTATTCTATTTAATCTCTGTCTAAGAGTTTAACTTTAGATCAATCACATTCATGATTGACCATTACTAAAATTTTGTTTTCTCTGTTTCAGGCAAATGAATCTTCAAGTTGCCTTAAGAAATTATCTATCATTAATCAACATTTAAAAATGCAGAAACTTCCAGAAATTAGCAAATCCGGTGTTCTCTAGATCCATTTTTAATTTAATAATTTGACTTGAAACAATTAAAATTTCACTCTAGTAATTTCTTTTATAAAACACTGATGAGATAAATGACAAAAGTAAAGTCGTATTTAATGACTTTAGGGTAGCTTGTAGGATAGTGCAGGATTATGTTGTAATTATAAAATCTATTTCCTAGAGCTTCCCCTCAAAAGGCAAAAACCAAAAATCCTTCAAAGCAAAATTTCTTGACTGTAAAAATTTAAAAAGCATAATGATTGTTATTCCTTGTTTTGTGTCATGCACTATTCTTTTCACTTTATATATATTGTTAGTTCATCTAATCTCCAGAAACATGCTGCTTTAGTATTATGTCCATTTTACAGATGAAATGGAGGCAAAGAAGACTTCTCTTGCCCATGGTAAGGAGTAGATCTGGGGTTTGAAGTTACATGATCTGACTCCAGCATCTGCTTTTTAACTATTACACCAACAAAAATCCAATATTTTAATGAAAAATAATTGCTATTTTGATTGCCTTAAGAATGTAGCATCTTGGAACTGCCAAAGTAGATGAGGGTATGTAGGGAGGATCCAGAGTTGAAGAGGACCTTCAGGGTCACTATGATGCCCTGCCCAGAATGCTCTTCACTTCAACATGGAGCAGTAACCGTAACCTCCAGGTCTGTGTACACACTCTGATTTTGGTGATCTCTATGATACACACACATACACACACATATATACACATACATGCACACACACATATATGCACACACATACATATATACACACATACATATAATTATTTAAGGAAGAATATATATGTACAGTTGACCCTTGATTAACACACACAGGTTAGAACTGAGAGTTAGAACTTATACATGAATTTTTTCCATCTCTACCACCCCTGAGACAGCAAGACCAACCCCTCTCTTTCTCTTCTTCCTCAGCCGGCTGCTCAATGTAAAGATGAGGATGAAGACCTTTATGATAATCCTCTTTAACTTAATATTTTCTTTTTTATGATTTTCTTTACCCTAGCCTACTTTCTTGCAGCATATAATACATATCACACACGAAATATGTGTTAATTGATTGTCTATGTTATTGATAGGGCTTCTGGTCAATAGTAGGCTATTAGTAGTCAAGCTTTTGGGGATTCAAAAGTTATATACAAATTTTCAACAGCCTAGGGGGTCAGCCCCCTAACCTCTACATTGTTCAAGGGCCAATTGTATTTTAGCAGAAAACTTGTCTACTTTGCTTCATTTTTGAATAATGCCATGACTTCACTTTGTCTTCTATTTTGATGTCAATCAACATGTACAAGTAGTCGATGCAGACTTACTAAAGTCACTCAATGTAAACAGCCCATATGCTAGGATCCATCTAATGTTTCTGCTAACTTTTAGCTTCCATTTGTTAACATTCTATATGCTACTATTCTTGATAATTTCACATTCTCAATGATGAGTTGGCTGACTTAAGGCTTAAAAGTTCAGTATTTGGTCACATATGACTCTTTTTTTGTTTTGTTTTGCTTTGTTTTTTTGAGACGGAGTCTTGTTCTGTCACCCAAGCTGTAATGCAGTGGTACGATCTCGGCTCACAGCATCCTCTGCTGCCTGGGTTTAATTCCCCTGCCTCAGCCTCCTGAGTAGCTGGGACTACAGGCACACATCACCACGCCTGGCTAATTTTTTTTGTATTTTAGTGGAGATAGGGTTTCACCATGTTGGCCAGGATGATCTCAATCTCCTGACCTCGTGATCTGCCTGCCTCAGCCTCCCAAAGTGTTGGGATTACAGCTGTGAGCCACCGTGCCTGGTCACAACTCTGTTTTTTATTTTAAAATTAAAATAATTTCATGCATTTATATTTGTGTGAATAGACTGTAATATTCATTGTAAGTACTGCAAATTATAAAATCTATTTTCAGCATTTCAGAAAGATTTAAGTATTCTAATTGTACTAAAATGTATCAAGATGTTACCCGAAGCTTTTTATAATGCAATCAATACAATCAGACTCAATCCATAAGTACTTTATATATCTAGAATACAAGCAATTTATCAAACTACATTTGTGTTTTAGGTTGCAACATTTCCATTATGACAAGTGATAATTAAATGACCAAAAGTAAATTGTATTTGACAATCATATATGCAGAATGTTCTACATTCTGCAGCACTATAGTGACAAAAAATAACTCACTGCTATCATTATAGATACCATAACATGATTAAAAGAATTTTAGAACTGTATGTTGAACTGTATGCTCGACATTGGTTAGTAACAGAAAACATTTATAATATTAAAAAAACACATCCTTTAAATCCTTTTTAAAATATATAATTTAAAAGTTAGTTTTAAAGCTATTTCTTTTAATGGAAGAAATGGAAGAAAAACACACACCTACCAGTACCAGTGGTAGGAGTCAAAGTTGAGATGAAGAACATTCACGGAACATGATGAGAAAAGGTAGTCAGAATCTCATTCTAACTCAGTGCCTGTAAAAGACCATTCAGAGTAACGGTCTGTTTTCTATTTATTTGAACACTGGATTCTGGTTGTATTAACCATCACTTGAAATAAGTATACTGGACAACAACAAAATTTTAACAAATACCTTTATTTAAATTATTTTATTTTTCCAAGTGATAGTTAAAATGGTGCATGTGCTGCTCTAAAGAATGTAGTTCTAGCTGGGCGCAGTGGCTTATGCCTGTAATCCCAACACTTTGGGAGGCCAAGGTGGGCAGATCACCTGGGGTCAGGAGTTTGAGACCAGCCCAGCCAACAAGGTGAAATCCCGTCTCTACTAAAAATACAAGAATTAGACAGGCATGGTAGTGCACACCTGTAATCCCAGCTACTCGGAGGCTGAGGCAGGAGAATTATTAGAACCCAGGGGGTGGAGGTTGCAGTGAGATGAAATTGTGCCACTGCATTCCAGACTGGGCGACAGAGCAAGACTGTGTCTCAGAGAAAAGGAAGAAAAAAAGAAAAAAGAGTGTAGTTTTAACGAGACACAGAGGCTCACGTCGGTAATCCCAGCTCTTTGGGAGAGCAAGGCTAGAGGATTGCTTGAACCACAAGTCAAGACAAGCCTGGGCAAAATAACAAGACACCATCCCTATAAAAGTGAAAAAATTAACTGGGTGTGGTGGAATGGGCCTGTAGTCCCAGCTACTCAGGAGGCTGAGATGGGAGGATCACTTAAGTCTAGAAGTTAAAGGCTGAAGTGAGCTAGGATAGCACCATTGAACTCCAGCCTGAGCGATGGTGAGACTCCATCTTTTTTTTCTAAGTAAGAAAAAGAATGTATTTCTAGCTGAGTGTGCAATGAGTAATGAGATCGTCTAGGCTAGATTTGTATACTTTTAAACAAGAGTTGATTACCAAGCAACTATGTACACAGGGTAGCCAGGTAGCTTCCATTAGGACCATTAAGAAGAAACATTCTGGTAGCTACATAATGCCTAGACATCCAGTAAGTTGAAAACAGTAATAAGTCACCATAATTAAATGGATACAGATAATCAGAAACTGCCTGCAAAAATGAAATCTATGCATTATAGAAATGACAATCATTTTAGGAAACAATAATATTAAAATAAATGAATCTTATAGACTGATAGTGAAAAGTAAAACTTAGTGATTTGAATATCATTTTGATTTTCTTATTCCCATCATCACCTGACATTAAAAAGCAGTGGAAAAGATAAAGGCATGATTTAGCTTTTAGTAGACGTCCCCAAAATGGATTTATAAAAGATATAAACTCTTTCCGATATGCTTGAATTTTCAGATATTTACAGAAATAAGTGATCCACATGGCCAGATGCTCATCACAAAACAAATAAAACAATTTACATGAATACTTTGGATAAAGCTTAAACTTCAAACAAGGACAATAAGATGCACCATGTCTCCTAATAAATCATAAATGTGTCTCTCAACGTTGTTTTATCAGTGACAGTATTGTTATTTCATTACTTCACACATGACTCAAACAAGAACCACAATAATTCCTAATTTATACATGGGGGAAAAATCTGAGGAAGAAAAGTAAAATTACTATTAAGGAAAAATGTGTAAGCATTCTCCATCAATTACCTGCATATAAAATAAATTAAAGACTATTGAGAGCAGCTTTTTGTAACTCTATAAGAACTGTGTTTTCTGTGAGACTAAAGCTTTAAAATATGAGACTTGTAAACTTCAGTTTTCCTGTCTGTAAAATGTGTAATAGGAAACAATAAATAGATATTACTATCATGGGTTTATAGAATAGGTATGATCAACATTCTTCAGCCAGTCAGGTAGTATAGCATATGTGGTACAAAAAATAATTTGTTAGTTGAGAGATTAGAAATCCATCAGGAAGTATATCCTGAGCACAAAGGTGGATAAAACTTAATCTCTACATACCAAAGAGCTTACATTTTATCCAACTTTGAACAATACTTTAAAAATTAACTTCAGTGCAACGTAGAAATTGTAAACACCATAAAATAGATCCTCAAAAATATATCTAAAAGTCAGATTGGGAAAGATGACAGCACTGGGAAGAGCCTCACGGTGGAAACACTTTATCAACTATTTTTCCGCCAAGCACTTTCTTCCTATTAATTTAATTTTGACAAATTGAGGTGTTTCTTGATAATGAAATCCAATGTGTGAATATCTACTTCAAAAACCTCAATGCATACATCTTCACTCCTGGCAAAAATCAGGATCTTCCTCAGTCTTCCCTCTACTCTTCTACATATACCTATCACCTCATGACCAATCTCTACATTCAAGCCTCACCAGTCTTTTTCCCTGTCCCTCATGTAGGAATTCATATGTAGTAGTTACCTACAAAATATTCAAGGTTTTTTTCCAGTCATTTCAGGAGACCCTTAAATGAGCAAGGCTCTATAGAAATTGTAATCAAAAGAGTGACAGAATTCATCTGCTAAATTAATTTATCAAGTTAACCAAGGGCCTCGGCTGCATTTAGATTGGGTGACCATAGGCAACAAAACTTGAAGCCCACCTGGGAAGTCAGGAGGAGGTGGTCCAGTAAGAGTCAACTAGAAGACAAGGAAGGGAGTGAAGCGTTTTTGATAAGGGTATGGAGTCTGAGACCCACCCACCTGTGTCCTAATCCTCGTTGGGTGCAGTCCTTCTCTGGCCCTGACTTATATGCACATATCCTTGTCAGTTCACTAGTCCTGGATCACTTAGTTATTCCTTGGAGAAATCTCTTTCTCAAGTGCTCCACATGTCAGCTACAGACAACTAACAAACATTTAGAGTGATGCTTATTGTACATCTGCATTAAGGAATAGAAAAAGCGATTTTTAAAGAAAATATAAACTAACAATACTTGAATTTTTTTTTTTTGAGACGGAGTTTCGCTCTTGTTACCCAGGCTGGAGTGCAATGGCGCGATCTCCACTCACTGCAACCTCCGCCTCCTGGGTTCAGGCAATTCTCCTGCCTCAGCCTCCCGAGTAGCTGGGATTACAGGCACGCGCCACCATGCCCAGCTAATTTTTTGTATTTTTTAGTAGAGACGGGGTTTCACCGTGATGACCGGGATGGTCTCCATCTCTTGACCTCGTGATCCACCCGCCTTGGCCTCCCAAAGTGCTGGGATTACAGGCGTGAGCCACCCGCCTTGGCCTCCCAAGAATACTTGAATCTTTAAGCAGTAATCTTCAAACTTCAGTGAACCTTCTGATCATCTAAACATCATGTTTAAGGTTCTCCCCAGGAAGGTGGTAGTGAGAAATGCACTTTGAAGGAGCACTACAAACCATTCTCAGGCTTACATATGGTAGATTACATTTTGTACATCTAGAAGTTGTTTTCATTATTCCCGCAAAAATTCTACCTGTCTCGTCAGAGTGTGTTGATTAAACATTACTGGTTATGGCAAACTTGAACAATATAATTGTTATTTTATTACAACATCCATATGGCTTCTTACTATTTAAAAAAATTTTGGCCGGGCACAGTGGCTCACACCTGTAATCTCAGGACTTTGGGAGGCTGAGGTGGGCGGATCATGATGTTAGGAGATCGAGACCATCCTGGCCAACATGGAGAAACCCTGTCTCTACTAGAAATCCAAAAATTAGCTGGGTGTGGTGCCGTGAACCTATAGCCCCAGCTACTGGAGAAGCTGAGGCAGGAGAATCACTTGAACCTGGGAGGCGGAGGTTGCAGTGAGCCTAGATCACATGACTGCACTCCAGCCTGGTGACAGAGCAAGAGTCCGTCTCAAAAAAAAAAAAAAAAAAAAAATTATTAAAAGTGGTTCATGTGAGAAACTAACAACCATTTAAAAAACTCTTCCCATGAAAAATAAATTCTGGATTTTCCAACAGTAATTTTAAAACAGAATTTTGGGGTGAAAATTATTTGTAAGCTGCAGTGTGATGGTATTACTGGCAACACAGTGGTATGTTAAGAGTCTGTATTCAAAAGCAAGACACACAGTGACGAGGCACATTCAAGCTCTTCTGTTAGGATCCCGCTCAAGTGTTTTCTCCTTTGTGAAGTATTTCCAGAATCCTCATGTGCGCAGATTGGGCTTTTTATTTCCCGTGTTATAAAAAAATGTAGATAGAGGCCGGGCTCGGTGGCTCACGCCTGTAATCCCAGCACTTTGGGAGGCCGAGGCGGGTGGATCACGAGGTCAAGAGATCGAGACCATCCTGGTCAACATGGTGAAACCCCGTCCCTACTAAAAATACAAAAAAAAAAAAAAAAAAAAATTAGCTGGGCGTGGTGGCGCGTGCCTGTAATTACAGCTACTCAGGAGGCTGAGGCAGGAGAATTGCCTGAACCCAGGAGGCGGAGGTTGCGGTGAGCCGAGATTGTGCCATTGCACTCCAGCCTGGTAACAAGAGCAAAACTCCGTTTCAAAAAAAAAATGTAGAACCAGCATGCAATGAAAATCAAGAACGCTGTTTAACTTAGGAAAGTTCATGTATTAATTAACTGAAAATGACAGTGTTCTATAATAAAAGGAAAGCATTAATGTTTTCAATATCCAAGTTTAGTTCATACCTGACAGAATGTTAGGTAACTGCTACAACCTCATCCTAAAAGAAGCCAATAATTTGAAAACTAGATTGATCTAATTGTACACATTGAGAAGTTGTGCTCAGTGAGCAAAACTCTGCAGATGTGACAGAGATGTAAAGCTAATGGCTACAAGGCTGCAAAAATATTTGCTCATTTATGAACAAATCAACAAATCTGAAGTTTTATTTTCTTGTGGGAGCGAATACAGTAGCATTCAACAAAAAACATATTGTAGCTTTTTTTCCTTTTAAAATGGACACATTGGATACTGTAACAGATATTAATAGTTTCTATAAACAGCTTCATAAAGTTCTGTAGGGCAATTCACAATAACGTTTCCTAAACCCTACAGGTCTTATCATTTTATTAAATACTCTCTGTAAGTATGAAAGTGTATAAATTTCCTTTAGGTAATGGAAATAAGTTACATTTTTATGACCAATTCAGCATTCTAATAACGAATTGAGATACCTATGCAACCCTCTGTTTCACAGGTAGGAAAGGACAACTGTTTCTTTTACATAATGGCAATATATTCCATTTTACAGTAGGTTCAACATTCTAATAATGATGGAAAGTGTCAAAGAAATGAATGAAGTGCCTTCTAATTTTCTTCCACTTCTCTAAGGCTGGTAAGGGAGCAATCCTGCCACTTCTAATGTGAACAGGTGAATAAATGGATGAAACTATTACTGTGTATGATTTTTTGTTTTGTTTCATGGTTAAGGTAGATTTTTTGGCAACCTTGTTCCAGTTACCAGGAAGCTGTGCCTGCTGGTCATAATGGTGGATCTGTTCATTCCCTATTTCCCTTAACATTTCCCCCCTTTAAAATCGTAAAACAAAATGAAATGTGCTTTGTTTTTTAAAATTGTAAATTTTTTTTCACTTAAAAAAATGCCATATTCCAGAGCATACCTTTCAGATGGTCTTAGGTCATGTCTGTGTGCCAACTGCAGCCCAACGGGGTGGTCAGACTCGCTCAGCAGAGCGGCCCGCTCAGCAGAGCCTAGCAGTTATAATCTGGGAGTGCTGGCCCCACCACCTGCGTGACATTAAGATGATCCACAGCAATCCTGCAAGACTACAGTTTAAGTAGAGCTTCCAACTTGCTTTGGTTGGCATGACCTAATTTTGGCTGGAAAGGTACATTTTCCCCCTCTGGGTTTCACTGACTACACAATGGAGAAAAAATATATATGTTCTTCAAGGGATTCTTACTCTTTCCTTTCTTAAGGAAATTCAGGGAATTTAACAACTGTTGGCCTCTGGCTAATACCCAAACTAAAGTCTTTTTCCAGCTTCGCCTACATCTTGACCCTTCATGCCAAATATTTTAGGCAGTCTATTTATAAAGTTCATCACTTCCCCTGTTACTTCATCTTTAGAAATGTCAATAATTTAGTAAACTGGAATGATGCAGCTGGTCTCATAGATGAAAAAAAGCAAGGTTCTATAGAAGAGATAATTTTCCTGTTTTAACTTAAGAAATTAATTTATTTTCTTCTCCATTCTATAGCTAGAATGGAAATAACAGCAATGTTCTGTATTTGCTTCACCCTAGTGTTTAAAGATGTTTCAAAGTTGTTGAGATTTTGCATGTTCTATTAACATGTTCTTAACGCTGACTATACATTTCAATCACTTGAGACACTTTTTAAAAACACTGATACCCAGACCCATTCCGGACCAATGAAATCAGTATCGCTGGACCAGTTTCCCCAACATTTTTACTTGTTAAAAGCCCTCCAGGAGACTCAAATGTGAAGCCAAATCTGAAATGAATCATATTAAAACTCTTAGAAACATAACCACCACAACACAGGTATGTTGTTGCATTATCTCCCTTGGATATAATATGTTATTGAAATTTACTAGTCTGTCCAGTTATGAGCTAATTCACCTGAGTGAGTTTCTCAGCTATTGTACGATGTCAGAGGAAAAAGAATTCGGCTGGACAACCTCGCTGACTCTTAATAGATTTGTAAGTTACAATCATAGAAAGCTTTGCCTTTCTGAGACAACAGTCCTGATAAATATGCCCCCTTTCTGCAGGACCAGTATTGGGAAATTTCAAGGGCTTGAAAATTAATCATTTTTTTCTAGATCATATTGACTCTTTGGAGGGTTTCCAGTTGTATTTAAAAAAATATAAATTTCACCTTGTGATATTTACTGACTTGCAAATCTCTAATATTATGCTAATTAAATTCAATGCTGTATACTTAATTTACTCAAGGTGATAATTTTCTAATTGCCTGTGTGATGTTAATGTATTATCTATTTGAGATCAAATTCACTACATTTAGTGATTTCCGAAAAAGTCAACCCATCAGACCAAAGCTCTCAGTCTTTCCTAACTAATTTATTTCTCTACCTTGGTCACTGGGAAATGGTATTAGTAAGCAGCGCAACCCAGTTCCTCCACCTCCCTCCATATGAAGCAGGCCTTTTTTCATTAAGTACCTGGTCTGTGAAGGTAATGTTATCTAACAGCTGCGACCAAAAGGTAGACAGACTTGGAATTTTGTTCCGTTATGCAACTGAAATCTTTAATCTCACCCCTTACATAAAACTTTATGTGGGGAGGCTGAGGCGGGTGGATCACGAGGTGAAGAGGTCGAGACCATCCTGGTCAACATGGTGAAACCCCATCTCTACTAAAAATACAAAAAAATTAGCTGGGCATGGTGGCGCGTGCCTGTAATCCCAGCTACTCAGGAGGCTAAGGCAGGAGAACTGCCTGAACCCAGGAGGCAGAGGTTGCGGTGAGCCGAGATCGCGCCATTGCACTCCAGCCTGGGTAACAAGAGCGAAACTCCGTCTAAAAAAAAAAAAAAAACTTTACGTGGTTCATTTTATGGTAAGGCTTCCTATGAAATAATAAAAACATTTTTTCTTATAGAACTAGCATCTTTATTTTCCTGTGATGTCTTGCCTTTTCTGTCTTCTGTCACACACACACACACACACACACACACACAGATTCGTGTATATGTTTGTTTGGCAACATAGGAGGGACAAGTTCAGTTTCTCGGAGTCTATGTGTCTTGTAAGATCTTGGTTTGCCATGTTTATAAATTCATTCCCTTCGTTCTTTTAAAATATATAAAATGTTTTCCCCATGGTGTGATATCCCTCGAGTACTTGTCTTTCTTTTTTTTTAAATTTTATTATTTTATTTTTTTATTGCATTTTAGGTTTTGGGGTACATGTGAAGAACATGCAAGATTGTTGCATAGGTACACACATGGCAGTGTAATTTGCTGCCTTCCTCCCCTTCACCTATATCTGGCATTTCTCCCCATGTAGGGACATGGATGAACCTGGAAACTTGTCTTTCTTTAGTTTTGCTCTTTTAGAAGAAGAAGGAAAAAAAAAAAAACTGAGGAATGCCCTTTAAAGTTTTTTTAAAAAATTACTTTGTAAGAGATGTGAGTTAAGCCTCCACTATACTAAGTATTCTTGGGTAGCTCCCTGTTGGGCCCTTCTCACTTATTCATAACTTGTCCCATATTCCTGTCAAAACAGTGGGCTGCAGGCGAGGACCTGGTCAGGCCATCCTTCCTTTCAGCTGTGTCTAGGAAACAGGGCAGCAGTGGGAGTTGAGGAGGAGTATGTCCTCCCAGTTACCTCGAGATCCAAAACAGTGAGGTTTCTATGGCATACCAGAGAACGGAAAGAAGATTAGGTTGGCACTTCCTACTTCTGGTACCATCTTCGCAGCTTCATCAGGTGCCCCCAATTTCCACAGAACCTAAAGTCCTCGGCAAAACCCGCACATCTTTTCTAAATGGGAAAGCAAAGTTGAGAATATGGCAGGCCATATGAAAAACATATGAAAGTCTGTTACGCTTTCAGAGGGGAGACCAGCCTCTGAAATTTCATTTTCTGGAGTACTGCCAGCATTTGACTCACATGAAACTCACTTTAGGCATCCTTGACAAGAGATCGGCCTGACTGGTCATCTCCCAAAAGAGCTGAATAGTCTATCAATTAAGCATTTACCTCACTTACAACATACCTGCAGTATAGTGTTTATCACATTATATTTATAATTGCACTTTGCATATTCATCTCCTTCACCAGACTGAATTCCTCAATAACAGTTTCCATCTCTCCCTTTTATATCCCTAATTAAACACTCCCATGAAACACTTAGTGATAAGTTGACTGCTGGGTTAATAAATTTATACAGTTGATATCCATCCAAGTGTTGGGCTATAGCAGTAGATATTTGATTGGCAGAGCCAAAGGTAGTTTTCAAGTTATAGGTTTGTTTGTTTCTGAACTGTAAGAATGCATGGATTTGTATGCCCAAGTACAAGATTCACTATTTTGAAATATACAACACATTATTATTAACTATAGTCAACACGCTGTGCAACGGAATACCAGAACTTACTCCTCCTCCTGTCTAATTGAAACTCTGTACCTTTCAACCAAAGTCTCGTCTCCTCTTTCCCCATCTACTCCAGCCCCCATTTCTGGAAACTGCCTTTCTACTGTCTACATCTGCAAGTTCAACTTTTAACACTACACATACAAATGAGATCGCATAGTATTTGTCTCTCCGTGCATGGCTTATTTCACTCAACATAATATCTTCTAGGTTCATCCATGTGGCAAATGACAGAATTTCCAGGGTTTTTTTTTGTTTTGAGACAGAGTCTTGCTCTATCTCCCAGGTTGGAGTCAAATGGCATGATATTGGCTCACTGCAACCTCTGCCTCCTGGGTTCAAGTGATTCTCCTGCCTCAGCCTCCTAAGTAGCTGGGATTACAGGAGCCCACCACCATGCCCAGATAATTTTTGTATTTTTAGTAGACACGGGTTTCATCAGGTTGGCTAGGCTGGTCTCGAATTTGTGATCTCAGGTGATCCATCCACTTCGGCCTACCAAAGTGCTGGGATTACAGACATAAACCACTGCGCCCGGCTGTTTTTAAGAATTGTTTTAGAGACTAGATTTCACTAT
Source organism: Callithrix jacchus (assembly GCF_049354715.1). Lineage (NCBI taxonomy): Eukaryota > Metazoa > Chordata > Mammalia > Primates > Cebidae > Callithrix > Callithrix jacchus. The sequence goes on along the minus strand of NC_133503.1, from coordinate 121,941,852 downwards.
GTTGCCTAGGCTGGTCTCAAAATCCTGATCTCAAGTGATTCTGTGGCCTTGGTGTCCCGAGTAGTTAGGATTATAGGCAAGAGCCACTGTGCCCAGCTAACATCAGTATTTTAAAAAAATTCCCTGTACAGCCAAGACTCAGAACCACTTATCTAAGCTAACTGTTCCATGAAATCCAATCCTATGACCTTGTCTCTTGGCATATACCAAAGATCAAAACCTATAGCCCAGAGTTTTTAAATGAATTCTGTTTGTGAGAAACTTAGTTGATTTTAGTCTTTGGATGACTAGATTTTTTAAAAAGGCTTTTGAAGTGCAATATTAGCTACATCACAATCTTGTTCAAGGAATATTACTAATAACTTTGTGTAATTATCTTTTATAGAATTAGCCAACAGATACAACTTCCTCCTCAGTCTTAGGGTAAGCCAGGCTTTATAGTGAATAATTATTTCCTGTATATTTACAACTCAAATGGCTATTAATATAAATATTGTGTTTTATAAAGTCTCAAGAGCGGGCTTTACAGTTGGAAGATTCTAAAGAGAATTCAAACAACTTTAGTAAAAAATCACATTAGGAAGTAGGTATAACTGGCCTCAGTGGTTTTGCTGGAATGAGAAGAATAAACACGGAGTGTTACCAATGGCCCTTAATATTGCATAAAGCACACAAACTCCCCTGCCAAAGGGCATCATAAGTGACAGGAAAGTTTTGTCACTGTAATCAATTAATTCCAAATAACACATTGAATAACCAAATCAAGTCACATTTCTAATAAAAAATTTTTAAATACAGAGAGCATAGATTATTTGCATTTGCATGGTAATTCAAACAATCATTTCATTCTCTTCAACAGTGAAACAAAGAGGAAGCAAATGTAGTTACAAACATGAACTGTGGAAATGTGGCAAGGAATCCATGACATTAAAGATATGGTAGCTATTAATTTTGAAGTCTAAAGCTTGTATATTTGGTAACTCAGAAATATCTGAGTCTCATTTGACCTCTGGCCAGCCTTTCTGTCCTCACTTCTAGTCAATAGTAGGGCAATACTTTTACGAAAAGAAACAAGGAAACTGTTTATTAGAAAAAAGAAAGTTCATATTGTTTCTTATGGTAAAAATGCTAAAAATGATACTTTTCCTTTTTCAAAAGGTCTTTTACTGAACCCAGAAAAATTCAGTTAAAAGCTAAAAGCCAAGCATTTGATGAATAAACTTGATAAAACATTATGTAGTTTTCAAATATAATATAACCTTGTTCTAACTCATCAGTAGTTATTTCACATCTAACTCTGGTTTTAAGGTTCTGTTGTTTTCCTTTTTTAACTACAAAAAAAGTTTAGAGGTGTTTTTGAAGTTGAATTCTCTAGAACATCCATCTGCGCTGATGAAATTTACTGAATAACTCCTGAAATCCATTTAATATTCACTTACAGGCTCTGTCATACATCTCACATTTTTAAATTAAAACCATATAAATTACCATGATTCTTGTAAATGAAGGTTAAAAATTAAAACAGCTCAAGAAATGAATAGTGAAGTGGTCACTAGACAGTGATGACATGAAACTAGATTTTCCCATTTCAATTAAAGCTAATATTGTAGCTGGAAAAATATATTTTCACAAATAGTAATAAGACATTGCTTGTGAAAAGATGATTTATCAAGTAGTTGATAATATATGTTTTCCTCACTTCACATTAATAATGTGGAACTATATATCACAGGCCAAGAATTAATTCACTTCTCTTTAAAAACAATACAAACATGCTTACACAAACTTAGTTATAATGTCATTCCAAGATTACTAAATATTTTTTCCCCAAGATGCCAGGCGAAACTGAGATTCAGTAATCAACTCTTTCTTTCTTCTTTCTAACAGATGAGATCATGTATGTGAGATTTTGGCTTAATAGGAAGAGAGTGGACTCTAGACTGACTATCTGGGTTGAGATTCTAGGTCTGCCATTAAGTGGGTAACTTTGGACAAGTTACTTTGTAAATTTTTACCTCAGTTTCTTCATCTAATGGAGATAGTAACTGCCTCTACCTCCTTAAGTTTTGAGGAGTAAATGAATTAATGCAGATAAAGCTTCAGACCCATAGAACAGTGCTCTAGTATCTGGTATGCTCTCAAAAAAATGTTAGCTGTGGTTTCTATTGTCTAAAAGTAATTATAATTAGTAATTCTTTCAAATTAATAATATAAGCTTTTAAACAAGTATCATAAAAAGTTATTACAATTATTAGAGATATTTTGAGTAGTGACGCTGAAGAAAGTAAAAGTGGAATTCCTAAGTCACAGTTGAAAGTATCAATTATATTTATAGAAGATCAGTCCTACTTCCAACCACCAAGCCAGCAAGAATTGAAAACCAACTGGTCAACATATGTCGATGCAGATGGAAAAAGGATACAACTGTCTTTAAATTCCCTAAAGAAAGCTGAGTGGAGAGCCTTCTGGTCACTGCAGTCCAACCTATCATTACGCGTGCGGCAAGACTCTTTGATGGGTTTCTTAGTCTATGAATAATATATATTTTGGGGACAGTGTCACAAAAATAATCTGTCTTTGCTCCAAAAAGACCTATGACTAAGCAAACGCAAAGAAAAAATTACCTCCCAACCACAGAGGAGGGTGGTATCCCCTGTGCTGGAAATCAAGACAACTGGCAAAACTTTAAAAAGTATTTTTGAGATAAAAATGGCCCCACAGTTCATATCCTGGAGAAGGTGGAAAATTTCATGTTTCAAAACTCTTCTTCCTTTAATTTTAAAAAATAAAGCTGTCCGGGGTGGTGGGGGAGCGGAATATCTGATTACCTCTTTATGAGGCATTACTAAATAAAAAAAGCCTACCTTTTTAGAAGATCTGGTATTTACAAGCATTTCACAAGGCAAAACACAATAGCAGATATTCAAGTTTGGTGAATGCTGCTAAGAGGAGTAAGCTCACCCCTAGTGAAATTAGGGATAATATTTACACTTTGAGTGGTATCTATTAAAGATTTTAAAAATTAGCAAATCAGCATAAGTATAACTTAGTTTGCCTCAGGAGTTTTGTCTTGAAAGGATGTTATGTATATTCAAATGGCAGCAAAAGAAACAATTCCGGTTGTTCTCCAAGTCCCTGTGACTGACACCCCTCACCCAATATTGGCAGTAGCTAGTGAGTCTCTCTCCTTTCTTGTAACACACACTGCAGTTCTCCCCCAGCCCTATTGCTGGTACTTTGAGGGGAAGATAGAGAGGCTATGACAACCCACATGATTCAACTAGAACGTTCTTATCAGTTCACCACCTATGATTCTTGGCCTTTTATGCCAAGAGCAAATATTCCAAATCATTCAAAACAAAGCATTTAAATTATTTACAGGCTAGTCACAAAGTAAAGTTATCTGATGTGTAAGATCACAGATAAATTAAAATGCTGGCAGAAAAAAGTGAGCTCCAGAATTGTTCTTTATGATTCCTCTTAAACCTATGTGCTACATTCACATCCTCAAAAACATTATAAAATCAACTTATAATAGGCATGTATACATTATAATATGTGAAATAAAATGAACAAGGACTCCTTTTTCTTTATGAATTAAGAAAATTTACTATAACAATCACGTGACACAACTCTAGAAAGGTAATTGAGCAGTTAATCTATATGATGTGACAACAGTGCCAATGAATTCCAATTGTCAATTATTTTCTTGCTGTAATGGCAAAGTTGTTTCACAAAGGTCTTAATTTATATTTCTTGATTTGTGTATGTGACAATATATCCATTTCATAATCATGTTATGCCTTAAATGTATTTTGTAATTTTTCCCTAGACAGAAATTGGAAACTAGTTTTCCCATACATATATAAAATGCTTAATTTGTACAAACTGTCATTCCTTAATATATTTTCTTACTCTGCATTTTTAGTGCATGTGAATTATAAAACTGATTTAAAAATGTTTCATTTTTCTGAATTTTGAGTTGTTCTCCAAGTCAAAAATTATTTTAAAATCCTAAAACTAGCACTTAAGTACCTTTTAAAGCCTTCGATTCTGGGAGATATTTAAATACCATGGACTGTACACAAAATGTCAATGTGTCCAACATCTATCTGCATATTCAATATATAGTTACTACACATACTTGAAATGTCAAATTCTATTAACTTACTACACTTATTTGTTCAGAAACTGAAGCAACTTCCATTGCTCAATTTTAAATTCACATAGTACCAGAAAATTGATTTTTTCTGAAGATGACAAAAACTGATTTTTTATTTAGAACAGTCAATAGAAATAGAGAAATCTTAGTAAACAAAAATTAATTTCATAAACTAATTATTATGCTTTTAAAACAGGCATGCTTACAAAAGTAAAATGTCACATTATTTTGTGAAAAGATACTGTATCAAGACTGTCTATGGGCTAAGAATGTTTTGGCAGTTAAACTACTTTGGGTTTAACTTAATGGTGTCAAACACTTAAGGAAATCAGTATTATGTATCAAATCAAATAACTGGTATTTATGTCCATATCCTAAGTATTCTATTACATTATATTTTTTAACAATGTTTTGATTTGAGTAGGAAAGTAGGTTTGCTTTTAATATGAGGGAAGATGTGTACTGAAGGATCATTCAGTGAATGTCATAGTTGGAAATGTAATAATTTTATCTAAAAATCCTTGGTTGATTTTGAACAATTCTACTTCAATTTACTCAAATTTAAATATAATACATTTCATAATTAAAGATGTTGGTGAACTTTTAAAATTTCACTTTTAATGGAAAGTAAATATTTGGTCAAAATATGTTTGGAGGAAAGCTTCTGGTCTACGAATATTATAAAAGTTTCTTAGAAATCTCTTAGGGGCTGAGCACAATAAAACTAGGGCAATGCATATATTCTCAGTTACTCTTTAAAAAAACCTGTAAAAGTGACTATAGTGGCATGTTCTGACACATTCTTTTCATAAACCGAACCCTGTTAGTGACAGCAGAACAGATTGTGTGCATCTGCTGGGAATGAGCCAGATGACAGTGGAAAAACGCACATGGATACCTTGGCACAGCAAATAAAAAACGGAGAAAAAAAGACCTGGAAGAGAAAGTGTTCAACTTTAATTGAAACATTCTTTCCAGCATGATGAACATCATCCAACCACCTCTTTTAGCCTGTCAATTTTACATATCAAAATGTGTTTTAAAGGAGTTCTTAGTAAATTAGAGCTGTTTTGTCCTCTCTCAGCACTCAATATTGACTCAGGTTTTGGGTTATTTCTTCAAATTATGGCAAATGTAATAAGCATTAGGGTAGAAAAAGAGGCCAAACCACTCTACCACAGCCTGGTACAAAAACACTAAACTTATAAAAACCCTTTCAGGTTCAAGTCAAATTTTAAATATCTGGGTTAAGTTTTTGAATTTTGTGGGTATTATATTGACAAGTATCAAAGATGCCACAATTCAAATATTCTGCAAATGTGACTATTGTAAATGTTGCTTGTACTCAACAGTGCTACAGTATTTTATTCTATGCTGATCAACCACATATTGTTTAAACAGTTGGCTCAATAGCAGTAGAGCGGACCATACATAAAAACAAATGTGCTTCTATAAATCATATCAAGAAGTTTTTCTCGGATGCTCTGATTACAATGAAAATTTATTCTATACAGTATACAATGCAAATTTTAAACTGAAGATGAAGTTGTTTAATAGATTAGTAGTCTGACTGGAGCAGCTGCAGTCAAAAAAAAATTCTGGTGATTAACAGCCATTTTCCAGTAATCATAACCCTGGAAAGGGCTACTAAGTAGGGGGAGGGGGTTGCAGATGGGAATAATTCTCTAAGCCCATGTGCCTTAGAGGGCTCCATCATCTTCATGCAGACTTATTATTATTATTATTATTATTATTATTTTTAAATTAAAGCTTTTAGAGGCATCCTTGATTGCAGTGTTGGGAGCTGTCCATGCTGTTTTACCATAGGGAAGTCCACTCTGCAAGTATTCCTTGCACTGAGCACTCTTTATCCAGGCATTACAACACAGTTAGAAAAGAAAGCTGAAAAGCAAGGTGCACACTAGAGGGGCATTATCAAAAGCATGAGAACAATTTCAAGTGATTGCAACTCGCCAGGTTGTATAAACTGGGTATGTCTCATCGATATTACCTGACATCCAAAATACAAATTTTTTTGAGAAATTATGTGAACAGAAAAGCCGAACAAAAGGGGGTTCCTGACACCACAAATACTGCCATTTTTAAATCTACATTTTACCTAAATTTGTTTGAGTTATCAAAAGGTGTAATCCTTAGGTAAAATTCTGCATTTTCTATACTTTGTTTTTTTCTCATAGAAATAAAAATACCCAAATTGAGACAAGTTCATTTATTCATCGTCTCAAGGTTGATAAACTATAGTCATAATGAATAAGCCCTCAAATCTAGAGAAAAATAGGACAATAAGGACACCATTTGCTGTTTGTATTTTCTTTTGAAATAAAAAGTGCATTTCATCTTGACGGAAAAATACAATCAATTCATTTATTCAACAAACATCTATAGAATACCTATTATATGCAAGAGTTCTTCTGAAGGAATATAAAGAGCAAAAGAACACCATTCACCATAAATTAATTCCATGTCTACATATAATCAAAGTTGCCCAATAAGAAAAATAAACAAAGTTTATTAATGTGTACTTCAAAAGTGGATAATACTAACAAAAAAATTTAGAATTCTTGGCAAGTCTGGTTTCACTATTAAAACCACCTAATAACTGTACATAAAACACTTCCTCCAAACTGAACTTTCATTAAAACTAAGGAATAATCTATCTGCAATTCAAAACTTTCAGTAAATGACTTTTAAAATTCATGGATGACTTTTAAAATTCATTTTGTTTCTTTAGTTCCATTTCTGGTTCTAAAAATAATATAGTGTTTATTTAATAACATCTAATCTGTGAAAGGTTTTGATTTTCTTGGAGGAAAAAAATATATTGTACTTAGCAATCATTAGAATAGCATAAGAATTAGAGACTTGCTCTGAATGTGACCCAAATTTAATGGACTGAAAGTATTATTGAAAAATAACTTTTAATAAGCATCCCACCAAGAATTACTATCCCACCAAGAATTACGATCATTAGCAGGAATGTAAAATAACTAAAATATAGTGTAATGCTATGATAATAATTTAATACTGATCACTGTGTCTGCATTATGGTTTTATATGTATTATCCTAGTCAATCCTTAAAAAACTTAATAAGAGGTGAGTGATTTTATAATTCCCATTTTACAGATCCTGGAACTGGGGCTTTCTGGTCATTAAAACACCTGCCTAAAACCATGAAACAGAAAATGGGAGGCTGGCTTTTGAACTCAGTTTTGGTTGTTGCTCTTAATCATTACTCTTTATTGTTTATGGACATGTTTTTCTAATAGCATAATATGTATAATCAAAGAAATTACATTAAGTGTGGAAACGTGGTCTCCAAACTCTTTACGTTTGTTTAAATGATCTTTTCTCTCTTGTGAGTATCTTCATCCTTTCATGCTTTATGTGTCTCTCTTTCTGCTCTTCCCCACCGAAGTTCCCCACACTGTACACACACCGTACACACACACACACACACACACACGCACGCACACACCCGCTGGAGTTCTGGCCCAACACTTACTTCATAGAGCAACCTAAAAGGCATAATTTGGTCGAACTTCTCTAAAAACTGTGCCACTTCCTGGGAGTTCATGAAGTTGCTCATGTTCGTCACGAATATACCATCCAGTGATCTAAAGCTGCTGGTGTGTTCCTTACAAAGACTTGATCCTATAGCCCTTGCTGTTCCAAGACCAGTGTCTGCAGCGTTTCAAGATACGGCATTGGGCTGTGATGGACCACATCAGTTTCTCAAGTGTAAGGATATAAGCTAGCATCTAAAACAATTCTGTTGCCCATGTGTAGTCAAAACAAGTTAAAAGCGCACTTGCTTTCACAATACCAAATACTTTGAAGTAAGAAGCAAAGTCAGACAGGACAGAATCCAGAACAATAAAAACGGACGGAAAAACACTGAAGTCAAATTTGTCAGATTTTTTTGAAGCTATAAAATGAGAGAAGCAGAGGGAAAAATCACATAGCGCTCACTCTAAATCAAGCAAGATCAAATAGTCTTGGAAGGGATATTGCCGACTCATTTCAACCAAAGGGTCATAGGGAAACAAATAATGGGTATTGAGTATCTTACTTAGCCTTCCACAAATCTATCAGTGTCATCATGGAAATTTTTTCTTTGTTGTTCATGTAAGGGGAGAGAAATTCAAACATGAGATGAAAGAAAAAAATTGTCAAAATTACTTCCTTTAACCTCTAACCTATAAAGACTCTAAGTGGGCTTCCAATAAATACTAGAAATGGAAAACAAACTCATTTAAAATAGACAAATTTGTTAGACTTCGTTTAGTTAAGAAAAATCATCCAGAATAAATTAGGTCTGCATTTATATAATACCTATTAAAGACATTAATGTTAACTGTAATAGAAGGGTGAAAATATCTTCTTTTTAAACCACATAAACCTCTACTAAAAGACCACCTATAGGCTTCTGAAATATGGATGAAAAGCAGGTACCTTAAAGACGTAATTGTTTTTTTGGTTAACAGAGTTTACAGTTTCCCAAATTCTTGACCAGAGAATCACCTACTATGAGAACCTCTAATAGAGTCAATGTTTTAATCCAGTATAGTTTTATCATATTTAAATAGCAAGATAGTTTATTTTCTATTTTAAAATTTCCATTTCATACACGTGTTTGACAGTTGAAAGTTTACAATATATCTGACAACATTTACCAAGGGGTATAATTCAAATGATCCTACTATTCCAGATAATTTCCAAGAAATAAGGAAATCTCTTATAATAGCCTAATAAAGCACAGTTTTAATCTGAATTTTTAAATAGAATGTGTAATTTTCTAACAAATAAATGTCAAAAATTATTGACTCATATCTATACTAGCATTTAAAAAACAAAGTTTAGCATTTTTTTCCTCCCTTGCTAATGGGCCTTGAAAAAGTGCCAGATATAAGGAATATGCCATTGCGATCATATTCTTATAAGCTGCCTTATACATTTTTAAAGATCTATTTCTTAACAGTTTATTGAAAACACTGCATTCACAGAAAAAGAGGTGCTTAATATTTAAACATAATTAAAATTATTATTCTTATCTATTTAAGTTCAAGAGAAATAAAATTAAATTAGACTTAACTGGTCGTCTAATTTGGTAAATTTTGTATAGGCAATAATTAGTGTAGTGGATTAACGACTAAACTAGCATTTATGGACTATTCGTATACTGTTAAATCAATAATTTAGTTTAAAAATAAAATTAAAACAAATATTTGTTAAGTGCTAACACTTTCTCCTGAAGGCTCTCATTTAATACGTTTCTAAAGGAGAAGGCTAGTTTTAGAAAGGTGTGCTGGCAGTAATCTGATTGCACCTCATACAAATGAGAATTCTACTGATTGAAAGGAGCTAAGGTGGCTAGAAATTATTTTTTAATAGGATTTTTAAAAAATCACATGGGTTAGAGTTGAAAATGTAACTGGTAATTAAATCCTGCTTCCTTACAATTTTTTACTTTATTTTTTAAGGAGAAGCACAAGTTTTTAGACTACAGTTTCAGATAAAAGGATTATTAATGCAGATATTTAGAAGTCAATTTATTTTGCATGATATTAAACACATTACTTATACTGTACCTTTCAAATGAAAAGCATAAACCAAATCTGAAAAGTAACAGCTTATATTTTCTCACTTTGTACTCTGTATTTTGACCTAATAATCATTTAAAGTGTGGGTGTTTATCAATAAAAATTATTGCAGCACCTCACATTGTGGTGGAACGTTGCTATTTCCCGAGATAAGTACAAAAAACCTCAATGCTAATTTGCATCACAAAAATGATCTAACATATCTGGAATATAATGCACAGGCTTCATTGAAAAGAAACCATTCTATTTTTCTTTGTGAAACAAAAAGTACAGATATGTGATTGGGCTTGGTGTGCTGGAGGTAGGGGGTGGGGAAGAGGTCTCATTTTCTATCTCACACCTATTGTTTTATGCGTTCTAAACTGCTATTTGGGAATAAAAAGGAAACATACTGAATCCACTTTGCAGTTAATGTCTTAGTGATTTAAGAGGCAGAATTTTCAAGTTAAAGAAGGGAAACATTATGCTTTTCCTTTCCCAAAGCTATTTCCCAGGAAGAAGGCCCTCTGTTCCTTAGCCTATGTAGGGGGAAAAAAAGGACATTACTTAGGGCTGAAATCACTCCGAGACAGAAGAGGGGAAGTTTATGATGTGGCACTGTGCACTGTATCTGGTCTGCAGCCAGGAAGTTTTCATTTTGTAACTCTGCTGCCAGTACCTGCCCTGCATATTCAGTATTAAAAATACACCAGAGCTCTACCTGAAAAATGGTGGATGTTACAAAGAATTAAAAGAGTTTATTTTTCTTTCTTTATCCTGAGTGTAATTACTGTTTTTAAAAAAGAAAGAGCTGAAACTATAGTAACTGGAGGTTTTCTTTTTCCTTTTTAAACTCCTCAAACTACCTTCCCACAAAGCCATTTAAGTTAAATGGTACATTTACAGACTCACCTACATGAAGGATATAACTTAAAACATCTGCTTAGACACATACACTCTGTTCAGATATAAAAAATGTGGCAAAAATTTTAAAAAATATAGGACCACTATGTTTTTAAAATGCGTGTTCTTCTCCGTGTGTGTTCATTCATTCATGAGATCTTTGACTGCAATTAGGTAGTCGGTCCTATAAAGGCTTCCTTGTGTGACCATAATTTCTCAAAGTAAAATGCTCCAGTGAATATTTCTGCTAAATAATCACATCTTCAAAATTACTTTAAAGAAATTCCAATCCCTCATCTTACATTTAGCAATAATGCCAGTTTTCCATAATAAAACTTGGTTGGACCACCTTATTCAGGGTCAACAATCAATTAGAAGACAAAAAATATAAATCGTGTGTTTATTAAGTAGCAGACAAATTTCTTTGTGTCAATGTATTTATATTAGTTAATCTATTTTGTAATTTTGAAATTAAATATGCATATTTAAGCCAAAGCTGCCTATCTTTGGGCTTTGGGAAATGATGCACATTCTCTTGCTATCCTAACTTGCTGAAAGAATCACAGGTGTGAAAAAAAGACGGGAATAGTTTTTGGCTGTTTTTTTAAAAAAAAAACACTTCACATTCTATTGAAGGACCATATCCACCTCTTCTCTAATCCAGTATGCTAGGGATCCATAGTATCTGACAGCAATTTACATGAATTCTTCATGTGCATCTTAACTATGACAACAAGATACAAGAGGAAAACCAGAGCACCACGTTCTCAAAAGGGACTAATTCAAAGATTAGTTAGTTCCTCCAGTCTGTAAAAACAAGTTTAGCGTACTTAATTTAAATCACTGCTTGAGGACTTGCACTGTCATTCTCCATGAACCCCAACCACTTGCAGGAGGAACGACATTGCTCCATTCATTCCAAATTTACAGCATTAAGAATTAAGAAAGTCTCTATAATGTCTGCATTATTTAAGAGTAATGATTCCTGATGAAATCTGCCTGTAATACTTTTACTGTTCTCACTGCTTGCAGTATCACCAATTTCCTTTTCAATGCACTCAAAAGATTCTCTTCATGTACTTTGAGCTTTGTTTACATTGGCTGTATTTTAAAAATATATACTGAAATATATATACTTGTACAATAAAATGACAATGTACAGCAAATGAATTATGGTGACAATAAATAAATGTTACACTATCACCTGAAGCTAAACCATGAATTTATATAACAGGTATCCCATAATTTCCATATTTAATAGGAATATGGCTTTTTGCAGTAAACATTAAAATAGTATCAAGTACATTGAATAGTCTTTTCTATAATCTTATTTTTACAATGGTATTCGTTGTCATATAGCATTCTTTAATTATTTTTCTTACACAGGCAAAAATAACATAAGAACATCAATGCTATTTTCATATTCTTAAAAGAGAGGGGTAAGGAATGAATGCTTTCAGCACCCTCTATTTTGTTATGCTTCAATATTGTCTGTAAAGTAACATAGCTACTACTAAATTCTTGATTTGAACAAGACCAAAATTATTATAGTGTACTTTACAGTTATTTCATGCATGAATGTTAAAACATACTGAAATTACAGAACTTTCATAGACTTTTTTTTTCAGTATTCAGTGAATACTGAGGTTGTCAATAAGAGCTGCTTTAAATAACTGACAATTTTCTTTGCTCACTAACTATATAGTAGATCATTGCAAATTATTTTCTTTCTCATGCTGCTATTCACTTACATACTGCATATTTGCTTCAATTCTCCAAGGGAAGAAATGTGGCTCTTGTGGGAAAGGTCCACCCCTTTCTACATGTTTGCTTCCTTGAACGAAAGGAACACACCCCCTTACATTCTTTGAAATGTGTCCAACAATTGTAATAGAACTGTATTATTGACTAAATTAGAAAACCTTAAGTAATAGTCACATATTGTTAATATGCTGTGTATTTTGAGTCAGGAGAACTAAATGACACATACACAGATAACAGAAATAAAGTTCAATCTAGTGTCTACACTTGGATGCTTAGAATGTTTGTAAGTATTAGTAGAAGAAACCTGTTAGTGTTTTTGTGTACGTGTGTGTTGTATGACACCTCAGGAAGAGGCCCATAAATGTTACAAGTTTTTGAGGGCATGGGTCTTTCAATATAAGACCCATTAGAGCAATGACCCCTTCCTTTCATAAGTATATTAGAGAAAAAATATTTAGAAGCTTAGGAAGTAGAATCAGAGAGCTGTTTGAAGTCACAAACATGCAAACATATCACAATTCCACATTCATCATTCTAATGGCAGAAAACTCACACCAGAGTTGGTACCCACTAACTTCTACCTCCTCAAAGCAAGCTGCTGGATATTATGCTGTAACAAGACTTCCCATTACGTAGAATAATGTATTTTCTTCCAAGGCAAGTTTTTCTTTTGTTGTTTATTCCACATTTATAATTTTGCATTCATCTTTAATTTCATCTTTTCTAAATATTCTTTTTTTATTCCACTTTTACATAGAAATTTGCAAGTGTAAAGACACAGCAGGCAAAAAACGTATATCTCTTTTAAGATATTTTAGTGTTTAACTGAAATGGATAGTCCTTGTGCAATTTGTTTATCAGGCATTTCAGAATGAACTCAACTATATAATTTCAAGGCCTACAAAATGGAAGCTTTGTTATTTCCCTATGTTTCTCACTTGAAATAACGGTGAATAAAAAGAGTGAATATATAACTGGGACTGGAGATAATAAACTTATTAAAACTTAGTAAGATATTGTTATGGTCAAAGAAGACCCGCAGGCGTGTGCCACAAATCCACTCAGATGAGACATCTCATTCACCAACATTCTCTATCTTATTATAATAATGCACAGAAAATTAAACACATAAATATTCATTTTATGTATCCATAAGATGTAGGCAATGAAAATGCAATGTTTACATTTATGGGTGACTCATTAGTGCTTTATTGTGTGAAACACTAGGAGGCATCAGTTGGGTAAAAAAGGACTTCAATTTTAGAAGAAGCAAGAAATTACTGTAAAGTTGGGTGAGTAAGAAGTTCAGATTTTCAAAATGTTGTTATGTAAACCAAAACTTTATTCTCTGAAATAAATTCTCAAAACATCATATTCTGTTGTAAAGAATAATCTTTACATAGCATTCATGATATATATATATATAATTTGACCAACAAATTTTTATCAAGATATATTTCAGATGTATGGATTCATAACTATGTAATTACACATTTTTATGTAGAATATATTTGGTAACAGAATATCATAATGGATATTGACTACGATGCATTTTCTGCTGAATTACTGAATAACATGAGTGTATGTTTTATTTCCGGCAAATTCTGTTTTGTGCTCTTTACAATGCCTCTGAAAATGTCTAATACATTTAAGCCTTATAATACCTGCTTCATGTAAGCAGACAATTTGATGTCTGTTCATAAAGAAATGATAGAACTTAAAATTTAAAACAATGAAGACATGCATGAAAAGGACATGTTTTCTCTTAACTTCACTGTTGAAAGCCTGTCATTTGAAAACTGAGTTTTCCATTGTTTGAATGGTTCATAATGATGAAGCAACAGGGTCGAAGTATACTTATCTAGCAATCATTTGAAATTGGAGTGTCTTGCCATTCCTCAACAATCAGCTTTTATCTTTGCCCTATCAAAATAACATGTGAACTGTGTAATCTGCCTTTTGTAAGGTGCACAGACTCTGTTGTCCCTCCTGGTTTTGTGAATCACCTCTGTAATCTGGTTTGATTTCCTAAAGATGACAGATCTCGGTGAACAGTCAAGCTTTACTGAGTGCAAGACAGTCCACCCGTCTATGAGATTAAGGTACAGGGTTATGGACGGGGGTCTTAATCACCTATCTTTCCACATGCAGCACACTGATGGAACATCAGTGATTAAATCCTTTCATCATGTCCAGGCAATCACCATATTAGCATAGAATGAATATGTGTATTTTGGTAAGTCTTAGATATTAATTTGTCTGGTATTTTCTCAGATGATGTGCTTTTGAAAAAAGAAGTATAAATTTATTAATAATCTCTTAACAGTCCACCTTGTGCCCATTAATTGCATATTAAATTCTTCTATGTTGCTTTGAATCATGTCCTCAAAACCAGAGTTCTCTTTAATAACTACGCCTTTGTTGTTATGTAGCACAAGTATTGCTGCACAGCTATTTCCCCATTTTTGTCACTTTCTGAGATTTCATGGACTCAAATTATACCACACTTTAGAGTTGAGAAATAAAACCACAAAAAATACTACAATAAACAGAAGAAAGTTTTAAAAGATAATGTTAACATACGCTAAAGAATTACTCAGTGCTGTTCTTTATAAAAGATGTTTAAATACAATAAATTATTTATGAGAAAGATACATTTGTAGTGTTATGAAATTTATTGATTCAGTAAAGTTAGGGCCAAGGAAAATATTTCGGGTATCATTTACCCTAAATTGTGCAAAATGAACATGTTTACAAAAAAGACAAAAGGCAAGGTGCCTCTTGTTGCCTAAGTTTCATGGAGTTATCTAGTGTTAATGTGCTTCTATATTGAAAAGTTAATATCTGTGATTGCAAACTTTTAAAATATGAATAGCTCAGAAAAGGTGAAAAACTGTTTTTATTATAAAGTGCTCATTTGTTATTGAAATAAAAAACAAGTTAACATTTAATAAAACTTACACTTTAATATTATATTTCAATAGATTCCACATGCACAGCAATCAGGATATAAATAGTGTAATTAATTAATGAAGTAAAATGCTATCTTTCTTAAGAAGTCTGAAAAACATGTCAAACATTCCAAAGCTGTGTGAATTATATTAATAAAAATAGTAGAGTTTTATAAAATTTAGTAACACTTGAATTAAAGATAACAGCCACCTACTGTCTCCTTGACGGGAGAACCAAATTTTAAGCAAATGTTATGTTTAAAGACTGCTTTGGTGAAAACTTTTAGAATTGAGTTAGTAGCTGACTACATAGCTAAATGTACTTTTCTACAAATAGAATGAGATATTTGATTTAAAATATTTCTTTCCTCTTGAAATAGGATGTTAGATAAGGACATCTCATTTTACCTATCAAGTTCTCAATCTTGCTTTAGAACTACTTCTTTTAACTTAAATAATTTCATACACACACTGGAAGACAACACTATGGCTTATTAACTGCATTATCTTTAATTGAAACTGATGGAGAAACAAAAATACTGCTTATAACATATTCATACATAGTTTTAAAGACTACAAAATTGACATTATTTTTTAAAATTAAATAAGATGTTTTAGTTTCAAATTAGAGATTGTTGATCTATTTAAAGCTAAAATTGGTATGCAATGCGAGGTTAAATAGGGTTTACAGGTGGTCACATTTCCACGTCCTACCAAGTCTCTAGGGATTGGAGTTATTATATTCCACATAAACATCTTTACTCTGCAACCACAATTCCATTGCAAGGTGCCAGTGAAAAGTAGGCTGGTCACTTTTTTTTTTTTTTGGACTGATATAATGAGGTGGCTGGAGTTTCCTTTATAGCACTAAGAAAATATATGCAGTCACCACCAAGTATTTCATAAGACAGTTACGTTAGTTTCAGATTCACAATAGTAAAACGCACTTTGTGTCAAAGCAATTCTCCACTGAGGACCGGTTAAGGAACTGGCAGAGAGCCCAATTCTACTTATTATATTGTCGGCATTTACATATAAAGTATTTTATACAAAAGACATGCATTCCTATAATGTGACAAAAAAAAAAAAAAAGCCTTTCTCCGAAGAATGATAACTACTTAACTACTGGACTTTGAATAGCCAGAAATGAATCATATATAAAATTTCCTTTAAAAATCAATAGCCATGTTTAGGGAAGGAGATAACATTAGCATTAAATTTAAATACTTGCATAATCTTTAACAATACAATGAACAATGTGCTGCATGTATATATACTTTCTTTGTGCCAAACTTCATCATTGAGTTTGGTAACTTTCATTCCAAGTCAAAAGAGAAGGCAATTTAAGTGACTTAACCTTGCTTGCTTTTAAACAGCTATATATTTGACTTGACCTGAACAGCAATCCATATGCTGAAATCGAGCGTGAATTGTGAAATGTGTAGACTACCATGGCAAGGATATTACTTTTTGTCCACACCAATTAAGAAGCCCTCTGTCAAGCCAGCACTTTAGTGAAGGAAGAAAATGCACAAAGGTATACTCTGACAGCCATGCTTTAGCTCAAACTAATCCCAAGAATTAGTGGCTCAGAAGCATAACCCAGGGCAAATCAGTGTCTTTGGGGGGACTCATGGGAGCATCTTTCCACAGTGAACTAACTGCTAAATCTTAAGACATCTACTTCAAGGTCACAGAACATGCTGTGAAATATTAAAATCCACCAGGTTCCACACGCTCCACCATATCAGACATGCTAATGACGTGAACTAACTTCATGAAACTTTAAACACACTGGTGTGATAGGAACGAGTCAGGAGTGATTTCAATAGCTGATGGCAAACCGATACGACTATCTAAAAAGTTACTTTTAGCAACAAACAAGGAAATCATGGAATCTAACGAAAAGAATGCACAACGAGCCTCAACTTCAGCCTTCAAAAAAAAAAAAGAGGCACAGGGATAGATAGACATAGTGCCATGGAATATATTGATGCAGATTTTAGAGACAATACCGGGGTTTTCTATTTCCTCGAGAAATGTCAGGGGTACTTACATGAAGGAAGACCCGATCAGATTAGTCCTTGGGATATTTTCCTTTCTTAAGAGAGAGAGAAAGAGAAAAAAAAAATAACAATAATCTTTACTTCGTCCAGCGTTGAAGTGCTTCTCCACCTGATTCAAACATGCAGCCACGGCGACCCACACAGAACCTTCAAAGTCAATCCAATAGCAGCCCGAAGATGTCTGGGTGTACGCGTGTGCTCAAGTGTCTGTGACTGCGAGCAGAGCGAGCGGAGTGCTGCTGGAGACGATGTGTGCGTGTGTGCGCGCGCGAGAGGAGCGCGCGCAAGGGGGGGCGCGGGGCCGCGCATTCGCGCGCGCGCCAAGGCCGCTCCGAAGAGGAGGAGGAGGAGGAGGAAGAAGGAGGAGGAAGAGGAGGAGGAGGAAGAGGAGGAGGAGGAGGAGGAGGAGAAAGTGGCTCTCAGCGGCCGGTCGGATTAAAAGTAACCAGACTCGTCCAGAAAACTGCGTCCAGGAAGGAAGTGACAGAAGACGAATGGGAAAAGGAGAACAGCTTACAGCGTTTGAAACATCGCGTAAAAAGACTGGAGGTGGTGGGGGCGGGGGGATGGAAGGATACTGGGAGGGGAGGCGGGGGTGGCAGAGAAGACGGAGCACGCAGGGTTGGGGTTCTAAGCAGCACGTCCGATGAAGTGTCTTTTGCCTCCTTTTCCCCCCCCTTTATTTAATTTTGTCCTTGCCTTTGCTTCTCGCTGCCTTTTTCTCTCCGTCTCTCTCTCTCTCCCCCACAATCCCAAACCGTTGACTCTCTCCTCGCGAGCTGGAGAAATCATCAGTTTCACTCTTGCAAAAGGGGGGCGGGACTAGACCTCGGAGCCTTTTAATAAAACAAACATACAGCAGCTCCCTCCTCACCCCTCCAGTCTCAACTAGATTGATAAATTACTCCACTACACTACTTTAATTATGTATATGGTATGCAGAATAAATCACTGAACATCAGTACCTCAATCAAGCACTTTTAAATGATAATTGCATCTTGGTGAATCAATCTTTCCATTCCTGACATTTTGCTAATTTTAGTTTTACGGTGGGGTAATAGCACATGCCATACGCAAACCTAATGACAATTCTTTATTGCACAAAATGAAGACAACACGGCGAGCGGCGGCTCCCTGCTCCTCTCCCGGCGCCTCTGCGGAGGACGCTCGGAGAGAACCTCGTCTCCCGCTGCCGCGCGCTCGCTCCCGGAGGACGCTGCGAGCCTGCCAGCAGGGAAGTCCTTCTAAAGTCGGGATCTTTCCTCTGACCAATAGGAACGCGACCCTAATAGTTGCTCTTGTGACTTTTCCCCCTTTTGGACACGCGTTAGCCACTTCTCTCTTCCACCGGTCGGTGCGCTCCTCAGTTACTCACGCGTAAAAGCCACGGTCCAGGATGTCTGCAGCACTAGATTCCAGCGTGCTTTTCCTGCACGCCCAGAAGTCGCGGTTTTCACCCTGAGAGGTTGGAGCGCTAGAAAGCGAGCCGAAAGGTTTCTCTAATGCTAGTAATGTACGAAATAATAAAATAATTACCGGTATCTGAGATCTCGACTTCATCGCGGGGCCATGAACTTTCTAATCAGTTTGGAAATATTTACCGAGGCAGCAGCTTCCTCGGAGATTCCGCCCCACCTCCTTCCCACTCTATCTCTTCCACACCTTACTGGACTTCATCCAGGTCATTAACATGTAAACCAAACCAACTTCCCAAATGCATTAGGCTACCCTAGCCGATAGCTGATGACTTCACTTATCCTGAAGAGTTTCAGCTGCACAGGAAGCAGAAATAGAGACTGATAAGGGAGGATACTTACGTTAAGGTTAAAGCATGCTAAACACTTTTCCTTACCAAAAAATAGGTTTTAATATTTAGGAAAGGCTACTAGAGATTGGGCACCTCCCGCCCTAACCAACTATTAATGTATACCACACCCAATAAAGCCAAAGATAAAAATACATCAACTAGTATAGAATCATGAAAAGACAGGATTGCATGCCAGTAGAATTACAGATTACATAAAATGTTTAAATCAAATTAATTAAAAAAAATATTGTGAAAGCAAGAAGAGAAAATTCATAGAACATGGAATGTATGAGCATAGACAATAGGAGTATATTGAAACATCTAGCTAACTGAAGATATTCCCTCACTTTAGAAAATTCCTTTTAGCACTGTGTTTAACCCAATGGCTAGTTGTAGTTCCTGTAAAGTTTAGCAATATGCCTTCAGACGACTATTTTTATGTATGAGGACAGTATGGTTCAAAAAGCCTCCTGCTTCAATGTAGGAGGTATTTGATGTGAGTACCTTTCCTTGGAAGAGTGGGCTCAACATTTAGGCAACGGTCCCAAGGCTTCACTTGAAAGGGGAAGGTTGATTTTTATAGGCAAGTACAACTACATCTGAACAATCTTCAAGCTTCCAGCTCATCATTGTGACTATCAGCACAGCTAAGAAGATTCCCTCCCTTTTATTATAGGAATGCAGCACAAACTGTCACAAAGCAAAACCCATCTGAAATAGTAGTATTTCTTGTAGATGAGCATCTGCAATGTATTTTGTTTGCCAGTTTGTTTTTCAAATGGTGAGTTTGCCATTACCATGAATTCATTTTAATAATATGGCAGACAGCCTCTGTATCAGTTTCCATTCAAAGTACAACTTCTCTGAAAATCCAAAAATTTAAAGGGCAAAGATATTTGGAATACTAAGATATGTCTATATATGGTGGTAAAAATAAAATTAATTTTCTTCAAGATTCACAAAGGTCCTGAAAAAGCAAAGCATTCAAAGGATCATCTAAATTTATTGCCATGACACCTAAAATTAACGCAGTGAATTACAGCTGTCTATTTGACATGAGCAAACACATAGCTAATGCATGAATTTCAGCCATGCTATTTTTGATGAATTATAGAGGGTATTTCTATTTCCCACAGTGCACTTCAGTTTTAGATTTGTTTCCTTTCAAAAAGAAATTATTTTATCTTTTCATATTTTAAATAATTATTTAATGATAAACATAAACTCATAATTTTCAATGATAGTGCAAGCATTCAAAAATAAGTATAACCCCACACTGGATAATTTGAAAATAATTTGGATCTGGAAAGTATCACAGGTGGCCTTTTAAAATATAGGATTTTCCCCTCAGCAGATTTAGCTTCTTAATTATGTGTGACCTAAGTTAATATTACCATTAGTTTTCTTCCCATGAGTCTTCAGAGTTGAAGCAGAAGAGAAAAGGTATGAAGAAATATACAATAGAAAATCACCTGAGATTTAAAATTATGCATGAGTAATCCACAAATTAGTTAATCCAGAGTGTGCTTTGTATTCTTTAAATACTTCTGGACTTTTGTTTTCTATTTTAGTTTTAGTTTTTTTTAAAACTAAAATCATCCTGATCCTTGCCATCTACTGGTACTTAGGATTGGACTATTTTCTCATGTAGGGAGGAGCTTGTACTAGGTGTCAAGAGACCTGGATTCTCTATTTAGTTCAAAATTTTTGCCATTCTAAGGGATTCGTTCTTTCTAGGCTTCAGTTTACTTATGTGTTAAATGAGTTCTCTAACCTCTTCCAGTTCTATGATTGGAAAACAGAAATGTTTCTACCCTTTAAGCCAATTGCAAGGTAGGGTCTATCCAGTGAAATAATTGGTGACATTTCCTTTCAAAGAAAATTATGTCTGGGATTGATGTACTATTGGACCAGCTTTTTTTCTAATCCCAAATATTTCCTTCATTAAGTAATAAATGTTTTATCGTGAATGTAAATATACAGCCACTTGTTTTTTCCTCAAAAGAATTATGTGTAGCAATATATTTAATTAAAGTGCCATAGAAGTTACAGAGAGCATGCTCCTCTGGATTTTAACTCCAGGAAAAGCTAATATTGCAATTTCTGTTCAGAGCAGCATACCATCTTACTCCATCCTCCTCTCTTCACTACTTCCCCACATTAAAGCAGCAGTCCACTAAAGCCCTGTGCACTGGGTCTGCCTGCTTTTAAGCCTGGCCCACGCTGGGTGTAGCTCTTGAAGTGAGCTTTAAAAAATTATTTTAAAGTGAACTGGGGCGGTTGCCACAGCAACCCACCCTGAGAAGAAGAAAGGCTATAGATTAATCTACCCCTTAAGATTATTCAACTGTATAGTATTTGTTCCTCAGCCAGAATACTTTTAACACAAACATGATAAGTGAACATGGTAGTTTAGAAAATTCTAAAAAGTAGTAAGACACAAATTCCAATTGCATTACATGTTTTAATCTTTGTCTAGTTACAGTTTTGATGATATACAAGACTTCCCATGAAACAGAATAATTGTATAAGATACAGTACTTGCAAAAGTAGGCCCTGAAAGGCGACGTGATCTTAAAGCAAAATCGTGTGTCATTGCTTATAATATAAAGTGTATAGTGGTCATTAAACTCTTTATTACTGTTACAAACATCTATGTAATACCTAAGATCAAGGAGTTTGGCAGTTTTACCTTTATGGTAACTTTGTGGTAAATGATAAAACAAATGTGAACACTTACCACATACACTTCTTTACTGCCACACTCATTTGCCTTCCGTTCTCTACTTCATCTCTTCATAGAAGTTACTTCACAGTTTGCAACTCTTCTTTGGCACCTGAAAATGTGGAAGTTCAAAAAAGTATATAGTATTTTGTCAGTGCTGATATTAAAGTGCTTTCAAATAGATTTATTTCTAAAACTTCTAATCTGAAGTAACAATATTCTGATATTAAAATGTTTTGAATATAATTGAAATTGTCATTAATTGTGATAATCTTTAATATAAATAGTGCCAAATATCTAAATTTCAAAAATTCACTAGGTGCAGCATTAACCCAAGCAGAATACGCAGCATATGAACTGTTTGCGATTGAGAATTTGCAGTATACCAAGGATTTGTTATTTCACGACAAGGTTTACACATATCTAAGGATTCTATATTTATCTTTATTTCTGTACCTTCAGTTTTGTATCTGATAGAGAATTACAGAAGAAAGTCAAATCCATTATATCCCAAGCTAACACAATTTGTCAAATTGGGAAATGTTTGCAATGCAGTTGAGGATGCTGAAAGGGCTTATTTTATGCATTGCCTAAAGGCCAATTTTAAATACTTTGGGATTAGTGATGTGTATTCAGTACAGTTTATAAATTCTATTACCAATAATACCTTATTCTTCCAAGCAGTGTTTAACTGTACTGAGCAGAGACACATGCTCCTGTGTTCTGATTTCTGTTTTAGCCTGGCTTTCCATGACTTTGTGCACACAAATGAACCTTTCCTTGGCTTCAGACTGAGACTAGTCCCAGAAAGAGAATCAGCCTTGAGACATATCAGACCAGGTTGGTCAGTATCTATTTTCCCATTTGTAATAGAAGGAGGACTTTTCATAGGGAAGAATCACTTATAAAGCATCCACTTTTGGGTTGACTTCTCTGAGGTTTATTTTTATTTTAAGTTGCTTCAGAGTTAAAGAAAGATGAAGAATTTTGGCCAGTTTTACTTTACGGGTGTTAATTGAGTTTAATCTTTTAGGCTTAGGCCCACAGTGAATGAGGCCAAACTTGGTCTTGTAGTCACTACAAGTGATCTGGTGAATTCTCTTTCTTCAAGTTGTACTTCATTTTACAGTCTATTAAGTGAGAATCATAATACACATCTCCCAGGGCCTATTACCTCACGGAAATGAAATCTTCATGAAATAACATCTGAAATGTATGGTAAGGTTTTTAAAAAATGTCATTACAAATTATGATATATTTATTCCTTTTCCTGTAATCAGTATGTCCAAATAAGGGTTGATCAGTAATTTGCTTGCAAGTGTGTGACTGATTCAGAAATACCCACATGCATGACTAAATTTAATGCGACTTTACCTTTACTTACAAAATTGTTAAATGTTGTTCATTGTAACATTGATTCTATCCCATTTCTTGAAATATCACAGAAATCTTCAATTCAAGGAATGGATTTTCACACTTCCCCTTTTAACTGTTTCTTTTAGATACCTTACTGTGTGTGTGCTTTTTCATTTAAAAAAATCTTTACCCGGGGACAGGGTGGAAGTGAGGATTAAAAATCTCGTCCTGCGTTTTGGTGCCCACTTCTTTGTTTGGAAAGCAGAGCGCTGGGACTCAATCCGGGCGGCTCTCAAAAATCCAGACGAGGGACGCCTCTGGTTTCAGCAACTCAGTCGGCTGAGTTATTGATTGCAGGCAGCAACAATCCCTCCGGTTGATTTGCGTGAAAAGTGAATCCGCGCTAGCTGGGCGTTCAGCAGAGGCGCAACAGCCGCAACGCCATCCAATTATTGCCGATCCTCCCCTCCAACACTGCTCTCATCACCTATATACTCTTTTCTCTGCCCGTCTCTACTTCCCCCCACCCACTTTTCTCCCGGGCCGACGGAGCTGAAGGGGCGGGGGTTCCTTCCTTGGAGTGTTTCTAGAGCTCGGAGGCTGCTAGTAGGGGGTGAGTGCGCCACGTGCGTGCGCCACGGGCGAGCAGAAGGCAGGCTCGGGGCCCTCCTGGACCTGGGTGCGACGAGGGGGCGGCCACGCTGGTTTCGCGTGGGGAAGAAAGCGGGTGTGCCGACTTGTATTTAGTTGGGGGTTGGGGACTTTATGGCTGGGGGAAAAGCGTCCGGTGGTTTGTTGGTAAAGAGGGTGCGTGGTGGGCTCTGGGGAATGGAGGAAGGCGCAACGGCTGTGGGTGGACTGCGGAAACGGGCGGTGACAGTGCCGGGGTAGTTGTCCTGCTGGTCTGCTTTTGGGATCCTGGAATAAAGAAAGGCGATCCCAAAGAGCTGGGGATGGGCTCCGAGCGACCCACGAAAATGCAAGGGCCCAGTAAAATGAACCCACCCATTAACAGTGCACAAAGCGCTGGCACACGGTCCGCGTCTGGTGACGCAGGCTGCCCGAAGCGCTCCAACCATTTTGCAAGCCTGGGAGAGCAAGAGGGGCTCTGTACGTAAGTCTAGCCGCCGCCCCTGTCCGGCTCTGGCCAGCCGTTTTTCACCTGACAGACCAATAGGAAAGAGCACGCGCCCCAAACTGGATTTTGTAGTCTGAGTTCTCAGCATCTAAGGAATTATTTAAAAAAAAAAAAAAAAAAAAAAAAAAAGCCAAATCCTAGCTGTATTAAGCTAACTCATGTGCGAGTTTTGGCTAGGAAAAGGCCACAAAGTAGAGCAAGAAGTAGCGTATTCAGGATAAAACACACACTCTAAAGACAAAACAGAAAACTTCCTTTCTCCTTGTACCCCCTTTATTTGTTAACACAGGGGAAATGTGCTGGAATATCTCGCAAAAATTCTGTCACAGGAGGCAGATGTCTGTGCCTTCTTTGATCTGTCTGGGGAGCTGTTCCAAGGCACCAAGCAAGGTGTAAAAACGTTTATGTTATTGTGTTCTTTAAACACTTAGCGGCTACCAAGATGGTAGCCACTAGCCACATGTAGCTATTTAAATGAATTAAAATAAGATAAAATAAAAATAAGAAATTCAGTCCCTCAGTTCCACTAGCCATGTTTTAAGTGCTTAATTGCCACACGTGGCTAGTGGCTCCCTTATTGGACAGCGACAAGTCGAACATTCCCATCATTGCATAACGTTCTACTGGAGAGTGCTGCTATAGAGTTTAAAATGAATGCTGGTTAAAAAAAATAATAAATTACGTTATGACTGATAACCACATTTTAGGACACCGTTGGAGTTTCTGTTACTTGGCACTAGTGTGAGAAGCTTTAAAGTCAGAATTTCAGTATTTTGCTGCTGAAAGAGACCTTGGGGAACACCTCACGCAAGCACCTAATTTTTTTATAGGCAAGAGAAATCGGGCCCAGAGATGTTAAACGATGCCCCCAAAGTCATGCCATAAATTTGGAAAGAAGAGGGCCCCTAACAGGGTCCAGTATACTTTGTGCCTGAGCAGGACATCTTGCTAGGCAAATTCACATTATAGAAAGGCAGCCTGACCGAAAATTGTAGGCAAGAGTACCCTTTTACAAGAAAAAAATACTGCTACGTATTCCTCCAGGAGGAAATTCCACTTAATAAAGAATAAGGAGCATGGGGAATAATACTATCTCCCAAACTAAAAATGTAACATTGGTAGTGTCATCATACAATGCCTTTTCTAAGAGGCTAATTGGGATAACATTGTGCTTAATTCTATTAAAAATTCTGAGGAAATGGGATTATCCTCTTAAAGAGCTGAAAAACATTCTTAAGGTCAAGGAGGAAAGGTTTTATGTAAGGTGAAAATTTTAGCAAAGCATAATCTTTCTCAAATTTGATAAAGATGTCAGATAAATTGACTATGATATAACTAGGATGGTGTTGGCTCAGAAATATTAATAATGAACAAAATTTTATTACAAATTACACAATCTGAAACATATAAGGCAACAGAACACATCATGAAGATTTAGAGAAAGCATAAGTTTTCTTATTTTGTTTTGTTTAGTTTTTATGCTATGTTTGTCATCTTTATTTCTTTTTTATTTTTCTTTTTTTAATTTGAGATGCAGTTTTGCTCTTGTTACCCAGGCTGGAGTGCTTGGCGCAATCTCGGCTCACTGCAACCTCCGCCTCCTGGATTCAGGCAATTCTCCTGCCTCAGCCTCCTGAGTAGCTGGGTTTACAGGCATTCGCCACCATGCCCAGCTAATGTTTTGTATTTTTAGTAGAGATGGAGGTTTCACCACGTTGACCAGGATGGTCTCGATCTCTTGACCTCACGATCCACCCACCTCGGCCTCCCAAAGTGCTGGGATTACAGGCTTGAGCCACTGCACCCGGCCTATTTCTTATTGTTAATTAGGAGTGAACTGTTGGTATTAATTCTGCTCTTTTATGACAATTACCTTTTAACTTAACCCTTAGTGAAGGATCCCCAAAGTGTTTAAATAAGGGTATTTATGAATATTAAATAATTTTAAATTAATAACAACACTTTCTTTTAAAAGTAAAGATTTACGTTTATATTTGAATTACTGTCTTTATTTCTCCTCTGAAGTTACCATTTACATGTGGTTCACCATTCTTCCCATTCTCCCTAAAATCCAGTATAGAGAAAATGTTTCACTTCTTCAAATGCTTATAGACATGGTAGAAGGCCTCAGCTTCTCCATGGCTGACTATTGAAAAGGCTGGTCTGACTTAGAAGAGGCTGTGTTGCCAAAAGCCAGTTGGCTGTATCACATGGTAACTGTATGGTTATGCATATGTTTTTAAAAAAAAAACTCCCTGTGTCTCAGTTTCCCCATTCGAAAATGAGGAACAAAACGTGCTACCCTCAACACTTGTTATAAGGATTAATTGAGCTATTTAGTATAAAGCACAGGGCTGGGAAAGTCATAAACTGCAGTAAAAGTTAGTCATTCTTAATCTAATGCAAAGAATTTCCACATCTATACCATTAAATTCCTTATTCATCCATTCTGGGGTTATAACAGCAGAAAGAAGTAGGTCATAAGAGAGGTGGGCATTGGTTCAGGATGAGATTTACCTTTGAAGAGGTAGAAATTTCTTATGTCCTAAACTACCATGACTTAAGGGTAGAGGCTCTTTTATTTCCCTTTCACTGACATCATGTCTCCAGGATTTTTTTTTTCTTAAGAGATGCTTTATTATACTTGTTAGGTACTTGGTTGCTGAAAAGGCACTGGAAACTCCGAGTTTATCCTCTTTTCACCCTGGTTGACCTTTGGAATGCTGTTGTCAGCCAAGATGACATTGATATCTTCAGTCTCCTGCTAGCTTGAATTCTTTAGGGCAGAGTCTGCTCAGATTGTCTCCTGATGTCATTCCAAATGTCTGATGGCCATCTATGGCAACTGGGCTTGGCATAAGCCTGCTAGGAAGGGGTAGCCCACAGAATGCCTAATGGAGTATTCTGTTCAAGAGGACATAGGAGTAGTTCTCTTAGACATATGATCAACACTACAGCTGTGTTAAGGGACTGTAACATGTATTGAAAAACAGAAGCATAGTCATTTTGCATTTTTGGTTTGAATAAAGCCTCATAGATTCATTGAAATCATCAAAATTCCTATTAATTTTATGATTGATATAAGCATGTATCACAGAAAAAAATAGAGAATGTCAATAAAAATTTATATCTGATATTCATGCTAACACTAGTTAGTAAGTGAAGACCCCAAGTTAAGACAAAGAAGTTTAGAAAAGAGGGAATAAAGCTACTGCATGGCAAAACGTACCTTGTTCTCTCTATTTTTCTAGGTAATTTTTTTCTTTCTTTTTTTTGAGACTTTTATTATTTCTTTATACTTAATGTGTAGTTAAATCTTTTCAATCAATAATGTTCCTATTCATAATACAATAATATCTGGAGCATATATGCAAAAATAATACTATCTTATTGGAATGTGGGTTGAATGAATGTTCAAAGTGCCTAACATTTAATGGCCACATACTATTTGTCAGACTCTATTAATTGCTTTATAAACTTTAATTCCTTTTATTCAAAGAACAACCTTTTAGACATGTAGTATTACTGTCCCCATTTTAAAGATTTTACAGACTATAGCTATAAGGGCTGATATGACCTGCCCAGGGCCACATAGCTCATAAGTGCCAAAGGACATAAAACCAGTATGTTTGTTTCCAATACTCTACCCTTAGCTATAATGCTATACTACTTCCTTGTATTGGTAATATTTACTCACTTATAGGGATAATATAATTGATATTTTGTCCCACCAGAAAATATTTCAGAAATACATATCCAAATGCATGTCATCCTCTTTAAGGCAGACACTTTAGAAGGCTATTCATTTATTTCAGTAATGTTGTCTTTGCTCAAGTCTATTTAGAAATCTCCTCAGGGATTTGCTACACAGTCTTAAAACTGGTCTGATTGTTGGCAAATCTTTATTGTCAAGGTTGAAATTTTTGCCAAAAGTAAATCCAAGCCAAATGTAGTAAACAAGATGAAAACTAAGATTTGATTATAAAGCATTAGATTATTTGATATTTGTCTCACAAATTGACACTAATTGAAGATATAAAGGGAATTTCAAAGGTATTTTTGATATGATTGTATAGCCTTTAAGGAGACGGTTTTGACAAGTAACACATAAAAGAGCTGGTAACTTTTTAAAAAGGCGTTTTCACCAGGTTAGCAGTTACATATCACATATAAACAGCTTGGGAAATGTTCTTTTCAAAGAGTATAAAACGGGCAGGGGAGGGTAAATCAGACACTCTGGACCAGAATCCCCCTTTAGACATGAAATAACTGACCTTAGTTTTCTAAATGTCCTTTTTGTAAGATGGGGAAGGTGGCAGAACCTACCCATGATGATGATTTTGCTGAGAGGAGCACATGAAATTGTACTTCTCTGGCCACTTAGTGCCTTGCATATAGAAAATTCTTAATAAATGTTAGCTATTATATACCATTTCACTTTCAAGAACTATCCCATATTCCTGAAAGACATCTCAATGCTGTAGTTATCTAATGATATTTTAAAAGATGGCTTCTTTTCTAGCAGTTTGATGCTTCCAAACAGTTATTTTATGAAAAATATTTGATATTTAAAGTAGATATTAACATATATATGATCGTATGTTGATGAAGTGAATATGTGTTATACCAAGAATTCTTACATTTTGGATTGCTGACTATATGATCCTTGTCAGTGTTCCCTACAACATTGTCTGTAGATAAACTTTTCTTTTCTTACTTAGATAAACTTTTTGGGGGTTATGCTTACTGGGTTTTATCAAACTTATGAAAGTAATTACATACCCATTGCCCAGAATAAGGCTCCAAGGTTTTATTTTTTAGTTACCTCAGACATCTTCTAAATTGCTTATTATATAATCTTAAATTTAAGGGAACTGAGCATAAATATGTTGAATTACTGACTTCCTATTAGATCGGAGTTAAATCCTCTTAATCAGCGCTTTTATCCATGAGCATATGCACAACTGCGGGGTGGTGGAGGCTTGTCTTTGCATCACTCTCTTCCCTGTACTCACCTTCAGCAGGCCCTGCTTTCCCTTTGGCACGCTCCACTCACCCAGCAGCAATTTTTACAATCAATAATAGCTCTTTCACTAGTGCTTCTTTCTCCTCTGGGCCTTCCACTGATGTGACCTACAAGGTCTTTTCATCCCTCAGCCGCCCCTTTATGTCCCGGGATTCTTTCCAACTATATTCTATCAGAGGAGCTGGCCACTTCAGCCGCCTAATCCATGACACGGTATCAATGTGCAACCACTTTAAATGAACCTCTCTTCAAAAGTTTTCTGAAAAGAATTCATAATCCAAAGGAGTAATAATCCATGCTTCCACAGATACCCTGCTGTGTTGGTCAGGAGGTGTTTTAGGGAGAACTTTCAGTGTGTCTCAGGTCTCTCCTGCCAGCAGCCACTTCATTTGTCCACAGAGATCTAAGCCTTGGATGCAAGTAAATTGGAAACCTGGCTCTTATTTGATGAAGCAGTTTTGTTTTTGAAAATGTTGGGATTGGAAGATGAACTTTCTATCAGCAAACTATCAAGATACTCTGAAATGAAAATTTATATACTTAAAAAAATTGCACATTGTAGTAACTGTTCCTCTGGTCTCTTTCTCTATTCCCTCTTTGCAATATGAGGCACGCAGCCAGTGAATGTCCTTGTGGCATCATGACTATGTTCTCACTCAGACTTAGCCTGTGTGCTCTCCCTTCTGTCCCCACCAAAGCCACCAAAGGTGTAATCAGTGATTATTTATCCAGAAATGGCTTGAAGAGGGTTTAATAACTCTGTGAAGAGAATGGGTGACTCTTGTTGGATGAAAGAAAGAATTTGAAAGGTTTGGGGAGAGGTTTAGTCAGGGTTAGAGGGCAAATTTCATTCTGCCTTTTATCTCCTTTATTAAATCACAGATAAAGCCTCTTCCTTTGTGCAAAGATGGAGTACATAAACAAACATTTCCCAACTTAGCATAGTCTTAAATCTGCAAATAAGGAATATTCATATCAAATGGAATACATTTTATATTAAAATCATCATTCAAGATTTAGAATAAAGAAATGAGTCTAAGTAAAATATTTTGAACACTAGTAGAGTAAGAAACATTCTACAACTTTCTTATTCCTCTTGACCCCTTTAGCAATGGCTAAATAGCTAGCCAAACAAATTTCCTCCCAGTTATTCTATTTCCTTCCTTCCTTCCATCTATTATTCATTCATTCATTATTTCCTTCCTTCCTTCCTTTCTTTGTCTTTCCTGCTTCCTCTCTTCTTTATTAGCTGTAAATTCTTTACTATCAGTTTGGAACTCAGTAAAGCCATACACACACAAACGCGCGCACGCACACACACACACACACACACACGCACAACTGGTTAACAGGATTTTTCCTTTGCATTGGAAAGTTACATTTTCCACTTCAGAAACATAGGGTATTATTACTTTTTGGTTTATCAGAATCACTTCAAAATAAAATACCATCACTAAAGGGGCTTATTTCTAAACAATTGATGATGCATGTTATACATAATATGGCCATAAAATAACTTCTATGGTTATTTTGTTATTAATCACTGTAATTACTCTCTGATTGCAATGATGATTAACTTACAGTGAATAAGGTCTGGGCTTGTGTTGGTTATGTAGTGTTTGTGAAGGATTTATGTTCATGCATCCACACAGTCTCACCTCATCCTTTCATAGCTGTGAGATTCTAGTCTGTGTAGCCTATGGCCACAAAATAAACTCACCCACAGGAGAATAAAGCCTGTGGTTTCTTTCACATTACCACTGGGCTGTAACCTCTTAAACTCTGCAGGTCAGCGATGATTAATTGAGCATTCTAAAACTTGGTGAATGCGTATGCTCTATGCTCTCATACTTCCCATAGTAAGCACTGACTGTATTGTTTTAATGACTATCCTGAAGAGTTCCCCCAAGCCATTTCATCACAGTTCAGACTGTATTATTTAGCATCTTAAACTTAAGAAAAACTTGAGAATGATTTTTTTCTGGCTTTTCACTAGTATTCGATGGCACTTATTTTCCAATCTACATAAGATAATTAAAATAAATGAACCATGCAATACAGTAGTGTTTAATCATATCAGACAATACATTTTAAAAGGCAAAGTCTATAGTTGTGTCTATATGCTCCCTTTGACCTTTTGGGACTTGGGATCACTCATTGTTAGTTTTCTTGTTACGGCAGAGCAGGAGAACTGATCCTCCTCACAAAAGAGGGCTCCTTTTAAGGATGCTCCTTTAACAGGCTAGGGCAAAGAACAGTTTATCAAAGTGCCTCAGAATCATCCGGTGCATGTTAAAATGCGGATTCCTGGGCCCCACCTCAGGCCCACTAAACTGCAATCTCAGGTACTCTGCATTGTAACAACCTCCTCAAATGGTTCTTGCATAGGACTTATTTGCATGCTGCTCTCTTAGGGTGAGGGGAAGCATAAGATCCACAGATCCCTCTAATGCCATAACTTTTTGTTCTCTCCATTTGTTATTTACTCCTGTTCTCTCCACTAATGTTAACAAATTCTGTGCAACTTTTAAAGTCATGAGAATCTTTCAAAATGGTAAGGTGAATCTTGGTTCAAAGTTGTAAACAAGAAAAAAGAAGACATGCCACAAATATTTTGCCTGTTGCAATTAGAAAGCCAGTTAAGCAATACGGAAACCTAATTATCTCAAATTTCTGTACAATTCTTCATCTTTGCTTATCTGAGGGACAGCCCTTATCTTTTCTTGGATGGAATCTGTCCGTTGGGTCTTGATATCTCTGCAAAACCTGTAAAATGGGCTTCAGATCCAGGGACCTCTACCACTGGTGATAAGTAACCCCAAAATATTTTCATGCTTCAATGACTGCCAGCTGCTGTGAGACTAGACTCCATGAAAATAAGACTGTCACTGGTCATAGTCACTTGAGGAATGTGGCTTCTCTGTAAAGAGATTTTCAATCAATGCAAATGTTCCTTATGACCTCAGTAATCACCTCCGTCTGTCAAGCAGTCATAAAGAGCCTGCACAACTTTGCCATCACTGGCAACAGAGTGATCCATATCTTAGGTCTTTAACCTCTTTTGGATTAAGATTTCTTTTTTAAATACATTCATCATGTTTTAGTTCTGTCCTCGTGAAAATAAAAATAGCAATCATAAATGATTATTACTCTTGTAAAACTATTGCTTTACAAGTTTTCCTTAAAAATATTAAACTCCCCACCTGTATTTATCCATTATTTCAATCATTTAGTCATCAAACATAACCAAAATACCTATATGTAGCAGACATACTGTACTAGGATTCAGATATTTTTAACACTGTTTCTTGTTCCAACATTTTCCTGACCTAAACAAATACATTATCATGTTGGCTTACAGCAGTGTGTGTGTAGAATATCTTTTCAAGTTCAAATGTCCTCTCATTCTATAAAATTAAAAATATGAAATGACCATTCAGTACTTTTGGTCAATTCAGCCTTATAGTGCATGCTGAAAGTTTCAAAGCTTCATGTCATAATATAATTTTGAGAATGAGACTTTCTGTATTATGTTACTAGGGTCCACAAGTGGAAAAAATATGACCTGCTGGTCTGGAGTGTGTTGCAAAGTGATTTTGTTTTGCCCACTGACTTAACAGGCTAGATACTGTGTCAGTTTTAATGACTTGGAATGCCTATATGGTGGGCTACTTATAGCAATAGGGACGGTGTGGGGCATGTCACTGCAGACAGGAACCCACTGATAATGATCCAGATTCCTTTTGAGACTTCCTCACATGAAACAGGGGAAATATCTTTCATTGGATAACTAAAACTTCCTTTCCTGTGATTTGTACGTTACTGACCAAAAGGGCCCATCCATTGAGTAGCGTCACAGAAGTTAAGTGACTTGTTTCCAGTCACAAAATTACTTTGCAGTGAAACAGAGAGCTCAACTCAAATCTTCCTACTTCTGCTCTGGTGCTCTTTGAAGAACACTCTTCAACTCTAATGAGGAAGCCTTTATCATCCTTCAGAGGCAGATAAGGGACAAGTCAAGTCACTCATTTTCACTAAAACCCCTTTGGGATGCAGGGCAATGATTAAACTTACTTGAAAGTCTTGTGATTTTGCACGTTTTGCTTCAACACTCCTATCTTTCAAATTGCTAGAAATGGATGTTATTTACTGATTATTTTGCTTGCAATTGATTTGCATACTGTTATTGCATATTGTTAAATGGTTTGTTGATTAATGACTAACGTTGATTTGGACTAAATGTAATGGAATAAGCAAATACATTTTCAAATTTAGATATACAATTTAGTTGCTAAACGATGTTGTTAGACTTTAAAATGTTGATTATTTTAGATAAATCCCTTGCAGAGGAACCCTGGCCACAATTTCCTCCCATATTTTATCTCAATATTTTAAGCTTTACCCCCTCTTTTTTTCTTATTAATTTGTACGTCTGAGTTTTAAAGCTGACATTTCTTATAAGCAAGTACTGCTCCAAAGCCCAGGACTAAGATACATTCTTTTAAATTCAGAATGTGGTAGATTTCAACTAAACAATTTCTTTTCTGGAGATCCATAGGACAAATATTTGGCTTGAATATTAATATTTTCATAACCTTCACTGGTTTAATATATTGCACAAATATTATCAACAAATTATATACATATCCAATACTTACTAATATAATTAATAATTTTGGAATTATATAAGATTGTTATATTAATACAGGATTATCAAATGGTAGAATTTCTGAGCTGTTAGGAAATACTTGCTGTTGTGGCCTCTGGGATCCAGTGAGGTTTTTTTAATTCACACACACACACACACACACACACACGCATGCTAGTCAGTTAAGTCAGTTATATGAACTATATAATGTATTATGCACTTGAATATATACTTATGCTTATGTGTTAGAATATTTAGTATTTTTAATTACTCCAAATCTTAAAAAAATCCCATATTCCAACCTGTATTTTTGATTTCTACGTTTATCTTCCAAATATATGTATTACCTTTGATTATTTTTTATTTCTGCTATTTCATATATATTCATAAATATTTCCAGTTTGGAAATCCATTTAAATGGTAGAACAAACAAAAAAGTTTGTACCATAGATGTTTTAGTATATATATAGTCTTATATTCTTTTAGACCTACATTTCAATATGCTGTGATAAAAATGTGTATTTCTCTAACAAGGTTGGTGATTGAAAAGCGTTCTTCAAAGGAATGTAATTCACATTAATTTTCCATGTGATCATTGTTACTTATAGTTTAATACTCAATATGTTTAAAGTCTAATTACAAAAAAAATCACTGGCTCTTAATTTGGGAGACAGACCCAAGTCTGTATCTACAGAGCTACCTTGGGGACCTTTGGTAAATTTCATTTTTGTTCTTGGATTTTATTTTCTTTGAAAATGAGAAGTTGAAAGCTTTAAAGCTTTTTTCCCATAATTCTGAAAGAGTTTAGGAGCTCAAAAGAAAATATGACTAAAAGAAATGTGTGGGCATCATTACCTGGCTGCCCAGTATTTTCATGGACACAGACTTGTAACATACTCTGGAAGTTTCTTTAAGAAAATAACTTTGTAGATATGGACATTGAGGGAAAAGGGATCAATCAGAAAAAGAAGGGGAAATGAGTTACCGACAAAGGAGGAATGGTAGGCAGTAGAAATGATTCCTCACTTACTTGTTTTTTATCTAGAGTCTAGTTATTCCTATTTGAAAACCTACTGGCACCAGGTATTATCAACAGGGATGAGTAATATGTAATTTTTATCTTTACTGGGTTACATTTGGCACATGGACAGTTGACAGCTGTCAGTCAGGTGGCTGGTCAATGAGGAGATACATATAAAGCTGCCAAAATACTTTTGTTGCTTTAAATACAAGTAAACCATTTTAGCTGGAAACTTTGTTGTACTGAAATTAAATAGGCTAATATTCACAATATAATTAGTTGACATTAATTACTGGAAGAATCAAGATTTTTTTCTATTAATATATAAGGTAAAACAAAATGTTTTTCCAAGTGTCTTTTTGAAACAGGAAAACAATTTTCTCCACTGGAAATAAACTATCTTTAAGACAGGAAGATATCTTGCAACTAATGCTTGAAATGCGTATATTTTAACGTTAAAAATTTAGAGCAGGTATAAATCGATGTTACTTTAAACTCCAATATTTTATTCAAAAACTATTCCTATACATTGAGGGAGTTGGCATAGGTATTTTGGTGAAACAATGTTGAAGATTTATTAGAAAGGACAAACATAGCTGCATGTGAACAAGAATTTATAGCTTCTTTTCATAATGAAAAAAATAGGATTTTAGAGTAAGTCTACATTTCAGGCATAGTTAAAATAATACATTTTAGTTATTTTGAAATATTTGAGCTATATCTAACATTATTTCCAATAGGTTCATTTACACTTAAATAATTGACAGAGTCATAAACAATAGTTTGGCAGAAGCTTTTGGCTTGCTTACACTTAATGTTAGTGACAATGTAATAATTATAGCCAATAGTAATGCACATGAAAATTTAACAAATATAATTCTGAAGTCAACATAGGAGCACATGTTGTTCAGTTTTGCAATAACCATCATCTTTAAAAGTCAATGATGTGATTGTTCAGGAATAGAGTATTTAACAGACTAGAAAAATAAAAGTAAAATTTTC
The DNA here is from genome assembly GCF_049354715.1 of Callithrix jacchus. Lineage (NCBI taxonomy): Eukaryota > Metazoa > Chordata > Mammalia > Primates > Cebidae > Callithrix > Callithrix jacchus. The sequence continues at coordinate 121,905,682 of NC_133503.1, read as the reverse complement.
AAGTGAATGAAAGATATACTAATTTTTTCAGAGACAAATGAAGTTATTCTAAAAATTTAGCAACTATAGTTACTCAGGTGGCTGAATCAATATAATGAAACATGACAAAATATCATCTGAAAGTAGCAGCTTGAAACAGCAATAAATACATATGTATTTTTAAATGTTTTAATCATTTGAAATATATTTTGTTTGTAACATTTATAATAAAAGTATATTTGGGTTTTAATTTTTTAAAATACGGGTGCATAAAGTGTTTGTGGATAAGATTATGTTTTAAAAATATTAGATATTTTGTTTGGGTGGACCATTTCTGATAATTTTTTAAACCACAAATATTTTCTGATTTTCAGCAGTAATTACGACAGTTTAAAAGAGTATGATAGCTTACATTTGTGGCATATTTACGTTGTCATTGATTTAAAAATTATTTCAGGTACAGCGGTCACTAAAAAAGTCAGATCTCATTTTTTTCCACTATACAACTATATATTAAGGATGTAGATTGAAAGTTATTTATGGGATCATCATAATAAAACAATTGCCTCATAGTAATTTATATTGGTAGGAGTCTTTTCTTTCTTAAGCACCAATACTACCCCCCACAGCCAAGAAAACTGATTTTATGCATAATAATTTATAACATTCTTGATCAATGTATACTGTTGTGTCTTTTAAATTCATTAGCCCATGTTGCTTGTGAATATGGAATTTGGTTATTAAAATGGTTTCATATGTTTACTATGTATAGGCTCTAGCTTTGAGCTGCTTACTTGCTTAAATAAATGTTTTCAATTTACTATAATACAACAATTTGTAGAGAAATGCTGTGAAGCATAGTTAAAAGAATGAGTCCCTGAAATAGAATCACTTTTTAAAAATATGTCCTAACATGTGGTCTCATTTTTTCATGTTTTGCATTAATTAAAATCCTATTCTGAAAAAAATATTTTTGCCTAAACTTTTGAATTCACAAAATAAAAATAAAAAATATATAAATGTACTAATTTTGGAAGTCAATGACGTAAAAACACGCTTTAGTACTGTCTTGGTTGTTTATTTCAAAGATTTTTCTCGAAAGAAACTCTTTAAAGTAATGAGAAAATATTGCCACTTTTAATTATTAAATAATATTTACTATAATACAATGTACTATTATTTATTAAACATGCAATGTTTTAAGTTTTTAAATTATACATGCAATATGTATTTTAAAAATATATTAAAGTTAATTGCATATTATCTCTAATCATGTTCTTGTAACATGCACACATTTAAAAAATGCAGCATATGTAATTTTTGAAAAGTGTGTACCATTGCACCTTCTTATTTGGGAGATTTATTAGAAAATAACTTTTATTCAGAAAAGATTAGACATAATTAGATAAAAAAGAGACTAAAATGTTATGTGTTAGTCTAATATTACATATGTAATTAGCTTTTCATCTTCCAAATATTGAAAACAATAATGAAAGAGACCAATATTAAAAATAGAATTTTTTTTTTAAAACCTAAAAACAAAAGTCTAAAAATTTGTACATGGTAGCAGCTTTACTTTCACACCAGGCAAACCTACTGTTGAGTGAGTTGGCTCTGATTCCAATGGTCTCATCAACTTTGTGAACACAGGTACCTCAGTGGTGCCTCTTTCAAGACAACGAAATTAACTTTTAGAGATTAAAAAATACATTTTGGCAATTAAAACTCACCAGTGCCTTTCTGCTTCTCCAGGAAGTTGTACCCGTCAGCACCTGCTGAGGGCTTTGTTGTCCAAACTCTGACAGGTAAAAAAATTCCTGTAGAATAAAGCCAGACCAGCTGGCTTTGAAGAGAAACCCCCCAGTTTGGGCTGCGTTTGCCTCCTCTCCTTTTCTATGAAGACCGAGGCTTTGCCCCCTTGATCGTCAAGCCGTGAGATGCGTGATCCCTCTGCACAAGTGTCTGGCAGGCCGAGGTGCACCTGTTTCTGTCACTCTGGAGTAAATTTAGCTGTAAAGGTATCACTGACAACCAGACCTTTGTCAGTGCTGGCAAAAGAACACAGAACTGCTTCCCTCCCCTCCCCCCCTCCCGACCCCCTATGCTGCTAGTTCCAATGGAAAATATCCAATAGGAAGTCTATCCAAAAATCATTCCTAAAAAATGAAATTGCTTTCATATGGTATAAAAAAGTAAGTTTCCTCATTTCAAGCAGATTTTAAAATTACATTTCCAAGAATAATCTTGGAACAAGACAAGTTTTCGTTCAATTAATTGTGGCTGGAAACTTTTTAATGGAAACATAGCACATACTTACTTCATTTCAGGTTATTAAATTGTGTTAAGCATTAGAGTTATTTGCCATTCTTTGCTGCAGCTCATTTGTTCTTTTCGATTCTAAGAAATATTAGAAGGTTAAATAACTTATCACATAGGAGGGATTAATCATACTGCCAAAATTAGAATGTGTGCAGTTCTGAGGGACTGAATGTCAAAATTGTGTGCTCATTGCACTAAAACCATTGGGGATCTAGGGAACCACAAGAGCTTTTAAAATGACAGCTAAGGTCTGGGGAAACCCTTCATGTTTAGAAACTGGCTAAAGCTTGATTTCTCTTATCTTTTGGTTAAGGTAAGGACATTTATCATTTATGTGAATGTTGTAGTCTAATTTCTTTATTAGTGGCTTGAGAAATATTCCTTTTGAGGAAAATAGAGAGGCAGGCAATATTCATTAATATGCCTGAAGTAAACAAAATAGTCAAGATATATAAAGAAGCCCAAGGAGTAACACGCTTAGTCAAAGCATTCCAAGCTTCTGCCTTAATAATTATGATTTCTTAAGTGGACTTAAAAAGAGCTGTACAGAGTACCTGTTCTATCATATTATTGCTGTTTACAGGAGTTGGGTGTGATGAGAAAGGAAAGCTTGGTCAAAATAAAAAATGCTTTGTCAAATGAACAAAGTTCCTATTTACTTACTATGTATAAACAGCCACTCACCAAGCCTCGTTTCTCCACAGGGCACCACTTTCAGATAAAAACATAGACCTGAATGGCATCATCCAGTATCCAAGGAAACCATGTAAGTACCTCTCTATCACTGTGTACTTCTGTTATTCAGAGTTTAAAAGCTAGCTGAGTACTGAATAAGTGAGTGTTTTTATTTAATAATTATAAGGGAGGTACTTTTTAGGAGCTTACTAAAAAGAAACAGGTTCTTGATTGTTATGTGTGCCATAACAAAACTCTCACCTTTCGTCATATTTCATAAAATTATGTGTTTAGTCCCAACCTCTCTAACAGTTCTCATTCTTAGGTACAAAACAGCTACTCAAAGTCCTAATGAATTGAGAGTTTCAAACTTTTCCAAGACCCAAACAATGTTTCAGAGCCCTTGTGCCGGGAGAGGTTTCTGAATTGCAGTTAAACTTGTTAAATGTTAAAAATTAAGAAAAATTTCTTGGAAAATAATGGTTTATCAGTAAACATTTATGGCAATTTATTTGGCTGTAGGCTTGCTTGAAGAGTGAGTAAGTGAGCAAAGAGACAAGATTACATGTTTAAACCAAGAAAAGAATCTTGAAAGCAAGTGTAATTACCAAGATGCAAAAATCTGTTTGGGGAAAGGGTTGGGAGGTTGGCACATTATTTTCTTCTCCCCTCACCCAAACTAATGTACATTTCTGCAGCTAATATCAAAGTTTTAATTCATTTTCATGAGCTATGAAATCTACTGCGGAAATTTAGTTTCTAAATAACATGCTACTCTGGAGAAAGCCATTCCTAAAATATTTGAAATTTCGACTATTTCCTTAGATGGACTTCATTGTTTTTTCATATTTGTACTGTCTACTTTTAAAATTAAATTATTTCAATATGAAATGATTATTCATTATTGTTTGTATACTTTTTCACGAAGATACTTAACATCTTCTATATACTCATGTAATTATAGACCTCATATTTTGCCTTTTATATTCACTATATCATTTACCTAATCTTTCAATACAGACATATTACCTTTCATCGAGGGTGGTTTGAGAGTTTTTTATATATATGTATTTTGTTTGCTTTTGTCACTTGTGTGTATTTCTACTTTTCCTCTACAGCATGGCTCCTTGCTAAGCATAAATGGTAGAGATTATCTCACAGTTTCTCTGAAAAATTAGAGAGGCCTTTCATGTTCAATATCTAACTGCAGGAGCATTTCACTTTATCACATAATTATGTCAAATTCTATTGTTTATGCATTCACGTATTTCTGCCTTTTAATATATGTCACAAAATGCATCTTTCTGAATTGAGAAAAGTTGTGTCAGACTAAGGAATTTCCTGGAACTTTGGAAAGGCCCAAGGGCCTCCTCACCTATTAGGAAGGTCTGGCTAGGAATTTAATTTTTTATGTAACTTACAAACTTCACAAGTGTGGAGTTTGAGGCCAGAAGTACTACCGTCTAAAGTAGGAAATCCTTGCTGCATAATAAAGGTGGGTTTTGCTGAGTAAAGCTGGAAGCAGAGAGGGATTAGAATAGACCTTTATAAAGAAAGAAAATGCTAACTGAAGGAAAAGACCAGGTAACATTGTAATTCACTATCTTGAGAAAATGGAATCTTTTGAAATTTGTTGTCCTTGTAATATGGGGAAAATGAAAACCTACAGTACAGTGCTCATGGTACAATTTTAACTGTTTACATTAGAATATAGATTTTTCTAGAAAAAACATTTAAATTTGACATATTTAATGAAACCTCCTATAACAGAAGGCAAACTGCTATAGAAATATATTTTATGTATATATTTGAGATTTTCCATTCATCAGTAGTAGCCTCTCTAATGTGGGCCGACTTTGCTAACTAGAACTTTCTGTGATAATGGACATGTTCCATATCTGCACTGCCTGATGTGGCACTCACTGACCATATGTGGCTGTTCAGTACTTGACACGTGGCTAGTGCAACAGCAAAACTTAATTTAAAATTTTATTTACATTTAATTAATTTAAATATAAGTAGCTCACACATAACTAGTGGCTACCATATAAACAACCTAGTTCTGGTCTAGATTACTTAGAAATGTGGAGAGAGTCAAATATATATAGATTTGATATCTCTGTCAGTTATTTCTTCTCTGTATGTCAACTACCACTGACCATAACTAAAATCATCAGTGCCTGACAAACTGTGTTGCAACATTAATTTAGCAGGATTTTGAGAAGTACTGTCATGTAATAGGCCAAATTGTAAAGAGTACTGTTTTGTTTTCATTAGAAATTAAATACTCTCCTGCAGAGATTTTCTATTCTTTTTTTTTTTTTTTTGGTATTTTGTCATATGATATAATTTTTTATGTTTACTTTAATATTTGAATTATCATTACAGTAAAATTTATGATATTTCCTCAGAGACAAATGCTTTTCATATGGTCGACAGAAAGACATTATAAAATTGCTTTATAAGCTTGGGGTAGCAACTTTGAAAATGGCCATTGTAAACAAGACTGCATAAAAAAATAAATACGCTCATGAAAATTCTAACTATGGAGACAAATCTTTTTAAAAGTTTAGTTACAATTGGCCAGGTACAGTGGCTCACGCCTGTAATCTCAGCACTTTGGGATGCTGAGGCGGGTGGATCACCTGAGGTCAGGAGTTCAAGACAAGCCTGCCCAACATGGTGAAATTCTGTCTCTACTAAAAATACAAAATTGGCCGGGCATGGTGGCAGACACCTGTAATCCCAGCTACTTGAGAGGCTGAGCCAGAAGGATTGCTTGAACCCAGGATGTGGCGGCTGCAGTGAACCAAGATTGTGCCATTACACTCCAGCCTGGGCAACAAGAGCAAAACTCCATCTCAAAAAATGTAATCAGCCTCAAAAAGTGCTAGCCTTGTTTCTCCAAAAGTTGATTCTGCTCCCAAAGCACACATCAGTTTGAATCTCCTGTGACCTTCTCAGGCATTTAGTGAAAATGATCATTAGGATTTATGATGATACTTTTATAATAATGCTAGAGAGTAATATTATAAACAGAATAATTGCCTATAAAATAATATTGAAAATTTAAAATTTATATAGATTTTAAAAGTCAGTAAACTCATATCTTGAATGCCGAATATTTGTGGGATATTGAACGCTAGACACTCTGAGAAATATTTTTTTAAATGGAAGGCATTCATCCTTAAACTCCATTTGTTGGACCTGGGCATATTCTTTTGGAAGGAAGGATGGGATTCAGATAAGTGAGAGAGAAGAGACTTCCTTCGACAAAATCTTGGACAAGCTACTCAGTGTTCCTTCATGCAGAAAAACTGTAGGATTCTGGATAAAACATACTTTCCAATGAATTATCTGACATCAGAAAACTTTTTTGACATCTCAAAAGATCCCTCTTCCTTGCCTCAGAATGAAAAAACCAAAAAGCATGAGGTGAAACTGCTGTTGAAGATCAATAAACAAACAAAGAAGGTGGGATGGACAATTGAATTGTATGGGTTGTACTTATTTGCAAAGATACTCTTGGAAGGGTAGCAGTCACATGCTCTATTAGACTGCTCCTTATTTGAAAAAAAAACAAGAAGAACCAACAACCACATGTGTAGACCCAGTTTTTTGGTCTTCTTTTTTTCTTTTGGTATCTTCAGTTAAGTAGATAACCACTTTCATATTGCCAGATCTGTTTTCAGAGAAATGGCCTACCCTTGCTCAGAAACCAATGCTCTGTGCAGAGAAAACATGGTTCTCCATTGAGGGAATCCTACATATCTCTGATATCTGCATGTTTGAGAAATTACTTTCAATCAGAAATACGGACTGTAACTTCTGAGTCCTCAATCACCTCCCCAAACTAGTATAGATTTGTGTACTTTTAAGTGTATTTACCTTTTTGCTATGAAAATTCGGAATATATTAGAAAAGCAGAGGGAAAAAAGTAATGAACTTTTGTATAACCATACCTACTTTCAACAGCTGTCATCTCATGGGCCAGTTTGTTTCACCGTTGTTGTTTCCACTTTCTACTTCCACCTCAAATTATTCTGAAGCAAATCCCAGACATAACATCATTTTATCTGGCAGCACTTCAGTTTGTATCTTTAAAAGATTATTTTTTTAACTGAAAAATGAACCACATCTAAAACATCCTCAAATATATAAAACCAATATTCAAAATTTTCGGGTCATCTCCTAAAGCTTTGTATTCTTTACTGTTTGAAGCAGGATTCAAATAAGGCCCATACATTGTAATCGGTTATTAATTTGTAGGTTTATGTTTATTTTTCCTTATTTCTTAAGAAACTGGATTATTTGTGCTGTACAGCTTTCCATAGTCTGAATTTGCTTCTGCATTCCTGTAGAGTCATTTAATGAACTCCTCTGCCCTGTTTCTTACCTGTTAATGGGTAGTAAAGGCTCTAGAAACTTGATCAAATTCATTTAGGGGATGGGGGCAAGACTACTGGCACTTTCTCTTTTTGTGACGCAGGTGGTGTTGATCATTGCCTACATCCATTTATTCCTTAGACCTTGAAAAACGGCAATATAACTGTCATTTCCGGTTTATTTATTGGGTTGAATGCTTTTATAAACTAGTGTTATAGTTTCAATTTATATAAGAAAATCAGGATGGATGCTTGATTGTCTCCCTTTATCAGTTCATAACATAATGTGTGGTTCCTTAACATCCTCTAAAGTTTACCAATGGTTTTAAAAATTTTATTATGAACATGGATGTAATTCAATCTATTGCAGTTATCATAATTTTGAATGCCCAGATTGCCACCTCTCTGATTACTCAAAGTTTCTCTCTGTTGGTTCCTATGTATTTTTGAAAGAACTTCAAGTTTTTGAGAGCTTTCATGATAATTGGTATTACAAAATATAACAGCCTCATCTTTAACATTTCCTTTCCAAACCTGGAATCAGGCAATTATCCAAGAAATTTTAGGTTTTTTTTTTTTTTTTTTAGTCTTGGAAATAGTACTTGAAAACTATAATCTTGAAATTAGTGAGTTCATTGCTACTGATTTAGTCCTTAATCTAAGCCCTTTCAAAGGAAAGAGCTAGGAAAAGTGTGTGTGTGTGCGTGTGTTTAATTTTAAGATTAAATACATCAGGAGCTCACACTAATACTTCCTATCAATAAACAGGCCAACAGGTTTTTAATGTAGTCACATCAATCTTGTATCGCATTAATGTCCTTTCTCCCCAACTGACCATCCTACAGTCCTAATTCTTAACGATACTAGCAACTTACTTGCTTTATGCTACAATATACTTACGACAGGCTCAGAATAATAATACCAGGACTACTACCATCAGTAGTGATGTACACATCCTGTATACTGTCCGTCTTTTCTCTGTAAAGATATATATTACTGAGGTTTTAAGTCATTTAGAATTGTTTCTTGGTGTAATGCCACCAGCTAGATATAGAAAGATTCACTTGGCTCTTTTTGCTTTCCTTTTTTCAGGATTAAAATGTTAGCTAGGAGAGACCAGAGCAGCGCATAGTCTACCTCATTTCCCACTACTGAGGATTTACCTAATTGCATATGAATTAAGAGATTTTCCATTCTGACTGGTGACAAAAGGCCTATTTCCAGCCCTAGGAAGGTGCCAGGTACTGTTCCCCCTATAATTATTTCAGATGTTTCTTTTCCCAGGCTTGGGTAGTTTCCTCACACATATATCCAGATCTCTGTGACTCTCTGCAGATTTCAAAGGATGGTTGTCTACGCATCTGCTCTCTCCTGAACTCTGTCCCGAAAGCTCTAGCCACTGCATTATCCCATACCTTCAGCTCTGTTTCCTCAACTCAGGCAGTTTGCCTCCTTTGAGTTAGTTGCCCCTCCTGTGCCACTGCGGAGAAACCTTTAGGACTGTAAGCCAGCGTCATCATAGGATTCACCTCCTTCAGGGATCAACGTCCTTTGTGGTCTGATATCTCATGTCTAGACAACCATTGTTTCATTTATTTTGTCAGGGTTTATTTTTGGTTGTTTAAGGAAGGAGGGAGTCCAGTGCCTTTCAGTCCATCTTGGCTAGAAATGGAAGTCTCCCCAGTTGTTTCTTCAAAAGTTCAGCTATAGCTTGTTAATCCAAACAGCTTCTTAATCTGAAGCTCAATATTTAAAACAAATGTTAAAATATTCTGAATGATGTGTGTTTGTGTGTGTGTGTAGGAAATCTTTCTGAAACACTGCTGCAGTCTTAAAACTATCAGTGCCTGTTCAGGACCTCTTCTCAGTACTTTTCCTGCCAACAAGGTTTTCCCCAACAGATTAATCCTTTTTTTATTTTTTGCCACTTAGAGGCATTTTTTTGGGTTCACTCATTGATTTCTTTAACAGACCTTTTTGATTACCTACTATGTGTCATATAAAGTGTTGAGAATACAGTGGTGAATAAAATACCCCTCATTCCCTCAAAAATGTTGCAGTTTAATTTTCACACAAAAACTTGAACATGAATGTTCACAGAAACTTTATCTGTAATAGCCAAAACCTGGAAATACCCAGATGTCCATCAGTGGGTGAATGGTTGGACAGACTGTGATATGAGCATGCTATAGACTACAGCAATAAAGACTAATGAACTGTTATTACGGGCAACAACTTGGATGAACCTGAAGAAATTTTGCTGAGTGAAAAAAAAAACCTGTCTTAAAAAGATACATTAGTGAATGATTCCATTTACACAACCTTCATGAAATAAGACCATTATAGAGAAAGATTAGTGGTAGCCAGGGGTTAGGGAGGGGAAGAGGACAGGGTGGCTTGGACATAAAGTGGTAGCACTAGGGAGTCTTATGGTGATGGTGTAGTAAGTGTCTTGATTGTGCTAGGGGTTACTCAAAGCTACACATGTGATATAATGGCATAGAGTTACACACACATACACAAACACAGATTGTGGATGTATAGCTGGGGAAATATCTGTGGCTTCTATGAAAAGCTCCATGGATTGTACCATTGTCAGTTTCCTGGTTTTAATATTGTCGTTTTGCAAGATGTTAACATTGAGAGTGGGGACTAGAGGAAGGGTACACAGGAACTCCCTGTACACTTCTTTGCAGGTTTTTGTGAATTTTTAATTACCTTAAAATAAAAAGTTAAAAAATACCTTGCAATTTTGTGGAGGGTACAAAGAACTAGATAGTCAATTATAATAGCCAATTGTATACTACCTTTCACTGAAAAGTTTTATCAATTTTGACTTTCTGAAATAAGAACTAGTTGTGTGCCAAATCCTTTAAAACTTCATCTAATAAAATATTCCAGTGTATGTCAGTAGTTTAGTGGACGGAGTATTTCTTTCTCATCTTCTGGTAAGTTGTGGTGATTGTGTATTCCTAATTTTTATTACTGCCATGGTCTTTTTTTTTTTGTATCCTTTCCTATCTCTGTCTCTATAGCTGAGAAAAACATTAGTTATTTCTTGTGCTTATTTCAGCTAACGGGAAGTAATACATACTTAGGGAGAAATACCTTGTTCCCATTCCCAAGTCATAGGACAATGTCTCTACTACTCTTGTCTCTTAAAGCTTCCCAGTCAGGTCATGCTTCTATTTGAGGGATGTGTATTAGCAGTAATGCACTAGCAAAATAGTTGTGTTGATTCTCCTCTATCCCCACCAAAGTGATGTGCCCTCCTTTTATAGCCTCAGTAAAATACCTTAACCATACAAGGCAAACATTTTATAAGAATGAGCATGTATTACTACAAAGCAACAGGAGGCTCGTGTTCTCACAACATGTTCAAATGTAAGCACAAAGACCCACTCCAGATTTAAATATCAGTGAGTTTTGGAATACACACAGCTTTGGCTCATTTCTGGCCCTATTCTGCCATCAGCATGTATCAGCCAAAGCTTTACTCTGACCCGTTTAGAAATAGCCTTTGTATGTGAAGATGAACGCATAGCTGCAGTTGGGTTTTTACATAGTCACTTATTACTATAGCTTATTTTAATTTAGTGACAGATTGTCACATATTTTGAGTTTTCTCAAGTTATAAAAGTTTTTTTTTCTTTCTTGGAACTAAATAGAATATATATTATTTCTGATATGTTGAGGGAAATTTATATTTTGATTTTGTGTTGGCATTACTAGAAAAGTCGCTCAATGTGAATTTGTGTTCTTGTTACATTGTGACAACTCACTTGTCTTATAATTTTTATTAGGCTGCTTCTAAATATCACCAATATGTGAATAGGTGGGTTTACAACATATGGGATGGAAATACTTTATTTATTTTTTCTTTTTTACCCCAAACTCACCCCCTCTTGTCGGTGTCAGGAAAACCTCCTTGGAGTTACTGTTGGACTAAGCGTCTGAGTCTGTACCTATGTGTGTTGCTGGAATGCTTACCAGGCAGAAAACATTCTTGGAGTTTTTAATTTGATCCGTCTCCTTGAAATAAAAATTACAAAAGATGTGTACAGGTACCTCTGGTTTGTGTCCTTTACCTTGAAGAGTACAGCAGCCAATTTGAAATTACCTAGGTCTACTTTGTGAAATTTACCACTTAGTTTTATCTTTGGCCTCGTGTTTCTGCTTAAAACATTGATGAATTCATTGGGTCTTAGACCATTTTTTTGAATTTTGCTAATATAGATATAATATACTTCACATTTAACAGATTATTTACGGTTGATTCAATTCCAACACTTTTCCTCATTTTTTGTTGTAGTCAGTTGTATACTATTGTTCATTTAAAATGTTCAGTAATTTTGATTTTCTGAAATGAAACCCATTTTTGTGCTAAATCTTTTAAAATCATTCTAAGAAAATAGTCAGGTGTATGTATACTTGACTTAGAATATTTCTGATAATTTGTGGTGACTCTGTGGCCCTAATTTTAATATGGCCATGATCTTTACTGTATCCTCTCCTTCTCATATCTCTCTATGTATCTAAGAAATGTATTAGTTATTTCCTATTGTTAATTATGTCTTTAAAATGCATTTATAAGGATTCTCAAAGTTATATAACATTGCACACATTCTATACTTTTTCTACAACCTTAAAATTGTACCGGTGTTAAAACGGATATACAAATCCATACTATTAAAAATATTGCAAGTGTTATCAGCAACTAACACAGGAGCAGAAAACCAAACACCACCATGTTTTCACTCATACGTGGGAGTTGAACAATGAGAACATGTGGACACAAGGAGGGGAACATCACACACCAGGCCTGATGGAGTTTGGGGAGTTAGGGGAGGGAGAGCATTAGGAGAAATACCTTATGTTGATGGGTGCAGCAAACCACCATGCACTTGCATACCTATGTAACAAACCTGCACATTCTGCACATGTATCCCAGAACTTAAAGTATAATGAAAAATTAATTAAAAATGTATATTACAAGCATTTTTGGAGAGGAATAGGAATTAATAGGAAACAATGTAGTTTCCACAGATTTGGAAAGCTACTGAAGAGGTATTTTTTAAAAGTTGCCTACATATTCTTGAAGTGTTAATTTTGGAACAAGAATTGCATAGGCACTGCTATAATTCCTCCAGTATAGAGAAGGCACTTGCCACATCTTCATTCCCTCCTCTGCTTCTGCCTGAGCAAAAGTGAGCAGAATCTACTCCCACCTACAGCAAGCCTATCAGTCCCTGGACCAAACCCAACAACAATAGGAAGCATATTTGGAGGCTTTGACTCTTTTCCTCATTGGGCACATATAGTGGCCCTGCTACTACTTCTGGGCTCCCATATTACTGCTCATTCTGAGCTGGAATCTGTGCAGTTCACTAGATTTGGGAGGCCATGCCATGGTTCTGAATTACATCCCAGGGGCCAGTGTAGCTCTGTAGACATGGGAATTGTCCCCTTCTGTCTACATGGGACTAGTCCCCTTCTGTCTACATGGGACTAGGCCTCTGCTAAGTTTCCTTGGATCTTTGGATGCTATCTCTATGCACTCATTTCACTCTGTGGGTTTCATGAAATAGGATCAGAGCTGATGATTTCTAGGTATTACTGATAGTCACTGGTACTTCTGCCTGATATGATACTTCATTACTTACAGCTGCTTGCATGACTTCAGAGTTCTTTCTGCCCTTTGAATATCATGCCTTTCTATCTAATAGATCTGTGGTTGTCAGTTGTGGATAGTTTCTGCTATTTATGTGTGATCCCAAATGTTTGTTCTGGCTGGTATTGCTAAACATTCTTTGTGCTTTACACCTGTATCAGAGAGAAGGGCCTCAGACATAATGAGTCTTTCCAAACTCTGAAGAGTGGCATCTCACTGATGGCATCATAGTATGAGGCTCATTCATTCTCTCATTTGCTCCATAGCTCTTCTTAGTTCCAAAAAGCTGTCTTGGCAACTTATAATAATTAAAGCATTAAAATAAAAATTAAAACAAAGGTGTGCAATAAAAAGGGGGTAGGATAAAACTAAACCAGAAAACCAGGACCCTCCTTCAAAGATCCTGTAGTTGAATAACTTGAGTTTTAGGCTCACCCTTTCTGCTGATTGGAGAAAAAGAGAGGCATAGAAATGATGCCGCCTGTTATCAGATCAGAGTGGGGCAGGAGATTCCAGTTCATCAGGAGAAATGTTTGTGTTTTTCCTAGCTTTGGGAAAGCATGTGTTGAGTAGCTCATTATTTTTATATCAGATAATCATATTAAAATACCAGTGCATCCTTTCAAGCATGATATACTTTTAAAAAATTATTCTTCTTTACAATGCCTTTAGACATGCACTAATTTGAGAGAAATATAATGTGAGCCACATACGTAGTTTTAAATTTTCTAGTATCCACAGTAAAAATTAAAAAGATACATGTAAAAATTTAATAATATATGCAATCTAGTCAATATAGCCCAAAATCTTGTTATATCAATAGGTAATCGATATAAAAATATTGACATATTTTACATAATTTAAAAAATAAGTCTTTGAGGTGCAGTGTGCATTTTTTATTGATGGCACAACTCAGTTTGGGAAGGTTACATTTCAAATACTCAGTAGCCGCAGGTGGCCAGGGGCTTCTGTAATGCACAGCATGGCCTTAGACAATGGTGTAAGTAGTGCAGCAGGAGGAGGGAAACTCCTGATTGTTGAAATATCCTTGTGACACTTTCAGTCTTGAGATTCCTCAGCTACAATTACCATCAGGAACCTTCAAAGGAAATTTCTTCAGTGTCCGTCATACTGAATGGCCATTAAATCAGAAGTTATAATTATTTCACGTCACCAAAACTAACTTGATGAGATGAACAAACAGATTACTGTTTTTAAGAAAGTGAGTAACTTACTTTGAAAACCTCTGGACCTTTACTTTCAATGCCCTCATCACTAGTGAATTCACTAATTTATGTTATCTGGAAAATTCTCTTTAACGATTTTTAATGACACCTGCTTCCTTAAGGCTTCCATGATTTCACCAGCTTTCTTTCTTGGGGCTTCAAAGGGAATCAGTTTGTAATTCTTCGGTGATATTCATGACTTTGTGCTTGGCATGCACTTACTTGTTAATTTCGTTTTTAGCTTCTTGTTAAGAACTGACAGTTGTTGGTTGTCCTCCTCCCTTTTAGTGCCTTGCATAGAGTAAAGTGGAGTCAGTAAGGTTTGTTGAATGCACATGTATGTACCTTCTCTGATTTAAGGTCTGGAAGGTAGAACATGGTTTTCTTTTTTTAATATACCCTTTCATATATATTTAGTTTCTAGCATAGTTCGGTTTATTCAGGTGGTGCTTAATAAATTCTGACCAGCTGGACTCATGACTTGTAATTAGCCTCCCAAGTATTAGTCCACAACTATGCCCATCAAATTGTTAACTTACGTATTTGAGAAAAGTCACCATTTTTATTTAAAGGAACAAATACAAACAAACATATCTACCAACCTACCTTGTGGGTTCTATAAAACCTAACTGACCATACAAAAAAAATGAAAAAATTAAACAAGAGAGTACTGCTACTTTTAGTTAAATGCCAATGAAGTACAATGTATAGTTGTCAGAAGAAAAAATGTAAGTATTGGTGTAGTTCATAAACATCATGATAAAATAATCTAGTTCACCAATATTTGAATCTTTTAATTCTTTAATTCAGCAAACTGAACACCTATTATGACTAGGACATTGCGTTGGGTACAGGGGATAAAAAAGGATGAGCTTGACCCTTAAGTTGCTCATATTTTATTTGGAAAGTCAGATCATGCCGAAGAACCCTCTAAACCATTTGTAAGTTTAGCGCAAGCTACTAATGGGAGAAAGGTTCAGTAAAGTCTAATTTTTGTTGTGTTTTCCTTATATGGTGTTGACTAATAAGTATTTTGAAGATAAATGTGTAGATGGTGGTCTGTTGAAAAGAAGTTATATTATCTGGCATTTATTACATTTTATTTATTTTCTTGATTGATTAATTGCAGTTAGATTACCTTAGCATGCAAGAATAGATTTTACAGATTTGGACATATGATTAAGCAGCATAAAGCATAACTAATGTGGTTTTAGTGGCATGCTATGTATTAAGGCATGAAATTTAAACACACACTTCATCAGGATTTTTTGCAGTTTCAGTGAATTAGAAAGATTCAGATATTGGAACTCCCCCCACTCCTGTGTTAAGGAGGGGCAGGAATTTTATGATTGAGATTATTATAGAAGAGTGTCCTGACATAACTGATTGACTTTAGTGATGTGCCTTAAAAGTTCAAATTCAAGGTGTGCACTTATTTCAGTCAGCTTATCCTGAATGTTTAAATAAGAAATACTATTTCTGGGTATTCTGAATAACTCGTTGTACATTTATTCCTAATAGTGAGCATTTGGACTAATGATGGATTACTAATGAGCATGTAAATGTACCATCTGATTACATTAATATATGATCTTCCATGACGAGGTCTGAAATGAACATTTCTAATATGTATTTCTTTTCCCCAAATGGCACTGTCGTATATACTGAGCAGGACTGAGACAAGGGTGTTTTTCTTAAGAGATGCTGATTTAGTCAATTATCAAAAATCACATTATAATAAATGCTGTTCAAAGAATTTTGATTAACCTTTAAATAAATGTTACTTTGGAAAAAATCTGCCAAATGTGTTAATGATAAATTGTGAAGTGGTAGTAATTGCAAGTATGGCTTTATAGATAATGTAGTTAATTGATATTACCCTCTCAAGCTTATACAGCACATCAGCTGCTATGAGCCTAGGTGATAGTAATGGTGTCTATGGCATTTATGATGCATTGAGGATGACATGAGTAAAATGGAAACTTAGAGTGCTCACCAGGGTCATTCTCTTGTGGACATCTGATGCCCATGGTCAAGTAAATTTTTAATGACATATAGTCACTACACACCTTTCAGCCTTCTGGAGAGGTAAGTGTACATTGATCTGTCCTAATTAGCCTTGCAGAGTACTTCAGACATCCCTGCAGGAACACTATTATTTAATAAAATAGGAGCTGTTTTTTTCACAAGCTCAGCACTTGCTCCTTGTATGGCTCTATTGTTTTTTTTTTGGTCTTCTTCTTTTTCTTTTTTTTAACTCAGGTCTTGTGTCTCATGTTCATCCTTGTCCTTGTTTGACAATGTAGTATTAATGCAACTGCATGAAAAAGTAAGCAAAATTAAGGAATGGGTCTGATTATGAAGGTTCATTGCTATTATAAGAACCCATAGAGCACACATCCATTCCTTCCCTAATGTATAGGGTGCTGACTGCATAAAATTGCTTGGAAACACATTAAGGATATGCAGGCAATTTTGTCAAGGTATGCAATGGGATGATTTTATGTTTGGTGATAAAGGTGGCTCTGGAATATCTGATTTTGTAAAAAAAAAAAAAAAAAGAAAGGAAAAGAAAAGGTAGCCAGAACAGTTTGTACTGGTTGTATACTGAAACATTTATGTAGGGACATCTGCTTTTTTTTTAATTGAGAGTTTAGTTTTCATCTGGATTTAGGGTTTTTAATAAACAATCTGGAGTTTATTCATCTTTGGAGCAAATCAAGTATTATTTATAACTTGCTCATAGAATTTGTGGTAGAGGAATTTCTAATGTAGATGCTTATTATAATTATGAAGTTAGTTCCAAATGTAATTCAGACTAGATGGTGTCAAATCCTATCCTAGGGTTAAAGTCTACAGTCAGAACTTCTTATCACTTTGGTGGACACGGTTCACTGATTACTGGATGTATAATATTTGCTCTTAAGAGAATGGAACAAGAATAAATCTTTGTCAAACTCTTGGTCCGGCCATTGATGACAATATCTGGAGTTGACCTTGTGTACAGGGAAAACTGCCATCCCTTCCTGGGGTTTTTATGGCCACAGTTGGCTATCAGCTCCACAAATGCTGCTGTTACCTGCTTACTGATACCTGTAGTTGCATAATTAGAGATTAAAATACTTGGATTTTACAAACATCCCAAACACTCCTAGAAATGATAACACTTTGATTAAGTCAGATCACTAGAACTCAGTGTAAATAGGCTGATCAGCTTTTCCTGGGAAATAGATTTTGAGAGTGAAGGGGGCAGAGAAATATGAGGGCATTGAGTCACTAGAGAGAGAGAGACTGCCTTGTTGGCATGACGGAGATATGGGGACATGATGAAAGACACCTAATGAAGAGGTTTGGAATAGCGCAGGACAAGCTGAACGTGCAGTTTTGTTACACAGGTATATATGTGCCATAGGTATATATATGTACCTTTCAACCCGTCATCTAGGTTTTAAGCCCCAAATGCATTAGGTATTTGTCCTAATGCTCTCCCTCCCCTTGTCCCCCACCCTTTGATAGGACCCAGTGTGTAATGTCCCCTCCCTGTGTCCATGTGTTTTCATGGTTCAGCTCCCAATTATAAGTGAGAACATGCAGCATTTGATTTTCTGATCCTGTGTTAGTTTGCTGAGAATGATGGCTTTCAGTTTCATCCATGTCCCTGCAAAGGACATGAACTCATTCTTTTTTATGACTACATTGTATTCCATGGTATATATATGCCACTTTTATATATATATGTAATTGCATTTTAGGTTCTGGGGTACATGTAAAGAACATGCAGGATTGTTGCATAGGTACATACATGGCAATGTGGTTTGCTGCCTCCATCCCCCTCACTTATATGTATCTGGCATTTCTCTCCATGTTATCCCTCCCTAACTCCCTAACCCCCACTGTCCCTCCAGTTTATCATTGATGGGCATTTGGGTTGGTTCCAAGTCTTTGATATTATAAATAGTCAAACTAATTTGTTTGCAACATGCAAAACCCTCAAAACGTCAGGCTTTCTGAATATATTTTTAATGCATCTTTAAAAAACTATGGTTGAAAACAATTTGATGTCAATTATATTTAGGAATAAAATTTATAATTTCATTGTTATCAGATATTTTAATTGAATTCCCTAGTTTGTTTATTTGTGAAACATTTATTGAGTCATTGCATGTGGTAAATAGTGTGTTGGATGCTGAGGAAAAAAGGCATGCTTCCCATGCACACTGTTTCATCAGTCACTATGTACTTGCCTGCAGGTAACAGAAAATAAAAATCCAAATGGCCTCAGTAATAAAGATATATGTTGGCTCACTTCACTGAAATTTCAGAGATGTGGTGGAATCCATTGTCATTTGAATCCAGTAGTTTGGGCTTCATTTTCCTTCCATTGTTTGCCCTCTCTGTGGACCAGCTTCATCAGTGGCTAGTAGCAAGATAGCTACTAAGTGAAAGGGACTTTTCTAGAAGAGCTACAGAAGCTTTCCTAGAAGCTTCAAAGAAACGTCTTCTTGGATTTTATTAGCTCAGGAGATCAGGATTATACAGGCAATTATAAAAAGGGTGGATGCAGCTATGTATTTGTTCAGTGAGCATTGAAGAGGGAAGGACATTAACTCCAAACTAGTTAGTGCATATGGAGATTAAGGGAAGGACTACTTGAAGAGGTTCTGTCCACAGTGAATCCAAGAGGACGAGCAAGAAAGAGGTTGGAAGGGCATTTTAGGGAAAGAGGGCATTATATGCAAAGATGCAGAAGTGAGAGGGTGCGGTGGATAAAAGCAGCTACCCTTACTCACATTCTTCAGGTCTCCACTATGCCTTATCTGCCTTAGGTTTAACAGAGCCTTTATATGGTCTTCAAGTTCTCTGTACTTATCCCATTTTTTTTTTTTTTTTAAGAAATGGGATATTATTCTACCACCCAGGCTGGAGTGTAGTGATGTGATCATAGCTCACTGTAGGCTCCAACTCCTGGGCTTATGTGACTTATGCCATCTCACCCCACTCCGTTGTTATTCATTTAACTCTCTGTTCTCTACTAGATCTGGAAGGAGACATGTCTGTGTAATTGTCCTCTATACCCAGTGCCTGGCCCAGTTCCTGGTACATAGTAGATGGTAGTAAGTGTTCATGAAATGTAAAAGCGAGTGAGTGGTTTCTTATTATTTTATTAATTGATGGCATTTGGATCTGCTCATTCCTATGCTGGTAAGAATATTAACTTTCATGGCCCTGATTAGACTTCTCATAAAATAGTCATAAATTGTGGGCATTAAAACTGAGTCTTGTATATTCTGAAAGGTTTTTGACTGTCATATGACCAACTATTTTGAATAGAATTTTCTTGAACATGATTATGTGTTTTCATATAATGTGCAATTCCAGAGCTGGAAGAGACCTTGAAAGTCATCAAAACTCTTATTTGTTGGATGAATCTTTGTGTCGTAGAGGACTGAATCTTTGCTCACCACATTATTCAAAAGATGAATCTCATATGTGTAAATCCCCAGGTTAGGTGACTTTCTGATATTTCTTCTAGTTTTGTGATTTTTGAAAATTTAAATTAAATGAGCAATAGATTATTTTATTGATATTAGTTGGAAATTAACTTTATGTCTATCCTGTTATATGTGATGTACCAATCACAGATCATGGGAATTGGGCCAAGATTTTGCTAGATTCCACTACCATGAATTTTCCACTTGAAATTTTAAATTAAGTATCATGTATTGAAATGAATTAATAAAAAGGTATTTTTGGATAGAGTTGTATATTAGTACCTGCTGCTCATTATCATCAGTATTATAATTTGCAAATATAAAACATAACTAATATTGAAAGTCTAAAATGTTTAACTTGAAGAAAAAGAATATGATAGTGAAAGAAAGTATAATGATGCCACATGATGAAATTCAGTCAGAATTCTATTTGTGATTTTAAGTATCTTTTGGGCCTTTAAAAATCTCTAAGGCATATCTAAATATTTCCCCATAATATGTCACAAGTCCATGTTTTTTTTTTTTTTTTTTTTGAGACGGAGATTTACTCTTGTTACCCAGGCTGGAGTGCAATGGCGCGATCTCGGCTCACCGCAACCTCCGCCTCCTGGATTCAGGCAATTCTCCTGCCTCAGCCTCCTGAGTAGCTGGGATTACAGGCACGTGCCACCATGCCCAGCTAATTTTTTGTATGTGTAGTAGAGATGGGGTTTCACTATGTTGACCAGGATGGTCTCGATCTCTTGACCTCGGGATCCCCCCACCTCGGCCTCCCAAAGTGCTGGGATTACAGGCGTGAGCCACCACGCCTGGCCCACAAGTCCATGTTAAGCAGTCTTTCTAAACTTTTAAAATTGATTTCCCCTTACAAGTTTGAAGCCTCTTAATTTAATGTATTTCTTACAATGTCATCTAGACAGAATAGTTTTAGTGATCAATATTTTATTTTTAGCTTACTTAACTTTCCTCAAGTTAAAAAATATTTTAAAAAATGGAAATCATTCTTTCATTTATTATAAATGTATTATTTTCCATTTTTTAACCTTACCAGTAATAATCAAAAAACATTTTTTGAGCAATTCATGGAGGATTTCACAGATTATAACTTAAGATTTCTGCTTCCTGGAAGAAATTATGAGGCAGTATAGTCATGGTAGCTATAATAAGCATTACAAACATACTACCATTTCATTTTTTATGTGGCGTAATCATTAAGGATAGCATTTTCCTTTATATAAAGAAATGTCATATTCTTATAATATTTGTTGCTGTTAAGAATTAAATGTTTAAAGGTAAGTTGTGATTATGAATTCTATGTTAGAAATGGAAGATCTTTATAATTAACTGACATCTCAAAGAATTTTATGTTTTCTATGCAATCATCTTACATGATAGATAGGAGGCATATTTCTTTAATTTAAGAGAACAAAGTAGATGAGTGACCTCACCCATGACAAAGTACATGTCACTGGGACATCCCTGGGAAGGAAAGAGTAATAATATTTATGGAGAACTTTTTTTGAGCTTCTGCTGTTCGAAATAGAATTACGGACTGAAAAGATCTTTAGAAAAAATCCTGTCCATGTTTCTCCATATACAGAGAAGGGGACTTGAGCTTCATGAGGTTTAGGGACTTGCCCAGAGCTGTACATGATTAATGAGCCCGCAGAAGAGGTGGGGATAGCGCTTGTGTCTTCTGTTTCTCAGAGTTATGAATGTGCTTTGCACAATGTCATGCTGATCTCTCGGACTCTTCACTTCTGAGGTAACTTAACTGGATGTGAAAGCAAATTCCTTTTGTGTGAATTCGTTCAAAAAGATATTCCATTTGTTTTGCAGTGTTATAACATGCAGATTTATTGACTTCAGAAAATTAAGGTGTTAGTTAAGCTCACAAAATGTATTTAATACATTAAATATATTCATAATTTAAACAAATGAATTAGTTTAGGAAAATTCATCTATCTAAGTTCACCAGAAGCCCATGTTCCTCTCATTAAGAAAGCAGGTTGAGGCTGTTCCGTCAGGCTGTGCATTGTGTTTTTCTTCCCCGAGCGCTCAGGAGATTGGCATTACTGTGCAGTAGTGTCACAGCCCGCAGGCATTTAATGCCTCTTCTTGTGAGGCCAGGATTCCACGCCCAAGTGCATTTAGTAGGTCAGTACAGTAATTTTAAATGTCTTTCTTTCAATCTTTTGCCATCTTCAATTATACCTTTCCACCCTACTATTTGTGTAATTTTCTTCTGTCTGAAGTCTCTTTACTGTTGTTCTCTATTGCACAGCATGACAAATTACCCATCAAGCCATATCTTTTCAGCCCAGAAATGCGCAATAACACGGAGTCATGGCATTATCGCATGTTGTGCACTTTATTTCCTCACAGTTCATTCAAGTGTGTCACTTTATTTTCCTGACTTCCTTTTGTCATCATGGAGATTAACCATTTTATCCTTTCTAAACTTTAGAAACAATTAGAATTTCATTATAGTGGAAGCTGAGAATGAATACTTGCTCCATACTATATGGAGTATACTTTTCATATTATCAGTGGCAAAATTAAAGTCATGAATCCTGAGTCTTTTTCAATGGAGAGACTTTAGAGGTTATTATACAGCTGAGTAACCCTGGCTCTGGACAAGAGAATTATTTGAGGCTGTGGTCACCAAACACATTAACTGTAAGAAACCATTTAGTGTGACATTGAGTACCTGATTCTTATATTCTCCTGGGAATTATGAAACTCTCTGGACCCATGTGTTCTGTACACAAAATCTCGTTTTTTTTTTCCCCCTCTTAGCTTCAGCTAAATACCAATAGTATGCAATGAGATACAATAGACATTGCAAGTATGTGCTAGAAAATCAATTGGTATTGATGCTCTAATCAGCAGGGCTGTAGCTGGTATGTAGACACACCACTGGAAATGGTGATTAAGATCGTATTCAAAAGCATTAAAAAAAAAAACCCCACAACGTTTAGATCACTGTTCAGATAGATTGCTGTTTTGCTGGGATAGTAGATGATTTGGGAAGCCAGGGATACTTCTAGATGCTGCTAGATTAATTTATAAGATTTTCAAATATCAATCTATTTTATGTGTTACATTTATAATATATTTTTAATTATATGTTTATAGGGTATAGGACAGTTATCATTGGTAAACAAACAAGCAAAAAGTTCAAAGCACCTTTTGATGCAGCTGACTTACCAGCCTGCCAGATACTGAATATCAGCTGAATACACAAGAAAAGCTCGAAAAAGAAAAGCAGTGTGGTGACTGTTGAGAACACAATTGGTGAAGAGATTGAGAAGGCAGAGAGAAGAGACAGTGACAGAGAGACTGTCAGAGAGGAGAAGAGAATAAGAGGAAAGGAATGGCAATGAGTTACAAATGATCAGGAGGAGAAAAGCCAGTAAGCATCATTATATGGCAAGGAAGTTTGCAGAATTTAAAGAAATAGGACAGTGAGTGTATGAGGCAGGGTTTCCTCCTCATGATCAAGTGATTAACTAGAAATACTAGCTAAAAAATTCTTTCAGAAAAAAACTGAGAATGAAAAGAGGCTTGAACTAGAAAAGGTAGTTCATAAAGCTATTTTCTAATCTGGATCAGTTTTCCTGTGAATACCTTCAAGTTGTACTGAAAATATATCGATTGAAAGTTCAACCATTAAACAGTCATTTGTCACTTAACAACGGGGTTACATTCTGAGAAATGTATTATTAGGTATTTTGATGCTGTGCAAACATCATAAAGTGAACTTCCACACACCTTGATGGTGTAGCCTACTACACACCTAGACTGTATGATACAGCCTGTTGCTCCTAGGCTATGAGCCTGTACAGCATGTGACTGTACTGAATACTGTAGTTAATTATAACATAATGGTATTTGTGTATCTAAGCATATCTAAACATAGAAAAGACACAGTGAAGATACAGTATAAAAGATTAAAAATGATACTTCATTTCCTCATAGTTCATACAAGTATGCATTTTCCTGGCTTCCTTTTGTCACCATGGAGATTAGTCATTTTATCCTTCCTAAACTTTAGAAACAATTAAACTTTAGCACAGCTTCCACTATAATGTGCAGGTCATTTACCATGAACAGAGCTTGCAGGACTGGAAGTTGCTCTGCGTGAGTCAGTTGGTGAGTGTGAAGAGCCAGGTCATTAGTTTACACTACTGTAGACTTTATAAACACTGGACACTTATGCTACATTACATTTACACAAAATATTTTCCTTTTCTCAGTAATAAATTAATCTTAGCTTCCAATATATTTTTTACTTTATAAACTTTTTATTTTTTAACTTTTGACTCTTGTGATAGCTTAAAATAAGCACATTGTACAGCTATGAAAAATATTTTTCTTTATATCCTTATTCTCTACTTTTTTTCTATTAAAATTTTTCTTTTTACGTTTAAAATTCTTCTGTTAAAAACAAAGACACAAACACTCACATTAGCCTAGGCTTACAAAGTCAGGATCATCAGTATCCCTGTCTTCCACCTCCACATCTGTCTCTCTGTCTCACTGGAAGGTCTTCAGAGGCAGTAACACGTATGGACCTGTCATCTCCTATGATAACAGTGCCTTCTTTTGGAATGCCTCGTGATGAACCTGTCAGAGGCTGTTTTATAGATAACTTCATATATATATATGGGATACACTCTAAAATAGCAATAAAAGTATAGTATAGTAAATATGTAAACCAGTAACATATTCATTATCGTTATCAAGTATTATGTACTGTATGTAAGTGTATGTGCTAGACTTTTATATGACTGGCAGCGCAGTAGGTGTGTTTACACCAGCATCACCACAAACACATGAGCGAAGTGTTGTGCTAACATTACGACAGCTATTACATCACTAGGTGATAGGAATTTTCAGCTCCATTATGATCTTATGTGGCTCATGATGGTACATAGTTTTCCATTCTCAGTATTTTTATAAATAGGAAATGTGCTGGATGTTTAAAATAAATGTAGGTACAACTAAGCTCTAGTCTAGAAGTGTCAAAGCACAACTGGAAGATGAGAGAAGAACGAAACTATAGAATGTGAGTGTCTTTTAGAAATAGTGACTGTCACAGAAAGGCAAACTATTGGTATTATCCTAAGCTTAGGATTTTATGAAGGCAAATTGCTATTGAGAGGAGCTAAAATTTGGCACTGTAAGCATTTGACAGTAGATTTTTAAACCATAAAACACAGCATACCTTACCATGTATGATTTTAAACACCAGTTTTTATTTTTTTAAGGGAAAGTGAAGAAATTCTGAGAAAGAGGAAATAGCAACAAAAATTAAAAACTGAAGAGAACTTACTAATTTTTGAACTACTTTTAAATGTAGTTTTCTAAGTGCTCTTCACAGGTTACTCAAAGATAAAATAGGATAGGAATTATTAAAGTCCTTTTAATAGATGGTGAAAATAAGATTCAGTAAAAAAAGAGACTTAGCTAAAGTCACCTAACCTAGTGGACCAAATAGTATCAGAATTGAGGTCTCTGCTGTCCGATACGGTAGTCACTAGCCACATGGTGCTATTGAGCACTTGAAATATGCCTAGTTCTGAGATGTGCTGTAAGTGTAAGATACACACCACACTGGATTTCAAATATTTAGTACAAAGAAAAATGAATGCAAAATATCTCAGGTTTTACATTGATTATGTTGTATCATAGATATACCGGGTTAAGTATTATTCTAATTAGTTTCCTGTTTATTTACATTTTAATATGGCTACTAGAAAAATTGAAATTTATGTAGCTTGAATCATATTTCTATTGTTACTGTAGGCACCTCATCCAGTATTTTTCCAGAAAAATAAAAGGAAGAAATAAAGGAGTGAGAACTGGGTATTATGGAGTTTGAAGAACATCAATCCTTCATCGATTAGAGTGTGTCTCAATTTTATCTATCACTTTAAATTTAATGCCATAAAAAAAGCCTTTAGTACCTAATATTTATAAAGATGGTTCTAAACATTATGTTGAGCATAGCTTTGAGAAGAGGGGAAAAGGATCCTAACAGAGGGAGAGAGTGTCTTTTCTGGGGCTCTTGAACAAGATTTACTTGGAAGGAAGCATAAAAAAGAGATTCTCTCATTAGACTTTGATGGATCTCTTTTAAAGGAACCATCATTAGTATAGTAGATGTGAAGAACCTGAGACTTTCTTGGCTGGGCTAGGATACTAGTCTCACACATCCAAAGGCACTTTGGCATGTGCACGGAGGGTGCATTCATGGTCCATTATACAAGCATGTCCAAGCTAATCTCACCCACATGAAGGAGGACCTTGGCTGAGGACAGATGAATGAAACACATTAAGGAGTAGCTATATGAAAAGCACAGAGCGAAGTAAGGATAAGTAGGAATAATGTTGACAAGGTAATGAACCATGAGATCTCTGTAATGGCCTTTTAATAGATACATTGTTGAATAACACAGGCATGCACTAGGTTAGTTAGAACTGACTACAACTGATTTCATGAGCTTTATAGCCAATACACATCTAGTTCTTAAAGAAAGGGATGAACCTATTGCTGTCACTTAGAACACTCTCTACTAACTACTGCTACAGATTTAAGTCTCTGAAAAATATTAATATTTTTACAACAGTTTTGAAAACTTAGAGAGCAACAAAGGAAAATCGAACTACTCTAGCAATTCTTCAAGGTTTGAGCCCAAGGAGGAAAACACACTTATGTGATATTTGAAATGAAATTCCACTTTGAAAATTCTAGATCTATTTGAAATCTGTCATTTTAAAAGTAATCACTGTTTTCCTTTAATACAGTCTGTGTAAAGAAACCCAACTCACTTCTGAACAGTTCTCCTGCCTTCCCAGATCCATGGAAATTCACTACTGTTGCTGACAAACAAAATGCCACAAGATTTGTCATACAAATCACATTATAAGGGGTTCCAAAAACTTGACAACGTTGACAGTTGTTTTCAGCAAATGGCTGCTTTACTCTGTACTGTCAATGTTGATGTCCTTGTGCACATGTAAAAGAGCAATGTGATTAAGGCAAGCTTGTCCACGTTATATCTGAGCCAAGTTTTCCGTCTCCGCGTGGCACTGAAAGATTGCTCAGCTGTTGCAGATAAGGCAGGAATAGCTAGCAGATTTCTGCCATTTAAAAAAAAAACATTCTCTGGGCATGCATTTCTGTAGGAATTTACCAACATCTGCTGCTGACCTAAAGTTTTCTATAGAAATGGTGTATTTAATTTATATAAGTAATTCACAATGATATCAGTCAAGACTTATTTCCTTAGGAAATAATGAATTGCATTCACCAAGAAAGGATGGGTTGAAATTTAATAACAGTTACAGTCCCTAACTTGTTATTGGAGCTTCAGGCCTCATACTTGTTTGGCCCATCCTAAATTTATTTTCTGCATGTTCTCTAAATTATATTTCAGCAGAGAAACTTTTTAGAAAAAAGAATAAAGAGCTAAGAGATTCTGATGATTCTACAGAAGGCCTACACTTCACACTTATCTTTTTTTTATAGGCTCTTTGAAAAATGTTTGATTTTTGGAAGCTAATTTATTCTGGAAGAATTTTGTAGTTAAATTTCAGTGTGATTTAAAATTGTCATATGTGCTATCCTCAAAAGAACATACAGGATTTAGGTATTTCCTACAGTCGAGGTAACTTTTGATGACCTCAGATTCCTTTTATTTTGGACATCAACTTATTTACCATCTTAATTACCACTTTTCATTTTAGAAATTTGTTCTCTGTCTATATCAGGTTTTAATGGTTTCTTTTGAAATATGATGCTCTTCAGGTAAAAATACAAAACTTAAGTTAGTTCTGGCAGTTCAAACCAGCCTCATGGTAATGCATTTGTTACTTGATTCATCTATTCTTATTCTTGGTCACCTTCTAGTACAGCTGCATGCATTAAGTGTCTGACTTGTCTTTGAAAATCTTAAGCCACATTCTTTGGAACAGTTGCTTCAAGTTGGTTGAAATTCTCTGTGGCACTTTTTTCCATTCACAGGAGCCAACAGCCACCATAGCAGACACATAGTTTCCAAGAACTTAGGCATGGTTCATGATTCTTGAATCTCAGCAATTTCTTGTAGGAATTGGAATGCCATGTTAGGTGTCAGAAACCTTTGTGCTGTAAATTATAAATGTATACATTTATACTTTAAGGTTAATTTGGAATATGTAATTTTAAAATATTTTCATCTTTGTAACTAGCAGAACATAATTTGAAAACCTACTAATAAAAAAATTAATCCAATGGCCATGAGCAAGTAATTAACTTAAAATATTAGATGAAAAATTCTTTTAGGAAAATTTCAGGATGAAAAGAGAGTTGAACTAGAAAAGCTGGTTGCTTTTACGAAACAACTCTTTATTGTCTAATCTAGATTCACATTTTCCTGTGAACACCCTTAGGATGTACTAAAAATACAAGCAACTGAAAGTCTAAATTTTAAGTCTCAAATTACTGCCTTTCAGATCCATTGAGGCATCTAAAAAATGGGTCAAGGTAACAATGCATAATTTTAAAAGTTAGCAAAAAGTTGCTAGTGGAAAAGAAAATGAAAATCTAAATAATTGTTGTGATAACCTTTAACTCCTGTCTTATTTCCATTGTTCCATTTAACATTTTAGGAAACAAAAATTCTTGTGAAACATTTACCACAGCTAGCATCTTTCATTTTACAAAGCCAAGGAAGAAAGGAAAAACTTCCCATAGAGTGTTTAGATCCTCTGACTAAGCAACTGATTTTAAAAAATCTTTCATTTTACAATTTTTTAGAATGTTTTTAATAAAACGAGAGAGTAAATAAAAAAAAGCAAAATCAATAGATAAGAGCATGCAGACAGGAAAAACATGGATGTGCATTGTTTTTAGCTGCCAGTTTTCGTTTTCACAAATTTTTATTTTGTAAACTTCCCTTAGAGTTATCTTGACAATGACATTTGGCTCTTGATAACAGCTTATAGACTGGAAATAAGATAATGTACCATTTGTAAAGTTCTGGTCTTAGCCTTATTTTTAATTTTTATTTTGCTTTTAATTCCAAAAGTTTGTAATCTGTCTAGAGCTCAGATCTCCTCCCTACCAATAACTTTCCAAGACCTTGGTTTAATCAATTGATAGATACATCATTGATAGACAAAGGCAAAGAGTGTGGGGAAAATAAAACCACTATTTGGATATACAGTTTAAAAAGAAATTCACTATTTTTCAAGAAGTGAGGCTAAGTTGTTTCTCATGGATTCACAGGAAATACCAGAAATATATTATGTAACAGTTAGTTTGGTACAAACGTAATTGCAATGTTTGCCATTGCTTTCAATGGTAAAAACGGCAATTATGTTTGCACAAACCTAATAGCTCAAACAAGTGTACTTCTCATTATGTTAATATTCAGCAAAGCAATGAAACTCCAATTTGCAAGGTAACTGGATTTGCTGGAGAGTGTGATGGCTTCTTATTTGCTTTTGAACTTTCTCATGATACTGAGAATCTCATGAGACAAAAGTGATGCTATCAATCATACAATAAATACTTACATGAAAGTTTTATTGTATATTCCTGGGATGTGCGAGATGAAATCCCTTTAACTGAATATTTCTAGAGTTGGGAAATATTTTACCAGTTGGTTGGTTTCTATGTCATTTGGCTATGCTGCAAAGTATTAGGCATGGTATGGCAATGAAATTAGGTTTAAAATAAATGATCTCCTGCAGATTGGAGAGTCTTTCTCTCCAGTGCCTGAATCTCCTAGAATAAGTTCAGGACTATTCTGCTCTGACAGCATTTCTGGAAAAGGGTAATGTGTAAGGACTCATACAAGAAGTGCAGGTAGAAAGTAATTAAGTACATCAGAAGATTAAAAAATCATATATTTTATTCTTTGACAAGGTTATCAGTTATTATTAAGAAGCTCCAATGGCCTGATGTCACCTACAGGATAAAGTTTAGATTTCTCAGTGTAGCACAGACTTCATGCACTGTCTACTTTCCAGACTTTTCCATGCTATTCCTTCATAGCTGTACCAAGCTATGAATTACACTCCACACTAACCATGTTATGACCATAGATGGAAGGTCTTCTGTCAGAAAATCATCTAAGTTTTATCCACCTTAGAAACATGTATTAAATCTTTCAAGATAGGGTTCAAATGGCATCTCTTTGGTG
Source organism: Callithrix jacchus (assembly GCF_049354715.1). NCBI lineage: Eukaryota > Metazoa > Chordata > Mammalia > Primates > Cebidae > Callithrix > Callithrix jacchus. The sequence goes on along the minus strand of NC_133503.1, from coordinate 121,875,739 downwards.
AAGTACCACCAATCATCCAAAGACATCAGTAGGTCCTTCACTTTAGCCCGGTTTTTGGCATTTATGCATACTGTATTACACTGCATAGTACTTAAAGATATGCTTATCTCCCAAGCTAGGCTGTGAGCCTTTGGAGTATAGGGATTATAGCGAATCCATTTGTGTATTCCTTGGACCTTGCATAGTGCCTGGTTTGTGATGTGGTGCTATGTAAATGTTTGTTAAAGGAGATGTAACTTTGTAGAATATCTATCTGTGCCCCAGCTTCGATCATTACTGAGAGTCCACTTGTCATCAGAATCTCTCGTATTGGGCATGCTGAGAAATCTATCTACAAATGAAACGCTCTCCATGTATATCATTGACATTCAAGAGCCCTCACAAGGTTCATTTACCTTAAATGATGTATTTATTTCATGTGCAGTTTAGTCCGTGGGGCTAGAATCATTGCTTTTAGCATCATATACATATAGAAAAGCTAATTTGGGTACATTGCAACATATAAAGATGTAGCAGAACCATATGCCCACCATTTTTATTTAAAAGTATTCCAGGCAATTCAGAACTAAAGTTGGTAGAGAAAATTAACAATAAAACCTAAAATACTAATACCTCCTGTAACAAGTGGTCAATTTCAAACATGAAACTATAGCTAGGAATCATGAAATAATGAAAAGAGCCTAAAAATGCAAAGGAAAAATAGTTCACAATGTCAATAATGGTAAAAGAGCCCTTCATTCTTCTACCCAGACAGAGCCTATCCTCATTCTACATGTAGTTCTAACAGGCTTCTGCTTGTTTGTTTCCATATTTTTAGAAGATTAAAGGGGCAAATTATTCAAATTTGCAATCACAGATTACAGAATCAGGCAAATGAAAGAAACAAGACATGATGGCTGATAATATAATTTTATAAAGTCCAATAAAATACTATTAAAAAATAGATCAAAAGACTTAGATTGTGGGATATTTCAGTGTAATTCTACCTAGTCTAGCCCTACCTCCAAATTAAGGGCCAATTCTTTCAGACATTTCTTGCCTCTTTCTCTATCCCATTAGATAACTACCCATTTGTCTCATTCTCTTCCCTCAAGATTCTTTTCCTGGAGTTTGTTCTGTTAAATACACACCATCCTATTTCTGAAACTCTTAGTGTGGTCTTTAGAGGTAAGCATACATGAAGATCCAAGCACAGGGTGAAAATATGAATTTAGCATCTGGGGACATCGCTACCATCTCCCCGTGCACATACGCACACATACATAATGTATATGAAAACTCCTGCTTCTGAATCCCTGGAGCTCTCACTAGTTCCCTGTGGAGCTCTCAGACAAACCCAGTCTTCACCTGCAATGTAGACACCTCCAATACCTGCCCTGCCAGGCCACTGGATATTCCAGGTCTCAGGGCATAGCCATTCCTATCTGGCATATTTCACTACCGACAAATTCTGACAACCTATGGACATTTGAGGTGATAACTCTGGATTTTGTAGCTGGCTTACTGGAAATCTCCAAAGAAATTCCCAGAGTGACAATGGCTTTGGAAGCTCAAGAAACAGCAAAGATCACCACAAAAACTGTAGAAGTATTGTCCTTTAGGCCATGAACTGAAATGGAGAGAATCTCCCTTATCCAATGAATGATTCTACCCTAAAATGCCATTTTGTGACTCTCTTTACTTGTGTTGCTGATTGTCATTACCTTCCACAGACAAAATTCTTCAAGGTTGAGCGTGTGTCTCTGTATTGCTCTGCTATCCAATATACGAGCATGTTTGGGACTCCAGGGGCTTTAGTGTGTGTAGCATTGCTTTCCTGACTATGAATTTTAAACCACTAGTGTTACCACTTTCCACTTTGTGATAATTTATTACTCTATTCCATGCTTGTGTTTTAGATCAAGCTCTTACGGTACAATTCAGGCACTTTTATGTGCATTCCTACTTGCTTAGATAAAATTATAACACATGGCTTCATAAGTAAGACGTGTAGGTTCATGAGGAAAGGCCTACTTTCCACCATCTCTATCCCCCATCTCAGTGAATTGAGTAACTCTAACAAAACTCTGCTGTTCATCTTGGTGGCCAACCGCATTTCCAAGGTCCAGTAATTTCCTGTCACAGGGAAATTTCCTGTGACAGGGCTGTCACAGGTATACTGACTGTATGGCCACCACTGAGGACCACTTTAAAGCCCTTTGAAAATTAAACATTACTTTCATTATTTGTCAACTGTTTGAAATTATTCTGTTGGCTCTTTGGAGTCGTGAGAGCTTATAGTCTTCAATGAAAATACCTAAATAATACCTAAAATGTTATGATTTCTCCAGCTCTTATTTTATTCTATGAAAAGAGGGGATTTTATCACCAAGGAGCTCTAAAGTTTTTTTCAATTCCTCTGATTCTTTATCTTATATTGTTTTTTGTTGAAAAAAAAAAAGTCTCAGGATGTTTGGTTCTGCTTCTCATTTGAGCAGCAGTGCCAAAGGGACGGCTTATATCTCTGAGGTCATCAGTTTGGTTGCGATCTTGATGGAGGGAACTGATCCCACCAATATAACCATTTGTTTTTTTTTTTTTGGCACGAGTCTAAGATTTAATTATTTTTGGCTGAGCATATGGCATTGTACATAGATTTTCTTGGCTTTCTTTTTATTGTATTTCTAAGTTTTTACAGACAACGGGAAGCACTGACACCTTTAAGAAGTATGTGTAATACACTCACTAATGTTTCTATTGTGTTTCTGAAGACTTGTGTCAGAAAATGCACTGTCTCCAATTGGGGAGATGTGAGATTCTTAATTTTAAAGAATTTTATTAATATTGGTAGGCATTTCATGATAGAATAACTCAAAATTTCTCTAATGCATGTGTGACATCTAATATACATTTAGAAAAATGAAAGTCATATTTAAGATGATATTTTTTGAAAAAAATGTCAGCACAAATGGATTAACTTTACAAAAATTATTTATTTCATTGACATGAAGTAAAATGTGTCATAAATAATAAGTACTCTGTTATGCCTTTTTATTGATTTAAATAAAAAGGATATAGTTTAAGAAATCAATCCGCCAAATAGGTACCTCATACATAAAAATTATGGAAATTGCATCTCTTAAAAATGTAATAGAGTAGAATGGAAAAGAAAAAGTAAGTATTAACAAATGGATATACTGTAATTGGTAAAACTGGTAAATTCTAATTAATAAAATCTTCAAAATGATTTTTTGACAAGTGGACATTTGCTAAATACCTGTAAAATTGGGGTAATCAGTATGTCTTCTTAAATATTGAAGGTAAACTGTCAAAGATATAAGAAAATGTGGATTTTTAAATAATATATATGCTTTGAATAAGTGCACAGAATCAGGCTTGCTATTTTGCAGTTAATAGTTTTATAGGAAAAAACAGTCACGAGAAATGCCCGTTGAGGCAAATGTTAAAACTCTTAACTGAAATTAAGGATGTTTTTAAGGCAAACTCCTCCTCTCTGTGCATCTGCAGCTTTAATTCTTTGGTGAAAGTCAATTATGTGCCAGCATTAACTTTACCTTTAAACAAAACTTCTTCAGACTGTGTTTGGTCCACAAAGTGAAGTAAAGCTGCATGTTTTCCAGTCTGATGCCAGTAAGGTTCCCTAGAAAGAAGACAAGGAACAAGTTTTCAAAGAAGTGAGCTTTTGCCTGCAGTGGTTGAGATGACTCACACATGTCACAGGGGATAATTTCACTGCAACCATTGAGAATTTTGTTATTTTCCTTCTGGGAGAAGGAATAGATGGGTTTATTTTAAGTACTGGGCAAAGAGGTTGTTAGTGGGAATTCTACACAAAACTGCACAAGATGTGAGCTGGAGAAAAATCATTCATATTCTTAAGATAAGTTACTTCAAAATATGAATATAATTACCCCTGAAATGCCACTTTGAGTTGCTTTTCTGTTTGTTTTTTCACTTTGCTTTTTTTTTCTTTGAAGGTAAAGGAAACACTTAAAATAATGGTTGGGGTTACTGGTATTTATAGGCCAGAGTTGTCCAGCAATGCCTCTTTTCATCTTCAGATAAACAGATGACCATATGTAACATAACCATTATATAGTCTGAGTACTTTAAATCTGTCTTTTATGTTTGGAATGCACCTAATATCACCTATAAAGATCTGCACTGCTATCCTTAAGCTCCTGCTTTGCTTGAGAGTCCACAGAAGACAGAAAACTAGGCTACGTCCTGTATGCGTGTCTTCCTGTCAAGAAACTTACCTCAGGCTAATGCATGCAGAGAGACAGGTAATATTGTGTCAAGGTTCTGTGCAAACTGCTCAAGATCACTTGGGGCCCCAGTGGCAGCTCTGAAAGGCCTTGCTGGGTTTACAGTCTCCTGAATAGCTCCGACCTGTTGCTGAGAGTCAAGCCACGATGTAGCAAGAAGCACCTCAGCTTCCCAGGGCTGCTCTGCAGAGCCAGTGGCCACTAGCTCTCTTTTCCTATGACCACAGAACCATTTGGGTTTGCTCTCCAGGAGAACACGTAGATACATTTGCAGCTGGCGGGGGCACTGCTTTATTGCCTATTGTGGAATGCATGCCAAATAAAAACCATCATGATTTGAAATAGGCAATCTTATATGCTTTTCAGGTTACTTAGATGTTCAAACTCGCATAACCAGCCATCGATATGAGAAATTCTCCTTTAAGCTGTTAGTGTATTACAGCCTGTGACTTTTCAACTCAGGGAATGATACTTATTTCTCTGTCTGTTCCATACAGAACAACTTCTCCTTTATTGCATTCAGAATGGTGTAACTGAAAGGCAATAAGGAAAGGCAATATCATCGAGTGGTTCACATTACGCTGAATTTTATTGTAGTCTGGCATTGTGAGTGAACCTTTGGAATCCTTGAAAGCAGCGTAAAGGCAGAACCTGCTTCTAATGGACTAAAGAAAAATATTCTGACATGGTGATAAGTGGGGTGACTTCTAGAAATGATGACTTGAAAACATTTTCTAAACAAGTGCTATTTCAGTTGTCCCAATGCACAAAATGATATTGAAACAGCCTGCTATAGGCCAGAAGCACTAATTTGTTTTCCTTAAGGGCAGAACTTCATCTTTACAGATATAGAATGATCCACAACTCCAAATTCCAGCTAAAATTTCTTTTCTTCCATTGTCCTCCAATTATTCTCCCAAACTATTACATCAAAGGTATTAGAATTTAGGTGCTGTGATCCTATTTACTTTAATATGTTTATTTTCCAATTGTAAAATGGACACATAAGAGATTTTTATAATTATCAACTATCTAATTTTTAAACAATAAGTCATATTATTGTTTTTATTCTTCTCTGCTTTTGAAATATATGGAGTTCCATATTCTTAAGGTCTGAATTGTTTTAGAGAACTAGTATAGATGTATTTTTCACCTCCTACAAGAATTTCAGGATCAGGAATAAGGGTGAACCAACACAGGGCCATCTCCCTGCCTATTAGTTCAAATCAGAAATGAACACTTTTAAAATATGATTGAGAGTCACAGACTTTTACGGGATGTAGGAAAACAATCTCCCTCTTTATTACTAAAAACAGAAACTATTTTTTCCTCTTTCCTCTCCTCTCTACCACTGCCATGTTCCCGTTCTACACTTTTCCCCAACTCACCTCTTATGTTGTTGTGCCTGGCACATAGTAGGTGCAGAGTAAATATTTGTGTGTGTGTGAATGAATGAAGGAAGGACGTTCGGGGTACAAGAACTTCTTGGTTCACTTGAGTCAGCTGGCTGTTAGTAGTGTGTTCAGTGTATAAACTGGATGTGTTGTTGACAACTTTCTTTGCTCTTGTGTGCACAAGCTAAGAATAAACAGCACTTAAGGGAAGGGAGTGCTTCATTCATCGGGGGATTACACCATCATAAACTTACCAAAGTGTACCACACAGAGCCAGTGATCACAGAAGACAGGCAACCCAGGCCCTGTCATTAAATATAGAAGCCTGTCTTCACTGTTTTTATCCAGACAAACTCTCTGTGTTTTGGAAATTTCCACCACACTTCCTTTTGAGTTGCTCCTTTTCTCAAGATACCAAGACTATTGCTTTACAAAAGTAGACTTGGTCTGGGAAGCTGGTAAAATGATGGCTGTACATTTCCTTATCCTCTGAAGAATGTTCAATGTTTATCACTGACTTTTCTGTCCCTGTTTTTCATTTTGTTTTTGTTTTTTGGTTGAGATTTTTTGAGTCTGTCTTCTATGAAGAGTGGTTTCTCCTGAGTGAAAGTACTTAACAAGAGAGTGCTCAATTTGCAGTCAAGAAAACAAGGAGACTAGCCACTCTGACGTTCTGTTGTAAGAGTTGAGCTCCATGACTAAACGGTTCCTCTTTCTGTAGACCAAATAAAAGTCTTATCATCTCACATATGTATCTTTAATCAGACACCAATCATACATGGAACCTTAGGTAGAATAGGTAAAGTTATCTGTGTTTGCCAGAAATGTTTCACACCCAAAGGCTCAATACTTTCACCTGTGAATCATTTTGTGTGTGTATGTGAGAGGTGGGAATAGTCAGATACCATCTTTGTTTTGGGTTATTTAAAGGATACACTATTTAATGCTTCATACAGTACTGAAAACATTCATAAGAGTTTTCTAGTTTAAAAATAATATTTAATGCAGTATTTTAAATTTTAAAAAATGTTTTAAAAACAAAATGTTTAAATTGTATTCAATAGCTTTTAATATTACTAAGAATGTACTAAAATAAGGAAATAGGGGAGAATAATGTTGAAACCATAGCAAAGGTAGAAGCGTGTCCCTGCTGCTGAAGTGACAAGAGGACAATCAGGCTGTGAGGACTCAGCCCTCTGAACAATCTTTGCATCCGTGAATGATATCTAAGGCTTGCGTTACAGATGCTTGTTTTCCTTACTTTCCTGTAATGCCTTACACCAACTTTAAGTTACCAGAATATGTTTCTATTCCTTGTTACCTGAAAAAGTCAAACATACTAATGTTATACAGGTACAATGGAATAATACATTATGTGAAAGTTGTTTGTAAACTGTCAAATTGTGTTCAAATATGAGGTAAGATCTGAGAAGCTTAGGATATAAATTAGAGTCAAAACTTAAGTGCTTTTCAAGGGGAAATTTATTTAGTGGTTAACTTGAATTTTAGCTGCAATATGTATTCCTTGACTTTTTGAAGAGGTCTAGAGGTAGTCAGGACTTGTAGATTACAACAGTTCTTTACTGACCTGAATACTGATCCTTTGACAATTTAAACTCTTTGTCAGAAAGTGCTCCTGCAAAACTTTTAGAAAAGTTACTATGTTTAAAAATTTTATTATGTATTTATTGTGCACAACATGATGTTTTGAAGTGTACATACACTGTGGGATGGTAAGTCTAGCTAATTAACAAATTGTTACCTCACATAGTCATCATTTTTGTACTGAGAACACTTAACATTCACCATCTTTGCATTTTTAAATAATGTAATCTATCGTCATTAATTATAGTCACAATGCTGTACAATACATCTCTTGAACTTATTTCTCCTATCTAATTGTAATTATATATCCTTTCATCCATGGTCATATTGATTATTATTTAGCATAAATTGTTAACAAAGATTTCTTTTTCTATTTTAGAACAGACTGGAAGAATGTGAAATATTATTAGACACAGGCACAGCATAGCAGTAGAAACATCTTAACTGAGAACCTGGAACTGAAAGAGAAAGCAGCCAACTTAAAGGGCAGACAGGACACATGGTTATATAATACAACAGTGGATATTCATAGTGATGACAAAGACAGAATAATTACATATTCATTCTAAAACCGATTTTTATGGAAGCAAGGGCATTTGTAAAACAGTTTAGAAACGAATAGAAATGGTTAAAATTCAAGTGTTTGTTATGTATCCAACAAATAGTTATTTGGAAAATGTATGCCTGGGACACATCTCCTTAATGAGGTGACCCTGTGTTTGGAACTGAAGGCAGTCCTCATCTATTCTCTCAAAAGGTGACCTTCTTTGTTGTTACAGCCTCACCACACTTAATTCTCAGAGGTTCTGACATAAATCAAAAAACATTCTGTGGTAGATTGTAATGTATTAAAACACTCATCAAAAGCATAAGCATTGATACTGGGATAGCTGGGAAAATGTACACTAAAGACATTTCTTCTGGTCTTCCTTTGATGGTAATACGTTCAGTTTTACACTGATGACATAAGCCTATGCAGGTAAAATTCTGCTGAAGCCAAAACCACTCAAGAAAACAAAACCCAGACAACAAAAACAAAATGGCATCTGAGGAGCTTGAGAATTCTAGGAATGTGATAAAAATGTTTTTAATAATATATTGAAAAACAATTTAGAATGTAAATATTTTGTAGTAAATGCTTCAACTTATTCCTTATATATAACGACTACCTTCTGTAATGAAAATACTTACTTGTTTGTTTAGTGTCTAAAGGTTGAGAAGGGAACTAGAATTGGCATAAGGAGGCCCTCAGCCACCCATCATGTGACAGTATGGCCATGAGGACTTACTCTCTGCTCTCTTCCTCTTGACATGCCTCAAACACACCAATCATTTGCACTTGGGAAATCAACCCTCAACACCAAATCACTCCTGCCAACAAAATAACCCAATCAGCATGCAAAGCTGGTAACGGGCCGGTGGGGGTGATGAGAGTGATGTATACATGCCTCCCTGTTTCCCTTTCCCCAGGTCTGGGCACACACTGTCAGTGGCCCTTAACTTATAAAGAGGTTTGATTTAAACCATTTCATTTTCTGCTCTGGGACTGGGAATTCATTTAATATGAATGTCATCATTATAACAAAACTCAACTGTATGCTAGCAAAAATTTGGCTATCTATGAAGAATATTGGAAGGAGAATCTACCCATGAACCTAAAAATACTAGACCACTGTATATTCAGTTCAGCAATTTTGTCATTTTAATAGACTCTTCAGAGTGCTAAATCACTAGTCCTACTGGCCATACGAAAATTTGCCACCAAGATGCCCGCCTCCAACAAACTGATGCTGTTACTTCATGTTTTCCACTTTGGGCTCAGAGATTGAAGGCCAAAAAGCATTCAATTTTTATGGTAAAAAAGTGCATCAGGAGGGCAACTACATACAAAGTTACCCTCCCAGTTTGACCCTGTCCTTAGGTTTTTACTGCCTGGACTGGCACCAAAGAAACTCCTTGAAAATAACACATTCCTTGTCCATTCAGTGGTTAATGATACTTAAAAAAAAAAAAAAAATCACAGTTTGTGACTGTGACCTAAATTATGCCAGAAGCTGTAAAACCATGGTTTCTTTAAATTCAAATATGACCCACATGCTTTAAAACCACTACACTGACCCTATAGTACTGTTGCTGAGTGTGCGTGTCCTCACATAAACACATACATACTCTCTCTCTCTCTCTCTCTCTCTCTCTCTCTCTCTCTCTCTCTCCCCACTTGGCATTAAATGACTCGATAAAAGAAATGGTATTTTTCAGACTTCCATGTTAAAAAAAAAAGGCTCATGAAAGAGATGTAAGTGAGCTCTAAGCCAAACATTTGTTTGGCTTTGCTGCAGCAGGCTGCAGGAATGTAAACTTTTTTTTTTTTTTTTTCAATGACTTCAGCTCCTAATTTGAAAGCTAGGATTTTTAGGAGTGAGCAAGAGACTATATTTGGCCAAAAAATTCTGCTGGCTTTACTTAGCCAATCTGCACATTCAAAACAATACTTCTTTATCAAAAAAACAATAGTCTGTTTTATTCACAGCACATGTAGAAGTTGGAACATCGACTAAATTCCACTTTCTTCTCTCGCAGTGTGTCTGTAACCAGCTAATGAGCTGCAACAGAGCCTGGCCTTCATTTTCAGCAAATTAAGTTCATCCCTCATAGGAATTGTGGTCTGGCTGTGGCACCGCTCCTAGGTATGGGTGGGATTTGTTTCTTCTACCAGTTGTAGGTTAGCCGCATGGGTACGTGCTGTCGCACCACACAACAAAATTTTCTCTATAATAACCAGTCTAAGTAGCCTTTTACCCCACAAAAGTAGATCCCATTTAATTTACTTTGTGTTTATAGCACTCCCTCTCAAACCGCATCATTGGCACAGACTAATATTTATACAACTTTTTATTTTAAACTATTTATTTGGAGTTGAGACTTCAGTAGCACTCCCTGTCAGATTCATTGAGCATGCTTAAATTCAGGATGCTGAAAATGTAAATTGGGAAGAGTGATGTGTGTTCTTGGGATACTTTCTCCAGTGCATGGACACCCACACGATTCTCACTGTAGTGAACAGAGGCTACACGTGTGTTGATAACATTTGTATTACTGCTGGTAGGAAATTGAACATTGATGGGTGATTTTAAAAAATTGCTTTTGCCTATTGTGTTTACACATTTCTTTGCCAATATAGTTGGTCAAATTAGTTATGTAACATGCATCTAAAAACTTTTAATCCAAAAGTGTCAGGGTTGTTAACAATCTGTTTTCATACACAAAGAAATATTACATTACTCAGTTATTTTAATGGAAATTGCTAGTCAAATACACTTTTGCCACAGAAAGAAAGGGGAAAAAATTCTTAATTTTGTATCTGACCTCTGCTTTGAGGCCTTACTCCAGGTTATGTTTTTCTTAAATAAAGCTTTTCTGTTTTTTAAAGTGAATGATGGGATGTTAATTTCACATGGACATTTAACCACATAAAATATAGTGGCAGATGGCTCTTTTTTCTACTCAGGGTAGACATTTTATTCAGTTAATGATATTTAAACCTCATTTTCTATGAGTGTCTGCATGTTGTTCTTAAATCTGATACTATTTTGTGATTTAAAATAAATGTTGGGTTAACTTCATTTACAAGTAAAATATTTATCAGACCTTTGATTATTTTTGGCTTTCTTCTTTTGGCGAACATCTATCTATTTCCACAACCCACTTATATGTTATCTCATCAAGGAAAATTTTTCCTTCTTCCCAAAGGAGAACAGAACTCCATTGTAGTGGAATACTTTTCTCAGATGTGAACCAATGTTGCTGTCCTCTTAATATTATAACCTCTACTCTTCCTCTGCATTCAGGAAGCCAGAATACTTTAGGGAGGGGGCAGCAAAGGAAAACAAGAGACAATAAAGGAATCCATGTATTTGTTTTGTAACTCAAAGTTACAAATTTAGGAAATAGATTTGAAAGCATAATGGGTCAATTTCTGTTGTGTCCTCCAGAGAAGAGAGTTGAGAAAGGAAGAAGAGGGCTTAAGTGCTGGTGGGTGCCTAGGAAAAAACCCAGACAATGCCTGGAATAGTAAAGAAGCAGAGAACTATCAGGGAGGAAGGGAACAGTCTCTATGATGGAGCAGGGCCTGGGGAAGTCTTGCTTCTCCACTGAGGAAGATGGACCAAGACCAGTGCAGAACGGATGGCAGCTTCCCTGTAGGGCAGTGAGGATGGATGATGACATGAGAACTGGACTGCTCATTCTCATTTTTCCTGGCACTTTTTAAGCTCCTTGGAAATCAGAGGCAATCCAGGACCAAGGCGGCTAGGAGAATTTATTTCTGCTACAATGTGAATGGGAGCTTCAAATTGAAGATAAATTGTTATTAAAAAAGTGAAATTATATATATTTTCTGCACTTCTTAGTCTGATGGCTTCTGGTTTCTGTGCATCAAAGGAAGGAATTATGCCTTCCTCGTGGTCACACTCTGATGTTGGAGACTGCAACATATGTAGTAGGTATGCAATAAATGGTTGTTAACAGAATAAATCAATATTTTGTAGATTATTGCCAGCTACTCCAGAGCTTTGATCTGGCTTCTCTGTTGGGTCAGGAAAAAGAAAAAAAAAGACTCCTGCTTTTCTTGTGCCTGTTGCATGCCAGCTTGGCCTGGTTACTCCTGTGGTTACTCGCACTCCAAAACAATGCAGCATTGCTTGAAATTACACTTGAGCATTTTCTAGAGCATTTCTTCTGTCCATTCTACTTGCAGTGACTCCACTTCAGTTCCTTATATGCCAGCTGCTGTGATAGTTTGCTGTCACTAAACATCTACATGTGTCCACCCAAGAGGAGTTAAGTGAGACCACATCAATGCTAGGGAAACTGGCTGTCTTCCAGAACTGCACTGCGGGTCATTCTGTCTTGTGTTTTGGTGAAGTCTTTTCCCCCATTGCCTTCCAGCAGGGAGAGGGATAGGGTACAGCTTGCATAGCAGAAACAGAATGCCCAGTGTGTGGATGGAAAACTTCCCCTTTCCCTCCTGAGTAGAGGAGACCCATTCAGAGGTTGTTCCACTTATTCATTCCCTTCCTGTGTAATTTTTCATCAATATTTTCTCTTTCTGGCGCCTGTAAACCAGAGGGGATATCTGCTGGCATACTGCATTGTGTGGAACGAGGGGGACTGTTCTGTTTCCTCCCTCAGCTCTTGTAAAGGTATCTGCCATTTCCCTGATGTAACATTTAGATCTCAGTGTCCACATCTTGAAAGTCAAACTTGTCATCCAAAAGGTTCTCATGCACATTTAAACATTAATAGATGCCAATATCATGTTAATGATCTTACATGACCTTACTTACACATAAGTTTGAAGCATGTAAGAAAGTGTAAACTACCCTCCTTTTTACCTCCACTCCTCTGTCGTATATTAGTTAGCATACTTCTTGTTGCAAGTAGCAGAAAACCCAATTCAAACTGACTTAATGGGCATGTAGGGGCCTCATAACTGGAAGGTGGTGTGGTGTAGGTGGCTTTGGTGTGTCAAAAAAAATGAATGTTTTCGGTCTCTCCACTCTGATGTCTAGAGCCTCCTTCACAATCACGAGATGACTTCCAGCAGCTGACACCAGGATTACCTGTTTCTAAACAAAACATATGTGTGTGTGTGTGTGTGTGTGTGTGTATATATATATATATTTTTTTTTTTTTTTTGAGACAGAGTCTTGCTATGTCCCCCAGGTTGGAGTGCAGTGGCACCATCTTGGCTCACTGCAATCTGCATTGAGGTTTCTAAGAGAACCAGATTCAAAGGATTCTCATGCCTCCACCTCCCAAGTAGCTGTGATTACAAGCATGTGCCACCATGCCTGGCATATTTTTCAATTTTTATTAGAGACAGGGTTTCGTCATGTTGCTCAGGCTGGTTGAAGTGCTAGCCTTGTCAAGCAGTCCACCTGCCTCAGCCTCCCAAAGTGCTGGGATTACAGGTGTGAGCCACCATGCCCGCCCGAAAATATATGCTTGAATCTTACCTGCTCAATTTTGAAACTCATGTTATACACATGCAATGTGTCACTGTCCTCCTTCTTCATTATTTATCACTTCTATCGCCTCTTTGGGTAAAGTAGATAAAAGGCAATGAGGACACTATAACATATCAAAATGGGCCTGAATGAGACTGCAATAAAGAATATACCTCCAGTGACATGGGCTTCAGCTGCTTGGAATTAATCACTCTCAATTAATCAATCAATTGATGCCAATGAGCTGTGAAAATAGTTGAGTGAAGCTGTGTTCAAGCTCCGACCTTACTGTTTACCAGATGTGTAAACCTACTCACTTCATTTACTCTTTCAGAAACCTAGTTTGCTTGTTACGATCAAATGAGATATTTGCAAAACTACACTGGTAACTTCTGCATTCTACAAAACCCAGGCATTATTATTACTGCTTTTTCAATGACATCAGGAGATTCGTCTTCATTATGAGTCACTTTAAGATCTACATTTATAGATTTTATAGTGTATCAGAATCTTTATTCACTCAAAAGGAAAAATATATGGACAATTCTAAAGGGGCATGCCACTGTGCTAGATGCTAGGAACATGGTGTGTATAAATATTACTATTAATCTCTATAGAGGAAATTAATATAAAATGATAGTTGCACCTTCCAGGGTATACATAGAAAATTAATTTTTTTCTTGTTGAGTGACCACCTCATATTGTTTGATTTTTTTCCTCTTTATTTTTTCATTTGACAAAGAAGGAAAAATTCAGTTAGTCTAAGATTTAAGTCAACTAAATTTCAATTAATTGAAGCTGTGGTATGTGTGTGTGTGTGTGTGTACTTCCAAATAAGTATTATCTTAACATAAACACACATGTGTGTATATGTAAATACTTCACAAATAATGTTCTTAAATATAATGTTAAGAAAATTATTTGTGAGGCCGTGCGCGGTGGCTCAAGCCTGTAATCCCAGAACTTTGGGAGGCCGAGGCGGGTGGATCATGAGAGATCGAGACCATCTGGTCAACATGGTGAAACCCCGTCTCTACTAAAAAAAAAAAAATACAAAAAATTAGCTGGGCATGGTGGTGCGTGCCTGTAATCCCAGCTACTCAGGAGGCTGAGGCAGGAGAATTGCCTGAACCCAGGAGGCGGAGGTTGCGGTGAGCCGAGATCGCGCCATTGCACTCCAGCCTGGGTAACAAGAGCAAAACTCCGTCTCAAAAAAAAAAAAAAAAACAAAAAAGAAAAATTATTTGTGAAGTATTTTTTATTTATAGATGTTACAGTATTACTAATACAGAACTTTAAAAAATAATTAGAATTCTCAGCCATCCTTAGAAAAACTTCTTATTCCATAACTAATTTCAAAGTTTTGAAACACAGATGTTAAGTATAAAGTTAATGGTTTTAAAATTTTGAGTTAATGACCACGAAAAACAATACCTCCCTTTCTATTTGAACTGCCTTAAAACTTAGAGTTGAATTCAGACCTTAGCTGGGGAAAGGTCTATTTTAGATTCTTCTAATAGCTGTCTCTTTGCTTTGTTTTATTCATCTTTATTCTCGTTTACTTTCAACTGATTCATGCTAACCATATATTTCAACATTTTGAGTAGCTTCATATTCTTTATGGAAATTATTAAAAGGACAAAGAAAGTTATGGAGGGAGTGGAAAAAAGACAGGAGAAAGGAAAGAGTAGAAGAGGGTCTTGGAGAAGGAACGACAAACTCTGAGCTGAGCAGTGGCTTGCAAACAAAAAGGAACCGACTGGAGGCAGATGGTTGGTGAGAAGGTACTTACAGGTGCCAAAGAGAGAAGAAATAAGATCTGGACTGAAGGTCATGACAGTGAGAAAGGAGATCAGGAGATAAGCTTAAGAACTTTTTCAGATGAACAACTAAGAAGACCTGGAAACTCAGTGATCAGGGATCGGAAATGATGGTGATGGATAGTGGATGCTAAACATTCAAACTTCACTGATCTCAGAAGAGATATGAAGACAGGTGGAACAGGGGACAGAGATAAAAGTGCCAGACATGGTGCTAGCCAGTTTACAGGAAGCCCTTAACCTTACCTGAATCATCTTATTTAATTCCCCAAATAACCATCTGAGATATGAATATTCCTCTTTGCAGATGAGTAAATTTTAGAAGAGCAGGGTTTTTGTTGTTGTTGTTTGAACTGGTAATCCTGACTTGTACAGACATGAAAAATTCCAAAAGGAAACTCCCAAGCAGCTATTTGGCTCACTTAATTAACAAAGTCATGCAGTATGGATAATTCAGGTCAAAAAAGATTACCTCTCTTTCCTCATCAGATATCATGTTGTGATCTTGCATGTGTATAAGAATATGTGTTTGGAGAAGGAATTATTTTTACTGCAGAAAGTTTCTTCTTTGTGTTGGTTATGTAACATTAACTTCACTCATATAGCAACTTGGATGTGCCTGGAAAATAGCTCCATTATTTTGTCTATAACTATTCTGGTTCTCTTATAAATTTAGAGTCCTATGCATTTTAAAATTCAGTCCAATCCAATAATTAAAACCATCCCTTTAGGTAATGCTGTCTCTTTTGGAAAACGTGCCTAGTCTCCCAGATTTCTCAGCCTTCTGTCCACTTCCAGGGACCCCTTCAAATTGGTGTCTTGGTGCTTTCACAGTCTGAAAGTGGTAGGAAGAGCTGGTATTCTTCGGTGCAGAGTCCTGTTGATCCACTGGTTTTGAAGGTGCTGTCCTTCTCCATTGCCTTGCTGGCACTCGTAGATGATCTGGGCACCTTTCATGTTAATTTGGTCAACTCACCCTCTGCTTGGCTTTGGTTGGTGCTACAGAACTTCTGTCTCTGCTTTATTCTCAAGTGGCTCCCTGGTGGAAAGCCCAAAACAAGCCTCTGCCATGGAAGCACCTTGCCTGCCAGCTCTCAACTCAGCTGCCTCATCAGTTCTCCTGGGGCTTAGATGCGGGGTTTTGTAGAAATTGCTAGTTTCTATCCAGGCCACACTGAAACTCAGAGGAGTCTAGAAAGCCATTCCTCAAGGTTAATAGATGAGTTCTCAGGAAGTTGATATGGAGCAGCTCCAGAAGGTTTCATTCTAAAGTCAGATACAGAATTTGGGATTTCTTTTCTCTTGAGCTTCCCAGCACACAACTACTAAGAAAAGAGAAAGCCAGAAAGGGAAACTGAAATGCAGTCTCAGATTGCTTTCCACCCTCTACCATCCTTAGCCCCCAGAAACAGAAGGGATGGGCTTAGCTCTCTTTTAACTTTGTACTGAGCCCTTATACATAGAGCGGCAAGTCTCATGACCTGGAGAGTTCATAGGTGGAAGGCATCCTCTCTTTATAATGAGAATTCTGATTGAGTCCTCCAGGCTTAGTATTGAAATGTTAAGTAGGTACTAAAGAATTTAGCAAATCCATTTAGTCTCTACAAAGCCTTGCTTTCAAGCTAAATTCTTTTTCTTTCCTAACCTACAGCAGTAAGTTTTCTGGCTTGGCCTTGAAGATGAGACCAAAAAGAAATGTAAGTTAGGGAATGTCATGAAATACACTGGTTAATATTTGCAAAATACTGTTCTTAGCACAGTTACATAAACACAGTTAAAAGTCCAGAAATCTATGTAGCTGAATGTGCACTTCGCACTTTCTAGCTTCTGGTAAAATTAACCTAAGAATCACTTTCTAATCCATTTTATCTAGCAAGTAATAAAGGAGGAAAGGTAGTTTTATTGTAAGCAAAAGGTTGATAAGAATTTAGTAGATTATATTTAGTATACAGCCTATAATAAAGAGAAATAACTACAGCCATAGTGACAAAAAACAGGCAAACACTTCTTTCATCAACAAATAATGAATTAACAAAAAAGTGACGCTACAGTGTAAGGTTCCTGAGCAGTTTTTAAACTGGCAGTTTTAGAGATTGTTTTCTAAGTGTTTTGTCAGAAGAAAAAGCTTTAATAATTTTTATTTTTTGAATGCTACAGTGTAGAGTTTTACGTGATAGCAAAATAAATTCACTTCTGTTGTACTTTATTTTTTCTCATTCGATTTCACCATTTGTAGTGGGCCTGGTCAGATAGAGGTGAAAATTCAGTTATAGTAACACAAAAAGTGTATGTAGAAAATCTTGTGAATTCTTTAACGAAGGTTCTGCATTTACTTTATTTGAAGGAATATTTCCTTCATGGTGCAGACTGAAAATGAGAAGTACTGAATTTGATAACTGTAAAACAATAGTGAATTACCCACTGTTGCATTGCATCATATATCTTAGTCTTGGTATTTTATTCTAATTACAAGCCAAAATTTCTCCCAAATTCCAAGTTTACCATTAAAAATAAAACACATATAATGGCCACAACTCCTAAAATAGTCTCCTAAATTATGGGCACATTTATTCATGTTAACATGAGGTTTGCATTTTAATGTAGAGGATGGCGCTGTGGATTGCTTTTACGAATAATTTCATTTAAGGACAGACAGTTTGACTTTGTAAGAACAGATAAAACCAAAGCCAATTATAACATGAACTTCTCTCTTGTATGCATGGAACAGCATAAATAGAGAACCTTGTTCTTTACTGCACTTGTCAAATCTTAATGTTTAAAAGTCTTAAAATTCAAATGTATATTTATATCAGTAAAAATTACACATAATGGATGGAATGCTTATAGCTATATTATTTATTTCCCTCTTCAATAATCATATGAGTATTTATCACTCACACAAAAGTATACATCTGTAATTTCTTTAGTCTCGTTTCTTGAGAGATGCCAGTTCCTCTCTTCTTTCTGATGAACCTAGAAGTGCAGATGTAATAGAATATTCTCACCCGTGTAATAGTATTACAGGATTTTTTCTGCTGTTTCTGGTGGCTTAATAACAAAAGTGAAATTTTTAAGATGATTTAAAAATGTCTTCTTCAAATAGTAATTTAGGCAACACTTCTGAAGTGTAATTTGACTTGAGGAATTTGGTACATATTTGAATAGTGGGCATAGGCTTATTAAAATTATATTTATGTATCATATGATACTTAGAAATATTTTAATTTCAGGACTATACTTTGTCATGATTTCTGGAAATTTTCATTTTTGGAAAAGGGAATATTGCTGACTTATGTACACCATAGTAATTATTGCTTTTAACATAAAATATGGCTTGAACCTGAACTTTCTAGTAACTATACCAGGGCACCAATGATGTTCTTTAACTCTCCTTTCCTCTCTGTGAGGTAATATACAATTTAGTATCTAAAACTATAAATGTGCATCATTGTCAACATTTGTTTCTTAAATATATGAAAAAGAATACATTTTTCAATTAGTTACGCCTTCACTTTGTAAAGTTTCTTCTTAAAAGCAACACAAAAATGAAAATGTGAAAATGGAAAAGCTCTCCTTTTTTTAAACTGTTATCCTCTGGTGGGATGTGCGGGGGTGGGGGTTAAAAAGGAATTAGTTACCATGATTTTTAATTTGTCTCAAGGCCTGTGGAAAGAAACTGGCTTTCTAGAATGTACATGGTTGAGTATCGTACAGAAATAAATATCTCCCCCTTGGAATTTAAATTGTATCTAGTAGTACTATTTTTATACCTCTTACTAGGAAACGAAATACCTCTAAATTTAGTGCTTTGGAATTTTATTTCCACTAAAAATTTCTTCAGATATGTGAGCACCATAGTAACAGCTTTGCGAGCTGATTCTTCATTACAGTTCCCCGATAAGAGCTTCACTCAAGACAGTTCCTTTGGGATGACTGAGACTAAAAATCAATTCTGATAACATTAGAACAAATTTAAAGACCAAAAAAAAAAGTAAAAAAGAAAATCAGAGAAAGCATGCATGCTGTGAATAAATAGAGCTTCCCTTAAAATTTTTTTCAGTCAAAAATCTAAAATGCATTTTCTCAAAACTTTTTATTTCTTGTATAATTTTTATATCTAGGTAGGATTTTTCTTGCCTTTGGAAAACATAAATCTCTTACCAGAGATATGAAGAATTCAGCTGAATTGATTTATGGCCTGGTAAAGGCCTTTTCATGCTCTGCAATGACAATATTTTTACAAAACCTACAGGTAAGTAATATGGGTGTGGAAAGATGAATGCAATGAATCTATTTTAATAAAAAGTTAATAATCGCTTCATTATTTTCAAGAAAATCATTGCATTTTAAAAAACCATGTAGTATACTAGACTGAGCTCTGATCATCTTAGAAAGAAGTCTGTCAAAATAAATCAGGTTGATAACTGATTAGCAGAACGTGTAGTCTGTCATTTTTAAATATGTGCCCAATTTCTTCACATAAATCTTACCTTTAAAATCTTCAAGGGGAAAATTTATTTTGGGCACACTGGCCATGAATATCAGTTGACATTTATACAGTGCATAGAATTTATACTGTGGGTTAGGATGTCAGCCATAATTTTAGGCTGATAGTTTGTAAAGGGAAGATTCCATTTTGTACTGTTTATAAAATGTTACTCTGCAGTTCCGTGCTCCAAGACTAACAAAGTCTATCCAAGTACAGTCAAGCACTGCAGTTTAACTTATTGCATTCATTAAACTAGGCTTAGATTGTCCTAATTATATGTTATCAACAATTAAGAAATGGATCACATGCCATCGACTGGCTAAAACATTCTGTATTCTTGGCTGGATGCCAGTGGAGGTGTCAAGTTCCATTCTACCTTGTCATCAGCTGCATCTCTGCTTTTGCAGTACAAGCAGCAGCTGTGCTAGACAAAATAATCTAAATTCTCCATGTACTTTTCCTTTAGGAAACAGCTCACACTGAATTGCATTTCTGGTGTGAATAGTACTACACCTGAGTGAGTTTGTGCTGAAATGTATTTTATGCAAATAATTTTTAACTGATATAATCTTTCATGACTTTCAGATGCATTTGTTCTATTAAAATAATGGTCTTACTTTTCATGCTGAAATTATTACCAAATGGGTTCTGTGGGCAGCAAAGTACTCTGCTCACTCGGCAATGATTTTCCTATACCTCAAATTACATAATTTTATAGGTGCTCTGTTTCAAAGGAAAACAATGTTTATTGATCCAAGTAGTCAAAATTAATCATGGATCTCTGATCTCAAAACTCCTGGCAAAATCCTTTTATTCAGAATACCCATATGCTAGATGCTCAACACTTCACAAATCCTTGTGGGACGATGGGTTTTTCAGTCTGATGTTCAGTCTAGTGCTGCTTCTGAAAGTGGAGATTCAGCAAGGCTTTCCCCTGAGCAGAGGCAGGCCCAGCCAATTTTACGAGAAGCTAAATTTGATCTGACTTCTGCTTTACATTGTCATCTTTGTTCTTGGTAATGTAAAAATGGGTTTTAGAAGTTGTTCTCCTTTCCTTGTGTCTGACAGAGGGAAGATCCTCCTGCAGCAGCAGGTGTGTGTTGCAGCAGGATCTGAGAGTAATGGTGCCAGGGCACCATGCTAAGTAAATAGACCACAACAACTCAGTCTCCTTTGCTCCCTGAATAGATCTTGTACTATACAACCATGGAAAACTAGTCCGCATGAGAGGCAGCGCCTTCAACGTTCACCACAAAGCTTATGTATGTGTTGACGTGCATTTTCAGGTCACCAATTTACCTGGTTCTTAAAAGCTTTACTGCATCATATACGAATCAAAGTGGAGGGGTCATGCCAAGTCCTTACTCAGAAGGAGAAGATAATGGAAGAAATGCAGAACACTCAGGCAAGGTCTCTCCTTTATATACAGCTTGCCCTAGGCCATTTTGTAATGGCATCTGCTGAGACATCCTACTGAGTCATTTAACTTTTCAAATTTTGCTTCAAATTGAGAAATCCTTGTGGTCCTGTGCAACTCACAGAAATATGCCAATAAATGTCTTCACCAAAACCAACTTCCTGGAAATAATAATTTTCTTTGATTTCACAAAAGATTTTTTTTTTGTGTCCTTCAGTAGATGATCTATCTAGGGATCCCAGCAAGTGCTCCCAAGAGAAAATATATTCTGTTTCCAGGTAATATATCAGCCTCTCTGCTCACAAGCCAGCTAATCAAATGCTATAGTCCTATCATTTATATGCATTCTCTCTCTCTCTCTCTCTCCCTCTCTCTCTCTCTCTCTCCCTCTCTCTTCCGTTCTATCCTTCCTCTCTGCTGTCTGCTGTAATCTCTCTGATCTTGGGTTAATGCTGTGTACTAGGCTATAAGAAATCTAAATAATCAGTTCTTCTGGCCACTGGACAACACAATCTTGGTGCGACAATGCATTGGTAGTGGGTTTGCCCATTTGGGTAATTATTTATCTGGGCACAAGGGCAGTGTCTGCCCCTAGTAATTTCTTAGTCTCTATTTGCTGGCTGAGGACTCTAATTTGAATCGCTTTCTTTTTATATAACCTATTTATCTAAGTGCATCTTTCACTCTGCTTGTGATTTTTGACTTTTGGGGAAGTTTCCCAAGAGATACTTAGCATTTGGTTGTCGGGGGTGGGGGGTGATTAAAATTCTCTTTCCTCTTCAGATTATTTTTCTTCTTTGTTGTTGTTAGAAACAACATTTTCACCATATACTTTTTAATTATGTTTCCTCTCTTCTTACATCTTTATTTACTCTTTTGAAACAGACTGTTTTGCTCTCCTTTGTCAGCTTTTTCCTCTCCTCTTCCTCCCTTTTATGTCACCATTTAGGTTCAGGCTAAATTGCTGGGACAGCTGCTTTCTTTGACCTCCTCTCGACTTTGCTGACCACATCACCAACTGGCAGGGTGTGGTGCCTTAAGACCTTCCAAGAGACTTGCTTCCAAATGGAAATAATGGAGTAACATTTTGTATGACCAAAAGTGAGAGAATTCAAGTAATTGTAAGCATTTTAAGGTGCATTCAGCATATTGCTCAAATGATTACTAAAATTCTGAATCTGAAAAGCAGTCAATCCCACATTGAAACTGCTTGTAGAATGAATACATGATTCAGAGAGTGGTCGTTGGTTAATGACAGGTCCCTGGGTGCCATCTAGTAGGAAACCCCTTTTCTTCCAGAAAGTAATACACCAAAGCTCTCCTCTGTAGAAGACTGTTTTGTCTTTCCTTAAGAAATGTAAAGGAAAGAATTTTTATTATATTTCTGTCTATTGTCTTATGACTTTTACAGCTATTGAATTATTTGAACTAAATCCTATTCTTTTTATTAGCCTCTTCTTTCTCAACACATGTACATCCAAATATACACATGCTCACAATATAGTGGGGAAAACACGCTTTTTGGTCGAATCTGTATCATTAGGAGGAAAATGATTTTTTCTCACCATAGAAGTAGAGGTTTGATTTTATAAATTTTAAAATATTTAGAACTAGAACCAAATTAGAGTTTGTTCGTGCTGAGATTTCTCTTTTTTGAATGAAGAGCTCAGTACATCATTTTTTGCCACTTTCATTCTTCTTTATTTCATCAGCAACCTTCACTTCAGCTACCAAGCAGTAAAAATGTTTGCAAGTAGGGTCTGGTGCTTCCACGAGGTGTTCCTGGCTGCTCAAGGGGAATGCATGGGACAGAGGGAGGCCCCTTTATACTCTGTAGCCCGCAGGACAAATCACTGAAATCCTCTTAGATATTAAAGGGGAATATCCTGAGCTATTCTGAAATCTCAAAAGGACTAACAAAGTTCATTCCATTTGTCATTGAAATGTGACAGTGATGTAGAACAAAACCTTTCCGCAGTGGGGGCTGGCTGCACTGAATTCCTTTTGCAACAAGGAAATTAGGTCAGAAGAAATTTAGGTCAACACCTTACAGAGATGTCCCCATGCCTGAAAGGAGCCAGGAGAACTTAAAACGTTCCACACAGAAAGGTTATTGTTTTTATATTTAATTTGAAAAATGGTACCTTCCAAAGCTTAGTGTGATATAAATTCAGCTATGATTCAGCAAAGAAAATTACATTTTGCATCACTAGCACTGCTTCTGATAAATCCAGACATGATCCTGAGGTGCTTATAACCAACCCCAGCTGACACAGTTTAATCATGCAATTCAAGAAATATTTATCAAGTCTTGATTATGTGCAATTAACCTATTAGATAGTGTAAAGGTTGTAAAGATTAATAAGCACCTCCTCCCACTAACCACATCTTTACCATTAGGAAGTTATAAGCTAAGGAGGAGGAGAAAGTCATAGGGTAGATTAAAATGCATATAGCCTATAGGTCACTGATTCACTCATCATAGAGCAAATGAACTCCTACTGTATGCCAAAGACTATGAAAGTGATATACAAGAGTTAAAGTAAGTGATTCTGGATGGAGAAGAGAAAGAGATGGGGTTGGTTTGGGATGAAAAAAAAGGAATGATTTCTTGAAAAAAGGGCAGTTTAACTGAACTTTAAATAGATATATTTAATTTCAAAAGATGGTGGTAGGTTTGAGTGGAAGTGGTGGGAAGTGGTGGGAAGAGGGACACAGTGGGTGGGGATGCCTGGAGGAGGGGAGGCAAAAGGACTCCATGGCTGAGAATGTTAGGAGAGAAAAGCATGTGAAATGGCAAAGGGATAGACAAGTATATATTGTATTTGGGGAACAAATAATGGCCCATGTTGATTATATTGACGACAAAAGGCAGAAATTAAAGTAGTTAGAAAGGGTAAGTCAGAAACCTAATTAGACACACCTTGAATACCAGACTGGGGAGTGGCATGGGTGGGGTCAGCCATTCTGTGGTCCCATGAAAGGATTCTGGTGAGATCCTTGGTGACTTGAATGGCTCTTCTGACCAATTATGATGGCTGAATACAGGTTAGGAAAGTTTTTCCACAAAACCTAAACTATTGTTCTGGAATGTCTTTAGATTTGAAGTTACTTGATCAACATCTCTACTGTCAATATTGAATGTATATTTCTTAAGCAAAACAAGTGGAATTTTACTAAATCCACTTTTTAAAGTATCCCAACTGAAGTCTAATTTGGCGTTTGGCCAGTTTAAACAAAAAAATGAATGAGAAATATAAAAAATGAGCACGGTTTTATTTTCATTGGTTGTGTGACCACCTTCTCACTACATACATCAGTTAGCAAAGTCTGCTTTCAACTGTGGAAATTTCATTATCACATCTAATTCTGGTTTGGTAGCACATTAAACTTTCAAACAGTTAATGACTCTGGTTTTCTTTCTGTTCAGCTTTACCTTTCATAAAAGCACCGGCAAGAGGAAAGAAATGACAGTAAGACTGAATTATGAACTTTAAAAAGTTGAGAACAAGTAACTACTTGTACTGTGAAAGCTGCTCTCTCTGCTCTTGATTAACTGTCTGTAATAGGTCAGTGGTGAGCACTGTGTACCGTGGCGATGATTGTTGCAGCAGACAAGCAGAGTAAATCACAGGGGTTGGTGGGGGACCCAATGGGAGGAATTTCTTTTAGCCTCCTATTTAACACATAGAGATTACTGAAATTCTGCTTTCATGAAATGGCTCACTTCACAGACTTATTTCCAGTATCTTCCATAAATCACAATTTTAACAAAAAAGAAAACAGCATTTGTAGCGAAGAATAGATTCGTTTTTGCTTACCTTGAAGCTGTTTGGAAATTGGTGAGTGAGGACATTTTGAGTAAGATTTGATCCCAGAAATTTGTGAGTGGGGAGCAGGGAGAGGTTGTTCATATGTATGTATGTATGTTCATATATTCTATATATGATATATATGTATATATATGCACAGTTTCATATATAACACACATATTTACACACACATGCACGCTCACAATTTATATTTTGATGGAAGAAAGAAAGAAACATTAATTGATCTCTTACTATATTTTCTCCATTGAGGTTGGTTCTAATATCTTTCCATTTTAGATGAATTTGAGGCTCAGAGAAGCTAAATTAATTAATTAAATAAATAATTTAATTACATAAATTAAATAAATGTATGCCCAAATTTAAAAAGCCAGAAAGTAGTGGGATTCTAATCTAGGCCTAACAGGTCTCCAAAGCCCAGAATACAGGCTCAGTCTTTTTTCTCTGATCCCCTGCTTTCCTATCCTTATTCTCCTGCTAGACTTATATCAAAAAGTGTCAAAATGGTTCTCAAAAGAAATACAATAAAGTGAGTAAAAATGATGTAAATGTATGAAAAAGATGTTCCCTAGCCAAAGTGAAGACCAGAGAAGAAAGAAACATCATGAGGCTAGATGTGGATTTAATGACAAAGATGACTCTCAGTTTCTCAGTAGCCAAGTGAAAGAAAGAAAAGTGAACAGTCATTCAATATACAAATGAGTTACTTGGAAATACCCCCAAACGACATTACAGTTTTATATGGCTTGTTTCTTACAATGCTCTTTAGTTATGATATTTGGTACAGCGCTCAGATGGTCCAGTTCAATTTCTCATTTCATCATTATAAACTCACACATATGTGTACATGGTGCACACATGAACTCCTAGGCACAAAGGGAAGAAACAACATGTTGGATAACGAGTTCACACCTCAGGCTATATTCATCCTTACAGGAGAGATAAGCTGTCATCGCTAAGAAATAACTGTCATGTAACAGGACTGATCTAGTAGCAGACTATAGAGAAACTTTACACCATAGTCATGCCATGGGCACGTGTGTGCATTTTAGTGTGCCTATGCATGTGTCTTACAGCACCCTGTTACATGTCTTTGTCTTACTTTGCCATCTATTTATTATTCTCAATTGCTCATGAAGAAGCCTTTCTACATACCTTCAAATGGCATTATTTAATAACTCGACACCGCTTTAATCTAGACCTTTACATGTTCTGAGAATGGAGTCTATGCCATTGGGAACATTTGTCATCGCAAATGAATGCCCTTTTGTGCATTGGTTAGATGGGATGACTTGTAAAGATGAGGGTTGTCGAGAACAGTTTGCAGACCGAAGATCTGCTAGATAAAGGAAAAACTAAGGAACCTGATGGGGGCTCCACAAGCTCTCGGATTTGTTTTTTTTGTAAAAAAAGACTAGACTTCAAGTTCAGTTTATTTGATTGTGTGCAATAGTGTTCCAAGAAAATATAAGATTACTTTCTCTCTTGTTTGCCTTGATATATGTACTCTATAGGGAATAATAATTATAGAAAAAAAAACTTCTTGTTTATTAAATCTAACTAAATATAAACTTGCTGTTTAGAAAAATACTAAAAATGAGTTTTGCTAGCCTGATTTGTTTTTACAGAAATACTGTCAACTAAATAGAACTGAAAAAAAATCAAAATATTCTTACATCCATTCTGAGTCTAACATTCTCCAGTATATCAGAGAATCAGGCTCCATAAAAACTGCTAAGCAAACTAGGTCACAGATAACAAGGTGGCAATTAAAATGACTATATCAATTATTTGGTTATTTCCTAATATTTCACTCTGTAGGATCTTTTATATAGGACCCCCATTTAGTACTCTACTATGGAGGGAAAATTGTTTTTTAACATAACATTATTTATAGAATCATTTAAAATATGATGAACGGGAAAAGAGCATTCATTAAAAAGTGGGGGGGTTGCAGGATTACCAGAGAGAGCTCATTTGGAAATATCTTCAACTAAAATGACTAAATTATAGTTGATGTGGTAAAGAAGAAATTTAATATGTTACCTAAAGAATATAATTTGGAATGTTTTAGTTTCTCTTCTCTCTGCTGTAGGAAACATGCTTCCTCCAATAGTGCATTTCTGACTGCACTTTACATCAGTGCTTTTCTCATTGTTCCTTTCTCAAATCTAGATTAACCCATTAATTTAAAAACCTGGACCTTTTACAATGTTCTAGGAAACCAAGCCTGAGCGACCAGAGACTTGCTCAAATGATTTTTATCGAGCCTGTTCTGCTTATTTAACTGTTTTTATTTGATCCTTATAATTGAATTTTTATACCCTCCCAAAAGACAAAACCATGTACTTTGAATTGTACTACCATACATTAAAATGGGTTGTTTACAGTGTTCTAGTGTTACCAAACCTCTTTATGGCTTTTTGGAGCCAGTTCTCCTGAGAGTATGTTTGGCTGTCGGAGGGAAGTCAATAGGAGCAGGGGTTTCCAACTACACCAAAGAGCTGAGTAAGATTCCACTGATTCAGCATCTGTCCTTGCTGCCGTAGGGTTCACAAGCATATATTTTCTAAAAAATAAATATTAGGGAAAGTATACGTGGTCAGATCCCATGCTGCATGCTGGGAGATACAGGTTTGGTTCTTGCCCTTGGAGCCTTCACTTTTCTTTTGGGAAAGAGAGATCACTAGGCTCTGAAGTGAGTGTCAGAGGGTGTAGGCACAGTGTACAGACAGTGAAGAGGAAAGCTCCGTACCTGGCCAGGGGATGGGTGTGTTGTGGGGTGGGCAGTCAGGGACAGCTTACAATTTTCTGGTTGAGATCATGCCTGACCCTTTTGTTTGTTTAGAGACAGGGTCTTACTCTGCTGTCCGGCTTGGAGTGCAGTGGTCAGATCATAGTTCACTGTAACCTCGAACTCCTGGGCTCGTATGATCCTCTCTCCTCAGCCTCTCAGGTAGCTAGGACAGACACAAGTAAGCCTGGATCTTAAAGGCTGAGTTACCAGGGTTGGGAGAGGAGGGGTAAAAAGTAGGGGGAAGAAGGGCATGCTAGTTGATGGGAATGTCAAGATAAAAAGCAAACAGGGAGAACTCTCTTTTTTTTTTCCCTATGTTTATATGTTTCTATGTTGAACCAGCCTTGCATCCCTGGGATGAATCCTACTTGATCATGATGGATAAGCTTTTTGATGTGCTGTTGCAATTGGCTTGCCAGTATTTTATTGAAGATTTTTGCATCTATGTTCATCATGGATATTGGCCTGAAGTTTTCTTTTCTTGTTGAGTCTCTCCCGGGTTTTGGTATCAGGATGATGTTCCTCTCATAAAATGATTTGGGAAGGATTCCCTCTTTTTGGATTGCTTGGAATAGTTTCAGGAGGAGTGGTACCAGCTCCTCTTTGTGTGTCTGGTAGAGTTCGGCTGTGAACCCATCTGGACCCGGGCTTTTTTTGGTTGTTAGGCTATTAATTGCTGCCTCAAATTTAGCCCTTGTTATTGGTATATTGTCTTGCTCTGTTACCCAGGCTAGAGTGCAGTGGTGCAATCTCAACTCACTGCAGCCTCTGCCTTCTGGGTTCAAGCAATTCTCCTGTCTCAGCCTCCGGAGTAGCTGGGACTACAGGGGTGCGCCACCATGCCTGACTAATATTTGTACTTTTAGTAGAGATCGGGTTTCACCATGTTGACCAGGCTGATCTTGAACTCCTGACCTCTGGTGATCCACCGGCCTCGGCTCCCAAAGTGCTGGGATTACAGGAACGAGCCACCACACCTGGCCTGAGAATTCTTAAGTACAAGAAATACTTTCTTCTTCCACTACTAAGTTGCTTCATTTGAGAAAGAACCCAGTGAACAGTGAAAAGTTAAGGAAATTCCCCCTAATCTCTCTTACCATGTTTTTGGTCTTTTCCATAGAAAAATGAGAGGATGAGCTAGATTATCATCAGGTTTCTTCAGGGCTCTAATATTACGTAATTTATATTTGTTCAAATTTATAAGGCATATGTGAAATTTTGCTACACGTATGCAAGTTAAGGAATTTAGGGTGCCTGTCTCCTGAGTACCAGACATTTTTGTTCAACTATAATCACTCTACTTCACCATCAAACACTGAATTTATTTCTTCTATCTAATTGTATATTTTTACTTTTTAAACCATTTCTCTTTGTGTCTTCCCCACTATATATTTGATTAGCCTGAGAAAACAGACCCTTACACTGTTTGTATTAATGAGTGGATATTATCTTCAGGAAAGCAATAACACTGTTTATCTCTAGACATAATTTATAAGTCAAAACATTAGACTAGTAGAGTTCTATTCCCTTTATGTACTTTGATTAAAATCAGTTCTACTGCACAAAGATTTGTTTTTAGAGGAATTTCCCAAGTAAACGTTTTTTCCACACATCAAACTATGGTCCTACTGTCACATTCAGAATTTGAGATCCTTTTAAAAACAGGAATAGAAGATTCAAACTTATGTTACTACCAGTGAATGATAAATTTCCTTTGAAATGACTTTACACATTTAGGCTATCGTAACTACAGTACTTTTAAACTATGGTAGTAATTGAAGAATTTTCACGATATGGTTCTATCCCAAAGTGTATCAAGCAAGAATTTGATGAACAGCAACCAACCAAGGAAAGCCTAAAGTTCCAGCGCTGGTGTGCTATTGCTTGTCTTCAGTGTGTCTCAGGATCCTTTGACATTTCTGCTCCACAGTTGTGACAAAGGAAGTTCTGTACAAAATGTGACAATTTTAGGCAGGAAGAAAAGGGAGGGAGAAAGGCTGAATGCATGTGCCAGCTGAATGAGTCTCACCCAACAGCTTCTGCTTAACATTTATTGATAGAACTTAGTCATAGGGCTCCTCACCTGTAAGGGAGGCTGGGAAATACAGTCCTTAGCTAATTGTACTGCAACCGCTGGCTATGTCGGGTTCTGTTCATAAAGAAGAAAGAGTAAATGAATATTGCGCAGGCAACTAATCATCTCTGTTTTAAGTCTCAAAATACAAAATAGCAATCTGGGCCAGGCGTGGTGGCTCACGCCTGCAATCTTAGTGTGTAGAGAGTTCAAGGTGGAAGGATCACTTGAGACCAGGAGTAAAGACCTGGGCAAAACAGTGAGTGAGACCCTGTCTTTACAAAAAGTCCAAAATAATTAAAAATCAGCTGGATGCAGTGGTGTGCGACTGTAGTCCCAGGTACTTGGAGGGCTGAGGTAAGAGGATCCTTTGGGCCCAGGTGTTTGAAGCTATGGTGAACTATGATTGTACTCTTGCACTCCTGTGCAAGAGAGTGAAAACGTGTCTCAAAAAAACAAAACAAACAAACGAAAACATAAAAAATAGAAATCTGGCTCAGAGTTTAAAATAAAAACAATTTAAAGTCTAAGTGGACAAAAGAATGGAATGTCTAAGAGAAAAGTTAGGCTTATTCCCTAACTCTGCTACATTGTGACAGTTTCTTCCACTTTGTCGGCTGAATTCATTGAGCTACTGTGAAGTAGAGAACTAAAGCCTGGACCAGTACCCAGGAGAAAGAGGTTCCACTTTTAAATCTGCTGCATTGTTACTTGCAGTGAATTTATCTTTCTGAATTCCAGACTGGATTAATAATTTTCAATTTTTTCCTAAAGCTATGAAACACTTTGTTCAAACAGAGGCCACCTGGAAAATACCCAGCACTACTTGGGTTGAAGTTGAATGTGGTGACAGTAGATCAGAAATCCCACTTGGTTGGCCAGGTGCAGTGGCTCATGCCTTAATCCTAGCCCTTTGGGAGGCTGAGGTGGGCGGATCACTTGAGGTCAGAAATTTGAGACTAGCCTGGCTGATATGGTGAAACCCTGTCTCTACAAAAATAGAAAAATTAGCTGGGTGTGGTGGCTGGCACCTGTAAGCCCCGCTACTCAGGAGGCTGAGGCAAGAGAATCACTTGAACCCATGAGGCAGAAGTTACAGTGAGCCGAGATCACACCACTACACTCCAGCCTGGTGACAGAGTGAGACTGTCTCAACGACAACAACAACAACGAACTCCTACTTGGTTTCTGAGCCTTTTCCTGACTTTAACATTCCACTTGTCATCATTAAGGGGAGACCAAACCCTAGCTACCCTAAGAAGCCATGTGGTACCACTTGGAATACATCTAAACATTGTTAAATGTACTTTTCAAGACACTGTCTTTTATTGTGTTCGACAAATTAATTACATTTCCCTTTTCTTTCTGGTACTTATTTTCAATAGTATCTGTTTTGTAAAACTTCTTACTACATTCTTTTCAAAATGTGGAAGTGGTGTGTGGCTCCTGGGAAATTCTCAGAGGTTTAAATTTTTGCATTTTCCCCCAGATTTGTTTGGCTTCCTGCGTGGATTTTTAGGTTTTTTTTTTTTTTTTTTTTTTTTTAACTCTCTGCCCGATACTTAAATCACATTTACAACATCACACATAGCTCATGAAGAGAATAGTAATGTTTTTGCTTCAAAGGTCATCATAACAGGAGGTCAGTGAAAAAATCAAATATGACTTTAAAAACATAAGAGCAGAAAGACACCCACAAAACTGGGCATGTGGATTGAGTGCTAGATGGGTGGTCAGTCCAACCCAGACACTCCAGCATCAGTCCAACCACATAACAGACCGCAAAACTCCAAAGTTGCTAACTAAGAAGCTAGTTTAAATTTTTTTTTCAAGAATTCTATTTCTAGTTACTGCTAT
The DNA here is from genome assembly GCF_049354715.1 of Callithrix jacchus. NCBI lineage: Eukaryota > Metazoa > Chordata > Mammalia > Primates > Cebidae > Callithrix > Callithrix jacchus. The sequence goes on along the minus strand of NC_133503.1, from coordinate 121,844,180 downwards.
CAAGAGGTAGAAAATGTGCTGATTTCTTGTGTTACTTCATATTGGTCTTTTATATAAGGTGTTTTTATGAAGATATAAAATGCATTTATACTTTGGGATTTTATGAACACAGAGTAATAACAAGAACTCAGTATTTTCTGTGTACCAGTTGAAATCACCAAAAATCACTTTTAATTTTTGCATACTACCTGTTTATAAATTAAAATAAAAATTTTAATGAGCTAGTGGGTCACATAGTTTCATTAGTTTAATTTTTACTGTTATGAATAGAATCTTAGACCTATAAAATCTTATCACTTTAACTTTGCCTGTTAATGCAAGATTCAATGAAGTATTTTCTTTTTGTTGGAAATCAAAGTTTTAGAGCTAATCATATTTTAAACATAAAATTTGTAAAGAGTATGAATTGCTGAACTTTTTACATCCGTTCACATCAGAAAATGTGGCTGGATGACATTCTGGCTTTTGATTATTACATAAAACACTCCAAATACTTGCTTAGTTATTATAGCCTATTATTTGGAATATTTGATACTCACATCCATGTATTTATTTTGGTCATTCACTTTTAAGATAGAGTTAGAGACAGTTCTTCTTTCACATGCTAAAAGAGTATGGGCTAAAAAATGTCCTTTACTTTTTTTTTAAATTGAGTTATAATTGAATATCTCCAGCTTAGATATTTTCCCTTATTCCTGGACACACATGTATATAGTTACTTCTTGACATATGAAATGGAATTATTATTAGGGAAACATGAATAATCCAAAACTTTACTTACCAAAATAATTTTCCTATAAGAAATCATGGCAAAGGCTTTTTATAACAGTTTTCAAAGCTGTGTGGCTTCCTGTTAATCTTCTATATATTAACAGGCTGAACCAAAACACCAAGGACTACAGTTCTCCACTTGTGGGTACCCTCAAAAGGAAGATTGACCTCCCACCCCTCCTGTTCTTACCTTCTTGGTATGCCCTGTGGAGCCCTGGACAGTAAACATAGCCAGGGGGAAGGACTTCTCTGGCTTTTTTTCTTTCTCCCACCAGATTTCCCAGTAAGCAAGACAACTAGAACACAGTTGGTTTTTTGTTTGTTTGTTTTTGTTTTGTTTTGCTGTGACTCAAGGCTAAATCAAAGTGATTAAAATTCAAAAAACAAATTTTGCAACGTGGAAAATTCAAGTATAGCCAACTATTTCAAAACTATAAAACTACAAGGCTAGAGTTAGCAGCAGCCTACAGTGCTGCTGGCTAGTTTACTACTTTTGACGACCACGCAGTGAGAGTGCACGGCCCACACTGAAATGCATGCTGTTTCTAGGGCTACAAAGGTAAACCATGTGCCGTATACATCAAGAAGTGTGCTCTAGTCAATTTTCTAGCCACTATCTCAGGTTACCCCAAACTGACCTCATCACATTCTCTCCTCAACAGATTCATTTTTTTTAGTATCCCCTATCTCACCTGAATATACTACAGTAACCCTCTGGCTCCCCTGAGTCGTTTACACTTTGGCCAGAATGATTTTTCTTAAACACCAATCTGATAAAGCCACTCACTTGCTAAAATGTCTAAAGTGACTCCCTATCAATTTTAGGGTAAAAATCTAGACCTGGTGTAAGAGGACTGTTGACCATCAGGGCCTGTCTTTTAGTCCAGCTTCATCTCTCTCTCTACTTCTGTGTATACCCAGGGTTTCAGCTGCATCTAAAGCCTGAAGTTTTCTAAAAGCACCTTCAGGCCTGTGCTTTCATGCTGTAGTATCTGTGGTTCCCACTGCTTGAAATTCCCTTCTCCATTATTTGGCCTGACTGTTACTCATCTTCGAAATCTTCTGTAAGCATAAACTTTTCTGTGAAGTTTCCCTGGGAGGCTTCCCTGGAGCACATCTCCTCCTCCAGCATCTTTTAACATAGCGCTTACCTTGGGGATTTGTAATTGTGAATTCACCAGGGAGATCTCTGAAAGTAATGGGTGCTCTTTGTATCAAGTGTTTACAATGTGAAGTTCAGTGCTTGGCTCTAAGTAGAAGCTCACTAAATAAATATTTGCTGAATGAGTGAATGAATGGTTAGAAACCATACAACTTGGCTTGGAATGGGCTGCTCAGTAGTTTGTCTTTTGGGGCCTGTAGAATCAAGATCATAGAGTATATCCAGATGGACTAGATTTCTTTTTGTGGATGTAAGCCTTAAAAACTGAGGAGCCTAGTGTACACAAACCAACTAAAATTGATCTCTGGGATGGATAAGCAGATCCTAAGAGTGTCCAACTACCAGTGGTAGTAACAGTGGTGGGGGTGAAGAATCATTCATTACTAGGATGTATGTAAAAATGAAGATGTGTTGTAGTGCTCAGGAAAAATTTAATATTTCCCATTCAATTATATTTAAGAATAATAAAAATTCTGAAAATATTTTAAGTCTTCGTTGTTTTAAAAAATGGTCAAATTTGAGGCTGGGTGTGGTGGCTCAGGGCTGTTATCCCAGCACTTAGTGGGGGTCGAGGCAGTTGGATTACTTGAATTTAGGAGTTCGAGACCAGCCTGGGCAACATGGCAAAACCCCATCTCTGTTAAAAATACAAAAATTAGCTGGGCATGGTGACATGCGCCTAGAGTCCCAGCTACTCTGGAGCTGAGGCAGGAGGATCACTTGAGCCTGGTAGGCAGAGGTTTCAGTGAGCAGAGATCATGCCACTGCACTCCAGCCTGGGTGACAGAGCAAGACCCCATCTCAGAAAAGAAAAATCAAGTAAGAAAGGAATTTCATTTGGGTGGGGAGAGTATTTATTTAATATTCTTCCTGAACATTTATATATTTATATAAATTGTGGGAATTTCCAATAAGTAAAAAGTTGTCCTTGTTATTGTTTATCTAATATTTTTATTACAGATTCTGTAAACATGAGTATGCCTTTGGGGGAAGACATAGGCTCATGGAAGCCATGTGAAAAAACAAACGAATCCGCTACAGGGATTTCTTGCCTTCTCGGAGGTGTTAGCTAATTGTGTCTTCCAATCCCCAATTCCTTATAGGACCTGGACATTTTGAACCTCTCAGGACCCCTCAGATTCTAGCACATAAACTCTGAGCCAAATTCACAGCCAGCTCTCCTTCAAATTGCCTTATCTGTTTTTGAGTTCATTAGAAGGACCTTTTAACAGCTTTCTAGCTGAGTCCTAAGAAAAGCCTAATTCATTAGGTAATAAAGCCACCGGGACGGCCCCTAATCAAGGTGAGTACATATCAACATACGATTCATCCACATTTGAGTTGGTTCAGTTGCTTCATTTGTTCATTGTCCGCAATGTTCCAGTCACAGTACCAGGTGCTCAGTAGCGTGGTGTTAGAGACAAGTTTCTAAGTAAGTAATTTTAGACCAATGTCATATGTGCCATTCTAGAAGTATAGCTGAAAATGGAATTTATATAAAAAAGCATGTGAGTTGTTCACTAAATGGATGGGCAAGAAAGACCTTACACAAGAGGTGAATATCTTAGTGAATATCTTAGCAGGATTTCAAGAAATGAAGTAGAGTTTTGCAGTCGGATGAGATAGAAAAGGGTGCCGGGGAGAAAGGAAAGCATAGGCAAAGGCTCAGGAGGTGGGGAACAAGGTGATACAGTTTGAGGTACAGAGAATAAAGTTAACAAAAGGAGAATATTTAGAAGGGGGGATAGACAAGTAGCCAGAGAGCAGATTATCAGGTTAAAGTACTGAAAATTAGTATTGAGGTTTACTAAAGCCAGCAGCACAATCAACGCAAGCATGTGCCGAGGTCACATTAGTTTTAGTTTAGTATAATCAGTGTGGAAGATGGATGTGAGGGTGTGAGTCTAGAGGCAATAAGCATAGTTGGTATTAGTAGTCTAGATGTCACCTGATAGGGGCCTTCACTAGCCCAGTGGTGGGCATATTTTATACTTTTGTCTTTCTTCTAGGCTGTGAATTTCTTATAATGAGGGTATGGTCTTCATGTTTATTTCTTCACACTTGTTGCCTACTATCATATCTGACATGCAGTAAATTAGCATAGTAAGACAAAGAATCCTTTAAACGTGTTCTTATTATTAGTCTGTTGTACTATGATGAGAGTATCTTATTGTTTGAGTATTTAAAATTCTTTATGAAGATAGTATTTTTGCATTGGAAAGGCTATAATAATTTAACTGTGAGTTTCAGTCAAGAAATCAAGAGGATATTTTGTATATAAAAATAAGATTTATTGTTCACACGTTTCATGTTTTCATATATACATATGATGAAACAGACAATTTACTCTGTTAGTCTTAAATATAAAAGTGATGCATTATTTCTTTCTGAGCCAGGGATGTACTTGAATTTTTTCTCCAGTAGTAGCAATAGATGTATACGAATTAACATATATTTCTTATTCCATTCTTGTATAAAATAGTATACACAGCCAGTTTGAACAGTTAGAGCATAATAAAATCAAACTCTATAGATTCACTCTTTCCCCACCACAGTTGGAATCTTAGGTAAGTTCCGTATCTTTTTCATCCCCTTTGGACAATTAAAGAAGTACTCTTGCCACAGTCAGAATCCCACTATGGTAACTAAAATCACCAGTCCGTGCAATACTCAGGAGTCTCAGGTTCACTGAAATTTAAAAGCCCAACATGGGGACATGTTCGTTCCGCTGCAGATAAGGAAATGTCCTGCCATTCCCCTAACCACTGGCTTTGGGTTTTTCACCTTTCCTTAGTGGAAGATTGGCTTGTTGCATTAGGCTGGTGCAAAAGTAATTGTGGTTTTTTTATGTGCTAGCAGATATGGCACAGTCTCTTCTTGTGGGTTCTGCAGAAATTCCCTCACTAAAACCATCTACTGTCTTTCTTTCTGCTTGATTGCTTCAATAGCTCCTCAGCTTCTACATCAGTTAGTACCCCATAGCTTCTTTATGCTAAGGTAGCCTTATCCTCAGAAAAAAAATCCTTTTAAAGGAAACTCTTACCCAGATGTCATCAAAAGAGCCCATACTGGGTCCATGGAAACACCAGCCTCTGCTTTATTGTCCGCAAAAGTACAGCTGACTCCAAAGACAGCTGTGTCTGTTTGCATTGCCTCTAAGCAGGCAGTTCCAGCTGTAGAGTCTTTTGCCTGGAATTTCTCAATGGTGGACTAAACACGCATCTCCTCTGTCCTCCAAGCTTTAGGAAATAAACATCAAGCTCTCTGTGAGGTGTTCTTGACACCTTTCTTGCAGATGAAGGAGATGGAAAGTAGCAACAGCCTTCAACAACATTCTACCGAGAAATTCTTATGTCTCTCAGTTTCCTCAATATCAGCTTTTTCGGACCCTTGCGTAGAAGTTGAGTCACTAAGCAGTTTCAGTCCACTTCCTTTCAGGTCTTGTTTAGGAGGTCCAGTGCCTCATTTCAGAATGTGGGAGGACTTGCCACCTATTGTTTCATTTTTGATTTTGGGGGCCTCCTCCAAAGCTTAGATAGAAAGAATCTTTCCTTAATACCTTGTTACAGAGTCAAGTGTAAGATATCTGTAAATCATCACCATAAACTAGAATAAAATGAATTTGTTTATGGGAAATGTAAATGCTTAACCTTGGCATACAATAAGCACAGTATTGATGCACAACAATTCTGAACATCATCATTTTACACAAAAATGTAAAATCAAACAGAAATCAACAAAATCAACGAAAATTGCTTACCATCTCCTAAATGCCAGTTTATTCCAGGTGCTTGATGTGCAATAATTAAGCATATGGTTTCTTTCCTCATGGAGCTAGCTATCTAGTGAGAGGATAAAATGCTGAAATATGTTCAAAAGTAACCACAATACAACTTAACATCACAACAGAAAGATCTACAAACACGTAAGGGCACATGGAAGATGGGGCATCTGAATTTAAGAAAGTCTTTGCCAAGAACATTTGGACAGGCTCTTGAATGAAGACAGGACATCTCTAGGAAGAAAGGAGGAAGAGGTGTCCCAGATGCACAGTGGGTTGTGTAAGGGTAGGATAGGGAAGGTTAGGATGATGTGATGTGGGAACTGTGAAGAAAGTGTAGCTGGTACACAAGGCTGGAGAAATTGCAAAATAATTGGCAAACTGGAACGACTGTTTTAAGCCAAAAACTAAACTTCCTACAGACTATAGGAAATTATAATTATTACTTTTTTGGTTTTCAAGTGTTTATGTAAAAATATCACACACATTTTACATCAATATATAAAGATGATTATACATACTGCTTTTCCTGTAATTTTTTTTTTTTTTTGAGACGGAGTTTCACTCTTGTTACCCAGGCTGGAGTGCAATGGCGCGATCTCGGCTCACCGCAACCTCCGCCTCCTGGGTTCAAGCAATTCTCCTGCCTCAGCCTCCTGAGTAACTGGGAATACAGGCACGCGCCACCATGCCCAGCTAATTTTTTGTATTTTTAGTAGAGACTGGGTTTCACCATGTTGACCAGGATGGTCTCGATCTCTTGACCTCGTGATCCACCCACCTCAGCCTCCCAAAATGCTGGGATTACAGGCTTGAGCCACCGCACCTGGCCTTTCCTGTTAATTTTTTAATTGGCTCCTGTTTCCCACTTTTCTCTGTCCTTCCTGTCTTATCCCCCTTCTCTACCCACATCTTTCCTTTCCCAACTCATGTTAATACTTATTTTGTAACTTTTCTGTTTTCTCCTTGGTTATATAATTACATTCAAGCATACAGTGTATGTATATATTCAATATCCATATACATAGGGTTTTTTTGGCCATTGTTTGCTTTACAAAAGGATACTTTGCATATTTTTCTTTATCCTGCTTTTTTTACTTGACTATTCTTAGAGGAAATATCTTCAAGTCAACAGGGCTAGCTTATTGCAGGTTTTTAAATAGGGGACTGACATAATCAGAATTTTATATCTGAGGTATGATATTGGAGTAGACAATGAGTTTGAAAGGGGATAGAAACTGGAGGAAGGACATAAACTGAGACATTAGTCAAGTGAAAAATGATGGGGGCTGGAGCCAATGCAGTCCCAGTTTTGGCAAGGACATATCCTTAGCACATACAAGCCTCAAATAAAAAACGATTTACTAAGTAATAAATGCATAATGCATTTAAGTAAAGTGCCAATGCTCATCATCATCTGAGTCTGAAAATTTGTTACTAGATGCTCTAAGTTTGCTGCTTAAGAAGCATAGGTTCAAAATATTTACCATTAGCTTAGCTCGAGTTTTGAGAAAAGGTGCTTTATTCTTCCATATACATTTATATTTATTTTTCTACTTCCTCCTTTATTCTGCTTGTTTTCCTGCAGAATATCCCTAATCTCAAACTGATTTTGAAACTCAATGGCTAAATTCACTGATGGTTTAGAATTCATGCCTACATTGTCTTTGAATAACAGCAACATTTCCATCTCCCAGTAATGCTTATAAGCCTTCTTTAGGCTCCTCAGTATTGGATGTGATTATACTACTTTTTTTCCAGATTGCAATTAATGCAATCATGTAACACATTACTAATGCCAGCTAGTGGTCTTAGCATATTATAGTATAAATTTTCACAAGTGTTCTATATTTATAAATGCCTTTTCAACATCCAAACTGGGTAAATATTTCATTGAAACATCCAGTATATCATTTTCAGTCCTGTTAACCAAGTCTGGTTATTCTGCAAATAAACCCCATTTGTCATAATCATGGTAAAGACAACATGACCTCTCCCAGCCTTCTGTCCCCAGATAACATTTTCAACCTCAGTGTAGTCAGTAATTTTTTTTTTTTTTTTTGAGTTGTAGTCTCTCTCTGTCACGCAGGCTGGAGTGCAGTGGTATCATCATAGTCTTGAACTCCTGGGCTTCAGCGATCCTCTGCCTTGGCCTCCCAAGCAGCTGAAACCTCAGGTGAGTGTCACCACGCCTGGATAGTTTTTAAAAAGATGTTTGCAGAGGCAGTGTCTCACTTTATTGCCCAGTCTGGTTTCCAACTCCCAGCCTCAGCTTGTTTTGATTTCCCAAACTGCTGGGATTACAGATGTGAGCTACGTCATCCAGCCCAGTATTTTGTTAATAATCATAAAACACCTAGGATTCTAAGAATGTAATTGTTTTAAAAATTAGTCTTAGGAATGTAGATATTTCAGAAAAATACATAGAATAATAGAACATCTATCGCCATAACTAATAATTGTTAACATTTTGTTTTACTTATTTCCCGTTAACCACCAATGTTAATCCTAAACTACTCTTTCTGTCCCTGTATAATCTCCATCATGAATTTGGTGTACATCTTTTTTTATACACATAAGTATCATAGATAATTTATACCTTTTTGTTTTAAAGTGTTTATAGTAGTTACATGACTACATTTATCGCTTTTACCTTCCTGTTTCCTCAGTATCATTTTCTGAAAGCTAAACCATATATAACTAAACCTCTTTTAGTAGGACCAATAGTATTTCAGGGATTATGCTTATTTGTATGTTTATGTTTCTGTGGGCACATGCTCTAAAGTTGTCCTCCATCAGTGTTAGGGGCTGAATGAATTTGTTCTCTTAAAAAATTCGCATGTCCTGTAATCCCAGCACTTTGGGAGGCTGAGGCAGGCGGAACACGAGGTCAAGAGATCGAGACCATCCTGGCCAACATGGTGAAACCCCACCTCTACTAAAAATACAAAAAATGAGCCCAGCATGGTGGCACGTGCATGTGGTCCCAGCTACTCGGGAGGCTGAGGCAGAAGAATCGCTTGAACCCAGGAAGCAGAGGTTGCAGTGAGCCCAGATTGTGCCACTGCACTCTAGCCTGGTGACAGAGCAACACTCCATCTCAAAAAAAAAAAAAAAAAAAAATTCATATGTTGAGGCTGGGCGCAGTGGCTCATGTCGGTAATCCCACCACTTTAAGAGGCTGAGGTAGGCAGATCACCTGAAGTCAGGCGTTAGAGACCAGCCTGACTAAGGTGGAGAAACCCCATCTCTACTAAAAATGCACGATTAGCTGGGCATGGTGGTGCATGCCTGTAATCCTAGCTACTTGGGAGACTGAGGCAGGAGAATCTCTTGAACCCAGGAGGTAGAAGTTGTGGTGAGTTGAGATCATGCCATTGTACTCCAGCCTGAGCAACAAGAGTGAAACTCTGCCTCAGAAGAAAAAAAGATTCACATGTTGAAGTCCTCACCACCAGCATGACAGTATTAGGGAATTACTTTGGGAAGTAATTCGGTTTAGATAAGGTCATGAGAGTGGGTCCCCCATGATATTATTAGTGCCTTTATAAGAAGAGGAGGCACAAAAAAGTTTTCTCCCTCTTGCTTTCTCTCTCTGCACAAAGAGGTTATATGAACAGACAGTGAGATGGGAGCTATCTCCAAACCAGGAAGAAGGTTCTCACTAAGAGCCAAATCTGTCAGCACCTTGACCTTGGACTTCCTAGCCTCCAGACCTATTAGAAATAAATGTCTTTTGCTTAACCCACCTAGTCCATGGTATTTTGTTACAGAAGCCCAAGTTAAGACAGCCAGGAAGTGGAATCACCAGATCATAGCATATGCCCATTTCCCATTTGAAATGTAAATATATGTTGCCAAATTCCTCTTCAAAGTGGCTGTGCCAACTTACACTCTTGTTTTTTAGGACACCTATTGTTTAACATTGTTATTCAGTAATGAGATGGATAAGAAGGCTATCTCATTATTGTTTAAACTGTGTTTAAAAATCACTGGCTATACTGAGGTTGAAAATACTACCTGGGGACAGAAGATTGGAAGAGGTCACGTATTGTTATGATTATGACAAACAGGGCTTTACATCGTGTTTTTCTGATTGCAAATGAATATATATATATATATATATATGAATTTATATATGCATATTTTTCTCTATGCTTAAAATCCCAGTAGAAACTTTGATCTGAATTAATGCTATATGATAAAGTGAGAATTAGAATTTACCAGAGAATGAATCCACAAAATTGGTATTCCACCATTTATCTCCAAAACATTTAAGTTTCCCAATTTGCTAGTCAGTGTAAGTATTTTGAAGTCAAACTCTTACAGTTATAATCTATTATAACAGTAGTACTTTAGAGCTCAACTTGGGGGGGAAATTTATATTTAAGGCTGAAAATTATTGGGTTATGAAATAAAAGCATAATCGATTTTAATGGCAATTGAGAGAAGGTAAAGACAAAAAAGAGATTAATTGCTTTTTTCTTTTGAATAATTTGTTTGAATTTGTATATTAAGTTCTTTGATATCATCCAAATTTGAATAACTCTTTGCATGGTTATAAAGGAGAAACAAGAATGCAAAATACTGGTCTCAAATGGTAACTGAGCACATCTGCACAAAATCGTTGCTTTCCTTCTTACCACATAACTAACTGAAACATGGACTGCAAAAAAAAAATTGACCATTTTAAAAATAGTAAGTCTTCCATTGAATCAGTTCACATTCATGTGGAGTGCTGTGAATGAAAGGAAATAGGGTATGATTTGAAATGGCATTTGAACTGCTCTTTAAATAATAATTAATTATTCTCTTAAATGAAACTTTTGTTTTAAGAGAACAATTTTTTTTTTCTCTCCCAAGAAATAAAAGAGCCTGGGGAGAATATAGGAAGTTCAGGGTGGTCCATATAAAATAATGGATCACTGTAATTCCAAATGGGACCCATTTTTCATGAGCCCTGCAAAATTGTTGCTGATTTCCAAATTAGAATATTTCTTTCATAATAGAAAACTAAACCTTGGTGGGGAGAATGCTGATTTTTTATTGATTTTGAATTTTAGGGAAGCATCATGAAAGAGAAAGAAAGAAATGAGAAAGAAAGAAGCAAGAAAGAAAAGAGAGAGAAAGAAAGAATGAATGAAAGGCCTGGGTGTGGTGGCTCAGGGCTGTGATCCCAGCACTTTGGGAGGCTGAGGCAGGTGGATCACAAAGTCAAGAGATCAAGACCATCCTGGCCAACATGGTGAAACCCTGTCTCTACTAAAAACAAAAACAAGCAAACAAACAAAACCCAAGAAAAATTAGCTGGGCAGAGCGGCACATGCCTGTAATCCCAGCTACTTGGGAGGCTGAGGCAGGAGAATCACTTTAACCTGAGAGTTGGAGGTTGCAGTGAGCTGAGATAGCACCACTGCACTCCAGCCTGGTAACAGAGTGAGACTCTGTCTCAAAAAAAAAAAAAAGAATGAAAGGAAGGGAGGGAGGGTGAGAGGGAAGGAGAGATACAGGGAGGTGGGATGGGAGGAAGGGAGGTAGGAAGGAAGAAAACGGGGAAATAAAAAGGAAGGAAAGGATGAGTCCTGTGATTTTGGCACTGGAATGACCTGAGTTCAAACTCTGGCCCTACCATTAGTTTTTTTTACACTTGATCTTAGCCAAAAGTCTGAGAAGAAGTTCTACCATGAGTTTAGTTTTTGGGTAAGTCACTTAAATAGCTCAAGTTTTTGCTTCCTTCATATGAAAAGTAGAGATAACAATACATATCTTATAAAGTTCTTGTGAAAATGAAATGAGGGACTCTATAAATTGAATAACTTATGCCTGCCACATGTAGTAGCTCATTCCTGTCCAAATTTCCCATCTTTAGGAGTTTAAAAATATTTTTTTCAAAAGTATAGAATTAAAATGAAATATTTTTTGTTGAATAAATTATTTTGCATGAATTCTGGTACATCTCACTGGTCCAAAACACTAGTGTTCAATCAAGTCATTAATCAAACTTCTTGCAAAATGCATTTATTCCATGTAGTTTAGACTTGACAGCATTTCTCAAGTGTGCTTCCCAGAATGCTGGTCTGATGAAATCTCCCCTATAAAGAAGGTTTTCCTAATCTCATAAATTTGGAAAATGCTGTACTCTATCCCATTACCTCTCTGAAAAGTCCTCCAGTCAATATAGCTGTTTAAATTTGTTTAAGCTTATGTTTTCCTACTTTATTTAGCCAAGGAAATTCTTTTTAGGTAATTTCTATTTATAGTGCATGGAATACATTTTGTGAAATGTTCATATAATTGATCTGATTTCCATCAACCCAGCCTGCAAATGTAGTCTTACTTCTTTTGATGAAAAAAGATGTGAAGACTTGATTTGCCATTATTAGCAGAAACTCTATTGTGTTTGGCCACCATGTTCATCACTTTCTACCCTACCCCATTCTCTTGAGTTGTCTGAGAACTCTGATATTTTTTATTTAATCCAAAATGCTTTTTTCTGCTTTCAAACACAAAGCAGAGAATAAACTGAAAGTCGAATTTTCTTCTGCCAGAGGCTAGTGTTGCATAGTTCAACAGAAGCTGGTCCAGATGCCTCGTTGCTAGCCCTGACACTGAACATGGTGCCTCATACTGGGGCAGTGATGTTATAGTGACATTGTTTAGTCATTGTGCATTCACTGCTCCCCAAAGAACAACACAGTCTGGAGGGTCTGGCTTTAGAATCAACTTTGCTTCCTAACCACATAGCCTTTCATGTTGTCTGGGCCGCCAGCTCAGATGACCGTTGCCCTCCTGGTGAGTTCCCTCCTGCAGCTTTGCTGTTATTTTGGACCAGAAGACAATGTACAGAGTCAGCTTAGTCTATTTCGCTAGTTTCTGTAACCTGAAATGTTGCGGAATAGAGGGTGGAGTCTTTCCTCACTGAAGGCCTGTCATCTCCGGATTCAAATTAGTTGAACCATTCCCTAGAACTTTGAATGCTGTAGGAATTCAGTGAGAAGCAGACTCATTAAGTCACATCTATTAATAGAACCTAGCATAACATTTTCTGGGACCACCGTTTGTTCCTACACTTAATTCTCACAATTAAGAAGGGTCATTCACTGACTTGCTAGATATTTGCTAATGTCAACCATGTACCAGAAAGTATCTTAGGACTGAGACATAGCAATGAACACAATAGATAATGTTTCTGCTTTATTGGAACTTACGTTGTAAGGCAGGGGAAAAAACAATGAACGAATCATATACATCAACTGGTGATGAATGCTCTGAAGGAAGGATAAGGGTATCCTTCCTTATGATTATAGAATGATTATAGAAATATTATATATCATTCTATATAAAATAAGGCACTACCCCCATCACTCTGAATACCTACATACCTGAGAAGCCTTCATCTGTAATGAACTTCATCTTTAGTGAAGGCTTCTCAGCTAGAGTCTCATTTGAGCACAGAAGTGTTAGAGCAAGCCATGTTGATGTTTTGAGAAACTCCCTTCTAGGCAGAAGAAAATATAATTGCTAAGAGGCAGGCAGGTGCTTGGAATACTTGAGGAATATCCAGGAATCCATTGTTATTGCATCAGCACTTTCAGGAGAATAACAGGAGATGAAATCAGAGAATCTGTGGGGAGGGTCATAGGAGGTAATTTAGGGTCCTGTATGCTGTGATTAGGCTTGGGGTTTCATTCTGAGTGATATAGGAAGCTAAGGAATGTCTGTCAACAAAATTTTGACATGATTTTATTTATGTTTTATAAGGATTATTAGATACCATGTAGATACAGATACTTGTAAAAGAGGCACGGTTAGAAACAGGGAGACTAGTTTAGCAGCCCATTGCGGTAGTATAGTGACAGATGATCAAACTTTCAGTTAGGGTGTTAGAAGTGTTAAGAAGTAGTCAGTTAGGAATATATGCTGAAGATAGAGCTTTATGGGATTTATCAATGAATTAAATTGGAGATGTGAGAGTCTCTTAGACCATTTGTGTTGCTCTAATAAAACACCTGAGACTGAGTAATTTACACATAATAGAAATTTATTTCTTACAGTTCTGGAGGCTGGGAAGTATAAGATTAAGGTGCAGACATTCATATCTGGTGAGGGTCTATTTGCTGCATTCTCACAGGGCAGAAGGGGTGAATGTTGTGTCTTCACAAGTAAAAAATGGAAGGGCAAAAGAAGGCCTAGTCAGAGGCATCATGCTACCTGATTTCAAACTATACTACAAAGCTACAGTAATCAAAACAGCATGGAACTGGTACCAAAACAGAGATATAGACCAACAGAACAGAACAGAGGCCTTCGAGGCAATGCCACACATCTACAACCATCTGATCTTTGACAAACCTTACAAAAACAAGCAATGGGGAAAGGATTCCCTGCTTAATAAATGGTGTTGGGAAAAATGGCTAGCAGTGTGTACAAAGCAGAAACTGGACCCCTTCCTGACACCTAACACTAAAATTAACTCCAGATGAATTGAAGACGTAAACATAAGACCTAATACCATAAAAACCCTAGAAGAAAATCTAGGCAAAACCATTCAGGACATAAGCATAGGCAAGGACTTCATGACTAAAACACCAAAAGCATTGGTAACAAAAGCCAAAATAGACAAATGGGATCTAATTAAACTCCAGAGCTTCTGTACAGCAAAAGAAACAATCATTAGAGTGAACCGGCAACCAAGAGAATGGGAAAACATTTTTGCAATCTACCCATCTGACAAAGGGGTACTATCCAGAATCTACAAAGAATTAAAACAGATTTACAAGAAAAAAACAAACCCATCCAAAAATGGGAGAAGTATATGAACAGACACTTTTCAAAAGAAGACATATATGAGGCCAACAAACATGAAAAAATGCTCATCATCACTGATTATTAGAGAAATGCAAATCAAAACCACATTGAGATACTACCTCATGCCAGTTAGAATGGCAGTCATTAAAAAAACTGGAGATAACAGGTGCTAGAGAGGATGTGGAGAAATAGGAACACTTTTACACTGTTGGTGGGAGTGTAAACTAGTTCAATCATTGTGGAAGATGGTGTCGCGCTTCCTCAAGGACCTAGAAATAGAAAGTCCATTTGACCTGGCAATCCGTTCCTGGGTATATACCCAAAGGATTAGAAATTATTCTATTATAAAGAAATATGCACAGGCATGTTCATAGTGGCACTGTTTACAATAGCAAAGACCTGGAACCAACCCAAATGCCCATTGACCACAGACTGGACAAGGAAAATGTAGCACATATACACCATGGAATACTATGCAGCCATAAAAAAACAATGAGTTCATGTCCTTTGTAGGGACATGGATGAATCTGGAAGCTATCATTCTCAGCAAACTGACACAAGAACAGAAAATGAAATACTGCATATTCTCACTCATAGGCGGGTGTTGAACAATGAGAACACATGAACACACGGAGGGGAGCATCACACACTGGGGTCTGTTGGTGTGGGCAAGGGAGGGACAGTGGGGGTGGGGAGGTGGGGGAGGGATAACATGGGGAGAAATGCCAGATGTAGGTGACAGGGAGATGGAGGCAGCAAACCACATTGTCATGTTTGCCCCTATGCAACAGTCCTGCATGATCTGCACATGTACCCAGAACCTAAAGTACAATTTAAAAAAAAAGGAAAAAAATTAAAAATAAAAAGAGGGCCTAGCTAGTTCTCTCCAGCCTTTTTATAAGGTTGTTAATTCCATTCATGAAGTCGGAGCTCTAGTGGCCTAATTATCTCCTAAAGACCATACCTCCTAATACATTTGCATTGAGGATTAAGTTTCAACATGAATTTTGGAGGGGACACAAACAGGTAAACCACAGCAGAAAGAATGAGAGGAGCCTATGAGAATACTGAGTTTTCTGGCATAAATAACTGAAATTGTGGAGATACCACTTATTCAAACAAAGTAGATTGGAGGAAGAGTTTGTTTTGGGTGGTGAAGGAGTAATCATAAGTTTGGATTTGGGCATGTTAAGTTTGAAATGCCTTTCAGATGTCCAAGTGAACATTTTAAGTATGCAGTTGGATATATTAGCCTGAAGTCGAGAAGAGACATTAGTGATAATGATTAAATTTGAATCATTAGCATGTAGATGGTATTTAAAGCCATGGCATTGGATGAAATTACCTAGATGGTGTTAGTAGAGATTGGAAGCAAAGAGCATTGACATCTGAGGAGTGGGACATTTCAGCGATTCAAGTTGAGAAGATGAGTAGGTGACAGTGGAAAGGAGGAGAATGAGAGTAAATGATGTTTCAAAAGTCAAGTAAAGAACATGTTTCAAAACCACATTGACCACTGGCTTTGACAACATGGAGAGCTCACTGATTACATTAACAAGAGGAATTCTAGTTTTAGAGGTGTATGTAAGAAATAATGGAAAGGGAGGAAGTGGATTTAGGAAGTAGAGACGACTCTTTCAGAAGAGATTTATGTCAGGAAAGCAGACAAATCATGATATGTTTGCTGGGAGCTATTAAGTCAAGGTGCGTTTTTTTCCAAGTTGATAGATATTAATGTATTATTATAGGGGGCTGGGAAGGATTTAGTAGATAGTATAGTAAGTTGATGATACAGGAAACAGAAGGGAAAATTGTACTTTACATAGGTGAGAATGTCACTCAAATAGGCGAGAAAAGAAAAGCCTGGGCAACAGAGTGAGATCCAGTCTCTACAAAACATTTTAAAATTAGCCAGGTGTGGTGGTGCTTGCTTGTGGTCCCAGCTTCATGGAAGTCTGAGACAGGAGGATCACACGAGCCTGGGAGGTAGAGGCTTCAATAAACTGTGTTCATTCTGCTGCACTCCAGCCTGGGTGACAGAAGGAGACCCCATCTCACTTAAAAAAAAAGATGATAAAATGCAAAAATGGTTAGGCTGGTATTAGATTGGAGTTTAAACTTCCATCTGGGTTATGGATGAAAATCAGAGTACAAAAAGGTAGAGGGATATATTTGATTGAACGAATTATTCATTCATTCATTTATCTAACAAGTGCTTATTAATTGTTTATATACTAGGCACTTTTTCTGGGTATTAGAGATACAGTAGAGACCACAATACTTACAAATTCCTGCAGTTTATTTCTAATGAGGGGTGATTAAGAATAAAGAAAATAAATGCATAATTTAAATACCATGGTATATTGTTCTAGGTGACATGGATAAATTCCAACTTAAGGTAAATAAATTAATTTGTAGACCTATATTTTGCTGTCACTATTATTGCAATCTATTTTTTGAGATAATTATGTTAATTAAATAGAAAAGTTTATGGTAAGCATATGGTGAGCAAACCAGGGCCCAATCAATATTCAATCCATGAATGACTTAAACTTACAAATGGCCTCCTTCATTCTGTATTTACTAACATCACGGAACACTGTTGGAATCCCAAAGAGAAGCAGAAGCCTGATCATATTTTTTTAGTTCAGAAGTAAAACAGAGGAAGAGTTTGTAGTAAGTGGAAACACTTTAGGAGCATCAGGGACAGACTTTCAAACAAATGTGAGATGTGATTGACCTAAGTAACTGTTTGACTTTGTTTTTTTCCTTTTTACTTTTTAACATACCTGGATCAAATAAAAATTTGTTTGGGCTAAATATGAAAATAACTCATATGTACAATACTGAGGTCAGAACACATAGCAAAAACTAGGCAAATTGAGAATCCTGCATATTGTAATAAAAATAGCTTTAAGCCAGGAGCCAGAAATCTTGGAATCGGGCTCAAGTCTGCCATTGTCTACATATGTAGCTTGTATAAATCTCATAAATTCATTAAACCTTAATTTCCCTATGTTCAGAATGCTGGTAAAAATAACCGTATTGTCTATCTCAAAAGACTGTTAACGTCTTTTAATTAGAAAGATCAGTATGTTATGCACATCTGAAGATATATGAGGAACACAGATAAAATGAATAAAATTTAGTATTTGGTAGCACAGTAGGATGACTACAGATAAGAATCATTTTTTTTATATTTTTAAAGTAACTAAAAGAGTAGGATTAGAATGTTCCTAACACAAGGAAATGATAAATGCTTAAGGTGACAGATACCCCATTTACCCTGTTTGATGATTACACACTGTATGCCTGTGTCAGGACGTCACATGTACCCCATAAATATATAACTACTACATACCTATGATAATTAAAAACAAAGACAAGTAATTTACAAAATTAAAATATGAGGAAATTGAGTCTCAGGTAAAACCACTTGCCTAAGATCTCATAGTACATAATGTTAAGATAAACGTTGAATTCTGGCTTCTCTGATACTAAAACCTAAGCTATTAACATGTTTTGCAGCATCCAACAAGCAAGGACACTCAACTGAGGTGAAGAAGATATAAAAACACTTGGTAAATAGGTTTCATTCTCCTGTCAGCTTTAGTGTTCGCCGTTATGTTCACTGTTGGTTGGTTTCAGAGGAAGGGTAAAAAATAATCCCTTCAAACATTCTTCCCATGCAGCCAATGCTTCACTCTCCTCTGGATGCTGCCTTTGAATTGCTTCATTCACCTGCTTTGCAGGCCACATATAGCAGGGGATGAACATTTAGTGGTTGATTACCAATTTCCTCTGAGTTAAATGGAAAAGCTGAGTAATAAGGTTTTATTTTTTGTCTTTTTATATTATGCAAACATCTATGAGTTATGCAGGGTGTAAGTTAGGGCATAGCAGTGCACTTAAATTTCGCCAATACGCATTTACAAATTACTGCCAAAGTCACTTGTATTCTTAACACATCTAATGTTTTTTCTTCTCAGCTGCAATGTTACAGATGAACTTGAAAGACAGAGTAGCATTTTCATGCTAATATGTCATAAAATGTCTTTGCTAAATAAGCAATCCTTCCATAGCAAGGTTTATTTGCT
This sequence comes from Callithrix jacchus, assembly GCF_049354715.1. Classification (NCBI taxonomy): domain Eukaryota; kingdom Metazoa; phylum Chordata; class Mammalia; order Primates; family Cebidae; genus Callithrix; species Callithrix jacchus. Next base: position 121,825,561 of record NC_133503.1, on the reverse strand, counting down.
GGGATACAATTTAGAGGTGTCCCTGATAACAACCTTTTGAGCCATATTAGTTAAACGATAGAATATCTCCAGTGTCAAATCTATAGCAATGTATTATAATGGGGAAAAATGATGCCTGAGCAGCAGGGAGTCTTTAATACAGAACTCCATAGGCCACTTATATAGTGTAATCTGGCTTTCAAGTGGAGCATTCTAAAGAATCTCTATGAACCTTGCTTTAGGGTTTCAGAGAATCAGAATGATATTGAGGACAAAGCTCTGTTCTGGATCTACCTGTCACTGAAATGCTCATGCTGCTCTTCTACAAAGCCAGGTGGGATCATTTTTCTAGGAAGCATCAATTACTTCTGCTTTTGCTCAGAAATGGCACAGTTATTTTTAGATATATTTTCCACTGGTCTACAAAGTATTACAATTGCCATAACATATTGGGTAGTGTCATAATGGTGTAAGGATTCCTGAGCAAAATATGCCTCCCCACGATACTGCCATACGCATCTTTGAAAAACAGCAGGATTATATATCCGACAACTTCCTGTACCACTAGCAAGGTGTCAATATGAATGGTGAATGAATGAGTTAGAATTTTATAGATTCCCAACATAATTACATTCATGGATACTTTTTTTCTCTGAGAGTCAGCTGTGAAGTTTTTGGTTTGAAATAGCCTTTCTGAATAAAATGAACCAGGTTCTTCTAGTGACTGATCAAATCCCAGGTAGTAAGTCAGCCACCTTTGGAAATTGCATTAACACAGCAGTAGCTTAATAAATTATACTCTGCTGATTTGACTTCCACTGATACTTAATTTACGACTGGAGATGATCCTGGTGTATGGAGAATCAAGCTTATCACGATCTAGTTACTTGTTCTTATGTAATGCATATATGGAGCCAAGGAATTTAAAATAGTAGTTTTGTAAAAACATATATATAAGTGAAGACTTGTGAGGGTAAACTTCTTGACTGAAGAATTCATACCTAGAATCATGACAACTTTTTCTTTTTTGGGATCTCTTCAGTTTATCTTCCATGATAATAGCTATGATACGAAGAAAATGAATAGTGGTGTCATTATAGTCTCTTAAAGAGAAATTCTCCCAATTGCTCCCTCAGCTGCTTCAACCTACTGGCACATTTTCAAACCGGCTATAATAAAGAAGAAAGTCAAACACTTTGGTCTTTTGTTCAAAAACTATTTTATAAATTGCAGTCTTAGAAAGATTCCTCTATCCATCCATCTATACATTCAGTTATCCATCTGTTTATTCGTTAATTTGTTGTTTTATTTATTTAATAATTAGAAAACTCTCACTTTTATAGTTTTTTTTTGTAGTTTCCCGAACTTTACAAAATTTAAACCAAAAGAGGCCTAGACCATAAAAATTAATAAATCTCATCTTCAGCAGAGGTGTTTGGTAATAATAACTTGCTTCCGATAGCTAGACTGTGTCAGCCATCTCTGTTACTTGGTATCTAGCTAAGATGGGCATTGAATTATATTATTCTAAACTAAAGACTGTCACTGGCAAGCTCATTTAGGTACTCTACATTTGTATTGTGGCTGAATGCACTGTACATAACCTTTGGACAAACGGAAGATTTTAGTTTTCAATCCTGCTGGTGTTTCAGCTGTAAAATACACACATATCATCTCTTTCAGGAAATTGTAGAATTTATGTTCAGAATTAAACACCAACAGAGAAGTATGGAGTTCTCAAGTCAAACTGAAAATAGCACACAATTTGGCAGGGAGATGGTGACATTTAAATCACTTATTAATCTTTTTGTTAGGCTTTCTAACCTCTATCCCTAGCTCACTCTGTCCCTCTTGGTGTCTTCATTTTTAATAAGAAAAGCCATTGTAATAAATGCAAAATTAATTCTGATTCTCCAAATTAAATTGTGAAATGCATTTAATTAAATGTATGGATGCAATTTACTCAATCAATACACTTATTTATTTCAATTCACTGAGTGGGGGATTTTAAAGTCAGTTTTATTGAAGTGCATCAGGATATATGAGTCCAAGATTCCAAGATACTAAAGATGGTGCCAGGAGAAAGCAAATGTTGATATCAATTGCTCTTTAATTTCAGGAGACAGTTTTCTCTTCAGCTGATGTGAGGCAACTCATGTTCACTAATGGGTCTGGCTTAAACTCTTCCAGAGATGTTTATTATCATTGTCTTGACTTAGGAAATTATTTGAGATGTTTGATTTCAGAACTCCATCAAGTTCTCATGGTACAGAGTAACATCTGATCATTTGATATTGTCATCTCAGGCATAGGACAATTAAATGGAAAAAGAAGATTCTGTCACGTACATCCATATGATGTGTTATCTTAAACTTGTAATATATTTTAGTCCTCATAATATCATACTGAACTGTGTTTCTTTAGAGAGTCTTGTATGTTTTACAGTAGCTTTTTAATTTTAGTAACCTAAGGGAAAAAATTTTCTTTATTTGCGTATTGGTTGAACAGATACTGAATGAGACTCATGAAAGTGTTTTTGGATATTCTATATGTTTTTAATTAAGGATAATTACACAGAGGTGTAGATGTTTTTCTAAGGCAGCTGGAGTACTGTAGAATAGTGGCATTCTGTGTTCAGTGTGGAATTTTATGTGTTAGTTTTTGACAAAACCCCAGGGCGTCCATCAGAAACAATTCACTGCTTCTGGAGGCCAGATAGTTTTCCAGAGGATGGATACCTCAAACATCTTAAATTGGTGACTTCAACTATTTAGAGATGCAGATCTTATTTCTTTTAGTTTTTGACTTTCAAAGGCGTATTCTTTCTCACTTTGGATAAATTCTTCAATAACAAAAAAGACTTAGATGTATGGAAGGCCTACATATAATCTTTAAAGAGTTGGGCATTTAGAAACATGAGTTATTGCCTTTTAGAGAGAAAAACTTTGGGATTTGTGACTTTTTTCTCTTTTCCTTGAAAACTGAAGCACATTCTTGTTTTTAGCATGTAGCATCTAAGGTAATGAGGAACACACTAGTACTTTACAGCAAAAGTGTGTTAAATCCCCAGAGAAAACAGATGTCAGGCATGCAATATTTCCCACAGACACCTATAATCCACCATCATTGTGTTTTCAATCTGTTTTCTAAGCAAATGAAACACTGGAGAGTGTACATAAATCTTTATATATTAGAATTTAAGAAATATTTCCAGCACTTTGGGAGGCCGAGGTGGGTGGATCATGAAGTCAAGAGATCAAGACCATCCTGGTCAACATGGTGAAACCCCGTCTCTACTAAAAATACAAAAAGTTAGCTGGGCGTGGTGGTGCATGCCTGTAATCCCAGCTACTCGGGAGGCTGAGGGAGGAGAATTGCCTGAACCCAGGAGGCAGAGGTTGCGGTGAGCTGAGATCGCGCCATTGCACTCCAGCCTGGGTAACAAGAGCGAAACTCCGTCTCAAAAAAAAAAAAGAAATATTTCAACTGGAGAAGTTCAAAGCTTACATTTGGTAAGTCAGGATATAAAGAACTTAGAATTAGGAAAACTGGAATTGGAAATGTGCGTATTCTTACTGATTATTCCACAACTCTACTTTTTTCCCATTTTCACAATCTGTGATGAAGTAGGAGCCTGAAACTTTCTAAATAAGAATGCCATTTTAATAACATTTTAAACAACATGTTGAATGTAAAAGATCATAAACCTAATGTAGTTTTCCTAATTTTAAGTATGATTATGAGTTCTCATATTGTAAGAAGACTTGGTGATCAGCAATAACTTTGGACTGTAGAAAAGTCCACACTTAAGCATTCGTATTGTATTTACAAAAAGGTGTTAGTGTGTGTTACTATGTATGTATGAAAGTGTGTATGTATGTTGAGGAGAACTTAGCATTTGTTGAATAGAAAAACATGTAACTAACACAGAAAGATAGTTACATTTTGTCTAGCCTCATCTAATTTTTTATTGTGAAAGCCTTTGACTTGTAGGCTCATTTCTGTCCAGTTCTGAGCCAAGAGAACTAAGACTGAAAGAGAAATGTGAGTTAATGTGGGTTACACCTCCACCAGTGCAGGGCATTGGCACTAGGCTTATTATCCTGAGCCTGTCTCATGCTTGGACTGGCTTGGGCCTGAGCAATCCAAGCTGGAGCCACATCTCTTGATCTAGTTGTACCTTTCCCTTGATTGTGCTTTACTGAGTGTCATCCAGTTTAATTTGATGCAACTATGATCCTCACGAAATCCCAGGCCACAGGCTATATGCTTACTCTTTGGATAGCTCTTGCCATCCCTCAGTCAATCTTTCCTGCTAAGCATAAGCTATCTCATGTTTCCCAGCTGCGTATTTCCTGTACGTGAACACCAGATGGGATTACATCTGAGATTGTGATGCTGTCTTAGACAAAACATGTTGGTTTCTTGAGGGCTGGATCTACAGCCAGTTTAATTTTCTTAGCCTCAGCTTAACAACGTTTCGGTTGACTTCACATTCCATGTCAGCCCAACCAAAGAGATCCTAGCACGCCTGTGGTAAAGCTACATAGGTGTAACAAAAACCACGCTAAATAAGAAAGCTTACAAACATTTTGACTTCCAACGCAAAATTATTACTAGGGTAATTTGGATCATTATTCCTCTGTGAAACCATCACTCTGTGTATAAAGTTTAGTTGAGATGTGTCACTCAAGCCATTTGTTGTTGAATGTTTGCTGTTCTCTATTTGGGCACTGAAAAGATGAGATAATGGTGAAGAGCAGGTGTTTTTCCACCAGCAGGAAAAATGCAAATAATATGTATTTCATGATACCACATCCCTAATTACAACAGCAGAGATTTTAACAAGTTTTTGCTATTTTATTTTCCCTCTCAAATAGGTCAGGTGTTATCTAACCTAAAATGCCTAAACCTGCATGTCTTCTACACGTCTCTTATCTGACCAAAGACATATTAAATAGCTAATTATTTTTCATTATTAAGCTGCTTACACTGTAGTAGAATCATATATAATTTACAGTGCTATATAATATTTAGTACTTATAAATGGTCCATTTTTGTTTTGGATATATATGAAAGAATTAATCATCTGAATGTCATAAAATTATTTCTTTTAAATATAAGTTGCTAGTAATCAGCACATTTATTTTAATACAGACACATCATTTTCACTGTATTTATGATGTTTTATGTTACATGTAAGAGTAAAAACCCAGCAAAAAATGAAAAATTATATCTTATAATGTTTTAAGTCAAAGATACCTTGTGACATCTATTTATGTGGGTCTTTTACAAAAAATGAATATGGCAAATATTAGTTTGAGGAACAACTTTTATTTTAATAAAAATTTGATCACTTTTTAATGAAAACAAATCTGTAAGATAATACTTTTAATTTAGGTCATGTATTTGAAGTCTCTGATGAAGTGTATTGAACACTGCTTGATTAGCTTGAGCTTGAAAATATGCTATCCAATCAGCATTGAAAATAAATAGTTTTGGGGACAGTGGTTGATGCCTGTAATCTTAGCATTTTGAAAGGGTGAGGTGGGAGAATTGCTTGAACCCAGGGATTCGAGATCAGCCTGGGCAACATGGTGAAACGTTATCTCTACAAAAAATGCAAAAATTAGCTGGGCATGGTGGCAGGTGCCTGTAGTCTCAGCTACTTGGGAAGATGAGGCAAGAGAATCGCTTGAACCCAAGACGTGGAGGTTACAGTGAGCTGAGATCCTGCCACTGCACTCCAGCCTAGACAAGAGGACCAAGAGTGAAACCCTGTCACCATAAAAAGAAAAGAAGTAGTTATGTAATTTATTTTCTGCAGGTATTTTAGAAATGTATCAGTAATCTTGAGAGTAGTAGTATATGCTCTTTCAAAGCAATGTGCTCTTTTTAAGTGCACAAATTGGCTCAGTTAAATAAGAGCCCAAAGAGCAATACCCTATAATTCAAATGTTGACCTTCACTTAAAAGTCTTGTGACATTTACGTTTCCTGCTCCTTCTTACAAGAGTTTAATGTTGGAATTTTGTCATAACTTTGTATGTGTTCTCTCTGAGACAGTTCCTGTTGCTGGAGATTTGACTTTTCGTGGAGAGATGCAATTTATGGATTCTCCTGGTGTTCCAGTGGTTTCCAGTGGTTAGCAATCATTTTTGAGTTTCATATTTCTTTGACTTATGTTTAAACTCTGTTACTGTGCTATGCATATGGATATGTTGCTAATGTAAAAGTAGAGAATATAATGTATGACTTGGCATTATGGTTCTCTATACTGATGGTGTGTTTTTCATATTCTATGAAACGGGGATCAGAGAAGGTGAATTTATTTGATTAAAACAGTAAACTTCTTCCATTCTCCCAATACTCCCTCCCTACTTCCCATCCCCAGGCACCAAAGTTGAATGGTTGTAAGCAAAGGGGAGAGGAGGGTAGCAAGGGTGCCCTCCCATTATCAAGTTATTTTTCGCCATTGTGTGAATGCTATTTCTACTCAGATTTCCATAGTTCTTTATACAGAAATAATACTGTTTTTTTAATTTTGTTTTTATTGTCAACACTGCTTATCTTAATTCTTCCCCAAAAACACCTGGACAGACAGGACAATGGAACCTCCCCTAATTTTCTGTGAGTTCGCTGTGTTTGCACACAGTGACCTTGGAGTATGGCCTAGTTTGACTGAGGAGAGCTTTTTAAGAGGCTTTTGTGTAGAGAGGGGACTGGCATAAAGAGTTCTGGTTTTGTGTCTATGTTTGAAATTGGGTGTAAGGAAGGATAAGAGTGTATATAATGGGAGGAAGTGAGTAAAAAGAAGGATTTTTTAAAAATGTGTAAGTGGTTAGAATGCTATCATGCTAGCCTTCTTTACATGGCTTTGCTGAATTGTCCAATCAGCAAGTATATCAAGGAAAACCTTAAAAATTTAACCTGCAAATTTTTTTTGACATTGCCTTTAGCTTGAATAAATTAGAAGCAAATAAATAAATTTGTGTTCCAAACAGATTCATCCTTAAATGTAACGCTGTCCTCTAAAATGAGGCAAAAGCGTAGCCCAGTATCAAATTGAAGGGCTGATATGATTTGGCCATGTGTTCCCATCCAAATCTCACCTTGAATTGTAATAATCCCCACGTGCCTTGGGAGGGACCCCTTTGGGAGGTAATTGAATCCTGGGGGAGAGTTTTTTCCCATACTGTTCCAGTGATAATGAGTAAGTCTCATGATCTGTTGGTTTTGTTCCCCAGCACATGTCCTCTACCTGCTGCCATGTAAGATGTGCCTTTGCTTTCCTTCTCCTTTGCCTTCCACCATGAGTATGAGGCCTCCTAGCCATGTAGAACTGTGAATACGCTAAACCTCTTTCCTTTATAAATTACCCAGTCTTGAATATGTCTTTATTAGCACTGTGAGAACAGACTAATACCAGTCCATATATTCCTCTCACACTTTTTAAATTATGTTTAATTGGGAAACATTTAAGGCAAGAGCAAAATTAAGCAAATGTCAAAGGATTGCAGATATAACAAGTTTTTAGGAATTTTGTGGTGACTTTGAAAGCCAAATCTTGGAAGTTTGACTTTTGATTTGTTGAACATACCATCACTTTGATTTAATGTACTAATGGTTTGTATTATTTTCATGGAGTATTCAGGGTAATTTTGTGGCATAATTTAAGAACTACATCTATTGCAAATACTCATTCCAAATACAGAACTCCATCTTTTCATCAGCATGGTTTTACACTTACAGAAGGGTCTTGTGATTTATCTATTATTTAGGAAAGGTTTTGTTTTCAGACTATTGGCTGCTTACCTAAGAACTATCCAGTCTTGTTGATATCCTAGCAAAACACACCCTGTTGTGTCTTATTGCTTAAATATTCCCACTTCTAAAATTACCACTTCACCATTGGGGGTGAATGAATACACGATTACAATTTCAATTTGACAGTTTTAAAGGAAATGGCATAGGGATTTAATTAGACCCTCTCCATGTGCTTCATTGATTCTCAGATGGGTTTTCATTCTAGCATAAGCAGATGTGGATTCTAACATAGAAGTTAGAACTTCTTGTACCTGGTTGGGTTATTCAAACCAGTAAAACAGCCAACAGTTGCCTGAATATGCAAAATCTGAAAGCAAACTTGTTTGGGAATGCTGAGAAGTAGTTTTACCTTTTATCTTCTTTCCTTTTTGAAATAGGATTAATGCCATAAAAAAAAAATGATGTTTTTGGTTTCTTTTATGTGTTTATGGTGTGTATTGAAAAGGGAAATTAGGCTACAGTAGAATATTTTTATTTTGAGCAGTAGCAGAAACTTCTTGATTTTATTAGAAATTTAGAATTAATTAAAAAGAACCTCTGGTTTGTTCCTTACAGTCTTAGGTGATACTTGTCCTCTGGGCTGTTTAATTCTCTCTCCTCACCCCCATCAATGGTCAGTGTCTTCCCCATGGCCTTACCCTTCTTGCCCTACAAAAATACAGATGCGCCTTGATTTACAATTAGGTTACATCCCATAAACCCACGGTAAGTTGAAAATATCCTAAGTCAAACATTTATTATCTTTAAATTAAATATGTAAGTGTAAAGACAGTTATGCATACACGGAGATAAAAGAGATTCATTTGTTATGTAAATGTCCTTTTTACTTAATCTTTGCTCTACCTTGTATGTTGTATGGTTATATGGTAGATATTGCTTACGTATAATCTTCTACTGTTTTAAACTTTTTTCCTAAAAGAAATTCTCCCTTCCCTCTCTCCCTCCCTCCCTACGTTTCTCCTTCCCTTCTTCCTTTTCTCTGTCTTTCCCTTCTAATTAGCTTTCTTTTTTTATGTTCCTACAGACCACATTCATGATACACATACAGTTATTTAGATGCTATGCTGAATTAGCACTCTTTAAAGAAAGGTGCTTGACTGTTTACAATAGCAAAGACCTGGAATCAACCCAAATGCCCATTGATAATAGACTGGATTGGAAAAATGTGGCACATATACACCATGGAATATTATGCAGCAATCAGAAATGATGAGTTCGTGTCGTTTGTAGGGACATGGATGAATCTGGAAAACATCATCCTCAGCAAACTGACACAAGAACAGAAAATGAAACACCGCATATTCTCACTCATAGGTGGGTGATGAAAAATGAGAACACATGGACACAGAAAGGGGAGTACTAAACACTGGGGTCTATTGGGGGGAAAAGGGGAGGGCCAGTGGGAGGGGGAGGTGGGGAGGGATAGCCTGGGGAGAAATGCCAAATGTGGGTGAAGGGGAGAAGAAAAGCAAAGCACACTGCCATGTGTGTACCTACGCAACTGTCTTGCATGCTCTGCTCATGTACCCCCAAACCTATAATCCAATAAAAAATTAAAAAAAAAAAAAAAAAAAAAAAAAAGAAAGGTGCTTGAATTATGACAGTTGTGGGATTGAACCTGTGCTTGCCATTTACAAACTGTTTACCTATAATGAAGTAATTCAATCTTTAGGCACCTTTCACTTTTACATTCCTAAATTTATTATAGTAATACTAATGACTATCTAATAGGGTTGCTATGAAGAATAAAAATGAGATAGCTTGTAAAAGCCTTCCCAAGATCATACAGATGGTCCCCGATCTCGGATGGTTCAGCTTAGAAGTTTTAGACTTTACCATGGTGCAAAAGCAATGTGCATTTAGTAGTGACAATACTTAGAATTTTGAATTTTGATCTTTCCCAGGCTAGCAATATGCAGTACAATACTCTCTTATATGACCTATTTGACATTTAATTATAAAATAGGCTTTGCATTAGGTGATTTTGGCCAAGTGTAGGATAATGAAAGTGTTCTGAGTATGTTTAAGGTAGGTGAGGCTAAGCTATGGTAGGTTACATGTATTAAATGCATTTTCAACTTAGGATATTTTCAACTTACTATGAATTTACAGGGTGCAACCTCATTGTAAATCAAGGAGCACTTTTTTTTTTTGTAGGGCAAGAAGGGCAAGGCCATGAGGGAGGACATTGACCATTGACGGGGTGAGATGAGAGAGAATTAGCCCTGAAGAAAAGGATCACCTATGTCATCATGTTGCCTGAAAAATCTCTCATAAGAAAGCTGTGTTAGTTTGTGTAATCTTTGCATCTTTCCATTTTTTGGACATAATTCGTAATGTAGCTGTGCAATGTTATGAAAGAGCAGTGGACTGAGAGTTGGAACATTGGTGTTCTAATCCTGACCCTGCACTCATCAGCATGTGACAGGCCATTTTACTTTCTTAAACATCATCTTCCCTACTCACTAAACTTAGAGAATGAAATAAAATTATTGCATAGGACTCTTACAATTCTTAGAATGACACATATGATTCTAAGTTATTAAAACTTCCTTGACTGCGTAGAGTATAATTTTTTAATGTCAGTGTTTTTAGATCTGCTACAAAGACCATATAGACATTTTAGCTATGCACAGTGGCCAGAGGAGTGCAGAGAACAATTTGAAATACTGTAGAATTGAGCTCTCCTTTCTTAAAACTCCTCCGAGACCTGAGCTCAATTTGTAGGTTCTGGCAAATCTGCCAAGAACCACTGTATTCTATCATGTTTTGGGAGGGAGATAGTCTTTTATCCTCTTCTGAAAAGCATTGTATTAGAAAACAGAAGTACTGGGGTCCAAAGTGGCTCCCGCCGGAGCTCATGGCGCTCGCGAAGGCGAGGTCATCAGTTCAAGGCTAACCTGAGCAACCTGATTAGCTCAAACTGATTGGCAAAAAAAAAAAAAAAAAAAGGAAACAGAAGTACTGGGATCTACTCATGGTTCTATCACTGATTAGACAACTATGGGCAAAGTAAATGACTCTCTTCTTTGGACATCATTTTTCCTGTCTGTAAAATGAGCCAGATGTTCCAGAAAATCTTTGTATTCTTCTATTGCAAAACTACTCAATTACAGTCCTAATTAGGAACATCTGATGGATTCATGAGTTTTAAAAGTTTAGATCAGAAACCTCTCCTTAATGTTTCAAAGCAGGTCAAATTACAAATTTTCGATGAACAAAAATCCTGTTGCTATCATCACTCTTAACCACATATAATCATTTATCTTTCATGAAAAGAGTAATTGTTATATTGTAGATATGGACTTAAGGTCTCTAATGTGTTTTGAATTACTTAGAAACCACACTGACAGACACACACACACACACACACAGTGATCTTATAAATAATAAGTAAATTCTCTCCCCAACAAGGATACTAAATTTAGTCTGGAGAAGCATTCCACATGCTTTTAAACATATATTTAGTGTCTAATATGTCTAATAGCTAAAATTACTGTATCGTAATGCAGCTTTTTTTCCCTATATTTCCCCCTTTGATAAAGTTTTACAATATTAGGGTAGAGACTGATCCACATTAAGGACCAGTAAAAAAAAGAAGGTTTAATGTTACTAGGTTCGGCCTTCTATTTTCAATTGAAATACATTGCTCATTTTCTTAATTTTTGTTTAAGAATCACCATTGATTAAATAGTAAGTTTTCAAAAGGGAAAAAAAGAAATATTGATGTATTAAAAGTATACCTTGATTAAAATTGCTTCCTGACTTCGTAATTCATAATTGTGAAAACTGATGTCTTGAATCAAGGAAATACGATCAGTCACTGAAGTAGGGGGTAGGAATAATTGAGATATTCTTCCGAAGTCCCTGGTTCTCCTGGGAAGCTCTTCTGCTGGACCTTCCCTTTGAACTCTGGGATATCCTGGATACCAATAGGCAGCAGTGCCTCATGTGCAACATCTCTGCATTTGTATCCTGAGCCACTTTGATAAGTTCCTCTGATTAAACACAGTAGCACTATCCTACCCTCTGAAAACTGCTGGTGGAAATATTAAAACCATCACTCAGTTTCCCATGTTACACATCTCCAGATCTTATTGCATCGTGTAAACAAACTGCTTCTCTCCCACAAAAAGTAAGACACAGAGCTTTTAGAAACAGAGCTGCATTGAAAAATTTTCGAGAAGCAAAAAATACTCCTCACAAAAAAAATCCACAACAAATTAAGAAAAATTATGAATTTGCCAATCCACTGACAGGTACTTATTGGTACAATGTTGGGGAAAATTAAATAATAATAGTTATATGTATGAAATTAAACTTTGGAATCTATATAATCTTGGATTACCTGACCAGAAAGTGAAGTTAAAGATACATTCTGACACAAGGACCTTATTATAGATTTGAATTCAAATTCTGGCCAGTTTGGAAGTAATATTGTAAATCTTAAAAGTACAAAATTGGCTTGGTCTTAAACTTGCTATTGATTGTTCAAGTTGCTAAACAAAGGCTATGTTTTCCATCATAGCCACGTTGTACCCTGTTATTTAACATACAAACTCAGGAAGTCCTGTTATTCTGCTTTACTTAAGTGACATGAAAATTATACTTACAAGCTACCTAGATGCATGAAAAACTTCTTCAACATCTCCTATTTCCTCACACTTACTTACTTTTAAATATTCAGACATGGGTAAGGGTGTTGATGAACGGTTAGCAGAAAGTGTTTTAGGCCTAGGAGAGAGGAGATGAACAGTTAGCAGAAACTGCAAAAACTGTAACCCATTTTTGCAGTTTCTGCTAACTGTTCATCTCCTCTCTCCTAGGCCTAAAACATTCCCTTGAGGTTCGGCTATCAAGCATTCTACCCTAACTGTGTCCCGGCCTTAAAGTCTTGTGCACTCTGTTGAAGTTAGTTCACTTTAACAGATATTCACTGGATGATTATTATGGCCGAGGTGTCTGGGGGCATGACTTGTCTTTTCCCTGCCCACTTCAAACTCAACTTCTCTAACTCCTACTCTGCTGTGGATCCATTAGAAAACCACAACTGATCTTTTAGAAGCAATCGTATATAATGATGACTTTATATGTTAACCCTGCCAGTTAACGTCTGCCTTTAAATGGTGGTTGTCATGGCCTTTAAACTAAAGTCTTGTGGTCTTAGTTAACAGGAAGCAAGGTAAGCTCAGTTGAAAGTGCTCAATGCTTCTCAAATTATACCATGTAGAACTTTTTTCATACAAGAGGAGCAAAAGAGATATATTAGGAGCTAAAGTTAGCATCACTTTAATTTTAAAAATAATATAAAACAAAACAAGCAAATATGTTTAAAAATGAACTTTCCTTTCTATTACTAATTCTACCTTCTCTCTAGTTTTTTGAAATTATTATTTTTATAAATGACCCCAATAAACTTATTACGTGTTTTTCGGAAATCACCCTTGGAACAATAAAAGGGTGTCTAGAAATGATTGCTTAGCACATTACACTTCCAAGTTAGGATTACATTTGTATCATATCAATCAACCATTATCCATCCACAAATGATATCTACAGGAGCATTTTTCTGTAAGTATCAAATGCTGTGTTGAAAATCAGAGGAAATAAAATATTGGCGTTTGGTTGAATTGATCCAGTAAATCCACATACTCTAATAAGTCAGTCCATTTATAGGCATTAGTTGACACAAGAAATTTTTAAAATTGTGAATGAGAGACTCATCAGTAAGAACTGGGGAAGTATGAAATATTTCTCTTTAAACAAACGTCATTTATCTGGTGATTGAAGATTTGTTTAAGGAGAATAATTTGGAGAATTTTCTTCCATGCGTGAAGTGAGTTGATTGTTTGTTTCAACTGCAACTCAAAAAAAATAGCTACATACCTCAATAGTTCTTTTCTAAACCATGAATTATTGTACTATGATTTATAAAATCTGAAATAATACAACTGCTCTTTAAAATCGCAATGCATTGTGCTTCAGTGTTCAAGCAACAAATGAGGAAACCAGAATTGATTTGTTTTCATTTTCAAAAAGTACCTTGAGAAATCACTAATTTTGTTTATAGGATAGTTTACCTAATTTTAAAGTTAAATTCAAATTCTACAGATGGATTTCTTCTCTAAACATAAATATTTCTTATAGTTGGCCCTTTAAAATGGCATAAACTATTTGTATAGGCAAAGAAGCAAAGGAGCTGAAAGAAACCCCCTGAAAACTCCTCAAAGCATTTTCTTTTCATTGTGGAAACTGAATTTACCTTACAATTACTATAGTAAATGCTCTAAGAGTTTCCTAAATCAACATGCTTATGAGTTGTCTTACTGAGAATAATAGCACTTTTTACCTTTTTTGTCACTTTACGTTTTGTGGGAAATTTTAACTTCTTGGTAAAAAGTATTTTCATTGGAATAAAAATGGGACTTTCAGATGCCTGTCATTTTCTAAAATGCTTTGAAGTTTAAATTTTCTATGTATATCAAGAGAGTTAAGTCCCTCTGAACAGAGTGCACTAATGATAAATTTAAGATTTCAGGAATCAGCCTACAATACTGTTATAAAAACCATACTTGTTATTGACATCTCACAATCAGCTTTGTACAAATTTCATTTGTGACAACTATTTATTATACTTAAGTGGCAGGAAAAAGACTCCAACTCCGGAGTTTTAAAAATAGTGACAGGCACTGAATGTAGATGGCACTGGACCAATCAGATAATGTGATAAGACAGTGCTAAGAGGTCAAAGCAGTTGTGGCAAATGAAAGGAGTTAAGAAAGTACTCTTTGCTATTTAGTAACACTTCTTTTTTAACAAGAGTGCAACACTTCTGTGGGAGCCTGAGACAAGGTGCTGTGGTAGACAATTATAAGGTTGTCCCTAAGATTGCCTCCTTCCAGTACGTAACTCCTTCTCCTTGAGTATGAGCAAGACTAGTGAATATGATGGAATATTACTCTGATGATTATGTTATATGGCAGAAGGGATTTTGCAGGTGTAGTTAAGGTCCCTAATCATTTCACTTTGACTTAATCATAGGGAGATAAACCTGGGTGAAACTGACTACTCAGGTGAGCTCTTAATAGAGATCAGAAAGATTTAAGGCTCAAGAGAAATTCTCCTGCTGTCCTGGAAGAAGTAAGTTTCTGTGTGGTGAAAGGTTCTAAGCAACAGGCTACAGGACAAAGACCTGAAGGATGGTTCTAGCAGCTGAGTGTAGTCCCTAGCGGACGGCAAACAGCAGAATAAGGTTATTGATCATGTAACTGCAAGAAACTAGTGAGCTTGGAAGAGGACCCTGGAGTTGAAGGTGTGACTGTAGGCCCCCGCCAGTGAGTACCTTGAGGTCATCCTAGTGATATCCTGAATAGAGGACCCAGCTAATTCATGTCCAGACTTTCAAGCAAGAAAACTGTGAGTTGATAAATTTTTATTGTTGTAAGTTAAGACGTTTCTGGTAAGCTTTTACATAGCAATAGGAAAATGAATATAGGTGAGAATGAAGCTTTTATATGGACAGTACAGTTGTAAGGTTAAAGACAGGAGTATGAATGGCCCTGCCTCTAGAGGCTTCAGCTAGCAGTAATCTAGAGTGCAAATTTCTCTCTTCCCATGTCTTTCTCCCTCTCATCAAGTTTATGTGTATATAATAATATATTTTGTCTTTCTCAATATGTGTTATGTCTTTATGTATTGCAAACTTATCTATAACTCTTTATTTATTATTTATTTTTGAGAAGGGTCTAACTCTATCACCGAGGCTGGAGTGCAGTGGTGTGATTATGGCTCATTGCAGCCTTCACCTCCCCAGGTTCAGGTAATCTTCCAACCTCAGCCTGTCAAGTAGCTGGAAATACAGGCACGTGCCCCACGCCCAGCTAATTTCTGTAGCGGCGGGGTTTTGCTATGTTGCCCAGACTGGTCTCAAATTCCACCCACCTCGGCCTCCCAATGTGTTGAGATAAGAAGGCATGAGCCAACACACCTGGCCTATAACTCTTAATCCACATTTTTATCCATATCTATATCATCGATTAAGATTGGGCAACATGAATCTTCCATTAAATTAAGTTGCTGAGAAAAAAACTTTATTCAAGGTAAGAAACAATTGAGTGGGTATTATTATAATAATTGTCATATGTAACAGTTAGCATTGGGGTAAAAGAGATTTGACTTTCTCCATACCTGTGATGGGAAATCCATTATTAAAGTTTATTTTTTTTAAGACTTTATAGGTCGATAAAGATGGAGGAACATCTATAAAGTGAAGTGCTACACTATAAATTGGTAACACATTTTTTGCAGGAAATTTAATATCTTAATAGCCCTAGAAATGTGTGCAGCTATTATATTAGCATATTACATTTTTTGAATATATACTAAAATTTAATATATGAAAAGTATTTTATGCAACAAAGTGTTATCTGCAATATTTTATGCAATAGTTAGATTTCCCCATCCTCAGACATGAAAACCTAAATAAGGTTGATTTAGCAAACTTTTAGTATAAAAGCCCTCAGTGGCATATTATGCAACCATTCAAAGTATTTTAAATGAGATAGTAAATCATATGCAATAATTATCGGTGTAACAAGTTAAGGGGAAAAAATTATGCAGAATTGTATATACAATATGATTATAGTGATTTAAAAATTATCAATTGCAAGTGTGGTTCAAATCCTGGATAGAAATGTGTAATAATGTTTACAGTGATTGTGTTTGGATGATGGGACTATGGTATTTTTATTTTGCTTTTTGTTCCACATTTTTAGTATTTTAGAAAAATCTTTAATGAATATAGATAATTTTTTTGTTTTTTTGAGATAGAGTTTTGCTCTTGTTACCCAGACTGGTGTGCAGTGGTGCAATCTCGGCTCACTGCAACCTCCACTTTTCGGGTTCAAGGAATTCTCCTGCCTCAGTCTCCTGAGTAGCTGGGATTACAGGTGTCTGCCACCATACCTGGCTAATTTTTTTGTATTTTTAGTCAAGATAGGGTTTCACCATGTTGGTCAGGCTGATCTTGAACTCCTGGCCTCAAGTGATCCACCTGCCTCGGCCTCCCAAAGTGTTGAGATTACAGGCATAAACCACTGTGCCTGGCTGATGCTTTTTTAAATAATTAAAACACAAGCCATGCCCAGGATTTTTTTTTCCCAAAGAAAATAATATCCGAGACCCTTTGCCTTCTAAGAATAAATCCATGGTGATGATTGTAGTAGGCCTAACAAAAGCTAAGGGACGGTTAACCTGCGGTGATATAGAGGCACTTATTTCACATGTGCTGAGGAGCCCTGTGGCAGAGAGGTCAAACTGATGGCCTGTGGACCATAGTCCATCTGTAGATATGCTTTGCCCTATGTTTTAAGAAAATTTAAGACAACATTTAAAAACGAGAAAGTTTCATGTAAAAATCACATTTTTCATCTTCGCTTACAAATTTGGGTGCTCTATTGACATCAAGCTCATGTTCTCACATGGCAACAAAAGGCTGGGGTTGAGAATCTCATGTAGTTGAAGTATATGCCTTCCAGCTTACCACAGTCCACAGCTCCCAATGCCCTGCCTAATACCGAGACCCAGTATCAATTGCAGTTCATCATTGCACTTGCTCTTTTGTTATCCTTAAAGTGGAAAAACAATTTTTTTTCTGTGCTTTTTCTATCAAAAGTAGAAAATGAAAGATGGAGCCCGCTGTGCTTTCTTTATTTATGAGCTTGTTGGCATTTGTGATTGTGACCCCTGGGGAGGTTAAATAAATAATTGATTGAAAGCACCTAGTATAACCTGGGCCAGATACTTAGCATGTGTTAGTTTCCTTCTATATCCTTTCTTGTAGTTGTTTTGAAATATTTGGACACAGAATAAAGTGGTTGTAACATTCCCATGGATTCTTAAGTGGAACAAGCATCACAACAACATGTTGAAATCAAGCAGGAAAGACCTAGATTACATTTCTAATAATGCTGAAAATATAAAGAGAGAAGATAGTATGTTAACCATGTAGGTGACCCCAGTTTTCCCTTTCTGTCTCTACTGAAATCAGTGAAATTTCTCCCCAGAGCCAGGAAGGGGAGAAAACCATCCCCTACTGCAGTGTTAGGTTTCAACTGACTATGTATCCCTGGCCTCAGGGTGAGGTCAACTGTGCGAAGGAAAGTCACATTTCAGAACAGTTAAATATTTTTTCTTGCTAAACCACACTGAAGTCACTAATTCCATTTCTTTCCTGGCTGTATGTAGGTGAATGAGCAAAAAAAAAAAAAAAAATTCTGTATTGTTTTTCAGTCTTCGAATAAAGCCTAATTAAAGAAATATATAGTTTTTATTGAGCTGCAAGAAAAAGGGACATGGTGCACAATTAAGTTCACATTAATTATTAAAGCCATAAAATTATTAATGTAACAAATATTACACATTAATAAGAAATATATTTTGTCACCAACTGCTGCATAAAATTTCTCTTTCATAATCTATAATCCAAAGGAGAAATGGAAAAATAATGTGTAAAAAACATTATGTTCTAGCCCTAAGTTTATTTCTGTTGGAAGTAAGATGTTTGCCATATTTCAACACTATTATTTCTAAAATGCAATTGTTCTGAATCAGTTAAACAATAAAGTGGGAGAAAAAGGTATAATTGTGATGCTAATTGCTTTTATGTAACAAAGTTTTACTAGGGGGCTAAAAATATTTGTCAATCTGCCCAGTATTTTCCTCTGATAGAAGACCACAAGTTCAGTATGCAGAGAGGAGAGGGGCCTTCCTCCACACTCATTTCCTGTCTTCCCTGGCTGAGCTTGAAATATTCTGCTCTCATCCTCTTTGGAGAGAGAGAGATGACATTAAAGCCAGCTTTCTGATTCATGGATCGCCTACTCGGAAAATTCTCATAGTCATTAAAAGTCCTTTGGAGAATAAGAAATGATTATTTACTGCCCCCTCCACCCCGCCGCCATCCCCGGTCTTATTCTGTACTTCTTCTTATCAAAATCTAATAATCTGCTACACGATTGGCTGTTTGCGTCCGTGTATTCTGTAGGCTTATATAGTACACAGCATATCATAAGCACCAATGACTAAGGTCACAAGAGAGCTGTTTTGTTCAAATCAAGATTAAAGTTGCATGATTTATAAGTATCTTAATCAGATCTTATTGGTGAATTAATTTTAAAATGTTAGTAATTTCATCCCTGAGAGGTCTGATAAAAGTAAAAAAAAAAAGTTAGTAAATGTCTACTGTTGGGGAATGATACAAGGTGAAGGAGGTTTTCTACATCAGGATCCGGGAGGCGAAAGAGAATGTGTAAATAGAATACGCAATCGGCTCCAGAAGGGAACTAACAAAATCAGGTGGGAGTTCAAAGGTGAAAAATGAACACTTAGTTAGAAGAGTCAGGATAAACTTCTTGGAAAAGGTGACATTTAAGATGTGTGGTAATGAATGGGAGGGGTTTCAAGCAGAGGAAATATTCTGAATGTCTGGGTGGTTATACGTGCAAGAAGGCACGTGAGCAAATAGATGGAGTTTAGCCCACGCTTGAGAATAGCACATACTTCAACTTGGCTGAAACAATTTCCACACAAGACCTGGAAAATTAGGTTCCCAGAAGTGGGTTAGAGTTCTATCAAGGTGGCCTTGATAGGCCTTAAATGACAGGCCTGGAAAATTAATGGTCAAGGTCTGGGTGTTATCACTCTTCATGGAATGTGCTTTCAAGGTTGGTGCTATGTTAATTTAGTTTTGTGTTTTATTTAAGTGTGCTCTACTCCCATTTAGTAACCAACTTAGAGAGAGTTCTCTGGCTCCAGTTTCTTTTTCTTTTTTTTTAATGAATTTTATGTGTATAATTGAGGTTTACAACATGATATATTATAAGATACATATGGTTGGGTGCAGTGGCTCACATCTGTAATTCTTGAGCTTTGGGAGGCTGAGGTGGGCAGATTACCTGCGGTCAGGAGTTCAAGACCGCCCTGGCCAACGTGGTGAAACCCTGTCTCTTAAAAATACAAAAATCAGCTGGGCATGGTGGTGTGTGCCTGTAATCCCAGCTGCCAAAGAGGCTGAGGTAGGAGAATCACTGGAACTCCGGGAGGTGGAGGCTGCAATGAACCGAGAAGGCACCACTGGTACTCCAGCCTGGGCGACAGAAAAAGACTCCGTCTCTAAAAAAAAAAAAAAAAAATACACATAGATAGTAAAATGATCGTTGTAGTAAAGCAGATTAACATATTTATCATTCCCACATAGTTCCTTTTTTTTTGTGAAAAGAGCAGGGAAAATCTACTTGTTTTACAAAAATCCCTAATACATTTTTATTAACTTTAGTTGTCATGTTATAAATTGGATCTCTGAACTTGTTCATCCTGCGTATTTGCTACTTTGTGTCCTTTGAGCTGCATCTCCCCATTTCCTATCCTCCTTCATCTCCATGGTGGTAACCATGGTTTTATTCTCAATCACTGTATTTGAGCTCTTCCTAAAATATATTCCACATATGAGTGAGTCCATGCAATTTTTTGTGTGTTTGTGCCCAGCTTATTTTACTTAGCATAATGTCCTCTGGTCTCATCCACGTTGTGGCAAATGTCAGGGTCTCCTTCTTTTCTAAGACTAATATTCTATTTGTGTGTGTGTGTGTGTGAGAGAGAGAGAGAGAGAGAGAGAGAAAGAGAGAGAGATGTGTCTCATCTTTATTCATCCATTAATGGGCATTTAGGTTGATTTCATATCTTGGCTGCAATGAACATGGAAGTACAGATATCATTATGAAGTGGTGATTTCATATACTTTGGGTATATACCCAGAAAAGGGGATGGGTGGATCATCTGGAAGTTCCATTTTATTTTCTTTTTTTTTTTGAGACGTGTCTTACACTGTTTCACCCAGGCTAGAGTGCAGTGATGTGATCACAGCTCACTGCAGCCTCGATCCTGATCCCCTGGCTTCAAGCACTTTTTCTCTTGAAGACTCCTTAAGTATCTGGGACTACAGGAGTGCACCACCACACCTGTTGGTTTGTTTTTTTTTTTTAAATGTTTTAGTAGAGACAGGGTCTCATTATGTTGCACAGGATGGCCTTGAACTCCTGGGCTTAAGCAATCCTCCTGCCTTGGCCTCCCAAAGTGTTAGGATTACAGTTGTAAGCCACCACACCCAGCCTGGAAGTTCTATTTTTAATTTCCTTAGGAACATTCATACTATTTTCCATAATGACTGTACCAATGTACATCTCCACCAACAGTGTACTAGGGTTTCTTTTTCTCCACATCTTTATCAACATGTGTTATCTGCTGTCTTTTTGTTAATGGTCATCTTTACTGGTGGGGTGTGTGGTGACATCTCATAGTGGTTTTAATTTGCATTTCCCATATGATTACTGATGCCAAGCACCTTTTCATAAAGCTGTTGGCCATTTTTATGTCTTATTTGGAGAAATATCTGTTCAGGACGTTTGGTCATTTTTAAATTGTGTTATTTGTTTTCTGGAATTGAGTTGTGAAGTTGCTCACAAATTTTGGATATTAACTGCTTATCTGATATGTGATTTGCCATTATTTTTTTCTAGTCTATGGATTGCCTTTTAATTTTGCTGGTTTCTCCTTTGCTGTACAGGGCTTGCTAATTTTATATAGTCACATTTATTTATTTTTGGTTTTGTAATTACTTGTAATCCCTCCCAAGTAGCTGGGATTACAGGCATGTACCACCATGCCTGGCTAATTTTTTTTGTTTGCATTTTAAGTAGAGAAAAAGTTTTGCCATGTTGGCTAGGCTGCACTCGAACTCCTGATGTCAGATGATCCACCCGCCTCAGCTTCTCAAAGTGCTGGGATTACAGGCGTGAACTACTGTGCCTAGCCAATAGCCTTATAATTTTAATTCAGAATTGTGATGCCTTCAATTTTCTTTTTGTTTCTCAGTATTGCTTTGCTATTCAGAAAGTTTTGTAGTTCCATTTGAATTTTAGGATTATTTTTTCTATTTCTGTAAAGAATGCTATTGTAATTTTGATAGAGATTGAGTTAAATCTATGTATTGTTCTGGATGGTATGGACATTTTAACAATATTGGTTCTTCCCATCCAAGAACATAAGATATCTTTCCATTTATTTGTGTCTTCAGTTTTTCCATCTGCTTTTTATAGTTTTCAGTATACAAACCTTTTGCCACTTTTGTTAAATTTATTTCTAGGTTTAAAAAGTTTTATTGTAAATTGAATGATTTTCTTGATTTATTTTTCAGCTAGGTTATTATTTGTATATAGAAATCCTACTGATTTTTGTGTAACTTTACTGAATTAATTTATTAGTTCTAACAGTTGTTTTGTGAAACCTTTGGGATTTTCTATATATATAAGATCATGCCATTTGCAAGTAGAGATAATTTCAATTCTTCCTTTATGATTTGGATGCCTTTTCATTTATTTTCTTTTGTGATTGTTCTTGCCAGTACAACTAGTATATGTTGAATAGAAATGGTGAGAGTGGGCAACCTTGCCTTGTACCAGATTTTAGTGAAAAAAAATCTCATTTGTCCCTGAATGATTATGACAGCTGAGTTTTTAAATAAATGGCCTTTATTATTTGTGTTTTTTAAATTTTGTATCATGTTGAGGAAGTTTCCTTCTATATCTAAATTATTAAGAGTTTTCAGCAAGGAAGAATGCTGAACTTGGTCAAATCCTTTTATTGCATCAACTGACATGATCATGTGGTATTTAATCTTTCATTCTGTTAATGTGATGTATCACATTGACTGATTTGCATATGTTAAATCAGCCTTGTATGGCGGGGTCATGATGTGTAATATTTTTACTATGCTGTTTAATTCAATTTGCTAACATTTTATGGAGGATTTTTGTACCGATATTCATCAGAAACATTGGCCTGTAGTTTTCTTTGTTTCACAGTGTCTTTGCCATGCTTGAGGTATCAAGGTGGCTCTGGTTTCTTTTGTATGTTTCATGGTTCTTTGCTTATAGTAAATAATTGCTACCAATACTTAATGTATCCATTTTCTTTTTATTTGTTTGCTAAATTTCTTGGCTGTTCTCTACCACAAGGTATCAGAAAGTATTATACACCATATTAACTTTTAAGAACATCATGGAGTGAGTATAATCGTTTTATACCCAGTCACAATTAAGGTTGCAGAAATTAAGAGGTTTGCTCAATTTCTTCCAATGAGACCAGACTCACATGTTTTGATTTCAAGTCCTGGACTGTTTTCCACTGTTTTGGTTTCTAGAACATGAAGGCTTTAATATTCTGTAATATCAATCAAAAGGAAAGAAACAAAGATGCATTTTGGGGATAATAAGAGAGAAGCTCAAAAGAAGTTATCTTCCTACACAAATCTAAATTTCACTTGAATCCAAGTGTTCAGTGTGATTCAGTCAATCTTTCTCATAGATTTTCTTTTGCTTATGTACTTTTTAGTATCTCATCTTATCCTGGATTTCCAGAAAAAGATATGTGGAAAATCTTTTCATAACAAGATTGGATTATTATAATAATAGCTATTATTCACTCTTTTATCATTTACTGTTTGCCAGTCACTTTATAGATGCTTTACACATATTATGTTTATTTCTATTGCAATTCCACAAACCCATTTTATGAAGAAATAACTTTCTTCCTCCCCAACCCCTGGCTTTATTGTGGTATAATTGACAAAAATTGTACATATTTACGATATACAATGTGATGTTTTGATGTGTGCATACATTGTGAAATGACTAACATAGGCTAATTAACATATTCACCACCTCACATAGTTCCCATTTTGTGTGTATGTGGCGAGAATATTTAAGATCTACTCTTTTAGTAAATTTCAACTGTTTAATACAGTATTATTAGCTATAATCACCCTGCTGTACATTAGCTCTCCAGATTTCATTCACCCTCTATAACTTAAACTTTGTAGCCTTCAATGTACCTCTCCCCATTTCTCCCACCCTCCAACCTCTGGCAAACACCATTCTAGTGTCTGCCTCTACTAGTGACTTTTTTGGATCTTTCATACACATGAGATTATGCAATATTTGTCTCTCTCTTCCTGGTTTTTCCAATCTATTTCT
The DNA here is from genome assembly GCF_049354715.1 of Callithrix jacchus. NCBI lineage: Eukaryota > Metazoa > Chordata > Mammalia > Primates > Cebidae > Callithrix > Callithrix jacchus. The sequence continues at coordinate 121,801,668 of NC_133503.1, read as the reverse complement.
GCCTTCAGATTCTGAGACCTTTCCTCTTGTCTCCAAAGCTACTGGTTTCTAGCCAGAAACATGCTTACTATGTCTATTCTACTACTCTTTTCTGAATACATGATTTAGATTAAGCTCTAATCCTATAGCCTTAGACAAGAAGACTCATCAAATCATTTCTATTTATTGCCTATTTTTTCTTTCTTTCTTTTCTTTTTTTTTTTTGAGATTGAGTTTCACTCTTGTTGCCCAGGCTGGAGTGCAATGGTGCCATCTCAGCTCACCACAACCCCCACCTCCCAAGTAGCTGGGATTACAGGCATGTACCACATGCTCAGCTAATTTTGTATTTTTAGTAGAGACAGGGTTTCTCTACGTTGGTTAGGTTGGTCTTGAACTCCCAATCTCAGGTGATCTGCACTCCTTAGCCTCCTGAAGTGCTAGGATTACAGGTGTGAGCCACCACACCTGGCCCTGTTGCCTATCTTTTAAGTCCCCATTGTGTGCCTGATTCTAATTAATTTCATAGAAGCTACTGAAAGACAAGAGTGCAAGATATGCTTTTTATCTTGCAGGGACATAAACTTCAGTTAAATCAAATACAAAATTAGTGAAAGGGAGAGTGGTATCAATATGGGGCCAAAATTATACATTCTAGAAGGTTGGTAGAGGGAAACTAGGAGATGAGAATAAAACTGCACTTTGAAAATTGGGTAGAATTAGGATGAGTGGGAAGCAGTGGGGATTTGGTGAGAGTGATAGAAAGCACTGTGAAAAAAGGGTGCTGGCTTGTGAATGCATTTGTTTACTAAAATGCTTCTAACTCTTTGAATTCACTCTTGGTTCTTCCTAATGACCAATCAAAAACAAAACAAAACAAAACAGAACAACTGTTTTTGACCCACTCTGTGTGGTCATGGGATGAAAGACTAATAGATTAGGTGTACTTCAATGTCAGAAATCAAGGGACACACTAATAAGCCTAAAGGTAAAAGCTATTGTTATTGGCAGTTCAAGGACATGCTTGTGCAAGACAATCATTCTAACCTAAAATGCTAACCTCCATCTGGTTTGGGCTAATTTAATGTGTGGGTGGAGGTGTGAGATTTACAATCCTTTGAAGACTGTAAGGCAGTAAGTATTTAACCTCAAGAGAGTGTGATTTCTATTGCGTCAGTTAAAAGTAAACAAACACACATTAAAAAAAAAAAAAAAAAACTGGTAGCACCACAAACATGTACATCACCTGTAACCCAATTCTGGCTGGATGATATTATCACATTTTTTAAAGCTCACAACATAGACATCTTGGGCTTAATCACCTGGGATAAATATGTTATGAAAATGTTGAATTGCTTCAAATTGTTTTCACTTATATCGGGTAGTTTTACATAAGGTAGGGGAGAATTGATAGACAATGGATTCATCACTGGAAATCCCCATTCCCCTCATTCATTTTCTAGCTGCCTGCAGATTGCACCTAAGTCTTTTCTATTACTTTTTCTCACATCTTTACTTCAGCTTGTAGAGCGATGCCAGCAGGGTTAGGCTTCAAATAACTTGGGGTTCTGTTAGAAATGTCAGTGTCCAGGCTTTCTTCTCAGGGTCAGATTGCATTGATATGAGTTGGGCACAGCCATGGATATTTTTTTGAAAGGCCTCTTGGTGAATCTAATGTGCATACAAGGTTAAGAAACATTGATTTAGAATCTTCAAATGTAGAAAGGTGGATAGGCTTTAGTCATGTGACAAGTAACATAGAAAAGGTTATCAAGCTGAAGCCTTGTAAAGCTTTCTAGGGAAAATGAGAACTATACCAATGGACTACCAGTTCTACCCTAAAAGCCCTAAAAGGTAGAAGGCTTGCAGATACTTGCCTAATGACCATTAAAAACCTGCATCTTTTCTCCAACTCCTGTGCCTTTCTACCAAATTATTTAATACCTGTGATTATGTAGGATTTACTCAAATATCACAATGTTGGAAGAGGTTGTTCTTGGTTTTCTAATCCAAAATAGTCTTTCTCCATCCTTACTTTATCTTATTTTTTTCACACCACACTATCTGAAATCAACATGTTTATTATTTATTAATTTGCTTTCTCACACTAGAAAGTGTGAGAGCAGGGATCTTCATGATCTTGTTCAATCCTATATTCCTAGTACCTAGAACAGTGATTTATGTGTGATTGTTGAATAAATGAATGACAGTGAGAATTAAGCATTCCTACAAATATGTCAATCTCATCATGTGGTCTATGTCTAGATGGAGGCGGAACAGGGACACTTTTAATAGGATAGGAGGTTTCTCAGAGCAGCAGCTGCGTTTGAGGCAGAAAATCAATTTCTACCCTGGATGACATTTTCAAAAGAAGTGTATCTGGTAGCATGGAATCTTCTATCTGACAGGGCTCATGTCAAAATACTAGGATGTCTAGATGAGTGGCCCACTTTCTGTAGAGAGTGTGTGCCATTCAAAGATGCTCTGAACTGTACATGCAATTTAGTCCTTGTTCTAACAGACTTGCTGCTTGCACAAAGAAGGGAATGACTATGGCTTTGTGAGTATACTTATGTTCAGCAAGGAATTTGCATGTGAATGCATATATGCACATTTTATAAACTTGCTGGAGAAAGAAATGTGGGATGCAGATTCCCCAAGTTAGCTAGTATTTATAATATTTTTGGTAATTGGGTGGAGGATGCCTGTCTGGTATGTTCTTAAATATTTGAAATACAACCATTGTTTAAGACCTAAAATTCACAATAAGATGGAGACAATATCAGAAAAAAATGTAGACTGTTAATCACAATTTATGCAAAACATGTTAAGTGAATGAACCCAACCATTTGTCATGTACACACCATTGTGCTAAGGAATGCCTTTCCTCATGCTATTCGTTACTGAGGAAAATCACTGCCAAAGCAGTTTAGCTAATTCATTTCCATGTTTGGAATTAAGCATTTTTAACAGTTATCTACTTCCCATTGTCTGCCTGGGACAAGCCTTGTCTTGTCAGGGCTTAGCTGGCTGCTGCCAGAATTGAGATAGGGACATCAGAATCATGTTGTAGACTTAGGGAGATATAGACAGGGAAGTACGCTTCTGCCCAGGAGTGAGAGGGGAGAGACAAAGAGGCAAGGTTAGTTTTATGTGTACATGGAGCTAATAACCGCTTGCTTTGTGCCATTTCAGCACCCTAGAAAGTAAGTGTATTTCTTCTACTTCTCCCTCTCCCACTTCCCATCCAAACACACATGCAGAAACTTATAATGTCTCTCATAGGGAGACAGGCTTTTATTTTATAAACACAGAATAGATAATACTGTAGGTTGAAGACAATTATTGATTGATATTCTCATGGATTGAAATAACTGATAACAGATCTTTACCTGAGCTAAAAAAATAAGGGAGCTAATAAATTTTGGACTTGTATTATGTGCTCAGCTCTGTCTTAGAAAAATTAAATACAATTTAAATATTTCATTGAACATAAAACTTAAGAGTTTGGTAGGAAAATGATCTCAGGTGCTTGAAATCAGGTTGGCAATAGAAAACCCTCCTAAATAGGATCTCAGGTTTTTGCAGGCAAAATTTGTTCACTTCAGAAATTTCCTGGGGGCTGGTTTTTTTCAAAATGGGAACACAAGATTAAAATGTGTATAGGTTTCTATCCTTGAATCCCAAGGGAGTTTAAAAACATTAATAAAATTAAAACTAAAACTGTTAAAAATGAGTTAAAGTAGTAACAGTATTTCATCAACAAGTTAATGACTATTGCAATTATAAATTAATAGAGGTGGCTCCCTTTGACCTGCCCCAGATGTCATATCAATTGATTAAATGTTCCAAGACAATGAAATGGAAAAAGACATCTTTATTATAATGCTTCAGGCAGGGAATATTTTTATTTTGCTATTAGGAGCACATCCACATGTCAATGACCAATTCCATTTGGAAAAAAGACACTTTTGGGGATATGCACAATTAGGAAAAATCTCCAAGGTGAATCTTAGGTCTGAACTAACCACCTCTGTTATTTTTAGTTGACATTAAGAAATACAAAAGATAACATTTTTAGGCTTTATTTTGATTCAGAGGAGGAGAGTTGTTGGTTCCATATGCTCAGAGGTGTCATGGGGTGGCACAGCCCTGCTGGGCTGACATTCTCAGTGGACATTGCTAGGCTCTTGTTCTATGTTGGGTCTCTGTACCTCTATGACAAGAAGTAAAATGGAAAAGGTATCAGCAAATAGCAGATTTTCTACTGCGTTCTGGTAGCCATTCTGAGTGTGCTGGGGATGCTGTTTTCTTAAGAATGATTCAGCAGCCATGGACCTGCCTTTTGAGACAGCTGTTTGAGCCTCAGCTTCTCTCTGGTGATGGAGTAAATCTGGGAGGGAAAGGGTTAATTTTCCCTTTTACTAGAAAAACATATTTCTGTAAGAAAATAATGGAACCAATTTCCATAACCCCAGATAGGAGATGAGAAACCCTGGATTTCAGGACAAGTGCTTTTGATATTCAGAAATAGTTGATGAGAAAATAAAATTGAGCACATGCTTGTAATCTGATTGGCCATATAAAACTGGTTATCTGGCAGGCATAACTAAATCTCTAATCACTTGAAAAGTGATTTGTGAGTGGACCCATAGACTGGGTGGACTCATATCTTGTAGACTGTTAGTTCAGAAACCTGTTACTTCTGGGGCCTAAACAACTTTGCAATGGGTCATGGCTCTGTACTTTTGAGGAATGGGAAGAACTTTCTTTGTGTCCCAAGAGAACATGATTAATGGAATATTTAACACATCTGTTTCAGGCTAAACAATCATATTTCTCTGACTTCTGGATTTTTATTCTAGTCATTCTTTCTTTTATTGCAACATGTCCCTTTCAAATGTGGAAGATCAAAATAGAACATAATGTTTAAAAATATTTATAATGTTATGTATAAGAAGGGAACAGAGTAAGTAATGACTTTTGAATGTTCTACTTTTTAAAATATACACGAATTCACTGTCGATTTCAGTAATTAAATTTATTGCTGGATCATACTTACAACTAGGATGGCGTATTCCAACTTCTATTATCAGCCTTTCAAAACCATAACATCATTTATTCACACACATTATATCCCAGGCAGTCTGCTAGACTCAAGGAAGTAAGAGGTCCTTATATGGTCAATGTGGGATGTGAACAAGAATCAGGCAAGCAACCCAATCGTATTTGCTTTTCTGGTAGGAGGAGGAACAGGGTGGTAAGAATGCATCCAGGAGGTATACCAGTGGTCAGGGAAACCTTCATGGAGGAAGTATTGTCTAATTTGAGGCCTTCAAGAACTACCTGTGGAAATCATTGGATAAATGAGATGTAATTAAGGCGATAGCAGTCACCCAGTTCTGCCCTCATGATGTGTGATGTATTCTGCTATAACTTTAAAACACAAACAATAGAAGGACACTAGGTGCTAACAGATGATGTGATTTTTCTGGGCCTCACCTATTTTATATTCTACAAATTTACATTTAGACATTTGCTATTTTATCTTAGTTATAATTTGGGGAAGTATTGACCCTCCCCATTCACAACACATTAAAACAGCTGCATCATTCTTTTAAGGATAAATCGGCATCTTTTCAACAAATACTTAGTATGCTTAACAAACAGTTTGCTATTGTTTTTATTATTATTTAGGTTAGGATGAAGGATCCTTAGAAGATCATTGAATTTTTTTTTCTTCTAGAGAGAACAATGTAGAGAAGTAAATTGGCAAAGAATTTGAAGCATATGGATAGAAATACAAGTATTTGCTACATTTATAAGTTTCATTATGACTATATAAAATACAGCATCATTTGTCAGTAAATCAAAGCTTATACAAGTGGCAGTTGTGAATGCAGTTGGTTACAATATTAAAAGAACAGGGATTAGGAGTGTAACTGAGATTCCTTTTATGATAAATTATCTAGCTCCTGGCTACCGTGTATGAGCTCTATTAACTGCCTATAAATTGTTCATCATAAAATCTAGTTCATTCTTGTTAATTAGGCCAAGGCTTTTATAAAGAGTTTTTTCTCCTTTCTATGAAAGCCTGGGCTGGCAGGAGAGTAGCGACACCAGAACACTGAAGAAAAAAAGAGACCCTTTGCTAAGCATGATGCTGTGCTCCTTAAAAACTAGTAATTAAAAAAAGAAATTCCTGAATTAAAATTACTTTAAACTAAAATTACTTTAGCTTTTCTTATAAGTGAAAATAGAATCATTCTATTGTAGTCACAGAAGAGGGTTAAATACAGCCTGAATAATTATATCATCTTACTGCAAATTCTCTCAATCAATAACATGCAAGAAAGAAAGGATATATGCATAAAAGAACGAGATAAACCCACTAGAATTGATTAATACCAAGCAAGTTCCAGAAAGACAAATAGACATATCATATTCTGCTGGCATGTCATTACACGTCATTTTATTGTGCATTTTACCCATGCAGTTGAACTTTTATGCAAAATTATCTTTGAGGAAATCTTGTATTTGTTGCTGATCACCAATTTTTTTCCTGTTGTATTTTACTCTTCGTGGTGCTCACATAAATGATCAACTGGCAGGCAGTGAATGTTATGTTTATATTATCTCATATTTTGCATTGCTAACTGGCTCCCTTGATACCATTTAAGGTGCATCCCTAATCAGCTCTCACGTTTCACACTTCCCTTGCAATCTCTGGATTTTGTGAAGAATAGACATGCGGTGCCCCATTTCTGGATGCCAAAGTGGTTGTGACTTCAGGAAGTCCCAATAGTCAGAGCCACAGGCTGAGTCAAGCCGAGTGATTGCTCCCCTGAGATGCAGTTAGCAAGCCTCCCTGACAGAGGCCAGAGGCAAGAAACAGTCAAAGGCTAGAAAACTCTGTATGTTTGCCCACACTCCCATGCTTAACACCCATTAAGGCACAATTAAGAATGGTCAGAAACACTATTATATTTGGAAACCCCAATAACAGCAAAAGTTGAGAAAAGGGAAAATCAGTTAAAACCAAGAAAAAGTGGTTCTTGTATTTTTTTTAAACAATGAGATTTTAGCTTATGCTACATTTTATTTTTCCTTGCAAATGCTAATATTAGCTAACAGTTAGAGAAATTGTAGAACAATTAAGTAAAGCATATTTCACTTCCAAGATCTTTTGGATACATGGGGGTTGTCTCACTACTTTCCAATTCACAGGATCTTAACTCTGTACTCTTCCCTGGTTCAGCTTCTGGGTGAATTTGCCCGTTCCACGAGACTGTGGTGCAGAGTTCATTTGAAACTGGCTGCTTAGGAAGACAATGCAGTTCTCTGCATTGCATAGTAGTAAGGGCACCACAAGGGGCTTACTTGGATGGACTGTGGTTTGAATCAGTAACTTTAAAACCAGGCTACTGTAATGCCCTAGAGGCCTTAACAATGAATACCTGGGGAGAATACATTGCAATAGGCTTAAACAGTCTTTCCTTTCTGATGTTATAAAGATTGCTTAAATTCTGTTTAGCTTAGTTTTAATTGAAATGATTTTTTTTCTTTTTGAAATACTTTTAAAAAGCCTTTATAAATGATGTTTAAAAAAGATTTTTAAAAAGAATATCTTTTGTAAAAACAAACAAAAATACCTTCACTTTTCATTACCATCATCCCCATCATCATTATTGTTACTGTAATGAAATGCTGAATCATGACACATAGCTAGTCGTCCTGGTTTTCACCAGATAAGTGGGTTCTTTTATAGGCCTCCCTTTAAGCTTGGAATAAGCTAATGGAAACTAATAAATATCAGGTTTGGAAAGATAAATCTTACCTTGTGACAAAGTCTCTTCCAACCCCAATGACCAGAAAGTAGCAATGATGAAAGTATGCAAGGAGAAGAGGCTGAGCAGACAGGAGAAAAGGGACTGTGGAGAAGGTACAAATGGTGTTTAACCATTTCATTCCAACAGCCTACACCACGTAGGCTCATTTTTCTTTGACATATGGCATCACCTAATTGTGAATGGGACTGGACTGGAAATGGAGTCCCTGTCTGTGTAGTCACCTTCCAGCAACAATTCTCACTATGGAGGGAATGGAGGGGAGTACATATCTTTGGTGAACAGTTGGTGGTCTGTGGCACAACATTTTGTATGTTACCTTAAGCTTAGAAAATCCTTTTTACAGCTATAAACTCTTTGACTCCCAAGGCCACTTTAAGTTTTGAGCAAAGTTTTTTTAAATGCCTAAACATTTAGTCAGCTCCATCAACTGATCAATTAATTGAATGATCAATCTACCTGGTTGGCTGACTGAGCTAAGATTTGCTTGGCTGAATGAAATTGTTACTTCTGCATAAAAGGTTTGTGCTGCAATTCTGTATTGATAGAATCACGGCTGGGCACAGTGCCTCACACCTGTAATCCCAGCACTTTGGTAGGCTAAGGCTGGCAGATTGCTCGAGCCCAGGAATTCAAGACCAGCCTGGGCCCCATGATGAAACCCCATCTGTACAAAAAATACAAAAATTAGCTGGGTGTAGTGGCATGTGCCTGTGGTCTCAGCTAGTCTGGAGGCTGAGGTGAGAGAATCACCTGACCCTGGGGAGGTTGAGGCTGCAGTGAGCAGTGATTGTGCCTCTACCTTCCAACCAGGGTAACAGACTAAGACTCTGTCTCAGAAAAATAAATAAATTGAAATAAAAAATAGAATCAAATTTCACTTAGTGTAAAATTTATCAGTCAGCTCATTAATTTTTTTATATACTGTCATCTTCCTAATTTATTTCCCAAAATTTCTTCTGCAATGATCATTTCTGGATTACTCAGGATGCTACTTTCAGAATATACAGACCAGCTTTGTCTCAGCATCTTTTAAAAACTACCAAATTTGCTTGTTTTATTTTAGTTGTCAATACCTGGTGAGATCAATCCTACAGATCAATGTCTAGCTCCTTTAGAAAAAAAACCTTTGTAATGCTGTGTTGATAGTCAGGTTATTAGCTGTATTAAAACGATGCCTTAAAAACCAGAGTATGCTTCTGCAGATCGTTGAAGGGAATTTTTATTTTATCTCCACTTCATGTTTTAGGCTTTCAATCTGTGTTTTACTAAGTTAGATTTTACCGTGTTATCTCAGGCATACATGAAGCCTAGTAACATGCCTTTTATAAAGCTAGCCTCAAGTTGGCAAAAGTCTCTACAGTTAGAGAAATGTGAAGTTGAACATCTAACTTTGATTATGCACTTAAATGTAAAATGCAGAAATTCAATAAAATGATCCATTGATAAATACAATGAGTGCCTTTTCTAAGCTCTATAAAAGTTGTATGTAGAAATAGTGATTGCTTCCAATTACCTTACACATTGAGACAACCACAGCACCTCGTATAGCTGAATGACAGGACACATGTAAAAAGTGTTAACTAGCAACCAAAGATAGCCTGCAATAAGAGCTCAGTGGGTAGGAGGGAAGACTAGATCTCTAGGTGATCAGAAGAGAGAGGGATAATCCTGCCCTGGAGTAGCTGGGAAAGAATCACAGATGGTGTAAATCTTTAGGGGCCTCCAATGGGAGAATAACAAGAACATGCATGTAAATGACATTGTAGAACCTAAATCCATATGATGTTTTAGAATAATAGTGAATACAGTTTTCCAAAGGAAATGAAGGTTAATTAATGAAAATAGCAGCTGGAACATTGAAAAGATAGGTTGCTATCTGATTGTGGAGAGCATTAAATGTCAAGTTGGTAGCCTCTTTTCTCTATTCACTGGGGAACCATTGAAGCTTTTAAAATGATCTATTTATTGATAGCAACTTGAATCCTGAATTTGTCACTTGCTTCAGATTTATTCCACAAGCCAAGATTTCAGAAGTTATTACAATTCAAAGCCCATGATGTTGCTCATTCCCTGGACGCCACCTTCTGTTTCACCTTCAACGTAAGAGTAGAGAAGGAATGAGCTGCCACTGGGAGATTGCTTTCTTCTTCTTTATCAAGACAGAGTGATATATATTCACTTCTTCTTTTGGAACATGTGGTCCAAGAAGAAGCGAAGTCCCACTTCAAAACCAAATCTGAGGAGGGGTGTGGATGTATACAGATAACTCTTTTTCATACTTTAAAGGAAATTGTTTGTTGTTAACATAAAAATAAAGACTCCTTCACAAATTACTAGCTTTTAAGAAGAGTGATCTAGACATTGTTAGGTGCTCTGCCTCTTGGTCAAATGAAAAGAGTTCACTCTGGCATAGCACTTGACTAAAGAGAGCCAATGAACAGCTACCTGGGAAGTGTGTTGTACATGTGAGTTGTATGTATGATTTACAATCAGCCATATGTCAAATGTAGTGGGTTAGCAATATTCATACTGAGTTTATCTCCACCATCTGCTGTCATAGTGACATCTACTTTCTTTAACATAACACCCTATTTATCTTAGACATGTTCTGTTATTTCTCCTTTTTCTTCTTTATTTCATGTCATTCCCATTGATATCTGCACCATTTCCCCACATCAAGCAAGGAACTTCCAGTGAGAGAGTGGTAGATGGCAGGGATAAGTGGCCAAACGACTAAAAAGAAAGTCATAATTTACGGATCCTGAAAACTTTCTAAAAAAGTGAGCCTGGTGGTTATGAAGTATATGAGTGAAACAGGAGAGAAAAGTGAGAGTTTAGGATTAATGAAATAAAAGGAAATGGCCAAGAGCAGAGAGGAGAATGAGTACCATATGTGTATAGGGTAATGGCAGGGCATTTCACGGAGATTAAGATGTCATTAATGTGATCATTATAATGACACTACAAATTTTTGCCCACACATTCCAACAACAGTAGTTCCATGTAGCCTTCTGAAATCAGGGGCAATAGGTGAGGGCTTCCTTTAACTTTGTTGTTGAATTGCAGTCAGGATCAACTTGGATAAGCCTCCCTTTTTGTGTCTTTTAGTTTGTTGCCAAAGAAATGTTCCAGTTCATTTTTTCACTTATTTTCATAAGGTAACTGCAAGTTAGTTTCTTAACATCATCAGGCAAGTCTCCCAGCTCCCAACTCTTGGATAATTCTATTAGAAAATACTGACTTTAATTGTGTATGAAATGGGAAAAATGTTTCTATTAAATAGTCACCAGATTTTTAAAACAATAGTAAAGTTTCAGGAAGGAATTGGACTCCTAAGAACATAAAGGTATGGAAAAAAGTATATAATTAATCAGAGTCAACAAAATTAACCTGGGTATTATTTGAGCCCTTGGTTCCTAAAGTGGTGGGCCAACGATAAAATAAACACTCAACTCTTAAAAAGAAAAAGCATGGACACCGGAATGGGAGGACATGGTTCCTTTTCTTTCAATCTCAAATCAAATTTAAACCTGAGATTTTGGAGCTTACTCATCAGAGGAGAAATATCATGAGCTATTTGCTCTCTCTGCTGTAACACAGCTCTGGCAAGCCTGAAAGTTATGTTGAGATCGTCAAATCCATAGTCAAGGACCATCTTTGTGAATCATGAAACCATATGCCACTGGTTGTCTGAATTGAGGGAAAAAAAAAAGACAACAAAAAACCCCAACTCTATACCAAGGAAGCCGGTGATATGATCAGACTGTGCCAAGGGCCATTTGACCATCTTACACCTTCTCAATCTATGCATTTTTAAAAATCTTTGCTACTGCTTGAACCATGTAAAATACCAGAACTCCTATAGTGCTAACAAGGAATAAAGATCTTGCACCAGATGGTGCCTCTTGTCTCCATCTATCTCTAGCCCAAACAATCTGCCAGAGTTTTGAAGAAAAATGCGATGTGATCGTGTTGCAAAGTATATGAAGAAACAGTATGAAAAGTAATCTGGCTCAAGCAATGGAACCCAGAAGGAAGGGGATTATTATCACTCTTTGAGCCTATGGATGAGGGCAATACTTTCTGCATTTTAGTCCATAAAACAAATGGCATATCAAAGTACAGGTGTGAGGTGAGTGTCTCACTGAAATGCCTCTTTGTATCTCTGCAACATATTAACGTCAGTCAATATGGCTGAAATTTCAGAAGTTCATCTGGACATGTTTTTTATAACACACAAAATAAATAGTTCAATGATTTTTTTAACCTTACTAGTTGTGAAGGGATAGTACACTGAACTTTTTATTTCATACTTTTTTTCTATATTGCCTTTTAGCACTGAATTTGGCCATCCTAGAGATGGGAACTTGGATACATTTGTATATCCCTTTTGCAGAATATTCTTAAAATTTTCTTTAATATGCTTGGATGAGATTTGTATATATGCATGTGTGTGTGCGTGTATATGCATGTGATTTCTCTGCTGCTTTTACAGAGTTTAGTGGCCATAATATTTTTAAGTATTTTCCCACTCTCATACTTTGATCAGGTAGTGTTACTTCTTTGTCACGAGCTGTTTGACAAGTTTAATGTAACATCTATAGCATTTCTAGTGCTTTAAGGTCAGAGGATATTTAATGGGAGAGAAAAGACCTCGTGAGTTTTTTCTGAGCAAAAATTTAGCTTTCTGTTTATTTTTGGTGCTTGTACTAGAATGATATAAATGTAAAGGCTAAAAAATAATAATCATTAGATAATCAGTAGCTTATTGGTGCTAATCAGAGTGTGGTCTGCAGACTTGTACTTAAGAGGAAATGGGTAGAGGTCTAGGGTGAGACAAATATAGAAATTGAGAGTCAGAATTTAGAAACTTTTATAGCTATTTGACATAGCTATGACATCAAAGCATGTGATTACTTTTCTAGTGGTTCATTTTATTTTTGTTTACAAAGGTTATCAGTCCATGATGGATTGAAGGAAATAAAAACCCTGTTGTTTACCATGGATAGTTTAAGAAACACTGGTTAGAGTCTACAATTTCATCATTTTACTTAAAATGGATTGAAAGAGAGACAATGGATTCAAGCAGGAAGAAGTTATAGCAATCATTTAGCTATGCTTTAGCCATGACTCCAGAGCTTTAATGGTAGTTGCTGAAAGAAATGAATACATCTTGGAAATATTTCAAAGGAGATGGAATAAGGTACAGTCTTAAATCGAATGGGCTGTGTGACAAGCAGACACATACTGCCCCAAACTTAATATCAGCCTGGATGGTGGTGTTAGCAATCAATAGACATAGAAAAGCTTCACTGGAAAGAAGGCCTCAAAAACACTATCCCAGAAAAGAATTCTAGCTTTTTAGTTTTGAGTTAGTGATGTCAAAACATCTATTTAGAAATTCACAGTGAACCATGAAAGACTGTGGACCTCAACTGAAGAGTTCAATAGTAGAAATTTAGAACAGATGGGAAATTCTTCCTGATAGTTTTACTGAGAAAGAGAAATTCTCCTCTTCATATTTTTGGATCCTTAAGATAACACTATTTGCAACTCTTCTTCTTTTTCTTCACTAGGTAGATGCAATACATGGGAGTGGATGAAGGACAAGTGCCCAGACCACTCCTACTTTTGCAGCTTATGTTATCATGTTACAAGCATTGAAAATGCCATAGCTATGGTTTGCTTCTAATAAAAGTAGCAAATTCCTGCTTACTGATAGTGTTTCTAAGTTAAATAAGTAAAACTTTTTTTGGTATCTCAGATTTAAAATTTCCCAGAGAAATAATATTAGAATGAATACTGTCTAACTCTCCAGGTAATCTCCATAAAACCTTTTTTCTTCAATAACCTCTTCGTATAGTTTAAATAATGTTTTTAGTGCTAACAGTAGATAGTATCACTATGGTTTCTAATTGCACCATTAGTTGATTTTATTTCAAACTTTTTGCAGGTTATACGATTTTTATGCATTGTGACAATGTCCCATATTAATAACTGTTTATATTTTTCTTTCTCTCACACAGACAGTCAGAGATAGTCTCTCTCTCTCTCTCTCTCTCTCTCTCTCTCTCTCTCTCTCTCTCTCTCTCTCTAACTCATAAACATATAACTACCACATGATCTCTTTTGATTCCTTGGTCACAGGTAGCAAAAGAAATACTGTTGACTCAGGTAAAGATTTCTGTCTTCAAATCTAGGAGATGTTGGGATTCACCCAAAATGTAGCGTATATTGTTTGTTTTAAGATATATATCATAGATGTCCTGACCTCACAATTGAAAAGAACTCCCTGTAATTTTATCTTTTTTTTAAAATCAAATACCTAAGCCATTGCCATTTTAGCCTTGCTGCCCAAGGAGGAAGCCCAGTTCTACTTGCTACCAGACTGACTCTGAGGGGAGTGGGGAGTAGAATGGTAGCTATGCCTGAGCTTCAAGAAACATGTTGCTTGCTGAGTGTGAGCCTGACATTGAACAAATGGCAAAGGCCAAGACAATGTCTGCTAAATAATACTCCCTTTTAGGTCATTAGCACATAGAAAAATTATAGGCAGAGTTATAATTTCTATTGTTTTTTCCTTCACTTTCTTTCTTAATCATCTTTCTAATACTTCACCTCACCTCTCCTTTTCATGTTTTTGTGTTCATCTTTCTAAGGGGCATCATTTGGTGGGCAGAGAGTGCCTGCTTACACACTGCATGTCATTTGGGCTGTCGTGTAGTATGCTGAGTATTTCAATGTGACTGCATCTCTATTCATCTACTGTCAGAGGTGGCAGTGTTGCAGACAGGGATGTTTGTTATTGAAACAAACAAAGCATGTGGTGTTATAGATTTGTATGCAAAACCTTTACAACAAAACTAAGTAGCTATTTACTTTAAATATGCCAATTAACTGTTACTAATGTACAGTGCACTTCTAGGTTAAGGATGATTGATAGTAACACGCAGTGAAATGTTCTTAAACTACAGTCAGGAAATGTAAATGTTCAAAATGGAAAGAACCAGCAGCTGACAGCACTAGTTACATGTTTCAAAACAACACTTTCGAATCATTCCTTTATTGTTCTTTCATCCTTTTCTCTATTCTACACTTGTATAGCCTGGTAGCCAATGGTATACTAAAAAAGTTTTGGAAAAGAGAAAATGTTTTAGTATGAAGTAAACATTATGGGCCTAATCTCATTTGTTTCACTCAGGCAGAACACTTAGGAACCGCAGTGGGAGTTTTGCTTGAGCGAAGAGAATAGGCTTGTCTCTTTTAAATGTCTGACACTGAGTTTGTTGCAATTACAAAACTAATTAAAAGGAGAGATGACTTCTCCTTTAGTTGCTATGTCCTGCCCCAGCAGACAGTCACTTTTTCATTTGCTCTAGACCAGCACTGCCCAATACAGAGACAAAGAGAGCCACAAATGTTAGCATAGATTGTTAAAAAATGAAATAATACATATTGGACTTATATACTGGTTAATTTTCTAGGAGCCAAATTTAAAAAGCAAAAAGTGGAAATTAACAACATTGTATTTAACCTAATGTGTCCACACTATTATCATTTTAGCATGTAATCAATATAAAATATTAATAAGATATTTCATATTCTTTTCTGTATAACTAAGTCTTCGAACTTTCATATGGATTTTATGCTCACAGCATATGCCAACATAGAGGAGCCTCACCTCAAGTGTTTAGTACCTCTCCATGGCTAGTGTTTAATGTATGGGATAGCACAGCTCTATGCTTCACCATTTGAGAATCAGTCTAGTATCTGTGATTAAAACATTTACTTTGGACAGCAGGAAAAACTGGATATGAATCCTGATTTAACACAATGATCTGATTGCTGTTCAATTTTGCCAATTACTGTTAAAACCTACTGTTTTGTTAGGGAGATTAGTTAAATTCATGAACTCAGCCAGCTGACTGATGATTTTATAAAGCTATGGGCTGTTAAATGTAAAAATGTTTGCGCCAGGCACACTATACAAACATTCTTTTAGTAAATCTCAAAAGAGAAAAAGGAATTACTTTAAAAATACAAATATAATATTGATATGCATCATTTAAATGTCAGCTGAACATTTTCACAATGTGTTTCGTGTTCCTCACAATGAAAGCTGGGTGTGCATTGTTAGAAAAATAATCAGCAAGTGTGGATATTGTCAAGTTAACCCTCTAAGAAGGAAAATTGGATCTACTTAACTCCAGTTAACTATCTGTTAACATTATAAACTAAAAAATGTAATGTAAACATGATTAAGCAGAAATTAAACAGCAAAACAAGAGAAGAAATTAAGAATGAGTAGCTAGTTTTGGGAATAATTGATTTTTTTTCCAAATTAGTCAAATTGTATTAATTTAGTGTTTCATGTGCTAGGCTAGTAAATGCTGTGGAGGTTAATTGACAACACAAAGTTGTGTCGTGCTTGCTCAGATTTCGGAAAGACATTTATGTGAGGAGCCGTGTATTAGTCTGTTCTCATGCTGCTGATAAAGACATACATGAGACTGGGTAATTTATAAAGGAATGAGGTTTGATGGACTCACAGTTCCACATGGCTGGGGAGGCCTCACAATCATGGTGGAAGGTAAAAAAAAACAAAGGCATGTCTTACATGACAGCAGGCAAGGAGAGCACATGCAGAGAACTCCCCTTTATAAAACCATCAGATCTCTTGAGACTTATTAACTATCACAACAACAGCTTCGGAAAGACCCACCCCCTATGATTCAATTACCTCCCACTGGGTTCTCTCCCACGACACATGAGAATTATGGGAGCTACAATTCAAGATGAGATTTGGGTGGGGATATAGCTAAACTATATCATTCTGCCCCTAGCCCCTCCCAAATCTCATATTCTTACACTTCAAAACCAATTGTGCCTTCCCAAGAGTCCCCCAAAGTCTTAACTAATTTCAGCATTAACTCCAAAGTCCACAGTCCAGTCTCATCTGAGACAAAGCAAGTCCCTTCTGCCTATGAGCCTGCAAAATCAAAAGCAAGTTAGTTACTTCCCAGATAAAATATGGGTACAGACATTGAGTAAATATAACTGTTCCAAATGGGAGAAATTGACCAAAGCAAAGGGGCTATAATTCCAATGCAAGTCTAAAATCCAACAGGAAAGTCATTAAGCCTCAAAGTTCCAAAAATGATCTCCTTTGACTCCATGTCTCATATCTAGGTAATTCTGATGCAAGAGGTGGGCTCCCATGGCCTTGGGCAGCTCTGCTCCTGTGACTTTGCAGGGTATAGCTCCCTTCCTGGCTGCTTTCATGGACTGGCATTGAGTGTCTGTGGCTTTTCTAGGTGCATGATGTAAGCTGTCAGTGGATCTACCATTCTGGGTTCTGGAGGATGGTTGCCTTTTTTCACAGCTCCACTAGGCAGTGCCCCAGTGGGGACTCTGGGTGGGGATTCCAACCCCACATTTCCCTTCTACACTGCGCTAGCAGAGGTTCTCCATGAGGGCCCTGCCCCTACAGTAAACTTCTGCCTGGACATCCAGAAATTTCCACATATCCTCTGAAATCTAGGCAGAGGTTCCCAAAGCTCAATTCTTAAGTTCTGTGCACTCACATGTCCAACACTATGTATAAGCTGTGAAGACCTGGGGCTTGCACCCTCTAAAGCCACAGCCTGAGCTGTATGCTGGCCCCTTTTAGCCACAGCTGAAGCTAAAACAGGATGCAGGGCACTGTGTTTGGAGGCTGCATAGAGCAAGAGGGATCTAGGTACATCCAGGGAAACAATTTTTCCCTCCTAGGCCTCCAGGCATGTGATGGGAGGGACTGCTATGAAGGTCTCTGACATCCCCTGGAGACATTTTCCCTATTGTCTTGGTGATTAGTATTTGACTGCTCATTACTTATGCAAATTTCTGCAGCTGGCTTGAATTTTTCCCCAGAACATGGGTTTTCCTTTTCTACTACATCATCAGGCTGCAAATTTTCCAAACTTTTATGCTCTGTCACCTCTTGAATACTTTGTTACTTAGAAATTTCTTCCACTAGTTACCCCAAATCATCTCCCTTAAGTTCAAAATTCCACAGATCTCTAGGGCAGGGGCAAAATGCTACCAGTCTCTTTGCATAGCAAGAGTCACCTTTACTCTAGTTCCCAACAAGTTCCTCATCTCCATCTGAGACCACCTCAGCTTGGACCTTATTGTCCACGTCACTATCAGCATTTTGGTGAAAGCTATTTAACAAGTCTCTAGGAAGTTCCAAACTTTCCCACGTCTTCCTACCTTCTTCTGAACCCTTCAAACTGTTCCAGCCTCTGCCTGTTAACCAGTTCCAAAGTCACTTCCACTATTTTTAGGTATGTTTACAGAAGCACCTTGTTACCAATTTACTATGTTAGTCTGTTCTCACACTGCTAATAAAGACATACCTGAGACTGGGTAATTTATAAAGGAAAGAGGTTTAACAGACTCACAGTTCGACATGGCTGGGGAGGCCTCACAATTATAGTGGATAATGAAGGAAGAACAACGTATATCTTACATGGCAGCAGGCAAAGAGAGTGCATGCAGGGAACTCCCTTTTATAAAACCATCAGATTTTGTGAGACTTAGTCACTCTCATGAGAGCAGCACAGGAAAGACCTGCCCCTGTGATGCAATGACCTCCCACCAGTTCCCTCCAACAACATACAGGAATTATGAAAGCGACAATTCAAGATGAGATTTGGATGGGGACACAGCCAAACCATATCAAGCCACCTCTAAAACCATAATAAAATAAGTGATAAAATAAGTTATCCTCCAAAGCACTGAACTGTTCCATAGGCATGTAGCCTTTGATTAATCATGGAGAATTGTGGAAAGGCCTCTCCCCTGCTCTGCCATGTCCCCTTTGCTGGTGCATTTCCAGGCTGTGTCCTCTGGCTTTCCAGTGGGTTCAGCCAGTCAAAAAGCCCCTGGAGAGTAAAGGGCTGTGGAAGAGAAAAGCCAGATTATTTGTCATGTCCCTCTGTGTCTCAGGTGACATCTCTGAAAATGTCTCAAGTGGTATCTCCTCTGTAGCTGTGACTCCTGCTCTACACTCCTGTCACAGTTCCAGCTTTCTCAGGGTGACCCTGACTCCTGGCCCCAGTTATCACTGCCTCCTCCCTTTTCTTCCTCAGCCTAAGAAGTCCTGGTGATTTCCTGAGATTTCTGATATCTAGGGTGCCTCAGTACCTCCCTGATACAATGAGACTTTTGGCTTCTGTGTCATCAGTTCCCTGTATTGTCTCCCCTCATGTTTTAAATACTTTAAGTGGATTTCCCTCGCCTCTGGTTGAACCATGAGTCATATAGAGAGAAAGATGGATTCTCAAACAAAAATGAACGTAGTTTCAAATGAATTATTAAACACGTTGCTATGTGCACTCAGAAGTAGGCAGTGATCACTAAGAGCCAACATGAGTTTCCTAGGAGCAATTATGACCAATTCACTTTGCTTATTTAATTGGTAGTTGAAGAAATGCTGGCATTAGTACATAAGCAAGGCCTTTGAAGTGATTGCTCATGGTGTCCTTGTGGTTAATAGACACATGTGGGCTGGATGATACAGATTTAGTCAGGTTTATAGGCTGTACTGGAAAATACCTAGAGGGAACCATGGCTGCCTTTCAATATTTGAAGAGGGATTAGATTAAATCTTTGAAACACTAGAGGCTAGAGCCAGGATCAATGTTTGAAGTTCAGGAAATCTGATTTTGGCTCAATAAATAGAAGTGCATTCTAAGAATTAAACTTCTTCCGAAATGGAATTGGCTCCCTGTGAGGAAGATGATTTCTGTCCTTGGTTGTATCCAGGCAGATTTAACCTGTGAGGAGTGGGGGAAAAGGGATTCTTGCATTGGTAGAAACCTGAAATAGAAAATCCTAAAAGTTCCTTTCAATTCTGAAAGTTTAAGAATTTATGAATATGGTCATTTGTGTCTGATAATAGTGTGGCACCAGATGTAATTTTTTCATTTGACAAGACCTCAGAAGAAGCACAAAAACTTGCCCTGCCTCTGGGGATCATTGTTCACATAAATGAGCACTGTTTCAGTGAAGAACTAACTAATCAAATTTCCTGCTTTACAGAAGCACAAATATACTAGCATTTAGTTTAAAGAGAAAATGTTTCTTCCTCATTTCAAGAAAATCAGCATATAATGATAGGGACATAAAGTATGAACAAATACGACGTAAATATAATCATTGATGAATATGTATTTTAAAAATAAATATATGCATGCAAGCAATATGGAAGGTTTTAGTGAGGAATGACATCAGGACTGTGTAGGTTAGTTATTTGTCAAGATCAAAATTGGCTTTATTTGATAGTTTGTATTGCAGATGATGAAATTTTTAGCAGATATGTTTTATCACCTGCTTTGACAGAAAACAGTTGAAACTTCAGCTATAATCAATCAATCAATCATTCAACAAGTGTCATCAAGCACATGCTATACATTTAGCATCAGAGATAGCCCTAGGCAAAATGTTTAAGCAGGATAATTTTTTTTTTTTTTACCTTTTCTATTCTCTTGTCCACTGTGCGTGGTCATGTATTTGAAAAATATCCGGCAGCCTCTATTTCTCCACCCTCTACTTCTGAGGAATGGATCTGAGAAACTATTTAGCACTAAGATGCAAGCTACCACTATGTGTCACTTAATGATGGGGACACATTCTGAGATATGCATCATTAGACAATTTCATCATCGTGCAAACATTATAGACCACACTTTCACAAATATACTAAACCTAGAAAAGGTACAGTAAAAATTCAGTATGATTGTCTTATGGGACTATTGTTGGGACCATAAGATATGCACGGCCCATTGTCGACCAAAATGTCATTATGCAGCACATATCTCATATATACTAGCCAACTACTTGTTGAGTTGAGGTGTGAATGAGTGAATGATGTATGAATGAGTGAATGCATGAGCATATTTCTAATAAGGGGATTGTATTCATTTATTTCTGATGAACATTTTTGAGTATGTATAATAAATAAAAAGTTGAATGAATTACACATTGTTCCCACTTTCAGAAATCTCCAGGATTGTGGTGATAGACCCATGCACACAGAGCTAATTATAACACAACTGAAGTGCTGTGCTACAGGTATTAACACAATGCTATGGTAACACAGTGTATAACAGAGGAGTGCATGATGAATTTCTTAATTCTGCTGCAGTGGAGGTTGGGCAAAACGAAGAAGCTGATAGGGGAAAACTGTCATGAAATGAATGACATTTAAACTGAGAGAAAAAGAAAACAATACTTGTTGTCTCTGAAAGAAGTAAAGGGAAGGACCTTGTAAGCAGAGGAAAGAGTTTGTGTGAAAACTCAAAGGTATTTGCTTTTTAAAAGCTACAGATTTCCACTGGTCTTAACTAGAGGTTAAAGCATCATTTGTGGGAATTTAGGGAGACATTTAGACTTGCCTAGAAAGTTGCTCATTCTCTAGTATAGGGTTAGCCTGGTCCATTACTTTGTTATATGCTGATATATTATATTGCCAGTGGCTAATAATTACTCTTAGTGGTCTGATAAATTCAATGAGTAATGCACATTTCAAAATAGAAATATTTAACTTCAGTCATATACATTCTTTCTTTTAAAAAACCAACTTCTGCTGGACCATTTTTCAGCAAAGTATTCACTTTATAGAAGCAAACTTATCTACAGCATGATATATAATAACATTAATGTATTACTCAGGATTTTTTCTTTAAAAACATGTATTTATAACTTCAGCTGTGGTCTCTTAATATTTCGATCTTTTTGCACCTGACAACTTTTATGGCAACTAGCAAAGCAAAGACACCTCCCACACAACTAGATTTGCTTTTTCTCTCTTGGGCAGAAACATTGAAAAGAGCAACTTTCAAGTCAAAAGAATCAAAGTGAAGAGAATGGATACTAATGCCCATGTGAATTTGCTCCCCCAAATCTACCGGAGGATCAAGCTGCAGGTTTCCATAGCTATAGCCTGAAGAATTTCTGTAATGAACTAGAAATAATCAGTAAAAGATCAGTTGCAGCTAGAAAGACATTATAATCTGGATTTTCCTAGGATTATTAAATTTGAAAATGATTTATTCCAAATTTTAACTTAGCTTTTAATTTTACTAGTGTCAAAAGTTGTTCTACGTTGGATAACTGATTTTTTCATTACAGAGTCAATAATACCATTTTTGTAGGGTGGTTTAAAAGCCAATAATTTAATCCACATTCTACTAAAACTTTTAATATAAGCATTTTACCCACCCAGATGTATTTTTTTTTTCTTATTTAAAACAATCTGATTTCAATTTCTAAAACTCGTTTTTAAATATTAATTCAATGAAAGAAATGCTATAGGGTTTTTCTTTTCTTATTTCTGAAACTCAAGGGAAAACATGAATGAAAAACAAAAAAGTGTTCTGCATAGAGTCTTCTTTAATATCTCACTTTGGTGATATGTGAAATAAAAACCAAATTGTTTGAACCAGCTAAAAGTCTTAGGTTTGAATTATGCAGAACGCTGGTGTTTTGCAGTCATTTCTTGTGATGATTTTATTTTGTTCCTCTGGTATGCACCATTGTATTAACACATGCTAAGTAAGGGACCATTTTTAAACATACATGCTTTTGTTGTTAAATCTGCTTCTAGTTTTGTCAGGGACAAAAATTATTCTGGAGTTTCTGGTAAGAATGGTTAAGACAGGACGAGCTGAGGAGGCAACTCAAAGGGAACTACAGGAGACGGACTGGGGTTTATTTGATGAATAAAGGCCATCTTTTGTGACTTTGCTTTTTTGGCAGGGGGTATGTAACATTTTCTCATTTGGATATCTTTCTGGTGCAAATATAAGCAATTTAATTAAACCTATCAAAGAATCCTAGTCATTTATATAAGTGTACTTATTACAGTGTAGTCCAGTGGACTGATTTGACTTTTGGAACTGAAATGATCTATCATATAGTCATTATCAGTAAATGATCACACGAAACTGAACAGTTCATGGTTACTCACTGGAAAGCATTTTTAATGAGACATTTCTTTCCAATGCTGCAACTGTATTACTACTTAACATTGTTTGGTTGTAACAGGGATTCATGTCAGATTAGCTTAATTAAAGCTTAAGAATTTCTCGTAAGTATACTTCACAGAGCACCAGGGCAGGAGACGAAACAACTGGGCTTCATAAGGGGCTGCATCTAGGAATCTGGATAGGATCAATGTATCTCTCTATCTCTCTTCCCTCTCTGCTTCTAGGTGCACCCCTGCTGCAGTCTTCTCTCTGTTTCTTCATCCCATCTACTTTCTCACAGCATCCAAATTTACATGTTCTCTTTAGCCAAGTAGTCTCCAGCCTAAATTTCCAAGAAAGAAAATCAGATTGACCCTGACTTGGGATAGCTATTGACCCTTGGTTGACAAGATCACTCCAAAGATAACCCAGTTGAAAATGGGATCAATTCGGCTAGGCGTGGTAGCTCAAACCTGTAATCCCAGCACTTTGGGAGGCTGAGGCAGGCGGATCACCTGAGGTCAGGCATTTGAGACCAGCCTGGCTAACACAGGGAAACCCCATCTCTACTACAAATACCAAAATTTAGCAGGGCGTAGTGGTGGGTGCCAATAATCCCAGCTACTCAGGAGGCTGAGACAAGAGAATTGCTTCAACCTGGGAGACAGAGGTTGTGGTGAGCTGAGATCATACCATTGCACTCCAGCCTAGGCAACGAGAGCAAAACTGTCTCAAAAAAAAAAAAAAAAAAGGAATCAATTCGGTACATACACACACAAACAGAGCCTCTAGATTTTCAACAACTGCAGTATAATTACCAAAACTTTGTTAAGCATTTAAAAATACTTTCACAATATATTTTAGGAAATTTAATCTAGTAGAGGTAACTTATACTGGAAAAAGAACAAGAATGTAAGGAAATGACAGCTTTGCGTAGGTTTTTTGCACTCACCTGTAGTAAGTTATGGGGCTATGAGAAGTTTTCCGCTTTTACAGCCTCAGTTTTCACACCTGCAAATTGGGGATAACAATACCTATCTTGCAGGAGTTCTTCTGATAATGAACAATAGTATGAAATCACTAGAACAGTGTATAAACTCATGCTAATAGTTAATAAAAGGACTTACTACTATCTTTATATTTGGTGTGATTTAGAGTCACATAATCAGCATTTTTAAATCAGATGAGGGGGCCAGGCACAGTGGCTCCCCCTGGAATGCTAGCACTGTGAGAGGCCAAGACAGGAGTTGGAGACCAGCCTGGCCAACATGGTGAAACCCTGTCTCTACTAAAGATGCAAAAGTTAGCCCGACTTAGTGGTGCACGCCTGTAATCCTAGCTACCCAGGAGGCTAGGGCAGGAGAATCACTGGAACCTGGGAGGTGGAGGTTGCAGTTAGCCGAGATTGTATCACTGCACTCCAACCTAGGCAATAGAGCAAGAATCTGTCTCAAATAAAATAAAATGAGGTCATATATGTTGTTGGCTCAAAGAGGCTACCTTGAGACACCCTTGAAGAACTTCAAAATAAAGAAATGCATATTCTTTTTTCAAAGTTAATTAAAAAATCAATTCATAATGAAACAGAGAAATGTATCCAGAGTCAATTTAAAGCTATCTTTCCCAAGCCTCTGTTATTTTATTTATTTATTTATTTATTTTTTTTTTTGAGACGGAGTTTCGCTCTTGTTACCCAGGCTGGAGTGCAATGGCGCAATCTCGGCTCACCGCAACCTCCGCCCCCTGGGTTCAGGCAATTCTCCTGCCTCAGCCTCCTGAGTAGCTGGGATTACAGGCACGCACCACCGTGCCCAGCTAATTTTTTGTAATTTTTAGTAGAGACGGGGTTTCACCATGTTGACCAGGATGGTCTCGATCTGTTGACCTCGTGATCCACCCGCCTCGGCCTCCCAAAGTGCTGGGATTACAGGCTTGAGCCACCGCGCCCTGCCCTTTTATTTATTTTTTTGAGGCAGAGTCTCACTCTGTCATCCAGGCTGGAGTGCAGTGGAGCAATCTTGACTCATTGCAATCTTTGCCTCCCGAGTTCAAACAATTCTCCTCTCCTGAGATTACAGGCATGTGCCACCATGCCCAGCTAATTTTTGTATGTTTAGGAGAGATGGCGTTTCACCATGTTGGCCAGGCTGATCTCAAACTTCTGACCCCAAGTGATCCACCCACCTTGGCCTCCCAAACTGCCAGGATTACAGGTGTGAGCCACTGCACCTGACCCAAGATTCTGTTATTGGTAAACGTTTTCCACAAATTGTTGATATCTGTGTACTACCTAAACAATTATTTAATATTTTTCACTAAATTAGCTTTATATCAATTCATCATTTTAAATCATTTAACCTCATGTTTGTAATACTATTTTTGAAATTAGGATTTGATATACTGGTTATATATATTTTCCTAATAACCATGATGATAAACATGTAACTGTTAACATCAAAAAGAGTTCATCCTTTTACTATATAAAATGAACTTGAGGTAACACTGACTTCACAATAGAAAATGTCTTCAGAGTCAATAAAATTGACCTAACTCAGAATTAAGGCAACATATTAAAGACATAAATATATAATTCAGAAAAAGAGAGTTGGTCAGCCCTGGAACACAGCAGAAATGAGTTACCGTGGTGACCATCAGCTGACAGCCTCAGCACCCTCCAGGCACCCTGCAGGCCCATGCAGTCAGTTCCACCCTTTGGCAGGTCTTTCCATCTACTGGGGACAGACATATCACAAGCTACTTAACTTCCTTGTGACTCGCTTTATTTGTTTGTGAAATAGGGATATCATATACTTCTCAAAGATTTGACATGAGAAAGCATTAAAAGAATGTCCTTGCTATGGACTGTGTGTGTCCCCTTACCCATTCATGCCCCCAGTGTGATGATGGCATTTGGAGGTGGAGTCTTTTGGAGGTAATTAAAATTCCATGAGGTTATGAGGGTGGGGTCCTATAATGGGATTAGTGCCCTTATAAGAGGAAAGGACCAGAATCCTTTCTCTCTGCTATGTGAGGATACAGCAACAAAAAGCAATAAGAGGGCCCTCACCAGGAACTGAGTTGGCTGGCGTGCTAATCTCAAACTTCCCAGCCTACAGGACTGAGAAATAAATTTTTGTTGTTTAAGCCACCCAGTTTATGATACTTTTGTAACAGCCCAAACTGATTAAGACTGTCCTCAATAAAACTTCTTTAAATTAAAAACAAAACTTCTTACTCTAATCTTCTGTTGGGTAGGTCAACTTGACTTATCAGGCTTCTTGAGTTATTTTTCTCCTGACAAATTATATAAATTGGCAAAGAGGCCTTACATGTCCACCTACGAGCTTTGTTAGACAACTCTGATAGTTAATTAAACTGCAAGTTCCAGGAAAGTCCCTGGTCAGTGGTAAATGTGCCAAGGTAAATCCTATAGTGGTCTGGACTCCTGGGGGCCAGTTGAATTTCTCAAGGTATCGGGGTATAAATGCTTCTAACACTTGTAATATTAACATGTATATTAATCATCTATTTACAGAAATTTAGCCACAAATGTGACATTGCCAATAGGAAAATACGCTAAAGAGATTCCTGGATCTCATAGTTTGTCATCTAACTAAGGAATTTGCAGGGGCATACACAATTGTTTTATATGTATGAGGACTTCTCCATATATTACCTCACAATAACCCTGTGGAACAGTTAAAAAAAAAACTGAGGCGCAGAACTTACATGACTGACTAAAAGTGCACAATTAATGTTTAATAGTGAAACTAAGATTAGAGTTCAAAGTCCAGCATTCTTTACAAAGTGGATCCAAACCCCAGGATTGTCTTCTTACAGTGCAGATACCAGGCCCCTTAAAGAGATGCTCCATATTGGGTGGATTTTTTTTTTTTAATTGAGTTGTGGTCTCTCTCTGTTGTCCAGGCTGGAGTGCAGTGGCATGATTATGGCTCATTACAACCTCAAACTCCTGGACTCAAGCGATCCTCCCACCTCAGCATCCTCAGTAGATGTAACTAAGGGGGGCTTGCCACTGACTGTGCCCAGCTGATTTTTAAAGAAATTTTTAAAAAATTCTTCAAAAATTTTTTAAAATTTAAAACGAGACAAGATCTTGTTATGTTGCCCAGGCTGGTCTTGAACTCCTGGGCTCAGGCAATTGTCCCATCTTGGCCTACTAAAGTGCTGGGATCACAGCACTTTAGTGACCCATTTCTGACCCAGCCAGAAATCTGCATTTTAATGAAACCTCAGGTGATTCTAGTGTGGATCACCTGCTATGATAAACATTGCATTAGGTTATGCAATGTTTTCATGAAGCAACTTGGGAGCAGTTGCAAAACAACATACAAACAGTTAGAATGCTAGAGTATGGAGTTATGTCACACGCAAGTGATGAAGATGAAAGTGCGGGAGAGGACAAGATATTTGTGCAGGCTGGTGCTGACTAGGCACACAAAGAGGACATTTATGTTGTCTGGAATTCCTTCCGTGATTTGGACAATGTTTGCTCATCACTTCATTCAGCTCACACAGGAAATCCCAGGAGGATTTTGCCTTAAAATTCTTCTTATTCCTTTTTTTCAAAAAATTAAAAATTAAAACTGGACTCAAAATGTCTTAAATTAGGAAAGAATTCAGCATCAAATGTTTCTTTTTGCCCTTATATGGATTTTTTTTTGAAAGCTCTGTCTAAAATATCATGTTCTTTCCATGTCATCTTCATTGTGAATGCAGGCAACAGAATTCTGCCCTTGGATGGCTTTTAGGGGAAGAGACAGAACAAAACAACAAAGCACTTTATGTTATACTTAGTTAGATGATAAACTATGAGATCCAGGAATCTCTTCGACGGCACAGATTTTTATCATGTGAGGGTCAGGGATGAGTTCAAAATGTTGCTCATTTGGGAGCAATGAGTTTCTGTTTTTCAGATGATATGGAAAAATCATAGAGTAAACGAAGCTTAGGAAAACACCAACAGCTACTTTGCAACGATGTGAATTGAAAAACTGTACAGATCGCATTATATTTGAGTGGACATTTTAGCATGAATACTCATCTGTAATTCATTTCTTACCCTCAAAGTAGAGGCCTATGACTCTGGCAAGCGGGCATTTGTTTGGAACCCTGGCTTTCAACATAGCCATCACTGTGTACTGGGAGTCAGTATGGGATTCCCCCTCAGGGGATGGAAAGTGGCAGGAAGTGACCTCTCAATTGGGCCATTGTCTAAGGAAATGTTCTAAACATCTTTCCCTCAGCCTGGTTGGAGACACATAATCAACACATTTGTGCCATGAGGAGGGAGCCCCAGTCAAGGCCAGTCCTTCTGCAAACAGCTCCTCCTTGTTTGTTCTTCCCTTTTGTCTAGCTTTGGGGAATCTCTGTGATTCAGCACTTAGGGGAATGGTTATTCCTCTCCTCGAGATCATACCTCCCTTCGTATGACTTGTGAATTTCCCTTTGATATCTTACTGACGATATTCCAGAAAGCAGCATATCCAAGATTATTACTGGCTAGATACAAGGGAGGGAGATTTGCTATCTATGGCCTCTGCCATCTCTCAGTGTATTCCTTCATTTTAATATATGCATGTATTTGCTGCTTGGTGAGTGCATGTGTCTGGTGGGTATGTACATCACTCATAATTTTGAAATGGCTATTATCATTATTTGTAGAAACAGGATCTAACTTTGTTGCCCAGGCTTGTCTCAAACTCCTGGGCTCAAGCGACCCTCCCATCTCAGCTTTCCAAAGTGTCTGGATTATAGGCATGAGCCCCTGCACCTGGCTGAAATGGCTTTTAGTGTAGAGCTTCATGTATAATGCTCCCTCAATGAATGAATGAATGAATAGATAAATAAATAAACTTTACAGTGTCAATAATTAAGGAAGAGTCCCCTTTCCCTCTACCTTTGCTCCAAGAGGTCTTTTGAGTTACCTGTCCTTGAAACTAGATCTGGCTTCAGCCCTGTGTCTTTACTTCTGGCTCAGCTGCCATGGTTCATTTTGTACACATTGTACACAAGATGGAAAGATAAGAGTGGGTGAAATAAGTCAGGGCCAGAGGTACTGGTCAAAATCATGACAAAGGCAAGATTTATGTTTAGTATCTTCTACCATTTCTGTTCATGGTCATTGACTCCCTCTAGATGGGCCCCTGCTTTGCCATCAGACTTTTACCAGGTTTACCAAAATACTAACTGAGGTTGTTAGAAGATACCTCATCCAAATGTCAGAGCTTATCTATACTCTATTTCAAATGCTGTTACTTTCTGTAAGTGACAATACTTGGTAGTAGACAAATGAAATAAACCAATCCTTGCTGTTGTAAGAGCTAGCCAATATGGTACCCTTCTCAATAATCAAAATGTCTTAACTTGGTTTAAAGACCCTTTAGAATTTGTGCTAAGTATATTGATTTGCTTTAAATAAAATCACTTTTTTTTTTGTTAAGAGATGGGTCTCACTCTGTTGCCCAGGCTGGAGTACAGAGGCACAATCATAGCTCACTGAAGCCTCAAACTCCTTGGCTCAGGAAATTCACCTTTACCTCCAGAATAGCTGGGACTACTAGCACACACAACCACACCTGGCCAAATTGTGCTTCCAGTCTCTTAAATTCATTCCTTCTTCTATGTTTACATGGTTACTGTCCCGGTTCTGGCAGAAACCTTCAATGTGATTTTCTTGCCTCATCTCTCTCAGTAGTAGATAATCTGTTGCCAAATTGATCTCTTACAAACATCTCTTTTATCATGTAACTCTTTGGCTAAAATTGCACTCATTGACCGCACATGGTATTGCCTGCATGGCAAACTTAAAACACGTGGCCACCTCTTTCCCCCTCCTCATGGTAGGCATTAATAATCATTCTTTGTTTGCTAAGAACACAGATTTCTAATGAACCAGTATCAATTGCTAGGAGATAGTTTTCCAAATGAAACTTCTTTCTCACACCTGGACCACAATGGGAAATTCAAAATCAAAGCCCATACCTAGGAACTCAACATAAGCTAATTCCATTATGTCTTTCGTTGAATGTAGGTACAAAATCTTCCTGCTCTGCTCCAGAAAAATTCTGAACATAACTATCTGCTGAATATTCTGACCAGACTCTGGGTTTCTCTTTCTGAAATTCCACTGCTGGTAACGTTCACTCTACTCTTCTAATCTGATCCAAACTGGCCCATGTTTCAAGGCCAAGCTTTAATTCTTGTCACTCCCTGAATACTTCCTAGGATATGTCAGGCAGGAATTGTTTTAACTCAAAGAACTGTCTATGCCACTTATTTAGCCCGTAAGTACTACAGGTTTGTGAATGGGCTCTCGTGTGGCTACTATTTACTTGTCAGTTGTGTGCCTTCTTTCTAGATAGATTTCAGAATGGAGGGACTACATTTCTACCTCTTTCTATTTTTCATAGAGCTAATTGACAACATCATATGAAATGCAGGCATCTACTACTCGATTTTGGACATGGAGGCCAGTGAGTATAGGAGTGATTAAAGTTACATGCACACACACACACACACATGCACACACAGACACACACATTTCAATATTTCTCATACTCTAGAATAAAATATTTCTAAACATACAATTGTACATCTGGATGGCAACCCTCAAACTGCAATTGGGAGCTAAGATTTAATTAAAATAATTTAGTTTTGTAGCTAACGTTTATTAAGGACCTATTGTGTGCCGGGCTCTGTGCTAAAGATTTACACACAGGATCTCTTTTCATTTTCACAACTACCTTGTGAAGCGGAGGCTATCATATCTTCAATTTGTAGATGGAATAAAATGAGGCTCAGAGAGCTTTTATAATATGCCCAAGGACACAGATATGGTATATAGTACAGAACCAGGATTCTACCTGGCTGTCTGACAATCGAGCCTTTCTTCATCATCACCACTAATATAACCTTTTTACAGTGAAAAGATTGCCTCACAGATGGATTTGGTGACTGCTTTTAGAATTTCAGTGAGTAACATGAAAACCTGAAGAACAGGGATAAATGTCAGGATGCTTCTGTGGAAGAAATGTGATTGGTTTGTCACAATGAGCATAGGATGCTCAGAGACTGGACTGGTACTTAACAATATAAATCTGAAATAATGGGAACAGACCAAAGGAGTGCAATAGAGAAGGGAAGAGAGAATCTGGGAGGCTGCAATATGGTAGGTTTGAGAAAAATAAGGGAAGAGGCTGAAAGCCTTCTGGAATAGGCTACCCCAGAGAAAAGGGAAGAAGGATAGATTATCTAGCCTGTTGTAAGTGAGAACATGCTAAGAGAGAGCACAATGAGAATTGGGCGATGTGTAATGACTGTCTTAGCTGTCTTAACTCAATGGAGTGTAGTTAACACATTCTCTTACACTAATAAAACCGCTGTTCCCTATACAGTGATTGCTAAATGGCAATGCCTAAGAAGCCAGAGAGAGCTGGGGAAAGATAGGAAGCCATGAACACTCCCTTTGATGGGACAGTTCCTTCCAGTTTCAATCTTAGGCATTTACACTTATGAGGGTCACTTGAGATGATCCAGCAATTGTCAAATGAGTGACTTCTGGGGTGTGCTTCCCAGATTTGTCTTATCCCGCAAGTCCACAAAAATCTTCCCATGTAAGATCAGTCCAGAAAACAGTCCTCACTGGGGAAAAAAAGGTGCAGGTATGCCTCCTCTTCTCTGTGCCCCATATTTTTAATTGAGCCTCAAGTGAGTTTTCTTAGATGTCAGTGGTGGCTTCATGTCCCAAAGGGGACAGGGAAGCATGTGAAACAAGATGTGAGGTGGGGCCATAATTCCCAGAAGTCTTCTGACTTCTTTTTAGACCATGGTCAAGGATAGAGCTGTTTGTTGTAATAAAAAACCCAGTAGCAGGAAGTTGAAATGGAGGTTAAACTTAAAAAAAAAAAAAAAAAAAAGCTAATTTTAGCTCCATTCAAAACCCAGGAAAAAAAAAAATCAATGTTTACAAAATTAAGACTAATGGTCTGCCAAAATTCAACACATTAGTTAGCAACACTACAATGTAGTGATGAAGTTTGTGCTGCTTGGACTTATGGGGAATTAAAGCTATATCATTGGGAGTGCTTTTCTCCTTAATGATTATGACCTTTCCATTGAAAGGGGTGGGTCTAAAAATCCCTACCTAAGAGTTTCCCCATCTCACTTGACATAGTTTGCTCATCTCACTTGACATAGAGAGGGGTCTTGTCAAAATATATTGAGTGCTGAAGATCGTGGTTATTATAGCTTGAAAGCTTTTGCAGATATTGATCTAGACACTAGAGTGTCCCTCCTTGTGTGGATAAAATACTCCTGGGGAACTGAAGGAAATACACTAAGAAAAATCAGATAAACACTGAGACTTCTTTTCTTTTTGACAGACATGGAACTCTTTTCCTTCCATAAGGAAGCAATCAATTGAGATGATGGCTTGTGGAAGGCCTCAGAGTGGACAAGAACTGATTGGGTGTGCCTATGCATAAAGGTCCTCTGTCATACAACATCTCTGTGCAGGAGGTGGGCAGATGGCAGGCCAGCTTGGGGGGATAATTGGAGAACAGAATGAGAGGACAGAGCGTGTGTATAATGCTGTGCTGAGATAACACATGCAGAAATCCTTAACTCCGTGTCTGGCACAAAATAAGGACTAAAATGTTCATTTGGTGTTTCTATTGTTGTAGTCATATATATTCATTTTAGTTCAACTTTTAGAATTGCTTTATTGCTTCACCAGAGAATCTCAAGTTAACCTCTGACTGGTGATCGGTGTATCAGAAAAATACTATGTTATGTAGGTATTATGATCAACATTGGCCCTGCAGGAGCTCCCTTGATTTCAGAAGAGTGTCTTTGAAAATTTTCTTAAGTGCCATGAATTGTATATCTGTGTTTCCTTGAGTCTGATTCCTCCACCTTACATCTGTACAGAAATTAGCAATTAGTCTTCAAAGGGGCTAATGGGAAAATTGTCCCTTCATAGAACCTTTAGAGATCGAAGCAGGCTTAGAAATTCTGTGGCTTCATTTTATGAGAGGACACTGATTTCTCTAAAGCCACAAAACTAGTTAATGGCAGAGAACGAGTGAGAGGGTAGCTCTTTTGAATTCTAGGCCAATATTCTTTTTCCTCAATAGAAGATTAGAGACTTATTTCTTGTCTAAGTTTTCTGAGTAGACTTCTTAGGCCATATCAACTATAAGCTGGACAAAAAACACAGGCTGTCCTGAAAGGGAACATTCCCTTATAGGGTGGTGAGAGAGGAGTCAGTACGACTGAGTGCTTTTTTATTGTAGTCTTTCCAACCCACTCGCTGGCTGTCACAGGATAGCCCAGAAGGCTGGACAGCTGTGCATGATTAGGGCATGTAGGTCTCTCTCCAGGCCATCTATAACCTCAGGTGCGGTTTTCCCTGTATTTCACATCAACTAGGGAGAGACTGCTCCCAGGGACCACAGCATTTCCTTGAGCGGGTGAGGAAGATGGGAAAGATTCTATGAGTTCTCTGAGGCAGTGAAGTATGGTAATACTTCCCCCTTTTTCTTGCTCATACTCAGTCTACCTTTGCTTCTGAGAAGATAAAATTCTGGATGCAAAAGAAACATTAGACCCTATGTTTGTCCTCTTCAGTGTATGTTTGCACATGTTTGGATGGAGAGAGGAGGAGGAAATTCCTGTATTTTCAGCAGAGATTGGAGGGTTTTGCTTGGAGAGAGTGAAGAATATGTAAATTGAAGAGGAAACCAATAAATAGTAGCTAGAGACAAAAATAATTTCAGGTTGCTAATTATTATTAAGCTAATTAACTTAAAAGTAGTTAAAAGAGCACATATGATCCTGCATAGCTACATCATCATCACATCTTTGAGACTGCAGTTTCCAGTCACTATTGCTACATGAGTTAATTAGCCCAAACTATGGCTTCTGGTTGCATTAGCTGTCTTCAACTCGAAGTTTTTTTTTTTTTTTTTAATAAGTTTTAAAGCTAATTAGGATACACCTGGGGCTCATAGTGAAAGCCAATACAGCTTTCCCACAGGAGGTTATTTTCTTACATACCAAAATTTGAAAAAAGGAAAAATGTCAAAGGAGAAACATAATCTGTAGATTTAAAGAGAAAGAATAGTGTAATCTTTTCAGGTCAGTAGACCACAAGGTCAAACAAACGTTGGCTGGAATTGAATGCTGTGTGCTTCTGTTCAAAGAAGAAGGATGCTTCCTAGATGTGCTGGTGTGTGGGGGGAGAGGGCTACCTGCCTCCTTCTTCCTTATCATCAGCTGTAACACAAGATGTGGCGTTGCTGTCTGGTAATCTGGAAGTGGCTTGTTTGTTTTGACAGATCTGTAGAAGAAAGTCAACAGTTGTAAAGGATGAAAGGACTCAAAACAGCTCAGGACTCACAATAAAGAAAACTAGGTGGAAGAAAATTAGGTGTAACAACTTATGACCACAGAATCTGCTCCTGGTATCTGTTGAAAGGAGGTCCCAGATGCATCTTCTTGTTTCAAAGAAAAGCCATTTCTTTCCCCACACCCTCCAGCACATGGTCTTAGAATATCCAGAGCAATCCCCCTCCCCCGACCCTAGTTTTTTAAATTCAGAAAACTTTTGTATTCTAGATATCACAACTGGTTTCTTTATGGGTTTCATAAAGAAAAGACACTTCCCCTAGAAGTCCATAGGCTTGTGGCTATTTCTACCAGGCCTTTCTTGATAATATCCCTCAGATTAAAGCCCCATTACATGCTGGAGAAAGAGGATTTTCTAAGCACAACTGGGATAATGTTACCGTTTAGCTCCCGATTCCACTGAAAAGTTATCCTGAGTTTAAAAAAATCCTCCTTTCTCTTTCCACAAAAGTGAGTGTAGGGCACCCACTGAGAGCTCCTGCCTGCTCTCTAGAAGATGCTAAAGTTGATTCCTGTTGAATTCTCTTGAACACTGAAGTTTATTTGCCATAAATCAATGCTTTATAACCGAGTCAAAGCCTGAGAAGATTTGAAAAAAATATTTTATATTTTTCCCATCTTAGGAAATAAGTGAACAAACAAATAAGACTTAGTGCCCAATACTTGAAGAACTAGGAAGTGAGGAATAATGATTGCCATGGAGAGCTAGGAATTTAGACGTGGGTCTTTTTGCTTCCAGTTTCACGATCTTCCCACCACCCATGAAGTGCCATGGGGCCTCCCATATTGCTATACTGTAGTAAGGAAGGAAAAATCTTAGGCAGCACAGACAATGCTGTACTGTTGGAAAACTTTGCCTTGTGTAAGCACAGTCAGCTTGTATATTGTTGACTTTCCCCAAGGGGGAGTTCAGGGAAGCCAGGGTGTGTTTATCAGCTCTATCTTTTTCTCCCCTGCTTACCCTACCCCAGAATGAGGGTATGTGGTTGCTCCCTGGCTCAGGGAATGCTTGGGTATGAGGGGACCACCCAGGCTGCTTGGCCTGTGACTACTGCAGAGTCACCGCAGCAGAAGAAGCAGGGAGAATGGGGCTGACTTTGAAGTTCAGGGATGGGAGAACCAGGGATATTTTGGGTTTGGCCTGAAGTAACTCACATTTTGTGTAACCTCTCCCCCAGTATTTATATACAGGGAACAGCAGACTATCTTGACTACATTTAAAAAGAAATAAAATATCACAAATCAAAACTAATCTGCAGTGGGGGGGATGCGGGAGTCCTAATTTTTTCTTGTTGCTGGCGGTGGTGGCAAAGGGTGAGAGTTAACAATCAGCTGCATGTTTGTGAATATTAGGCCTCTTATACCACCTGAAAGTGAGCAATCTCTTTTCTCGTCAGATTCTCTTTTTTTTGAAACAGAGTCTTGCCCCGTTGCCAGGTGCCAGGCTGGAATGCTGTGGCGTGATCTCAGCTCAGTGCAACCTCCGCTTCCCGGGTTCAAGCAATTCTCCTGCCTCAGCCTCCCAAGTAGCTGGGCTACAGGTGCACGCCACCACGCCCAGCTAATTTTTGTATTTTTAGTACAGACAGGGTTTCACTATGTTGGCCAGGATGGTCTTGACCTTGTGACCCACCTGCCTCGGCCTCCCAAAGTGCTGGGATTAGAGGTGTGAGCCACTGCGCCCGGCCTCCTTGTCAGATTCTTTAGGAGATGCTGGCCAGTCTTCATGTGTTGCGGTGAGGTGAAGCTTCCTACACTTTTAAAAGCAGGGATCCTAGCCCATCAAGGTCTCAAGTATGGCAGAACATTCTAAGCACCTGCAGCAATCGAAACATAATTGATAGAATCAGTGGCATACCATTTGCTAGTTTTGTGATCTTGGAAAAGTTCTAACTTTCCTAATCTGTAAAATGAAGTTAAACGTTTCATAGAGTGTTATTGTGAGGATTAAGTCACATGCTGCATGTAAAGCTCTAACCACAGTGACTGGTTGATAGAGCCAATCCAGAAATGATGATTCTTGTTACTTGTTAGATAGGTGGCTCTATTCTTACATTAAGCCTTTTGTGAGAGTGACTCTTAATATGTGAAAGTCACTGAAAGTCCAGCCAAGCTTGAGTCCAACTGAAGGGATATGGTTTGGCTTTATTATCTAAGCTCTGAGCCAAGCTGTCAAAAAAGATTGAACACATATTAGGAGAAAAAAATATATTAAGTGATGAGGTGGGTGTGAGTGAGACTGTAAAGAATCAATGCCACAATATTATTATTGGTTTGGCTCTTCCTCATTTATAAACATTGAGCCTGGTTTGAATGGTTCAATTTCAGCCCCATTGACAGGTTCTTCATTTTATTTTTAAAATCTTGAGCACATTAGGGAAAACATTTACATACTTCCTACCCTGTTTCTGTCATTCTGCGTGGATCATACATACTCTATTATCTTTATACTGTATGATGTGAAGCAATTTCAGGTTTGTTTTGTCTTGTCTAATAAGCATGGTGTTTTTCAAATCAAACAGAATTTGAGATTGAATTTGATAATACATAATGAAATGGCTTGACCATGTTGTACCAGGAATTTAGAGAATGGAAGCTTTGCCCCTCTTCTTCACTCTAACCCAGGATCCATGCTCCCTGAGGTTAGCAGTGTCCACCAGCAAAGCTGTCCTCTGCCCTCATTTGTGTTTTATGAGGAAACACAATATTACAATGAGAGAAATCTCAGTACTTTCCTTAGGGCAGAAGCACTAAGTTTATGTTATCTTGAACTTGAACCTATTATAGAACTATGCATGTCTTCTTTGGGGCAATAGATCAAAAGCACTGAGTGCAATGGCTCACACCTGTAATCCCAGCCCTTCAGGGGGCTAAGGTGGGAAAATTGTTTGAACCAGATGTTTGAGATTAGCTCAGGCAACAAAGTGAGACCCAGTCACTACAAATATAAAAAATAAGTAAATTAGTGAGGGGTGGTGATGTGCACCTGTGGTCCCAGCTATACAGGATGCTGAGGCAGGAGAATCACTTGAGCCCAGAAGACTGATGCTGCAGAGAGCCATGTTCATGCCACTGCACTCAAGCCTGGGTGACAGAGTGAGACCCTGTCTCAAAATCAATCAATCAATCAATCAATCAAAAGCTAGTTACAAAGAAGAGAGGTAATAATGATCCTCACTTTGTAGGAAAGTGAGGCAGTGTTTCTGAACAGTGAAGCAGTCTAACAGGGGACAGACAGGAAAGTGAAGACAAGAAGTGAAGTTTAAGAAAATACTGAGTGTTCTTCTGGAATATTTGTTTTTCTTTTAATGCCTTTATTCATATTTCTGTAGTTTTTACTAGTATCTTTTTACTATCCTAAGGATTTATACCCAATATCCATGAATAGATTTTTTTGAGGTAGGGGCTATTATATTTGTACTTGTTTAAAACCTAGCTCAGTTCTTGATATTTGCTAAACTCTGTAATAACTAAATGTATAAAAGAGCTTTTTCATTGATCATAAACACTCTCTGAATTATTGTAGGAGTTTGTCCATACTCATCAGTCCTTGAATTATAAACAAACATTTTAATACTTGATTTTATATTTTGGTTTATTCTACTGATGCTCCTTCTCGTATTTTAAAATCACTCCAGACATGCCAAAACCTTATTGTCTAACTATTCCTTTGGTATATGAATCTCTCTTTAAATCTTTAGTTTTTATTTTTAGAGGTAATTTAACATATCAGATGACTTTTAAGTATCAGTACAAACCATTCATCTCATTTCAGTTTAGGAAATGCTATCACCAAGTTCCCTTGCTGCCAAGGCATAGTGTTCATGCTGTTCCATGGTCGTACCTACCAAGGGGAGAATGTGTACTCAGTTGCCAATGCTCCACTGGGACTCCTGACAAAGTCATTTTAGTATGCCCATTTTTAAATTGGATGTAGTGAGACATTTGCCAGGAGCACGGCAGTGTCCACTGCTCATGCTCCAGAGTTGCTGTGTGGTCAGATCAGGGCTTTCTTCTTAGTACTCACGAGGTCATCATACTTGCTTGTGGGTTTTTATGTGAGAGGCAAGGCAGACACTGTGTGTCAGGGCAAGGCCTTCTGCCTCTTGCCTAGGGAAATTATTGCCACATGAAGGTAGGGCAGGAAGCCAGAGGCTGCCCCAAAGCCTCTGGACATTTTGCCCTTTTTCTTGTTTACATATGCACTTGTGCTAGAGTGAGAGAATTATGTTCCTGAAACATGTATCCCCAAATGCCAACTACTCACATTTCTGGCTGCTGCATGAAATTGTGTATTGTAACTTGCTTTCATAAAAGAATTCAACCAGTTGAAAAGGTTGCCTAACTTTGCTGTATATTTAAGGTTACCAATCTAAGTTAGGGGTAAATGTTTTTGTTAAATCTAATCATCCCCACTGAAGCATACAGACTCATTTCAGCAGGAATTACAACCTATACTGTGCATTCAGTGTGAATTACATGTTTTTGTTCCTATTGCAAAGAACCTGGAAGCTCCAGAAGTGTCCTTCAAGGGATGGTAAAAGTCCAGATTCATGCCAGAAATCCCCCATACATGTGGTGAAGACTGACTGGATCAAAGATCATTGA
Source organism: Callithrix jacchus (assembly GCF_049354715.1). NCBI lineage: Eukaryota > Metazoa > Chordata > Mammalia > Primates > Cebidae > Callithrix > Callithrix jacchus. Next base: position 121,762,787 of record NC_133503.1, on the reverse strand, counting down.
TACCAATTTCAATGGAGTTGCCATGTTAAATATAAATATATTAATACTGGAAGCAAGGATGAATACAGAGGATCATACATATTAATTTTAGCAGAGGAGGATGCTATACAGAATAACTGGTTAATAAACTCAGCAGTTTTGTTGGATCAAACCCATCAACCATTAACAGGTGAAACTAATCATCCTCCTGGTTGAAAGACCAAAACATTTAGTTGGGAAATTTAGGAATCATATGCCATGAATGGAAAGTATCTCTTTAGCAAAAATATCAGGCAATTCTCTTGTACATGTGACCAATGCTTTTATCCTTCAGTGCTTGATTTTGAAATAGGTAAAGAAATAATAATCAGACAGACTCTGCATTACTGAAAGAATCTTGAAATTAAGAATGAGCTATGCTGAGGATTTCTGCTGCTGGTAGAGAATAATTTATTTCCCCTGCCTTTGCATTATTCATCTCATGTAAATTTTGATAAAGTTCATCACTGTGATTATTATTTCATTTACCATATTTTACATGTTTGTAGCACCATTTCCTAAGGTGTACAAAACACCATAGGATCTTTTTTCTTTTCCAGAATAATAGAAATGTGTGTGTTCTTGATAGAAAGGGGAGCCTTTTTAGAAGCAGGTAACTGACATACATCACCATAACTCAGAGATTCAGAACTTACTGCAATATGAGCGTCCTTTCTGACCATGTCTAGGAGTGAGCTTTTTAGGCCACAATATCTATGTATTATGTCCTTATGCATCTGCAACCATAGGCACCTACTGCATATACCAGGCATATTCAGATGATTTTTATGCTCACAATTAAGTAAGCATAAAATAATAATCCTCGCAAAGCATGAGGATTATTATTTCTCACTTTTATAGCTAAGATTCTTTAGCTCAATGATTTCCTCGAATTTACACAGCTAATGAAATGGAAGAGCTCACATTCTAAACGAGGGTTCTTCGATTGTAGAACCCATTTTCTTTTTATGATCATATTTACTGCAGGAAATTCAGCTTCCTTGACAGAAATCCTAGATTTAGAAAGGAATGAACAAAAGTATGCCTCACTGGGGTGACTCTGATTGGACAGTACCCTGATACTTCTCCAGGAGCATAGGTGGAAACTCCCTGAATTGGGATGCTTTCTTAGATTCACACAAATTCAGCGCTGAAAAAGGGTTTAAAGGTCATCTACCCTAACCCCCAGAAGGCCATCTACCCTATTCCTGGAAGCTGCCTGGGCTCTCTTGAGGCAGTTATTTTCTTCATGGTGCAGCACAACTTCTAGAAAGTACTTCATATTCAGCCAAACTCTATCTTGTGCTTTCATACAAAATAAGCCTAATCTGCCTTGAAAGACTGCATGACAGTCTTTCAGATATTTGAAGGGTATTCCAAATTCCTCTTCTAACCTGTTCCAGTGGTTTCAACTGCACTCTGTAGGATATGGTGTGTTTTCCACATAACCTTATGTTATTATTCCTGAATACTGTGTAGGCTTATAACGTAGCATTAGGAGCTCAATGCAGAGTATCCAGGACAGTCTCAAGCAGTGCAGATTAGAATGGCACTGCCACTTAGGAATTTTAGACAATGTACATTTGAGGTTACACTTGGCAGCCACACTGAAGTGTCATGACTTAATTCTAGCTAAGTCCCCTTCACAACATCCCATACCTTAACAAATGCAGGTCTCAGGTTCTAGTCAAACTCGAATTCTACCATCTTGTCATAGCTTCAGGAACGATTTCTCAGGGAAGAGAGACAAATACACATTTTTCTTTCCAAGAAAATAGGCAAGGAGGTGGATGAACAATCTTTAGCATCACAGATATTTCTTACTTAAGCTGGCATTCTGAATTTGTGCCTGGGTCTCAGTAGGGATAAGGTGTGATGTGACTGGTCAGAAGTAAGTGGATAGAAACAACTGTGTTTACCCAAATGTATGAGAGATACTAAGAGGCAGAAGGCAGTGCTTCTTCTAACAGACTCTGATTCCAATATAAGGGTCAGTGATTTAGCTCATATGTTAGTACTTGCAGTACCTAGTGACAAAATTCACCATGGCCATGAGGGATGTATGTACTGCACATAGGAGTGCTCCTTCTAGCCTGCCATGTCTAAAAGTATGTGAGAATCTAGGATGGAGCTGAAAGAGTTACAGCTTGCTGGTTCATACACAAAAGGTGGAGAATATGTTATTTCTGCCCTTTGGAGCTACTTGTATGGTATTACTGGAATGATAATGAATTTACTATTACTTTTGTGAATGCAAAATGATGAATAATTTTCAAAAGTGTAAGTTGAATACAGAAAGAGTATACTATGTTCCATTTCAATTAGTAGTGTAGGTATACAATTTATAGGGAAATACAATAAGATATTTGTTGCATTCATTTTAGATATTCATAATAGCCAGCTGTGGGGTATTTAGTACTCTCTGTATCAGATGTGAATTAGTGACCCACTTGTGAAACCCTCTATTGCATGTTCATCAAGCATATCTTCTTCTTTAAATTTCTAGTATATTTAAAGATGAATAAATTCTATTTTTATATTTTAAAAGATTTGTTTCAATCCTTTATAACGGTGCATCATTCACATTTTGAGAACAAAGAAAAATGTTTACAAAGTACTTTAAAACATCTGAATTCAGGATGTATATATTTTAATACCTTTTATATAGTTTATATATAAAATTCACTCACATAAATACAGACACATACACTCTCTCCATCTCTTTTTCTCTTGATCTCTTGCCAGCTGTACTTAGATATAACATAGGAAGGCATATAAGCACCTGTTACACTGACAAATTTCAACAGGCATTTTTCATGGAAGAAAAATAACTGGGATCCTTAAAAAAAGAATTGATATGTTTATATCCTGAAAAAGCCTGCAGTGTTTCCTTACCTGGACTTGCTAAAAATGCCTATATTTCTTACTTTCTCAACATAAATCAGTCTCATACCCTCTGTGCACAAACACCCATGCACAAAAAGATTCTGAAAGGAAAAATTCTTGAAAGCACAGAAGAAAGAAAGAGAAGAGGAATCCTTTAAATGTAAAGCCATAGCTTATTAAGTGTCTTTAGGATTCAGGTAAGGGGCCTCTCTCTTTGCTCCTCTCTTCTTAGTCTCTAAGTCCAGTGATGATGGGAAAATCTTCTATGGTTTCAGAGACAAACTGCTGAAAATCCTGCACATTTACTTTCTAGAAGAAAGTGAACTAATAACAAGAGTGATAACTTCAGAGAGATCTTCCCTCTTAAAATACTGATACTGGAGAGGATGTGGAGAAATAGGAACACTTTTACACTGTTGGTGGGAGAATAAATTAGTTTAACGATTGTGGAAGACAGTGTGACAATTCCTCAAGGACCTAGAAATAGAAATTCCATTTGACCCAGCATTCTCATTACTGAGTATATACTCAAAGGATTATAAATCGTTCTATTATAAAGACACATGCGGCGGGAGGCTGAGGCGGGTGGATCACGAGGTCAAGAGATCAAGACCATCCTGGTCAACATGGTGAAACCCCGTCTCTACTAAAAATACAAAAAATTAGCTGGGCATGGTGGCGCGTGCCTGTAATCCCAGCTACTCCGGAGGCTGAGGCAGGAGAATTACCTGATCCCAGGAGGCGGAGGTTGTGGTGAGCCGAGATCTCGCCATTGCACTCCAGCCTGGGTAACAAGAGTGAAACTCCGTCTCAAAAAAAAAAAAAAAAAAAAAGACACATGCACACATATGTTCATTGCAGCACTGTTTACAATAGCAAAGACCTGGAACCAACCAAAATGCCCATTGATGATAGACTGGACAAAGAAGATGTGGCACATATACACCATGGAATACTATGTAGCCATTAAAAATCATGAGTTTGTATCCTTTGTAGGGATGTGAATGAATCTGGAAACCATTATTCTCAGCAAACTGACACAAGAACAGAAAATCAAACATCACATGTTCTCACTCATAGGTGGATGCTGAATAATGAGAACACATGGACACAGAGAGGGGAGCATCACACACTGGGGTCTGTTGGTCGAGGGACAGTGGGGAGTGGGGAGGGTGGGGAGGTATAACATGGGAAGAAATGCCAGATATAGGTGACCAGGGGATGGAGGCAGCAAACCACCTTTCCATGTATGTACCTATGCAACAATCCTGCATGATCTGCACATGTACCCCAGAACCTAAAGTACAATAACAAAAGGACTCCAAGTTAAATTATATCCATGTCAAGGACCCCAAAGTGACTCAAGAAAGGGAAGGGGCATTTGGTTAATGTCAAGTGATTTCTAAAGTCTCAGATTCTAAGGGGAGAGTAAAGTTAGGGGATGGAGCATCAATTTTGAGAATCTACCAATTATCAGGATATCTCTTCAACTCCAAGGATGTTCTATTTTACTTTATATCTTTCAATTTATTAAAAAAGAATAGGCATGTCTTTTTTAAAAAAAGACATGCAAATATTTTTCTCATTAATATTCAGTACTTAAAATCTAACTATGGACCCATCAGTCATTAGTTCTAGGGTAGGTCACAGCCTAATTTACAATTTCAAAAAAATAAGTCAAGTACACGAAATCACTTAAGACCATATATTTGAAAGTTGGAGTATGCACTAAAACTTTCCTGTCTTTGAACTGGTATACTGGGAAATGTATTTTGCTTTTCTGTCAGAATTTATTCACATCATGAATTTTATAATTTTACTTATCAGTTGAGTTTGTTTTACCTACATCCACTCATGTAATATAAAGTATAAAATTAAGGTAGCAGTCTGGAAAATTCAGGGCAAAGTAATGTAAATTATTTGGATCTTCCGAGAGATCCTGACTTTTAAAAGTCTGAGAATATGGGTAATTATTCAATAGCCTTAGCTCTAAAATATATTTGACAGTTTATTTTTATTTGTTTGGTCTTCAGAAATCATATCCATGTCTGAAGTCTTTAGTAAAATGAATCAAAGCTACTCTGTATCCAAAGCTAACACCAGTGTTGTCTTTTTTTTTTTTAAACATTGGAGGGCTTTACCTCAAGTGCTATGCAGTAAATTTACAGGGAAAGAAAAATTTTATTAAATTATAACTGAGAGGAGCTGATTTTTTTTATATAGCAAACAAAAAATTCCTTCATGAAAGGCTATAAAACCATATTATTTACCAGAGAGACCTTGCCTGTGTCCCAGGTAAACACTTACAGTGTGTAGACTTGTGTAAATACATATTTAGGAGTGGCTAAATATGGCGAGGTATTTTTAAAGGCATAATTACAAAGCTGAATACATATATTGGCATTTTGGTATGTATAAGCTAGGTATACTGCTCTGCTATTCAGAACCCTAGAGAGACTATGGTAGAGACACGTTAGCTACAGGGACCAGGTTTCAAAACATTCATCTTTAATCAAAATTACTAAGGACAGGTTCTTAAATTCTTTCAAAAAAGCAAAATTTTTCATCTAATGGAGTGTAAGTCTTTCTTGCCAGTTTGACTCGAGGAAAATTGTTTCAAATTCAGGCAGCAGTTGTGGAAGGAAATCTGTTTTCTGGATATCTTTGTGTATAAAATAACCATCATTCCACATTCAGCTCAGAATATTACCAAATACTCAAAGATACAGTCCATGTGATGAATGGATTAACTAGGAAATTTTAACGAAGGGGGAAAATGCCATTAACATTTTTAAATACTTTAAAAATGTATGAAAATGTAAGTGAAAAAAAATCTGTTGTTGATGAGATGGCAGGAAGCTGCCTATGGTAATATGGTGAAACTCCGTCTAGAGGATGCACGATGTCTATGTGTAGCCTTGCTTCTTGGGAAATATGTTCTCTATGAGGAAAAGAATGAAATGGGAACCCCTAGAGAGGTTGTAGATGCATGAAAGAGCACTACCTGTGTCTCTCATCCTGTCTGCTATACCTTGGAATGATTGAACATTCAATTCATGTAAGAACTCTTTCTAAGATGGAAAAGTTGGGAGGCTAAATAACTATAGAGATTGAACTTTCTCAAGTCTTTGGCAAAGAAGTCTAAACAATGCTTTTATTTCATTTCTAATGCAGTACACAGCTATTTCTAAAAGCTCTCAATATCCTGTTATGGGATAACTGAAAATCTTTTTATGGTAAACCATATGGGGACAAAGAGTATTTATTCAGTAAAATGAGTTCTCCATTAAAATTTCCACTGGGCCGAGTTTTTTAACTTTACAAAAATATATACCATATGTATGTATTTTTTTCAAGGTACAAACACCACAAATTGTGATTAAACATTCTAGGTTCTAAAGCTTTAAATATCACCTTAACTTAAAATACAATGCCACTGCTATTATGCATCTGGAATGTAAGAACTTCTAACACAAGTGCTGGCACAAATTTAGCTTTAACTGTGACTAGGTGTACTCTATACATACTATTTGTACCAGCGTTTGAGACTTGGAAAACAAGCTTTCTCAGCAAGAGACAATCCTCTTTTAAAAAATTAAAAATATGAACAGGCGCAAGTACCTTGCATTGCAATTTTTATTAGTTTATTCCATCCTTAATTTTATTCTGTGGCTAAGTATCTCATTTCCATGTAAACTTCCACTAGGAACACAAATTGCTGACACCACATCTACCGACAGAAATGCCACAACGTAAATTATGCCAAGAAAATGCCGCTTTGGGTGGGGGGCAAGAGAGGGGGAACTAAGTTAGATAAAAAGCCACTGTGTTACTGCCCAGCCTGCAACCCTGTCCCGCTGACCACTGATAAAATTTATCACAAGGCCACATACGGGAAGGCAGCCTAAAGAAGAGTTGTCTGTGGTAAAACGTGTAACAGCAAAACAGCTAATGAAGCATTATTACTTCATTGGAAAGCAGTATCTTTGGATGCTTCACTTTTCTAGCCATAGCAAGAGTGTGAATTGTTCTTCTATATGCTGAAGAGCTGATAAGAGAAGGTTGTCAGAAGTCTGAATGACGGCAGTAGGCATCTTTAGGGCTTACCAGTTCACTGCTTTCTGCCCAGTACCCTTAACTAGTAGAGGAGTAAATGAGGGCCAAAAACATTAAAAGCCAATCTGAATCTTCATTCTTAGAAAAAATGGTTTGTTGATCTATAATGCAAATGGGATCTTTGCAAAGAAGCAGTCTTGGAAATTTCATGGTTAATTACTGCTGTCATAATTTAGTCCTGGCATTAGTAGAAAGGAAAAATATTCATATTACACAAATAAAGGGAATCTTATTTGCTAAGAAACTTAAAAACCTTGTCATTGGATAGTGCTTATGTATTCTTTATGAGTTGAAGGAAGTTGGGTCAACTTGCATACGCTTTGGGCAGTCACAATCGGATGCTTAGAATGGTTCTAAATAAAATTGATCAGCATGCCAGGGGATTGTGTTGCTCTTAGAACATTTGCTATGCCCTAAAGATGTTACCTAAAACATATACAGTTGGACATGCAAGCTGCAGCTATGTTCTGCCCCTCTACTCAGCATGCATCCAAGCCTCTGAGCTCTGTCCATTGCTATATGTGCATTAAGTAAGTCAGGTGTTTTAGATAAACTGCCTCCCGTTAACGTAAGAGAAACTGCATTGCTACCTAATGGGATCACTTTATGTTAATCTGATAATAACTGCAAAAAGTATTATTAGGAGAGTAAAGTTGTCATTTCTTACCGTCACCCTTAGAACTCAGGAACCTCTCAACAACCTTCCTTTTTTGTCCAAGTCCACTGTCAAATACGATATCATCCATTGTATTTATATAACCTCTTCACGAAGCTACTTACATACCTAGCCTTTACAGTTCCTTAGGTTAATATTTCATGTTTACTACCTGCAATTTAAAGCAGTGCTTTATTTTTCCTAAATACCCCTCATTCAAGTTCTTTTTTTTTTTTTTTGAGACAGAGTTTCGCTCTTGTTACCCAGGCTGGAGTGCAATGGCGCAATCTCGGCTCACCGCAACCTCCGCCTCTGGGTTCAGGCAATTCTCCTGCCTCAGCCTCCTGAGTAGCTGGGATTACAGGCATGCACCACCATGCCCAGCTAATTTTTTGTATTTTTAGTAGAGACGGGGTTTCACCATGTTGACCAGGATGGTCTCGATCTCTTGACCTCGTGATCCACCAGCCTCGGCCTCCCAAAGTGCTGGGATTACAGGCTTGAGCCACCGCGCCCAGCCTCCCTCATTCAAGTTCTAAGGGAAATTATTTAAATGTTGAATTCCCCAGAGTTTGGTGAATAATGATAACTACTCTTTATTACTGAATGCCTACCATGCTAGACACTGTTCACGAGCGTTCTGTATGTTAATTCATGTAGTCCTCAGAAAACTTTTATAGAAATAGTTATGATTTTCTTTGTTTTAAAAAACTGGAATTTGAGATTTAGAGAAGTTGGCACAATTTACCCCAGGCCTCATAGCTGGTGGACTTATTAATTATTATATAATATTTTGAATTTTGTGTGTAGATAAATGTTTTTCACAATTGCAAACTTATGGATAGCATAAAATGGGCCTTTTTACTTTGTCTTTCATGAGAGCGGTGAATACCATGCAGTTCCATGCATTAGAAGGCACGGAGGTGTGGAATATATGTTTCCTTTCCTTATGAAAAAAGGGCCATTCAGCAAATTTCTTAACCCCGTGGGGCCTCAGTTGCCTCAAATGTAAAATGTGAAGATAATGCTTTCACAGTGAAGACAGATGAATCAACTGGTTTCTATGGATTCTTTCCATGTTTTAAGATGCTTTCATAAAATGACAAAGGCCAGGCATAGTGGCTCACTCCTGTAATCCTGGCACTTTGGGAGGCCAAGGCAGAGGGATCACCCGAGGTCAGGAGTTTGAGAACAGTCTGGTCAACATGGTGAAACCGCATCTCTACTAAAAATACAAACAAAAATTAGCCAGGTGTGGTGGTGGGCACCTGTAATCCCAGCTACTCAGGAGGCTGAGTCAGGAGAATCGCTTGAACCTGGAAGGCCTCGGAGGTTGCAGGGAGCCGAGATCATGCCACTGCACTCCAGCCTGGGAGACAGAGCAAGATTCCATCTAATAAGTAAATAAACAAATAATGATAAAGAAAAAAATTACATCTGTGTCAGGATACAGAGCCTTGTCATCAGAAGTCTACATCAGTCTCTGACATCAATCTTGCTACTATAGACCACAGTACAATGCAACTGTAAAACAAACACCGCATGTTCTCACTCATAAGTGGGAGCTGAACAATGAGAACATAGGGACACAGGGAGGGGAACATCACACACTGGGGCCCCTCAGGGGGTGAGGGGCTAGGGAAGAGATAGAGTTAAGAGAAATACCTGATGTAGACGATGAGTTGATGGGTGCAGCACACCACCATGGCATGCGTATACCTATGTAACAAACCTGCAAGTTCCACACAAGTACCCCAGAACATAAAGTATAATTAAAAAGAAAAACAGTAGTTCTATCTAAATTGACAAAGCAACGTAGGAAAAAAAAAGCAAATAGATAACGAACCTGCAAAGAAGGTCCGTTATGATAGAATCAGCATCAGCTGACTCTGGAGTCTTCATCAGTGTGCTCACCTACTATCTTTGAGAGGCTCTGTTTAGAAAATGGAGGAAGACTTTGATGAGAGATTTAGCTTCTGTGAGCTCAAATAGATTATTCATTGTCTTTAATGAGTAGATAATGTAGACTTTGGAATGTCTTCTTTCTAGTTGCCTATATCATTTCTGGAAAGAAAAAGACTTCATGCCAACTTTCATTGCAAGAACTAAAGCCAATTTAGGTTTCTAAAGAAAGATTCTGATGGATAAGATTGATGGCTATTACTGAGAAAACTAAAAGGGTGTTCTTTGACTAATCTAAGCAGAGACAGATAAAGACTAGGAGGAAGGACAGCTAAGTAGCAACTCCTCACTTACTCAAAACGAACATCTAAACACATTTTTTCTTTTTTCTCACATTCTCATGTTCCTTGTGTTCTTTACACTTCTCTGTAGCTTGGCCTGATATTTAGGACTGGAGACTTTTAACAGTCAAAAGAGAAAGGGAATGGAAAGGTGTGTTGAGCGAGGCTGCCTGACTCTGGAATGAAAATGGTTGAGTTCATTTTTATCTAGTCTTTAGTGATGACCCTTTAGATGCAGTCAAGTGCAGTGTGAGTGGATTCTGCCTGTGTTCTAGGTAGTAACAGCTTAGAAAAGGCGGAGGTACACTTGGTTATTATCCTTGAATTTAATGGTCTGAACCAAAGGATTGAGGTGCAGATATCGTTTTGTCCCACAACCACAGTGATAATTCTGAGTATTTGATGTATGAGAGGAGACAGGTTAAGACAAATGTGGTTAAAAGAAATAAAAAACGTTTTCAAAAAGTCCCAATTTAGTATAGAAAAACAAAAATCAAGGTAGCACAGAGGTATTCCCCAGTTACTATCCAAGTACTTTTTAAATATTTCATGGCTTATTCATTACAGTGATAAAATCTTGTGAATATCCCAGTTATATCACATTCTAGAAATATAAAGGAAAGCTTTCTTCTCTCCCAACTTCCCTCTCACACTCAATATTCTGTGAATTTGATCCACGTGTCACTTGAGGTATGGTTTCTTATTGAGAAACTTAAAGGATCTTATCTAAGCACCTGGAGTCAGTACAGGGGAGACCTCACATCTCTGTCTCATTATTCCTTTAATTTGGGAAAGGTAACCTTTAAAAATCAGGTGTTCAATGCTAAAATAAGGTCTGTAGCCAAGTATAGGGCTACAGTCCCTAATGTGTCTCTTGTTGGTGGAGGAGGGCACCATAAGCTCTCTCTAAGCTGACATGTGAGGCTTGATATTTATGAAAATGGTGAGGTTTGGAACAGTGCCTGTTAGATTTTCAGGGTTGTCCTAGGGACAGTGTAACCTCATTTCAACATGACCAATGTAACATATCAAAATATTGAAAAAAAATTATTTTCTTCTAAAATTTCAGCTAGGTATTATTATGTATTTTGTGGTTAAACCAAATCATTGTCTTTTCAATTTCATATTCATCGTGTTTAGCATCCCTTAAGTAATTCTTCATCATGGGGGAGAATAGAACATCTTTTACCCGTCAATCTGACAATAAAGTTCATGGGACAGTCATTGGGAAATTTAATTATGGAAAATGGGCAATTGTGGCCAAAGAAAAATCTTGAGGCTACTGCAAACATTATTGGTTTTCATTTTTAGAAATGAAACATTTTTTTTTTTAGGTAAGAGATGGAAAGCAGAACCAAACTGAAAATTGGAATGATAATGGTAATTGAATAGACAGTCTCCTAAACTTTCCAAAAATTACTGATCTACCCTGATTTTTAACAATTTTATTTAAGTATACTTTTTCACTTTTTTTAACTTCTGGAGATCACTCTGTGCTTCTAAATATCATTTAAAAATAGGTTTTTCTAATTATAATTATGTTCTCACTCATATTACATATACCAGCGTATATGTAATATGCAAATAGCAGATATTTCAATGTGGTTTCTCATTCAACAATGGCTTATAATAAAGTTCCAGTAGATGCTGAATGTGGCTATACTACATTTCTAAAATATTTGTAAATGAAAATACAATTATGGAGAATTCCTTCTTTTATTCCACACAAATCAGTGATGTTTCACTGATACAGGTACTATTAAAAACTCAACTTATTTGACAATTTATCATTTAATGAATTTCTCATGGTGGAGCAGATTGACTAGCTGAACATATCCTACCTTCATAAAGATGTTTCTGAAAAAACAATATCACCAGACAATGCACACAAAAAATGGGTACTTCTTACAGACATACTAAGAGTTTAAAATACAGGGTGCAGGACCCTAGTGAAGTTGGTAGATCCGCTGGGAGAACGTTGTTGGAATTATTCTTGAAGTAGTCGGCAGTTTGGGTTACACTTGAATTTCAGGCTTAATGGGCAACAATAGTGTATTGTTGTCAAAACTCAAGGCAATTGTACATTGAACAGAATGTTTTTCATGTTGTTAGCACTGCTTCTTGAATGCACAGTATTTAATAAAAAATATTTCATAAGCCATTTGTTTACTCTTGAGTTTCAGTCAGCAATTTCGATAGTAGTCTCCAGATAGCTTGTACCTGATAAGTAATGGTCCCCGGCAAAGCTCGCCGAGAAGATCACAGCTATACTGCTGGAGAAAGTTATCTACACTCCCACTCTCTACTTGTTCACTTCTCATTCAAGTCCTCAGCCTGTTGCAGTTTCTAACTTTACCACTTATTAATTGTGTGTCCCTTGTGTCTCCAGTTTCTCATCTAGAAAAGAGGATAATGGAAGTATGCACATTATAATATGTTTGAATGAGAGTATGTATGTAGATATGTGTGTATATACTTTGTGAAAATCACATATGTATGTGTATATGCTAATAGAAACTTCCTAATGTATTATGCTATTGTATATAGTATTTTAACGTCTGTCTTTTATTACCTTGAGACCATGATCTTCTATGTCACCAAATGGCCTGTACGAAGAGAAAGGGCCCTTCTAGTCCTTGTGTTGCTTGAATTCTCAGCCACGTTGAACACGGTTGAGCACGTGAATTTTCGGAAACGCTTTCGCTCTTCTTATTTCCATCAAGTTTGCTCTACTCTCTCTTCCTCAGTTCTTTCTGAGTGCTTCTTTCTCGCTTATTCCTCAAATGTTAGGCTTCCTCAGGGTTCAGCCCTTGGCACTTTGCTCTTGTTGTTTTACCCATTTTCCTTGGCTAGTGCCATTTGGTTTTAGAATTTGAATTATTGTAAAATCTAAAAGCTGATTATGTCCACATTTCTATTACCTGCTTCAATTTTATACCAGACCTCTATATCCACCTGCCCGCTTGGCATCCTATATGCACCTCACATTCAACATGTGGAAACTGGCCTTGTCATCTTCCCTGTCCTATCCTCCCTTCCCTCATTAAATGGTGCCAGTATTTACCTAGTTGTTCATCAAATGAACATAAGGGTTATATTTGTTTGCTCTATTTCTCCTCCTGACTCACTCATATGTAATATCAAGTCCTCTATGGTCTTTATCTTAAGGAATCCCTTAATTTCATTTTATCCCAGCTGCCCCTTCTTTAATTTTCCTGTGGCCTGACCCTAAAGCAACATTTTAAATAGCTTCTCCACCTCTAGCCTTGACTTAATTACTCTATGTAAAATACCAAAAATGGTTCTGGAAAGTAAATATAATCATCTTTTTTCTCAGCTTCAGAAAATACAGTCTCTTTAAATATAGGCTGGTCTCTGTTTATCTCTCTAGTTTCCTCATCTGCGTGGAATCCATGCTTTCTACTCTGGCATTTTGCACATGCTGTTTCCTCTGACTAAAACATTTCCCTAATTTCCCTACTATTTGCTGGCTCAGTTGATAATGATACAGTAGGCCTTAGTTATTCTTTACTTTCTCTAGGATGCCTTCATAGGCATTCCTCCAAGACATTACTCTTGACATTTCCCATGATGCCTTTACTTTTACCATCATCACATATATTGTGGTGCCTTGCAAGTGTCCATTTACATCTCTTTCCCAGTTAGACTCCAGATTTCAACAGAGTAAAAAACATGTCTACATTTTTCAAGGTTACAACCCCAGCATCTAGATTAATGTTAATAATTGAGACTGTATTGGATAAAAATTTGTGAGTGCAAATATATTAGTCAATAAGTCTTTTCAAGCAAGAATAACTGAGAAATGGGTCAAAGCTCATGATTTGCTTTTTAAAAAAATTTAGAATGTTGTTAAAATATACAAATGAACTCAGAATACACAAGTTTCACACTATAAAGTTCACACAATGAGGAGTAATATTTTAAGGCATGAAACATGTGGTCTAGGGTGATGCCCATTTAATGACATCACAACTTAATTTGAGCCTGGCATAATTACTATCCCAAATATCTAGGCCTTGGGAAGCAACTCAAGTCTTGTCTGGTCACAGTTATACGTGTTATATTTTATTCAACCAATTTATTTTGGTAATTCAAAGGCTTCACATTTTTACAGTTTGAAAGGGAGATTTTTTTTCTCAGTTCTTTGGGCCTCTTTTCATATTAATTTTTACATCATTTAACCTATATTTTTTCTGCCTATGTTTTAAAATACCTGTTCATCCTTTCTTTTTCCTACTGCTCCACAGGGCAAAAACAAACTCCCAAATTCCATAATCTTTTATGTCCATTTAAAGCAAGAGTCCTCAGTAATACAGCTTTGAACAAGTGAGAGTATGATTCTATCAGATTGGTTTACCATATCAGTTCATTTTAGTCTCAGTACCCCCATTTCTAACCACAAATACAGTGAGTATCTTCACTCTAGTATTTTAAAATATACTTAATTTAGAGATCTCTCTACCTAGCTACTTGCTTAATCTTCCTCTTCTATCAAATCAACTTTTTTTTTTTTTTGGGGTGGGGACGGAGTCACACTGTCACCCAGGCTGGAGTGCAGTGGCATGATCCGCTACCTCTGCCTCCCAGGTTTAAGTGATCCTCCCACCTCACCCTCCTGAGTAGCTGTGATTACAGGCATGTGCCACCATGCCTGGCTAATTGTTTTGTATTTTTAGTAGAGATGGGGTTTCACCTTGTGGCCAGACTGGTTTCTAACTCCTTAACCCAGGTGATCCACCTGCCTCGGCCTCTCAGATTGCTAGGAATACAGGCATGAGCCACCGTGCCTGGCCCTATCAAATCAGCTTTTCAAAGGAGATGGATTTTAAACATGTTAAATATTTTGAAAAGACTTACTTAAAAAGAGTTACAAGGTAAATTGTTTCTTACATATATATATAAAATCATATATATATATGATTTTACCCTCAAAGTTTTCTATTGGCTCTCAAAAGTTTTTTTGGTCAGTTGTTCTGTTCAACATTTTAAATGGGAAGTATAGGATTTGTTCATTTCCACTGGACATATTTCATACCTGAAAAAGAGGTTTTAGGGCTGTAGACATAAAGCATATGTAGACATAAAGCATATGTATACAAAATCCCTGATTGCTTGGCAAATATATATATATTGGTGTGTGTGTGGGTATGTATATATATATGTGTATATATATATGTATATGTAGGCATTTTATATATGTATATATATGTATATGTGTGTGTGCATCTAAATGCATATACACAGAAATACACTCTGTATTTACTATATTCGTGTATACTGTATGATATGTAATACATGTATAATGAATATAACTGTATGTATATATACTATAAATACTATGTTTACATATGCATGTATACATTATATATGTAGTGTTATCCCAAATGGTTTACAAATACCTGATGAATTAATATTCTAAATTAAAACTTGTAGTTATCTTAATAAAATTGACAGTAAAAATGTCTAAAAAGGAATGTCAGTCATAATTTATATTATGCCTTAATGAAAACCAAGCTACTCTGATCAGTACAGCAAAGAAACAGAATTGTCAGCATAATATCTATTAAGATTTCCTTTAGATAAAGGAAAACACCTACAATGAAAATACATTAAATTGTAAGTCTCCATCTCTATCCTCTATCATGCTGCCCAAATGTGCTTCTTAAGATGCAATTTCTTAACATTTCTTGAAGATAACATAGATTTTTATAGCTCAATAGCTTTGTAAATGGCGATTTTGTTACATGTACTTATTCTAAGATTTTTTTTTTGAAGTTCTTTTGCTCTTTACATTTTTTGGCTCTCATAATTCTTTGCAGACATCTCTATCATTTATTTACCACATTGTATCACCTTCCTTCTTTACTTTTCTGTCTTTCATACTAGGACCAATGTACTGTTAAATTTTATAGGCAGACAACGTGGGAAAAAAATTCTGAGGTTGTGGAAAATATATATATATTCTGGCTATAAATTATGAAAAAATACATCAAAATTAGTAAATGTTAAAATACCTATAAAAATAATCTCAAGCAAATATAACTCAACTCAGATGTAGTTATGTGAATTATATTTCATTTGAGATGTGAGTACATTTTAATGTTTTATATGATATCAGGCAGATGTGAAAAACTCTGAGTGGCTAAATCCTGAGAATGTATCAAGTTTGCTCTATGGTCCTACTATACTTTGAGAGCAAGAATAGTGTTTGACTCATTTTTATAATTCTGAAGACCAGTGGTGGGCAACTGTACATGGTAAGTACTTAAACACTGGCAAAGAAATGCCTGGAAATTATAAACATTCTGCAAGTATCACATGGCTGAGTAATTGTTCATATTAAATGAATGTAGCCTGAGAAGCAGTATATAATTGTTGAGAGTGTGACATTGAAGTCCCACAAACCAAGGTTGGAGTTTTGGTTTTGTCACTTATTAAAAGGGCGATTTAGAGTCAGTCATGTATCTCTCTAAGACTAAATTCTCTCCTTTATCAAATGGAATAATAGTAGTTTTTACCTTTTAGGATTGTCATGAGGATTGAATGAGATAATATATGTTAAATGCTTAGAAGAGTTCATGGAATGAGGTAAGTTTTAATAAAAGTTGAGTTAATGTTATTATCACTTTAAGCTAGGTAAAAGGTAGCTTTAACAAAAATAGCTACATCTATAGTATTTAAATTTTCAAATAACTTTCATTCTTGTTAGCTAAATTTGAGGAGAGTAGAGATGAGAGGTCGTAATGAACAACTTTCTCCAAATTCTCAATTCTCACCAGCAACAGATTGTAAAACAAAAAATGCTGGAATAAGTCAGATTTTGAGGCTCTATGTAAAATTTAAAAAGTGATGGTGATAAAAGCTTTCTTATTCTCAAGATAACATGCATGAAAACAATTTGTGATTCAGGATAGCAATACGGGTATGTCTTTAAGCCAAGTAACTCTTTCTGACACATTGTCCTTGCTTTCTAAAGTAGGCCTCATCTCACTTTTAATGTGTGAAAGGAGAGATTATTCAACACAGTGGTAGACACATTTTTGTTCTCAAGAACACTGAGATATCATTAATCTTCTGGCATGCCTGCAAAGGCGGGTTATGTGAATGCTAGTCTTTTGCAAGGCTATAAATAAAGTTTAAAGAGAGAAAGAGACAGAAAGAAAAGATGTTTTCCTGAAGCTTCTATTGCCACAGTACGGACCACATTAAGGGTGCAATAAGTTACCAGTAATAACACTTAAAAAATCCTCTTTATGGGTTTTCAACATCTGTCTAGAAAAAATCCAGCCTAAAAATAGAATCTGGTCTTGTAATGCAGCTTTCTCAAATTGGGTTATCCTAAACATTCTCCGTATTGAATAGTCACATATGACAATTTAGGGCCAGGTTTGTGGCATATCAGTGCTTTATCATATATATCACATGCTTAGGATCCTATAAGATGCTGCCATACACATTCATATATTAGGGTACATGGGTATGCGTGCACGTGTGTGTGTGTGTGTGTGAATGGGAAAGCGTTAGTGAAAATAATTTTTGCTTCTTTGGCTTCTGAAATGCAAAGCAAAAATGACACAAGTTTTTCTCATTTTTTGTGTTAGGAGTTTCATTCTGTTTGATAATCTAAAAGACCTAAATTTCATAATTATCCATGTTCGAAAATACTCTTAGGAATAATGCTTGTACTGCTAAATGCTGTTAGAGCATTATGGATTATTATTGCATATAATATAGACTTAATTTTCCCATCAAATTGGAATAACTGGTAGCATTTTTTGGTTCTGGTAAAGGCCTCTCTCCTAGGGTTCTTCAGTGAGCAAAACTTCTGCTGAATTCATGAGAAAGTATAAAGCAATTAACACATCACAATTATTGTTTAGAGCTATTTTTATTCAAACCTATAGAGCTAAAAAACAAAAATAAATACATTTCTTAAAACATCAATTTCATTGTACTCTAATTATATCTTACCCTACACACTTGGAAGATTTTTTTTTTCATAATGTTTTGGAATTTGGAACTTCCAAACAGTTTGTATGTGACAAACTAAAGACACTGCAATTAGAATCTCTTTGCTATTCTGTTTTTAAGGAGTTTGTGTTGCTAATTAAGAGTCAACGTTTCTGGCAGTTTTTCAGTTTGAGCAAACCTTTAGATTCAAGACAATCTGCTGACGTGGCACTCCTGATCCCTTCATCACACTCATTACTGAACTTCAGGGGGGCTCCTGGGTCTTGTGGCTCTTTGCTTTGCCTTCTGAATTTGAGAGGCCTCATCTGGCGGCTTGTGATGAGACAGCCATTCCTCTACTGGTCTTTGCATGTGGCTCCACTCTCACACAGCTCACATATGGGGGCTCGTTACATTCTGTTACTGATTAGGATAGAACAGGCAGTTTAAATTCCACATCCAAGAAACATAGTAGAGTTTCCATGCCATGTATGTAAGAAGCTAAAACACAGCCTGATCTTCTCCTCAACACAGAAGGTAGAATCCTCAGAAGCCTAGAATCCTTTGGAGATCTAGACCTGACCATCAACAGGGACAGTGATGCTAATTAGATAATTTTAATAGAGTTTGAAAACCATTGAAAATGTGAATTTAGAGAGTACAATGTGGCCTTAATTTATAGAAGAAAACAAAAAAGAAAGGGAAGATAAATAGAATAGTAATGAATATTTATGAAGTTTTTATTATACATGGTTAAATACACAGTTACCTGCTCTGTTACTGAAAATATTTTCATGAAGTATATATTACTTTCCTATGGAACACTGAAGGAAACACACTATTGGGGCAGGGTAGGTAACTTGTTTGTGAGCTCAAAATTACTAGGTAGTAGAGACAGGATTTGAATTCAGGTTGGTCCGATTCTGAAGTTCATATCCTTAACCAGGATCAATAGGATTCACCCAGTATCAGATGGTGGTTGAAGCAAGATTTCATTTGCTGGGTTCCTCCCTTTGCCTTCAAGGGACCTTCTCCCCCCTTTTGGTGGTCTTTATTACCATCTACTGTCCCATTGTTCACAGACCTTATTTTACCTCATCCTTGTCCATTCTCAATAAAATGTGAACTGAAAATAACACTAGCTAACTGTACTTCTCTGACACATGACTATATTTTGGTAAAAATTAATACACAAAAATGTCTCTAAGATGAACAAAATATACTTCAGACAACACAACAATTTGAGAAAGTCGGAAGACGTAAGGGCTAAGAAACTGTTTTCCTAGAGAGGGACTTGAGGTCTGGGGAAACTCAGTGTTTTCTACTCAGATACCTTTACACAGATAAAATCAGTCTAAAATGAACCCCAAGAGCATATTTGTAGGCAAAAGAAGTCATGAACTAAATAGCTTAAGAGGGCTGGGCGCAGTGGCTCATCCCTGTAATCCCAGCACTTTGAGAGGCCAAGACAGGCAGATCACTTCAGGTCAGTTCAAGATCAGCCTATAAAATATGACAAAGCTTCTTCTCTTCTAAAAATACAAAAATTAACTAACTGCAGTGGCAGGCACCTGTAATCCCAGCTACTCTGGAAGCTGAGGCAGAAGAATGACTTGAACCCAGGAGGCGGACGTTGCAGTGAACCAAGATCGTGCCACTGCACACCAGCCTGAGCAACAGAGCAAGACTCTGTCTCGTAAACAAATAGCTTAAGGAGAGAAGTGTGGTCAGGGTGGGGAAGAATAAATCCTTTGCTTTGTGCCACTAGAGTATTTTCTGAGGTTCTGAATTAATTTTATAAAACCTTAGGTTTTCTTCCTTTATTTCCATGTTATTCTATTCCAGCGGAAAAACTCAGACTAGGTCACATGACCTCAGAACACTTGCATAGGAATGCATTTCTTCTCATTGCTCTCAGAGCTGCTTCCTGCTCAAGAGGCAGGGATCTGCTGGCCCGTGGTTAGATATCCACAAGCCTGCTTGAGATGACTTCTTCCCTGTTGGTGATGGCACACAGCTCTTTATTTTAAAGCTAATATTTACTGACAGAACTTAGGGAAACCTAATATAAACTTGCTAAGTTTTCAAGTGTATAGAGTAAAAACTATCAAGAAATACTAAAATAATCAGAAAAAATTGTTTATAATCTCACTAACATATCAATTGATACACTTTGCAGCCTTCTAATTTTTTTCTGTGAATGCTTAACATATAAACATATATATATATATTTGTTTTTGTTTTTGTTTTTTGAGACAAGAGTCCCACTTCATCAACCAGGCTAGAGTATAGTGATGCGATCTTGGTTCACTGACTATAACCTCTGTCTCCTGGGCTCAAGCTATTCTCCTGCCTCACCCTCTCAAGTAGCTGGGATTACAGGTGCCTGCTACCATGCCTGGCTACTTTTTATATTTTTAGAACAGATGGGGTTTCAATATGTTGGCCAGGCTGTTCTCGAGCTCCTGACCTCAAGTGATCTGCTTGCCTTGGCCTCTCAAAATGCTGGGATTACCAGCATAAGCCCCTGTGCCTGGCTGTTTAACATACTTTTAATCATAACTAGTATTTTTTTAGTTTTTCTTTCTTTCTCTTAATATTATGCCATAGTCATTTTCTAGGATACTAAGCATTTTTCATTAGTTAGGCTGAGGGTTTTTGTGGAGGGAAGGCTGGGGATAGCTCTTTCTTTAACCATCATTAATTAATTCTCATTTATAATTAATACATAAAGATTATACATATTTATGGGATTCAGTACATGTTTCAATGCATGTATACATTGTGTACTGATCAAATCAAGGTAGTTACCATAGCTATCACTTTTTTTTTTTTTTTTTTGAGATGGAGTTTCGCTCTTGTTACCCAGGCTGGAGTGCAATGGCGCGATCTTGGCTTATCGCAACCTCCGCCTCCGGTGAGGCAATTTCTCCTGAGAATTGCCTCAACCTCCTGAGTAGCTGGGATTACAGGCACGCGCCACCTTGTCCAGCTAATTTTTTGTATTTTTAGTAGAGACAAGGTTTCACCATGTTGACCAGGATGGTCTCGATCTCTTGACCTCCTGATCCACCTGCCTTGGCCTCCCAAAGTGCTGGGATTACAGGCATGAGCCACCACGCCTGGCCGCTATCACTTTTTAATGGCAGTGTCATGCTTTTTCAGTTACTACAGCTTTTTAGTACATTTTTAAGTTAGGTAGTGTGATGTCTCCAGCTTTGTACTTTTACCTCAGAATTGATTTGGTTATTCAGGGTTTTTTGCATTTACATATGAATTTTACGATTTTTAAAAATTTCTGTGAAAAATGCCATGGTGTTTTGATGAAGATTGCATTGAATCTATAGATCAATGAGATAATATGAACATTTTAACAATATTAATTCTTTGAATTCATGAATACAGAATATCTTTCCATTCATGTCCTCTTCAATTTCTTTCATCAAAATGTTACAGTTTTTATTGTAGGGATTTCTTACCTTCATGGCTAAGTTTATTCCTAAATATTTTATTTATTCTATAGCTATTGTAAATAGATGCTTTCTTGATTTCTTTTTCAGATTGTTCACTATTGGTGTATAGAAAAGCTGCTAATTTTTGGCCGGGCGCGGTGGCTCACGCCTGTAATCCCAGCACTTTGGGAGGCCGAGGCGGGTGGATCACGAGGTCAAGAGATCGAGACCATTCTGGTCAACATGGTGAAACCCCGTCTCTACTAAAAATACAAAAACAAATTAGCTGGGCATGGTGGCGCGTGCCTGTAATCCCAGTTGCTCTGGAGACTGAGGCAGGAGAATTGCCTGAACCCAGGAGGCGGAGGTTGCAGTGAGCCGAGATGGTGCCATTGCACTCCAGCCTGGGTAACAAGAGCGAAACTCCATCTCAAAAATAAAAAAGAAAAGCTGCTAATTTTTGTACGTTGACTTTGTATGCTGCAACTTTACTAAACTGTGTTGTTTTTAAATGGCAATGATGTTCTATCATACATCTAAATGCATGAATTACCTTTTTGTAGGCATTGCATAAATGACAGCATAGTCCAGATACAGATTTTAAATATTACTCAGATTATGTAGATGCTACATTGTAACTCCCAGTGGATGGTTAACATCATCACATTTTTAAATGTATCACAATCCTGTTATTTAATTATACTTAAAACTTGGATTCACCAAAACTAGTATTTAGAAAAAGAACAAATATAATTGACATGAGTCATCTAAGTAAGTAATTATTGAATTTAGATATATTTGAAGGTTGCTTAGATTTCTGTTCTACAATTTTGCTGAGAATTTATTTTCCACTAAAAAATGTCTTTGGGTTATTTGCAGCTGTTGTGGCCTGGCCTTGCCCCATTAGTGGTGATCTGTGGGAAGAGAAGGAGACAAATTGTGACACTGTCCCTTATCAAAGGACCACACAGTTGTTCGCCATGTTGACTCCATGATGGATAGTTATCTTGAGGTTTGATGGACGTAAGGCTAAAAGTTCAGAGAAAAAATAGTGCAGGATCCCAGTAGCTCCTTGCTATTGACACTTACTTGATAACATGGGTTTAATCAATCTTCTCTATTGTCTTTAGCTTCAATTTTGTTTTCTTTTCCAACTTCATTTTTCCTACCTCATCAGATTGACATGCCAAAAAGAAGCCTAAAGAGAAAAAAGACAGAAACTTCTGTTGTTGGAAATATACTGGCGACAGACACAGACCTATATACATATTCTCTGTACACAATATTCTCTGTGCATACCATGTGAAGAACATGTTGTTTTAAGTTTTAATCCAATGAGTGGTTAGAGAAAGAAAAATATATTTTTATGATCAAAAGTTGTATAATATTTACCTTGAAGAAAGATACTATTCTTAAAGTATTTTTTTTTTTTGCTTTTTTTAGTGACTGAAGAATTTTATTCATTGCAATGTTTATGGACATGATCTTTTAAATTTGAAGTTTAGCATACAGTCCATGAAGCCCATCTGACAAGGAATTAATAACCCAAATATATAAAATATATAAGGAATTCAGACAACTTTATAGAAAAAAAATCGAATAATCTGATAAAAAATAGGCAAAAGATTTGAATACATTCTGTTTGCTTTTGAGGAGCAGGAGATCATCAATTATTGATCATTCAATTTTACATGTTTCCTAAACATTTGCTTAAGTTTAATATCTAGTTTGTTAGATATTACATTGAAATAATTACTATAGTATCCAAATATGGTGAATTTTTATTTGGTTGCCAGAGACTAATAAATTCATTTAAAACCTACTGCTTCTGCCATGGCTGAATTCCTCAAACATAGAAGAATAGAAGAGGAAAGTCCCTGTGTTTTTCATGAACGTTTTGCTTGCTTTAATTTTTATTTTTATTTTAAGTTCTAGGGTACATGTGCAGGATGTGCAGGTTTGTTACATAGGTAAATGCGTGCCATGGTGGTCTGCTGCACCTATCAACCTGCCACCTAGGTATTAAGCTCAGCATGTATTAGCTATTTTTCCTAATGCTCTTACTTCTCCCACTCCACCCCCTGACAGGCCCCACAGTATGTGTTGTTCTCCTCCTGTGCCCATGTGTTCACATTGTTCAGTGGTACTTTTCATGAAATATTATTACCCCACTCAGTACAATGGGAGAAATAATATAGCTTCTAGTTTTTTTTTTTTTTTTTTTTAGTATTTGAGAACATATTTTCATCAGCTTTGTTGAGCTATAACAAACAAACTAAAATTCACCAATTTTGAGTTTTAACAAATGTATACAGTCATATTTGTTGAGTTTTAGCAAATGTATACAGTCATAGTACCAGTACTAGAATCACAATGTGAAACATCTCCATTACCACCCCAGACTTTCATTGTGCCTATTCGTAGTCTCTACCCTGCCTACATCTCCTGGCTGCTGGTATGTACTGAAGAATATGGATGACTGTACACATTGACATATTGTCAATTTACAAATGCTGTGCTAATCTTCTGTGTATTATTGCTATTGTGTTGCCCATATGAGTACTTAAAAAGGTTTTAGAAGTAAGACTCATGGCTATGTATTAATTTGTTATTTTTTTGCAGCGTTCATTTAGTAAATCTTCTAGGATACTATTTCTAATAGTAGGTTAGAAATATACTGTCAGCCCTCTCAGAAAAGGAAAGTCAGCAGTTTCGTGCCATGCACAGCATAACATAAAGCTTGAGATACTGCCTGGTCTCATGTCCAGCTCACATCTCTTTTTCAAGCATCGAGGTGTTAATTAATAATTAGATTGGCTTAGTCATCTAGTACTTTTTCTTAGTCATCTAAGAATAGTTTCATTGCTGAGCTTTTGAAACAAAAAGTTGGTTGACTCTATGCCTAAGTTAACCACTTTGTTATATTTTTTAAGAAGTTGAAAGACACAAAGAACTAATGAAATACACTTTCTAAATGTAGAAGAGAAAAGAAAGGCAATTTAATTTACTCTTCTTCTGGTTTGGCAAATGATTAAAAAGAAAGAAACAGTAAGTGTGTAAAAATTGCTGTATGTACCCTTGGCTGACAGTTTTTTTCCATTATAGGTAAAGAGATTTTAAGGGTAAGAACATTGCTCATTGTGTACAAATACAAAGCATTCTTATGGTAGGGCATTATCAATATACATACACTGTGTAGATAATTTTAGCCATAATGGATATAGCATTTCAGTTATTAGACTGAGAGGTTTTTTCCAACTAAAAATAGGTGAGTATAAATGAAGCCAGAATACATGTGTGTGCCCAAGAAATTGGAAATGAATGAGAATCTGCTATAAACACTATGTTGTGCTCATATCTTAAAGTATGATTATACCATTTAGTTACTTGTAGTCATTTGTGTCTGGCTGTTTTAAAGATGTTTTCTAAGAAAATATGAAAATATTAATATATCAATATTAAAATATTAATAAGGCATTGATATTTTGCCGATGTGTTAAGGTTTATCATATTGCAGTAGAGACAGTTATTTATAGTGTAGATTTCAAAACAAATTTATAATACATCACTTGCAAAACAAATTATTTAATTAAAGATGGGGACCAGCTATAGAGTGAAAGCGATGATTTTTGAAAACTTTTTTTTAACTTCCATGCATTTTTATTTCACTTCTACCTGTTTACCTCTTTCTATTTATAAGGCACATCCTCCAAATAATCCCTAGAGATTTACATTCTTTCTTTGGCAAGCACAAATAGAAAATGTCAGCTAAACAAGAGTGAGAACCGATGTTACCTTTCTGGAGTTATTTCGAAAAGGAGTGAAATTTAATTTGCATTATTCTTTGTGTACATATTCCGAAAGAGCTTACTCCCTCACCTCAAATCTCTAAACTCAGGATTTCCTAGTGATTTGAGACTTATAAGAAGCTCAAAGTGTTTGAGAACTCCAGAGAAAGCCTACTCCTATTATTTTCTCATTAAAATACAGGAGCCCCAAGGGATACAGTTATATACAGATAAATTTTGGATAAATATCTGAACTTCTGGGCATATTTGAACCCACATTATGAATCATGCACAGTTCTGTCAACTCTAGTTAGAACCCAAAGTATAATATTTAGCTTCTCATTCATATGCCTTTTTTCCAGAGTTTCTTTGTCTTTGCTTTAAGCATACCCAAGCTCAGTAGCACACACTGTAATCAGGCTCAGTGTTGTAAAGAATGAAAAATATTGAAAGGTGAACGTAACTGCTAATATTTCATGCAACACTTGCCCTTTGTAATAGCACTTGGCCACCCAGATCAGCAGCATGGGTGTGAGCTACATCTGTTGTTCCGTCGCAGTGTCTTTCCTAGACCGAGGGGTTGTGCCTGTGGTTTATTGCTGCCACATGGTTGGCATTGTTATTTCATAACCTAAAGCCCCTTCTTATTTCCTGCTTTGCCCCTGAAACCTTCACTCCTGCATGTTTTCTTTCCTCTTACCCTGACTCTCTAACAGCTGAACTACATAAATGCCAAACAGCGACATGAATTCCTAAACAGAAGCTGCCACAAAACAACGCTGCTCCAACCAAGAAACACACATGTAGAGGCACATGACTGACAGGGCTCAAAAGGCAGGTTTTAGTAAATGACAAGTGTGAAGTTCGCATTGTTACTGTAGCTGATGGTAGCTTGTATTTACACAAAAAAAGTCATTCACATTTCAGAACAATTCAGCGTAACTGGCAGCTTGGGAAAGAAAAGACTTAAAATCTCTTAAAGATGAGGAAGACAGGAGGAGTACAGAATCCAAAGCATTCTCTCACTTTGGAATTATGTTGGCATCTTTTGATTTGGTTTTAAAACTGGGATATTGGAGAAGCAGCAGGAAAACTGAAATTATAAATTATTTTTGTAGGAACAAGAGAGAACAGGAGAATGAAAAGAAAGAGCTGTTCATCTTTTGTTTTTTTCATAGCATAATTTCATTCGGTGTTAATTAAAGTCTAAAAAAATTACATTATCTTTTTATATATACTCGTCACTACTATAGGAATACCTATGGTATCTAGCAATACAGATAGGAAATATCATGGGATGCCAATTTATTGTATGCGATCAGTGTTATGATAATTGCTAATAAAATGTCATGAAATAAATCATGAACATTAGTTTTCATCAGTTAAAACAATGTTATAAGGTGTTATCTTAAGACGAAACATAACATTATTCCATAAATGTCCTATCATTCAAAGGTACAGGTTTTAAAAATATATATTTCTTTCTATTAGTGGATTGGGTGGTCTACTGACCAGTAGTGGAAGAAAATACAGAAGCCTGAATATAAATGTGCTAAATAAGGACAAAGTCATCATCAAAGGTAAAAATTATGTTCAGTCGGATAAAGTGCAGGGACTGGAAGGAGAACTTTGAAGAGTGCCATCCTAAAACCAGTGGCTTCAGTCACTGGAAAGAGTAATACATCTTGGACTTGGTTCAGAAGGGTATAAAGAAAAGAAAGGTCCATGTGGTGACCTTCATTCTGATCAGAGCTAGGATGGTTATGAAGACGTGATCCATCAGCATTCACTAGGAGAGTGTTTATGAAATAACCAGTGAGATTTTTATTTCTTGTTATGCAGCTGTAAATCAGCATCGAAAGAATCTTTGTTTCAGTCCAAGTCTCTAGAAAATAACAGCTTTGCCATGTAGTGGATACAATGCTTTTAATATAGCATCTGGCTTTGAATTTTTTTTAACCAAAGAAGGTCATAACATTTCATTAATACTGTCTGTTGCTTTTATGACAGTGGTTCATGATTTGTCAAAGGCTAGGCTGAGTCTAGCTGTAATTGGAAGAGTATCTCCTTTGCTTAAGTAATGAAAATATTATGATAATATGAAACAATCAATGAAAAAAATTCAGAAGTAAAAAACATTCTGTAGACTTTAAAATCCTTCTATTCAAATAGTAAAAAACTTAAACTGAAAGGAATCTCAGAAAGTACCAAATCCAAACTTTTCATTTTATAGTTGAGAAAATGAGCTCAAAGAGGGTGGATAAATACTTATACTAGTATGACCAACTGGTTGGTTATTTATAAAATTTCTTTCTTCTTCCACCTTGGTAGTTAGGTATGACCTTGTGACAAGGTTCTGCTCAATAAAAGGTGGGCAAATGTGATATGCTCTACCTCCAGATGGGGCACATTAGAAACTCTGCTTGGTAGTCCAGGCTCTTTACTAGTCTGTTGAACTGAGTGAAAGACCCACAGGCCCTATGATGTGGAAAAGCTTCAAGAGAAGGAAGCCTAAACCCTTGAATCATTGCAGAGAGCATACCTATCTTACAGCCATATGGGACTGTTATATGAGTAAGCATTGATCTTATTTCTTAGGTTATTGAACTTTTGAAGCATATCTATTATATTAGTGTTACTGAAATAAAAGCATGTACTTCACAGAATAAACTTTCCTCTCCTTTCTTTTTTTGTCAAAGAAATGAAATCAGAGATTCATAAGTCACTGTTGCAACACCAGGAGAAGGAATACTTCTGCCAACAGCCCAATCATTAACCTGGTCCTTGGAATGGTGAATTGCATTCCTCCTTCTTGTCTGTTACCTCCTCATCTCTCAGGTGTTCCTTCCTTTGTAATCTCACTCCGAGGACTCTGTTCTGGACTTTAACATTTGAATTCCATTGTAGCAAGAGCCTCTTAACTGGTCTCTGAGACCTCGTATGCTTCTCTTTTATTCCATTCCATATGCTAACATAAGAATAATCTTGCTCAGAAAACCTCTAATGGCTTCTATTTAAAGCAGAGGTAAATAATGAGAGATCCTGGGATGTCTGTGGCCTCTCAACATGTTTTGCTTGGGGGATGAGATGTGCTTATACTTTATTGAATTTGTTGCCAGTATTTAAAAATTGAGATAGTAAAAATCCTAGATTTCTGTATTCTTTTGACAAATAAATGATCTGGCATCATTGGGTCACGATTCTTTCAAGAAAGCCATCAGCTGGAGCAAAGCATACGCTCTACAGTTTGCTCTGATTCCCACCTGTATTATTCAGGTTTTTCAGAGAAACAGAACCAATAAGATACATGTATGTATCACATGCAGGAGAAGAGTGAGAGTGAAAACAAAAAGGTTTGGGGGATGGGGAGGTTATTATAAGGAATTAACCTATGTGCTGTGGAGGCTGACAAATTTCAAGACCTGAAGTCAGCAAACTGGAGACCCAGGAAAGTTAGCAGGCAAGAATGACAATTATTAATAATGAATGAAATATAAATATGAATGAAAGTTCAAAGAGTACTAATTAACCTATAGCAATCAAGGTAATGAGTGAATTTAGGACAAACATAATCTGTTTACCATATTAATTTCATTGGATTAATATTTGTTTCCCTCTTACCATATACCAAGTACTATGCTAAGTGCTTTCTGTATATTATCTCATTTAATATTAAAGCAATTCTTCAAAGGAGTCACTAGGAGTATCCCCATTCTGCTGGGAAAACAGGTTTAGAGAGGTTAGGTTTTGTCTATGGCCCCAAAGCTAGGACATGAGTGAGTTGGAATCCAAACTCAGGCAGACTGGCTTCAGAGCCCAAGATCACTTGAACATGATACTAGACTGTCTTCCCAGATTTATGTGTGTTTTATAAATATGGCAGAAGATGATAAGTCAAAATTTCAGTGATGGCAATAAATACAGCAAAGAGAGTAAACTGTTGCAAAGTGAATAGTCAATGTTGTTGTTAAATGAGTGGAACTGAGTAAAACTCAGGAAATTATACAATACCAAAATAATGTCATTAACAGGAAATATTAAAAATTACAGCACATAATCATCAGCACAGGGGTTGGGAGAGAATAGGAGAAAAGATAGCTGAGACTCGGAGAAAATTCATGATTATAGCAAAGAAGCTGTTCCTGTCTTAGGTAATTATGTATTATGGGTACAATTTCTGTGGCACTGGTTCCAAAGATTCCCTAATCACTTCTATAGATTAAAAAGCCACACACATTGAGGCATAATATCATGCTATGAAATATTACAGGAATATTTGGCACACTGTAGGTACTCCAAAAAAAATTTGAGAAGGAAGGAAGGTAAGCAGGCTGGCTGTGACCTCATAGGAAAATGAAAATAGTAGCATCCGGATTTTTTTTCCAGAATAACTTTCTCAATTATAACAGTTTGATAAAAGTTTTGGTTTAAAATTGTAAGGGTCCTACAACTGACAGTCTAAACATTAAAGAATTTATATGTTGACTGCTTGATATTTTATAGTATCTGGCTGGCTGGATGTGACTGATATTTTGGTCTCTCACAAATGTTTTATTTTACTCATCTAGCTCCAGAATTGGTATTTGACCTGATGTGGACACATGTGAGAGGGAATGTTACTATGTTACCTGGCAGATGAGAACTCAAAATTGTAGAGAGTTAAATAATATTTTAAAAGGACACGTTTTTCTCCATACGGTATATCACGAATGTTGTCTTTCCTTAGTCCTTCCCCAGGAGGGGACTGTCTCTAGCTAATTACTGTGTCTTTTCAAAGCCAGTCTTGGCAAATTTCTCTACCCTTTAGCATTTATCCCACAAGATTATTCACTTAAGAAATCAAAGAATTAAATATAATAGTCTTATGTTTTCTGAGTAATATAGTGTAGCACAATTAGATAAGCTGCAGTGAGACTCTCAGTGATACGGTCACAGAGTTTGTGCTACATGGAAATTTAGCCTCTGAGCAGTAAGATACAAGGTCTTGGCTAGTTTTAGTGGCTAAAGCTGCATCTCAACCTTGCTACATAGTGTGGAATCCAACAAAAGTGCTCAGTCTAAAAGCATATTATACTTTATATTATTGAATACCATCAGGGTAAAAACTCAAGCTGCCCATTTATTATATATGCGTGTATAATATCTATGTCTATACCTGCATATACATATACATACACGTATATATATGTATATATAGATTATTATGAAAATTTGTTTTCTTTCCAACTGGTTTAGAAAATAGAAAAATGTAGACTTGGATTTCTATAAACAAACTAGGATGAGAACAGGTGGGCATTTGTTTCTTGGCATTCTCTGTATAAGAGACTGGATACATAGTAATAGCCTTACTTAATAATAGCTCTTTCAATATGCTGAATGATTTCAATTAATTAATTCTCTCTCTCTCTCTCTTCCAATCAGTAGTTCTGAAAGTGTGGTCTGTAGATCCTTAGGGGGGTCCTTTTGACTTTTTTCAGGAAGACTGCAATGTCAGTGCTATTTTCATGGTAATAGTAAGATGTTATTGCCTTTTTCACAGTGTTGACATTTACAAGGATGCTGCCAAAGTAATGATTGGGAAAACTGCTGAAATCTTAGCAGAAAGACAGTGACACCAAACTGTAATAGTAGATACTGCCACACACTTACAAGAAACATAAATCAGCTTTTCTAAATACTGCCCTTGATAAAGCAGTATAAATTATTAATTTAATTATATCTTTATCCTTGAGTACATACCTTTTTAATATTCTGTGTGACAAAATGGAAAGTATGTGTAAAGCATTCTCATTGCATCCTGAAATACCGTGTCTGTCTTGAGGAAATGTAGTTGTGTGATTATCTGAATTGCAAGTTAATGGAACACTATGTTTCTTGAAATATGACTGACAAATGCACTATGGTTAGTTAAGACTTGAAAATTTGACAAGTATTTTCTTATAAATAAATTTCATGTAAATATCAAGTTCCAGCATCACTTGTTCAAAGGACTTGCCTTTCCCCCATTGGATTGCTTTGGTGCGTTGATTGAAAAATCAATTATCTGTATAAAATTGTTTCCAATTTGGATTCTATTCTGTTCTATCAATCTATTTGTATATCTTTATATCGGTACTAGTCTGTTTTATTACTGTAACTTTATAGTAGATATTGGATTCAAGTGGTGTTTAAGACCTCCAATTTTTAAAATATTTTTCAAGTTGTTATAGCCGTTTGTAGTCATTTGCATTTTCATGTAAGTATTAAAATCAGCTTGTAAACTCATGTAAAAAACCTAATAGGGTTATGATGGAGACAGAGTTAAATTTATAAGTTAATTTTAAAGGAATCACAAATATTAAATCTTCTAATCCACAGGCATGTTAATGGCCTTCTACTTATTTATGTCATCTGTAACTTCTCTAAGCAACATTTTTTAGTTTTCAGTATGGTCTTATATATCTTTGATGAAATTAATTTCTAAGTATTTTATGCTAATATAAACAGAAAAATTTTAATACTAAATTTCCAGTTATTTGCTCCTAGTAGGTAGAAATAAAATTGGGTTTTATACATTGGCTATTAATATGAGACTTGCTAAATTCACTCGTTAGTTCCAGTAGTTATTCTTCTTTTCCTGTTGATTCTTTAGGATTGGCTGTGTAAATATGCATGCAGTCTGGGAATAGAAATAGTTTTACTACTTCTTTTTTTTTTTTTTAACCTTGGGTTTTCCTCCCCTTTTTAGCGTATTACACAGGCTAAGACCTCTGGTCCACTATTGAATAGTACTTGTGAACTTGGACATCCTGGCCTTATTCTCCACCTTATGTTTCACCATTAAGGATGTTGTCAGCTGTAACTTTTCAATATATGCCATTTATCATATTAAGTCATTATTTTTAAACATAAATTAATTTTGACCCAAAATGTTATTGCTTGTTGATTACTTAAATTGATCCTAAATATATTTGGATATTTCAAAAAAAAATCAAATTCATGCCCAAACAATGACTTGACATTAAATATTTTTTTAAAATAGTTCATTTAGGATTGGTAACAAGGCATGTCTTTGAAGAGGGGACATAGAGGATTAAGGGATAGAAATGAAAAGGGACATAAATTTCATTGTGTATCCTTTTATATGTTTTGAAAATGTCATTATATTTATTTACTACCTATTCAAATAACATAGCCATATGTAATATATTCAAATTTCCATTTAATGTTACTTACACACTAGCTGTAAGAGTAATTTAAACATACAGGTTAAAACATTGGGAACCAATTTGGCCTTATATTGTGAGGCTTAACATTTATCTTGTCACCCAGTATTCAATTTCTAGATGTGCTTGAATTTTCATAGTAAAGCGTCATAAAAGCAAAAATGGTGAAAAAACTTGAAAGACCATTAGTGGAATAATAGATAAGAATTTATAATATAGTCATTTAATGGGATATTACACAGCAGCAAGCATTAATTTGATCTACAGCACAGACAAATCTTAAGAATGTGATCTTGAGTAAAATAAACAAGTGTCCAAAAATGCAGACGTATGATGCCTGTTTATAATGTTCAAACCTAAGTGAAAGCAAACAATGTATGTACATGTGTGATAAAGCAGGCAGATAGGTATCACCCAGTTCAGAATAAGAGTGATCTCTGAGGAAAGGGTAAGTAGGGGCTGGAAAGGAGAATGTGTGTCACCATAGATGTAGAGAAACAAGTTGGTGCATTTTCAGAAGCCTCACTGGTTTTTCATAATCGTCAGTGTACTGAAGCTCAGACACCTTTGTAGGTTTGCTTAAGATATTTAATATCTTTGTTTCTTCATTGTATTTGTCTTCAAAAAGTTATTAAAAAGATGTCTACGAATCTTTAAAAAATAGTAATTCTCAAGATGAATGTATGTATGTGTACATGGGTACACACATATTCATGCATACAAGTCATCTGGTTTCCCCCCCACCCCTTCATAGACAAAATGTTGATGTAAAGCTGATGAAATCTGCATATGACACAAAGCTGGGAGAGATAGCTTATATTTTAGGTGACAAGCAAACACAAACACCCAAAAGAATCCTATGCACAGTGCTGATAAAGTGGATGCAATCAGGCATATAAAATGCAGAGAACTGTTGAATTGTGACTATGTGGGACTCCCACACTTAACTATAATTAAAAGTTAAAATTAATTATGTTGGTCAAATATGCTATCAAGTCTATATCTTTTTTATTTCTGAGCCTTGATTCTTTAGTTCAGCTGGTAACTGCTAAATATTTAAAACAAACATTTTTGTATTGCATTTTGTAGCACTGGAGGTGGATTGGATTAAAATAGAGATCTTTTTAAAAACACCAGTTTCTTTTCCTTAAAAATACTCAGCCTGCATGAGTAACTACAGTAAACATCTAGTATTCCTGGTGCATATCTATGTTTTCTGAACAAAGAAAAGACAACTTGTGAGAAAGGTAAAGAGAAAAGTGTCTCAGTGGTGCATTCGATTGAAACGCAGGAAAGAGAAACAAGAAAAACTAGGGCACTGATAGAGACCACAGCACAAATTTGCCTTCTGTGCAATGATGGGGGTAATCAGTTTGCCAGAATTACCAGCAATGTGAAAAAGAGCCATGCTGCCTCCTAACAGTTTCCTGCAGGTCTTTTCATGTTGCAGGTCATGTAATCTATGACTGAGCTTACATACAACTTTGAACTTTGTTTTCCTGAATGGATCAAAGCATTGAAATCCTGACAGAGAGATAACAAATAATATGGTTCCAAGTTCATCTTATGTATTAGCAACCATTCAAAGAAAGCTTGAGCACCAAGTAAGGCTTCTCTCCCCTGAGTGATTTGATGGTCTCTTTAGAAATTGTGACTGTGGCTGAAATATCGTAATGCCCAGTGTACACAGAAACATATCTAATTATATCCCAGAAACATATAGAATAACTTAGACTGACTTAATGGAGACCTATAGAATAATTTGATGGCTCTGCTTTACTGAAAAACTTAATCGAATTTCACAACTAATCCCATGGATAATTTATTAATTTTTTAATAATATTCAACAGATTAGTTGAATATTTTGAATCTCCTGTTCATAATTTTAATTTTAAGCCAGCTGTTTCTCCAGAGAACAGATCAACAAGCTGAAGAAGGCAAGCTCATGTTTAATGGTATACCTACCAGAGTTCAGAGAAGGCAAGCTCATGTTTAGTGGTATACCTACCAGAGTTCAGAGAAGGCAAGCTCATGTTTAGTGGTATACCTACCAGAGTTCAGAGAAGGCAAGCTCATGTTTAATGGTATACCTACCAGAGTTCAGAGAAGGCAAGCTCATGTTTAGTGGTATACCTACCAGAGTTCAGAGAAGGCAAGCTCATGTTTAATGGTATACCTACCAGAGTTCAGAGAAGGCAAGCTCATGTTTAGTGGTATACCTACCAGAGTTCAGAGAAGGCAAGCTCATGTTTAATGGTATACCTACCAGAGTTCAGAGAAGGCAAGCTCATGTTTAATGGTATACCTACCAGAGTTCAGAGCGTATGATTTACAGAAAGCATTTGCACTTTTCCCTTTAACAATTTAATTTTTCAGCTATTCTATAAATTAATAAAACCAGAAAAGTAGTATCAGTAAAATAACACCACTAGAAATACAGTTCCCCCCAACAAACTTTGCATATCAAAACCAAAATTGTTCTTTTAGTAAAAAGAACATTAAATAACATAAGATGTGGTACATATATTGTCCTTTTTCAAATGGTAGAATTTTCATTCATTTACTCTTATAGCACTAAGAGTCTGAGGTAGCAAAACATTTACGGTGACATTTAAGATTCATATTAACAATATCTATAAAGATTATTCTCCATATGCTTTATGTTCATTTTATATATCACATGCATAATTATATGACAATTTATAATGGTGCAGTTCTGTAAAGTGATTTTTCAGTCCTGTAGCTTTTCAGTCAAGTTAGCCTCTAATTTGTAGAGTCCCTCTCCCTCCTGTATCCATGGCTTCTGCACAAAACACCATTTCTCATTAAAGGTTCCCATTCCCTTTGGCAGTCAGGATAAAAATCTCTAATCAAGCTTGAGGAAAAAGCCAGAGTTCAAAGATGTCATTGGGTCCCAAGGCTGGTCTTGTGTGGCTTGCTAAAGGTTCTCAGGCTTAATATTCCATCTGTGAAGAGAACTGTCAGGGTCAAATACTCCAATCAGCAGTCAAATAAAGCACAGTAAATGAGCAAAAAAGGGGACTGAGAGTTATATAAAAGCGAATATAAAGCTTCAATACTTGTTTCAGTCTATAATTTTAGCGACTGCGCCCCATCAGTACATCAGGTTATGCTAACCTTAGAAACCCATTTGCTTTTGGAAGCATTGAGTTTTTACACCTAGTGACCTCTTCTTTTCATAACCTATCATTCTTCATTCTCCACGCCTCTTCCTTATCTTCCCCCTTCCTGCTTTCTCTTCTAAGTAGTACAAAGTTTATGAATGTATATATAGGGTAAAATGATGTTACTGGACGTGTTCTTATAGGACTAATGCTTTAAGACACTTTCTTTCTGAAAATTAATATCATTTCTGAGACTGTAAAAAGACAAACTCTTTTCTAAGACCTCAAGAGAACAATAAAAAACAAGCTTGTATTTTGATTTGGGACAAAATTCTACAAAGATGTATATTGCAGATGTCAAATACAATATTTTGCTCCTGATAAGTATGTAGGACTCCCAGGAGCCTGTCTTGTAGGAGGAAAGAATAACAGGCTTAAGTCCCATGATGCAAATGTGAGAAAAGAATTTTGCCCATAATTTTAGCTTAACATTTGGAGAAGGAAGTTTCAATTTAATCTTAGAAAGTGGATTCTGTCTGTTCTCCTTTCACAAAACAGCAGTACCATTATGAATTACATTTGACTTCATAATGTCCACAATGAAATTTGTTGCCTTTGATATGTGCAAATAAAAACAAAAGAGATACTTTGCATTTTAGCACATTTGAATCTTTCACTCCTGAGGGACAGTTAATGCCCTTTTACAAATAAAGTGTGGCCACAATTCCTGGGTGTATAATATATTCTGACGCTCACCATCAACACATTCTTTGTTGGAATGGTCTTAACCACATGAATTTGCCAGATTATAAAATATTAAGGCTATCTTTGTTTGCATGTTTCTTAAAAAAGGAATATCAATCTACTTCAAAAAATGGCCCAGAATTTATTCATCCCGGAATGACACCAAGAGGCATTTGACCCTTGCTGTCAGGGTTCCTGATGTCAGAATCTTCAGTGAAAGTATTCCTTTGTAAATCAGCAGTCCATGTATTACCCATACTATCTGGATGAGTCAAATGGCTTGTTTATGACATGCTTAATGTTTTGTGAATCCTGCCTCCTGATTCACTTCAAGTACTTTATAATTATATTCCTTGAAAACAGATGCTTTTAATATTCAGCTTGAGTGTTTTATACGCTATACCAATATTTTATTTGTGGTATTTTCTGATGCTCACAGCCAAAATCTGCTAGTGAACTTCTCAGAAGATCATTTTATTATGCAAGAACCTGGGGCAGTTCAGCTTCTGAAGATTTTCCTCCAAAGTGAGATATCTAAGCTCTATTGCTCTATGGCAGAGGACCAGTTCCCAGCATTTTATTTCTTTGAATAAAAATTATGATAAGATTTTGTCAGATACTGACAAGCAATTTCAGAAAATGATAATGTGGCTCTTGTCCTGGTTTCCCCTTCCTTCTGTTGGGCTTAAGAGTTTTCCTCAAGCCTTCTCAGGGAGAAGGCTCAATTAAAACCACTCATTCTTGTGCCACTAAAATCTGCACAATGATTTGAAAAAGCACCCCTAATTTGAAGCTGTTAATACAACTGTAATTTTATTTCTTGAACATTGCCTCTTGTAGGGTGCTGCCAATCTATGAAAACAAACCAGTAATAGCACCATTTGAAAACCACCCAGGGTCAATTGTCCTCTTTTCTTTTTTCTAAATAACCTATTAAAAGACTCCTAGCAGCTATAACAATAACTAAAGAACTGGCAGTGCCTATTAGGCCTGGGTAGCAGTAGTGGTAACACAGCACCAGTCCCAGAAATACTCCAAACCAATAGTCTAGCAATTTTTCATGCCCACAGTACTAAAGCTTAGAAACAGGTTGGCTGTTTGTAGATGAAGAAGTGAAAGGTTTTTGTATGTATGATTTTTTCAGGATGCAAAATTTTAAAGATTTTTAAATTTTAAGTTTTAAAGCAAAGTTGCTACTACCATGAAGTTTTAATATTTGATTTCTGGAATATTTCTGGCCTTGACATATAGGACATACTGTGTGAATGTGTGCTGAAATTGAACTTAAAGAGCGAGCTGCACAAAGCTTGGAGACACATTGGCAAGGCACACATACATTGGTATACTCATTTGTGAATGACCACAATTTGTAGGTACTGTTGGTTTGAAAACAGTAATGCTGCCAGTAAATAAAACAACTATTTTTTTTCTCTCCTTTCTGGACCACTGTCTCTATCTACTGACTTGGCTGTTTATATTGCTTAGGTGTCATGCTTTATGCTCTGATTACATTTGGTAGTGTGCTTTTCATTGGTTATTAATGTGAATCTCTGATGTATGTTAGAAATTTCTTTAGGAAAGGAACAATGTCATGTATTTCTCAGGTACTGTTTAATATTTGATACATTATAAGGCATATAGTAGTTACTAAATAAATACTTAATAAATAAGTTAATTAATTCCATATTTCTAAGGTTTTACATATTAATGGTTCTGCACAAGATTTTGCAATTTAGCTATTCTTGGTACATAATCTAATATTACCATCTCCCTTTTTAGTGCATTATTACAGAAAAATGTATTGTCTAGAATAGTTGGACTATGCATTATTCTGTTTAATCAAGTATTCCAATAAAGATTTATTCTGAGTATCATTAATGGGTTAATTTCAAGAAATTTTTCTACTATAATATGTATTTTAATGCTAAACTTAAATTAAACAAAGTTAAACCTTAATGATTCAATAGGTACCTCTTCGGTCTACATTAATCAAACCAGTAAAAGTAAGAAATATCTGCTGATAGAAATTTCTGGTTTGTCAAATGTTGGATAGGTAAACTTCTAATTATGTGAATTGATTAAAAATGCTATAAGTCATTTGGAAGAGAAAACATCCAGAGGAATATGGCTTGTATATTTGTGTTTATGGATGAATCTATTCTGTAAAGTATTCTTAAAACCCAAAATGTTAAAATGACACTCATCTTTAATATTGTTTGAGAGCAATTAAGTAGCTAAAATTAAGAAGTTGCCTTGTTCCATCATGGACAGTAAACCTTTTTGTTTGTTCATTTCTCCGTATATCTCCCTTTATTTTGCACGCCATATATTTCACCCATAATCTCTGCTTCATGCTTCAGAAGAAAAGGTGAGGGGTGGAAACATGTTATTATCTAGTAACTTAGTTTCCAGGGTCAGACAGTAATCCTTCTCTTCTCAAGCCTCAGAAGAGCTTCCATGTAAATGTATGTATTCCCATTGAGCTTGCTCCCCTCTAAAATAGCTGCTCACCCTCTTCAAAAGGAGCTATACCTGCATCCCCTAAACATTCTCTCTCCCATCCACATTCAAAGTGTTGTTAGTCTCCTAACTGACAAGGGAGAATCAAACTGAGTTGAGAAGTTGTCCAACAGGACTACAAATTATCTTCAATACCTTTTTCTGACCATCCACCTCACTCCTAAGGGAACCCTTTATGAATGAAATTATCCCAGGAATTACTATCTCTGAAAGTGGAAATAACAGAAGGAGTATTACAATGCAGACATACACAGTTATTATTTGTAACACTGGCAGGCTAAGTCAAGGTTTTTTTTCTTTAAAGCATAGAGAGAGATGGATGTGTAATCTCATTCTGTCAAGAATGCTGAAGATTTTCATACATCACTGTGTTTCAAAATAAATTACGTGCATAGTAGTGCTACATTAAACCAACATCCAGCACTGAAATGTTTCTTCACCGTTACGATGCTTTTTTATCTCTTGAAATAAGAAACACATTTAACTTGGTTTCTGTGATCATCTTGAAAATAATGCTCTCTTGTTTTGGCATAAAATAGAAACATATATTTTTAATCAAGAAGTATGCTTTTCATTGAGAAAGGGGGAGAGCTAGCACCTCATGCTAACTTTAAAGTGGTTTTATAGAGTTGTGGAGGGTGGACATGGCCCACTTCATCTGTTGGTTAACAAGCTCACTGCTGACATCAGGGCTGGCTTCAGAGGAATATTACTGAGTGAGGCTTCACTCACTTCTGTCAAGTCTTCTCTCCCACCTCAGGATGAAAAAAGAGAAATGTCATTTCTTTTCAGCTTGGATGCCATGTTCAGACTTTTCCCACAAGCTTTATTTTAGACTTTTACCTCCTGCACTGCTAATGGGAAATTGCCAGTAGTGTTGACTCTCTCTCCTACCCCATCAAATTTTCTTTTTTAGCTAAATATGTACAAAAAGTTTTATTGAAACATGCCAAGTCACAGCTCGGTATTCCCTGATACTACACAAAATGAGTTGCAATAAAAATAGTACTGAAAATCTGAAATTACTGAATGCACCCATTTCTGTAGTTAAATACTGTGAAAGACAGAAGGGAATTTACAATACGCTTCAAAGGGGGGGAAAATCACCTCCTCTCAGTCTAATAAAACTTAGTAGCTCGGGGTCACTTCCTAATAGGTGCCATTTCCTCTATTTTAATAAAGGTATTTTAGCACCTGAATTCTATGCCAGATACCATTGTCATTTTTTCCAGTGACTGGCTCAACTAAATGCTAGTGGGGGCCAGACACTCTTCAAACACTGCTGCTTAATGCCAAATACAACTAACATGCATATGGAAGAAGCCAGGGAAAGCAGTAACCTCCCTAATTATAGCCAAAGGCTCAGAAGTCCAGAGACCATTCAGGAACCTCTAGCTTCTGAGGTGGACAGGGGTCAGGAAGCTCCTCCACCACGGATCCCTGAATTGGCAGCTATCCTTCCCCACCCCATCAACACACAGTCATTTTTTGCCTGCCAAATCCTTGTCCAACCCCAATTCAAATCTATTTATACTCGCCTTTCCTATTTCTGGGCTCAGATGTTAGCCCATACGGTGTGTTGACCGGCACTAAATGTTACTGTGCGAGACCAGCCTTTGCCAGCTTCCTTGGTTGCTGACAGCAGGGAGACAAAAGTTCTGAATATTCGGAGGGACCTTAATCTTCTTAGCATAATCCTAGCCTCAAAGTGGTGGTAAGGTTCAACTTAAAAGCACCAGGCTCCTGAAATGGAAGAATTTAAGAGGGTAAGAGGTGATGCCAGCTGGACGCCTTTGGCCACGGTGATGGATGTCCAGTAGTGGTTCTTAAACTGCGGTGGATGCAAAAATCACCTGGGGGATGTGTCAGTGGTGCAGGGGCACTGGGTCTGCCTACAGATTCAGTGGGACTGAGACGGGCCTAGGAATTTGTTTTGAGTAAGCACCATGGGTGATTGTGATGCAGGTGGTCTGAGGCTCCCACTTTGAGAAACAATCCCAGGTCTACACTCCTCTCCCCCAAAATGCTGGGCCCTGTTTCAAGAGTAAAGGGATTAGCCACCCAATTTAAACACCTTAGTGATGGAGTGCTGCTTTAATTCACATTTATTTAAAGCTTTGGAACACTGAACTTTGTTGTAGAAGCTTTACTTAAAATTCTGAGGTAGAATAACCTTCTTTTCTGAGTTCAATTTTAACAAGGAAGGCTATTTGAAGACTGCGGTCCTCGGTTTGTGAGGTCTGAGCATAAAAAGAAAATAAACCCCTACAAGTTGGACCTTCTTATGTAAAACTAGACCTCATTCTTTTTAAAAGGTGTGACCTTGGATCATTAAAATTTTTCTGAAGAGAAGAAATCTGGGATAGATAGCTTTCCTGATAAAATGTGCAGTCGAAATTGTAAGCAGCTTACGTGGTGCTCTATCCTTTACGCTGTTTAAGGGAGCACTTAAATGAAAAGAAATGTTTTAAACTTAACTCAGCTGAATTCTATGTAGAACAGAATAAGCAATCCCCAGGGTGCACAGCTTTTGATGTGTTCTTTTGCTTCACTATTTATGGACAACTTAAGAAAACAGTGCCACCTTCCATTTTGAGGGGAGTGGAGTAGGTGGGCGATTCTGTGCTGTGCAACCATAGAACAAAAGACCTAGCACATTTAAATAAAAGTAAAATAAGCAAGTATTATTCATACGACAGTGCCAAAAAGAATGAGCTCTTTGTTCCAGTCATCAGAGTTTGTGGGTTTGGGTTTTCAGGGTAGGAAAGCACACAAGTAAACACTTTTTTTTTTTTTTTAAAAAGGAGGTGGTAAATGGGTAAATGAAGGGAAAATATTTGAGGGTATGAGCAGGGCAAATAGTAATGAGACTTCTTAAAAATCTTGTATTTGCATTAACAGTGAAACCTAATAATTGCTTTAGGAACTTTTGTGAGTATGAAAGACTAAGTAGGATTAAGTGAAATTGTTTCTTTCAGAGAAAATAAGCATTGATACTAGTGAAGGTATAAACTCACATGATGTGAATGATCTTTTGTGGATATATGTAAAATATCAGATAGCTCTTAAGCAATTGGACATTACAGGAAAAGGCTTTTTAAGACAAACAATACTCAAGTATCTGCCAATCCATAGCTCTTTAGAGTATAGTTCCCTCCTCTTGTTCTTTAAATACTCACTGGATTTACAAAACAATGGATGGTACCAATATATCAGTACATATATTTCCCTGTGTGATGAAATTTGGTTAAAAACCAAGGTATATCTGGGCAAACAGAACTGTTAGATCAAAAAAAAAAAGTTAGATAAAGCAACAGCACATTAGCAATATAAATAATGAATCTTTTTTAGTATAATAATAGTGACTGAAAAGTTTCTTTATTAACAGAAATGCCACCCTCTTCCCACCCCAGGGTGTTGAAAGACATGAAAATAAACGACCCCTAAATTTCATAGTACTTTGTAAGAAATATTTTTGGATGATAAACTATTAAAAATGATAAGAGCTTTTTATACTTGATTATAATAAAATCAAATTCATTTCCTTCATGCAATATTAGTCTATATTTCTAAAGGCAATATAAACATAATTGCTAATAGAGTTTGTCCACCAATTTACAGTTTTCAATATAGATTTCAATAAGATTTCTGTTTTGATAGGGAATTTCTGAAGTCAACAGTTCTTAGTCATTGCAGTGATGTTGTATGTAGCACCTGGCATGCAGTATGCTCACAGGAATGAGCCCATTCTGCAACTTACTCTATCAGAACTCTGCTATGGGCTATCACAGACATATAAAATATTTAAAGACACCTATTTCCCCCTCCATTT
Organism: Callithrix jacchus; assembly: GCF_049354715.1. Classification (NCBI taxonomy): domain Eukaryota; kingdom Metazoa; phylum Chordata; class Mammalia; order Primates; family Cebidae; genus Callithrix; species Callithrix jacchus. The sequence continues at coordinate 121,720,232 of NC_133503.1, read as the reverse complement.
AGTGTGTATTATGAAATAGTTGGATACTCTACTAAAAGCATATCTCTCTGCCTTCATAAAGAGTTCTGGAAAGAAAGCAAAAGACATTTAAAGCATCAAAGAGGCTGATGAATAGGGATGCCAGGATATTCAAATACATTTAGAGACAGTATTGTCAAGCTTGTTTTCTGAGCCATGATACTAAAGATAGTAGGAGCCAGCAAAGAAAAGAACTCTGTAGAAATGCAAATCTCTTCAATGTTGAATCTATTAATCCATCGCACACTTTCTTCTGAATCATACTTACTCAGATGTACAGGCAACAAAAAGTATTTAGAATATTTGCATAATTTCAAATACCCAGTTCATAAATTATTTATTGGTTGTGGTCAAATGAATGTTAGCTATTTCATAATTATCTTTTGTGCAAAAGGTTGCATGGTTTACAAAAATATTTCAATGGCAATTGAGTATCTGTAGCTTGCCTAAACAGTGCAAAAAATAAATGGTACTTAATTATGTAGCACTGATGTACATTTTTCTCATGTTCAAAAACTCTGAGAAAAATTACACTTAATTCGTACATGTATTTTAAATGAACATCAGATATTTACAGTAAAAAAACCATAAACTACATTTTAGGATTAGGCCAAAGCATTAACAAATAACATGACAATATGTGATATAAGTCAAATAATCAGGTAACTCCATGTTCTAGGACTTAGGGTCATAAATTCATAAATCCATAGAACAAGAAGTGGCTTCAGGAATTAATGGCTCGACATCTCATTTTGAAAGCTTAGAAAATCATGACACATGGACTTTTATTACCTTACCCATGATTCAAGTGCCAGGATTGTAACTTTGGCTCTTAATCTAAATCATTTTTTCCTGCACCACGTGGGCTCTAAGATTTTTAAAAATCACATTCCTTTTCATTATAATGATTAAAATCTTAGGACATTCTTGAAGCCAAAATGACCACATCGAATTTGCTAGATAAAACGCAAAGACCATTATGCTAAAGTGAAGGGGTAGGTGGCACAGCTTAAAGAAAGGATCTGTAAATGCAGGTTGTATCTATACAGGTCCGGTTCAGAGAAAGACAACAATTCAAAATCAAAATCAAAATGAGTCCTTTGAAGGATATAATTTATATTATGCAACTAGTGGGCAGGTGCTTTCTTTATACATTTTACTTAAAGATAAGATATATTTCATGCTGAGAAAAGGAGAGATGGCAAGCTCTTACTTATGCAGCAAGCTTTAAAAATGCATTCAGCACCATGCTAGGTATTTGTATTAGTGGGCTAGAGCTGCCATAACAAAATACTACAGGCTGGGTGGCTTAAGTGACCAAATTTATTTTCACACAGTCTGGAGTTAGGAAGTACGAGGTCAAGGTATCAGAAAATTTGGCTTCTGATGAGGTCTGTTCTTGGCTTGCAGATAGCTGCCTTCTCACTGTGTCCTTACATGACCTTTTCCTCTTTTCTGCTAGAGACTAGAAATCTCTAGTATTTTTTCCTCTTCTTATAAGGATAGTGGTCCTATTGGATTAGGAACCCATTATTATGATTTCATTTAACCTTAATTATCTCTTAAATGCCCTGTCTCAAAATATAGGCACATGGAGGTGAAGGCTTCAGCATATGCTTTTGATGGAGGGGAACACGATTTAATTCATAAGAATATGGAATATAAAGATGCAGATGTCATGTATCTGAATGGCATAGTTTGATTATCAAGGTTTATATTTTCCCCTTCTTGAGAAAAAAAAATAACCACAAACATTTTGGTAACATACAACAATAAACATTTACTTCTGTCTAATGTGTCTATAGGTGAGTAGGGACAGGTGTGTTTTACACATTTGATTTTAAAGAAGGATCACGAATAGAATTAGGTAAGTGAGGTACCTAGGACACAGAATTTAAGAAGGAACTCATCTCAGAGATGTGAAAGTACAGTGATGACATTTGCAAGACTCTGAGCAGGTGCCTCCTTAAATTTTGTGCCCCATGCATCTCACTTGTCTCACCCTAGTCCTGGCCCTGTTCTGGAGCCCAAACTTCAGAAGCAATAGCCACTTGGAAAATGTTCTTCTCAGAGTGGAAGTCAGAAGCTGCTGAAGGGTTGAATTGAAATCCACAATGCCCTTTCAAGTCTAAAGCTAAAACTAGCCTTGTCACATCTACTTACACTAAATTGGTCAAAACAAGATCATGCTCGGTATGGGAATACAAAGACAGGACAGAAGACTAGGCCCAAGATTGATGAGGTGGAGAAGCATAGTTCTCCCGTGGAGATGGTGCTTTCATTATCCAGTGGTGTATAACAAACCACCCCAAAGCATAGGGACTGTAAGTAATGTTGATTTATTACTGCTTAGAATCTTGTGCTGACTAAAATCATCTGGGCAGTGTTTTTGCTCCATGTGGTGTAGCTGCAATCATGTTTATGCCTGCTTTCAGCTAGAAACTCACTAGAACCAGAGCATCTAAGATGGCCTCTCGTTCTTCAGGACCTCTCACCACATGATCATCATAATTCAGTAATTTAGCATGAGCTTTTTCCAGTCAAGCAACTGACTTTCAACTTATCTTCCAGGAAGGTAAGTCCCAAAGTGTAAGGGCTTATCAGATTTCTGCTTGCATCACACTTGGTGACATCCCTTTGGCAAATAAGTCACATGCCTAATATGAGTCAATATGGTAGAGGACTACATAAGAGCATGAATAAATAGAGTTGTAGTTCATTTGGGAACACCAATATGATGGTAAACCACAGATTGCCCTTTTGTCCCTAATGATTTACATCTATTCTACTTGAAAAATATACTCCCTTTTGAGATTCCCAAATATAATCGCATTTTCTTCCAACATAAGCTTGAACTTTTAGTATGTTTGTGATGCTATAGCAAAATACCTGAGACTGAGTAATTTATAAAGAAATGTATTTACTCACAGTTCTGGAGGTGGTAAGTTCAAAATCAAAGCTCCAGCAGGTTCGTGTCTGTTGAAGATGTCAGACTCTGGTTCCAAGATGATGCCTTGAGCATTGTGTCCTCACATGGCAGAAGAGACAGAAGGGACAGCAGGACAAAAAGAGCCTGAGTTAGTTCCCTCTAGCCTTTTGGAAGGAACTAATTCTTCATGAGGGCAGAGCCCTTATGATTAATCACCCCTAAAGACCCCACCTTTTAATACCATCAAATGGGGATTAGGTTTCAACATAAATTTTGAAGTGAACACAAACGTTGGAACCATCAAAAATTTCTGAATTTTACTGGTTAAATCAGGTGCTGGTATAATGAGATGTCTCAGATGTGATGTATTATGCGTAACTTCTTAGATGTTCTTCCTCAGGCATGACTTCTTGGGTAGAAAGTGTTTGAAAACTAAAAAGAGGTTATTTGCTCCACACATACTTGATGCACAGTGGGACAGGATAAGGACAGTAGAGGTTCTCATTTAAAAAGAGGCAGAATTGAAGGCACATGATAGTATTGTCCATGACAATACATTTAACCAATTCTACTAGGTCAATGTCTTCAATTCCCCTTGCTCTGGGACTTTTCCTTGATTAAAATTCAATTATGCATTTTTGGCATGGTTCTCCTACCCATTACTTGTGGCTGCACACTCTTGACTCCTAGCTTCACCCTCTCAGCTCTTGGCTTTGCTTTCTGACTTATCTCTCCTTTTCCATGAGGAATGGCATATATTTGCAGCTGAAAAAAATGTCCAGCCTGTTTCCTGCCTGCACAAAGCTGGGGGCCTAGATACATCTTTTAATTTTGAACTATTTCTATCCAAAACTGATTCAATGCCTTTGAATAACTTCTGGGTTTTCTATATATCAAACCATAATTTACTCAATTAGGTTAAAGCTGCACTCATACATCTCTTCAAGACAAGCTCATCTCTACTTGATACTGTCTGCTGTGGAACAACACCCTGAGAATTCTAAGATGCCATATAGGTCTTTAAATCATTTCCTTAAATCTTTTGAGGTTTCAGCAAAGGATATTATGCCTTCATCTTTCATTTGATCTTGATCCCAAAGTCATGTTTTTTGGTGGCACTCTGGATTTTATCTTTGCCCTGAAATAGTTTCTTACTTGAGACTTTTTTTTTTTGCTACCTGGAGTGGCTGAAAATAAGAAAGATTTTCATTTTCTTCACCCTTGGAGTTTTAGGTTGGAAATATCCTCTCTAAATTGTGCTTGGTAATTGACCAATTCTATCTTTACTTCAACTATCTTCTGCAATACCTTATCAGAAGAGGCTAAAGGAATCAATTGACATATTCATCATTCTACCTGGAAATATCCACAAGTTTCTTAAGCATATTTTCTATCTTCAAAGTTATCACAGGCAACTCATTTATCCTTCCACTAACAAGAGGTTCCTCTTTCTGCAAGCTTCATCCACACTTTCTTAACTGATGTTCAAGCCTCTACCAATCAATCTCTTTGCCACCTTCAGGCCTCTACTCATTTTCTGTTCCCAAGGTCAATGCCACATGTTGTAGTTTTTGTTATATAGAATCCCATTTCTGGCACCAGTTTCTGTATCAGTTAGACATTGTGGCAGAAGAACTGTCCAAACCTATAGCTTAAAGAACAGTGTTTTATTATTTCTCATGCTTTTTTGTAGTTCTTTTGCTTCATATGATATGACTCGGGTCACTCAAGCATCTGCTTTCAGATGAGAACTCAGCTAGCGTCAGAAAGTCTAAGATGGCTTCTCTTCCTTTTGGGTTTCTTACTAAGTATGTAGCCTGAGTTTATTTATTGTATGATGTCTGTATAGCGGCTGCTTTTCATGGGGGAGAGTTCTGAGAGGATACATGCCAATGTACACATGTTTACCAAGATTTTGTTTGTATTACCGGCAGTATTGAACATCTGGAGGCCTGATTTATTGGAGATTACAAGTGTAACAGTGTAATATAGGTGTGGAGAGGTAAGTGAGTGAATATCTGCCAATAAATAATCCCATTTACCACAATTTGTGAATTGTTTGGATATTTATTTATTTAAACATGGAGTATTGGGTCTATTAACCAGGCTGGAGTGCAATGGTGCGATCCCGGCTCATTGCAAACTCCTCCTCCTGGGTTCAAGTGATTCTTTGGCCTCAGCCTCCTGAGTAGCTGGGATTACATATGCACCACCATGCCCAGCTAATTTTTGTATTTTCAGTAGAGACTGGGTTTCACTATTGGTCAGGCTGGTCTCAAACTCCCGACCTTGTAATCCGCCCACCTTGGCCTCCCAAAGGGCTGGGATTACAGGAATGAGCCACCGTGCTTGGCTCTGTTGGATTTTTTTAAAGTTTTTTATGCCATGTTCATTTTGATCATTTTACTGCATGTTACGGGGAATCGGTCTACATTATCGAAGAAGACCAAATTTTTATAATAATAAACCACCATTCTGTGCTCAGAGGCAGGAAGTCTTAGCTAATTCTTTCCTCTCCTTTCTTACATTAATGCAGTCAAGGCTGTCATCTCTTAGTTGCTTTGTGAGGCAAAGGAAAATAAACGTGATGAAATGCCAGTCACTAATTTATACTCAAGCAAAATATTTTGTTGAGAGAGAACTTAAAAATTTAACCACAACAAAACTTGGAAAAGAGTGTTTGTCTTGAAAAATAACTTAATTTTCGCAACGGGCATTTTTTGGTACCCTTATTACATCCCCTCGGCCACTTATGCTTGTGGCCACAGTTGCATTTCATGGTTGGTTTCTTGTAAGCTCAGACATAACTCCTCTCAGGATGGCGGTTTCCTATCTCAAGCACTTGGTTGGCGTCTTTCACCTTATATCCTCTGGGCTTTCTCAGCTATGCTGGCATTTCACCTATGGCCTGAAATGAAGTATGAGTTATTTAAAAATGGGAAATACATCGCCCTGTGCACAAACTTTAAACAATGAAAAATAAGAACTGCCAACTCCTCTTCTTCAGGTGGACAATGTTAGAAGGCATTCGGTATGCTTCTTAGAGGTCTGAGCAGAATTGAGCCCTTACAGAAGTAAGGTCATTAATAAGCTCTTATATTTGCACTCTGTTGCCCTGCCTCTCCCCACTCTGTTCCTGCTTACTGAGATGACTTCCAAACCAAGCCACATGCTCTTAGTCTGAGGCTCTGCTTTCAGTGGAACAAAATTAAAATATTTTCCACAAATACATAAAAGGACCAATAATTGGGTGATTTTTAATCAATTTAAATTGAATTTTTAAATATTTAAAGCAAACCTGTCCTCAATTCTGTTGCGATCATTTTCACGATCATCATAACTGTTATCATCATCTTCATCACTCATGGAAAAGTAAATAAAATGTATGCAAAAATATTTAAAGGTCATATGTAAAGAGTTTCATATCAGACTTGGAGGCTTAGCAAATGGGCATTTATTTTGGGGAATGCAGAAAATAGAAGACCTGCATGGGACATGAGATTGAAGCTTGTGTCTGGCTTTGACTGGAAGAGATTTTAAAAAGGGAAACATTGCTTACATAGAAAACATTTGCCCAATTAATTGCTATATCTACTGATGATGTATATTTATCTCTGATGTGTATTTGTCTGTTTGATCTACTGATGATCCTAGTATTGTAGGAAAAAAATAGGGCAATTCAAAAAGGATATTTAGATACAATCATTATCTAAAGCTCTTAATCACAATAAATGCATTAAAAAACTTGGACTCCAAGGAGTGTGATGGTAAAATACATGTTATAGAACCGTCTCCCTTTATGTTATAGCCAATTTTTTTTTCACCTAATTCTCACTCAGATGTTCCCAGATACATGTCAAAATTTGGGCCTCTTTACAGTCTTTCTTTCTCCTGATATGATATTAAGGCTAAAGCAGCCCTGAAGTTGATATTATCTCAATTGTGGTCTAGTATTAGTTCAGGAAATGTGATCATATAATTAATGTATTGCTATAAACTAACAAAGCTTCATTGTAATCTGCTTTTAGTGTCATCATAGTTTTAAAACATATTAATGAAAGGTACTGTGGTATAAATGGTTAATTTTGACCAAAGGAATTCAAAATAAGCTTCTGTTCTCTAGTGGGAGATGGTATGAATTCCCGAGATTTTTGTTAATACGTTAAATACTACATTTCTTTTGAACTTCCCCAGCGCCTTCTTATGGTAAATAGCTACTTGAACAGAGTTATAGTTGCTATTCTGGTTAAAGTATGAGTCATATCAAAATCTAATCAAGTAAGTGAAAGGTAAAAATGTCATCACACTTCTAAAATTTGCTGTCAATATTTCACACCTGTATGGAAAGCAGATAGATGTCTAAGCAGCAGCTTGATGACATTCCAAACTGCAACCTCTAATTAACTCACCTTTTGAATTATTAGCGAGACTCCACTGAGACCCATGCAGCCTACTGGCAGGGAGCCTGACAACAAAATGCATGTTTAAAATACCAAGGAGCGGGGAGAAGCGCCATATTCTTTGGCACAAATATTATCATCCACCTGTGCAGAGAGAATGTGCTTTTCCACTTTGCTTGTTATAGATGATTTACTAGTTACATGCTCTTGGCATACTATAATCACTCAGCCTAAGGGATAATAGTAAAACTATGGTTGATATACTCAATATGGTAGGAAAAGTTAATTAGATTAGATAAAAATATTTTAATGATACTTAAGTGCTCCTAATATTCAGAGTCTGATACAATCTGTGAAATTTGTATGGAAGAGTCTATAGAGCATACAGTTTTTATTATGAGACTACATAACTGATTTGGACACATCCGAAACTTGGAACGGAGAAAATCCATGTCATGTAACAATTTGATAATGCAAGTATTTGAGGATTTAGTTTATCTCTTTATAAATGAATAAGGAGACTTCACTATAAATACAGTGAGAGAAAGTGGTGGTCATTAAAGTTTTATGAGGCTGATTATTTTAAACAGCTTAGAATGATAAAATCAATTACTTGAGGTTATGAACATCATGTAAGTCATTTTGTAATTGTTTTTCTTCAAAAGTGACTGGAACTATTTTTTATTTTTCTATCATTAGTTATTCTTTTATTATTATATTAAAGGAAATCTAAGAGCATCTATTGCATTAAGAAAATATTTATTATTATAAATATTCCTTCCTTCCTTCCCCAATTCCTTCCTTCCTCTCTCCCTCCCTCCCTTTATTCCTTCCTCCATTGGTCCTCTCCTCCTTTCTTCTCATCCTTCCCTCTTTTCCTCCCTCCCTTCCTTGATTGTATTATCTATATAGCAATGATGGCTATTATTATTATTATTTCTTTTTCTTAAAATTTTCAATTATAATTTATTTTTATGTCAATAGTTTTTGGGGAACAAGTGATTTTTGATTACATGACAAGATATATGGTGTTGACTTCTGAGATTTTAGTGTACTGGTTACCCAAGTAGTGTACATGGTACCCTATATGTAGTTTGTATCCCTCACCCTCCCTGATCCTCTCCCTTTTGAGTATTCAAAGTCCATTTTACCACTCTCTAGCCTTTGCATACCCATAGCTTAACTCCCACTTATAAGTGAGAGCATGAAGTATTTTGATTTCCATTGTTGAATGACTTCCCCTAGAATAACGGCTTCCAGTTCTACCTTAGGTGTTGCAAAAGCATTTTTTGTTATGACTGAGTAGTATTCCATGGTGTATATATACCACATTTTTTAATCCACTCCTTGGTCAGTGGGCACTTAGGTTGGTTCTATATCTTTGCATTTGTGAATTGTGCTGCAATAAACATAAAATGTGCATGAGTCTTTTTCACATAATGACGTCTTTCCTTTTGGTAGATACCCAGTAGTGGGATTGCTGAATCAAATGTTGAATCAAATCGATCTCCTTTTTTTTTTTAATGAATCTCCATACAGTTTTCCATAGAGGTTGTACTAATTTACATTCCCACCAGCAGCATGTAAGTGTTCACTTTTCACTGTATCCATACCAACATCTATTGTTTTTTAACTTTTTAATAATGGCCATTCTTTCAAGAGCATCTCCTTGAGGATTAATAGGCTGTTGAGCATTTTTTTCATATGCGTATTGGCCATTTATATATCTTCCTTTGATAAATGTCTACTCACGTCCTTTGCCCACTTTTTGATGGGATTATTTGTTCTTTTCCTGTTGATTTGCTTGGGTTCCTTGTAGATTTGGGATATTAGCCCTTTGTTGGATGCATAGTTTGCAAATATTTTTCGGCCATTCTGTGAGTTGTCTATTTACTCTGCTGAATCTTTCCTTTTCTGTGCAGAAGCCTTTTTATCTAATTAAGTCCCAATTGTTTATTTTTGTTTTCATTGCATTTGCTTTTGGGGTTTTAGTCATGAGTTCTTTGCCTAGGCCAATGTCTAGAAGAGCTTTTCTAAGAAACCTTCTAGCATTTTTATGTTTTCCTATCTTAGATTTAAGCCTTTGCACTATCCTGAGTTGATTTTTGTATAAGGTGAGAGATAGGAATCCAGTTTCATTCTTCTACAGGTAGCTATTCAGTTTTCTCAGCATCATTTACAAAACTGAGTGTTCTTTCCCCAATTTCTGTTTTTGTATGTTTTGTTATAGAGCAGTTGCTTGTAAATATTTGACTTCATTTCTGGGTTCTCTCTCCTCTTCCATTGGTCTTTGTGCCTACATTTATACCAGAAATATGCTGCTTCGGTAACTATAGGCTTGTAGTATAATTTGAAGTCCAGTAGTGTGATGCCTCCAGATTTGTTCTTTTTACTTAGGATTGCTTTGGCTATTCAGGATCTTTTTTGGCTTCATGCAAATTTGGGTTTCATTTTCTTCTAATTCTGTGAAACATGTGGTGGGTATTTTGATAGGAATTTCATGGAACATGTAGATTGCTTTGCACTGTATGGTCATTTCACAATATTGAGTCTTCTAATCCATGAGTATGGGATGTGTTTTCATTTGTGTCATTTATGATTTCTTTAAGTGGTGTTTTTAGTTCTCTTATAGAGATTTTTCACTTCTTGGTTAAATATATTCCTAAGTATTTTATTTTTATTTTTTGCAGCTATTGTAATAGGGATTTGTATGTCTTGCCTCTGGGAAAAAGAAAAGAAAATTCCTTTTTGGTTATATACTGAAGGACAAAAATTGCTGAATTTGAGGGAAAGGGACAGAAAATATATAAAAATATAAGCTGTGAGAGATAAATTAGAAATTTTCCTTTACCCACATATGATTTTAGAATTACAATCTGAGAGGTTTTGTTGTTGTTATTGTTTTTGTTTTTCTAGTTCAATCACAACATTATTTAAAGACTTCTATCCTCTGTTCTGGGACTCTCTCTTAAGGGAAGCTTTCTCCTTATTTATCAAACCTAGATATATAGTTTAAATTCATTGTTTTAGAGTGAGGCTGCCTGGCTTGCTTACTTCTTGAATCTCTTTAAAATCTGCTACATTATATACTCTTCATGGTCCCAAAACATTTCATGTAGTCTATATTTCACTATTTCTTTCTCCAGAACACTAACAAGTATCTACCATTTCACACTGAAAAGATTTTCACAAATTTAAAAAAAGTCTAGTATGAGCATGATCAATTAAAGAACATGATTTAGCTAATGATGTTTAAGAACATGACATCTACTTTTATGGGTAAAATAACATTATGCTGCTATTAGGTCTTTCTATATTAATCTGGAATTTAAAAGTATTAGACATCATTGAGATTTCTTCCTTTTTATAAGAGGATTGACTGACTTTTCCCAAAAAGCCATATTCAGTTCTAAGTCTTAGGCCTTTAAATGGCATTTTACCCATGTTATGGTTTCTAAACCAAAGAATTTCTCTTTTCTGCTAACCTCTTGAGGTCACAGTGGTGGTTTGAAGTCTAAGCAGCAATTCTGTTCAAAGAGTAACTCACAGCAGGGTGTGTGCAATAAGGGTATTCGTGATTCCAGTATTCACATATATTCTACTTTACTTTTTAGAAAGTTTGGTTCTGAGGCTACTACAAAGGCAACACTCTTAAAACACGTCACTTTCTATACCTCCCTGTACTGAAAGCCTTATATAATGACTTTGGAGATGTATGACTCAAATTTTCATTGCTCCAATATTATTTTAGAATACTCAGTGCACTGAGTCCTTGATCCCTCATGTGCCCTTTGCTCTACAGTGCCTTCCATTAACCCTTGAGAAGGGGTTCATTCATTGGAAGGAGCTGGAAGATGAGATACTATTCAAACCAAGGACCATCCCTTCAACATGGACATTTTTCTGAATAGTGGGTATAATATAATAGGAGTTGTATTTTGTAGAGTGGACTTAAGAGCATGAACTCTGATTCCTGACTTCCTGGATTTGAATCTTATCTCTGCCACTTACTAGTTGCTTGAATTTAGGCAAATTTCTTAAAATCTTTGTATATCAATTTCTTCATTTATACTAGCATCATAAGAGTGATATGAGATTTAAGAGTCAATGCATATAATGACCAATGTCTAACACATCACAGTGCTGTATATGTATAACGCTTATCATTAGTAGCATTGTTCTCATCAGAATATGTATCTCCCTTTCTTAGTATTTCCCAGAGATTCAGTGACACATTTATTGCCATATCTGATGAAGTTCCCAAAATGCTATGACTAGGCTGTATGCAAATGAAAAGGGAGAGGAAGAATTATTTTGTTAAGATTGCTTCTACTGCTGATGTACCTACCAGGTCAGCAAATACTGACATAAAGTATAAATTTTTAAAATTTAAGAAGTTCAACCAAAATTTTTTTATTTTAGCAAACACATACTGTGTTCACTGTGTACAAGAAGAATACTGCTTATTGCAGGGGAGGCAGATCAGGATGACTCAGATAGGAACAGTTGTTAGTGAACTTACAGAAAAGTAGGAGGGCTTAATATATAAAAGCAACAACATGAAGAGGAAACTATGAATGGCTTCAGAAATAATTCATTTTTTTTCTGTAGATTTGGAAAGGAGAGAGTGAGAAGGGGACATGTTTGAAGTGTGGGGTTTCTTGGAGGAAATGGCATTTAAGCTAGTCCATGAAGGCTGAATACGAGTTCTACATATGGAGAAAAAGAATTCTGGTCACGAGGAAGACTACCAGAACAGTGGCAGGAAATGTGAACTATGTACTTAGAACATCAGCTTAGTTTGCTGGAGCCAAGAATTTCTGATTAGAAATAACCTTTAAGTGGTAAGCGAGAATTAGATCATGAAATGACTGAATGTTAGGCTGAAGATTTCTTGTTTTGTTTTTTACCAACATTAAGATGTATACAACCAAGTACGAAGCAAGGTATAACAATGGAAATTAGCACCTTTCCTTTTAAGAATTCTAGAGTCAAGAGGCAGGATTAAAAACATGCACCAAATCATTCTTGGTCACTGATTCTCGCAATATCAGTAGACAGGAGCAGCCCTGACAATGCCAGATGCTTCCACGAAGCTGGAGAGAGAATTAGTTGTAACAGCCGTGTCCCTAAAGTCGGCTGCTCATCCTTGGCTTTTTGATTGGCTGTATCCTCTGAAGCCTTCGTTGTTTCCCATCTTTCTCTTTCAACCCAAATGTGTCAAAGACTTGGCATTATCGTGAATGTGGAATTCTTCTTCATTCTGCCTTGTACTTTTGACGTTACACCCTATCCTTTACCCTTTGTGTGTGGCTTATTGTTCTTGAATGGCATCAGCAGCACAGCTACCTCACAACTAACATGGTTTACTTTTATGATGGTCCATCCCTCCAGTAGAGACTACACTTGGGTTTACTTATATGGATGAGGACATGTTTTCCATTCACTCATTTCTCTTTCTCTTAAGATTTTTGTATGGTTTCTTCAGGAAAATAATTTCAGCACCATAGGGAAAATGAACAGAGGGGAAGAATCTAAAATAAGGTAAAGCTGTTAGAAACTCTTGAAGAAAGCCAGGGGGAACTTACCTGGGCTTGAACCAGGGTGTAAATGGCAGAGGAAGAGGGATGATGGAGATGTTACAAAGGAAACATCTAGTTACACTCGTTGTTGATTGTGCAACTGGTTGTCAGGATTCAGCAAAAAGTTGTGTGGAAAAAGGGAAGGTAAAGATGGTTTTGAGCTAGAGTAACCAAAACATGCAGGGTGGAAGGTTTTGCTATTAACAGAATAAGGAAAATAGAAAACAGTATAGTTTTTGGAAAAAAGTTCAGTTTTGAACATATTGAGAAATCTGAGGAATAACCAGATGAAGATCACTATTAAGCATTTGGAAATGAGGATCTGTAACTTCACAGGGAGTTGGCTTGGAAATATATATTTGAGAATCATTTGAGATATTAGTTCATGTTGAGATAAAATGATTGCCAAGAAGAGAATTTTTCAAGCAAAATGTTGTTTGATTAATATGATCAAATTAGGAAATAGGAGGATAAAGATGAGAGAGAGAAAGAGAGAGATTAACACAGAAGTTAGAAGGAGGAATAACAAGGGCACATCCAACTTAGTCATAATAAAATGTTCATTAATATATTGTATTAGTCAAAGTTCTCCATAGAAACAGAATCAACAAGATATATAATATATATAATATATTTATACATATATCTATAAGGAATATATATATATAAATATATATAAATTATATATATATGTATGTGTATATACATATATATATTCCTATAAGTAATTAGCTCAAATGATTATGGAGGCTGACAAGTCTAAAATCTGTAGGGTGAGCTGGCAGGATGGGGACTCAGGAGAGTCAGCGTTCCAGTTTGAATCCACAGGCCATTTGCTATAGAACCAGGAAGGGCTAGTGATGTATAGTTTGAAGCAGCTTGCTGGAGAATTATCTCCTGTCTAGAGGGGATTCTGGACTTTTTGTTCTATTCTGGTCTCCAGCCATTTGGGTGAGGACCACTCACATCATGGAAAACAATTTGCTTTTCTCAAAGTTTATTGATTTAAATGTTAGTCACATCCAAAAACACCCTCACAAAGATGCTTGGAATAATACCTGAGCAAATATGTGGCATTCCATGGGCCAGCCAACTTTATACATAAAATTAATTACCATAAGTTCACTTCTATCAACTGGTCCCCATACACATCTGCTTGAACCATAATTAATCTTCAAATAAAAACAATAACAAGGTTATATCTCTGCCTACTATGGTACAACTATCCAGCACACAACCACAAATGTGCTTTTTCTGCAGAAGAGAATACAAAGTTCTTGACTACTGTTTACTCTTCTCCTTGAATACTGTGATACAAAGTGAATACATTTTGTATTACATGGTATTAATACACATACACATGCAAACATATTTATAATAAAATGAGGAGGGAATACTCATGACAATTAAGTTTCTCCTTCCTGTAACAGGTCATGTGGTCACAGCTGGTATTTATAACTGCCTTCTTTCATTCTCTATACTTTTTACCTTCAGCAAGCATCTCAGCTTGGTGTGGCTTTTAACATGGTGGGGTGACCCAAACCTTCACTCCTGAATGGTCTGCGCCATTCCTAGTACTGCCTGAATTATGTTGTGGTTTTTCCATTGGCCTTAACCACAGGGAATAATAATACTAAGAAATGGCCTAAGGAATTTCCTGTATTCCAAGCATACCTTTCCTTACCTTCCACTGTGGAATAACACTTCAATATCTCCTTGGTAGTCAGGGTCGGTTACCCCAGATAGCACAATAACTCCCTTTTTTGCTTAAGGTGTGAGGAGTCCAAAGTGGATAGGTGGCAATCCAGTTCAATTAAATCATTTTGTCTCTTGGTGGAAGCATTCCTTCTTTTGGAACTAAACTCTCTAGGCCAGCAGAGCCTAAGGTTGCAAGACAGGAAGAAAAAATTCTGCTAGTGAATTGCTGGGATGTAGAACTAAAACCTCTTGGTCAGCAGAATCTAAGATCGCAAGGACAAGAAGAAAAAAAATTGTTTCCAGATCGGAAAAAAAAGAAAGAAAGAAAGAAAGATAGTGGATCAATAGTGAGTGGTCCTACTTTTATTTCCATCTCTTGATTCTTGGACCCATGAATTCCGGCTATGCAAGAAACAGCATCATATATTGGATGCTGATTCAGAGCACACACAGCTCCCTGGAGCTGCAGTTGATACTTCAAAAGGTCATTCCACTGTTTTATCAGGCCAGCTTCTTCAGGATAGTGGAGAACATGGTGAGCGAATGAATTCCATGAGCATGAGCTCATTACTTCACTTCATTGCTGTGAAATGAGTTCCTTGATAGAAGTAATGCTGTATGGAATACCATCGTGGTACATAAGACATTCTAGTCCACAGGTGGCAGTTTTTGCTGAAGCGTCACTTTCAGGGAATTCAAATCCATATCCAGGGTCTATTCTGTAAGAACAAAAGGCTGCCTGTTCCATGATGGAAGTGGTCCCATGTATTTAACCTGCCTTCAGGTAGCTGGTTGCACCCTGAGAAAAAGTGCCATATTGAATAGTGTTGGTTTCTGCTGCTCTCATGATGTATACCTTTAAACACTTTTAGGCATTTTTGAAATTTTGAAATGCTAACGTGATACACTGTCTGAAGTTTATCTTGGAAACCCTGCTTACAAACCCATATTGTTCCCAGAGTAATCATTTGCCATCTAATTTTTAGTTAGACACTGAGGAAAACTTATTAATACTTTCAGGCCATCAGATCCCTTAATATCCTTCATCACAATTAGCAATTCATAAAAAGTTATATATAATTGCAGAGAAAAGGAAAATACTATAGAGAAGTCCCAGCTAGAGCAATCAGACAAGAGAAAGAAAAGAAATAAAGGGAATCCAAATTGGAAAGGAAGAAGTGATATTGTTTGCAGATAATATGATCTTATACGTGGAAAAACCAAAAGGTTCACCAAAAGAACTATAGGACTGATAAAAAAAATCAGTAAAGTTGCAGTATACAAAATCAATGTAGAAAAATCAGTAGCATTTCCATAAGCCAACAGTGAATAATCTGAAATAGAAATCAAGAAAGTAATCCTGTTTATAATAGCTACAAATAAAATAAAATACATAGGAATTACGTTAACCAAAGAAGTAGAAGCTCTATAATAGAAACCACAAAACATTGACTCAAGAAATTGAAGAAGGCACACACAAAAAATGGAAAGATATTCCATGTTTGTGAATTGGAAGAATCGCTATTGTTAAAATGTTTATACATCCAAAGCAATCTACAGATTTAATGCAATCCCTATGAAAATACCAATGTCATTCTTCACAGAAATAGAAAATCTTAAAATTTATATGGAACCACAGAAGACCAGAATAGCCATAGCTATCCTAATTAAAAAGAGCACAATGGGAGGAATCACATTACTCGACTTTAAATTATAAAACAGAGCTACAGTAACCAAAAAGGTGGTACTTGCATAAAGACACATAGGTAAGTGGAATGGAATAGACAACCCAGAGATAAATCCATACATCTATAGTGAACTCATTTTTGACAAAGGTGCCAAAACATACATTGGGGAAATACTAGTCTCTTCAGTAAATTGTTCTGGGAAAACTGGATATCCATATGCAGAAGAATGAAACTAGACCCCTACTTTTTTTTTTACCATATACAAAAATCAATCAAAGTGGATTAAAGACTTAAATCTAAGATCTTCAACTGTGAAACTACTACCAGATAACACTGGGGAAAATTTCCAGGACTTTAAATTGGGCAAGGATTTCTTGAGTAATTCCCTGCAAACATAGGCAACCAAAGCAAAAATGGACAAATGGGATCACATCCCATTTTTAACCTATTCAAGTTAAAAACTTCTGCACAGCAAAGAAAACAATTATCAAAGTCCAGAGAAAACCCACAGAATAAGAGAACATATCTGCAAACTACTCATTTGATAAGAGATTAGTAACTAGAACATATAAGGAGCTCAAACAACTATATACGAAAAAATCTAATAATCCAATTAAAAATTGCTAAAACAGGCCAGGCACTGTGGCCCATGCCTGTAATCCCAGCACTTTGGGAGGCTGAGTGAGTGGATCACTTGAGGTCAGGAGTTTGAGGCCAGCCTCACCAACATGGTGAAACCCCGTCTCTACTAAAAATACAAAAATTAGCCAGGAGTGGTGGTGCACACCAGTAGTCCCAGCTACTCAGGAGGCTGAGGCAGGAGAATTGCTTGAACCAGAGAGGCAGAGGTTGCAATGAGACATGATGGTGCCCTGCAGTCCAGCCTGGGTGACAGAGTGAGACTTTTTCTCAATCAATCAATAATTGCTAAAAGATTTAAATAGATATTTCTCAAAAGAAGACATACAATTGTCATAGTTATATGCAAAGGTACTCAACATTATTAACCATCAGAGAAATGGAAATCAAAACTAGAGTAAGAAATCATCTCCCCCTACTTAAAGTAACTTATATCCAAGTCAGGCAATGAGAAACGCTGGCAAGGATGTGGAGTAAGGGGAACCCTTGTACACAGTTGATGGGAATGTAAATTAGTACAACCACTATGAAGAACAGTTTGGAGTTTCCTCAAAAAACTAAAATTAGAGCTACCATATGATCTAGCAATCTAACTGCTGGGTATATACCCAAAGGAAAGGAAAAAGTATATTACAGAGATATCAGTATATTAAAGAGAATCACTCCCATGTTTGTTGCAGCTCTGTTCACTATTGTGAACTTTTCCAAGATTTGGAAGCAATTTATGTGTCCCCTCAACAAGTGAATGTATAAAGAAAATGTGATACATTTGTGCAGTGAAGTACTATTCAGCCATGAAAAAGAAAGATCCTGTCATTTGGAATAACATAGACGAAACTAGATCTCATTATGTCAAGTGAAATAAGCCAGTCACAGAAAGACAAAATTCACAGGTTCTCACTTAATTGTCAGACCTAAAAGAAAAATAATGGAACTAATGGAGATAAAGAATAGAAGGATGGTTGTCAGAGGCTGAGAAGGGTGGGGAGGGGATAGTTAGTGGGTATGAAAAATAGAAAGATGAGTAATACCTAGTATTTACTGGCACAACATCACGTTAGAAATAATGTAATTGTACATTTTAAAAGAACTTGAAGAGTGTAAGTGGCTTGTTTGTACCATGGATAAATGCTTGAGTGGATGGATACTGCATTTATCCTGATATCATGATTACACATTGCATGCCTGTATCAAAATATCTTACGTAACCCATAAAGATATACACCTACTGTGCACCCATGAAAATTAAAAATAAAAAAGATAGGATTCTAAGCAAAAGAGTAGAAGTTCTAATGGTTTATTTTGTTGTGTCCTCCTTGACACTGTATCAACAATAAATAATTCAACTTTTATCAAGCTGAAATTTCACTGGGGACATTTTGAACATGGGGACATGAAGGATATGTATATTCATATTTATGTAAAATGTCTATACCCTAATAATGGAGACCAGGATGGAGTACTACTATGACAATAACAATTGGATCCTGCCAGTGTCTTCAGCCAGGTGATATTTCAAGTATAGTTTTTGAATAACTGTTTGCACAGGAGTTTGCTTAACTGGTACCACGGGTTTGTATAAGATGTGCAACAAAGTAACTTGGCACATTTAAAACGTAAAGGGATCTGGTGATTTCTTGATCACTGGTGGCTTTTAATTAGATGTCATGAATAGAAGGGAGAGATTAAAAAATACTTAAATTTTAAAAAGAACTCAAAATACTTAAAAAAAAATCTAAAATAAAATCCACAAATATTTCCTCTACTCTTTCAGACAGCAATAAAACTGTAAGTCATCTAGACCTTAATGGAAATTAGATTAAATTTCCTTGTGTTTTAAAAAATTATTTGTGAAGAAAAAAGAGAAAAAAAGGACAAGGCAGGAATATTATTCTGAAGACGTAAACATGTATCTCATACCTCCTGTCACTCCCACCGTTTCTCTTCTGAAGCCCAACAGTCTGAAAATTGTTTACAAGCTATGAATTCTTTTTACCAGTCCCTTTCCTACACCATGTTCTGTTTCAATTTTGAAACTCATTTGAGTCAGAGCTGAAAATGACAGTAATTAATTTGCATATCATGTAAAAGAGAGCACAAGAAAATCAAAAGTGCCCCCCCCCCCAAGAGAATATTTAAAGCATCTCTTCGTGGAGACTTTCAGGGAATTTTGGAGAATGACTGGGGACACTTCTTATTCAATATCCTTCACGAGGTATATGAGCTCTTCCACCTTTATCCCAACAGGTCTTCTTCATATATTTTAGAATAAGAGTCTTCCTAGAGTGATAACCGGAAACAAACTCCTAAAGCCTGCCTAAGGAAAAGTGACAGTTTTAGCAAACCTCAAAACTATATTTCAAGGAACTCTCTCTATACTCTAACTTGTCTTAATGCAAGTTGTAAATTTTACTGACACTTGTGTTCACAATTTTAAAAAAATTAGACATTTCTATCAGGCCAGTGTGTTTCCTTAAAATTTCTCTAATGACAAGCAGACACTGTTTACTTTTCTTATTCCCAACTTCTCTGACTTTTAAAAGCTAGTGAAAGTGTTTTCACAAAAATGTTATTTAATCACTAGGAAAAAAACTGTACCAAGATAAGTAAAATGTCTATACAGTGAGATTCAAAGCTTTAGAAAGGCATTTTCTAACTTAATATTAATACACTAAGTGTATTAAATTAATATTGCTTGGCATTTTAGATATTTGCTCATTTTTGGATGCTCAAAAGTATTTGAAATAGAAAATTATTTAAAATAGAACTAATTTTGAAAATGTTGTGTTGGTACTGACCAACTAGACTATGTAATGATTATATATTCATGTATATTACTTAATTTGGCTTCTGAGAAAAATAATTGGATGACGAGGTTAGTAATCATTTATATAGCAACTGCTACATGCCAAGCTTTGTTCTGAAAGCTCTGTATACACTGATGGATTTCCTCATTTCAGGACTAGTATTATGCCCTATTTACAGATGAAGAAATGAAAGTTATGTAACTTTCCTGCAGTCACTGGTAGAACTGAGAGTCTTCAATGACTTCTTAATTTGATCCTTGCAGGGCATCGCTGACCTCAGTAAGTATTGTCTACTCATACTGATTTTTGAGGGTAGAAAAAGAAGAAATTTAACTAACATAAAAAAACTGACCAAAGATCTAAGTGTTCTGCCTTGTAAAAAGACAATGTTGAAAAGTCTTGCATGAGCTTTGGGGACTCATTCAAGCCACAGATGTCCAGATCCCAGTACCTCCATTGACTCAAGCCAGTTGTCAGTGCTCAACCTCACTAAATGTTCACAGCTCTAGTTTCTCATTTCTCCCATAAAAAAAGGGTAAGGAAAGAATGGAAGGAGGCTGTCAACATTTACCCTTCCAGTTGTCATTTTTGGCTGGGAAACACTTTAATCAATTTTCATCTGCACTTTTAGCAAACCTCAAACTGCAGTCATGTCTTTTAAAAACTTTAGGTCACTGTTTCGCTGACCAAATTAGATATATCTCAGTGCAGTATGATGATGTCGCCAAAGGAAGTTGGTAAGGAAGTTACAAACAGTAACCAATTCCTAATGCCTTGTAGGAGTTTGGTAGCAGGAAGTACATCAGAATATTTTTGGCTGTTCTTTGGCACCACTTTTACTTTTTTGAAGATATGCTTAATATTCCTTCTTGAATGCCTGCCTGAAAATTACTATTCCATTTGAGAGAACTAAGGAATCTGTGTCAATTAGAGAGTTTGCTGATTGAGAGCCTCTAATTAAAGAGCCTACATACATTGAGAATGTAGATAGAACTTAAACTCAAATGGTGACACTGACACTTCAGTTACTCTTTATAGAGCTGAACCAAGTTCTGGTACATGGATTTTTAGAGAAATGGATTAATTCAAGGGTCAAACTTCCCTTAGGCATATATCTCAAAATTCTTCTAGGAAATGAGAAGTTCAAGTCCAATTCAAGTTTAAATTATTTATACATTAAGTAATTAAATATGCACTCTATAATATGTAGAATAGAAAAGTATTCATTCACATTGCTCATTTTAAAGTTCAGTTTCTGAATAGAAATATACTTTTATTTTCTATGCCTATAAAGAAGTATTACAACAAATGTGTATGATGAACCACAAGTTACTTAAATAAAATGTGCTCACAGATTTTTTTGTCTACCATTATTTTATATTTTGATACAAGTTTATTTATTCTGATCTATATAATTTTAAAGTATTGTCTCATAGGACTCTGACCATTCAATGTCTCTTTATGTTCCTTCCACATAAACGCAAGCACCTTGTTAAAAAAATACGTACCAAATATTAAAGGATAGTCGGTCTTGGAACAATTTCATACCACACCAGATTGCAAAACAAATGAGTCTTTGTATCAAGGTAATTGGTGATTTCTGGATATGAATAACATTAAAAAGAACGCGTTTATTGGGAAGGCAGACCCATTGAATTATCAAGGCTGGGTATATACTCGCTTCAGTGTTAATGGCACTTGTGTTCTCACAGTTTTGGAGAAACAGACTTCTGTTCATTTGTTGCTTTCTGTATGGAATTCCTTATACCAATAAATTTTAAAATGTTTTTTATTACGTTTAGTTTGACATAATTTTTAAATGGGTACTCCTTTGTTATCTAAAGCTGCATAGAGAGATTTTTCTGACAATGAAGAGCAAAATTTACATGTTAAAAACTAAGTTGATAAATTTAACACTGAAAAAAGAATAACCAAAATAGAGCAGATTTTACTTTTTGATTGCAATGATTTTGTGTTTGCCTTCCAAAAAGAAAAGCAACAGGGACAACCAGTAATGTTTAATGTTTGGAAACTGTCAAAGCAGTCATATAATTTCACTGTTATACCTAGTCCAGGAAAATCGTCAGATTTCCATGAAATAAAAACCAATACTTAATGTAACATTGTAAAACAGTAGTTTGAGAACAATTAGTTCTTGAGCATCATAAGAAATATATATTTGTTACCAATTTCTCATGAAGAGGAGTTTTCTTTCCTTTTCTTTGATTAACTAGCATATTTAAATATGCTGTTTTGAAATAATATTTAGGAATTATATGATAAGGGGTATTTCTAAATTTTATATTTAAAAATCTCAGAATACTTATAAAACTCATATATACTAATGCAACACAGTAAAATTTGAATTATAAATATTTCTAATTTGTATCAAAAAGTTAATGGAGAAAGATCTTTTAGGTCCATGAGCATTAAAATTTATTTGTCTTAATAGACAATCCTTACAACTCTTCCATAATTGCACCACAATTAGATTTTAATTCAATGCAGATATCTAGATGATTTGAATTTTTAAAAATAGGGGATACAAGAAGCTTACATTGGTTCTTCTTACAAGTAACTGTTAACAGACATTGTTGGAAGTAAAGAGAGTTCTTTTTGCTGTAACAAAATACCTTCAAATTTAACTATATAAAGTAGGAAACATTGAGCATGAGAAAAGATTGTTTTACAAAGGATTGATCAGGTTGACAGTATACTAATGGATTTTACTGAGATAGTGATCCTTAAACACTGTTTTCTGAGAATGTAGGGTTATACTTTCCATTGATAGTGATGGGAATTGATGGATAAATAAAATACATTATGAATATAATATAAACGTACAGTAGAATGGTAATTAAAAAAATAGCAATCATATACCCAACATAAGCCTTAGCTAAGGCTGTAATTTCAACATATTTTTAACCTTTTCTGAAAACAATCTATAAACATATATTGTGGCATAATTAAGTTTCAGTTTACCATGTTCATCAGTAATTTTGGTATTGTGATAACAATGACAAATCTCATAGTTTGGTGCAAAAATTATCAATCAGTCCTGTAAAGCAATTGGTATTAAATAAAGAGTTGGTATTAAAGGTGACCTTTGAAAAATTAATAACTATTCTACTTGATTTTCAGCCTTTGTAAATTCTTATAACCAATTTGTAGAAGTATGTGAAAGATATTTGCAATATGAAGTCAACTATTAATTATTTAGAGACTGGTATCCAACTTGTGAAATACCCAGCAACTACCTTCTGGTTGGCCACTGTGTTGTCATTTTATAATCTTACAAATACCTACCAGGGCAAAAGCAAACCCAAATAAACCAAAAATAAAGCAAACCAAAAACTGCTTAGTTTTGTTGATATTTAATTGTTTTAAGAAAAATTTGATTTGTAAAGATAGAAATTGAGATTTTGACTTAATCACTGGATTTTAATTTTATCTGGCTTTTGTTGATATGGAGGTAATGTAAGAAGTGATTTATGGCTGTGTGTGTGTGTGTGTGTGTGTGTGTGTGTGTATGTAACTGAAAACACTGCCACACAAATAAAGCTGAAATAGGAAAAATAATAGAGCATGAGCAAATACTTTTCCCAAAATTAACATATTAAATCTGATCAGCAACCACAGTGATGGAAAGAGGCCATCACTATTCTCGACTTGAAAGAAAACGGAACCAAACCAAGGGTATAGGGCTTATTGCCAAATATAAAACTAATTTTAAGACAAAATACTAGTAAAACTGTGCCAAACACAGTTCTTTAAAAGAAAATTAAATATTGACTAGAATTTTAAGTGATTTTTTTTAAAAATGAAATTTCAGTGTTAATAAAGATTTTTTTTTTTTTTTAAGACAGGAGGATCTTTTGAGTTTGGCTTCCTACCAGGATAGCCTTGAGAGATAGGCTTGGCCTTAGGGGCTTAACTCTTCTAGCCTCCATCTTTGTGTTGTAATTGTCTGGAGTCTCCAAGAGAATATGTGAGAACTACAGGAGAGCAGATCTATAAAGTACACTATGTTCTCTTCAGTGGATCCTTAAGGGTTCATTATTTCAGCTTTTTATTATCACGTTTGACTTTATCATCAAGATTAATTTGTTCTTCCAAATGGAATCATCAAGATTAATTGGTTCTTCCAAATGGATTATTCAAGTTTATTTAAAAAATCTATATATTCTCCTTTTATGTAGATTCTCCAAAATAGCTGTAAGAGAAGAGTCACCAAATGCTTTAGTTTTGCTGAATTGTTGGCATCTGAGTTATGTGACTTATTTCCACAGGGAAGTATGTTAGGTTTTCAGAAGGATTTATGGCTTGTCTTTTTTTTTTTAACCACCTAATAAGACTTGCAATGTAACAAGACTTGACATT
Organism: Callithrix jacchus; assembly: GCF_049354715.1. NCBI lineage: Eukaryota > Metazoa > Chordata > Mammalia > Primates > Cebidae > Callithrix > Callithrix jacchus. The sequence goes on along the minus strand of NC_133503.1, from coordinate 121,696,091 downwards.
TGACTTTGGAAAAAGATGTTGCATTAACAATTTAAAATTGATTAGTATGTACACAGCTACTTCTAATTTTTTTGGACAAAAGAAAGGAGTACAATCTTTGACTTTGAAATCATGCTATATGAAGTGATACATTTAGACTTGAGAGAAAACAGATAAATGTTTTTAATTCCATACTTCTCTAAACTATTTGGACCAAAATATATTGTTCTTTTTTTTTTTTTTTTAATGATTATAGGGTGAGTGGAGAGAATAAGACATTGTGGCTAAATTGTTCATTAACTGTCTTATTTTTTCCTGGAATATTCTCCTATGTATGATAGGAACAAATAATTAAGAAATAAAATTTGAATTAAATAAAAGAGGAAAAGATTAATTTGTTTTATGCCACATGTGGGCATCCTTGTATGTTACTGTTGTAGGGACACAGCTCTTGAAAAACATATTTATTATTCCTTGATATGTTAATTGTATTATTTGTATTTATTTACATAAATGAAAAAATTACCCTTTTATTAAAAAACTATTCATAGCAAAATATGATAATACCATTTTTCAACTTTTGTAAAACGGAATAATGCTATATAGCTGTTTGTTTCAGTTACAAGTCTAATTTATAAATCTCTCTGAAATATTTATGGTACTTGATGAATAGATCACAGAAAGGTTTACTAAAACATTTTTCATTGATTTTTAACCTAAGTTACTTCATATTTTATTTTGGATGGTCTCCAATTACAAATTCATTTGTAAGTTGTTGTTTTGTAAAACAATTTAATCCTGGCATTTAACTTCATTCAGAGTTCAATTAGGCTGATTCTATAATATGTTAAAGCCAATACACTGACATGACAAATATGACTTTGACAGAAAATTTTTAGGATGTGTTCTTGGAAGGAACTCTACTTCTTTATAGGTATAGAAAATGAGAGCTGGCAAGGAATTCGTCTGAATTTTAGGAAACCAATAAACAAAAAACCATCTTATACTTATAACTGTTATGTATAATTCTGACAATTTAGTACAGCATTATAAGAGAGATGACATATCAGCCAATCTCATTTTTAATCCAATCATATATATTTTTATGTATTTTTTTTTTTTTAGTAGAGATAGGGTTTCACCATGTTAGCCAGGCTGGCCTCGAACTCCCGATCTCAAGTGATCCGCCCACCTCGTCCAATCATATCTAAGAAAGCAGAGTCACACACATATAGCTGTACAGCAGGCAGAAAACAAAGGAGAGAAGTGTATTTCTTTCATGCACATATATATATGAATGGATATAAACATGGGAGCAATAGACACCATGAGCTACTAGACTGGGAAGGAAGGTGGATATGGGTTGAAAAACTATTGTTTACTATGCACATTACTTGGGTGATGAAATCTGGACCCCAAACCTTACCATCACCCAATATACCAATTTACCAAGACTGTATATGAACCTTTTTGTCTAAAATAAGAGTTGAATTGTTTTTTAAAAGAAAAAGAAAAAAGAGAGGAAGAAAAACTTCATGGTAATTTTAGTTTACTGATCATAGTTTTAACTATGAGTGGTGGAAGGGTGTGGAGCCTGGGGGTGGATCTCATCTTGCGGTTGTCCTTACCACAGTCAGCTCAGGGGGCAGGGACCGGGAGGGCAGGATGGTACATAGACCCTGGAAGCTAGCCAGCCATGGCCATTAATTAACTTGAATGACTACGTTTTAGAATTTGTGAGGTACAAAGTACTTTAAACCTCTAAGAAAATGAAGACTTCAAAGGAAATTTCTACAGTTTTTCAATCAACTTGTTAAGTATTCACATTTATAGGTGGTTTAACCATATCTGTGAAAGGGGAACATTTTCTAAAAATTGAAAAGTGTCTTGCTGTTAGCGAAACTATAATACACAGTAAAGACCACAGTGTGCATAGTTTAAAATGACCAAAAAGAGAAATGAAGGAATTGAATCTCTAATTTTTTTTTTTTTTTTTTTTGAGACGGAGTTTCGCTCTTGTTACCCAGGCTGGAGTGAAATGGCGCGATCTAGGCTCACCGCAACCTCCGCCTCCTGCGTTCAGGCAATTCTCCTGCCTCAGCCTTCTGAGTAGCTGGGATTACAGGCACGTGCCACCATGCCCAGCTAATTTTTTGTATTTTTAGTAGAGACGGGGTTTCACCATGTTGACCAGGATGGTCTTGATCTGTTGACCTCGTGATCCACCCGCCTCAGCCTCCCAAAGTGCTGGGATTACAGGAATCTCTAATCTTAGCCAGATTGAGTAGATATTATCCTGTAAGAAAGGACATGAATTTGCGGATGACTTCAAAATTCACTGGCTTACAAAGTGTTTCGCAAATCCCTCACTCAGGTTGAAAAGGTAAAGTGAGTGATTATGGTGACTGATAATCATGATCCTCATGTGAAGGAAGGTCTCCCTGAGTTGAAAACAAAATCATCTGACAAAATAGGGTGCTGGTCTTGTTTTAAGACAACAGAACTCAGTGTGATGCTTCTGTTAAAACATGTAGAATGCACTTAATACCTCAAATGGAATGAATTGCATGGTAATAATTATCTCTGTATTATAGCCAATGAGTTGCAATGGTTTCTTTATAGACAGGATAATCAGCTTATATGTAGAACAGTTCAAGATACCTAAAACTGTTAGGCTACTGATCAATGGATATGACTTCTGATACTTGAAATAAATAAAAGTGCCAAAGTCAATGTCAAAGCCATTTTGGCTGCCTCTCCAACTGTGAAAGTCATTAAAATAAAATTATCTCAATACCCAATTACTGCATGGATGTATTTAATGGTTATTGTTTTGTTTAATCATTTTATTGCAATTAAAACTTGCTAAATAGTTCTTTTTAAGTCGCCTAACATTTTTCTTCAACTTGGGTGATTCTACGGTGGAGATTTTTTTATAGATTAGTGCCTAATCTGTCTACTTCTTAGTCTCTAGATCAATATCGTGGAAAAAAGATTCCGTTTTTTATTGGTTTAGATGAAAATTTAAATACCAATGTTAGATGACAAAATACTTCATCAATAGGCACTTAATGTCTTTACAGTGAAAGAGATTTCAGGGCAAAATAAAGGAAAATGAGTGACTATATTGGAACCTTGAGAGTAATAGCCAGGAAGCAAGGGTTGGAGTTAAAGCTTGGTGTTGGCAAAGCATGCTTCTAGGGGCCATGTTCCCGGAAAGGTGGAGAGATAATTGGTGTGACAGAGGGGAAGAGGGTGTGAATTTCAAAGACTAGCTTTCTTATGCACAAAAACATCATAGTTCTCAAACATAAATTTCATCTTCTTTTTATTCAACAAACTTTTATTGAACATTTACTGCATACCAAGAAATTCATATCACCCAAAGGTGATTTAGACAGATTTGTGACTTTAAATAACTCTTCCTCCTGAAGGGAAATAAAGCCATATGCAATTCAATAAATATGATAGTAGGAGTATGAATAAAGTAGTAATTTATCAAGTAGCATGGTTTTTAGGGAAGTGGGTGTATTTTAGGCAAAATATAAGGTAGAAAAGTGCATTGTGCATCTCCAGATAAGGAAGGGAATGGGGGAAAGAGGGAATATGGGAGAGGAGTCGGGGAAGATGTCAGTCTGAAAGGCTAAGGAGATTTAGATGGGTATTATTCAGATTGGTACTATAGGCAAGTGGAAGTCATAGGAGAATTTTAACTTTGAGTGCATGATCAGAATTTTGTTTTGGGAAAATCGTTCCTACAGATGATTTTCATTAGAAGATGAGTAGAGACTGGTAACAGGGTTTTAGGTGGTTATGACAGAGGATGAGAGTCTTTGCCCGGGAAGATGGAGAGAAATTGGAAATAAATGAAAAGTTAAGAGTCAAATGATGGTGATAAACCAATCTTTTAACTAGCACTTATAGTGTAGCATTGAGAGTAGAGATACAAAAGTATCTCAAGGTTTTTACCAAGGGAATTGGATGGGTAATAGTAACTAACTTCTCTCTCTCTCTTTTTTTTTAAAGAAAGAAGGAGAGAAAGAAAAAAAAGGAATGAAGGAGAGGAAGACAGAGGAAGAAAAAGAGGGAGAGAGAACAGGAATGTTGTTTTATTCTAAAAATGGGTATTGAAAACCTCTTTTATGCCAGTAATTGTGCTTAATAATGGCCGATCAATATTTCATTTAAACCTATGAGTAGGTGTGATGTGACACTGATAAGAATGTATATTTTGTGTATTTAAAGTGGAGAGCTCTATAAATGTTTATTAAGTTTACTAACTTCTCAGTGTTTATGTACAAATAGCAAACTTTCTTCAGATGTGTATACCTCCTTGTTTTCTCTAAAGATATATCCAGGGTTATATCTTAAGATATTCTGGGGCAAGTATGTATTCTTGGGGAGATTTATTCTGATATATATTTGGAGGACAGTTGCCAAAATTTAAAAAAATTAGGCATCTTACACTATAACACTGTAGTTTATCAGCTTCTTTCAATCTGTAAATCAACTCCTTTCTCTCTCTTCCCCCCCTAGCCCCGTTTCTCTTACTCTCTTGAAATATAACTACCAATATGTAGTGGCACTGTCTTTTTTTTAATAAGGGGAAAATACATTTTTCTTGGTAAGGATTTTAGATGCCTTATGCATCCTTAAAATGCTTTTGGGAGAAAGGAGCTGTGTAAGTCTTGCATTTTTCCATTAAAACTTATGAGTCAACAGGGCAGAATGTATTCTGCAATTTATGCCTTCCTGTGAACATTAGTACAAATCTCCCAGGTCAGGATTTGGTGGTGAAGTGTGGGAATTTTCCATGCCTTTTAACATTGATGCCTATGACTTTTAGTCCAAGTTATCAGTTCAAAATGAATGGGAGCCATTTGCTATTCATTTTGTGAAGTGTGGACAGTGGTTTTGATAAATGAACAAGGCTTTAGATAATTTGAGTAAAATCCTTTTCTAGGTAACACCTTGTGCACTATAGAAACTAAAAAGAATGACATTGTAGATAAAGGAAAAATGTGCATTTGAAGCCTATTGATAGAAAATTCTTTGGGATATGTTCTAGATCTAAATCTGTAATCATAATAGATAAATATATCTTAATGGTCTAGGAAGTGGAAATGGGAAAAGAGGAAAAAGAAAGCCAAAGAGAATGTTATTGGCAGTATAATAATTAGTTTGCTAATCATAGATTTTAATAAGAAACTAAGATGTCTTGACCTTAGTTAAAATGTAACATCAACTTTATAGAGGGAAATTAGGAAGAATACACACACACACACACACACACACACACGCAAACACACACACACATACGCAAACGCACACACATGCACACACACTATCCCATTATAGTGACCTTGAAGTCACAATATTAAAGAAAAAAGATAAAAGAAAGCTGGAAAAACTGGAAGAGCACTTACTATTCTGTGTGCAGAAAATATTTAATTTAAACACTCTAAGAAATTATGTCCAAAGAATCATTAGCCCAGGAAACATCTATAGAATGAACATATTTCAGGATCTTCATTACAGTTTAATTTTCATAGATATTTTGGAGAACTCTAGAACTCTAAGTGTATCCCTAGGATTTTATTTGCAGAAATGAAGTAAACTATGGATAAGCTTTTCTCAAGTCTTAACTACTAGATTACAGACTACATCAAGAAAGCAAACTAGGCTCCACTCTGACACACTCAGGGAGAACATCAAGATAGAGTGTGACACTTTACCCACTGTTAAGGAAGAGACTGAGAACTTGAGTGCTGACTCAGGGAACAGGGAAACTGTGCTTTCTTCCCCAGTGTGTCAATAAGGGAATCAACCAAGTTCAGCTTGTTGGCAGAACTATGTTACACTGCAAAGCATGAGATGGGTTCAATGGAGCGAGTCTGAGCAACGCTTTAGGACAGGGTATTCCAAACTTACCTGACTACTGAGACATGTCTAAGTTACAGTGCATTAATGGAATACCAACAAAAATCATAAGATATATTGTATAATTTGATTAAAGACGACCTCAAACATGGTCTCCTATCTGAGTTAAAAACTGCAAAATATGATAAAAACTTATTCATATATGTGATGTAGGTTTAGAGCACCACCAATCAGATAATTTATTCTATTTCATTAATAACAAAATTAAGGTTTTCAAGCTTAAGTATAATAAAATACCAAAATCTTTTACCAGGACAGCATATTACAAAATCTTTTATAGCATATTCACTTAATATTGTTATATAATATGAAATCTTGCTTTACATAGATACTGTGTAGAAAAAGAGAATTGTTATATAATATGAAATCTTGCTTTACATAGATACTGTGTAGAAAAAGAGAATAGGAATTGTATATTTTGCAGCCTTTGGGTAATCTTAGATGGACAACTCTAAGAATTACTTCAAAGACAGGAAAAAATGAATTCATCATCTTAATTTTGAGGTATTCTGAATTTTACTTGTTGACATGTTTTACTTAGACACAATTTGAAAGTGACATGACTCTTCTTTCGTTTAATTTCCTCCTTTTTCAATTATAGCTCTTTTGTTTAATGCCCTCTTTTCTCAATTATAGTTCCTGGTAAATAGGATCATGAGGTATAAATTTTTCATATATGACAAATATTAAAAGCATACAGTATCTTAAAGTTGTAAAATGCTACTAAAGACCAATCATCTTAACAGACAATGCATGTCAACCTGAGGGTTAAGTGGTAAATGCCGCATCAAAGTGTAGGGTAAAAGTTATAAAGTCATTCTTGTGACTTCTGGGTGCCCTGGTGTGCATTTCTTAAAAGCAGAGAATTGTATGAAAGTTGTAGTTGTTTGCACATTTATTCAATATTTTTATATATTAAATTCATGTATAAAATAAATGTGGAGACAACAATACTTCTAGCTATGTGCCTGTGTGTGTGTGTGTGTGTGTGTGTGTGTTTGTGTGTGTGTTTGTTTGGGTGTTTTTGTGTGTGTTTGTGTGGGTGTATGCATGTGGCCTTGAAGAACAAAGTCTGGGAATCATTGCTTGTAATTGCAGATGGCAATATGACACTGTCGATTATCCAGTCAAAGAAAGGTTCAAGGGTGCCATTTAACACAAAAATCAGATAGATTCTTTTGGATAAGGCACTAGGAGTTGCTACTATCTCCTGAAGGCCCACCTGCTGTTGTTGCCTTTATCAAGGATTGCTGCTGGAAACCATCCTAGAGACAGAAGCAGCAGCCCTGAAAGGGGAGATTTTGCACTAAGCACAACCTTTGGGAACAGAAGGTAGGCTTGTAGAGGGTTTCTGCTCCTCTTTCTCAAACCACAGAGCCACACTAGGAGAGGTCCATGAAACACTGGGGTTGTGTGGTACTAGCAGGAAAGGGAGTAGTAAAGATGATGATAATAGTGAAGATGATGATAACGATAATTTTACTGCTCCTTACTGAGGTGAAAGAACAAAAATTTCACAATAGGAAATCCAGTGTGGGTTAAATTCTAGCTTAAACTGTGTGAGAATTTAACATCTTTACAGCAACAATAACTCTGCCCTTAGATATCTGCTACAGTAGTAGGAACTGGATGAAAGAAGTTAATATTTATGTAAGCCAATAATAAATGTAGAAGCAGGATACAGGTTGATTCAATGGCTATTCCAAGATTAGAATATATAAATGGAAGCAGTAATTTGAGTTCAAACTGAGAACAATCCTTGGTGGAGAAGTGGAATTAGCTTTTCTGTTTGAGTCATTCTGTACCTGGATCTTTAATACTGGGAAGTCCACTGAGGCCACAGAGTCCTGCTTATTCTTATGAACAGTACTGATATAAACCACAGTCTAGGTACATGCACTTTTCCCACCTGATATCTGCTATCATTGTTTAAAAAATGTTTTTAACTCCTTTTCTAGTTTTTGTTTTGTTTTGTTTTGTTTTTACCTTTCCTTTCCATGGCTTCTGGCTCTCCCTGCTCTACTGATGTAGTTTAGAGCTTTCTGTACTTGCCACAATCTCTCACAGGGAAGCTCTCCCTGATTTCTGGCTACCTAGTGAGCATCCAGATGGTGGACTTCAGCCCTAGTAGGCAAGGAGTTGGAGAATCATGCAATATTTTGTCATTGTCTAAGATATCTCAATGTTGGAAAGTAAACACATGAAAACTCAAGCATTTGTGAAAATCTCTGTAAAAGGGCAAAAAGATAAATGTGATCAGTTTGAAAATCTGAGAGATTAGCATAGGGACTCTGTATCATATCATTGCTATACATTGAAGCAAGCCATACACAGACTGTGTTTAATTGTAGACCAATGATATTACACTGTATTATTTTAATCTTAGAAGGCTGATATGTTTTGTAGATTCCATGGTTAAGAAAAAAAATATTAGAAGGGAATGAAACTAATAGCTTCAGCTAAATGTTTTGGGAAGACAATGTCCTTTAGAGACAGGAGAAAGTCTACAAACAGCCATTTAAACTCAAAGAGTTAGATGACTGATTGCAGGGCATTGTCTGGAGGCTTTTGCAGTTCAGGTTCATGCTATCAAACTCTCTAAATTACACCAATATACAGCTGATAAGAAACCGTAATGGACCTTTCATTTCCTATCTGTATGGTAACTAGTACAAACACCATGTATGGTTATAAGATTGTTACCTATAAGACTTCATTCTGATAACTTCCTGTCAAGTGATGTGTTGCAGAAACTGTTTCCAGCTTCTCATCTCTTTTCCTACAAGATTTTCCATGCATAGTATCACTTCAAAAGAAGTTTACAATTCTTAACCCACTGGATTATTTTAAAGGAGATTATATATCACAATATTGGTTATTTATTTTATATGTATATAAAATAATAAATATGAGATATAAATCAGATATATTTATCTATCTGCCAATAAACCAGAACTTATGAAGAAAGAAATAGTCTAGGGAAATTGCTTTTAAAAGCATTTTATTATGTATTAACAGTTTATACAAAATTTAAAATTTAAATATTAAATACTGTCTTCCTTCTGAAACCTACATTTATCTTTGGAGAACATTCCCAGGTATAACCACATTCAAAGTATATATTTTTTGCCCTTAGACATCTGACTTCCTTCTAAAAGCTCCCAAACCTATATTCCAGTCTGATCTTTTTCTCAGTTTCTTGACCTGAATCTCCACCTCCCTGTTGGGCATTTTCATCTAGATGACAGACCTGGAGACTTGCATCTCAAGCTAAATATTTTTCAAAACTATTCTTATGTTTTCTCCTTTCTCCAAACACCCATGTGCTGACTTTTCTGAGCTTCTTTCTGGTAGCCCTATTCTCTGGGTTACTCATCCTTCAAGTCGCTTTGCCTCTTTCTTTTCCCCTGCTCTGCTTGTTCACATCCATTCAATCAGTTTCATCATGTGCTTCTGTGACCTGTTAGTTCTTTCCTAGTGTCTTCAGCATCTGTCCCTTTCTTTCCATGCCTGCTCTCACAATCTTACTGGGTTGTGTCATATGGGTTTTTGGTTTCCCAATTGGGATTCACCTGTTCAATCTCTCTTTCCTTATTCATCCTGTATAATGTCCGTGTTAATATATTTCTGACATTGTTAAGAAAAACATTTAATTGTCCTTCTTACCTCCTGAATAAAGTCAAATGACAACAGCCCGATATTCATGATCCTTCAAAGTCTGATCTATGTGTATGTCTTTAGACTCGGTCACCATGATTACCTTTCCTATAACCTGCAGCCCAGCCAAAGTGGACTACCTGCACTGCCTAAGTAAGCTCTGTTCCTTTCTCATCACACTCTGTATGAGGAATTTGTTTCTTCCCTAAATATGCCTCTCAGACTCTATCTGTCCTCCATAGTCTAGCATAGCTGTATTCTTTTCAATAGGTGTCTAAGTGGCAGCATCCATATGTTCCACGATGGGCAGACCTACGCAAACATACTCCCAAAGTCTGAGGAAGCTGAGAGGCTGAAGAAAGAGGCTGATAAATCCAGTTGCTTAGAAAGAAACATTTAATAAAGACTTATGAATAGAAGCCATGTCTGTGTCTTGGGCAGTGGCAAGACAAGATGGTGGATCCCTGTGCTATTACCCGCTCCAGACCCAGGGCTTAGGTACTATGGGAAGTAATGTGTAGGACAATGAAGCTGACCTCCCAGGGAAAGGAAAGAATGCTATATGAACCTGCAACAGGCAGGATTGATGGTCAAGGTTGTTTTGACCTAAGGGCAAGATTTATGGTAAGTACATTTTCTTACACAAAGAACAATAGATATACTGGAAATAAGGATTCCAGTTTCTTCTTGGAACTGAGGTTAATCAGAAGTTAGCATAGTGGGTTGGCAACCAAGATGGAGTTGGTCTCCACACCATATCTTACCATTTCTACTAGATTGTAGGATTGCAATAAGCCTGTATGTCATAATGAATTTTGCTTCTCTCAGTAGATGCTAAATGTTTGCAAAATAAAATTAAAAATTAAATGTCATCACATTTGCATATAGTAGCACACATTTAAGGTTATAATCAAAAGTTGCCTAGTCCTTTTCAAGAACTCAAGTAGATGATTCATGTTTATACATGTATCTCTAACACTGGATTCGAATTTTCCATCTCCTGTTCTTAAGTCTTTAGAATATCTTATAGAAGATAGTCATTGGATAGAAATTGGTGGATATTGTTTTATCTTATAGTAATTTTTTCTTTGTTATTATGAACTAAGTAAAAACATCAGTTTTGTGTAAAATCATGCCTTGGCTTTAATTACATCTAAATTTAATGTTTATAGTTTTCCCCTTCTGAGGGTGACTTTAAGGGTCATTACTGCGCTTTGATTATTACTGGCTTTGAATGGAAGAGGCTGAAAAAAATTTTTGAGCCCCATTAAAACCTTTTTATTAGGATGGATACATTAATTTTAGAATATTTGAAAATTCCCTACAACAGTATGTGACTCTATATGCAGGAAAAGTTTTTAAAAAAACAGGTGTGTTAGATTTTGTTGCATTGTGGTCCTATCCTGAAATAATCTGAAATATTTTATAAGTTACTGTAAGTCAATCATTAAAAATAAACTGACCAGTTTTCAGTTTAATAATTATTTTCTCAGTCATCTTGGGCAAGTCATATCACTTGCTTGAGCCAGACTCTTCATTGTTAATATGACAGTAGCAATAACTATCTCCCAGGTTTGTTGTGAAAATTAAATGAAGTCGTGAGTATAACACAATTTTTAAACTGTAAAGTGATATAAACATTATTATGTACATATATGTTTATACAAACAATTTATTACTAATACACATGCTTATAGGCATTCTGTGAACTCTTTTGCCTTATACTCCAATGGCCTCAGTCCACTGGCCTTAGACCCTTAGAAGAACTGCAATGGTTCATACGGCCACATGTGTAACGAGCATTTACCTTTAGAACGAACAATTAGTATATTGTAAATGCAGTTGAAGTGCTGATATTCAAATGTCTGCATAAGCACTTGTGGTTACAAACCATACATTCTGCTATTTTTTTTTTTACAGGATTTGTGTTTTCCTATCATCATGCTCCTTTCCAGCCAATGAATTATGTACTATGAAGGTGTGTCTATTATCTTGTAAGCAGAGAGCCTTCAATAGTTTTGCCATTAAAATGAGGTTCTGGTAGTTGAAGCACTTGGGAAAAACAGTTACACTGTTTGGAAATCTAAAAGAAACTACTCTGTAGTCTTGGGAAAATTTATGAACTATTTACATACAGTAGATTGAGAAATACGCTATTTTTGTTCTTATGGAACATCTATAAAGCAAGCATTTAATTTCAGAATGGTCTATATGTGACTTCAAAAGTCAGACTGAAATAATTCATTTTTCTAAAAAATCTTACAGAGTACATATACAAATCAGGGGGAAAATGCAATTAAAATCTCAGCCTCTATCGAGTTACTTCAGAAATAAATGTTGACTGAGGAATCGGAGTGGTATAAGAAGCTGCTGGTCTGCACATGCAAGGCAAATAATTATTATATTAAAAATTACAGTTTTTAAAGCATTTGTTTCTCATCTGGCATCAAATAAAGTTTAATTGCAAGTTGTTTTATGTCATGTTCTCTTGGGGATATGTTTTCAAAAAGATACACAGGAGGTTCATATGTACACACATCTCATTATTTCTCAGTAGGATTCATGTTTGTACCACCTACTCATGATTGGAAATGCATACTCTAATATCGATTTAGGCTTGTGCTGAGCTTTCATAACAATATAATTCTTCTTTTGCTACATGGTTCTGTAAGCTGTTTCACAATGAGATTCCAAATTGCCAAAAAAGCAAACCAGCCAACCAAAAGCCCTTAATGACTCTCAACAATTTCTTTGACATATTTAAGCAAAATATTCTGTTCCCTTTAACGAAAAGGCGCAAAAGTTTGGGTTTGGGTTCGAAATACAATTGGCCGGCAGCTACTTATAAAATTGAGCAGCAGATACTGCAAGGAAAACAGATTATATGTGGATTCTATTTCTTTCCTGGATAGCCTGTATTGTAAATATTTGCTTTTATCATCAGCATAAGAAACGAAAGCACCCTTTTCTTTCCATAATTTAGAAATGGCTTTAGAGAAATAGTATAATAATTATACAGGAAGTACCACAAAATAACCCTTTTGATTTTCTTGGCTATTGTTATGAAAAATCTTGAAAAATGTATATTTGGTGTTAAAAGAATCTTGTTTAGACATTTTCTTAATGTGCTGAGCAAAAGGAGAAATTAGCTGCAGGTCTCTGAATGTACTGAATGGCGACCTTAACTTAAATAAGAGAAAAGAGTATTTGAAAACATGTGTAATGCCATGATTCCAAAAGAAGAAAATGGGGGTTTCTGAATTTCAGACAGGGGCAGCAACACTGAATCATATTTCCTGGGATTTTCTGATGACAGTTAAAACATGTTAGTGGCTTCCTGTTGCTCTTGGGGTTTGTCCTGAACAGAGCTTACATAGCCCAGGAAGATCCGGCCTCTTCTCAGCTCCCCCAGCTCATCTCTGAGGGCACTCTGCCTACTCCTTACTCCCACCCACACAGGCTTCCTTTCAGCTCCTCCTATCTGCCAGAGCTGCCTTTCAATGTAGGACCGTTGCACAGGTTGTTTCCTCTACTAGGAAGGCTTTCTGTGCCTTCTTTTCTCCTACTCAGCTTCCTCCTTCCTCTATTAAACCCTCACCACCTTCCACCTTAGTCCTTCATAATACCCTCTGCATATCACTAGGCATCTCTTTTGCAGCACGTGCCACAGTTGTCATACTTAGTTGTTATAGGTCTTTTCTAAGGTACTGTGAGTTCATGAGGCTGAGAACTCATCTGTTTAGTTCACCGTGGTAATAAACCAACAGTGTGCCTGGCACGGAATAAGCACCCAAATATTTACTAAATGACTAAAAAAAGGACTCCTACTCTATCACTCTCTATTCCAGACCCCAGTCAATGTAACAGAACAAACCTCATTTTCTGGCCAACATCTCCTTTCCTTGCAACACAGACTACATCATCTTATTGCTGAATGTGTACTAGCCATTGTATTTGTCTACCCAGGCCACACAGGAACAATATATTGCTGATTTTTAATGTCCTATGACATGCCTTGTCTATGAAAAGTGGCATACAAAAATCAAATCTTTCTATTCTACTTCAACATTCCATTTTGTGTAATCATAAACCACCCCCTCTGAAGGCCACTTTCCCTCAAGGTAATCTGGCAAACAATGAATCTATAGCAACAACAGGAAAGCACTGCATCATTTTATGAGCCTTGCCTTTATTTCTCCGGGCAGTGATATTTTGCTAAATCCTTGCTGCCTCAAGGGGCTATCTGCTAGCTAGAAACCAGTGATTATAACCTGATGCTGTACAAATCTATCAGAAAAGTCCTGTCAAGCTACTTCTTCTAAGTACTTACCTTGGTTAGTTAACAAAGGCCATCAATTTAAAATAAATAAATAAAGTGAGCCAAAGTCCTAATGCAATGATCTAATCAAGCAGAAAGCGATTACCTAAGTAATCATTTAGGAAAAGGCTTGTTCGGTTCTGGCTTAGAATGAACTCACATTTCCACATGTCACTCTGTCAGCCTTCCTTATTATTGTCACTGCTGTTATCAGCATGGTCCTTGCATTTCTATCTTATCTCCTACCTCCTTCTCCCTGTCCTTATCCCTTTGGAACCACTACCTAGGAGCTCTGGCCCTAGAGTGGACTGAGTGGATGGTTTTCTGAAACCAGCTGGATACAATCAAGAGGACGGAACAGGAGCCCTTTGCTTTTCTCGCTGTAGAGAAGCCTCTTGGAAACGTCTCAGCTCCCAATGCCCAGGTTATTGTAAATTCCCGTGTTGTCAAAGGAGCCAATCATAGACACAGAGACAAAATTGTCTGTCAAAATATTTGCAAAAACAAGTGGGGGTTGATAGATTTTATTACTAACTAAACCTTAATATCTTTAATTAGATATTCCAAACAACGGAGCCCTTCCCATGCCATAAAGTGAAGTAAAATGGACCATCATTACATCACATTGAAGTTTAGAGGTGAGCAATTCTTTTCCTGTCTGATCTAGTTTTCAGATTTCCTTGCTTCTGTGTTTACAGAAAATGGAAAGAAAGCTGTTTGTATGTTTGGAAGATTTCAAGATGGCCACTGTCATCTAAATTAGAGCTTTTGGCTCATTTCCAGTTTGCTTAGAGCCCTGGCCCTTTCTTTAATAACAGTAATAATGAGTGCAAACCTAAAACAGTTTTGGTCTTGAGTTTGCATTCCATCCATCTTCTTTGAAATGTTAAAACATCTGGTTTTAAGAAAAAAAATTAACTTCAAAATGTTTGGAGAGAAAAAGGCAGCCCACAAAATAAATCAGGGTCAAGTGTTGTTATTTCACGGGTAATTATAAAGCAGTCCAATTTATTAGTAAATCTTGCATCATGCTTACTTATAGCCACAGCCATTGCAATTGTTTTCAGGCTCTCATTGGAAAGTAGCTAAATAGCAGGGTTTAGGAAGATAAGGGACCAACTATCATGGAAAAAGTACCTTGTGGGCTTGTCATACCTTGCTTTCCTAAGTTTTCCATCTTGCAAGTAAATTTTTGTCTTTCTTTAGTTTATTTTCTTAGTTAATTCATGAATTTTTACCAGCAGTTACTTGGAAACAAAAAGACGCCCACATTAAATTATTGAAAAGAAAATGCTTGCTAGTTTAATTGAAGAGCAGATGGTTGGCTCAAAGGGTCTTCTTACTGTGTTTCAATAGCACAGCAAGGAAGAGGGGGACAGGTTGCAGTGGCCTTATTAAACTAACACAAACAACTTGGAGGAGGGTAAGGCTCAGCATTTTGAGAAAGCCAACTTCTTTGAGACTTTAATTATAGTTCAAGAAGACTCCTCAGCCTCTCTTTTCAAGCAAATGGGCTGAAAGGGATCTTTAAACTAGTCTGCAAGAGAACATAAACACTTCATGAAAACGGGGTACAAATCATTCAGACCAGGCAACACCAAGATTTAAAGCAGTGAGCATCACTTTTCTTTAAGGTCGTTATCAATTTGTAGTAATCTTACATTGTCAGGGAAATGTTGACTCATGTACCAACTGCTGAATGTATGGTTGCATCTCCAAGGAACCTGTAATCTCGTTTTTACAGCCAACGAAACAGGTCCATCTTCTAGCCCTGTAAGTTACTTTTTTCTTCTCCGGTTTTCACCAGTTTACCCAGATTAACTATTGAAGACTGATACTTAAATAGAAAAGCATTGGCCTAATTGTGAAATCCAGCAATCAGATTAGGAAACTATATTTAATGGTTTTTCTCTTTGGGGAACTTTTGCATATAAAAACCTGTTTAATCTTTTCCTTTCTGTCAAATAAATTACATACAGCATCAAATGCAGTTTATTTCTGCTATAACTTAAAGAGTGGAATTTAGGCAGTATCTATGCAATACTATATATCTGGGTGGGAATGAGTGCATTTGGTAAAATACTGAAATCAAATCAAACCACACTTGGGTGCATTGTCCAACTGTAAATGTCTGTTTATATTAGAATAAATTATCTGACAATTATCTGGACAATTACCACAAACATTTAGGAGTGAATAAAATCTGGAAAGATACCACAACATCTTTAAAGATGATTATAGTTTTACTTATGAGTGTGGTTCCTGATCATTAACCAGAGCCAACACATTCTTATTTCACTTACAGTTCAACAAATTTTGCTATCTCAGTTTCTACATTGCAATAATTTATATATTGTGATTAGAAGAGAGAAATGTTTCTGAGACAGGAACATTGATAAGAAAATGATGAAAAGAAATGGTAGTTGGCAACAAGAAAAATGGCAGAAAAGTTCTGAAAAAACTCAACAAGGTTATAACTTGGATCTGTTAAATGTGGGATCAAAGCCTGAACATCCCAAAGCTGTTGTTTCTCAAGATTCACTGGTAATAAGAATCATGTGGGGGCTTGCTAAACACTTCTAGTTCTTCTCTTAGAGGTTTTGATTCAGTGTGTCTGCTTAGGACCCAGAAATGTGTACTTAACAAGTAATACAGGCTGTCCTTAGCACTATTTGTGAAACACCACTCCACTAGTAGAAGGGCTTATAAAGAAGTCAATAATTGATGTATAGATGATATTTAAAGACATTCAGAAGAGGCTAGGTCATGTAGGTTATTTTCTGTAGAAGATGAAAAGAGTAGTTTAACTGCATTATTTAAATATTTCTACCAACAATGGTGTCTTTGAGGGGACAAATTTCAGTAGGTGTAAGATCCACTTCTCTGTTACTGATTATTCCTTGACAAATTGTCTATTGAGAGTCAGTAGTGCATAGAGAGCCATATTTAATGAAGAAAAAAGTTTGGGATTGTGAATAACATAATTTGTCATTAAACTTTTATAGTTTGTGTTAAACTTGAACTTCTCAAAGATACCATTTTTCATCATTTACATAACATCATCAAGCCTGGAGCAAGTGCCTCTAAATTACATATTGTTTTATTATTTTAGGTTTTACTATTATATTAGATCCCCATAGGTATTCAGACTACTTATATATGACTCAGTGAATTCATAATCTAGAAGAATTTATAATTGCATTTTAATCCAGAGTTTAAAAAGCTACTAATAACATCAACGCATATGAAATAGCAAATGTTACTGAGTTAAATTATTTTCTCAATAACATTGAAAAAGTGATTGAGCCATGTCTATCATAACATTCTGGAAGAGGTGGAAATTCAGGTTGAAATATATTTTTTGTACGGTGATAGAATTACTAAAAACAACTTTCAGAATTTTTCCCTACCTTCAGTGAAGACGTCTATCATCTGAGCTCTCAATCTCAATCCTGCCATCCTTCTTGGGTGCTTCAACATCTACTTGGATGACCTGCCGAGGCAATGACTTGGCTTTCAATTTCTTATTTTTGATGTCAATGATGTGACCTTTATCTTTAAGCTACTTCAGCTATCCCATTCCATTGTTGCATGTTGGATCTTCTTATAAGCCCAAACTTCTTCTGAAGTATTGACTTCAATAAATTCACTCCATGTGTAAGTTTTATGCCTCCATTCTCCAATATACTTTTTTCTGCCGCACAGTTTCAGGAATATGTGGGGACTTCTGATCCTTTGTCTCTTCTGCTTACCCCTGTGAACTAGTCTGCTTTCATCTTCCTAACCCAAATTAGATGCTCTGTCAATATCCTTAAACTGCGTTGCCTTCTTGCTTTTCTATTGTATCTTTTCTGAAAAGCCTCAATGCTGTGTAAATTGAACTGGATTAATCCTAGTTCAGTACAGTTCTACAGCTTTTGAAATCAAACAAACTGAAAGACAGGGGTACTATTATAGATTCAGGGTTTCCAAAATCAACTTGTTTCTCAACAGGACCAACCCACACTTATAGGAATCATTAGTTGGCTCCCTTTATTGCTCTCCATGGTGACACTTTCAACACATCTATATGTTCCTCAGAACTCTGATCTTCCCTTCTCCCCTGTCCTCAACAGATAATCTTGTCTCTGACTTCAAAGTGAAAATGTAGGCCATCATAAAGAAACTCTGTCAACTTTGTACTATCTTTCAACTGTGATAGTACTTCCTTCTGTCTATGATTAATCCCTCTACCTGTGTCTGGAGCATTCTTATTTTCTTGTTAAGGATTTCATGTCCATCGTTTTATTCAATCTCTCCATATTGATTAGTATTCATAGTTCAAATGTTTCTCATGTTAAAAAAGAACTATATATAAACCTTCTCTCCCTATCAGAGCCCCTCCACCTTTCTGATTCATGGTTAATGTTATTTAATGAGTTGTACATACAATTGCCTTTATATTTCACTTCTACTTGTACCTGAACTTCAATAGCCTGACTCTGTTTCTAGGACTCTGCTGAATTTGTTTTGACCACATTTACGGGTCTACGCCTTTATTATTAAATATAATGAACAATTCTTAGTCTGCATTTTACTTGGTTTTTCTTCAACATTGGACATTATGGACCATAAATTCCTTTGAAACAGTCTCTTTTCTGGCTTTTGAAACTTCACATTTTTCTTGCTTTTCTATGACTTCTCTTTGTCTCTTTTGAAGACTTTTATCTACCAGCTAAATTTAAGTTTCCTCCAGTTTTGGTCATTCGTCCTTTACTTTTCTCACTTAATACACTCATTTAATGCTGCAGTTTCTATGGGATCTATATTAAGGTGGCTCTCAACTCACATCTTCGATATCAATCCCTCTGTTGAGCTTCAGTCCTATAGAGCCAGTTTCTTCTGTGCATGACATACTTGGGAATAGCTACTTACTGTCACAGTTCTCAATCAATCTACACTCATCCCTCACCATGATCAATGAAAGTCTTAATGGCATCTCAGCCTCTAGACTCATCCACAATTGAGTCAGGGTAATATAGTTAAGTGCAAAGTTGATCTCCAATTTCTACTGGAAAACTTTCAGAGGCTTCTTACTGCTCTCAAGTTAGTGGACTATGCCTTACAGAGTCCTTCACTATCTCAATCCAATCCAGCCTTGTTGCTTAGCAGTTTTTTCATGAATTCCATGCTTTAGGTATATTCGACATATTTACTTTCCTTGATTGAGCTAGGCTGTTTAGCATTTCCAGGTCATTATACACTATTTTCTTGGCCTGGATATTTTCCTGCCTTCACTTTTTATGTTAGTTTGTTATTGTATTGATATAAAGGAATACCTGAGGCTTGGAAATTGATTAAAGAAAGAGGTTTAATTGGTTGGTGGTTCTGCAGCCTGTACAAGCATGGCTCTAGCATCTGCCTCTGGTGAGAGCCTCAGAAGTTTACACTCATGACAGAAGGCAAAGAAGGAGCCACTGTATTACATGGTGAGACAGGGAATGAGGGAGAGGGAGCAAGAGAAAGAGCAGGGAGGTGCCACACACTCTTAAACAATCAGATCTCATGAGAACTCAGAGCCGGAATTCACTCATCACCGAGGGGATGACACTAACATCCCCTTGAGATCCACTCGCATGATTCAAACACCTCCAACCAGGACCCACCTTCAACACTGGGGATTACATTTCAGCATGAGATTTGGACAGGACAAACATTTAAGCAATACTAACTTCCAGCTCCACTCTTGAGGTCTTAGCTTAGGTGTCACTTCCTCTGGAAAGACTTCCTGATTGGTCATCTTGGGCAAGGTGATTATGCTATGTGCCCACAAAGCAATGTGAAGTCCCCTTGTCTTAGTCCTTACCATCCTCATTTGTACTGCCCGTGAAACCAAAGGCTTCTTGAGAAAAGAGATTGTGTACCTTTGCCACAATTTTTCTCCAACACAGCATAGTTCCTGGGACAAAATAGGTACTCAATGAATAATAAATAAGTGAATTAGTATATTTCCAGATGCGGGAAACTTTATATAATAATGAGAGAAAAAATGGGAAGCTATAAGAAGTAAAACGTTTTTGCCATGACATAGTTACAGATGGGGTACTTAAGAAAAGAAAAAATATTGCTTCTCTCCTGGGTTTTTTTTCCCTGAGGAATTCTTCAAGATCTTGTCATTGGAAGGAAGGAACCACATTAATACAGTTTTAATCATGGTGTTTTATCATAGTGTTCACAATCTCCTGTTTACCTATGATCACTAACAGGTTACAGGATTCTTCAACATGGAAACATAAGAAGAAAAGAGACTGCTGAATGTCATCCCCCTTCTTTCCATTGCACACACATTCGCATCACTATGCCACAAGACCACTAAATTAAATCTGATGGTTTTTATAGGAAGCATATGCAGGTGAAGCAAATCTGCTAAGAAAGCATAGCAATTTTTTTCAGGGTGAGATTTTCATTATCTCAGGAATATTTTCCATTTTTTTGTATCATATTTTTCTTGGTAAGAAAATATAAACATAATTCAATTTTATTAGCATCAAGTGATAAAATGGTATTTAAAGATCCAAGTAAGTTAAGCAGTTTTTTTTTTTAAATGGTCTGGGATGAGACTTTTCTCCAGTTCCCTTCCTCTAACTACACTACATTGCAACATTTCTCTAACTTCAAACACTTTGATCATACCTTTATCCATACCTTTTAATTCTTCCTCCCAAGGGGGAGGGTAGAACATGTGTTTGAAAGAGTTTTATCCCTAACACAATCCATGTGACCTCCATATCTTCTAAAATGATTTCTGGTGGGAATGCTAGTGATTTTGAGGATCACATGTAATTTCCTGCTGAGCTGTTTAGCATGTGCAAATTACCATTTGACCTCCATAGTGACATATTTGTCATAGCAATTTTCACTTCTAGTGAAACGAGTTAAACTGCCTCAGTAAAAGTGATTTTAAGCAGTAATTCTTCATACAAAACCTTTCACATTGATCTGTCTCAATGTGTTTTGAAGACTGATACCTGGGCTTCAGATATTTCTTTTCATGTTGTTTTAATAAGAAGCACAATATTTCCATAACTCATATTTGGAATGGTTCCTGGTTTTGGAAGCAGATTATTAAAACTGAGCATATGGAGGTCTTAAAGTAGAACCTCATGGGGGAAAAACAGTTGATCAAGTCTATTTTTCAGCACTGAAAAATTAAATGCTTGTAAAATCTTGGTAAAGCAAGGTTTATTCTTTATAACTTTTTAAAAACCCAAATTAGTGAGCTATCTGTGTCGGGTAAGAATATGACCACACAGAAAACTCCTTTGTCATGGTCATTTTTAAACAATCAGACTGTTCCTTTGCCTATATTTTTTTCCCACTTACTATTGTATTGCTTAGGAGCAGTCAATGGACATATTTGAAAGAGAATCTTAAAAAAGGAAGTTGAATACTCAGTGATTGACTTTGTAGATGAAATAGAGAAAAAGGTGAGACTAATCTGAATTAAACGGAGCAATAAAATGAGAATCTGTTGAAAGCACTTGTTCCTTGCATGCCAAGAATTCAGCACCATCAGAAGGTTTGCCCCTGATTGAAATTTAGTCACATACAACATTCACCTCTCTCCCCGATGGACTTGCTGTTTTCTCCAAGGAATGTAACCAGAAAATTTTGTACGATTCAAATGTGCACAGTGATTGTGCTTATTTATTCACCCAAATTTCCTGAGTACCAAATGTCAGCACTCTACTATGCACTTCATAGCCAAAGACAAATAAGATACTGTTCTTTAAACAATTTTAGTAGAAGAAAAGGAAAACATTTTAGAGATGATTGCAATAGTATATGATACATGTACTCTTGGAAGTGTATTTAGGGTGCAACAGGAATTCTGAACTAATTCGTCATTCATTAGATATAATGGGCAGGGGGAAATAAGGGCATCTCCAAACTGGGATGCATTTAAGTCTGTACTTGTTAAGAGAATTGTGCTTAGTTTGGTGTAGTTAGATTTCAGGATGAGTGTGGGGGAGTGGCAAATGATGACTCTGAAAAGACAAGCTGAACCTATTCTTATAGGCAGTAGGAAACTGTTCACAGCTTTAAGTAGAGAAGTAACACAATCAGATTTGCTCTTGGAAAGATGCCCCTGGCAGTAAGATGGAGCATGGACTGAAGGATGGTCAAATTATATTAAGAGACCAGTTAGGAGCCTATTGCGTCCAAAAATGATGAAAGTTTTGAATTCCAGCCATATACTGAAGTTAGAAAGTTGGGAAAAATTTGACAGATTTTTTTTAAAGGAAGGCAGAACTTACTGAATTTAGTGAACTTCAAATGTAGGAAAAGAATGAGAAATCTGAGTTCGTTCTTGGGTTCTGAATGGGGTGGCTGGGTTTGTCTTGGTACTGTTAAACAAGAGAGGATTATAAGGAGGATGATCTGCTTGGGAAGAGAATAAAATGAGATGAGGTTTGGATTCATTAAAGAAATCAGTACAGACTTATGTAGACATGTTCAGTAAACTATAAAACATTTAAGCCTTAGATCAAAGAGAGAAGAAGTCTGGGTAATAGATTGCAAATTATCACCATGTGGAAAAGACAGTAAGATTAGATTTCTCAGTGTGTGGAGAGACATTTTGACTTAAATAATTTAATGTTTCCATTTTTATTCATGGGATGCTTGAATGAAACCATTTCATTGAATTCATTTTGTGAGGAGGAAGATTATAGCTGGTAATTTTTACTTTATTTTATTTCAATAGCTTTAGGGGTACAAGTGCTTTTGATTACATAGATGAATTGTATAGTGGTAAAGTTTGAGATCTTAGAGTACCTGTCACCCAAATAGTGTCTTTGTACCCAATATGTAGTTTTAAATTCTTCACTTTCCTCCTATCCTTCCCCCTTCAGAGTCTCCAATGTCCATTATACCACTTTGTTTGCCTCTGTTTACCCATAGATTAGCTTCCACTTATAAGTTAGAACATATGGTATTTGGTTTTCCATTGCTGAATTACTTCACTTAGAATAATGCGTCCAGCCTCTGGACTCCAGTTGCTGCAAAAGATACTATTTTCTGCGTTTTTATGGCTCAGCTATAGTCCCTGGTACACATATACTACATATCCTTTATCTACTTATCAGCTGATGGGCATGTATGTTGGTTCTGTATCTTTGCAACTGTGAATTGTGCTGTGATATGTGTGCAAGTGTCTTTTTGATGATTTCTTTTCCTTTGGGTAGATACCCAGTAGTGGGATTGCTGGGTTGAATGGTAGATCTACTTTTAGTCCTTTAAGAAATCTCCATACTGTTTTCCATAGAGGTTGTACCAATTTAAATGCCCAGCAGCAGTGTATGTGTTCCCTTTTCACCACATCCATGACAACATCTATCACTTTTTGACTTTTTAGTAATTGCCATTTTGGCCAGGGCAAGGTGGTGTCTTGTTTGCATTTCCCTGATGATTACCAATGTGAACATTCTTTCAAATGCTTGATGACTGTTTGTATATATTCTTTTGAGAATTTTCTATTCATGTAATTTGTCATTTTTTGGCGGAATTATTTGTTCCTTTCTTGTTGATTTGTTAGAATACCTTGTAGATTTGGGATATTAGTCCTTTGTCAGATGCATAGTTTAAAAATATTTTCTCCCAGTCTGTGAATTGTCTGTTTACTCTGATGATTTTTTTTTTCTATACAGAAGCTTTTTATTTTAATTAGGTCTCATTTATTTGTTTTTGCTTTTGCTGCATATGCTTTTGGGGTTTTAGTCATAAATACTTTACCTAGGCCAATGTTCAGAAGGGTATTTCCAAGTTATCTTCCAGAATGTTTATGGTTTTAGGTCTTAGATTTTGGTCTTTAATCTGTCTTGAGTTGATTTTTCTATATGGTAAGAGAGAGGGATCTAGTCTCTACATATAACTATCCAGTTTTCCCAATACCATTTATTGAACAGGGTGTCATTTCTGTAATTTATGTTTTTGTATGCCTTGTAAAATATCAGTTGGTCGTACGTATTTGTGTTTACTTCTGGGTTCTTTATTCTTTTTTATCGGTCTATGTTTCTACTTTTATACCAGTACTATGCTGTTTTGGTTACTATAGTCTTATAATATAATTTAGAATCAGGAAATGCGATGTCTCCAGATTTGTTCTTTTTGCTTAGGATTGCTTTGACTATTCAGGCTCTGTTTTGTTTCTGCATGAATCTTGGGATTTTAAAAAATTATCTAAAAAATACTGTTGGTATTTGGATAGTAATTGCATTAAATTTATAGATTGCTTTGGGCAGTATGGTCATTTTGGTGATATTGATTCTTCCAGTCCATGAGACCATGGACCATGAGATGTATTTCCACTTGTTTGTGTCATCTATGATTTCGCTCAGCAGTGTTTTGCAGTTCTTCTTGTAGAGGTCTTTCACCTCCTTGGTTAAGTATATTCCTAGGTATTTTATTTTTCACTGCTATTGTAAAAAGAATTGAGTTTTTAATTTTATTCTCAGCTTAGTCATTGTTGGTGTATAGCAGTGCTACTGATTTGTGTATATTAATTTTGTAACCCAAGACTTTACTGAATTCATTTATCAAATCTAGGAACCTTTTGGAGGAGTCTTTAGGGTTTTCGGGGAATATGATCATATCACCAGCAAACAGAGATAGTGTGACTTCTTTTCCAATTTGGATGCCTTTTATTCTTTCTCCTGTCTGATTGCTGTGGCTAGGACTTCCTCGTTGGTAATTTTTAAAAAGTTAATATTTAATAATTGTTTTTGGAGGATTATTAAAAACACCCATGACATCAAAACCATACAGTCAAAGAAGCTATATCAAAAGAACATCTTAAAACACCTGTGTCAGAATATCTTGCTCCTCAGAGAGTGTATATAGAGTGAGGAGAGGATCGTATCCTGAGGAATTCCAGCATTTAAGAGGCAGGCAAATGAAGGTAGGAAATCATGGAGAGATAAGGAAAATAGCATCAGAAGCTTAGAGAAAGAAACAGGAGAAAGTAGCATAATGAAAGCAAAGAGAGGAGGAGAATTTGTGAGAGAGAAGAGAGTCAGCTGACAAGGATTCTGCAATGAGGAGACTATTGCTCATCTTAGAAAGGTCAAGAGGTGTCTATTTGGGAAGCAAAAGTAAAAAAAAAAATGGATTGAGAAAACAGAAGCAATAAAAATATCCAAAAAGCTGTGGCAGAAATTTGTCATTAAAATAAGAAGAGAAATTCTGTAGTAACGTGGAAAAGATCTAGGATCAAGGTGAAGTTTTGGAAGGTAATTTTTTTGTGAGTTAGGGTTGGAAGATGGGTTATCTGAGACTGTTTAAGGTGGGAGGAAAGGAGCTAATAATTAGAGAGAGTCTGAGCATACAGGAAAAAAAATGAGGATTTCATTATGAGGAAATGTAAGTATTATTGCAGGAGAGGGATTAGCCTTTACAGAAAGGAGCCATGTTTTTCCTTCTGAGACAAAAACATTTAGTAAAATATAGGTGCCAAAATAGCTAAGTTCATATGTATGTGAATATATGCAGGAATACATTGAGGAAACTCTGAACTTCATTTCAGATAGCTGCTGTTTTCTTAATGCAGTCCAAGTTTTTGAAGTTATTGACTAAGGTCAAGAAGATAATAGTGAGCATAGGGTAGACAGTACAAGTAAATGTTTTGAAGAACTGCCCTGAGGAATGTAAGTAAAAGCTGATTAGAAAAAATAAAAATATGTGGAGCAATGCTGAGGAACAATTAAATATTTTAATTTTTAAGGGGCCAACCTGAGATCTGAGGAAAGGAAGGAAGAAAAGAGAGTGGCAGTATAGGTACATTTATAGATGTGTGCTTGAAGGTAGGAGGGGGCTGTGAAGAAACCAGAGATTCTGCATAGACAGATTTGTCCTTAATGGCTCCTAATTCTTATGTGTGGCTGGAGGTAGGCAATGTGAGGAGGGGTGAGGGGCCTTGGATATGTGTGAGATCGGTGGCAGTTTCAAATAGCTACTCTTGAGGCTGGAAAGGGATTCAATTAGCAATGTGTAAAATGATTGTAGAATTAGGATGCTAAAACACCTCAGATTGGAAAGCATAAATGTGTAATACCACCAATCTGCCTGGTTGTGTGTATATTTTTTAAAGATGACAAATAGATCTTTGTGGAAGTGGAGAGGGGGTTGAAGGTTTTTAAGAAGGTTGTGAAAGGACAAAGGGGTAAGATTTGAAGACTCTGATGAGGAAGCAAATAAGTAAAGATGAGTTTAGAAGTTTAAAGTAGTAAAAACCTAAGGATGAAAGTGGCTAATTATTCTTTATGAATCTTAACTTTTAATAGTTTATTAAATTTATTATAATTTAGAAGAACTTTAATTCTTCTATTCTTCTATTCATCAGTTACTGACTGATTTGTAATCAATTATCTTTGAGGACAGTGGTCACATGTTTTTATTTCTAATGAAAGTACCTAAAAACATCATATGCAAACAGCAGGTGATTACTCATTATTATTGAACAAATGCTACCCATAAATTCCTGCTCTCTGGTTATATTCTAAAAGAAACAATAAAAATAGGATTATATGTTATGATTATTTTACATTTTTCTCTCTTGCATAGTTGTTGAGGATGGTTTCTAGACAGTTGATAACACTGCTGGATGATTTTAGATAAAGAGTTTATGTGGGTCTCTATGATTGTCTATAAAGGCAAAGAAGAGAAAAGAAGGAAAAAGAGAAACAAAGCTCAAGCTTAGTTGGAGTAATGCTTTGAATAAAAGAAAATACCATACAAGAAATAAGGGTGAATACAATTTTCTACAGAAAAAAGAACCATTTTATTTTAAATAAAATTAATGGGCTAGAAAACGGAAGATTAAGAGAAAAGGAATAAGGGATATCAAGTTAGATATTAAAGAAAATAATCTGTTTTTCAGTGCTTTTAAAGTAATCAATGAGACTAAAATCTTCGCAATGAATTTGAACCAGAAATTCAATTCCTTTGAACAAGACAGGCTTTGCAAGTCCACATGGGACACTCAGCCTTAGACCTCCTCTAGAATTCTGTAATTATATGACTGATAAATCTGCTGAATATTACATTATCAATTTTTTCATAAAAATTATTTTTGGCTTGTTCAAAATAATAAACAAAAAAACTGTAAGTCAATAATTATTCCTTATTTCCCTTCACTTGATAAGGGTCTCTTATATTCACAAAACTAGAGGAGCATTTATATCTTATAAATATTTGATAGTATGAGAAAAAAAAACCCACAGGATTTTCTTTTATGTTGTTTCCTTAACAGAATACTAACTATATTGCACTGATTCTAGTTAATGCCCTATGACAGTCACTCACATTTTCTGGACTCACCAGAGCATTCTTTCCACTAACTTGGTCTCCAACCTCCACAAAGATGCAAGCCTAACTCTGCTACATTGCTCAACACAATAAAGGAAGTGGCAGTGAAGAAACTAAACAATGCATTGACTCTAATTAAGGCTGTTTTTTAACATGTGCTATACAAGAAAAGACATATGGTATGTTTTAGGAGATTATGTCTCTGATTCAAGGATAAGCCTTTTTTTTAAAAAAAAAAAAGAAATGTAAATAAAAGTAGAATCTGATGTGCAGGATTTGTCATGATTTAGCTATGTACCTATAATCATGCATTTACTGTAATAGAATCCGTGTAGTGTGTTTCAGAATTACATGGTCAATTAAACTCTTAAGTATCTAAAGCCTGGCCAAATTTTAATTGTAAATTTATAACTTAGAGAATTAACCAGATGTATACTTCTTATTTTCTCTTTGCTAGGCTTCTGTGAAATTAAAACAATGTTGAATGTTTTCAGCATTAATCGATACCTTAGTAATCAAACACAGACAGTGCATTCAAGCATTATAATTGCTTTTTGGGTTTAAAAAGTAGTTCCTTACAGTCTAATGCATTTGAAGAACATATGAGAGCAGATTTTTATATAAATGTGACTTTGTTTTCAATTGAACTTTGAGACTTACCATTTATAAATGTTTTGAGAGTAGTTAATTGGTTACATTTGAAGTTTTTATAACCCAGAAGAGTACAGCTAACATTCTACATGCAATTGATGTTGAGAGGGCATAAAGATTCACCAATTTTCGTTCATTCACCGCCTTTACAGAACACTTACTATGTGCTGGCTCTGACATGCAAGATTTATAGTTGTTATGAAGTAACAATACATCAAAAGAAATGTTGGTAAGCTTTGAAAAAAATGGTCTGGTACTTGGAAAAGAGGGGAAAAGCAGGACTAATAATAATAAAGGAAAGGCTTACACCATGTGACAAAAAAGATGAGAAACAAAATATTTGATCAGAGGACAGTATAAAGAACAAATTTTATATAATAAAACCCTTAAAAAGTATATGATAAATGAGAAGTGAATGAATGAATAACTCTTCTTCAATTTTTGTGTTCTAAAGACATGCCATTGTCAAACCTGATAGACAAAATCTCTTATTAACTGACTTATTGGCTCTTACTAATAGACTGACTAGGGAAACAATAAGAAAGATGGGATTTGAGAGTGAGGGGGCATAAAGGGGAAAATCACATTAAGAAAACAAGAAAATATCCTTAGGAGGAAAGATAAAATAAAAAAATCATTAGTTTTTCCAGATGTTTCCTTTATGTTATTTTATTATTTCCATTAATGCTGAATTTTAATCATTTATCTCAATAAAGATAAAGTGTTTAACCAATTATTTTTACTTACATGACAGTATACTTATTTTTTATCTCCATCTTTAATTTTTGTTATTTTTACTGGTATCAACAAAACTAATGTGTGATATCCTGTTGTTGTCTTAAAAAATGGTTAATAATGTATTAGCCCTCATTAATCTCTACAGACTTATCCTAAATTGAATAACTTAACAAACTTAA
The DNA here is from genome assembly GCF_049354715.1 of Callithrix jacchus. Lineage (NCBI taxonomy): Eukaryota > Metazoa > Chordata > Mammalia > Primates > Cebidae > Callithrix > Callithrix jacchus. The sequence goes on along the minus strand of NC_133503.1, from coordinate 121,667,285 downwards.
TATGCATGTTGCTAAATGTCTCACATGTTTAAATAATTTATCTTTAACTGGTTTTGGAGTTTTTAACTTTCTAATAACGACTGGTTTTATAATCCAGTTTCTAATTTCCATTTGTTATATTCAGCAAACTGATCCCTGTCTCTGGAAACACTCATATCTCTGTCTGTCTATCTATCTATCTATCTATCTATCTATCTATCTATCTATCATCTATCTATCTGTCTTTCTGTCTATCTTTCTGTCTATCCATTCAGCAATCTACTCATCACATCATCTATTCCCTCCCTCCCTCCCTCCCTCCCTCCCTCCCTCCCTCCCTCCCTCCCTCCCTCCCTTCCTTCCTTCCTTCCCATGAGACAAAATTAAAAAAAAAAGAACATGTTATGACAAGCGGTTTTAAAGTTTTTTATTTTGGTAAAATAGATATAAAATGTAAAATCTGTGACTTTAGCAATCTTTAAGTACACAATCCTTTGGCATTAAGCACATGCAAGTTATTATTTCAACAATCACCATCATCTATCTCCAGAACTTTTTCATCTTCTCCAACCGAAACTCTATACTCATTAAACATTACTTCCCCATTCTTCCCTTTCCCCTAATCCCTGGCAACTACCATTCTGTTTTCTCTTGCTATGAATTTGACTATTCCAGATACCTCACATAAGTGGAATCATACAATATTTGTCTTTTTGTGATAGCTCATTGTACTTAGCATAGTGTGTTCAAGGTTCACCCATATTGTAGCATGTGTCAGAATTTCTTTTTAAAGGGTGGAAAATATTCCATTGTGTGTATTGTATAGACCTTATTTTGTTTATCCATTTATCCATCAATAGACAGTTGAGTGCCTTCCACCTTTCGGCCATTGTGAATAATATCACTATGAGCATGAGTATACATACATCTGTTTGAGTCTTTATTTTAATTTCTTTGGGATGTATGCCCAAAAGGGAATTGGTAAATCATATGATAATTCTGTGTTGCAATTCTTTTTAGCAGTTGCCATACTGGTTTCCATAGTGGCTGCACCATTTAATATTCCCACCAGCAATGTGTAAGAATTCCAGTTTCTCCATATCCTTGCCTATACTTGTTACTTTCATTTTTTTCTAATAATGGGAATCCTAATGGGTGTGCAGTGGTATCTTACATAGTTTTTATTTGCATTTCTCTACTAATTACTAATAATCATGAGTTTATTGGCTATTTATGTGCATATTTTCTTTGGAGAAATGTCTTTTCTCATCCTTTGCCCACTATGGGGATAATACAATGATTAGCAAGTATTTTCTGTAATTCTGGGGGTTGCCTTTTATTTCTGTTGATTGTATCTTTTGATGCACAAATTTTTAAAAATTTTGATTAAGTCCAGTTTATCTGTTTTTTGTTGTTGTTGCTGTTGCCTATGCTTTTTAAATACTGTCTGAGAAAGCATGGCCCAATCCAGTATCATGAAGCTTTATAGTTTTAACTCTTATGTTTAGGTCTTTCATCCATTTGGGTTAATTTTTATATATGGCATGAAGTCAGACCCCACCTTCATTCATTTGCTTGAAGATGTCCAGTTTTACTAACGTTAATATGGAAACAACTGTGCTTTTCCTGTTGAATGACTGATCTTGACACCTTTTGAAAACACTTATTTGACCATATATGCAAGAGTTTCCTTCTGAGACCACTATGTATGACAATTACTTTTAAATTATTTTTAAATTTTAGAATAATTTTAGAATTATGTAAATATTTCAGTATTCCAAATATATATTCCAAGTATATATTTGGAAAGATAATAGAGTTTCTGTATACACCTCAACAAGTTTCCCTTATTGTTAACATCTTATATCACCACAGTACATTTCTCAATATTAAGAAATCAACATTAGTATATTACTATGAACTAAACTCCATACTACTTACGTGTCATCAGTTTTTTCACTAATGTTTCAGGATCCAATGAGAATAACATATTGTGTCTAGTTGTCATATCTCCCCAGTCTCCTCTGATCTATGTCACTTTCTCAGCCTTGTTTGTCATTACCTTGAGAGTCTTGAGGAGTACTGGCCAGGTATCCTATTGAATGCCCCCAAATCTGGGTTTGTTTAATGTTTTTATAATTATTAGACTAGAGTTACAAATTTTCTAGTGAATATTACAAAGGCAAAGTGGCCTGATTATTACATCATATGAAAGATACATGAGATCCCCATGGAATCACCAATGATGTTAATTTTCACTGTTTGTTAAGGTAGTGTTTGCTTGGTTTTGTCTCCGTAAAGTTACTATTTTTTCTCATTCTGTGCTCTATTCATTAGAAATGGGTCACTAATTCTAGTCCATACTCAAGAGGAAGAAAATTAGGTTCTACCTCCTGAAAATCTACATGCACTATATGGAATCCTACATACACTAAGGATTTGTCTTTTCTTCCTACTTGTTTGATTATTAAAGGATTTATTTGCATCAGTATGGACACAGAGGTATATATTTTATACTTTGGGCTATAAACCCAATATTTCACTATTTATTTGATGATCAAATTGGTCTTTGGGGGCTCTTTCAGGATGGTTTATGTGTTCTAGCACACCCTACAATTCTTTGTTTTCTCTCCTAGTATTACAAGATGATCCAGGCTTATCTTGTATTTTCTTTACCCCAGCTCTAGAATCAGCCATTTCTCCAAGGGCACCTGGTTATTCCCTTGTTTTGGCATTTAAAAACCAAGATCTGACACAAATTATTTTTTTCATGCTACTTAATGCTTTTTATTTAGAGAGGACCTGTTTGTTTCTATTTTGATAGGGTTAATGTTTTGTTAATTGTCACTTAGAAATGTATTCAATATAAAGAGTGTTGTTTGTATCACCTTTCATATACAAGTTTGATGCTACCAATATGGAATTAACGTAAAATGAGCTTTACATTACTTTCCCAGTAGTGGTGATGAATTGTTAGTGATTCATCCATATCCCTTGGCTGGATAAATAGAATTGGAAACACTGAATTCATTGGATCAGCTCTTTCTCAACAAAATCAAAGCCATTCAAGCAATATAATCAACATACAAGTCCTGTGATTTTGTTAAATGAAGAATTTACCTTTAAGAATTATTTCTATTATAGACACTGTCTTAAAGTTATGTATAGTTCTTGGAAAATTCACCATCAGGAGAATTCCAAATTTTCCTGAAAAACTTATCCTGAAGACAGATCTATGGAAAATAATTGCCCACTGGAGGCTTTTTTTTAAAAATTTTGTTTTTTAACTCTTTTTGGTTAGAAGACTTTGAATCAAGAATTTTTTACTTTGCAAAATATTGGAGCTTAGGGGTAATTAAAAAAATATTTTTCCATTGGTATTTTTAAAAAGTCTTTGAAATACAGAAAGCAGTGTGTTTGCTTATATCTTTGAGCTTTAAAAAATATTCAATACTACTTATCCAATGTAACTCCATGTTTTTAAAAGAAATAAAATTATTTTTCTTTTAATGCAAGTGGTAATAATATACTATTTAGCATATTTATCAGTCTAATTAATCAAACATTGAATAAAAGAAAAATAAAATAATTTTAGGATGCATATAAATCTTTTCATCTAAAATATGCATTCCTATTGGTACATGTGATCTATTCTGTGACTCTAAAACTCAACTTTAAATGATTTTTAGATTTTTAGAAGAAACAAGAAAAGTACTTACTTTTATGATTACTAGAAATAATACTGAACATAATAGATGAAAAATTATGGGTATTCTTAGATGCTATGCAAGATCTAATTCCCTATTTCCCCTGTGTGAAGAATGAATGAAGACTTAGATTGTTTATTTTCTTCTAATTTTCAATGGTTGAAGTACATTATGTTTTCTTATAGCCTTAAACACTGAGTAGGAATTTTTGGAGTTTGACTCTTCTATCTAAAAAAATCCTAGCCAAATGATTTTGATTAATTGAGTCTGTCTAAAAATAAAAATCTGTTATGGTTACCATGGGTTTATCATTCCTTCTGTGGGCCACAGTCAGCCTCATTCTGTGCACAGAATTCTCATTATTGTCTTCCAATCTGCACTGTTTTTGCATTGGACATTAAAAATACACACAGTTGCTTTCAATTGAGAAATTAAACAAGATATATAGTTGTGATGATAAGGTAGCATGTATACCTTTGTTGTGATTGCTACCCATTTATTTGTGTCTTTGTAATACAAAGGGGGCTTTCAGGATTGGATACAATATGTGCAAAAGCTAAACTAACAAGTTTTTATATACTCCCTATGTGTGTATAAATATACACATATTTTTGATTAATTATATAAATAAATTCCTCTAGCTACAAATAGTTCAAGTTTGCATCATGGATACCTTAGGAATAGCTCTCATTCAGTTCTAAGCTCTAAACTTTGTGATACCAAATTTTTGCCTTGACTAAACAAGCCAAACCAAGACAAAAGGTATGCCTTCACTTAAGGTCATGAATGATACAGATATATCTTATGTAAGCAGGCCAGTCTTTGTATTTCTAGGTACTTTTTGATATTAGGATCAGTAGATGACCTCATTGACATTATTATAAATTGGTTTTAGTAGAATGAAGAATGTTTATAAGCAATTTTTCTTCCCAAACTGCCTCTTTACCCTGTAAGATAACCATCTGAAACATCTTACCTGATGCACAGTCAAGAATAAGTTGAACAAAGAAATTGAGGTTACATTTGTGTTAAATTCCCTTATGATATCTTCATTTTATAGCTCTATGTAGTTTTCAGCTGTAGTGTTCTTTTGAACTGTAGTTGTGGTCAAAAAGATAAGCCATAAAAGCTATGAAAAGCTTGGACAAACCACTCAGGTAATTTTCCAATTAAGAAGAATAGGATCCCCAAATCCCATTTTAATTGAGAAACTGCCTGGATAAGTAAAATTTTCTCCTGTCCCATCAAAAACCCGGGATAAATGGGAAAATATTAATGAGGTGTTAGTGAAGGGGGTTGTAATGCGATAACAACAAAACCAGGTAAATCAGATAAATAAGAAACATACAATCAATATTATGCCGTACTTAATCTAAACCAGCAATGTAGTCATTCAGTAGTAATATTTGATCAACAGACACCATCGAGAGGGAGATTCACCACATGGTCAGTTTACAGATCAGGTGTAGGTAACTTCCCAATTTTGATTCTATTAATCTATGTAATCTATATTTTTACAAAATGGGATTTTTTTCTATTTTATTTGTACTAAAAAGTAAAAACAACAGTTTTAGTGCTAGTCTTAACATGATTGCATTGTAATCAGCAGGGTTTTACAAATTGTTTCAGAGGTTAATCTTGGTGATCATCATATTATACTCATTCTTATCAGTTATATTTAGTGGCAGATTGCAAGCTTTCCTTATTATCTTGTTAAATCAAGAGGTGAAAGCCTTTCAAGGCTTCTCTTTTTAAACATCTTTTATTAATGCTAATATGCCAGATGGGAGAAATTAAAATGATTCTGTTCTTCATGCTGCTGCTACCCACAATTTTACCACATCATTTGCTGGTTAAGGAAGCATATGAAAATAATAGGTAGGGCACACATTTGTAAAAGTTCAGAAATGATGAAATTCCTTGTCTAAGGAGAACCTTTTTTTATTTGACTAGAGGGAAAAAATGCCATCACTCTCCAAGTGTACGTAAGAAACACTGACAAACATGGAATTAATATACTTGGAACTCATGCTGCATCATTTGTTCTGTTACTTATGTTTAACTTAATCTTAAATGCCAACCAATAACCAGCAAGATGATTATACAAGAATAATCCCCCTTGATCCATAGGGTTAATTGTCCAGAGCACCTAAGTTTATTTAAACATTGCTTCTTTCCCATTTTCTCACCCTTTGGGGAAGTCAGTGACTCTTGCAAGTGCCTATTTACTCTTTTTTACAGGTCATGGGAAATATACACAAATATTTTGGCAGGTTATAGAATCACTTTCCTGCCTATCTAGAAGAGTGTTTTCAATCCTTTAACTTTCCCAAGGAGAGTGTTTTCAACCTGTAACTTTCCCATAGACTCATCCACATAAACTTTGGATTCTAAGCAAGTCATATAGTCTGAATGATTACTCAGTCTGATTGCTAAGTCTTGAGAAGCAATGTTGGGAATCACATAAAGAGTGGCTTTATTATTAGGATAAGCTTGAATTGACTAACTTTTGCCTAAGTTTGTAAACTTCAGTGTATAATCATATTGAATGATTAAATGCAACATGAAACAAATTATGTTCTACCTACCCTCTTAAATCATTAGGTCTTTCTGGTTGAGTGCTATGAGTTCAGGCCAATATCAAAACTTTTATGTTCTTTAAGTGAGAAGATCAGGATTGTCAATATTATCATTGCTTTTACTGGAATCCTCAGCATGCACTAAAGGTGAAAACATTTTCTTTCACTCTGTTCTTAAATTAGAAAGTACTCCCTGCCTCTTACTCTGATTCTATTATGCAGTTCTCCATTCATGTCTTCCCAAGTCCAGATTTGAACAGAGACAAAGAAGCAAATGCTATAAATTAATGTGCACATATGGTAGGTAAGCCTGAAAGTTGCTTTGAAATTTACTTGCCTTAGATATCTTAGAGCTAAAGCAGAGGAAAAAGTGGATGAAGGTCAATGTCAATTGTTGAAAAGGGAATTATAGGGAGGTCAAAAGCACAATAAAACTGGAGTCATAATGCCTGTATTCAAGGTCAGTATCTTAAAATTTTTTCGTGTGCCATTTTTGGTGAGTTACTTAATTTCTTTGAGCTTTATTTTCTTATTGATTGATTGATACATAATATGTGTACATATTGATGGAGCACATGTGATGTTTTCTTACAGACATAGAATGTGTAATGAGCAAGCCAGAGTATTTAGAATATTCATCACCTTGAGAATTTGTCATTTCTATGTGTTGGGAACATTTCAAGTTCTCTCTTCTAGCTTTTTGAAATGCACAATACATTGTTGTTAACTATAATCACCCCACTCTGCTATCAAACATGAGAACTTATTCCTTCTATCAAATGGTATGTTTGTACCCATTAACCAACTTCTCTTCATTATTCCTCTATAGCCTTCCCAGCTATGGTGTCTATCATTTTACTCTCTACCTTCATGAGATCAACTTTTTATTTAGCTCCTACATATGAGTGAGAACATGCAATATTTGTTTCTCTGTGTCTGGCCTATTTGATTTAACATAAAGACCTCTAGTTCCATCCATGTTGCTGCAATTGATAGGATTTCATTCTTTTATATGGCTGAATAGTATTCTATTGCATATATGCGTATATACACATTTTCGTTATCAGTTGATCCCTTGATGGACACTTAGGTTGATTTCATATTCTTGCTATTGTGAATAGTGCTGCAATAAACACAGGTATCCCTCTGATATGCTGATTTCCTTTCCTTTGGATATATACCCAATAGTGGGATTGTTGCATCATATGGTAGTTTTAGTTTCAGTATTTTGAGAAATCCTCATAATGTTTTCCATAATGGCTGCACTAATTTACATTCCCACCAACAGTGTATAGAAGTTTGCATGTCTCTACATCCTCACCAGCACCTATTATTTTTTGTCCTTTTAATAATAGACATTCTACCTGAAGTAGGAGGATATCTCATGATGGTTTTGTCTTGCATTTTCTGGTGATTAGTGATGTTGAACATTTTTCATATACTCATTGGCCATTTGTATGTCTTGTTTTGAGAAATGTTGTTCATGTCCTTTGCCCACTTTTTAAAGGGAATTTTTATTTTACTGTTGGATAGTTTGAGTTTCTTATATATCCTGAATAGTGATCCCTTGTCAGAATAGTTTGCAAATAAGCTTTATTTATTTATTTTGAGATGGAGTTTCACTCTTGTCATCGAGAGTAGAGTGCATTGGCATGATCCTGGCTTACTGCAACCTCCACCTTCCAGGTTCAAGTGATTCTCCTGCTTCAGCATCCTGAATAGCTGGGATTATAGGCACCCACCACCATGCCTGGCTACTTTTTGTATCTTTGTTTTTTATAAGTAGAGACTGGGTTTCACCATATTTGCCAGGCTGGTTTGAACTCCTGACCTTGGGTGATCTGCCTGCCTTGGCCTCCCAAAGTGCTGGGGATACAGGCATGAGCCACTGTGCTTGGCCTCAGTTTTTAAATTACTGGTAATTATTCACTGATACACCCTTCAATTCCTTTATTTAGCAACAACTATTTTTTGAAGACAAACGATATGTCTGAAACTTACTTTTTCTTTACAGGATTGTTGATGTTGCTTTAAGAACCATATAAAGTATAAATATGTACAATATAAATGATGATTATGTTTTTAATATGGCTTATTCTGCAAAGAAATACAAAGATTTTTTAAAACCTCTTGTGCATATACTTTGCCTTTTGTATTGACCTTACTTCTTATTTTAATTTTCGTATTATTTAAATCATCAGTGGTATGTTTATGTAAGTACATATTTTGAAAAATAACCAAGAACTTATTACAATCTGTAAAGAAGAGAGCATGTTTGGAATTCAGTTTTACATCTAATTTTGCTGCATATTTACTTCTGATGAGAAATCAAAGTCTCCCCCCAAAAATTACTTCACCACTGCCACCAACATGGGCAATAATATAACAGAAACAAAGCCTTATATTTTGCCAATAGCTAGGAAGATTTATTTTCATTTTTCACTATGTACAGGTCTTTCAGACTACATATGGAATCTAATGAATATGAAAATCACTTACCATTAATATAATTGAATATTACAGTTATAATGAACTATGCACAACTGCCAAAATTTAAGATTACAATGTTATGACTTCTCTATTTAAGAAATATCTGCTTTTTCACTGTTTACAATAGCAAAGACCTGGAACCAACCGAAATGCCCATCAATGATAGACTGAGCAAAGAAAATGTGGCACATATACACCATGGAATACTATGCAGCCATAAAAAATGACGAGTTTGTGTCCCTTGTAGAGACATGGATGAATCTAGAAACCATCATTCTTAGCAAACTGACACAAGAACAGAAAAAACAAACACCACATGTTTTCACTCATAGGCAAATGACAAACAATAAGAACACTTGGCCACAGGGAAAGGAACAACACTCACTGGGCTAGGTGGGAGGGGGGTGGAGGGGAGGGACAGTGTGGGGTGGGGAGAATGGGGAGGGATAACACTAGGAGAAATGCCTGATGTAGGCAATAGGGGTGGGGGGATGGAGACAGCAAACTACCATGGCATGTATGTACCTATGCAACAATCCTGCAAGATGTAGGATGTACACATGTACCCCAGAGCCCAAAGTACAATTAGAAAAACAGATATATCTGCCTTTTATAAATTGTTCTCAGCAATTTGTATTCTCATAAAAACAACATACAGTGTTGCTCAACTTTTGCCCTTGTAATTCTCAGGATGTTTTCCCATTGCTACAGTCTGCTCAACCTCTATTCCTTTTTAACAATTTCTGAGAAAGAAATACACACAACTGTCAGAACTATAACAAGATGAAGCTGAGTAAGACAGACACGAATGGTGGGAGGGACGCCACTATGGCAGTATAGTTAATTTCATTTCTAAGTAAGAAAACTCATACAGCAGACCAAGTAAGACGAACATGGTAAATGAGGGCAGAGCAGTGGACCCAGGAACTGGTATTAAGGTGGGAAAGTCCCAGATGTTAGATAGCTCTATTTTTTGACCCTCTTTTCTAAATGTCTTTCCTAAATTCATTAGAGTTACAAAAAATTGCCTAAAAAGGAATTAAATTTCAGTTTCTGTAATTCATTTTTAAAAACAGAAAAAGAATATATTTGCTCCATAAAAATTGTATTAGTTGGCATTCGCTAGTGCCAACTCTGGTCTCTTAGCTATCCCAATCATCTTCCATGGTTCTTCTTATATTTATTTTAGGAGAATTCCAAAATCTGCTTGGAGAAAGTTTGCTCAAAGATTTGTCTCACAAACATGATTTTTTTTTCATGTGGGAATAAAAAAAGATTTAAGATAATATAAATATTACTACATATTTGGACTAGTTAATGAAGTTATTAAGGCAGGTTACTGGTAGCACTAATAGATATATATATAGTTGAATTTTAAGAGGAAAATATGGCCTATAATAGCCCATTGTACTGCAAAGTCTGGCTTGATATGAGGCTGAAGAGACATTCATGCAAACACTCCCTTATTTATTAGGAAGTAGTCAGGAAAAGTGGATTAAAAACTAATCTGGGGGAAAGACCTAATACATTGCCTTACCATGAAAGTCTTGACCAAAAAGGCCTTCATTTTAACCATAGAAAAGATTCATTCAACCATCGTGTTTAGGGCCTGCTAGATACTATCCAAAGTGAGATTGCTTTTATTCTTTTCTTATTTTGCCCATGTGCATTCATCTTCTGTAAACTGTGGCAACCAGGAATTTGTCAATGTCAAGGAAAATACCCAGTACGTGGAGGCTATGCAATGTGACTTTGTTTAGGTCTATGTGCAGGTAACCTGGCACCAGATTGGAAAACATGTCAAAAACATTCAGCTTACTTGAATCTGGAAGGTTTGAAACACTTTCCATAATAAAGAATGCATGTTAAAGATTATGGAAATACAATGACGAACATTTATACAGCACTCAACACACCTTTTTAGAGAGTATTTTCACTGCATACTGTTGAGATATGTTATGTAAGTATGTGCATTATTATCTGTGCATGCTGAGAGTAAACCTGAGTTTCAGAGAAAGGAAATGGGTTTCCCAAAATTGCATAGGTAGTAAATGTGGACCCAGGTCTCAAAACCAGTAGTTCAGATTCAAAATTCTATGCTCACTATATTCCATCCTGCTGCCTTTCTTCCCCAATGCAGTAAGTCAAAGAAAATAAGTGTATAAGCACTTTTATCAAGATTAATTTATTTTATCAAGAAGAAGGAAGTATAGTGTAGGCTTTTCTTCAATGGAAGGCTGGCTGTATTTTCAGGATCCAAAAATTGAATGGCCTAGACATATTTCAGTGTATCAAGATATATTCTGAGACCTCTCTGGAAATGATATTTTATTTTTGAGGGCAGGGAGCACCCTATGTTTGTTTTAAAGATTTTGTGCAATGAACACAACTAATTGGCAGAGAAATGATCAATGTGGTTCACATTACTCTAAATTAAAAGTGAATATCACTTAAAAGTAGGTATGCTAATATCATAAGTAAATTGTTTTTGTATACTTATTTCAAATATTTGTTGATTGTTTTCACTTAAAAGATTCATTTTAAACTGAAAGAAACTGATATGAATGAAATAATTGACTTGTTGAATAGGAAACATTTTGTAGATCTGCATTTAAAACTCTGATTTCTCATTCTTGTGCTGTCTAAGGAGCCATTCTAGCTGTGCAGTACATGTTCTCCCAAAACAAATGGTGAAACTAAAGGTCAGGATAGTCTCCTTGTTAGAGAAGGACAGGGCAGGCTGTTTTGTGTATAGACTCAGATGAGTTTTTCTGAGTGACTTTGTTCCAATGCCAAATAGAAAATGGAAGTGCTCACTAAATAGAATTAATACTTCTCTCACACCATTTCCTACTTATGATTCAAATGTTAAATATATGAATAATTTCAAGTGAGGCACTATATGTATTTATATTTTCAAATGTCTTCACAAAGAATAGCTTTTACAGTAAGGTCACACTCTATCAAACAGAGGACTTTAGAATTTAGAATTCTATGACAACACATGTGATTTAGCTTGCTGAAAGTTAAAAAGACAAGTCTTAATTAAGATAAAAATAGTAAATTGCCTAAATATTGAACACAAGTATGAGAATATATTAAATCAATGACTAATACATGCTTCTGAAATCTGGATAAATATTTGAAGTGTTTCTTCAATTAAAGTTTGCAAAAGATATAACCTATAAATATAACTATTGAAAGTGGCTTTATTTTTTATAACTACGAATATGTTACATTTAATCTTCTAATAATTTATTCTGCCAAATTCACTCACTTGATGAACCATATCAAGATTTTCAAATGATGAGCAGCAGACTAGGTGCCACTCACCCCACTGCTTGGTGGGAGGGCTGGTGTTGAGGAGGGAGGAGGCTGCCTTGCTTTTCCCTCACCATGTTGTATTCCCTTCCACCCTTCCCTCTTCTTGTCTCCTTTCCTTCCTTTCCTTCTGTCTTCTTTCTTTCTAAAACCATTTATGGAGCCCTTTTTATGATATAGATATCTTGCCAGGTGCTGAGGATAAAATGGTGAGTAAGATATTTTCAGTTCTGCCCTCATGGAGCTTAAAGACATTGGAGAAATCAAACTGGCAAACTGGCAATTACAACTCATCAGAGCAGATATACTAAAGGGGAAATAAGAAGTGCTATGGGGTCCCCTATCAATACCTTGAGGATGAGAGGAAGCTACTTGGAGGAAGTTACATCTAAACAGATGGAAAATTTATCATTTATTCTTCTTTAAGATTTTTCTATTTTCTGGAAAATTAAGATGCCACTCAAATCTGTTCTGCTTCAGGTTCATTTGCCATTGTATCCCCGCACATGCCTCGGACCGCAGCCCATATTCACAATCAGCTGCCTTCCCTAATCTTAGTTCTTCCTCTTCAGCTTCATTCACTTCACCTTATTTGGTACTGTAGTTGTTTCCATGTATTTCTTCAACTGGAAATCCAGGATTGATTCTTATTTTTCTTCTTAGTCTTCCATTTACAAGCTGTGTTCCCCAAACCAAGTTTTTATCATTCTGTCTAGCACAGAAGTCTCTGATGGAATTAAAATAATTTATGAATATTTTAATTTACTCATTCAAAGAATTGATTATCTATCAAATGCAAAAAAAAAAGAGAACAAAGGTGAACATCACTAATGAATAAGCACATCTAATGGAGGAAATCAGATATAATTTTAAAATTAGCTTATAACACTCATTCATCTGTTCAACAGATTTTTTTTTTTTGAGATGGAGTTTCGCTCTTGTTACCCAGGCTGGAGTGCAATGGTGCGATTTCAGCTCATTGCAACCTCTGCCCCCTGGGTTCAAACAATTTTCCTGCCTCAGCCTCCCAAGTAACTGGGACTACAGGCATGTGCCACCATGCCCAGCTAATTTTTGTATTTTTAGTAGAGACAGGGTTTCACCATGTTGACCAGGATGGTCTCGATCTCTTGACCTCGTGATCCACCCATCTCAGCCTCACAAAGTGCTGGGATTATAGGCGTGAGCCACCGCGCCTGGCCCAGATGTTTATTGAATGCCTGCCTACTATGTGCCAGTCCCCATTGTCAGAAAGCTTACATTCTGATGAAAGAATATTGACAAGCAAATGAATAAAATGAATGTGATTAATACACTTAGTAATAAGAATGCTAATAAAAAAATATGGTAAATAATAGGATAGAAGATGTTTGAAAAGGTTGTGGCAGATCAAGGCATCAAGGAAAGTCTCTGTAATAGGTGCTATTTGAACTAAGACATGAATGTTGAGTAGGAGTCAGCCATGGGATGATCAGAGAGAAGGAAATTCTGGGTGGAGGTGACAACAAATGCAAGAAATGTGTTTGACTTTTTTGAGGAAAATAAAGAAGTACAATGAAACTGATGCCCAGTGTCTAGAAAAAGAATAATTTGAGGTGAAGTTGTAGGAGAAGGAATAGATTTGATTGTTAAAACATCTTGTAGGTTATGGCAAGGAGGCTGGGATTTCTTTTAAATTCAAGAAAAAAAATCACTGAATAACTTTAAATAAGTGAAAAAGAAACATTATCTTATTTACATGTTAAAAAGAAAATTTCAATTTCTGTGTGGAGAATGAATTTTAGGGAGAGGAAGATGGAGGCAGGGAGCACTAGTTGGAGTCTCTTATGGTGGTCCATGAAAGGATACTGCTGCCTTGAACAGAAAAGATGAGAGAGGACAGAGACAAAAGGACATATTCTTTGTGGGTAGATTCAGCAAGACTTGATAGATCAAGTGCCAAAAAGAGTGGGGTGAATACATCAGTGACTCTTCATGTCATGAGTATTCCAAATAAGAGAGAATCATGGACCTTGGGGTACAGAGCAAATACTAGATTTCCTAATGTAATTGTTCACAGTGTGAATCCTTACATATCCTAGAGTGAGCAGGTGGCAGTGGTTGAAGTCTTTTTATTACTTCAGTAAGCCTAAGAAGTATGTATAGATTTCCCCTTAATTACACGATGGAGATAACTAGGGTTTTTGCTTTTGCTGGGAGCTAGACTAATTCAATGCTATAAGTTTAATAAGTTTTCAAAAAACTTATTAAGTGTAGTTTGTGTCATTAAGTAGATCTTTCAAAATATAAGGCCTATGGTGGAGAATATTTAAGGATAGAAATCCTTGTTGCCAAAAGTTTGGAACACTCATATTTTGGGCATTGTAGTGAGTTTGCTGGGTCAACTCTTCCCTTTCTTGCTCATCTTATTTGCTTACCAGTTGTTCTTCTCCACTCTGCTGGCTTGTTTTCTAACATAACAAAGAATGCCAGTGACTACAAATTAATTGTATGTGGGTTTGAAGAGGTTCAAAACAAATAGCTATTATAAAATAGTATCATTTTATTATCCACATTCCAATTTCCCACATTTTCAACATTAAATCTTAAAGTTTCTTTTAAAAATTGACCCTCTATTGGAGAAGCAATATGATTCCATGAAGTATAATTGAAATTATCTATTTTTTCACATCAAAATGAATGTATCAGAATTATCTATTTTTATAACATATATTAAAGTCTGATATATATGTATTTCCATTAGAATAATAATTTATAGGTGACTGAAGAGAGCATTACAGTGGTCTGAAGTGGCAATGAAGATTCTAACACTGAATCATAGTGCATTGGCAATTCTGCCATAGATTTACTTTTTGATCTTGTACAAGTCACTTGAATTCTTTTTCTTCAGTTTCTCATTTGAAAAATGGTAAAGCAAAGAACTCCTGATGAAATATTACCAATATTAGATCACACAAAAAATGATAAAAAGGAAAATGAGGGACTGGCAAGATGGCTGAATAGACACAGCTCTAGTCTGCAGCTCCCCAGTGAGATCAATGCAGAAGACGGGTGATTTCTGCATTTCCAACTGAGGTACCTGGCTCATTTGATTGGGACAGGGTGGACAGTGGGTGCAGCCCATGGAGGGCAAGCCAAAGCAGGATTGAGCATCACCTCTCCCCCAAAGGAAAAAGGGTTGGGGAACTCCCTCCCCTAGCCAAGGGAAGCCCTGGGTTACTTTGCCATGAGGATCTGTGCACTCCTGCCCAGATACTATGCTTTTCCCACAGTCTTCACAACCTGCAGACCAGGAGATTCCCTCAGGTACCTATACCTCCAAGACCCTGGGTTTCAAGCACAAAACTAGGTGGCCATTTGGGCAGACACTGAGCTAGCCGCAGGAGCTTTTTTCCACACCCCTGTGGCACCTGGAACATCAACAAAACAGAACCGCTCACTCCCCTGGAAAGGGGCCTGAAGCTAGAGAGCCAAGTGGTCTAGCTCAGTGGATCCCACCCCTATGGAGCCCAGCAAGCTAAGATCCCCTGGCTTGAAATTCTGGCTGCCAGCACAGCAGTCTGTAGTCAACTTGGGACACTCAAGCTTGGTGGCGGGTAGGGGAGTCCACCATTACTGAGACTTGAGTAGGCGGTTTTCCCCTCACAGTGTAAACAAAACTCCCAGGAAGACTTTGGCAAAGCCATTGTAGCCAGACTGTCTCTCTAGATTACTCCTCTCTGGGCAGGGCATCTCTGAAAGAAAGGAAGCAGCCCCAGCCAGGGGCTTATAGATAAAACTCTCATCTCTTTGGGACAGAGCACTTGGGGGAAGGGGCGGCTGCGGCTGCAGCTTCAGCAGACTTAAACATTCCTGCCTGCCAGCTCTGAAGAGAGCAGCAGACCTTCCAGCACAGTTCTTGAGCTCTGCTAAGGGTCAGACTGCCTCCTCAAGTGGGTACCTGATCCCCATGCCTCCTGACTGAGAGACACCTCCCAAGAGGGGCCAAAAGACACCTTATACAGAAGTGCTCTGGCTGGCATCTGGCAGGTGCCCCTATGGGATGAAGCTTCCAGAAGAAGGAACAGACAGCAATCTTTGCTATGCTTTAGGCTTTGCTGGTGATACCAAGGAAAACAGGATCTGGAGTGGACCTTTAGCAAAATCCATCAGACCTGCAGCAGAGGGGCCTATTAGAAGGAAACCTAACAGAGAGGAACAGCATCAACATCAACAAAAAGGACATTCACACAGAAACCCCATCTGAAGGTCACCAACATCAAAGACCAAAGGTAGAGAAATCCACAAAGATGAAGAAAAACCAGTGGAATAAGCCGAAAATTCCAGATTTTGAAAAAAGTCCGTAAAAACTAGAATGCCTCTTCTACTCCAGTGGATCACAACTCCTTGTCAGCAAGGGAACAAAACTGGATGTAGAATGAGTTTGACAAATTGACAGAAGTAGGCTTCAGAAGATGAGTAATAACAAACTCCTTCCAGCTAAAGGAGCATGTTCTGGTTGCCCTGAACTCAATGCAAGGAAGCTAAGAACCTTAAAAAAAGGTTAGAGAAATTGCTAACCAGAATAATCAGTTTAGAGAAAAACATAAATGACCCGATGGAGCTGAAAAACACAGTACAACTTCGTGAAGCATATACAAGTACCAATAGCTAAGTTGATCAAGTGTAAGAAAGGATATCAGAGATTGAAGATCAACTTAATTAAATAAAGCGTGAAGACAAGATTAAAGAAAATGGAATGCAAAGGAACAAACAAAGCCTTCAAGAAATATGGGACTCTGTCAAAATACCACACCTATCTTTGATTTATGTACCTGAAAGTGACAGGGAGAATGGAATCAAGTTGGTAAACATTCTTCAGGATATTATCCAGGAGAACTTCCCCAACCTGGCAAGACAGGCCAACGTGCAAACTCAGGAGATATAAAGAACATAACAAAAATACTTCTCAAGAAGAGCAACCCAAGACACATAATCATCAGATCAAACCAGGATGAAATGAAGGAAAAAATATTATGGGCACCCAGAGAAAAAGGTCAGGTTACCCACAAAGGGAAGCCCAGCAGACTAACAGAGAGTCTCTGTGTAGAAACCCTGCAAGCCAGAAGACAGTGGGGGCCCATATTCAATATTCCTGAAGAAAATAATTTTCAACCCCGAATTTCATACTCAGTCACACTAAGCTTCAGAAGCAAAGCAGAAATAAATTCCTTTACAAAGAAGCAAATGCTGAGAGACTTTGTCACCAAAAGGCCTACTTTACAAGAGCTCCTGAAGGAAGCACTAAATATGGAAAGGAAAAACAGTATAAGCCACTGCAAAAACATATCAAATTGTGAAGACCATCAATGCTATGAAGAAATTATATCGACTAATGGGCAAGATAACCAGCTGGCATCATAATGACAGAATCAAATTCACACATAGCAATATTAAACTTGAATGTAAATGGGCTAAATGCCTCAATTGGAAGACACAAACTGGCAAATTGGATAGAGTCAACACCCATTAGTGTACTGTATGCAGGAGACCCATCTCACATGCAAAGACACACATAGGTTCAAAATAAAGGGATGGAGGAATATTACAAAGCAAATGGAAAGTGGGGTTGCAATCCTAGTTTCTGATAAAATAGATTTTAAACCAACAAAGGTCAAAAAAGACAAAGAAGGGCATTACATAATGGTAAAGAGATCAATGCAACAAGAAGAGCTAACTATCCTAAATATCTATACACCCAATACAGGAGCACCCAAATTAATAAAGCAAGTTCTTAGAGACCTATAAAGAGACTTAGACTCCCACACAATAATTGTGGAAGATGATAACACCATACTGTCAATATTAGATCCACATGACAGAAGATTAATAAGGATATTTAGGACTTGAACTCAGCTCTGGACAAAGTGGACCTAATAGACATTTACAGAACTCTCCACCCAAAATCAAGAGAATATACATTCTTCTCAGCCCCACATCACACTTATTCTAAAACTGACCACATAATTGGAAGTAAAACACTCCTCAGCAAATGCAAAAGAACTGATATCATAACAATCTCTCAGACCACAGTGCAATAAAATTTGCACTCAGGATTAATAAACTCACTCAAAACCACACAACTATATGGAAACTGAATAACCTCCCCCTGAATGACTACTGGCTAAATAACAAAATGAAGGCAGAAATAAATAAGTTTTTTGAAACCAATGAGAACAAAGCCACAATGTACCAGAATCTCTGAGACACAGCTAAAACAGAGTTTAGAGGAAAATTTATAGCACTAAATGCCCACAGGAGAATGCAGGAAAGATCTAAAATCAACATCCTAACACCACAATTAAAGAAACTAGAGAAGCAACAACAAAGAAATTCAAAAGCTAGCTGAAGACAAGAAATAACTAAGATCAGAGTAGAACTGAAGGAGATAGAGACGCACACACACACACACACACAACCCTTTGAAAAATCAATGAATCCAGGAGCTGGTTTTTTGAAATGATCAACAAAATAGACCACTAACCAGACTAATAAAGAAGAAAATCAAGAAGAATCAAATAGACACAATAAAAAATGATAAAGGAGAAATCACTACTGATCCCACAGCAATAAGAACTACCATCAGAGAATACTATAAACACCTCTATGCAAATAAACTAGAAAATTTACCAGAAATGGATACATTCCTGGACACATACACCCTCCCAAGACTAAATCAGGAAGAAATCAAACCCCTGAATAGACCAACAACAAGTTCTTAAATTGAGGCTATAATTAATAATCTACCAGTGAGTAAAAGCCCAGAACTAGATGGATTCACTGCCGAATTCTATCAGAGTTACAAAGATGAGCTGGTACCAGTCCTTCTAAAACAATTCCAAACAATAGAAAAAGAGGGACTCCTCCCTGACTCATTTTACGAGGCCGACATCATCCTGATACCAAAAGCTGGCACAGACATAACAAAAAAAGAAAGTTTCAGGCCAGTATCCCTGATGAACATCAATGCAAAAATCCTCAATAAAATACTGGCAAACTGAATCCAGCAACATATCAAAAAGCTTATCCACCACAATGAAGTTGGCTTCATCCCTGGGATGCAAGGCTGGTTCAACATATACAAATCAGTAAACATAATCAGTCACATAAACAGAACCAGTGATTAAAAACTACATGATTATCTCAATAGATACAGAAAAGGCCTTTGATAAAATTCAACACCACTTTATGCTAAAAACTCTCCATAAACTAGATATTGATGGAACACATAATAATAACAGCTATTTATGACAAACTCACAGCCAGTATCATGCTGAGTGGGCAAAATCTGGAAGCATTTCCTTTGAAAACTAGTATAAGACAAACGTGCCCTCTCTCATTGCTCCTATTTGACATAGTATTGAAAGTTCTAGCCAGAGCACTCAGGCAAGAAAAAGAAATAAGGGGGTATTCAAATAGGAAGTGAAGAAATAAAATTGTCTCCATTTGCAGATGACATGATCGTATATTTAGAAACTCCAATATCTTGGCCCAAACTCACCTTAGGCTGATAAGCAACTTTAGCAAAGTCTCAGGATACAAAATCAATGTGCAAAAATCACAAGCATTCCTATACACCAGTAATAACGAATGGCCAAATCACGAGTGAATGCCCATTTGCAATTGCTACAAAGAGAATAAAATACCCAGGACTACAACTTATGAGGAATGTGAAGGACCTCTTCTAGAAGAACTACAAACCACTGCTCAGGGAAATAAGAGAGTACCCAAGTAAATGGAAAAACATTCCATGCTCACGGATAGGAAGAATCAATATCATGAAAATGGCCATAGTACCCAAAGAAATTTGTAGATTCAATGCTATCCCCATCAAGTTACCATTGACTTTATTCACAGAATTAGAAAAAAACTACTTTAAATTTCACATGGAACCAAAATAGAGCCCATAGACCCAAGACAATCCATAGCAAAAAGAACAAAGCTAAAGGCATCATGTTATCTGACTTCAAAGCATACTACAAAGCCACAGTAACCAAAACCACATGGTACTGGTACCAACACAGATACAGACCAATAGAACAGAATAGAGGCCTCAGAAATAATGCCAGGCATCTGTAACCATCTGATCTTTGACAAACCTGACAAAAACAAGCAATGGGAAAAGGATTCCCTATTTGATAAACGGTGTTTGGAAAGCTGGCTAACCATATGCAGAAAACTGAAACTAGACCCCTTCCTTACACCTTATACAAAAATTAATTCAAGGTGGATTAAAGATTTAAATGTAAGACCTAAAACCATAAAAAAAAAAAACTGGAAGAAAACAGGCAATTCCATTTAGGACATAGGCATGGGCAAAGACTTCATGAGTAAAACACCAAAAGCAATGGCAACAAAAGCCAAAGTTGACAAATGGGATCTAATTAAACTAAAGAGCTTCTGCACAGCAAAAGAAACCATTATCAGAGTGAACAGGCAACCTACAGAATGTGAGAAAATGTTTACAATCTACCCATCTGACAAAGGGCTAATATCCAGAATTTACAAAGAACTTAAACAAATATACAAGAAAAAAAACAAAGAATCCCATCAAAAAGTGAGTGAAGGATATGAACAGACAATTCTCAAAAGAAGATATTTATGTGACTGACAAACATGAAAAAAATGATTATCATCACCGGTGGTTAGATAAATGCAAATCAAATCCACAATGAGATACCATCTCATGCCATTTAGAATGGCAATTATTTAAAAGTCAGGAAACAACAGATGCTGGAGAAAATGTGGAGAAATAGGAATGCTTCTATACTGTTGGTGGGAGTGTAAATTTGTCCAACCATTACAGAAGACAGTGTCCTGATTCCTCAAGGATCTAGACCCAGAAATACCATTTGGCCCAGCAATGCCATTACTTGATATACACCCAAAGGATTATAAGTGATTCAAGCATAAAGACACATGCACACATATGTTTATTGCAGCACTATTCACAATAGCAAAGACTTGGAAGCAACCAAAGTGCCCATCAATGATAGACTGGATAAAGAAAACCTTGCACACATACACCATGGAACACTATGCAGTTATAAAAAAGGATGTGTTTGTGTCTTTTTCAGAGACATGGATGAAGCTGGAAACCATCATTCTCAGCAAACTAACACAAGAACAGAACACCAAACCCCGCATGTTCTCACTCAGAAGTGGGGGGTTGAACAATGAGAACACATGGACACAGGGAGGGTAACATCACATACAGGGGCTGTCAGGTGGTGGGGGACTAGGGGAGGAATAGCATTAGGAGAAATAGCTAATGTAGTTGATGGGTTGTCGGGTGAAGCAAACGACCATGGCACATGTACACCTACGTAACAAACCTGCACGTTCTGCACCTTTATCCCAGAACATAAAGTATCATTTAAGAAAAGGAAAATGAATAACTTAAACTGCTGAATTAGGACTTTATATAATAGAACAAGAAGTGGAACTGGGGCCAGAGCCTATTTTCTAACATATTTCTCAATTACTGTATTGATGTTTAATCATTTATTTTATATGTATTGACTACTAATTATATACCAAGCACTGATGGTTTGAAAAATGTTATTTTATTTTAATCTAAAGAATGTTCAGTTTTACTGAAGGAATTTTATTTATTACCAAGATGGAATAATTTTATCTACATTCATGGACTTTTGAAAATTATCTTATTGGTCTTTTTCTACTATGATATTCTTTCATATACTATTTATCTAATTATATAAATTGTTAGGTTCTGGTCAATGGCTTTGGAATTTCTACCCAGCCATAAATGGTCATTTTTATCTTTCTAAAAATAAACAAATAATCAAATCATCTTTAATGTATATGTGATGCTAGAGTACAGACACCCATGTTGTATAAGTAGATTCCTTCTTATACATGAAAGAAAAAAAGAGTATTTTTCTAATGTTTGTCATAGTTCTTGTTGAAAATGTGTTTTTTTTCTTTTTCTTTTTCTTTTCCTTTTTGGAAATAAAGAGGCCATGGAAAATGTTTGTGCAAACTGTCCTTTAATTTTTTGTTTTTTGAGATGAGATCTTGCTTTGCTGCCCAGGCTGGAGTGTAGTGAAGCCATCACAGCTCATTGCAGCCTTGATCTCCTGGGCTCAAGCAATTCTCCCACCTCAGCAACCCAAGGAATAACTAGGAATACTGGCATGCACCACCATGCCCAGCTAATTTTTGCATTGTAGAGACGGAGTTTCACCACATTGCCTAGGCTGGCAAACTGTCCTTTAAATGCAATAAATGATCTTTTGCATGTATTTGGGAACCTTATTGAGAAAATTTGCAGCTTAATAACTCTTTTTGGGAAAATTATTTCTATTACTTTTAACACGCAGTTCCAACCATGGAATGTACGTCATTCAGTGTGAGATGGAAAATGTAAACTGTATATATTACTGGTCTTTTAAAAAAACCTAATCAAGAGGAAGTCAGGGCTTAGTTGACGTTGGCCATGGTCATAGTACTGAATTCAGTGAGAAATGTAGATCTAGTTAATTCAGAACATAGTGCACTACAGAGTGAAATGACTGTCTCATAAAGGGATTTTCATTTTAAGATTAATTCTTGTCAATACTGATGCAAAATCATATCCAACACCTTGTATTTATGTGATGCTTCACTTTCTAAAAGCAATTTCAATTATTGAATATTACATTTCCAAACATGTATTGTGCTCCTACATTAATTGGGAAACAAAGAAAAAAAGGCCCAGTTCCTACGTTAGTTAGAATCTAGTGGGGAAGACAGACATAGAAATAGGCTAAAATACGATAGCACATGCTAAGTTCTATTAACTCTGGATAGAAAAAAAGAAGAGGAAAGATGAGGATGCTACTAATTTTGATATCTTATTCGAGCCTTCTTGTACTACTTAAAGAAGGCGAGCATTGTTATCTGCATCTGATGGTTGAGGAAAGATGCTTTCTGTTGGGTGAAATGCTTTCCCTGAGGTCACACAGCTGCTTGTCAGCATAGCAGTCCCCCTATGCTAGTGCTCCCTGCACTCTGCAGCCCTGACCCAAATCAAACCTCACATTCTAGCGTAAAATTGCTCTGCTTCCTTAACCATACATGCTTGGTGCAAAGAAAATGTTAGTTGACAAAAGCTGTCCTGTTATGAGCTTTCTCTGATGTGAATTCAAATCACATTTCAGAGGCACATTTCAGGCGGGCTCTAAATAAGGCATCCCTGGTTTTTGCATTTTCATTAAAAAGAAGCCATGGTTTTCTGTACAGATATTTAATGAGATTTTATTCATATTTAAATATTCAAATAATTATATTTGCTTATATGGTAAAAGCAGATTTGAGGCAAATGGTTTTCAGCCAAAACAGAACAATAACAATCCTGGTTCAATCAAACCATAGTTGGATTCAGTAAAGAAATAAAACAACTGGCATGTCTAGTTTCTAATTTTCTAGAAAGGGAGCTCAGAGAGATTTTAATCATATTCTAATGTTTGTAATAGTTCTTGTTGCCTCAAGTTGGAGATGTGAGTTTTCTCGTTTAGTATTCTTAAAGGAGCACTTTGGATTAGGTTTCCACCCCCCAAAACACCAGAATGAACATGAATAAACTTAAATTACACAATAATAATGATTGTATGGACCATGCTGGAAACATGGCAGCCCATACAATCCAAATTGTCAAGAATAAAGATTTCTAAGTTACTCTCTGACCAACTTTGAGAGTGTGAAAAGGAAGCTAATTGTTTTAGTCTTTTCTGTATTGATTATGTTGGAGGTCTAATAGAATCAGATAGACATAATATATACATAAGGTGCTGAACCACTGGGATAATGCAGTTGGAGTTGTTGCAAACACTGACATAATTAAGGATTTGTTAACATTTGTATAATAAACCTCTATTATCAAGGATTTTTAACTAAGTATTAAAAATTCATTCTCAGCTGCAACTTGCCATTCATGGTCTCAGCTAGGAAGCAATTTTCTTTTACAAATTTTATACAAAAATAAAAAGAAAAAAGAAAAAAGTCCTCCTCTGTATTGCTTTCTAACTGAGTTTTTCTTTAATGAAAAATCTTAGGCCCGAGTTTCCCTTCTAAAAGGGAAAATTCCTGATACACAAGAAGCAAAAGAAGAAACAGTCTATTTCTGCATCTAGTGTCCTTTCTCACCAGAGGGCTCCTTTTAAAAGTATATTTGGATTGTTTTTTTAAATTGCAAAAGGTACTATGCTCGTTTTAAGAGGTTAAATAACAATGCTATGTAAGGAAATCATTAAAAACAGGTTCCTTTCTTACATAATCCCACCTGCCTGGTATCTACTATAATTGTGGATTCTCCTATACATTTCCTTGTATTTATACAAATATGTATATTTTTATTTTTCCTACTACATTAAAATAAGTCAAAATTTAACTTAATTCTTCTAAACTTCTTTAGTTTTTTTTTAAGACAGGGTCTCACTTTGCCACCCAGGCTGGAAGCAATGCAATGCTGTGTTTATCTCAGCTCACTGCAGCCTTAACCTCCTGGGCTCATGTGATCCTCCCAACTCAGTCCCCTAAGTCCCTGGGACTATAGGCCTGTGCCACCACACCTAGCTAATTTTTTTGTATTTTCTGTAGAGACAAGGGTCTCACTCTCACCATGTTTCCCGTACTGGTCTTGAACTCCTGAGTTCAAACCATTCACCTGCCTCGGCTTCCCAAAATGCTGGGATTACAGGCATGAACCACCATACCCAGCCCAATTCTTCTAAATATTATCCTAGTAATTGAGCCAGAAGTTTTTCTCTGCCAAGACCAATAGATGGACCAAAAAATACTCATTTTTATAACCTTTCCTTTGATAAATTGCTTACATATAATAAATTTAGAGTTAAGTAATAAAAATAATGGACTACGATCTTGACTTATTTGTTCTCAAATAATTTCCCTTAAACCCATTCGCTCTTATATCAGTTTCTTCATTTCCTTTCATCCTGAGGGCAGCACACAGCCCTGTGAGAGATGCACAGTAATCCTACCAGCTGTGAAGTGAGACTGGATGCTCCTTTCTCCTGCACAGAAAGACTGCTGAGACTCACTACCTCATCCATTCTAACTTCAGTGGTTTCTTCTGAACTCCATGTCTTAAAAGTAACAATGAATGTTTTGACCACAACATGAAAATCTTTTCTAGATACTTCTTTCTCCTCTTTGTAGGAAAAAGAAGGTGTCACAGCACCCAAATGACCCCAGACGGAGAAAACGTCTTATTGGGGATGACATGTACTTAATGAACCCGTCATTTCAAAATTATCAGGATTTATTTAGTGAACTAGGATAAATGGTGAGAGAAATAATAATGGTGATTTCCAAAAATGAATGGTAATTGCCTTGATGATCTTTATTATTAATTCCTTTGATAGCTAATTTATTGTGAGATTCCTATTGATATGATGAACTTTGTGGCTTAAAACAACACACATTTATTATTTGACTGTTGCTTTATTTAAGTCAGGAGTCTGCGTGTAACTTAACTGGGTCCTTTGCTTATGGTCTCATAATGCTGCAATCAAGAAATTGGCCAGGACTGTGACTTCATTTGAGGCTTGCGGTCCTCTCCCTAACTCACCAGTTGTTGTCAGAATTCAGTTCCTTGAGGTTGTAGTATTGAGGCTCTCAGCTCCTGGACTACCAGGAAATTCCTAGTCACATGACCCGCTATACAACGTGGCTGTTTGCTTCTTTAAGGCCAGCAAGAGGGTGTCTCACACTTTCGTCTGCTAAAATGGAGGCTTATATAATTTAACAAAATAATAGAAATGAAATCACATCACCTTTGCCATATTCTATTGGTTAGAAGCAAGTTATAGTTTCCACCCACACTCAAGGGAAGGAAATTTGATAAGAGCATAAATCACTTAAGATGTGTCTGTCACATTTGTATATACATATGTTTGTTTATTAGCACAATTTTTATTAAATTAATGAAATAGAATTCTCATTTAGCTAACATTTTGGAAATATTCATATAAACATAATTTCCTGTGGAATAACTTACTCACCGGGAAGAGCAGAAAATTTACACTTGAATATTTCGGATTTTTTTCTAAAATGAATTTTATAGGCTTTTGCCTGCTAAAGAAAAGTTACCTGTTTGCAATTTTACTTTTCTGACTTGAGCCCATCTCTAGAACCTCAGTCATTGCAGTGTGCCATCTTCAGTGATATCCTCATGGGTTCTTAAAGTGAAAAGAATCTTTTTAAATTCATCTCCTCAGTGTTTACTACTCTATCTCAATTACTATATGTGTGTATATATATATATTTATTACTATATATATATATATATATATATTTGTTTGTTTTTCCACTGAAAAGTAAAGGTATCTAAAATTAAGCTCCCAGACCTTACCAGGAGAAATATAAATTGGCTCAACAAGTTTTGAAAAATAAAAAGTATTGTCCGGCGAAGTTGAAGATGCACACTTCTATGACTCAGACTCAGATCTCTAACATAGATATATATCCCAGAGAAAATATTCCACAAAAAGATTCATAATACCATTGTTCCATACAGCAAAATCTGGAGACCACTGACTAAAAAGATTTAAAAATATGTTATGAACTACTCATACAGTGGAATGTTATACCAAAGTGAAAATTAATGGCCTATATCAATATGGACAAACCTCACAAACAATAAACATCATGTTGAGGGAGGAAAAAGCATGAGTTACAGAAGAAAACATTCAATGTAAAGAATATTTTTGTAAAGTTCAAAACCATGCTAAACTGAACACATTAGTTAGAGATACATAAATACTTAGATAAAAGAGAAAGTCAAAAGAAGGAATTTTAACTCAAAATTTAGGTGAAAGAGAAGTTTTGGGGAGTTGGGGGCGGGGAATGTTTGTGTTTAAAAGCTACTAGCATGTCCTATTTTCAAAAGGAGCGATGTGTATACACATGCATGCTTTATTATTATGTGTACCTTGGCTTATGATAAGCACACTGGCTTATGAGATATAGTCTTTTATTTTAAAATATTTAATAATTAAATTTAAAATAAAACACTTCAACAAATTACATAACTTTTAGGCATTAGGTTTGAATGTCCTACATAGATTCAGGAGAAGGTGTTCAAAGTGGTAGACAAAAGGGAAGAGGGACTTTTCTTGTTTAAAGCATCCTCAAAGTGGTAGAGCAGGTAGGATGAGGAGACCTAATGTGTGAATGGAAAAGACCAAGATGAGAGAGAAGGGTTAAAGAAGTACTAGACTTAGGTGAGGGATCATATACAGTACTTCACGATTCAGCATTTCTGGGAGGCATGAAGAAGCTGCTATAGTGCAAGGATGGGCTTGTGTGGAAGAACACCTATCCCCTCAGGAGTTTGTCTCAGATCTACTCTTCCTTCTATTCTCCTGTAATCTTGCCACTGTATTGCTAAGTAGGGAACAGGATGTATGAGCATTTACCTCATACAGTTTAGTGGCCATGAGCATTCAACAGCAACGTTCAACATTCAGGTGTCAGACAAATCTAAGTTTAAAATTTCAGCTTTACTATGTATTAGTTTAGTAACCTTAATAAAGTAACTTAGATCCTCCCTAAGGATTAGTTTCTTAATGAAGATAATATAATATTTCACCAAATATTTACTGAACACCAAGTATTTTCTAGGCACTGTGCTAGAAACCAGCAAGCCAGTGACCAATCAGAAAACTCAGTTTTTAGCAAAAGCAAATCCAATTCACATGGGCTTAAACATGTGAGGCATGTATTGGCTCATGTGATGGAAAAAGTATGCTCTGTGGATGGATAGTGTGTTTCAGGTGTAGCTTGATTAAGGGCTCATATATTCTCTGTGGTGTCCATTCCCTCAATCTTTTTCCTCTGGATTGTCTTCCTTCCAACCTCTTTCATCATCATGTTCACATCATAATAATACTCAGAAAGAAAATGTCTGTTAAGGTATTGTGTTAACAGACACAATACAAGCCCTGGTGTTCACTCTCTATCATTAGCCCATACTGAATCCTATGCTCATTTCCAGTCAGGAAAATGGAATGACTAGACCAGCTTAAACCCAGGTCAAATGTCCCATCCCTGGAGTTGGGGATAAGCCCACTGCATACATTATGAAATCAGGAGAAGTTTCCTCAAGGTGTAATGTGGATACTGTTTTCAAAAGGAGGAATGTTAATTCTAAGGAAGCAACACCAAGAAAGGTCCATTTCAAATTTTAAACGAAAGCTTCCCCAGTTGTTACCCTCATTGAGCTTAAGTTCAATGTGGAAGATAATTAATAAAATCATCTCAGAAATAAGTGTAAAATTTCAGTTGAAAAGACCGTGAGGAAAGAGAGAAGCATAATGACATGAGAGTTATAATAAGGAAATATGGTCTACTCTGATAGGTTGAAGAAGGCTTTCCCAAGGAAAGATGGCTTAGGCTGGATTTAAAAGACGGATAAAATTCAACCAGTTGAATATTGGAAATAATGTTATTTCTGAAAATGAGACAATATGTTAAAATGCTTGGTGACAGAAGTGGGTACTGCAAATATTAGGATCAAGTCACTTTGTTAGAGCAAAGAAAACCCATGATGTATTGTGGGTGATGGACTGAAATGACGGGAAAGGACCAGAATCTACAGGGCCTTCTGGACCATGGTTAGGTCTTCGCTACAAGGGCGAAGGAAGCTATTCAAGAGTTTAAACAGAGAGACAGTGTGATCAGTTTTCAATTTCAAAAAGATTCTTTCTTTCATTGTGGAGGAAAATTAGAGGAGTAGATGTAGGCTACCAATAAGGATACTCTTGCAGTAGTAGTGGTTCTCACCTAGGGGATTATTTTATCCCACAGCGGACATTTGGCAATGTTTGGACACGTTTTTCATGGTCACTATTGATGGAAAGTGCTACTGGCATCTGGCGAGTACAGATCAGGGATGCTGCTAAGCATTCTGCAATGCTCAGGACAGCCTGTGATGGTTAGTACTAAGTGTCAAGTTTATTGGATTGAGGGTGTGTCTGTGTGGGGTGTAGCCAAAAGAGATTAACATTTGAGTCAGTGGGCTGGGGAAGGCAGATCCATCCTTAATCTGGTGGGTGCAATCTAATCAGCTTCCAGTGAATATAAAGTAGGCAGGAAAACGTGAAAAGGGAAGACAGGCTTAGCCTCCCAGCGTACGTCTTTCTGCAGTGCTGGACACTTCCTGCCATCAAACACTGAACTCCAATTTCTTTAGTTTTGGGACGGGGACTAGATCTCCTTGCTCTTAAACTTGTAGGCAGCATTTGTGGGACCTTGTAATTGTATAAGTTAATACTTAATAAACTCCCCTTTATATATATAGTTGTTAGTTCTGTCTCTCAAAGAGAACCTTAATACAAGCCCCTTTCAATAAAGAACTATCTGGTCCAAAATGTCAAAGCTAAGAAACATTGGTCCAGGTGAAGAGGATCATGGCTTGAACTAGGTAGTAGTGAGGCAAATAGAAGAAATATATTAGGAAAATATGAAGATATGAAAAAGTACGATTGACAGGGCTTGTGGAGGGAATGGATACTAGTGTAAGATATGGCAATACCCATTCACTGAGTTGGAGACCACTAAAAAAAGAACGTATTTTATAAGAAAAAGTTTTCATTTTTGAGTTTGAAGTAACTTTGAGATCCCCAAAGTGAGTTATCAAGTAGGTATTTAGATATTTAGGTCTGGAGATCAGATGAAAAGTGTGTATTCAAGATTTATATATCTAATGTAGCTCTGATTAGGTGGTGGGTTTAGATGAGATTGCCTAAGGAAAAAAATATAGATTTAGAAGAAAAGAAATTGGAGGACTGAACCTTGAGGAGCCCTAACACTTAATAGCCTCATAAAAGACAATGACAGAGAAAATGATATAATTCAGTGTTCTAAGTGTTATGAAGAAAATTACAGACATGTAAGGTGTAATAGTATTTATTTGAAGGGATTAACAAGATCATATATGTGAAGTGTCTAATGTAGAGTAAGCCCTATATAAATAGCAATTATTATTATTAAACAATTTTACGATAAGATTATTCTTCTTAATACTTCGATCTGCTTTTAATAATTTTCAGTACCTGCCTTTAGTCTGCCATTGATTAGAGAGTGGATAACCAGGAATATGAAATTAGTCATCCTATTTTATACCCAGTTCTAAATCCACAGATTCTGGCTAAAGACTAAAGATGGCTACAGTGTTTATTGCAGTGTAAATCATACCTATGTAGAGAGCTATTTGAGCTCATGGGAATAAAGCTAACCGATTGATCATTATTTTAATATGCTTATGTTGTATGGTGATGTTTCTTAGTATTTACTCTGTATCATTCTGACCCCTATGAAACCTATACAGGAATTTCTCTTCTGACCTCCACCTGGTTTATTTCCCTGACTCAACAATTGGGTATAACACTCTTCTGTCAGTTTCCACAAGAGCACTTTTAAGCATTTTCTCTACAAAATTGCAATTTGAAACTTAAAGACACATTTCAAACTCACTGCACATTTTCAATTTCTCACCTTAAAAATTATTTCTCTGATTTGTGTACATAAATTCTAAATTCTTTTGATATATGAAAGCATGCCTTTTTTTTTTTTTTTTGTAAGACAGAGTCTCACTCTGTCATCCAGGCTGGAGTGCAGTGGTGTGATTTGGCTTACTGAAACCTCCGCCCCTTGGGTTCAAGTGATTCTTAACCTCCCAAGTAGCTGGAATTACAGGTTTGCACCACTGTGCCTGGCTAATTTTTGTATTTTTAGTAGAAACAGGGGTTTGCCATGTTGGCAAGGCTGGTCTTGAACCCCTGACCTCAAGAAATCTGCCAGCCTTGGCCTTCCAAAGTACTGGGATTTCTTAATCATCTCAACATACTGCCTAGCACTTAGCAAATAATTGTTAAAAAGAATAGTAAGACTGGCAGAACTTATATAAGAGGAGCCTATAGCACCTTATAGTGTCAGAAAGTAAGGAAATGTTGAACACCACTCCCCACCTCCAAACACACATATGTACATACACACACATAGATGACACACATCAAAGAGACACAGGAGCCAACTGAAAAGGATCCCAGTGGTCAAAGCTGGAAAACTTTGAGCAACAATAACACAAATATAACATAAATATCCATGAATCTATAATGATATAAATATATGATTAAATAAATGGGGAGAGGAGACAAATGTCCCTTGCAGAAGATCCCAAATATTTTTTGTAGATACTCTGCCTTCAAGAAAGTGAATCATAACTCCCTGCTCTTTGTGTGTGGCTTGTGCATATTAATTTCTTTCTTCACAAGGATAGGAAAATACTTTTATGGTGAAGGAACCTGACAAATATAAACTTAGCCTGGAGATTACTACAGTTAGCATCAACAGTGATAATTCATGTTAAAAGCACGTACCCTTGATATGACATGGTGAGAAAGAATAACATCACTTCTGTGATCTCTCAAAAGTCCACAACCTCAATATAATTGAGAAAGAACACCAGACACATTTCATTATGGGGCATTCTATAAAATATTTAGCAAGACTTCAAAACTTTCAGTCATAGAAAATGAGGAAAGCCTGAGATATGATGACAATGTGTCATGGGGTCTCCAAGATGTGATGCTGGAGCAGAAAAAAACGGTGTTAGGCAAAAACTAAGCAAATAATAAAATACAAACTTTAGTTAATGATGATGTATTAATGTTAGTTTACTATTGCAAGAAATGAACCACACCAATTAAGATAGTGATAGGAGAAACTGGGTACAGAGCATCCAGACATGCCCAGTTAAGTAGACACATCCAAAAGGATATTTTAGCTTTTATTTCACATTTGCTAAAATGAACTTTATTCCTGTCTTATATTACAGTTCTTCCCTAGCAGTTAGTAGATAGAAAACCTCCTTTAGATATGTCCTTGCCTTATCTAATGTTCTTAAACAAGCCCGGGTTTTTTACAAAAGAAAGACCTGGATTTGAATCTCACATGTACAATTTACGATCTGTGTGACAACCTGCAATTACGTAGTCTCTCTGGCTGCCTTTAGGTGAGAACATCCGTATCATATGTTTATTTTACAGATAAGGTAATGCAGGTATAGCACTTCTCATAGAGTTTTACTTTTAAAAATGCTAGCTATTTCTATTATTATTATCATTATAGGTTTTTATTGTCTTATTTAATCTCATATTTTCTTCTCATTCCTTCACCCGTACATTGGAAATTGTCTTATATAATCATAATTTGTACAAAGAAAAGATACACAAGAATATCCCAGAATGCTCAAGCATAGGAAAAAGAAAATGAAAATTAAGATATTCGGTGGCATAGTACAGCTCCAATGCATAGATTCCCTTTTCACCTTCTTGATGGTTATCATTTCACTTCTGGTTAGCTTAGAATAGACAGCAAAACCTAGAAGAAGAAATTTTGTAGGGGCAATATGGCTAAGCCAGCCACTAAATGATCATATTTTATTGAACTAATTTGTTTAGCTAAGAGACTCCAGCTGTCTTTCACACTACCTTTGCTTCTCATTTGCCTTTCCCTGACATTCAAGTATGTGTTGAGTGGGTGAAAATTTCTATTTTCAAAGAATAGAGATAGAGATATTTTTTCTATATTCTGTTTCTATTCTAGAAAATAGAAATATTCTCCATTTGTATCTTCTGAGAAATGTCCAGGTTTATTAATGATTTGAGCCATGCTTTTGGGTATAGATAATATGGGTGTGTTTAGACATATTTGGAGTAAGCATTAATGATTTACATCAGTAGATAACTAGGAAATATCTCCTTTGATAATCTAAGTAGAAAGATGATGACCTGAAAGAATAGAGATTTTTCCCAAAATATCAATGTGCAACTGAAACAAAACTAATAGGACTTTTTTAAGATGCAGTGATTTGGAGAAATACTTGGGATGGTCTTTTTTCAGTCCCACAGTGTTGATGAACATGAATTTTCCAAAAGCGTCTTACCTACTTACTGCGTATCAACTAAGAATTCTGTACTGTTTCATTAGATGCTCTACCAAAAGCTTAATCTAAATAGATTTTAATATTTAGTGTTGAGTCACAGAAACTTAAGAACCTGAACAGCTCATAGGTTAAAATAATTTTTCCTGGTTGCCAAATGCTAATTTAACATATATACAAATGAAGATGGTGTGGTATCAGAGGAAGAATTCTACCAGTTCACCATGTTCTGTGTTCTTGAGATACACATTCTATAGAGACATCTCTTGTATCCTTCAGCATGTTCAAATATCAGTATGGATTAACATTATATTGACAAATTTTAACAATGAAAGTAATCAAATTACATGCATCTTTGAGGATGAGGACATATTGAAAATGTGTTACCAAGACATTGCTTTTCACGTACATTCATTAGTAATTCAAACATTTAGTAGCTGATGGTGATGTTAGTGTAATTAACAAGAAAAAATGGAAGAAATGCATGTTGCTATAGCAATATGTTCATCATGAATGATCTACAGCATAAACACCCAGATTAATTTACAAGACGCCAGGTAGAGAGCTGCATGGCTGACTAGGCTACTCTCAGATGCCACAGTATTTGTTTTTATTAAGCATAAACATTACAGTGGAGCTTTCAAGGTATGTGTGCTTGTCACTGTCAATCACACAGGGGTTGCATTCTCAAAGAGTTTTCAATTCACTTTAAAATTTTAACAGATGAAGAGAAACACTTTTTCCCAGAGAATTAAAAAATATATATACCAGTACAGGTGACATTTTGACACTGAAACAAGCTTAACAATCTCTTCGTTCATGCACACAGTATGTTTCTGTTTTATCTTCACACTTGCTTTTAATACTAGAGGTATGGGGGTTTTAATGTGCAAAAGGATTTTAAAATAGTGAAATTGGAAGGCATGCTGTCAGAAAACCTTTTAAGAAAGCACTTGTGGATATGACCATGAGCTGGATGACATTTTAGCCTACCATAGTTTAGGTTATTACTAGAAACTTAAGGCAAAAAAAGGCATCGTTACCTCATTGGGCAGAGAAATGTGATATGTGGGTATATATAGGTGTGTGTTTATGAGCATGTCTGAGAGATAGAGCAGCCAACTGGATGCTTCTTGCTGATGGTATTTTGAGGCCTGGAGCCAGACACATGGGATGCACTAGGGACTCACATTCCCCAGCTTGGTCAGTAGGGTGGTTTTGCAGCCATGGCACAAACAGCAGGTTTGTGACCTGCCCTTCTCATTCCATTATCTGAACGGACCAACTTTAGAGTTAAGAAAAAGCTAGAAAGGGTTTATAACTTAAAGCCTCAAGGATATCAGAGACAGTGAAGCTTAGATGATCTTGTTTTTATTTGTTTACCACTGATACTTAGGCTTCATGGAGTAATATAGATGCCATATGAGACTTGTGTGGATGGTGTGCAGTGAGCAGAATTTTTACCAACGTATTCAGCATGTAGAAATAGCAGTAAAAGCTGTGATGTGAGAGGCCTCAGAATTTTAATCAAATATTGTCTCAGAAATATACAAAGTGGAATAACATATTCTAGTAGGACATTGATATGTAATATCTACTTGGGACAAAAGTCAAGCCACCATATTCTTCTAGAACACCTGCTGTATGACAGTCATTACTCTTGTGCAGCATGAAAGTGGTAAGGATCCAAGTACAGAATTTTTTTTTAATTTTAAAATGTAAATTGTGGGTACTTAGTAGGCATAGATATCTGTGAGATACATGAGCTATTTTGATACAAGTATACAATGTATAATAGTCACATCAGGGTAAATGGAATATCCATTACCAAGGATTTATGCTTTCTCTGTGTTAGAAACAATCTAATTATACTCTTTTAGTTATTTTTAAATGCACAATAAATTATTGTTGACTGTAGTCATCCTGTCATGCTATCAAATACTAGATTTTATTCATTATATCTGACTATATTTTTGTACCCAATAACCATCCCTACTCCCACCACTGCACTACCATTCTTGATAACATGCCAACATGTTTGAAAGCAGGAACTTTAAAAACATCAGGAAGAATAAGAAAGTTGTGGCTTTGTTTTTCCTCTAGTCTAGAGAAGGATTGGTTTTTGGGAATAACTCCCAACATCTGGTCAAACCATGTATGTTATGAGTCTTGGCCAAAGGGATACTTAAATTTTAAGCCAGACCTGGCATCCACCAGAATGGGATTTAGCTTGGAGGCTAAAGGTTGCCAAACCCAAGTTTGGACCCTGCATTACTTAGGCTGGATAGACAGACACTGTGTAAAGGAAATGAACAAGAAACATTGTATCCTTTGAGATTCCACAAAGAAAAACAATAAACTTGCATCAATCATGGTTTCAATAAAGAATGGGTTGCTTCAGGCTACTGCCCAAATAAAGGCTATTGCAGGCAGTCTGTAAAGAGACAAGTAACTTTCTTTTCATGCTCCACCCTGTTAGGGAGTCAATTCTGGCTGCCAGTGAAGTTGGTGCTAATAGAATCAGGATGTTTTGCTTTAACTTCTGGTGTGGGATTGTGTCTGGATTGAGGAGGAAGAAAGGTTTGTTTGTTTGTTGTTTGTTTTTAAGATGCTACACTAATAGTGTATTTAAGGGTGTTTCCCCAATTGAGAAAATGTTGTTTTCCCAATACACATTTCACTTGAGTAAAACTCATTTTACTGTTTAGTCTTTTTACAATGCTACTTTAAGTATAGTACAGTGGTTCTCAATCTGGGGTGACTTTGCCCTCAGGAGACATTTGGCAATGTCTGGAGACATTTTTAATTGTCATGGCTGGGTTGAATTGTTATGAGTGTGTGTGTGTGCGCGCTATTGGCATCTAGTGAAAAAGACCAGGGATGCTGCTAAGTGGTCTGCAATGCACAGGGTAGCCCTCCACAACAAAAATTTATCTGGTCTAAAGTGTCAATAGTGACCCTGAGAAATCCTGATTGACTGTAATTATATGTTAAAGTCTTGATATTGAGCCTGTGTTTAATACAACAAAACCAAAGGTGGTATATCTAAAGCCACAAGTAATGATTTTATTATCAGCATCATATCTTAGATAGATGGACTATAGGTAGATTGATAGATAGGTAGGTAGGTAGATAGATAGGTAGATAGATGTAGCTTGGAAATTTTCTCATGTGAAACGTTGAAAAAATGTGTTTATGTAAGATCAAAGACAACTAGCAATACAATGATAATTTAGATTATCTTCAAGTGTAGAGTGAAATGGAGAAATAAGTTTCACTGAGAATATTATTTCTGAAGAAATATTTTCACCTTCAATTTCTGGTCTAAAATATGGGAAAATAACCACCTTAGATGTTACAAATGCCTACATGTCTGTATATTATTTGGAAACAGGAATAAAATACAGTATTATAAACTCTTGTTGGATAAAATAGCATCTAGAATTTAATAAATAATTACTTTGCAAGTAGTGGTGTGTGTATATGTGTATGTATGTGTGTGTCTGTGTCTGTGTGTGTATACAGTATATAATGTTATTTGGGCTTCATAACAAACCTGTCAGATAAACATAATTACTCTGGATTATAAATAAGGAAGCCAGTGAAGTGAGATTTGAACCTAGGCCTCCCCAAGATTCAAAACACACCTGAGTGTGTTTTATACCACACTGCAATGCCTCTGAATCTGAAATATACTCGGCCATAGTACTAATGCTACTGTATAGATGTGTGGGTTTCAGAAGCACAGAATCACGTGATGCAGAAAAAAAGAGAAAGAACATTCCCTCCTCTAGCCTCGGACGTGGTGTCCTGTAAAATTTCAAGGTTGGCTGATTTCATCTTTATGTTCTCTCAATTTCTGCTCTAATCCTGCTGTCTTACTCTAATTCCACAGCACCAGAACCTGCACGTTTTCCTGCCTATTCTAATGCATTACCCAATAATTGAACTTTTTTCTTTCTACTTTAGTACCAGTCAAAACTCTCCTTCCTTTAATGCATAATAACTAACTTTAATAGGTCATAGTAATTTCTACAGAAGTGTATATATTTTGTAGAGGATGACAATAAAATTTGGCTATCCAGAGTTGTGATGAGAAATCTATGGTGTGGGGAAAACCTGGAGGAGCTTGTTCTAGACACCTCAGGTCTAGACTTCATTCTCATTCTGGCTGGCTATGTGCCTCTGGGCAAATCACCTGAATTCTCAGGGCTTCTGTTTTGCCATCTATCTCCAGGATGAAGAAGCTGATATAGATGTCAGTATAGATGATGCAGATAAAATTAAAGATAATGAAGAAATAAAGATATACAAATGCACTAAAAGGTCTTGAAGGACACACAACAAAGCAAAATGCTAATAAGTAGTTCCTTCTAGAAGACTGTGGTGGTTTTGTGCTTTTCACTCCATATATTGTGAATAATTTCAATAAGCACATGTAATTTCATAATTTTAAAAGCAAGGAAATAATTTTAAAATTAAAAAGAAAAATGAAATGGGGTAATCTGTAAAAATCCCTTGTAGTGTTTACAGTCCATCGTTAAGCTCTTTTGCTTGACTCAGCACAATTTTCTTAGAAGAATGAAACAAGAATGGAGAAGAGTGATACCAGGTGTTTCTGGAGTGTTTGGTTTATGGGTCTGTGGGTACTTGCATTTGTTGGGATGCTGGTGCTGATGCCTGTTTTGTCAGCTCACTGTGGAATAAATAACTTTGGCTCCTTGCAGTCAGAGCAATGCTTTCACAGCATGTCAGACAATGTCATGCTTCACCCCTGCTCAAAAAGTAAGATTTCTCATTTTACTTATAATAAAGGCCGAAGTGCAGACAAATGGCTTATGATGCCCTCTGTGTGATCTCTGCACACACCCCAGCACCTTCTGGCCTGCTGACCTCATTCCTATCTGCATTCCCTTCCTCACTCTGTGCCATCCCCTGTTCCCTCTTGGCCTAGAATGCATTCAGCATATTCTGCCTCAGGACCTGCTTATTGGCTCTTCCTCTGCTTGATATACTCTATTCGTAAGTCCAGGTATTGATATGATGAATCCCCTTGCTCTCTTCAAATCTTTGCTGAAATGTCACATTTTTAATGATGCCTGTCCTATCTTCTTTAAATTGCTACCTCCCCACTTTAATCCACTTGTTCCCTTCTACTGGTTCTTTTAAAAATATGATTTACTTACTGTTATCATTTATTATCTGTTTTCTGTGAAGAACACAGATGTCCTTCCTACTTTTTCCAAGTGCCTAGAACTGTACCCAACACATAGCTGGCACTCAATAAATAGGTGCTAAATTTGTTAATTGAGATTCTATGTAGATCTTTTGTTTGTTGGGACACTTTCTTGGGCTGAATTTTGAATTTTTTTTTTTAATTTGGCCACATTCAGCTAAAAAGTATGGAAATGAAAATATTTTATATCTTTTTAATTCATTAGAGAAGCTTTACTTCAATAAACCTTCTATTTTTGTTTTGTTTGTTTTGTTTTGAGACAGGTTCTTACCATGTTGCCCAGGCTGGAGTGCTGTTGGTGCAATCATGGCTCACTACAGCCTCAACCTCTCCAGCTTAAGTGATCTTCCTACCTCAGCTACCTGAGTAGCTGGGACTACAGGTGCATGCTGCTGTGCCCAGCTAATTTTTATATTTTTAGTAGAGACAGGTTTTGCTATATTGCCCAGGCTGGTCTTGAATGCTTGAGCTCAAGCAATCCTCCTGCCTTGGCCTCCTAAAGTGCTAGGATTACAGACATAAGCCACCACGCCTGACTTCAAGTCACGTGGTTCAATACACGCCTTGTATTTTGAACAATAGCCCTGGTCTTGCCTCATTTTATATGAAAGTTAATAAGGAGCAAAAATAGAGTATGTATAATTACTTGGCATTATTGTATATTTGAGATTCTTAAGGATTATAACGTTTAGAGGCTTTGTTGTTTCTTTCTAGAGTACACTAACTGTAGGAATAACTGAATATTAATGAAAATATTTGCATATTTGTGTTTACCAATGAAAAATAGTCATCTGTACTCAGATGTCATCAATTAAAAATTATTTAAAAGTCATTCCTTCATGGTTTGTTTCTATTTAAGAATTATGAAAATGTCACTAAAGAAAAATAATATCTAAATTTAAACCATAAAATAGTTCATAATTAGAAATTACAGGTTTTTTTTTTCAAATTTAAAGATATCTGAGAATTTTGCTTTATTTGGTACACTGGGATATGGGTGCTGCGTAAGTAGAATCAGATCAATTAGAACATGGACATGTATTTTTAATTTTAAAATGTAGCATTTAATTATATCTGTTTATGCTCAGTGTGTGTGCTTGTTGGTGTGTATGACTAAAATTGTGTTTGTAATATATATTATATTATATTACATAATATTATATTAAGCCAAACTCATTTACTAACTTCATTCATTAAAAATACGCATTTATAATGTCTGAGAGTGTCTAAATCCAAAACCCCAAGTTCTTTTCCCTAGAATGTAATTTTAACCTACCTTAGGGGATTTTTCATGATTAAGTAAAAAAAATTCTCTAGATATCATAGGGTTATATACATAACTGAATCTGTGGAATAATTAGGAAATGCATAATTTTATTTCATTATATTTGTTCCTGAGAACAAAATTATACTAGGAAGTTCTGTTCTCAGTTATGGTATCTTAATATGACTCTGATGGGTAAATAAGTTTAAACATTCTGATACAGTAAGGGCCTAACATGAACTTGAGTGTCTATTGGCTGACCATATTATAATCTTATCTGAAGCATAGTCTATGCTTAACCTTACTTCCCATCCTCTCCGTTGCCTTGCCTGAAACAGTTCTTAATATGTAATTGTTGGTAGATAGGTGTTAATGAAGAGCAAAGTATATTGTATGGGAGCCTGTGGAACAGCAACACTTAAGTTCTGCAGTGAGGAAAGGGAGATAATTAAAGAGACAGAACAAAAGCATCCCGAAAATTAAGAAGCAAATCCTAAGAGTACACAAGGATGGTGTCATGGAAACCAAAGAAAAGGAGAAAATCAAGAAGAAAAGTGTGGTCAAGAAACATCAGATGCCAAAGAAGATTTTGGATCAAATACTCTTTAGGCTGCTGTCCCAGCTGCCATTTCATCTTTACACATTGGTGTTTAGGTAATGGTATCATTTAAGGGCATTCTGAAAATGAACCAAGGATTGAAACTCCTGCAGTTTGGTTTAAGTCAAGATATTTTGCAGATGAGTTTAACAAGGTATGTGCTACACCAGTAAAACATAGGAAGACTAGAAAACTTGAACATTTCTGTTATCTCTAACCAATATCTGGTATTTTAATATATATCTGTATACAGTTTGGTGCAGTGGAGACAAACAAGATTTTAGAAAAAAGCAGGATTGAAATATGACTAAATTACACACATACATATGTATATGTATTTACGTGTAATATGCATGTGTATATTACTCCTCGATTTATAGGAATCAATATTTTAAAATAAAACTCTTTTAAAAACAATTTGAAGAGATCCTTAGAGATTGCTTTAAAGTTGTATTATGTTAAGTTGATAATAAAACATCAATCTACACCTGCCTTCAGATACTGTTATAATTGATCATAGTATTTCTCAGATATTTATTAAACATTTTTAACATTTTTTCATGACTTTTATAATCAGCACACATTTAGTGCAATACAATGCACAATGTATGGTGAAACAGTCTTTTCATTTTAATGGTTACACCCAGGTAATCTCATAGATATTCAGTCAGTTCTCTGTAACAAATTGTATTGCTTGATTGAGAAGGTGTTTAAAAGGATTACAATGAAAACAAATCAGCTGCTGTTAAACTCCAAAGTAAAATAAATTACATTTTAAAACTGCATTGTATCCCTTACACAATCCAAAAGTGTGTAGTCTTTAGATAGCAAAAGAAATATTAAACTTTACAAAGTAAGGCTTTTGCTAGTTTACTTAGTTAAAAACTTAATATTCTGAAAAGTTGACATATGCTCTCAGCTGCCAGGACAATCTACCTTAATTTCAAACTAATTCATAATTTCTTCATATTAACCAACAAACAGTAAGGTTAAACTGATTCTAAAAAAATCAAGCCAGAATTTTCTTAAGACTTCATTCATAAAAAATGTAGCCTGGAGAGCTTAGCTGGTATTTCTGTTTGTTAAATTGAGAGAACATCTGTATGGTAGACATTAATGTAGAATTAGCAAGAAGCCTTCTGTCATTATTCCATCTTAAAAAACCCTGCCTGCTAACTCCCCTCCTTGCCAGGTCACTTTTGAGGTTTTCACTCTATCCCATTCTTCTTCATTATACTTAACACTATTTCATGATACATACTTAGTTATTTGTTTAGTTGTTTCTTGTTTGTGCCACGATTGTAAGCTTCATGAGGCAGGGAATTTGTCTTGTTCGTTCATTATTGTATCCCAGGGATACAATAATGTAGTACTAATACATGTAGTACTAATACATGTAATACAATATTTGAGTACTTGTATTACATG
This sequence comes from Callithrix jacchus, assembly GCF_049354715.1. Lineage (NCBI taxonomy): Eukaryota > Metazoa > Chordata > Mammalia > Primates > Cebidae > Callithrix > Callithrix jacchus. Next base: position 121,625,676 of record NC_133503.1, on the reverse strand, counting down.
TAATACAATATTAGTACTACATGTTACGTACTCAAATATTTTGAATTAAAAAAAAATCAATAAATGTGCTTTTTCTCCACAATTAGCTCTCTTAAGTACAGCAATAATCTATCTAGCTTTTAAACATCTCCTGTACCTTTAAAAACCCATAGAAGATGTCAAAAACCTTACCATTCATATGTTGTAAAACATATAAAGGTGTTTACTAAACTTTTAATTTGTATCCTGTTCTTCAGATACACTTGAGTTTGTTGTATAGTAGTCAAGCAGTAAATGCAGTACACAAGCACATTGTGGGGAAGGCTTATTACACATTTTATTATGTCTAATCTTTATTCTTATCTCATAAGTCATGTATTATTGACTCCATTTTATAGGTGATGAAACTGATATCCTGAGATATAAGTAACATACTTGACATGCTTGAGATCATGTGATTAGTAAGTGACAGAACCAGGATTTGACCCTCTGGCTGACCCTGCATGTATTTTCCTATTGAGTCCTCTGAACACCACTTTACAAAGTACCAAACAAATGTTTGAGTCTTGTTAATCAGTTGAATTTTATTTAATGGTACCTCACTGATAAATTGGCATGCAACCATGTTAAAAATTAACACAACAGCTAATCTTTGCATTTTTACTTCTACTGAATGATAGAAAATTCACACATATGTCAATTTTAATGTGAGAATTTTAAACACATTAATGTATTTTTTGTAACAGAAGATTAGTAGTACATATTCTGGATAAGTATAATTCCAGTAGAAGCATGCAAGTTAGTTGAAAACTTACAAGAAATAATATAAAATAGGTAGAAAAGTTTTCTTAGTCACTGTACTGGGAGCATATATTAGAGCATTCTTTAAAAATGAGAATTGTTAACTGATTTGTCCCTAAATAAAAATAATTGGGGAAATGCAACGTTACCCATATTATAGAACTCTGTAGCTGACATTCCAAGATATAATATTTCTAAGGAAGATAATATTACGTATCTAAATACCTGTCTTTGCTTATCTCAGGGAGGAGCCTGTCAGTTACAGAATATTGTCATTCTGCAGGAACAGAGAGGTAATAAGGCAGTTCATTCTTCATCTTGGAAATATGCTTGTAGAAATTGGTCTTGACCATTTACTTACAAAGCAATATGTATAAACAATGATTCTGCTCAGCCTGTTGGTAGACATTGCAGTGTCTCACACACATATATTCTACGGTTGGTTCAGTTGTGTAGCAGATATATTTTCAATGGAATGCATCTGGTTCTCAGCTGAGGAGGTGGGATGTGGTAAGCCTAAATGAATTAGGATAAATCTATATCTTGCCATAGTGATTCCATCTGGAAACTTTGGGCCAAGCTAATTAGCAGATGACATTCTCACTCCCACAAATATTGATTCAGGGTGAGCAAAAGACCTTTGCCACTCCTATCATGACAAAGCTCAGGTTGTTTTCAGAGATGCTCATAACAAAGCTCATAGATGCTCTCTCTCCTGTGACTTAACCAGAAAGTATGTGGCCTATGTAAGTCGGCCAGCATGTTCTTGCATCAGGAGGGCCAGCCTAGCAGAAAACCTACTGTTTGGAAGAAAGCAGTTCAAGGAAGTTGCAGAGAAGCAGAGTTGCCCTGATGAAACCCTGCCCATGACTCTTCTAAATTTGTACAATTTACTTGTATGAGACTCCTATTATTTTGCCCATTTTGAGCTTGGTGTTCCATTACTTGCAACTAAAAGCCTCCTGTGAGGTTATTTAAATGATCTCTGATTCAATTTTCTCCCTCAGTGCCCACAACTAATCAGGGGCCGAAGCCTTTTGATTCTTTCTCAGGGGTAGTTCCTGTTTTTGTCCCCTTTTCTTCATTCCTACAGGTCTTTTTGTTTTCCCATCTATACTGCTGCACTTGCTAATAGGTCTCACAATTATTACTTAATAGTTTAAAGTTTTTCAGTCTCCTCATTTCTTCCAGGATATGCTCGAATTCCTCAGCAGCCATCAGGAAACTTTGGTTCTATTCTGCTTTTAAAATTCATCCTACAATATAACACAAACCACTTCTAGTTGTCTGAATGTAATGTGTGTGTTTTTCTCTTTAGTCCTATGCCTTTTTATTGTGTTGGGTACTTTGACCCACTTTCATAACTCAGCTAAAATACCACCTCTTTCATAAAGAATTTCTGAAATGCTTTCTCTTAACCCAGCACAGTTACTTGCTTATTCTTCGGTGTTCTCATAGCACTTGATACATATATTCATTAACACTTTCCACATTGTGTTGTAATGATTTGTTTATAGTTTGACCTCCCTTCTAGACTGTGACTCACTGAGGGCCAGTTCTAGACTAAGATATTGTTTCTCTTCCAAGTCAACCTAAGCCTTTGTACGTGGCATACATTTAATATTTGCTGATTATATTAATAAAGGACTGAATTAATTTCAAAACATGATGTCAGAATACGCATGCACATGTACTGTCCTGAAAACAAATTCAAACATACATGGTACCTAATGTCTTGTATTTTATAGGTTGTTCCACATGGAATTTAAAACAACTCTATGCAGGAATATTGCTTGTTAGGTCTCCTAAATTTAGACTCATTTTAAGAATTATAATTTTCTTTCTTTTTTTTTTTCCAGAAAAGCTTCTCTTACTTCAAACTGAAGCAGAGCCAAAAGGCAAGAAGAGGTCTAAGGTCTACTTGTCTGTATTTACTTGGTTGAAAATAGCATTGGACTTTTGTTATATGTGGTTTTCATATGATTTAGGAAAAAAAAACCTTTAACCTGCTGCTTTGTTTGAACAGTGATGGCAAAAACTAAAAATAACGCATGATTCCAAATGTGTGTATGGAAATTAAAACACAATTTTGAGCAATTGCTGTAAAAACTTCCACTCTCTATATACACCTTGAGACTTAGCCGGAGCCAGATCTGCCCACAAAGGAGACGTTTAACTGATAGGTCCTTTTTATGAAAGGCCTTTTCCAGGGGCCACATCTTGGGGGGTTTGGGGAAGGGAAGTGTGTGGTTCTGTCTGAATTTCATCCAGGACTTCTCTCCCCATCTGACCCTGGAAATTGCTGCAATTTTAGCTTCCTGTGGTATGCAGTAAAAAAACTAAATCAGAAATGGTAAAAACACCAAGTAAAGGGAGTTTCTAAGCTTCTTATGCTGGAGCTGACTATGTATTCACAAGCAATACAACATAATACTAACTTGTACCGTGCATCAACCTTTCAAATTTTTCTTTAAATGAGCCTTGAACATAGCTTGCCAACAGGAGCTACTATTGGTGATATATATTTTATAGTTCATTTTTTAAAAAAATAAAAGAAGAAAACTACATTAATTAGGTAATATTCTTCAGAAAATATCTCTCCTAAGGCAATATTTGAGATAAGAGGGAGGAGAACAACGGTGTGAATGGGAGGTCCCTGCCAAGTGAAGCAATTCGAATAGGTTGCCATAAAAAGAAAGGTCATAGTGATTCAGCCAACTAAGTAGACCTGAACTAAGAATACCACAGAACTGCTTGTTGGACTAAGATGGCTTTGATGGAAAATGACAAATGAGATTGACAGAGGCATCTGAACCCTTGCAGCTGTTTCATTTCAGGCATTCTTCTCCAGGATGGCTACCACATGGATTTAAGAAGCTGCAGACGGCAGTCATTTAAGGAAATAAAAACCATATCAAAATCATGTTAGAATGTAATCCAGAGTAGATGATCATCTTGGTCAGAATATGTGGATCTCCGCCCTCTCACCCTCTTAGTTGGTTCCTGTTATCTCAGTTGGTTTTCCCTAATATCCTTTACTGCTCTAGCTCACTGCTTACCTGTATCTAAAGGTAGTTCCTATATCCAGCCTGTTTAAATGTCTTATTTGTTTAAAATCTTGTATTTATGTAAAACAGTGTAATATAATTTTAAAACCATAGGTGACAGAGTCATAATGTTTTATTTGTAATTGACAAAAAATTATATAGATTTATTGTATATATTGTTTGGAAATATGTATACATCATAAAACGGCTAAATTGAGCTAATTAGCATATATGTGTTACCTCACATAATTGTCATTTTTGTGGTTGAGAACACTTGATATCTATTCTCCTGACAATTTTTCAAGAATATCATACATTGTTGTTTCCTATTGTCATCAGGTTGTAGAGTAGGTCTCTTGAACTTATTCCTCCTAGCTAACTGAAATTTTGTGTCTTTGACCAACATTTTCCCAATTTCCCTCCCTGACATCCCCTGGTAACCACCAGTCTACCCTCTACTTCTGTGAGTTAAACTTTTTATACTTCATGTATAAGTGAGATCATGCAGTATGTCTTTCTGTGCCTGGCTTATTTTACTTAACATAATATCCTCCAGGTTCATTCATGTTATCCCAAAAGATTTCCATTTTTATTAAGGCTGAATAGTATTCCATTGTGCTTATGTACCACATCTGATTTACCTGTTTATCTATTGATATACACTTAGTTGATTTCATATCTTGGCTGTGGTCATCAATGATGAAATGAACAGGGAAGTTCAGATTATCTCTTGGATTTAATGATTTAATTTCCTTTAAATATATATACAGTAGTGAAATTGCTAGATCATATGATACTTTCTTTTAAGATTCTCTGAGGAAACTTCGTACTGTTTCATTTTGTTTTTCATAATGGTCGTATTAATTTATATTCCTACCAACAGTGTTTAAGGGATCCCCTTTTTCTCCATATCCTCTTGTTTACTCTGGTATTTCTTTCTGTTTTTTTTTTTTTTTTTTTTTTTTTTTTTTTGGTAATAGCCATTCTAACAAATTGGATGTCTCAGTTTGGTTTTAATTTGCATTTCTCTAATAATTAGTGATGTTGAGCATTTTTTCATATACCTGTTGGATATTTGTATGTCTTCTTTGGAAAATTGTCAATTTAGATATTTTGCCCATTTTTATATTGGGTTATTTGTTTTCTTACCATTGAGCTGTTTGCACTGGCACAATTATACCTTATTGCAGCTTCAAACTCCTGGGCTCAAGCAATCCTCCCATGTCGGCCTCTTGAGTAGCTGAAGCTACAAACACCTGGCTTTTTGTGTGTGTGTGTGTGTGTGTGTGTGGAGACAGAGTTCTTCTATGTTGCTCAGGCTGAACCACCACACCTAGACAGCTTATATATTTTGGATATTAAAGCCTTATCATATGCATGGTATGGAAATATTTTCCCCTGTTCTGTATTGCCTCTTCACTCTGTTAATTATTTTGTTGACTGTGCAGAAGCTTTTTAGTTTGATGTAATCTAATTTGTTGATTTTTTTTCATTATTCTCTATGCTTTTGAGTTCATATTAAAAAAATTATTGCCTAGACCAATGTCATGGAGCTTTTCTCCTATGTTTTCTTCTGCTAGTTTTGTAGGTTCAAGTCTTATATTTAAGTCTTTAATCAATTTAGTAAACTTCTGTATATGATGTGAGATAGGTTGCACGCAGATGTACCAACACCTGTAACAGGAGGGACTAGCCTTTCTCCGTGTGTTCTTGCTGTCTTTGCTGAAGATCAGTAGACCATAAATGTATTAATTATTAATTAACTTATCTCTATTTTGTTCCATTAGTCTTTGTGTCTGTTTTTATGCCAGTATCATGCTGTTTCGATTATATAGTTTTGTGGCATATATTGAAGTCAGATATTGTGATGGCTCAAGCTTTGTTTTATTATTATTAAGATTGCTTAGGTTTTTAGAGTCTTGTGTGGTTTCATACAAATTTTAGAATTTTGTTCTCTCTTCTGTGAAAACTCATTGGAATTTCAATAGAGATTACATTGAATCTGTAAATAGCTATGGGTAGTATAGACATTTAAGCAATATTAATTCTTTCAATTCATAAACACAGGACATTTGTTCATCTATTTGTGTATTTTTTGGTTTCTTTCATCAATGTTTTATAGTTTTTAGTGTGCAGATATTTTGTCACCTTGACTAAATTCATTCTTTTGTATTTTTGTGTTTTTTATACATGAAATTATTTGCTTGATTTCCCTTTCGGATACTTCCTTGTTAGTCAATTGAAACACTACTGATTTTCGTATGTTGATTTTGAATCCTGCAACTTTAATGAAATTATTGAATAGTTCTAATAGTTTTTGGTGGAGGCTGTAGGGTTTCCATACATGTGACATTCCATTTTTATTTTATTTTTTTCTTTATTTCTTCTAAACAAAAACAAAAACGGGATACATGAGAAGAATGTGCCGGTTTGTTACATAGGTATACCCTGTGCCATAGTGCTGTGCTGCACCTATTGATCCATCCTTTAAATTCCATCCCCTCAAACCTCATCCCCCAACAGGCCCTGTTTTTCCTTTATTTGTGCCCATGTGTTCTCAATGTTAAATTCCCGCTTCTGAGTGATGAGAACAAGTGTTTTCTGGTTTTCTGCTATGGTGTTAGTTTGCTGAGGATGATGGCTTCCAGCTTCATCCAAGTCCCTACAAAACAGGATCTCATTTCTTTTTGTGGCTGCATGGTATTCCACATTTTCTTTTCTTTTCTTTTTTTTTATATATTTAGAGGGAGTCTCACTCTGTTGACCAACCTGGAGTGCAGTGGTGTGATCTTGGCTCACAGCAACCTCCACCTCCTGGCTTCAAGTGATTCTCCTGCCTCACCCTCCTAAGTAGCTGAGATTACAGGCACACACCACCATGCCTGGCTAATTTATTTATTTATTTATTTGCTACCTTTAGTAGAGAATGGCATTTTGCCATGTTAGCTAGGCTGGTCTTGAACTCCCAACCTCAGCTGATTCACCTGCCTCAGCCTCCCAAAGTGCTGGATTACCAGTGTGAGCCACTGCACTCAGCCACCACATTTCTTTATCCAGTCTAATGGGCATTTGGGTTGGTTCCATGCCTTTGCTATTCTAAATAGTGCTGCAATAAATATACATGTGGATATGTCTTTATAGTAAAATGATTTATATTCCTTTGGGTATATGCCCAGTAATAGGATTGCTGGATCAAATGGTATTTCTGGTTCTAGATTCTCAAAGAATTGCCATACTGTCTTCCACAATAGTTGAGCTTATTTACATTCCCACCAACAGTGTAAAGTATTCCTATTTCTCTATAGCCTTGCAAGCATCTATTATTTCCTGACTTTTTAATAATCACCATTCTGACAGGTGTGAGAAGGCATCTTAATGTGGTTTTGATTTGAATTTCTCTAATAATCAGTGATGTTGAGCTTTTCTTTGTATGTTTGTTGGCTATGTAAATGTCTTCTTTTCAGAAGTGTCTGTTCATATCTTCTGCCCACTTTTTGATGGGGTTGTTTTTTTCTTGTAAATACATTTAAGTTCCTCATAAATTCTGGATATTAGACCTGTCAGAAGGGTGGATTGTAAAAATTTTCTCCCATTCTGGAGATTGCCTGTTCACTCTGATGACAGTTTCTTATGCTGTGTAGCAGTTCTTTGGTTTAGTTAAATCTCTTCTGTCAATTGTGGCTTTTGTTGCCATTGCTTTTGTTGTTTTAGTCATGAAGTCTTTGCGTCTGCCTATGTCCTGAATGGTATTGCATAGGTTTTCTTCTAGGGTTTTCATGGTTTTGAGTTTTACATTTCAGTCTTTAATCCATAAGAGTTAATTTTTGTATAAGGTGTAAGGAAGGACTCCAGTTTCAATTTTCTGCATATGGCTAGCCCAGTACCATTTGCTGGATAGAGAATCCTTTCCTCATTGCTTCTTTTTGTCAGGTTTGTTGAAATCAGATGGTTTTAGATGTGTGGTGTTATTTCTGAGGCTTCTGTTCTGCTCCATTGGTCTATATGTGTGTTTTGGTACCAGTACAATGCCATTTGGTTACTATAGTCTTATAGTATAATTTGAAGTTAGGATTGTCTTGGCTATACAGGGTCTTCATTGATTCCACATGAAATTTAAAATAGTGTGCTTCTAGTTTATTTGTGCAGAGGTGTTTATGGTATTCTGTGATAGTAGGTTGTATTTCTGTGGGGTAGAGATAATATCCCCTTTATTTCTTTTTTTATTGTGTCTTTTTGATTCTTCTCTCTTCTCTCTCTTCTTCTTTATTGGTCTATATAGTGGTCTATCTGTTTTGTTAACTTTTCTTTTTCAAAAAGAAAATTCATTGGTATTTTGAAGAGTTTTCATGTCTCTATCTTCTTCAATTCTCTGATCTTAGGTACTTCTTGTCTTCAGCTAGCTTTCGGATTAGTTTGCTCTTGCCTCTCTTGTTCATTAAATAATGATATTAAGAGTATCAATTTGAGATCTTTCTAGCTTTCTGATATGGGCATTTAGTGCATAAATTTCCCTCTAAACACTGTGTTAGCTATGTTGCAGAGATTCTGGCACATTGTCTCTTTGTTCTCATTGGTTTCAAGGAACATGTTGATTTCTGCCTTAATTTCATTATTTACCCAGAAGTCATTCATGAGCAGGTTGTTCAATTTCCATGAAATTGTGAGTTTTTGAGTGAGTTTTTTAATCCGGAGTTCTAATTTGATTGCACTGTGGTCTGAGAGACTGTTATGATTTCTGTTATTTTGCATTTGCTGAGGCGTGTATTACTTCCAACTACATTGTCAGTTTTAGAATAAGTGACGTGGCACTGAGAAGAATGTAAACTCTGTTTATTTGAGTAGAGAGTTCTGCAGATATCTACTTGGTCCACTTGATTTAGAGCTGAGTTCAAGTCCTGAAATCCTTGATAATTTGCTGTCTCATAGATCTGTTCAATACTGACAGTGGGGTGTTAAAGTCTTCCACAATTATTGTGTTGGTGTCTAAGTTTCTTTGTTGGTCTCTACAAATTTGAATCTGGGTGCTCCTGTATTGAGTGCATATATATTTATAATAGCTCGTCTTGTTGAATTGTTACCTTTACTAATATGTAATGCCCTTCTTTGTCTTTTTTTATCTTTGTTGGTTTAAGTCTGTTTTATCAGAGACTAGGATTGCAACCCCTGCTTTTTTTTTGCTTTCCATTTGCTTGGTAAATATTCCTTCATCCCTTTATTTTGAGCTGGTGTGTGTCTTTGCATGTAAAATGGGTCTCCTGAGTACAGCACACCAATGGGTCTTGACTCTATTCAAGTTTCCAGTCTATGTTTTCCAATTGATTTTGATATCACAATTTACATATTTTTATATCATATATATTTTAGAAAATTGTTGTGGCTATTATTATTTTTAATAGTTTTGTCTTCTAACTTTTATACTAAAAACAAGTGATTTATACAGCACCATTATAGTGTAAGAATATTTTGAATGTGGTTATGTACTTACGAATGCCAGTTAGTTTCATAGTTTCTTGTTTCTGTGTTACTAGTTAGGATTATTTGCTTTCAGCTTGAAGAAAATGCCTTAGGATTTCTCTAATACAAGACTGTATTAGAGAAATTCCCTCAGCTTTTGTCTGAGAAAATCTTTATTTCTCCTTCATTTATGAAGGACAGCTTTACCAGATACAGCATTCTTGTTTTCCAGTGTTTTCCTTCAGCATTTAGAACATATCCATTTTTTCCTTGCCTGCAATGTTTCTGCTGAGAAATCTGCTGTTGGCTTTATCAGAGTCCCCTTATATGTTATGTACCTCTTTCTCTTGTTTCTTTTAGGGTCTTCTCTTTGTCTTTGACTTTTGATGGTTTGATTATATCTTGGTGTGGTCTTCTTTGGATTGAACCTGATTGGACATCTTTGGCTTTCCTTTACTAGAATGTTTATCTCTTTCCCCAGATTTGGAAAGTTTTCAGCTTTTATGTCTTTTTTTTTGACAGAGTCTCACTCTGTTGCCCAGTCTGGAGTGACTACAATGGCATCATCTCGACTCACTGCAACCTCTGCCTCCCAGGTTCAAACACTCTCCTTCCTCAGCTTCCCAACTAGCTGGGACTACAGGTGCACACCATCACCCCTAACTAATTTTTGTATTTGTAGTAGCAACAGGGTTTCACCATGTTGACAAGCCTGGTCTTGAACTCCTGACTGCAAATGATTTATCCTCCTTAGCCTCTGAAACTGCTGGGATTACAGGCATGAGCCACCATGCCCAGTCTCAGTTATTACATCTTTAAGCTCTCTATTCTCTTTTCTCTTCTCCTTTGTGAACTGCTATGACTTGAACATTTGGTCTTTTAATGCTGTTCCACACATTGGTCTTTATTTCTATTTCATTCTTTTTTTTTTCTCTGACTATATATTTTCTTTTTTTAATATTTATTTATTATACTTTAAGTTCTGAGGTACATGTGCAGTTCATGCAGGTTTGTTGCATAGGTATACATGTGCCATGGTGGTAGTTTGCTGCATCCATCACCCCATCATCAACATTAGGTATTTCTCCTAATGCTATTCCTCCCCTAGCCCCCATCCCCCAGGCCCCAGTGTGTAATGCTCCCTTCCCTGTGTCCATGTGTTCTCATTGTTCAACACCCACTTATGAGTGAGAACATGTGGTATTTGGTTTTCTGTTCTTATGTCACTTTGCTGAGAATGATGGTTTCCAGATTCATCCATGTCCCCACAAAGGACATGAACTCATCCTTTTTATGGCTGCATAGTATTCCATGGTGTATATGTGCCACATTTTCTTTATCCCATCTATCTTGATGGGCATTTGGGTTGGTTGCAAGTTGTGAACAATGCTGCAATAAACATACATGTGCATACGTCTTTATAATAGAATGATTTATAATCATTTGCATATATACCCAGTACTGGGATTGCTGTGTCAAATGGTATTTCTATTTCTAGATCCTTGAGGAATCACCACCCTATCTTCCAAAATGGTTGAATTAATTTACACTCACCAACAGTGTAAAAGCATTCCTGTTTCTCCACATCCTCTCCAGCATCTGTTGTCTGACTATATTTTTGAGTAACCTGTCTTTGAGTTTACAGACTCTTTCTTCTGCTTAATTAATTCACTGTTAATGATCTCAATTGCATTTTTCATTACATTTGTTATATTTTTCAGTTCTAGAATTTTGTTTGATTTTTTAAAATAGTTTCAATATCTCTCTTAAATTTCTCACTTTGGTCACTCATTGTCTTTCTAATTTTATGAGTAGTTTCTCTTTATTTAAGTTTTCTGAGCTTCTTTAAAATAATGTTTTAAGTTATTTGTCAGATCATTTGTATATCTCTAATTATTTGGAATCCTGAAGAAATAATCTACTGTGAGATTATTATTATTTTTTTCAGTGGCATGCCTCCTGTTTTTTATGTTTCTTGTTGCCATATAGTAATGAGTACATAGTTGAAGAAGTAGGGATTTATTTCAGTTTTTGAAGACTGGCTTTGTCTAAGAAACACTTTTACCAGTTAGCCTGTCCAGGGATTCTGGGCAAGTTGTGCAGCATGTTTCAAGAGTGGAATTGCTCCTGGATTCCTTGAACAGATTAGTGAGAATCTGGGACAGCTGGTGAGTAAGCTGAATCCCACTGCCACTGAGCTTAGCCTGGCAGTGGGTTAAACCCAAAACCTGGGGCTACTGCGGTTAACCTGGTATTGAGATGGGCCTAGAGACCAAGTTTTCAAGGCTTGCCTGGAGCCAGGGCCTATAGGATCTGGCCTGGGACTGGGTGGGCTTGAAGTCTAAGACTGTGGATACTGGCCTAGAGTTTGAGGCTTTGGGAACCTGATCAACATTGGGGTTTTACCTGATTGGACCTGGCACTGGAATACAAGGCAAATTTTGGTACTCACTTCCTTCTCCCTTTCTCAAGTGAAGGACATCTCTTTCTGAGATATGCTGCCTGGAATTGGGAGGGGTGATGTGGGTATGTAAACCTATCTTTTCAGCCCTATTGAATGCATCTTTTCTTATTTCTGTGCTATGTCTAGGTTCTGTGATCTCTAACCTGTTTTCCTTAGCTCTTGTGAAGGTATTTTTTATGCATGGATAGTTGTTCAAATTGATGTTTCTGTGGAGAAATGGATGCTGGAGGGTCCTATTCTGCTATCCTCTCAAAATGTTTTAATCATGGCTCTGCCCATTTTCTAGCTTAGTGGCTGAGGAAAAGAAGTCTTGGTTTTTTGAGGCTCACTTACCTTGTCTATAATTGGGAATACAAATAATAATCCATAATTTACAGTATTATTAGAAAACAAACTAGATGACATATGTAAGCTAGACACACTTTGATTTCTTCATTAAAATAAAAGCTATTTTGTTGGCTTTCAAACAATTTTGCTACTCAACGTTTTCATTCAAAAATGATGCACACATACACATATATACCAATTGAAAGCAGTATGTGGCTATAATAAATAATTTAAATTTTTTTGCAAAAAGTATTTTAAATGTACAATGAACAAATGTGCTTGCTATGATAGAATTAAAAATTGAAAAAAGTCTCAGTCATAACAAATGGTTACTGGGGACATTCTATGCACCAAGAATAAGGCATCTTTTTAGATTTCCTTATAATCTTAGAGGCAGTTATTATTAGCATCATAATTCCCATTTTATAGGAAAGGCAGTTGGGCAAAGATACTCAAATCTATTACCCTAAATCCCACATGAAGTGGAGAGTCAGGTTTGAAACTTGGCACTATGCCAGAAGAATCTGGTCTTTATGACTCCATGGGCTAAGCTGCCAGAGTCTTGGTAGCAATCTTGACACAAAAATAAGTATCAAATTGAGAAAAAAGGTAATTTTCCAGAAATCTCTGAATACTAGTTAACTATATTAATTCAAAGAATTTGAAGGCGGTTACTAGAATATTTGCTTCTCAATGTTAAACTACTAAAATATTAATGTTTTCACTTCCCTTAAGTGATAAAGGTTGAATGTAAATGCACTGATGTATTGATTTATTGGCAATTTATCAATTAATTGATCCATCCAAAAAATGTTTTGAACATATGTTAAGTGGTAAGCCAATTTAAATCTTTATTGCTTGATGAAAAATTATTTTCAAATATAGCTTGAAATATAGTGATATTTTGAGTGAAATTAATATTTTTTGCTAATTATATCCAAAGTTAAAGCTATCATTTTATTACTGGAATACTGTATGAATCTTAAGCATGGCAATGGGGTGGTTCTTTATTTTCTCATTGAACTCATTAAGCTTATTTGAGAGATATTTAGCTATTGTGTTTTCAGGTTAGGAAAATTTAGAGAAATGATTTCTTCTTTCATTTAATATATTGAAACCACCACCCAACCATGGGACAGCTAGTGAACCCCCTGTATTAAAAACTACACTTCAGAATTCAGTGCCTAAATCATTACAAATAACACAGAAAGGCTTGGCTTAATAAAACTAGGTTTTTATGACAAGGTCCCACAATGTCTTGCAAGATACTGACAGTTGTATATAAAAAGGAAAATAGGCTGGGCCCAGTGACTCATGCCTGTAATCCCAACATTTTGGGAAGCCAAGCTGGGTGGATCATTTGAGGTCAGGAATTTGAGACCAGCCTGGCCAACATGGAGAAACCCCATCTCTATTAAAAATACAAAAATTAGCTGGATGTGGTGGTGCACACCTGTAATTCCAGCTACTTGGAAGGCTGAAGTGGGAGAATTGCTTGAACACAAGAGGCGGAGATTGCAGTGAGCTAAGATGGTGCCACTGCACTCCAAATAAATAAATAAAAAGGAAAATAGTGTGCATAGCTTATAAGCAAGTAATCTGAAAGAGGATATTTATCCTACCCCCAACCTTGTGATTTTTTCCTTAGATATCTGATGGCCTTGATCCATCAGGAGTACTTGTCATCTCTAGATTAATCTATTTATCCATTATAATCTTCTATCACTTATATGAACTTGAGTTCTATATGTTAGCCCTATTTATGATCTCTCTATTACTTTGAATTGCTTTTATGTGCTTTATTCTATGTATCCACAAAGTTAGCTTTTGTACCCGTCATTTCTTCCTTCTCAATGGCCCCTGCATGACAGTTATAAGTGGTTCTCAAAATGGAATATCCAGAAGAATCATTTGGATAAATTATAAAACTCCAGCTTTCTAGATTCCACCTGGGAAGGTTCTCACTCTATTTGGGCCTTGTCCCAAGAATCTGTATTTTCAAAATGTGTCCCATTAATTCTGAAGCTCTTGGTCCTCTGAAGACAATTCTGGGAATTTTTTGCTGGAGGGACGCTGTGAAAATGGCACAAAAAGTAAGTTGATATATTGCAGATATGGATATGTGGAATTTCCAGCACTGGAAATACATTGCAATGCTATGATTTCAAACTCTTGCAAAGATAAAGTGCATTTTTTTTAATGGGGGCAAATTTATTCTAATTTGTACACCTTGTAAGTTGAAGAGAGGCATAAAAAACTGAATATGAATGAAGATGATGGTTTCTATGTTAGTTGTAAATGCAAATGCTGTACCTTTTTATCCAAAGATACTTCAATCAAAGATATTCGATATCCGTTTCCTAACTTTGTTTCTCAATCTGTGTGTGTGTAAATTTTCTCTCCTGTTTTTTCCTGTCACTGCCTCCCAGTCCCAGAATGAATAGTGGAATAATTGGCTATGATCTGTGATATTATACAATATATATTTGGTCTTCTTTCCTGTTTCCTGGCATATGATTCTTAAAATTCTTGGAATCTTCAAAGTGATGTATTTTTGTATGTTAATGAGTTGACTGAAGTCTAGCAGCCCCTAGTAGCTTCAGCATGGCAACTGGTCACCAGTTCTGGACCAAGGCATGATTAGAGGATTGGAACTATTAGCTCACTCCCCACCAACCTTCAGGGAGAGGAGAGGGGCTGAAGGTTAAGCTGATTACCAGTATTCAATGATATAATCAACCATTCTTACATAATAAAGTTATATTAAAACTCAAAAGTTCAAAACTTCCAAATAGCTGAGCACATGGAGGTTTCTGGAGGACGATGTTCCTGGGGAGGGCCTGAAAGCTCCTCACCATATCCATCTTTTCATCCATGCACTTTGTAATAAATCAGTAAATATAAGTGTTTCCCTGAGTTCTAAGAACCACTGTAGTAAATTAATGGAATCCAATGAGAGAGTTGTGGTAACCCCAATTTATAGCCTGCCATCAGAAACACAGGTAAAACAATCTGGGGCTTGGATTTGTAATCAGAAGTTGGGGGCAATCTTGTGAGACTAAATCCTCAACTTGTGGGATCTGAAAATTTCTCCAGGGTAGATAGTATCAGAATTAAGTTGGAGGATACCCAGCTGGTGTCCACCAAAGAATTGCTTTTGGAGTGTGGGGAAAAAAAATCTCTAAATATTTGTTCACAGATGTCTTCTGTGTTGATTGTTGTGGGGTGAGAGCACAGGAAATGCAGAATGTTTTTTTCCTCATAGAGACTCCATAAAGGAAGAAACATAGTATGGATGAAGAATGCCTAGTTATATTTCAGTGAGGTTATCTGGATTCTATGTCATATAAAGTAAGGTATTGATTCTATTAGGCTTTCAAAATTGGTAGAAATTTGGAGATATCATATTCTTAGGGTCAGTTAAATATCATTTTTAAAGTTTTATCCCCTTTTTGATTCTTTCTACATAGCTTCTTTCTACACATTTTTTTGGTAGTTTTAAACATCTCAAATTTGACATGAAAGTTTATATATATGACTGTATCTATATGTCACTATATCTATAAAGTTTATATCTATACTATATCTATACGTAGTATTGGAATGCTTAGGTGAAGTCAAATGAATATGACTGAAGAAAATTTCTCAAATATCTGTATTTCCAAGGAATATTAATATGAAGATTAATTTAGAATTAAAACAATAGCAAAGACCTGGAACCAACCCAAATGTCCATCAATGATGGGCTAGATAAAGAAAATGTGGCACATGTACACCATGGAGTACTACACAGCCATAAAAAATGATGAGTTTGTGTCTTTCGCAGGACATGGCTGAGTCTGGAAACCATCATTCTCAGCAAACTGACACAAGAACAGAAAACCAAATACCTCATGTTCTCACTCATAGGCAGGTGTCGAATAATTAGAACACATGGACACAGGAAGGGGAGCATCACACACTGCGGTCAGTTGTGGGGGACTAGGGGAGGGACAACAGGGGGCAGGGAGGGTGGGGAGGGATAATGTGGGGAGAAATACCAGATATAGGTTATGGAGGAATGAAGACAGCAAACCACCTTGCCATGTATGTACCTGTGCAATAATCCTGCATGATCTGCACATGTACCCCAGAACCTAAAGTACAATTTAAAAAAAAAAGAATTAAAATGAAGTCAAAACCTCTGTAACTCTAAAAGGCAAAATGATTTCTAAATAGCAAATAATCAAATAAATATTACATTTATTTTTTGAGTCAAGTTTATCATAGGTTTGATGTATGTCATTAAAACCTATGAGGAAAATTTTGGAATATGAATTAAATGAGATTCTAGCTAATAAATGCCCAAAAAGCATCTCTGTTCTAAGGATTTTTAAAATTAAGTTGCACATTTTGTCCTCTCTAGTAATGGAGAAATGTTTAATAATTTTAAAATCAAACTGAGTAGGTTGAGTTTATCTGCTCAGTGAGGAACATTTCTCTTGTTATAATTTAGCTTAAATCATTTTTATAGATATTGGAGTTCCTTCACAACCACAATGTGTGTTTTTTTAATGTTGCCTTTTGGCTTTTATTCTGAGGCAAACCTTTTTAAATTTAAACATGATGTGTTGTATTTACTTTGAATGCCAATATATTGTGTATTATCCACCAAGTGATCTTTTTTCTGCTATTCAGAATTAAATAAACCAAGACACAACACATGTCTTAAAACCACAATAGTGTATTTATAAGAAGAAAGACAGTCCATCAAACTTTCCACAGGAATTAAAAAAATCCATCAGGGACTCAAAGCCTTTACTTTCTTTCCATTCATATAATTTTGGTTTTGGCTTAACACTTAGCACAATATTCACTTCAAAAGAATATCCCTTGCATTTTAAGTAAACAATCATTGTTCTACACAGACTTTTAATTTTTCCTCTTTTGCCCTTTGCCACTTTTCTACTTTGGCTCCATAACTTTGCTAGCATTGAATCCAGAGTGTGCCAGATATAAAATAACTTTTCAGTTTATATTTTGATATGAAGACTAACTCATGAAAGATCAAATTGTTACATTTTGTTTCATTTCCAATTATTCTTGATGTCTATAGTTTCTTAACATTTTAAAATGATACTTTGATTATAGGGGATGAGATAGGACAAAATAACTGCAATTAGAATGAAATTGATTCTGGCTTTAGAAAGGAATATTCAGTTTAAACATGATGCAAGGCAATGAAGTTTCATTTTGGGTTCAAATTCTGTGGGACTGGATAAGCTAAAACATATGATCTAGGGTGGCCTTAGTCTCATCTGAAATGGATCTCATAAAGCAACTTTAAACCTCGCTGCAAGAGACATGGTTACTGATGGCCAAGTGTAGGTCAACAACAAATATTTATAAATTGCAAAATTCTATCTCTTGTTCTGCTGTGTCAAGAGTAAGGTTACAAATTGTAGCTCTACCTGTTTGATTGCTAAGGCTGTCTAGAATTCACAAAGGTTCTTTCTCTTTCTGGCTCATTGAGGCCATAAACAATTGAAAATTTACTTCGACTTCACAGTTATACTGGAAGTCTTGAAACTTGCATTTAATACTGATAAGTTGGTTCTCTCTTTTTCTGGCCAAGTGAGGTCACAAACAATTGAAAAATTTAGTTTCATCGTTTTAATGGAAATCCTGAAACTTGCATGTCACACTGAGAAGTCATATTCAGCCATGTGTCACACTTATTGTATGTGATATATCTGACAACATACTTTTACCGCAACTTAAGGACTTGCAAAATGAAGAACAAATGCTTTTATGATGCAGATAGGAAATGTCATAAATTTGCTTCAGAAACACTTACTGTGGAAGGTGCTATGCTAAGTAGTGGCCAACACACACAGTTTTGGCCCTTAAGCAGTTCACACCTTTTCAGCTCTTCTTTTTCCCTGTAAGAAATGACCTATAAGACCTGATATATAGGATACATATAGGTGTTCTCTCTCTTACTTAACATTCTCATCCCCAAAATCTTTGCAAAAGAATCCTAAGTGCATTAAAAAGTGTAATTTATAACTTTATATATTATTATAGAATATAAATATATAAATACATACTTACCAGTTAAATATTATCAGTTTTACGGTCATATATATTCACAGATGCTTTTGCTATGTAGAAGTCCTGTCTGTGTGGTATTTATTAATATTTTCACAATGTGTTCTAAATTAACACATACTGCTGAACTGGTCTTGACCTTTTGCTCTCACATGATCTCTTTCAACTCATGATTATAATGCAATATAATGGAGATATGAAAACTCCAAATATTAAAATAACAGGAGCTTATACAGAAAGCATTCATAGGGCATAGGAAGAAAAATACTTCTTTGTGGCAGCTATTCATTTTCTACAACTTTGCTTCCTGCTGTTTGGGCCTGCAACCAACACTTTTGTGTTTCCTGAAGAATCTAATATGTTACACCCAATTTTCTATCACATGCAGTGGAGTTCAGTGTTTAAGAAGTCAGACTCACTATTATGCCACTTTCCAGCTGCGTGATCTCAGGCAAGAAAATTTACCTATTTGCCCTCTGGTTTTCTCAGATGAAAAATTGAATCTAAGAAGTATACATTAACTTCTCTGAGGTTAGGTGGAGTGCTGCAATAGATGGAATGTCATAATTTAATTGGTAACATCTTTTTTTCTTGGTGGCAGGTTGCATGATGGCATGTATACCAATCTACATTGTTTTAAATGTGAGGAAGTATGATAACTATGACTCCCTTATAGGGTATTGCTGAGAATTAAATAAATCAATGTAAATAAGGTATTTAGTAAAATGGCTGGCAATAAGTATTGGTTATCATTATATTTGCCCGATAGAACCCATTGCTTAAGGTTGAGTCTGTGAGAGGGGATTGTTGTGTTTGTCATTAGGAGGAACAAACAGTTGTGCTGTGGTCTCTGTTATTATAAAAGTCAGTGTGGAGGTGGGGAGAGGTTAATTACTTTGGCTTCTTCAGTATATTCTAAGCTTCCTAAAACTAAGAAGTGAGTGTTGTTTTTTAAATCAACTATTAGACTTTCATGAATGTGGTTTATATTCAATAAATGTTTGTGAAGCATATGACCCCTTCCTTGTTTAATTAATATTTTTTTGTATTGGCAAAATACGTTTTAAAGTCTTACTACTAGTGGTTGCAAAATAGTTACTGGCTTACATGTGTAATGCTCAATAAGGAAGCATTATTTCTACTTACTGATGCTTTCCTAATCCTCTTACAAATATTATCTTTTTAACAAACACATTTAAAATTTTCTTCTACTAGTTTGATACATGTGAAACTGTTACTGAAAAATTGAATATCAAATAGATTTGCTTTATAAATTTTCTGAAGCTTTTCATTAGACCTCAAGGAGAGAATCAGATCTACCTTAAGGATTAATGGGTGTCTTACATTTGTTATAAATCTTCAGTATATATACACACTCATATTGCTTCTCTTTCTCTCACCTTCAGCAAAGATCAGGGAATGCTGGGGATCTCACTCCCTATGTCACCATTTATATGGCATGCCATTGCATCTGTTGTGCCTACATGATTCTTCCAAGAAATTGCTTCAATACAAACTTCTCCTTAAAGAGAAGGCAGCAATTCCTTCAGTGCATCCAAGATAGCACACACACACACAAACACACACACACACACACACACACACACACACTGTCATTCTGCAGACTCCTTCTAGATCTAATGGTATTACTTTTGCACAAGCTAGGGCTTAGAAGATGAAACTGGATTCCAGGCAACTCAAGCTTGAAAAAGTGCATGAAAAGAATAGATTGGATTGGGAGAGGACACTCTAATATATTTGGCCATGAGGATTTAAGAGTTTCTAATTCTACAACAGGGTTTAAAACAAATTTTTGCAATAAAAATCCAGTTATTTTAGGTTTTGCAGGTCATATGATCTATAATACCACAACTCAACTCTATTGTAGATCAAAGGCAGCCATAGACTACATATGCAAATGAATGTAGTTGTGTTTCAGTAAAACTTTATTTACAAAACCAGTGGGAGAAAAATGGCCAGGCTTGTCCTTTAGGTCATCATAATTTGTTGACCCCTGCTCTATAGAAAGATGTTGTCTCAAAATTTTAATATATTTATTATGAGATATTAAGCATCTATATTTGCTCACTACTCTCACTACTGTGATTTTTAAAACTTCCCAAACTACTTTTGTTTTCCCATAAGCAAGACTTCAGCTCTTGTTTATCTTCCTGCTTGACTCACAGTTGAATGTATTATTCTGTGCCCATGGTTGTCTATTTTCTCTATGACAAGCATTTTCGGATAAAAGCATGTCTACATTATCTTGCAGATGCATCAGAGCCTCACATAGGTCTTGAGAGAGTAACATGCATATCTGATACGCTCATTGGAAAAATTGGACCTAACAAAGCGAAGAGAGAGGAAACAGATTGTGACATTGTGCTATAAAGCAACCTCTTCATATGTGAATGGATTGCCTGCCTCTCTACCTGCACAGTTGCTACCAGAACACTAAGGAATAGTGACCTCCAAGTTATGTCTTGTATTGTAGGTCATAATTACATTTTAAATTGGGATAGCTAGAATTTTATCTCACTTATTATGCCGTTGTGTTTCTTTCTCCCCTCTTGGGCAGAGGTCTTTATTATCCCTCTGATGAAATAAGATCAGAGTTTCCATGCCTTGCTAAGATCCTTTATTTCACCTTGGAGACCACAATATCCAACAGGTGGCCCAGAACAGGTATTCAACAAATGTTTGTTGAAATAATTAAAACATGTTATGTAAGGCTACTGAGCCTTTCCCTTGCCTCTTATTTATAAACATAATAACTTGGCGTTAGGCAGGAATTTCATTTTTTACAGATATCTTCAACATGTTTGCCTCATTCTTTTGTTCTTCCAACTGGAAAGGTAAAAGCAAATTTCCTGGAGCATGTTTTGTTACATCCCTAGAGAACGTATACTCACTTTAGACTTTAATTTTTCCAAAGAATTACAAATCACTGTGTTCCTCTCTGAACAAGCTATTGGCACTCCTGAAAACATAGACAATACAATATAATTCTTTAAAAGTTAAAAAAACTTATTTTTGTTCATGTAATATATAGAAAGCATTGTATATATATTTTTTTTCTTTTTCTGCCTACTACTGTTTATGCATTAGATGCTAGTATTGTTTCTATGATTAGATGTTTTTCAGGCATTTGTCTTAAATTAAATTTCCATATGTTTAAGGCAGTGACTTACTAACGCAGAATTTTGGCATTTGCATGTATTTTATTCCATTGCAAAATTCTATAGCATCTGTAATTATTTAATGATCAAAACAGTTGCTTGATCTTGTCAATATTGCTATTTCTAACTAACATATGAAAATGGAGATGTCCTTTTTTTCTCTTTCACATATTAATTATCGCATGAAATTGAAAAACAGAGTTAAAAAAACGCTTTCATTCTTAAGTAATTATTGCTTGTCATCCCAACCTATGAAGCACTGAGCTAAATGGAGAAATGCTACTTTTCTAAAGACAAAATTTCAATTTACAATTAGCATTTGGAATTCGTCTGATAAGAAAATCACCTGGAAGTTAATAATACATCTCTAGCAGGAGAGAAGAGTCAAAAGAACTCTGGGTCTACCCGATCTGATAACTATTTGTATTCTAGTAGAATCAAGCTATGAAAGAGCCGGTTAAGGCCTTATAACACTTTCTGTAGGCTTAGTAATAAAAATAACACGATGCCCCATCAATCTTGAATCACACATCTGTATACATTTTACTTAACATCTTTTTAATCATCATGTCCTTTTTTTTTTTTTGCTTTTTTTTTTTTTTTTTTTTTTTTTTTTTTGAGACGGAGTTTCGCTCTTGTTACCCAGGCTGGAGTGCAATGGCGCAATTTCGGCTCACCGCAACCTCCGCCCCCTGGGTTCAGGCAATTCTCCTGCCTCAGCCTCCTGAGTAGCTGGGATTACAGGCACGCGCCACCATGCCCAGCTAATTTTTTGTAATTTTTAGTAGAGACGGGGTTTCACCATGTTGACCAGGATGGTCTCGATCTCTTGACCTCGTGATCCACCCGCCTCGGCCTCCCAAAGTGCTGGGATTACAGGCTTGAGCCACCGTCATCATGTCCTTTATGGTCAATAGCACTTTATATTAAATGAAGTATAGCATTTAAAATGTGACAACTACCACTTATTGAGCATGTATTATGTCCAAGCCACTGTTTTAGGCTTTTTACAAAGAGTATCTATTTAACCTTGTGAGATCTTAAATACCAGAAAGCGGAGATTCAGAGAGATACATAGCTTGCCTAAGTCAAAAACCTGGTAAGTGGCATAGTTAAATTCAACTCTGGATCTCTTTGACTCTAAGGTCCATGCTCTACATCTCAGAAAATGATGTACCAAGAACTACAACTATGCCAGGCTTTTCTTAGCTTTCTATTTGTTCTATCTCATTTTCTTCCTGAACATGTGCTTTCTTATTGCATTCTGCATGCTGGCTTTCTCTGTTTTGTTATATGGCAGAAATTTTCCTTTTATACAGCATCCAAACTATTTTAAATAGCCTGTCTTCCACTGTCTATGGAAAATAGCTTCCCTGTACTAATGTGAATGTTGGGCTATACTGCTGTCAGTTGCAAGGAATTTCCAAAGAATGAGGAACTGTTAGATCATGGAATTGATCAATACTCTAAAAGTTGTAGAGTCATACATTAGTGTGACCGAGAGATGCTCCTTTTTCCTATGTTAGTTTGAAATGCACACAGTGCATAGGAATGCATATAGTTGGTTCTTACTTTGAAACAAACAAGTTTCCTTTGGGTGCTGCTATAATCTGAATGTTTGTGTCCTCCCCAAATTCATATATTGAAATTCTAACCCTCAAGGTTATGGTATGAAAAGTGGAGACTTTAGGGTTAATTAAATCATGAGGGTAGAATGTTCAGGCATGAGATTACTGCCCTCATAAAAGAGTCATGAAAGAGACCTCTCATACCATCCCCTCAGCCATGTGAGGATACAGTTAGAAGGCAGCTTCTATGAACCAAAAAACTGGCCT